>NC_136409.1:156427500-159117500 GCF_051521515.1 Lactuca serriola
CTGATAACGTCTATTTTATACATATATTTTCTGTGTTTTCTTATTATTTTATACTATGTCTTGATATTATTTGGAACAAAGGGTATTTATAATACTTTGAATTAATATTTTACAAATTTAATATGTTGCTAGAACGAAAAGGAAGCAAAAAGTCTGGAAAATGGATCTGGAATGCAAAAAATAAGGTTTAATGTTGAAGTGCGCTTCTATACCCAACATAGAGAGGTCTTCTATGCTCAACGCGGAAGGTCCTATTGAACACGAGAAATTAATGATCTATGCTCAGTGTAGCTAAAATTACGCCCAACGTAGTACGTCGGCTGAAATCTTCATAAATGGACATTTAACTTTAACCTAAAGGGAGATTCAGATTTCTAATCAAACCTTGGTCAACAAGAAACGAGGGTCTAGAAGGCGGTCGGAGGGTTGTTAAGCTAATAGGAACAAAGATCTGAAGGATTAGAGTACATATTCATATCAAAATTCATCATGTTTGTCGTTACGACCACGATTAGCATTCCGATATGATTTTATATGTGTTTACTTTCTAATTTTAGGGATTCAAAACCCTTTTGCTTTGTGTTAGACTAGATGAATCCATGAAATTACGGATTAATTTCTATTCGGATTATTTTTTTCTTATTTAACTTATTATGTTTGTTTGATAAAAGATCCTTATGTGTTAAAGTTTCACTCGTTTCTGTTTATTGTTGAGAAAAGTTAGGTTTAGATGGACAATCTAGCTTGATGTGCTTGAATCATATGATTTTATGAGTTATAAAATTGTATGACTAGTGTTTGATCAAAATCTATGGTTATACAGTAAGTTTGTGATTTTAATGTGTAAGTATACATGTGATGACCATTCATGTGTTCTAGCTTCATGATTTTGATGCGAATAATTTAAGTATCTTATAATACGAACTAAACACTGATTTTTAGGATAATTGGTTCACTTGATCATTGTAACTAAAAGTATTAAAGATCAAAGGATTAGTTGTCTAGACCAAGAAACTGGTCATATTAGGAATCAATGAATAAAGGATAAATAACTATTACACTAGTAATTATCTATGATTTTGAAATATAATTTGGTCTAAACTAAGGTATTTGAAGTGATTCATTTTAGTCAGTTTATCGAGATTACTTGTTTATTTAATTGAGATTTTATAGTCATAAACCCCCACTTTTATTGCTATATATTATTTAGTGTAACCTATAATCAAAAATTCAAAATTTAATTTACTACCGTCCCTCGAGTGTTCGACAACCCGTATTTAACGTCTCTATACTGTTAAATGAATATATATATATATATATATATATATATATATATATATACACTTGCCTAAATGTGTAGCAGCTCTAGTTGATAACAAATACATAATTATAAATATAAAACTAATGTATTTCTACACATCAAGATTTTGGCACCATATGATTTTTAATTGATTTGGTCTTTTTGATTATTCATTATTTTTAAATTTTTTTAAATTTTATTTATTTTTATTTTTGATGATGTGTCACTTATTGTAAGGGTTTCTGATGTTGTTTTGCATAGATTTGAAGTATGTGAAAGTACCTGATGGACCTAGATAAAAATATGATTAAAACGGAGGAATTATCGTGTATGCATGGCATAATTTTTCCTACACTTAGCATGGGTTTTAAAAATCACGACTCTGCTTATCCAGTCCCATCTTCTATGCCCATCGTAAGTATATATAGTCTATGGTTAATGTAAATCGATGCAGGTAAGCCAGTTCTTACTCCAATCCACTTTTCACTTTTTCACACACCGCACGATTCCTCTCAAGTGTATTGGTGAAGTTCATCAAATATCTCTGATTTTCTTCTTCTGCTGCTGAAATCGACACAAAGGTATGATTTTCGTTAACCCTTTCACGTAAACTGCGGTTTAATTTCATGATTATTGATGTATTATCGAAAATTGATTTCTATGGTTTATGTGAATTGGTAAGTTTGTTGTCCGAGTTTTATGAAATCGATGCTTGAATTTGCTTGTTCAGACTAATTAAAACTCACAGCACCACCCCTTTTGACCAATTTCTTGCCTAGACATCGACTAGAAGCACCGTTGTGCGACCAGCTACGCCAAGCGTACGCAGAACTACGCCCAACGTAGAGTAGACAGCCAAATTGTTGTATTATTTTTCCATAATCTGTTTAACTATGTTGTGTTGGTTGGTTTTATGTGTTTGTTTTTACAAGATAATGGCCAGACGGAATCAAATGAGTATACTGAATATTATTTTTAGTGTACTGAATACCCTAAGAAATCTCTGTAAGTTAATTACACACAATATTATTTTTAGTATAACTTTTATTTATAGTCATAATGTTATTATGAACAAATAAATAAGATTTATCAGTGATTCCAAGTCATTATACTGATTGATCTACTTATGGGGATGATGTTTAAGCTGGATTTAGTGAAGTGTTTAAAGTGAGATTTCCAAATCGTATACTCTGTATATACCAATATATGATCCTACCTAGTTATTCCTTACTTGATAGATTTTGATACAGACATTGGGATTAGTGAGGATTCTAGATTATCATTAGTTGCTAGTAATATAAGACTAAGAGTTAGTGATATCCGTACCTAGATCACGTCAAAGGAAAAGCTAAAGTACTAAGATGAAGTTTTTCCCAAATTCCAAGGCATCCACTATCAAGTGAGTATATATAGTTACTTTCATCTTACACGTAAATATGAAGTATTTATATAATTAAATGCTATATGTGTCTATTATCTGCAATATGTGTTGGATGAACCTATATGACATAAATTTACTCGATTTAATTATATAAGTATTTTCATGCTTTTATATATATATATATATATATATATATATATATATATATATATATATATAAGGTAGTGATGGGTGGCGAGAAATGAGATATGAGAGATGAAAAACAAATAGGAGAGGTCCATAACAATGAAAATATAGGAGATGCCATGACTTTACCTTGTGATGATTGCGGTACTTGCGATGTTGTCATCTAACATAGTATAGATGATGACCACAGGCTAATTTAAATAGTCTAGTGAAACATCAGTAGGTTCACAACCTGTAGGTAATGAATTATGAGTGCATGCGATGTACAAATCATGTATTCATGCGATGTACTCTACTGACATGTATTGCGTAGGAATCCCCGAAGTAGTATTGTCAATGCAATGTTAGGCGATGAACCTTAAGAGAAGCCCTTAGAAATGAAAATATAAGATGTGATATTAGGCGATGAACCTTAGGAGGAGTCCTTATTGATAATTATATAATAAAATGCGATGTAGGAAAGGATTCTTAGGAGAGATCCTTAGGGAAAAATATAAAAGAAAATAGGGATGTGTAATCGGGTTAACTGTTTAATAATTAAACATATTAACTATATTATTGTGGGTTGAAAAGCTTATGTACTCACCAGGTTTTCCAACATGACCCACTCAGTTTCTTTGTATCACATGTATCGATACGAAGGTAAATGATGTTCGCATCTTATGAGAGATTAAAGGAAATATAGGTAATTAGATATTATAAGGTCAGTAATAATTATGTTTATGCTTATGTTTATTGTATCGATTATGACATACCAAAGTTTTTAATAATCAATGAAAAACATTTCTTCAAAAATACTTTTATGGGACAAATTCTGCAGTTATAAATAAACTTTGTTTTTAAAATAAGCATAAATAAAAAGGTATTTTTTTACCATGAAAATTGGGGATGTCACAGATTTTGCTGCATATTTCACAAAATTGAAGAAACATTGGGATAGAATTAATGCACTTTGTTCAATTCCTGACTACACACATGGAGCCATGCAATAGATCCAAGAAGCTTTACAAAACCAAAAGCTTATCAAATTCCTTATGGGACTAAACAATGAATATGGAACTATTCAACAAAGCCTACTTATGACAAAACCACTTCCTTCTCTTACTCAAGCCTATACTTTCTTCATTCAATATGAAAAAACAAAGATATGTACCCTATTCTTCTCATTCGTTGTAGTATAGTGGTAAGTATTCCCGCCTGTCATGCGGGTGACCCGGGTTCGATCCCTGACAACGGCGCTAAAACTTGATGGGTTGTCAAGTCCACCAAGCAAATTACACCATTTGTTGCAAATAAAATGTAATATAATGATAAAATGCGTATCGATCCTCGGGGAAATGGTTGTATTCAATCACCAATGCAATCTAAAAGAACTAGTGTAAATAAACTAACTAACTACAATTAAACAAAAAGGGGGAGGGGTTATGATTGCTTGAAAACTAAAAGACTTGAATAACTAGAAAACTTGCAGTTAAGCAAGATGATGAGATGCTCAAATATTGAAGAGAATTGGTAAACCAATGCAATTCAACACAATGAACATTTGTGTGTTTATCATTAGGATTTAATATGAAGCTTATCATTAATCCCAAATTGGTTATAACAATCATGAAACATGATATGCCAAGATTCCTCATAAGTTGTATGGAGGTTGGAGAAGCCCACAACACACCTTCTTAATCTAAATCAAATATCCAATTGAAGCAATTGAACCCAAGAAGTTAATTAGCCTTAAGAATGAAGGAATACCCAATTCCTAGAGGATGTCAATGCTTACACATCCATGAAGGAGTTATGATTCATAAGCTAGAGATGATTTCTATCATCATAAAGCCCTTGTTCTAAGTATAATTCAATGATTCAATGTCAAACCAAAGAAATAAACCAACAATTAATTATTAAAGTACCAAGCTCATGATCAAAGCATTAAACAAGCATAGGAAATATGAACTAGAATCATAGACATAAGATAAATGATAAATAAGCATAAATCCTTCAAAAACCCACAAACATTCAAAGGTTTTAGCCAAGTTTTGCCAAAATACATAGTTTAGCCACTCATGGCAATATAATAATGTAACGCCTGCAGATCCGGGCTAGTCAATTTAGAGGCAATAGGGGTCGAAAACGACTTTTCGACAAAAAGATTATTTAGAATAAATAATCTTAACCAAGTTGTAGAATATGTCACAGGGTTTCCATACATATAAAGAACGCCGAAATCCGAGTTATAACGAAGAAGTTATGACCCGTCGAAGTTTCGCGTCGGAACCGGCACAGCGCCGAGAAGCGTAAATAGTAAATTTATGATAGAGCGAGATTTAGATTTAGCGCTCTAAACGAAAGTCGTAGAATATGTTAAACTAAGAACTTCGATAAAAAGAACGCCCAAATCTGACTTCGTATGAAGAAGTTACGATTTTTCGAAGTTTCGGATTAGCAGTGTACAGTCCGAAATTCGAATATTAGATCGAGCGATTTTTAGCCGACACAACCTATACGAGAATTGAAGATCTCATTATTAGTAGTGTAACAATAAAAAGACAGACGAAAATGGATATCGGATGAAGAAGTTATGAGATTTTAACGGACCAATCCTGTCCCGACCTGTTAAAAATATAACTTTAAAAATAAAGTCAAAATTAGCCGACGGAGTCTAAACGAAAGTTGTAGAGTACGTCTCCACCTACGCGTGGATATAAATAACGTCAAAAACGGAGTTCGTATGAACGAGTTACAAATTATAATAGCATATTTACGTATTAAAATAAAGTATAAATCATATATACGTACACATATATATACATATGTATATATCATTAGAAAGGTATCGACGATGCGGTCATTATAAGACTAATGTTGAGTTCTTTCGACATTAGTTTAGTGCAAATATCATTAAATCTATTTAAAATAGTATTATAAAGGGGTGTTTAGTTGTTTATATAACTATAAGGTCATTAAGTAATTATGGAGGGTAGTTTTTGTAAATGCAATTACTATAAATAAGAGGTTTGGGCTCTCATATTTCTTGCACCATTCTCTTGATTCAAGAGTCTTTCTCTCCTTATCCCCCGAGCATTTCGGTCCCTCGTGATTCGACTTCTCTTTCTGTAGTTTTAGTATAGTAAGGTGAGCGCTGAAGCGCTGCACGAATCTTTCTTAGAAAGATTCAGCGACGAAGTTCTGTCCCTACAGAGCCTGACTCCTAGCTAAAATCCCCTTGTAAGTAAGTTATGCTTATCCTATTTTAAATATAGTTTATATTTAAAATTAGTATTGTTATTATAAATTTATAATAAATATTTGAGCTATTATTATGAATTATATAAGTGTCGTTATAATATCTTTTTAACTACTCGCGGTACGGGGAATCTGGTTTAAAGGGCCGCATAGGGTTGTTGGATTTCAGAAGTGCTATATGCCAAAATGGTCCTGCCCTCCGGTGTTTTATGTCTGGCCCCTGTCTGTACATAGTGGTTGGAAAGTATTGTTTAAACGCTTATATAATAATAATAATAAGACTAATAATTAGTCACGGTAAATCTTAGACTAAAATCTAGTGGTAATAATACTAGGTTTCGTCGAAGGAAATTATTTTAAAGTAAACGAAGCGCTGTCCGAGTACCGAGTCACCACCTTCTCAAGTGAGTGCATGGTCCCTTTCATCTTACACATAGATATGAAGTATTTTAATATAAATTACGTGTTATGTGTGCATATTGTCTTAATACTTGCTGTCTATGCTGGTGAAAGATTTTTATACATGTTTTAAATGATTTAAACTGTATAAAGTATTTTATATCTACAAAATATGTTGCGTAAAACATGGGTAGATGAATGATGAGGGATAAAAGCTGAAATAGAGGAACATTAGTAGTACGGACCTAGTGCCCTATAGGTAATACATTGGCAGCAGTGGACCAAGTACCCTATAGATGAGCACTGGCAGCTGCGCCATAACCCGTAGATGTTTTAGATCTACGGTAAACGTCCTAGCAGCTGCGCTCTAAGGACAGTATCAACAGCTGTGCCTAATAGGGAGCCTTATGACCATGACAGTGGCGTTAAAAGGTCAATACCGGCAGAAGCGCCTCATAGGAAATGTCCCAATTCTGGCAGCTGTGCCTAAGTGACAAGATTAGCAGCTGCGCTTGACCAAAGTGTCATTGGCAACAATGGACTTCATGTTGTTTCCTTAGGATGATCCTTAGGAATGAATGAATGAGAAATAGCTGATTCTTAGGGTAGATCCTTAAGAATAAAGAAGATAATGGGGATGGGTAATTGGGTTGATTATTTGATTGTTTAAACATAATAATTATATTATTGTGGGTTGAAAACCCTATGTACTCACCAGGTTTCCCAACCTGACCCACTCAGTTTATTTATATCACAGGTGTTGATATGAAGTGACACTACACTGAGAGATTTAAAGAGATGTAGATCACTAGTGTAAATAATTGTAAGTTCTGTTTATGCTTATGTTTCTGTATTAACGATGACATCCCAAACGTTTTAAAATGAAATAAATACGTTTCTTCGAAAATGTTTTAATAACGTATTTACCATGTTTTTCTGGGAACAAATTCCGCAACATTTTTATAAAATGAAGTACTCTGATTTTTATAAAGCATAAACAACATCGGTCTTTTCTGGCCGTGAAAATGGGGATGTCACAAATAACAATCACAAAAGTCTAATTGCATAACGAAACTACCAATAACTTGGAAAGATGAAAAGAAATGAGTTTCAAGCTCCAAAATCGCCTTCTTCTGGTCTCTAATGGTGGAAAATCGATGTCTTAGTTGATAGATTTGATCCCCCAAGGTAATGGCAAGCCAAATGACCAAAATGCCCAAAACCGGGCACTTGCACGGGTACCCGCATGACGGAGATTCGACCCGCGCAAGTGCTGTTGGAATGCAATTGACTCATTTTTTCTCCACTAACCATCCCAGTACCAAAGATTCCTTTGGTCCCCTCCATATCCCACATGATTCAAACTAAACAATCATCTTTTTAGCTTCAAATATGGATGCTCCAAGCCCAAATTAACAATCCATGATCCATCTTCACAAGCCCACTTCATCCAAGTCTTAGTCTTTTAAGCCCAAATTTCCTTTAATGAATCCGCAAAGCCCAATAATGCCTCGGAAGCCCACAAAGCCCATTTCCAAGCTAATCCATAACCGCAACAAGCTCCAAAACCCTACAAAATACCTCATGTAACATAAAAAGTTCCCAGAATGATCCATAGTAAAGAAAATAACTAAAATACAATGCAATAATGATAAATATAACTAAAATACTAAAATAAACTAATAAAAATAAGGAAATAAAATAAGTTATCATTGAGGGAAGGAACAACTATGAAGGAAGAAAGAACGTTACATGTACTTTATTTAATAAATATAGTCATACTACTGATAAAATGCTACATGATTGTTGGTTGTCCAAAGGATTTTAAGTTTACTAAAGGAAAGAGTGTTGAATATAATGTGGTTTCTTCTCAATCTACTGATGGAACAAGCTATGAAACTATTCAGTCTCCAAAATTTAACCAATGATCAGTATCAACATCTCATTTCAATGTTAAGCAGTCCGTTTGTCTCAAAAAGAGGATCTAGCTCTCAAGATCAGGGACAAAATTCATGTCAAAACACTTCTAATGTGAATTTTGCCGGTAATTCTTCCTCTTTACCTAAAATTTGAAAAGATTCAAACAAGTGTCAATTTTGAATCAGTGGATCCATGTCATGGATTATTGACTCTGGAGCATGTAATCATATGTGCTACAACATATCTGTCTTATTTGAAATACACAAATTAGATTTTCATCATCATATTACTCTTCCAAATGGAGAACATACTAAAACATAAGAGACTAGCAGCACTTCATTGCTGAAAATGTGCTTATTCATAATGTTTTATATGTTCATTCATTTAAGTATAATCTTCTTTCAATTGGAAGATTATTGTTAACATATCCCACTATGAATACATCATATATAACGAGACTGTTACCTAAGGACGACCTAGTCGATGGTCGCTGCTCGACAACTGCTAGGCCCGAGCCTTCACCTCCGCGGCCTCACACTTATCTCTCGTCACTCTAGCACCAAGGTCATGCTAATAACGAGAAGCTATGGTCTACACTAAGAAAAAATAGTACCAAATGCCTCCCCAAAGCGACAGGTGTAGCACTCATCACGTTGCCCTTTGGTAGTTCTGCACCAATAGCGAGCAACCGTTAGTGGAGCACGATCCACCAATAGGACGCCTTCACGTCCTATCGGCTTAAAAAGGACAAAAGGTATTGTCGGAGGTATGTCCATGTAACAACAGTTATAAAAAGAACTCTTATCCTCTAAGAGAAGGGATCTTTCTCCATCTTAAGCTAAACCCTAATTCTCTCATCTAGATACTGACTAGACCGTCAGAGCTTCATTCTGGGACCCCCTCCAGGGCGACGACTGACGTCTATTCCTTCTTTGCTGTGATTCTCAGGCTTAACCTAAACAAGACATCTAGTAACGACGTTAAGTCTCGACGACATATCACAACATCTGGTGTCATCAGGATGTGTACTTAGTGCTACACAATCTGTAAAATGACACTAGACTTTGGCAATGGAAGATGGAGGACTTATAATGTCGGACGGTTGTAAAATCAGCCTAGCCAGACCCATGTTGTCCATCGACAGCACTGGTTTATCTGCACCAGAGGGGCAAACATCTACTCAAACACCAACGATGCCGGCAGCCGGTTCTACGGCAGAATTCATAGCTAATCTATGGCGCCCGCCACCCTCTACAACAAAGCATTTGGTCACAGCGACCACCATAGCACCACAAGGGACACCAACCCATCAATCTCAACTAGCTACCAACCAAACTCAACTTCCACCATGACAAATGGGGACAAATACTTGATCTCCAAGCACCATCTCACCTTCCCCGCAATAACTGATGATGGGCTACCAGTTCTCCCCCATCACGAGCATGCCACACATCTCGCTTATCGCGCAACAGCCAAAGTTCAACCCCTACTCCCACCTTCTCCAGGGAACATTCCCTCAAGCAGCACAATCGCAAGGATACAATACCTAAATAACATCGGCTTAGGGGACAAGCTTGTGCATGCCAGAGCAGCCAGATTCAAACTCGCAACCTCATCAACTCATGTACACAAACGCATTACAACCACCATATATCCCACAAACGCCCATGTACAATCAAGGGTATAACTACGGATACGGCCAGGGGTACAACATTCCGTACCAGGCCCAGTAGCTTATGGCATATGGCAGATTTCCTTTCTCCCAGAGGGAAAGCCTAGTGGGAAATGCCAGCACGTCATTCTGCCAAGAGCTCCTGCAATACGAGATACCATATTCATCTATGATACCAAAGATACTGAAATACGACGGCACAACTATTACTAATTATTTATGCCTAGATCTTTTCGTACAAGTACACCATTGCCAATTGACACGGAGATAGAGAACACTGCAAAGAGGTTACAGAAGCAAGCCAAGCTTCGTAAGAAGCAACCAGGTTCTGGGACTTCTTCATCATCTACCCCTCCAATCATCAACATTTGGGAGGACATACCCTTCTCAAGTGTGTCAGTAACCAAAATAGAAACCCTCTTACTCTCACCTTAACCATCCTCCTCCAGAAATACCACCCCATCCTCTTCACCTACTCACAGCATCCCAGACTCTGCACCCACATAAATCACAATTCATACTCATACCATGGGAAACAACCATGGAAGGAATCAAGGTCCTCCAAATCCACCACCCGATCAAACCCTTCGCCAATAGGCAAGGAAAAAGGTTACCCAACAACCTCTTTGCATCACATATCCAGCAACCACAAACCTTGAACTAAAATTCGGACTCATCCACTTACCCCCAACCTTTAGAGGCCTTGAAAACGAAGATCCCTATTAGTTCCTCACCGAATTCCATGTTGTGTGTGTCGGCATGAAACCACATAATTGTTGGATTAGGTGTCTAAGCCCATAACTATAATTGGTATGTACTTGAATTGATAGTAGCACAGTCCTTTTGGGTTGCCTTCATACTAGCAACTATACGGGATGACCTATTGAGAAAGAGGAAGAATTTATTATTTTGAATAATAAATTAATATATAAAATGATTTATTAATATGTTATGAAAATAATATATTAATTAGAAATCATGTTATATAATTAATATTTAATCAGAAATTAATTTGGAATTAATTTTTGGATTAAAGATATCAATTAAAAGTACAGGGGCTATTTAGCAATTAATTAATAGTTGTGGTTTTGAGCTCTTGGACCACCCTAGAAGGGTTTGACGAAAAATTCTAGGGAGTCCCTATAATTTTCGTCCAAGGCCTTAAGGATGGGAGTCCATGGGTTGCTTAGGCCTTAAGCTGGAAATCTGGGTTTCCTCCAGCAAACCCTAGCTCTGGCTCTAAGCAACCTCAGCTAGTTAAAGAGCCTCAACCCTAAGGATAGCTGAAATCTTGAAGTATCTTCCTCCTCTCTCCTCTAATCCTCTTGCCTAGTGTGTTTTTGAGCCATTAGATGTGTTACACTTGTGACACTTGCTTTCAAAGTTCAAGATCTTCAAGGAATTCATTATTATTACAACATAAGAATAAAGGATGCGTCGCATATCGAGCAAGGATGCGTCACTATGCAACACCACAAAAGACCCCCAGGCTCTAGCAAGAACACAAAACATGGTCCAAAAACCACATCCAATGAGTAACACAACAAATGGAGAAAATCTTGGGACGAACCCATGCAAAGAATGGGCAATTGAAGTAAGACGTTTGTCGGACCTCAGTGAGCCCCCTCTCGCCTACAAGACTAAGAACCCAAAATGTCCGGAGATATCGAGACACAAAGAAAAGATTGACACGCATGCATAAGGATCCCAAGGTTGAGCAAGCTCCCAAGAGGAAATTACAAATGCCAATACAACATCGTTCGACATGCAAACCAAAAAAGAGATCAACACAAAACAAATCGCCACGGCCACGTAAATCTCCTACTGGTTCAAATCGTTCT
Organism: Lactuca serriola; assembly: GCF_051521515.1. NCBI lineage: Eukaryota > Viridiplantae > Streptophyta > Magnoliopsida > Asterales > Asteraceae > Lactuca > Lactuca serriola. Next base: position 156,439,440 of record NC_136409.1, read on the forward strand.
CATATCACTATCCGTACGAGGCACTCCCAGGAAATCCCCCAAACAACGACACACGGGGAGGCCTGAGAGTTGTGGTAAGGAAAACACAATTAGGAAAAGAAAAACACTCGCCCCCAGAGAAGAACCTGACAGATAGAACCAAGTCATAAGGGGATCTGAGAACCATCTTCAAGAGGACAACTAAGTCAGGAACGTTAACCCCTAGCACGCACATAAACATAGTCAAACCTCAGGGAAACACGCCTAGGGAATATCCAGGGTGTTAGAGCATAGACACTATAAGACCCCCCCCCCCCCGGTCGGAGAAGTGCCCTACAACCTGGCGAGAGACACAAAAACAATGTCACCACTTAGGGTTGCAAGCAGGCCGTCGCGAACGCTAGACTTTGGCAAGAACACCATCAAGATGAAACAACATTCAGACGAGAACAGGCCCGAAAAGAAGGATGCTGCTAGAAAATGTACGAGAGCAGGACCGTAAATGCACATCAAGGGGGAGTTCATGCCATAAGATCTTAGGACAAAGGATTCACCCCCGCGACCTGGGACACACGCGGTCTACACCACCACGCCTAATGTAGGTCGAAATCCCAGACAAAGCACATATGGGGAAAAGGAAATGTGATCAAACTCCGAACGGATAATCACATCCCAGTAGGCCGATCCAAGGGCTAGGCCTTGGCTTGCACTACAATCATCTCTCTTTCTTTACTTACCAAAAAATGTAGATGTTCCCATAACACTATCAATAGAGTAATGATAGTTGACATTTCAAAAAAAAACTATTAGAATGTTCCTATTCAAGCTTGATATCATTCACATAAGAGGTTGTGCACGTTTACCAAATGATAACAATGACTGATTATCCTCGTCATTTGAGCGAAACCGTTGTGAGGATGTAACCATAGGCTTTAAAGGCTCATAGCCTTTCCTTAAAACATGTCAGTTAAGCCAAAAGAGCTAAAACTCCTAACCGTAATGTAAATAAAGGCTTCAAAGGATCATAACCTTTCCCTTCAAACAAATAGCACCTACCTCCCCAAGCCTCGAGGTGCAATCTTGGCATGACTTAGATGATTGGGCTCAGAGTACGAACCTCCGAGACCCAGGACTTAGAACAAAGTCCCAAAAGGGTGATCAGTAACCTTTAGCTAAAAAGGACACCCAACAAAGCAAAGTGGATAAGATGCCCTAATCTAAAAACAATGGTCTAGGACCTAAAGAAAGGACTAATCCCAAGCCCGCATCGCGAGCTCCCGGGATAAGACCAAAAGACCATATGCGAATACGATTCCTAAGGTCGCAAGTGGTATAAACCTAACAAGTGTAGCCAAGCCACCAAATAATTAAATGCCCATCGAGAAATATAACCCAACACTTCACAAGGCAAAGTAGATAACCTAGATAAACCCTTGTAGCCAAAACAAGCCCGAGGAAGAATCACCCCATACAGGAAGAATAAGTGTAAAAATACCACGATGGTCAACATAAACCACATAAGATAACGAGAAAAGGCATAGCAAATAACCCATTGCATACATATCATTAAAAAAAGAGCAAACAAGGGAAAAAAGAAAAAGGTGTATTGTTTGCCGGATAGACCCCGAACTTGAGGAGACGACCACACAGGGCCTCAAAAAAATCCAGAATTGCTAGATACAGACTGTTCCATAAAAACCAAAGTAGTATAAACATTGTCTCAAATAGTGGGAAGTAAGGAAGAGAGCACAAATTACATACCAGGAGGAATGGAAGAAGACCTAGTCCCGAAAGTGTTGCTCTCAGGATGTTTCCCCTCAGCATCAGGGTTGCTAGACAAATAGAGAAGGCCCTCCATATTGAGCTTCCCAAGGCGAAGGTAGGAGGAAAAATCTGTCTCCATAAAATATTTCACCTCAGCATGCATCTCTTGGGTGTGTTCCAGAAGGGCGCTTGATTCACAAGGTATGAACTTTTCGATGGCAATCCGCTCCTTAATCACCTGTTTTCCACCCTCCACCCCAGCAACCATGCATGCGGCCTTCATACGCCTAACGCCCAAAGAAAATTTGTCACTCTCAACCACCTTGTCGACAACACGGACATCACCCTTCTGCAAGAACCACGCCACATCCTCCTCCACTGGCTTCATCCTTATTTCCTCGGCCTCTAACTGGATCTGCCCTGTCTCCACCTGGGTCTTCAATGCTTTCTTCTTCTCCACCAAAGCGTCATCCGCTGAGAGAAATGCTCCACTACCCCATCCAAAGTTTCCATATATTCCTCCATAGACGCCTTCTCCATTATGGCATGTAAGGAGAGACTCTCGATCAAGTCCCCATTATGGCATGTAAATACCAGGGGTCGCTGAAGGAACGGAGGAAGAACCTATAGCAGCACCATCTTTTGTCAAAAGCAAAGTTGGAGCAGGAGCAACTTGGGAGATATCATCTGAAAACTACCCGAAGAAGTCCTCCTTAGGGGGGAAGCAACATTATGAGGCTCCTTCTTGGGTTTATGAGGTTGTTTTGTCGACTCTTCATCTCTTGCCTCTGACATTTTCGATGGGTCATCATCAGGAATATCCACAATAAATTTGGACTCGCTTAACAAGAAGTCCACGTTTCACTCTTACGTAGGCGCCGACTAATAAAGCTAGCACTGGTGCCTTCTATAAGTGGGGATTCCAACCAAGCCAACCGCTGCTTAGAAGTTGAACATCCCTCCCTATTCACCAACTCATTCAATGGCTCGTCCTCATGATCAGAGGGCAAAGGATCATCGCAGGAACCCCACCAACAAGCACGTCAACCAATACATGGTCAGCCAAAGATCTGGATCCTTGTGTAGGGACAACATCAGGCCCAACAAGAGCTAGAGCACGATCAGTGCTGACCGATAGAGGAAGTATCTCCACCAAGCACACTTCTCGGTGCTGACAACTGCCCTGGAATTGTCCCCTCAAGATCATCTTGAAAGGGATAACCCTCTCACAACCTGCAACCGGAGCACAAAAAAACATACTTAGGGAGAGGTACTCACCATCGACCCCACCATATGAAGATATACATACAAAAGAAACCAAAAACAAAAAGAGGGGGAGGAGAGTTACTCACCATCCTTCTCAACGAAGAACTGAGGCATCACTCCACGTGCCCTCTAGGAGACACTCATCCCAATGACGGCCAACATGTAGTCTTCCCAGTCCACCCCATTAAAATAAATGGTCTGCAGCGCATTGGTCACAATCTTGCTGGCTCCCCAGAAGGGAGGTATCTGATCAAGGAATTTGGTTCTGTGGGGATAGCCATCACCAACCAAATCACGGTTCACCCATAACCATTTATCTTTCCAGTTATGTTTTGGGGGCCCTTCTGATTAATGATGAACACATGGATGCCTCGTCGTTGTGAGAATGTGTGCATCCCGAACTGGGTTGATAAGTTAAAGAAATACCTAAAAGCCCAGAATTGGGGAAGCACACCCAAGGCTCAACATGCCATCTCAAAACTGACTCTCTTGTTGATGACATTGGGAGTTAGATCGTCAACGGATAAGCCGTACTGGCGCATGATGTTGTCAAAGAAATCGGTTGTCAGCAACCGAAGCCCCGCCTCAAAGATCAGTATGGGGACTCCGACATTGCCTTCTTGCGGTTGGGATATAATAGCCCCCTTTCGAGGGTACTCCACCCCATGTTCAAGAAGGAAACCAAATCGGTCCTGCAGATCTGCAAACTCGCTTGGAGAGGGCATAATCCCAGTATTTGGAGCAGTCATCTTCTACTAATGAGAAAAAGCAAGACAGAGAGAGAAGAAAAAGCAAGACAGAGAGAGAAGAAAAAGCAGGAAGAGGGAACAAATGCAGAAAGTAAAGGAAACCTATATGGGTAAGGAAGGTTTTAAATACAAGCATGAAATCCGAACAGTTACAATGATGAAACCGTCTACGTAGATGGCTCCGTCACGTCAGCAGGTATCAGAAGCCATCCCCACCAAACACGCGTCTAGGTCTAGGCTAGAACAACTCAGCTAACTCAAGCAGACGCTGACGTTTACTAGCCTAAGGGACTTGTTAACGTATCCCAATAGGAATATGTCAAAGATAACGAAACCGTTACCTAAGGACGACCTGGTCAATGGTCGCTGCTCGACAAGTGATAAGCCCGGGCCCTCGCCTCCGTGGCCTTGCACTTATGTCTCAACGCTCTAGCGCTAAGGCCAGGATAAGAACGAGAAGCTCTGGTCTACAACAAGACAAAATAGTACCAGACACCTCCCATAGCGATAGGTGTAGCGCTCAACACCTTGCTCTATGGTAGTTTTGAACCAATAGCGAGCAACCGCTAGTGGAGCACGATCCGCCAATAAGACGCCTCCACATCCTGTTGGATCAGAAAGAACAAAAGGTATTGTTGGAGGTATATCCCCGCAACAACAGGTATAAAAAGAACCCTTCTCCTCTAAGAGAAGGGATCACCTCTTTCTCCATCTTAAGCTAAACCCTAATTCTCTCATCTGGATACTGACTATACCGTCGACGCTTCGTTCCGGGATCCCCTCCCGAACAACGAATGACGTCTATTCTTTCTTTGTTGTGATTCTTAGGCTTAACCCAGACAATTCATCCAATAATGACGTTAAGTACTGGCAACATATCACAACAATTATGTAGATATTAAAAGCTTTTATTGTTTTCTCAAAAAGTCATTGTTTCTTGTTACAGAGCCCTTTTCAGGAGAGGCCTTTGAATCTTGGTAAACATCATGTTGGCTTGTATTTCATTCATTCAAAACAACAAAACAATAATTTCACTGTCTTGTCTGTTTCCACCATAACTCTTTTTTCATCTTCAGTTGTGTTTACTCATTCCTTTTGTAATATTGTATCTAATGATACACATGTTTCTTTGTGGCATGAAATACATGGGCATTTGCTTATGTATAAGCTTAAGGCCTTTGATTTTTTGAATAAAGGTATTACTGATAAAAAAAATTCATTTATGATGTTTGTCCCAAAGATAGATAGAAAAAATTACCCTTTGGTCATAGCTCAATTCATACTACTTCTTTCTTCGACATGATTCATATAAATATGTGGGATCCATATCATGTTCATACTTATGATGGTTATTCTTATTTTTTAACCATTGTGGATGATTTTACTAGATCCACATGGACTCGGTTATTAAAAACTAAAGGAAATGTTTTTCAAGTTTTAAAAGGTTTAATTTTTATGGTGGAAACACGATCCAAGAACACTGTTAAGATCATAAGATCTGACAATGCACTTGAGTTAGGCTCAAGTAAAGAAGTTTATTTATATCTTAAAAACGAAGGAATTCTTCATCAAACCATTTGCATAGCTACTCCTTAAAAAATGGGTTAGTAGAGAGAAAACATAAGCACCTTCTAGAAACAGCTAGAGTAGTGATGTTCCAGTCAAAATTTTCTCTTAAGTTTTAGGGAGATTATTTTCTCACTGTAACATATCTGATTAACAAATTTCCTACCAAGCTTCTTAAAGGAAAAACTCCTTTTCACATGCTTCAGGAACTGAACCAGTTTATGAACATTTAAAGGCTTTTGGGTGCTTGTGTTTGGCAAGTACTTTAAAAGAAAGTAGGGATAAGTTTCAACCTAAAGCTATCCCTTATGTCTTTGTTAGATACCTATTTGGAAAGAAATCTTACAAGCTTTATGATATCAAGACTCAAAAAAATTTATTTTCAAGAGATATGCACTTTTATGAAAACATTTTCCCATTTCACTTTGAAAAATCAGATTATTCTTTCATGTCCCTTATTCAAAATATCCCATGTGATCATGAAACTCTAAATTACCCAACTTTCCTTTCTCCAAATACTATATCTAATTCAAACTTCAATGACATAAATTTACCCAATTCACAAGGAACTGGTTGCTCTTCACAAAATTCCAATTCTTCAAATTAAAATGTAACTCAACCCATTTTAATAAGATATGAAAGAGTACATAATCCTCCTGCTCGTCTTCAAGACTTTATCTGCAACAATGCTCTTTCAAGTTCAGGCAAAAACTTACTCACATCTCTTGATAAATTGAGTGAGCCATCCAACTATGTAGAAGTAATGAAATTTCCATAATGGAGAGAATCTATATGATGTGTTATTTTTGCACTAGTTTTAAATTTATAAATACTAATTTATCACTTCTAAACTAATACACACTAGGCAGTGAACCTAATCATATAGTAGTATAGTTGAGGTAAGGAAGTGTGTTGAACACTAGGGGAATAAGAATGTTTTAGATTATAACACCCCGTTTGAAAGTACTCGGTTGGGGTCTTGAAAGTCAAAGGGTAGGGGCGATTCGGTCTTTTTTGGGTCCCAGGTTTTATCTGGAAAGTTTTAGGCTTGGAGGTGTCGATGGGAGCGTAAGGCTTCCCGCCACCTTTTCGGGGATATAAAGTTGCTCGGAAACGGACTTATAACGAAGGAGTTATGACGCTTTGAAATTATTGTCAATTTTAGTCCCTAATGGAAATTAGTGTCATGAAGATCCCATACATGCAAGGTGACCAACACAAGAGTACGCCGAACGTAAGCTGGGGTACGCCCAACGTAGATGGAGTAAATGGTCGCGGGTGATTGGAGACGTACACCCAACATACGAGGAGTACGCCCAACGTACGCTCAGAGTCACTACACCCGGATTTTTAGGGTGTGACACTATATAAATAAAATTACACCCTCTAGGGTCAGCCTCCTTCTCATCATTTAACCCTTCTTCGGAACCCTAAACCTAATTGTGAGAGTGTGAGCTTTCAAGGCCACCTTGGAGTGCATCTTAGTATTCTTGAATATGAGTGATCATCTTGGAGTCTCACTAATCATGGAAGAGCTTTTGGATCCAGGTTCTCCAACTCATTTGCAAGTCTCAGAAGGTATAAAGTTTCTACCTTGTTATCTTATAGCTTGAGATCTAGGTTAGGGCTTTTTTGGTGTTCCTTATGAGCTTATGTACTATCTCTTGGAGTTAAGCAACCCCAGAGCTTAGGAAGAGTATATCTGAGGTCCTTTAGTCCATCTACTTCATAAAAATGCAATCTTGATGAGTATTCTAACCTCATGCATGGATCAAGACCCGTGGGAAGGTCTTAATGGGTTGTTGGGAGCATATGAAGCATGCAAAGGCATAAAGTTTCCAACTTTATGCCTTAAGACGTCTTAATGGACTTAGATCTGAAGTTTGATGTTGAAATCCCGAGTATTAAGCACTTAATGGAAAAGTAGCTTAACAGAGGAGTACGTTGTGCGTACATACAGGTACGCGCAGCGTACACCACCTTTAGTCGGTACGCTTAGTGTACATAGAAGCACGCCCCGCGTACTCATGAGTTTTGGGCTTGTAGTGTTTTGGGCCTCAGGTTGGGCCAAGCAGTGGACTTTGGGTCTTTGGGCCTTAGTGGGCCATCAAGAGTCAGATGTTTTGGGCCAGAAATATATGTTTGGGCTTAGGGTAAGGCCCATTGGAGGGATTGGTCCCAATTGAGCAAATTGGGCCATTAGTGGACCATTAGTGGGCTTGGAAAGCCTACTTAGTGTTGGGTTTTGTTTTGGGGTTCGGGCCTTAGTTTTGGATCATACCGGGCCAGGGGTAGAATAGTCATTTTACCCCCATGCATGGATTAAGGATCATGGTATGGGACCCAATTGCTAATTGGGTATGTTGATCGGTATTGATGGTTCAGGAAGTGGACATGGCAACATCTAAGGATTTCTTCAGGAAGCTTCTGCATTTGAGGTGAGTCTTCTCACCATACCAAAGGGTCTAAGGCACCAAGGCCGAACCATTATATGATAATGATATACTTACTATGTAGAGGTGTATGGCATTGTTATGCATTGATATGTGGTAGAGATAGCTTTGCAGCTGGTGGTAGAGATAACCTTCAGGGCTAGTGGTAGAGATAGCCTTCAGGGCTAATGGTAGAGATATCCTTTATGGATAAGGGTATAGATAGCCTTTGTGGATAATGGTAGAGATACCTTCATAGCTAAATGATATGTATTATGTGGTAGAGGTAGCTTGTATATCTAATTGACATGCATTATGTGGTAGAGGTAGCTTTATAGCTAATTTATATGTGTTATGTGGTAGAAGTAGCTTTTATAGCTGACATGTTATGTGGATTGTGTGTGGGGTATGCTATGGGGAAATCACTAATCTTCGTGCTTACAAGTTTGCTTATGGTTTCAGGTACTTAAGATCCCAAGGGCAAGGGTAAGACGTGATGGCGCGACGTGCACTATCTCACAAGCGCTTTATGGGACACTCTGATAATTGGAATAAAAGTCACTTATGTTTTGAAAACAATTATAACTAGGTTTCTTAATGTATAGGAATATGTTTGATTACTCTAAAATGAAAATTTTACTTTGAGAATTGGGTTGTTACATAAATCAAACCTTTCATGAAAGAACCAAACATGTGGAAATTGACTACCATTTTATACGAGATAAGTTTCAAGAAGGATTCATTTTACTTGCATATGCTCCAACAAAGACTCAATTAGCATACCTCTTTACAAAGAATTTATCAAGCAAGGCTCATTATCAGTTGTTAAGAAAACTGGGAGTTTATTACCCTTTAATTTGAGGGGGTGTTGAGATTATTTATATAAAGTTATTTAGCTTACGTCAATAGTTATGTAGCTTCCGTCACTATAATTGTTAGTTAGCTAATGTCATCAGGTTTGTTAGAGTTTATTGATGGTTAGAGTCTAGTATATATTATGTAAGATTGTATATTCTTCAATCAATGGAAGATATTCACAAACACTTTTCTCTTTAAATTCATAAATAATTGTCAGATGTGGAATATCTTGTCCATATAGATTCTGATAGTGGATGGCTTCTTTTATAAGCCACTAACCAATGCCTTGTGAAGATCAGTTGGGGAAACTCATTCCCCTTTTACTCATACAGAAAAACTTTTAATCTCCAACAATGTCATTTTATTCAATCTCCAATCACTAGGACAACAACCTCCAACTCATACATGCACAAGAACAAGTCAAGTGAAAATGTACTCCTCCTCGCTTAGCTAAGCAACGATAATCCTGGAAACATCAAAACCGTGGTCGAAGATTCTTAAACTATATGAACTCATTAGTAAGTTTTAATTTACTATATTGTGTTATTTTTGGATTCTGATTTAGATACATTTGTGAGTGGAAAACGTAATTCCAACTAAGAGAAACCCCTAATGCCGTATTGATGATTTTTTGTATGTTAAGGGTTACAGTTGATAATCTAAAATAGATTACCATGATTGATCATGTTTATGGGATTAATATGTTTGTGCAATACTGATTTGAGCTAATTCATTTATAAGATGATGATTTAACATGTCATAACTTGTTCAAACTTTTCTAGGTAGGACATAAAATTGTAATTTTTTCCTATTTAAATAGTTATCTAGTAATGCATAATTTTCTGTGTGGTATATTAATTGTTGTGAAATTGTGAATTGTGATTTTTGTAGTGAGAAAAGAACATGGTTTGGCATGCGGAATTAAAGCTTGCACAATTGAACATGGTGATTTGGGTGTTTAAGAGATGTATTGATTGTATATGGTGTTACAAAAAAGATCTAGATCTAGACTACATAAATAACACACACTTACACACTCAAATTTTACATCTCTCAAGCACACCTCTACAAGTGGTATGAACCCACTATTTATAGAGGTGTTTACATGTCTCTCTCTCACTCTCTATCTCTCATGTGTCACAAGGCTATACTCCACATGCAAGTGGGTTTTACAAAAGTCAAACATTTACAAAGTCATGAATGAATAACTTTGCACCCCAACATTCTCCCCCTCAAAGTTAGGAATGAATGACCCACTTCAAATCTTCCAAAGTCGAGCAACTATGCGGTTCGAGCCTCAAAGGTGACACATGTCGAAACGAACTTCAATCTTCAATTCTTCCATGATTCTTCAATTTGGGCTCTAGGATGTGAGACGATACAATCTGAGCAGCAACGAATGATCAAGAGTATTCCAAACTCCAAATAATCACCCTAAAGTTGCACATAAAAACACACCCCAAAAATCTTCAATAATTCGAAACCCATTTCAAATACATCACTTCCGAACTTCCAATTGCATCATCTCGTAGGCTTCAAAACTTCAAGATCACTTCGGTCTTCAAATCCGCGTAATATGAAAATTTCAAGTTCGAATTTCCATATAAAACTTCTCCCCCTTTTTATAATTGAAATTTGATTATAAAACTCCAAGGAAAAAGAACGTGCTCTATTCGGAATTTTTCATGTCAAAACTCCCCCTTAACATGTGGCATAAACTATGAGCTTCAATCCGAAAAACCAAAAAATAATCAATTTTTATTGTCGTTCACAGATTGCCTTTGACAAAATTTCTCAAAAATGGGTAGAAATTGTCAATTTCAAAATTCTGCAGCGACCCGTTGCGCCAAAAACAACCAAATATGCGAAACACATCCCCATTTGCGAAACTGGGTAGAATGTGTAAATTCACATAAACTGCAGGGACCAGAACTGAAAATTCTGAAATTTCTCAGCTTTTATTACCCATTTATGAAGTTGGGTATAAACTGCCAATATTACGAAACTGCAGGGACTCACTACGAAAATTTTGTATTTTTGTTCTCCAAACATGCGAAGAGTAGGCCCTTTTCTTCCTTTTTGAATTCGTACGAAATCTCTTGTCAAACAAACAAAACTTTAAGGGCCAGTTTCATAAATTCGACTTCTTCTTCTTCAATTCATATGTTTCACAGTGACACGCTTCGCACATTCATTCAAATTCTTCACACGCTAATCTTCGCAAATCACTTGCAAAAATAGATGTGAATAACCAACTTTCGCATACTACAACATGGATGTGAACCATGGATGCGAACGAAACACTTTGATACCAACCCAATCATCAATCTTAGATGCGAAGCCTAATCAATACAACCTCATATGCAAACTCAATTGAGACCCAGATGCGAATGGACAAATCAATCTGTTCGTTCACTACTTCAATCTGCATCAAGCGAACTCGCACAAATCAATCTTGCGAACTGATTTTGACCTCAAAATTGTTTAACCAAATGCGAAGTGAGTTTGACATCTAGACCCAAATTCATGATCTTGTTTGATGACATTTCTGGGTGCATATCTAACGACCCTTTTTCTTCACTTCTCGTTCCAGTTGCAAACGATCTTGACCTCCAATTCAAAACAAGATCGATATGCGAACCCAAAATTGATTCTCATGTAACCCAATGAAACTGATTTCAATCATTCGACCATTTACTATCGATTGCGAATCTTATTTCGTTCATCACTATCGATTCAAGCTTGACAACCATCAATCGTAAATCAAATTCGACCATTGACAGTATATCATCGAGCTTTTGCTGTTGAATTTCAAAATCAATCGACATTCGCTTTTTCTTTCACTAAATTCGTCACTTTGAGCTTTGAGACCTTCACACACATCAATTACAAATCAAATCCTCAAAATCTCGTTCCCAATTCATCTCCTTTGAAAATTCGACTTTAGTATCAGTTCCATACAAAATCAATTTTGACTCACTGAACAAAAGTCGATTTTGACTTTTCTTAATGTTTGACCGTTCAATTCCAGTCAATCGATCATAAATCAAGTTATAATTCTATAAACAACTCCAACCAACACATTCTGTTCGATTTTGATTTGAGCTAAACCAGATCAAATTTTGAGTTTTGATTCACTTATCGTGATGTTCGATGATGAACATTCAAATCAAATAACACTTCCGAATTAGAATTTGTTTTCAGTGAATCAATAAACATCAAGTGATTATTAGAGACAAAGGAACGAAATCGGGACTCAAAAACAGTCGTTTGATGAACAATCGACGAAAGAGAAACCGATGAAGACTGAAATCAACTTAGAACAAATTGTACAACTAGGTAAAGCGTATGCGTATCAATTTGCTTATCTACAATCAAATGATATCGGATCCATACATATGTGAACAGGCTTGAGATGATCTGACTCATTAGATTGCAGATTGGGCTTAAATTTGAATAAAAGCATGAACAGTAACCGAAATATTGATTTTGGGCTTGAAAATCGGATCATATGAACAGTAACAAATTAACAATTCAAGATATTAGATCTGAATTTTGATCTTAAACTCAATTCAAACAAACACTTGTAATTTGAAAATCAATTAGAACAAAAGAATATGAGATTGGATCGGGCTTTGATCAACAAAAAAATTATTGGATCAACAAATGGATTTTTCAAAGAAAATTTGATCCAATGAGTCAAATGATCACAAATCAAAAAACGTAACGCACGATTCAATGAAATTAAGAGAGATCATAGAGAGAGACTCACCAAAATTGTTCAAGTTGCGACAAAAGTTGCCAAACCGAGAATCGTTCTTAAAAAATCACCTTGATCTTGAAGACCCGCTCTGATACTAATTGTAGTGACAAAAGAACATGGTTTGACATGCGGAATTAAAGCTTGCACAATTGAACATGGTGATTTGGGTGTTTAAGAGATGTATTGATTGTATATGGTGTTACAAAAAGGATCTAGATCTAGACTACATAAATAACACACACTTACACACTCAACTTTTACATCTTTAAAGCACACCTCTACAAGTGGTATGAACCCACTATTTTATAGAGGTGTTTACATGTCTCTCTCTCACTCTCTATCTCTCATGTGTCACAAGGCTAATACTCCACATGCAAGTGGGTTTTACAAAAGTCAAACATTTACAAAGTCATGAATGAATAACTTTGCACCCCAACATTGTATGTCTTTAATTCACTTGAATTTTCTTGAATTACCAGTTATCAAGATATTATTGCAAATTCTTCAAGTGGATTGATCTTCCACTTAATCAACACTACTCTAACGTCCCAAATTTTCAACCTAAATTTTCATTTTAAAACAAAAGCCATCGCTTCCAAATTCATTCTCAAAGAGAGATAAATAACCATTTGTTTTTAGTTGATAAACCATAATCAAATCATAGTAACAAAAGATAGTAAATCAAAAGTACGGAAGTCTCCAAAGCAGTTCCACGGATATGATGCAATCAAACCGTGCCTTCCCCTTTTACTACCAGAGCAACCTGAAAGCATTTAAACTTAACAATTAAGTACAAAGCTTAGTGAGTTTTTCAAAATATCACACACCCACAATAATAACCATACATATCGATAATGGGTCTATAGGCTTTCTCCGTCATTCCTTGGGCCTGTTTAGCTCACGAATCTATGTCGGTCTTGCTATCACCCCTAAGAGTTTGTTTAACTCATAGCTCCATGTCGATCTTGCTATCATCCCAACGGGCCTCTTTAACTCACGACTCCATGACGGTCTTGCTATCATCCCTACAAGCCTGTTTAGCTTACGGCCCCATGCCAGTCTTACTATCATCCCAACAAAGCATGAAAACATACAAGCATACAAGAGTGACCATGCTAGTCTATCTAATCATACAATCATGTCATATTGTTACACAAGCATCCAACACACAAAGGATCCAATCATGACATAAGTAATACAGTGGGAAGACTTACATAAATCAAAGAACTGAATTCCAACTACTCGAAGTCCCAAAGAATCAGCTACACGAACTGTCTAAACCAATCAGAGGCTAAAACTCAGTCTACAACTCAAAACCTCCAATTTGACTAAATGTCAAACCGGTCAAAAAGTTAACAGTCAATGGTCAATGTGTCGCGACTAGCCCTTTGTCGTGTCGCTACCACTAGGCGACAAGATAGTCATAATTTCTTCCATATGTGCACCACAACCATCCAAAAGGTTGTGCCGCTATTCTCGACTAATCATACTCATTCTTTAAGTCCTTAATCCCTTCAACCAAGGGTCATAACTTTTAGATATGAAACATATGAATGTATTAATGGATAAAGTTTCCAGTTTGATCCATTCCTTTGGCTTAATCGAATCCAATATCAAATTCTAACTAAATAAGAGTCCTAAAAAGACTTCCTTTCTTGCATGGTTCCAAAGGAACCCCATACATGCACTCAAAATGTATTAGAAATGTCCATATATCCAAGAATAACAAGTCTAATGTTATGTAGTTCTTCAAACTCCAAAGTTCAAGCATAAGGGACCATAAAGACCCAAAACACATCTACATCCTAGATCTTAACATGAACACACACATTTTCTTATATGATTATATAAGCATCAATTCACACATACACAAACTTTTATCCATCTTATTATACATATATTAGGTTATGTATGATTCAAACATATTTTTAGGTTTACGCACACCAAACACACATCAAGCACACACATAACCCTAAACTAAAGCTTATTTCTTATTTTAAACACTCACACCCAACCAAACTTGTAAGACAAATTGGGTTATGTTTTAACCGTAAAAACTTAAAAGATTGAAGTTTGTTGGGCCAAGCTGGATTTGAACCTACATAGACTTATATATTCTCAACAAGTTTAGAATCCATCCTCATTAGCCACTCGGGGATCAACCCAACACCTAACTAGACATTCCATAATCAACTTCCTTTGGTCTCCTAGACGAAATTGACAAATACATTTCAACTTTGATAAAATACATTAAATGAAGCTGCCACTAAGCATAGAGAGAAGTTTGACAAATCCATTTCACGTTTAATAAAATGCTACTCCTATAGTCTTGATGCACCCAAATGGAGTTAAATTTCATATTCTCCATGAAAGAAAAAGGTCGTAACCAATGTACACTTATCAGAAACATTAGACCACACGGTATGGGTACAAACGAGAAGTAACGCCGGTGACATGGCGCATCGCGATGGCGTCGTAACGGGGGGAACACCGCCCCCAACTCGTTGCTTCTCGTCATGTAGTTCTTGTGGCCACGGAAACGAGTTGAAACACGTAATATTTAACCGTTGGAAAAGTTACCGTTTGAAAACGGTCAAATGCATTAATTAAAAAAATAAATAAATAACCTTTTTACCTCTCTCTCTCTCTCTCTCTCTCTCTATATATATATATATATATATATATATATATATATATATATATATATATATATATATATATATATATATATATATAGTTATATATATTTACATATACTCATTTCATTTCAAACCTTATCTACATTCTTATTTCTTTCTAAAAAAATGAAACAAAACCAAAACACCTCCTCATCATCAAACCGAAACACAACCTCGCTTGTCGGGTTTGCCGGTTATGAAGGTTATTTCAACCTTTTATCGACTCAAGGCTCACCACAGATCCCATACCAAGGCGCAACTTTCAACCCCGCTTCACCGCCACTACAGTTTCCCAACTCACCTTACTTTCAACAAAATCAAGGTGGTCAAAACCCAAATTTACAACAAAATCTTTTCCCTTCTTTTACTTTGATGCAACAACAAACCAACCAACCATCGCCTACGACACAACAATCGGGTGAAGCGGAAGCGGGAGGTAGTAGGAACAAGAAAGGGAAAGGGAAAGGAAAATCAAAAGGGAAATCAATAGTGGTAGAAACAGAAACTGCAGACGTTCCACAATGGTGGACACCGGAGGAGGAATACGCTTTGACGGCGGCTTGGTGTGCTACTTCAAAAAACGAACTTCACGGAAATGGAATGAAAAAAGGAGCTTATTGGGGGGCGGTGCTCGACAAGTTTCATGCTATTTTAAAGAAAAATCCATATCGCAACAATGACATGTTGAGCGGCAAATGGGGTATGATAACTAAGCGGTGCAACAAATTCAACAATATTTACAACCAGCTTGAGAAGCAACAACAAAGCGGAACCAACGACTTCGATTTGTTCAAATCTGCTAAGGAACAATATCGGGTCGAAATTGGTCATGTTTTCGACTTTGAAAAATCATGGGAATTGTTGCGAGCGGATCCAAAGTGGAATAAAACGCCTACATCGTCGGAGGTTCAATCCAAAAGGTCTCGCAATTCTAGGTCAGTCGATGTGTCGGACGCATAGACTAACATCGACCTAAACGCCGATGACGATGAGATCCCGGATGATATCCAAGAGATATCCCCACCACGACGACCGCCCGGACGCGACAAAGCGAGGCGCGCTGCAAGACATGCGGAGGAGGTGGAGACGAGAGCAAAAGATGCGGTGGAAATGAGAGCCAAATTCGACGAACACAATTTATTAATAAAAGAAAAAAATGAGTTGAAACGTCGTCATTTAGAGTTCCTAGAAAGGCAGACATGGGAGAAGCAGGAACAAAAAGAGAGGGAACTAATGACACATCAGTTGTCGATTCTTCAGACAAGCGGGGAGGGTTTAGCGCCTGCTGATCTAGCGGTGCTACAAGCGATGAAGGAACTAATTAGGAAAAAATATTTGAGTTAATTAGGATTGGTGTGGTTTTAGTAGTAATTTGAATGATATTTTAGTTATTAATTTAAGTTTAAAATTATGTTTTTTAATTGTAATCGAAATTTTAGATTTTAAATGTTATGTCTTTTTTTGTTTTTAAAATTATATGTTTATAAAAAAAATATATTATTTATTAAAAACGAAAGCAAAAAAAAAGTAAAAAAAAAAACGAAATAGTAAAAAAAATACAAAAATAAAAAAATTTATTTTCAAAAAGTTGGTGTTGCATCTTGTTGCCCATTTCCCCACTTGGTGTCATAACACCATTTGCTTATGTGACATGTGAAGTGGCATAACTTGATGTTACACCTTGTTACCCACACCCAATGCTCTTAATGATTTTTTATTTTATAAGGACATGCACTTATGCCAAACACCAATTAATATATTTTTTTTCTTCATAAAGATACATTTTTCTTCACGACACATCATCATAAATGCTCTAAATACATAAAGACAAAAGCACACTTACAACTTGATAAGTTGACATGAGATCCTAGTTTAGCTTAGCATAAAAGAGGGCAACACCCTACGGACAACACTTTGACTAAAATACCCCTCGGTTATCCGTACACTTCCCTTATTCGAATCAACAAAACAAACATAAACTGGTGAAAGAAACAGTTAGACCCTTTGACTTATAAAATTGTCAATGAAACCCCTCCGATCTTTGAAACATAAAAATCAAGGACACTTGGGTTTGCCTTCCTTAGTCTTCCAGTTGTTGTAGCAAGCACATGCCTGTTTGTTGCCATAAACACCTTTTGGTACACACAAGCATTTCGCACAACACTTTTGACAGAAGAACATGCATGGCTTCTTGTGTGATGTTGCAGAGCATCGATATGTACATTTGGGTTTACAATCTGCACAACAAATCCAATAAAAAAAACAACATTTTAGATCAAAAACAAAACTTCTGTTCTAAGTATTCACAAACTGAATTTGAATATGTTCATAATGCAGTACCTCTAGGACGAAGCTTCTTGTATCCCTGTAAAAATGAAAATCCAAAAGTTAGGTTAAATATAAGAAGGCTTGAACTCATGATTTCGTTACAAAATTTGATCCAGAAAAGTACAAATGTGTTCTTTAAGTTTATGCAAATCAAAATCATGTAATCTTATAATGAATTTCAGCATTATGCAGACAAATTCATCATCGTTAATGCATTTGAAAACTACTGGGTATGCTAGATCGACGGAAAACGTAGCTAATTCGACCTGTTTTATACAGAATGGAAGTTACCTGAGCAAAATCGGCGAATGCGATCAAGAGAATCAACGATAGGACCAAAAGCAGAGCAGTGTACGAACGCCCTCCTCCTGCCATTTGATCTCACTCACTCACTCACTGAAAAAGAAAATGGAAATCTGATGATATGTGAGTGAGAAAGAACAGATAGAATGCGATGGAATGTTGATTGTGAAGAAGAATCGCAGTGGGAAGGTTATTATTTATAGGGAGCAGGGGATGTGTTTTTCTTGGAGAATGGGGGTTGGTTCGTAGCTCAGATTCACACACAGTAGATCGTGTTTGTGTGTGTGTGTGTGTGTGTGTGTGTGTGAGAGAGAGAGAGAGAGAGAGAGAGAGAGAGAGAGAGAGAGAGAGAGAGAGAGAGAGAGAGAGAACAGCGGTGGTGGTGGCCTGGTGGAAGCGGCGGGGTGGTGGTCGATGCGGAGGTTAAGGCGTGAACAGGGGATGCAGCCACTTCCGTCCTCCGGATCGTGAGATCGAAGGAAATTAAATTTACCGGATAAAATGCCGCGTTTCAGGAACTAAGGCGCCATTATTTTGTGTCCCTTTCATACTTAATTTATTATTATTATATTATATTATTTTTGGCTGTTGAAGAATATTTATTACTTTGAGGCTTTGGGCAATAACGAGATATGTCTAAAATGTAAATGCAAGAAAATAATAAGGATTAATTACAAAAATATCAAAATAGGAGGTGTCTTTGTAGTTAGTTGATATATTTGTTCAACATTTGTAACAGGATGATCACGTATATTGCGAATGTTGTTTTCATGATCTCCGAAATGGAAATCAACGGTTATCAACTAAGGTATCAAACTTAGGGTGAGCAATTGGTCTAGTTGGGTCGGATTGAATCGAACCAAGACCATTTATCATATAGTGGGTCGGACATTGGTTCTCAAGACTTCTGCCAATTTTGTGCAACTTTGTGATAGAACGACCATTCTAAGGGATACATTCATACATATAGGTTGCCCTCCCACACTTAAGGTATTGTGTTACACGTTAAATGTTTGGATTTAGCGTTGTTGTCAAGCATCTTATTCACTACTAAAAAAAGGTGTGGATATTTTGCTCGAAAGCTTGACGAAAAAGTTTAAGCAAAAAACATATTTTAGGAAAGAGGTCCAGGTAGCTTAGGTGGTTACAACTAATGAATGGAAAAAAATGTGTGATGATTTAGATTGAGAAAATTCGAGGAATAACCAAAAAAAGTGGATGGTTTGAAGAAAAATAAACAAGGAAAAACACATTTTGGAAAATGACCAAAGGATCCGCAGAGCACCCTCTGCGGATCCATTAAAGCCTCTGCGGATCTAGCTACAGCTCTGCGGAATGTTGGTTTTATAATTTTTATAATTTTTTTTCGTTTTTTTTTTTGCGTTCATTTTCGTTTATTAATATATATATTTTTTAAATACACTTATACCTTATGTGATTATTATGTAAAAAAAATGACAAAAAAGGGTTAAACATAATGAAATGTTAAAAAAAGGTAGTCGGACATGGCCCGACTCGTCGTGTAGACTCGTCATTTATCGGGGATTTAAGTGGCCTACTCGACGAGTCGGGAGACTGACTCGGCGAGTAGGAGTTGTCTGAGTGAAACCCTAAATTTGAGGGTTTGCACCCTATTTAAACACTTTATGAGGACTCCATCCCAGCCTCCATCACCTCCATACCCTGTTTACGAAACCCTAATCCTTATTTAAGTGTTCTTGAGCTTTTTGGTTCCATTTTTGTGTGATTGAAGTTTGAGAAGGAGAAGGAAGCTTGTGAGATCAAGAAGGAGCAAGAAGATTCAGGGTTTTGGGCACATTTCCAGCTTATTTGAGGTATAAAGCTGAAACCATGGCTACTCATCGCTTAGATCTTGATTTGGGGCTATTTTCTATATCTTTCTAAGTATTAGTGAAGTTATATTTGGGATTGGGCTAGAAGTGGGTTTGTGCTTCAGATCTGGAACCAATGAGGGTTCCCATGGCATAAAGGTGCCAACTTTATGGCCATGGGAGACCCATGCATCTTGTAGACCTCTTTTTATGGCTTTTTGAGCCAAAGGCCCCTTGCATGTACATCAAGTTTGAAGCTTTAAGTATAAAATGGACCCTAGGAGGTCAGATCTATGGTTTTGACACCTTAAGACCCATTATAATCGAGTGTATAGTTTTGGACATAGAGGGACTCGACGAGTCGTTCTTGGGTCTCGACGAGTCGGGGGTGCATTTTCCACAAAATCCTTCTGTTTTTGGACCAGTTGTTAAGATCGAAGGTTTCCCCAGTTGTTTAGGTTCACTAGGGACCTGAAAATCATAGGACTCGATGAGTGGATGAATAGACTCGGCAAGTTCAAGGCAATGCCCCAGCCACATGAAGACGAATTCGGTGAGTTCAAAGGGAACTCGGCGAGTCATAGACTGAACATCTTCTTATGGATGAAGATAAACTCGGCAAGTTCAAGGACGAACTTGGCGAGTCGGTTGAAGATTGTCCGATGTGTTGTTGAAGGTGAACTCGTCAAGCTCTTGCTAGACTCGATGAGTAAGGATGGGATTATGGCATTTTGTGGATATGGGGACTTGACAAGTTGAGTGGCTCACTCGGCGAGTTGAGTCAACCAAATGTTGACTTTGACCAAAAGTTAACTTTGGGCATGGATTTGACTTTGACTTTGACTTGGACTGAGTGACCCTTGTAAGGGTTACGAGTATGAGTCGATAACGTAGAAGAGTTGTCGTCTAGGGATTAAAGAGGCGGGGAGAGTCAATTTCCACATCGAGATCATTGCAGACACTACACGACTTCGAGGTGAGTTTCCTTCTAGTAGGGGTGGGTCTATGGCCACAATGTCGGCCCACAAGTGAGAGTGTTGGATAAATGATTGTCATTGTGATAATTATCTAGGATTGATATGTGATATGCTTACTGTGCTTGATATGACTAATGTGCTTGATATGATTTTTTTTCTAAATGTGTGTTAGCAGTAGTAGGGGTGAAATAGTCCCCGGTTACTGGTTGAAAGATACCGAAGGGGAGGTTAGCTCCCAGTTACCGGTTGAAAGATACCGATGGGGAGTCCAGCTCTCGGCTATGCCTGACGGTTACCGGTTGAAAAATACCGAGGATTATGCATTATTTGGTATGGGTATGATGGGGGAACTCACTAAGCTTTGTGCTTACGGTTTTTAGTTTTCATTTCAGGTACCTCTTCATCTAAGGGGAAGGAGCCGACGGTGTAGCAGCGCATCACACATTTGCACATGATTTCCGCATTTGAGAAACCTGGGATTTGCACTTTGTATTATACTATTTGTAGGAATATTTTTGAAACTTATGACTTATGATTTTGTGGTAGAAGGAATTGTAATGTTGTTTTCGATGAATATTTTATAAGTAATATATTTTTAATCAAAAAAATTTGGGTCCCGACTTTGGGGTGTTACATTTAATATTGACACTTTTTCAAACCACTTGTATTCCTAGGAAAGTTAGTAGACAGGTACCCTGTCAGGCGTTGCAAAGACGGAGCATAGTAATATTACATCTTATCTTTTGCTATAGTTTTGATGTAAATCAAGCAATGTTTTGAACACAATTTAAATTATATATTAACAATACAATGGTTGTTGTTGCTTTGATTACTATTATACAACTGTTGTGATATTGTACATGATGTCATCCACCCCTGAACGTTTCCGCCGTTCCGGTTTGGGGGTGCGATAGTACTTGAGTTCCAAAGCACTCCATAACTCTCTAGGATCTTTGACCATCGCATAAAGATCATAGATCCGATTAGACTATGAGTTCTTGATGTGACCCACACATAGTTCCTCATACTCTCTACATAGAGCCCTTTACTTTTACAGATCAGAGATCATCATTGGATCCACAGTTTTTCCTGCATCGGGAATTGGATCAACAAGAATTTGGGTCAGTTTTGGGTCCAAAAAATAGACGAGGTTCAACACATGAAGCATGAACTACTTCTTGTCGGCCTAGCGGGTGTAGTTCTTACCATCAAATTGCTCAATCTTGACATACTCTTGGTTCATGTAGTGGAGACTAGCAGCTGGGATTTGGGTGTGTAACACCCATAAAATTCATGCCAAATTTAAAATTTTAAAAACATCTCAAATACTAAGATTTATTATAAATTTGTTTTCAAAATAGTTTCATATCAGAGTATCCCAGAAATCCAAATCAAAATATGAGGAAGTGTACGGTCACGCCTTCGCCTTCCTGCGATCACCAGGAGTACCTGAAACAAAATCAACAACTGTAAGTCTGAAGCTTAGTGAGTTTCCCCCAAAATACCAACGTCATGCAATCATAATCATATCATATAAACAAACAGAACAACCATGCATCTCGAGTCTACAATGTTACTGGTCCGCCCGCACTGGGTCTTCAGTCCACCTGGTCCACTCTCTGAGTCTACAGTATGACTGGACCGCCCGCGCCGGGCCTTCAGTCTATCTGGCCCACTCTCCGAGCCTCGACACATCTGGACCGCCCTCTTTGGGCCTTCAGCCTATCCGGACCGCTCGTCGGGCCTTCGGCCTGACTATGTGCCCTCTTGGGCCTGCATTCTATCCGGTCCGCCCTGGGTATGTTGGCCTACAACACGAAGCAGGACCCGCCTCAACCTAACCCCCATACAAATCAAACAATCATGTGCACATAAATATCATACGCTAGCATGTATGTAACAAATAATCATATTGATCTAACATATCACTAACACATCAACCATCCTACAACCAGGATACTGACCTAACCGGTCACTAACATAACATCATCCTATATACCAGGATACTGACCTAAACCAAGTCACTAACATAATACCATCCTAACTACCAGGATACAGATCTAGCAGATCAATAAACATATCAAGCGAATACCCGGATACAAATCTGACAAAGGGCCGACCTTGGTGCCTTAGACCCTGTTGATATAGTGAGGATAACTCACCTTGCAATGTCGATCTGAACTGAAGTATCGACTACCAAAGTGCTGTCTCACCGAAAATCCCGAACTATCCAAAATAACGAATGCTGAGTCAACATATGGGCTATCAATCCTGACTAAGGGCTCCATATAGTCCATTTTGTCTTTTTCTTTAATTTGGGCCAAGACCCAATACCAAAGCAAAACCCAACACTAGGTAGGCTTTCCAATCCCACTAGTGTCCCACTAATGGCCCAATTTTCTAAATTAGGCCCAATCCCTCTCATGTGCCTTAACCAAAGCCCAAACATCTTCTTGGACCACATTATCTGACTTCTAATGGGCCACCAAGGCCCAAGAACCAAAATCCCCTGCATGGCCCTAATCGAGGCCAAAAACTCGCAAGGCCCATGTCCGATGAGTATGTTGGGCGTACTCCTATGTACGCTGGGTGTACTAGCTAAATGGTGAGTACGCTGGGCATACCTGCATTTACGCTCAGCGTACTGCCCTGTTAAGTCACTTTCCCATTAAGTGCTTAACACTCCAATCCAAAAGCTACAATCACAAATCCAAGCCCTTTTCAACGTCTTAATACATAAAGTCACTGACTTGGTGACTTTCAATGACCTTAATAAGCCCAAACTCCAAAATAGCATTCCATTCGCATAGAAATGATCTTAACTCACGCATGAATCCAATAAGACGTTCAAGATGGCAACTTTCTGCCTTAGGGACTCATTTTGAACTGAGAGTGACAACTCTAAGTCCAGAAATCGGATTTGAACCAAAAAGTTCTATACTTGGGACCAAAATGACTTCAAAATCAAACCACACTAGATCTAAGCATTCTTGAGGAAAGTTATGAACTTTATATCTCCAAATAGTCTCAAATGATGATGCTATTCCAGATCTATGAGCTCAAACTTCCCAAGTCCTTCCTTGTCAATTTCGTCTTTCTTCTTCCAAGCTTAAAAATCACCAAGATGGGCTTCTCAAGGTTAAAATCACACAAGAATGAAGGGATGTGACGTTCTAAGGTTTTTCTGAGGTTGGGGAGGCTGATAAGGGGCTAGGGTTCAAGTCCTCATGTTCTTTATATAGTGCTCGACCCTAAAATTAGGGTTTAGTGTCACTGAGTTTACGTTGGGCGTACATCTCGTACGTTGGGCGTACGTCTCCAACACCCGCGACCATTTAACCTTCTACGCTAGGCGTACCCCAGCTTACGTTGGGCGTACATGGTCCTTTCTTGCCACTTCCTTCCAACCAAGGGCCCGAAATGACATAATTAAAATCCGAGGGATGAATTTGAAGCTACTTGAAAAATGGGATGTTACAGGGTGTGTATTAGTTTGAAATTTATAAGCACAAATTCTAAAAACCTTTAAGAATGTTAAATATCAGAACCAATTGATACACAATGAAACCGAAAAATAATACATACCTTTGCCTTTCCACGATCATCTGAGGTACTAGAAACATAACGCAAAACTGTAAGCCCAAAGCTTAGTGAGTTCCCCCCTAAAGTACCAACACAACAAATAACACATATACAATAACAACATATTATGGGTCCAATCAACCATCGGGTTCGAATACCCCAGACCCCTCAACCATTAGGATGGAATGCAAACATACTATGGGTCCAATTAACCATCGAGATGCAATACCCAAGCCCCTTAACCATCGGGTAGGAATGCCAACATACTGTGGGTCCAATCATTATCGGGATGGAATACCCTAGGTCCTCAACCATTGAGTTGAAATGTCCCGGCCTGTTGGCTTACGCACAAAGCAGTGAAGCCTCAGCCACTAACCAAACATGTGCACATAATACAAATAAGCATATTATTAACCAACCATCAGACAAATAAACAGATCTTACAGATCACTAAGCACTGCATCATCCTATCTACCAGGATATCGATCTAACAGATAACTATAACATAACATCATCCTATCTACCAGGATGCCGATCTAACTTATCTCAACAACACAAACCATGCATAACAGGATATCAATCCAAGGGTCGGCATTGGTGCCTTCGACCCGCAAGTATAGTGAGGAAAACTCACCTCACAAGCAGCACAAAACTGATTAGGCCCGACTCTGAATCTCACATCTCAACTCAAATGCCTAGAACCATCAAGTGACCAATTCCATCAAAACCCAATAATACCCAAAATACCCTTAAAATTCAAACTTGGTCAGTCGTGGTCAAACTTAATCAAACATGGTCAACTCAAGGTCAAAACCCATAAACCCACTGAGTCAACCCAACCGAGTTAACGCGAAAATGGCTGAACCATGCGAGTACGCGGGGCGTACTCCTGAGGTATGCTCAGCATTTGTAAGCCTCGCATTGACTGCATTACGGGGACGTTGGCCGAGTATACAGGGCGTACTCCCTCCTACGCGGGGTGTACCCTCATAGAGCCCAAAACTTCATTAAGTGCTTAATGGCTTAAGTACTTAAGCCCAAACTTCATATCCATGGTCCAAATGCGCCCCAGAGTCATAAAGTCTCGAAATTTATGAATTTAAACCTCCAAAAAGTCCTTAACACATCGTCTTAATCCATTAAGACCATCTACAAGAAGCATGGAGCCAAACTAGCTAAAGGAACCTCATTTTTATGACTTAGAACCCTTCCTAGAGTTTGAAAGGACAACCCAAAATGTCTAAAACCAAACATGTATAACAATGGGACTTTTGGGACAAGAATAACATCATAAAGCTACCAAAATGAGATCCAAACAAACAAAGCATAAAGGTAGCAACTTTTTACCTTCTGGAGTATCCTAAGAAGGTGATGATCTAAGATCCATAAGCTTGCTTCAACTTCTAATCTCCTTGATGCAACTCTTTCTTCCTTAAGCACACAAAGAACACACTTTTAGCTTAAAACACTCTCTTATGGGGTTAGGATTTACCAAAAACGACTCAAGGGCTTGGAGGCTGAAAGGATGAGGCTAAATGATCCATAAAGGTGCTTAAATACCCTACAAACCCTAAAAATTATGGTTTCACTCAGACATAAGTATGCTCAGCGTACATATGTGTACGCCCAACGTACTAGGGCGCGCTCTAGTACGCTTAGCGTACTCACATGTATGCTCATCATACAATTCATGCTCCCAAAATTACCATTTTGCCACTAGGGCTTCTTAGGGCCTCATTTTTACAATCCAAGGACCAAAATGACATAATTTAAACCAAAGGAAGGATTTGATAATACATGAAACCCGAGATGTTACATCCTTAAAGTTTTTTACTTTGCTTCTATCTACTATAAGAAACATAGTAAAACCCCCTGAATTTATTGCAGATTTACCGAGTTTCCAACATCAATGGAAAACGATAAACACAATGTGAATACTGAGAATCCGGGAAGAAATCGCCAAGAGAGAGAAAGAGCCTTGAGTTTTCGTATGTAGAATATAGCTCCTCGGGAGATGTATTTATAGGTTTCGAAATCCTAGAAGGCAAAAAAGGGACGTCATAGGCCGACCCCTAGAAGTGAAACATGAACTTGACCTTGTCGGTCGAGCGGGTGTACTTCTGACCATCGAATCGGTCAAGCTTGGGAAACTTTTGGTTCATGTAGTGGAGACTAGCAGTTGGGATTTAGGAGTCCATTAGTTTGAAATTTATAAACACAAATTCTAAAAACCTTTAAGAATGCTAAATATCATAACCAATTGACAAGCAAGGAAATCGACAAAGAATATTGTGAATTATATGTCGATTAGTTGAGAATAATGGATCCAATTATTATTAATATGATTACCACGTTGCGTCAAGAAACCAGATCAATCCTTCTCGATTAGATCTAATTATAGGAAAGGTAGGAGAAGAGTGTCCTGTTATTGGATGAAAGTAAATGCAAGACAATAATGTAAAACCGAACTATTGACGGTTGATCTTTATCTTAGAGAACTGAACGGATCGGACTCATGTCCTTAAAGGTTTTTACTTTGCTTCTATCTGCCGTAAGCAACAGAGTAAAACCCCCCAAATTTAATGCAGATTTACCGAGTTTCCAACAACAATGGGAAACAATAAACGCAAAGTGAATACTGAGAAACCAAGAAAAAAATCACCAAGAGAGAGAAACTTGAATTTTTGTGTGTAGAATATAGGTCCTATGGAGCTGTATTTATAGGTGTCGAAACGCTAGAAGGCAGAAAAGGACCCTCATAAGCCGGTCCTTAAAAGCGAAGCATGAACTTGACCTTGTCGGCCCATCATGTGTAGTTCTAACCATCAAATCGGTCAAGCTTGGCAAATGCTTGGTTCATGTAGTGGAGACTAACAATTAGGATTTGGGAGTCCATTAGTTTGAAATTTATAAACACAAATTCTAAAAAAACCTTTGAGAATTTTGAATATCAAAACCAATAGACATGCATGGAAACTGACAACTAATATTCAGAATTATAAGTCGATTAGTTGCGAATAATAGATCCAATTATTATATTAATATGATTACCAAGTTTCGTCTGAAAACCATATCAATCCTTCTCGATTAGATCTGATTATAAAAAAGGTAGAAGAATAGTGTCCTGCTATTAGGCAAAAGTAAATGCAAGACAATAATGTAAAACCGACCTGTTGACTGCTGATCTTGATCTTAGAGAACTGCACGGATCAGATTCCTATTCTTATAGGTTTTTACTTGTATTGGTTGTAAGCAACAGAGTAAACCCCCATGATTTAATGCAAATTTACCTAGTTTTCAACAACAATGGAAAACGATAAACCAAAAGTGAATACTGAGAAATCGAGAAGAAATCGCCAAGAGAGACAGAGAGAGAGAGAGAGAGACTTGAATTTTCGTGCGTAGAATACGGCTCCTAGCGAGCTGTATTTGTAAGCGTCGAAACCCTAGAAGGTAGAAAAGGACCCTCACAGGTCGTCCCCTAGAAACCCTATTAGATCTGATTATAAGAAATGTAAAAGAAGAGTATCATGTTATTGGACGGAAGTAAACGCAAGACAGTAATGTAAAGCCGACATGTTGACGGTTGATCTTGATCTTAGAGGACTGCACGGATTAAACTCCCGTTCTTAAAGGTTTTTACTTTGCTTATATCAGCTGTAAGCAACATAGTAAACCGTCGGGATTTAATGCATATTTATCGAGTTTTCAACAACAATAGAAAACGATAAACCAAAAGTGAATACTAAGAAACCAGGAAGAAATCACCAAGAGAGAGAGAGAGAGAGAGAGAGAGCCATGAATTTTCATGTGTAGAATACGGCTCCTATGGAATTGTATTTATAGGTGTCGAAACCCTAGAAGGCAGGAAATGGCCTTCATAGGTCGCCCCGTAGAAACCCTAGGGTGACGACTTACTCTCCAAACAAGCCATTTTCTGAGCCTTCGGATCGGTCAAACCGACTTGACCCGAACTCGTAAAAAATAAAAACTCATCAACTTCCAGCAACCGATTCATCATGAAAAAGTGTCAAGTGTGCAGTGGCGGACCGTCTTAGGGGCCAGGGGAGGCCATGGCCTCCCCGCTTTTACGTCTCGTAGTATTTGTTTATACATCATTTCGTAATCAAGTTGAAAGAAAATAAAACTAGAATGACATATTTGCCCCCCCCCCCCCATGGCCTCCCCGCTTTTACGTCTCGTAGTATTTGTTTATACATCATTTCGTAATCAAGTTGAAAGAAAATGAAAGAAAATAAAACTAGAATGACATATTTGCCCCCCCCCCCCCCCCCCCCCCCCCCCCCCGGTTTCTTGATCATATGAATGAATTTACATAATATAGATATGAATAGCTGGTAACAAAAATTTCGGAAAATACTAACGAAATTAAAACCAACCTTGTTTCTTTAGGATTATATAAAATAGGAAACATAATATTTATTTAAAACTACAAAAACCCCACTATCTAAATAAAAAATTACAACATTTAACCCAAGTTTGAGGTTAAGAAAACTGAAATGTTTAAACCTAAAATCTAAAGTTTATTCCGGCCGCCGGGAAACTATTTCTCGAAACTCACCGGAGAACAACGTCACCTACCGCTGTTGTTTTGTATTCTTTTCCGGTCGCCGGATTGTTCACAACGTTCGTACCGCACTCGCTCTCTCTCCACTAGTCGCGAAAGCAAGGACTGTTGATTGTTGAAACTTGAGCTCCGTTGTCCGCCGACCGTCGTGCGCTTGAGTGCTCTTTTCTAGTCTCCGTTCTCACTTCTCTGGTACGTAGCTTTGTTTCTCTCTTTTTCTTTATATCTTTGTTTATTGTCTTTCTCTCACTAGACATTAGGCTAGAACAATAGTGAATAAAGTAGAATTAATATATTTCACTATTTTTTTGGTGATTATGACTATACACAGCTACACCTTCTGATAGAAGGTATATGTTGAGTTAAGCTGTGTAAAAGTATATGTATATTTTACTTTATATATTTATTAGTTTATTATGCGTTCTAAAAGGAATTTTTTGTTACATTTGCAAATAAATTCACACCTCAAATGGTATAGTCGAAATAAGATGTTTGATATATATATATATATATATATATATATATATATATATATATATATATATATATATATATATATATATATATATATTACTTCATAATTATTAGTTTACTATTCATGTTAAATGAAATTATTGATTTATTTGTATATAAACTTAGAATATATTTGTCTATATATATTTGTTGTTATTAGATCATATATAGTTTATATTATTTTTTGAAAATAAAAAACTGTTTTTATTTATTAATATTTGTTAATTGTTAGTAAATCTGGTTGTATAGTATATATCAACATGAAAAAACAATCAACTATTCATGGGTTTAAAAAAAAACACAAGTTCTTCTCAAGATTCCAAAAAACCACTAGAGATTATTTTGGATAAAGATAACCTCACGCCTAATGTTTATAATACAAAAAATCGTTTTGATCTTAGTACACCAGAACTTAGTACAATAGAACGATGTAACAATCTTTATATTTTCTTGTTTATGGTTTTGATATGTAATAATTTTAAACAAAATAAAACTTGTTTATATAATTAAATTATGAAGTTTTGATTCTGGCCCCATAGTTGTAATGCTTGTGTTCCGCCTCTGCAAGTGTGCCTAAATCATGCAATAAAACCTTTCAACACCTATTAAGGGAAAAGTCTTATAAACTCACTAAATGTTTCTTCCCTATCAATGTGAGATAGATGCAACTTATCAACTTGTTATATTTCCTTTATAATTTTCAACATTATATATATATATATATATATATATATATATATATATATATATATATATATATATATATATATTAAAATGTTAAAATCTGTTGGCTAGTGTTGTGATGCACATGAGGAAATGAGCGGTTGACGCCGGCAGTTCGCGAAGCAAGCAGCGGCATATGGGAGACCGTGCTTGTACTTTCTGTTCCTATACTTCACATCTAATTAAAATGAAGCTTTCATACCCATTACCTACTAAAAAACGGGTAACTTGTTAACGGTTTACTTTTAATAGTATTATTCTTGTACCTTTCAAAAATCTAATTGTCTATTCTGTTGTTTTCAAATGACTTCGAAATAAAGGTTTTTTCTTTTTAATCTGATCGAGATAATTTATCTTCTTTGATATGTTTTCAAATAGTATTATTCTTGTATTTCACATCTACCAATGTACCATGTTACACTAACATATATGTTAATTTATTCTTAAGTTAAATCACTGCTTCTGTTCGAACTATCAACCATTTGGTGTCAATGATACAGAAGATGCCAGTGAGCTACAAGCTTTTGATGTGTGTATTACTTGTACGACTTTATGTGTTGTGTGTGTTGAGCATTCAAAAATACATATTAGTTTGTCGAATAAAAAATTACTTTTGGATAAATTACCATATAATTATTTTCATCTGTTTTAGATGTAACTTTGTTAAAACAATATCAGGACAAATTACGTGAGCCAGATTCCTACACCGGTTAGTTTGATGGATAATGGATTGATGTTGCTGACTATACTCTATGTCCTTCATGTGATGAATCTGGTGACTGTGGATTACTTGGTCTTAGTTGCTCGATTTCTATGACTATTTGGGGTTTGATCGGAAGATGTTGGAGAATTGACTGCCTTTCTCTTAGTATATTTGTGGATTTTCTTACTTGGCTGTACAAAGTTTTTCGTAATCCAGCATAATGGAGAAGACTGCGAAGTTTTGATGCAGTCATCCTTACTACTATTCGGATGCTTTGGTGGTTTCGTAATAAAACACAATTTGGAATGGTAAAGCCGAAAAAAGGGGATGTTTAAGATTCAGACGGGCCTTTTGAAAATAACTAATACCTGAATGAACAGACGGGCTGTTTAAGATTCAGGTTAATCGGGTAAGAAAACTCAGGTAATCAGTTTACCCATTGTAATAGACTAATATCGGGTAGATATATATTGTGGGTATACCCGATTAAATTTGAAAAACTAAAACAAAATACCCAACATGGTTCTCTTTCTCTTTCTTCTATATGGAATCACCGAATCATAAAAAACCTTAAGTTTGGCCGAAAATATCGTGTTTACCTTCCAACAGATTTTTTATTCGTTTATGCTGCAAAATTATCATTATTTTGTTGATTTTGCCATTTTTACCTGTAACAGCAGGTTTTCAGGATACCATGAAATATTATTTGCAAAAAATTCTTAAGTTTACAAATATTTTGCAAAAACCGTTAAGATTATAAATCTTAATAATGGTTTGGAATATGTTATTAAGGATTCTCGAATTCGTATTGATGAACACAATGACATCGTTTCTTATAAAGACCGAATGGAATAAAATCCTTCTTAGTAAGGTTAATATATTTCGATAGAAAGTTTCTTTGGGCCGTTTTCTTACTAAAACAAACTTGTATAGTTGTGGTATTGACATTCCTTGTTCCTTATGCCCAATTTGTAACAACTGAATAGAAATATATCTGACATGTGCTCATTAGTGTCAAGTGACGTCCCAATATCATCTCAAGATAAGTTGTTGGTGTGATATAAGTTTGTCTAATCTTATTTTTATCCGTGATTTATGTGGTTTTTTTGGATTTGTTTTTATATATCCATGACTCGTAAAAGTAGTTTTGGAGGTGAACATAGTCACTATATAGTGACATTATTTCCATGCAATTTTTTTTAAGGAAATAAAAATATTTTATATGTTTAAAAGGTATGTGTTTTATAAATAATAATATATCATATTTTTTATAAAGTTAAATATAGTTGTATAAGTTATTTTTTCTAAAACACAAACATAAACCTTTTAAAAATATAAAATATAGATATATTTGTCTAAGTTATTATACAAATATATTTATTTTTATAAAAAATATATGATACATTATTATTTCTGAAACTCAAACCTTTTAAACATATAAAATATTTTTTACTTTCCTTTAAAGAAAATGAATTGAATGTAATTATTATCATATTATTCATATGTTTAGCTATTTTAGCATAGTTAATTACTAGATAGCATACGTTTTTTAATTTTGATTTGAAAAGTTTAAGTACTAATTGAGGAATATATTCAAAATTTGATAAAACTAAATAAATTTCAAAAATTTAAATATCAAAAAGTTTATATATAAAATTTAGGGAAAATGACATATATGCCCAACAAACTTTTTAGGGTTAACTTTTTTAGTCACTTAACTTTTTAAGTGGCTTTATAAGAGAACAAACTTGTGGCTACCTGTCTTTTTAGTCTTCTTGGCTTGTTATAACCGGTTTGAGTGCCACATATCCAAAAATTGGGCCCATTTCTTTCCTGTTTATCATTTTCCTCTGTGTTAAATGGAAGAGTTTGAAACAAAGGCAGTCGATCGAGAATGAAGAGGAATGCAATTAAAATCAGAAAAGTCGGAAGCCTTTCGGTGCCTGGTTGACTCGACGAAGGTGAAACGAAAGCAGAAAAGTTGCAATCGATGGCTTGTTTGTGTGCGGCAGCCGGTGGAGTTGCATGGGCGCCATAGATGTAATTTGTGTTTTGAAGCTTGGAATCTGTGTTTCGCCATCAAGATTCATTGTTTCAACATAACAGATTGCATCATCGTAGCTGGATGAAAGCAATAGAAGATCTGCAGGGAAGAATTCGTCTTTATCTACTTTCATTATATCTCCACTCTTAGTTTCTTCCATTGGCTCGATTCGGAAACTCCACCACTACGATGAACTTTAACTTTTTCGATTATTTACCTCATGATCCCGAAAATAGATTAGAAGTTTCGAAATTAAATAAGGTTTAACTTCCTATAAGATCCACCATTCAATAATGAAATATCTAAATTTCAAACTTATGGACATACCTGTTGTTGTCTTTGCCAATCTTCGATCCCTTCTTTCACCATTGTAGCACCAATGACGATAATAAGAGGAAGAATCAGGTGAGTAAGGAGCTAATGGTGTAAAAGATAAGGTCCCAGTAACAAGAAAGTAGAAATTAGCGACAATGATTTTGGGAGAAATGTTATTGGGTGTCTACTTTGTTAACCTCACATAATTATCGGCGTAATCAGAACATGACGACATGATTTTGATGTTTACTAATGTGTATCAGGTAACATGATTGAGGGATATCAGATGGGGAAGAAGATGAATAGTACTGGGATAAAAAATAATTGGTCAACAAACATCTGATGTGGCAAAGGGGTAACCGGATGACCCCTTCATTTTGCCCAAAAGGACCTAATCGACCCGACAAAGTGTAATTTGTTCCCTTAGAAAGCCACAAAATAAGTTAAGTGGCTAAATGGGTAAACCCTATAAAGTTTATAGGTCATATATGTCATTTTCCCAATGAATTACCGTGCTTAAAGGTAAAAATATGTTTCTGTTTTGGTTTCAATATATGAGTACCGTAAAATTTAGACTAGTTTGATATAAACTTTTGATATATAGATTTTAAAAAACTAAAACTATTTAGCTTTATCAAATTTGAATATATATATATATATATATATATATATATATATATATATATATATATATATATATATATATATATATATAATCTTAAGGGTTATTTTGCATAATATTTGTTAACTTAAGGATTTTTTTCGCAAATAATATTTCATGGTAAACTGAAAATCTGCTATTACATATAAAAATGACAAAACCAACAAAAAAAAAATGAAAAATTTACGACATAAACAAACTAAAAATCAATCGGAGAATAAAACCCATATTTTTAACAAAACTTAAAAGATTTTTATAGCGTTACCCGTAAAACTAAAACAAATAGCAACCACACTAAAACAAATAGCAACCACACTGTGACGTGGTATATTGTATGTTTGAGACATGACTAATTTTATTAATTATCCAATAATGTTGTTAAAGCTTTACTTTCAAATATATAAAGTGATAGAGTGGAATAAAAAGTAAAAACCATTAAACAAAACCTATACATCAACAAAAAGTTGTTTTTTTTTTTTTTTTTTTTTTTTTTTTTTTTTTTTTCGTTTTAATGACTTGAATAGAAAGGAAGAAGTGTAGGATGTAAAATTTAATGTTATCGAAATCAATTATAATGGAAAGGTTTAACTCCCCATTGTTTTTCGTTTTTATTTAATTAATAGGTTAGTAAGACGGCTGATAAAATAAAACAATTCCAAAATTTAACTTAAAATTAATAAATTAATAATACATTTACAAATAGTTATTTTAACCGATCCTTGATAAGTTTCATTTTTAATTATGACTTAATTCTTTTTACTAATTTATATTACTTCCGTCCCATATTTATTGTCCACTTTTGACTTTTGAAGTTATTATTCTTCAATTTTGACCTTAAATATTTCTGTTTTTGATACATAATATTTGATGCAAAATATATGAATGGATTGTATTTTAAATGTATTTTCATTGTTATAAGTTTCATAAATTAATATATAACACAAATAAAAATATTTAAGGTCAAAGTTGACGAATAAAGACTTCAAAAGTCAAAAGCGGACAATAATTATGAGACGGATTAGTTGATAATAACTAATTTTGGTAAACTAATAATTTCAAAATTTTGAATATTACCAAACTATTATCCTAAATGTATGACACCATTTCAAAAAAGTTAAAAGAATAATCCTTTAATAAATATATATTATAACATTGTACTTTCAAAAAGATTATAGCATAGTACATTCATTTATTCCTATTACAATGTTATAATGAAAAGAAAAATCAATTTATGAAAACAACAAAACAATTTCAAAAATGATTTTTTTAAACTCTGGTTAATTACCTCTTATGTAAATAGGTCGTCTTACTATTTGTTGACCCTCTTAAGGCTTTCACGAGTTTGCAATAACTACTCGCCCTAAGTATGTTGCCTTAATATTCTAAGACTTTGTAATCAAGCTAATAATATTAGTATACAAAATAAGATGAAAATTAGAAAAAAAAAACTTCAAATTATTAAAGGTTATTGTTGGTTATTCATGAATAGAGAGTACCCATGCTTCCTAAATTTGTAGAAAGGAAGCAAAATAGTATCATTAACAATAAATTTATTGCAAATGAACTCTTAGTGCTTGAGTCTGACATAATCGATCTACATTACTAATAATAATAAGGTCTAATAGGGAATATAGAGAAGAACTTGCATTTAGGACTAGTGACGGAGCTTGAACATTTGAGTTGGGGGCGAAAAGTAAAATATGTATAAAAAGTGGAGAATAAGGGGGACATAGTCATTTTTTTTTTAATTTTAGGTCTAATTTGTAAAAATTTTAAAAGTAAATGACTAGTTCTAAAAAAAACGGGGCGGGGGGGGGGGGGGGGGGGTGCACAGCCCCCCTCGCCCTTCTGAAGATTCGCCCCTGTTTAGGAGTGTTTTTTACACAAGTTGATAAAAAAAAAAGAACATTGTTATTTGTGGGTTTTGTATAGGCCTAAATGCAAGTAATAGCAAATTACTTTGATATATTGGAGCATAATAACATCCTACTCATATCCTTTTCTATTACAATGTTGTTCTTTGGTGTTTGTATAATCTATATGACTTTACATGCTGCAATTTATCCAATATCTCTCTATCAACTTGATTGAACAAAATAAATAATGATTATTTTATATCCCATAACAAATAAAAAGAATCCGGATGAAATCAAATTGATAATTTAAAATTATGTTTTAGGTCCTCGAGTAAAGTAATTGCAATTAAATTCTCGCCCAATAAAAAATGATAAACTTTGATTATGAGGTCCACAATACTCTCTTTCAACTTTCACATTAAAATGTTGATTTCGGGCTATTGAACACAATGATGTTAGTTTTGCAATAATATACATGTCACGCTGAATCTAAAAATAGACTGATACAATGGATTGAATGGGTCTTTAAGCAAGATGTTAGGCTCGATGTAGATTAGATAAGTATAAGTTTGGCTTAACACATAAAGTTTTATTTAGATCAAGTTGATTCATAATTTTTATCCATCAGACATCTTAACATCATTGCCCATTGAAGAAGGGTTTTTTTTTTCTTCGGGTTTCAAACCAACCATTCTACCTTCCTCTCTTAACATCTAAAATATTAAACTGAAATCCAAATAACATATGCGACATACGAACATCATTTTTTTCGTTTTAACTTGCATACAAGAAAAAATAACAATGAGAAACAATAAACTCATTTATATACTAGAAAGGAAAAAAAACTTAAAAAAAAACTTACAACTTACTTTCAGCATTAATTTATTTAGCTACATAATTATTTTTTGTTATGATTTTAACCAATACATTTTTATACCGTTTCTTTTATAAATATCATTTTCCCAGTGACATAGTTTTGAAAAAGCAAAACATATTGTCACCATTTTACTGATGTTAAAACTATTGTTTTTTCAGTTATTAAAATAATAGTTTAGTGGATAAATTGATAATAGTCTAAAGGCTAAACAGATAAAATGGTAAAAGATACACTGTGTTTTTTGTATTTTACCTCGATAACAAAACCATAACCAGAAAACTGATTTTTTTAACTATCAAAAAAAGTTTAACGGTTTAAATAATACAAAAGAAATAGTGAGGTGGCTAAATCAATAAAAATATGAAAGTTCAAGTGTTTTTTCTATCATTTAGCCAAATAAAAATTAAGATCATTTTTTAAAGAAATACTTGGTATGAAAATTAAAATTACAAACATGAGGAGGACCTTTCAGATTTTTGCGAAGATCATATTAACAAAGATCAAAAATATCCCACTCCAATGGATAATCCACTTTCTGAAAATTTTGATAAAACAAATAGTTAATAAAATATTGATTTTTAAGTAACAACATACAATAATTGTCAAATTGACAAGTAAATTTGATAGAGAGTGGGTAAGTTTATTATTACTCTCAAAATCTTTGCTTTCTGAATTCCTTCTTCCAGATAAATCATACATAGTGTATATCAAATACCTTGCAAATAAAGTAATAGTTTTAAGAAAAGTCAACATACGTTCAAAAATTAAACATATTAAATTTTGACCTAAATTTGAAATAATAATAGAGGTCTTAACCATTAATGTGTGAATCCCTCAAGTAAACTGCATTGCTCCTCAAAGAAGGAGAAGCCTTTTCTAGCTCTAATTTCAACCCCTGAATAAGATAAGTCAAGGATAAATTATGATATGATCATGTAAATGACCTAATCAAATAAGTACAATAACAAAAGTATAATTCACTTAATTGTTTCTTTTAATGGTTATGGCTGCTAGTTGTTTTGCTTAAGTCCTGCATGAAAATGTTCTTTACTACAATATGGTCAAATTGGCCTTAGCTTTCTTGTATTAAAAATTACTTGGATTACAGATCAAACATTTGAAGAAAACTAATAAAAAAGCCAAACCATAGAAATCATACCTAGCGTCTATACTCATTGAAGAATTTTGTGGAATATTTGGTATGTTTGTCTAGAAACAATGTTAGCAGAAAAAAATTAGTTGACCAATTAGTGAAAAATGAAACTCAACCATTAAAATCATCACTCCTTGGAACAAATTGACAAAGAAACATCGATAGAACCATAAACATTTAATTGAAAGAGATGAATAGGAAAAAGATGAGAAAATCCAATTCAAACTAAGCCAAAGATGAAATTTGGTCGACGTTAGATTAAAAAATCAAATAACTCACTACTTCTAGATCAAATAACTCCAGGGTTCAAAAAATTTCAACGATTAAACGTAAAATTGAATGTGGTGGGCTTGTATTTTTTACAAAGATTAAAATTTGGAAGCGATTGCCCTCTAATTTCTTTGAATCTTGCTAACCAACCCCAAAATATCGGTTATCAATAACTGATTTCTCGGCTAGAAGATGGAAGACCAAATTGTGAGATTTTATAGTACGTTTGATAGATCAAAAAAGGTTTAGAGAGAAAAAGAGGTGTGCTTAAATGGTTTGTTTGTGCATAAAATGACGGTGAAAGTAGAACAGCGGCAAGAGGGTGGAGTTGGAGAGCAATGGCATCGAGTGTAAATTTATTTATTTAGAGAGATTCAAGGTATCGATAATTTTGGAGAAATATATGGTTGATGGTTTTGAAGATTCTTGATTTTCTGGGACTAACTGAAATATTCAACAGAAATAGAAAAATATATAAGCAAGAAACCATTAGCTTAGACTTTAAAAAAATGTCATGTGGCGGAAGCATTGTGTAAAAATGTGACATATGACCTATACAATATTCTTTTATTAGAAAGGAGATTTGAATGATTTATTTATAAACATAATAATTTTGATTATCATTTATTTTTAGAAATATAATATGATATAACACATTTTTACGAAATTTTTGTATATATGTATGTTTCAAAAATTAAAACACATCATTTAAGAGATGTCTGTTCATAGTATTTTTAGGTAATTCATGTATCTATTTAAATAACCACACAACCTAAATACCCAAAATATAATTCAGTTTGGGTAGTTTGGGTATCAGAGAAATTTTCAGCCATAAATTACCTTAATTATCCGACCTGCATTACCGAAACCCGAAAATATATCCGATCAAGAGGCATACCCGAGACTTATCATTATGTATTAATTAATTCAAGTAAAATTAAAAATAAAATAAAATAGTAAATATTAAAACTATGATACAATTAAATAAACACTTAGTGTGTGAATTTTCTTTTTTCTGAAGTAAACAATAATCTACGTTTAAGGAAAAATATAACAAGTATTGGTTTAAAAATGCATGACTCTACACGTTCCGACACACAAAAAGATTATAAATGGTTCTGGACGATAAAATATTAAAATGATTTCAAATAATGATGCTAATTTTATATGTCTAGCTATGAAGTATGAATTATAATCCAAGCAATTCATAAAATTCTAAATATGATATGATTTATATATCATTTTTGTTAATATTTGTAAATGAAGGTGAGAAATTGCATTCGATATTAATTAGTATTATCTTAACTACAGAGAGTTTTCAGTTTTCATTATATATCACAGTATTATGTTGGAAACCTAGGTTTTATATTGTTTAATAACGTGTTTAATAATCTTATTATAATGTTGTTTAACATTTTTCTAGGTTTTTGTACATAATTGTTACGTTAGTTCTCATTTATGTGCTAATAAGTTCCATGTAATTATAGTTTTAGTGTTGTAATATGAGAAAAACTTATGTTAGTTTTTTTTTTTTTTTTTTTTTTTTAATTTTTTTTTGCATTATAGCATGTTCCAAATGAAGTGTCTAAAACTATATTTTTTCGTTTGTTAGTTTAATATTCATTTAATAATATTTTCTTGCATATTTGATGTTCTATAGTTTTCACATGTTATCAATAAACTATATTGAATATTTCATTCATGGTCAGTTCAAACATATTTGGAAACCCATGACAAAACAAAAGAGGTATCACAAATAAAAAAATGTTAATATAATAACTTTTTTTTGTATAGATTGTTTTAAGAGACGTACAACAAAACTTAAATAACAGGCAAATATAAATATTCAATTATAAAAGCTTATTATTATATGTATAAATGATTTCAAATGAATTTAACCAAAAAATTCAAAAAAAAAATGTAAAAATCAATAGTTAAACTTAATCTTGACATACAGTGTGTTATTATTTCTTTTACAATATATTTGCAATATTAATTACAAAGGAAAACAAAGTTCTAGGAGAAAAAAAAAAGTTAAAAAAGGTTGACAACATAAAACGACATAATATAGATTATTAAGGAAAACAATAGGTGAGGAAAAACGAGAAAAACAGTTGTTTCCAAGGATCGAACTTGATAAACTAGTTAGAAGGAAGACGTTTTACCAAATGAACACAAACTATCTTTGTTAACTTACATAAAACAACTTTATTATTAAAAGATATCAACATAATTAAAAATGGGCCTAGATGGCATGGACATCTAAACGGTTGCCCAACTTGTCCCCTTACGGGCCGGCCCGATTCAATTAGGAACATTATATTTACCATGTATATTCCATTTGGGATATTTCATTATATAGGTATAATATGCTCAATATTCTATGATGATATATGTTCAATATTCTATGAAATACCATGACAAGAAATAATAAAAACTTTATTAATGTCCCCTTACTATTACCATAATTACAAATGCTGATTTTGATGAATAAGATGAAAGGAGAAAGACGAATAGAACTTTAAAAACCCAACCAGGAGAATGAAGACGAGCAAAACGAAAAAAAAATACTCTATTTTTCAAGAGAAATAAGTTTTCATAAGTTGTCCTTTTTGTATTTATAATCTAACAAATACCCTTTTGATTTGGGTAAAATTAAAATGGTTGTGCCGGTTTTTATGCCCATCGCCATTCGCCAACTTCTCTTGGACCGGTTACACTACATAAGCCAGCCCCAGAACCGGTGCCAGACCGGTTAGAATGCTAGCTTGCGCTGTTACTTTATGCCTAACTAAACTGGGCCGGGCCCGGTTATGCAACACCTCTTTTGTGAACATTTAATGATATTCGTAAATCATAAGCAACACCAACTCTTATATTTAAAATAAATAAATAAATAACCTCAAAATATTAATATTTATATTTTTGACAAGACAGATATTTTTTTTTTTTTTTCCGAAGATTACCTAAATACCCTTAAAGCATTAAAAGCAATTATCATGTATTCTATTTTAACCAAGCTAATCACAAAATGACCAAAAATATCTAAGAATAATGATATCGTTTTTCATTTCTATTATAGAATAATCACTTGTTGGTTAACCACACTTTCTCCGAATATCTACCAAAGAACTATCTTAAGACCCAATAAACTTGTTGCAATTTTTTGATTGTGTCAGGTTTTAGGATCATACTTAGACTTTGATAAAAAAACAAATTGTAAATCTTTTCTTGAAAGAGTTGATAACTCTAGAAATCAATTGGAATACTTTCTTATATTGCTTAGTTGTGTAGATAATTTGCATGATATTTGATTATCAATTTAACATAACGCCATATTTTAACCATCATCATCTAATGGTGTTTGAGTAGGCTTATCACCATTTTTACATTATGCATATAACAATTTCAAAGTAAAATATATTGTTATGAGATTTTATAGGCTCGAATATGTGCAAAATCACGAGAACAAAACTTCATATAAAATGAGGCAAATTTCTAAAACAAGTAAGTTTGATTTTTTTTTTTTTAAAAATTTTTTTAACATTGATACAGATAAAAGGAGGCAAACACAATTTTGGTCGGATAACATTTTGACTAAAATGCCCATTGTTATCCTTTTAATAAAATAACAATAAACTTGAAATTATTGAATGAGAAAAAGAGTTAGGTCCTTCCATTTTAAAGAATTGTCAATGGAGCCCCTCTAAAGTTTGAAACATAAAAATCAAGGACACTTGGGTTTGCCTTCCTGAGTCTTCCAGTTGTTGTAACAAGCACACGTCTGTTTGTTGCCATAAACACCAGCTGGAACACACAAGCATTTAGCACAACACTTTTGACAGAAGAACATGCATGGCTTCTTGTGTGATGTTGCAGAACACCTGTATGTACATTTAGGCTTGCAATCTGTACAGAATTAACAATGTCAGTGCTTTAGTAGATTGTAAATCTGTAATGTACAACCTGATAATGCACAATGGAATGAAGTTTCGAGTTTCGATCATACCTTGGGGACGAAGCTTGTTGTATCCCTAAAATGGAGATGAAGAAGAAGATGAATAATTAGCTTATCAACTCTTGAAACGAAACAAATCAAATTCAATTTCAGCTTGAAAAGCGAGATGCGATTGTATGATTTTGTGGATTTCATAACAGTTAGTTAATTACTATGTAATCTGATTTAAACACTGCTTATATAGCAAAATTCATCGATTGTTTGAAAAATTAAAATGAAAGGAATTCGAATTGGTACCTGAGCTACATCGGCAAATGTGATCAAGAGAACCAGCGATAGAACCAAAATGAGAGCTGTGTATGAAGATCTTCCTCCTGCCATTCTTTCTTCAACCAAATCGAGATCTGATGATACTGTGAAGGAATGGAATGGAATGGAATAGAGTGTGAATCTGTGATGATGAGTTGAAGTGCAGAGGGTTATTTATAGTGAGCGAAGGATGTGTTTTTTATGGAGAATGGTGAATTGCAGCTCATGTTTATGCACAGTAGCGAGTGTTTGTGAGTGACAGTGACATGTCGAGCGGTGATGATGACGGTGGTAGCCACGAGGCGCAGGTTAAGGCGTGAAAAGGGGAATCTAACTTTCCTAAATTTAGGATTTCTTTTCAAGTTACTTTACAAATTTAGCATCTTTATTTGCTATTTTTACTTTGGTACAAAACTACAAATTTCGTTAAAAAAATAAATACAAATTTCATAAATAAAAAAAAAAGATTTTTTTGCAAAATATTAAAAAGAAATATGCATAATATTTTGGTTCTATTGATAAAAAAATTACTATTTATTTATTTATTTTTAATTTAATTTATTTTTACAATTTAACAATTTTAATCAGCTACTATTATTTATCATTGGGATCATTTTTAGGTTCACGCACCTGTAAACAAAGTATCAAAGATTTTTGATCAATAAGTAAAATATAAATAATTTTTTTTCAAATACATAGTAATTTTTAACTTCAAGTCTTATTTTTAAGATTAAGATGATATGCATGTGCACCACATGAGACTACACATAATCCTATTTTTGCTTTATCTTTTTTTTACATTTTAGTTAATTAGAAAATATTATTTATTAAATAATTAACAAAAATAAAAAAGATACAATGATATGGAATAGGAAATATTTTATAAATGGTTGGTTAAAAAGACGTTGAAACGTATCATTTTTAAGACGATGTGTATGTCTCAAAATCTTAATATCTCACAGGACCCAACAAGAGATGTTCTAAATAGAATATACATAACAAAATGATGCTTATACATAAACATGTAACATCCTTACAACACCAAATCTTAAATTTCATATCAAGTTTGGTGTGAAATTACTGCAACTCAACCATATTTTTATATTATTTTCGTGATAATAATACTAATATAAAAGATATAATAATATTTTATATGTTTACCTTAAATTTGATGTTAAACTTTTACTTTAATAATTTGGTTCTTGAACTTTGAATTTTATGTTTTTAAGTTACTATTACATAATGATATTTTAGATGTAATACCTGTTAATTTGTATATTATAATATAAATCAAATCTAAATATATTACATCTTATATAAATAATTTATTTTAGCTATAATTGTTTAGTAACATAATTTCTAAAACTAGTGTAATACAAAAATGTGCTTCAATTATCAAAAAGTGAAAAATAAAAAAGGTTTTTTTTTAAGAATTTACAGAAGTGAAATAATCTATTTTATATATTAATATTAAAAAAGAAATAATACAAAAGATATGGCCTTATACCATATCTTTAGATGTTAAACTTTTATTTCAATAATTTGGTGCTTGAACTATGAGTTATATATTTTTAAGTTATCGTTTTACCTAAGGATATTTTATGTGTAATACTTGTTAATTATTGTATTATTATATATATATATATATATATATATATATATATATATATATATATATATATATATATAGAGAGAGAGAGAGAGAGAGAGAGAGAGAATAGGTTCAATTGAAAACATAAATAATTTGTGAAAATACAAAAACAAAATTTGTCTTATAAAAATCAGACACATGTACTTTAGAAATTAAATTTATTAGCAATAAATTAAAGATAATAAGTTTATATGAGATGATGTTATGATAATATAGATTTAAATGTGGTTTTAACAACATTTTTTTTCCACGTCTTTAACCACTTTTAAATTCAAGTTTTCATAATAAAAAAATCAAAAAAACATGTATTGCTAATATAAAACAATTTCTTATATTCCATCAATTATCATCATGTAGTTTAAATTTTGGATGAATTCTTGTCGAAAATATAAGGTTGAGGTCACACAATTTCATAGATTTTCCTTGGTTTCACGTTTTCACAAATTATTTGCATTTTCATATGAGCTCTCATATATATATATATATATATATATATATATATATATATATATATATATATATATATAATTTATTTATTTTAGTTGTAATTGTTTAATAACATAATTTCTAAAATTATTTTAATACAAAAACGTGATTTTTTAAAAGTGATAAATATAAAAGGTATTTTTTTTAAAGATTTTATATAAGTAAAAAATAATCTAAGTTTTTTTTAATATTAAAGGTATATTTGACGTACTAACTGAAAAGCTAACTAATAGTTGAAAGTTAATTGATAGAAAATACCATTTGGTAAAACTAACTGAAAGATATAAAATGAAATAAAATGGCATTTAAACGAATATGTTTTTTATAATTAATTAATAAGTATATTTGGAAAAAAAATTAAAAAGGTCATGAAAAGCTAGTTTAAGGC
Organism: Lactuca serriola; assembly: GCF_051521515.1. Taxonomy (NCBI): domain Eukaryota; kingdom Viridiplantae; phylum Streptophyta; class Magnoliopsida; order Asterales; family Asteraceae; genus Lactuca; species Lactuca serriola. The sequence continues at coordinate 156,484,012 of NC_136409.1, forward strand.
TATGTTTGGCGTATTAGTTGAAAAGCTAGATGATAACTAAAAAACTAACTGATAAAGAATCATGTTCTGTAAAACTAGCTGAAAATTTTAAAATGACATAAACGAACATTTAAAAAATATGTTTCGGTGATTATTTAAGGGATATATTTGAAAACTTTTAAAAAAAACTTCTTAAAACTAGTTTAAATAGTTTTTTAAAAACTAGCTTATAAGGTATTTTTAGTTTGCTAAACATGACAACTTAAAAAAGTTCGAAAAATAAGTTAATTGTACGCATCAAACACAACTAAAAAAGATTTAATAAACTGGAAATAAATAATTTTTTATAATTTTTTATAAAAATTATATTAGTATATGTAAGAAAACAACGTAATTAGTTAGAAATTGTATAGGAAGATTGTCAAAAAATTCTCAATATTTACGGAAAAGTTTCATTTTAGTACCAAAAAAATTGAAATAAAAGTATCTATTATTTAATTTTACACTCTAATATGTCATTTTATGTTAAAAGAAAAAATGACTCTTTTATTAATTCGAGCCATAATAAAATAATCGAAATTTTTATGTTCAATTTTTTTGAAACTAAAATGGAACTTTTTGAAAAATATTAGAATTTTTTTAACAATTTTCGTATATTACAATCCTCATGGGTCACCAGACACATCTTACCGCTACTTGTGAGGGAATTTAAATGTTATTTCTATAGTAATTTAAATGAAATTACCCGATAAAAGCGGCGCATTGTTGGTGCTCTTTATCCTCCTATTCTAATTATTTTGTCTCCCATGTTATAATTGAGATTTTTCTTCTTTCATATTTGGCATCATGTGACAATAATTTCAAGATTAGATGCATTATTTTTTGATCTGCATCATATCAGATCACCGCATGTTCACTCAATCTAACTTTTTCTTATTTGTTTTATAAATTTAAGATGATTACATTTCGTATCAATATATTCTCTACGACTAAGTTAACATCATCATTATAATTTCAATAAATCATGTCATATATATAAGTATATATAACATAGGCTAGGATTATGTTTAAGGTTAAATTGCAAAAGACGAAGCCAATTGTTGTTGATGTATTTCGTGGATAATGGCGGTCCACAGCAACTAGTGATATTATTGTTGTGGTTCATAGTAACAGACGGTAATAATGACATTGAATGATCTAGGTAATGGTCCATAGTGGTAACATTGGACCATTAAAAATAATTTTTTATGTTATGCTATAAATAAAATCATTATATTTACTGTATATCTAATAATAAATAAGTTATCAATGTATTTTGAATATTATAGTTTTTGATCACCTTTTCTTTGTTTGTGAGCATGCGAAGTCGATTCGGAGACAATGGCGGATCTACTATGGTGCCAACGGTGATACCGGCAACACCTAGTTTTTCCAGACGTAGTGCAAAATTTTCGATTTTTTTTCTTTTTTCTACTATAAAATGTGTCACCGACAACACCTATTATGGATCGGTAAAACCTACTACGGACCGGCAACACCTACTACAGGATCCTACGTCCGCCCCTGTTTGGAGATGGCTTGGTTCGTGGTGTGGAGCTATGGTGTCGATTTGGAGACGATCTTCGTGTGGTTTTACAATCCCTGAGTAAATTTTTTTCTTAATATATCCGTTGTTATAAACAAAACATAACAATCAACAACTTTATAATTTAATACATCGAGGGTTTATCTATAAAATGAGTTGTGGTATCGAATTTTGGTCAGTTTCAGAACAACCTGGTTTTTTTGGGGATTAATTTGGGTTGGTCTCAGAATAGTTTCGTATTTTTTCAGCCTGGTCTCCTTTTTTACGGTTTGGTCTCGGTATTCTTTTTGGTATCGGTCCGAGACCGGTCTATTTATTCATATCTAATACCAACATCATAGCTAGAAGTGTCTAGTTTGCTATGTAAAACAATGACACCAAACATCTTAATTAACAATTCGAGCATTGATTCGTATTATATCTATTTTGATCCATTTATCTAATTGGCAGATAAATAAATTGGTTAGTTGATCTAATTGACAATCTATGATAAAGTTGCCTGCAATAGGCAATGGGTTCAACGAAAGTTACCAAAAGAGAAGAAAAAGAAGACATAGAGGAAGGAGAGTGAAATTTCTGAAATTGGCTGCCTTTTACCCTAGCCAAACCTTTAATTATTTTTTTTAGAACCTAAGAGGAACTTTATACAACTAGAAAATAGCCGGTGGGAAGCTAGACGTGACAAAATACAAGAAAAGGGTAAAAAAAAAAAAAAAAAAAAAACACCACTATACTTTAGGGATTGCAAATTGGATATTTGCTTGATCCAAGAAAGAGTTGTAACCTAATGTCATACGTTATCGTTATTGGAAAGAAATTTCCTCTTTTGAAAACAATTAAATTATGTGTTTTCCAAACAAAATAGAATAGTGTACACTAAGGCATGTAGGACCTTCATAGATGAGAATATGACTAATTAAGGTAATTAACTTTTTGGTTTGTTCACATATAGGTAACTATCTTTCTTTTGTACACGTCTAGGTAATAAACTTTTTAGAACTGTTCACATATAACCATTATGACCTGTTGTAGCAGGTTTCATCCGGCTACAGTAGGTCATAATGGTTACATGTGAACACTTTCAACAAGTTCGTTACCTAGATGTGTACAAAAGAAAAAAATAGTTACCCAAATATGGACAAAACCAAAAATAAGAGTAAATTACACGAATGGTCCCTGTGGTTTGGGGGAATTTATGCGTTTGGTCCCTAACTTATTTTTTTAATTCCGATGGTCCCTACTGTTTATTTTTGTTGCGTTTGGTCCATGTCTTACCTAAAAAGACTATTATGCCCTTATTAATTTAATTTTTTAATTAATTTTCTTATTTATGTATTTTTTTATATGTTAAAAAAACTAATAGACCCTACATATTTGTATCTTCTCACCATCCCATCTCTTATCATCCTCAACTTCTATTTTTTTCATCTTTAGTGACATCGACGTCTTCACCATCCATTCTTTTTCGATTCTTCAACTCCAGTGAACCAACACCACAACCTACTAAAGTAAAGAGACAGTGGGTTATGGTTTTGTTCGCGAGAGTTGAAGGACCAAAAAAAGAATGGTGAAGACTTCCATGTCACTAAAGATGGAAAGGAAATAGAGGTTGAAGAGGATGTGAGATAAGATGGTGACCGGTGGGACCCAAATTAAATTTCTTAAATGTGGTTTCAGGTTTACGGTGAAGAAATACAAATATATGGTGTCTATTAATTTTTTTAAACATATAAAAACAAAACATAAATAAAAAAAATTAATTAAAAAATAAATTAATAAGGATACAATAGTCTTTTTACTTAAGATAAGGACTAAGCGCAACAAAAATAAAAAGTAGGGACAATCCGATTTTAAAAAAATAAGTTATGGACCAAATGCACAAATTCCTCCAAACCATATGGACCATTCATGTAATCTACCCTTACTTTTGGTTTTGTTCATATTTAGTTAACTATTTTTTTTGTACACATCTAGATAACGAACTTGTTGAAAGTGTTTACATATAACCATTATTACCTATTGTAGTTGGATGTAACCTGCTACAGCAGGTCAAAATGGTCATATGTGAACAGTTCCAAAAAGTTTGTTACCTAGATGTGTACAAAAAAAAGATAGTTACCTATATATGAACAACCCGAAAAGTTAATTACCTTAATAAGTCTTATTCCCTCATAGATGTCAAGCCACTTTCAATAAGAAGAAACACATGATGAAAGGATGAGAGAACCATGTGACAAGTCACACTAGGTGTAACATCTTGAAATTAAAATTTCAAGATGTTAGGCCTACAAGAGTGAGGTTGTGATGGGACATTATGGATGTAAACACGACCCTTAGGCAGAGTAAGGAGAAGTGGTTGTTGTTGGCTGTGGTGAGAACCACACTTGACTCTTCTTTGTCTCTCTCATTTTCTTCCCTTTCTGTCTCTTAAATGTACAAGATATTAAGCATAAAGTACAAGCATAATAAATTTGATGTGGACTTGTGATCATTTCCTAGGTGTGTGATGAGGAAGTGATAATGTCGTGAGGATTACGTGGCAACACTTTTCGAGTGGTTCAGTGGTGACCACTCCTGATAACCTTAAGATAATAAATGGAAAGAACAAGTTATAAGCAGCACGACTCTTGAAACTTGGAAATGGGAATAAGCTTATATTATGTATTGAAATGGGACAAGATGTGGAAAATAGCATAAATTGGAAATTCCATTGTAAATAAGATTAGTATGTGTTGAAAATGGAACATATCAAGAAGGAATATGAAGTGGTCTCTTAGTTTGATTTTTTCCATCGTCAACCCTAATATTCTTGAACTTGTTTGATTTTCGATTAATAGGATAAGACCTTGTTTGATATGTTGCTGACCAGTCATACCTATTTGGCTGACTCGGTCAGCTCAATACGTTTGATACCTTCCTACGTTGCATCTTACTCGGCCATGAATGTCTGACTAGGTCATCTACAAAAAACTCGTCGACTGAAACAGAAAAAGCTCCTTCCCTTATTTGCCCTTCTCCTTGCCCATCATGACATTTGCAAAGGCAAACCGAGATCAGCACCACTCTTGCCTCCTTCTCAAGTCGATTTCAAGGTTAACAACAATGTTCCACAATCTTTCTTCAGCCGGTAAAATTGATTTCCTTTCTTCTCCTCTCCATCCGTGAAATCGATTTCCTTTCTTCTCCTTTGCATCTATGAAATCGATTTTATTTCTGATTTTGTATATAATTTTATGATTATCCAGCGAATGTTATGTATTGCTCTGAAATATTATTGTTTAATTGTTGAATTTTTACAAATCGAATTTTTGGAAATTGATTTGTTATTTAACAATTGGGTTCATTTGTTGTTTCCTCTTCAAAAATCTGTAAAACTTCTATAAACATTAATGAACTATGCATCCCTACATAAGTAGTTGAAAATGGTTATATATTGTTTATGTAGATGGACTCCAATAGAGTTATCTTCCAAGTGTTTGTTGATTTGCATCAATGAGATTCATTCCACTACTCATAATTGGCTTTATTTAGATGCAACTAGAGGACTCTCTTGAGAATGTTGTTGTGAAGCTAGTGAGACAAGCCGGTGTAAAACAAATGATCTAGCTGGAAATGGTGCCACCACTTCCATTATCCTTTCTTATGACCTCATTGTGGAAGGTGTAAAGGTATGAAAAAACATAGCTTTATCTCATCAATGAAAGACAAACACAATGAATTCAATTGGTTTTTGCTCTTGAATGTTTCCTGTTGATCTTGATTTTGAGACCTAAAGGCTGGTAATTTTTGCTCATACATATATACATACATATCACGTGTTAATGGAGATGAAAGATGGTGATTTTGGTGGCTGATATAGAGATAAGGGTGGAAAGGTTGATGTAAGGGTAAAATGATTATTTTTCATCGGTCAGCACATGTACAATCAAACAACATGGTTTCTTACTCGGTCATGATTTCTTATCCAGACATTTCCCAGTTAGCACTTTCTCAACCAGCAACTATCAAACGGGACCTAAATCCTTAGCTAATTGCTTCAGTTCCATTTTTGGACAAGTTCTTAAAATTTATAAAATTAGAAGAGTGATTTTATAGATGTTTAATTAAAATGTCTGCAAGCAATAATGGTTATTTAGACAATGAAGAAGACAACAAAATACAAACATCCCATTGTTTCACAAAGTGATTCAAGTCATACCCGAAGACATAAAGAGGTTAAAGACATTATAGGTTTTAAAAAGGTTTCATTTTGTTTTATAATTTGATCTGAAAGCTTCATTTGTGCTTATGAATTATATTTGTCTATGTCTAGGGACGTATATGTTTATAAAAGCTTCCTTATAAATGGTTTGATTTGTGTTTATGATCTAAAAGCTTGCATCTCGACATCCCCTTCATTTGTTTATAAACGCTTCATTTTGAGCTTATGGATTTGATTTAAGTATGTCTACGTATTTGTTTATAAAAGCTTCCTTTGCTAATAATATGAATGATGATAGAAAAATACAAGCTTTTAGATCATAAACACTAATCAAACGAATAAACATTAAGCAAATACATTAATAACTACTATGAAAAATTATTTACAATTAGATGAATCATGAAATAAAGGATAATTACAAGAATAACACAAACTCATTACAACTATTTACAATGTTGATCAAAGAATAACATATACACAACAAACAGTATTTCAGCTCATTACTACAATATTTCACACTTCCATCTCATCTTCACAATGTTTCTCCAATTTTCATGATGTTCTTTCTCACATTCAACCTCCATATTTTGAACAATCATGGAAATACTATTCTAAACAACTTGTAAGGCAACATTAAGAGCAACTTATAGAACTAATGAATCATAGTATATTTAATCAGTGAAAATGGATATATTCATAACTCATAAGGCAAACTATGCAAAAGTACAGAAATAAGTCTAAGTAGAAATGGGAACCAAGTTATCATAAACTGAAATGACTGAAGAAGATCAACAAAAAGATTTCTAAATATAAAGAGTAGTAGTTATATCATATATGCCAATTTTTGTATACAAAGATTTTATTTACTAACCAATGAGGAATGCTCCACAATTAGCTTCAGACGTTTGGCCAATACATCAAACTCTGCAATATGTTGATCCCTCCATCGCTTCTCAAAGCTAATCTCTTTCTCAAGATTTGAATTTCTTTGAAGATCAATCATCGTTTTAATCTCCTTCAACGACTGATCAAGAACATCAGCAAGAGTCTTGTTTGCAAAATGCATAACATCATCACCACCACTCTTTACCCTGACTTCTTTTCGCGCCATTTCAGCATTACGCTTCAATTCTACATTCACATCATTAAGCTTAACATCGCCATTGAAACCACCAGCAGTAGCAGCACCAGCAGCAAGGTTGTTAAATCTGTTACGGTTGCTGCGATTGTTCGTTTCCTTAATCACAGACGGCAAAGCTAATACAGCCATAGAAGTCGAAGGTAGCGTCGGCGAGAAACTAACCTTAACCCCAACCAAATTCGGCTTACAGTTGTGATTATTAACCGGGTTAGAATCCGAATTGGAAACGCCAGATGGTAAAAACGGATGATCCGGCTCCCAAAGTTGCTTCGAAAGATCATACAACGCACGATCCTGCGGCGAAAGCAGCGCCTTGTCGAGCCCTTTCGACAGACGCGAGGAAATCACCCTGAACTTCTTCCGGAGACGACGGAGCTTCTCAGACAGCTGCGATTTCGTGTACGGCTGCGACATTCCATGGGAGAATCGAGAGTAGAATATTCCGAGATCTCGAGGGAAGGACAAGCCTTGGGAAGAACAATCGAGGAGTCCCTGGAGGAAACGGATCTCATCTGGCTCGGTCCAAATCCGATGAAATTTGAAAGGAGGTTGCCTGGCGATGGCGTCATGATCGGGATCGGGATCGGCGTCGTCGTCGTCGGATTCGAGTTTGGGCGTTGAGAGGATTAGAGTGGATGTGGGGGTTTTGCGCTTAATTGGAAGCTTACTACCAGAAGAAGGGATTGATGAAATGGGGTTGGGTTGTTGTATAGCCATAGGAGGGTTTGATGGTGGGGTGAAGTCCATGGTTCTCACCTTGTTTGTGTGTTGTTTGTTTGAATCATCGGTTTTGAGTGTGGGTGTGGGTGAGGGTGAGGTCGTGAGGGGGGTGGTTTGACCAAGATTTGGTCAAATTTGAAGTGTTAGCTGTTAAGGTAGGGTTGGGACTTTGGGATGTAGTTTAACCTCGTGATCCTATAAATGTGATAATATTGTGAATTCCACCATAAAATTTGGAGTTAATTTTGAGGAAATGATTTCTTAAATAACTAAATGAGATGTAAATAAGATTAATTTTAAATCTTTATCTATAAGTAACAATTTTGATAAACTAATTTTTATTGAGAATACTATTTATACTAAACTAAAGCAAATAGAATGAGAAAATGACTCTACATGATAAAGACTTCTAAGACTTGTTGGATAAGTAAACTAATAAGAAAAAGAAGATGACTTAAATTAGGAAACAAATATCTATATGTATCTCAATACTCCCTCTTAAATTGGACTGTGAAGGTTACGAACACCTAACTTGCTACATAAAAATCAAAACCGGTCCGCTCCCAAAGCTTTAGTGAAAATGTTTGTCGTTAAAAAGTCTGACCAAATTGGACATGGTTTTATCTCTCTACTAGCAACACGCTCTCTCACGAAGTAATAATCAATTTCAACATGTTTTGTGTGTTCATGATAAACATGATTAGTTGCAATATGACGAGAAACTTCATTATCACACATTAATGGTGTAGCATACTTTTGTGTTGCATCAAAATCTTGAAGAAGCCATCTTAACCAAAGAACTTCACATACCGTGTTAGCCATTAACTTATATCCGGCGTTAGTGAAAATTTTTGTAGGTAAAAAGTCTGACCAAATTGGACATGGTTTTATCTCTCTATTAGCAACCCGCTCTCTCACGAAGTAATAATCCATTTCAACATGTTTTGTGTGTTCATGATAAACATGATTAACTGCAATATGACAAGAAACTTCATTATCACACATTAATGTTATTCGTGGTTTTTTGAGAAACTAGCTCAGCTGGTTTACGAAGTATGCAATATTTGGATGTGGGACGGTAAGATAAAGTAATCTTCCTACAAGGAGACGTTATTTAGGAGTATCTACTTCAGGACTGTTATCATCTTTCTTGAGACACAAGTTTTGCTCCATAGGAAAAGAACAGGGACAACTTCCTGGAATTCCACAATCTTCTAAAATATCGAGAGTATACTTGCATTGACTGATTACAATGTCATCTGGTGATCGTGCTACTTTAATACCCAAGAAGTATTTTAGTGGTCCTAAATCCTTGATGTTGAACTGTGTTTGTAAATATGCCTTCACTTCTTCAAGTTTATCATTATTGTTTCCCATGAGAAGAATATCATCGACATATATAAGGGCTATAATGTGTGTAAATTCATTTTTGAAAATGAACATGGAGTGATCTGCTTTTGATGGTCTAAAACCGTTGTTGACTAGAGACTTGGTAAACTTTTGATACCAATTTCGGATGCTTGTCGTAAACCGTATATGGATTTTTGTAGCTTGCATACACAATCTTCATATGTTTTAACAAATCCTTGTGGAATCTTCTTGTAGACTTCTTTATCAAGATCACCCTGCAAAAAAGCATTGTTAACGTCCATTTGATGGATGATCCATTTCCTTTTAGAAGCAACAGCCAAAACACATTGAACCGTTACTAATTTTGAAACAGATGCAAAAGTCTCATGGAAATCAATTCCTTCAATTTGTGTATATCCCTTTGCGATTAAACAAGCTTTATATCTATCAACTTGTCCACATGGCTTGTATTTTATCTTATAGACCCATTTTGAGTCGATAACTTTCTTTCCCGGTAGAAGGGAAGTAAGTACCCAAGTTTCGTTCTCTTCAAGAGCACTAATTTCTTTGCTTATTGTGTCACACCAATTTGGATCAGCCACGACCTGCAAAAAATTATTTGGTTTGCCATGTGCCGTAATAGCCGCAAGAAATGCCCGATGAGCTTTCTGAGAATCTATTATAAGAAACGAATTGGGAAATTGGATGCGTCGTTGACTTATCTGATGTTGATATAGCATTCATATGTTCACGCATTGATGTTCGTTTGGATGGATCGTTTCGATCCGATCCAATTAAGTAAATCCAAATGGATTTCGGTTTTCACTATATGGATCCGAATTATCCAAACTAAATTCAAATCCAATCCGATCCAATGCAATTACAATTTGGTTGGATCGGTTTTTATAATTCGGTTTTCAAAAGGCATAACATTTAAAAACGATATATAATTAAAATATTATCCAATTTTTATAAAAGAAGCAAAAACAAATTATTTAGTTGGAATTTGTAATTTATAAACAACTATTAAAATGATATATTATAATTTAATATTTAATAGATAAAACATTTTTGAGAGAAAATGCATATTAATTTTTTTTATTAGGTGAAACCTTTTGAACTTTTTTGAAAAAAAATATTTTGTAAAACTAATAAATAATTATAGATATATTAAAAATAAATATATAATAAATTGTTATTCAGTTTTTTTGACTATTCGGTTCTTATTTTATAAATCAAAACCAATCCCAAATCCAAAATAATAATTCGGTTTTGATTAAATCCAATCCAAAAATCCGAATATCCGAACCAAATTGTCCAATTGGATAATTCAGTTTTATCCAAATAGTGAAGAACCTTATGTGCAAGTGAAGGTGGTAAGTCATAACAAATTCATCTAGGTGTTTCACCTTGGTCTTTGTTCTTGTGTCTCGCCAATTTTGCTTTGACTTTGGTTGAAGCTGAATGATAACAAATCTGCCTCTTCAATGTTTGAATTTAGAATTAAGTGGGAACTCTTCATGTTCTGGATCCAACCCATTGTTTCCTTTAAAATGCCAAACAAACTATAACAGGTTTTAAATTTTAATTACAAATGTATTTACAATAGTGTTATGTCTTTAATTTTGAGTTGAGTTTAAAAAGTGCTTAACAAGACCTTAAAATAATGTTGAAATGTTAATTATGATATGTCATGATTACCATTACTAATACTTAGCAATGGCCTATATAACCAAAACGTATATCGGTATATGCAGTTATGTGGTGGCTCACCTTTTTAAGGGTTTTTTAAAAGGATGATAATATGATATGAGTTTTGTGGGCTCTGGCCCATATACATGTTTAAGCCCGTTTTCTTATTGTATATAGATCTCGTTAAATATTAATGTTTCTAAATTGATAAAAAAAAAATAGAAAAAAAATCGTTTGGAGATTTAAAAGGATTAGGGATGGCAAAAAGCCTCATACCCAATAGGGAACCCGAAACTCGCACCCGTTTTGACTGGGGAATCCCCAGGTTGACCGGGGATGAGGAATACCCGAATAAAAAAAGTGGGGATGGGGATGTGGATACCCATAATCCCCGACCCTGGACCTGCCCCCGATATATATTAATATATAAAAATAATACATAACATATATTTATAGTATAGTTTATAATACATAAACTTTGATCTAAGTAACCTAATTCATTAGTAATTATTTGGTTGAAATTATACTTTTTGCTTTTTCTTTTATCTAATTTAAACTTTTATATATATATATATATATATATATATATATATATATATATATATATATATATATATATATATATATATTTCTCTTTGGTTGATCTATTTTACGTTAAATATCAATCTGATAATTTTTTTCTACTTGATTTTTCATGTATGTCTTTAAATTTGGTAGAAAATTTATTTATATTTTTTTATGCAATTTATGGGTACTTATATATTTTATAAAATCTTTAAACTTATGCTGGTAAAATTAAAATATAGAGTTTTTTCTTACGTAAAAGCTTGTATGTTAAAAGAGAAAAAGAAATCTCCGTTTCCCCGTTGGGGATCCCCAGTGCCCGTTGGGAGTGGGGATGAGGGTTTATTTATATTTCTTGATGGGGATGAGGATTGGAATGACGATTCGGGAGTGGGGATGGGGATTGGGGTATCTTGTATTCTCCGCCCGCGTTGCCATCTCTAAACAGGATTGTCCCAAACGTATGAACCCTGTTAATCATTATGTTCTTTGCATCTTTAATAACGTGTTTGTTGCGAAAGCCCTAACAAACATGCACTTACAAAAAGATTATTTTATCAAGTTCATATACCAAACTTTTGATGTTCCAAATTAAATTCTCAAAAGCTTTGGATGGAAAAGAGAGACGTTAAAAAAACGAGGGCTAGACATGTAACTTCAGAACATAAAAGGGGCGAAATATGAATTTGAGTTGACTTAGGAGCAAATCGTTGTTCTGCCTGACGTGAACTTTAAGCAAATTGCAATCAAACTTCCGCTGATGAAGACGCTCTTACGCCGAATTATCATTCCTTACACCAAATCCTCTTCATCAATCAATACTAACCTTCCTCGCTTTCAGAATTGCATTAATACGGCGGCAGAATCACCACACACGGCGGCGGCGCTGGAAGAGGAAGAGAAGACAGCGGAAACAATCACCTGCGTCTGCAAATCCTTTTCAAATAACCTCAACTGGGAAACCCTTAATCGGAAGCTTAAGTTCATCGACGTCAGAAACTCAGCTATCATCAACAAAGTATTGATTCAACTCCAAGAACCACCAAATGCCAAAAAGGCTCTGTCTTTCTTCCACTGGTCATCCCATTTCGGCAACATCACACACCAAACACGAACGTACGCTCTTGTAATACACATTTTGGTTAATGCGAAGCTAATCAAAGATGCCAGCGCGTTAATTGAATCAGTTCTTATCCGATCTGTTACAGGTAATTTGAAAGATCCTGACTGTAAAGGATCTTCTTCTGTCCTCTCGTTTATTCATTCGTTGATGAATAGTTATGAGGTCACTAGTTCAACTCCATTTGTGTTTGATTTAACGATACAAATTTGTTCAAAGTTGAGGATGATTGATGAGGCTATAGATGTATGTTTTTGTTTGGGAGAACATGGATTTAGATTGAGTGTTATCAGTTACAATACCTTATTGCACGTAATTCAGAAATCAGATAAGACTAAGTTGGTTTGGAGAGTTTATGAGCAGATGATCAAACATAGAACATATCCAAATGAAAAGACTACCGGGATCATGATTAACGCATTGTGTAAAGAAGGAAAGCTGCAAACTTTTGTTGATATGATAGATAGGATTGATGGAAAGAGATGCTTGCCTAGAGTGATCGTTAACACTTGTTTGGTTTTCACGATGATAGAGGAAGGAAAAATCGAAGATGGGTTAGTTTTGTTAAAGAGGATGTTGATAAAGAACATGATTACGGATACCATTTCATATTCTTTGATCGTGTATGCCAAGATAAAGCTAGGACAATTAGAGTCTGCACGGGAGGTGTTCGATGAAATGCTCAAGAGAGGTTTCAAGGCAAATTCCTTTGTGCACACATCTTTTATAGGAGCATATTGTGAGGCTGGAAAGGTTGAAAGTGGAGATGAACTGTTTAAAGAAATGGAATGTATCGGTTTGAAGCCATACAATGACACATATACTCATATGATTGTTGGTTTTTCAAAAGTTGGAAGATTTGAAGAAAGCTTGAATCTTTGTCAAAAAATGGTGCAAAATGGATTCATTCCAAGTTGTTTAACCTTCAATGAAGTGGTTAAAATGGTAAATGGACATGAGAGTGTGCATAAAGTAGATGAAATGTTGACTCTTTTGTTGGATAAAGGGTTCTTGCCAGATGTAAATACATATACCTATCTTGTTGCAGGTTATGGACGTGATGGAGATATTGAGGGGGTTTTGAAGGTTTATTATGAAATGGAATACAGGAAACTATCTCCTGGGGTTTTGGTGTTTACTTGGTTGATTGTTAGTCTTTATGAATGTGGAAGATCGGAGGAATCAGAGAGATATTTTAGAACAATGAAAGCTCGATCTTTAGTCCCCATAGATTACACATATCATAAGTTGATTTCCAATCTTGAAATAGAAAATGATATAAATTAGATCATAGTCGCTTGAATTTTTGTGAAAAATGACACTTTAACCAACTCAAATGTGTTGTGAAAGGGTAAACAATACTATTGGTTGTCATTTTATAATTTATATCATTAACCCTCTATACAATAGTTTTGTTATCGATTGACAATCATAAAACCAAAAAAGATGACAACTATTTAAATCCATATATTAAACACCATGTCATATAATGCAAATGAAAGCTACAATAAGCAACATAGATGATACGACAAAATGAAGTGGATTCAACTCTTTAACCCATGACTTTTGGCCTCCATCCTTCAATTACATCTTCTGTGAGTGGCATAGTTTTTGTGAATGACTCCAATGAGAACACAGTCTGTATGCATACAACAACATTCAATTTCATCAATTAACTATAAAGTTGATAAATTTATGCAAATATTAACAAGAATTGATGTAGAAAGTAAAGTAGAATACCTTCATGTATGTTTTGAGATGAGGAAGTGAATCTGGAACTGACCACTGCTTATAATGACCTAAAGCAATCTCCAAATGGTAAAGCTTTGGTCCAAGTGACAAGTCAGCACCAGATATATCCTTGCCATTAATAAATGGGCCCTATTCAAGAAAGTCAAATTAAAGTCAACTAACAAATAATAGTGTCTCTATTCAATATAAGATACGAGAGAAACTCACATTTTCTTTTATGTAATCATTGAAAGCAGATAACTCATTAAGTAAAGCTTCTTCTTTTCCATCGTTAGGGTCTTTGCTTTTCAAGAACCCAATATATGTTGAAAAAATCTTTGACCCACTGCACATATCAATCACCAATCACCAATGAGCAATGAAAGTCAAGAATTGGACAAAAGGGGGATAAAGAACATAAACATACATGGAAGCTTTCTCGGGTGGAGTCAACAATGGTGGTTCAGGGAACTTCTCCTCTACTGTCTGTGTAATAACATCTGAATCCGCTATCCATTTGTCATCAAGCTTCACGATAGGAACTTTACCTTCTGGGCTTATACTTAGAAACCTACATAAAACTCGAGTGTCAAGACTACAGAAACTAAAGTATCGGAAAGGAAATACTGTAGCGTATGATTACCATTCTGGTTTGTTAGCAAGATCAATTAACTTGAGATTGTAAGGAAGATGCTTCTCCTCCAAAGTCAATAAAACTCTCTGAGTAAAAGGGCCTGAAAACAAGGAGAAATCGCTCACAATAACTATACATCCAAATTTTATACCACTCGTGAAATGTCGCATTAATTCATCTAATGTCAATCAAATAAAAGCAATTGATGAATTGAGCAAGTTATTCTACAAACCGGAGAAGAAGGAATAGGAACTTACAGTCGCCGAGCCTATTAGGGACAGTGATAGACGATTTGGCGCAGACCTCGAGAGGGTTGGAAGACATGGCGATGGGGGTTAGGTTTCTTCTGAAGCCAGAACGCTTGAAATTGCGAGAATTGGTGGAGAAGAGGTTGAGGTTATTTGGGTTGCAGGTGAGGTGTTTGATAGATATCGTCAACGCCGTGGTAGGCGGATGGATTCTAATAGCAGACATTTTTGGCCGAAGGAAAGGAATTGGTTAATAACGTGACGCCTGACGGAGTATTATTTTAGAGTGAGTGATGTCGCAAGCGATGAGGTTTGTGTTGACGTGTGCAATTTCTTTGCCAAGTGAGAATGAGGATGAAACAAATTATATTTCTTACAAAGTTTCTTTTAATATACTACTAAACTTTGTTAAAAAAACAATAATAATAATTAAGGAATAAATTTTACAGATTTTTAAAATGATATTTTTCAAAAGGATTTAATTGGTTTACATGCCTAGTGTAAGTGTAAGGTCCGAATTGGTATTTCGACTCTATAGTTGTTTTACTCAATTTATTAAACACCTAGAGAGAAATTGAAAAAAAGGGAAGAGAAACACTATTATTTAAGTATACTATGGTCATGTTTGGTAAATCGCAAATATGACACAATGATCAAAGAACATATTATGAAGAACAGTTTGACATTTAATGATCATATATATGTTACAATTTATTGTTCCTTTTCTGGTTATGGTCATAGGATTGGATGCTCATCATATTTCTTTCGGCACCAAAACCGATCTAAACTACAAACCCAAATATGATATATAATAAGCTGAAAATCCAAGAAACATCTTTTATACAGTTTAGTATTAAAAGACATGAGAAGTGATTTAATTTTAAATTTTACAAAAGATGTGGATTTTGCTTTCAGGGAAGAGGGGTTGGAATTTTTTTTATACAGTTTAGTATTAGGTTGCATTCATGTTCTCTTTTAGTAGTGCCACAAATTAATTATTTAACTCATTGTATTTTCATGTGGATCTGTTTTTACTTAAAAATAAAAGTAAATTACTGAAATCGTCCATATGGGTTGATTAAAATTGCACGTTTGGTCCCTAATTTTGTTTTTGTTTTTGTTTTGTTTTTTTTTTTGCACTCAGATCGTCCCTGTGGTTTGATTTTGTTACGTTTTTTGTCTCTTACATACATAAAATTAGAGACTAAAACGTGCAATTTTGATCAAACCATAAGGACGAAAAACGTAACAAAATCAAACCACAAAGCCAATCCAAGTGCAAAAAAAAGTTAGAGACAAAATGTGTAATTTTGACCAAACCAATCAAGATTAAGATGTTGTTTGTTTTTTTGGAAAAAAACATCTTCAGACCTCTTATTGCTGCGCGACACAACATTTTTCATTTCGCAGCTGTTTGTTTTTTAGAAGTTTTCAGAGTCAAAAACCTCTGCGCGTGCTCTGTTTGGCGCAGCACTTGTACTTCCTCTTCCAATCTTTTTTTTTCTTGCTGAAAATTTTATTATATGTTGTTGAAATTGTATTTCACTTTTTTTTCGTTTTTTTTTGTTTATTCTTGTTGATTTTTTTTTTGTTTTTTTTATATTGAATAATTATAGATTCATGATGAAATATCATTATTTTTTACTAAATATCTTTACTTTTTTGTTGAAATATAATTATTTTTTATTGAAATATCATTAATTCTTGCCGAAATGTTATACATTATTAAATTTTCCGTATTAAAAAACTATTTTTGATTTATAAATTTAGTTTATTTTAATTTTTTAATATCTGCAGCAGTATGCAGATGTTAAAAAAACAAACACGCTTCTTATTACATTCTGCAGCTGTTTGGTCCATCTCTTTTACTACAGAAGGTTGCAGAGTCTGCAGACTTCATGAATTTTTGCTTCAGAAAATCAAACAATACCTAACTGTTTCACTTGGCGTTTAGCTCAAAATTGAATTTCTCTTGCACCAAATTTACAAAACAGGGAAATTAACATTCAAAACTAATGTCTTCATTTTGTAATCTGATGGAAGAAGGAATCGATGGCTGCTTTTTTTAATTGTTCCTGCACGATGATGATTTGGATTTGGGCTATCGATTGGTGTGGGCTTGGATACGGGCCTAAGGGAACATTCTTGGATAGGGCAAAGTTTTTAAATGGGCTGCAATGTTCCTCCTCAAGGCTCAAGTTTGTGTTAGCTTTGAAAAATGTTCTTTTGTATGTGTGGAAGGATAGAAATGCAAAGTTTTTCAAGAACTGAAAATATCTCGATAAATACGGCGGATGAAATACAATAAAAACCTTTTTAATTAGGTTAAATGTGGAGCCAAAAGGTTGATCTTAATTGGCATTATTGGTGTTGGAACCCTTTTATTTCATGTTCATTGTAACTCATTCTTTTTCTTGTGTTTTCCTAGTTTCTAGCTAGCTTGTTTTTAATTTTATGTCTGCTTCATAAAAAAAAAAAAAAAAAAAAAACAAAACAAGGGAGAGGAATCAATTCATGTAGTCCACAATGCTTTATTTAAAAATGATAGTTATACATATTTATCAATCATCTTTTTATAGATTAAATAAAGAACAAAGTTTTACATAGACATAGCGGGTAAACGAGCAACAAGCTGTGTCGCAACCCCTTTTTGGATGGCAAAACTAATTTTTTTAAAAACAAAATCTATTGATCTTGGAGTCATAACATTACTATGCATTACCTGTTGGACTCTATTGAGTAGCTCCACAGCTTCCGGCGCAAGGAAACCGAAAGTATCAAATGCAAAGGGTATAAACGTGTGTTGATTTTCCATGCACGGTTTCTCATGTTTAGCCACTTTGCTTGATGCAACTTTTAAAGCAGCTTGCCCCACAGTGAAAACTCCACTCCCCAAGCCCACAAGAGGGGGAACCCCTGTTAGATCCATGCATACATGTTCATGTTTTCCTCCATTCCATCCAAATACTAAAACATCAACTGGTCAAAGTGTTGATCTTCCTTCCAATGAGACAGTCAGAAAATTAACAGGTGCCTCTTTCTTGGCAGAAACCCCAACACGCCTAAATATGTCGAAAAAAACATACCTAACCAGGTCGTGTCGGTACTTGAAACCCGAAAGCTCTTTACGATGAATTGCATGATCCCCAAAGGAGTCCAAGCATGCCTTGCGACAGACAAGGCAAGTCTTGTCATCCAGAAATAAAGGGATCATAAGGCGATACTTGAGGATGGCACAGTACTCCACTGGCAACATATGCTGGCCAAGACCGTCAATAGGAATAGTCATAAGAAAATCCTGAGCATGTGGGGCCTTAGACACTCAAAAATTGCTTTCTGCCTAATCGTCATGTCGAAGTAAACTTCTATGTCTTGGACAATTTTACTAAAAATGACACTCGCCAATGAATGTTAGGCTTTTGGAGGGACGGTGTCCTTATTAGTGAGATCGCTGAAATCAAAGCCCAAAATCGTATCACGAAGACAGGCCAAAGCACAAACATAATCTAAATCCATACAACATATGTCGTTATTTCGTAAGATGTGGTCTTGTAACACCCACGATTGAGCTCGTGAGGCTACAAAAGCATATGAGGAAGCCTCTACTGCTGAGTACAACCCCAAACCACCGAGCCTAATTGGTAACGAAGCCATTCGCCTATGAAGGTCCCCAAAGAACGGACCCCACAAACTATAATGTCCTCAATCGACCTACGTAACCCTTTATCAAAACACAAAACAACCTCTTCCATGTGAACGGGTTGACACGTTCTCAGGCCAAAGAAAAGTTTGATGATGCCCATGCAAGAACGAAACAAAAGGGGTTCACTCTGGGGGTCATGTAATTGTGGTAGAAGGCGCATCAAATCAACAGCCTTGGCAGCCCTCTTTATGCCTAACCCATTAATAAAACCCGCATCTCTACTAGCAGCTCCCCCAAGAAGCTTCACCCCCACTGATGGTCGCCCAATGTCAGCAGGGAATAAACATGTACGAAGCTTCCTACCATCGCATGAAGGCCAAAATAGCTCAGTTTTCTTGATATTCAGCTCAAGTCCTAATCCCGGGCTTGCCACACTAACGATGTCCAAAACTCTAGCCACCTCCTCTAAATCTCCAATGATGGTCCCATCATTGAGGTACCAAGCATGAAGAAGAAACTTGAATTTGTCTCTAATTTGATGTATAAGTGGGTGCAGTACAAGAGCAAAAAGAAGTGGTCCCAAAGGGTCGTCTTGATGGACCCCAGTACTGGACCAAATATGCTTATCTCCCAAATACAACCTTGCTGCATGTCCACATAAGAATTCAACCCATAAGGAAATAGAAGGGCATCTCATCCTGACCTCGTGAAGTAAGGCAGACCTATCCACTAAATTGAAGGCATTCTATAAATCCACACTAGGCATTGCAAGAGATCCATCATCATTACGTGCACTCAACACCCTATTGATACTATGAAGTACAACTTCAGCGCCACCTGACACACCTACTCCAAATTGAAATTCATTAAGGTATTGTGCCATTTCTTTACCAACTCCTTTCATAGCAACTTTGAGACCAGACACCTCCATATAGTGCCTACAACAATAGGACGGATTCCATTACTAGGTTTTGGGAGCGGAGTAAAAGGTGCATACACTACAAATTCTGCCAGACATGACAGACATCTTCCCCCTAGTCACATAATAACCATTGCTATGATGGCATGTAAGAGATCTGTAGCTATATCAGAACTCTCCCCATATAGAGCATCCAAAATGTGTTGAGCTCTCAAGCTGTGTCTACCACACGAAGTTCCTTTAACGATTTAATATAACCAAGAACATTATCAATATCTACTATAAGGGGAGGCTCAGAATAAATGGTGCTCGACATGGATGGGGGTGGCTTGTATGGATGCTTAGCCTCTAAAGCTTTGATAGCGTCACTGTCATGTGAAGCAACACCCGATGAGCACAACACTTTCACTCCTGTTGTAAAATGTCCATCAACAACCTTATGGAGACATTGTCTGACGTTGGTGTTGCCCTTAATTCTGTCATCCTGAAAGCGATCAGCTCTTTGGCTCGATGAACCAAGACCTGCATTATCGAATGTATTTTCAACTAATATGACAATAACTTCCTCTTTCCCCCATGTAGCTAAATAATTCAATATGCAACGATCTTATAATGATTTCTTGTTCCCAAACCTACGTTCTTGTCTGTTCTTAGGCATGAACACCTGCAAAGTACATCGGGGAAGAAGCAATAGCCTAACCCACGATTCCACAGACTCGGGGTGAGCGATCACCTTGTTAAGAGTTGTTTGCGACACTTGAGAGAAAGCCATACGACAACTATGAGGGATACTTTTGACGGTCGTGATAGGTTCCTTGAAAACATGATCAAGTAGCTCAGCATCCAAAGCCATCCCTTCAAGTACTACGGTTTCATGCCAAATGGAAGTTGTCTTTGAAATGCCAATAATGTGTACACTCATGCCGTCAACCCTACCAGTAAATTGTAAACGACCATCAGGGTGGTGGCAATAGCGACTCAATGCATGAATATTCATACAATTAGCACATATCCATTGACCAAACGCCTTTAATGTTTCTTCTACATCCATATACAATCCATGGTCCCCAGAAAAAGCGTCTCACAACACATTTTTACGTTCATTGGAAGCAAGGTGTACCTTCTTAATATGAGATATCAAACGAGAAATCCCCTTAGACCCCACCTGACTATCTGGGCAACAATGAAACCCCCAAAAAGGACATGGCCAAGTACCGATCGAAGAAGTAGAATAAGAAGCCATGAAATAAAAGATAAGAAAACTAAGCCTCGAGCTGAAGCCCTAAAGTAAACGCTGAAGCCCTATGATGGAAACACCACAAACAAAATTTGGCGTGCACCAAATGAAGAAATCACCGGGAAGAAAAGGCTACATTCCCTTGAAAGTAAGGGCGACGGCCTCACAATCAATCTTGATTCCAAATTTAGGGGATAAATAGCCTTAAAGATCTTTGTGCAATAAAAGCCATGGTTTTGCATGAGACGTAAAATAAAACAGCTTGAATAGAGTTAAAAATGTGGTTGTAGTATTTGAAAATTTTACTTTGGCATTTTATCGAACACATGGTGGGCAGTGAAGTCGACATTTGATTTCAACTTGTATGAGACATGCTTGAAACCCATCATTTGCTAACCATAAACAATAAACCCATTTTATAGGTGTTCAATTACAAAGTCTAGACTTGTAGACCTAATCCAAAATTCTTTTTGTAGACCTAAACCCTTGAGAAAGATAGCTCTAAATAAAGGTGGAGAACGAGGCGGATCATGGGGGAGCGGAGAAGAGGATAAAGCTGGCTTATGGAGCAACACAATGGTGCCGGCTGAGGGACCGAAGATGTGAGAGCTTGATGGTCACGACGTGAGCCCATCGAATTTAGGGTTTCCTTAATTTTTCATTTTTCAAACTTGAAGGTTTGTTAAATATGGATAAATGCCAAATTTTAAATGTCTTAAATATGGAAAATAATAAATATTATTTAATAGAGATTTAAATTTAAATAATTATTTATTTATTATTTAGATAGTGAATTTAAGTATTTAATATTATTTATAATACATATTTATAAATTTGAATATTAACCTCTCATGATTTATTAATTGTTACATTGCATCCTCACAATTAATTAGAATGAATAACTGACAACTAAATTAAAAAAGTTTTAAATTTACCATTGTATTTATATATATTAAAATTGTATCTACTATATTTATAAGAAAGTTACAACATGCGCCCTCATATGCTTTAAATATTGACATTGTCAGTCTTACCATGACTAGGCTCACCCATTCTGATGTAGAGGTTTAAGGAGGTCTCTATGATTCCTAATGAGGTCGGTTTTTAATATGATTCATGCTTACCACCCTCACCGCCCTATTGCATTTTGAGAATGAAGTTACTGAAAGGGTTTGACAGTGATAATGACCAATCTAAACGTATTCTAAATACAAGTATAAAACAAAATCCCGTTTTATTAATAGAATGTGAAGTTCATATTATCCATGAAAATTATACATTCTCTTTATATTTTGTTGGTGGAGCTCGTGTGGTTAACCAACACTCAATCTAGAGTATAGTTGAGAATGATATGGAACTCGCGAATCTCAAGTGTAACTTGAGCCGGGGATCGTGTGATTTTGCACGGTAATTCACAATCTATTTAATGTGAATCTTATGTTATCCATAAAAGTTGCACATTCTCTTTTATAATTTGTTGATGGAGCTCGTGTGGTTAAACGACACGTCAATTTGAGAATATTGGTAGAGAATGAAGTGGAACTCGCGAATCTCAAGCGTAACTTGAGCCGGGACCACATAATTTTGTATGGTCAATTCACCATCTGTTCAGTGATCCGCGGTGACCCCGTCATTGAATCTGAGATGAACATAATCCGAGATTAACAAGCCATTGACAATCAATGAATCTCAAAGATCTAGAAATTTTGTAGTGATCGAAATTGGCAAAGGGATTTGCCTACCTAAGTAACTTTATGGTGTGTTTACGACATCCATTTACACATCATGGAGCCAAATATGGATCCTAGCCTTCTTAAATAATTTTATTTAGGGTAATTATTTTCTAAGGATAAATGAAACAAACTATAATGGAAATTGATATTAAATGATGTCTATAACTTTATCCACTAAAATCTACTGCTAAAAAAATCTTTGAAAGGATTAGCTATAAGGACGATCAGTCTTGTCAAATTCGTAGTTTGGGAACAGTTCTCATAAACAAAAAGAAAGATCATGCCTTCAATAAAGCTCTTCCTAGGTTACTACAAACATTGCATTCAAAACAATTAGAAAGAGAAATTATCAAATGTACGTTGTAAATTGACATATTGAAGTAAAATGGAATTTCCTTGAGTTAGGAGTTGACTAGGGTTAGTCAACTAGTTGACATGTCCATATCATCAGTTCATTCTGATTCTGATATGAACAACTTGGAATGACCATGAAGGATTCGCGTAACAAGTTGAGGTTTCTTTTTGAAACTAACATGGCCAATCATAGAAACTCAAACTTCAAAACACTCTCACAAATTTACTATCATGAATAGAAGTGTCAAGAAGAAGAAAGCTAATTTCCCATAGGTTAAAAGGCGATTAGTGTTGGTATACCTAATCTAGGCCCAAATGCCAAGGACAAAGGAAGGCTTATTCTGAGACATGTTCTGATACATATTCATTTCCATAAAAAGAAAGGACTTATAAAGCATACATTCCCCAAATATATATTTGAGGTGAAAGGACTGAAACATGAAAAAGTTAAATTTGAACATGGATCACATGCCCTTGATACTTTCTATAGGATCAAAATATAACTAGTTCTCCTATGTTAGGTGTTCAATCAAATATATGGATTTATAATGCCATTGGAACATTATTTCAAATCATTAAGTGTTTTACTAAGGATTAAGTACTAAAATTTGCAAGAATGTGTAGTGACTAAAATGAAGTAAAAAACTGAAACATGGAGAAGATAATTTGATCATGAATGTCAAGCCCTTGCTACTATTCATGGGATTAAAAGACAATTCTACTAAATGTTCAGTCTATGGTATTATAATTGAAATTGTTTATACTATGATTCATGAGGTAGTTCTGACTTATTTAAATGTATCTAACATGTTAAAAGAAATTCATGAAATCTATGAAGCAAGTATAGTAACAATAGTTCAAAGTTGATTCAAATATTTGAATAAGGTTATTATTGTGTGAATATTTGTTGAAATTAGTTTACCTAATGGATCGTTCAGATTGACCGCAATACGTACCGATTCAAATAAATCCAAAAGGTTTGGGTGAAGTGTATTTGTGGAATCACAGTCTTGGATACATAAATGAAAAATGCATTACCAAGTATTCAGTTGGATCAGATTTTGGATATAATTTGACCCCGAGTCTCATGATAAATGCAAATCTTTTTTTATCAAGATAGATGATGAATACATCAATGGGTGATGAGAATATTTGTTGGAATTAGTTTGCATTAATGGATCGTTTAGATTAACCACGATACATGGTAAGACTAACTTCGTATGAACGTAAGTTTGGAACCTTTTAGGTGTTTAGTGCTCTCATAAAACGAAGTTAAGAATCAACTGGGCAATAGGATGAGATACTCATAGTGAGAATCTCAGTCCAAACTTATTGATCATCTAAGAATTTGTGAAAAAGTCTCACGAATTGTATCCACCCATAACACTACCACCTGGAGTGTTATTTGGATAGAGAAACAAATCATCCATTGATTTTGTACTAGATGGGTCGTACTATTCTTATTAACAATTCATGGATTGTATCATGTATAGTGTTACCATAAGTCTCTTGATATTGTACTAGCTAATAAGGTTCATGAAACACTCTATGACATGTGAAGTGTCATTCATTCCTCACTATCACATATGGAGGTTTACGATTATGAGGCTTACGCTCGTTGTGAAGTGCTCAATAATCTAGAACTTATAATAGAGATGTGTTATCTCTTTGGAGATCCCATCAAGCATTTGGATAATTGTTTAACAAACCTTTTGAGAACAAAGTGTATGTTGCTCGAAGGGCAATCTTCCAAGAGAGGGAGTTGATTTCCAAAAGGTCTAGTGGGAGCCACATTGATCTTGATAAGATTCAAAATTCAACCAACAAAGAACCTAAAGTTGGACCGAACATTTAATTCGGAATTGAAAGAGCTATTTTGGAAACTGACATATTTCCACCTATTCCTTATAGATATGATAGAGGACATCATACGCCTAGTTATATAAGAGTTTATATTACTGAGGTAAATGAGTTATTGGTATGGAGCAATCAGGGTGTACCATCTATCAGAAACTATGGTAGGCCATAAAGGCTATGACATGGAATGAGGAAACATAGAGCGAGATTCAGTCCATGTATGTGAAAATTAGTAGATCAAGTACTTGGCCTTAACTAGTAGGTATGAGTAGATCTTCAAGAAGAGACAAGCATGGATAGGAAAAAATACATAATAAACCCAAGATAGGTTGTGAGGGATGTGTAAGCTTAATAAGTTCATTTATGGAATGAAATAAGCATCTCATAAGTGGGATCATTATTTTAATGAGAAAGTTCAAAGAGTTTGAATTTTGAGAAATAAAGATGAGCCATACATGTGTCAAAGATAGTGGGAGTAATTAGAATCTTTGTTTCAATGAGAAAGTTCAAGGAGTTTGAATTTCAAAAAACATAGATAAACCATATATATATATATATATATATATATATATATATATATATATATATATATGTCAATGCTAGTGAGAGAATTGTAGTCACTCTTTTATTGTATATAGATAATGTACAACTCATAGGAAACTATATTCTAACTTAGCAAGTGTAAAAACTTGGCTTGGTATGAGAATTGTTTCACTATGATACACATGGGAGATACAGGACATGTACATAATAAGGATCTATGGAGATAGATCAAAGTGATTTGTTTGATTAAGCAAAAGTATATAGAATCTTGAGGAAACTCGACATACAGAACTCGAAAAGGAGTTCGTGCTTAATATGGCATGACATTGAGCAATGCTACTATCCTAGTTCTACTATTGATCTAGAGGTTATGAGTCGTGTACCACATGATTCTGCTATGGGATCGATCATATATACCATGACATGTGCTAGATCTAATGACTCGTCTGCCTTGATCATGACAAGTTGGATTAGATCAATTTGGCAAGAATCAACGAATCAAGATCAAGAAAATTCTTAAGTGTCCTAGGAGGACAAATGGAATGATCTTGATAGTATGGAAGAGATCATTGTAAAAATTACATTGATGCTTAGTTCCACATTGATAAAGACGATTCTGTTAGCAATCAGAATTCATGCTTTTACAGAATGGTGATGTATTAGCACGGAAGAGTACCAAGCAATACAACATAGTGGATTTGAGGAAAACTTAGAGTATATTGCATTTGGTGAAATTGCAAAGAAGACAATGTGACTGAAAGAGATTCATTGGTGATATCTTTGTTGAAATACAATCATTGATTGTCCTTTTGGAGGCTCCTATGACTATAAGGGTGAATTTACCTCGAGTATGGATCCCAAGTCACGCAAGCTCACAAGAAACATACTCAGTAAGTACCATCACATTTGATAGTGAGTTAAATGTAAAGACATCATGGTCAATAAGTCATATCGAAAGATAATCTTGTCAATCCATTCCATAAGCCAATGTCACTGACCAAGTCTGACAATCAGACAAAGTCGAGAGGAATTAGATTTGCAAATGAATTGGCCTAAGCGCTCTTAGTTTAGTTTGTTTTAAACTTGAGAACTTAAGCAATATAAGTGTTAATTCTATTTGGATATTATTAAGTGGAGATCTTAATATATGATAGAGTTCAGTCATTTCGATTAGCTTATCATTGTGTTCTTCTTTTGCATGTTTGGAACCCACTTCCTGAGTATTAATTTACTCAAAATGTCCATAGTCGGTCATACTCTTGGAAGTAAGTAGTGATTCAAGATTGTCTTGAGCATTAGTGGATTGTCCATAGTGATTGGACATAACATAGAGATTGCACTAACACTCATGAGTACTTAACATAGATTTATGTATTGGACCAAACTGCGCTTAGAGATTACTTCATGGATCTAGTCACGAGTAATTCTAAGACGATAATATCTTCTATTCTTCAAACCTAGATACATGTGGGGTTTTGCTCTATGATTATGTTATACATTAGTCTACTCCAACGCTATCCATAGCTGGTAGTTATAAAGGATATGTCCATGTGTAACATGATGAAATAGACAAAAACAATGTATTCGAAGTTTATTTGTTCCTCCTGCCTTAACAGGAGAAGCGATATCGATGGTTCCCTCGATGATTTGGTGATGACATCTAAAGTGCTTGGCTGAGCCCTAACCGAAATTGATGTCTACAATTTAGTAGTCAGATGTAGTCGTCACAAATCTATATTGGGAAACATAATCTTGAATTCTGAGATTGATCATTATCCATGTCTCGAGTTCATACAAATATCATAGAACGAAGGGATAGTTGATCACTTATCTAAAGGCTAAATCTTGATTAGATCAAGAGTTCGGTAGTTGCATTGGATGGCTAACTTTCTATTGATTATTGGAGAAATATTGGTCCTCGTATAGTTGATGACATGTATAAGTGGGAAACTGTTGGAAAGTGTGTCCAAGATCATTAACTATTGGTGATATTTCTAATAATAACAAAGTACTTTTGGGTTGCCCTCAAGACCCAAATTGAGTAGAATAAATAAAGTAGAAATTGGTTTATTAATTATTATGGTTAATAATTAATTAGAAACTAATTGGAAATATATTTTGGGAATTAATTAACAGTTTAATTAATCAAATGGTTGAATATTCAATTAATAAATAGTTGATTGATCAGGAATATTCCACAACCCTAAGAAGAAGGGTGATGTACAAAAACTCTCATAGGCTAAAGGGAAAATCGTTCTTAGGGTTATCCATCCCACACAGGCTTGAGGATAGAACGCTGGAAGGCATCCAAGGCTATAAATAGGGCCTTAGGGATTCATTCTTACTTGCTGATTCTTGGCTTGAAGTTTCGCCTCTTCTTCCTCCTCCCATAAGAACAATTTCAAACACTCTTAGGGTTTGTAAAATTGAACCTTCTCCTAGTTATTTTTATTCCACTCTTTGGTTTCAACGGGTGTGATACCATTAGAGAGATTTTGGTTTGGGACCTCTCATCCAAGCATGTAACACCCAAGATCAGAAAGTCCAAGAAAAGGAAAGAAACCTTAAGTCAATGATTGGACTCGTCGAGCCCAGGGAGGAACTCGACGAGTCGGAGCAGGATCCGGGGGATCGAGTAAGTGACCAACTCGGCGAGTCGGCTTGTGAACTCGGCGAGTCGGCTTGTGAACTCGGCGAGTTGGGTCTGAACGAGGAAACCCTAATTTCTGGACTTGGTACCCTATTTAAGCATCTTATTCTCTTCCCTAGGGCTCATTTGCGGCCCTATAGTCCAGAACCAGAAACCCTAAGCCTCCATTGTTGCTCATTCAAGCTTTCTTTCCATTTTAGGTGATTTGAAGGAAGAAGGAAGAAGGCACACATTGGGGATTCAAGAATTGGCAGTAGATCCAGAGTTTGTGAGGTCTTCTAGAGCATTTGAAGGTAATAAGTCGCTACCTTCCCTCTTTTGCATATAGATCAGCCTTTATCATGGGATTTGGGGCTTTTAGGACAAGTTTATGAACCATTTCGAGTTGGAATCCCAGATCTGAAGTTGCTACTTCAGATCTATGTGTATCTTGGCCTAGAGAATTATCAACCATCAGTTTATGGGTTGATTGTTGAGCCCCTTTGTCTCAAACCCTAGTTTATAGTGTTTTGAGCCTAGATCTCCTTAGCTACACGTAAAGTTTGCCACTTTACGTGAGGAATAGGCTTGGGAAGGGTAGATCTATAGTTTGGAGTCCATGCATGACTCAAAAGTCCTCTGCATGTATGTAGATCTGAATTGACTCGGCGAGTCCTTCGAGTGGACTCGGCGAGTAGCATGAAGATGTGGAGGAACTCGACGAGTGGGATGAACAACTCGTCGAGTCGGATGAAGTTAGGCATGAACTCGGCGAGTTGGAAGAACAACTCGATGAGTTGGTTGAAGATTGCCTTGGGCTCGGCGAGTCTATTCTTGGACTCGGCGAGTCAGGTCGCGAAACCCCAAACCCTTCGAGTTGAAACTTGAATCAGTGAGTCGGGTGGAGACTCAGCGAGTTGGACAGGTCAGGACTCGGAAATAGTTGGACTCGGCGAGTCATGGACTGACTCGGCGAGTCGAGTCGCGAATAGAAGGATCATGAGCATATGAACTCGGCGAGTCAGTAGGTGGACTCGGCGAGTGGGGTTGACCTGGAGGGTTGACTTTGACCAGGATTTTGACCTTGACCAGAGTTGACTTAGTTGACTTTTAGAGGGCTGTCAGACTAAGTGTCATATGATATTGATAGCTCGGAGAGCTAGAGGAGTAGCAGCTCAGGGGATTGTCGAGTAGTAGCCAGAGGATTATCAGCAGAGCTCAGCAGTTCAGGTGAGTTTCCTACCAGTAGGAACGGGTCTAAGGCCACAATGCCGGCCCGTTTAGCTAGCAGTAGTTTCCAGATTTTAGTCCGATGCAGTAGTTAGTATGTTTGATGCCTTTGTGGCTCAAACAGGATTTATGTGTTATGTGTTCCGGGCTACGGCCTGATGCAGTATGCAGTATATGTGTGTTCATGCTAGTTGATATGTTTATGTTATGTTCTGTTTAGTTAGTTCCGGACTTCGATCCGATACAGGGGGCAAGGCCCCAGTTAGTCCGGACTTCGGTCCGATGTGGGGGACAAGGTCCCAGTCAGTTTTCGGACTTCGGTCCGATGCAGGGGGCAAGGCCCCAGTTAGTCCGGACTTCGGTCCGATGCAGGGGACAAGGTCCCAGTCAGTTTCCGGACTTCGGTCCGATGCAGGGGGCAAGGCCCCAGTTAGTCCGGACTTCGGTCTGATGCAGGGGACAAGGTCCCAGTCAGTTAGTCCGGACTTCGGTCCGATGCAGGGGACAAGGTCCCAGTCAGTTTCCGGACTTTGGTCCAATGCAGGGGGCAAGGCCCAAGTTAGTCCGGACTTCGGTCCGATGCAGTGGACAAGGCCCAGTATGTGCTTTATATGTTATTGTATGGTATGTGGTAGATTGGGGGAGCTCACTAAGCTTCGTGCTTACGGTTTCCAGTTTTGGTTTCAGGTACTTAGTTTTCAAAAGAGGAGCTCGGGATGATTGCAGTGCACACACCACAATCAGTTAGCCTGGGAATGTTTGACTCTGATAATGGGATTATGTTTTGAATTTAATACTCGAAAGTTATGTTATGACTTATGATACGTTTTTATAAATCTGGTTTTAGTAATGTTTTAAAAAGAAATTTTTAGTCAGGATTTTTGGGTCGTTACAAGTTGGTATCAGAGCCTTGGTTTGAGGGATTCGGGCATACCCTCGGGCATGTCTGACCTCAAACTTAGGGATTGGTATAAAGGTTTTTAAAAGGAAAAGACAGTTTTGAAAAAGGAGTTTGAGAAAAGAAAAGAGTTTTAGAAAAAGCAAAAAGAATAATTAGAAAGTAAATAACTTGAAAAGAGAAAAAGGGTGTGGTGCATGCAATCAGCCGAGCTCAAGTAAGTACTCCCAAATTACCCATACAAGTTACGTTATGATTATCAGTATCAGTATCAGTTTCAGGATCAACTTCAGTTTTAGTTTCAGTTTTAGTTTCAGCTTCAGTTTCAGTAGAACAGCATGCTAGAATAGGACTAAGGATCTAGGATGATGCCTTATGTGCCTGCTTTATGTGTTTCAGCTTGATAAGAATTTCATACTAGTGATGAGTAGACAGTAATAGGATAGCCTGTGTAGGTTATGCCTGATAGTATGAGCTTAGCATTGTATGCTAGTACAGTTTCTTGTTATGAGAATAGTTTTGCCTGAGTATGTTTCCTTTATCTGAATGTTGCTTGCTTTGTGCTTTGTGGGACTCCGAGTGATGAGAGTTAGCCATTAGGTGAATATGTTACATCACATGTGAGCAGGGTTGAATAATCTCAGAGTGCTGGATTTGGCCCTATTGCACAGCTCTCGTTTGAGTCTAACCGTTGTAGGGACGAGACTTTTACTCGAAGGATTATCCGAGCCTCATTGCATGTGATGGTATTCAGGTGGTGGCTAATTGGCATTACAAGGAGGCCTTCAGCAACTGAGGATTGGTTTGGGTGGAGTCAGAGGTTCCCTAGGGCAAGCCTAGGATGAGAGTAGCAGAGATCAGTAGTAGAGAAAAGGGGACTTGGTGGAGTTGAGGTAACTCTTGAGGAAAGTACGGATATATGTGGAAGGTAGTATGGGCCCATACTACTGAAAGCAGAGGATCCGTACTCGATTCAAGAGGAGCCAAGGCAAAACTAGGGAACTAGTAGAGTGTGTGAGAGATCCCTCAGCAGTAGTGTGTAAATTGATCAGGAATTGTTATATTTTCAGCATGGTGACGTTGCGCGAGATATCAGTTGGCAGTTCAGGTGTCGGGGAGGGATCTGGCTCAGGCTCTAGAGCCGGGCAACTTGAGGATCAGATGAGGGATTTCATTTCCGCAGAGATCATGCACAACATCATTGATCAGACTCCAGTGATTTTCGGTTCGGTTAGAGAGGCCATTGTGGAGCTCATGGATAGTCATCTTGAGGCCTTTAAGGCCGAGATAGTTTCAGGATAGATTGGGGCTCGTCTAGACCCCGATTCTTATGGAGTTCAGGGATCCATCGGGAAAGGAGATCCCATTTCTAGTTTTTGCCATCAGGGGACAGGAGTGAGTGGGGCACCCTGTCTCCAAGAGAGACCTTTGCATGATTGGATAGTTGAGGAGGTTACGCGAGCCATTCGCGAGGATCTGCCCGACATGGTTGTGAGGATCACTGATAGGTTGATTGCGAAGCTCCAGGATCAGACAGCTGTTGTTTAGTCGACAGGCGGTGTCGACAAGGTAACGCAGGAGCGAGAGATGGGCATGGAATCGGAAAGGAAGAGGAAAACAGATGAAACTCAGGGAGCCTCAGGTTCGGGCAAGAGGCCCAAGGGGTCGGATTTGAGGACGAGGAACTATCAGAGCCGCAGTCGATGCGGGAAGTGTGGTAGGACGCACATGGGTACATGCAGGCGTAGAAGTGGGGGCGATGGTGGATGTTTCAAGTGCGGCCAGATTGGCCATTTTAGCAGAGATTGTACTGTTACCATCGTCCAGGGACTTGATCCGATATGTTTCCATTGCAGTCAGAAGGGCCACAAGAAGGCCCACTGTCCGAGTTTGTATACAGCAGGGCAGGTGCCATCTCCTGCCCTTGGGACTTCAAGTACCGCTAGTGGTTGCCGAGGTCGGGCAAGGGCGTCCACGGCTCGGAGTCGAGTTTTCCGGTTGATTTCAGCAAGGATTCGAGCAGCGCTGAGTTATGGAGGTATGTATCTTTTACCTCCCTGTCAATTATTATTCATGTTATTATTGTTATGTTGTTGCATTGATATCAATAAGTATATGCGTTGGGGGTATTATATTACCTACTTGTGACGGAGTTTTATGCCATCTGCATACCATGGGGTTAGAATGGTGAATTGGAGGTCGTTCCCTCTAGATCAGGTTACTTTAGATGAGGTGACTGTAACATGTATGTGTAAGATTCAGTAGTGCCTTACTACTTGCGGAAGGCGTTAGTCGAGTAATGGTCAGTTATATTCTCAGTAGTGATAATCCAGAGTTTTTAGTGGAGTAGCCAGCGGTCAGTAAGGAAGTGGGTTAGGGATGTGCACCCCAAACACAGGTTCTTGGGATGTAGTCCCTAAAGCAAATTCAGTTAAGGATCGAAGGGTGCTCAGTTAGATAGTAAGAAGGGTGCGGATCTGGTAAGAGTTAGTTGGAGCGCCGACGGAGGTAAACGTTGGCGGACAACATATCGCCCTTTTAATGGAAGGAAGGTTGGGAATCCTTTCGACCAGTGAGCAGTAAGGAGTTAGCCGAATCCAAGTGGGGGAGAATCCTCCGAGTATACAAGGATAAGAGTCACGTAGACCCAGAATGAGTGCGCGGCCTCTGAGAAGAAAAGATAGTAGCACAGTGATTGATGGATTGAGAAGTTCAGAATTGGGAGTTCGAGGACCTTCCCAGCAGTTAGTTCATGTAATCGAGATGGTTAGAAGCTGGTTGGGAATCCAGGATTGGAGGACCACCTGTAGGGCTCAAGTGAGTCGGAATGAGGATCCTGAGAACGGTTAGCAAGAGATGCTTTCGTATTAGTAGCCAGTGACAGAGTCAGCATGCAAAATTATGTAGATTCATGAGTTGGGAGTTTGGAAACTTCCCCACAATAGCTTCTTGTATCCGGATTAGTAGACGGTTGGTTTGGGAACTAAGCCGAAGAATTCCTCGACGAAGCGCTAAGTATATCAAGGATATAATATGTTGAGGTTGATGCAGAATTCAAAGACTGAGGGCTGATTTTGAGAAATCAGGATGAGGAATCCCTAGCAGGACAAGGTATAGTCAGGATGTCCTCAGATAGTAGTAGTAGTAGTGTTGTAAGTCTGTGGGGGTAGCCGTAACATTCACTAGCAGTCAGATAGTAGTAGTAGTGTTGTAAGTCTGCGGGGGTAGCCGTAGCATTCACTAGCAGTCAGATAGTAGTAGTAGTGTTGTAAGTATGCGGGGGGTAGCCGTAGCATTCACTAGCAGTCAGATAGTAGTAGAGTGTTGTAAGTCTGCGGGGGTAGCCGTAGCATTCACTAGCAGCTAGATAGTATTAGAGAGCTGTAAGTATGCGGGTGTAGCCGTGGCCTTTATCAGGTTGGTAGATAACATGAGCACGTTTTTGGACGCGGGGGAAATAGTAGTACCCACCAGTTCGGGTGCAGCAGTGAAGATATGGGAATCTCGGGTTAGATTTCGGATTTCCCCAAATGGTTTAGTTATGGTTAAGTCAACAATTTGGCTATAGATCGTCACATCAGTTATGAGATCAGAGTAGCAGTGGACCGTTTGGGTTCGGGTATGTTAAGGGCTACCGTCAGTCTGGGAGCCATCATGTTGTTAGTCGTGGAATTGATGATGTCAGGATGTGACGTATGGACCCGATCGGTTGAATCGGAAGGTTGTTAGAGCCATAGTGACAAGATAACTAGTGGAAACTAGTTCTAGAGAAAGATTTCGTCCAGAAGTCGTGGGAGCGACTAAGTGAGGAGTCCTTTGACTCCACAGTTGAGTTGGAACTCAGTGTTGCAAATAACCGACGAATGATTGGTAACCAGGAAGGTCTTGAGATAATTGGGAAGCAGTGTTTCGGGCAACTCAGTGATTCAGGCGTATTCAGAGTTTCAGGCATGTTCAGTGTTTCATGTAGTTCAGAGTTTCAGGCATGTTCAGTGTTTCATGCATGTTCAGTGTTTTAGGCAGTTCGGTGTTGGAGGCAGTTCCGTGTTTCGGATAGTTGCAGTGTGAGGGTCAGTATTAGTATAGTTGGTTGATTTGGAAATGGCAAGTCCCTCTCAGCAGGATCAGTTGAGCCTTCTGCCAAGTATAAGTGATCTGTAAGGATAGCTAGGCAGGTAGTTTTTCTTTCAGGATGGAAGGCTCGAGTTAGTAGGAGTTGAGTAATCAGATGGGAGATAAGCAAGCTGGTTCCAGCAGCATCGTTTCAGTATGAGTGGCAGAATGGATAGAACAGTTATAGGTAGTCGAAGTATCTTCAGGAGTCGCTGGGAGCGACTAGGAGATTGCGATGGAGTGTAGTGACCGGTGGGAGTCCGGTAACTCAGATATCGGCAGATTAGTTGGAACAGGGTGGTCTCAGTGCATCCGGTAGGCGGATGAGGGGTAACAGAATTTTCAGTTGGAGGAAGTAACGTTGAGGAATTTATGGAAAAGAGAAGAATTCAGTATGTACCAACAGTAGTGACCAACACTGTGAGTGGCTGGAGTGATGGACAAAAGGGTGTTAGTTTTCCCAGACAGAGAGTTGGAGGCAGTTCGCAGGACAGTTGGCCATAGCAAACTTCGAGGACGAAGTTTAGTTTAAGTGGGGGAGAGTTGTAACACCCAAGATCAGAAAGTCCAAGAAAAGGAAAGAAACCTTAAGTCAATGAGTGGACTCGTCGAGCCCAGGGAGGAACTCGACGAGTCGGAGCGGGATCCGGGGGATCGAGTAAGTGACCAACTCGGCGAGTCGGCTTGTGAACTCGGCGAGTTGGGTCTGAACGAGGAAACCCTAATTTCTGGACTTGGTACCCTATTTAAGCATCTTATTCTCTTCCCTAGGGCTCATTTGCAACCCTATAGTCCAGAACCAGAAACCCTAAGCCTCCATTGTTGCTCATTCAAGCTTTCTTGCCATTTTGGATGATTTGAAGGAAGAAGGAAGAAGGCACACATTGGGGATTCAAGAATTGGCAGTAGATCCAGAGTTTGTGAGGTCTTCCAGAGCATTTGAAGGTAATGAGTCGCTACCTTCCCTCTTTTGCATATAGATCAACCTTTATCATGGGATTTGGGGCTTTTAGGACAAGTTTATGAACCATTTCGAGTTGGAAGCCTAGATATGAAGTTGTTACTTCAAATCTATGTGTATCTTGGCCTAGAGAATCATAAAGCATCAGTCTATGGGTTGATTGTTGAGCCCCTTTGTCTCAAACCCTAGTTTATAGTGTTTTGAGCCTAGATCTCCTTAGCTACACGTAAAGTTTGCCACTTTACGTGAGGAATAGGCTTGGGAAGGGTAGATCTACAGTTTGGAGTCCATGCATGACTCAAAAGTCCTCTGCATGTATGTAAATCTGAATTGACTCGGCGAGTCCTTCGAGTGGACTCGGCGAGTAGCATGAAGATGAGGAGGAACTCGACGAGTGGGATGAACAACTCGTCGAGTCGGATGAAGTTAGGCATGAACTCGGCGAGTTGGAAGAACAACTCGACGAGTTGGTTGAAGATTGCCTTGGGCTCGGCGAGTCTATTCTTGGACTCGGCGAGTCAGGTCGCGAAACCCCAAACCCTTCGAGTTGAAACTCGAATCAGTGAGTCGGGTGGAGACTCAGTGAGTTGGACAGGTCAGGACTCGGAAATAGTTGGACTCGGCGAGTCATGGACTGACTCGGCGAGTCGAGTCGCGAATAGAAGGATCCTGAGCATATGAACTCGGCGAGTCAGTAGGTGGACTCGGCGAGTAGGGTTGACCTGGAGGGTTGACTTTGACCAGGATTTTGACCTTGACCAGAGTTGACTTAGTTGACTTTTAGAGGGTTGTCATACTAAGTGTCATATTGATATTGATAGCTCGGAGAGCTAGAGGAGTAGCAGCTCAGGGGATTGTCGAGTAGCAGCCAGAGGATTATCAGCAGAGCTCAGCAGTTCAGGTGAGTTTCCTACCCGTAAGAACGGGTCTAAGGCCACAATGCCGGCCCATTTAGCTAGCAATAGTTTCCGGATTTTAGTCCGATGCAGTAGTTAGTATGTTTGATGCCTTCGTGGCTCAGACGGGATTTATGTGTTATGTGTTCCGGGCTACGGCCCGATGTAGTATGCAGTATATGTGTGTTCATGCTAGTTGATATGTTTATGTTATGTTCTATTTAGTTAGTTCCGGACTTCGGTCTGATACAGGGGGTAATGCCCCAGTTAGTCCGGACTTCGGTCCGATGCAGGGGATAAGGTCCCAGTCAGTTTCCGGACTTCGGTCCGATGCAGGGGGCAAGGCCCCAGTTAGTCCGGACTTCGGTCCGATGCAGGGGACAAGGTCCCAGTCAGTTAGTCCGGACTTCGGTCCGATGCAGGGGACAAGGTCCCAGTCAGTTTCCGGACTTCGGTCCAATGCAGGGGGCAAGGCCCCAGTTAGTCTGGACTTCGGTCTGATGCAGTGGGCAAGGCCCAGTATGTGCTTTATATGTTATTGTATGGTATGTGGTAGATTGGGGGAGCTCACTAAGCTTCGTGCTTACGGTTTCCAGTTTTGGTTTCAGGTACTCAGTTTTCAAAAGAGGAGCTCGGGAAGATTGCAGTGCACACACCACAGTCAGTTAGCCTGGGAATGTTTGACTCTGATAATGAGATTATGTTTTGAATTTAATACTCAAAAGTTATGTTATGACTTATGATACGTTTTTATAAATCTGGTTTTAGTAATGTTTTAAAAAGAAATTTTTAGTCAGGATTTTTGGGTCGTTACAAAGCAACTTCATGGAGGATAAAGATCTCAAGCATGGAGATCAAGGGCTATATAAGATGTATGTTTTCTTCTTTGTTCTTATGTTTTTCATAGGATAGATGTAATTAGCATGAAACCATAGATCCAGAGGTTGCATGTACACTTAGGTATATCGTTGTTTCGATTTTTTTCCACTTCCTATATTTGATGCGTAGAAAAACTAACAAAAAGTTGGGCCCCATGTATATTGGTCCATACAGGGTTGTTGCATGGGTGGCAGGGTTACGTACCGCTTGGAGTTACCCAACAAGCTCAGTCGAATTCATAGCACGTTTCACGTCTCTCAGCTACTGAATAAGGAAGTAGGTTTGGTGAATGTGCAATGACAACACCAGAAGGGTTCATAGTAGACATGGGAACCCAAGAAAGAGATGATAGAGCATTACTAGAAGTTCTTTGTAGCGGAGGACTTCGAGGAGGAAGTTTGATACAAGTGTAGGAGAGCTGTAACACCCGTATCAGGTTTGAGTTAATCAATATAATTTAAAGTCTTCATTTTGGTGGCCACGACGTGGTGAAGCCTCACCACACTACAAGAAAAAAGGCCTTTTACGACGCGCAAAATACGACGCTCATTGATCTATGTTGCGCAAAGGAGAGTGACATTAGAAAAATGTCATCTCTTCAAAAAATTTAAGGATAGAAGACACGCATTATTGCGCGCCCTTAAATTAGTGTCTAAAAAAAACACGGAGGGCACCTATAATAAAATGCGCGTTGTCTAAGGATGTCGCTTTATAATTTTTAATGGAACGCGCGTTCCATCCTTTAACAGTAGGGGGAAATGAAATTCTGAAAAAATTAAAAATCC
Source organism: Lactuca serriola (assembly GCF_051521515.1). Taxonomy (NCBI): domain Eukaryota; kingdom Viridiplantae; phylum Streptophyta; class Magnoliopsida; order Asterales; family Asteraceae; genus Lactuca; species Lactuca serriola. The sequence goes on from NC_136409.1 coordinate 156,521,654, forward strand.
CGCCTTCCTTTTTTTTTCTCAATCAAGAAACCCTAACCTTTCTCTCTATTCACGAGCCAGTAATCAGCAAAGAAGATCAACAACAAACACCAACTGGTTCGATTTCTCCCTAAAACTGGTACAACTTCTCCTAAATCCGACTTCACTTCACACTCTGAGTTTGTTCTCTCCCTAATTGATGCATCCACATTCTCGTCTCTCCCCCTCCACCGGGTTTTCTCTCATCTCTCTCCTCCATAGATGAATATTTTTCTTTCTCCTTTGTTCGTGCTTCCTTATTGCAGGTGGTCTCGGTGGTGTTTGATAGTTGGAAACGAAAGCAACAGTGAGTATACAACAGGCCTTCCATTCCAAAAAAAAACTTTGCACGTAATAGAGAAGGTTAATTCCACATAAGGGATGGAGCCAGAAGATGTGGGTGATAAAAACGCAATCATTGGAGCCAGAAGATATCTCTCCTCCACCAGATGAAGATTGTCGAAGAGCTGAAGGGGGGACCAATTTCTATAAAGCAGTGCTCTATATGCTCCTTTTTCTGGTAATTCTACGATCCCTTTACAATTTATTCTATTTTCGTTTTTTATTTTATATATGTTCATGTTAATTTCTAAACATGAATCACTTCACCTTCTTAAATCTTGTGTTTTTTTTCATGAAAATCATCCCCCAGTTTATAAAATTATATGCCTAATTGTTGAGATATGCATTTGTTTTAGGTTGAGGGTGAGGGTAGGGCACCTAATTCTCCTTAGAATACAAATACAAAAGCAATATGCCATTGTTGGAATGGAGATGGATTTCAGCAACATGAACTGTTTGACTTTGATTCTTGCTAAATGGAAAATAATAATAGATGAACAGGGGAAGTGGCGACCTAAATACCAAGTGTCATCAGAGAATTGCTATTATGTAGGGGCAGATTTTAGTTTGCATCTTGTTCACCAAGGCAAAAGAAAAAAGAGAAATAGGAAGTGTAGAAGAAAAAAAGATGAACATGGGAATGAACCAAAAAACAGAGGAATAATGTTTACTTCTTGCCAAAGGTAAAACTACTTATTAAAAACATGATTTTGAATGAAATTACAATGTAATGCAAGTCCTATTTTATACTAAACACAAATGAAACGTAGTCTAATTCAAATACCACATAAAAATGCAAGTTTACTAAAAAATTCCTAAAATACCCCTGGGCTAAAATTGTCCCAATTTCTCTAGGTTATCCAACAGGTATTGCAGAAAAGTGGGGTTATTCTTGATTCACCAGAGGAGCAAAAGAAGAAGGTTTAGTGATATAGCTATAATATTGTGATTTGTGAACAAACTTGAAACTATTAAAACCCTTTATACATTGGAAACCCTTCTGTTGAGGATGAGCATTTAGACACATATGAACTTTCAATACTAATTTATAAGTTTCCTCTTTCCTGTGTTTATACTTTATAGTTGGATTTCAAATTTTTGTTTCTTTATGCTATAGAAAGTTTTAGATATTTAAATACTATATGCTAGTCTATGTTGAGGTTTGAATAAGATTCTACTTATTATTCATCATACATCTTAATGCGTGTATTTACTTGAAACAGGTTGTTGTGGAAAGAATTAAAAACAATGTCATAGGTGACAAGATTGATCCAAAAGCTGTACTAAATTTGGATCCTGGTCTTGGTGTTTTGGATGCATTTTTTGCCAGTTTGTCAATGATTCTTGTCAGTGAGGTATGTTCTTTCCCTATCTTTTTTTACAGGCACACATAAGTTTCCACAAATGTTTATTTCTCAAAATTACATTACCCAATATTCCATTTATTGCTTCCATCTAGATTGGAGATGAAACTTTTATTATAGCAGCTCTTATGGCAATGCATCATCCAAAGTCAATTGTTCTATCAGGTGCACTCAGTGCTCTGTTTGTAATGACTGTAAGTTTGCTACTTTTCTTTTTTACCCTTTTCATATTTTAGTGAACATAAATGAAAAACATATATTTTAGTTTGCTTCTAAGTTTAGTTTGGTTTTATTTGGTATGTAGATACTTTCTACAGGGCTTGGTAGGATTGTTCCAAATCTAATATCAAGGAAACACACAAACAGTGTTGCTACAGGTATGTATTGAGTGTATATATATATATATATATATATATATATATATATATATATATATATATATATATTAAAATTCAATTTAAAATATGAGGATTGTGAGACATCTAAATTGTTTTTTTTCTACAATGCAGTTCTTTATGCCTTCTTTGGGCTGTGTTTGCTCTATATTGCTTGGAGATCAGATTCAAAAGCATCTCAAAAAAAGGAGATGGAGCAAGTATGTTTTCTTTTTCCCCATTAAGGGTTATAGTTTTTATATAAATTTAGGCTTTACCTCATTATTAAATACCCAAAAAACAATCCAAAAATCTGATTCTATTACAAAATATATGCAAGTAGAAGAGAAATTAGAGTCTGGACAAGTCAAAACAGCTGCACGCAGAAATTAGAGTCTGGACAAGGCAAAACGTTGTAGAAGTTTGATCCAATTTTTTGCAAATCAACAAAGGTGCATTTTGTCTCGTTGACTGGTCAAAAGATAGTATATGTTATGGATGTTAATAAGTTGGGTAATGTAGTAACTCGAATATTTGAAAATGCAGGGATCTTTTACTATCTTTTGAGAAGGCAACAAGGAAAAAACCACTGGGGATCATATTCTATAGGTATATATATAAATATAATTTCAAGTGGTACAATTAAAGAAAAAAAAACTAAATCTTCACTTCGTTTTTTATTTGCAGGGATGGTGTAAGTGATGGGCAACTAATGAGCCGAAAGCAACTTCTTTAGTACAAGAGTGGGGACACTGTTCTCTATAATAATGCGGTTAAATTGTATACATTTTGTTTATATCCAGGTGTTTCCAAGGCGAGAAACATTTCCAGATTTGGACTGTGTTGACTCGGTGAGTTCAGTGGAACAACTCATTATACTTTGAAAGACCTTAACGACCAGGGACTAAAGGTATCTTTTCCTTGATTTTTAGGCTTATTCTAACCTTAATTAGTTGAGCCCTTTAGGAGGTTATTATTAATGTATCTGCATCCATGGTAATGAATCGACACTTGCAATCCAAGTTTTAGGTTAAGCTTCTTATAATTCTTGTATGGTGTCATTGGGTTATTTTCTTTTTTGATGGTGGGATGTCAAAATAAACGGTTCTTATATAGACTACAGAGCGAGAGCTATGTTATTCTTGTCTCTTCAACTACATTTAACTAAATAAACACAATTATCTTATTAAATTTAACTCAAAACCCATAGGGCATTGGTCTTGTAAACACTGAAATCACTCAAAACTCAAAACAGTATATACCAAGAAACAAATATTCAGTAGATTTCTGATATAATGACTTGTGTTGATGCAGTTTTTGCTTAAATATTCAAACATGGTGCAATACAATTTCAAGAAAATCACAAGGGTACCCACTGGAAAAGACTTTGCAGACATAGTCCTCAGTAGAACCCAAAGAGAAACCCCAACAGTTGTCCACAAAGGCTATGCAATCAACTGAATTAGAGGTTTTTATATGAGAAAAGTGAAGTTCACACAAACAAACTTTGGTGTTTGCAATTATTGATCCACAGTAAGTCCATGGACTGACTATTATGCTTATAATGTGTTTTTGGATTGTCCTATACAATGTTTTTTTTGTTTCTGTGTATTTTGTGCATCAGGTAAAGTTGGTGGAAGAAAAGAATATGAAGCCACTTGATTCAAATCTTGCAGCATTATCAGCAAGATGCAGTAAAGACTTGGAGTTGAATTTGGCTAAGTCTTTCTTGAGTGAGATGGGCCAATGTACAACTTCTTATCCATATAACAGCTTTTTGGAGCATTAGTCTTAAAGAATTATGAAAGGCAAGATGCAACTTTATTTAGTTGGAATTTGATGTAGAGAGTAGATTAGATGCAAATTTAGATATTGTAAAAAATAGAATTGTATGACATTAAATTTTATGCAATGGATTGTATTTTTTGTATATGATATTTTATTTCTATTATGAATTGTATGACATCAAATTTAGATATTGTAAATATTTTTTTTAGAACATTTAAAATTATGAGACACAAAAATGTGTGTCATCTTCATTTATGACATGGCCTTTCTTGACAGGGGCTTCCTTGATACGCATTGCGTGTCATAAACATGCGCGTCATAAGGTTACGACACGCAAATGCATGTCGTCTTCCTTTATGACAGGGCCTTCCTTGATACGCATTGCGTGTCATAACCGCGCGTCGTAAATGCGCGTCGTAAATGCGCGTCGTCTATAGACGACGCGCAAAAGCGCATCGTCTCTCTTTATGACAGGGCCTTCCTTGACACGCATTTGCGCGTCGTCTGAGCGTTTTACGACGCGCAATGAGCGTCGTAAAAGGCCTTTTTTCTAGTAGTGCCACAGCATGGTGGTATTTTAAGGATCGTGGGATTTAAGGACCTGCCACAACGTAGCCATAGGTTCCACGATGTGGTAGCTGATTTTAATGAAACCCTAATTTTCAGGCTTTGCACCCTATATAAAGTAATGATGGGGCATGGGTTTGCTCATCCTCAACCTCCATCATCCTCCTAAAGCTCTGAAGAAACCCTAACCTATTTCCACCATTGTTGAAGCTCTCTTTGGTGTTCTTGAAAGTTCTTGAAAGAAGAAGGAGAAGAAAGTGAGCTTTTATTCAGTAAGCAAGTCTTTATGTTTCACCCTAGCACTCTTCTGGACCGTTGTAAGTATCTAAGATTCAATCTTTATCATGTTAGGATGCTAGATCTTGAATTTTACCCCATAAACTCCTTGTCCTTGTTAGTTGGAGTAGTGATATCTCATAAAGCTTGCAACTTTATGAATCTCAGGTGCATTTGGTGTGGTTGTTGGTTTGGATCTGAAGTGTAGTTGATTTTTTGTGCCATGCATAAGTTTGAAACCTCTTTATCACTCTTAATGACCTAAAATGGAGGAGACTTGCATTGGATATGCATGTCCATAAAACAACCAAATTTATGACTCTTGGGGTGAAGGAAAACCTTTTTGGAAAGTTTGGGTTTGTGTCTTTTGAGATTAAGGACTTAATGGTTGAGTTATACTTCTTGTTGATCTTTAGAACCTAGGGTTAGAGATCTTGTCTTAGTAGAGTGTCTTAATGGATAAGGTTGGAAATTTTATCCATCAAGACATTGGGAAGGTGTAGATCTGGGCTTTTGGTCCCTTGAAAATGAGTTAAATGCAACTTAACTCGAATAAGCCGTTCAGACTAGTCCCTACGGCGTGCCACTAGGACGTCATGGTGTAGAGACCAGTCGACTGTCTTGTCAATTTGTGCCCACGATGTGGCCAAGAAGGCCACGACGTGGAAGGGGTGATGATGACATTGACTTTGTCTTTGATCGTTGACTCTTTGACCTAAGTTGACTTTTGGCCAACTCTTAGTTTTTGGGAAATGGATTAAGGGTGTACCTTGTATGATTTTCTAGGTGGTGTATAACACCTGTGTTTCGGCAGTGAGAGTAGTAGTAGCTGAGTATCGACTGAGTGGTGAGTCTCTTCACTGTACTTGTGGGTCGAAGGGACCAATGTCGTCCCACTGAATTATGTTTGTAAGATGATAGTTGTATTTGTAACACTTGCTGATATGCATGTATGTGTTTGTTGTCTTTGTGACCCTTGCTGACATGACTATATGCTTAGTTGTAGGGGTGAAATAGACCCGTACCGGTTGAAAGATACCGAAGGAGTTCAAATAGACCCAGAGGGTGAAATAGACTCATACCGGTTGAAAGATACCAAAGGAGTTGAAATAGACTAGGGGGGGTGAAATAGACCCGTACCGGGTGAAAGATGTCGAAGGAGTTGAAATAGACTCACTAACCTTTGTGCTTACATTTTTATGTTTATGGTTTTAGACACTTCTGGTTCGAAATGGAAGGGTCTGACATGATCGCACAACATCGACCAATGTTTTGCACTTTATGATATGATTTATATTCTGATAACTATTTTATACATCATCACATTATTTTATACATCATCACATTTTGATATATATATATATATATATATATATATATATATATATATATATATATATATATATATATATATATATATATATATATATATATATTGACCATGATGATGATGAAACAATAAGTACCGGAGGAGGGGACGCAGATATGCCTCTTAAATAAAGCTTTGTTTCACAATACTAGAACATCTTGACATCCTTTTCCATAATCAGCAACAAAAGGTCACTTCCAAGTCTCATAACATTATCTAAAATCAATCGTGTTTTCGGATAAGAAAAACAAAAGATTTTCAAGAACGTGCATTGATCTTCCACTTGATGCTTACCACGTTGTGGGCCATTTGTTTGAATGTAGACATCGATTCATCGTAAGATGAGTAATCTTACTGTTGATTCTTTTCAAGTTTGGTGGGATGTCCTCATTTCGAATGTTGCTTTATATATTTTTGTCTAGATTTCTTAGAGTTGGATCAGTCTATCTCCCAGACCTATTAGTCTTATCCTAACTTTCACAATCAATAATGTTTAATTTTTTATCCTCTAGAGAGATATAAGAACCTCTGTTAATTCACTAAATTGTGGCGTCCACTTTCAACTACATTATATGATCATTAATTCATAAGACTACTAGAAAACGGAGAATTTGTGATGGTAATATTCGTCGGAAATGCTTAGAAAATACATATCACCAACAAAAAAATATTTTATTGGAAAAAAATTCGTACCATTTGGAAAAAAAAACATTTTGTTACAACAACAACAATAATAATAATAATAATAATAATAATAATAATAATAATAATAATAATAATCAAAGTAATTGTTCGTATATTAAATATCGTGCATGTTATGGATGCCAAACATACTCTTAGCTTTCATATTTATATAAACTTGCATGATATGAATGCAATGCATGCAGTCGTGTATGTAGTTTTCCTTTATTAATAATAATAATAATAATAATAATAATAAAATTCATATGTATATAAACTTTCATGGTATGAATGGAATGCAAGAGGTCATGCATGCATTTTTCCTTTCACAAAAACTAGGCAATTTGCTTGACAATATAAATGCATGACGCAACTAAAAGTAACGGTTGGGGATATGCATATAGCGTATGTTATTTGACAATAATTTATAAGTCAACATATATCACAAGATAGTTGGCAAAGATTTAATAAATGCTTAAGCTTAACTTATTTATATTTAAATATATACTCAACTATGCTTTCTGTTGATGGGCTAAGCCCATTAGTCATATAACTCGGTTAGTCCAATACAGGCATACAACTGAACATTACTATTAAACTCGTAGAGGTTCTCAAACAACATTTTTAATCCGATCTCAACCAGTTTGGAAATTGGTCCGTTTTTTTTTTCAACGAAAACAAATCAGTTTTAGTCGACACCAGATCCAGTAGAAACCCATTTTTGGCCAAGAAAAAGCACAAAGATTTTTCTTGAAAAAATTGTTTGGAACAGGTCAGGAACCGGTTTTTGAAAAAATTGTTTGGAAAATCCCACAATTTTGCTGATTTGTGCTTGATCTGATTTTGGTATTGGAATTTAATGAATCACATTGTTGATCAGAATTGGGTCAATGAGAAAACGCATCACCTTGATATGTATGACATAAGTAATTTTTCCGGCTATGTGAGAAGTGAAAGCATGATAATGTTCACTTTTTTTAGAACGAGATGCCACTCAAGGTTGAAGTATGTGTGATTCGACGTAACATCTTGATTTTGGACCTAAAAGTTTTGGGTTTTTGGGAAAAATAGTAATTTTTGAGAAAAAATTATTTTGGTAAATTTAAAATAACCTTAAAATAATAATTTGAATGATAAAACCTTGAATAAAATGATTTATATGATTATTTGAAAGTCTAGATGGGTAAAATGGGATTTGTTGCTAAAATATGGAAATTAACTAGGGTTTGACTTTTGACCATCATAGTTAGCTTACGTGGACTAAATTTTAAGGCATTTAACATTTGTGAGTTATTAAAGCTAAATAGGAGGTTGGAGAAGGAATTGGTGAGTCTTGGTAACCTTTGGACTAGAATTTTGCTAGGGAGGGGTCTAAGTTGCAAAATATCCAAAGATATGAATGAACACTTAAAAGCCTTTTCTCCCCTTTTTCATGTTACTCACGTTTCAGCCACTCTCCTTCTCCTCCAAGCCTATTTTCTTCTACAACTCAATGGAAGTTGATGCTTGAAGTCCAATTGTTGATGTCTTGAACAAATCTCTTCATCTTCTTGCGTAGAAGGTAATTCTCTTCCCCTTTTCTCTTCAAATTTCATTTTACGGTGTTGGGATTTTGAAAATATGAATTCTTCTTTCATTTTATGATAATCATATGAATTTTAGATGGTGATTCCATTCTTAGATCTAATTCCAAACTCCAACTAAAAAATAGTTGTAAGATTTGAGAGTTTGGTGTTGTTTGATGGGTTTTCAAGCCCTAGATCTTCAAATTTGAATTTAATGTTTTCAGTATTGATATGTCTAACATCTTTTTTTAGAGCAATATCAATAATAACCTTTTGATTTTTTTTTTAAAATTAAAATTTGATGGAGAATTGGGCATTAAAATGATACTTTTGTAGAAAGACGCTAGTAGTGTCAACTTAGAGAAACTTGTGTTTGACCCGAGAGTTTGCCCAAATAAGCATCCTGAAACTAGGTTTGCTTAAGTTATGATGGGGGAAGACCAATTGTAGACTAAAGATAAATTGTTATAAGTTTTGGCCTAAGTTAGGGATCATAATTGAAAGGAATTTAGTGTGAAGGACCAAAGTTGACAATCTGGCCAAAATAATGGGACACGTCGCGTCTTTGACGTATACCTGATTTATAGTTAGCGTTTTCACCATCTTTTCTCTTTATCTATCCCTTTATTCTCCATTTGATTTCCAACGATTTTTTTACCACCTAAACCTGATTTTTCCTCCCTAATTCTATGGTGTTTGAAGCTTGAAGTTGTTGATAGAAGCCTTGGTAAAATGTTCTTAGCATCTAGCTTGGAAGGTATTTTTCTTTCTTTTTTCCCCAAATTCGAATTAGAGCTTTGTGAAATTGCAAATCAGAATTTCATACTCGATTGGTGATGTTTTTATGAGTTTAATGCTATGGTTTCACTGCTTGATTTATCTCTAAGCTCCTATCAACAAATGGTTGTGAGATTTTTGAGTTTGAAGGTCGATTTATCAGTTTTCAAACCCTAAATTCCCAAATCCTATTTCATTATTCTTATGTTGATGTAAGCTTAATCTTGTGATCAGAACATGTATTTAACTTTAAATGTATGATCTATTTGTCAATTTATGGCTTATGGTGAGATTACTTGGTGATTGGTTCAAACCTAGCTTTCATGGTGATGATTTGGGTATTTTAATTGTAGGGTTCATTGATTCAAATTATTAATACCAAGCAATCAAGCTTGATTTTATGTTTTGGTTAGGTAAAGCCTCAACCACCAACCAAATATGTGTACATATAGGAAATAAACATATAAACAGTCAACAGACAATCAGCCAGATCATACAAATCACTAAGCATGACATTAGCCTATATACCGGGATACCAATCTAACAAATCACTACATCATGATAACATAGCATAACATAACATGATATCTAATCCAAGGGGCCGACCTTGGTTCCTTTGACCCGCAAGTACAGAGAGGAAAAATCACCTCGGAAATTGAAAACTAACTGATGAGGTCCCAAATCTGAATCTTAGCTCAACCTGACACCTAATTATCAGAATTACCCAAAATATCCTTAAATCAAACTCGGTAAAACTTGGTCAAAGTCAACCCACCTCACGTCATGGCCAAGCATGGGTCACGTCGTGACAACAAACCCGATGCGATTTCCACTCGACTCGGCCCAACTAGTCAACTCAGTCCAAGAAAGTATCTTGAGCAGGCATCACGACATGAGCACCCATTCTCACATCGTGAGCTCCAAGGGTGCTAACAGAAAATGGGGACCCTCTGAATCTCACATCGTGAGATCTTAAATCTCACGTCGTGAGCGCACCTGAATGATAACAAAGTCTGATGTCGGATGTTAGAGCATGCTGCTGGCAATCCCTCGCAATATGGCCCTGATTGCCACATTTGTGGCATCCCGAAAAAGATTGAAAAGCTCCATCATGAACCTTGTCGCACTTACCAAATGTGCGGCCCCTCTGACTCCCGTGATTATCGAGATGTTTGACGGATGCTACACTACTTTCACCGAGGCTGATGTTGCCACAACCACAACAGCTGTCGCCACCGCGGGACCACATGGGGTGATTCGATGCAGTACCGGAAGATCGACAACACAAAGCCCCTAGAGTTTCATGGGCCCCAGGGCCTGATTGAAGTTGTAAGGTGGATCTCTGATGTTGAGGAGTACTTTTATGAAGGTTCGTTTTGCACTAAACCTACTTCGCTTGGGAGCAAAGGACTGTTGGAAGTTCGTGAATGCTGAATTTTCACCTGTAGAGAATGTCGTATTGACATGGGATCGGTTTATTGAGATATTTCATGAGAAGTGTGTTCCCTTAGTGGAGAGGGAACAATTGGCTCAGGAGTACTTGTCACACGGACAGACGATAGAGAAGGTGGTCGAGATCACTAGGATGTTCCATGAGAGAGCTATGTTCTACCCTAAGTACGTATCCACTGAGCAGGCATAGATGACCCGATATTTAAGTATGCTTAAGAAATATATTAGAGAGTTCATGATAAACTCCTATAATCGGACATTGGCTGAGCTGCAGTCAAATGCTAGGAGGAGGGAGATTGAGTTGCAACTACAGGTGAGAGAGACCAATATGGGTATGCAGAGGAGAAATAGGAGGCCAGTCCAGTCGCAGCTGGTGGATAAGCAGTTAAAGCCTGCCGATTCTTGATCCAGACGTCAGAGGAACCACACATGCAACAAGTACAGTAAGGGTCATGAGGGTCCATGTCGGTTACGGAGGGTATGCTACTTGTGTAGCAAGAAGGGGAACTTCGTGAAGGAGTGTCCGATGGGTTTGCGGGTCTGTTTCAGCTACAACCAAGCAGGCCATGCGAAGGCCAAGTGTCCACTTCTTGCATAGAAGCAGGTTCAGACTCATGCTTCTACGACCCTGCGCGTTACTGATGGGCTTCATGGGAAGGTTGAGTCCCCAAAGGCTAGTGCTCGAGCTTTCCATTTGACTACAGAGGAGGCCAGATCAGCACCTGATGTCGTTGTTGGTATGTGTCTATTTTATATTTCTGTTGAATTTTTTTTATATATTCTTATGTTGTGATTATGTTAGGTACTTTCCTTATGAATTTTGTACCTGCCTTGGTGTTGTTTGACTTAGGTGCGAGTCGATATTTATTGTCGACATCTTTTTGTAGAGATTTCAGTATTGCTCATGAGGCCATGGATCGATCTTTGAAGGCCGATTTCGACTTCTAAGATATACCGAGATTGTGTACTGGACATTTTTGGCGTTGGATTCCTAATTGATCTCATTCCTATTGCGATGGGAGATGTTTGCGTGATTACGGGTATGGATTGGTTGATTCGGTTCAGGGCATTGATTGACTGCGAGAGGTGGCTGGTGACGATTTGTAACCCTAGTGGGGGAGTGCTGACTATCTATGGTGAGGGTACTAGAGTCGGATCTAACTTCTATTCTGCTGCTAGGAGAGACATTGTCTTCAACATGGATGTATAGGGTATCTTGCTTATGTGGTCGATATGCTGGTTAAGGGGAAAAAGTGAGTTTCTGATGTCCTAATGTTGAGAGATTTTCCTGATGTTTTCCCTGAGGAATAGCCTGGCATGCCCCCTGAGAGGCGGGTTGAGTTTAGGATCGACCTGATCCCATGTATCGCCGATATTGCGAAGCTGCCATATCATCTTGCGCCACCCGAGATGCAGGAGTTATCTTCTCAGCTTCAGGAGTTGTTGGGGAAGGAGTTTATTAAACCGAGTAGCTCGCCATGGGGAGCATTGATGCTTTTTGTCAAGAAGAAGGACGGTTCATACTGGATGTGCATTGATTATCGGGAGTTGAACAAGCTGATGGTGAAGAACCGTCACCCACTGCCAAGGATTGATAATCTTTTTTATCAGTTACAGAGAGCATCTTGGTTTTCCAAGATTAAATTGAGGCCAGGATACCATCATATGAGAGTTCCCAAGGAGGAAATTCTAAAGACAACTTTTCAGACTCGCTATGGGCACTATGGATTTGTGGTGATGCCTTTTGTGTTCACCAACACACTAGTAGCGTTCATGGACCTCATGAATCGGGTGAGCAAGCCTATGTTGGATTGATCAGTGATTGTTTTTATTGATGATATCTTGGTCTATTCTAAGACCAAGGAGCAGTATGAGGACAACCTTCGCTAGATTCTTGGGGTTCTGCGAGCAGATAGGATGTACACCAAATTCTCCAAGTGTGAGTTCTGGTTGCACCAGGTTCAGTTTCTGGGACACCTCGTCAACCAGGATGGTATGTTAGTCGACCCGGCCAAAATAGAGGCAATTGTGCAGTGGGAGGTTCTAAAGTCTCCATCTGATATTTGGATTTTCCTTAGGCTGTAGGGGTACTATCGGAGATTCATCAGGGATTTATCCAAGATTGTAGTTCCTCTGACTAGGCTGGCGGGGAAGGATGTCACGTTCAGTTGGGGGGCCTGAGCAGTAGGCGAAATTTGAGACTTTAAGGGAGAAGATCTGTGAGGTATCGATACTTATTCTCCCGGAGGAAGTTGAGGATTTTGTTGTATATTATGTCACATTGATTATGGGCTTGGGTGCAGTATTGATGTAGAGGGGGCATGTAATTGCTTATGCTTCGAGGTAGCTGAAGCCTCATGATTCGAATTATCCTACTCACAATTTGGAGTTGGGGGCTGTAGTTTTCACCCTCAATATTTGATGCCACTACCTGTACAGGGTCCAATAAACCATTTACAAGGACCATAATAGTCTGAGATATCTAATGGATCAGCCCAACTTGAATATGAGGCCGTGGAGATGGATTGACATTGTAAAGGACTACGACTATGAGATTTTGTACCACCTGGGTAAGGCCAATGTGGTGGCCGATGCGCTGAATCGCAAGGCGATTAGTACTCCGATTTAGGGTATATGTTTGAGGATGACAGTTGTGACCCCATTTTTGGAGATGATAAGGGTTACACAGTCAGAGGCCATCAAGGAGGACAATCAAAAGAGATAGAGAGCGGTGTATTAGGTATCAACTTTTGATTATGATAGTTGGGGGTTGTTGATGTTGCACGGTAGAATCTGGGTGCCTTATTTGGGTGGGACCCGACATATTTTGATGGACGAGCACACAAGTCGAAATTCTCTATTCATATGGGTGCGACAAAGATGTATCATGATCTGAGACAGTTACTAATGGCCATGTATGAAGATATATATATATATATATATATATATATATATATATATATATATATATATATATATAGCTTGGTTCGTGGAGCTGTGTTTGACCTACCGGGAGGTCAAGGCTAGACATCAGCTCCCTCACGGAAAATTGCAGCCCCTGGAGGTCTCATTATAGAAATAGGAGCAAATCACCATGGATTTTATCATGAAGTTACCAAAGACTACAAAAGGATTTGATGCTCTATGGGTGTGTGTCAACCGGTTGACCAAAAGTGCTCACTTTTCGGCTATCCGGGAGAGCTCTTCGGCTGAGAAGTTAGTCGACATTTATGTTCGAGAGGTGGTTGCTCATCACAGGGTGCCTACTTTGATTGTTTCAAACCGGGATGTTCGTTTCACTTCTAGATTTTGGAAGAGGTTCCATGAGGATTTGGGTACCCAGTTCCACTTTAGCACCGCCTATCATCCGCAGACGGATGAAAATAGAGAGATCGGACCATTCAGATGCTCAAGTATATGTTGAGAGCTTGCATCTTGGACTTCGGTGGGGGTTGGGACTCTTACCTTCCCTTTTCCGAGTTTTCAAACAAAAACAACTATCACGCCAGCATTGGTATGCCTCCTTTAGAGCTTCTCTATAGGAGGAAGTGTCGAACCCGGATTTGTTGGGGGGAGGTTGGTCAGAGGGTCATGGGGAGTATGGAGATAGTGCTCAAGATGGCGGATCTCATGCAACAGGTTAGGCAAAGACTTCAGACGACCTAGAGTCGACAGAAGAGCTACGCCGCCCTACGTCGATCTGAGTTGGAATTTCGGTTCGAGGATGTGGTACTCCTAAATGTGTCGCCTTGGAAAGGCATTATCCAGTTTAGGAAGCGGGGAAAGTTATGCCCCACGTTTATCGGTATGTTCCGAGTTCGAGAGTAGGCAAGGTAGCGTATCGATTGGACCTTCCGGAGGAGCCGAGTCAGATTCACAGTACTTTTCATGTTTCACAGCTGAGGAAATGCATTACCGACGAGTCAGTGGTTGTTCCTTTAGATGATATTTTGGTTGATAATCAACTGAATTATATCGAGCGACCGATGATGGTCCTTGATAGGAAGACGAAGACCATGCACAACAAGGGAACAATCTTAATGAAGGTGCAATGGCAGCACCGAAAGGGTTCAAAGTGGAATTAGGAGCCGGAGGAGCAGATGAGGGAGCATTACCCGAAGTTATTTGCAGCAGCAGACTTCGAGGGGGAAGTATGATTCTAGTGGGGGAGAATTGTAACACCCGTATCTGTGGATATGAGTTTCCAAGGTTAAATTGGTCTTTTACAACATTTATATGTCCTACGTTAGGCATAGGATAACTACCTACGTTGAGCATAGGAGGAAGAATGCTTATGTGAACTTAATGACCTACGCATGGCGTAGGATAGCCTATGATGGGCGTAGGAGCGCAGTGCGAAAACCCTAATTTTCGTGGTTGTGAGCCTATTTAAAGGTTCTAACTCTGTAATGGCCTCTTCATGCCCAACCTCCACTTTGTGTGATATTTGAGGTCTTAGAGTGTTCTTGTGTGCATCCTTGAAGGAGAAGAACATAAGAAAAGCATTTAGGATCTCCAATCCTTGTAGAGCCAAATACTCCATCTTGTTATCCACCTCAAGAAGGTATAAAGTTCCCATCTTGGTATTCTTTTACGCTAGATCTAGTTAGTCTTGGATTTATATGTTTTTTATCCCATAACTTAGGTTCTTGTGAGTATGAATTACTCCAGACCATTTGAAGACCATTTCCTATTTTTCTTGGGGTTGTTGAAACATAAAAATGAGAGCTTGATCACTCTCATCTATCCCATGCATGAGACCTTGAGCATTAGTGTACTTCATGGACTTAGGGTTTGGTTTTACTGCTCATTAATGGCATGCAAAAGGATAAAGTTAGAGACTCTATCCATTAGAACATTCCTTTGGTTCATAACTGGAAGTTTGAGGAGCTAAATTTCTATATTAAGAGCTCAATGGAATTTTGGCAATTTGTCTGCTACACGGGGCGTAAATCCATTTACGCTGAGCATAGCTTGGTTTTGACCCATCATTTTCTAAAGCTCTACGCCTAGCATAGAGCAGCTTGTACGTAGGGCATAGGAGGGTTGACCATTGACTTTGACCTTGGTTGAATTTTGGTCAAAAATTAGGTTTTAGAGTATAGACTGAAAGGGTTATTTCTTTATTGGTGTTAGGTGACTTGTTGTACCCGTCTACTCTGTGTGTGAGCTATTGTGTCTAGCTGTTATCTGAAAGGTGAGTCTTCTCACTATATTGTCTGTGTAGTAGAGTATGCATGCTGACTAACTGGGTCTTACTTGATGATTGATGTTATTTGTGAAACTGTGTTACTGATATCTCCTGGACAATTGTAAGTCCACGAGACTGCTGATAGTCCCCAGGGTTGCGGATAACCCCTAAAATGTATTCTTAATCCACATGTTTGCTGATAACCCATAGTTGTTTATTTTGCTGAGCTGTATGTAATATTTTGGGAAACTCACTAAGCTTCATGTTTACAGTTGTGGATTAAATATGTTTCAAGTACTTCAGATGATCACGGGAAGGCGAATGCTTGACTATACACTCCGGCTTGCAGATTTTATGATTTTCCGTGTTTTAATACTCTAATTTGGGATGATTGTATTTGATTCACCTAGGGTTTTACGAATTGGTTTTATAATTTTGATGTTTTCTCTATTTAAAAATGAAAATTATTGTGGTAAATATTAGGATGTTACAGATTGAACCATCAACGAAGCCAATTTTGTTCTTGGTGGATAGAGAAATGAACATGGAGCGCTTCCATGAAGCAAATCCGAGACCATTGAAGACTGAATTAACCAATAGAGTTTGGATTGTTTGGAGATCCAATGTAAAAAGGACTGGAGATATTGATCGCATTAGAAGAAGAAGGATTAGAAGATGTTTAAGACGACATCGTAAGAATCAAATCAAAGAATATGGAAGAAAGAAATCAAGATATGAGAAGCTCAATCTAATACCATGTTGTGATGTAAAAATTAGAGAGAAAGAGAGATTCAATGAGAAGAAATCTTCCATATGATTAAACTCTAATCATCAATACATACATATATACAGAAGAAGATACCAAACTATCTAACTAACTCATAAGTGAAAAGACAATTCTATCCTTCTATGTTACTGAAACATAACAGGACCCTAGCTACCAAGCTTGGCAAGCCCAGTACCATTAGAACCACTCAATATTGAGACACAAAAGGTACACAAATACAGGGCCATTCCAAACATATTTTGGGCCCGGGGCAAAAAGGAACAAAAGGGCCCTTAAAATACACAAATTTCGTCAATTTCTTTTTATAATAACTTAATAATCGAAAGAAATTTACTTTTACTAGCTTCTATATATACTTATATATATATATATATATATATATATATATATATATATATATATATAGAGAGAGAGAGAGAGAGAGTTAGGTTCAAATGTTTTCACTATCTATTGTGTGCATGTATGACTGATTCTGGACCAATCATTTTAGTTATTTTAAGAAAGTAATTAATGCATATTAAATGCTGAATATGTAATTAATATTCATTATATCTTCAACATGTAATATGCATTAATTACTTTCTTAAAATAACTAAAATGATTGGTCCAGAATCAGTCATATATGCACACAATAGATAGTGAAAAAACAAAATAACCTAACCCTATATATATATATATATATATATATATATATATATATATATATATATATATATATATATATATATATATATATATAATACATAAAAAATTTAGGCCCCTTTAAATGATAAGCCCTGGACGGTCGCCCCTATCATCCATCCTCATCATCCATCCGCTGGACGGGCCTGCATAGGGGTGTAAACGAGCCGAGCCGAGCCCGAGCATGACCAAGCTCGAGCTCGGCTCGTTTAATTTGAGGAAGCTCGAGCTCGATTCGAGCCTTAAAATGAAGCTCGAGCTCGGCTCATGAACAATTTAGTGGGCTCGCGAGCCTAATCGAGCCTAAACGAGTCTCTCTCTCTCTCTCTCGCTATATATATATATATATATATATATATATATATATATATATAGAGAGAGAGAGAGAGAGAGAGGCTCGTTTAAGCTCGTTTAGGCTCACGAGCCCCATTAATTGAAGCTCGGCTCGAGCTCATTTAGTAAACGAGCCTCATATCTAGGCTCGAGCTCGTTTAATTCGATCTCGAGTCGAGCTTTAACGAGTAGCTCACGAGTAGCTCGGCTCACTTACACCCCTAGGCCTGCACAAATATATTCAAATGGGGAGTGGTAAAGAAAACCCCTTTAGAAGCTTGGAAAGTCAAGTACAGCCTACACCAAGATGTCAAATAACTCATAGGTTCATTGACCCATGTAAGAAACGTGCATAAAGAGACTCCCTTCATCTCGAGCAGGGCCCATCATTATATAATTCAACTGGTGAGTGGCGAAGAAAATTTTATCTAATTTAATTGATCAAATAATAAGTACAGCCGTTCAAAAAAAATGATCAAAGAATAAGAGACCCTACATAGTTGTGATAGCAAAATTGTGAGAGGAAAAAAAAAGAGCCATATACCATTATGGCAGGAACATATTGGGTACATGGAATCATAGAAAACCCATGCAAGTGATTATCAGGAAGAAACTAAGAGCACGTGTTTTTCAAATTAACGATTTGATTTTTTTTTTATCGACATTAAATGATTCGGTGGTTTCATTTATATATGTGTTCTAAATAACCACGGAGTTGAAAACAAGATCTAAACATGATGGGTCTCAAAGCCATCACGTGGAAATTAACGATGAACGAATAGAACGTCGGAACATTATATTTTTTTTAGAAACGGCAAATATATATTAAAAGAAACACCTAACAAACGGTGCAAGGAGGAAGTACAAAACAAAATAGGAAATGAGAAAAAAAAACAAGAGAAAATAAGTTACAGACAGAGAAACAGACCAAGATTCCAAACTCTCTGATCCATGTTTTTAAATGAACCTCTATGTTTACACTATACGAAAGTTATTGATTTTATCTTCTCCACTGTCTTCGTCGGTACGATGGGGATGTTTCTGAAAACCTTGTGGTTCATGTCATTCCATATATACCATAATCCGCCACATAAGATCGTGTTCAACATGCTTCTTTTCTTTTTGCATTTAGACCACCGAGATATGAATAGCAACATGTCTTTGACCGAATCAAATCCATCATGTGAAATTTCACACCAAGATAAGATCAAGTTCATGACAACCTTCGTCATCGGGCATAAGAGAAGGATGTGATCGCTCGTCTCTTCATCCAAGTTGCATGGCCCACAAATGGTCGACGGCACTGGAACACCCCTTACTTTTAACGAAATAGATGATGGAATTCTGCCAAGCTTCGCTCTCCAGATAAAGCATAAGATCTTATTCGGTATTACTCTGCATCATTTAAATGGATCCTCGCAGACAATGTGACTCGCCATTTCAATCCGTACACGTAACAATCTTACCGAAAAATGGTTATCAACCACAAAGTCAGAAGCCCAACAATTATCATTTGGTTTCCAATATAAAATTTCTTTGGAATCAATGTTGAAATTTTTTAACGCGGTTCTGATTTGACTATATTTTTCCATACCCACGATCTAGATCTGTTGGCAAAAGAAGCATGATGTCTTCCATCCAGGTCGTGAATACAACGAATAACTTTCGCCCAAAGTGTCGTGTGTCTGTTTTTCAACCGCCACATCAATTTAGCTAGTAGAGAAATATTGAAACTTTTAATCGATCCAAGCCCTGTACCACCTACTTTTTTTGGGGTAATAAGTGTTTCCCATGCCACCCAACATATGCTTTTCTTTTCCAGGTTGCTGCTCCATATGAATCTCCTCCTAATTTTCTCAAGGGCCTCAATAATACCGTTTGGAACTGTAAAGATGGACATATAGTAGGTCGGGAAGCTGCCAAGAACCGCTTTTGCTAAGGTTAATCTGCCTCCGAAGCTAAGTGTTTTTGCTTTCCACAATGAGAGTTTGGAATGAAACTTTTCAACAATTGGTCTCCAAGCATTCTTTCGGTTCATGTTTTCGCCGACAGGGATACCCAGGTAAGTGAATGGTAGGTATGATGGTTCGCATCCAAGAGGAGCCGACGAGTTCGAGACTTCGCTAGGAGATACCCCAACACCAAATACTCTGGACTTGCTAAAGTTTTACTTTCAGCCCGGATGAAACATAAAAGCATCTTAAGATTCTCGCTAAGTTGGAAATGTTGCGTCTCAACCTTTCACCAATGAATAAAGTGTTGTCTGCATAAAATAAATGAGACAAACTGATGTTAGAGTTAGGGAATTTTACTCCGTCAAAAACTCCTTTCTCAGTCGTAGTTTTCATCACCACATTCAGCCCTTCCATCGTGATGATGAATAAGAAAGGAGAAAGCGGGTCGCCCTGCCTCACTCCTTTTGTCATTGAGAATTCATTCGTTGGGCAACCATTAATAATCACCAATGCTCGACCCGGTTCCAGACAGTTACGAATACAATATCTCCATATATTTCCAAAACCCATCTGATTCATAATTGAGTCGTTGATAGAGTTTTGCAAAGACTAGAGATTTTAGCATGAATTTACGAGTCGTTTTTACCATGGTAGGGTTGGATTCATCATTGAATGACGCTTTTTACCTATTTGGTGCGATCTTAAAAAGTTACCAATAAAAAAGATCGACACATATAATATAATGGGAAGAACATTCGGATATGGCTTTTCACAGTAAACATTTTACATATAAGGGATCCACAGTTCATTGAACTCTAAGGAGTTCAATGGATTGCCACGTCCACATCAACATTTTAGTTTTTATTCAAGTATACTCTTTCACATCAACACTCCATGATCATGCAACTCTCTCATTCAATTATCATCCATGTCATCACTCACACTCCATTAAACTTCTATTTAATCCTAGTCATCATCTATTTAACTTTTATTAAACCCCCATTGTGGATGCTCTAAACATTATAGTGCAAAATCAAGTCCTCAAATACCGAAAAATCAAACTAAATTTTAAAATTATTATAGTTGTTACATAGGTCGTTGGCGATCAAAGAATGTGTACATAACATAAACAAACTACATATAATATTGTATTGAGTAGATCATAAACAACAAGAAAACATATTCAAAATGCAACTACGAAATGAGTTTGGTAAGACAGAGGCATGCAAAAATATGCAGTCTACTTGTTAGTGTGTATTACATTTTGAATATATATGCTTTGTATTCTCAAACCACTTACATGTATGATCCGAGCCAAAGCTTGCATGTTACGGGAAAATATTACGCTTTCATCGTATTAAAGCAAGATCTCTTGATCTCTTCCTAAAATATATCCCCTTCTCTTTTTCTTTCATCTCTTCACGGTTGTACCCTAACCGTCATAATCTATTCACCTCCGACAATCCCTCTCTCGATCGTCTTTCTCTCTTCCTCTCCACCATGACTACAAAAAAGCCTTTTGGAATTACGAACATTAAAGTGTACATTCAATTTACTGTGGATCTGGAGCACGTCTGGACTATGACTCATGGCGAGTTATTCAAAAATCATTGAAATGGTTTTAGAATTTCAGATCATCTCGCTGAATCAAACGTAAAAACACCAGGGGGATTCGACAAAGCATAATGGAGTTAATATCACAACCACCAGTACGTATAATTTTAAAGGTCATCAAGTATGGAAGAACCTCGAAACGTTTTTTCGCAACAATAAAGATGTCAAAGCCATTAAGATTTTTGACATCTAGATTGTTATTGGTAATTCGACAATCATTGAATATTACAGCTGGGTCAAGACGATAGTCGACTTTCTTGACAACATTGAGGTTGTTGTCCCGAAAAAGAACCCTGTCATGTACACCATTAACTATTCAATAAATTATCTCCTAAATTTGACTATATAACGTGCCTAATTTGTCGTTGTGTTCCTCCTCCCTCGTTTGTGGAGCCAAAATCTGCGCTTTTACTCAAATAACAACGCATAAACCACGTTTACTCTCACACCATTCAAGCCACACACACATATCATTCATATTCTCTTACGATTCTTGTTACCGAACACTCCAACGACAACTATCACGATGGAGGTCAGTGTGATGGCCATGACTGCGGAAAAAACATATAAGGTGACCGGGATTCAGAACATGAGAGGTGTGACGGTTCTGGAGAACAACAATAAGCCATGGCACAATAAAGGTGGGTTAGCAGTTAGTACCCTTGGGACTACCCCCTCTCACCAGACTTTTCCCTTTTGGTTCTACATTGCAGCAACAAGGACTCTTGTCGACTCTTACTGATGGGTTTTTAGCTATAAGAACATCCTATGTGCCCATACAAACCCTAATGCTTAGATCTAGGTTTCTCTATTGTACATGAAATTCATCCAAGACTATAAACCCTAGATCTAGCATATGATAATCAATATAACATATAATTAGGGTTTAGATCATACCTTGATTGTTATGTAGTAATAACAATCTCAAATCCTCCTTGTATTGACTTTAGAAAGCTTAGAGTCACAAATGCCACTCCTCTAATGGTTCACAAACACCAAGAGCAAGAGGATGAAGAGGAGGAGAGAAGGAGGCTACCAAAAACGTGTGGAAACCCTAAAGAACCAGTTCAACACGTTTTTGGGGCATAAGGGTTCTATATATAGTGAGGCCATTAGGGTTATCTAACAAGGAAACCCTAATTTGGATGCTTAAGCCCCAAGCAACCCATGTACTCCTTTCCTTAAAGGCCTTGGACGATTTCCAATGGGTTTCCCCTTAGAATTCGTCCAACCTTATAATATAAGGCAATCCATAGCCTAATTGTAACTATCTTATAATTACAATTCCAATCCCTTAAGTTTAATTAATCTCTTTTAGTCACAAACTTAATTCTTATTAATTCTTGACTAATATTAATTAAACAATATGATTTCTCCTTTAATATATTATTCTCATAATATATTAATAAATCATATTTAATCCTTTCTCTCCATAATTCATCCTATCAAGTTGCTTTGGTGAAGGCAACCCAAAAGGACCATGCACCATCGGGTCAACTACATACCAAAATAGTTATGGACTTAGACACTAATCCAACAGTCTCCCACTTGGATAAGTCTAATAACTATTATGCGTATGACTTCAGATCCTGATCTGCAATCGTAGCTTTCCAAAGCCGTTATCAACTCTGATCCTATCAGATATGCGTGTCCTTTAGATAAGGGATCATATACTCCTCCATTCTAGATATAGTATGAGACATGATTTCTAATCATTCTCTCTGTACTATTTCTCGACTTCTGATTTATGAAGATTGACTAATTGAACAAATCAAATTAGCCCTAGCCCAGTCGAGCATTTACGTTTGTCATCACTAAATCATCGAGAGGCCCAAAGATTTGCAAGATACAACTCACACATCTCGGTTTCAAGAATATAAAACGTTATCGTCTCACCAATCACTCGTGATACAATTCATGGAGTGATCCAAGTGAGCGTGGGTTTAATCCAATGCTCAAATCATATTCATAAGCACTCATGAACGTTGCAGCAAACATTTGCTTATGTCTAATACCTTTTAGACAATCCACACACCAATTCACGACAGTCTTTAATCATATCTACTTCCAACATATGAACGACTGTGGCCCGTTCGAATAATTTGACTGTTCTCAACCAATTAAATTACTCAGGAAGTCAAAACATGCAAAGTGTAACACAAGAATAATACTAATCCCATATGGCCTCAAACCTTTGAGCATAAATAAAACACCTTTTATTTATCACCATATCGATTACTCATTATTTGTTGTTTCGGGTAATCAACTTCTTACTTGAATTATTACACTTGTCCCATGCTCTTAGCATGCACACAATGTTTACCTATGGTTCTTACTTTGTGAAATAGATCAAATGAACACATTTCCAATCATACTCATTTCACAACTCCAAATCCTTTTTCATAAGTAAAAGAATATCACATTCTTGCCACTTATTGAATATGCTAGATTCTAACATTTTATGCAACAATCCTTCTGTAATGTCACTGCACTAAAGTCACAATGACTATTGCCAATGAAATTACAAAGTCCTCTATCGGAGATTGTTACAAGACAATTCCTTAGATATGATGTTTCTCACTTAAAGTACATTCCTTTGAACATCCTTTTGCATAAAAGTTTCTAATCTAGACATAGATTTTCAATATTCAATTCCCAAAATGGACACGTTTCCATATTTTCCTTATGACAACTTATTCTTAATAGAATATTTTCTATTCATAATAATGTCAATATGGTCCATCCAATATTATACTTCCAACTACTCACAAGCGACCAATCCTCAGCGAACTTTGGATTGTCTTTTGATAGTTGTTTAATTATCTTAGTCAAAACCGATTCTTGTCCTTTTTCCCTCTAAATGCGCTAGACATTTGTAAATTTTAGAATGGTCAAATATTATAGCATTTGCAATCGATCCTATACCCAAAGTGTATGGGACACGATGCATAATGTCTTACATAAAGATTTGATACTTTATCAATCTTCTGACATAATATTTTATGTGTTATGTTCTCAAAATTCGAACTATGAAGAGGAATGCCGTAATCATAATCGAAATTTGAGAACACACTATGTACCTTTGACTAAATTTATTAACATTCCACAACCTAAACCTTTAAATTTGAAATGAAGCATAATATTCTCTCCCTTAATTATAGCCAAACAACTTTACAACCATTGCGACTTTGCAAAGTATAACTCTTGTTTTCTATAATTAATATTGCTAACTTGCAATACTTGCCTTAATAATCATGCAATCATAACATTTATGATCCCACTATCATGATAATTATTATAAACATAACACTTATGCTCCCACTAGCTTTGACATGTATTCAGAAACCAGCTTAACTTCCAGAACAACAATACTTATTGAATTTATTAAGTTCATGTTTCTAATACTTAATGCTTTGATAATCCTTTATCTAAGCTTATACACCTTTCCCTTAGATAGCTCATGTGTGTCTAAACAATTCAGACTAATTGCTAAATCTCACAATTCGAATCATGGAAAAGGATACCGTAACCATAATCGAATTCAAGAATAAAATTTCACAATCACTATCTTCTTAAAATCTTTCTTAGTGAAAGCATTTCCTCACAGTCATTTTCATGAAGGAGGGAATCTTATGACACTTAGATTTTAATGGTGTATGTGTTCCTATCCATGTGAATTTGTCAAAACTAAAGTTTGCGACAAATTCAAACTCATATGGACCGAACTTTCTTAATCTTGATTTCTTGCCTTATGGTAGCACAGCTGCCCACCATGTCTTCCAAGTAGTTAAGCAACTTACCTTTTCCTATCAATGTACTTTCCATTGATCAAGGTGTCTGCCTTTTATGCGTTCAAATGAGAACTCATAGAACTCTCATGCATAATTAACTCAATTGGAACGGCACAGAAACACGATAGGTTGTAAACCTCAACTCGTGTATTAGTGATGATCGATAAGGTTTATTTTGATTTGTTATTGAAATCTTTCAAGACTATTAAAACTCCCACTGACTCCTTGACATATAAGATTCTCTTGTCAATAAACATTTCTTGACAAATATTCAAGAGTTAGTGTGGCTTTTATCAAAACACTTCATAAATTGGTCCTAGTTGGTCTTTGTCTTATCCAAGACATCACAACTTTCCACATTTGATGAACGTTATAAACTTTCTTAATACTTATCACTCAATGTCATAATCTTAACTCTAAGACTTGTTTTGGAATGAAGTATGATTGACTTCTTGATTTAACCATTTCTTCAATTCTTAATTCCTCTTCTTAGACATACAATTGTACTAAGACTCACTTAGAGGATCAATTGAGATATGGTTCTTAATCATTAAGACCTATCATAAAGCATAAAAGGTACTCTCCCTTCTTCTTAGAATGGAGAAACTTTTATCTTTCTGCCTACTTGATTCTTCTTATTTGTTCCGCTATTGATTTAAACTTTTTCAATCAATTCAGAATTACACTTAATCTTATAAGTATAATCATATTTACTAAACCTTTAGTAAATCATGACGAATATCTTTGTTACTCTTATGGTGGACTTGATCAACACGCAACTTTGTGTACTCGATCTCCTAGTCCTTCACTTGACACTTTGTCAATGAATTAGTCTAATTTCCAAATATGAAATTTCTCATTCATCGTGTAACCAAGTTGCATGATTCCAAGTTTCTGTCCAACTCAAACTTGGGCGATGAGAAACTCTCCCTATTTGGTAAATTCTCGACATTTCCACAAACAAAATAATTAAGAATCAAATCCATTATTGCTAATAATAGAAACATTCAAACATCAATTTTTTCATACACGCCATTGCAAGGATAAATAAATAATATAAAATCAAAATTTATTTTATTGCGGAAAAATTTGTCCTTACAATGCAATTCATTGAAAAACTATGCTAATACATATTTCTTAGCAATCTAATTATAACTCCAAGTAGTAGCTCAAGAATCTAATCTTCAAGTAATGCGATCGAAATCCATTCCTTCACGGTTAGATTTTGCTCACTTCTTCCCTTAAGCTTCCTTTCTTTTCTTTGATCCTACAAAACATCAATTGTAATCTTATCACATTATGTATTAAGAATCTAGAATAGGAGCTTAAAAGAGTTAGTCAATGGATTTTACCTAAAGCGGAGCCATACGTTTTGCCTCTCCCATCTCTTAGATCTCTTAGGTAAATAGGGCAGCTTCGTCTCCAATGCCCCTTCTCTTGGCAATAAAAGCAAATTGACTCTTTTGGAACAGGACATGGAACTACTTCAGACATTGCCTTTCTCTTATGATCAAACATTTCGATCATAGCATGTTTTTCGTTGCCATTGTCTATATCCATAGAGGTCTTGAAGGCAGATTCACCAATCAACTTTGCTTTTCTATTGCGCCAAACCATTGCTGATTCAACAGCAATAAGCATATAGGTGAGATCTATAAGGGTCACGTCGCAGTTCATCATATAGTACTCTCTTATGAACTCACTATATGAGTTAGGAAGTGATTGAAGAACCCAGTCAACAGCCATTTCCTCGCAGACAACGGATCCCAACATTCTTAACCTATCAATGTGTGACTTCATCCCAGGACGTGTGCACACACCGACTTTCCTTCTTTATGTTTACTTGCCAAAAGGGCTTGAGTGAGCTTGAACTTTTCAAGCCTTCGAACTTGTGAGTTAGGGAGAATAATTGTAGGAGGTGGAGGAAGTGAAGCATGATTTCTTGTTCCTTGATCGTATCATGGAATATCATCTTCATGTGGAATGCTTGTTCCACGGGATTTGGGAAGACCATAGTTGTCGTACTTTGACATCTACAAAACGGGAGAAAACGAATTCAAGTTAGTTGATTGATTAAGTCCTTAATAAATCACCCAAATGAGATATTAAGGCTAGGACCCAACACAATACGCTACAACCTAGAAAAGGGATGCCGTAATCTAGTTGCAGAATATTTGAAGGTAAGTGAATGACGATTCACTAATTTCCACCATGAAAAACGAAAAATAAATTTAAGTTTTAAATCTATGAAAACTCCTAGATCCTTTGAGATTCATTGAACTTTTCAATGGCATGTTTAAATCTCGATATGCCCCTCTAGTTTGTGACTGGAATGCCGAGGATCACAAAGCGGGTGTGAATAACCATGCAAACTTACATGGTGCCCTCACATGTTACAGTCACCTATTCGATGTGCCGGTAAACCACACACGCTCCACCGAACTATGACAAACATTGAGTCACCCTTTGCTACGTTTGCTTAGAACCATTTAGTGTGCCGGTTAACCACACACGCTCCACTAACGTCTTCGCAAGGGTACAAAGTGTAATTTCATGGAATTGCATGAATTCACTTTTGCCTAAGTAACTAAGATTAGGAATTTGTAAAACATTTAGTTACTTTTGTACTTCATTATACTTATAATGGAAGGTTTTGTCCTATCCTACCCGTTCGGCTAACGACCTTCCACTGGTCAAGAGTGCGGTGGGTAAGAGTGGATACCCATTCAATCGCCATTTTATAGGCAATTTCCTTAAACACCCCTTATAGACCAGCTTCGTGAATGAGGCCTACTAACGGTAAGACTGACTTTTACTCATACATATATATAATGTTAGACTTTTAATGTTATATATAGTATAGGGTGTATTTTACGCTTTTAAAATACTGGGAGGTCAAATTTAACAATTATACTTTTAATTCAATTAAATTGTAAACCTAAACTTTTATGGATTTATTAAACCTCTTTTAATTACACACCTTAATTAATTAATAAAACCATAAGGGTGTGATTTGAACTTTTCAAAACAATACTAGGGTTTTAGGATTTAACATTCCAAAATTAAACCTTTTAATCAACTTATAAATTCCAAAACTTGAGGGCAAGTTTTGAAACATTTCAAAACATTAGGGTTTCAACTATTTAAATTTCAAAACTAAACTTTTGAGTTCAAATTTAAACTATAAAACCTAAAGGGGAAAATTGAAACTTTTCATAACACAAGGATCAAATAACAAATAATATAAATTAAACAATTAATTTTGTCATTATCTATATTTGACCTAATTTTCAATTTCTTGCAAAATAAGTTACCCAATTAATACAAATAATCCAATCTTTATCATATAAGGAAGTTATTATCTAATCAATTAGTAATTATCTTGTGTTTTGGCAAGGATATTCTTTAAGAAACAATAAAATTCGTATTTTATAGGTTTGAAACGAATATGGTAATTATCCTTAAGCAAAACAGCAAAAAATCCGAAATTTCCTCTGTCTGACGCTCCGACTCGCCGAGTAGGGCTGACTCGCCGAGTCTAAGTAGTGACTCGCCGAGTCAGGTCGAACAGTAAGCCAGAATACGATTTTTAGCTACATAATGCATCAATACAATAAAAACCAATCAAGGCTCTGATACCACTGATGGGGTTTTAGCTATAAGAACATCCTATGTGCCCATACAAACTCTAATGCTTGGATCTAGGTTTCTCTATTGTACATGCAATTCATCCAAGACTATAAACCCTAGATCTAGCATATGATGATCAATATAACATATAATTAGGGTTTAGATCATACCTTGATTGTTATGTAGTAATAACAATCTCAAATCCTCCTTGTATTGACTTTAGAAAGCTTAGAGTCACAAATGTCACTCCTCTAATGGTTCACAAACACCAAGAGCAAGAGGATGAAGAGGAGGAGAGAAGGAGGCTACCAAAAACGTGTGGAAACCCTAGAGAACCAGTTCAACACGTTTTTGGGGCATAAGGGTTCTATATATAGTGAGGCTATTAGGGTTATCTAACAAGGAAACCCTAATTTGGATGCTTAAGCCCTAAGAAACCCATGGACTCCTTTCCTTAAAGGCCTTGGACGATTTCCAATAGGTTTCCCCATAGAATTCGTCCAACCTTATAATATAAGGAAATCCATAGCCCAATTGTAATTATCTTATAATTACAATTGCAGTCCCTTAAGTTTAATTAATCTCTTTTAGTTACAAACTTAATTCTTATTAATTCTTGACTAATATTAATTAAACAATATGATTTCTCCTCTAATATATTATTCTCATAATATATTAATAAATCATATTTAATCATTTCTCTCCAGAATTCATCCTATCAAGTTGCTTTGGTGAAGGCAACCCAAAAGGACCATGCACCATCGGGTCAAGTACATACCAAAATAGTTATGGACTTAGACACTAATCCAACACTTACAACACCGCATATTTGGCATCGCGAGCTGTAGAACCAACCTACAAATGGCTAGCCTATCTCTTATTCACATCCATTCAGCCAACATCCAGCCCAAAAAATCACTACTAGCCCATTTTGTCACTTATCCCGCCATAACACCACCTTGGAGTAATCAAGCGTAAACTTTTACCGACCAAGTAACCGCAATTGTTCAAAACTTTATCCTTGAATTATCGAAAAAAAACAATGGATGGTATATAAATTTCGATGCTAAGTCTCATCTCCATAACAACACATGTATAAAATAGTGTA
The DNA here is from genome assembly GCF_051521515.1 of Lactuca serriola. Lineage (NCBI taxonomy): Eukaryota > Viridiplantae > Streptophyta > Magnoliopsida > Asterales > Asteraceae > Lactuca > Lactuca serriola. The sequence continues at coordinate 156,551,317 of NC_136409.1, forward strand.
TTAGATGATAAATGTTATTCTTCTTATGTGTTAGTCGAGAACAAATAAAAAATTCTTACCACGAGTCACACCAACCTTCCCCAAACCAATCTATATTATATCATGATTATCAGTAATGTTTTCATCACTCTAATACCATTAAAAATTTAATCTATGTTTTTTGATTTACTCGTGATAATAAATGTTATATAGAATTTGACGAATTGGTTTTCCTATGAAGGTCTATCAGACTTGTCAATCACTTATGCGATGTGACAGCTCGGGTAACCTCTATCCAATCCCGCATTCATCTCCTCAAGGTCTCATCTCACTCGGCCTGTCTCTTTGGCATCAACATTTCGGTCACCATATTCAACAAATTTTTCACTACTTAGTGTCTAGTCATTTGATTCCTTGTACGAATCTTAAAACTTCTGGTTTATGTCAAGCATGTCAGCATGGGGAACACATTCGGTTACCATTTAGCTTATCTAATTATGTTGTGTCTTTTTGATTTCAAATTATTCATTTCGATGTATGGACTCCTCCAATTGAAAGTATTAGTTAAATATAATGTCATTTTCTTAGATCATTATTCTAGTCTCTTTAGGTGTACGCGTTACGTGCTAAATCTGACGTTTTTTTACAAAAAAAAAAATTCATTTCCATTCTTGTCAAAAATCAATTATGTTTTGACATTCAAGCATTCAAGTGTGACAATAATGGGGGTTTTGAAAACAACTAATTTTACAACTTATATTATTCCAATGGGATTCACATTCAATTCTATTGACCTCATACTTCCCAACAAAATGGGAAGTACGAAAGAATGCTTCGTACCATCAACAACACAATGTGTATCCTACTCTTTCAAAATCAATTAGTACCTGCACATTAAGTAGAACCACTATATATGGCTATATATTTATTCAATAATCTATCATCCACTGCACTCCAAAATGACACACCCTACTGAAAGCTATTAATCCAACAAAGCATATGCGCTCATCATCGGGTCTTCGATTGTTTGTGATATCCTTACCTTAACAACACTAAAAAAAACTTACGCCTCAAACTACTCCATGTGTTTTCTGTAACATCCCAAATTTCGAGTCCAAAAATTTCGTTTTTAATTAAGTAGTTTATAAAATCGTTTACGGAAAACATTGTCGATATCATATCAACCCATAAACCATCATGAACATGTCTTAAAATCAAAACATCGAAAAATAATAAAATCAGAGTACAATCCCATGAATCACATAGTGCAGAAATCTGATGTGCGTGTGATGTGCAGTTACTGCGCCGGCTCTTTCCCCTTCGCTGAAGAGGCACCTGAAACAAAACTAAAAACTATAAGCACGAAGCTTAGTGAGTTCCCCCCATCATACCACATACTATACAAATCACATGATGCCAGGCATATCTGGGTGCCTGGCCTACCCTCTCAGGCATATCTGGGTGCCCAACCTACCCTATCATGCATATTTGGGTGCCTGACCTACCCTCCGGTGTATCTCAACCGGTTATGGGGACTATTTCACCCCTACCACTACCACATAATAACATCACATAACATAAACATACTATCTAGCATAATTGGGTACTATGCTACCCCTTTTTCCCTATCAACCGACAGCCGGGGACTATTCCCCCTACTACCACTATCACATAACGTCATATCATGCTAGCACATAAATCATAACAGATAATAGCAAACCTAGATACTTATCAAAAAGATAGTCATTTATCAAGCAACTCCGGATGATGGGCCAACATTGTGGCCTTAGACCTATTTCTACCGGAAGGTAACTCACCTCAATGTCGTGTAGTATGTGCACAGTCCTTGGCACGAAAATCAACTCGTCTCTACTCCTCAATCCCTACAAAACGAACTTTCTCGATTACTATTACATACTCATAACCCTTACAAGGGTCAACCCAAATCCAAGTCAACATCAAGGTCAAACCCTAGTCCAAGTCAACTTCTGATGGACTCGACTCGCCGAGTTGGTCCACCAACTCGCCGAGTCCCCTCGTCCCCTTACTGCCATAATATCGTCCTACCTCGTCGAGTCTAGTAAGAGCTCTACGAGTTCACCTTCAACAACACCTTTTGACTATCTTTAACCGACTCACCGAGTTCGTTCTTGAACTCTCCGTGTTCATCTTCATCCGAATGAATGAGTCTAGCCTCTGACTCGCCGAGTTCTCCATGAACTCGTCGAGTCCGTCTTCATGAGGTTAGGACATTGCCTTGGACTCGTCGAGTCTGCTCATACACTCGCCGAGTCATATGATTTCCAGGTCCAAAACAAACCCCTAGCAGGCCGAGTGTTCCTTCCACTCAACCAAAACCATTTCCAGATGACGATTTGGGGGAAAAGTGTCCCGACTCGCCGAGTCCCTCTTTATACAAAACTATATAGTCGATTATAATGGGTCTTAACACATCAAAACTATAGATCTGGCCTCCTAGAGTCCCTTTTTCACGTAAAGCTACAAACTTGATGTCCATACATGGGGCTTTTGGCTCAAAAATTCATAAAAAGAGGTTTATATGAAGCACGGGTCTCCCATGGCCATAAGGTTGGCACCTTTATGCCATGGGAACGCTCAATGGTTCCAAATTTGAAGTCCTTATCCCAAAATCGTGGCTGCATCCAAGAATGGCTCCAAAATGGCATCCAAGAACCCTAAGTTACTCCAAAAAGAGTATCTAATGAAAGGAGAAGCAAGGTCTGGACTTTTTACCTCCAACAAACAGGAAATGAGGCAAAATCTCTCGATCTCCTTGCTCCTTCTGAAATCCCAAGCTCCTTATTCTTCTCTTCAACCTTCTAACTTGCACAAAATGGTACAAACAACTCAAAATTACTCAAAAATGGTTAGGGTTTCGTGGGGATGGTCTAAGGGTGTTGGAGGCTGCAAAAAGAACCATTCAAGGTGTTTAAATAGGGTGCAAACCCTAAATATTAGGGTTTTGTCCAGACAGATCCTACTCGTCGAGTCGGTCTCCCGACTCGTCGAGTAGGTCACTTAAAGTCCGCGCATAATGTCGAGTCTACTCAACGAGTCGGGCCTTCAACTCGTCGAGTCCTAGAGTAATATACAATATTACTTGGAATTAAATATGTACCAGGAACCGGGTGTTACAAATTTCCCTCACTTATTTTAGAATTCTTCCTCGAAGTCTGCTGCTGGATCCGGAAAAAGCTCCGAGTAGTGCTCTCTTATCTCGTCCTCCGGCTCCCAGGTCCATTCCGAGCCCTTGCAGTGCTGCCATTGCACCTTCACTAGTTTCATCCTCTTGTTTCTCAGATCCTTCGACTTCCTGTCGAGGATAGCTACTGGCCGCTCGATGTAGTTCAGGCTATCATCCACCTGAATGTCCTCCAAAGGCACCACTACTGAATTGTCTATCAGACACTTCCGCAACTGGGAGACATGAAAAGTACTGTGAATCTGGTTGAGTTCAGCTGGCAGGTCCAACCTATATGCCACCTTGCCCACCCGGGCTACAATCCTGAAAGGTCCAATGTACCTAGGGCTCAACTTGCCCCACTTCCTGAACCGAATGACACATTTCCAAGGCGACACCTTCAAGAGAACCATATCCACAACCTGGAACTCCAGGTCCGAACGATGCCTGTCGGTATAACTTTTCTGTCGACTCTCAGCAGTCTGGATCCTGCTCTGCACCTACTGGATCCTCTCTGTCGTCTTGAGGACAACTTCGGTACTCTCCATGACCCTCTGTTCAACCTCACCCCAACATATCGGGGTCCTGCACTTCCTCTCGTACAACATCTCGAAGGGAGGATGGTCAATACTCGCATGATATTTGTTATTGATGGGTTTTGGTCCTAAGAACATCCTATGTGCTCATACAAACCCTAATGCTTGGATCTAGGTTTCTCTATTGTACATGCAAGTTATCCAAGACTATAAACCCTAATTCTAGCATTCAAGTAATCATATTAACATAAGAATAGGTTTAAGATGTTACCTTGATTGTTATGTAGCAATAACAATCCCAAATCTCCTTGTATTGACTTTAGAAAGCCTAGAGTCACAAATGTCACTCCTCTAATGGTTCACAAACACCATAAATAAGAGGATGAAGAGGAGAGAGGATGGAGGCTGCCAAAACTGTGTTCTAACCCTAGAAGAGTGCTTCACCATGTTTTTGGGTCATAAGGGTCTTATATATAGTGAGGCTATTAGGGTTATCTAACAAGGAAACCCTAATTTGGATGCTTAAGCCCTAAGCAACCCATAGACTCCTTTCCTTAAGGGCTTGGACGATTTCTCATGGGTTTCCCCATAGAATTCGTCCACTCCTTAATATAAGACAATCCATGGCCCAAATTGCAATTATCTTATAATTACAATTCCAGTCCCTTAAGTTTAATTAATCTCTTTTAGTCACAAAACTAATTACCAATTAATTATTGACTAATATTAATTAAACAACATGATTTCTCCTTTAATATATTATTCCCATAATATATTAATAAATCATATTTAATCCTTTCTCTCCATAATTCATCCTATCAAGTTGCTTTGGTGAAGGCAACCCAGAAGGACCATGCACCATCGGGTCAAGTACATACCAAAATAGTTATGGACTTAGACACTAATCCAACAGTTATTATAGGAAAACTCAGCCAAAGGAATGTAAGTATCCCAACTACCTCTGAAGTCTAAAATACATGCCCGCAACATATCCTCCAGAGTCTGGATGGTCCGTTCACTCTGACCGTCCGTCTGCAGGTGAAAAGTAGTGTTGAAGTGCAGACGAGTACCCAACTCGTCGTGAAACTTCTTCCAGAATTTGGAAGTAAATCGTATGTCTCGGTCCAAAATCAATGAAACTGGCACTCCGTGTCGAGCTACTACCTCTCGTATATAGATATCGGCCAACTTCTCGGCCGAGATGCTCTCTTGGATTGGTATGAAATGGGCACTCTTGGTCAACCGATCCACGATGACCTAGATCGAATCCCCTCCCTGTGCAGTCCTGGGAAGCTTCGTGATGAAATCCATAGTGATATCTTCCCATTTCCACAGCGGAATATCCAACAGCTAGGTCTTGCCGTGAGGCCTCTGGTGCTCGACCTTAACCTTCCAGCAGTTCAGGCATCTTTCAACAAACCAAGCTACATCCCTCTTCATGCAGGGCCACCAATAATCAAGACGAAGATCCCTATACATCTTCGTCGCCCCGGGATGAATAGAAAAACTGGATTTGTGCACATCCTCCATCAATACCTGGCTCACACCTCCATGATATGGGACCCACACTCTACGGTGTAGTGTCAACAATCCACGACTGTCATAATCGAAGGAGGAAACTTGGCCCACAATGTGCTCACTCTTACGATGTGCCTCCTTCATAGCCTCCTGTTGGGCCTCTCGAATCCGCTACAATAGCGGAGTCACTACCGTCATCCTCAAGCAAATATCTCTGATCGGCGCTGCCTTGCGGCTAAGTGCATCGGCCACGACGTTGGCCTTCCCCGGGTGGTAGAGGATCTCACAGTCGTAATCCTTCACCACATCAAACCACCGACGCTACTTCATGTTCAGATTTGGTTAATCCATAAGGTACCTCAAACTCTTATGGTCTATGTAGATGGTACATCGGACCCCATAAAGGTAATGACGCCAAATATTGAGGACGATAACAACTGCCGCCAACTCCAAGTCATGCGTCGGATAGTTCGCCTCATGAGGCTTCAGCTGCTCAAAGCGTAGGCGATAACATGCTATGCATCAATATCGCGCCCAAACCTGAGATAGACGCATCTCAATACATAACAAAATCCTCCACGCCCTTTGACAGGGCTAAGATTGGCGCCTTGCATAATCTCTATCTCAGCATCTCGAATGCGGCCTGCTGCTCAGGTCCCCAACGAAATACAACGACTTTCTTCGTCAGCCGGGTCAAGGGTACGACTATTTTGGAGAAATCCTTGATGAATCTTTGATAGTAGCTAGCTAATCCCAGGAAACTCCGAATCTCAGATGGAAAGTTCGGAACCTCCCATCTCATCATGGCCTCCACCTTGGCAGGGTCAACCAAAATCCCATTCTGGTTGACAAGGTGCCCAAGAAACTGCACCTCGCGCAACCAGAACTCGCACTTGGAGAACTTGGCAAACAAGCTCTCCCTCCTCAGGGTATCCAACACCTCTCGCAAGGGCTCCTCCTGCTGCTCCTACGTCTTGGAATAAACCAAGATGCCGTCAATGAAAACTATCACAGACCAATCGAACATCGGTCTGCACACGCGGTTCATAATGACCATATCGCGTCCGAAACGCAGTCTTCTGCACATCCTCCTCTCGGACTCGCATCTGATGGTAACTCGAATGCAGATCAATCTTGGAGAACCAAGATGCTCCCTGAAGCTGATCAAATAAGTCATCTATCCTCGGAAGTGGGTAATGATTCTTCACCGTTACCTTATTTAGCTCCTGGTATTCTATACACATCCGATGCGACTCGTCCTTCTTTTTCACAAATAGTATCGGGGCTCCCCAAGGCGAACTGCTCAGTCTGATGAATCCACTGTCTAATAGATCCTGCAACTGTGTAGACAACTCCTGCATCTCAGGAGGAGCCAACCGATATGGTGCCACGTCGATCCTGAACTCCACCTGCCTCTCCGGAGGTATTCCAGGCAGCTCCTCTAGGAATACATCTGCGTACTCTCGGTCCATGTTGTGGCCTCTTGCCCTGGATCACCAGCTCTCCTGCACCTGGGGTCTTGACTCTCACTAATTGCTACGCGCAGTCTGTCACTGCCCCATTGGAGCTTAGCCAATCCATGTCTATACTCACCTTGTTCCCCCGCAATGGCATGGGAACCAAGTCTACCAAATAACGCTCCTCAAACAACCTCAAAACACAATCCCTGAAAACCTCTGATGCTCGTACTGATCGATCGTCCGCAATCTCGACCTCTAGGGGCAATCCAACTTGCCTGAAGCCTCAGGGAACCTCTTGCTAAGCGCAAGAGAGACAAATGATCGGGTAGCACTCAAATCAAACAGCACCTGAACTAGGATACCGTTCACATGGAACGATCCTAAGCAAAACATATAACATCGCACATCAATATCATAAGCCACATAAAATAAAAGCCAGGGAGAAGAAATCATACCCGTAACCACATCAGGTGCGGTGCGTGCCTCCTCGGTAGTTAACTGGAAGGCTCGGCTCCTCACCACTGGAGCCTCGGTCTTGCCCTGCCAACCATCAGTGATCCGCAGGGTTGTTGGAGCTGGCGCCACCACTAGCGCTGCTGCTACTGTCAATCTCGGGCAGTTGGCCTTTCTATGGCCTCATTGGTTGCAATGGAAACATAGCAACTCTGATGTCTGAACAATGGGCGCATGGGCGGTACAATCCCTGTTGAAGTGCCCCGTCTTGCCGCACTTATAGCAGCTCGATGACACTAGTCTACATTGTAACGACCGAAAAATACAACCAATTTTAAATTTTTCAAAACAATCCGATTTCATTAAAATCACTACAAAAAGGTTTTCAATACAAATTATTTAAGGTATTCCCAGAATCACATCATGACCAAAAACATGAGGAGCGGTACGATCATGCCTTTGCCTTGCCACGGTCTCCTGAAGAACCTGAAAAACATAAAACTACAACTGTAAGCCCGAAAGCTTAGTGAGTTACCCCCAAAATACCAACCCCCTTTACGCCCTTCCAGGCTATGACCTTCCGGTCCAGAACATATTGCCTTCCGGCCCATGAATATCACACATAACATAACAACATAGAACAGCCATGCATATCGGGCCTACTGTATGACTGGCCCGCCGTATCGGCCTTCAGTCCACCCTCCGTGTCTAGCCGTGTACATCGAGTCTGCAGTGTGGTTGGTCCGCTTGCACCGGGCCTTCAATCCACCTGGTCCACTCTCTGAGTCTACAGTGTGACTGGTCCGCCCGCACCGGGCCTTCAGTCTATCTGGTCCACTCTCCGAGCCTCGGCACGTCTGGTCCGCCCTCTTGGGGCCTACAGCCTATCCGGACCGCTCGCTGGGCCTTCGGGACAACCGGTCCGCCCTGGGTATCTTGGCCTACAGCACAAAGCAGGACCCGCCTCAACCCATCTCCAACCCAAACAACCATGTGCACATAACATACAGGCATATAACAGATAACAGTCAACAAACTGATCAAGCATATCACATAACATATCAACCCCTCTAACCAGGAACACCGACCTAACCAGTCACTAGCATAGCACCTCCCTATAGCACAGAATGCCGACCTCACCCAGGTCTCTAACACATACCATCCTAACTACCAGGATGCAAACATAGCAATAACAACATAACAACAAATACCAGGATGAACCACTAATATATACTCAATACTCTGGTCAGAAATCACACCGAGAGACCGAGACTCTCTCCATGCATCCCTTCCGAGCCTCTTGACTCCACACCCGCGGAATTCCTTCCGCAACCTCAGCAAACATCCCAACCCGGATGAGCTTCTATTCCACCGCCGCAATCACGCTGCTCAATAACCTTACTCGAATTACTCTGATCATAACCTTGCTTTTCCGTTTTCACTTTCGTGAACTTGCACTCCCTCTCGGGTTACACACCTCTCTCACTTCCTTTTCCAAAGAATCCACTTAGCCATCATGCCACTCAAACAAGTGTCAAGGTGCTCGCCCAATGCTACACCACCTTTTTAGCGTATCCGCTATCCATGCAACACACATACTCTAGCTCTCATAGCAGGGGCTCTCAAGCCCATGCACTATCTCAACTCATCAGATCACTACCCGGGGCCAGACCTTCTAAATGCAATCACACTGAAACATACACAATCCATATCCTCAAACTGATCCAACATTACCTGCAGAGTCTTCAGCATGACTGGACCGCCTCACCAGGCCTTCAGCCCATCTGGACCACTCTCCGAACCTTCAGCCAATCTGGACCGCTCTCAGTGCCTTCAGTTTGGCTAGACCGTTCTCCGAGCCTTCGACCTGACTGGTATGCCTACCAGCATTCAGTCTATCCAGACCGCTCAACTAGCATTCAACATTCCGGCTATCCTCCCGGAAAATCTCCCATGCATACCGTTCTAGCCCTCGAGGGGTTCCGAACTCTAACTCCATCATACATACTTGATCCCGGCCTGCTCCCAGGCCCTCCACAATCAAATGCCCTAGGTCTGTATCCCGCCCCGCATGCTCGATACTCACTCCTATCAATCTATACTCTGGGCTGACCGAACACTTGCTGAATCCCAACAGCTAAGCACTTTCGATTACTCATCGATCTCCCGGAGAATTCCCCAATTCAACCCCACTTGGGCATTAACTATCCACTACCAGTGGCCATCACCGACTTCCCAGAACAACTCTTGCACAAAGAAAACACTTACACGCGGACTGCTTCCCACAAGCATAAACAACCTCAACGAGATCTCACATCAACACTGATCAACCTGCTCGAAAGAAACTCAATCTACATCTAACCACTCCTCAGAAAGCAGATGCTACCCGGCCTGCAACCCAATGTCGGGTTTCCACTAATAACCCTCATGAATGATAACCAACGGAATTCCCAAAACAATAACCCATAACCAAAACCACACCGAAAACCAAACAAAATACCAGCTCATAAACATTACACCACAATATTCACAAGATAACAAAATATATCAAGAAAGAAGCATACCCGCAGCTGCATCCGGCACTGCTCTGACCTCCTCTGCCGTAAGCTGATAAGCACGACCCTGAGCCCTTGGGGGCTCCGCTCCACCCTGACCTCCACCTGTGATCCTCAAAGTGGCCGGTGCTGGAGCCTGCACCGGTCCTGCAGCAAGCTATGGACAGTTGACCCTCAAATGCCCAACCTGATGACAATGATAGCAAATCCTCAAATCCCGAACTGGCGCTGACTGCCGACAATCCCTCGCATAGTGCCCTTCCTTTCCGCACTTGCGGCATGCACCACCGGTCCTACAAACTCCGGTGTGACCCCTCCCACACTTCCCACAAGTGTGGCTGCTCAGATCCCCCACTCTAACATCAACGATTTTGGACTGTTTCGGCGCCGGCTGTGACTGCACCGGAGCCTGCCTCAGCTCACGCAACTGCAACTCAATCTCTCACTCACGCCGCCTAGCGGCCTCCTGCAACTCCAACAATGTCCCATACCTCTGCGCAGACACAAACTGCCTGATGTCCCTCTTGAGCATGCTCAGATATCGAGACATCTGAGCCTGCTCCGAAGCGAACTCTGGGCAAAACATCGCCCTCTCAGTGAACATCCTGGTGATCTCAGTCACTGACTCCGAATCCTGCTTCAGCTCAAGGAACTCCTGAGCCAATCTCTCTCTCTCAACCTGCGGAACATAACGAGTGACGAACATCTCTCGGGACTGATCCCATGATACCGCAGCCCTCTGCGTCTCCGAATATGACCCCGTGGTCAATCTCCACCAATCCTTCGCCCCGAGCCTCAATAGGTTCAGAGCACACCTCACCCTCTGATCAGCAGGGCATGAACACGTGAAGAAACACCCCTCCACGTCTGATAACCACCTCATAGCAACAATCGGGTCCTGAACTCCATCGAATGTGGGAGGCTTCGTATTAGCGAAGTCCCGATACTGAAATCCCCAACTAAATCCTCCCCCTGCCGCTGCTACAGCCGCTGTAGCCGCCGCGGCAGCCGTCTCAGTGAGAGCCGCATAGCGCTCATCAAAATACTCAACCATGGCGGTCTTAATCGACCGAAACAGCTCTGGCAACTCAGCCCGGAACAACTCAGCAATCTCATCACGCAGGATCTCACGAATCCTCGCATCCAGCTCGCTCGTACTCATCTGACCGACAACCTCGGGCGGCGCCGATCCGCCCGGAACTCTCTCTCCAGCTCCCGATCCTGATCCGCATCCACTCTCATCGTGCCTCGGAATCTCCATACTGAAAAACACCACACAAAAATCTCAGACTCTTCCCACAACCTGGGATCCAACTCTCTCTCAACCCAACCCTAGAGATCATGGTTTCCCTGATACGTGTATGGGTCATGTGCTTTCAGTAGTACGGGCCCATACTACCTTCCACACCTACCCATATTTGTATGAAGTACTACCACAACGGCCTAGAGAAACATGCATAACAACGCTCAACCCTCACCACTAGAGGAACACTGAAATACCCCATAAGGAACCCTAGGCTACAGGCATCACAAATCAGGCAACATATCATGAAATCCTGAAGATCCCTAGCCTATCACTAGCATGCTGTTCTATCAAAGCTCAAAACACAATAACATGCATGGTATTTTGGGGTTACTTACTGGCTCCGGCTGATCGTACCTCCGCGTCCTCTCTTATTCATTTTGAAAACCATTTTAAATACTCTTTCAAAAACTCTCCTCGATTTGAGACTGGAGTCACACGAATGTTCCTCCAATTCACTCAAACCAAGGCTCTGATACCAACTTGTAACGACCGAAAAATACAACCAATTTTAAATTTTTCAAAACAATCCGATTTCATTAAAATCACTACAAAAAGGTTTTCAATACAAATTATTTAAGGTATTCCCAGAATCACATCACGACCAAAAACATGAGGAGCGGTACGATCACGCCTTCGCCTTGCCACGGTCTCCTGAAGAACCTGAAAAACATAAAACTACAACTGTAAGCCCGAAAGCTTAGTGAGTTACCCCCAAAATACCAATCCCCTTTACGCCCTTCCAAGCTACGACCTTCCGGTCCAGAACATATTGCCTTCCGGCCCATGAATATCACACATAACATAACAACATAGAACAGCCATGCATATCGGGCCTACTGTATGACTGGCCTACCGTATCGGCCTTCAGTCCACCCTCCATGTCTAGCCGTGTACATCGAGTCTGCAGTGTGGTTGGTCCGCCCGCACCGGGCCTTCAATCCACCTGGTCCACTCTCTGAGTCTACAGTGTGACTGGTCCGCCCGCACCGGGCCTTCAGTCTATCTGGTCCACTCTCCGAGCCTCGGCACGTCTGGTCCGCCCTCTTGGGGCCTACAGCCTATCCGGACCGCTCGTTGGGCCTTCGGGACAACCGGTCCGCCCTGGGTATCTTGGCCTACAGCACAAAGCAGGACCCGCCTCAACCCATCTCCAACCCAAACAACCATGTGCACATAACATACAGGCATATAACAGATAACAGTCAACAAACTGATCAAGCATATCACATAACATATCAACCCCTCTAACCAGGAACACCGACCTAACCGGTCACTAGCATAGCACCTCCCTATAGCACAGAATGCCGACCTCACCCAGGTCTCTAACACATACCATCCTAACTACCAGGATGCAAACATAGCAATAACAACATAACAACAAATACCCGGATCTCAATCCGATAAAAGGGCTGGCCTTGGTGCCGTAGACCCTGTCGATATAGTGAGGATAACTCACCTCGCGATTGCCGACACTCTGAACCGAAGAAGCAGACTCTCGAATCACCAACTCACCGCAAATCCCGAACTAACCATCATCACAAAATAAACATAGGGTCAATCATACTTTCACTTATCGGGCCAAGACCAAAGTCCCAATCTCATACAAAATCCCACATTGGCCCAATTTACCAAATTGGGCCCACCTCACCAAATGAGCCTAGATCCAATATTCATAATATTAATTGGACCCAAAATACCCTATTCATAATTTCCAGACTTGGCCCAAACACCACAACCCACAAATGGCCCAACACAAAGGCCCAAAAAGGAAGTCCACAGGAGGAGTACGCGGGGCGTACTCTCCTTGGTACGCGGGGCGTACTGCATTGACTCGCAAAGGACAATCGGGGTACCGGCCCGTTACGCGGGGCGTAACTGCCAAAACTATTAAGTCCTTCTTACAGCTTAATGGCTTAAGCTCTTAAGCCCAAACTACAGATCCATGTGCCAAATATGATTAGAAATCATAAAGTCTCTGGCTTTATCACTAGGGACGTCCTTAAGCTCTTAATCCAAGGTCTTAATCCATTAAGACCCACATAACTCATACATGGAATAGCTACAGCCCTTGGGACCTCAATTTTATCACTCAAGACCTCTCCCAAGGTCTGAAAGGACAGATACACTTGACCAAATCGGACTATGCAACAAGATGAAGACTTTTGGGACAAGAATGATAACAAAGCTTCAAAATACATAGATCTATGCAATATGAGGGTCAAGCAAGAGGCTTTATACCTTAAACCAGCTCCATGTGGCTGGTTTACATACATAACTACCTTTCTCTTAAACTTCAGGGACTCATAGTCACACACTTAAAGAACGGGGTGTTACATACATGCCCCTTCATGTGGCTTGCCGCACTTTTCACAACGGCTCCGGTCCTGAAGGACCTTCAACTTAGCGTCGAATCCCTTGGGTTTCTTCCCCAAAACCCCAGTACCCTACTCAGTGTCCTCCTTCCTCTTCCGGAGGTGCTCTATATTGATCTCCCTCTCCCTTGGCCTGACAATCATGGACTCCAGGGTCGGGCATGTAGAGTAACTGGCATGCTCCCTGATATCAGCTGTCAACATATCATGGTAGCGGGTCTTATGCATTTCCGCATCTCCCGTGTATTGAGGCACCAACAAGGCCCTCTCTCGAAACTTGGCGATAATCTCCGCCACCGTCTCCGTAGTCTGCCTCATATTGAGAAACTCCCTGGCCAGCTGTTGAAGCTCCACAGCTGGCACAAACTTCACCCTAAACCTGGTCACAAAGTCTGACCAGGTCATAGCCTCAATAGTCGAGGCCCCCAAAGAGTCACCAACTGACTCCCACCAATCCCTAGCCCTATCCCTCAAACATCTAGCAGCAAATTGAAACTTCAACCCCTCAGGGCAGAAGCCAGTCAACTGTGCACACTCGATGTCTGCAATCCATCTCCTGGCCACAATGGGGTCCTTCGCCCCATGGAAATCCGACGCACCACTCCCCCTGAAGTCCTTGAAGGACAGTGTGCGCGGCCCTGATTGGCTAGATGCCATGTCGCTCCAGAATGCCCTAAGGCGATCCTTCATCAGCTCTATGATCCGTTCCTTGATTGACCCAAAGATAACCGGGGTCGCCTCAAGGATGCCTCTAGTGATCTCAGAAGCAATGAACTCATGTATTCCCTCGTCAACTGGCTCGACACCTAATCCCGATCCTCCTGCTCCGTGACGCGTAATCATCACCATTCTGAAACAAAACACCTAAATGTCAGGGACATACGACATCTCTAGAGGTCTTACACACTCAACAATTTCCTTGGTTCTATCTCGTCCCTCCTTGACTCGAGTACGGATCCTCTGCTTTCAGTAGTACAGGCCCATAGTACCTTCCAAATCTATCCGTACTTTCCTCAAGGATTGCCTTGACTTCACCAAGTCCCTTCAATGTGTACTGTAGGCCTTGTGAGGCGGTCTAGACAGACTGAAGGCTCATGTGTGCATGCAATGTATGTGAATTGATGTGTAGGGTATTTTATGGAACTCACTAAGATTTGGCTTACAGTTGTGGATTAAATCTTTTAAGTACTTATTGGATCGTGAAGGCGGGATTGTAGACGTATACATCAATAGTTTTATGATTCGAGATTTCGAATTGTTTTCCTTATAACTCTGATTTTGAATTATGGTTCATGAGCAAATGGTTTGACTTGAATGTAATTTTTATTCTATTTTAAAGATGAAATTTTTATTTTGAAATTTGGGACAGTACAAGTTAGTATCAGAGCCCTGGTTTGAGGGATTTGGATGAACACTTGTGTTATTCCAAACTCAAACTAAGGATCTGAGAATTATTATAAACTTTTTGAAAAATAATGAACTTAAAAGAAGAAAGGAAGATGTGGTGTGTACATTCAGCTGATGCCCAAAAGAAGTGATCTCCCAAAATATCCATATTGGTTATTTATCTGCTGATATGAGAATTGTTAGAAATGTATGCTAGTGGATAGGACAATGATCTTTTAGGAATTGCACGTTAGAATCGTCTGATAATTGAGATGCTTTAAAGCCCAGGTATTACCTATTAGATTGATTTTTTGACTTTTGATTTCTTGTGTTATTTGAAACATATGTTGATATTCGTTAACTATTATATGAGTACGTTAGGATTGCATGCCCCTACGATTAGATAGTTCCAGATTACTTGCTATGGCCTATTACGTAGATGTTGTTTGAGTCCAACCGTTGTAGTATTGGATCCCTCAATCAAAGGACTACCTAATTATAATTACATGTGGTTAGTATTTGTATGATAGTTGGTTGATATTGATAGAAGTTTCATTCCAGCGGGTTAACACGGTGGGGTGGAATTCCTAGTGACCTAGGAAACATGCTAGAATATGCTAGTTCAGGTATGTACTTGAGTAGAATCCTAGAATGAAAATCAGGGAAGTGTAGTTTATGGATCTTTTAAGCGTATAGGTGTGTGTTAGTACACCTAGTATGGTCGAGTGTAGTGACCTAGAACTTTAGGATGATTCCTGAAACAAATATAGATATGTGTGGAAGGTAGTATGGGCCCGAAATACTAGAAGAACAGGATCCGTACGAGGATCAGGAAAAGTCGCAAGGCTGTTAGGGAGTTGGTTATTTATAAACATTATAGTATAGCACTTGGGTTAGTTGTAGCCCGTTTTATTGGTCTTCCGATTATGGTTTCTCTGGATGACGAAGAATCTAGTGCTTGTTCAAGCCTAAGTGGCCAATGCATTTTAGGCCTGATTAGTGCAAACCCATATGAGTTAGTTGATCCTAATGTGTGGAAGACCTTGTTTGAAGTAGTGACAGTTTGAGTCGTAGGAATTAAGTAGGAAGAGATGGTGGTGATTGTCTTGAGGTTTGTAGCCGAGGATGGGTGGTCGAAGAAGGTTTAGAATGTCGTTTTCTATGACAGAGTTATGTTGTTCTAGCCTCCCGTATTCGAGGGAGAAGAGATCAGAGTTGTGTCGGTCGATAGAAGGGACAAAGGGATCGTGTTTTCTGCATCGCATTCTTCCACAATGGGGTAAGGTATGGTAAGCAGTAAATCGTTTCTGTCTTTCTGCATAAAGACGTTTAAGATTGATTATTCTTCGGTTCGGTGGCCAGAGTGGAGATCATGTCGCGTGTTGAGCTTTTGACCCTGTTTTGAGGAGATCAGGTGTCTCCATTGCAGATCGAAAATTTCATTCCAAAGGCCAGACTAGAAGTCTGGAGGAGGAAGAAAGATCTAGTACGTGCTCAGGAACCGTCAACATATGAGAGAATTATGTTGTTATGTTTAGTTTTCCAAAACTATCGTTAGAGCATATGCAAAGGATTCTAGAAGTTTTAGAGGATGAGGTTGTGGATCAATTCCTCAAATGCAAGTTTTGATTGTGTGAATCTCAGTTTGTAAGGTGCCTCGTCAATCAAATGGTATTCTGGTCGTTTTCACTAAGGTTGAGGCAGAAATGTTGTGGGAGGTTCCAATTTCTCTGTCACAGATATAATTTTCCTTGACTGTTGGTTGAATACTACTCGAAGGATCATCTTGTGTTGTGTTATGTTTTCCCGATAGACAAGGTTGGTAGGTATCTGGTAGAGCCAGTTTGAGGATTTGATGTTGTAGACTTATGTGGGTGATGTTTCGAACCCTAAGTAGGGGAGAAATAGGTATTCTTCTTAGGGACCATTGGTCGATTTAATTTTGTGGTTTCAGTACTGAGAGACAAAGAATCTACGATTCAAGTGTGTGAGGTTTTTGGATTCAGGGTTATTGTTTCATGAGAGAATGAAGATAGGTTACCATTAAAAGGACCGTGATAGAAAGTTTTCTCGTTTTGTTTTTCAAGGATCCGTTGAAATCCTTTCTGGTAATGAATAATTTAAGGATTGGTTAGATCGAGTGCAGAACTAGTTTCTTTCATGATTATGTCTTCAAGGACGCATTTGTTATCCTCACAGCAGGAAGTTGGTAGGAAACAAACTCATTGTGGCTAGTAGTTCCTTCTAGAAGCTCCAAGGATCTTGAGAGAAGGACGCTAGAGCCACTCGGGTTGAGTATTGGATATAGAGAACATGGTTGATCGGTTATCCTTGGTTGAGATGGGCGATTGTTAATATGTCAATTGGCTTCATACTTGTAACGCCTGTAGATCCGGGCTAGTCAATTTAAAGACAATGAGCATCAAAAATGAGTTTTTGATGGAAGATTATTTAGAAGGAGTAATCTTAACTAAGTTGTAGAATATATCACAAGGGTTCCGTACATATAAATAATGTCAAAATCCGAGTTATAGCGAAGAAGTTATGTCGCGTCGAAGTTTCGCGACAAAACCGGCACGACACTACGCGGCGTAAATAGTGATTTTACGATAGAGGACTTTGTGGCCTTAGTGATATAAACAAAAGTTGTAGTATACGTTAAACCGAGAGCGTGCATAAAATGAACGCCCAAATCTGACTTTGTATGAGGAAGTTATGATTTTTCTAAGATTTGGCCTAGCAGTGCACGACCCGAAACTCGAATTCTAGATTGAGCGGTTTTTGGCCAACACGACCAAAATGAGAATTAAAGATCTCATTAATAGGAACTCAATGACAAAAAGACAGACGAAAACGAAGTCTGTATGTAGAAGTTATGAATTTTACACAGACATTTAACAGTGTAGTCACCTACTACTGTTAAATTTAAGATCAGTCGAGAATTAGCCGACGGAGTCAAAAGGAAAGTTGTAGATCTTATTTTTACCTACGCGTGGATATAAAGAACATCAAAAATGGATCTCGTATGCAAAAGTTACGGATTTTAGAAGTCGGAAGTGTGCTGTGCGAAAATGCGTGACGTGGCACAATCTTGGCCATTGCTTTCTCCCGAAGTCTTGCCACCAGATTGTGACATGTGGCACCAAGTTCAACCATATTTCACTCTATAAATAGAGCCTATCCCACCCTCAATTTCTTCACACCTTTCCCATTCTTTTTTCTCTCTACACTCTCTCTAAACCTCCCCGAAAAACTCCCCTAGCGCTGGAAGAAAGCCCCGGAGTGCTCGACGGCTCCGAGAAGAAGAGCTTTCAGCTCGGAAGTTCTGACCTTGTAGAGCATGGATTTTAGCCAAACCCCCTCGTAGGTAAGATACGTCTACCTAATTTTTAATATAGCTTTTATTTTAATATAGTAACGTTATTAGGACCTTATAATAATTATTTGAGCTATTATTATGGGTTATATAAGTGTCGTTATAATATCTTTTTAACCACTCGCGATACGGGGAAACCAGTTTGAAGGGCCGCATGTGTTGTTGGATTTCAGAAGTGCTATATGCCAAAATGATCATGCCCTCCGGTGTTTCATGTCTGGCCCTTGTCTGTACATAGTGAGTGAAGACTATTATTTAACGCTTATATAATAGTAATAATAACTAGACTATTAATTAGTCTCGTTGAAAATTAGACTAAACTCTAGTGGAAATGATACTAGGTTTTTTCAACGGGAATTTGTTTTAAAATAAACGAAGTGCTGTCCGAGTACTGAGTCACCACCTTTGCAGGTGAGTGCATAGTTACTTTCATTTTACACATAGATATGAAGTATTTTATATAAATTACGTGTTATGTGGGTATACTGTCTGAATACTTGCTGTCTATGTTGGATGAAACATTTTATACATGTTTTAAATGATCTAAACTGTATATGTATTCTATATCTACAAAATGTGTTGGGTAAAGCATGGGTAGATTAGAGGTGAGATAAATGATCGGCGACGAAAGATGAGATAAATGATGAGCGATGAAAGATGAGATGAATGATGAGCGATGATATATGAGTGATAAAATATGGTGCGAAGCGATGACCTAAGCGATGAGCCAAAACGATGAGCCAAAATGATGAGCCAAACGATGACCCAAGCGATGGCCCCGTCATCTAGCAAAGTATGGATGACAACCACAGACTATTCTGGACAGTCTAGTGGAACACTAGCAGGCTCGCAGCCTGTAGGTGTTGTGGACGATGTGTTCACCCGCTGTACTCTAAAAACCCATTGACATGTATTATGAGTGGAGTCTAAACGATAATTTCAATAAAAGAGATCAACCCTAGCGAATATGCAGACTTAGTGCTGATTCCTTAGGAATGAATAAACGAAGAATAGTTGAATCTTAGGGTAGATCCTTAAGAGTAAAGAAGATAAAGGGGATGAGTAATTGGGTTCATTGTTTGATGATTAAACATAATAATTATATTATTGTTGGTTGAAAACCCAATGTACTCACCAGGTTTCCCAACCTGGCCCACTCAGTTTATTTATATCACATGTGTTGATATGAAGTCACATTATACTGAGAGATTACGGAGATATAAATCACTAGTGATAATGAATGTAAGTTCTGTTTATGCTTATGTTTTTGTATTGACGATGACATCCCAAAAGTCTTAAAATGAATAAAAATACTTTTCATTGGAAATGCTAAGATAACATATTTATCATGTTTTACTAGGAACAAATTATGCAACATTTTTATTAAAAGAGGTACTCTGATTTTTATAAAGCATAAATAAAATCGGTATTTTCAGGCCGTGAAAATGGGGATGTCACAGTTGGTATCAGAGCATTAGTTTAAGCGAACTAGGAATATGGATTTATTTCTATACTTAAGCTTAGAATCCTAAGTGATGACCGAGAGGAGTGTGTCTAATAAATTTAAGTAATACACCTAAATAGACAAAAGCACTAGCTTATTTAGGAAAATGCCTTACATGCTTTTATGTGCTAAATGATTTATGATATGCATTATATGATCGGATCTATGGTCTATTGCCGACCGGATCTGGAAACTTTACGAGTTCATACTTCTAAACGAATAATTATGGTCTTAGAACTGGCATGTTACTTTTCGGAGTAATAGGGAGATTTACACGTCGATCGTATATAAAATCTTTTCTATCTTAATTCTCGTCGTTTCGCACTGAACGTCTGATTTGGTGTATAGAACGAAATGGCAAGAACCCGAAGTGGAAACGCGAATGGAAATAGAAATCAATCGCCTCAACCACCAATGATTGAGCAAATACATGTTGTAGTAACCACTCCTGAGCTAATCACAATGGTTGGAGTACAAGCCATGATTTGGGCTATGCTGGCTGAGCAACGAGAAGAGATGAGGCAGATGTTGCACGAAAATAGGGATGAACCTATGGTGCCCATTGTGCAACCTGAGTTGATCGCTGAACAATCGAAGGAAGGAAATTATAATCGCACTGTTAGTCAAGTTGGAACCCAAGGGGCAAGGAGGAATGGCCCGGAGAAGGGAAATGACAATGATGGGCGGATGTATAAGAATTTCTTGGGTGCAAAACCGTCGAGTCTCTCTGGAAGCCCAAAACCAGTGGAGATTATAGACTGGATCTCCGAGATGGAGATGGTAGTTGAGAGTTGCGACTGCAGCGATAAGCAAAAGACCATCTTTGCAGTCAGACAACTAAAGACCGGAGTGTTAAGTTGGTGGAAGTTTCTGGCAGATACAATGCCACGAGGAGAAGCCATACGAATGTATTGGGAAGCATTCACGAAGCAGTTAAAAATGCAGTATTGCTCAGAGATAGATCTGATAGACCTAAACAACGAGTTTTAGAACCTGAAGAAAGGAAAGATGAGTGTTGATGAGTATGCCACCACATTCACTGAGAGGATCAAGCTATTCCCCTACTTGGTGCCTACTGAACTCTCCAAGATAGATAGGTTTGCTGACGGACTGCCTGCAGACTTTGGCCTAATGGTCAAAATGGCAACTACTTTGAAAACAGTCGTTAGAGCAGCTAAGAATATGGAGACCCAGATAAGAGAAATGGGCCTAGAAAAAGATAAGGAAAGAGAAAAGAGGAAGTTTGAAGGATCTTCAAGGCCCAACAAGGAGAGTAAATTTTCTAACATTTGAGGAGGAGGAAGAGGCAAAGCAAGATGGTGTGATAAGTGCAAGAAGAAACACTTAGAAAAATGTGGCAAAGAGGTGATATGTTTCAAGTGTGGAAAGTCTGGCCATTACGCCAACGAGTGCACATTCAACAAGAAGGTGTGTTTCGGATGTAACAAAGAAGGGCATATTTCTAGAGACTGCCCAAAGAAAAATGAAGCAGCAAGGCCAAATGCACCGCCAAAGCCATGGGGATTTCACATGATCCTCGATGAAGCAGATAACAACGCGATGAATCAAGGATGAGGACTTCATATCCGAAGATCGAGTTATGCAGTAGCCATAGTATCGTATGATCTAACCTGTTAGAGGCATAGTCTAGGGTGAACTTTAACACCTATGTAATCGTTTCAAGGAATAATATAAAACCTTCGTTTTGCTATCTGATGTGTTAAGTTGTTATATGATTTTCTTGTATGGTGCCTTGGAAAACTACGAGACAATACTTGGGACGAGTATGAGTAGGTGTGAATGGTAGTAGAGTCCTATACTATCGGAAGCACAGGACTCACATTTGGATCAGGGAAAGTCACAAGGTTACCTAAAAGCTAGTAGTTGATTTCGTTTTGTTCATGTATGTCGTTACCATTGTTTCGGTAATGACTAAGAAGATGATTGTTATTCCGACCCTAGAGGTCATATCAAACTGAGTCCGACTACGATGAGTATGTTACGTGGTTCAGAGAACCAAGTTCGATGTAGCATCTGACTTAATCCGGAAGATTGAAATAAAAGATAATCAAGAGATCAGTAGAGGTATCGCGATAGTTTCGTGTAGCTAGAAATGCTTCCTTTTAAGATGTGATTACAACATGAAGGAAGGTACAGTCTGTTCTGGAATTTGGCTCTAAGAGACTTGAGTCTAAGCGTTGCAACATGCGATGATAGGTCATTAGAATATGACACATCGGTCCATTGTAGTAATAAAAGAACTTATCTTAAGTTTGTTAAGAAGAAGAAGTAGTCTCCAGTAAGGATTGAGATTGCGACTCGAAGGTCATAATTTGGAGTCTAACGTAAGATAGGGAGCAGGTGCACGATCGAGCACCGCCTGCAATCAAGGAGTCCAAGAGTTAAATACCCGTTTGAAGCAACATAGAAGTTATGGTTATTACCTAGGATGAAGAATTAACGTAGGGAGTCATTATATAAGCCATGTTTCGTTGATGATTCCAGGACGTAATCATCTTAAGGGGGAGATAATTGTAATGCCCGTAGATCCGGGTTAGTCAATTTAGAGACAATGAGCATCAAAAATGAGTTTTTGATAGAAGATTATTTAGAACGAGTAATCTTAACTAAGTTTTATAATATGTCACAAGGGTTCCGCACATGTAAAGAATGTCGAAATCCGAGTTATAACGAAGAAGTTATGGCCTGTCGAAGTTTCGCTACAAAACCGGCGCGACACTACGAGACGAAAATAGTGAATTTATGATAGAGGAATTTTTTGGCCTTAGTGATCTAAACAAAAGTTGTAGTATACGTTAAACCGAGAGTGTTCATAAAAAGAACGCCCAAATCTGACTTCGTATGAGGAAGTTATGATTTTTTTAAGATTTGGGCTTGCAGTGCACGGCCCGAAACTCGAATTCTAGATCGAGCGGTTTTTGGCCAACGCGACCTAAATGAGAATTGAAGATCTCATTAATAGGAACTCAACGACAAAAAGACAGACGAAAACGGAGTCAATATGTAGAAGTTATGAATTTTACGCGGACATTTAACAGTGTAGTCACCTTCTACTGTTAAATTTAAGATCGGTCGAGAATTAGCCAATGGAGTCAAAAGGAAAGTTGTAGATCTTATTTTTACCTACGCGTGGATATGAAGAACGTCAAAAATGAAGCTCGTATGCAAAATTTACGGATTTTAGAAGTCGGAAGTGTGTTGTGCGAAAATGGGTGACGTGGCACAATCTTGGCCATTGCTTTCTCCCCAAGTCTTGCCACCAGATGATGACATATGGCACCAAGTTCTGCCATATTTCACCCTAAAAATAGAACCTCTCCCACCCTCATTTTACACATAGATATGAATTATTTTATATAAATTACGTGCTATGTATGTATACTGTCTGAATACTTGTTGTCTATGTTGGATGAAACATTTTATACATGTTTTAAATGATCTAAATTGTATATGTATTCTATATCTACAAAATGTGTTGGGTAAAACATGGGTATATTAGAGGTGAGATAAATGATTAGCGATGAAATATGAGATAAATGATGAGCGATGAAAGATGAGATGAATGATGAGCGATGACATATGAGTGATAAAATATGGTGCGAAGCGATGACCTAAGCGATGAGCCAAAACGATGACCCAAGCGATGGCCCCGTCATCTAGCAAAGTATGGATGACAACCACAGACTATTCTAGATAGTCTAGTGGAACACTAGCAGGCTCACAACCTGTAGGTGTTGTGAACGATGTGTTCACCCGATGTACTTTAAAAACCCATTGACAGGTATTATGAATGAACTCTAAACGATAGTGTCAATAAACGAGATAAACCCTGGCGATTATGCAGACTTAGTGTCGATTCCTTAGGATACTCCTTAGGAATGAATAATCGAGGAATAGTTGAATCTTAGGGTAGATCCTTATGAGTAAAGAATATAATGGGGATGGGTAATTGGGTTCATTGTTTGATGATTAAACATAATAATTATATTATTGTTGGTTGAAAACTCAATGTACTCACCAGGTTTCCCAACCTGGCCCACTCAGTTTATTTATATCACAGGTGTTGATATGAAGTCACATTATACTGAGAGATTACGGAGATATAAATCACTAGTGATAATGAATGTAAGTTCTGTTTATGCTTATGTTTCTATATTGACGATGACATCCCAAAAGTCTTAAAATGAATAAAAATACTTTTCATTGGAAATGCTTTGATAACATATTTATCATGTTTTACTAGGAACAAATTATGCAACATTTTTATTAAAAGAGGTACTCTGATTTTTATAAAGCATAAACAAAATCGGTCTTCTCTGGCCGTGAAAATGGGGATGTCACAATAGTTCAGTAAGAGTATCTTCATGTGGGCTTTTCTTGTTATGTGTGAGATCATTAATTCGTTCATCATCAATAATTGAGGTTATTCGAAGGCTTCAAGTTGTATCAATTGAAGGCGCAGATGATGTGTCGACCATTCATTAAGTTCTGTAAAGTGTATATCTTGGTCTCTATGTATGTGTGCTCTTAGTTGTTTAGTTACGGAATTGTTGTTCCTAGTAGGCTTAAGTTGGCCGTTTTCTTTGGTTTATTGGGAGTTCGGATGTTATAGCGACGTTGCTCGGTTTTTTTTCAGGTGTGATCATGGCCTATGCATGGTCCAGTTTTGGCATGTCACGCCAGCTGGGTTGGTATTGGGATTGATTCAACCAGGGTGTTGGCAACATTTCTGGGTAATTTTAGAATTCTTCTCCGAATTTGGAGGTTCTATTGGTCTAATGGTGCATTGGAGGGATTTTTGAAGTTTCATTAAGGTGTGGTATCTTGTTTAGGTTATTAGGGGAATGTTTGTTTTAGCGGGTGAGGTTTTTCACTTTGTTGATCCACTTGTACTTCACCCTTTGGTTAAGGATATGATGAAGAAGGAACACCGTTAGCCTATGGAGCACTATGTTTCCTCCTTGGAGGAGTGAAATGTTGTAAATTCAATAAATATTGTTGTGGGGGTGTATGTGGACTGATTAAGAGAGCCTAAGAACACTTAGTCTGAATTTATGGCATAGTTCTTGTCTTATTTATTTCTTTCGAGTTGAAATAAGCGTTCAACTATCTATCTTATTTTTTGGTTGCGTAAGGATATGTTTTGTTTAATGATGCACTAGTGGCAACCTGGACTGTGGAAGGGTTGTGTGTTATAGAATTTCATGGATCCTATACTTTTTTTTGGGTAAGTATTGAGTAGGATATTGAATGGGTTCCTATAGGTCGGTAGGATGATGTTCTTGTGCTTATAGTCCCACTCGGTGCTAGTCGGGAGTCTTCATCCCGTGCATGGATGATAGCAAGAACGGTGTGGAACCATGAGCTTCTCATCCCAATGGTTGGATGGTGTCACAGTGTATTGTGATCCATCAAGGATTTCACTTATGTGAGTTGGACCCAACAGTTGTAGTGGAGACTCGTGTGTTGGTTCATTAGTTGTTTGGCATATTTGGGTGTTTGAACAGTATGGCGTTGTTCCGGTGGCTTAGTAGCCGATAGGTTTGGTTCGGGCCTTAGTAGGAAGTGGACTTGCATGAAAAGTCATGGTGGTACAACAACAATTCCTTGTTGGGCTTCTGCTTAGTGGATCATTGTTCGATTTTGAGAATGGGTCTGAGCGAGTGAAGTTACCAATGATGAAGTCCATTGTTGGACTCTCGAATGATTTTTCGTAAGGTAGTATAGTTAAGTGTATGGGAGTGTGAATGCCACGTGAAATTTTAGGTTTGCCGATGTTACGCTCGTGGGAGCGGTAGGATAGTGATGACTTGTCAGAAAGTCAAGTGTGTAATCAAGGTGTTTTGGGCATAATTTTCAGATTTGGACTGGATAAAATTCACGATTGGGATGTTATGAGTGTTTGTTCTATATGGTTTGGGCAGTGTTCCTAATCAGGGACTAGGGGTAGGTATGGAAAATGGATGATAATCAGTCATTAGTTATGGTCTCTAAAGTTTTAGGTTGATGGATCCCCGATTTTGTGAAGTATGTTGATACAGTTGGTTGGTCGTCACAGTTTCAGGAGTTTTCCCGGTTTGAGTGGTTTGAGTGTTGTAGTTGAATGTTTTCAACTGAATTGGGTTGTTGTAGTTGGAATCAGTTGGGTTCCGAATAGTCTCTCGAATTTTCAATTTAGATGCGTTGATTTTTATGAAGTGCTTGGAGGGAGAATATGGATTGTGTTAATACAGTTTCCAGAATTTCTAACTGAGTCAGATTTTGAGGATGAAATCCAGTTTAAGTGGGGGAGAATTATAACACCTAATTTCAGAATGCTTATAATTTCAGGATAGCGAGTCATAATTCGATTGATTAGCGGTCTTAAGCTTCAAGTGTATAAATTTTAGACCTTATTGGATGTTAAATACTATGGGTCAAGTGATTTAAGCTCTTAAATTGTGTTTTATAGCTAAGGGGTAGAATGGGAAAAGCGATATTTAGACTTTTTGATCAAGTTCGGTATTCATTAAGCAAAATGTAAATAGGTAGAACTGAGGGGCTTGTCAATACATTCACGTACATATGAAGATCACTGAAAACAAAGTTGAAATGAAGAAGTTATGATTATTTGAAGCTGGAATAGAATTGGGTGAAATCCCGTACCACGAGGTGGAAATCAGCTTGCCACGAGGTGGCCGCTATGCAACCTAAGCCCATGAATTTCGGGGTTTTCAACATATTTAAGGGATGGGTCCATGTTTTTAGGGCATTTTCTTAGCCTGCATCATATCTAGAGCCTCTTGAGAGAAACCGTAGCCTCCTTTTCACCACTTTGAGCCTCCCATCTCCTCCCTCATCCATTATGTGATACTTTTGGTGATTTTTAGAAGGGATTTGCTTGCAAGATTGATCCTTGAAGCTTGGAAATTAAAGATCTCAACTTTCATCTATCTTTTAGACCATTATAAGTCACAAATTTCCTCGCATTGTGTTATCTTGTCTTTGGATCTTGAAGTATTATGAGTTTTAGTCCATATTGATGAGTTTTAGTGAGAGTTGGGAATAAATTTTGCAAATTTATTACTCTTCATGGTCCCAAGAACATTGTATGATTCATATACGGACTCACAACTAGTTTTGATGTCATGCATGGGATTTTGACCCATTCTCACCCTTTTTGACCTAGTTTTGGGAAGGACAAGTATTGGATATGCATGTCGATAAAGGAAGGATTTTTATGTTACGTTTGAGTGTAAGAAAGCCTTCTGTAAAGTTTGGATAAATGGCTTTAGGGATTAAGTGTTTAATCCGTAAAGTTGGCCAGAACAAGTGACGCGACATAATGGTTTGGTCATCACGACGTGGTGGTAGATAGTCTTGCGACTGTTTTGTCATGAGGACACCATGACTTGGCATATGCATGTCCATAACATGGTGGCCAGCTGAGTTGACTTTGATTTTTGTTCAAACTTGGGTAGAATTAAGTGTTTGACTTAGGACTAGTTTCGTTTTGGCTTTAGGTAGCATGTGTCGTTGTTTCTGTTGTTGAGGTTGTTCTTGATTTCTGTTGTTTAGCTCGGGTGAGTTTTCTCGTTATACTTTGAATTGTAGTATGTATCATTGTATATAGGATGTTGGTATGCTATAGTGATCTATTAGATTGGTAGATCTGTTATGATTACATGTGTTTGTTGGTTATTGTTTATTTGTTTTCATATGTCGATATATTATGGTTGGTTGGGTTGAGGTGGACCTACTTTATGTTATATGTCAAGACCCGAGCGGTCCAAGTGAACTATAGGTCTTGCAGGGCAGTCCATTCAGACTGTAGGCCTAAGGGAGCGGCCCATCTATACTATAGGTCTTGCGAGGTGGTCTAGTTAGACTATAGGCTCGGTAGAGCGGTCCAGGTATACTATAGGCCTTGCGAGGTGATCTACTCAAAGTAAAGGGCCGTGTGTGCATGCATTATATGTGTATTGTTGTGTAGGGTATTTTGGGGAACTCACTAAGCTTTGGCTTACAGTTGTGAATTAAATATTTTTCAAGTACTTATCGGATCGTGAAGGCCGGACTGTACACATACACATCAATAGTTTTATGATTCAAGATTCCTCATTTTTTTCCTTATACTCTGATTTTGAATTATGGTTCATGAACAAATTGTTTGAATTGAATGTAGCTTTATAAAAATGGGTGTGTATTCAATTTTAAAAATGAAAAAAAATATTATGGAACTTGGAACGTTACACTAGTAGAGTCTTCATGTTGCTTGTGTGTTTGCATGTGCGGTTGAAAAAGACCAGTTGGGTTGAAACATACCTTTTTCGATTGAAACATGCATGTTAGGTTGAAACATACTCGTTCGGTTGAAATAGACATGTTGGTTTGAAACATAATCGTTTCGTTTGAAACGAACATGTTGGGTTGAAACATATATGCTAGGTTGAAAGAGACATGTTGGGTTGAAACATACACGTTTCGGTTGAAACAAACTTATTGGGTTGAAACATACCTAATTCAGTTGAAATAGACCTGTTTGGTTGAAACATATACGTTTGATTGAAACAGACACTTTGGGTTGAAACATATCCATCCGGTTGAAACATACCCATCCGGTTGAAACATACTTATTAGTTATTAGGTTGAAACAAACTCGTTAATGTTATGTATGGTTATATGTGATGTATGTGATATTGTGCGGAACTCACTAAAAAAGTTACTAACTTAGTTATCACGGTACTTGAGAAACGTTATTCGGAGGTTGTCGTTCGGGATTTCAAATGGGTTAGTTGGATACCTATTAAACTAAATTGTTTTGTTTTTAGGATCCCTATTGCTAAAAATTTCATGGTTCGCAACATTATTTTACCTTCCACTGTTGCCCTTTTTGCAACACTGATAAGGAAGAGATCGATCATATCTTTTTTCGATCTCTTTTGCAATACAAGTTTGACATTGGTTTTCTTCATGGAGCTGCTTTACATTGAATCCCCCATCTAATATAGTGGAGTTACAAAACGAATTGTAAATGTCTACACAAAGGAAGAACCGGAGAAAGATGAAACTAGCCTTGGTATATTCTTTGATTTAGTGGATCCGGAGAGCCCGGAA
This sequence comes from Lactuca serriola, assembly GCF_051521515.1. NCBI lineage: Eukaryota > Viridiplantae > Streptophyta > Magnoliopsida > Asterales > Asteraceae > Lactuca > Lactuca serriola. The sequence goes on from NC_136409.1 coordinate 156,580,081, forward strand.
CGATTTGGTGTTTAAAAAGAAGATATATTCTCCTATGAAATTGGTGGATGACATCCAATTGAGTGCGTTCAATTGGATTAAACATAGATCTTGCTATGGTAGTCTAAATTTGTTTGATTTGTGTAAGTTTTCTTTTTATGCTTGTACTATGTGATTTTCTGTTTTCATTTGTACTTTGTATTTTGCTCTAGCATCTTACTAGTTGGTTTTAATGCATCCACCGTTAAAAAAATAAAAATAATAAAAATAAAAATAAATAAATAAATGAGGTCCAAAACCCGATGTGTTTTCTGAATTTTCTTTTTTCTTTGTAATCGATCAAATGTATTATAGCTATGGCAAGCACCTTGAGTCAAGTGTCAAGTGCAACGGATCGGGTGTCATAACAAAATTTGTCTTGAAGCATTTCTTATAAAATAAACTATTACAAAATTAATAAATAATTATATAACAATAAAAGTAGGATTTTATCTCAATAATCAAAATAAGTAAAATTATTCAATAAGATACATTCAAAGAGAACCCATTTGGGAAACATGGTTTTCACTATAGGACATGTACTACGCAAAATTATCTATGTGAAAATATGCAAACATGTGTTGTATTTAATTATCAAGTGTTTATGAACGTAAACCTGAACAATTTAACAAAAAAAGAAATATATTATAATAGTTTAAAAGTCCTAATTTAGATCCTTACAAATTATTCTATTAAAAACCTGCATTATTAATTGGATAATATTTTTAAATTTTATCTTCACCTAAATACTTCATAATGTTCTTGAATTGTTATCAATAATTGTCTAAGTCATTGTTTTAATCTTTGGATTTATTGTCCGGCATATGATTTTAAATGGTCCTCTTTCTATTTTTATTGGACCCGGCCTGATATTCTCATATCTTTTTCACTGTTTTGGTTGTCTATGTACGTAACTATGTATATCTCAATTCTCAGGGACTTGAATATTCGTTATCAATAAGTTTTTTTTTTCCTGAATTTTTTATTATTAAAAAGGTTTAGTGATTTCTTGTTAGTTAAATTTGATATTTGTAACATAAAAAAGTAACAGATTTAGTTAGAGTGTAATTTAAACTGTGATCAGATCTGTTATCTTTTCCATTACAATATTGCAACAGAAAAAGTAACATACTTAATCACGTTTTTAATTTAAATTGCGAATTTCTATTATCTTTCCTGTTGTTATGTTATTAAATTAAACTTTAAATGGTTTTTATAATTATAATAATCAAATTTTCTTCAAACTTGTTAATAACCGGAACTCTCACGGACGTTTTATTAAAAATAAAAGAAAAAAAAATATAAACATAAAATTTGGGGTATAAACCCCACAAAGTAAAAGTACAAACGACTCCCATTTAAACGAGTAAAAAAAACATCAACCACTTAAAGAAAGTAGTGGAAAAAACGTAAAAAAAGCTGACTCGGGTGTGTGAAATGTAAATTATGAAAAGACTTGATTTGACTCGTATGGGTCTTTCTTTCTCTATCGATGTCTCCCATTCCACTCATTACAGCTACTGAGTTCACCAGAATCCATTCCCGGGTTGACTCATTCTCATCACTCGATAATAGTACTGCCAGGTTGCCAAGCGGAGGTGGCAATCAATGGCCTCGTATGCCACCCCAACATCAAGCACCCGTCGTTTTCTTCCACCCTGTACCCATCGCCGCCGGCGAACAAAGCCAACAACATGCTCGCTTGTTTAAAAGCATTGGACCCCAGGTGAACTGGGTCGAACCCGGCTGAGTTTAACCGGTTCCGCCATTGACTCAGTGTCTCATGGCGTTCAACTCGGTCTGTACCTTCGCACGCCACCACGTTACATATCTGCCGCCCTAAGTACACCTCCGACATCACTAAATCTTGACTGAGAGGTTGAGTCAACGCCGAGCTTTCCAACGAGTCGAACATGGTGGAATAGTAATGTAAAGCTTCGTTGAACCTGTCTAAAAAAACGGCGCCGTTATGGTTAGATTCTTGTTCCACGAGAGTCACTATTTTCGGTTTCATTGCTTTGATTGAATTCAACACCGTCTCGACGGCGCCGGGACGAGCTAAGAGGCGGTGGAGCTCGAAAACGGAGTTCACCGCCACCACTTCGACCTCCGACGGTCGGATATCAAGCATCGATGCGTCGATATCAGCTAATGAATTTGCAACAAACCCGCGGAATTCAAATTCGACTCCGATTGTGTCTGCTAATTGGGCTAATTTCCATCCTACTTGCTGTAACGCATCGGTGTTATCCGGTTGCGGTGGCCCAATTCCTGTTAGACGGAAAGCCGGTGGACCGCCGGCGCGTAATGCCAGAGCTTGCATAAGCGCCGGCCATTGCATCCCTTGGTTCAAGCTGAAATCAATAACGTGTACGCGGGTTGCTCCGGCGAATGCTTCGAGGATGGCTTGATTGGCGGTGAAGTGTGCGAATTTGAGGTAAGGACAGCTTTCATAGAAATGCATCTGTAAAATTTCCCAACATGAAGTTTCAAGCCCATCTTGAGGATAGATCTTGTAGATTCTCTGAGCAAGTGCACCGGCGAAATAGGTGGCGACTTTCCCCATGGCGCCAGCCTGTGACGCCGCCAGGAGACCCACGTGTTTGACAAGAGCGTCGGCTAGTTTCAGGTTGTCCTGCTGCACCGCCTCCGCGCAGGCCATCAACGTGTGAACTAATCGTATCCCAACCTCCTGAGAATCGACGAGAACCACCGGTTTCGGCGATTCCGGCGGTACGTCAACAGCTTCAGATCCAGGAGCTGCCGCTTTCATTCGTTTAATTCCGTTTCTAGACACCGGAGACTCCTCTGCGGTTGTCCCGTAAATAGCACCACCTGCAATCGCACGCAAATCATATGGATCATCGTCGTACATCTTACCACCGGTTTGTTGGGTATCAATTTGTTTGTTGTTGGAGAAATCAATCATGGTGGTGGAGGAGGATTCGCCGGGGAGAACGATACCGAAGTTGGTGGAAGACGAATTATCAGAACTGTTGGTGTTGAGCTCGGAGAGCATGCTCTGAACCCAACCAGATAGATCAGAAGGGTTGTAATGAACAGTATCAGACAGTTGCAAAATCCCATCTTCACCCATCACCATTTCAAGCTGCTCAAGCTTCTTGGCTACATCCGCCATATCCGTTGACCTCACCTTGTAACCCAACACTTCCAGAAGCTCATCCATTCCGCCGGAATCCGGCAACGACTGATGCAAATCTTTGGCCTTTCCAATTCCAACCGCCATTGAAGACGACGACGATGGCTTTGCTTCCTTCTTACGCTCACGCTCACGATCCCTCTTCATGGCTGATTAAATTCGTAGACTGATGAAAAGATCTGTATATCAATTGGTTAAAGAAACTTGGATGAAATCGAATGGAGGATTGGGGTTTGTGTAAAAGTAGTATAGGAGTAGTAATAGTTGAATCTTCTTTTTAGTTTGGAAAGCAAGAGGCAAGTGCTCGTGAAGGGTGGGGGCTCGAGCTTCAAGAGAGGAACACAAGATGAACTGGAGAAGGAGATAAGGCCAGACCAAGACCCCCTAATAATTATATTTCCTTTTTTATTCCGTTTCTTTCCTTTTCCAAAAACTAAAACAAATAATATAATACTATAAAAAAAAACTAAATAAATACTTTATTTAATGTAACAAATTGTTTTCTTGTGTTACATGATACCAAGAGAAGATACAAAAGGTTCCTTTATGATATGCTTGTCATTTGTATCAATGCAATTTTACAAAGCATCCTCACTATATATAATTACAACCTTCAAAACACCAATAATGATGTTATAATAATCCCACTCCTTCAAACTATAGATATTTAAGTAGAGTAAATCATTCATTATGTGAATATGACCTAAAAATAAACAAATATCAATTAATAGACATCCAATAATACTATTTTATCCCTAAACTGTATACATCGATGTATCAGTTTCAAACAGAAATGACCAACAGTTTAGGTTACGACGATACGACATAGTCCTGAATGAGACTGCTTAGTGTATCGTCGCATCCCTCGTAAATTGTGGAAGCTGAGCGGGCGGCCGAACGACCTATTTTTTTTTTTTTTATTGTGAAGGATGAATAATTAGAAAGTAAAGGGGTATTTTGTGGAATGAAGAAAGTGGAGGGGGTAGAATGAAAATTGGAAGATGTAAGCAAAGAGAAGGATTGGGTGGCGGGACAAGAGGTTTTAAGTGGCATAAAAAAGAGGCGTGGCTGCACCGCAATACATGAGGGGGGTTATGGAGACTGTGTCTGATGATGCGATGCAGTGCAGTGCACCTCCCCTACATGCACTTTCGAGCCCATAATAACCGTACACCATTTTTAAAAACAAATTGACGTGGTGGGGCCCTCTCCTTTACACTTGAGATATGTTTTTCATATTTCTTTTTTTCTCCTTCACTCGCCGGTTTTTATTAGTTACTACACGTGCATTTAATACATTCCCTATTCTTGATATTTATTCACCTGATATTTATTATTAAAATTATTATTATTATATAGTATAATAAAATAAATGTTTATGGGTGTGTGGTTTCTGGGATTGCGCTGAAATCAATCGAAAGTAAGTGTAATATGCCATAAATGTAGGTAGTGAGATTTATAATGTAATTAAAAATCTACTTTTTATGTATAAAACCTTGTTTAATTTGTAAATTTGTTAACAGACTAGAAATACGTTTATGTTAAATTAAACCCCCTTTTATTTTTTTTATTTGATATCCCTCGCATGAATGACCAAAAAAAAAAACGATTTGATATTGAACATCATTACCAAAATATGAAATTATTATTTTTTGAGCTACTAAAAATCTTAGGATCCAGATCCCAATCAAATGACTCCAAATAAAATTACGTAGTATCAATAGTCACATGGTACCTTATTATTAGGGTTATTAAGGTTCTTATCGAGATCATAAGTGTAAAAGACCTACAAATCTAGCACCAATTACCACATCCACATGATGAAGAAACCAACAAATCTAGCATCAACTACCACATTTGTATGATGAATATAGGCAAATATTGTGCTGTATTCACTTGCATTTGCTACAAACAATTTCTGGATAGACATATTATTGAGATCATTATTTAACGGATCGATGTTATAAGTTATTTTCAACCAAATGGATTATTTAATCCTTACACCTAAGATACTTGTGGCTCTTAACATGAGGACCATTGTGTTTAGATGTACAATGTAACAATATAGATAATATATCCCTTTTAGGACATCAGAAAGATAAGGTAAGTGTACTCCGGTAATAACCATAAACAGTCAGAGTCAACTTGTTCTTATGTTTCAAAATACTCTATAACACTTCTACCAATAATTTGGCACGACCTCTAGGCAAACCGGATAAATCTATATTGACACGGCAATAAATCAGGGGTGTTACTAAACTCAAATCAAACATTGTCTCAATAAATGACATGACTATAATGTCCAGGGAGACAATTTATCTCCCTATCATTATTTTTATCGATAAAGTCTCATGTGAGTTTTATATTATACAGTTCTCTTATCGAGTGGTAAACAACATGTAGCTAAGATACATGACATTCAAAACATAATACATAAGACAAAAATATCTTGTGAGTTACATTTGTTTTAGACATAAAATCTTTTCAAAATATCACACATTTGTACTTTTGAAAATATAAAAATCATAAACATTCATTAGGAAATATTTTTACAAATCCTTTACAACAAACAATAGGTTTTTCAAGACATATAATAACCTTACTTGGAAACATAAGCTTACGAAACATAAAATAATTTTACCGAAAAATAGGATTACAAATTACAACATAATATTACTTCAAAATCTATGTAATCCCTAATACTATATATATACAATGCATTACCACCTTCCAATACAAGCTTTCGTGCATTCTCGATTTATTTCGAGCTACCATGTAACGACCCAGATTTTCTAACATCTAATCTATGAGAATTATTAGAGTTTATCTACAATGCAGAATTCTACTGAAAATTAAAACACTTTAAATCCCAGGTTTAATCATGGGTTTATGATAAAATCTACTATGTAAAAGAACAACAATGATATACACTAATAGCAACCTACTATATATTTCTTTTCCTTGCGCTCTTGCCTTCTCCTCTTGTACCACGGCTGTTACCTGAACTTGCAAAACATAAAATCTCTACTACATCAGACAAACATGTGTGGTGAGTTATTCTTTCTACTTTTCTTATATTACTTCTTCTGTTCTTTCTCATACCCGGTAATCTAATCTCTTTCCCTTAATAGCATACACTGCTATTCTTCTCATTCGTCTATCTCTTTTATCCTTTTCTCATCTTTACATGCCTATCATTTGTCCTCTTCTCTCATGCTCTGCTTTATTCTCAATCCCATCATTCTTTTCACTTTCTTTACTCTACTCTTTTCTTTTTCATCTCTTACTCTTTCTTAGCCTCTTATGAGGCTCATATCGTAACACCCGTTCCTCAGGTACATTTCTTTATGGTTTTAAAAGTTTATATTTTTTTAGAATTAGGGTTCTACACGGGGCGTAGATTGTAAATTACACAGGGCGTAATTCATTGAACTCATGCATATGTAATTTGTTAAACTGATTTGTAGGACATGCGCACACACATAATTTCCATTTTGATGTCTACATGCATATATGGCTTGAGTAGTTTCGTATCTTTTGACTTGAGGAATCCAAGATATTGGGAAAGTCATTGGAGGAAGAGGTGGAATATTTGAAGAGGCATGGTGTCCAGTTCCACCATTTTCTAAAGAAGGGAAAACAGTTTCACCTTGACTTGAAATTGAAAAACCATCTTCAAAAAATTGAGGAAAAACATGTACATAAGAATGGGGAAGACCATTTCAATCTTCCTAAGACATCTAAAAATGGGAGAAAAGTGTAACACCAAAATTTTTAAAACAAATTTTTCGTTTAAAATTGTTTATCTCTTTAACACTTTTCATAAAAATCCCCCTTTTGTTTAAATTACAATACATGACTCTTTTGTTCAATCAATTAATAGGCCAGGATCCTCAAAACCAACGCTTCTTCCGGTGTGTACAATCGAGTCGGTGTTGTCCCGTGATCCTGAGAAAACCTGAAACATATAACACAAAACACTGTAAGCACGAAGCTTAGTGAGTTCCCCAAAATACCACTCTAACACATATTAGCCACTCAAGGCTATAACTCTGTTGACCCTCTGGTCAGTGTGTCTCGATGGGACCCTCCAGTCCCAGCTCTCTGTGGACCCTCTAGCCCTAACTCTATGGACCCAAAGGTCCTAACTCTGATAAGTCTGAATCACGCACATCACATACCACAATAAATCCCATAAAATAAATAGCATACAAATACACTGGCACATAAATCTAAACCTAACTCTGTGGACCCTCTGGTCCTAGCTCTTTGGACCTTCCGGTCCTAACTCTGATATACACACATCATAAATCACATAGAAATAATGCAGTGCCACACATCGCATAGATAGCATACAATAACTCTGTCACATAACTCTGTTACCACTCTAGGTAAAGTATAGTGAGAAAACTCACCTCAGATGTCTTGGTAAATCTCTGACTCGGTAGAAATATGGTCTAGCCTCCGCCTAATCACATAAAGTAAATACTCTCATAAATATAACTCTCGAGACTAGACTCAACTCTCTCTTGGCACCCTCAGAAGGGTAAAAGACCATTTTACCCCTCTCTTGACACAAAGACCCCATTGTTGACCAAACCCTCAAAGTCAACAAAGTCAACGGTCAAACTTTGACCCGACTCGCCGAGTGCACTTGGGCGACTCAGCGAGTCTACGCGTGTCCACTATCCCTCTAGTATCGCATGACACGTCGAGTCTTTCCCCTACTCGACGGGTTACACCTAACATGAATCGCGGGGCCACCCCGACTCAACTCGCCGAGTCCCAATATGAACTCAGCGAGTTCCGCCTTGCACTTCAGTCCTCTATTTTTCTCTGACTCACCGATTCGTTCCCCTAACTCGGCAAGTTACTCACTGAGTGAACTATGGGAAAACCCTAGCCCTACTCGTCGAGTCTGTTCTTGGGACTCGGCGAGTTCATGCCTTGATCAAGCTCAAATGACATCCTGAGGTCAGATCTGTTCCTCTAACCCATATATCTGGCCTCCTTAAGCAATATAAACACGTAAAGTCTAGATCTTGATGCCCATGCAAAGACCCAATGTCTCTATTTGAAGAAATGGCCTCAATATGTCACCCTAAGCTCATATTACCCAATGTCACCCCATAAAGATCAAGGAGTTAAGGTCTCTGGACCTCTTTGGATCCAGATCCGAAGCCTCAACATAAGAAGGGACCAATTGCACCATCATCCACACTCTAAATGGGCTAGAAACCCGAACTCTCAAGGATTAACACCCAAAACTGAAGAAGGATCAAATATATACCTCAATATGAAGTCCTTAGGCTCTGAAATCCATAGAATAGCACCCTCTTCAGCTCCCTCTTGCCTTGGTCACCTTCTTCTTGCAAAAACACCCACACAAGGATCAAAAATGGCATCTTCTTCCTCACAAATGCTCTAGATCGCTTATGGTTTCACTCAGGGGTCTGGTAGCCGCAATTGGTGGCTATAAGCCCCTTTAAATAGGTCTCAATCCCCAGGAATTGGGGCTTCATTAAACAGCACGGACTCGTCGAGTCCGGTCATTAACCCGGATGGAATTCGCGACTCTACTCGGCGAGTCTAAGCATCAACTCACCGAGTCCCTCCAAAATAAAGAATAAATAATGTACCTGGGAATCCGAATGTTACACTTTTCCCCCACTAGAATCAGACTTCGTCCCCGAAGTCTTACTCTGAAAACAGCTCTGGATACTGCTCACGCATCTCTCGCTCCGGCTCCCAAGTCAGCTCGGACCCTTTCCGATGTTGCCACTGGACCTGCACCAGGGGCACTTCCTTGTTCCTAAGAACCTTGATCTTTCAATCCATAATCGCCACCGGTCTCTCAACATAGTTCAGGCTCGCATCCACCTGAATATCCTCTAATGGTACCACTGCCGACTCGTCGACAATACACTTCCTCAACTGAGACACGTGGAAGGTATCATGAATCTGACTCAACTCCACAGGTAGGTCCAAACAGTATGCTACCCTGCCCACCCTGGCGGTCACCCTAAAAGGACCAATATACCGGGGTCCCAGCTTGCCCCTCTTTCTAAACCGGATCACTCCTTTCCAAGGAGATACCTTCATGAGTACGAAGTCACCGACCTGGAACTCAAGATCTGACCGTCGTCTATCCGCATAACTCTTCTGATGACTCTGGGCCGTCAGTAACCTCTATCTGACCTGCTGAATCTGCTCGGTCGTCTGAAGCACAACCTCTGTACTACCCATCGCACGTTGCCCTACCTCTCCCCAGTAAATGGGAGTCCGACACCTCCTCCCATACAACAGCTCAAAGGGTGGACTAACAATGCTCGAATTATGGCTGTTGTTATAGGAAAACTCAGCCAAGGGTAAGTACGTGTCCCAACTCCCTCCGAAATCCAATACATAAGCCCGAAGCATGTCCTTGAGCATCTGAATCGTCCGCTCGCTCTGCTCACCATTCTGTGGGTGGTAGGCGGTATTAAAAATGCAACCTCGTGCCCAACTCCTCATGGAATTTCTTCCAGAATCTGGAAGTGAAACGTGCATCTCGATCTGAAACAATCAAGATCGGTACTCCAAGCCACGATACCACATCCCTCACGTACAACTCTGCCAGGCTCTCCGCATAAGAGCTCCCACTGACTTCCTATTCGCATCAACTATGTAACGCCCGTAGATCAGAGCTAGTCAATTTAAAGACGATAAGCATAAAAAAATGAGTTTATGATAGAAGATTATTTAGAATGAATAATCTTAACTAGGTTATATTATATGTTACAAGGATTCCGTACATATAAAGAACGTCGAAATCCGAATTATAACGAAGAAGTTATGACCTGTCGAAGTTTCGCGACAAAACCAACACGACGCTGAATGACGTAAAAAGTGAATTTATGTTAGAGCGATATTTAGCCTTAGTGATCTAAATGAAAGTTGTAGAGTTCGTTAAACCGTGAGCGTGCGTAAAAAGAACGTCCAAATCTGACTTCGTATGAGGAAGTTATGATTTTTCTAAGTTTCAGCTTAGCAGTATGCAGCCCGAATACTCGATTTGAGATCGAGAGGTTTTTAGCCAAAACAATCTAAACGAGAATCGAAAATCTCGTCAATTGTAGCGAAACGATAAAAAGATAGGCGAAAACGGACGTCGTATGAAGAACCTATGAATTTATAACGGAGTTTTCCAGTCCTGGCCTACTAAAAATAATATAATAAAAATAAAGTCAAAATTAGCCAACGGAGTCTAAACGAAAGTTGTAGAGCGTAGTCTCACCTACGCGTGGATATAAAGAACGTCGAAAACGGAGCTCGTATGCGAAAGTTACGCAATTTAGAAGTTCGACGAGTCAAATTACGCCCAGCGTAATTTGAGTACGCCCAGCGTACTCAATGGGGTGCAACTTGTCTGACCAATACTCGAGTGCCACCAGTCGACGCATGCAATGACGTCAAAGTACGCCCTGCGTAACTCGAGTACGCCCCGCGTACTGAGTACGCCCTGTGTAATTTGAGATTACGCCCCGCGTAATCCCAAACCCTCAGCCTATAAATAGAACTCGAAATCAACCATTTTCTCTTGTTCAAACTCTTTCTTCTCTCTAGTTTTTGCCTCGTTTTGCGTGTCGTTTATACCCCGAATCCCCGGTAATATTTCCGAGCCCCGAAGCAAGATCTGAAGCCCCGAGGATCCCGAAGAGCGTTATTCCCGAGCCGAAGCGCTGCCCGCGAGGAGCCGGTTTTTGTGAAGATCTTCCAGATCTACGGAGAAACACTACTTCTGCAAGTCGTAGTGCTGCCCGATCATCTTCTGATCAAGTGAGTGTATAGTCACTTTCATCTTACACATTAATATGAAGTATTTTATAAAATACGTGCTATGTGTTATATATTAATTATCTATTTGAGATGGATTTGGAATTTATGTTTTTATACGGGTGTTAAATGATTTAAATTGTGTTTGTATTTATATCTACAAAAATGTTGGGTAGAACATGGGTAGATGGAATAGTTGGTGACGATGCGACTTCGTGCCTATTGAGTAAGCCTTGGTGACGATGCGACTTCGTGCCTATTTGATAAACCTTGGTGACGATGTGACTTTGTGCCTTTTGTGTAAACCCAGGTGACTATGAGACGTAGTGCCTATTGTGTAAACCCTCGTGACTATGAGACGTAGTGCCAATTGTATGAACCCTGGTGACTATGCGACGTAGTGCCTGTTGTATAAACCGTGGTAGCAAATGGACTGTGTGCCAGTTCCTTAGGTAAACCCTTAGGAATGAATGAAGAAAGTATAATCGATTCTTAGGGTAAAACCTTAATAAATAAAGAAGATAATGGGGATGGGTATTTGGGTTGATTGTTGATAATTGAATATAATAAATGGCTTCGTAAATGAGGCGTACTAACGATTTGACTTACTTGTCTTATACATACAATATATTAATATTTTAATTATATATATAGTATAAGGTGTATTTTAAAACCTTTCAAAAATACTAGGTTTAAATTTAAAATTTTGGAATTAATATAAAAGTTAATTTAATTTAAAAATAAACCAATTTTGATTTAATCTTTATCTTTTAATCAAACAAAATCATTATGGATTAAATAATTATTTACAATTAACTAATTAATAACATAATTCAAATTTAATCCAAATCCTAATCCTTCTAATTTTTCTAAAATAGGCTAGGGTTTATCAAGTTTTAATTGTTTATTTTTTAACGCTTTAAAAATAACAAATAAGGAAACAAGGTAAACCCTAAAAGGGACTCCTCAATTTTCAAAAAATAAGCAAAGGAGGCTAGGGTTTCTAAAACTCTTGCAAATATCAAAAATATGAGGATGGAGGCTAGGGTTTCAAGAACCGTAGGGATTTTCGAAATTTGCCTCCTTAGGGTTTAGTTTCTATAAACCCTAATTTTGATCTATTCAACTTTGTGCAAGATCAATGAGAATAATTGTTTTGATACCACTGATGGTTTTATATGTTACAAAATTTTATTTTGGCGGAAAAACATAAACCTTAAGTTCACATGCACCTTAAAGGATCTATGTTCTCACTATGATTTGCAAACAACTATTGAATATCAAGAACCCTAAAGTACATTGTTATTTTCGAAATTAGCAAAACGTTTATTAGAAAAACATACCTTTAGTTTATTATAGAAAATAAACTTATATTCCTTCTTTTTTGGTCTTCAGAAAGCAAGAATCAGAAGTCTTGTGCCTCTAATGGCTCACATCCAAATCCTAACAAGTTGGAGGATTAAGAAGGGAGAGGATGAAGGAAAGTTTTGGTTTTTCTCTTTGGAATGAATTGAATTATGAAAATCATAACCCAAGGGGGGTTATATAGGTGATAGGGAGGCTAAGGATAAGGTAAGTCCCTTTTAAATAAACCTAATCCTTTTGTTTTCCCCCTAAGGCATCCAAGTTTCCTTAGAACCCAAGAAAAGCTCTAGAAACCCTCTAGAACTCTTGTAGATCCGTCCCTCCTATGGGAGGTTTTAGAATTGGTCAATGATCAAATTTTGAACATTGTCACCTTTAGTCCTTCCACTTTTAATTAATCCAATTAATCCCAAAATTAACTCCAATTAATTTCTTATTAATTTTTTAATTAACCAATACTATGTCTAATTAATATATTATTCTCATAATATATTAATAAATCATGTATTTTGATTTCTAATTAATTTATTAATCATATAATAAATTAATAAATCAGTCTCTCTCTCCAAAAAGCATTCCAGTCAATTACTAGGTATGAGGGAAACCCAAAATGACTTTGCTAATAATTAAAGATTATACTAATTTAATTATTAGCTTAGACAGCTAATCCAACACTTATGCCCTACACAAGGTGTAACCTTAGTTACACTTATGCCCCTTCCTGTTGCAATTATTGTAGTTCTTCTCTCGGCAAGCTCCATAATGATGAAAGTCACAGTTGTTGCATTTTGGAAGAGTTCCAACATATTGTTTGGAGGGTGCTGGAGTGGCAGGAATAGTAGCGTGAACCACCACAGTTTGTTGTTTCTTAGTGGGCTCTTGTTTCGGATGGCCCTTCCTCTTGTTCCAAAACTTCCTCTTATTGTCACTCCAATTTGCTTGCTCGGGAACGGCTGTTATAAAACCTTGGCGGACTCCATGATCTACAAGTGTTTTTGCCAAGTGTTTGGCACTGTCAAAAGTGGACGGGTTTACATATATCACATTTCCTTGAATCTGGGGGGATAGTCCCCAGATGTACCGTTCCACCTTTTTACTTTTTGGTGTGACCATCCCAGGACATAGTATTGCTAGATCACTAAATCTGGCAGTGTAGGTTGTGATGTCGGAGTCCTTCATTGTAAGGTTCCAGATCTCTTGTTCTAGCTTTTGCACCTCACCCCTCGAGTAGTATTCTGCTAGCATAAAAATCTTCAAGTCCTCCCAGCTCATGGCGTTGGCCACTGGGAGAGTCAGCGATTTGACATAACCATTCCACCAGGATAGGGCTCTATCCATGAATATGCAGGCTGCGAATTTGACCATGCTAGCTTTTGGGCATGCGCAGATTTCGAGCATAAACTATGTTTTCTCGAACCACCTTGTTAAAGCAATGACACTTTCATTGCCATTGAAAGACTTTGGTTTGCCATTTGTGAAGTCTTTGTAGGAACATTGTCTCGGGTGTCCCTGGCTATCTCCCTGGTTAGTATTATTGGTACCGCTTCCCGTTCCACCGGCACCATTTGTGCTGATTTGTGCCATGGCGGCTGCCATAACGGCTGTTACAACTGCTTGGAAAATGGCAATGTCCATCTGTAGAGGTGGTGGCGGTTACATCGTAATGACTCGTATGTCATCCATCGACACCATAATCAACTACCATGTTGACTAATGACCCATTTTCAATAATCGTTATATCCATGCAAAGGTAGGAACATACTCTACAACTTTGTAAATCATTTCTCTTTGACTTAATTCGCTTCTTAATCTATTAAGTCACAAACTTGGCCTAAAAAGCATAAAATTTCCATTTTACCCTTTTGACCAAAAATTCATCTTCTCATGCATTGTCTCTCTAGAACTTACTCATCTAACCTCATATAAGTGACTTAAACTTATCTTTGCCATTTTCATGAAGTCACAAATTCATAATCTTGCTAAATTCTCGTTAATGACCATTTTACCCCTTTTGGTTAATATTTAACTAATAGACAAATATGTCTAAATTTTAGGTTCTTACATACCATATGTGAACTGATTCTTTTGATCTATTGATTATGTATCATTTCATTTTTTCATATGGACCCATTATAAATGGTGACACCTTAATAAGCTTACCAAAATATGAACTTGTAAAGATATCATAATAACTTGACATCTACTTCGCCAAGAAAGGTATTATCCTAATAGAGTCATCATTATTATCCCATTTTTGTGAAACATATGTCTAGATATTTATAATTATTATGAAAATCACATAAAATGTATGCATGATTACTACCTTTCTTTTATGCAAATCAATCACATTAAAGTGTCAGGATAAGTATATGCTTGTACTAACTATGTCTAACTTAAAAGACATTTATAATGCTTCGTGTAATATCGTGACAACATAAACTTTGACTCATTAGATAATAAAACGCATAGCATGCTTTATCTTTGTTGACTATTTGCAAAGATATTATCTTTTACTTTAAGAAAATATTTCATAAAACATAATAAACACCCTAGAAAAAGAGTTCAAAAAAATAATAACTACTCTATGGAAATAGCTCATAAAACATAGTAGTTACTCTTGTAAAGGAGTTCATAAAACATAATCACTACTTTATAACTCTTGTAAAAGAGGTTATAAAACATAAAGTCTACTTTTTGAATATAGTTTATAAAACATAATAGATGCACCTGAAAAAAGTTCATTGAATATAATTCATAAAACATAATAGATGCACCTGAAAAAAAGTTCATCCAACATATTGGCTAATCTTTGAAAAGAGTTCATAGATATAAACTATCAACTTATTTTAAATACAGTTCATTTACATGTCATATATTTAAAGACAATTCATTTACATGTCATATACCCAATAGTAAGGAAAATCCCATATACTCAAATGGGAAGGCTTGGTAGCATCTAATCTCTAATCCACTTCTAATTGCAATCCAACTCTTTCTTCCTACCTACACATTCATTTCCAAAGTTCATTAATCATTACTTAAGGATTTGATGCTGACTCACGGGGTTCAATCCCTCTCATACTTATAGATTAATGCTCGTAAACGGAAAGGTACGTCTACAATTAAGATGAATAGAATGAAGTTGTGATTCTATATTAGAATGCTATTGCAGGATTTAAATTTGCCTTGTTTTTTTTTCTTTTTTGTTCAATCTTTTTGTTCTTCTCTTGTTTTTGTACCTCCTAGCTCCTAGCTAGTTTTGTGCTAATAAAGTCCTACTTGTCGTTCAAAAAAAATTACTTAAGGCTCCTTTTCACATTTAAGAAACCTGATTTCAGAAATGACATAATACTTCACTTTTTTCATTTCATCTAATTTAGTCTCGTTATATAACTAAGCTAATCATATCATATAGGTTGCTAAATACCATATACCATTTAGGTATCTTATTCATATTCAGCAACTCACTTTATGTTCTCCAAATTACTTTATTTTTGTCAAACTACTTCAAATATCATAATTATATAATTTAGTAATTCTAATATCATTAAATCTCTATTCCAATGGTTAATCATGCTTCATAAAAACTTAATAATAGTTTTTGATATATTTTTCCTTTTTGTCGAGGTTTTTGGCAAACTAGTTTATATATATATATATATATATATATATATATATATATATATATATATATATATATATATATATATGGAAAAGTGAATATACATTTAAAGGTATATAAGCTTAGGTACCCAAACCCACCATAATACGCCGTTTTGTTTGATATATTCATTATAATTATAATGTTTTAAACTTCAACCCTAACTTGAGTTATTTTCAAAATTTTCAAAATTTTACTATTATATTCCTCTTACATCACATCTTTTTGCCAAACACTTACTAGGTTATACATATTATTGTTGAAAATAAAAATTATGTAAGAGGAAGATAAATATGAAATTTATAAAAATCTTTGAACTAAATAAAATTAAAAGTTGAATTATAAGAACATTGGACAATTACAATGTCTATATATGATACAAAACGACGTAGTATGGTGAGTTTGGGTACCTAAGGTTATATACCCTTAAGGGTATATTCATTTTTCTCATATATATATATATATATATATATATATATATATATATATATATATATATAAGGTTAGGTTCATGTGAGACACTACAAGAAATGCAGTCATTACCGGCGACACTAATAGCGGCGACATCACCTTTAGCGGCGAGTTTTCGAAAAGTCGCCGCTAATGGTGTTGTCGCCGCTATTGGTGTCGCCGGTAATGCCTACCTACCCGAATCCGCGTTTTCACGTTCTGGTGAACATCTACCGTTTGATCATTTTTCTAATCTAATGGCTGAGAAACTCGTGGAACGCACAAAACAAATACCGGCGACAATATGTCGCCGCTAAAGATCTAAATTGTCGCCGCTGAAGGTCGAAAAAAATGCGTCTTTTTTTCCCTCTTTGTATGTCGCCGCTAAAGGTTGGATGTCGCCGGTATTGATTCTTTTGTCGCCGCTATTGGGTGTCGCCGCTAAAAGTCGACGCAGATTACTCCCCCTTGCTTCCTCTTTCTGCTTCAATCTTCTCTCATTTTGTTCCAACATTTTCTCCGGAAAATTCTCCTTTCCTCCAACGATTCTCCCTCATTTAACAACATATAGTAGAAAAGATACCGCCGGGCATCAAAAACTTCCCCTCTCCGGCCACCAGCACTATTGCTACCGTCGATTTCCTTCTCCCGGGTTCGTGTTTCCCTCATCATCTCTTCCTTTCTTTCTACTTTAATGTCGATTTACATAAGAGTTTGTGATTAATTGCATTTTTGTTTTCAAAAACCTTTTTTCCTCTATGGTCACCATCACTACTGTCGGTAGTTGCTGTCACCTGCATCAACTACCACCACCATTGTTGCAGCACCAAAGATTCCAGTTGAAAGTGGGAAAAGTTTTGGGAACCACAGGTGCATTTTTTTAAATTTCTTTTATATGTGTGCATTTGTGTGTGTATTTTATATATGTGTGTGAAATATGTTATATGTGTATGTATTTCATATATATGTGTGAAAATTATGTGTATTTCATATATGTGTGTGTAAAAAAAATACGTATATGTGTATAATGTATGTATGTATGTATGTATGTGTTTGTATGCAATTTGGATTGTGTTCATAGTTGTTTTATGTGTATAAAAAGTATGTATATTTGTGTATAATGTATGTATGTGTGTATTTATGTGCAATTTGGAGTGTGTTGATGGTTGTTTTATGTGTATAAAAAGTATATATTTGTGTATAATGTGTGTATCTGTGTATTTGAATGCAATTTGGAGTGTATTGTATACAATGTGTAAAGTACAATGTCATAATGGAAAAAAGAAACAAAAAAAAAAGTAGGACGCTATTATTGAAAATGTTATTTAAAGTAAATTACTATAATAGTTCCTATGTAATGTGTATTTGTAGATAAATTGGTAATTATTAGTTTGTTGGTTTAACTTAAAAGGTTAATGTTAGTTAGGTGGTTTATTAATTTGATAATTTTAAGTTTGGTTTAAGTTAATAGGTGGCGGGAACAACGATCTGGAGTCTACTGTGGAACTTATAGGAGGGAACAACGGTGGCGGGGATGATGACACGTTGTATAAAATTTATCTTTTATTAGAGATTCTTGTATGATATAGATTTATAAGAATTTTGTTATTTATTTTGGTCTATGTATGGTATTATAAAACTTGGATGTTATGTAATCGTTTTTCTGAATTTAACGTATCGGTTTTTATGCATTTAACGTTATTATGTATCGGTTTTTGGACAGCCGAAAATGGCTGCTTTTAAAAAAATTAAAAAAAGGCAATAGCGGCGACATTATTACCGGCGACATTGGGCATTAGCGGCGACATGAGTATTAGCGGCGACACGTAGCACTAGCGGCGACATCATCATTAGCGGCGACAGTGAGCATTAGCGACGACTTTTTGATCAATACCGACAAGATAGTAGCGGCGACTTAATAGCGGCGACGTGTCGCCGGTAAAGCTATTAGCGGCGACTTTGGTGAGCAATAGCGGCGACTTTTGTCGCCGCTAATACCCTTTTTTCTTGTAGTGAGACGACCTAATTTTTTGAAACCGTGAAACGCAATCCTAGCCACACTCATTCTATAGATAAGAAAAACATTTTTAAAATGCAACAAAACTGAAATTTTTTTAAAAGAAAAATTCAAATATTATTTTCGTCATTTATATTTTCCAAAAGAAATACCAAAAAAAAGTACATTTAGTTTACATATTTTAGTAGAATATTAGAATATTTTATATATCTGACAAATCTAGTAAAATATTCTAACATTCTAAAAATTACATTAGAATATTTACAGTGTAATATTCTATTAGAATATTTCACGTATTTAAGAAAACGGTATTTTTTTATTATTTTTAGGTAATTAAAGTGACAAAAATAATAATGAAAAATAGAATTTTCGGGATCTTTCTTTTATTTTACATTTTAAAATTATTTTTAGATTTGATATACCACCGTGTCATTTATCCCATAAATGTACAAGTAGTGTCTTAAACACGTAAAAAGGTTCATGAGACCTCTTAAACAAATTTTCGTTTCAAACATTTTTGACACTTCACTTATTTAGGCATCTCATTTTCATAAAACATGTTTTTCTTGAGTTTTAGGATGTCATTTCAATAAAATTAAGGCTATACCTCATGTTTTTCTAGAAATAAAAAAATATTTTATACCTCACGTTTTCCATATATGTTGTTTGTAAAATACTTCCGATACTATATAAATATAATTATGATTCCATTACAAGCTCACATGCAACTAGAATTTCTAAAACTACAACTTTTTAATTTGACTGTTTTTAGGCATATGCAATATATTTTTTTTTTCTTGAACCACACTTTGTTATTATAAATATAAGAAACCATAATATTTTTATTTTGTACACCAATATTTGTGTTAATGAATAGTTGGTCACCATTTTATTGGAAATATTCGTGATATCTATTTGAAATTTGATAATATGGAATATATTATTTTATTATTAAAATATTAAAATATATTTTGAATGTAGATATTTAATGTATGGTTGGAATGAGAGCTTCATGTTAATATAAAAATCATCATTTTATTGTCTCATTTTATGGTTGGAATCGGCCTAAATAGTTAAATATGTTTTGTGATAATTAGTTTATATGCATAAACTAGGCAAATGTCTGCACGTTGAGTCGGAATATCTATATATAGGTCTGGCAATAGAGCGGGTTTTGACCCTGATCCGATCCAAACCCTTAACATTTATATGGGTTTGGAGCATAGTTTTTGATCCATTTACCCGTTAACGACCCGTACCCGCTAACCATTTTATTAAAAGGGTCGGGTATGGATCATCACCGATCCGCTCCACTTATAACCCGCCCCATATAAATTTTAGAATTATACATTTATATTTTATACTACCTAAATTTTACTTTAAATTTCAATCGAAAGTCCAAAGAGAAAAGGCCAAAGACTAAACTATTTATACATAGGACCCGGGGACTCAATTTCTAGACTTTCAGTCTTCTCCCAAGAATCATGATGTCATTTCATTTATATTTCATCATATAAACACCAATATCATTTATAAATCAATAAATTCATTTATGAACTGGAAGAAAGTTTGTAATTGTTATTCTCTATCAATGCAATCAATGGTCAAAAACCAATTGGAAGTAATTACAATAATGATTTTAAATCCAATCGAAAGTTTTCGAGTACATAATGTGTTTTCTAAATCAACATTTGTTTTATTTAACAAATGTGATTTTATGATTTAAGTAAAATGTGTTTGATTATTCAAAAAACCTACGGGTTACGGGGCGGGTTTGGAAATCTGCTAATTCGGTGGATAAGGGTATGAGTTTGATTATTCAAAACCCTACGGGTTATGGAGCGGGTTTGAATCGGGCTTTGGAATTTGTTAAAAGGGTTTGGATCAAGGTCGATTCGCTCCAAACCCGCCCCATTGCCAGGTCTACCTATATAGTTGAAATCTTTACAAACATCATAAATGGTCCCTGTGGTTACCCAAAATCTGAAGTTTAATCCACGTGGTTTAAAAACCTCATAGATGGTCCCTATGTTTTCAAAACTTTTGATGTTTGGTCCTTTTTGCTAACTCCGTTAAGTTTGTCCGTTAACTAAAGGGTATTTTCGTCATTTCACCACCACATGGACCATTTATGATGTTTGTCCGTTAACTGAAGGGTATTTTCTTCATTTCGTCATTTATGTTTTGTGATAATTAGTTTATATGCATAAACTATCCAGGGACCTTTTATGAGGTTTTCTTTTATTTTATTTTTTAAAAAGAAAAAAATAATTAAATTTAATATATATATATATATATATATATATATATATATATATATATATATATATATATATATATCCTTGTAACAACCCACATTCAAATGAAACTGAAACTAATCGAAACAATCAAAGTAAATCGATGAACCCAGCTGACCAAAAACACACAACCAGCTAGCAATTTACACACAGTAACACAACCACATTGGAACGAGAGAATACCAAAAACAATAATGCGAAAGTGTAAAATTGATCTGAAAAAAAAAATCAGATTCTAAGTGGGCTTATTGTGAGTGAGTAACTGATGGAGGTCAAAGGCACGGAGGAGCAGAAGATCGTCTCCCGCCTGCAGTTGTCCGCCGAAGTAAAAAGTCAACGAGATGGTGCGACTGTGAGCAGTGACAGACAAAGTAGGGAGCAGATGAGACTGTAAGAGATCAACATCGAAGGTATGGCTACAACTTTGTATTTGGCTAAGAGGGATAGAGAGTGACTGGAGACGATGGAGGAAACATGTGTATATTTTAGGCTCAATTAAAATTTTGAAATGTTGAATGAGAATCGTGCTTGATACCCTTTCAATGTGAATGAGATTTCGATTCTGATGACCACTTTTAGAAATCCTTGAAGAACAGCAATTAAATGGGCGCTAGTACCTCCAATAAACCAAAACGGTTTATTCCTCCACCATTCTTCTAACTCAATCCATAAACCTAGAAATGATATGAAAATACACATGTGAAATCGATTTTTCAGAAATCGATTGTTCTTGAAAACCCATTACCCATAAGCTTTTTTAGATTCAGAAATTGATTTCAATTCTAGAAATAAACCCAGAAATTCGATTGTTCTTGAAGAGAAAACCCGAAAAATCGATTGTGCATCAGATTAAGTAAGGAGATACGGGGGATTAGCGTGGAGAAGATGGAGGTGGTTGGCGATGGATGGTGGTGGCGATGAATCGTCTTATCAAGTTGGAGATGTTCTTGAGATTGTGTGTATGTGTTCTTGATAATGTTAAGTGTGTGTTTTGAAAGGAGTTAGAAAGAAGATGATCTGAGTAGTAGGGGGAGAGAGAGAGAGAGAGAGAGAGAGAGAGAGAGAGAGAGATAACTTTTATATATTTAATTATGTTTTATTTATTTATTTTTTAAATACACGAAAACATCATAAATGGTCCCTGTGGTGGTGAAATGACGAAAATACCCTTCAGTTAACGGACAAACTTAACGGAGTTAGCAAAAAGGACCAAACATCAAAAGTTTTGAAAACACAGGGACCATCTATGAGGTTTTTAAACCACAGGGACTAAACTTCAGATTTTGGATAACCACAGGGACCATTTATGATGTTTTTCCTAAATATAACAATAATGTTGTTAAATTTGATATAATAATTTGTATAAGAAATTGATATAATATATTGATTATTTTGAATTATATTATAATTTATGGAACCTCGTTCCCCGTTTGACCTCGCTTGTGCTTCGGCTAGGTTCTTCCTGATTGCCTGATTACTACTGCAAGATCACAGAGAACAAAGGTCGTCAGCCACTTTCCGGGAGGAGCTCCCGGAAGAACGCTCCGACGGTCAAGTTAGAGGATGATTTAGGATTTGTGTCTGTATTCTCTAGAATGGATAGAGAACTTACCTCGCTAGCCTGAGAATGCATCCTTTTATACCTAGCGCCCCTGTCTGGTCCGTACCAGATAGGATCGCTTTTCCGGGGAGACAGGATCAGAGGCACTGATCGGAGGGTCATGCGCCTTCAACTGCTAGAGCACCCTCATTGGCTCTGACGGTAATGCTCTGATCCCACTGTTTGTCTCCTGACCGTATCTTTTGTCTTGGAGCACGGAGCGTCACTTGGCGGGCGCGAGCCTTCCGCCCGGGCGTTCTGCTCCCGGGGGCGCCAGCGGGAGCTGAGCCTGGCTGATGTGCCCGGATTTAGGGCTTGGACGCGACTCTGTTGTGCTGCCCTAGGCACACCATCAAGTCCCCCAGTCCAGTAGCCGTAGCGTTGCGGCGTTAGTTACGGCGTTCTGGACTTAGATGATTGACGCGTGTTCGCTTTTCTCTACCCGCCACTCCGTTTTTAATGGCGATGTGACTGCACCTGACTGCTAGCAGTTACATCATTTCGTCAGATATTTAAATTTCCTGCCTTTTCCCCTTCTTTAAGAGGGTGTTTGTATAACTTCTTTTGCTTCCTCTGTTCTTCCTTTCCTCTTCTTGTTCATTCTTCTTTTTCTCCCATGGCTAACCTTCCTGGAATTGTCCCTTCTGCTGCCGAGTATCGACAACTAGAGACCATATATGGCTTATCCTCCTTAGAAGGTGTGGAATTTCCTGCCCCTGGTTCTTACATCTCTTCCCCCTGGCAAAATTGGGGTTTTCTTGAAAACCCTGGATGTCGGCATACGATTTCCCCTGACGGACTTTCAGGAGGAAGTTCTTCAGAAGGATGGCTGTAGTCTTCAAATGTTGACCCCTAACGTTGTCAACAAGGTGGTTGCTTTTGAGATGATATGTAGGGCAAATGGGTATCTTCCCGACTACTTTGTCTTCAAGTTCTTCTTTCGATTCTGCCTCACCGGAGATAAATGTACCTTCTCAGTTCGGCGGGGGGGGGGGGGGGGGGGGGGTGACGCCTTGGTTCCTGATGGTCGTACCCCCAAGAACTGGCAAGATAAGTGGCTATGGATTAACCAGGGACTGGTTGGAAGTGGTCGTTATCGTGCCAATGCATTCGCTGATACTATTCCAAAGCTTTTCCCTCATAATCAGGGTGACGACGATTATCTGAAGAGTGTGCAGGTGATCGCCGAAGATTACTCTGAGGCACTTCTTTCTGGTGTGGGGATGAGTCCTTCGTGGCGGCGACGTGGCAAGATGGCGGTGTTCTTCTCCGTCGTTGATGGTTAGTGTAGTATCTTCCCCCTTTTTCTTTTTTCGTTTCTCTTCGTTGCTTCTGTGTTTTTGATATCTCTACTCTGTTTTCCCCCAGGCACCGAGTCTTCTTTGTCTATGGATGAGGTACTGCGCAAACACTATCGGGGTAAACTGGAGTTTCGTGAGGTAGACCTGGTCGATAGTCTTCCCCCCCTCGCCGGGCGAACCGTCTTGCTCTGACCGTTGCGCCTCCTGTTCCTCCAGTAAGCTCATTGGTGATCAAGGAAGATATGTCGCATGTTCGCCCTATCTCCTCTGTTATGCCCTTGGGTGGCGCTCCCTCTTCCTCCCTAGAGGATAGTGAAGATAGCAAAGAGGGCATCATTGGTGACGTCTGACGGATGTAGGCGAAGCGAAAAGCTATGCAGGCCATGGGCGGGCCGGTTACCGGCGCCCCCTGTTGCTAAGAGGGTTCATACTAGGCGCAGCTTTTCCCGCCTGCTGTGTTCGATGAGTTCCGCACCCGTGAGTTCCACCTCTACCGGTGTGGTTGTGATTCCCGATGATGATGTGCAACAGTCTGAGGGAATCGATAGGGCGACTGAACAGCCCGTTATTCCAGATATCTCTTCCATTCCTTCTCCAACTATCCTGTTTGCTCCCTCCAAGCTTTCCCCGGTGAAAGAATTTGGCCCTCTTGGGCCAGTTACAGCTTCCAATGACAGTGGTCCTGGTTGCGATGCTTCTAGGCCTATAGTCTTTGTGCCATCTTGGAATCTTCATGATGATTCTCGTTTGTCTGTTCGTGCCAACGCTCTGGAATTCTTGCGTCATGCCTTCCCCCCAGCTGCTGTTGAGGATATGGAAGCGATGGGTAATCCTACCCTTGCTTCCAATATGGCTTATGCTGCTGCACAGACGATGTTTTATCTCGTTGCAGGTTCTCGGCGTATCCACACCCTGGGCGAGGTGGAGGCTACACATGCCACCTGTGGATCGCGTATGGCAAGCTTGGAGCACCGTTTGAATGAGCTCGAGGATGATCTTCGCTCTTCTGAGAAGAGATGTGAATTGCTGGCCTCCGAAAAGAACATTCTTGACGAGGCTAGGTTTGCATTGGAAATCAAAGTTGACTCTCTCACACAAGCGAATGAAGGCTTAATGATCCAGGTTGAAAGTCTTGAGCGCGATGCCGTCGATCGTGACAAACTTGTGTCGTCACTGCAGTCAGACGTGGATGTTGTTCGGCGAGATTTGGATTGGTTTTTGCATGTTGTCGTTGTCCGTATTGTTGATAAACTGATAGAGCATCCTGATTTTACCAACGCCATTAGCCTTATCCGCCATGTTGCGTTCATGGCTGGAGTCGAATCTGTTCAGAAGGCTTCTGGTGGCGGTGGGAGTGGTGAGGCGGTTGTTGGTGCGTCGTTTGTGGGCCCCGCGGTTAGTATAAATGATGCTCTTTTGTCCTTTGCTAGTATGGACCATGCAAGTCTGCTAGGTTTGGGGGAGGTGGGTATTGAAGACCTGCAAGAATTATGCTCCTTTGGTGGTTCAGAGGGTACGCCTGAGAGTACTGTGGGTGATGGTAAGGGCCGTGGGTCTGGTGGTGGTACCGTTAGCGAAACGGTTGTGGGTGAAGAGGGCGATGGTAGCGTGATTGGGGAAAATGCTGGAAAGAGTGTTGGAGTGGAGGCTGTGGCGGGTGAAAAGAATGATCGTGGGGATGATCTGGAGCCGTGAGTTTTCCCTTTTCCTGTTGGTTTAATATTTGGTATTTTGTTGTAGTGTTGGGACTTTTAAAACAATATTTTCCTTTTTTGGATGTATGTTTGGCCTGTTCTAGGCATTATCAACTTGTCTGCTTGTTTTGCTTTGCTCTTTTTTGTGTGTGTGTTGTTTCTCTTGCTCGCTTTTTGCGCCTTGTTCAGGACGTACAACGTCTTGATGTGCCAGGTGCTTTGTTTTATCCGTGTTATCGCTGACGCCCCAAGTGTCTATATTGGACGCACTAACGTCCACGATTGAGTTTCATATGTGATCACTCATACACAAAGTATGTAAAGATCTTGTAATTATCATTTTTAGCCACGGGTCCTCTTAATACACTAAGCGTTTCACTCATGACGCTCAGCATGGCACTTTTAAATACGCTAAGTATTGGACTCATCTCACTTAGCATGGGACTGTATGTATATATACACTAAGTATTTAGCTCATGTCTCTTAGCATGGAATTTTGAATACACTAAGTATTGAACTCATGTCTCTTAGCATGGAATTGTAAATACACTAAGTATTGAACTCATGTCTCTTAGCATGGAATTGTAAATACACTAAGTATTGAACTCGTATTTCTTAGCATGGGATTATATATATATATATATATATATATATATATATATATATATATATATATACATATATATATACACACACACTAAGCATTGAACTCATGTCTCTTAGCATGGAGTTTTAAATACATTAAATACTAAACTCATGTCTCTTAGCATGAACAAATATGCTCTAAGCATTTTGGGGTACAATACGCTCAACGGGACGCCCACTAGTTAGGCTATCTCATTTTCTTCTTCCCCTGTCTTAGAAGAAATATTTCTTTAAGTTTCTAGCATTCCACGTTCTAGGAATAGGCCTCCCTTCCATCGTCTCTAGCGTGTATGCACCACTCCTACTTGCCTCCGTGACTTTGTATGGGCCTTCCCATGTCGGACCCAACTTTCCTTGAGGTTGGGCTTGGCTTGCTTCGTTCTTCCTCAAAACATATTCGCCGACTTTGAAAACCTTCTCCTTCACCCTTTGGTTGTAATATCTTTTTGTTACTTGCTTGTATGCGGCTTGGCGTACGCTCGATTCTTCGCGTTTCTCCTCTAGGACATCTAGATTTATCCTTAGGTCTTTCATATTGCTTTCCTCATCCTTGTTGGCTACCCTCAATGTGTTTATTGTTATTTCCATGGGAAGCATGGCTTCGGTCCCATACGTCAAACTGAAAGGGGTTTCCTTTGTGCTTTTCCGTGGCGTAGTTTTGTATGACCACAACACCATTGGTATCTCTTCTGCCCAATTCCCCTTTGCTTTGCCCAACCTCTTCTTAATCCCATTGACAATGGTTCGGTTGGACACCTCCGTTTGGCCGTTCGCCTGAGGATGTGCCACTGATGTGAAGCGTTGTCTTATCCCTTTGGCAGTGCACCAATCTCTGAACGGGTTCTCAGCAAACTGCAAGCCATTGTCGCTGATGAGAATCTTAGGTGTTCCGAATCTTTTCATGATTTTTTCCGTATGAATTTTATCATGTGCCTCCCAAATATGCACGCCAGAGGTTCAGCTTCGATCCATTTTGTGAAGTAATCCACAGCGACTACCATGTACTTTAATTTTCCCGGCGCTTCTGGGAACGGGCCCACTATGTCTATGCCCCACTAGTAGAAAGGCCATGGGCTAGATATGTTGCTTAACGGGGTCGAGGGGTTAACCTGGACTGGAGCATAAGACTGGCATTCCCCACATTTCTTGGTTATTTCTATTGCGTCCCGCTGTATTGTTGGCCAGTATATCCCCATTCATAACACTTTGCCCGTCAAAGCTCTCGTCCCTTCATGTGCACCCACTTGCCCCGAGTGTGCCTCCTGCAGTATCTCTATCCCCTTGGCTTGATCCACACATTTTAACCATGGAGACGTGAACCCTTTCTTGTACAGTTCTCCATTTACCAACGTGTATGAGGGCGCCTTTATACGTATTTTCCTTGCTTCATCATGACCATCTGGCAACACTCCTCTTTGGAGGTATTCTTGGTACGGTGTCATCCATGTAGGTCCAGCGGGGGTTCAGATACTCACTTGCTGCTCATCTATACTCCTTTCTCTGAGTACTTCTACTAAAACTTTCTTTGATAGATGGTCAAAGCATGTGGACGCCAGCTTACTCAAAGCGTCCGCCCTCTTGTTTTCGCTTCTAGGTATCTGCTTGATCATAAACCGGCCGAACGACCCTACTAGCTGTTTCACCATCTTTACATATTTCCCCATTCTTGGGTCTCTTACCTCAAAACTACCATTGACTTGGTTCGCTGCTAACCTCGAGTCGGTTAAGGCTGTTACAGCTTTCGCACCCATCTGTTTAGCTAACCGTAACCCTGCAAGAAGTGCCTCATACTCCGCTTCGTTGTTCGATGTGTGGAAGTCGAAACGGAGGGCATAGGTTACCTCCTCTCTTCTGGGATTGTTAAGATCAGTCCCTCCCCGAGCCTTCCCTGCTGGATGCTCCATCCGTATACAGGGTCCATGAACCCTGCTCCGTTGGGGCCTCTTCAACTACCCACACCTTCTCCTTTGCCGGGCTCCCTCCGTCTGGGATTTCCAGTAAGAATTCGGCTAGCGCCTTCCCCTTGATACTCGTTCTTGGGCAGTAGTTTATGTCATGTTCCCCCAACTCAATTGCCCACTTGGCCAGTCGTCTGGACGTCTCTGGCTTGAGCAGGATCTGTTTAATGGGGTAGCTCGTGAGTAATTCGATTTGGTGCGCCTGGAAGTATCGCCTGAGTCATCTCGCGACATAGATGAGTGTTAATACCAACTTCTCTAGCGTGGGATAATTGAGTTCCGGTCCTTGCAGAGCTCTACTAACAAAGTACACCGGCCTTTGTTCCCCCTCCCTTTCCACAGCCAATACCGAGGATATTGCTTCACTTGATGTTGAAAGATACATTTGTAACGTTTCTCTAGGGATAGGGGTGCCTAACGTCGACAATTCGTGTAGTGCTTCCTTGATTTTCTGGAGCGCCTTTTCTGCCTCGTTTGTCCACTGGAAGTTGCTTTTCTCCATGCACTCCTTTAAGGTGTGGAACAATGGCATGGCCTTGTCAGCGGATTTCGAAATGAACCTGCTTAGTGTTGTAAGCTTCCCGTTCAGACCTTGTGCATCGCGAAGAGAGTTTGGGCTTGGCGTCTCGATGAACTCGTCAACCTTGGTCGGGCTAGGTTGGACGCCCTGTCTGGTGACGTAGTATCCCAGGAATTGTCCCTCTTCTACTCCAAACATGCATTTAGCTGGGTTTAGCTTCATCTTGACCGCTTCTAGTGTCTGGAATGTTTCCTCGATGTCTTGCAGCATCCTCTCCTCATCCAGGCTTTTAATTACCATATCGTCCACGTACACCTCGATGTTCCTTCCAATCTGCTTGGCGAATATCGAATCAACCAGACGTTGATATGTTGCCCCCGCGTTCTTTAATCCGAAAGGCATCTTAGTGTAGCAAAAGGTTCCATGATCCGTATAGAAGGCAGTCTTCTCTTCGTCTTCCTTGCTCATCAAGATCTGGTGATATCCCTTATACGCATCCAAAAAGCATTTCAGTTTAAATCCCTGTAGTGACTCTACCTTCTGATCGATCTCCGGGAGGGGATAGCAGTCCTTAGGGCATGCCTTGTTTAGATCGGAGAAGTCTATGCACATACGCCACGATCCATCCTGCTTGCGGACCATAACTGGGTTCGCGATCCATGTTGGGAATATCGCCTCCCTTAATATCCCAACCTCCATCAGCTTGGTCACTTCCGCATTAATCGCCCTATTATGGTCTCCCCCATGAACCCTCTTCTTCTGCTTAACTTCTTTTGCTCCTGGTCTGATCATCAGTTTGTGTTCCATGACCCTCCTTTCTACTCCTACCATGTCTGTAGGAGTCCATGCGAACACATGTTTGTAGCGCTTGAGCAAGTCGACTAGTGCTCTTCTCGTATGATCTGGGAGGTCGCATCCAACACTGATCGGCTGGTCAGGGTGGTTTTCATTGATGATCTCCTTCCCCTTTATGGGATTGCCCCTGGGTCTTTTGCACCCTTTGGTTATTTCTGTTGGCTTCATGACTGTATAGCACTACAACTCTTTGGACGGAGTGGCTAGTATCATGGCTTCACCTTTCGGTGTGTCAAATTTCATGATTCCATGCATGGTTGATGGTACTACTCCTAACTTCAAGATGGTTGTTTTTCCCAGAATGATGTTGTGCTCTACTGCGTGTCAAATGACCACGAAGTCTATCAGGACAGTTTTCTTTCGCTGTTTGTCATGGCTGGTGATTGTCAGGGGAAGGTGGATTGTGCCCAGCGGCCACACGCTGTGGCCGGTGAATCCCACCAGCCTACCAGTCGTAGGTCGCAAGTTGTCTTTCCAGCGATCAGGGAGGAGTCGGAAACAGTGCTCATAGATGATGTCTGCTGAACTTCCGGTGTCGATATAGACCCGATGGATAGTCACGTCTTTGATAGATACTTGTATTATCAACGGGTTGTCGCCTCTCCAACCATCCGTCCTGGGATCCTGAATGGAGAACGTGAGTGCACGCGCTGAAGGTTTAACGGTCGTCTGTTCTCCCCGTTGTTCCTCCCTACTTCTCTTGTTGTGTATCATGAATATCTCCCTGTGCTGAACCCCCTCGCGGGATGGGCCCTTGTCATTCTCGGCGTCAAACTTGGCGCGCAGACTTCGTGCCACCTCCACTAGATCTCCTTTGAGTTGTTTCTCCTCCATCTCCTTTTTTAGCACCGAACAGTTAACCGTATCATGCATCTTACTTTTGTGGTATTCACAGTACCGGCTCTTGGGTGACTTGGCCGGTTGCTATTTCCCAGACACTGTGTACACTTTCGGGCGACGACCCCGTTTGTCGTCTCTGGCGAATGGTCGAAAACGCGCTGGCAGTCTTCTTTCCTGACTATAATGTCTTCCACCTCCTCGGAAGTCCGTATCACTCGGCTGGTGATGCTTGGTGGTCGTCATGGCATTCAAGTAAGCTTGCTTAGCCGCTTCACCGTCCTCCTGTCGTAGATATCGTTCTTCTCTTTCCTTCAACTCGGCTCGTGTTAAGGGCTTCTTTCCCATGAGTTTTTGCGACAAAGGTCCTGGCAGAAGTCCCCACGTGAAGGCTCCAGCTATAAGACCTTCATCATGCCCTGGTACATCTAGCGTGGCGTTTGTGAATCTTGTGAAGTATTCTCGTACATATTCCCCCTCTCTTTGTTTACAGCCAATAATGGAGTGAGAGTCCCCCTTGTATTTGCGTAGTTGCATGAAGTTGGTAAGGAAAAGATACTTGAGCTGAGCGAAGTTTGAAATACTGCCTGGCTGTAGTGTTTTGAACCACATGCCGGCGTTGCCCTCGAGCGTCGTTGGGAAGTATGTGCACCAGAACTTCTCGTTGAGTTTTAGCGACGTCATCGTCCATTCGTATGTGTCGATGTGACTGTCCGGGTCGGTGGTTCCATTGTACGTTTTGAGTGTTGGGAGTTTTGTGGTATTTGGTATGTCATAATCCAACAACTCTTTGACGAACGGAGACGTTACGCTTCGGGAAAAACCATCCTGTCCTGGGATGGTCGACGTTCCCTGCTGGTACTAGGAGTTCGTACCATGCGGTGGTGGTGTAAAGTAGCCGGACTTGGTCCATAAAAGGGGTATGGTTGGAATGGCAACTGAAAAGGATAACTAGTGGAGAAAGTGGGTATGGACGCAGCGGGGTTGATTATTACCGGTTGTTGCAGGTTGTTGTTGGCAGATATAGTGGGTCCTGACCATGTACAGGTCGCCGGGTAGATGGGTGGTGGGTTGTTCATCACTCTGCCTATTCGTCGCCTGAAGCGGTGAAGGTGTTGCGAATGGCGGCAGAAGACTGGAAATGTAACCTGACATGGGTGTTGTCGAGTAGATTGCCCGTGTCTGTTGCAACGACGGTGTGAAGAACGGCGGTATCTGAAGCTGTGTAGGCGGGAGTAGCTCCACTGGAGTTGCTTCTTGCTGAGGAAACTGCAATTGTGAAGCGTCTCCGGCGATTGCTGTAGAACTTCCTTCACCTAAAACGACCCTGCTGGCCGGTGCAGGTGGTGGCGTTTTGTCCAACGTCGTCATGGGACGTATGGGACTAGCTGGTTGTCCGTCGTTACTGTTGGACGCCATTGATGCTCATTTTCATGCTTTTCGTTTGCGTTCTTCGTCTCACAAACGGATGGCGCCAAATAATGGAACCTCGTTCCCCGTTTGACCTCGCTTGTGCTTCGGCTAGGTTCTTCCTGATTGCCTGATTACTACTGCAAGATCACAGAGAACAAAGGTCGTCAGCCGCTTTCCGGGAGGAGCTCCCGGAAGAACGCTCTGACGGTCAAGTTAGAGGATGATTTAGGATTTGTGTCTGTATTCTCTAGAATGGCCAGAGAACTTACCTCGGTAGCCTGAGAATGCATCCTTTTATACCTAGCGCCCCTGTCTGGTCCGTACCAGATAGGATCGCTTTTCTGGGGAAACAGGATCAGAGGCGCTGATTGGAGGGTCATGCGCCTTCAACTGCTAAAGCGCCCTCATTGGCTCTGACGATAATGCTCTGATCCCACTGTTTGTCTCCTGACCATATCTTTTGTCTTGGAGCACGGAGCTTCACTTGGCGGGTGCGAGCCTTCCGCCCAGGCGTTCTGCTCCCGGGGGCACCAGCGGGAGCTAAGCCTGCTGGGCTGAGCCTGGCTGGTGTGCCCGGCTTTAGGGCTTGGACGCGACTCTGTTGTGCTGCCCTAGGCACACCATCAATAATATATATATATATATATATATATATATATATATATATATATATATATATATATATATAACTACATAATATCAATCGTTTGAATGACCTCTACCCCCCGTGGGTTACTCATAAATGAAAATAAAAAATAATATATTGTTTAATGTTATTTGTTTTTGTTAATTAATTTTTTAAAATTTATTTGTTTAATGTTTTAGTTTCTATCATTGTAATTATTTAAAACATCAAAAATTATTTTTTGTTTTTAAAGGTAACAATATAATCGTTTATATAAAGTTAGTTTTAACTGTTGTTATTGTAAGTTATTTTAAGCTATTTATTTGAAAATTTAAATGATTATAAAAATATCATTAGGAAATATTGTAGTTAAATTGATATTACAATTTAGTTTTTTCATTTAGCACTATAATTTATCATATTTAACTATTCACAAAATATTATTTGAGTTTTTTAAGTGAAACTGAAATTTATATTTAAGTTAACCATGTAATGTTATATATTTAAATTAACAGTTTAAGTATTTTATCCAAACTATTCAAAAGTTGTAGCTTTAAACTGATAATGGTTTACATATAGCAACATATTAAATCTAATAAATTAAGTATAATATGTTACAAGTTAAAGACATAACTTTATAACTTGAAGTAAATATATTACTTTAATATTAAAAATTATTTTATTTATGATTACACTTTAGGTTTGATATTTATTCAACTTTATTAACCAACTTATAATCATTATTAGAAAGACACTACAATTTGTCACTTTTAACTATTTACAAAATATTCTTTGCGTTGTTTAAGTTGAACTAAAATTTAAATTTAAGTTAACAATGTAATGTTATATTTAAATTAACAATTTAAGTATTTTATCCAAACTGTTCAAAAGTTGTAGCTTTAAAATGATAATGATTTACATACAACAACATTTTAAAATTAATAAATAAAATGTAATACGTTAAAAGTTAAAGACACAACTTTATAAATAAAAGTAAAGATATTATTTTAATATTGAAATTTGGTTTATATATGATTACATATTAGGTTTGATATTTATTTAACATTATTAACCAACTTATAATCATTATTAGAGAAAAAATTGAAAAGTTATGGGAGTTTCAAATGAATGTGGTGTCTTGGGAGTTTCAAATGCATGAGGTTCAAGGAAAAATGCTAGCTTTATAAGATACTAGACGAATGTCCGCGCGTTTGGACTCGACGAGTTAGTGCCAAGACTCACCAAGTAGGATCGCGGATGTTCACGCGGATTCGCGTCTGGACTCGGCGAGTCCACGCTGTTTAATGAAACCCTAATTTCCAGGGTTTGGGACCTATTTAAAGGCCCTTATGGTCGTCATTTGTGGCCACCAACCCCGAGAGAGAAACCCTAAGAGATCTAGAGCATGTGTGAGGAAGGAGAGGCCATTCTTGATCTTCTTGTGGGTGTTTTTGCAAGAAGGAAGTGATCAAGACAAGAGGAGGCTGAAGGAGGTGCAATTTTGGTGGTTTTTGGGCTCATAGAGACTGTATTGAGGTATTATTCTCGGACCCTCTTCAATTTTGGTGTTGATTCTTAGTGTTAGGGTTTTCTAACCCTTTTAGAGGTTGATTAAGTGGAGTATTTGGTCCCCTATTGAGTTTGTGTTCTGGATCTGGACCCAAAGAGGTCCAGAAGCCTCAACCCTTGGAGCTTTATGAGTCTCTTTGGGAGCCATGTGCTTGGAATGTCATTTTTGGGGCTAAATCACCATTTTGGGCCATTTAGATGTTATATGAGTGCCAAGGTCCGAACTTTACGTGATTATCATGCTTGGGGAGGCCAGATCTATGATTGTATGGAACAGATCTGACCTCAGGAGTTGTATAGAGTTTGTGCATGGCATGAACTCGCCGAGTCCGAAGAACAGACTCGGCGAGTAGTATGAAGATTGCCCGTTAATCACTCAGTGAGTGGACTTGCCAAGTTGGGGAATAACTTGGTGAGTCAGGGAGAGTCAGGGGGGACTGAGTTCAGGTGGAACTCTCCGAGTTGTTCTTGAGACTCGGCGAGTCGAGTCGGGGTGGCCCCGCGATTCATGCCAGGTGGAACTCGTCGAGTCAGGGGAAGAACTCGACGTGCCAAGAGAGGGATTAAGAGAGTCAGTGGACACGTGTGGACTCGCCGAGTCACCCTAGTGCACTCGACGAGTCGGGTCAAAGTTTGACCGTTGACCTTGTTGACTTTTAGGTTTGAGTACAGTTGTATTTATGAGAGTATTTACTTTGTGTGATTAGGCGGAGGCTATATCACATTTCTACCGAGTCAGATACTTACCGAGACAGCAAGGTGAGTCTTCTCACTATACGTTACCTAGAGTGGTATATGGTGTGGACCAGAGGGTCTTATGTGCTGTGTATGAGATTATGTTCTATGTGTTATATGTATGTTGTATGATGTTATAGACCGGACCGAAGGGTCCAATGAAATAGACCGGGCCAGAGGGCCCAACGAGCTATGACCGGACCAGAGGGTCCAACGAGCTACGAGACTGGAGGGTCCCGCTGAGACACATCGACCGGAGGGTCGTATTATAGCCTCGAGTGGCGTATGTGTTGTATGCGGTATTTTGGGGAACTCACTAAGCATTTTATGCTTACAGTTGTTGTGTGATGTGTTTCAGGTACCAGTGATGAGCACGGGAAGGCGCCGACATGATTCGTACACACTTGTGGAGTTTATGTTTTGGATTATGGGCAGATGTTTTGTGATAATAACATTTGATACAATATGTTTTGATGTTATTTTGTGAGTAAATGAATGTTTTAAAAATGAAAAATTGTTTTGAAAATTTACGTTGTCACAATTTCCATGTTATATCTATTTTTTCTTGTCATATTAACCTCGTCTTACTTTCATTGATGTCGATTCTTGAGGTCCTTCAATACATCGACCCGTATATGGACCAAAATAGTGACAAGTGTAGAAGGTAAAACTATGTGGTTCTTCGGGGCGGAGGTTGGAGGTCGGAACAGTAGTTAGCAGTGTCGAAGGAGAGGTTGTTGCCATTCAGCACAAAGTGGCGCAGTGCCAATAGGCAATAGGCATGTAGGCGGAAGTTGGTCGGTGATTTGTGAAGCATGTGCCCTGTGAACTATAAAGCGGGAGTTCGACTTGGGAGAATTTAACAATGAGTCAATGATTGTTGAAAACATTTTTTCCTTCTTTTTCTTTATTTAATTTTAACTTTAATTGTGATATTTCTTATTAGATTATACCTTAAATCGAATTGTGTATTTAGGCTATTGATATATAAAATATGAGCTTTAACAATTTGGATTCAAACACATTTTTTTGTCAAAAATATTAAGGTAGGTCAAATAACTCACCTAAAATATATATGAAGTCATGGACCAAAGATATAATCTATGGTGTTACAAGGTACAATCGAAAAACCTTGTTTACCGTTTGAGGAAAACATTTTCTAAAGATAAAGTTAAGAGATATAAGATTAATTTTGAATGTTAATTAGATTAATTTTAAAATTTTGAGAGTGATCAGAAATAAAAATAGACGTTGATATTTTTATTAATAAATTATTAAAATGTTGAAAATTTGAATTAAGAAGGAACTCTTTTTGAACTTGACTTTCTTTCAATTTCAAGCCATTGCCAAATCTACTTGTTGAGCTCGGCATACCAAAAAGACAAGATGATATACACCGAACCACCACAGTAGTTATGGTAGTGTTGAGCCACTCACTCAATCTAAGACTATACGAAGTGGGGTTCGACATTACCTTGACAAAGTTGAGTGAGTTCGGCAAACACCGTGCCCTCTAGCTTGGCATGCTGAGCTGAGTGCTCTAACTTGGTATAAGTTTGTCAAGTCCATTTTCTCATATTCTCTTCTTCTTTTTCTATTCCTTCTGTTTGGCATCCCGTTTGACAAAATATGGTAGAGATTGAGAAAAATGAGATGAAACTGGTTTTTCACTTTTTCCTTTCAAGCCTAAATGCCTAATAGTTAATTCGGTAGTTCATGGTTGACTAAGATAAATAGAGCACGCGCTTGAACTCCGAGTCTGGTTGAAAAACTTTACGATATTCAGCGAAAATATAGGATATGAAAACTGGGACGAGATGGAGTGACCCACATGAACAGCACGAGGGTGGTCAGCCTGCATTAAACGCGCAATGATCGCGAGTGAGTAAATGGTGGCGACTACAGTCGGCGTTTGTATGACACGCGCTCAATAGGCGATGCAGACTGATGATTGGACATTTTATCCAATGGGACCCTTATGATGGGATCAACGGATTCAGACGTCAACATCGTTTTTGGGACCATCATGTTGGGACCCACATCTTAATAATGAACTTCACTTCACTTCTGCCGTTAACAAGCAAACGGAGCTTCTAACGTCTTCTAAGAGATGAGAGATCTACTTCTTACGTTTTTGATCTGGTTTTATTAATTATATTATATAGTATTTATATTTATTTTATTTCATTTCGTTTCTTAAATGATAGTGAAATAATATTTAAAACATTTGCTCCACGTCATTGGAGAAAGTATGCACATGGCACTAGACCTCCTGATACTTAATTATTATTATTATTATAGAAGATATTATTTTAAGAGAATATATATTAGTTGATAGCTATGTGAATAATGTAATAGGCGTAGTATTTTGCAAATCTTGTATTTATATTTATTGGGCAATTAGAACTAGGGTATTGTTTTGTAAGTGTTATATATATATATATATATATATATATATATATATATATATATATATATATATATATATATATATATATATATATATATATATATATTACAACCTTTATGTAATAGAAACCTATTACACAACAATTTACAATGATTGGCATTTTTCTGAAGAATTTCTTTTAAGCTAACTAATTTATCTTCATATTTAAGTTTTTATAAATTTTATCTATTTAAACTGTAATTTTTAAATTTTAAAATGCACAATACCACAAGCAAATAAATTAAAAATTAAATGATTTTGGGTATGTTTTAAAATATATAAAAACTTGTTATATATAATAATATAATTAATTGACTATAAAAATATTGCACGATTGTTTAAATTGCATATTTGACATTAGTGATATAAATAAAATATTAAAACACATTTAATAAAATAAAGTTATTAATAAAAAATAATAAATTTTAAATATAATTAAAAGATAAAAATCAATTATTAACAGATGAAACGAGTTAAACACAAAAATAAAAATAATATTTTTCTGTTTTATAACTCTTTTTTAAATAAAAATAAAAATTGTTGAGGCTTGAGGCTTGAGGAGAAAAGGCAAACCTGGGGTTGGACCAGTGTCCACCTTCCCATGTGACGCTGCCGCGTTTTCCCGATTCCTTTACTCTTTTTTTTTTTTTTTTTTTTTTTCAAAAATATATTTTTCAAAAAATATTTTATAATCTATTTTAAAGTTTTTGTTCCTTTTATTTTGTTGCAAACTATACAAACATGTGTTCCTGACAATATATGTTAACATTTCCGAACCTTTTTCTTAATTAGAAAAATTCAGTCATTGGATTTCAACTGTTTATGAAACGAATGTGTTTCATATGTTCGTTTCGGGAATTGCATAAGGGTGATTTGTGCAATTGAATACGTCTCGTATTCATTTATTAAATTTCAGTTATTATATCATCCCAAAAACAGATTTGCTATATTTTAAACGAAACATTTAATTTTATGGTTAATGACTTATAACAATAATAAAATAAAACTTGCTGATGTATATATGTATATATATTTGCTTACTTATTATTTTTTATTATTAAGCGGCATATTGGTATTTTATTAATAGGCAAACAAATAAAATAAAATAACTAAGTAAAATAAAATAAATGACTCCACACCATCTCTATTCTCTACCACTAATCCCCATACGTTTTTCTTCCAAAGTCGAATTCCCCATTTTTCATTTCTTCACGAGGACCACGACCTCCGCTATGCATCTTTATTCTTCAATACCATATATAGAAAACACAAATTCTTTCTTTTGTAACACCATCGTTAGAGCTTGTTCTTAAAACATATCCTATTTTGATTTAAAAAGTTTTGGTGGTGTAGTAATAGTCTAAAATTGGATTTTTTTAATTGGTTTTGGTCTTGTCTATTTAAAAAGACAAGAATAAATTACTACAATCGTCCATATAGTTTGGATAAAATTGCATGTTTGGTCCCTAATTTTTTTTTGCACTCGGACCATCCCTTTGATTTGTTTTTTTATTGCGCATTTGATACCCGATCGATGTAAAAAGACAGTTATACCCTTTTTATTTTTATTTTTTTTATTTATTTTCTTATTGTTTTATTTTTATTTTTTTAAATAAACATTATGTATGAGAGATCCATCCAGTCCTGTTCTCACTTCTCAGTTCCCACTCATTTTCTTGTTCCAGATCTCTTCGCCACACCTCTTACCACACCGGCCACACACATCGCCGACATATTGAACCAAAAAGTAGTCGGAGAAGGAAAGTGTCACACCCCGAACCGGAACGGCGAAAACTTCCGGGGGCGGTTAACATCATTGTACAGTATCATAACAATTGAATATGAATGAAACATAACAACTAAACATCATACATTGCAATATACCAACATTCATTGTATTACACATTGTACTTGTTTAACAATTACACAAAAATAACAAGAAGTAAAATTTCTTAAAGTCGCACCACTTGATCTCATAGCAGAGCTGATTACCTGTTACTGGTTCCCTGAGAATATAAGTCGTTTTGAAAAGCGTCAACTAAAAAGTTGGTAAATTCATAAGCATTTTTGTATAAAAATGGTTTTGCACTTGTTTAGAATAGTTCTTGTAGTTCTTTTAGAAAATCCGATATTTTCTATGAAAAATTATTTTGTAAGTCTCGTTCCAAAATTGTGAATATATGCATGCATATCCTTTGTTATCTTTTGTTTGTAAAAATAAAGAGAACATTCCCAGAAAATCCGATATTTTCTGCATGTAAAAGTGTTGTAGTCTTAAACCCTAAGATCGGAAGTGTAAGAAGCTGAATACTTGGAAAATAACTTGCAGTACTATAGCTTAATAAAATCGATGAAGTGTAAGCTTCCCGTAAACCAAAATCGTATTTTTATTCCCTATGTGAGTCGTTATAACCATACTCGATAATCACTAATCCGCCTGTCATGACGCTCTTCAGGCGCCGACGTATTTAAGGTAAGGTTTTTGTCACCCTAGACTGGCCTAGTCTAACTGTAGCGAACAGCTCATGAAACAACCCAAAAATACCACCCAAAAATTTCGATTTTTATTATAACAAAACCACGAGACTGAGTATCACATAATAAAACCATATGCTGCGTGTTTCGAAAACCATAATAAAATACTGTGAGAAAAACTGTATCACAATTATTATCCAGACATATCAAGAAAACTAAATCAACTCCCAGGACAAAATTGAAGCTGTGGTGTGTGCGATGCCATCATCCCGAGCTCTTCCCTTTGCTTGCGGAAGTACCTGAAACCAAAACTGAAACTGTAAGCACGAAGCTTAGTGAGCTCCCCCAAACTACCACATACCATACAATACATGTAAAGCACATATTGGGCCTTGCCCACTGCATCAGACCGAAGTCTAGAACTAGCTGCATCGGACCGAAGTCCGGAACTGACTGGGACCTTGTCCCCTGCATCGGACCAGAGTCCGGAACTAACTGCATCGGACCGAAGTCCGGAACTGACTGCATCGGACCGAGGTCCGGAACTAGCTGCATCAGACCGAAGTCCGGAACTGACTGCATCGGACCGAAGTCCGGAACTAGCTGCATCGGACCGAAGTCCGGAACTGGCTGATCATGGCATAGCATAACACATATCAACTATTATAATCACATATACTGCATACTGCATCGGAACAGAGTCCGGAACACATAACACAAACATGCTTGAATCACAAAGACATCAAGCACTCTAACTACTGTATCGGACCAAAGTCTGGGACTACTGCTAACTAAACGGGCCGGCATTGTGGCCGTAGACCCGTTCCTACTGAAAGGAGACTCACCTCGTGAACTGGCTGCTATGTGAATGGCTCTGGAAGCTAACTGTTGCTGCTCCGGTATCTCCCCGGCTACAAGTCCATAAACACACTCAATCAAATGCTAAACACCGCACTGGGGTAAAATGACTCTTTTACCCTTGGTCAAAGAAAACTCTCTTGGTCAAAGTCAACCCACAATTGACCTGACTCGCCGAGTTGGGCCGCCAACTCGCCGAGTCTCTAGTCTCACTTCTCAACCCTACTCGTGGCTACTCGTCGAGTATGGCATCGACTCGACGAGTATTCTCTCGATCCAAGAACTCAGACAATCTTCATCCGACTCGCCGAGTCATATGAACAACTCGACGAGTTGTTCTTGAGCTAAGAAGATTGCCTTGGACTCGCCGAGTTGTATGAACAACTCGTCGAGTCCCTCCATTACTGAGTCTGCTCTCCAACTCACTGAGTCCACTCTACTACTCACAGGCTTCCACTCGTTATCACTCAAAAAGGGGAAAAACGGGACTCGCGACTTGACTCGCCGATTCGTTCTTCCGACTCGCCGAGTCATAGCCATGCAGCTACTTTAAACTCGATCCTGCTTGAATCCAGCGGCTGAAACTTATAGATCTGGGCTTCCTTAACTCGATTAGCACGTAAAGATTCTATCTTTACGTGCCCAAAAGCGACCAAGAAGATAATAAGGCTCAAAAAGCATAATAAAGGCTAGATCTAAGGTTCTTATGCAAGGCATCTCCAAAAAGGCAATAGATCCGGGCTCTACAACTCCTAAATGAACAGATCTAGGGATATGTCGTCCCAAAAAGGCATCCATACAACTATAGGGCTTAGAAAATGCATCAAACTAGTCCTAGAAGAGTTCTAATGAAGATCTAAAGTATAAAACAGAAGGAATCCGAGAAATACCTCAATGAACTCTGATTTTGCCCTTGGATCTTTGCTCCACACCTCTTCTCTTTGCTCCTTTCTTCTTCTTCTTCTTCAAGCCTTCAAAATCCACACAAAAACACTTAAAGCAAATAAGGGATGGATTAGGGTTTTCTCACAGCTCTCTGAGGGTGAAGGAGGCGGGTTTGGGGCACAAAGCATTGCTTAAATAGTGAGCAACCCGGGGATTTAAGGTTTCTTCCAGGCAGGCAGACTCGCCGAGTCCCGAATATGGACTCGCCGAGTCGCCAACTAACACGTGCACAAAAACTCGACCCTACTCGACGAGTCAGGCCACAGACTCGCCGAGTCCCTCAATAAAACTTCTAAATAAATGCC
Source organism: Lactuca serriola (assembly GCF_051521515.1). Lineage (NCBI taxonomy): Eukaryota > Viridiplantae > Streptophyta > Magnoliopsida > Asterales > Asteraceae > Lactuca > Lactuca serriola. Next base: position 156,621,648 of record NC_136409.1, read on the forward strand.
ACGAAAACAACATACCAGAGACGGGGCGTTACAGCTCAGGTGTGGGGTGTCAACATCGTATAGATCTATACACAAACTCCCGCTCTCCCTCCAGGAGACTCTGTTATAACTACAGACTACGGTTGTACAATCGATAGGTGTCAAATGCAATGTCCCACAAGAGCCTTAACAGATTTTACGTGAACTATGACTCCGTTTTTTTGAAAATAAGATAATTATGCCTTTAAATAACTGTGTGTCCTTTGAAGGTGTGGTTTGCGACCTTCAACTATGCTAAATATAGTTTATTACATTGGTTTGTCAAGACAATTTATATAATCATATAAATACATATAAGTTAACATGTCTAGATGTTTTAAAAATATATATAAGTCATATAAACTTGCATTTAACACAAATATAAGTGCTTTTAGCATGATAAAAACAATTCCTTGTTTTTGACTTTTTTGTCCCCGTTTTTAGAAAAATTATAGCAAAATTATCGTAAGTCAAAATTTGGATCCGTAAACTCTGAGAGTTTGGAAAATGAGTCTACTTTGTTCATAATTTTTAATGGCCTCAAACTAGTGTGAAAATGTTCATCTTCACAGAATGGTCCGAAATCATTCCGGAAATGATAGACAGTTTTGTAAAAATCGCCACAAATTGTATAAAAATCGTATGAACGTGTGCGAGTAGTCATTTTAAGGGTATAAACCTGAACTTTTTGCATGTAAACAATTTTGAAAAATATTATATTTAAGGTGGTCAAAATAGTCCGTAATTAGTCCAAAACATTTCTATTAAAAAGCTGATTTTTGAGTTTAGGTTATAGATGTTTGAACACAACACTTGTTTTTGCTATTTTGAATGTATAATCTCAGATCTACAAGTTTACATGTAATATATAAGACAACACATACTTTTCTCATGGTTTTTATGAAGATCTAAGTGATAAACTTCATGTTCAAGTAAAGATCCAAAAGATAAACACATAACACAATGGTACATGCAAATATCCAACGGTTAAACGAGAGTTGACTTGTATCCTCCCCCCGAAAACATGAAAAATACGAAATATATGGGGGTATGAAGCTCACCTTGAGGTTTTTGATATGTAGATGAAGAAGAAGAATCTTTGAACCTACCTTGAGTTCTTGATGAGATTTGTGTAGTTTTGGTGTTCTAAGAGCATAATCACAAAATTAGAGTGGTTTTGAGGAATGATCTTAGCATAAGATTGAATGAAAACAACGAAGTGACTTACCAAGTTATGATGGCCTTTGAAGAGAGCTTCTTGAAACACACACACTCAAACTCACGAATTTTAGGAGGAAAGAATGAGGAAACCTTTGAGAGTATAGAGAAATGAGAAGTGAATTTGAGTTTGGAATGGTTTGTGAGGTGAGATGAGGCTTCGGCCTATCTTAAGAGAAAGAGAGAGAATGTTTTCATAGAAACGTGTTGGGCAAAAGATTTTTGCCTATTTGTATGTTAGTTAATCACCCTAGATACATGTTAAACAGTTTTGAGGTATCACCTTAATAATCCACCATCTTTTTTTATACAAGGGCCAACTTCCTAACACAAATTTGCTAGTTGTGACATCATCCCCCCATTAGAGGGAATTTCGTCCTGAAATTCTTTTCTAAAGCTGCTCTCAAGTACTAGGGAAAAGGTGTGAGTATCTCTGTTATGTCTAATCTCTTCGTTCTTAGGAGAATTTAAGTCTTTGCTTAGTGTTCTAGCGGACCTTTGTTATCGGCGCTTGACCTTGCTCCTTTGGTTAGTTGGGTGTTGGTCATCTCAGCCCAACATAGATGTATTTTGCCTTTGCGTCTTATATGGTGAAGTGAATGGATGGTCATGGTTAATGAGGATCACGTATTTTATTCCCCAAAAGTAGTGCCTCTAAACCTTAGGGCGAACACTATTGTAACTAAAGTTAAAGTTGCATGTGGTATAGTTGGCCTCATACTTCTTAAGTTGGCATGGGAGTTTCTTACTACATGATCCTAAACTAGTGGGAGGTTGATCTTTGCTTGTTCCTGAGGGTAGGTCGAGTAAGTCTTCGATTCAGGATAGGGGATATCGACCCTTGAGGATGGTTTCATTTGATTCTTAGTAGTCAGTGGTCCTATGGACACTTAGCCTTTTCTTATTTATGAGTTGGATAGGCGTTCTTTAAGGTTCAAGTCTTGGTTTGACAACTCTCATACTTACTGGGTCGTTCCATCGACCGGATACCTTCGGTGTTTATGTTGGTGCTAAGTGGCCTTGGTGGTCTTGCTACGAGAATGGCTCCATGAGTTGAGTTGATCTCCGAACTCAACTTGGCAAGTAGGTGATAATTCCGAAAGGACTTTGGAAACATCTTAGGGGGTTATAAATCTCTAGGTTAACCTCGATGTCCTTTGCTTCTTGTTTCTTATCCCTATTATGGGATAGGAAAGAGCGTGGTATTTCTTGCATGGGTACCTAAGGGTCTAGACGCCCGGGATAATTCGACGATTGTCGTTACAAGTTGTAGGGGTTTCGTTAATCGCTTGGTTAAGGCGAAGAGCCCCGTTGGCACATGAATTTAGTTTGGTGAGGATCAAGTCAGCCCATGTCAGTTGACATCGTTGGGTTCCTTATTGTAATAGATGCTGGATTGATCTGAAAGGGATGGTTGTTTGAAATGATAGTGTGTTCTACGTACACGTTTGTAAACTTACCAATTTCGTTCTTGGTATTACTATTGTGGTTATTTCATTCTGAATTTTTGGGTGTCCTAGCAATACGAGTGCCTTGATATAAACAATGTGATTTCATAGTCTGATTTCTTTTAGACCTCTCTATTATGGTTTGATGTAACCTAGTGGTACATAATTTAAGATTGAAAAGATTATAGACTGAGTGGTCATGTCCTAAATCCACAGTCAGACAAGGAACAAGAGTTAAGGCGGGTCCACGTACTCCAAGTCTGTAGAATCTTAATTACACACAACCTTACGTTTATACTAAGTTATCATAACTTCCGCAAGGATCTTTAGTTTTTCTACGAATGATATGATTAGTTCGGATGAGGGAGCAATTTATGATTTGTGCTGACAAATTATTTTGTTACTAGCATAACTTTTATGCTCCCACCAGCATAACAATTATTTTGTTACTAGCATAACTTTTATGCTCCCATTAGCTTTGACATATACTCAGAAATCAGCTGAACTTCTAGAAATCAACACTTATTGAATTTCTTACCAATGTTCATATTTCTGATACAAGATGCTTCGATAAGACTTTATCTAGGCTTCTCAAAATCATACAACTTACTTTAGATAGCTCATATGTGTGTCTAAACTATTTCAGAACTTACTGCAGTAAGTCCCGAATGTTCATATTATTTGTCATTTCTCATAATTTGAACTATGAAGAGGGATACCGTAATCATAATCGAATTTGAGAACGCAATTAACACAACTGCTATCTCCTTAAAATCTACTTGGTGAAAGTGTTTCCTCATAATCATTTTCATGAATTGGAGAGAAACCTTATGACACTTAGATTTTATGGTGTATGTGTTCCTATCCATGTTAAACTATAATTTCCAACCATTATCATTAGATAAGGTCTATGGCAGATTCAAACTCATATGGATCGAACTTGTTCAATCTTAATTTCTTGCCACTTGGCAGCACAATGGCCTACCATGTCTTCCAAGTTGTTGAGCATATCACCCTTACTGATCGATGAACTTTCATTGATCAAGGTGCTTTGCCTTATGCAAACAATTAAGAACTCATATAACTCACATGCATAGTCAACTTTAACTGGAATGGGCACAGAAACAAGAATATGTCAACACGATACGTTACAAATCTCAAGTCATGTGCTAGTGATTAATAATAGGTTTACTCTTGATTAGTTCTTGAAGCTTTTCAAGGCCTTTAAGACTCCCACTAACCGCTTGAAATATAAGATTCTCTTGTCAAGAAACACTCATTGACAAACAAATATTCAAGAATTAATGTGGTTTCTTATCAAGATTAACACTTTACTCAATTGGTCTTAGTTGGTATTTGTCTTATCCAAAACATCAAAAATATAAATTCCAAACGTGCATGAGCAAGAACCATTTCTTACTCCATATTTCATGATGTGTTCTAAACCTACTTAAGATATGCCACTCAAGGAACAATCTTGGAGTATGACTCTAAGACTCGATTTTGGAACGAAGTATGACTCACCTTAATTGATTTAACCATTTCAACAATTCCCGATTCCTTTTCTTAGTCATACAAGTGCACTAAGGTGTCCTTAGAGGATCAATTGTGATATGGTTTTCATAATCATTAAGATGACCATAAAACACGATACTAAAGTAATCTCCTTTCCTTTTAGATTGGAGAAACTTTTTATCTTTCTGCTTAATTTAATTCTTCTTATTCATTCTGCTATACCTTGAAAATTTTTCAATGTTTCAGAATTACACTTAACCTTGTAAGCATAATCATATTTACTAAACTTTTAGTAAATAATGACGAATAATCTTATCGTTCTTTGTGGTGGACCAGACCAGTGCACAAAAATTTGTACTAGATCCCCTGGTTCTTCACTTGACTCACATTTATATGTGAACAATGAATTAGTCTTAATTTCCCAAAGATGAAGGTTCTCATTCATCATAAGTTCCATGATTCCAAGTTTCTGTCCAATTGAAAGTTGGGTGATAAGAATCTTTCCTTATTTGGTAAATTTCCGACACTACCACAAACGAAAGAATCAAATCTATATTGATAAAAATAGAAACACACAAACATCAATATTCACAAATGTCATTGCAAGGAAATATAAAATCAGATAAAATCAAAAATTTTCTTTATTTGTAAAATGCGGAAAACCCTTCCTTACACTGCAAGTACATATGAAAACTATGTTTCTAAATATTCCTAAGCAATCTATCATAACTCCTAAGCAGCAGCTCAAAATTTTGATCAACGAATCATGCAATCGAAATCCATCTCTTCGCAATCAAACTCATCCTGCTCTTTCTTTAAGCTTCCTTTCTCTTCTTTGATCCTTCAAAACATCCAAATGTAATATTATCACATCATGTATTAAGAATCTAGAAATAGGAACTTAGCATAGTTAAGATAGTGGACTTACCCGAAGCAGAGTCAAACACTTTGACTTTACCACCCTTGTGATCTTTCAGGTAAATACGACAGCTTCACATACAATGCCCTTCCTCTTGGCAATAGAAGCAAACAGATTCTTTTGGAATGGCACATGGGACAATCTCAGACTTAGTTTTTCCCTTTCCATTGGGAATACTTTTCTGGACTTCCAATATTTCCATTGTCAATGTCCATAGAAGGTTAGGAAGTAGATCTTCTATTCAAATTTGCTTTACCAGTGCGCCAAATCATTGCTGATCCAGCAGTAATTAGCAAAGAGGTAAGATCGATGAGACCACATCGTGATCTGTCATATAGTAGGCTTTAACAAACACACTATACGACTCGGGAAGTGATTAAGGAACCAAGTCAACAATCAACTTTCACGACACAACGACTCCAACATTCATAGCTTGTCAATATGCAACTTCATCTCCAATACGTGAGCACATACAAACTTTCCATCTTCGTGTTTACTTGCCAATAGGGCTTGAGTGACCTTGAACTTTTCAATTCGATGGACATGTGGGTCAGGGAGAATTGTTAAAGGGGGTGGAGGAAGTGAAGTATGATATTTTGGAATATCATCTTCATGTGGAAAGCTTTTTCCAACAAGATAAGGCATACCATAGTTGTCAAACTAGACATCTACAAAGGAGAAATTCAAGTTTAGTTGATTTAAGTCCTTAATATAACACCCAAATGAAATATTAAGGCTTGGACCCGACACAATAATTTACAATTCGGAAGAGGGATGTCGTAATCCAATTGCAAACTATTTGTCGGTAGGTAAAAGACAATCTACCAATTCCACCATTTTTAAACGAATTAGGTTTTAAATGAAACTCCTAGATATTTTGAGATTCATTGAACTTTTCAATGGTATGTTTAATCTCGATTATGCCCTTCAAGTTTGTGACTGGGATACCGAGGATCACAAACAAGGTGTGAATAACCATGCAAATTAGCTTGGTACTCTCGATGTCATTTATCACATAATCAATGTGTCAGTTAACCACACACGCTCCATTGATCTATGATAAACATCAAGCTACCCTTTTCCACCCTTACTAGTCCAAATTAGTGTGCCAATTAACCACACACTCTCCACTAACGGCTTGGCAAGGTGCAAAGTGCAATTTCATGGAATAGCACCAAATTCATATTTTTCCTAAAGTAACTAAGATTGAAAATTTATAAAAGGTTTAGTTACTTTATATTTCATTATACTTTTAATGATGATTTAAATGTCCTATCAAACCCGTTCAGCTAACGACCCTCCACTGGTCAAGGGTGCGGTGGGTAAGAGTGGATACCTAATGACGATCATTTTACAGGCCGTTTCCTTAAACACCCCTTATAAACCAACTTCGTGAATGAGGCTTACTAATGGTAAGACTGACCTTTTTACTTATACATATATAATATATTAAACATTTAATTTTATATAGTATAAGGGTGTATTTTACACTTTTTAAATACTAGGTGGTTTAATCTATTAATAAATTATACTCTTAATTTAATTAACTTTAAGCCATATGATTATGAATTTATTAATTCTCTTTTAGTTAAACATTTAATCAATTTAATAAAGTCCATAAGAGTAATTTGAACTATTCAAAAACTTCAAGGTTCTAAAAATAAAAATTCAAAATTAAAACTATTTAATTAATTTTTAAGTTATGAACCCAAGAGTTGCACATTTTCAAATTACTAGGTTTGTTTTATTAGACTTCAAAGTTCCATAACTTGAGGGAAAGTTATTAACCTCTTCAAAGCCATTTAATTCAAATTTTAAACTAATAAAATAATCATATAATTTTATCTTTTACTAATTTGAACTAATTCAATTCATATGGCTAGATAATTTCAAATTGAGTAAATTATTGAAATCGTCCCTATGGTTTGGTCAAAATTGCACGTTTGGTCCTTAACTTTTATTTTGCACTCGGATGGTCCTTATGGTTTGATTTTGTTGCGTTTTTCGTCCCTATGGTTTGGTCAAAATTGCACGTTTGGTCTCGAATTTTATGTATGTAAGGGACGAAAAACGCAACAAAATCAAACCACAGGGACCATCCGAGTGCAAAAGAAAAGTTAGGGACCAAACGTGCAATTTTAACCAAACCATAGGGACGATTTCAGTAATTTACTCTTTCAAATTCTACAAATAGTTTGTTTTTTCACAAAATCAAGTAATTATCTTAGAATCTAACAATCATCATGTTATTGGATGGGGACAATCATTACCAAATCAGTAAAATCGAATTTTATAAGCCAAAACATTTTGTGGTAATGATGCTAATCCAAAACAGGCCAAAAAACTCGAAAAATATGCCATCTAATGATCCAACTCGTCGAGCCAGACTATGGACTCGTCGAGTTCATGGTCATGTGAGCCAACTCGTCGAGTCCAGCAGTCAGACATCAATTTTTCCAGTTTTTTCAACTTTGAACAATTAAACAATGCATCTATATAACAGAAAACAACCCATGGCTCTGATACAACTATTGGGTTTTAAGTACTATAACACTCCTATAGTGCACATACAACCCTAATGATTTGGATCTAATTTTTCTCTAGCTATACATGCAACAAAATATTATCCAAAGCATGAAACCTATCTAGCATACAAATTTGGTACATGAATCATAAAACTAGTTAGAATAGTACCTCTTATTTGTAGCTTGTAGTTGTTGGCCTTTCAAGAGCTTAACACCTCAAGTGTGATGCCTCAAACAAGTCACAAACAACATGAACAAATGGAGGAATGAGAGAGAGAGAGAGAGAGGCTAGAACCACCAAAATCGGCTAGGGTTCTCTTAGAACCCTTGGGGTGGTGAATTTGGAGCTAAGGGGTTACTTTTATAGTGTGAAATTCCTAGGGTTTCAACTTGTAAACCCTAATTCATTCCCTGGGCCTTTAATCCAATAATCCATATAATAAGCCTTATGGACTAACACTTCACGAACTCTCACATAAACTTAGTCCATCACTAATCAATCATGGATCATTGGCCAAAACTATATGTATTACTGATTTACTTAATCAATCCCCTTAATTTAATTAATCTCTTTTGATCACTAAATTAATTCAAAATTAATTCTTGACCAATATTAATTAGATAATATGACTTCTCAATTAATATATTATACTTATAATATATTAATAAATCACAAATAACCTCTTTCTCAAATATCCATCCTGTCAAATTGTTCTGGTGAAGGCAACCCGAAATGGACCATGCTACTCTCGGGTCAAGTACATACCAATTATAGTTATGGGCTTAGACACTTAATCCAACACAATTGACTTACACAGAATTGTACGTAACAATTGATACATTTTTTTGAAATTAGGGTTTCGAATCTATGAAATTTTCAAAATCAAAAATACGATTGTTGTTGTTTTTAGAAATCAGGGACCTCACCAGTGAGTTCTTATAATTCCAAAACCTCTGACATGGTTTATCGTGACTCTATGTGGTGCATTTAATGTTGAGCTTTTAACAACCATACGAAGGAATGGTTTCTTTATCACCATGTCCAAAATGATTGACTGATTTGGAGTTTTAAGACTGAGTAGATGAGGAAGACATTGGGCAATTTTGCTTTTATCGATTGAGATCAAGGGTTTCTTGTGGGGAATCTTTCTAACCTCATTTGGGGTAAGAAAGTTATTGAGATGGTTCAAATTGAGGCTTCATTTAAGGTAGCTACGCCCACCGTGTCGATGATGTAAGATTTCAGGATCACAAATGCAGTTTTCACATCAGCTTCTAACTTGTACATCAGTTTCAATTTTGCTTGTAACTTTATTTAGAAGGTAATATATATATATATAAATATATATATATATATATATATATATATATATATATATATATATAACTAAAATGATTAATTGCACGAAAAAAATTAGTGACCAATATAGGACATACATCAAATTTGATTGTGGTACAATGTCAAAATTTTATGATCATTTTCAACATTAATGGTATGTTTGGCAAAAAAATAACCAATAGTTGGAATTATAAGTTATAGTTTATTTAAAATTTGAAAAACTAGATGTAAGCTAATAAAAAATATAAAATTTTATAAAATCTAAACACTAAATGCTCTAAAAGCTAAAAACTAAGGTTTTTATATTCCGTCACAAACAAGATTTTTCCTAAAATTTAAAAACTAAAAAGCTAATAGCTATATCAAAAAGTAAAAAACTCATTGAGCCAAACACACCCTAGTTATCACATATTACTTGTAATACGTGATTTTATAATGATTTTATTTTTTATTTTGTGAAAAAGGAAAAAGATGTCCATTGACATAAAAGTCAACTTGACCATTTGTTAAACTTCATACAATCAACTTGACCAATTGCTAAACTTCATAGATCATTCATAACTCAACCAAGCAACCATTTAATAATTGGTCAAGTTGGAACATAGAGAAACGTTTATATCGTTTGTAAATTTTTGTATACAATATTAAGAATTGTCCATTAATGATCATGCAATAGTAAAAGGATTTCCATTGGTGTCTTCTAATGTACGGTTGGGTTGTTTAAAATAACTAATGATATATATTTTATTAGATGTGAGACCTGTATATAGTGATGAAAGCGGGTTTAAATTTGGTCTGGATGGACCCGAAACCGAAAAACCTGGAAACCGGTTAATGAAATTTTGTGGGACTAGAAATCGGACCGATATATAGGAACCGATATCCGGATACGGTACTGGGTAAAGTGTGTCTAGAACCGGAAAAATTAGAAACGTTAAAGTTGGTTCGGTGAAACCCGATAAAATGAGTCTACAACCAGAAAACCTAGAAAAATTAGAACTTTTTGGTAATTATTTGGTGGGTTGAACTTTGAAAAATTCTAGCTTTGATATTCTGTATTTGGGGGACTGTAAGTTATTGAATATCAAACCAAAAATATAAAAATTATAGTCTAAAACTATGTACAAACCCTAAGCTACACGTTGGAAAAAACTACATGACAATCCGACTTCAAACGAATGTGATATGTTTATTTTAAACTTTTTCACAAAACACGGTCCCGATTCGTAACATTGGTTCCTATTCTTAAACTCAGTTTACCAGACCCGAAGGACTCAAACCCACATTATTTGAAACTCAGATAAAATCATTCTTTAAATCCAGAACCCGAACCGGTTCTACATATTCTGGTTCTAATGGTTCCGGTTTCGGTTCTGATTTGATTTTTCGGTTTTAAAGCTCATCCCTACCCATGTACTATACGAGTTGAGTAAAAAATATTAAATATGAATATATAAACATTAAACATTTTTTAAAGTAAAATTTTGGAAAAAGAAAATACATACGATATAATGAATAAGTATGTAATTAGTCTATACTAATAGAAATATATTAACATATTTTAAATAATTATGTTGACTTGTTGATGATGAGTTGTAGATGAAACACTTTCAAAGTCACCCAAAACTATCGTGGTAATGTGATGAATAATGAAATATACATGAAGTCATATATATATATATATATATATATATATATATATATATATATATATATATATATATATATATATATATATATATATATATATATATTAAATTGAAATTGAATTATGGAAAAGATTTGTAAGCTTGAAACATACTATAAATCTGGGATTGATAGAGGTTTCTATTGAAATCGATATAAACAAGATTTAGATAATTTGAAAATGATAGAATAGTAAATGTCAATTTCGAATTTCAGAATCAAATAGATGAGTGTTATGAGCCGAGAGATTGGAAACTATTGGTGTTCTAAACGCTTAAGAGTAGGATTTAGAATAAAGAAGGAAAAACAGATTAATTGCAATTTACTATCACATTAATTATATTTATTACATTACATATATAAATTGAAGTATTGTGTGACTTTTTAATTTTAAAAATTGATAAAAAAAAAATCAAAAATTGATATGTGAATATTATTTATTTCAAAAATACTATAAATTTGACGAGTGTCAATACTCATAAGAGATTGTCAATCCAGTCCAGTCCACCCTTAGGAGCCTTATGTCACCCACTCCATACTTAGGAGCCTTATGCCACCTAGGGATGTGTATTTGGACCGAATACCCGAATCGAAACCGAAGTGCGAATCAGGCCGACCCAAATTAGGGCCAAAGAAGTTATTTGGGTCGGTTCTCGGGCATCTATTTTAGCCTACTTTGTGTTTTGGGTCTTTCGGGTCGGCTTACCCAAATAACACTTAATTCGGTTCTAGAAACCCGAACTAAAATTGAAATGTCATATTTTTTCAATCCTGATTACTCTTGCACTCCAACTCTACAACCTAAGCTATCAAATGCAATCTCCAAGACTCCAACCCCTCCTTCTATTATTGACAATTCACAACGGGAAAGAAGACCCTATTTGTCGACGTTGACCCCACCTCTCTACTACTGGACAATCAATCATTCGCCAATCTCGATCGCTTCTTCTAGTGTAGATCCTCCATCTTGTTTGCAAAGATTGTCCCTTCCTTTTTGTCTCTAAGGATTCACGAATTCATATTTTCTCAAGTAATGTATAACTGGTTCTAAGTAAAAAAAACTCAAGTAAGTATAATTATGTTAATTTACTATTTAAATTCAATGTGTTACTTTTTAGATGTTTAATGTTTAATGTGTAAATATGAATTATGGATTTTTGGAATATAAATTATCAATGTTTAATATATATATTTTTTCTTGAAATAGATATAGTATTTCATTATTTGAGTTATTCGGGCCATTTCGGTTAAAAAACATAGTGTACATATTATTTCGGGTCTTTCGGGTTAATAACCGAACCGAACCTCATCTTATCCGAACCAAACCAATCCTGTATTAGTATAATATCCATCCGGGTTACAGTTCCAACTTTTTATTCAATTCGGGTTTTGGATTATTTGGGTCCGGTCCGGTTCGAATCAATTCCGGCCTAAACACATCGTAATACCACCCAATGGCACCCATCACTCCATCAGCTAGAGGCCCAAGGCCACAAATATATTTATAGCTTCTGTAGGCCCACACACCAGCACAGATTCATTCGACATCAGCTTAATGCCCATATGCATATCCAACTAAGGCCCAAAACATAACGTTTTCGATATATAACTATACATGATTGTAAAATTTTTTGGAACATTTCAAATAAATGATTATAGAATAATAATTCGTATCAAACTCTAAAACTTTCCGTAAATAGATGAAGTTTCCTATAAACAGCAAGGAGTTCATTTCATTTCTCTAAATCATCATTTTTTTTTCTCCAAAGAACTCTTCTTCATGTCCTCTTGTAGTAAAATATACATTTTACCATTTTTGATTTGTTGTAATCTCTTGTTTAAAAAGACCCAAATGATAGATAGGATTTTATAGGGATTATCTCTCAAAAGACTAGAAGAATCTGGAACCTAAAGGCTAAAATCCTAAATCGACGCAACAATCTCTTCATCAGGAATTCGTCCAGTCGTCGGAATCTTTGTGGGCTTAGAGAATCCAGTGCAATCCATCGCTATCGCTATTGTCCATTGAACGACTGAAGAGTGAAGAGTGAAAGGATTCACGATTTCACTCCATCTCGCTGTTTATCTTCTCTTCTCTACTGCAACTTCACAAGTAAGTTCGAATTTTCCGGTTCGATTTGCTTACACAATCATTCTGTAACAACAGATTTAAACATTAAAATCGTTTCTTCACACAATTATGGTTCTTGCAACCATACCTTCTTCAACGGTGCCCACAACCACCACGAACTATAATAATTACATCCAAGCAACCAACCATCACCATCGTCTCCTCCGCCTACTAAACCAGTGCACCTCCATGTCTCAGCTCAAGCAAATCCACGCCCAGACACTCAGAACCACCTCCACCACTAATCCGCATACGCTTTTCCTCCACAGTCGAATCCTCCATTTTTCATCTCTCCACGACCTCCACTACGCGTCCTTGTTCTTCCAAACCCATATCCAAAACGCAAATTCTTTCGCTTGGAACACCATCATTAGAGCTTGTTCTCGGAGCAACAATCGTAAGCAAGAAGCCATTTTACTCTACCTCAAAATGCTATCAGAAGGGAATGTTACACCCGATAAGCACACCTTCCCGTTTGTACTCAAAGCTTGCGCTTATCTCTTTGCTATTTCCGAGGGCAAACAGTTACACGCCCATATTTTCAAACTCGGACTCGCATCAGATGTATATATCAACAACAGTCTAATCCATTTTTACGGATCATGTGGAAGCTTGGAGGACGCACGAGACGTGTTCGATGAAATGCCTGAAAGAACTGTGGTTTCTTGGAACGTCATGATTGACACCCTTGTACAATTAAACCAGTTTGATAATGCAATAACATGTTTTCGTAACATGCAACAATGTTTCAAACCAGATAGTTTCACAATCCAGAGCATCTTACGTGCTTGTGCTGGATTGGGAGCTTTATCACTCGGACTCTGGGCTCATACATATATCTTAAAAAGATGCAACATAGAAGTAGCTAACGATGTTTTAGTCAATAATTGTCTTCTAGATATGTATTTCAAATGTGGGTCATTAAAAGATGCTAAAATGGTGTTCAAAAAAATGACAAAACATGATGTAACATCATGGAACACAATGATTCTTGGATTCGCAATGCATGGAGATGCGAAATCAGCTTTACACTATTTCAAACAAATGGTTGAAGAAGAAAGAATACTCCCTAATTCCATTACATTTAGTGGGGTTTTAAGTGCTTGTAGACATAGTGGAATGGTCAACGAGGGTCAAACCTATTTCACCATTATGACAACAAAGTATGGGATTGAGCCAGTTTTGGAGCATTACGGGTGTTTGGTTGACCTTCTGGCTAGATCCGGGCTCATTGTTGAGGCACTAGATGTGGTTTCCAAAATGGTAATTAAACCCGATGTGGTGATTTGGAGGAGTATTCTTGATGCTTGTTGGAAGAAAAATGTGGGAATTGAAGTTAGTGAAGAAATGGGAAGAAAGATTATGGAGTGTGAAGAAGGGAGTAAGTTTAGTGGTGTTTATGTGCTTTTATCAAGAGTTTATGCAGTGGCTTGTAAGTGGGATGAGGTTGATTATGTGTGGAAGATGATGGCTGATAAGGGTGTAATCAAGGAGCCTGGTTGTAGTACTATTGAGATAGATGGTGTTAGTCATGAGTTTTTTTCAGGTGACACGTCACTTTTGGATTCCATATGTTTTAGTGGTTAATAGTTTTTTATTGTCGATATTCTTTCTTTTATGTATACCATAGTCAATTGTATTAATATATAGTGTTAATGACTTACAAGGGTAATAAATGAAAGTCCAAAAAATTTTCAAATTGCAAAAAACTATAGATAGTGTCCAAAAAATTTTAAATTTGCATGAAAGTCCAAAATCAATAAATTCTCATGGTTTGGTCCATGAAACACATAAAAAGATTATTTTGCTCTATTAATTTATATTTTTGCATTTTTTTTTTACTATTTTCTCAACATTTAAATAATTACAAAAATAACATACTGAGATCATCTTAAACCAAATTATCATGTTTATTTTAAAGTAAATCAATAACATAATGCTTGTAATACATCGATTAGGTTCTAATTGATTTCGTTTTGCTTTGTTTAAGACTAGTTGCTCAACGAATACCATGAACATTGCAATCTCCAATTGTAAGCATAGAAAAAGGATTTATTTTTAAGAGAATTCCGAAAAAGATTGAAATACCCTTGAAATATTTTACTGCACCAAATCAAAAAGTCATCATACCAAACTCTTAACTCCAAAGTGTTGGAATAAGGAAATTAATAGAAGAATTAAAGGGATTATAAAAAGGTTTTTGAAGTGTTTGAGTGATAATATGGGACAAGGGCAATTATGTCTTTTTTGGTTTTCATCAAATCTGTTAAGATTTTCGGTTTGCCTGGTCTTTTGTGATAATGATAGAGAGGTAAGAAAGAGGGTGTGGTTTGATATCTTTTGGGTCATTTGCAAAAAACCACATTAAAAAACAAACAATATTTTGAATAAAGACTTTTTGAAAGAAGGCATGGAAAAATACTTTTGGTCCACATCTTTTTCCGCATACATGGAAAAAGACTAAAGACGTTTTACCACTTCAAAAACAAACATCACCTTTGAGTCACATTCAATTATAGGTGTTGGTCGGATGGTGATAAGGTGTCCATTTACTTTTCCCCTATTTAGATATCCATCCATGCATTTTGATCCAAAAATTCTAACTTCAACTTTTGTATGTTGTTGTGCAGCTTGCCACTCCACATAACACACGTCACTTCTTACATATGACTTCATTGTTGGCAGTGGCGGACGCACAACATTTTCGTAGGGGTGACACTAATTTTTTTTTTCCAAATAAATCTATGTTAGTAGTGTTACTTGTGATTTAAGTCGGTGCAACCAATTGAAAAAACATTGAATTTTTTTTACACTACGTGCCGGCGTCGGAGCAGTGGCCCGAGACCCCTGGGGCACCACTAAGGTCCGCCACTGATTGTTGGAATCGGTGCTCTCCAAAGGTAAAATATAATTTTGTTACTATATATATATATATATATATATATATATATATATATATATATATATATATATATATATATGGAAAAGTTCAATAGAGAACCATCATTATTGGTTCTTCGAGGAACCAAATCTTTTTTTCAATTTCTAGAACTTATTCTTTATCGAAACAAAAATCTAAAATATCCAAATTCATATATTAACATTATGAATGTGAAAAATATTTTTCAGATTCACGTTGTGAATTTTCAAAAATTCACATTGTGAATTTGACGTAAAAAAAATCGAATTTGATATCATTTGAAAAAGGATAAAAAGTTATGAATTTCTGTATTTTTAGTTTTTTTTGATAAAAAATAAGTTCTAAAAGTTGAAAAAAAGATTGTTTCCTTGGTTCCTTGATTAATTATGGTTCTCTATTGAACCTCACTATATATATATATATATATATATATATATATATATATATATATATATATATATATATATATATATATATATATATATATATATAGGGAGAGGATCAAATGAGATCGCCTAAAAGGTTGAGAACGCGAGAACAGTTCTTGACTAATTATTTTATAAGGGTATATTAGTAACTTTATATAAATATTAATTAATGATTTCCTAAAATCTAGGGATAATGATTTTAATTACCTAACAAAATTAATATTTCCTTTTAGTTAACGAAATATATATAAATATTTTTTATGATTTTTTCCAAAAATTATTTATGACCGTTTCAAAAAAATTATCTAAAAAAATTAATATTTCCTTTTATTTTAAATTTGAAAATAAAATCTTAAAAAAAATATTATTTTCTACTATTTCATGTTTTTGTTTTTCAAAAAAAAAAATGAATAGAAATCCAATCCCAACTCAATACACTTTCAATCATAAATGAAAATAATTTAAAATAAAAGGAAATATTAATCATAAATACACTACTATCCATAAATAAATACAATCATTCACATGAATCTGTAGAAGAAATCTGCAGTGTAAAAATTATCATTTTTTTTTTCATAAAATGAATACTTCTAATCATAAATAAATACACCCATTCACATGAATACACTACTATCCATAAATAAATACAATCATTCACACACAAATACATTGCAATTTACAAATGAATACACTGTTATTTATAAATTAATACACATTCTATCATAAATGAATACATGTGTTATCAATTTGTACTGTTTCTGAATCTGGAGTAGCTGCACTTCCAAGTTCCAACAATAGTTAAACGAAAACTAATGAAATTGTAATGGTGATACTCATATCATATTTTGGTTAAATTAAAGTTCATCCGAATATAAATATAATATACCAGTTTTAATCTTCAAATTGTGAAAAAATGAAACCTAACTAGTATATTACCTTGAAGGCCGAGCGAGCAACATAACCAAGTCGCTGAGCTTTTCTGTAGAAGAAATCTGCAGTTCCAGAGCCGCTTATTCTACTTCGATAATCAATTCACAGCAAATCGTAAAAAGTAAAAACCCCTCTTCTATCTTCAACGTTCAACCTCTCTGTGTACGGTTTCGGACTTGGTAGGATTCAAAGAGATATTGTTAGTGGCGAATAACACAGTAGGACCAGACATGTTTAGAAAAAGAAAAGTACCAAAACTGCCCCGGATTGCGATTACCAATCGTGATTTTTGCAGTCATTCTTCAAGCCCTGAATCGGGATTGCAAGTCCTAGGGCTTACGAGAAATCGAGGCGGTCTCTTGGCCTTCGATGGAATTGGCAATGGTGGAAGTCAAAGGGGCAGAGAGCGTGAAGGCTCACCAGCGACGACAGCAATAGGGCGACAGGAAGGGCGTCGATTCTCCGGCGACCCTTGTGGCTTAATCGTCGTCATCAGCAGTGCACAAATGGGGAACACAAACGAAATTTTACTTCCCCTTCTCAATATCTCTTTGAATCCTATTGTGTTATTCGCCACTAACAACCTAAATCAACAGACATTTTTTCATTCTCGATCTCTCTTTCTCTTTCTCTGAATCCTCTTGCAAGTGATGTTGTTTAGACCAGGGGAAGGTCGGCTATGGTTGTCATAATAGATGCATCTTATGAAACCGTAGAGAGAGAGAGAGAATATAGATATGAGAATAAGAAAGGTAAGAGGTGAGGGTGAGAAATTATAGGAATCAGGTAAAATTGCAATTCCTATTATGCCATTCTGACCATTCAAATGTTACACTTAAATGCTAGTACTTTTAGAATTTTTCATAAATCCCCCATTTAATAGTAACCATAGATCTTAGTATTTAGATAGTCCAGATCTCTTCTCGCGTTCTCAACCTTTTAGGCGTTCTCATTTGATTCTACTCCTATATATATATATATATATATATATATATATATATATATATATATATATATATATATATATATATATAAGGGTTCAATTGAGAAAAAAAAGATCGAGAATAAGAGAATCATTTTCAGCCTCACATTTATTTTGCCGCAAAACACTTAGGCACATCAGTGGAACAGGTAACGGATATACATGTGTTTTCTAACCAAACATGTTATAAAGTTTTCTTGCATAAAATATATATTTTACATCATTTTTCGTCAATATATATATATATATATATATATATATATATATATATATATATATATATATATATTGTTAAAAGTTCATTTGAGACAGACATAATTTTGTAAGATCGTGAGACCATTTTTTTCTAGTAAATATTATAATATTATAGTGTTTGTAAACATATAATGTGTAACAATTTAAAAAATACTAACAAGAAATTTAATACAAACCAATATATTTTTATATATGTTGTTAAAATTTCATTTAGAGTTTTGTGCAACAATTATAAAAACCAATACATTTTTATATATTTATGCCACAAAAAAAAAATACTAACATGAAATTTAATACAAACACACATATTTTAATACAAATTTCATTAAAAAAAATAACAATATAATATAGTCAATTCACAACTTAATGCATTTAATTCACAGTTTCATAAAATACATAATAATGTATTGTCGACTTAAATATTATATCTACAATTTAAAATAACTTATTAATTAACTAATTTAGAGTTTTATGCAACAATTATAAAAACTAATACATTCTTACATATTTATGCCACAAAAAACTGTTAACAATAAAATTAATACAAACATTCATATTTTAACACATAAAACATAAAAAATCACAACTTAATACAATCAATTAGCAACTTAATACATTTAATTCACATTTTAATACATAAATTCACAGTTTGATAAAATACATTCACATGTTAAACTTACATCCGGTGATATTTAGATACTTGGAGGTTCTATTAGATATTAGTTCAGGCACTCATCATAATTTACATATTAAAAAGCATAAATTTATATCATTTGAGAAAACAAGAATGTAATAAAACCATATTCTAAATTTATATTAAAACTTATAAAAATTCATGCATTTATTGATTAAAACTTATAAAACATTCATTTAATCACAACTAAAACTTATAAAAGATCATGCATTCAAAATTTAATACTTATAAAAAATCATGCATTCACAACTTATTAACAATGGATTTATAACTTAATATTTTATGCAAATATTATAACAAATAAAAAAACAAACTTGGATTCAAAACTTAATAACAATGAATTTAAAACTTAGTAGCAGTTAAAACAAATATTAACAATATTAAATAACAGAAGAGGAATTAAAACATCAAATTCACAGTTTAACATAAGAAAAAACAATCAAATAAAAAATCGGCATACTTGATGCAAATATGATGTTGTTTCACTAAAGACCAAGGAGAAAAAGTAAGTTTGTGGTGCTTCACCGGAGCGATAAGGCATTAGTTGTGGTGGCGGTTGACGTTGATCTCAGTTTTGGTCCATCAATTTCATCGGAGCTCGTAGACCTGGAGGCTTATATCATAGATCCATAAGCAAAAATCATAGATTTATCGTTGAAGATCATAGATATAACGTCGTAGATCGTAGATCTGGACTGAACCATTTCAGATATGATGAAAACAAAGGATTTTAGAGGTTGACAACATACATCGACGATTGGTAGAGGAGGTGGTGGACCAAATCTGAATAGATGTGGTCTGTCATGGAGATCGAGAGAAAAAAAGATAGAGACAATATGAAGATGTGTAATCGGAGCTCACAAATCTGAACATCAGTGGTGACAAAATCGTAGATCTCACCGTTCGTTAGAGCTCGTAGATTTAGCATAACAGGTCAGAGGAGGAGGAACTGGTGGAGTAGATCTGATGTGGTGGTGGAACCATTGTTGGACACCAGAAAATAAACCACAAACTCGAGATCTACACTTGAAATGCATCAAACACACTAGATGCATATCTACACTTGAAATGCATCAAACACACCAAAAAATGAAGATAAAAAGATGGTGTCGGACTATGACGGTGACGATGGCTGGAAGCGACGACGGTCTATGGCGGCAACGACGGTGTATGACGGCGGTGCCGATGGGTGGCGGCAAGGTGGTAGTTGGTGATGATAGATGGAGGGTTTGTGTTTGAGCTCTTAAAGGTGAGTGAGAGTGTTTGGATGTAAGAAAAATGATCGGATATTATTTTGTACTCTTAGGTTTGTATTTTGATGTTAAGTTATAATTTTTTTGTAACTGCCTATTAATTATTCTCTAAAATCGAGCTAACATGTGGGGAATCCATTGATCCTTTAAAATCGTTATTCATCTTGGAACAACCTCCTGTGAAAAATCAAGTGATATACATAGAGACATTCTTTAGATCCTTTGATGGCTTCTGTTCTAGTTTCAAACCTAATCACCGGTGTGAAAACCTCATTATACTCCACTCAAAATCTATTGTATCTCTTTACAACTAACCTTGCCTTGTATTTGTCTACTTGGCATAGGTTAACCGGTTCCCGCATATCATTCTTCCAGATGGACTTAGGTTATGTTTGGCGTGCCACAACTAGCTTATTTTTTCAGCTTTTTTATGTTTTCGTGTTTGGTAAGCAAATAAGTAGCTTATAAGCTAGCTTTTTGAAAAACTACTTCATCTAGCTTTTTAGGAGCTTTTTTAAAATTTTCCAAATACACCCCTTAATTAATTATAGAAGCATATATTCTTACATGTCCTTTTATGTAATTTTATATATTTCAGCTAGCTTTTCAGCTAGTTTTACCAAACGTTAATTTTTATCAGCTAGCTTTTTATTTAACAGCTAGCTTTTCAGCTATCAGCTAGCTTTTCAGCTAACAGTCAGCTTTTCAGCTAGTACGCCAAACATAGCCTTAATCTCATCATCCATGGCTCCTTTTCACTTGTCTTCTTGTATTGCTTCTTCGAAAGATAATGGGTTTGAATCAGCAAAGAAGGAAAATTCGAGGATGTCATCAAAGTTTAATTCATGAGTATTTTCATATAAGTCTCTTAAAAGTTCTTGTTTTCTTTTCACAAGTGGTGAGCTTGGTGATCCCGTATCTAAGTAATTCGAGGATGGTGAGCTACTTGCACAGTTAGTAGTGATGTTATTGTCACGAGACTTAGGCTAAGTTATTGTGTGAACCTAAAGATTTGTGTTAACTTGGGAACTTCAAATCCGTAGTTATGAACTACGTGTCGCAGTCACATAACTGGGAATTAGCATTCACCCACAACCCATATATGATTGTTGATATATATATATATATATATATATATATATATATATATATATTGTAACACCCGTAAAATTCGAGCCAATTTAAACTTTTTAAAACATTTAAAACCATTTGTTTTCAAAATAGTTTAAGCATCAGAGTATTCCACAGAACCATACACACAAATCATAGAACATGAGGAGCGGTACGATCACGCCTTCGCCTTGCCACGGTCTCCAGAAGTACCTGAAACAAAACACTAAACTGTAAGCCCGAAAGCTTAGTGAGTTACCCCCAAAATACCGATACACATACAGTCCACATAACAATATCAACATTAGCATATCATATCAATAAAAACAGAACAACATGCATTGGGTCCACAACTTTACAAGCTGGACTACTCTTGGGCCCTCAGTACGAGTCTGGAATGCCTACCTGGCCCTCAGCTCGTATCTGGAATGCTCCCAAGTCCTCAGTATGAGTCTGGAATGCCTATCGGGTCCTCAGCTCATATCTGCAATACTCCCGAGTCCTCAGTATGAGTCTGGAATGCCTACCGGGCCCTCAGCTCATATCTGGAATACTCTAGGGTTTGTTGGCTACCGCACGAAGCAGTACAACCTCAACCCATCCCACATAACATGTCGACATGTAACAGATAAATGCACATACAAGTAATCAATCAATATCACAGGTAGTCCTATAGATCTACCCGACTAGCATATCAACTAGCATACATTACTAACTCAACTCAACATATCAACAACTACTAGGTTATCAAATCCGCAGATACAACCCCAACTGCTGGTTGACAGATTCCCGCACTGTCAACATAAAACAATACCCAATTAATAATTGGGTTCCAAGCCTAAGGTCTAACTCACACCACAAAAGCCCAAAAGTAAAATAATTAAGGCCCATCCCATTATTCCAACCCAATTCCCATGATCCAATATCACATAATCATAAAGGCCCAATTATGGCCCATCTATGGCCTAATTTTCCAAATTGGGCCCAAGACTCTTACATGGACCTTATCCTAAAACCATACAAGTATTTAGTCCATTTACTTATTCTTGAAAAGCCCATTAATAGTCCATTCACCAAAGCGCAATAGGAAGGCCCAAATCAAGGCCCAAGTGAAATTAGGGTTTCACATAAAATGAGAATTAGGGTTAAGTGTTTCTTACTTTACTAAATAATTCATATGGTGTGATTGGGCTTAATACACAATTCCATTCCAATGACCCAAATGTGGGTCCCGATAAGTCCAAGCCCATAATCCCAAAATTAGGGTTTTCACATGAAATGATGATTAGGGTTAAGTGTTTCTTACTTAACCCATTAAGGACTTAATCCATTAAAGGCTTAATCCATTAAGTCCATTATTGTCTTAAGTTAGTTTGCCAATGATTATTATTTAATATTTCAAGTTTATTAAATAATTCCCGTGTGTGTGTCCTGATCGATTTCCCACAAATTATGGTTTTATGCCATTAGGGTTTTCCAAACCCTAATTAGGTTTTTTTTTTCCAACCCAATACTAGCCCATTTATCAATTTGTTGAGCTTTTAGGTCACTTAGGGCTTTATTGGGCCTATTAAGCCTATTAGAAAATTATTAAGCCCATTAGGGTTTTATTGGGTTAATTAGAGTCCATTAGACCTATTAGTGTTTCCTTAAGCCCATTTGGATTTATTGGGCCCATTAGGGCTTCTTTGGATCCATTAGGGTTTCATTCACCCCAAACGAGTCGACACGACGAGGCAAAGCACACCGCCACCCGACACGGCGGCCGGTGGCGGCAGCCACCACCCTAAGGTGGTGGTTTTCAATTTCTTTTCATTATACCATTCATGTTACAATTTAAAACTCAAGATCCGAAATCACACACACACTAAAGAAAATACACCCACCCATGGTGGCAAAAAAGTAACATCTGGCCGACAGCTACCATGGTTGGCTGCCATGGTGGTTCCAATTGTTTTTCGGGCAGCCCAAAAATGCATACACACGTCGACATTCACAGAACCACACACACACACACATGCAAAAACACCCACCGCAGCCCTTTGTTGATCTTGAAGGAGGTTGACGACAGCAGTCGGAGCGGAGATGGCAACAACTCTCATTAGTGGTGGTGGTTATGCATCGGCAGGAAGGAGAAGAAGGGGAACGATATGGTCAGCAACAACGTCAGCCACGCAGCAGTGAACAAGACAGTTCATCGGCCTCCGGCGGTCACTCACTGCCCACCGTGACTCCGGTAGCAGCACTGAGGCGGCGAAGAACAAGGCTAGGCGGCAACGGTGTTGACGGCGCCAGCGATAGACGAATGGGCATCAGCAAGATCTGAACAACATAGAAGAAGAGCGATTGGAGCGGTCTTGACCTCGTCGGAACAGTCCCGCAGCGGCGAAGAAGCGATGCTCGGTCCTCGTTGGCAACTCCGACTCCAACAACGAAAGTGCAGCGGCGACTGGGGTAAAAGCAACCCGACAGCGACGAAGGATCACCCACTGTCCCCTCCCCATGGTGGTCTTCAACTTCTCCGGTCATGGCGGCTGGATTCATTGGTCTCGGTTAGCCTGAACAAGCGACATGGTGGTGGCGCCGGAGTTGAGAGATAGAAAATGGCGGCCAATTGAAGATGAGAGGGAGGTATAAGGGGAAGGTGACGGCTGGAAATAGAGTTAGGGTTTAGAGAGAGTAGCGACGGGTTTTATACCCGGATTCTTTTGAATCTTTCCCATAACAACACAAATGGTCCCTCCTTGCCATATTTCTTTCAAAACTGATACCTAATTTACTATTTCGACCCCTCCTTCGGAAAATCCTTACTAATCAAGTCCAATATTTACTTTTTAACCCTCGCTTCCATAATTTCTTTTATATTAAGCCCCCAAAGGTCCAAATATTGACATTTAGCTTCCCGAACCAACACTCCTCCAATTATCATTCGATTTTTGGGCTATAATAAAATACAACAATAATAAAATTACTTTCCGGGACTCCTACTTTACTATTTAATTACTCCATTAAAATCGGGATGTTACATATATATATATATATATATATATATATATATATATATATATATATATATATATATATATAGGGAAAAATGAATATACCTTTAAGGGTATATAAGCTTAGGTACCCAAACTCACCATACTACGTCGTTTTGTATCATTTATATACATTGTAATTGTCTAATGTTATTATAATTCAACTTCTAATTTGATTTACTTCAAAGACTTTTATAAATTTCACATTTATCTCTCTCTTACATAATTTTCATTTTCAACTATAATATATAGCTTAGTAGGTGTTCGTCAAAAAGATGTGATATAAGAGGAAGATAATATTGAAAATTTGAAAATCTTGAAAGTAAATCAAGTTAAGGATTGAAGTTTAAGAACATTATAATGAATATATCAAACAAAACGACGTATTATGGTGAGTTTGGGTACATAAGCTTATATACCCATAAGGGTATATTCACTTTTCTCATATATATATATATATATATATATATATATATATATATATATATATATGATGGGTTTTGGTCCTAAGAACATCCTATGTGCTCATACAAACCCTAATGCTTGGATCTAGGTTTCTCTATTGTACATGCAAGTTATCCAAGACTATAAACCCTAATTCTAGCATACAAGTAATCATATTAACACAAGAATAGGTTTATAATGTTACCTTGATTGTTATGTAGCAATAACAATCCCAAATCTCCTTGTATTGACTTTGGAAGCTTAGAGTCACAAATGTCACTCCTCTAATGGTTCACAAACACCAAGAGCAAATGGAGAAGATATAAGGAGAGAGGGGAGGTATAAGAATTCGACCCTAAGAAGCCTTGGGAAGGTTTGGACGAATTATGAGCCAAAGGGGTGTTTATATATAGGTGTAGAGATAGGGTTTCAGTCCTTATCCTTATCTAGTTGCTTGCCCACCAAACAACCCATAAGATAAGTCTTTAATCCTTATCATGGTCGAATTCTAAGGCCTTATCACCTCAAATTCGTCCAACCTATCCTTAGGATAATCCTTACCCTATTTTGTAACTATCACATAATTACAATTCAGCCCCTCTAGTTTAATTAATTACATTTGATCACAAAATTAATTCTTAATTAATTATTGACCAATATTAATTAAACAAATATGATTTCTCCTTTAATATATTATTCTTATAACATATTAATAAATCATAATAACCTCTCTCTCTATTTATTTCTCCAATCAAGTTGCTTTGGTGAAGGCAACCCAAAAGGACCATGCACCATCGGGTCAAGTACATACCAAAATAGTTATGGACTTAGACACTAATCCAACAATATATATATATATATATATATATATATATATATATATATATATATATATATATATATATATTCACACACACACACACGCGTATGCATATATATGAATCATCAGTCGTATCTGCATTCGCAGTCCGTATGACTGCTGATTTAGAATATATATATATATATATATATATATATATATATATATATATATATATATATATAATCAACAGTAAAAAAGCAAAGTGCTTTTTGGATTAGGTGTCTAAGCCAATAACTAAATTGGTATATGCTTGAATTAAAAGCAAAAACTTTTTTGGGTTACCCTTAGAACTAGCAATTGACTAGAATGACTTTTGAAGAGAGATGTCGATTTAATGATTTATTATAAGATTAATAAATAGCATTAATAATTTGTTAATATATTATGAGATTAATATATTAATTAGAAATCGTATTTTTTAATTAGTAATTAATCAGAAATTAATTAAGATTAATTTTGGGATTAACTGAATTAATTAAAAGTCCAGGAACTAAATGTGACAATGTTCAAAAGTTGAGCAAAGTAAACTTCCAGAACCTCCCTGGAAAGGAAGTTTTTGTGGGAGCTCTTTGGGGGTTTCAAGAAAGTCTTGGGGGATAAGGAAACGGTAAAAGAAAGCCTCCTTTATTTGATATATTATTATAATATTCAAATTAGAGGTACCTTTGGATACCTTAATCACCTATAAATACCCCTTACGGGTCTTATATTTTCGTCCCTCCCTCTAAGAGTATTAAAGTCGAAAATTTTCCCTCTCCTCTCCCCTATAAAGTCTTCTAATTAATAGAGATTGGGTACAAACTAATAGACATCAATTTTTTATTGCTTGCTTTCAAAGGCTTCAGAAGAAATGATTTGATTTGATTATTTTCTATAATAATCAAAAGGTATGTAAATCCTAATCCTTTGTAAATTTTGATTATAATAGGGCTACCTTAGGGTTTTTGATATTCATAGGTTATAGTTATCAATAGAGAAAACTTAGATCGAAAGTAGGTTTCATGTGAACTAAAGGGTTAAGTTATTTCACCTCATGCATTGAATTATAACCTATAAAACCTATTGGTTTATTGACATAATCTACATATTGTTTAGTATGCTTATCAAACTGTCAATATACACGTTGGAAACTCTTGAATTTTCTTAGACTGTTCTTCACCCCACACTAATCTAAGAAAAATGGGTATAAGAGTTAACTCAAGGGTTGTGATTGGATTTTTTTCTTACATAATATTAATGAGACTCTTGTCTTATGGTTAATTGGGAAATTATAAGTAATTTCTGCTTATGGAAGCCTAGGATCATATTATTTTGGAGTGTCACCAACTTCTTAGTAAATTCCTTAAATTGCTATTTGTAACTTCAGTCTGACTATCTATTTGTGGATAGTGAGAACTAATGAATTGCAACTTAAACCCCAACCATGTCTACACGGTACACCAAAAGTGGCTCACAAACTTGACATCTCAATCATAAGCAAGCGTCTTTCGAATGTCATGCAACTTAAAATTTTTTGAACAATATAGATGAGAAAATCGACTTGCATCAAAAGTCTTAGAACCACACACAAAATGAGCAATTTTAGAGAAGTGGTCAACCATCACCATCACCAAATTCTTATGTCACCAAATATGCGGAAGGCCTAAAACCAAATCCAAACTCACATATTCCCAATAGGAAACAAGTGTATGAAGGTGTACAACTCGATGGTACTTCCATGGGTTAGCAGTTGCAGGAAGAGGGTGTATAATTCGATGCTACTTCCATGGGTTTTTTCCAGATGACAAACTCGAAACCTTGATATCACTTGTTTACTATTTCTCTAGTTGAGCCAATAAAAATGAGCACATATCATTTCCAAATTCTTATCATGACCAAAACATCCAACGAGTCCATCGACAAGACTTTCAAGTATGACGACCTCCCCTAAGGAGCTCATAAAAATACATGGGTGGGGCCCTTTAAATAAGGTAACCATCATTGGTAGAGAACTGCTTGAAGGTTTTTGAACCATATATATATATATATATATATATATATATATATATATATATATATATATTGAAAAAAAAATGCAAAATAAAATCAAAAGGTCGTCTTATTCAAAACCCCAATTATGACATCCCCTCTCTCCCACTTCACACCTCGGAACGCATATATATATATATATATATATATATATATATATATATATATATATTGAGAGAGAGAGAGAGGTAGGTTCAAATGTTTCTCACATCTATTGTGTGCTAGAATACACCAATAAGAATTGAGTAAACATTAAATGTATATTAAATGATATCCATATTCGTTATTAATGTCAATAATAGTATTCTTTCAGAATGAATTCATATATAAAATAATAAGAGTGTTTTCTAGGAGAACGAGATTATATTCTACTAGAATACACCATTATTTTTCATATTCAATACAACTTTATTGTATTTTAAGTGAGTGAATCCTGAAATAATGTTATTGCTGACATAAAAACCTAGATACGAATTCATTCTGAAAGAATGTTATTGCTGACATTAATGACAAATTTAATTAATTTCCATAAAGAGAAAATTATAATTATGGATATCATTTAATATACATACAATTATGGAAACCATTTAATATCTATCATTATTTAATTAAATAATAATATAATTTTACTAAATTCCTATTGGTACATTATAGCACACAATAAATGTAAAAACACTTTAATATCTATCATTTAATTAAATAATTATATATATATATATATATATATATATATATATATATATATATATATATATATATATATATATATATATATATATATATATAATGTTAAACATCTTAAATCTATGTACTAGCAGTTGCATGGATGTAAAGAATAAATGACATCGGCTCAAACAACCAGATTTTATGACCCAAATTTGATCACAAAGGTAATTTTGCAATCATTCCACTTATTTACTATGTATGGCCTCAACTTGTGTTGCCCATTAATGTAATAAAACGCTTTATCGTCATAAAAAAACGCTTTATCGTCATAAAATAATACGAGCTCGTTTGGTAGTAAATAATGATACCAAGTATCCAAACTCCAAACGATAACATAAAATTCTTTATCATAAGTAGAATATTTGTGCCTTGTGTCTTTCAGGTTTTCACTAAAGAAGACATTGTGCCATTGATTTTGATTAGGAAGTCTATCGATTCCGACAACAGAAGCATCAATTTCAAACTGAAAAAACGTTAGTAAAATTCGGTAAATGTAATACAGGAGCTTGTATTACAATAGTATTCAAAACAAAAAAAAACTTTTTTTTGCCACTTTCTCTATTTACCACTAAAACCCATTTATTCCATTATAGAATCGAGAAATGTCCAATTTAATGGGTCGAAAATCCACCTTGAACATAAAAAATTTTCTTTGTATTTTTTAGCCCACAAGCACACTTCATTGATAGCATGTGGCCCATCATGTATGTTCCTTCCTTTGATGTATGCCGATTGAACATCATCAATTACAAAATCCACCACCATTTTAAGATGGGAGGCGAGAATTTTGACGATCACTTACATGTATTATAGTAAAAGGTGTAGTTAAGTTATAGTATTATAACAATAATCTAATAAAAATCTAACAATTAAAATTGCATTAAATGATCAGTTTATGAGAAATTTATTAAAACGTGTAAATATATATTAGTTTTTTCAAATCTATACATAATATTTCTATGAATGCATACATAATATTTATTTAAAAATATGTTATAAATTTATTTTTTTTATTTAATAAATTTCATACGAATAAAATCATAATCAATTCAAATTATTTATATAAAAATAATTTATTTTGTTATAAATATGTGATAATTTGTAATATAGAATATTACAAATTATTAAATTTGATACATAATATAAAATACTATTACAATAAAAAAAATTAAATACATATCTTTGATTCTTTTATTCAATATCTAGAAGACAGTATTAAAATAATAATAATAATAATAATAATTTGTAAAACTAGATAATGGAAAGGGCTACATTTTCTTATTTTTATCTACTCTACAATTTTTTTTAGACGTCACATTCTCATTTATTTTTGTACATGTCATTTGTGGTTATTTTAAATTAATTTTTATTCCAAATGTCATTTTATGTTTTTATTTTATTTTATTAAATTTCACATTTTATTTAAATGTAATAATAAATACATATCAATTTAATTAGTTTTCTTTGTTTTCTTTTTTATTCATCTAAATTATTTATTTAAATTTAAAAGACAAAAAACACTTTACTTTTAATATATCATTAATTTTTCTCATTTTTCTTATAAATTTAAATTTCTCATATATTTAGAATTTCATATTTATTTTTTTTTAAAATAAACTCATGTAATACATGGGTCTCACACCTAGTTTTTAAAATATAAAAGGATTAACGATATGGTAAGCCTAAGCGGGAAACCTAAAAACCCTTTAAAGCTCAGAAATGGCAAATCGGTTTCTCCAACACGATGACACCTCACCACTCTCACTCTTTCTCCAACAGTTGTCAGTCTTTCTCACTCGGTTATCCTTAATAAGTTACCGGTTATCATCCTCAAAAGAAAGTGGATCTCTTCGGATCTGTATATTCTCGGTATGTCTTACTGTTTATTCGTTGTTTATGTATGGCCCATTATGGTTGTTTAATGTTTGTTTATGTGTTTATACCTCTGTTAGTTAGTGTTTTATGTGTTTGTTTAGATCACTACAGCAGATTGTGTTAAATTTGTTATTATGTCTGTTTAGAGTTCCTTTAATGTCAACTTTAGGAATCTGTATTAATGTGTAATGAACAAACCTACTACTTTTATTCCATTAATAAGTCCCTAAATCAACCCCAACATAAAATTTTCCTCTAATTTTGGTCTAAACGACATCATGTAATCAAAACACTAAAGTTTAAACTTACAAAGCAAGTAAGTAACAACCATTTTATTACACCAAAAGTGACTGGTTATTAGCCATTTGGACAAAGATAGAAAACCATTTAGCCATGAATCAAATTTTTTTAAACAAGTTAAAGAGACACTAGATCAGATAGTTCATAGTTGTAAAGTAAATATATATTCTTCATGTTTTCCAAATTCTAATGTACATCAATCATATCTTTTGCACACTTTATTTTTGTTAGTTATGTAACATATTTGTTCAATTTATATGCTTATTTTTTGCACAGTATACATGCTATTTCCATTGCATTTTCTTATTTACCATAGGCCATAGCCTGTAACCAGCTGTATAAGTAACAATAGACACTCAAACTTATTTGCTAGCTTGTTTCCATTATAAGTAGAAATGTGATATTTGGTTGTTATTTCTCACAAGTATCCCTGTAATGTAATCTAATCCAGTTCACTCTTTTGATAACTTGTATGGATTCCATGGCATGTAATAATATACCATCTAAGCTACATGCTATTTTATATTAATGTATTACAAATATATTCTATATATTATGTTTATTGGCTTTGTTTTCTCTAGTATATTTTTCATTAAAATATATAGACTTATTTAAACTTATAAAGCAAATTCGAAGTCATAAAAAATGTAACGTGGTTATGTAGTTACTTTGAATCAAATCCAATTTTTTCAATTTTAACACTCACCGTCTCTAAAACATTCTTTCATCACCTTTTAAGTCCTTAAGACTATACGGAGTGAGTGCAGTCTCCAATGCGGTTTGCCACCGTGGCAATGGAGAACACCGCCCCTAGCATGCGGTTTAAACCGCACTCCCTTCCCCCACGGCTGTTTCTTACCGCATTCTTTTTTCTCTCTCCTTATTTTTAATTGGGTTGTTACTATACATGGGCTATAAAAACACACGCATACAATTGAAACAAAGGAGTATTTCTATTTTCTTGTGCTTTGTTTTTTATTTTTATTTTTTTGTTAATTTAAATTATTCTAGTATATTGAACATGACAAGTATTGAGGTTATGCTTTTTATTAAAAATAAATTGTTTTATAAAATTTAAAAAATATATGTTTGCCATTGTTCAAACCGGCACTTTAATTAATAAAGTTTTTTTTTTTTTTTTTTTTTTTTTTTTAAGTTTGTAGTATTTTCTTTTAATTTCATATATTTTTTTTAAATTTTAAATAATGCAATGCAATGTTTTTTTTTATTATTTTGAAGTAATGAAATTTTATGTTTTTTTTTATTAAAAATGAAATCATATTTAAATTAAATCCTTAAAAAAATATAGCACTGCTCCTTAAATGTGGCAAGGAACCATGGGCGGAGACAATAGGAGAGCTGCCGGATGCTCTGCCGCCCCTCAATCTCCCTTAAGACACTAGTTCTATTATAATATAAAATATGCTCATGAGTAAATATATATCCCACATCGGTTATTACTAAGTGGAGCCTCTCCCATTTGTTTTTATAAAAGCTAATGTTATATGAAAAAAACCAATGATTGTATGTGAATTATATATATTAGGCTCACGTCTGCTTTAAGTAACACGACCTTCACCCCATTTATTTTTATTTTTATTTCCTATTGATTTTATCCTCATTCATGTTAATTCGTTAATTCTTATTCATAAAGGCTTTTTAATTCGACAAAGATAGTGTAGCTATTTTTATTTAGGTTTCAATCAAGAAGTTACTAGCTACATGGTTATTCAATTCTCTAATCAATAGGTTGGTAATTTTAATTCTTATCACATATTTTTGTTTTCTATAATTTGTAATTAATAATTTATCATAGATAATTTGGTTTATTATTATCATATAGATAATTTGGTTTATTATTATCATAGTGTAAATTTGAAACAAAACCAACCATAACTTAAAATAAGTACCATACTTCTTATACTCTAATAAATTTCACTTAATTAAAATTTTTTAAATGACGTCTAAAATGGAGTGTAATATGATATGTATTTATGTTCTAACTAGTTTTTTTAATAATAAAAGGTTAATGGACGACAATCAATGGTGATTATGATCATTTGATTTTTTAAAGATTGATTTTTATAAAGATCGACGTATTTAGATGTTCCCATTTTCTTTATCAAAATTTTTTAAAAACTTTATGGACTTTGATATTTAGATACAAAAAGAAATTTAATATCTTATTACGATGTAAGCCCCTTTTATCTTAAAATTCTGGCTCCGCCCCTGCAAAGAACCACACTTTTGTGGTAAAGGCTGACATGACGCTTACGTGACAACGAAGGGAGTGCGGTTTCTGTGACACCACTCCCTCAGCCTAACAGATTAGACGTCAAAATCATCCAAATTACCATTTTATCCCTATTGCTTCATTTTCATCATTGTGTTATTTCTCTTTTTATATTCATTCTCAACACCTGTAAATCTAATTTAATTACAAAACTGTTACAAAAATCCTTTTTATCAAAGCTTAAATTCATAAATATCAAAATAAAATCAAAGCAAACCAGTCACCATGTTCTAAACTGCTAATCGACTGAATCAACCCATCTTTGTTTTGTTACAATTTTGATAAAACATAAATAAGTATTTAAAAACTGAATTTTGCAGGGCTAAATTACATTTTTCGGGTAAAAACTGAACCTGAATTCGGAAAAGCTAGCACACACATCATGAAAAAAAGATGGGAATCTTTAGTCAAAGTTTACCTTCTGCAATTGCAGAAAATACCAAGTACGATTTTGTCTTTTTACGTAGAGAAATAGGACAATCAGTTAATTTAACTGTGCATAATTTTGTCATTTTATATTTGTTTGAGCTACAAAAATAGAATACCTCCTTCTCCTTCTCCTTCTCCTTCTCCTTCTCAAATCCCAATTCCCATGGTAGAAGCTGAAAAAGGATTCCGGATTTACTTGGATTCGCTTTGGGCTTATCCATGCTTTATCGAAAAAAATTTCCAAGCATCAACTCTTATATTCTTGTATCTTGCTCTGGAGCTTGCCACTGCCTATGCCTTCATCATTGGAATCGGTGGTCTCGGAAGGTAAAATCTGATTCTTTTCCTATTTATATATTTTTCAAATTTGTTTGCAACTTTACATTATTTGTTTTTCTAAAATCAAGCTATCATTTGACGAATTCATAAGATATTATCTTTAGAATACAAAATTTCATAATTTCACCTTAATTATATTAATATACTTTTGTATTAAGATTGGATTGTTAGCCCAATAGTCCATAGTTAATTTCCTATTCATTTATAAATATGTATCACTTACTACATGGGTGTTTAATAATATCTCACATTGTGTCCGAAATTAAGATATCTAACTTTTCGGATTTGAATACACATTTCAAAAAAATTCTCATTTTCAGGCGTCCAATATCCAAAATTTATATATTTATTAATATTTTTTTGAGTTTATATCATTGTCCATTTAAAGGTACTAATAAAGTCAATCTACTTCAATAAATAAATGAAAGGTTTTTTTTTGGAAAACCTCACAAAAACCCTATCTATTATACATCAATGCTTAATAAAAACCTTATATAATTTTTTTGTATGTATTAACCATTATTCTTTTAAGTTTGATATTTTTCATGCTTTGTCACCGGTTAGCCCAAAACTACCCGGTAACACAACTTTTGTACGCATTAACGATTATGCATCAACCACTATTCATCAACCTCTTCATCCTCTTCACAAGGTGTTTTTCGGTTCACCCCAACCTCTGAGATCACTGGCCAACATCCAACCACAAACCACCATTAACCGAAACCCACAACTCACCTAATCACCTCCTCCATTCTGTTTTGCCGAGAACCAAAGAAAAGAAAGAAATATATTTATTTTCCTTGTGGTTTCAAATGAACAAGAAAGAAAAGAAGAAAAAAAAAAACTTCACAGAACCGGAGACCACCACCCTTGCAAGCCCACTGTTCATCATTTCCTTCGTCTCAAACCTCTCAAACCTACAACACACACCAAGAAAAAAAACCAAACAGAAAGAAGAGAGATGAATCAAAAAACAGAACAAGAAAAGAATAAAAGAAATCTGAGAATTTCTTTTTTGTGTGTTGTTGCTACCGAAAATCAGAACCAAATTACAAAAATCGTTTCCTTTTTTTTGTTGGTGTTGTGGAGTAAACAAGAAGGAAAGAAGAAAAAAAAAATGTTTTTCTTATATGGGTATCAAGGAATTGAGGTGTTTGATGATGGGTATAAGCCAGATTTCGAGATCGGCGATTCAGGTGGAGGTTTTTACTATGGATTACAGTCTGATTTGCCATTGACCGAACCGGAGTTCCAAACATCCACCCCTAAACCGACTCCAATCTATAAAAGCACCACCAACTTTCTCATTGTAAAAGTGCTTAATGTACAATGCCCATGTCATTAATGGCACACCGGAGACGGCGACTTCAAGCACCTAGTTCCAACCGCAGTTGCTCAAAGAACCGCCAACCGTCGGATGTTGTAAAATCTCCACTTGTGGAGCCCACTCCGTCAAATCAAGCACTTGTTTTCCCTTTCAATTCTCTCTTGAAAACCTTCCGGCAGCCCACGATTTCTTCATCTCCAACCTTCTTCCTCGCCACCCAAATAAACGGTTGTTTAGATTCTTCAAGTGCCGAAGCAATTTCAGTGATATGAGCTTCTGGGAATTTTACCATACTTCCGAAACAAACGTAAATCACTGATTTGGGGTTTTGACTGCCGAGTCATATCAGACAACTTGCTTCTCCAAAGCACCGCCACTCAAGTCCTTCCGAATAAAATAATGGAAAAGAGGACAAATATGCCAAATTTTCGTCCCCTTAATCCTCTTAAAATAATCGGCTTAATATGGTTCGATCTCATAAAATGTGTTGTGTTTCTTCTCTGATTGTTTAATGCCTTCCATTATCTCACCCATTGGGGTCTTGAACTTGGAAAAGGTAAAAGATCTGAGACCTCTTCATCGTGATTTTATCAGACCTGAGGCTTCTTCATCAGTCCACGAGAATGAAGGTATTCCATGTAGACTAATAAGAACGGGTAACCTAGGGTTACCGGATAAATCAGATATGTTACATAGTTTTTGATATAATAATGGTTAAATTGTACCAATTGATAATATAAGGGTTTTTTTTAAACATTGAAGTATAAAATATAGGGTTTTTGTGTGATTTTCCTTTTTTTTTTTCGCAATCTCATTTAATTTGTCAAATGTCATTTTGTGGTTATTTTAAATTAATTTTTATTCCACATGTCATTTTATAGTTTTTCTATTTTATTAATTCTATATAGAATTTAAATGCAATAATAAACGCATATTAATTTTCTTAATGAACTTTTCTTTTAATTTGAAAATTACTAAATTAAAGTTTTATTAATTTCATTTATTTATTTGTCTAAATTATTTGTTTAAATTTAAAGAAAAAAAAACACTTTGAATTTTATAATTCAATATTTTTTTCTCATTTTTCTTATAAATTCAAACTTTTCAAATGTTTAGAGTTTAATATTTAGTTTTTTCTTTTAAATAAACTCATATAATAAATAGGTCTCATACCTAGTTTACCGATATAATTTGGTAAAAGTTATAAATAAATCTAACGGTTTAAAATGAATGAACAAGTTTCTATATAGACATATATAATATAATAATTACATAAAATAAAATAATATAAGTTGGGGCTACCAATTTGGCTAATAAGGAAGTCAAATCGCAGACATATAAAAACTTACCGTTATAATATATATATATATATATATATATATATATATATATATATATATATATATATATATATTATAAATAGAATAATATTATAAAGGTTAAAGGTTAACAATAAAATTTTAGTCGATCTCTTGTATAAATAAATATACATCAACAAACAATTATCTATTTGAAACTTACCTTCATTTAAAGACATAGGTTCACAAAGATGAGAGTCCAAAAACCACGTAATCACCAATAAACAATAGTCTAAATTAGCACAATCTATTTGAAACTTTACCTTCATTTAAACTATTCTTCGATACAAGTAATACCTTTTTTCATATTTACCAATTAAAATCCAGTTTGGTCATTGAAACTCACATTCTTGATAACCACAATTATAAACCTATTTTATTAACAAAACCTATATGCAAATGACAAATCTCTTTATTGAATTGTTTAATTTTAACTTTTTTTTTTATTTCGCTCCAAAATCCTAGCTCTACTGGTGACTAAAAATTGTCAGTAACTAACATTAAGGCCTTGTATCAAAGGCTTCTCCAAGCTTCTTGGCTTTGCCCTAGTTGTAAGCACTTACTCAAGATGGTGCTCCGACTGCTGCTCTACTACTGATTAAGAAGGATGAAGGGAAAGTAAATATAATCATGATTTATTTATTTGAATAAAATAGCATATATATATATATATATATATATATATATATATATATATATATATATATATATATATATATATATAATGTTGTAAGTGCAGAGTGCAAGTTTTAATTCATGGTTATTTGAGGGCCGAAGGGTTTGTGGAGGCTGCAATACAATTTTTTCAAGAATTAGGCATGAACGTGGAGCTACAAGACATTGGATCTAAGCAAATAATCATAATATGGCTTTGGGCATATGACTTTCGGCTGGTTGCAACCCCTATTAAATGTATCTTTTTCAAGGTGTTGTTGAAGGTCAATCCCAACATGAGATTGAGATTTCGTGGATGAGTTGTTAGTCTGCTCCATATATTCCACTTTATCCTTGAATGTCTGTATTGTGAAAGTAGTCATGTTGATATTGTTTCCCTCATTTAATGGTCTTAATAAGGACATGGTTTGGGATGTTTTTTTTGACTTAATAGGCTTAATGGGTCAAGCACTTAATCTAGACAACTTTACATGATGTTTTATTTTGACTTAATATTGATAGAATTTCTTAACGGGTCAAGCCACAAAACATGGATTAATGTATTAAAACACTAACATTTACATATCCCAAAAAGAAAGAAATAGACTTTAGCATTGTCCATTCATCCACTTTACCCATACATATCTTAATGGCGATAAGTTATTTTAATGAATCAATGATGCATGTATGGAGTAAGTGTTGTATATAGAAATACCCTTTAAGAGTAAATAAAATAATTTTTTTTCATATGTATAAATGACCATCTTACCCTCTAGAGTCTAGACACTCCAATAAACAACTTTCAACATACACACATACTGATTTCTTTTTTAAGTATTATTTTTTAATTATAATTAATATTATTTACTAATAAATTTTTAAAGATATACAAAATACTAAAATAATTTTGACTCAATGAACCAATCCATTTGGTACTTAGCACCTATACCTTCAATATTGACATTGTGTTTTTAGTTGCTCTTCTATCTTCTTTTGAAAACATATATAATAATAAAAATATTTCATACATAATAATAATAATAATAATAATAATAATAATAATAATAATAATAATAATATTATGAAGTTGCAAATATATTAAAAAAAATATAGCATTAGATTTTACCTTTCGAGACCACCCATTCCAACAATTAAGACTAAGGGAAGTGGCAAACAAAACAACATAAAAATGCTTAAGATTTTTAGATGAGAATGCATGGAAGGATATTTAAATAGGGGAAAAGGAAAACCTTATCATGGCTTCACCGAACATTTGTAATTGTGTGAGAATCCCGTTGCAGCAACGTAGCTTCTACCATGGGAATTGGGAAGGAGAAGGAGGTATTCTGTAACATCCCGAAATTCAGGTAAAGCTATTTAACCCTTCTCTTTTGTCAAGTTGTCAAGATTAGCCCTTGAGTGAATTTTGTAGCAAATGAGTACGCTGGGCGTACTGGGGAGTACGTTGCGCGTACTCATGCGCTTAATTTGGACGCAGACTCACCTAGGTACGTTGGGTGTAGGGGGCCAGATGCAAACCCTAATATTTGGCTTGTGCACTATATAAGGAATGCTAAGGCTTTATCCTTAGCCACCATGTCAGAGAGTGAAACCCTAATAGAGCATTTCCTTCGTCCTTAAGCTTGTGTGTGAGTGTTTTGAGCTAAAAGTGCCTTTATGTGTTAGTGAAGAAGAAGGAGAGGAGCTTGTGGAGGCTAGGGCTTGAAGTGCAAGTTTGGATCTGAGTTCTTCAGAGAGAGGAGCTTCATCTAGAGGTATAAAGCTCAAAACTTTCCTCTTTATTTTGGTTTGGTGTTGCATGGACCATTTCTAGGGTTAAAAGTCCCAAAGGTGGAGACTTTATGAGTATAAGGGACTCCATGGACCTAGATCTGTCCCATTTCAGTGATATATGTGTTGTAGATCCATAAAAATCCCAACTTGGTCTTTGTTATGGGGTCATGCTTGAGTTATGAGCTTCTCTAGGATTTGAAGTGGAATGTTATGGGTGTTGGTGACTATTACAGCCATGCAAAGGCTTAAAGTCACCAACTTTATGGATTAAGAGGCTTAGGGATGGCCAGATCTGGAAGTTGGACGTTTTTCTTAACTGTTTAAGACCCCAAAAGCTTAGGAGTCGGAAATTGGGAGTTACGCGGGGCGTAATCCCAATACGCGCAACGTAAGGGGTCGCGTTCCCCGTTTCTGTGAGGTCGCCGGGTACGCCCAGCGTAACCCGGAGGGTTGACTTTTGTTGACTTTTAGGGTTTGGTCAACTTTAGGGTCCTTGAGCCATGAGAGGGGTAAAAATGGTCTTTTACCCTTCTGAGAGTGCTAAGAGAGGGAATAGTCCAGCCTTGAGAGTTGTATTGATTAGAGTGCTTATTCCATGTGATTAGGTGGAGGCTAGACCGGATTTTTACCGAGCTCGAGATTACCGAGTTACCCGAGGTGAGTCTTCTCAATATACTTTACCAAAGATTGGTAATTAGAGTTATGTGATAGAGTACCTTGTATGTTTTTGTATGATGTGATTTCTATGTGATTTGTGCTATGTATGATTCAGAGTTTATAGAGTTAGGACCAGAGGGTCCACAAAGTTATGGGATTGGAGGGTCCCACTGAGACACATTAACCAGACGGTCAAACAGAGTTATAGCCTCGAGTGGATAATATGTGTTGTATGTGGTAATTTGGGTAACTCACTAAACATTTATGCTTATAGTGTTGTGTTATGTGTTTCAGGTACCAGTGAGGATCGCGGGAAGGCGCCGACATGATCAGTACACACATGAGGAGTTTTTACACATTATGATCTTGGGTTGTGTTTCCAAGGATTGATATGTGATACAATGACATTTTTATAATATTTATGAATGAAAGTGTGTTTTTAAAATGTGAAAAATTATTTGAAG
Source organism: Lactuca serriola (assembly GCF_051521515.1). NCBI lineage: Eukaryota > Viridiplantae > Streptophyta > Magnoliopsida > Asterales > Asteraceae > Lactuca > Lactuca serriola. The sequence continues at coordinate 156,661,607 of NC_136409.1, forward strand.
AATTTGGGTGTTACATATTCAATGATATGGAGCTCAACTAGTTAAACACAAACCAAACACAAAATCGTGTAGAGTCTTTAATTCTCTGCATGTGTTGTGCTGATAATCCAATTAAATACAAAAGGCCAAAATGGTACTAAGTACTTTTTGGATTTTCATATAGTAAACTTTGACTAAAGAATTGTAAAATTACGAAAAGCCAAAATGGTACTAAGGAGGGTATTCAATCTTCTTTATTTGTAGCTCAAACAATATCGTCTTTAATGTGTTCGTCGTCTCTATGTGTATGTTGGTAAAACCTAATAAATACTTAGCTAAATGAATATTTGTACTTCTTACTTTCTACAATTGAAGAGAGTAATGATAAATTGTAAGAGAAAATTTCACCTAACATTTGTAATTGTGTAAGAGAAAAGATAAATTTTAAGCGTTCTTTGTCATATATTGAGCCGGTACATGTCATTTTCATGTTCTCTCTAGCTTTCCCAAATATATGTTGTGAATTTACCCTAAAAATTAAAGAAACTTTGCCCTAGAGAACCAATTTTTAAATATAAAATTATTTTTTACTTAAAAATCAGTTGTTTTATTTTTTCTTGAGTTTTAGTTGATTTAGTTGTGTTTTAACATATAAACATAATAAGATACCATGTTTTCAATTTCATAATCATATATTAAATCAAATAAAATAAACTATAAATTATGAACAACTTCATGTAAAATGCTTTACCCAACAAAAAAACATAAAAATCAATAGTCAATAGATTAAATAAAATAAACTATGAACTAAGAGCAACATTTTGACATAAAGCTTTTACCCAAAAGAAAAAAAACACAACATATATTGTAGGAATAATATTCTGGGAATGTACAAAAACAAACAAGAAATAAGAAAAAGTTGAGGCATGTGTTTAACACATTATCCTTAAAACAAATTTGCCCGCTATCGGGTGTTTGTTTCCCAGGATACAACAACTAGAAGTGGTTCTTCAAGACCACTCGAACCCTCATTAGGCCTGGATTTTACCTTTAATTCAGCAAGAAAACTAAGAAAATGAAATGGAGAAGAAAATAGTTTTTGTATTCTTATTGGTGTCCTTAAATGGTTGTATAGTAGTGTAACGACGTGAATTTTCTAAACAATTTTTCATTTTTAAATTATACTTTTAATAAGAAAAAACAATATCAGAACATAATGTATCCAATGTTATCATAACAAAACAATTCCCAGAATCTCAAACATAGTCTCTATGAGTGTGTACGGATCATGTCGGCGCCTTCCCGCTATCCTCGCTAGTACCTGAAACACATAACACAACAACGGTAAGCATAAATGCTTAGTGAGTTCCCCAAAATACCACATACAACACATACGCCTTTCTAGGCCATAACTTTGTGGGACCTTGCGGTCCAAGTGTCTCAGGGGACTTCCGTCTCGAATCCCGTTAGACCTTCTGGTCCTACCCATATTGAACTTCCGGTCCGTAACCTCCTGACCTTCCGATCCATGTCATCTTGACATTCTGGTCCATATCATCATGACCTTCCGGTCCTTATCATACATAACATACATAACACATACATATCACATATCAGCATATATCACATACATCTCATAACATATAAGACCTTCCGGTTACACATAGGTACCTTCCAGGTATAGTATAGTGAGAAGACTCACTTCAAATGAAGTCGGATAAACTCTTGTGCTCAACGTCCCGAACTATCCTCCTCATATCATTCAAATAACATTCCCGATCAATACTCACTCATAGTCTCATCTCTAAAGATTGGGTAGAAGGTCATTCTACCCCTCCCTGAACTCTCTGGAATCAGTCTTGACCAAACCCCTAAGGTTGAACGGAAGTCAACGGTCAAACTTTGACCCGACTCGTTGAGTACACATGGGAGACTCGGCGAGTCCATACGAGTCCTCTGAATCCCTCTAGCCTCGCTTGGCACGTCGAGTCATCCCCTTCACTCGACGAGTTACACCTGCCACGAGTCGCGGGGCAACCCCGACTCGACTCGTCGAGTCCACTTATGAACTCGACGAGTTGCTTCCATAATCACACTCAAGTGACCTTCTGAGGTCAGATCTGCTTTGTCTCACTTATAGATTTGACCTTCCCAAGCATGATAATCACGTAAAGGTTCGAACTTTAGGCCCATGCATCACACTATCATCTTTATATGCCAAAATAACCCTTCATATGATAACCTAAGCCCCAAACTCATAAAGGACTGCATAAAGCTGGAGAATAGGGACTCTCTGGACCTCTCAAGGTCCAGATTTGATGATATTGACACAAGGGGACATCACATACACTAGATCTCTTACCAAAAAGAAGAGAAAAAGCCCTAGATTCATGAAATCTATTACTCAATGAAGATGGACATGAATTCTTACCTCCCACAACAGCTCTGCATGAAATGATGGAAGATTAGTGTCCCACAAGACTGCCTAGCTCGAAATCCCCTCTTCCCTTTGCTAAAACACACCAAATAATGATGAATTAGCCCTCCTCTTGCACTACAAACGTTCTCTATGCTCTCTAGGGTTTCTCAGGGGTGAAGTGGCCGCAAATGAAGGCCATAAAGGCCTTTAAATAGGGCACAGACCCCGGGATTTAGGGTTTCTGCCGCCAGTGCAGACTCGTCGAGTCACCAAGCCGACTCGTCGAGTCCAATCATTAATCCAGTCAGCAAATCGTGATCCTACTCGATGAGTCTAGGCGCTAACTCGTCGAGTCCTTCTCTCTAATTCAAAAATAATGAACAATATAGAATACCTGGGAATCCGGATGTTACGATTCTCCCCCACTAGAATCAGACTTCGTCCTCGAAGTCTCGCTAGGGCAAACAACTTGGGGTGCTGCTTCTGCATCTCCAACTCCGGCTTCCAAGTCAGCTCAGATCCTCTCCGATGTTGCCACTGGACCTGAACCAGGGGCACTTCCTTGTTCCTCAGAACCTTGATCTTCTGATCCCGAATCGCGATTGGTCTCTCAACATAATTCTGATGGGTTTAAGCCATAAGAACTTTGCTATGTGCACATGCAAACCCTAATGCTTGGATCTAGGTTTCTCTAATTGAACATGCAATGTATCCAAGACTTCTATTGATAGATCTAGTGTAAACATTCAAATCATAACATATGAAATCAGATCTAAAGGAATACCTTGAATTACTTGCTTGAATCTTCTTGTCTTTTGAGCTTAGAGTCATAATTGTCACTCCTCTAATGGTTTACAAACACCAGCTAGCAAGAGGATGATAATAAAGAGAGAGGAGGGTAAGAAATCGGTCAGGGTTACTCCAATAACAAGGGTGCCGATTTCCTTGACCCCATGGGTCTTTATATATTAGTGAGCCTTTTAGGGTTTCACCCTTAAAACCCTAATTGGATAACTTAGGCCCTAAGCAATCCAATATCCTTATTGATAAGCCTTTGGACGATTTCTAGGCTCTTCCAAACCCTAAAATCATCCACCCTCTTATCCATAAGGAATCACAGCCCAAAATACAACTATCATACAATTGACAGTTTATGCCCCTTTACTTAATTAATCTCTTTAAGTCACCAAATTAATTCCTAATTAATTTACGACTTATATTAATCAAATAAAAATATTATTATTCTTTATATTATTCTCATAATATATTAATAATATTTCTTCTCTCATTATAAATCATCCTGTCAAGTTGCTATGGTGAAGGCAACCCAAAAGGACCATGCTCAACCAGGTCAAATACTTACCAAATATAGTTATAGCCTTAGACACTAATCCAACAGTCTCCCACTTGGATAAGTCTAGTAACTATATATATGCAAACACAAACCGATTAGCAATCGTAGCTCTCAAAGATGCTGTCAAATCTGATCTTTATCAGTTCTGTCCTTCAGATAAGGGATCGTACAGTCATCTGTTCAGATATCATGCGGATACAATCATAGTCCAACATTTAGTTTCTCGATCTCAGATTTATTCGACATAGAACTTAATCGAACACATCAATTTAGTTCTGACCGGGACCGGCACATAAGTCAAATCAAATCATCGAGTGGCCGAGATATCGCTTTTACCCTCTTAGGATAAAAGTAACAGATAAACTTCGACTTATATGCATTTACTTATTCGCCAATCAATCATACACAACAATGCGTTTTATAACATCAATTTACTGATGCGGTTTCGCATCATCAATGTACAACCAATTAACAAATAACAAACCATATATCTAGGTTTTAAGACCATATGATATTATCATCTTGCGATCACTTATAATATATATGTTTCAAAGTGATTCCATTAAACACGGGTTTGTTCCAATGCTTAAAACTAGTTCATAAGCACTCATGAACGTTGCAGCAAACATTTGCTATGTCTAATACCATTTAGACAATCTACATACCAATTCATGACAATCTTCTTTCATATCTACTTCCAACATATGAACGATTGTGGATCATTTGAATAATTCAATTATTCTTAATAACTTAATTATTCAGGAAGTCAAAACATGCAAAGTGAAACAATAGTTAAACAATTAACATAAGATAGTAATTTTACTCATAAATAATACTCCTTTATTTAATCATCAAATGTCAATTACATTTATCTATTATAAGTTTCTAAAACTATCTAATCTAAACTAATATCATCCTTCAGCCCAATACTCCTAGCATGCTGCATGTGCTTAGCCCTACTCAGTCCCTTCGTAAGCGGATCTGTTGGGTTATCTTCTGATGATGTTCTCTTAACCACGAGATGTCCTTCTTCTACTCGATGTCTAATAAAGTGATATTTTCTGTCGATATGACGAGATCTACCATGATCCCTCGGTTCCTTGGTTAAGGCAACTGCTCCTTCATTATCACAGAAAATTTCCATAGGCTCCTTTATGGCAGGTACAACTCCAAGATCACCAATGAAGTTCTTCAACCATATTGCCTCCTTCGATGCTTCGCTTGCTGCAATGTACTCTGATTCACACGTTGAATCAGCTACGGTTTCCTGCTTGGAACTTTTCCAAGTTACTGCTCCTCCATTCAGGGTAAAGACCCAGCCCGACTGCGAACGGTAGTTGTCCCTGTCGGTCTGAAAGCTGGCGTCACTATACCCTCACACCTTAAGTCATCACTCCCTCCGAGGACTAAAAACCATTCCTTGGTCCTCCGAAGGTACTTAAGGATATTCTTGACCGCAATCCAATGGGCTCTGTCAGGGTTCCCTTGATATCTACTGACCATGCTCAAAGCAAAGGGTACATCAGGGCGAGTACAAGTCATAGCATACATGATTGAGCCAACTGCAGAAGCGTAAGGTACTCGACTCATCTCTGCTATCTCAGCTTCGGTACTCGGACTTTGAGTCTTACTCAACTTGGCATTACTTTGTATCGATAATTCTCCCTTCTTTGAATTCTCCATACTAAAACGTTTTAGTACTTTATCTAAGTAAGTGTTCTGACTAAGTCCTATTAGTCTCATACTTCGTTCTCTCACTATCCTTATACCCAAGATATAGGAAGCCTCTCCGAGGTCCTTCATAGCGAAGCACTTCCCGAGCCAGGACTTAACCTCTTGCAGTGTTGGGACGTCGTTTCCTATGAGTAGTATGTCATTGACATACAGAACAAGGAAGCTGACTATACTCCCACTGGCTTTGACATATACACATGATTCATCTTCGCTTCGTACAAATCCAAACTCTTTGACTTTCTCATCAAAGCAAAGATTCCATCTGCGAGACGCTTGCTTAAGTCCATAAATGGACTTCTCAAGCTTACACACTCTATTTGGATGCTTCAGATTAATAAAACCCTCTGGCTGAGCCATGTAAACATCCTCAGCCAACTTCCTGTTAAGGAAAGCAGTCTTGACATCCATTTGCCAAATCTCATAATCATGAAATACGGCAATAGCTAGCATCACTCTAATAGACTTTATCTTTGCAAGTGGTGAGAAGGTCTCATTATAGTTAACTCCGGGAGTTTGAGGCAAGCCCTTCGCAACCAGTCGCACCTTATATGTGTGTACATTTCCATCCACGTCGGTCTTCTTCTTGAAGATCCATTTGCACCCAACGGTCTTACGTCCGGGCACATTATCAACCAAATTCCAAACTTGGTTGTCATACATGGATTGGATCTCGTTGTCCATTGCCTCTTTCCATTTTGCAGACTCCGGGCCTGCCATGGCTTCCTTATAGCTATTAGGTTCATCTAGATTTATTAGTGTACCATCACTAATATACGTGTCCCCTTCGGTAGTAATATGAAAACCACAAAACTGGGGTTGAACTCTAACTCTTTCGGAACGTCTAAGAGGTAAGGACTTGTCAATTGGTTCAATCGGAGTTTCCTCCTCGGGTTGAGCGCCAGCGGTAGAGGTTCCTTCATCACTCGATTCTTGAATCTCTTCAAGCTCGATCTGCCTCCCACTGTCTCCTTGGCTTATGAGTTCTCGCTCTCGGAAAACCCCTCTCCTCGCAACGAAGACAACATTGTCATTCGGTCTATAGAAGAGATATCCAAAGGATTTCTGCGGGTAGCCGATGAAAATACATCGCTCACTTCGAGGTTCGAGCTTGTCGTGAGTATCTCGTCTTACGAAAGCCTCGCAACCCCAAACCTTGATATGTGCTAACGAGGGAGCTTTCCCTGTCCACATCTCGTGAGGTGTTTTGGCAACCTTCTTAGTAGGGACTCGGTTAAGGATATGGGCGGCAGTCTCTAAGGCATACCCCTAGAATGAGATAGGTAGTGAAGTACGACTCATCATAGAACGAACCATGTCTAACAAAGTTCGATTACGCCTTTCTGCCACACCATTCAATTGTGGTGTCCTAGGTGGCATCAATTGCGAAACTATTCCGCATTCCTTGAGATAGTCGTGGAATTCAAGACTTAGGTACTCTCCTCCTTGATCGGATCGAAGCATCTTGATTTTCCTGCCCAATTGATTCTCCACTTCATTTTTGAATTCTTTGAACTTTTCAAACGTTTCTGACTTTTGCTTGATTAAGTAAATATACCCATATCTACTATAGTCATCGGTAGAAGTCACATAGAAGCGGTTCCCATCCTTTGTGGTTGATCTAAAGGGTCCACATACATCAGTATGTATGAGGTCCAATAAACCCTCACCCTTTCACATGTGCTAGTGAAGGGTGACTTGGTCATTTTTCCAAGTAAACAAGATTCGCATGTGTCATCTTCCCTAAGGTCGAATGAATCCAACACTCCATCCTTTTGGAGTTGGGCTATGCGCTTCTTGTTGACATGTCCAAGATGAGAATGCCATAAGGATGCTCTATCCATACTATTGGAAGAATCCATACACAATACATCATTTCCTAGGTTATCTACAACCATAACAGTTTCATAAATTCCATTACAAGGCATTGCTTCAAAGTATAAAACACCATTTAGATAAGCATAAATAGACCCATTCATATTATTAAATGAATATCTAAATCCTTGTTTAAACAACCCATGAAAAGAAATGATGTTTCGTGCCATATCTGGCGAGTAGCAACAATTATTGAAATCTAAATTCAATCCATTACTAAGCCCTAAAGAATACACTCCAATCTTGGTAACAGGCGACGATCTTCTGTTCCCCATGATTAGATTTATTCTTCCGAGCTCCACATCTCTACTTTTTCCTAGTCCCTGCAAATCAAAACAAATGTGGTAACGACATCCTGTGTCAAGAACCCAAGAAATAGTATGGGATGAATTACTAGATTTAATTGTGTATATACCTGCAAAAGACGGCTTGATCTTTCCATCCTTGATGGCCTGCAGATATTCCGGGCAGCTTCTCTTCCAATGCCCTATTTTGTGGCAATGATGGCACTCTGCCTCTTTCGGGTTAGGGTTGGGTTTATCAGGATCAACCTTGGTCCCACTAGAAGAGGAACCATCTCGGGAATTTCCCTTGCGGTGGCTCTTTGACGGAGCCTTCCTCTTTTTGCCCCTTCCCTGCCCTATAGCCAAAACAGGAGCAGTGGACGGATTGGGAGTTTGTGCAACAGACTTGTCCTTAAGGTTTCTCTCAGCAACCCTTAGGAGCCCTTGGAGCTTGCTTAGGGTGACCTCTTCCTTGTTCATGTGGTAGGTCATCCTAAATTGGTTGTAACACGGAGGCAAGGAGTGAAGGACCATGTCGATAGCCAAGTCTTCCCCAAAGTCGACATTCAACTTGCGAAGACGATCGACATACCTTTGCATCTTTTGCAAGTGCACGATTAGAGATTCTCCATTACCCATTTTAGTAGTGATCATGTTAGTGAAGATCTCGTAACATTCCTGCCTCGCGTTTTGATGGTATCTCTCCAATAAGTCTTGATGCATCTCGTACGGATACATGTCCTCATAGGACTTTTGGAATTCGGAGTTCATTGTGGCTATCATGATGCAATGAACCTTCGTTGCATCACGCTCATGAGTCTCAAAAGCAGTCATTTCAGCCGGAGTAGCGATTTCTGGATTGATCTTTTCAAGCTTCTCGTCAAGGACATACTCCTTGTCCTCGTAGTGAGCAATCGTGTGAATGTATCTTATCCATTCGCTAAAGTTCGTTCCATCGAAAGTCACCTTTTGACAAAGGCTCATCAATGTGAACGAGCTAGCAGCAGCGTTGTTGGTGTTCGACATCTACAAATAGAAAAGGAAAAAGTTTGATTAGAATTGAATCCCTAATTATCACCCAATATGAAAAATTAGGGTTAGGATCCAACAACATTATTTACATATTAGAAAAGGGATGCCGTAATCCAACATGCAAACAATTTGAAGGTAAGTGAATGACGATTCACTAATTCTCCATCACAAAACATAACCTTAAGTTTTAAATGCATTTAGAATTCCTAGATTTCGATGAGATTCATTGAACTTTTCAATGGCATGTTTAAATCTCGATATGCCCCTCTCATTTGTGACTGGGATGCCGAGGATCACAAAGTGGGTGTGAATAACCATGCAAATCTACACGGTGCTTTCATTGTTACAATCACCTATTCGATGTGCCGGTAAACCACACACGCTCCACCAAACTATGATAAACAATGAATCACCCTTTGCCACCTTTGCTTAGAACCAATTAGTGTGACGGTAAAATACACACGCTCCACTAACTTCTTAGCAAGGGTGCAAAGTGTAATTTCATGCGTTTGCATCAATTCACTTTTCCTAAAGTAACTAGGAGTGGGAATTTGAAAAATATGTAGTTACTTTGTATTTCAATATTATACTTTTAATGAGGAGATATGGTTGCCCTATCTTACCCATTCGGCTAACGACCCTCCACCGATCAAGTAAGCGGTGGGTGTGAGTGTACACCCATTAAGCGCCATTTTATAGGCAGCAACCTTATACCCACCTTATAGACCGGCTTCGTGAATGAGGCCTACTAACGGTAAGACTAGCATTTTAATTATACATACATACATATATATATATATATATATATATATATATATATATATATATATATATATATATATATAGCTTGTAATTATATAGTAGTATAGGGTTGAATTTTAAACTTGTAAAATTCTAGGGTTTGAAATTTAAATTGTCTAAATTAAACTTTTAATCACAAAATATAAATTTCAAAACTTGAGGACAAGTTTTAAACTTTTCAAAACATAAAGGATCAAATAACAAATAATTTAAATTAACCATTTAATCTCATAATTATCCATATTTGATTTATTTAAATGTTTCTTGCAAAACAATTTACCAATTTAATTAACAAAATCAATTAATATCATATAAGGAAATTATTATTCAACTAATTGGTAAATATCTTTTATTAGGTCAAGAATATACTCACATATATGTAAAAATCCGAATTTTATTGACCCATAAATATTAAGGCAAGTTTCCATAAGAAAAACAGCAAGAAATCCCGAAACTAGCTCCTTCTGATGCTCGAACTCGCCGAGTACCACAATGGACTCGCCGAGTCCACTATGGAACTCGCCGAGTTCATCAGGCAGAAGGCAAAAATCGAATTTTGCAAATAACAAGCAATCAACCAATGCATCAATTCAATAGAAACCAATCAAGGCTCACTGATGGGTTTGATCCATAAGAACTTTCCTATGTGCACATACAAACCCCAATGCTTGGATCTAGGTTTCTCTAATTGAACATGCAATGTATCCAAGACTTCTATTGATAGATCTAGTGTAAACATTCAAATTATAACATATGAAATCAGATCTAAAGGAATACCTTGAATTAGTTGCTTGAATCTTCTTGTCTTTTGAGCTTAGAGTCATAATTGTCACTCCTCTAATGGTTTACAAACACCAACTAGCAAGAGGATGATAATAGAGAGAGAGGAGGGTAAGAAATTGGCCAGGGTTACTCCAATAACAAGGGTGCCGATTTCCTTGACCCCATGGGTCTTTATATATTAGTGAGCCTTTTAGGGTTTCACCCTTAAAACCCTAATTGGATAACTTAGGCCCTAAGCAATCCAATATCCTTATTGATAAGCCTTTGGACGATTTCTAGGCTCTTCCAAACCCTAAAATTGTCCACCCTCTTATCCATAAGGAATCACATCCCAAAATACAACTATCATACAATTGACAGTTTATGCCCCTTTACTTAATTAATCTCTTTAAGTCACCAAATTAATTCCTAATTAATTTATGACTTATATTAATCAAATAACAATATTATTATTCTTTATATTATTCTCATAATATATTAATAATATTTCTTCTCTCATTATAAACCATCCTGTCAAGTTGCTATGGTGAAGGCAACCCAAAAGGACCATGCTCAACCGGGTCAAATACTTACCAAATATAGTTATAGCCTTAGACACTAATCCAACAAATTCAGGCTTGCATCCACCTGAATATCCTCTAGCGGCACCACCGGCGACTCGTCGGCTATACACTTCCTGAACTGATACATGTGGAAGGTATCATGAATCTGGCTCAACTCCGCATGTAGCTCCAACCGATATGCTACCCTGCCCACCCTCGCGGTCACCCTGAACGAACCAATGTACCGGGGCCCCAGCTTGCCCGTCTTCCTGAATCGAATCACTCCTTTCCAAGTAGACACCTTCAGGAGTATGAAATCTCCCACCTGGAACTCAGGCTCGGATCGTCGCCTGTCCGCATAACTCTTTTGGCGACTCTGAGCCGTCAACAACCTCTATCTGACCTGCTGTATCTGCTCGGTCGTCTGAAGCACTATCTCAGTGCTGCCCATCACGTGCTGCCCTACCTCTCCTCAGCAAATAGGAGTCCGACACCTCCTCCCATACAACAACTCGAAAGGAGGCATGCTGATACTCGAATGGTGGCTGTTGTTATAGGAAAACTCAGCCAATGGCAAATATGATGGGTTTTGGCCATAAGAACATCCTATGTGCTCATGCAAACCCTAATGCTTGGATCTAGGTTTCTCTATATTACATGCAATTCATCCAAGAATTTAAACCCTAGTTCTAGCATACAGTTAATCATATTAACATGTGAAAGGGTTTTTAGATCTTACCTTGATTGTTATGTAGCAATAACAATCTCAAATCCTCCTTGTAATGACTTTAGAAAGCTTAGAGTCACAAGTGTCACTCCTCTAACGGCTCACAAACACCAAGAGCAAGAGGATGAAGAATAAGGAGAAAGGAGGCTGCCCAAAATGTGTGGAAACCCTAGAGGAACTCTTATCCCTGTTTTTGAGGCTTAAGGGTACTATGAATACATGTAGGCTATTAGGGTTTTCAACTAGGAAACCCTAATTTGACTGCTTAAGCCCTAAGCAGCCCATGGACCCTTTTAGAATATCCCTTGGACGATTTCTATTGGGTTTCCCTATATAATTCGTCCAACCTATTATTCCAAGGTAATCCATAGTCCAAATGCAATTATCTTATAATTACAGTTCTAGTCCCTTAAGTTTAATTAATCTCTTTTATCCACAAAATTAATTATCAATTAATTCTTGACTAATATTAATTAAACAATATGATTTCTCCTTTAATATATTATTCTCATAATATATTAATAAATCATAATTAATCCTTTCTCTCCATAATTCATCCTATCAAGTTGCTTTGGTGAAGGCAGCCCAAAAGGACCATGCACCATCGGGTCAAGTACATACCAAAATAGTTATGGACTTAGACACTAATCCAACAGTCTCCCACTTGGATAAGTCTAATAACTATTTTGCATATGACTTCAGATCCTGATCTGCAATCGTAGCTTTCAAAAGCCGCTGTCAACTCTGATCCTATCAGATACACGTCCTTTAGATAAGGGATCATATATTCCTCCATTCTAGATATCGTATAGACTGAGACATGGATTTAAATCATTCTCTCTGTCTATGTGTTGTTTCTCGATTTCTAATTTATGACGACTAACAACAGACTACAATCGAACACATCAAATTAGTCTCGGCTTGGCCAAGCGCTTAGGTGTCATCACTAAATCATCGAGGGGCCCAAAGATATCGTTTTCATCCTACTTTGGATAAAAGGAACGGATAAAATTTGATTCAATGCTTGCTTGCACTCACTCACCGAATCACACACAACAATATGTTTTATGACACCAAGTTACTGGTGCGTTTACATATTATCAATGTGTAACCGACTCACAAGATACAGCTCGCACATCTCGGTTTCAAGAATATAAGATGTTATCGTCTCACCAATCACTCGTGATAAAATCCATGAGGTGATCCAAGTGAGCGTGGGTTTAATCCAATGCTGAAATCATATTCATAAGCACTCATGAACGTTGCAGCAAACATTTGCTTATGTCTAATACACTTTAGACAATCCACACACCAATTCACGATAGTCTTCATTCATACCTACTTCCAACATATGAACGACTGTGGTCTGTTTGAATAATTTGATTGTTCTGAATCAATTTAATTATTCAGGAAGTCAAAACATGCAAAGTGAAACACAAGAATAATACTAATCCCATATGACCCCAAACTTTGGGTATAAATAAAACATTTTATTTAATCACCATATTGATTACTCATTATTTGTTGTTTCGGGTAATCAACTTCTTACTTGAATTATTACTACACTTGTCCCATGCTCTCAGCATGCACACAATGTTTACCTACGGTCTTTACTTTGTGAAATAGATCAAATGAACACATTTCCAATCATACTCATTTCACAACTCCCAATCCTCATCATAAGTATAAAAATATCAAATTCTTGTTACTTATGCTAGATTCTAACATTTTATGCAATGATTCTTTCGTAAAGTCATAGCTCAAAATCATCAAGACTTGGGTAATCTCTATCAGAAACAATTCTATAGATATGATGTCTCTCACTCAAAGTACATTCCTTTGAACATCCTTCTTGCATAATAGTTTCTAATCTAGATATAGATTCTCAATATCCAACTCCCAATATGGAAACATTTCCATATTTGCCATATGACAATTCATTCTTAATAGAATCTTATCTATTCATAATAATGTCGATATGGTCCATCCAATACAATACTTCCAACTACTCACAAGCGACCAATCCTCAGCGAACTTTGGATCGTCCTTTGATAGTTGTTTAATTATTTTAGTCAAAACCGATTCTTGTCCTTTTTCCCTCAAAATGCGCTAGACATTTGGAAAATTTTAGAATGGTCAAATATTATAGTATTTGCAATCGATCCTATACCCGAAGCGTATGGGACACGATGCATAATGTCTTACATAAAGATCTGATACTTTATCAATCTCCTGCCATAATATTTTATGTGCCACGTTCTCACAATTCGAGCTATGCCATAATCATAATCGAAATTTGAGAACACATTATGTATCCTTGACTAAATTTATTAACATTACACAACCTAAGCCTTTAGATTTGAAATGAAGCATAATATTCTCTCCCTTAATTATAGCAAAACAACTATTCAACCCTTACGACTTTGCAAAGTATAACTCTTGTTTTCTATAATTAATATTGCTAACTTGCAATACTTGCCTTAATAATCATACAAGCACAACATTTATGCCCCCACTATCTTGATGATTATTATCATATAAGCATAACACTTATGCTCCCACTAGCTTTGACATGTAATCCTTTATCTAAGCTTCTTAAACTTATACACTGTAACGCCCGTAGATTACGGCTAGTCAATTTAGAGACGATAAACATCAAAAATGACTTTTTGATGGAAGATTATTTAGAAGGATTAATCTTAACCAAGTTGCAGTATATGTCACAAGGTTTCCGTGCATATAAAGAACGCCGAAATCCGAGTTATAACGAAGAAGTTATGACCTGTCGAAGTTTCACGACAGAACCGACACGACCTAGCGCGACCCAGCGCGACGTAGATAGTGAATTTAAGGTAGATAGATATCTATCCTTAGTGATCTAAATGAGAATTGAAGATCTCATCGATAGTAGTGCAACGACGGAAAGACGGACGGAATCGGAGTTCAGATGAAGGAGTTATGAATTTCGAACGGAGTTTTCCTGTCCCGGTCTACTAAAGATAATATATAAGTAATATACTTATAATATATTAAAAATAAAGTCAAAATTAGCCAATGGAGTCTAAAATAGAGTTGTAGAGCATAATCTCACCTTCGCGGCGATATAAAGAACGTCGAAAACGGAGTTCGTATGCGAAAGTTATGAATTTCTGAAGTTCGGGGCGCGAAACCCCAAAACTGTCAGAGACCACGACGTGGCAAGCAGTGCCACGACGTGGCAAGTGTCCTGACACCTCCGAAAGGCCCCCAGATGCAACTTGGGATGACGCATGCAGTGACAACCAAGCCCACGACGTGGAACAAGGTTGCCACGACGTGGCAAGGGCCAAATTTGCCCTATAAATAGATTTGAAGGGCCAGGCGTTTAGGGTTGCTATTTTCTCTCTTCTCTCTCCCGTTTGCATCGTTTTGCGTGCCAGAAATATCCCGAAGCCCCGGTATTATTCTCGAGCCCCGAGGCAAGTCCCGAGATCCCGAAGATCCCGAGAAGTGCGGTTCCCGAGCCGAAGCTCTGCCCGCGAGAAGTTCGATTTTTGAAGAGATCTTCCAGATCTGCTGAGGATTACTACTTCTGCAAGTCGTAGTGCTGTCCGATCATCTTCTGATCAAGTGAGTGTATACTACCTTTCACAAACACGATAATAATACAAGTATGGTTTGAGTGTATTAAGTATATTGCTGTTTATACGAGTGAGTGTGTAGTTACTTTCTTCTAACACATAAATATTAAGTATTTTCTATAAAATACGTGCTATGTGTATGATATAAAGTTGTTTATATGTGTGGGTGTATAGTCCCTTTCATAAACACGGGTATAATACAAGTATTGTTTGAATGTATCACGTATATGTTTGGGAGAGTGTGTGGTTACTTTCTTCCAACACATAAATATGAAGTATTTGTTATAAAATACGTGCTATGTGTTTATATATTGTTGTTTATTTGAGATAAGTATGGAATGAATGTTTTATATAGCTTTTAAATGAGTTAAACTGTATATGTATTCCATATCTACAAATATGTTGGGTAGAACATGGGTAGATGAGATAGTTGGTATGTGATAAAATGATGATGTATGTAAGATGATTAAGAATGATATTGGCAGATGCACCAATTAGAGAACGTCATAATGCTAGCAGATGCGCTCAAGCATAGTATTGGTAGATGCACCAAAGAGAAAGTGACATAATACTAGTAGATGCACTTAAGTATAGTATTGGTAGATGAAACTAAAAGAGCATGCCTTAATGCTAGCAGATGCGCTTGAGAATAATATTGGTAGATGCACCAAGTAGTGAATGTCGTGATCTTGGCAGATGCGCCAAATAGAGATTGTCATAACAATAGCAGATGCGCTTATAAGATAATGTCGGCAGAGGCGCTTAAAGGATAATGTTGGCAGATGCGCCTTATGTAGCAATGGAAGTTTGTGTAAATTCCTTAGGTCAATCCTTAGGAATGAAGGAATGACAAGTAGTTGAATTCCTAGGGTAAAATCCTAAGAAACATAATAGGGATGAGTAATTGAGTTGATTGTTTGATGGTTGAATATAATAATTGTATTATTGTGGGTTGAAAACCCTATATGCTCACCAGGCTCCCAAGCCTGACCCACTCAGTTTTCTTTGCATTACAGGTAATGGCACCAGAGTATAAGTTGGTGGACTTGACGAGAGATTTTGGATTATAGGCCAGTAGTTATGAATAACTGTTGTAAGGTCTATTTATTATTGTTTATGCTTTTAGTCTGTATCGGAACATGACATCCCGAGGTTTTATTATTTAATGAAAATACATTCTCTTTGAGAAATGCTTTGATAAATCTTTATCATATTTTGGGAACAAATTCCGCAACTGTTTTCTTTAAAAGATTACTCTGATTTTAAAAACAAGCATAAACAAATCGGTCTTTTCTGGCCGTGAAATTGGGGATGTCACAGTTGGTATCAGAGCATTAGTTTAAGCGAACTAGGAATTTGTAGGATTTCTAGACTTAAACTTAGAATGCTAAATGAAGTTTTGAGATGTGTGTCTGTTATATTTTAGACACGAGCACTAGTATATTTTAGCAAAGTTGCCTAAAATGCTTTATGTGCTAAATGTTATATGTTGCCATATATGATATTATTTGTTCGGATCTATGGTCTGTTGCCGACCGGATCTGGAAACCTTATGTGTTTAGGATTCTAAACGTATGGCTACGATATTAGAACTAGCATATAAACGCTTCGGAGTGATAAGGACGATTTGAATATCTATCGTGAATGAGGATCTAATTTCACCTTATTCGGTGTATAGATCAAAAATGGTGAGAACAAGAAGTGGAGTTGGAAATGCTGATAAAAATAGGAATCAACCACCAGTGATTGAACAAGTACCTGTCGTAGCAGCAGCACCTGAGCCAATAACCATGGCTGGTGTGCAAATGATGATTCAGACGATGTTGGATCGTCAGATGGATGAAACTTGACAGTTGCTTCAACAAAATCGTGAAGAACTGTCAATTCAAGTGGAAGAGCCTGAATTAAATGAAGGGCACTCGGAAGGAGGAAACTTCAGTGGATCTGTTGGTCAAGCCAACCCACCGATAGTTAGGCAAAACAACCAGAATGGAAGGAATGATGTAATGGGATGCAAGTATAAGGATTTTCTGACTTGCAAACCATCGACCTTCACTGGAAAGGAGGATCCGATCGGAGTTATGGATTGGATATCGGAAATGGAGCTAGCCTTCATGACGTGTGGTTGCAGAGGCAAGTTGCAGACCACTTTCGCAGTACGTCAGTTCAGGGGTGGGGCTGTTCGTTGGTGGAACACTTTGGGGAAGATCCTAAGTCCTAATGAGCCACTGCAACTGACCTGGGCAGAGTTCTTGGTGCAATTCAAGCGCAAGTTCTGCTCGGCCCAAAACCTGCTAGAGTTGGAGAACAAATTTCTGATATTGAAGAAAGGCAGCATGTCAGTGGATGAATACACTAATGCCTTCACAGACAAGATGGAGTTTGCTTTGCGCATCGTCCCCGACGAACTAACAAAAGTCGACCGATACGCAAAGGGACTCCCTTGGGAGTATGCGGTGCTAGTGCATCAGGCACCTACTCTAGAGGCAGCTATTTGGGCTGCCAAGTCTGTTGAGAATATGATCAAGGGGAGGACTGACAGTAAGGTTGAAGTTGGCGAGAAGAGAAAGTTAGAAGGAACTTCAGGTTCTAATGAGAAAAGAAAATTCTCGAAGTCTGGAGGAGGAGGAAAGGATGAGGCAAGGTGGTGCGATAAGTGCAAGAAGAAGCACTCAGGAAAATGTGGCGTGGAGGTGGCATGTTTCAAGTGTGGAAAGCATGGGCATTACGCCGATGAATGTATTTTCAACAAAAAGGTGTGTTACGAATGTAACGAAGAGGGGCACTTCAAGCAAGACTGCCCAAGGGAAAAATCAAGCAGCAAGGCTAGAGGCGCCGCTAAAGCTAAAGGCAAGAGCATTTCAAATGATCCTTGATGAAGCAGATGGCAATGCAAGGAATCAGGAATAAGGATCTTATATCTAAAGATCATGTTTTAAGGTAGCGATATGAAAAGTATCATGTATGTAGCCTATTAGAGGCATAGTATAGGGTGAACTTGAACTTTTGTGTAATCGTTTCAAGGAATTAATATAAACCCTAATTTTGCTAACTGATGTGTTGAATGATTGTCTGATTTTCTTGTATGGTGACTTGGTCGACTGCGGGACAATACTTGAAAAAATATGTTAATACATATTTCTTAGCAATCTTATTCTAACTCCAAGTAGTAGCTCAAGATTCTAATCTTCAAGTAATGCGATCGAAATCCATTTCTTCACGATTAGATTCCGCTCACTTCTTCCTTAAGCTTCCTTTCTTTTCTTCGATCCTACAAGACATCGAAATGTAATCTTATCACATCATGTATGAATCTAGAATAGGAACTTAAGAGAGTTAGTTAATGGATTTTACCTAAAGCAGAGCCATACGTTTTGACTCTCCCATCTCTTAGATCTCTTAGGTAAATAGGGCAGCTTTGTCTCCAATGCCCCTTCTCTTGGCAATAAAAGCAAATTGACTCTTTTGGAACAGAACATGGAACTACTTCTGACTTTGCCTTTCTCTTATGATCAAACTTTTCGATCATGGCATGCCTTTCGTTGCCATTGCCTATATCCATAGAGGTCTGGAAGGCAGATCCACCAATCAACTTTGCTTTTCCAGTGTGCCAAATCATTGCTGATTCAGCAGCAATAAGCATATAGGTGAGATCAATGAGGTTTACGTCGTGGTTCATCATATAGTACTCTCTTACGAACTCACTATATGAGTCAGGAAGTGACTGAAGAACCCAGTCAACAGCCAGCTCCTCACAGACAACAGATCCCAACATTCTTAACCTATCAATGTGTGACTTCATCTCTAGGACGTGTGCACATAATGACTTTCCTTCTACATGTTTACTTGCCAAAAGGGCTTGAGTGAGTTTGAACTTTTCAATCTTTTGAACTTGTGGGTTAGGGAGAATAATAGGAGGAGGTGGAGGAAGTGAAGCATGATCTCGTGTTCCTCGATCGAATCGTGGAATATCATCTTCATGTGAAAAACTTATTCCACGGGATTTGGGAAGACCATAGTTGTCATACTTTGACATCTATAAAATGGGAGAAAAATAAATTCAAGTTAACTGATTGATTGAGTCCTTAATAAATCACCCAAATGAGATATTAAGGCTAGGACCCAACACAATACTCTACAACCTAGAAAATGGATGCCGTAATCTAGTTACATAATATTTGAAGGTAAGTGAATGACGACTCACTAATTTCCACCATGAAAAACGAAAAGAAATTTAAGTTTTAAATCTATTGAAAATTCCTAGATTTTTGAGATTCATTGAACTTTTCAATGGCATGTTTAAATCTCGATATGCCCCTCTAGTTTGTGACTGGGATACCGAGGATCACAAAGCGGGTGTGAATAACCATGCAAACTTACATGGTGCCCCCACATGTTACAATCATCTATTCGATGTGCCGGTTAACCACACACGCTCCACCGAACTATGACAAACATTGAGTCACCCTTTGCTACCTTTGCTTAGAACCATTTAGTGTGCCAGTTAACCACACACGCTCCATTAACGTCTTCGCAAGGGTACAAAGTGTAATTTCATGGAATTGCATCAATTCACTTTTGCCTAAAGTAACTAAGATTGGGAATTTGTAAAAGCATTTAGTTACTTTTGTACTTCATTATACTTATAATCGAAGGTTTTTGTCCTATCCTACCCGTTCGGCTAACGACCCTCCACTAGTCAAGAGTGCATTGGGTAAGAGTGGATACCCATTCAATCGCCATTTTATAGGAAATTTCCTTAAACACCCCTTATAGACCAGCTTCGTGAATGAGGCCTACTAACGGTAAGATTGACTGTTTACTCATACATATATAATACTAGACTTTTAATGTTATATATAGTATAGGGTATATTTTACACTTTTAAAATACTATGTGTTCTAATTTAATAAATTATACTTTTAATTTTATTAAATGTAAACCAAAACTTTATGGGTTTATTAAGTCTCTTTTAATTATACACCTTAATTAATTAATTAAACCATAAGGGCGTGATTTGAACTTTTCAAAACAATACTAGGGTTTTAGAATTTAACATTTCTAAATTAAACTTTTAATCAACTTTTAAATTCCAAAACTTGAGGGCAAGTTTTGAAACATTTCAAAACATTAGGGTTTAACTTATTTAAATTTGAAAACCAAAACTTTTAAGTTCTAATTTAAACTATAAAACCTAAAGGGATTAATTTGAAACTTTTCCAAACTTTGTCAAGAATATTCTAGATCACATAATTCAAATAAGGCAATTAACTATTAATTGGTGGTTATCTAATTAGATCTAGTTCAAATTCTTGCAAGATAAAGATCAAATAATTCATATAATTTAACATTTATCAAATAAGGTAACATTATCTAATTAGATGACCAAAATCTTTTATTTTGACAAGGATAATCATAAGGGATCAACAAAATTCGATTTTTTTAGTTTTAAACAATTATGGCAATTATCCAAAGTCAAAATAGGTAAAAATCCCGAAAATCCGCCTGTCTGACAGCTAAACTCGCCGAGTCCCCTTATGGACTCGCCGAGTTCACCCTACTCGACGAGTCCACATTGGAACTCGACGAGTTTGTCAGGCAGATGGTCAAAAACTCGATCCTGCAACATGAATGAATGTACTAGGCATCAATACAATATAAACCAATCAAGTCTCTGATACCACTGATGGGTTTTGGCCATAAGAACATCCTATGTGCTCATGCAAACCCTAATGCTTGGATCTAGGTTTCTCTATTGTACATGCAATTCATCCAAGACTTTAAACCCTAGTTCTAGCATACAATTAATCATATTAACATGTGAAAGGGTTTTTAGATCTTACCTTGATTGTTATGTAGCAATAACAATCTCAAAACCTCATTGTAATGACTTTAGAAAGCTTAGAGTTACAAGTGTCACTCCTCTAATGGCTCACAAACACCAAGAGCAAGAGGATGAAGAATAAGGAGAAAGGGTGCTTCCTAAAACGTGTGGAAACCCTAGAGGAACTCTTATTCCCGTTTTTGAGGCTTAAGGGTACTATATATACATGTAGGCTATTAGGGTTTTCAACTAGGAAACCCTAATTTGACTGCTTAAGCCCTAAGCAGCCCATGGACCCTTTTAGAATATCCCTTGAACGATTTCTAATGGGTTTCCCCATAGAGTTCGTCCAACCTATTATTACAAGGTAATTCATAGCCCAAATGCAATTATCTTATAATTAGAGTTCTAGTCCCTTAAGTTTAATTAATCTCTTTTAGCCACAAAATTTATTATCAATTAATTCTTGACTAATATTAATTAAACAATATGATTTCTCCTTTAATATATTATTCTCATAATATATTAATAAATCATAATTAATCCTTTCTCTCCATAATTCATCCTATCAAGTTGCTTTGGTGAAGGCAGCCCAAAAGGACTATGCACCATCGGGTCAAGTACATACCAAAATAGTTATGGACTTAGACACTAATCCAACAAAATACGTGTCCCAACTCCCTCCGAAGTCCAACACACATGCCCGCAGCATGTCCTCGAGCATCTGAATCATCCGTTCACTCTGTCTGTCCGTCTGTGGGTGGTAAGCGGTACTGAACTACAGCCTCGCGCCCAACTCCTCGTGGAACTTCTTCCAGAACCTGGAAGTGAAACGAACATCTCAATCTGACACAATCGAGATCGGTACTCCATGCCGTGATACCGCCTCCCTCACATACAACTCTGCTAGTCTCCCTGCAGAAGAGCTCTCATTGATAGCAAGGAAGTGAGTGCTCTTCGTCATCCGGTTGACAATCACCCAAATTGCATCGACACCCCTCACGGCCCTTGGCAATTTGGTGATAAAATCCATGGAAATATGTTCCCACTTCCACTGGGGAACTTCAAGTGGCTGCAACTTGTCGTGCGGACGCTGGTGCTCAGCCTTAATCTTGCAACAGGTCAAGCACCTCTCAACAAACCATGCAACATCCCTCTTCATACATGGCCACCAATAATCTTTCTTCAGATCCAAATACATCTTAGTGGCCCGAGATGGATCCAGAACCTCGATCTGTGCGCCTCCTCCATCAAAGTGGTACGTGCCCCGACTGCATACGACACCCAAATCCGACCCTGAAAGGTTATAAGTCTGCGACTATCGGTAACGAACTCAGGTACCTGCCCGATCAACCGCTTTCTCTTGCGGTTCTCCGGTATCACAGCCTCTGCCCGGGCCTCCCAAATGGTGTCCAACACCGGAGTCATCACTGTCAACCACATACAAATGTCTCGAATCGGGGCACTCTCCGCCATACGGCTCAGGGCATCAGCTACAACATTAGCTTTGCCTGGGTTGTACAGGATCTCACAATCGTAATCCTTTACCATGTCCAACCATCTCCTCTGGCGCATATTCAGGTTTGGCTGATCCATCAAATACTTCAAGCTCTTGTGGTCCGTGTATATGGTACACCGAACCTCATACATATAGTGACACCAGATCTTGAGGGCGAACACCACTGCCCCCAACTCCAGATCATGGGTGGGATACCTCGTCTCATGCGGCTTCAACTACCTCGATGCATACGCTATCACATGCCCCCTCTACATAAGTACTGCACCCAACCCCGATATCGATGCATCACAATACACCACTAAATCCTCCACCCCTTCCGGGAGGGACAACACTGGGGCCTCGCATAATCTCTGGCGAAGTGTCTTGAACGAGGTCTGCTGCTCCGGACCCCACGAAAAAGCAACACCCTTCCGGGTCAACCTGGTGAGAGGCACGACAATCTTGGAGAAATCCTTGATAAATCTCCTGTTGGATTAATGTCTAAGTCCATAACTATAATTGGTAAGACTTGACCCGACCCGGCATGGTCCATTTGGATTGCATGGCATCATGCACTTGGATAGACTATAATGAGAGAAATAAGACACTTATGGTTATTAATATATTATAAGTTCTAGTATATTAATAATAAGAATAATAAGATTATTTAATTAGTATTGATCAAGAATTAATCTAGGATTAATTAAGTGATCAAAAGAAGACTAATTAAATATATGGGTTGATTGTGTAAATCATCCATACTTGTATAGTGGGCTAATGCTCCATGGATAATCAAGTTGGGCTAAAACCCATAGGATGGTCCATGGATGCTCCATGGTGTATTTGAACCCATGGATCCAAGGAAATGGAAAGTCATGACAATTAGGGTTTACCCTAATTATAACACTATATAAAGATCTTATTCTTGACAAAAATCGGCCACTAGTGTGTGTGATGAAGGGCTAGCCGATTTCATGAGTTATAGATTTCTCTCAAGTTATTCCAAGTGTATTTGGTGTTGTGTGAACCATTTTAGGTGTCACACTTGGGGCACTAGGCACTCAAGCTTCATGAAGGCTTCCTACATTAAAGAGGTATGTATTCTATCTTGTTATATTCATTATTTTATATGCTAGATTAGGATAATACCTTGGAAAGTTCTTATTTGCATGTATAATAGAGAAAACATAGATCCAAGGTATTTAGGGTTGCATGTACACTTAGGAGTGTTAGAATGCTCATAACCCAACAGTGGTATCAGAGCCTAGGCTTGTTTTCAATTATACTTGATGCAAATTGCTGAAAAATGCTGAAAAACTCGATTTTCTGGCTTTCTGGGCACTGGAATCGGCGAGTCCACTGATGAACTCGCCGAGTCCATGAGTAAAATCATCCTACTCGTCGAGTAGGTTCATGCACTCGACGAGTAGGAGCCCCAGACAGCATATTTTCGAGGTTCTTGGCTAGAAATGGACTAGGAACATTACCCTAAGTTGTTTTTGAACTTATAAACTTGTTTTTGATGTGGTAATGTTCATGCTAATCCAATTTCAAAGATAATTGTCAATAGATTCATGCTTTGTATTAGTTTAAGGTTTAGACTAATTACATGAAAAAGTTTGATTTGAATTATCTTGTTCTTATGAGTTGCTTAGATTAATAGAAAGTTGAGTGAAATAGTTGTTTTCAATCCAAATTAATCTAACAGGTGATTTTAAAATGTGTTTTTGTAACTTGTCCTCAAGTTATATGAAAAGTCACATTTAAGTTTCATAAAACTCATAAAAGTTGGCAATGGTTACAAAATATGAAGAGTCTTGTCCTTAAGTTATGGAGGTTCAAGAGTCACTTCAATAATAAATAAATAAATAAAAGTGTAACCTTAATTAATTCCATAAGTTATAAAATAAAGGAAAAAGTTAATTCTTTTATTAGTTTAAAGTCTTCCATAACTTGTCCTCAAGTTATGGAACTTGAAGAGTTTTTGGATTAAAACTACTTTAAACACATAAGTTATGGAATTAATTAGTTTTGAATAGTTTCAAAAACTTGCCCTCAAGTTTTGGAATTTGTAAAGTTTTCTCTTATGAATACTTTAATTCCAAGTTAGCCCTTAAAATTTTAAAAAGTTAAAATTCAACCCTTATACTTTATAATATTATAAGTTAATAATATATATATGTATAAGAGTAAAGTCAGTCTTACTGCTAGTACGCCTCATTCACGAAGCCGGTCTATAAGGTGGGTATAAGGTTGTTGCCTATAAAATGGCAACTTAATGGGTGTCCACTCTCACCCACCGCTTGCTTGACTGGTGGAGGGTCGTTAGCCGAACGGGTTTGACAGGACTAGAATTCTCCCTTCATTAAAAGTATTAATGATAAATACTAAGTAACTAAACTCTTAATAATACCCAATCTTAGTTACTTAGGAAAATGTGAATAAGGTGCTAATCCATGAAATTACACTTTGCACTTTGTTTAAGTCGGTTAGTGGAGCGTGTGTGGTTAACCGGCACATCGATTGAGGGGTAAACACTTAAGGGTACCAAGTAATTTGAATGGTTACTTCACACCCTATTTTGTGATCCTCGGCATCCCAGTCACAAAACCTGAAGGGCACACTCGAGATTGAAACATGCCATTGAACAGTTCAATGAATCTCAAAGATCTAGGAGTTTCAAAACCAATTAAAACCTAATAATACATTTCGTTTATCTTGGTGGAAATTGGTGAATCGTCATTCACCTACCTTCAAATATTTTATAGCTTGGATTACGGCATACCTCTTCTAAGTTATAAAATAGTTTGTTGGGTCCTAGCCTTAATATTTCATATTGGGTGTCATATTAAGGACTTAAGATCAACTATCTTGAATATCTCCCAAAAGATGTCTGGTTTAGACATTTATGATCTTCCCAAATCTCTTGAAACAAGCTTTCCTAAATGAAGATGATGTCCCTTGGAAATCATACTTCTTTCACCTCCTCCAATTATCCTCCCTAACCCACAAGTTCTTGAAAAGTTTAAGGTCACTCAAGCCCTATTGGCAAGGCAAGGTCTAGGTGTGATCACATCTTGGAGATGTAGTCACATATTGACAAGCCGGGAGAGTTGGGTGTCAAAGTCTTGAGAAAGTTGGTGGTTCAATCACTTTCTAAGTCACATAGTGAGTTCCTTTGGGACACCTATGAAACAGACTATGACAAGACCCTTAATGATTTTATATATTTGCTAAGATCAACTTCCTAAAACTTTATGGACATTGACAATGATGACATTGGATATCTAGTAAAGCTCTCTCTTCCCAGTGGAAAGGGATCGGCCATAGTCAACTCGGTTGACCAAATGGTAAAGAGAAAAGCTAAGTCTGTGATAGTCCTGTGTACCATTATCAAAGGGTCCATATGTTTATATTGCCAAAGAAAGGGGCATTGGTTGCGAAGCTGCCAAATTTACCCAAGGAGGTTAAAGTCAATAAGTTTGACTCTACTTCAGGTAAAGTCCACTATCTAACTCTGCTAAGTTTCTATTCTGAGAATCTTATTACATGATGTGACTGGGTCACATGTTGATGTTTTAAGAATCAATGAAAAGTAAAGAAACTTAAAGAAAGAATATGCTGAATCTGATCGCATAGATGGAATTCTATCGCGTAGTTTGAAGATCGGATTCTTGAGCTACTTCTTAGGAGTTATGAGATATTGCTTAGGAATAGATAACAACAAGTTTTCATATGGATTGTAAGGATAAGTTTTTCCGCAAAGTTTTAAAATAAAAGAAAATTTTAGATTTTATTTATTTTAAAATGTCCTTACAATGGCATTTGAGGAAAAATTGTTGCTTATATGATTCCATTAATAGCAAGAGTGGAAATATGAAATTGATTCTTTCATTTGTGGTAATGTCTAAATTTACCAAATAAGGAAAGATACTCATCACCCAAGTTGCAATTGGACCGGAACTTGGAATCATGCAAGTTGTATAGCATGATGAATGAGAACTTTCAGGTATTGGAAAAATTAAGACTAATTACTCGGGCACATGGATGTGTGAGTCAAGTAAAGGACTAAGGGATCGATTACACATTCTTGTGCACTGATTAAGTCCACCACAAAAGATTGATAAGATTATTCGTCATAGTTTACTAAAGCTCAATAAACATGATTATACTTACAAGCTTAAGTGTAACTTTGAGACATTGGAAAAGGTTCCAATGTATGACAGAGCGAATAAGAAGAATCAAATTAGGCAAAAGGATAAAAGTTTCTCAAATCTGAAAAGATGGGAGAGTACTTTAGTATCAGTTTTGTGATCATCTTAATG
This sequence comes from Lactuca serriola, assembly GCF_051521515.1. Lineage (NCBI taxonomy): Eukaryota > Viridiplantae > Streptophyta > Magnoliopsida > Asterales > Asteraceae > Lactuca > Lactuca serriola. Next base: position 156,688,401 of record NC_136409.1, read on the forward strand.
ATTAAGAAACCATATCAAAATTAGTTCTCTAAGGAAAATCTTAGTGCATTCTTGTGACTAAGAAGAGGAACTTGAATTGTTGAAATGGTTAAATCAAGAAGATGAGTCATACTTCGTTCCAATACAAGTCTTAGAGTCATACTCCAAGATTGTAACTTGAGTGACATGTCTCAAAGAAGGTTTAAAACACTTGTCAAATGTAAGAGTAAAAGTTTTCTACTCTTGTACATTTGAAATTGGTAAGTTGTGATGTTTTGGATAAAACAAAGACCAACTTAGGCCAATTGTGTGAAGTGTTTGTCTTGGTTAGAATCCACACTATCTCTTGGATGTTTGATAAGGGAGTCTTATAGGTCAAGAGGACAGTGGGAGTCTTAAAGGTCTTGAAAGTTTCAAGAACTAATCAAGAATAAAAGCTGAAGTTCTTCACTAGCACACGACTTGAGGTTTATAACCTATCGTGTAGACATATTCTGTGCCCATTCCAGTTAAAGTTGGCTTTGCATATGAGTTCTTAGAGTTCTCAATTTGTTGCACAACAACTTGGAAGCAATGGCAGGCCCTTGAGCTGCCAGGTGGCAAGAAGTTAAGATTGAGTTCAATCCATATGAGTTTGGATTTGTCATTATCCTTGTCTTGTGTCTATGGTTTTGACAATTCACATGGATGAGAACTCATACACCATTAAATCTAAGTGTCATAAGGTTTCTCTCTGATTCATGAAAATGATGGTGAGGAAACACTTTCACTAAGTAGATTTTAGCTAGATAGCAATTGTGATATTTGCATTCTCAAAGTCGTTAGTGGAGCGTGTGTGGTTTACCGGCACACTAACCTGGACTTGTGAGAAGTGGCAAAAAGGTCTAACCATTATGATTACGGCATCCCTCTTCATAATTGTTTAGACACACAAGTGTGATATCTAAGGGAAGGTGTGTGATTTTGATAAAGTCTTATCAAAACAATCTAGTATCAGAAATCTGAACTTTGGTAAGAAAGTCAATGAAGTATTGATTTCTAGAAGTCTAGTTGATTTCTGAATACATGTCAAAGCTAGTGGGAGCATAAGTGTTATGCTAATAATCATCATGTTAGTGGGAGCATGATAATTATGATAAGTATTGCAAGTTAGCAATGTTAATTATAGAAAACAAAAGGTTTCAATTGGGAAAAGTTGTTTTGCTATAATTAAGGGAGAGGAAATTATACTTCATCTCAAATCTATAAACTTAGATCGTGAGGTTTTAATCATTTAGTCAAGGATATATATATATATATATATATATATATATATATATATATATATATATATATGAATTTCATGTTGGAATGGCTCAACATAAGGAAATTTTGTATATGAGTCCATTATTTGCGTTCTAAAATTCAATTATGATTACGGCATCCCTTTTCATAATCTGAATTATGAGAACTTGGCAAATTGAAATGGACATATTATAGCAAAAGACTGGTTTAGTCTTTATGTGAGACATCATGAATCGTGTCCCATATGCTTTGGATATAGGATCGATTACGTGTGCTATATTCATCATTTCTAAAATTTTCCAAATGCCTGGGGCATTAAGAAGGGAAAAGGTTTAGAACTGGATATGACTAAAAGGATTAAACAATTGTCGAGAACAATCTAAGGTTTACCAAAGATTGGTTGCTCAAGGACAGTTGGAAGTATAGTGATAATTCTGGAAGGACCATATTGACATAATTTGTAAGGAGGCAACTCTTGTTCAGAAGTGATAGTCAAAATGGAATCTAGAAATGTTTCAAAGTTAGAATTTTCAATCTGTTTAAGATTAGGAAACTTAGTGCAAGAAGGATGTTTCCAAGGAGCTTATCTCCTTTGGAATACTCTGTAATGATTGTTGTCAGGTCTTTCTGACTTTGTGCATAATCATTACAAGAGGATCAATGCATATAAGTTTAGAATCTAACAGATTTCAGTAAATGACATGAATTTGGAATTCTTGCATTTGCAGTAAGGATTTGGGACTGTGAAAAGAGGATCATTGGAGTTATGTTCAATTGATCTAGTTCACAAAGTGAAGATCATAGACAAACATAGTATGCATACTTGGTGTATGGCATGACTAGTGTTTAGAAAACATAGTGTACATGCTTGGAGCGTGGGACAACTATTGTTTTAAATTCAAGAATAAAGTTGATAGCTGAAACAGTATACAATGAATAATGTGTAATCATATGGTGATAAATAAAAGGTGTTTTATTTATGTTCATAGGTTTTGATACCATATTGGATTCAATTATTATTGTGTTTCATTTTGCATGTTTTGACTTCCAGAATAAACTAGGTTATTCTTCCGGAATGACTAAGTTATTCAAACCATCCACAGTCGGTCATATGTTGGAAGTAGATATGAATTAAGACTGTCATGGGTTGGCTTGTAGAGGTCTAAGGTGTTGGACAAAGGGCTACAACACTCATGAGTGCTCATAAGTTCTGAGTATTGGATTCAACCCGCGTTCATTGGAATCACTTCATGGATTTTATAACGAGTGATCATGAGACGATAATATCTTATATTCTTCAAACCTAGAGATATGAGTTGTTACTATGAGCTGATAGTACATTGATTGCACGAAAACGCATTTGGTAACTCGGTGCTATAAAACGTGCCTTTGTGTATGATTCAACAAGTAGTAGAACAAGCCATATGAGTCGAAGTTTATCCGTTCATTTTACCTTCGGGATAAAAGCGATATATGTGGGCCCCTCGATGATTTGATGATGACAATTGGAAGTGCTCGGCCGGGCCAGGACTGATTTGATTTGTTCAATTAGTCAGTCGTCATAAATCGGAAATCGGGAAACAACAAATGGACAGAGAGAATGATTATAATCCATGTCTCAGTCCATATGATATCTAGAATGGAGGAATATATGATCCCTTATCTAATGGACAAGTCACTGACAAAGGTCAGAGTTCATCTACAAGGTCAAAGTTCGACAGAAGCTTTTGAGAGCTACGATTGTCGGTCGGTTCTTGAAGTCATTCGCAATAATAGTTTTAGACTTATCCAAGTGGGAGACTGTTGAATTAATGTCTAAGTCCATAACTATAATTGGTAAGACTTGACCCGACCCGGCATGGTCCATTTGGGTTGCATGGCATCATGCACTTGGATAGACTATAATGAGAGAAATAAGACACTTATGGTTATTAATATATTATAAGTTCTAGTATATTAATAATAAGAATAATAAGATTATTTAATTAGTATTGATCAAGAATTAATCTAGGATTAATTAAGTGATCAAAAGAAGACTAATTAAATATATGGGTTGATTGTGTAAATCATCCATACTTGTATAGTGGGCTAATGCTCCATGGATAATCAAGTTGGGCTAAAACCCATAGGATGGTCCATGGATGCTCCATGGTGTATTTGAACCCATGGATCCAAGGAAATGGAAAGTCATGACAATTAGGGTTTACCCTAATTGTAACACTATATAAAGATCTTATTCTTGACAAAAATCGGCCACTAGTGTGTGTGATGAAGGGCTAGCCGATTTCATGAGTTGTAGATTTCTCTCAAGTTATTCCAAGTGTATTTGGTGTTGTGTGAACCATTTGAGGTGTCACACTTGGGGCACTAGGCACTCAAGCTTCATGAAGGCTTCCTACATTAAAGAGGTATGTATTCTATCTTGTTATATTCATTATTTTATATGCTAGATTAGGATAATACCTTGGAAAGTTCTTATTTGCATGTATAATAGAGAAAACATAGATCCAAGGTATTTAGGGTTGCATGTACACTTATGAGTGTTAGAATGCTCATAACCCAACATCTCCGATAGTAGCCGACCAATCCTAGAAAACTCCTGATCTTGGTGGGTGATCTCGGCACTTCCCACCTCATAACCGCCTCAATTTTGGCCGGGTCGACCAATATCCCATTCTGGTTAACGAGGTGTCCCAAGAACTGGACCTCTCGTAACCAAAAATCACACTTGGAGAATTTGACAAAAAGCCTCTCCGTCCTCAATACCCCGATAATCTCTCTCAGATGCTCTTCATGCTGCTCTCTAGATCTCGAATATACCATAATATCATCGATGAACACGATCACCGACCGATCCAGCATCGGCCTGCACACCCTGTTCATGAGGTCCATGAACGCTGTCGGTGCATTGGTGAGCCCAAAAGGCATCACCATGAACTTGTAATGCCCATAACGAGTTCTAAACGCCGTCTTTTGGATATCTTCATCCCACACTCTCATCTGATGATATCCAGACCTCAAGTCTATCTTAGAGAACCAAGACGCTCTCTGCAACTGATCGAAAATATCGTCGATCCTCAGTAATGGATAACGGTTCTTGACCGTCAACTTGTTCAACTCCCGGTAATCAATGCACATCCGGTGTGAACCATCCTTTTTCTTGATAAAAAGGATCGGCTCTCCCCACAGTGAGCTACTTGGTCTAATAAACCCCTTCCCTAGCAGCTCCTGAAGTTGCGAGGATAACTCCTGTATCTCTGGCGGCGCAAGGCGATAAGGCGCTTTGGCGATAGGCGCTGCCCTCGGAACCAAATCGATACGGAACTCTACCTGCCTATCGGGAGGCACACCCGACAACTCCTCGGGAAAAACATCCGAGAACTCGCACACTATCGGAACATCATCAATCGAACTTGGCCTCCCAGCGGCCACTCGTGTATCCATCACATAGGCTACGAACCCGCTGCAGCCCTGTTGTAAACTTTGTCTCGCTCTGGCAGCCGAACAAAATGCTGACCTACATCGGGTACCCTCACCGTACATCGTAAGTACTCCCCCACTAGGGTCTCGTATCGTCACCAAATGTCGCTCGCAGTCTATAACAGCTCCAAATCGGCTCAACCAATCCATGACCACTATGACACACACATCCGCCATCGCAATCAGGACCAGATCTATCGGAAACTCAACACCGAAAATCTCGATTACACATTCTCGAATCACATCTGTAGCATACACCGCTCGCTCTTCAGCTATAGAAACTTGTAGAGGTCGACTCAACGCCTCTCGTAGGATACTGATGTGCTAACTAAATGCTAAAGACGCAAATGACCGACTCACACCCGATTCAAATAACACCAAAGTAGGTACAAAATTCACAAGAAAAGTACCTATGCATATCATAAAATTGATGGGTTTTGGCCATATGAACATTCCTATGTGCACATACAAACCCTAATGCTTGGATCTAGGTTTCTCTAATTAAACATGCATTGAATCCAAGACTTCTAATAGCTAATAGAGTATAAGAACAATACAAAATCAGAGTTAGAAGCTTACCTTGAAACACTTGTTTGATCTTCTTGTTCTTGGAGCTTTAGAGTCACAAATGTCACTCCTCTAATGGCTTACAAACACCAACTAGCAAGAGGATGATTTGAGAGAGAGGAGAGGGAATAGAAATCGGCCAGGGTTTCTTTGCTTTAGCAGAGGTGTCGATTTCCCTTGCCCCAAGGGTCTATTTATACTTGTAAGGCTCTTAGGGTTTCACCCTTAAACCCTAGTTGGATAATCTTTACTCAAAGCAATCCAAATCCTTTCCATGATAATCCCTTGGACGATTTGTGGCTTATCCCAAGCCCTAGAAATCGTCCAACCCTATCCAAGAAGGATTTACAGCCCAAAGTGTAACTATTAAACAATTGACAGTTTATACCCTCTTATTTAATTAATCTCTTTAAGTCACCAAATTAATTCTAATTAATTTATGACTTATATTAATCAAATAACAATATTATTATTCCTTATATTATTCTCATAATATATTAATAATATTTATTCTCTCATAATAAATCATCCTGTCAAGTTGCTATGGTGAAGGCAACCCAAAAGGACCATGCACAATCGGGTCAAATACTTGCCTAATACAGTTGCAGCCTTAGACACTATTCCAACAAAAATAAGCACCATATCATAACTCATCATAAATAAATGAAAGAATACGTACCAGCCATGACATCGGGCGTTGCACGGACCTCCTCCGCTGTCAACTAGAAAGCTCTCCCGCGAGCTTTCGGTGCCTCAGCCTTCACTGGCCGTCCCTCAGTAACTCGCGCAGACCCCTGTAGCAGCCATGGACACTCGGCCTTCCGATGGTCCGTCTGGTTGCAATGAAAGCAAACCATGAATCCCTTGGGGGCAATCCTTGGATATATGCCCCTCCTTACCATATTTGTAGCAAGCACCCAATCGACAAACCCCATCATGTCCCTTGCCGCACTTCCTGCAAGTGTGGCCCTTCTGGCCCCCAGATCTCGAGTGGGCTTTTCCCGCTTGGCTGCCGGCTGAGACTGTACCGACCGCTGATCCTTCCCCTGAGACTCGACCTCCTCCTTGGCCTGAGTCTCCAATTCAATCTCCCTCTTCTGGGCATTTTCTTGGAGCTCAGCAAATGTCCGATAACTCGAGTTCGACACGAACTCCCGAATATCCCTCCTCAAATGCCCAAATACCGTCTCATGCGTGCCTGCTCGGTAGACACCTGCTCAGGGTAGAACATTGCCCTCTCATGAAACTTCCTGGTGAACACAGTAACAGAATCAGTGCCCTGCTTGAGGGACAAGAACTCCTGAGCCAGTCGTTCCCTCTCCACCGGGGGAACATACTCGTCTCTGAACATGGTGGTGAACCTCTCCTAGGCCACCTCTGAAATCTCTACAAGAGTGAAGCTCGCTGTCACGAACTTCCACCAGTCCTTCGCTCCCAAGCGGAGCTAGTTCAGCGAGAACCGTACCCTCAGATGCTCTGGACATTAACACATATAGAAGCATCCCTCGATATCAGAAATCCATCTCATCGCAGCGATCGGATCCTGCGTACCATCAAACTCTGGTGGCTTCATGTTGTTGAACTCCCGAAACAACAACGAGTCACCTCCCTGAGGTCTAGCAGCAGCCACAACTGTGGTAGCTGCAGCAGCCGCAGCCTCACTAACCGCTGTGTACCGCTCATCAAACGTCTCAATCAATGTGGTCTTGATAGACCCAAACATCTCCGGAATCTCGGCTTGAATCGCCGCCGCCACCTCATCATGGATCATCTGACGAAACTCCTCGTCACTCACGCCGCTCGTCTCAGGTCTGTGGCGTGTCCCAACCATGATGTCTCTGAAATACAACATAAAAATATTAGAGACTCGCTCGAGCATACTCCCACTCGATAACTCAATCCTACTAGTTCCCTAGTATCCTAAGGATTCTTACTTGGGCTGCGCACTGATCCGATGTCTTCAGTAGTACGGGCCCTATACTACCGTCCACATCGCATCAGTATTCACCCCGAGTCCTCATCCTTGGACCCCAGATCACAAGTACTCTACATCTCGCTAGCATAGGCTACCCTTCGGTAGGCCTCTCATAAGCTCCTCACTACTACCTACTCACTCTCAAGCATCTCATAGCAACAGAAATCTTCCTAGGCTAAGGCATCATAAATCAGGCCACTCTAGTCCTAATATGAATACCTAGCCTACTTTAGCATAACATATCATAACATATCTCATAACACATAATGTAAGGGTATTTTGGGAACTCACCATTCGGGCGTTGGCTGATCGTACACACTGCTTCTTTCTGCTTTTCTCAAATTCTTTTACTTCTTTAGAAAAATTGTTTATTTTATGACAAACTTTCTCAAATCCTCACTTTGAGTTCAAATACACCCGAAGATGCACCCGAATCTCAAACCAAGGCTCTGATACCAACTTGTAACGATGAGAATTTTCAAAACAATTTTTCATTTTTAAATTATACTTTTAATCATCAAAAACAATATCAGAACATAATGTATCCAATGTTATCATAACAAAATAATTCCCAGAATCTCAAACATAGTCTCTATGAGTGTGTACGGATCATGCTGGCGCCTTCCCGCGATCCTCGCTAGTACCTGAAACACATAACACAACAACTGTAAGCATAAATGCTTAGTGAGTTCCTCAAAATATCACATACAACACATATGCCTTTCCAGGCCATAACTTTGTGGGACCTTCCGGTCCAAGTGTCTCAGGGGACTTCCGTCCTGAATCCCAGTAGACCTTTCGGTCCTACCCGTATCGACCTTCCGGTCCGTAACCTCCTGACCTTCCGGTCCATGTCATCTTGACCTTCCGGTCCATATCATCATGACCTTCCGGTCCTTATCATACATAACATACATAACACATACATATCACATATCAGCATATATCACATACATCTCATAGCATATAAGACCTTCCGGTTACACATAGGTACCTTCCAGGTACAGTATAGTGAGAAGACTCACCTCAAATGAAGTCGGATAAACTCTTGTGCTCAACGTCCCGACCTATCCTCCTCCTATCATTCAAATAACATTCCCGATCAATACTCTCTCATAGTCTCATCTCTAAAGATTGGGTAGAAGGCCATTCTACCCCTCCCTGAACTCTCTGGAATCAGTCTTGACCAAAACCCTAAGGTTGAACGGAAGTGAACGGTCAAACTTTGACCCGAATCGTTGAGTACACATGGGAGACTCGGCGAGTCCATACGGGTCCTCTGAATCCTTCTAGCCTCGCTTGGCACGTCGAGTCATCCCCTTCACTCGACGAGTTACACCTGCCACGAGTCGCGGGGCAACCCCAACTCGACTCGTCGAGTCCACTTATGAACTCGGCGATTTGCTTCCATAATCACACTCAAATGACCTTCTGAGGTCATATATGCTTCTCTAACTTATAGATCTGACCTTCCCAAGCCTGATAATCACGTAAAGGTTCGAACTTTAGGTCCATGCATCACACTATCATCTTTATATGCCAAAATAACCCTTCATATGATAACATAAGCCCCAAACTCATAAAGGACTGCATAAAAGCTGGAGAATAGGGACTCTCTGGACCTCTCGTGGTCCAGATATGATGATATTGACACAAGGGGACATCACATACACTAGATCTCTTACCAAAAAGAAGAGAAAAATCCCTAGATTCATGAAATCTATTACTCAATGAAGATGGACAGGAATCCTTACCTCCCACAGCTGCTCTGCACGAAATGATGGAAGATTTGAGTCCCACAAGACTGCATAGCTCGAAATCCTCCATTCCTTTTGCTAAAACACACCAAATAATGATGAATTAGCCCTCCTCTTGCACTACAAACATTCTTTCTGCTCTCTAGGGTTTCTCAGGGGTGAAGTGGTCGCAAATGAAGGCCATAAATGCCTTTAAATGGGGCACAGACCCCAAGATTTATGGTTTCTGCCGCCAGTGCAGACTCGTTGAGTCACCAAGCCGACTCGTCGAGTCCAATTATTAATCCAGTCAGCAAATCGCGATCCTACTCGACGAGTCTAGGCGCCAACTCGTCGAGTCCTTCTCTCTAATTCAAAAATAACGAACAATACAGAATACCCGGGAATCCGGATGTTACAAGTAATAGTATTTATACTACACACTCTATAACCTTCCATTTAAACACCTTTATTAATCACAAAATTAATATGTGTTAATATGTAATTAAATTGTAATATTAATTACAATTTCGGTTACAAAGGAAAGAAATATTTTCAAGAAAGGTCGCTGAACTTTTCTTTTCTTTCTCCCAACCATTAAACACTTTTATTTATTTCTTGAAACACCCCTACTTTAATGATCAATTTCTCATTCATATAAATCCATTTTGGACGTGTTCAAAAATGAGAAAAAGACCCATTTTTTATAAATTGGTTAGCACCAATTTTCCAACATATAAGAAACGTGTGTGTGTGTATATATATATATATATATATATATATATATATATATATATATATATATATATATATATATATATATATATATATATATATATTCTTATTCTTGAAGTGGATCAAGTTGCATTATTTAACGGATCCAATTTATGTGGAGGAATGGAAAAGGTAAGCTGATGCACTTTTATGTTAGTCAAGGTCTGATTTTGCAATGGATAAGGTCGTTTGATATATGCTATGATTGAGGAATTTCAAGAAAATCTCAAGAAAAAGTCAGCTGGGTTATAAAAAGAATTGTTTTGGCTGTAGATGCTACACTTTATCACATTTGGAAAGAGAGAAATTGAAAATTATTCAAAGGTAACTTTACACCTACAAAAAAGTCATTGTTAATATCTTGGGGTCTTGACAAGAAAACATGAGAGAATAGAGGTTGCCAATTAATTACAAATGATTAACATGTGGATGGATGCTATGGTTTGGTCCTGGAGGGAAGTTAAATGGTACTTAAAATATTAAACAAACCAATTTCTTTTATCTTTGTGGAAAAATATATCTGGAAAAGAATGTGTTGTGGTTAATCAAGCATGGTAAGATAAGATGGGAAATACTGTTTATTCAAATAAAATGACATGAGCTTGGTAATGAATGTGAAGAGTTTAAATTTTATGTCAACGTAAGAAAATTAACAAAGTAATGGGATTGTCAAAGGATGTGTCTATGGTCTATAAGGGTGTTGCTAAGATTTCTTTATTGCCCTTTCAATTCTATTTTCTAGCTTTTCATTTCTTATTACATATCATATCATTAGTTTATTACAGATCATATCATTAGTTTATGCTAATTTATTTATTAGAAATATATATAAATAATAACTTATTTATATTGTGGTACAAATTATATAGTTTAAGAAAAATCAAAGTTATATGGACATTTGTTTAAATTTATTAGTTCATTTATGTTTGATGATATCTTGACAATTTAGGTCATCACCATTCTCTTTTGATCCACTTTTAGTGTAGTTGGAATGTTTTTTGATATTTCTAACGTTTGTTTCATGTTCATATATGTTCATTATTAATTTATGTTTATTTTGTTTGTTTATGATCATTTTCGATTGTTTATCTTCATTTGTTTATATTTGTTATTTTATGTTAACAAACGGACATAAATAATGTTATTTGTTGAACGAACAAACACACAAAAAAATGTTCGTTTTGTTTAAGTAATTTGGAATAGATGAACTAGTCATTATTCGTGTTAGGTTTCTCATTTTACAGCCATAGGTTATGTAAATATGATAATAAATTAACAATATTAAATTATTTTTGTTTTTGTTTTATTGTTTTATAATTTTAGAACTAATCTAATATATATTATAATGAGAGTTTGAATATTGAAAAATACATTTTAGTTAGGTACATATTATATTGTAATGATCTTTATTAGAATGTAAAAAAAAAATGAAATGATTGTGGCATTATATTCAAAGTTATAGAAAATAATCATATAATAGACAATTAATTAAGTTAATACGTAAAATACAGATTTAACATAAATTAAATGCTCAGTGAGTTAAAAGTATTAAATATTAAGTGGAACTTTTATGCAAATATGAGGAGTATAATCGAAAATTACATTTATAGGCAAGATTAATCAAGATTCGTAAGTATCGAAAATCTTCGTCCATTACTTAAATAAAGGGTATTTTTCAATGCTTACGAATTATGATTTCTATACTTACGAATCAAGGTTACCCTTTGCCTCTAATTTATACATGACCGTGATGATTTGTTATTTTATTTAAACCTTTTGTTTTATTTAACTTCCTAAATATAAATGATTTTTTTATTTTATTTTACCTCATATTTGCATACATGTTCTGGTAGGGTATATCTAGTTCCGGTTCTATTTCATACCTTATATTGGTCCCCCCCCCTCCCCCCCCCCCCCCCCCCCCCCCAACACAAACACAAACACAAACACACACACACACACACACACACACACACACATATATATATATATATATATATATATATATATATATATATATATATATATATATATATATATATAGAGAGAGAGAGAGAGAGAGAGAGAGAGAGAGAGAGAGCTATGTTCAAGTATCATAAATAATTATTGTGTGAATGTAGGAATCAATTTGAGTTAATCATTGCAAAACCTAAATAAGGCAAATTTTTAATGTTATTTATTAATTAATTTTAGTAATTAAATTAATATTTAATTAATCCATTTAATTTAGGCAAGATAGTTTAAGAATTAATTAAATAAGGTAAAATTTTAATGCCCTGTTATCTATTAATTAATTTTAGTAATCAAATCTATTTGTTCAATGATTGTATATTTAAGGTTCTAAGAATATGTATGTATTCTATATTTGCATTACAATGTTTGTGTTGAACACGACTCTTAGTGTGGGAAACAACAAGACTTTTATTAAGACACTTAAGAAGATTTTACACTTTGAGAGACTACTACACTTCTCTTACTTGGAGGCTTTTCTTGGATACTTGGATGTTGGGATTGTTTGGAGCAAATGAGCTCTATACCTATTTATAGGCCTTTTAGGAAGGTTCTAGATACTAGCATACACTTACTACATACTAGATAACTCTAGAACTATCTAACATACTCTACATGCTTCCATATGTTTCTAGAATGTTCTATAATGTCCTAGATAAGTATAGACATTATTGTGCCTTCCATAGTGTTCTAGAATGTTCCATAGCTTTCCAGGGTCTTCCATCTCGTTCTAGAGTATTCTAGAATCTTCTGGCATCTTCTAGACTTCTCCATAGTATTCCATAATGTTCTAGAATCTTCCAGATCATTCTTGAACAAGCTAACTTCTTCTAAATAATATTGTCTCTAATGGGCTAGTGATGATCTTTAACAGTTTGAATATATAAGGATCATGTTATATTTCAACTAAAGGTTCAAAAAGTTACTTCAATCAAATTATATACTCTATCAGAATATATTATGACATTTTCATAGAATATCGTTCTAACAGAATTGCATTCTAAAAGAATAAAATTAAAAATTATGTTAGAATTAAAAATGAATTAATTAAAAAAAATCAGAATTCAAAATTAAAAGAATCAATATCCTTTAAAATCTGAATTTTTCATTAATTAAACATGTGTTTCCTAATTTAAACATGTGTCTCCTAATTTAAAGATAGGTAAATCATTACTTAAAATAACTAAAACCATTGGTCTACATTCATCCCTACATCCATACAATAATTAATTAGAATACAATAATCTAAGCCTATATATATATATATATATATATATATATATATATATATATATATATATATATATATATATATATATATATATATATATATATTGGAGTTTACCTTTTCTTCAAAAGGGTTATTTGGAGAGATAATCTTTCAATCCATATATATTTATATGGTATCAGAGACAGCATCCCGCACTCTCATGCTTAGCATATCATTGTCTATCCACATCGAGCCTTCGACTCTGAAGGTAGTGTTAGTATATCTCATATTGGTTTGGCATGATCTCTTATATATATATATATATATATATATATATATATATATATATATATATATATATATATATATATATATATATATATATATATGGCTATGTTATAATGTGGATGAACAATTATTGTGTGGACGTGTGCATAGTGCTATTCTATGAGAATTACTAAGAGAATAAGTTGTTTACTAATACGAATACGTTCAACCTTACATAAATATCATCATTTTCATGCATTCTCACTAATTCTTATTCATTTTGTTCTCACACATCGTTTTTCACCCACTTTCAATCTGACAGAATACGATTTAATAAACATTCTAACAACATTCAGACAGAATGAGAATAATAATAAAAAGTCTATAATAACTTTATAGATGATTTAATTAATGAAAATGTGTGTTAATGAAAATACTTATGTAAGATTGAACGTATTTATGTTATCAAACAACATATTATCTTTGTCATTCTCACAGAATAGCATTGTCCACATGTCCACACAATAGATGTCAATCCACATTTGAACGTAGTTCTCTCTCTCTCTCTCTCTCTATATATATATATATATATATATATATATATATATATATATATATATATATATATATATATATATATATAGAGAGAGAGAGAGAGAGAGAGAGAGAGAACTAAATGCATCGTTAAGCATTTAAAACCAATTGGATATTTTAAGTGTATTCTCCCTTTTAAATCTATTTCAACATTTGTTTTTTCTTTGTGTGGGCTTGTTTTTCTTTGATGGTTGGAACTATTTGACATTATTTTCTTGGACTTGAATTACCTTTATGAAGTTATTAGGATTGTGTTGAGAATAAATCTGAGATGACGAATGCGGAATATCAAGAACAATCAAGAATCAATCACCAACATATGCAAGTAATATGATAAAGGTTTTTCTTGTATTGATTATGAGATGAACGTACAAAGAAAACCCTAATCTGGTCAAAGCTTACACCAAAAGTAAACATAATGATTATTTATAGGGAACAATAAATATCTACCATAAATATAAAATAAATGCCTAATATAAAACCAATGTCTTAGTAGAGCTCGATTAAGAACTTCTACTATAAAGTCATCGTAGGGAATCATAAAATGATTAACCCTAAAAAGGCTTTACTAAATAACCAAATATGCCGTATCAGTTCAATATCTCAAATACTTAACAATCTCCCCCTAGATGTTGAAACTGATGAAGATCACGATTTTCGATCTTCTTGACATTTCTCCCCCTAAATTGTGAGACTCATCAGTACATGGGGTCTTCAAAGCGAGAGAAATAAGAATAATCTTCCAAATACAAACTCCCCCTTGAATAATCATCACTCCCCCTTAAATCTTCAACAAATACCATGGAGAGAATCCGGAAAGTTAAGAAGAATCACCAACAATCTTCAAAACCCGTCAAATATGATGAAATGAATCTCTTTAGAATAAACCCATTCTCCAAAAATTAAAACTGGAAAATAACAAAAAATAATTTTGTATTTTTCGATTTTTAATTTTAGACCAAAGAATAGAATAAGAAGCAATTATTTAGAAGGGTTTAAAAAAGAATAAGACCAAAGAAAATATTAGAAACGAAAATATTTTGGAAAGAAAGGGGTAAAAGGTGGTAAAATCCCAAGAAATTGAAAGAATTAATTATCTTGGATAAAATCTGTGAAGTTCTGAAAATCAGGGGGACAAATGTTGAAAATATAACCCATTTTAATGTAACGCTGAAATGAGTGGCATCTTCCAAGAAGGGGTAGAAATTGAAAAGTCTGTAAACATTAGAGGACCGGAATGGTTAAAATGGTGAAGGTGCAGGAACCAAGACTGTAACATCAGTCATCTTCTTCACTGGAATTTGACTTATAAAAGTCAAAATTAAAGAATGGGAGCATATTTTATTCCAATATCGTACATATTTCAAGCAAATCGGAAACCAACTCCTCCGATCATGTTTCTGATAATGAAAAATTGATGTCTGACAATTCCAGTTTCCATCTCTACTAGATTGTGCAAATCGGAATGCGATTTGTTTGATCCATGTCGAAACCTACAGTTTCCATTTGAGATGTGTGCAAATCCACCCAGATGAATAACGTGATCACGATCCAATTTCAAGTTCGTAGTTTCGATCAATGAATATCGATTTCAATTTCATGAACAGCCCCGATGTTTGCTTCTGATTTTAGTTGCGACATCCAATTTCAAGTTCCAATCAACAGTACAATTTCGTTACGATATCAATTGTGAAGCCTTGAAATTCCGATTTTGGATTTAGTTCGCTTTCTGAATGAAGCTTCAAGATCCGATTTTGGATCCAAAATAATACGAACTATCGTTTACAGATGATGCCGATACACAAACGTTCCGACACCCAAAGCGAATCAATTTCAAACACGAACGTGATGTACAGGCAAGCGAACGTCGATACATAAAAGTGTCAACGCCTTGACTCTCGCTCTGATTTCAAATGTATATGGACCGAAAGTGAATTGCAGGTTCGCTCCCAATCCGCCAATTACACACCCAAAGTGAAATAGACCGAACGTTCGGTCTATTTCGGTTCCAATTGAGTTTCGCTTCTTAACCTTGAGTTCGGTTCTTATTAGGTTCGCTTCTTGATTTTAGCTTCACTACAACCTTCCTTCCTGTGAATTTCGATTCTGAGTCCAAATCATTACAGAACATCCAATTGATTCCGACAAAAATTCCTATTCGCTGTTGATTCTACCGATTCATCCGAAAGAAAGTGGGAGAAAACGATTGTGATACCAGATTTCAATTCCAAATTTGACTTTCGTTGCTAACCAATTTTGACTTTCGTTTTTGATTTGCAACTGTAAGCAATCGAGCCAAGAACAAGAAACTTCGTTTAGGTTTTGATCTTTTCTGACTTTCGCTTCTTGAGTTTTTACTAGACTTTCGCTCCAAACCAATCTTTCGTGAACCGAAAGCGAATCTCAGGTTCGCTTCAAATACAGTTTCGCTCCATCAGTTACACAACGGAAAGCAAAATCAACTGAATGTTCGGTTGTGAAGAGTAGATTCGGGTTTGGTTCTTGTGAGTTCGGTTATTAATTTGAGTTCGGTTCTTAAACTGAGTATCGCTTGTAATTGTAAGGTTCGCGTCTTTGAGTTTCCCTTCAATGCTCCAGTGAACGACCAAACAAGCGAAACCTCTATTGACCATAAATCCAAAAGCAACCCCTCTTGTTACAGTAAACTGACAGTTTGTACCCTTTAAGCACAAAAAGTGTCAGAAGGCAGCTTTATTTTTGCAGAAAAATGACACTTTTCACCCCTTTTCCAACCTTTTCAGCCTTTTATCAATTCCAACACAAAAAAAAACAATAAATTTGAATTCTTCAACACAATATCATATCTTTGAACCAAATCCACCAGATTTCCCCAAGATTTTGTCCCCATTTTTGTTTTTGTTTTTTTTATAAAGGACAAAACTTTTATGGGACTTTTGGTACCCATTTAAGATTCAACATTGAAGTATGTTTCTTGCATAACCACATATTTGAAGAAAATCTATCATCCAATGAAAATTATACCCGCTTCTTAGTTGGAAAACAAAAATTTCCAAAAATTTCATTAAACCAACCAAAGTCTCTTTTCTTTTCTTTTCCTTCCAACTTCTAAGATTTTGAACCGAAGAAAAATGAGAATCAGAGATTCTTTGAACATGCTTTACATCAACTTTTTCACAAGCATTGGGTACTTGTACCTTGGGAATCCAAACTTTCTTCATTTTACTCTTGTTCTTTCTCTTCTTCTTCCTTTTCTTATTTTTAGGCTCCAGAAACAAATTTCGGATTTGAACAACTTTTTCTTCTTTCTGAAACTGAACATTTGAAGACTTTGACACACAAACTTTTGGAGTTTGCTAAATTTGAATTTCTTGAAGAATTGGCTTTCTGTAAGGAATCATTCCTTCAAAGATATCATCAGAACATAAAGAATCATCTGTTTGAGTTCCAATAGAACAAAATGTCTTCACTTTCACGATTTCAGATGAATATCTTTGAGATTCATCTTCTGAACAACTAAAATCGGATTGTAACTCATCTGAAACACATGAACCACTTGAATCCCCCTCAACAAGAACACCTGGAGTCACTTTTTCTTTACAAACTTGAAGAGCAACATGAACTTCTTCTTTTTCTTTTTCAGCCCTTTTTATCTTCAACATCTGTTTATGTTCCCGATCTAAATGTTCATAGATAACACGAAATTGTTCTACTATTCTCTCATTCTTTTGTAATTCACGTTCATCAACCCGTGATTAATGATTTTTTTTTTATCAACAAAAGAATTATATAACTTAGTAACATTCCTCAACGTAGAATCACCAAGAACATGAAACAAAATTGATTTGTTTACACCATAGATTGGTTTAGTGACCTTTAATCCAAGTTTTAAAATGGAGTTACAGAATAAAAGATCCATTAGATCTTCAACAAATGATAGAACTTGAAGAGAGAGAAAGTAGATATGATAAGAATTCTAGAGAGAGAAAAACGGATCTGAAAGGGTTTTTAGTGAGAGAAAAAAGATCTGAGATGGATTTTAGAGAGATAAAGTAGATCTGAACACGAAAATTCAAACAAACACAAAATTTTCTTCTAACTCTCTTCCAAAACTCGATTCAAGAACAAATCAGATGAAATATTGAGTTGAAGAAAACACATCTGAACAAGATTTTCAACAAAAAAAACAAGATATAGACTTTTTCTTTTCAGAAAACTTACAAAACTTGAAGAACAAGGTGAGATTCATGATAAAATATCACCATTAACAAGATCGATTCTTGCAAAAATCATTGAGATCTACAAGAACCCGCTCTGATACCACTTGTTGAGAATAAATTTGAGATGACGAATGTGGAATATCAAGAATAATCAAGAATCAATCACCAACATATGCAAGTAATATGATAAAGGTTTTTCTTGTATTGATTATGAGATGAACGTACAGAGAAAACCCTAATCTGGTCAAAAGCTTACACCAAAAGTAAACCTAATGATTATCTATAGGGAACAATAAATATCTACCATAAATATAAAATAAATGCCTAATATAAAACCAATGCCTTAGCAGAGCTCGATTAAGAACTTCTACTGTAAAGGCACCGTAGGGAATCATAAAATGATTAACCCTAAAAAGGCTTCCCTAAATAACCAAATATGTCGTATCAGTTTCAATATCTAAAATACTTAACAAATTGTTTTGGTGAAAATTGCATTTCGTTTTTTCTATTCAATTTTACAAGTTTTGCTATGTGTTCTTGGTTTGCCCTTGAATTTATACATCTTTACTTAAAAAACGCAAAAAAGCAAATAAAAAATCAACTTTATAACACATAATCTCTTTATAGCACATATTAGCTTCCTTTTATTTCAATATAATAGAGTTTTATGATTTTATTGTATTAAATATGTCTATTTTAATAAAATACACAAATTGCAACAAATTTGTTTATGTTGCTCCTCTCATAAAAACTACTTTATACTAAGTCATAATTTTGCATTGTATCCTTCTTTTTATTGTGCATTTCATAAATGAAATTAAACAATTCAACTTTACAGAATATGCATCATGTAATAGCATTCTACTTTATAAATTGTTTATTTTTAACATTATAGAGTTATATGTGGGTTTAGTTTTATGATTTTGTAGTTCTTAAATGACATTTCACCTGCTCCTGGTTTTTTTTTTTTTTTGTTAATTTGTGTAATAGCAACATAATTCATATTTTGTTTTTACACCATAATAGCATCATACTTGCCTTACTATCCCTTAATATCATCATAATGTATTATGTGATACAAATGAAAGTATGATGCTATTAATGGATAAAAATGAAAAAAAATCATTTCTTGTAATAACCCCGTGTAGTACACGAGTATCATATATATATATATATATATATATATATATATATATATATATATATATATATAGTTAGGATCATATATAACCTTTAATTATTGTGTGAATGTATGGCTAATTGTGGACCAATTATTTTTTAAGGATAATTTTATACTTTTATTATTTAAATTAATTATTATCCAATATAAAATCCTTAGAATTATGGTAAGTGATTGTTAATTGCCTATACTTACGGTGCTCAAAAACCTACACATCGGCCAAACCTTTCCTGTCACCCATTACTACCTTCTGTACCTTTACCGATAGATCTACATCACAACCAACATTATCATCAGACGAACATCTTACCCTCGATTTAACTTGCAACGATATTGACAATGGATAAAGCGTTGTATATAATCGATACTCTTAGGGGTGGTCTCTCCGTTCTTCCTTCTTCCATTTTGATTTCAAAGAAAAAAGAATCGAACTCACGGGATAGGTCTTGATTGAGACCTGCAAATTGGCCGATTCTCGATTTTTTAAAAGGTTATTGATCCACTTGACCTGCAACTTAATTGATAGATTCGTGTGTTTGTGTTTTTTTTTTGATTGATTATTTAGATTACGGTTCAGAGAGCTGTGAAAATGTTTAAATATAAAAAAAAAACATTGTAGATTCGTCGTAACACCGAACGATGATGATTTATTGATTTTCCTGAAGGTTTATTTTTCTCTTATTCTTGAAGAATGCAATTATGACTCACGTAATCTACTAGGATTTTTCTTATTTTCAATTGAATGTTAATTTGTTTTAATAAACTTCAAGGATAGGATCCCATTCTTTCATAATTATGATTTTTAAAACCTGAAATGTGGAGAATTTGAACGGCTTTATTCGTTAAGAATAAAGTCGTCAAAATCAATTGAATTTAGAATATTCTTTAAGAATGTTTTCGATTTTATAAGAATTAGGTGGATATATTCTTTAAAACAGATACTACGTAAAATCTCATTCTTTATTAGTATTGTTCAAATTTTTAGTAAGTTTGTATTATATTGTAAAATAACCGAAGTTGTATGTTTGTTGGTGATGCACTATTGTTGATCTTTTTGTCCTATGTGTTTGCTTAACACATCTGACAAATTATAAAAAACGCCAATTAATCCAAGCAAAATTCTTTAAGAATAAGGTTGTTGTGATTGTTTAAGATTAACTAATTTAATAGTTTTGTTGTTGTCATTGATTCAGTCCGAAGGAAACTGGTGGTAAATATGGGGCAGAAGTGTTGATACATCATATCTATGTTGCAGGTTATATTAACTGCTCATCTAGCTTCAACTCTTTGTTTTTTTGGTGCTGCTCCCTTACTATTTTTTGTTTGTTTGTTGATGCCCTCTTTACACTCTATTTCTTATGGTTTTATATCTCACACTATTTCAAGGGAGGAACTTATGTTGACATTTTTCCCGTGATGTTTCTTAAGCATTTTTACAAGTTCATTTGCTGCTTTTTCAATTTTTTCCATTCATGGTTTACCTTTGATTTGTTTTTGTTATTTTTTCTTCTAATAGCTTTTTGATAATTAGAGTCATTGTTTCTAAACCGAATCTACTAAGTATTTTGCTTTATTATGTTATTTGAGCTTCATTTTCGTTGACATTTAAGTACCATGCAATTGAATCTTTAGATGTTTATGTATCTTATTTTTCACTTCTGTACATGATAAAAACAGGAAAAAGAGATGTTGGTTGTAATGTAGGGTATTCTTTAAGAATGGAATACTAAAAGCGGTGTATTCGTTAAGAATGAAAGGCTAAAAGAAGAGGAATGATGGTTCAACAATGTTGCAGATGGTGTTGGCTCGTTGAAGATGAACAAAGATGATAAAAATGATGAACATAGCAGAAGAATATAGAGTTTTGACAAAAAAAAATATATAGTAGATATTATAAATTTTTGTATATTCTTCAAAAATAATGATAAATTCTTGAAGAATTTAGTATAGAAGGTTTATATACTCTTCAAAATGTTGTATATATTCTTGTTTTATGTTAAAAAAATTGTAGTTTACGTTATAAGAATTGGTCTTTTTTATAAAGTACATATTATTGACTATATTAAAGAATGATATGTTATTGTCTGATGTGTATCTTTTGAGAATGTTACATCTCAAAAAATTACATTCTTATAGAATGAAACAATAAAAAACAATTGAATGAACTCATAGTCTTTAAGAATAAATGAATCAAATACGTGTTCATACGTGTTAAATGAATACGTATTCTCAAAAAATAAGTTTTAATTTAAATGTGTTGAATAAAATGTGA
Organism: Lactuca serriola; assembly: GCF_051521515.1. NCBI lineage: Eukaryota > Viridiplantae > Streptophyta > Magnoliopsida > Asterales > Asteraceae > Lactuca > Lactuca serriola. Next base: position 156,709,928 of record NC_136409.1, read on the forward strand.
GATTTGATTTTAGTAATTAATTTCATTTAGTTGCCTAAAATATAGATAATTTTCAATTCTCTCACTTTAGTTGCCTTTTTTAATTAATAACAGAAATTATATGGTACATGGTAGTCCGTGTTAATAACATGTACCTTAAGATCATATCCATTCATTTTTTTAATCCAATAATTAGAATTTGGTCACACATTCACACAATATATATATATATATATATATATATATATATATATATATATATATATATATATATGTTGGAGTTTCTCATCTTTCCACAAGGGATATTTTGGAAAGACAATCTTAGGTTCCATGTATATTTGCAAGTTCCACTTAATACATTTAACTTACTGTACATTTAATTTATCTCCATGTGTATTCTATGTATTAACTAAATTATATATTATAAGTACTAATATATGATTATTATGAATAACTTTGAATATAATGACAAAACCATTAATTTTCTATACATCTTGATATAGATCAATGCAATATAATATGTACTTAACTTAAGAACTTAGGATGTATTTTCAATCTTCAAACTCTTATCATAATGTATTAGATTATTTCTAAAATTATAAAACAATAAAACAAAAGCAAAGATAATATAATATTGTTAATTTATTTTCATTTTTATATAATCATATGGCAAAGCGAGCTAACACGAAAATGGTTTATTTGTCAATGTCGATAAAGGGAACAAATGAGCGAATATAAACAAGCGATCGAGCATCTTTCTTTTCATGTTTTTCGTTTAACAGATTATGTTATTTATGTTCGTTCGTTAAAATATTACACGAACATAAAAACTAAATATAAACAATCATAAATGATCGTAAATAAATGAAATAAATATCAATTAATAAAAATGAATATATACGAATAAAAACATCAAAATGATCAAGAAACACGCCAACAACGCCAAAAGTGATTTTAAAAAAGGATATTGATGACCCAAGTTACGGATTTGAAACCATTCCTCTACATGTGCACAAAAATAAAGGAACGGAAACCTTCATAAACCTAAAACTGGTTCGACGTGAACCGATTCAAAAGGAACAAATCCGCTTCGTGAACGGAACCGCCGGTTTGGACAAGTTCAAGATTATAGATGTTAGGACCGATTTTGTTCCATGTGAATTGGTTTAGGCAGTGCACTTTTATTAGATAGAGTACATAGATTTTTATTTTGTTTGTAAAACTCCACTGTTCAACCCAAAACCTATACCACCGTTCATCACAACAACAAGATCACCAACCTTATATTGCCATCATCACAGCCTCCTCATCGCAACCTTTCTTCACCATTTTCACAGCCAGCAACCAACACAACCTACACCACCCTCACCTTGCTTCTGCAGAACCGGAAAACAACATCAACACCTATTAGCCCCATATTCAAGCCTTTTCTACACCGCAACTATACTCACCCACTAGAACACTCACTCCCTTCAACCACCGCCACCTAGAAACAAAACATAATCACCATCAAACACCACTATGATCACCTACCTTCACCATCTCCACCGGAAAAATCGAAACCAACCATTAACCCACCACCACTGCCATAACCGAAACCATCCTCATAAACCATCACTGCTTTTGCAGCTTCTCCAAGCCACCACCTACCATGTTTTACTTTTACTGAGAGCACCACAACCACTCCAATATTCTTCGTCAACCTCCGACCATCTACTACCAAGCATCACACCCAAACCACCCTTGAACCAATTTCATCCAAACCGGTTTAGGGTTGAACCGAACCGGTTTGTGCACCTCTACATTCCTCTCCCATAAGAAATAAAGCTCTACCATTTGGGATATATGACATTTCTTGTTATTTAATATGTTCCTTTATAGTTGGTTTTGTTTTATATATCGTTCATTAATTTGTTAACTTATTTAAACGTAGAAAATAAATCGAAATCATTAAATATTTCATAAGAAATAAAATTATTAATACATGTTTTTTTCCCAATTTATAACATCATAAAATATTAGACAATTAAGTTTGTTATTTATACGTTTATATATTAAGAGGTTTAGAGTGTAAATGTATTTACTATATATTTCCCTCCTGTAATTTGATTAACTCAATAGAAAATATTACTGATTATCTTGTAATCAGAGAACAGGACGCGTACCCTAAAAAAGGGGTGCTGTTAAAAAAAGGGAGGGAAACAATCGTCGATCAAACTCACAGGCTTCCACCAGTTATGAATTTGGCCTACAGTGCCACCACCTGTAATCCGTTAATCAATTATTGACACCATTTTTTGAATTACGATTACAACACTCTCCATTGCCCTCTATCGTTTGTTGATCTTCACCAGTGTCGCCACTTACCGTCAATCTTGTTTTTGGTTTTCTTTTGCTAATCAATGACACTTGTAGCTTTTACCGCAGCAGAGAAAACTTTCAATTATCACCATAAGTTTGGTTTCACTCTATCCCTTACCAGTTATGGTTTGTGGAAGGCAATGGTCCAACCATTCCTTCTTACCAACAACTTGTTCAGTTATATTGATGGCACCATTACATGTCTAACACCCACTATTCCATATTCATCATCAAGAAAAGATAGAGATAGCACAATACAACCCCGACAACCAAACCTAGACTACAAAACATGGGTTTCCAATGATGCTCATGTATGTATGTTACTCGTTTCTACCATCTCTGTGTTGTCATTCCAACATGTTCAATGCAACATCTTTCGTGATGTTTGGCTATCCCTTGAGCGAGAATTAACACCTTACACTTCCTCTAGGGAATACAACCTGAAAAATCAGCTTCTCAAGCTACAGATGAAAGCTGATGAAACTTCATCTACATACCTGACTGTAACGACCGAAAAATTCCAACCAATTTAAACTTTACAAAAACAACCCGATTTCATTAAATTATTACAAAAAGGTTTTCAATAAAATTTATTTAGAGTATTCCCAGAATCACATCACAACATAAAAAGGAGGAGCGGTACGATCACGCCTTCGCCTTGCCACAGTCTCCTGAAGAACCTGAAAAACATTAAACCACAACTGTAAGCCCGAAAGCTTAGTGAGATATCCCCAAAATACCAACCACATATACCATACACGCATAACATGCCATATCATATCCGATCACAGAACAGCCATGCACTTCGAGTCTACTGTGTGACTGGTCCGCCGCACCGGCCAACAGTCCACCTGGTCCACCCTCCGAGTCTAGCCATATACATCGAGTCTGCAGTGTGATTGGTCCGCCCGCACCGGGCCTTCAATCCACCTGGTCCACTCTCTGAGTCTAGCCATATACATCGAGTCTGCAGTGTGATTGGTCCGCCCGCACCGGGCCTTCAATCCACCTGGTCCACTCTCTGAGTCTACAGTATGACTGGTCCGCCCGCACCGGGCCTTCAGTCGGCCTGGTCCACTCTCCGAGCCTCGACACGTCTAGTCCGCCCTCTTGGGGCCTACAGCCTATCCGGACCGCTCGCTGGGCCTTCGGGACAACCGGTCCACCCTGGGTATCTTGGCCTACAGCACAAAGCAGGACTCGCCTCAACCCAACTCCAGTCCAAACAACCATGTGCACATAAACATACAATCATATAACAATTCACAGTCAATAAGCCAATCAAACAGATCACATAACATATCATCATCCTAACCAGGATACCAACCTAACCGGTCACTAGCATAGCATCACCCTATATATCAGGATACCGACCTCAACCAGGTCTCTAACATATATCATCCTAGCTACCAGGATGCAAACATATCAAAGCAATAACATAACAACAAATACCCGGATCTCAATCCGATAAAGGGTCGGCCTTGGTGCCTTAGACCCTGTTGATATAGTGAGGATAACTCACCTCGCACTGCCGAAACTCTGAACTGAAGAAGCAGATTCTCGAATCACCGACTCACCGAAAATCCCGAACTAGCCAACATAGCACAAATAATCATTAGGCTAAGCACAATACTCTTCCAAGGGTAAATTGACCATTTTACCCTTAACTCAATCCGGCCCAACACTAGGTAAGCTCCCAAGCCCACCAATGGCCCAAAGTCCAAAAGTCCAAAGCAAAGCCCACTATTGGCCCAATTTACTAAATTGGGCCCACCTCACCAAATGGGCCTAAACTCATGATCCATAACAACCAATGGGCCCACAATACTCTATCCATAATGTCCAGTCACGACCCAAAATCCAGCAGCCCAATAACAACCCAACTATAAAGGCCAAATTGAAAATGCCACATATGGGGTACGCTGGGCGTACCCTTCTTGGTACGTTGGGCGTACAACAATGCTCGCAACATGGGATCGGGACCCTGACCCGCTACGCTGGGCGTACTCATAGGTTACGCGGGGCGTAACCTCACTGCTCAACAACATCACATAACGTCTTAATGGTTTAAGCTCTTAAGCCCAAACTTCAGATCCTTAGGCCAAATATGCCTAAGATTCATAAAGTCTCAAACTTTATCACTTGGGACGTCCATAAAGCTCTTAATCCAAGGTCTTAATGCATTAAGACCCACATATCTCACACATGGAACAACCACAGCCCTTGGGACCTCATTTTTCTCACTCAAGACCTCTCCAAAGGTCTGAAAGGACAGATAATCTCGACCAACTCAAAACATGCATCAAGATGAGGACTTTTGGGACAAGAAAGGTGTCAAAGCTTCACAACACATAGATCTACACAATATGAATGTCAATCAAGAAGCTTTATACCTCAAATAGGCTCCAAAGGATGATGTCTTTCCAGATCTATAAGCTCCAGCCGTTCCTCTCCTTCTTTGACAACTTCTCATTTCTTCCTTTATGCTCTCCTTTGCTAATCCAAGCTTTCCAAGACCAAACACACCCAACCAAGGAGGTGGGACGGCTATCTTAGGGTTTCTGAGGTTAAGAGAGTGATTATGGAGGCTAAGTAGGAAGCCTTTATGTTCTTTATATAATGGTTGCCTTAAAATTAGGGTTTTCTGGATTCTGAGAGTACGCTGGGCGTACTCACCCAAACACCCGCGTTTCTTTCCTCCACTACGCTGGGTGTACGTCCAGCTTACGCTGGGCGTACCCAGCATGATCCCTTTTCCACTTTTCCCATAAAAGGACCAACATTCCCCTTTCTCTTAAATCTCAGGGACTCATACACAAATACTTTAAAAACGGGGCGTTACAATTCTCCCCCACTTAAATTAGGCTTCGCCCTCGAAGCCTGCGGTAACTCGACTCTAGAACTTCTCCCTCAACGCACCCTGGCATTAACCAGACCAAGTTCCTCAAGATACAACCATCGAAACCCGAAACTCACTTTCCCCTTTCTTGCGGTGTCCTGACCACCGTCTCAAGCCGGCCACCAACTTTACCCTATGATAACCACACCTATTAGGCTCCACACTTATCAACTGAGTACCACTCCATGGCACTTTTCTCGATCCTGATCACAACAATCACTTGACTCTTACGAGCTAGATATAACCCTGAACCACCGGGTTCCCGATCCGAGTCCAACTCTATCCATCCAATGCTGATAGAATGACACATTCTTCAGCCTCATAGCAACTCCCATGAGTTCTCCTCTTGCAATCGCATGCACATGATGCACTAGCTCTAGCACCCTTGGGTTAGGAAAACCCATCACACTGACGACACCTCCAAACATCCCCCAGGATGAACCACCACTACATACACAATTCCTTGATCAGAATCAAACTGGGAGTCCAAGACTCCATCCCTGCATCCCTCCCGAGCCTCTTGGCTCTACACCCGCAGAATTCCTTCCGCGACCTCAGCAGACATCCAATCCGGATGTGATCCCATACCACTGCCGCAATCACGCTGGTCAATGACCATAATTGGACCACTCCAATCATAACTTTGCGTTGCTGCTTTCACTTCCGTGAATTTACACTCCCTCTCGGAGCTACATTCCTCTCTCTTTCCTTACCAAGGAAATCCACTTGGCCACCTTGTCACTACGACAAGTGCCACAGTGCTCGCCCAACGTTACGCCACTCCTTTATAGCATAACCGCTATCCATGCAACACACATGCTCTGAATCTGCTTGCAAGGACTCTCAAGTCCATGCACTATCACCACTAATCAAGATCAATACCCGGGGCCAGACATTCTAATGCTAACACATCACAACATACTCAATCCATTTCCTCGAACCGATCTAACAATACCTGCAGAGTTTTCAGCATGACTGGACCGCCTTACCAGGCCTTCAGCCAATCTGGACCACTCTCAGAACCTTCAGCCAATCTGGACCGCCCTCCAGGGCCTTCAGTCTGGCTGGACCGTCCTCCGAGCCTTCGGCCTGACTGGTACGCCTACCGGCCTTCAGTCTATTCGGACCGCTCAATCTAGCATTCATCATTCCGAGTTATCTCTCCGGGAAATCCTCCCATGCATACTGTTCTAGCCCTCAAGGGGTTCCGAACTCTATCTCCATCATACATACTCAATCCCGACCTGATCCCAGGCCCTCCACAATCAAATACCCTTGGTCTGTATCCCACCCCGCATGCCTGCCACTTACTCATACCAACCTACGCTCTTGGCTGACAGAACACTGCTGAATCCCAAACAGCTAAACAACCTCACATGCTCAACGATCTTCCGGAGAATTATCCAACTCTCCCCCACTTATAGCACTGACTATCAATCACCGGTTGCCATCACCGACCTCCCTCAACAACCTTACACAACACAATCACTTACACGCGAACTGCGTCCCGCAAGCACGAGCAACCTTCACAAAATCACATATCAACACTGATCATCCCGAGCTCGAAAGGAACTCAATCTGCAGCTAACCACTCCTCAGAATGCAGATGCTACCCAACCTTCAAACCAGACGCCAGATTTCCACTAATAACCCCCCATGAATGATAACCAACGAAATTCCCAACACTAACCCATAACCATACCAACCCTCAAAGAACAACAAATACCACATTGAAAACCACACAATGAGACTAACAGATAAACAATACTCCATAATAATCACAAGATATCAAGACATCAAGAAAGAAACATACCCGCGGCTGCATCCAGCACTGCTCTGACCTCCTCTGCTGTAAGCTGAAAAGCACGACCCTGAGCCCTTGGGGGCTCCGCTCCACCCTGACCTCCACCCGTGATCCTCAAAGTGGCCGGTGCTGGAGCCTGCACCGGTCCTGCAGCAAGCTGTGGACAGTTGACCCTCAAGTGCCCAACCTGATGACAATGATAACAAATCCTCAAATCCCGAACCGGCGCTGACTGCCGACAATCCCTCGCATAGTGCCCTTCCTTTCCGCACTTGCGGCATGCACCACCGGACCTACAAACTCCGGTGTGACCCCTCCCACACTTCCCACAAGCGTGGCTGCTCTGATCTCCCACCCTAGAATCAATGGTCTTGGACCGTTTCGGCGCCGGCTGCGACTGCACCGGAGCCTGCCTCAGCTCACGCAACTGCAACTCAATCTCTAACTCACGCCGCCTGGCGGCCTCCTGCAACTCCAACAAAGTCTCGCACCTCTGTGTAGACACAAACTGTCTGATATCTCTCTTGAGCACACTCATATATCGGGACATCTGAGCCTGCTTCGAAGCGAACTCAGGGCAAAACATCGCCCTCTCAATGAACATCCTGGTGATCTCAGTCACCGACTCCGAACCCTGCTTCAGCTCAAGGAACTCCTGAGCCAATCTCTCTCTCTCTCTCTCTCTCTCTCTCTCTCTCTCTCAACCCGCGGAACATAACGAGTGCTGAACATCTCTCTGAACTGATCCCATGAAACCGCAGCCTTCTGCGCATCCGAATATGACCCCGTGGTCAATCTCCACCAATCCTTCGCCCCAAGCCTCAACAGGTTAAGAGCATACCTCACTCTCTGATCAGCAGGGCATGAACACTTGAAGAAACACCCCTCCACGTCCGACAACCATCTCATAGCAACAATCAGGTCCTAAACTCCATCAAAGGTAGGAGGCTTTGTATTATCGAAGTCCCGATACTGAAAACCCCGACCAGCTCCTCCCCTTGCCGCTCCTCCCCTTTCTCACTCAAGACCTCTCCAAAGGTCTGAAAGGACAGATAATCTCGACCAACTCAAAACATGCATCAAGATGAGGACTTTTGGGACAAGAAAGGTGTCAAAGCTTCACAACACATAGAGCTACACAATATGAATGTCAAGCAAGAAGCTTTATACCTCAAATAGGCTCCAAAGGATGATGTCTTTCCAGATCTATAAGCTCCAGCCGTTCCTCTCCTTCTTTGACAACTTCTCCTTTCTTCCTTTATGCTCTCCTTTGCTAATCTAAGCTTTCCAAGACAAAACACACCCAACCAAGGAGGTGGGACGGCTATCTTAGGGTTTCTGAGGTTAAGAGAGTGATTATGGAGGCTAAGGAGGAAGCCTTTATGTTCTTTATATAGTGGTTGCCTTAAAATTAGGGTTTTCGGGATTCTGAGAGTACGTTGGGCGTACTTCTAGTACGTTGGGCGTACTTACCCAAACACCCGCGTTTCTTTCCTCTACTACGCTGGGGGTACATCCAGCTTACGTTGGGCGTACGTCTAGCTTACGCTGGGCGTACCCAACATGATCCCTTTTCCACTTTTCCCATAAAAGGACCAACATTCCCCTTTCTCTTAAATCTCAGGGACTCATACACAAATACTTTAAGAACGGGGCGTTACACTGACCAAGGCCCAGGAATACTCTGATGCACTTGCTAATATAGGTGAACCTATGAATGAGAAAGACTTGGTGGTGTTAGTTATATCTTGTGACTCATTGAGTTTTAGTGCATCTTTTGTAAATTAAATGATTTCATTACAACTATTATAAGATGCCAGATGGTATCTTACTTCCAAATATGTATATGGCAAACAAATCAAACAACTCAAACTGTAACCCTAAGAATGCGTCTGAAAAACTGGAAACTCGTATTAAGCAGTTGTGAGCAAAACAAACACTCTAATGTCATAGTTAATGTTCACATGTTTCCAAAAATATAAAGAACGTCTAAAATGGAGTTTGTATGCAAAAGATATGACCGTTATAAGAATCTAAAACCAATATAATATTGTTTTCCTTAAAACTGTCAAAATCGTTTCTATCCGTTGAGGGACTTGCACACATCAGATGGAAATTCCGAAAATGTTTTGGACTCAGGTCATAATCTATTATTCAGTTTAATACTCAAAATATTTTAGTAAAAATATTTATAAAAATCAGGAAAAACCCATACATTTTGAATCAGTTAATCGTGACATCTTAAACTATTGGTTTCGACATTATTTCTATTAGATAATGTATTCCAGAATAATATACATATCCAAATCTGGTTGATGTGGATTTTAACGATGGAAATAGCCGTATGTTTCTAACTTCGTCTTCAACTATATACATTTGTGCATGGAAGATAAGTTATGAACAATTATAAGAATTTGCTATAGTTTTCATAGATTATTTTATATACATGTATCTAACAAGCAACAAAATTATAGCACTTCAACAACACTAATATATACATGCTTTGTATATGTATCAAAGAAGACTTTAAAGACCAAGACATAATAAATAGGATTTCTAACACTTTTAACATATATATATATATATATATATATATATATATATATATATATATATATATATATCACATATTTGCATGACAACATTACAAACTAGTACAATACTTAAAATACACACCCAAATGCACAAATAATTAGGGTTTACATTGTTTCTAAATCCAAACAAAATACATAAATAATTAAATCAATACATTGCTTGTCAATTTAAAAACAAATACATTTCTTAAATAAATGTTTAGGACAGCAAAATGGAAATGTCACTTCCACCTTTTAATTTGCCTAAGCCTGCACCCAAAGTAAATATTCATTTTAGACAATACTACACACACTCCACCCAAAGTAAATATTCATTTTAGACAATACTACACACAAAGGAACCATGTTTACTTCCTCAAATAAAGCTGTCAATGACACACCCAAAAAACAACATCCCAGCTTCTTTCTTCTTCATTTCCAGCCAAGAACACAACACTCAAGTGGGTGTTTTCGTGTCCAGTGCAAACACAAGACCAACAACGACTCCCATTTTGTTCTCCTTTTCCTTTCAAAAAAAAAAATAAAAAAAAATCAAAGCCAAACACCTCATTGGATCGTTTTTCTACCTGTTTACATTCTCCTTCATTGGTTTCAAGGCACTCACCTGTTACCGATCGGAGCAACACCCATCGCAAACTTCACTTCTTCTTCCCGTCGAGTTCCGTTGCCCAACACACCACCTGCGACGTGTTGCTGACCGACCGGACTCCCCTTCGGACCTCCTCCCCTCGTACCTCACGATTGGAATAGGAGAAGAACAGAATCGCTGCTCAGTTCTTAAACCTTCTTCGGTCCAACCAAGCACCGAAGGTGCTCCCCAATTGCTTGACTTCGGTCTTATTCGTGACCTGCGACGAGCAAAGCCCGGATGCAGCGCCGCCGCTTCGTGCTTTCCTTCTCACGTCTTCGTCCATCTGTTTCGTTCGTTCCTTCTTTGCCCGATCAATCAAACAAATGACGAATGAGGCACAAAAAGCCCTAATTTCTTTTAAGTTTGGGCCATTAAACAAGAACGGTCCCTCCATGAGATTTCTTTTTACAAAAAGCCCTAAATCATCTTGACTTTATAAAATGAACACATTAGACCCTTTGCTGAACCCTTTATTCAAAATGACTCCTTTCCCCAAAACTTTGGTGTATTTTAAACAAAACAGCCCCTGCTATGGAGATTTCTTAACAACATCAGTCCATTTTCTCAAACATTAATTCAATTTAAACCATTTCAGTCCCTCCCTTGATTTATTTTAACCACATCAGTCATACTTTGATTAATTAAATTTCTCAACAGCCCCCACTAATTTAAATTCATTACGAAACGGTCCCATAAGTATTTCAAAATCCAAGAAACGTGAATTTGCGGTTCTCACATCACGCTTCCCAAAAGTAAGGCCACAATGTGTAGATCTATACGGGGTTGACATCCCCACATACGGTTGCTAGTACAACCTCGACCGATCAATCGAAGCTGGTGATAAACGTGTACAATTGTCACTACAACATCCAATGAAGCGTTGAAGCGGGTACATTCAGTCACATAGCTCGATTATAGGATTCGCTATAAACATTAACTAGAATCTCTCTCTCTCTCTCTCTCTATCTCTCACTACAAACCATGGGTTTGGTTGCTTTTAAAACTATTTTAAGTATGGAATTACTTATGTAATAGTATAATTTGGTTTTCAAGGGCAATCAAAGATTCATTACATAGTTTTAAGTAAGGATTTACTTATGCAAAAGATACATTTTGGCTTTCAAAGATTCTTTACAAACACAATTTTAAGTGTGAGTTTACTTATACAAAAATACATTTTGGCTTTCAAAGACTCATTGCAAACACTATTTAACTATTGTTATACATACAAAGAAAATACTTTTTAGACTTTTAAGAGTATTACTGTTGTTAGTAGAAAACCTGTAACACTCACCAACCTTGTGTTGACCCTCAAAACTACATGTATTTTCAGGAAATCGCTAAACAAATATTCAAGACGAATTGGATTACAGGTGACCTAGTTTACTTGTTGTGGTATTATATGCCTACCTGTTAAGGCAATTCATGTACTATTATTATTTGTAAAAACCTTGTATTCAAATATCAAGATGGAACATGAATGTAATTTTGTTTATTGTTGTACTTGTGCTATATATTTAGTTTACATGTGATCTATGAACTTAGTCGCACAACCTGGCATGTTCAGCCGCCTCGGTCGGGGGTGTGACATATTTGTTCTTCGTGAAGAGTACAATAGCCTCAAATCAACCCTCCTAGGCTGCCAATTTTCCACTGCCATTGTTGAACTCAATGACTTTTTATCATATCATTATTACATGATCAAGAAACTTGCTACTACAAACATCCGTAACTCCACAATCTCTAGCACCACCTTGTTGACACCTCAACCGGATCCACTTCAAACTGTCCAACAACTTTTGTCTCAACTTGGCCTTCAATTTCATCCCACTACCTAACAAACTGCACAAGACTTTTACACCAATAGATCTGGTAATAATTGTGGTCGTGGGCGTCACCGTGGTTGCAGAAACTACACCAACATAAGATAAGAGGTAACAAAAATCAATTTTAGTTGGGCTTCTACTCAAACCTTTGTTTTTGGTACTTGCAATAGGCATGGAATTGGTCATATCCCGTCTCAATGCTCTAACCATGACCCCGCTACTATAAGACCAAGACAGACACCTTCAGCCAACTTCATCACTTACCGCTCACAATTGTCCAGTTCTCGACTTCCGGATACTTGTTCTAGTCACTATGTTGCACCAGACTTTTCTACATTTGATAACTTTGAGGCTTACTATGGTGAGGAAAACCTTCACGTTGGTAATGGTAAGGGTTTACCCATTTTACATGTTGGTTCTTCATGCTTTTATTCATCAACCAAAACCTTTTCACTTAATGTCATACTTCATGTTCCTGAAATCAAACAAAACCTACTATCTGTCCAAAAAATTTGTCTGGATAATCATGTTTATTTTGAATTTTATTCCAATTTTGTGGTGTGAAGGACAAGTCTATACACACTATCCTCCTCACGAGTCCAAGTAATGGCAGTCTCTACTTCGTTCGTGTTCTTCAGACTCATCTAATTCCCTCTAAAGTCATATTTTCAACTGCCCGTGCATTCTCCATCACATGGCATCCAAGACTTGCACATCCACATCCATAAATTTTGAAGTCTATGTTATCTAAATATAATTTACCTTTGCAAATTAAATGTTTTCGCACCTTTTATGATTCAAATTTTATTAGACAATCGTCTAAACTGCACTTATTGTCATCTATTTATAAAAGTTTGCATATTTCGAATTTAGTTTTTTTATATATAGGGTCGTGCACCGATTCCTTCTTTTGATGGTCACAACTATTTTATGTTGTGTGTTGACCACCACTCTCACTTTATGTGGCTTTTTCCTTTAAAATTGAAATCTAATGTCTATGCCACCTTTAAATGCTTTATAGCAATGGTTGAACAACAATTTCAAACCATGACGCATTATTTTAAATGTGATTCTCTTTGAGTTTGATATGTTTATTGAACATAATTCATTTTTTGCAAAATAAGAAAATAAAGGCAGCAAATAAGAAAATGCAAGAGAAATTGCATGAAAATAATTGTGATATATTCCAAGAAATAAGCATATGAATTCAACTTACATAACATCAATACCAGAAAAACAATGATCTAGTACGGGTTGAATGTATACATATAACAAATAGAGGGGAGTATTAGATTAAACAACCTAATAGAGTATGGTTATTTAACTGTACTCTATATCCCATTCCAGCCATAAATCAGAACTTCAAAACTACAATCTAATACAGTCATAAATCAATACAATACATGCATATAATCGTATTATATATGATTGAATCAAAACTGCAATATAATACAATCCTAAATCAATACAGTACATGCATATAACCATACTATATATGATTGATCAGCAACCAACCAAACCTACTATATGATTCTATTCCTTCCTTACTAAGTACGATTCCATTCCAACCATAAGAAAATTAAAGTGGCACATCATTGATCATGATTTCATTTTCAGACACAGAAAAAAATAAACCACTTAGTTCAGTATACATAAAAACATTAATATTCTTTCAGACTTATCTATAGTCTATACAATCTAAAAGACTATCATTTGTATACCTAGTTCATTAAACATAAAAACATTCTTAAATTTGTTGAATGTCACACCTCTAACCTCTCTTTCCCTTATGTGGCTTATTGATTGTATTCCTATAAAAACAAGAAAACTTTGGATTCATACTCTCAAAATCCCAAATAATTTTAAATAGGAACAATATGAAGAAAACTAATATATAGTGTGTTCCTGCCATTAACAACTTCATAAGTATATAAAAGGTCTACTTGTGTGGGACATATAATATCTAAATTCAATGAATATGAGCCCAATTATAAGACAACTTAATGATATGAATACAACTTAATGTGTACATAATGTTGTAAAACACAAGTACAACCTAATTATACGACAACTTAATGATATTAAAGAAACATTCATCTATAGCAATGCAATGGTGCAAACTTCTCCAAAACATAAAAACATATGAGTAAATACAACTAACTCAAAATAACACAATGTTTGTGTACCTTACAAAAACTTTTATGCAAAGCCTCCATAACAACAACCTCCATAAAATAAATCTGCAAACTTCCACTATAAAACATAGAATATAGCATCCTACTTTTATATTTCTCATTTTCCATTAAAAAAAACTTTCATATATTTATCTTTTATTGTTGTAGTTCACAAAAGCTTCTTACATAGAAAACAATAAAAAAAATATAACCACTTATAGGATTCTACTTCCAAGGTTTTCTTATTAAGATGATTTACTTTGGAAAAATCAACTATAACATTGTACTTTGAAAAACATAAAAAATTATAACAACGTATATTGAAACACTGACCGTTAACTTGAAAAAGGCTTCACTTTATCACCAAAAGTTCTCATCCATGTTGTAACGCATTCGTCCAATTCCTCACTAGAAAACGATTCTTTTGTCCTTCCAAATGTTCTACAAACAAATTAAAATAAAAAATTTGTTATTTAATAAAGGTGAGGCTTTATTACAATAAACAAAATGCAAAAAGAAAAAATATATCTAAATGATACTTACTTTCGAAAATCCATGTTGTCGAAAAGTACAAAGTCGTGCATCCAATTCATAACATAGTAACCACACTCTCAATCGGATAATTGTTGATTGCACTAAAAAGATTATATACATATAAGAGTTTTCTTTTTGGATATATATATATATATATATATATATATATATATATATATATATATTAGTTAATAAGATTAATTACCTTGGGGAGATTCCAAGTCATTGGACACAAACGTGATATGTTGGTTTTTGTGTTTTTAAACCATGTAATAGCCCTAAAACAAAAATAAACCATGTCTCATTAAAATTTATAAAAAGATATATCATTTGGAATACTTAAATAAGAAATCTCTTACTAATTCACATGTTCAACTAATGTGTAGTCTTTTAATGTCTTTGTCCCTCGGGTGGAATCCAAAATATAGCTTTTATATTGATGATTACAAATCACTATCAACATCCAATGTTTCTTAGTAAAGGTTAAAAAAAATTAAATATAAACACTTTTTGATTAAAAATATCATATAATAGTAAAGATATTAGAATATCATACCTTTCCCAATCTGGTGCAAGAAAAAAATTGTTTTTCCTGATG
Source organism: Lactuca serriola (assembly GCF_051521515.1). NCBI lineage: Eukaryota > Viridiplantae > Streptophyta > Magnoliopsida > Asterales > Asteraceae > Lactuca > Lactuca serriola. The sequence continues at coordinate 156,725,328 of NC_136409.1, forward strand.
AAAATTCTTCACATCAACAAGATCATTGACGACATGATTTGTTTCACCCCTATCATCGTATTCATATCTCTTGGACGTGATATATTGTGGGTTTATAAAAACATATTTTATATCTATTCTTGATATAAGCATCAGTGAATGTAGCATTCTGAAAAAACACAATATATATTATAATGGTAAAATAATATGAAACATGAATATTGTAATTCTTAAAGTACTTACATTTGATACCATAGAATACAACTAATATCAAGTTGTTCAATTTTCAACATCTCCATAATGGCCACTGAATTAATCAAGGTTTTAACACTCGCAATGTTGAAGATCTCAGATTCAGACACAACAGTAAAACAACTCCAGAATGTTGTGGCTCTTAATCCATCCATGCAATGGTTGGATCATCCATCTACCCTCAGGTTTCTTTGACATCATGGTTTTCTACACCGTTTGGTATAACTTTTTTTTTGTACCTACATTAAGAAACTAAATGATTATCATGAAAACTATATTGATACGTGTTCCATTACTAATGAAGATAATAACAATAAAAGAGAGAGAAAGAGAGAAGGAAAGGTTTGTGTCATATACCCTATTTTTCGCTTCATCCCCTATCATCTCTTTAAAAATAAATGAAAATAATACCTTTCAAAAATTGTAAGTTTGAGTGACTAGCTGGTCATGAAGAATAGGAGCGGCTTTGGCAAAAATTGGTAATGGTTCAGAGAGAGGTCTTTTATCTTTCTGCATAATTGAATCGAGTTAATTAAATAGTCACAGATGCATGTGATTAGATATTAATGTATATTAATGATAATAATTGAATCTCGGGGCCATTGAATAAAACTATGAGGTGCATGTCCCAAATTGTATACACCTTGAATTGGGGAGACTTGAAGAGGGATAGAATGATGATCTCCATAGATAATATCGACTGATACCCTCAGGTGACGTGCTTTTAGAGGAACCGAATGAATTACATACAATTATCTTATGAAACTCATCCAACAATGTCACGGATGTTTTCGATTCAACACTGGTTGTCTTCCCCCAAAAAAGTTTGTGTCTTCCCCTATATCAGTTATCGTATGTTGCTTCAACACAACAATCACCATGGGCACTAATTGTTCCGCCATATGAATATTCAACTTATCTTTGATCTTGTCATAAAAGTTGTTATTCAACATCCTTGTCTCTAGCTTCTCTTGCATCTATTCAAAATTGGGTAACTCACGGGCTTTCCTTTTTGTCTTATAAATCGTTGATTGTTTTAGGCCGATAACGTGACCAACCGCCCTCTTGCGATTGGGATGTTCCTGTCCTAGTAGCTTCATCAATAGATTAGATCGAGGTCAAGCTCCAAAACTCCTTGAGATAACTAAATATCTTTTTGGATCAATAAATGCAAACAATACAATTGTAAGAGAAGGTTATTTAATAAAGAAATTTCAAAAGGACATGATATACAACATTAAAATGAAAAGTCACTATCTTACAATATCAAATACTAGAGGCTCAATCTCTAGCGTTATAACCAATTTCCCGATGAATTATGTTTTCTCCAAGTATAGATAAAATTTCTTTCCTGTTTGCTTGATATATTGTGGCCTTTTATTGTTACACCAGACGAGTTATTCATCCTATTTGCTTTCGTTATCGCGATACCCTCTTGGGCCTAACCGGGGATGGTTCTTCTTTTGATTTGTGGTCTCCCTCCCTTTCCTTCTTAATTCATCTACAAATTAATTATCCAATTAGAAATAGTAAAACATAATAATATCGTAAATAGGAATAAACTCAAACAAACCTCAAATTCTTCTTTGGATTTTAAAAGAAGAAATTTTTTCCACATTGATTTGTCAAACTAGGAGAAAAACATATAGAACCCCAGATATAGCATAATAACACATAAATATTGGAACTTAAGGACTTAAAATGGTCTAGAATATGAGCAAAGAGGTGGTGAGGTAGCTTGTTTGTTGGATCTATACACGAGGAACACCTTATTCTCCTTTAAGACACCAAAAATCACCACTTAATCTTCAAGAATGCAAAAATGGAGGCTAGGGTTTGCTTAAGATGAAAAGGAGGTGATGGAGGCTGAGGGTGTGGAAACCCTAGCCATCATATCCCTTAAACAAAGGAGCTAACCTCGGAAATTAGGGTTTTACATGCAGCCAACCGCCAGGTTAAAGGTATCAATCCAGTAAAAAATACTCGTACATTGACAAAGTAATGTGGAAATTTTTCCTTGTTCTAAAATCCACGAACAAGTTTAAGGTTTGCTTGAGTTTATTTCTATTTATGATATTATTATGTTTTACTATTTCTAGTTGGATAATTCATTTGTAAAGGAATTAAGAAGTAAAAGGAGGGAGATCATAAATCAAAACAAGAACCATTAGCCCAAGCAGGTATCGTGATAACGAAAGCAAATGGGATGAAGAGGCTGCGTGTGGTGTAACAATAAGGCCACAATGTATCAAGCGAGCAGGCAAGAAATTTTATCTATGCCAAGAGAAAACGTAATTCATCAGGGAATTGATAATAATGCCAAAGATCGGGCCTTAAGCAAATGATACTGTAAGATAGTGATCTTTAATTGTAATATTGTTATCAAGTCCCTTTGAAAGTTCTTTATTAAATAAACAGCTCTTACAGTTTTATTGTGATAAATTAGGAACAGTAAGGTGGCATGGAACAACATAGACGTGAGAAATCCCTTGTTCAACCTTGGGAAGAAGTGTCTGGTGATGCTGATGCCAATGAGCTTATGATCAACGATATAGGAGCTGAAAGAAGATAACAAGGATGGAGATTTTGAGTTATAGACGAGCTGGATGGTTATATGGTTCTCATTACTTTGAAAAAGTCTTGTGGTTGTTCTCATGTGATCAGTACAAACTTGTTGGTTCTTATTTGGTGGTTCGAGGCAATCGAGGAAAAGCTCATTAGGATGTGGTCAAGTGGATCTTACGACACTTGAAGGGAACGCTTGATGTTTTTCTGGTGTATTGTGCAAATACATGACATATATACTTGGTTGGATTGATAGAATTTGTAACGCCCTGTCCCGAAGCGTTTCCTTTTAGGTGCGGGCGGTGTAATTTAGATGATGCGGGTGTTTAGTTGTGTTTTGGAGCCAAAGGGTATTTTGGTAATATGTCAGCTCGAGCTCTTATGGGATTTGGATGTTTGTTCGGGAAATTGTAAGGAAAGTATGATTTGATTAAAGTGTAGAGCTTCTTGTGACCTTTTCATGGATATAAGGACTGTCAAAATTGAATTTATAACGAAGAAGTTATGGCCTTCAGAGTTTTCAAGGTGTAAGAAGAAACCCTAGTATGCGGGGCATACATAGGGAGTACGCAGGGCGTACTAGTGCAAAGGGCACTACGTTGGGCATACATTGGTGTACGCTTAGCGTACCCAAAAGGAAGGATCGCGAACCTCGGCCTCATACGTTGGGCGTATGAGGGGTGCTTTAACCCTAAATTTTGATCATGTGTATCCTATTTAAACATCCTTATTCCTTAGGGTTGGCCTCCTTGTCAGCCTCTAAAGCCCCAAAAACCCTAAAAACAAGTCTTAGCATCCATTGTTGGGTGTTTGAGCCTTTGGTGAGAATTTGGTGTTCATTTTGTAGATTTAGAAGAAGAAGAAGCTTGAAGATTTATTCTTTGAAGGAAAGCTTTGAGATCCATCATTTGTATCTCCTTTTGGTAGCTTGGGAGGTATAAAGTCCAAACCTTTCCTTTTCAATTCATAAATCTTCTTATTGGTTCATTTTTTTGGTAATTTTGACCCTTTTGGTTGATGATTGGGAGTTAAAGTCGTTTTGGAACCTTGTAATTGTAGATTCTGATATATCATGGGTTCCTTGGGCATAAAGGTGAAAACTTTGTGGTGGTTTTGGTTCCATGCATGTATTAAATCAAGTATTAAGCTCTTTTGAGCTCTAGAGTCCCATTTAGCCATGCATGCATATAAAGTTGGCAACTTTATGTGATTTAACCAGCTTGGAGAAGTCAGATATGAGTTTCAACCCAAGTCTTAATGGATTAAGTGCTAAATTGGAAAGATGGCTATGGATGGTGAGTACGTTGGGCGTACAAGTATGTTTGTTGCGTGTACAAGCCTTCCATGTACGTTGTGTGTAACGCCCGTAGATCCGGGCTAGTCAATTTAGAGATAATAGGGGTCGAAAAGACTTTCTGACAAAATATTATTATAATAAATAATCTTAACCAAGTTGTAGAATACATCTCAAGGGTTACGTACATATAAAGAACGTTGAAATCCGAGTTATAACGAAGAAGTTATGGTCCGTCGAAGTTTTACAACAAAATCGGCACGACACCGGGAGACATAAATAGTGAATTTACAATGGAGGACTTTTTAGCCTTAGAAATCTAAACAAAAGTTGTAATATATGTTAAACCGAGAACATACAAAAAAAAAGAACGCCAAAATCTGACTTCGTATGAGGAAGTTATGAATTTTCTAAGATTTGGCTTAGCAGTGCACAACTCGAAACTCGAATTTTAGATCGAGCGGTTTTTGGCCTACGCGACCTAAATGAGAATTGAAGATCTCATTAATAGGAACTCAACGGTAAAAATACAGACGAAAACAGAGTCCGTATGTAGAAGTTATGAATTTTACGCGGACATTTAACAGTATAATCTCCTCGTACTGTTAAATTTAAGATCGGTCGAGAATTAGCCGACATAGTCAAAATGAAAGTTTTAGATCTTATTTTTACCTACGCGTGGATATAAAGAACCTCAAAAACGGAGGTCGTATGTGAAAGTTACGGATTTTAGAAGTCGGAAGTGTGTTGTGCGAAAATGGGTGATGTGACACAATCTTGACCATTGCTTTCTCCCCAAGTCTTGCCACTAGATGGTGACATGTTGCACCAAGTTCAGCCATTTTTCACCCTATAAATAGAACCTCTCCCACCATCATTTTCTTCACACCTTTCCCATTTTTCTTCTCTTTACTCTCTCTCTCTCTCTCTAGAACCTCTCTCTAGCCCTGAAACCCCCCGAAAAGCCTAGCGAACCTCCCTAGCACGTGGCGGAAGCCCCGGAGTGCTCGAAGGCTCTGAGAAGAAGAGCTTTTCGGCTCGGGAACGCTGCTCCAAGCAAAGCCCGGTTTTCTATAAAACCCGTTGTAAGTGAGCTACGCCTACGCTATTTTTAATATAGCTTTTATTTATAGTAACGTTATTAGGAACTTATAATAAGTACTTGGGCTATTATTATGGGTATTGTTTAATGCTTATATAATATTTATAATATCTAGACTATTAATTAGTCTCAGCGAATAATAGACTAAACTCTAATGGTAATAATACTAGGTTTCGTCGAAGGAAATTATTTTTAAGAAGCGAAGCGCTGTCTGAGTTCGGAATCACCACTTTTTCAAGTGAGTTCGTGGTCCCTTTCATCTTACACATAGATATGAAGTATTTAATATAAATTACGTGTTATGTGTGCATATTGTCTGTATACTTGTTGTCTACGCTGGGTGAAATATCTTTATACACGTTTTAAATGATTTAAATTGTATATGTATTTTATATATACAAAATGTGTTGGCTAAAACATGGGTAGATGTAATAGTTGCTGTGTGACCAAATAAAATAATGAAAGGCCTCAATATAGATGTTAATGATGATCCAGTCATCTAGCGGAGTATAGATGACGACCACGGACTATTCTAGATAGTCCAGTGGAACGCTAGCAGGCTTGCAACCTGTAGGTATTTATTTGAAATACGTGCTCACCAGCAGTAGTCCATCCCCCACATGGTTGCCTTATTTGACATGAATTATTGAGGAACCCCCGAAACATGTGTTATCACCCGATGAAAGTCCTTAGACTAGGTCCCTTATGTTAGATGTTTTAGGGACGTAAAGTGAGGATAACGAGAATGGGTAATCGGGTTTGTTTGGTTTGATAAAGTTAATAAACTTATTTATTGTGGGTTGAAAACCCTATGTACTCACCAGGTTTCCCAACCTGACCCACTCAGTTTATTTATATCACAGGTGTTGATATGAAGTCACATTACACTGAGAGATTAAGAAGATATAAATCACTAGTGATAATGAATGTAAGTTATGTTTGTGCTTATGTTTCTGTATTGACGATGACATCCCAAATGTTTTAAAATGAATAAAAATACTTTTCTTCGTAAATGCTTTGATAACGTATTTATCATGTTTTACTGGGAACAAATTCCGCAATATTTTTATTAAAAGAGGTACTCTGATTTTTATAAAGCATAAACAAAATCGGTATTTTCTGGCTGTGAAAATGGGGATGTCACAGTTGGTATCAGAGCATTAGTTTAAGCGAACTAGGAATATGGATTTATTTCTAGACTTAAACTTAGAATGCTAAGCAAGGATTGTGAGGAGTGTGTCTAATAAAATTTAGGTAAAGCACCTGAATAGACACAAGCACTAGCTAATTTAAGGAAAATGCCTAACATACTTTTATGTGCCAAATGATTTATGATATGCATTGTATGATCGGATCTATGGTCTGTTGCCGACTGGATATGGAAACTTTATGTGTTCAGATTTCTAAACGTTTAATTACGGTATTAGAACTGTCATATAACTTTTCGGAGAAATAGGGAGAATTTACACGTCGATTGTAAATAAAATCTTTCCTATCTTAATTCTCGTCATTGCACACCGAACGTCTGATTTGGTATATAGATCGAAATTGCAAGAACCCGTAGTGGAGCCGGGAATGCAAATGGGAATAAGAATCAAATGCCAGTGATTGAACAAATACCTGTTGTAGCAGATGCTCCTGATCCAATTACAATGGCCGGAGTACAACCATGATACGGGGTATGTTGGCTGAACAACGGGAAGAGATGAGGCAGATGTTGCATGAAAATAGGGAAGAACCTACAATGCCAGTTGAACAGCCCGAATAGAACGATGGGCAGTCAGAAAGAGGGAACTACAGTGGGACCGTTGGTCAAGCCAACCCACCAATAGTTCAACAAAACAACTAGTATGACGGATTCGAGAGGAATGGATGCAAATACAAGGATTTTCTGACTTACAAGCCATCGACTTTCACTAGAAAGGAAGATCCGATTGGAGTCATAGATTAGATATCGGAGATGGAGTTAGCTTTCGTGACGTGTGGCTGCAGAGGCAAGTTACAGATCACCTTTGCAGTACGTCAATTCCGAGGAGGTGTTGTGTGCTGGTGGAATACCCTGGGGAAGACTCTAAGCCCTAATGAGCCCCTGCAACTGACATGGGCAGAATTTTTGGTACAGTTCAAACGCAAGTACTACTCAGCCCAAAACCTGCTCGAGCTAGATAACCAGTTCCTGACCTTCAAGAAAGGAAGCATGTCAATTGGTGAATACACCAACAACTTCACAGAGAAGATGGAGTTCGCCGTGCGTCTTGTTTTGGATGAGCTGACAAAAATCGACAAGTACGCAAAGGGACTTCCATGGGAGTACGCGGTGCCAATGTGTAAGGCACCTACTATGGAGGCAGCTATCTGGGCTGCCAAGTCTGTAGAGGATATGATTAAGGGAAGAGCTGCCAACAAGATTGAGGTTGGCGAAAAGAGGAAGTTTGAGGGGTCTACGAGGCCCAATAATAAGACCAAGTCTGGTTCAAAGGAGTTTAGCGGAGGAGGAAATGAAGCGAAATGGTGCGAGAAGAGCAAGAAAAAGCACTTCGGGAAATGTAGCGAGGAAGTGACTTGCTACAAGTGTGGGAAGATAGGACATTACGCGAACGAATGCACCGCCAACAATAGGTAGGGGTGGGTTTTGGCCACCAACGAACCGACAAAATATATTTTCTTTTGCTATTAAGTTGTTATCCCTAATCTTTATTTTTAAATTACTTGGATAATAGTGAAGCTTTCTTATGAAACTGTTAATTTTGATATTCCTTTGCTGCTTCTATGGTGGATAACCACACTAATATAATTGTAAATTTTGACACTCCAGTTGTCCTTTCTAAACGTTTGTAGTGCATCAAATAATCAATAAAACCTAACTACCACTTATTCAATTTGTTAAATGATATTTAGCAATGATCATTATATATACATATATGAAGTCGTTTCTTTGGATTTTGATTCCTAAGAGAAAATAAGTTTAAAAATTAATGGGTTTTAAATTTTTATGGCTGCCTCAATGCCCATAACAGAAAGAATATATATATATATATATATATATATATATATATATATATATATATATATATATATATATATATATATATATATATATATATATATATATATATATATATATATATATGGGAAAAGTGAATATACTCTTAAGGTATATAAGCTTAGGTATACAAACTCAACATATTACGTCGTTTTGTATCATATATACACATTGTAATTGTCCAATGTTCTTCTAATTCAACTTCTAACTTGATTTAATTCCAAGATTTTTATAAATTTTACATTTATCTTTCTCTTACATAATTTTCATTTTTAACTATAATATATATAGCCTAGTAGGTTTTCGGCATAAAGATGTGATGTAAGAGAGAAGATAATAGTGAAATTTCGAAAATCTTGAAAGTAAATCAAGTTAGGGTTGAAGTTTAAAAACATTATAATGAATATTTTAAACAAAACGACGTAGTATGGTGAGTTTGGGTACCTAAGCTTATATACCCTTAACGGTATATTCATTTTTCCATATATATATATATATATATATATATATATATATATATATATATATATATATAGACACACACACACACACTGATAACATTCAGTTTTGTCTTCTGTTTTGTTTAATGAAACTAAGTGATTATTAGTCTTCATATTCTTATAAACTACATGTGAAACCCGCGTATTATACGAGTTTATTAAAAGAAAGTTTTTGTAACAAAAAAATCATGTTCATAAAAAAAGTAACGATTGAGTTCGTGACCTTTTGGTAAACCGCATGGACTATTTATGTAATTTGGCCTTAATTAATCTATACTAATAAAATTAATTAATATAAATTCACAAATGGAATTAATTAATATGAATTCACAAATGGAATGTACTATCTACATTAATATACATATACATTAATTAATATATTAATAGAGAGAGGAATTCAAAAGTAGAAAGTTATTATGTAAATTAATTAATATAATTATAAAATTAATTAATATGAGGTGACATTTAATATGTGAAATTTGAATAAAAAGAAAAAAAAAACTATAAAAATGACAAGTGGATATTAAATAATTCAAAAAAATCTAGAAAATTACTAGTGTCAAAATGAATGAAAAGAGGACATGTGTCAAAATCATTCTTATTTATTAGGGTAGACACACTGATAACATTCAGTATTGTCTTCTGTTTTGTTTAATGAAACTAAGTGATTAGTAGTCTTCATATTCTTATAACTACATGTGAAACCCGCGTATTACACGAGTTTATTAAAAGAAAGTTTTGGTAATAAAAAAATCATGTTCATAAAAAAAGTAACAATTGAGTTCGTGACCTCTTGGTAAACCGCATGGACTATTTATGTAATTTTGTCTTAATTAATCTATACTAATAAAATTAATTAATATAAATTCACAAATGAAATTAATTAATATGAATTCACAAATGAAATGTAGTATCTACATTAATATACATATACATTAATTAATATATTAATAGAGAAAAAAAATTCAAAAGTAGAAAGTTATTATGTAAATTAACTAATATATTTATAAAATTTATAAAATTAATTAATATGAGGTGGCATTTAATAAGTGAGATTTGAATAAAAAGGAAAAAAAAACTATAAAAATGACAAGTGAATATTAAATAATTTAAAAAAATCTAGAAAATGACAAGTGTCAAAATGAATGTAAAGAGGACATGTGTCAAAATCATTTTTATTTATTAGGGTAAAATGGTTTTGTGAATAAGTTTAATAAAAACAATAAGTGCATGTTAACCAACCAGGCGTGAATTAAAAATGAGTTTATCATTTTATTTTGGCATTAGTTTGCTTCTATAGGTGACATATGTGTGGATACTAAGATGCCACTTACGAAATCCAAACTAGCATTATGCAAAAAAAAATCTCATAATTTTAATGAGAGTCGAATTTGTCATTGTAATTGGCTAGCGCTGTAGCTATGCGCTGAGAAATGATAAATTTGTTTATTTGCAACAATATTAAAACTAGATACTCTCATTGGCATTTAGTCTACTTTTAATCTGTCACTTATTTATACATGTTTTGTTATGAGTATGTAATTATATAAGATGCATTCATTATTTTAAATGGCTTCAAAACTTGAGTTAATTTCATCTATTGACTATGTAATCGACTATTATTTGCTACAACACTAAAGCTAGATATTTTAACCGATATATGTTTACATATATTTGTATTAATGAATTGTTTGTCATAATAATTATTGATTTATAAACTTCGTACAATTTGATAAGTTTAAATGCTAAATGATAAGTGGTAACTTTGATGTTAGACTTAGGGCATGTTCGGCAAAATTAGTTGGTAGCAGGTGGCTTGTAGTGGGTAGCAGATAGCTTGTAGCGTTTTGTTAAACGATACATGAAGTAACATTTAGATTTGGAGAGTTTTGTTTAAACTAAACACTAGAAGCTTGTAGTGTCGAACGAGGCTTTTTGTTCAAACGAAACTTTTTATCAAACGCTAGAAGCTAGAAGTTCTCAAACGCTCCGTGCCGAACATGCCCTTAAGTGATTGAACCAAAGAAAGGTTGCTTAAGTTATGACATTTGAGTTTATTAAACACCACATTAAGCAATTATTTGGGTTATTGTTCAAGAAACCCAAAGGCTAATTGGATGATAACTCACACAATGAATTTGAGCATAACGTGCATTTGTGTTGCATTTATGCCTAAAGGTGATGTGCAACACTCATGTAGCGTATTATAATATTTAGGACACCATAATATTCGGTTGTTCGTATAGCCAAAGAAAAACTAATAATTGGATAATGTGTCTATAAGACCTGTCACTTTGGTGTTACTGATAGGTATACTTATATGCTTTATTTTGTTATCCTATAAATCACTTTGATATCACTTAACAACGACAAGCTCAAGTAAGCAACAAGGGTATTTCTAGTAAGGTCCAAAATATGGGTACATGTAAGCCTCAAGGAAACTTCATTGATTTTTTTTTCATAACAAATGGCGTGTCTAATGTGAGTTCCATAACATGAAAGAACGACATGAAAGGAAAGGTGAATTATATGCATCTATGATTTATAAGTTCAATAACCTTAATGTCATTATAAATACCTGATGGATTCATTATTGCTTCCACAACACACGTGTTATTTTTATTACAGGGATTCCATACAATCCGGAAGTTGGATTGAAATCAAAGAGAAATTGAAGGTGGGAATGATGAAGACTTAAACATACAAGAATTTAGCCGACTTTCATTAATTGTTTTTAGAAAATGGTTATTGTTTATGTCTAAATGATACTCTGTTTACTTCGAGTATAACTTGAAACTAATTGTTTGTATCTAAGTAGCGAATTTTTGCTATACTTTTAGGATTGGATACAATGATGTAACTATTATTTTTAATTCTCATATTGTTAGTTATGGTTGTTTGGAGGGAGACCTCTATAAGTTATAACTAAACAATCATTTTATGGAATCTTTAATATCATTAATTATTGACAAGAACTTATGTAAAAAAAAGAGGATATGGGAACTTCATCCATGATATGGCATCAACAATGGAATCATATTTCACAAGACATAATGTTAAGACTTGTGAAAGATGAAGTTGTATTGAAGATTGATTTCTTGGATTTTTACAAGTGCATTAAGTGTTTAAAGTGGAATAAAGAAAGATCCGCAAGAAGTCATGGATTACTAAAGTTGATCTATACATCCATTTTGGACCTTTTCCAGTGGCCTATATGGTCATAAATCGTATATAACTCATAATTATTCTTGCTACATGTATCCGTATTTAATGAATGAAAACCAACTTAGCTGAAACATATAAATATTCATATTAGATATGGGTGTTGAATATTATGGTAGGTATTCGAGCTTTCATAATGACCCTGATGTTTCTTTTAATTTTGTAAAGATCATGGGATAATGAACTAATACGCCATGACGGGTACTCCTAAATAAAACAATATACCTGGGAGGAGGAATAGAACCTTAATGTACATGGTGCAAAGTATGATTGCAAACACTAACTTGTCCAAACTTTTATGAGGATTAAAACGATGACTCTACATCTTAAACAAGTTACCTTTAAAGTTTGTTCCTTTTAACACATTTTGAGATTTTATCAAGAAGGAAACAAAGGATTATGTATTTAAAGGTGTAGGGTTGTACGACTGAAAAAAAAACTCTAGAATCCTTAATTACAGAAACTCAACGTTAAAATGTAAGTTTCTTCTTTATCAACTATCCTAAAAGCTTTAACATCTACCGATTTTGTGTTCTGTCACATAGTACCTGAATTCTAAAAATGAAGCATGTTAGATTTCTTAGGAATGCCAAGATTAGTGGGAATGGTTTATTGAGGGATTTTGACCTCCAAGAATCTTCAATTATAGTTCAAGTGCCCATTACTATTAGCACTTCATTAGGAGATTCTAGTTTTTCCTTATGAAAAGCCTTTTCAAATGCATGGGCAAATGAAACACCATAAAAGATCTCACTCAAGATGTTCACATTAAACCCATGAAATAGCATATATGACTTCTTTTAATTAAGAGGCCCATAAACTTTGATGATTACATGAGACCGATCTTGATAAAGGGAAGGAAATAATCTTGTCACGGAGTGTGATGCCATAACTTGTGATCAATGAACTAAGTGTAATGAATCTACGGTTGAAAACCTTAATTTAATGTAAAAGAATGATGTTTGGGGACATGCCAAATTACCAAAGGGTTTTCAAAACCATAAGATGTAAGTAGGTCTTTAAGACCAAATTGGACCCCAATGATGAACATTAAATGTCATAAAGTTTGTTTGGCCACTAAAAGGTATTCACAACATATGTTATTTATTACCAAGAAACATTCCCAACTGTTTCTCAAATTGACTTCCTTAGGATCATAATGGCTATAGTATTTAATTTGGATTTACATATACATCAAATAGATGTCAATTTTTTTTTCTTAACTAAGAGTTACACAATGATGTTTACATAACCCACACAACACAATTGCATTTATAAGGGTAAAGAATATCTGACGTGTAAACTCAAGGAATCAATATACATGCTGAATCAAGCATCATGTCAATGGTATCTAATGTTCGACAAAGTGATGAACAATATTGGCCTCATTAACAACCAAGCAGATCAATGTATATACCTCAATTTCAGTGGGAGGGACTTTATCCTACTTGTACTATATGGAGATGACATTATCTTAGTGAGTAATAACAATGATATGTTTCACAAATCGAAATAGTTATTGTCGCATCACCTCGATGTGTAGGGTCTCGGTAAATCCTAGTATACAATAGGCATATAAATACATTGAGGAATCCAAAGGGGTTTAGACTTATCCTTCAATAAATATATTGAGTGTGTAGTAAGTCAATATAAAATGAAGCAATGCTTCCTTTCAATTCCTTCCATAGTTAAGGTATACATTTTCAATGGCATGCTTAGTTGTTATCATTAAATCATGGTCTAAATCACTAGGAAGTTGCCAATAAATTTTTCTAGTATTTTCATTAGACTAATAGTAACAAACAACTTTAGTGAAATAAGTAACAACGTATAAGTGATATGTTTTTTACTATGAATTTGCAAAATGCAGAGATAAATAGTCATTATTAGGATACATATTTATGCTATCAGTCGGCTAATATCATGAGAGAGTCATAAATAAACGTTGACGACCATATCAACTATGATGGCGAAATTTGTTTTCATAGATAATGAAACTTTCCTTGGAATGTTGTTGAGAAATTAAATCACGTGACTCATGAGCGTAAAATCCATTTCTTGGCCATTAAAAGAAAACTTATTGCTATAATTTTGCCTCTACAAGTTTTCCATTAGCAATAATTATAATGGAATGAGGCTTTATCTCGATACAAAATACTTGTTCATTTAAGAGCAAGTGGGGGAAATAATATTTGTATCGAACACATTCACATTGATAATATGCTAGCGGATCCGATAACGAAAGGTCTACCACTCAGTTATTTGAACATGTCGTCAATATGGGTTTTAAGGATACACCTATTATTATGTTACTTTAGCATAGTGCTTTAATGGAACTTTTAATTTTAATTTTATTTATTCAAGTACTTGATTATTATTCCTCCATAATACGCAATTTGCCTATATTAATAACTTGTGCACAATTACTTTATATATAGACAAATATAATGCATTACCACTTAATTATAAAGTCATTTGGCTTAAATTAATCATAAGTTTCATATGAAGTACCATAGTATGATCGTTGGGGGTCCCGTATCTAAAATGGACGCACAAGGTTGTGCTTTTCTGCTTTTGATACTAATATGAAACATGATGAACTTATCTTGGCCAAATAATGAAAATTGTATAAAAATAATCACTCGTCCAAGTGGGAGAATGTTGGAAATAACACATTATTATGACCTTAGGACTATTTTGTAATTCTTGGTACATGTTATGTACATTTATATTGTGTACCATAATGTTTTCCATAATGACGTATCAGGTCCCTGGAATTAAATATTTATAGTATGATGCATATGATAATTTTCCATAACTTAAGGGACTATAATTGTGTGGTTCCAATATCTTTTCCGTAAGGTGCAAATGATGCAATATATGAACGATCAGGAGGATAACTGAAGAGTCTTTTCAATTATGATCTTCCTCCTTATAAACACCATGATCGTGCATTCTCATCTCTCCATCAGAAAATAATCAAGGCACCATTACGGAACGATAAGGAATCATAAGGCGGTCATCTTCAACATCAATCATATATATCCAAGTAAGTATTCCTTAATTGATTTAGGGTTATCTAGGTTTATGCACAAATTGATCTTGGAATATGCCTTGAATCCTTCAAGTTTTCCTCATTGTACTTATGGGTCAAAGGCACCAATTCCGACCCCTTCGATTGATGTCACACCCCCAAACCAGAACGGTGGAAACGTTTCGGGGCGGATGACATCATGTAAGTATCACAACACATGCATTATACTAATCAAAGTACAGCCAACCATTGCATTAATAAGTATAAGTTTTACATAAGTAGTTTAAACGTTACATATTCTAAGACATCAAGGAAAATACAGAAGACAACAGGATTCGCAGTACGGTGCTAAGTAGTCTTCTCAAAACTTCGGGGGTGTACCTGTCTACTAGAGCCCTGAGAATACAAGTAAGTTTTGAAAGAGTATCAGCATAAAGCTGGTGAGTTCATAAGCATTTTGTTTTAGGAAAGCAGTTCTCGGTTCTTTTGAAAAGTGCGATATCTTTCCCAGAAAAATCTTATACTGTCCGGTGAAATATATAAACCTCAAGAAAAATGACTCTTTGATATCAGTTGATAATGTTCCTCAAGAAAATCCCATATTTTCTTATGAAAAGCATGATTAAAACCATTTCTTCTATGACTTCTTGGTTCACACTAGTTATGTATAAACCAATATCGGATAGACAGTTAATTGTGTGGATTAGCCCTAAACCCACAACCAAACAAGGAACAGGGGATGAGATGGAAATCACACATTCCACAGTCTATCAGGTATTCTTCATACATAACCCGGATGCATAAACTAAGGAATCATGGAATTTATAATGAATGTTCGTTAGTTGATTTATAGACCATATGTTTATAAGATACTGATAATTACCCTGGGAAATCCCACATTTCCCTTAAGTGAAAATTATTAAATTACTCGTTCTAAATCAGAAAGTAAAAGTATCTACCATACTTATACTGGTTAAGCATTGTTTCCTTTTGAAAACCCTGGCTACTCCCAGTGACATGCATTAGTCTTATTACATAAATAAAACTAATTGAAAACGTGGTGATCTGATTCTTGAAAGTATTACTAATACCCTCATGTGATCACTTAGTTATTAACTCAAAAGTTAGTTCATTCGATCTATTATTACGTAAATACGTCGTTGTTATCTACATTGTGAGTTTTATGACCATACATTAACTTGATATGGCGCGAATCGGGCACCAGTATCCTTTATGACTTTGTCACCCGTAGACCTGCCGGTCCTACTGTAGCTAGCAGCAAGGTGCGGGATAGTCAGTCCCGTATAGATTAACGACTTTAGTTAAGGTTCTGGTTCATACGGGGCAGTCCTCCACTTAGTTAGGTTGTAAGCGCCCAAGGACGTGTCTCTAATTAGATTAACAACTTTACAAATAATAATACAAGAAAACCATTTTTGTAATTAACATGAATCTTTATAAAACAATATCTTTGGTTTCATGATTCATAGTTCATTTTCTTAGTTTTGAAAACGGCTTTCGCAAGGTTCATATCCTAACACGTTTTGTAAAATTTATCTCTATTTTCGCTGTATATTGATAACAAAAATATATTAAACAATATAATATATTTGAACACAATATTACTCGTGCTTTTACTTGTATTCCCCCCAGAAAACATTAAGAACTCAGAAACATGTGGAGGTATGAACTCACCTCGAGTGAATGGTTTGAACGGAAGATCGGTATGAGATAATGAGTGTCTAGTGAAGCCTTGAACACAACTAGATCCTATTTAACATGTAATAACACATATAGGAGTCAAATTAGGGTATTTCACGACTAGACATGACTGGAAACCGCTCTAGGGACTTGGAAACACATTGAACTAAGTGTAAAAATCACATGTGATTGAGTGAGGAAGGTGTACGACCACCTTGAGGGTGTGTACGGCCATGGGTGTGCGGCCCACGAGTGTACGGCCATTCACTCATGAAGAGGTGTGATTTTGTGGTGTTTCTAAGGCTCTAACTAGCATCCAAGGAGTGTTCTAGGTCCAATGCTTAGTTGCAATGCGAGTTTGAGGCCTAAAATGATCATCAAGGTGGGTTTATGGCCTTAAGAGGTGTGTGCGGCCATACAAGGGGTGTGCGGCCGTACACCCTTCGTGTTCCTGCCAAAATTTCTTGACTTTCAAGTGAATCAAGGCTCGGGTCATGTCCAACTAGAAGGTAGGGGTCAAACTCTCACTTTGGAGGCCTTTAAGGGGGTGTACGGCCAACCTTACGAAGGAGTGTGGCCGTACTCCTTCAAGGGATGAAGAGCATGATGAAACTTGATGAATCAGGGCTTAGAACAGGAGTTCTTACAAGTATAACAAGCTAGAGGATGGAATACTCACGTTGTTGAAGCCTCTAGAGGGTCCTTGGATGAAGATTCTAAAGAGAGAAAGTAGTAGTGTGCATCCAAAAGAAGAAAAGAATGAAGGAATTGGCTCTCCTCATATATATTGTAACGCCCGTGTTTCCAGGCTTGTCATTAATAGCAATGTAATAGTCTACGTTAACCCTTGTAACCCATCTTGAAATAATAAAGATGTATTATTTGAGTATTATGTGTTTTGTGCTTAGTTGTGTGACTTAATTAAATTAAGAATGAAAATAAGCATCAAAATAAAATGTTAGATAAAGCGTATATATATGGATAATGTTGTAGTAGTTGAAACGAGGTTTCCGAATATATAAAGAATGCCGAAATCCGAGTTATAACGAAGAAGTTAGGATCTGTCGAAGTTTCGCGACAAAACCGGCAACGTTGAATGACATAAAAAGTGAAATTTATGTTAGAACGATATTTAGCCTTAGTAATATAAACGGAAGTCGTAGAGTTCGTTAAACCGAGAGCGTGCATAAAAAGAACACCCAAATCTGACTTCGTATGAGTAAGTTATGATTTTCTGAAGTTTCGACTTAGCAGTATGTAGCCCGAATACTCGATTTGAGATCGAACGGTTTTTAGCCGAAACAATCTAAACGAGAATCGAAGATCTCGTTAATAGTAGTGAAACGATAAATAGATAGGCGAAAATGGACGTCAGATGAAGAAGTTATGATTTTATAACAGAGTTTTCCTGTCCCGACCTACTAAAAATAAATAATAAAAATAAAAGTCAAAATTAGCCAACAGAGTCTAAACAAAAGTCGTAGAGCGTAGTCTCACCTTCGCGTGGATATAAAGAACGTCGAAAACGGAGTTCGTAGGAAGAAGATATGAATTTTTGAAGTTTATTAAATAATTAAAATATAAATTTAATTATTAAACCCGATATTATCCGAAGAGGAGTCACCGGACTTATCCGGGTTACGCCCAGCGTAAGGCTGTGCACCCAGCGTACAACGAAGCGTGACCAGCCTCGCACTCGAGTACTCCGAAGACGTAAGCAGTGACGTTTTTGGGTCGCGTACTCCGAAGTTACGCCCAACGTAACCCCGAAGCTCAGCCCCTATAAATAGCATGCTAGGGCAGCCGGTTTCTTTTGCCATTTTCTTCGTTTCTCTCTAAGTTTTGCATTGTTTTGCATGCCAATCATATCCCGAATCCCCGGTATTATTCTTGAACCCCGAAGCAAGTCCCGAAGCCCCGAAGATCCCGAGAAGTGCAATTTCCGAGCCGAAGCTCTGCCCGGTAGGAGCCCGGTTTTTGTGAAGATCTTCCAGATCTACCGAAGAATACTACTTCTGCAAGTCATAGTGCTGTCCGATCATCTTCTGATTAGGTGAGTGTGTAGTTACTTTCTTCTAACACATAATTATGAAGTATTAGATACGAAATACGTATTATGTGTATATTTTGTTGATTATATGTGTGAATGTATATTCACTTTCTTCTATCTCATATATATGATTTATTCTCTATGAAATATGTGATATGTGAGTGTGCCTCATCTGTTATGTGGAATATGTATTCAATGAACATGCTATTCTTGTTTTAAACTATGTATAAAAATATATATTTTTATCTACTAATATGTTGGGTAGAACATAGGTAGATAATTGATGTGAGATAAACAGATGAGAGGCCTCGATGTCATTGTGATCCAGTCATCTAGCGGAATTTAGATGACGACCACAGACTCTTTCTAGACAGTCCCGTGGAACACTAGCAGGCTCATAACCTGTAGGTGTTAATGAACTTGGGTGTTCATCCACTGTATTCCATCTCCCTCATGGTTGCCTTATTTGACTTATATTGCTGAGGAATCCCCGAAGCATGTGTTGTCGCCCCGATGAAATATTCTGAGACTAGGTCCCTTGTGATAGTTGTTGTAGGGACATAAAGTGAGAATAACGGGAATGGGTAATTGGGTCATCTTGGGTTGAGCAAATTTAATTAATTATTTATTGTGGGATGAAAACCCTATATGCTCACCAGGCTCCCAAGCCTGACCCACTCAGTTTTATTTGTATTACAGGAAGTGGCACAAGGGCATAAGATGGATGAATTATCAAGTTGTTTTGTTTACAAGTCTGTATATGTATATATTTGTTGAATGACTTGTAATGTTATCGTTTATGCTTTATGGTCTGTATCAGAACATGACATCCCGAGTTTTGATTATATAATGAAAATACATTTCTTTATGAAATGCTTTGGTAAATATTATTTGATCACGTTTGGTTTTTGGGAACAAATTCCGCAACTCTTTTAAATCAAAAGAACTTACTCTGAAAATGTTTAAAAAGCATAAATGAAACCGGTCTTTTCTGGTCGAGATTATAGGGATGTCACATATATAGAGGTGGGTGTGCGGCCATAAGGGGGTGTACGGCCGTACTCCCTTGTGTACGACTGTACACTCCTCCTAAAGGAGTGTATGGCCCAATTTGCTACTTCCATGACTTGATTACTCATCCTTAATCTCAAACGTGGTTGTACACAAGCTTAGAACGCTTAAACGAACCCTTAAACAGTGCAAAAAGGCAACATAAATGAGTCTAACACTGATCGAATTGAATAGATGAACAAGATAGAAGCTCCGTGTTGTCACAATTGATATCTTGTTATGCATTCTACTTACTATTATGATCTGTTAGATCAGTATCCTGGTAGATAGGATGTTGATATGCTTAGTGATATGTAGATCTGTTTGACTTGTTGTAGACTGTTATATGATTATCTGTTATATGTGCACATGTTTGGTTGGTGGCCGAGGCTTCACTGCTTTGTGTGTAAGCCAACAAGCCGGGACATTCCAACCTGATGGTTGAGGGCTTGGGGCATTCCAACCTGATGGTTGATTGGACCCATAGTATGTTGGCATTCCAACCCGATGGTTGAGTGACTGGGGTATTCCAACCCGATGGTGGATTGGACCCATTGTATGTTGGCATTCCAACTCGATGGTTGAGGTCCTGGGGTATTCCAACCTGATGATTGATTGGACCCATAGTATGTTGGCATTCCAACCCGATGATTGAGGTATTGGGGTATTTCAACCCGATGGTTGATTGGACCCATAGTATGTTGGCATTCCAACCCGATGGTTGAGGGCCTGGGGCATTCCAACACGATGGTTGATTGGACCTATAGTATGTGGGCATTCCAACCTGATGGTTGAGGGCCTGGGGTATTCTAACTCGATGGTTGATTGGACCCATAGTATGTTGGTATTCCAACCCGATGGTTGAGGGCCTAAGGTATTCCAACCCAATGGTCGATTGGACCCATAGTATGTTGTTTGTGATATATGTTATCTGTTTTGTGTTGGTACTTTGAGGGAACTCACTAGGCTTTATGCTTACATTCTTGTTTATGTTTTCAGGTTCTTTAGATGATTTGTGGCAAGGCGAAGGCGTGAACGTACACATACTTGGTTTTACTACAGATTGGATCTTGGGAGACTTTGATTTTAAATCATGTTTCGGAGACAATGTTTTTGTAAACACTTCTGTTAATAAATGGTTTGTTTTGAAAAGTTTAAATTTGTTGAAAATTTTGGGATGTCACAGACTTGGACCATGAAGTGATCTAGAGATAAGAAGATCATTGGCAATTTTTCTTGTTCAGAGTCTTCCTTTAAAGGTGAAGCAACCTATCATGTTCTATGACAGGTTATGCATTCAAAATTCTGGTACCAAGGTGAATCTGGAGGACATGGTGACATGGTCATTGGCCAAAGAGAAGTTCAAGTTTTGCTTGGCATTGGTTGATGTTCGTAAGATGTAACCCCTTCGGGGATTGAGGGAAGGATGGAAGAGGAAGTTCTTGTTTGAGGTGGAGTTCTGAGGATGCTTAAGTCAAGGTGGAGATTGTTAAATGTGACTCGAGCATTTGGATCATGTTCATGGAGCATTTGGAGCACTTGGAACTTAATGGAGCACTTGGGGTTCATGGAGCATGTGATAAAGGAAAGAATCATCTGAGAAAGGAATGGATTATTTGACAAGGAAAGGATCAAGTTCCAAAGGAATGGATCATACAAAAAGGGGTTTGGAGTACCTGGAAGAGGTTTAGAGCACTTGGGGGTGATATGGAGCAACAAGGGAACCTTGTTGTGCCATATGTTGAAGGGATGGGCCAAGAAGGATGTTGTTGCGCCAAAGGCATTCCTTCTTGTGCTATTATCTTCCCTCTTGTGCCATCATAGGTTCCTCTTGTTGGATTTGGTGTCTAAGCCCATAACTATAACTAGGATGTACTTGAGCCGATTGTAGCATGGTCCTTTTGGGTTGCCTTCATCATTGCAATTTGATAGGATGGACTTTTGAGAATAAGGTTATTTATGCTTTATTAATATATTATAAGTATAATATATTAATTGAGAAATCATATTATTTAATTAGTATTGGTCAAGAATTAATTTGGAATTAATTTTGTGATCAAAAGAGACTAATTAAATATAAGGGGATTGATTATGTAAATCAATGATTCTTATAGTGTGGGCTAATGATCCATGGTTATTTAGGATGGACTAAACCAATGAGATAGTCAATGGATAGTCCATGGAGATTTAACCCATGGAGCCTAAGTAATATGAAAGGTCATTAGGGTCTACAAGGTGTAACCCTAGCTTTTGCTACACTAAAAAAGCACACCCCTAGAACCAAAATCGGTTACACCATCATTCTAAGAAGTTTGATATTGATTTTGTGCTAAGTAACGTATTCTCTCAAGCCTCCTTTTGCATTTGGTGTTTGTGACACATTAGAGGCATCACACTTGAGGTGCTCAAGCTTTCAAAGGTCAAGAACTACAAGTCCTTTTAAGAGATAAGTCATCTAACTAGTTGTATTGCTCAATTGTCAATTTGCATGCTAGTTAGGATGTAGCTTTAGAGAAATGAAAATATGCATGTATAATTAGAGAAAACGTAGATCTAAAGCATCTAGGGTTGCATGTGCACCATAGGAGTGTTATCGTGCTCAAAACCCAACACCTCTTGCACCATGGTGTACTCCTCTTAAGCCATGGAGAATGCTCTTGCGCCATGCATGTTCTTGTTGTGCCATGTATGTTCATCTTGCGCCAAGGTGGTTTTGTTGCTCCAATCTTGATGTTCTTGTGACACACTTGAAGCATGTTGTGCCATCCATACACTTGTAGCACCATCATGGCGCAAGTTGGACCATCTTGCTCCTTGATGAGCCAAGTATGCTATGAAGTCTTCTATGATGCTAAAGATCGTTCAAGGATGCTTAAAAGTTGGTATTTCTCAAGGACTACACCATGTTTTGCCACCATGATGGATGTTGGGCCATTAGTGTTCATGATGCGCCACTTGTACATCATGATGCTCCAGTATGGCACAAGGTGCTCCATCATGTGTGTTGTTGATGCTCATGGATGTATGAGATGGAAGAATGTTCTAGAAGAAGTTGCATGGTGGAATATGTGAACGATGTAAATTTTCAAAACAATTTTTCATTTTCAAACATAAAAAATTTCATAAAGTAATCTTAAATCTAAATGTATCAAATATCTGTTCAGAAAACACATACCAGAATCTCGAATACATAAATCTCTATCAGTGTGTACGGATCATGCCAGCGCCGTCCCGCGATGCTCGTCGGTACCTGAAACACATATCACATAACACGGTAAGCATAATTGCTTAGTGAGTTCCCCAAAATACCACATATAACACATAAGCCACTCAAGGCTATAACTCGGTATGACTCTCCTATCAATGTGTATCAGCGGGACCCTCCAGTCGCGTAGCTCGTTGGACCCTCTGGTTTGGTCTAGCTCGTTGGACCCTCCGAGCCGGTCTGATCGAGGACCCTATGGCCTCATGAGTCGTTGGACCCTCTGGTCCGGTCTATATAACACATAGCATACACAATGCACATAAATCTCATACATACACATACAAATAACACATAAGACCCTCCGGTCTGCACATAGATACCATTCTAGGTAATATATAGTGAGAAGACACACCTCGGGTAAGTCGGATAATCTCGAACTCGAATACTGATCTAGCCTCCGCCTAAGCACATAAACAATTTCATCTAATTAACAACGGCTCTCAAAGGCTAGATTAATCCCCCTTTATAAATCCTCAGAAGGGTAAAAGGCAATTTTACCCTCACCCAAGACCCAAAGTCCAATTGTTGACCAAACCCCTAAAAGTCAACGAAAGTTAACTCAGTCAACGGTCCAACTTTGACCAGACTCACCGAGTGCACTCGTGGGACTCGACGAGTTCATGCGCATCCTCTGAACCTTCTAAGACCTCACTCGGTCTCGTCGAGTTAACCTTTCACTCGATAGGTTACAACTGATCACGAATCGCGGGGCAACCCGACTCGACTCGTCTAGTCCTCTCATGGACTCAGCGAGTTTACTCCATGGCAACTCCCAAATGACCTCATGAGGTCAGATCTATTTCTCTGTCTTATAGATCTGACCTTTAAACACTCAAAATTGACATAAAGGTCCAACCTTTATACTCATCCAACACTCATAAGGCTCTTTTTGGTGAAATAGCTCCTAAAATGGCAACCTAGGTTCAAAACTCCATTGGAATTGCATAAAGATGGATGTTTGGGACACCCTGTACCTAAAAGGGTCAAGATCTCGAACACAACTTGCAAGAGGGGGGGGGGGGGGTTTGAGGCATCCAAAACCCCCAAAAGGAATGATTCAAGCCCTAACCCCAAATAATGAAATCCATACAATAGAGAGAAAGAGGGGTCCGATTTGGTACCTCAAAATGAAACTACTTGCTTGGCTAACTCAGAATAGCAACCTCCTTTGATCCTTCTTGCTGGAGCTCCTCTTGTTTCTTGCAAAATCACACCAATAAGCACAAATGGCCTTCTCTCTCTCTCACTCTGCACACTCAAGCTCGATGGGATTATCTCTCTGGGATGGTAGCCGCAAATGAAGGCCATAGGTTCCTTTAAATAGGGCTCAGGCCCGAAGATTTAGGGTTTCTGCCAACAGCACAGACTCGTCGAGTCCACTCATTAATCCGAGTCACCAGTCGCGGTTAGACTCGACTAGTTTAGGCGCTAACTAGTCGAGTCTCCCTTAATAACTCAAAACAATTACCTCAATTATGATACCTGGAAATTCGGATGTCACAATTCTCCCCCACTAGAATCAGACTTTGCCCTCGAAGTCTCATTCTGCAAACAGCTCTGGGTGCTGCTCTCACATCTCCGCCTCTGGCTCCCAAGTCAACTCGGACCCTCTCCGATGTTGCCACTGAACCTGAACCAGGGGCACCTCCTTGTGTTGGATTAGTGTCTAAGTCCATAAATATAATTGGTAAGACTTGACCCGACTCGGCATGGTCCATTTGGGTTGCATGGCATCGGGACATTTGGATAGACCGCTTGTGAGAAGAGGACATTTGTGACATATTAATATATTATAAGTTCTAATATATTAATATAAAATTATGTTATTTAATTAGTATTGATCAAGAATAAATTTGGACTTAATTTATTGATCAAAAGAAACTAATTAAATATATGGGGATTGATTGTGTAAATTATTCATTCTTATATATGTGGGCTTATGATCCAAGATTCCTTATGTTGGCTTTAACCCATGTGGTGGTCCATGGATACTCCATGGAGGTTAAAACCCATGGAGCATAAGGAATGGGTAAAGTCATGGGTTACATGGTGTAACCCTAATGTGCACACTATATAAGGACCCATTGAGCTCAAGAAATTGACACAAGTAATACACATATGAGGGCTAGTCAATTTGAGCTTGGAGTGTCTTCTTCTCATGGTTATTCCAAGTGTTCATGATGTTGTGTGAACCATTTGAGGTGTCACACTAGGGGCACTAGGCTCTCAAGCTTCATGGAGTCAAGCAACAACGATAAGGTATGTATTTTATCTATTTTATTACCCTAGTATCAATGTTTTGGTATGCTAGTTAGGATAATACCTTGGATATTCATATTTGTATGTATAATAGAGAAAACATAGATTCAAGGTATTTAGGGTTGCATGTACACTTAGGAGTGTTAGAATGCCTATAACCCAACAGTGGTATCAGAGCCAAGTTGTTTTCTGTTATATTGATGCAAATGTTTTATTTTCAAAGTTGAGAAAAAAGAAAAAAAAAACATGACGTTTGTCAAATTTTAAGATAATTACTTGTTTTTGTGAAAAACAAATTATTTGTAAAATTTGAATCATTTGCTATATGAGTTGAATTATGTCAAATTTAGTAAAAGATAAAATGATATGATTATTTTATCAGTTTTAAAAGTTTGATCTAAAGAGTTTTTTTTTTCGAAACTTCCATAAGTTATGGATATGAAAAGGTTTTTAAAAAAATTGATTCAAAGTTTTTATGGAGTTACAAAATTTGGTGTTAATGTTTTAAAAGAGTTCCATAACTTATTCTTAAAGTTATGGAACATGAAAAGTTTCATCATAAAACAAGCATTTAACTCGATAAATTATGGATTACCAAAAGTTTTATGTTTCCTTGATTTATGAGTTAGTTTAGATTAATGGAAAAAAATGTGTTTTAGTTGTTTTCAATCCTAATTAATCTAGAGGTAGTTCATAAAATGTGTTTTTGTAACTTTTCCTCAAGTTACATAAAAGGTCACATTTATGCATCTTAAAACTCATAAAAGTGCCATAGGTTACATAAAAAAAATGAAGAGTCTTTTTCATTAAATAGTATTATGACTCCATAACTTGTCCTCAAGTTATGGATGTTTAAGAATCACTTCTTTAAAAATGTTATTAAAGAATAAGAGGTTACATAAAAAAATGAAGAGACTTCATTTTAATGAACCATTAAACTCATAAGTTATCAAATGAAAAGTTTGGAATAGTTTCAAAAACTTGCCCTCAAGTTTTGGAATTTGTAAAGTTTTCCCATGAATACTTTAATTCCAAGTTAAGCCTTTAGAATTTTAAAAGTTAAAATTCAACCCTTATACTTTATAATATTATAAGTTAATAATATTTACATGTATGTATAAGAGCAAGTCATCTTACCATTAGTAGGCCTCATTCACGAAGTCGGTTTATAAGGGGGGTATAAGGTTACTGCCTATAAAATGGCAGTTTAATGGGTGTCCACTCTCACCCACCGCTTCCTTGACTGGTGGAGGGTCGTTAGCCGAACGGGTAGGATAAGGACTATAATTCTCCCTTCATTAAGAGTATTAATGATAAATATAAAGTAACTAAATGTTTTTTTTATAATTCTCAATCTTAGTTACGTTAGGAAAATGTGAATAAGGTGCTAATCCATGAAATTACACTTTGCACTTTGTTTAAGTCATTTAGTGGAGCGTGTGTGGTTAACCGGCACACTAACTCGTATTTAACAAGGTAGGCAAAGGGTAACTTAATATTTATCATAGTATCGATGGAGCGTGTGTGGTTAACCAGCACATCGATTGCGGGGTAAATATTAAGGGTACCAAGTATATTTGCATGGTTATTCACACCTTGTTTTGTGATCCTCAGCATCCCAGTCACAAAACCTGAAGGGCACACTCGAGATTGAAACATGCCATTGAAAAGTTCAATGAATCTCAAAAGAATCTAGGAGTTTCAAAACCAATTAAAACCTAATAATAAATTTTGTTTATCTTGGTGGAAATTGGTGAATCGTCATTCACCTACCTTCAAATATTTTATAGCTTGGATTACGGCATCCCTCTTCCAAGTTATAAAATAGTTTGTTGGGTCCTAGCCTTAATATTTCATATTGGGTGTTATATTAGGGGCTTTAAATCAACTAAACTTGAATATCTCCCAAAAGATGTCTAGTTCAAACATCTATGATCCTCCCAAATCTCTTGGAACTTCACTTCCTCCACATCCTCCAATTATTCTCCCTAACCCACAAGTTCAAGGTCACTAAAACCCTATTGGCAAGGCAAGGTCTAGGTGTGATTACATCTTGGAGATGAAGTCACATATTGACAAGCCGAGAGAGTTGGGTGTCAAAGTCTTGAGAAAGTTGGTGGTTCAATCACTTTCTAAGTCACATAGTGAGTTCCTTTGGGACTCTTATGAAATAGACTATGACAAGACCCTTAATGATCTTATCTATTTGCTTGGTGATGCTGAATCAGAAACGATCTGGAAGGCTAGTAAAGCAAATTTGATTAGAAGATCGACTTCCCAAAACTTTATGGACACTGACAATGGTGACACTAGAAATCCAGAAAAAGCATTCTCTTCCCAATGGAAAGGGATCGGCCATAGTTAACTTGGTTGACCAAATGGTAAATAGAAAATGCTATGTCTATGATAGTCCCATTACCAAAGGGTCCATATGGTAAATTGCCAAAGGAAGGGGCATTGATTGCGAAACTGCCAAATTTACCTAAGGATGTTAAAGTCAATAAGTTTGACCCTACTTCAGGTAAAGTCCGTTGTCAAACTCTGTTAAGCTTGTATTTGGAGATTCTTATTGCATAATGTGACTGAGTCACATGGTGATGTTATAAGAATCAAAGAAAAGAGAGAAAGCTTAAAGGAAGTATATGTTGATTCTGATCGCGAAGATGGATTTCGATCGCATCAGAATTTTGAGTTGTTACTTAGGAGTTATGACACATTGCTTAGTAATAAATAACAACAAGGTTTCCATATGGATTTTAAGGATGAGTTTTTCCGCAAAGTTTTTAAAATAAAAGGAAATTTTTGATCTTATTTGCTTTAAGTATCCTTACAACGGCATTTGTGAAAAAATTATTGCTTATATGATTCCATTGCTAGTAATATAGGAAAACAATTTTGATTCTTTCATTTGTGGTAGTGTCTAAATTTACCAAATAAGGAAAGTTTCTCATCACCCAAGTTTAAATTGGACCAAAACTTGGAATCATGCAAGTTGTATAGTATGATGAGTGAGAACTTTCAAGCATTGGAAAATTAAGACTAATTACTTGTTCACATGGATGTGTGAGTCAAGTAAAGGACTAAGGGATCGAGTACACATTCTTGTGCACTGATCAAGCCCACCACAAATAATCGTTAAGACTATTCGTCATGATTTACTAAAGTTTAGTAAATAGGGTTATACTTACAAGTTCAAGTATAATTCTGAAACATAGAAAAGTTTCAATGAATGCCAGAGCGAATAAGAAAGAATCAAATTATGGCAGAAAGATAAAAGTTTCTCAAATCTGAAAAGATGGGAGAGTACTTTATGATGTATGATCATCTTAATGATTAAGAGACCTTATCACAATTCGTCCTCTAAGTGCATTCTGATAGCTAAGAAGATGAGTTATGAATTGTTGAAGTGGTTAAATCAAGAAGATGATTCATACTTCGTTCCAAAAACAATTCTTAGAGTCATACTCCAAGATTGTAACTTGGGTGACACATCTTAAAGATGGTTTATTAACACTAGTCAAATGTAAGAGTAAAAGGTTTTCTACCCTTGTACATTTGAATTTGGTAAGTTGTGATGTTTTGGATAAAACAGAGACCAACTTAGGCCAATTGTGTGAAGTGTTTGTCTTGATAAAGAATCCAAACTATCTCTTGAATATTTGGCAAGTTAGTTTATATGTCAAGAGGACAGTGGGAGTCTTAAAGATCTTGAAAAGAATTTCAAGATCTAATCAAGAATAAAAACCTGTAGTTGACATATTTCTATTTCTGTGCCCATTCCGGTTAAAGTTGGCTTTGCATATGCGTTCTTAGACTTCTCAATTGGTTGCATATCAACTTGGAAGCAATGGCAGGTCCTTGAGCTGCCAGGTGGCAAGAATTTAAGATTTCACAAGTTCAGTCCATATGAATTTGGAATTGTCACTAATCTTGTCTTGTGATTATGGTTGTGACAAAAAAGTTCACATGGAAAGGAACACATATACCATAAAATCTAAGGGCCATAAGGTTTCTCTCTGATTCATGAAAATGATGGTGAGAAAGCACTTCCACCAAGTAGATTTGAAGCAGATAGCAAAGGTCTAAACAATTGAGACTATGATTACGACATCCCTTTTCATAGTTCTGAAATTGTCTTGACACACCTGTGAGCTATGTAGGCTAAGGTGTATGATTTTGATAAAGTCTTATCAAAGCAATCTAGTATGACCTCTAGAAGTCTAGTTGTTTTCTGGATACATGTCAAAGCTAGTAGGAGCATAAGTGTTATGCTAATAATCATCATGTTAGTGGGAGCAAGATAATTATGATAAGTATTGCAAGTTAGCAATGTTAATTATAGAAAACAAAAGTTTCAATTCGTGAGGTTGTAGGGGTTGAAAAAGTTGTTTTGCTATAATTAAGGGAGAGGAAATTATACTTCATTTCAATTCTAAAAGGCTTAGATTGAGATTTTAATCATCTTAGTCAAGAATATATATATATATATATATATATATATATATATATATATATATATATATATGAATTTTATGTTGGTTTGGTTCAACTTAAGAAAATTCTATATATTGCATTCTCAAAATTCGATTATGATTACGACACCCCTTTTCATAGTCAAATTTTGAGAATATGGCAAACAAAAAATTATTATGGCAAAAGACTGGTCTAGAACCATGTCTTTATGTGAAACATCATGAATCGTGTCCCATTTACTTTGGGTACAAGATCGATTACATGTGCTATAATATTTATCCGTTCTGAATTTTCCAAATGCCTTGGGGCATTAAGGAGGAATAGAATTGGATATGACTAAAGTGATTAAGCAATTGTCGAGGACAATCTAAGGTTTACCAAAGATTAGTTGCTCAAGGATAGTTGGAAGTATAGTGTGAATTTTGGAAGGTCCATATTGACATAGTTTGAAAAGAGGAAACTCTTGTTCAGAAGTGGTAGTGAAAATGAGAATATAGAGTTGTCTCCATAGATAGAAGCAATATGTGTAAGATTAGAAAAAACATAGTGCAAGAAGCATGTTCAAAGCAATGCATACTTTGAACATAAGGCTTTGTGTCCACGAAGTAGGTCTTCATTGGAATACCCTGTAATGGTTGTTGACAAGTCTTTGTGACTTTGTAGACATTCATTGCGAGAGGGTAGTGCATTTAACTTTAAATCCTAACAAGATTTCGATTTGGGAGTGTGAAATTAGAATCATTGAAAGTTTGGTCAATTGGTTTATTTCACAAAGTAAGGATCATAGACAAACATAGAGTGCATACTTGGTGTATGGCAAAACTATTGTTTAGAAAAACATAGTGTACATGCTTGGAGCATGGGACAACTAGTGTTTTTAATTCAAGTATAAAGTTGATAAAACCGAAACAATGAATAATGAGTAATTAATATGGTGATAAATAAAAGTGGTCTATTTATATTCATAGGGTTTGATACCATATTTGATTCATTTATTCGTGTGTTTCACTTTGCATGCTTTGACTTCCATAATAACTAGGTTATTCTTCCAGAATGACTAAGTTATTCAAACCATCCACAGTCGGTCATATGTTGGAAGTAGATATGAATCAAGACTGTCATGGGTTGGCTTGTAGAGGTCCAAGTTGGTGGACAAAGTTGTGCTACAACACTCATGAGTGCTCATAAGTTCTAAGTATTGGATTCAACCCACGCTCATTTGAATCACTTCATGGATTTTATCACGAGTGATCATGAGAAGATAATGTCTTATATTCTTCAAACCTAGAGCTATAAGTTGTTACTATGAGTTGGTTGTACATTGATTGCACGAAACCACATTGGTAACTCGATGTTATAAAACGTGCCTTTGTGTATGATTCAACAAGTAGGAGAACAAGCCATATGAGTCAAAGTTTATCCATTCCTTTTACCTTTGGGATAAAAGCGATATTTGTGGGCCCCTCGATGATTTAATGATGATACATGTGAGTGCTTGGCCAAGCTAGGACTGATTTGATTTGTTCAATTAGTCATTCGTCATAAATCGGAAATCGGGAAACAACAAATGGACAGAGAGAATGATTAATAATCCATGTCTCAGTCCATATGATATCTAGAATGGAGGAATATATGATCCCTTATCTAATGACAAGTCATTGACAAAGGCCAGAGTTCATCGACAAGGTCAGAGTTCAACAACAGCTTTTGAGAGCTACGATTGCCAATTAGGTTTGAAGTCATATGCAATAATAGTTTTAGACTTATCCAAGTGGGAGACTATTGGATTAGTGTCTAAGTCCATAACTATAATTGGTAAGACTTGACCCGACTCGGCATGGTCCATTTGGGTTGCATGGCATCGGGACATTTGGATAGACCGTTTGTGAGAAGAGGACATTTGTGACATATTAATATATTATAAGTTCTAATATATTAATATAAAATTATGTTATTTAATTAGTATTGATCAAGAATAAATTTGGACTTAGTTTATTGATCAAAAGAAACTAATTAAATATATGGAGATTGATTGTGTAAATTATTCATTCTTATATGTGTGGGCTTATGATCCAAGATTCCTTATGTTGGCTTTAACCCATGTGGTGGTCCATGGATACTCCATGGAGGTTAAAACCCATGGAGCATAAGGAATGGGTAAAGTCATGGGTTACATGGTGTAACCCTAATGTGCACACTATATAAGGACCCCTTTAGCTCAAGAAATTGACACAAGTAATACACATATGAGGGCTAGTCAATTTGAGCTTGGAGTGTCTTCTTCTCATGGTTATTCCAAGTGTTCATGATGTTGTGTGAACTATTTGAGGTGTCACACTTGGGGCACTAGGCTCTCAAGCTTCATGGAGTCAAGCAACAACAACAAGGTATGTATTCTATCTATTTTATTACCCTAGTATCAATGTTTTGGTATGCTAGTTAGGATAATACCTTGGATATTCATATTTGTATGTATAACAGAGAAAACATAGATCCAAGGTATTTAGGGTTGCATGTACGCTTAGGAGTGTTAGAATGCCCATAACCCAACACCTTGTTCCTCAGAACCTTGATCTTCCGATCCAAGATCGTGATCGGCCTCTCAATGTAGTTCAAGCGCGCATCCACCTGAATATCCTCCAGCGGCACTACCGTCGTCTCATCGGCTATACACTTCCTCAACTGGGATACGTGGAAGGTATCATGAATATGACCCAACTCCTCGGGTAGCTCTAAACGGTATGCTACCTTGCCCACCCTGGCAGTCACCTTGAAAGGACCAATGTATCAGGGCCCTAGCTTGCCCTTTTTCCTGAATTGGATCACTCCTTTGCAAGGAGACACCTTCAGGAGTACAAAATCTCCAACCTGGAACTCGAGCTCAGATCGCCGCCTATCCGTGTAACTCTTCTGGCGGCTTTGGGCTTTCAGCAACATCTGTCTGACCTGTTGTATCTGCTCAGTCGTCTTAAGCACTATCTCAGTGCTACCCATCACTCACTGTCCCACCTCGCTCCAACAGATAGGGGTCCTACACCTCCTCCTCCCATACAACAACTCAAAGGGAGGCATACCAATACTCGAATGGTGGCTGTTGTTGTAAGAAAACTCGGCCAAGGGTAGGTATGAATCCCAACTCCCACCAAAATCCATGACACATGGTCGAAGCATGTCCTCAAGCGTCTGTATCATCCGCTCACTCTGCCCGTCTGTCTGAGGGTGATACGCAATACTGAAATGCAATCTCATACCCAACTACTCATGGAGCTTCTTCCAGAACCTGGAATTGAAACGTACATCTCGGTCTGACACAATCAAGATTGGCACTCCAAGCCGCGACACCACCTCTCTCACATATATCTCTGCCAGCCTCTCTACACAAGAACTCTCACTGATAGCAAGGAAGTGAGCGCTCTTCGTCAATCAATCCACAATCACCCAAATTGCATCAACACCCCTTGCGGTCCTCGGAAATTTGGTGATGAAGTCTATAGAAATTTGTTCCCACTTCCATTGGGAACCTCAAGTGGCTACAACTTGCCATGCGGACGCTGGTGCTCGGCCTTCATACAGGGCCACCAGTAGTCTCTCTTCAGGTCCAAATACATCTTAGTGGCCCAGGGATGGATCAAGAATCTTGACATGTGCGCCTCCTCCATCAGTATGCTATGTGCCCCGCCCATAAATGGCACCCAAATCCGACCATGAAAGGTCATAAGCCCTCGGCTATCGGTAAAGAAACTCGGATACCTGCCCAATCACCCGCTCTCTCTTGCGGTTCTCCGGTCTCACCGCCTCTGCCTGGGCCTCTCGGATGGTGTCCAATACCGGAGTCATCACCGTTATCCTCATGCATATATCTCGAATCAGGGCGCTCTCCGTCCTGCGACTCAAAGAATCGGCTACCACGTTAGCCTTGCCTGGGTGGTACAGGATCTCACAATCATAATCCTTTACCACATCTAACCATCTCCTCTAGCGCATGTTCAAGTTGGGTTGATCCTTTAGATACTTCAAGCTCTTATGGTCCGTGTATATAGTACACCAAACCCCATACAAAGAATGGCGCCAGATCTTGAGGGCAAACACTACTGCACCCAACTCCAAATCGTGGGTGGGGTACCTCGTCTCATGAGGCTTCAGCTGCCTCGATACGTATGCTATCACATGCCCTCTCTGCATGAGAACCGCTCCCAACCCTGATATCGACGCGTCACAGTACACCACAAAATCCTCCATTCCCTCTGGAAGGGCTAACACCGTGGCTTTGCATAGTCTCTGGCGAAGAGTCTCAAACGAGGTCTGCTGCTCGAGACCCCAAACAAAAGCAACGCCCTTCCGAGTCAATTTGGTGAGGGGAACGGAAATCTTGGAGAAATCCCTGATAAATCTCCGATAATAGCCGGCCAACCCCATGAAACTCCTGATCTCGGTGGGGGATCTCGGCACCTCCTAACTCATAACCGCCTCAATCTTCGCTGGATCGACTAATATCCCATTCTGATTAACGAGGTGTCCCAAGAACTGGACCTCCCGTAACCAAAAATCACACTAGCAGAATTTGGCATAAAGCCTCTCCGATCTCAACGCTCCAAGGATCTCTCTCAGATGCTCCTCATGCTGCTCTCTGGATCTCGAATACACTAGAATATCGTCAATGAACACAATCACCGAACGATCCAACATTGGCCTGCACACCCGGTTCATGAGATCCATGAACGCTGACTGTGCATTGGTGAGCCCAAAAGGCATCACCACGAACTCGTAATGCCCATGACGAGTCCTAAACGCCGTCTTCGGTATATCCTTATCCCGCACCCTTATCTGATGATATCCCGACCTCAAGTCAATCTTGGAGAACCAAGATGCGCCCTGCAACTGATCGAACAGATCATCGATGCTCGGTAGTGGATAACAGTTCTTGACTATCAAAATTTTCAACTTCCGGTAATCAATCCACATCCGGTGTGAACCATCCTTTTTCATGACAAAAATGATCGGCGCTCCCCACGGTGAGCAACTCGGTCGAATGAATCCCTTTTCCAGCAACTCCTGAAAATGCGAGGATAACTCCTGCATCTCTGGTGGCGCAAGGCGATAAGGTGACTTGGCAATAGGCGATGCTCAATAGGCGATGCTCCCGGAACCAAATCAATATGAAAGTCCACCTGCCTCTCTGGAGGCACACACGACAACTCCTCGGGGAAAACATCCAGGAACTCACGCACTATCGGGACCTCATCGATAGAAATCGACCTCTCTGCGGCAACTTGCGTGTCCATCACATAGGCTACAAACCCCCTGCAGCCCCGCTGTAGACTCTGCCTTGCTCTGGCATCTGAGCAAAATGTTGACCCCGATCGGGTACCCTCGCCATATACCGTAAGTACTCCCCCACTAGGGTCTCCGTATGGTCACCAACTGACGCTCGCAATCGATAACGGATCTGAATCGGTTCAACCAGTCCATGCCCACGATGACTCAAACATACCATCGCAATCGGTACCAGATCTATCGGAAACTCAACACCAAAAATCTTGAGTACACATCCTCGAATCACATCAGTAGCATATACCGCCCGCTCTTCGACTATATAAACTCGCAAAGGTCAACTCAATGCCTCTCGTCGGATACTGATGTGCTGACTAAATGCTAATGACACGAAAGATCGACTCGCACTCGAGTCAAACAACACCAAAGCAGGTACATAATTCATAAGAAAATTACCTAAGCATACCACAATATAAGCACAAAATCTCAAACTCGGCAATAGAAGATAAAAGGATACATACCGGCCACGACGTCGGGTGCTACGCAGACCTCCTCTGCTGTCAACTGGAAGGCTCTCCCGCGAGCCTTCGGTGCCTCAGCCTTTGCTAGCCGGGTCTCGGTAGCTCTAGCAGCAGGTGTAGATCCCTGTGTTGATCCCTGGAGTAACTGCGGGCACTCGACCTTCCGATGGTCGGTCTGGTTGTAGTGAAAGTAGACTACAAACCCCTTGGGACAATCCTTCGTGAAATATGCCTACTTGCCGCACTTGTAGCACACCCATGATCTGCATACTCCCTCGTGGCTCTTGCTGCACTTCCCATAAGTGCGGCCCTTTTGACCCCCGAATCTCGAATCTGCGGGCTTTGCCCGCTTAGCTGCCGGTTGTGACTGCACCGGTCGCCTGTCCCTCCTCTAAGACTTGGCATCCTCCCTGGCTTGAGTCTCTAGCTCAATCTCTCTCTTCCGGGCATTTGCCTGGAGCTCAGCAAATCTCCGATATGTCGAGTTCACCACGAACTCACGAATGTCCCTCCTCAGTATGCTTAGATATCGGCTCATACGTTCCTGCTCAATAGACACGTGCTCAGGGCAAAACAACGCCCTCTCATGAAACATCCGTGTGATCACAGTCATGGACTCCGTCCCTTGCCTGAGGGACAAGAACCCCTGGGCTAAACGTTCCCTCTCCACATGGGTAACATACTTATCTCGGAACATGGTGGTGAACCTCTCCCAGGTCACCGTTGTAATCTCTGTAGGAGTGAAGTCAGCCGTCACAAACTTCCACCAGTCCTTCGCTCCCAAGCGAAGCTGGTTCAGCGCGAACCGTACTCTCGGATGCCCCGGACAAGAACAGGTGTAGAAGCATCCCTCAATGTCAGAGATCCATCTCATTGAGGCTATCGGATCCTAAGTCCCATCAAACTCTGGTGGCTTCGTGTTGCTGAACTCTCGGTACAGCAACGAGTCACCCCCCTGCAGCCTAGCAGCGGCGACGGCTGCGGTGGCCGTAGCAACATCAGCATCAGTAAGAACAGTGTATCGCTTGTCAAAGGTCTCAATTTGCGTGGTCTTGATAGACCCAACCATTTCTGGTATCTCATCCTGAATGGCCGCAGCCACCTCCTCATGAATCATCCTGTGAATCTCCTCATCGCTGACACTGCTGCTCTCTGGAGTGTGGCTCGTACTCACCATGATGTCTCTGAAACACAACACAAAAGAAATCAGAGACCCGCTCGAGTATCCTCGCACTCGATCACTCAACCCTACTTGTTCCTTAGTACCCTAAGGATTCTTACTTGGACTGCTCACTGATCCGGTGTTTCCAGTAGTAAAGGCCCTATACTACCTTCCACAATGCATCAGTATTCACCCAAAGTCCTCCTCCTAGGATCCCAGATCACAAGTACTCTATATCTTGCTACGCACAGGCTACTCCCCAGTAGGCCACTCATAAACTCCTCGCTGCTACCTACTCACTCTCGAAGAACTCATTGTAGCAGTAATCTCCTAGGCTAAGGCATCACAAATCAGGCCACTCTAGTCCTAGATATGAATACCTAGCCTACTCTAGCATGCATAGCATATCACATAATATCTCATAACACATAATGTAAGGGTATTTTGGGAAATCACCGTTCGGGCGCTGGCTAATCGTATACAATGCACCTTTCTGCTTTTCTCAAAATCTTTTACTCTTTTAGAAAAATTGTTCCTTTTTATGAAAAACTTTCTCAAATCCTCAATTTGAGTTCAGATATGCCCGAAGGTGCATCCGAATCCCTGAAACCAAGGCTCTGATACCAACTTGTAACGATGTAAATTTTCAAAATAATTTTTCATTTTCAAACATAAAAAATTTCATAAAGTAATCTCAAATCTCAATGTATCAAATATCTGTTCAGAAAACACATACCAGAATCTCGAATACATAAATCTCTATCAGTGTGTACGGATCATGCCGGCGCCTTCCCGTGATCCTCGTTGGTACCTGAAACACATATCACATAACACGGTAAGCATAATTGCTTAGTGAGTTCCCCAAAATACCACATACAACACATAAGCCACTCGAGGCTATAACTCGGTATGACTCTCCGGTCAATGTGTCTCAGCGGGACCCTCCAGTCGCGTAGCTCGTTGGACCCTCTGGTCTAGTCTAGCTCGTTGGACCCTCCGGTCCGGTCTGATCGAGGACCCTATGGCCTCATGAGTCGTTGGACCCTCTGGTCCGGTCTATATAACACATAGCATACACAATGCACATAAATCTCAGACATACACATACACATAACACATAAGACCCTCCGGTCTGCACATAGATACCATTCTAGGTAATATATAGTGAGAAGACACACCTCGGGTAAGTCGGATAATCTTGAACTCGAATACTGATCTGGCCTCCGCCTAAGCACATAAACAATTTCATCTAATTAACAACGGCTCTCAAAGGCTAGATTAATCCTCCTTTATAAATCCTCAGAAGGGTAAAAGACCATTTTATTCTCCCCCAAGACCCAAAGTCCAATTGTTGACCAAACCCCTAAAAGTCAACGAAAGTTAACTCAGTCAACGATCCAACTTTCACCAGACTCACCGAGTGCACTCATGGGACTCGGCGAGTTCATGCGCATCCTATGAACCTTCTAAGGCCTCACTCGGTCTCGTCGAGTTAACCTTTCACTCAACAGGTTACCACTGATCACGAATCGCTGGGCAACCCGACTCGACTCGTCTAGTCCTCTCATGGACTTAGCGAGTTTCCTCCATGGCAACTCCCAAATGACCTCCTAAGGTCAGATCTGTTTCTTTTTCTTATAGATCTAACCTTTAAACACTCAAAAGTCACATAAAGGTCCAACCTTTATACTCATGCAACACTCATAAGGCTCTTTTTGGTGAAATAGCTCCTAAAATGGCAACCTAGGTTCAAAACTCCATTGGAATTGCATAAAGTTGGATGCTTGGGACTCCCTGGACCTAAAAGGGTCTAGATCTTGAACACAATGT
This sequence comes from Lactuca serriola, assembly GCF_051521515.1. Taxonomy (NCBI): domain Eukaryota; kingdom Viridiplantae; phylum Streptophyta; class Magnoliopsida; order Asterales; family Asteraceae; genus Lactuca; species Lactuca serriola. The sequence continues at coordinate 156,763,901 of NC_136409.1, forward strand.
GCAAGAGGGGGGGGGGGGGGTGAGGCATTTAAAACCCCAAAAAGGAATAATTCAAGCCCTAACCCCAAATAATGAAATCCATACAATAGAGAGAAAGAGGGGTCCGATTTGGTACCTCAAAATGAAATTTCTTGCTTGGCTAACTCAGAATAGCAACCTCCTTTGATCCTTCTTGCTGGAGCTCCTTTCCTTTCTTGGAAAATCACACCAATAAGCACAAATGGCCTTATCTCTCTCACTCTACACACTCAAGCTCGATGGGTGTCTCTCTCTGGGATGGTAGCCGCAAATGAAGGCCATAGGTGCCTTTAAATAGGGCTTAGGCCCGGAGATTTAGCGTTTCTGCCAACAGCACTGACTCGTCGAGTCCACTCATTAATCCGAGTCACCAGTCGCGGTTAGACTTGACGAGTTTAGGCGCCAACTCGTCAAGTCTCCCTCAATAACTCAAAACAATTACCTCAATTACAATACCTGGAAATCTGGATGTTACAATATGATTGGTTGCCTCCATTCATGGGCCTATGGGCTTGGCCCATTAGGGTTTTAGGTTTGATTCCATAAGTATAAATAGTGATGCATGCAGATTCATTTGAAGCATCTTGTCTTGTATCTTGAATTCTAGAGTGTTAGACGAATCTCTGGTGAATTTTTACTTGTAACCTCTATTTAAGAACTCTAAAATAAAGAATACTCCCCTCCTACCTGTGGACGTAGATCACCTTGACCGAACCACGTAGATATTGTGTCTTGTGTGCTTATATTTTTTCTTGTTATCCGCATTACTTTCTAACAAGGGTCATTAGAACTTGGTAAGTGACATCCGATTTTTTTTAGTCTTGACAAATATCGCCTGTTTTCCCTAACATATATATATATATATATATATATATATATATATATATATATATATACACGAGTAGGATCAAATGAAAACACCTAAAAGGTTGAGAATGCGAGAACATATCTGGACCAACTAATTCTAAAGATGTGTGGCTATAATTAATTGTTATTTTTCTAATTATAAATACATTTAAATTTTAATTTTTAAATTAAAGAAAATTATAAAGGCTTTTAAGGTAAATAAACATTACTCTAATTTTGTAAACTCCTATAATTACTCTCTTCCTATATATATATATATATATATATATATATATATATATATATATATATATATATATATATATATATATATATTTATATATAGTATCAGCTCCAGCATCCCGCACTCTCATGACTCAGCATGTCAATGTATATCCTTATCGAGTCTTCGACTCTGAAGGGTAGTGTTAGTATATCTTATATTGGTTCAACACGATATCTTATGTCTTTATATATATGTTGGAGTTTCTCTTCTCCCCACAACTAATATTTTGAAACAATATGGAGTTCCACATATATTTACAAGTTCCATTTAATACATTTAATTCACTGTATATTTAATGTATCTGCATGTGTGTTCTATGTATTAACTAAATTGTCTATTATTATAAGTTCTAATATATAATTATTTTAACTAACTTTGAATATAATGCCGAAATCATTAATTTTCTTTACATTTTGATATCAATCATTGCAATATAATATGTACTTAACTAAGATGTATTTTCAATCTTCAAACTCTTATCATAATGTATTAGATTATTTCTAAAATTGTAATACAATAAAATAAAAACAAAGATAATATAGTATTGTTAATTTATTTTCATCTTTATATAATCGTATGGTTGTAAACAAAGCGACCTAACACGAAAATGGTATATTCATCAATGTCAACATAGTGAACAAATGAGCGAATATAAACAAACATAGTGAACAAATGAGCGAATATTAACAAACGAACGAACATCTTTCTTTTTCTTGTTTTCTGTTTAATAGATTATGTTATTTATGTTCGTTCATTAAAATATTACACGAACATAAAAGAATAAATATGAACAAACGAAGATAAACGATCATAAATGATCGTAAACAAATTAAATAAACATCAATTAATAAAAATGAATATATACGAATAAAAACATCAAAATGATCAAGAAACACTCCAACAACGCTAAAAGTGATTTTAAAAAAAGATAGTGATGACCCAAATTACCGATTTGAAACCAGTCCTCTAGATGTGCACAAAAATACGAGTTTGGGAATGGAAACCTTCATAAACCTAAAACCGGTTCGACGTGAATCAATTCAAAAGGAACAAATCCTCTTTATGAACGGAACCGCCGGTTTGGACAAGTTCAAGATTATAGATGTTAGGACCGGTTTAGTTCCCTGGGAATTGGTTTAGGCGGTGCATTTTTATTAGATAGAGTAGATCGATTCCTATTTTGTTTGTAAAACTCCACTGTTCAACCCATAACCTATACCAGCTTTCATCACAACAGCAAGATCACCAACCTTATACTGCCATCATCACAGCCTCCTCATCGCAACCTTTCTTCGCCATTTTCATAGCCAGTAACCAACACAGCCTACACTACCCTCACCTTGTTTCTGCAGAACCGGAAAACACCATCAACACCTATTAGCCCCATATTCGAGCCTTTTCTACACCGCAACTGTACTCACCCACTAGAAAACTCATTCCCATCGACCACCGCCACCTAGAAACAAAATATAATCACCATCAAACACCACCATGATCACCTACCTTCACCATCTCCACCGGAAAAAACGAAACTAACCATTAACCCACCACCACTGCCATAACCGGAACCATCCTCATAAACCATCACTGCCTTTGTAGCTTCTCCAAGCCACCACCTCCCCTGTTTTACTTTTACTGAGAGCACCACAACGACTCCAATCTTCTTTGTCAACCTCCGACCATCTACTACCATGCATCACACCCAAACCACCCTTGAACCGATTTCATCCAAACCGGTTTAGGCGTGAACCGAACCGGTTTGTGCACCTCTACATTCCTCTTCGATAAGAAATAAAGCTCTATCATTTGGGATATATGACATTTCTTGTTATTTAATATTTTCCTTCATAGTTGGTTTTGTTTTATATACCGTTCATTAATTCGTTAACGTGTTTAAACCAAGAAAATAAATCGAAATCATAAAATATTTCATAAGAAATAAAATTATTAATACTTGTTTATTCCCAATTTATAACATCATAAAATATTAGACAATTAAGTGTGTTATTTATACTTTTATATAGTAAATGGTTTAGAGTGTAAATGTATTTACTATATATTTCCCTCCTGTAACTTGATTAACTCAATAGAAAATATTATCGATTATCTTGGTATTAGAGAGAGCAGGACGCATACCCTAAAAAAAGGGGTGCCGATAAAAAAAAAGGGGGAGAGAAACAATCGCCGATCAAACTCACAAGCTTCCACCAGTCATCAATTTTGCCTATAGTGCCACCACTATAATCAATCAATCAATTACTGGCAACATTTTTTATTCTGATTACAACATTCTCCACTGCCCTATATCTTTTGTTGATCTTCACCAGTGTCGCCACTTATTGTCAATCTTGTTTTTGGTTTTCTTTTGCTAATCAATGACACTTGCAACTTTTACCCCAACAGAGAAAACTCTCAACGGTCACCATAACTTTGTTTTCACTCTATCCCCTACCATTTATGGTTTGTGGAAGGAAATGGTCCAACCATTCCTTCTCATCAACAACTTGTTCAGTTATATTGATGGCACCATTACATGCCTAACGCCTAGTATTCCATCTTCATCATCAAGAAAAGATAAAGATGTCATAGTACAACCCCCACAACCAAAACCAGACTACAAAACATGGATTTCTAATGATGCTCACATATGTATGTTACTCGTTTCTACCATCTATGTGTTGTCATTCCAACATGTTCAAGGAAACACCTTTCGTGATCTTTGGCTATCCCTTGAGCGAGCATACGCCCTTCACACTTCCTCTAGGGAATACAACCTGAAAACTCAGCTTCTCCAGCTATAGATAAAAGTCGATGAAACTTCATCTACATACCTGACCAGGGCCCATGAATACTCTGATGCACTTGCTAATATAGGTGAACCTATGAATGATAAAGACTTGATGGTGTTGGTTATTGTAACATCCTGTTTCAGATTGTTCTGTGATTTAAGGCTCGTAGGTCATAATCCAGGTATGAGAAGCTTTTGGAGGATATAAAGGAGAAAGGTTTAGGCCCTTCTTGGATATATATATATATATATATATATATATATATATATATATATATATATATATATATATATATATATATATAAGGTAGGTTTTGTGATAAAAGGATACGGGTTGTGATTTAGAGCCCAAGGGTGTCGGTAAAGGCGTTGGCTCGGTCTTTTAAGGATTTTGGTTTTTGTTCAGGAAGTTTTATGGTTGTGGTGTGTCGTTAGAAGTGTAGGGCTTCTCGCCACCTTTCTGAAACATCCCAAAAATCATGAACAAAAATTTCATTTTTAATTATTAAGTAAAACCATAGTTATCAAAACCTAAGTCATAGTATCTCAAAACATTGTAACCGGTATATCCATATCAAAACATCTGTCAAATATATCAGAGTGAACATCCTAGGTTAAAACATCATAGTGTGTGTAATGCAGTCATCCCGAGCTCTTCCATTTTCTACTGGAAGTACCCGAAACCAAAAATAAAAACTATAAGAATGAAGCTTAGTGAGTCTCCCCAAACTACCACATACCATACCCATAATCACATAATCTCATATAAACATATCGTGGGCTCCGCCCCTTCATCGGGCCCCGCTCGGCATCGAGCAAAGCTCGGTATACATATAAACATATCAACAAATACACATAGAATAATCACATAACATAAGCATATAAACATTCCTCAGGCCGCGCCCGACATCGGATCGTAATCCAAAAACATAAAAATACAAACACATGCAAGAATCACGAAGACATCAAGCATACAAACACTCCTCGGGCACCGCCCGACATTGGTCCTTAGTCCGGAATACATACAGTCATAAATATGGGCCGACAGTGGTGCTTTCGACCCGATCAAATAGGAGAAAACTTGCCTCCAATGTCAGATGATAACTGAAACGTCTATGTCCCGGAATCAGCTCTACTTACTCCCTAAACCAAAACAACCCCTTAGATACCATTTCATACTCATAATCCTTTAAGGTAAACTATGGTCAAAGTCAAAGTCAACGCTCTGAGTTGACTCAACATGTCGAGTTTGCCATGCAACTCGTTGAGTTCCCATGAATCACAGAATCGTGAAATCGTGATCTAACTCGTCGAGTTTTTCTCCAACTCGCCGAGTTCTTCCTTTTCAACAGAATCAGGACTCCTCAATACAACTCATCGAGTCCTTCCATAAACTTGTCGAGTTCTTCAGTCTGTTAAATCTTCTTAATGCATCAAGCCATTTTTTCTTCAAATCTATGCCCTATACTCCAGATCTAGACTGGAAATGCATCTAGGAGGGTAAAGTTTCTAACTTTACCCATTAATACCCTTCCTAATGAGATTAATCTCAAACCCTAACCCACAAATGCCAAAGTCTTCATCCAAAAGCCATCAAAACTACAAGATAGACCATGAGGTCATAGATTTGGACTCTAGGGACTACATGATCACATAAAGCCTTAAACTTTATCTCCATGCATGGCCATTAGAAGCTTCAAAAGACCAAAATGATGGCCTAAAGGTTGCATGGGACTTCCATGGCCATAATGTTGGTACTTTATGCCATGAAAACCCCTTAAGGCCATAGATTTGAAGTGTTCTCCACTTGGGACGTCCAAGTCCGAAGAATCATATCATTTGGATCAAAAACAAGCAAGGAACTTCAAAAATGGATATTTAAATAACCACAAAGCAAGGTTCAAGCTTTATACCAACAAAATGTCGTGGATGAGTCAAGGATTCTAGATCTATAAACTCCTTCTTGTGTCCTCAAGCTTTTCCTTCTTCCAATGGCTTCAAAAGACACACTAAAACACTTGAAATAGCTCACAAACGCTCATAATAGCATTAGGGTTTCGAGATTAGGGTTTCGGGCAGTGGAGGCTGGAAATGAGGCCAACACATTGGGGTTAAGGTGTTTAAATAGGGTGCAAACCCCGAAAATTAGGGTTTCATATCTGCCAACTAACTCGTCGACTTGAGGCCTCCTAACTTGTTGAGTAGGTCAGTTAAAATGTGCGGCCATTATGATCTCTACTCGACGAGTTTGGGGCTCCCAACTTGTCGAGTTTCTCTATAAAATAGAATAAGTTATAAATAATACGTACCAGGAACCAGGCGTTACAATTCTCCCTTACTTGTCTAAAACTTCGCCCTTAAAGTCTACTGTCTCAAATAACTGTAGATAATGCTCTGTCATCTCCTCCTTTGGCTCCCAAGTCCACTCTGACCCCTTTCGGTGCAGCCACTGCACCTTCACCAACTGTACTAGCTTATTCCTCAAGGTTTTCATCTTTCGATCCAGAATCGCTAATGTCCTGTCAACATAGTTCAGGCGGTCGTCCACCTGAATATCCTTCCAAGGTACAACTGCGGAATCATCCACTAGGCACTTCCGCAGCTAGGAGACATGAAAAGTATTGTGGATCTGACTAAGCTCGGCTGGAAGATCAAGACTATAAGCTACTCAGCCCACCCGAGCCAAAACCCTAAACGGAGTAGTGTACATGGGGCCCAGCTTTCCCCACTTCCTGAACCGGATGACACCTTTCCAAGGTGATACCTTCAGGAGGACCATGTCGCCCACCTGAAACTCCAAGTCTGACCAGCGCTTGTCAGCATAGCTTTTTTGCCGACTCTGAGCAGTATGGAGCCTGCTCCGAACCTACTGGATCTTCTCAGTAGTCTTGGGTACCACCTTAGTACTCCCCATGACTCTCTGACCTACCTCACCCCAACAGATTGTGGTCCTACATTTCCCCCCGTAGAGCATCTTGAAGGGAGGTCGGTCTATGTTGGCGTGGTAACTGTTGTTATACGAAAATTCCGCTAACAGAAGATACATATCCTAACTCCCTCTAAAATCTAATACACACGCACACAACATATCCTCTAGAGTCTAAATCATCCTATCGCTTTGCCCATCCGTCTGAGGGTGAAAAGTTGTACTGAATTGAAGACGAGTACCAAACTCGTCATGAAACAGCTTCGAAAATATGGAAGTGAAGCGAACATCTCGGTCTGACACAATCGAAATCGGCACTCCATGACGTTCCACCACCTCTTGTACGTAGATCTCAGTTAGCTTCTCTACCAATATACTCTCCTGGATTGGGAAAAAATGTGTACTATTGGTCAACCGATCAGCAAGGACCCAAATTGAATCCACTCCACCTATAGTCCTAGAAAGCTTTGTGATGAAATCCATGGTGATCTCGACAAGCTTCCATATTTAAACACCTTAACCCCAAGTGTGGTGATATGTTGGAGATGGTTGAGTAGGGATTTTAGGTGAGATCTGTGCCAATTTCTTCTCCTGATATCACAGTGCAAAAGAGAGATATGATTGTTAGTCGACATCCGGGAGGAGTGTTGGATTAGTGTCTAAGTCCATAACTATTTTGGTATGTACTTGACCCGATGGTGCATGATCCTTTTGGGTTGCCTTCACCAAAGCAACTTGATAGGATAAATTATGGAGAGAAAGGATTAAATATGATTTATTAATATATTATGAGAATAATATATTAAAGGAGAAATCATATTGTTTAATTAATATTAGTCAATAATTAATTGGTAATTAGTTTTGTGACTAAAAGAGATTAATTAAACTTAAGGGACTGGAATTGTAATTATAAGATAATTGCAATTTGGGCCATGGATTGCCTTACATTAAGGAGTGGACGAATTCTATGGGGAAGCCCATAAGAAATCGTCCAAGGCCTTAAGGAAAGGGATCCATGGGTTGCTTAGGGCTTAAGCATCTAATTTAGGGTTTCCTTGTTAGATAACCCTAATAGCCTCCTATATATATAGATCCCTTATGACCTAAAAACGTGGTTAAGCATCCTTCTAGGGTTTCACACGTTTTAGGGCAGCCTCCATCCTCTCTCCTCCTCATCCTCTTGCTCTTGGTGTTTGTGAACCATTAGAGGAGTGACATTTGTGACTCTAAGCTTTCTAAAGTCAATACAAGAAGGATTTGGGATTGTTATTGCTATATAACAATCAAGGTAATAACTTAAACCCATTCTTATGTTAATATGACTACTTGTATGCTAGAATTAGGGTTTATAGTCTTGGATAACTTGCATGTACAATAGAGAAACCTAGATCCAAACATTAGGGTTTGTATGAGCACATAGGATGTTCTTATGACCAAAACCCATCAGTGGTATCAGAGCCTAGATTGGTTTCTATTGTATTGATGCTTTGTATGTTGAAAAAATTCGATTTTTGTGTTTCTAGGGGCTGAACTTGCCGAGTTTTTTAGATGAACTCGCCGAGTTCATGCTAACTCGACGAGTCCATGCCTGACTCGACGAGTCGGCTGGTCAGTAAGAGGGAAAACCGGGATTTCTTGCTGTTTTTGCTTGAGGATACTTGCCTTATCATATTAGATCAATATAAATCTGATTTTTTGATATATATGACTATATTCTTGATCTAATTGAAGATATTTATCAATTAATAAAATATTTGTTTCCTTATGTGATAATTGATTAATTATTTTGATTAAATTGATAAATTGTTTTGCAAGAAATCATTAAATAAATCAAATATGGATAATTATGTGATTAAATGTTAATTTAGATTATTTGTTATTTGATCCTTGTGTTATGAAATGTTTCATATTTCCCCTTTAGGTTTTATAGTTTAAATTTGACCTCAAAAGTTTTGTTGTTTTGAAATTTAAATAGTTGAAACCCTAATGTTTTGAAAAATGTTTCAACAACTTGCCCTCAAGTTTTGGAATTTAAATTTTGATTAATTGTTTAATTTTGACGTATATTTAAATTCTAAACCCTAATGTTTTGAAATGTTTCAAAACTTGCCCTCAAGTTTTGGAATTTAAATGTTGATTAAAAGTTTAATTAGGAATGTTAAATTCTAGAACCCTAGTATTGTTTTGAAAAAGTTCAAATCACACCCTTATGGTTTTATTAATTAATTAAGGTGTATAATTAAAAGAGGTTTAATAAATCCATAAAAGTTTTGGTTTAAAATTTAATTGAATTAAAAGTATAATTGTTAAATTTGACCACCTAAGTTTTTAAAAGTATAAAATACACCCTATACTATATATAACATTAAAAGTCTAACATTATATATATATATATATATATATATATATATATATATATATATGTATGAGTAAAAGTCAGTCTTACCGTTAGTAGGCCTCATTCACGAAGCTAGTCTATAAGGGGTGTTTAAGGAAATTGCCTATAAAATGGCGATTGAATGGGTATCCACTCTTACCTACCGCACTCTTGACTTGTGGAGGGTCGTTAGCCGAACGGGTAGGATAGGACGAAACCTTCCATTATAAGTATAATGAAGTATAAAAGTAACTAAATGTTTTCATAAAATTCCCAATCTTAGTTACTTAGGCAAAAGTGAATTGATGCAATTCCATGAAATTACACTTTGTGCCCTTGCGAAGACGTTAGTGGAGCGTGTGTGGTTTACCGGCACACTAAATGGGTCTAAGCAAAGGTAGTAAAGGGTGACTCAATGTTTGTCATATTTTGGTGGAGCGTGTGTGGTTTACCGGCACATCGAATAGGTGACTGTAACATGTGGGGGCACCATGTAGTTTGCATGGTTATTCACACCCGCTTTGTGATCCTCGGCATCCCAGTCACAAACAAGAGGGGAATATCGAGATTCAAACATGCCATTGAAATGTTTAATGAATCTCATAGGATCTAGGAGTTTTCATAGATTTAAAACTTAAATTTCCTTTTTCGTTTTTCATGGTGGAAATTAGTGAATCGTCATTCACTTACCTTCAAATGTTCTACAATTTGAGTTGTAGAATATTGTGTTGGGTCCTAGCCTTAGTATCTCATTTGGGTGATTTACTAAGGACTCAATCAATCAACTAACTTGAATTCGTTTTCTCCCGTTTTGTAGATGTCAAAGTTCGACAACTATGGTCTTCCCAAATCCCGTGGAACAAGCTTTTCCACATGAAGATGATATTCCACGATTCGATCGAGGAACAAGAAATCATGCTTCATTTCCTCCACCTCCTCCAATTATTCTCCCTAACCCACAAGTTCAAAGGCTTGAAAAGTTCAAGATCACTCAAGCCCTTTTGGCAAGTAAACAAAAGAAGGAAAGCCGGTGTGTGCACACGTCCTAGGGATGAAGTCACACATTGATAGGTTAAGAATGTTGGGATCCGTTGTCTGTGAGGAAATGGCTGTTGATTGGGTTCTTCAGTCACTTCCTAACTCATATAGTGAGTTCGTAAGAGAGTACTATATGATGAACTGCGACGTGACCCTTATAGATCTTACCTATATGCTTATTGCTGCTGAATCAGCAATGGTTTGGCACAATAGAAATGCAAAGTTGATTGGTGAATCTGCCTTCAAGACCTCTATGGATATAGACAATGGCAACGAAAGACATGCTATGATCGAAAACTTTGATCATAAGAGAAAGGCAATGACTGAAGTAGTTCCATGTCATGTTCCAAAAGGGTCAATTTGCTTTTATTGCCAAGAGAAAGGGCATTGGAGACGAAGCTGCCCCATTTACCTAAGAGATCTAAGAGATGGGAGAGTCGAAACGTATGGCTCTAATATAGGTAAAATCCATTAACTAACTCTTTTAAGCTTCTATTCTAGATTCTTAATACATAATGTGATAAGATTACAATTGATGTTTTGTAGGATCGAAGAAAATAAAGGAAGCTTAAGGGAAGAAGTGAGCAGAATCTAACCGTGAAGGAATGGATTTCGATCGCATTTCTCGAAGATTACATTCTTGAGCTACAACTTAGAGTTAGAATAAGATTGCTAAGAAAGATGTATTAGCATAGTTTTTCAATGAATTGCGTTGTAAGGACAAATTTTTTCCACAATAAAATAAATCTTGATTTTATATTATTTATTTATCCTTGCAATGGCGTATATGAAAAAATTGATGTTTGAATGTTTCTATTATTAGCAATAATGGATTTGGTTCTTATTATGATATTTGTGGAAATGTCGAAGAATTTACCGAATAAGGAAAGTCTCTCATCACCCAAGTTTCAATTGGACAGAAACTTGGAATCATGCAACTTGGTTGCAAGATGAATGAGAAATTTCATATTTTGGAAATTAGACTAATTCATTGACAAAGTGTCAAGTGAAGGACTAGGAGATCGAGTACACAAGTTGTGTGTTGGTCAAAGTCCACCATAATAGTAACAAGATATTCGTCATGATTTACTAAAGGTTTAGTAAATATGATTATACTTATAAGATTAAGTATAATTCGGAATTGATTAAAAAGGTTTGAATCAATAGCAAAACGAATAAGAAGAATCAAGTAGGCAGAAAGATAAAAGTTTCTCCATTCTAAGAAGAAGGGAGAGTACCTTTTATGCTTTATGATAGGTCTTAATGATTAAGAACCATGTCTCAATTGATCCTCTAAGTCAGTCTTAGTATAATTGTATGTCTAAGAAGAGGAATCAAGAATTGAAGAAATGGTTAAATCAAGAAGTCAATCATACTTCGTTCCAAAACAAGTCTTAGAGTTAAGATTGTGACATTGAGTGAAAAGTATTAAGAAGGTTTATAGCATTCATCAAATGTGGAAAGTTGTGATGTCTTGGATAAGACAAAGACCAACTAGGACCAATTTATGAAGTGTTTTGATAAAAACTACGCTAACTCTTGAATACTTGTTTGTCAAGAAATGTTTATTGACAAGAGAATCTTATATGTCAAGGAGTAAGTGGGAGTCTTAATAGTCTTGAAAGGTTTCAAGAACAAATCAAATAAACCTTATCGATCATCACTAGCACACGAGTTGAGGTTTACAACCTATCGTGTTGACATTATTTTGTTTCTGTGCCAATCCAATCGAGTTAATTATGCATGTGAGTCCTATGAGGTCTCATTTGAATGCATAAAAGGCAAGGACCTTGATCAATGGAAAGTACATCGATAAGAAAAGGTGAGCTGCTTAACTACTTGGAAGACATGGTGGGCAGCTGTGCTACCATAAGGCAAGAAATCGAGATTAAGAAAGTTCGATCCATATGAGTTTAAATTTGTCGTAAACTTTGGTTTTGACAAATTCACATGGATAGGAACAAATACACTGTAACGCCTGTGTTTCTGGGCTTGCCATTTTTTAGCAATGTAATAGTCTAGGTTAACCTTTGTAACCCGTTTTGAAATAATATGATTGTATTATTTAAGTATTGTGTGTTTTGTGCTTAATTGCTTAATTATGTGATTTGATTAATTAAGAATAAAAATAAGCGTCAAAATTTAAGTGGAAAATAAACATAATATCTTTGAATAATGTTGTAGTAGTTGAAACGAGGTTTCCAAATATATATATATAGAACGCCCAAATCTGACTTCGTATGAGGAAGTTATGATTTATCGAAGTTTCGGCTTAGCGGTGTGCAGCCCGAAATACTCGATTTGAGATCGAGCGGTTTTTAGCCGAAGTAATCTAAACGAGGATCGAAGGTCTCGTTGTTGGTATCGAAGCGATAAAAAGTTAGGCGAGAACGGACGTCAAACGAAGAAGTTATTAATTTATAACGAAGTTTTTCTGTCGCGGCCTATTAAAAATAAATAATAAAAATAAAGTCGAAATTAGCCGACGGAGTCTAAACGAAAGTTGTAGAGCGTAGTCTCACCTTCGCGTGGATATAAAGAACGTCGAAAATGGAGTTCGTATGTAGAAGATATGAATTTCCGAAGTTTATTAAATATTTTGTAATTAAATTTAATTGGAAATTCGGAAGCATTATCCGAAGGAGTCACCGGTCTGATCCGAGGTACGCCCCGCGTACTCCGAAGATGTCGACACTCGTAGCAAGTGGCTTCGGATACGTAAGCAATGACGTTTCAGGCAGTACGCCCCGCGTAACGCAGTACGTCCCGTGTACTCCGAGGCTCCAGCCTCCTATAAATAGGATCCGAAGGCAGCCGATTCTTTTGTTCATTTTCTCTCTTCTCTCTCCCGTTTTGCATCGTTTTGCGTGCAAGAAATACCCCGAAGCCCCGGTATCATACTCGAGCCCCGAGGAAAGTCCCGAGATCCCGAAGATCCCGAGAAGTGCGGTTCCCAAGCCGAAGCTCTGCCCGCGAGAAGTTCGATTTTTGTGAAGATCTTTCATATCTGCTGAGGATTACTACTTCTGCAAGTCGTAGTGCTGTCTGATCATCTTCTGATCAAGTGAGTGTATACTACCTTTCATAAACACGATAATAATACAAGTATGGTTCGAGTGTATTAAGTATATTGTTGTTTATATGTGTGAGTGTGTAGTTACTTTCTTCTAACGCATAATTATGAAGTATTTTATACGGAATATGTATTATGTGTATAATTTTGTGGTTATGTGTGTGAATGTGTATTCACTTTCTTCTAACTCATAGATATGATTTATTCTCTATGAGATATGTGTTATGTGTGTGTGTGCCTCATCTGTTATGTGGAATATGTATTGACTAAAGCATGCTATACAGGTTTTCAAAACTATGTATAAAAATGTATATTTTATCTACTAATATGTTGGGTAGAACATGGGTAGATAGTTGGTGTGTAATAAAACAGATGAGAGGCCTCGTTGTTGTTTGATTTAGTCATCTAGCAGAGTTTAGATGACGACCACGGGCTATTCTAGACAGTCTTGTGGAAACATTAGCAGGTTCGCCACCTGTAGGTGTTAATGAACTTGGGTGTTCATTCGCTGTACTCCATCCCCCTCATGGTTGCCTTATTTGACTTATATTGCTGAGGTACCCCCGAAGCATGTGTTGTCGCCCCGATGAAATATTCTTAGACTAGGTCCCTTGTGTTAGTTGTTTTAGGGACATAAAGTGAGAATAACGGGAATGGGTAATTGGGTTATTGTTGGTTGGTGAAAAAAATTAAATATGATTATTTATTGTGGGTTGAAAACCCTATATGCTCACCAGGCTCCCAAGCCTGACCCACTCAGTTTTATTTGTATTACAGGAAGTGGCACGAGGGCATGAGATGGATGAACCATCAGTTGTTTTGTTTACAAGTCTGTATATGTATATATTTGTTGAATGACTTGTAATGTTATCGTTTATGCTTATTGGTCTGTATCGGAACATGACACCCCGAGTTTTGATTATATAATGAAAAATATATTTCTTTTATGAAATGCTTTGGTAAACATTGTTTTATCATGTTTTGTTTTTGGGAACAAATTCCGCAACTCTTTCAAATCAAAAGGATTTACTCTGAAATTATTTTAAAAGCATAAATGAAATCGGTCTTTTCTGGCCGAGATTTTGGGGATGTCACAGTTGGTATCAGAGCATTAGTTTAAGCGAACTAGGAATTTGTAGGATTTCTAGACTTAAACTTAGAATGCTAAGTGAAGTTTTGAGATGTGTGTCTGTTATGTTTTAGACACGAGCACTGGTTTATTTTAGGAAATTTTCCTAAAATGCTTTTATGTGCTAAATGTTATATGTTGCCATATATGATATTATTTGTTCAGATCTATGGTCTGTTGCCGACCGGATCTAGAAACCTTATGTGTGTAGGATTCTAAGCGTACGTCTACGATATTAGAACTAGCATGTAAACGTTTCGGAGCGATACGGATGATTTGAATATCTATCATGATTGAGGATCTAATTTCACCTTATTCGGTGTGTAGATCAAAATGGTGAGAACAAGAAGTGGAGTTGGAAATGATGATGAAAACAGGAATCAACCACCAGTGATTGAACAAGTACCTGTCGTAGCAGCAACACCTGAGCCAATAACCATGGCTGGTGTGCAAATGATGATTCAGACGATGTTGGATCGTCAGATGGATGAAACTAGATGGTTGCTTCAACAGAATCGTGAAGAACTGTCAATTCGTGTGGAAGAGCCTGAATTAAATGAAGGGCACTCGGAAGGGGGAAACTTTAGTGGGTCTGTTGGTCAAGCCAACCCACCGATAGTTAGGCAAGACAACCATGGTGGAAGGAATGATGGAATGGGATGCAAGTACAAGGACTTTCTAACTTGCAAACCATCGACCTTCAATGGAAAGGAGGATCTGATTGGGGTTATGGATTGGATCTCCGAAATGGAATTGGACTTTATGACTTGTGGCTGCAGAGGTAAGTTGCAGACTATCTATGCCGTGCGACAATTCCGAGGTGGAGCCGTTCGTTGGTGGAACACTCTAGGGAAGACGTTGAGCCCTAATGAGCCACTGCAATTGTCATGGGCAGAGTTCTTGGTGCAGTTCAAGCGCAGATTCTGCTCGGCTCAAAATTTGTTGGAGTTGGAGAACAAGTTCCTGACATTGACGAAAAGCAGCATGTCAGATGATGAATACACCAATAACTTCACCGATAAGATGGAGTTTGCCTTGCGTATCGTCCCAGACGAGTTGACAAAGGTGGACCGGTATGCGAAGGGACTCCCATGGGAGTACGAGGTGCCAGTACGTCAGGCACTTACTCTAGAGGCAGCTATCTGGGCTGCCAAGTCTGTTGAGAACATGATTAAGGGAAGAACCACCGTCAAGGTTGAGGTTGGTGAGAAAAGAAAGTTTGAGGGAACATCTGGTTCCGGTAAGAAAAGCAAATTTTCGAAATCTGATTCGAAAAGGTTTGGAGGAAAAGGAGGCGAAGCGAAGTGGTGTGATAAGTGTAAGAAGAAGCACTTTGGGAAATGTAGTGAGGATGTAACCTGCTACAAGTGTGGAAAGATTGGACATTTTGCCAATGAATGTCCGAACAACAAAAGGATGTGTTTTGGTTGTAATGAAGAGGGGCATATTTTGAAAGACTGTCCGAAGAAGAAGGAGGCAGCTAGGCCCAACATTCCATCAAAGTCGAGGGCGAGAGCCTTCCAAATGACACTTGAGGCTGCAAAATATGAAGCTGATGTCGCTTCAGGTACCTTTCTCGTAAACGAATTACCTGCTCAAATTTTGTTTGATTCTGGAGCCAACTACTCCTTTATTTCGCATGAGTTTGGTAGAAAGCTAGCTTTGCCTGTTGATAGACTAGATAATGCTTTATTAGTCGAAGTAGCTAGTGGCAAGTTTGTACCTGTTAGCCATCGTATGAAAGACATTTTAATTGATCTTAATGGGAATAAGTTTTGCGAGGAATTATTACCTATCGAACTTAATGGTTTCGACATCGTGTTGGGAATGGATTGGCTTAGCGCCAATGATGCCGAAATTTTATGCAAGAAGAAGATAGTTAAAGTAAACCGCCTGGTAAAGATTCATTTATGGTGTATGGGGACAAACGCAGAGTGAATTCTGGAATCATTTCTCTAATGAAAGCCAGAAAGTGTTTGACCAAGGGATGTACATCATATTTAGCATTTGTGATTGATGCTAAGAAGGAAAAGAAGGTGATGCAGAGCATTCCAGTGGTGTGTGATTATCCGGAAGTATTTCCCGAAGATCTTCCTGGATTACCACCTGATAGACAAGTAGAGTTCAGAATAGACTTGTTACCAGGAACCACGCCAATAGCAAAAGCACCTTATCGATTAGCATCGACGGAGATGAAGGAGCTGATGATGCAACTTCAGGAGTTATTGGACAAAGGTTTCATTAGACCTAGTTCATCGCCCTGGGGAGCTCCGGTGTTATTTGTGAAGAAGAAAGATGGAAGTATGAGAATGTGCATCGATTACAGAGAGCTGAATAAGGCAACAATAAATAATAAATATCCGTTGCAAAGGATTGATGACCTATTTGATCAATTGCAAGGTTCGAGCTATTTCTCGAAGATCGATCTAAGGTCAGGATATCATCAGCTAAAAGTAAGAGAGCAAGATATCGAGAAGACTGCATTCAGAACTAGATATGGACACTACGAGTTCTTGGTTATGTCATTTGGACTAACCAATTCTCCAGCAGCGTTCATGGATTTGATGAATAGGGTTTGTAATCCTTTCCTTGATAAATCCGTGATAGTGTTCATAGACGACATTCTGATTTACTCGAAAAGCCAGGAGGAGCTTGGCAGACACTTGCGAGAAGTGTTAGAAGTTTTGAAGCAGGAGAAGCTGTATGCAAAGTTCTCCAAATGTGATTTTTGGATTCGCGAAGTCCAATTCTTGGGTCACGTGGTCAACCAAGAAGGGATAATGGTTGATCCAGCGAAGATCGAAGCTGTGATGAAGTGGGAACAACCGAAAAGTCCCACGGAGATTCGAAGCTTTTTAGGATTAGCCAGATATTACCGCAGGTTTATCCAAGGCTTTTCTTCGATTGCTACTCCATTGACAGCTTTGACCCACAAAGGAGCTACTTATGCTTGGAGTGATAAGCATAAAGAAGAATTCGAGAAGTTAAAGAAGAAGCTATGCGAGGCACCGATACTTTCTCTACCCGATGGAGTTGAAGACTTTGCTGTTTATAGCGATGCGTCTGGGGTTGGATTGGGTTGTGTTTTGACCCAAAGAGAAAAGGTGATAGCATATGCGTCTCGACAGCTGAAAGAGCATGAAAAGAATTACCCGACTCATGATTTGGAGTTGGCAGCGGTAGTTTTCGCTCTGAAAATATGGAGGCATTACCTCTATGGCACGAAGTGCAAACTTTTTACTGATCGTAAGAGTCTCCAATATCTCTTTAATCAGAAGGAATTGAATTTGAGGCAACGACGCTGGCTAGAATTACTTAAAGACTACGACTGCGAGATACTTTACCACCCCGGTAAAGCTAATGTTGTTGTTGATGCTCTCAGTCGGAAAGTCAATCTTGAAAGGAGAATTCCAAGAGCGTTGAGAATTGAAGTTGTCTCGACCATTGTGGAAAGTATAAAGAAAGCTCAAGAGGAAGCTTCTGAGAAAAATGACCGAAAGGAGGAACGTTTGGGTAAAACGTTGGTGTTTGGTACAAACGGTCATGGACTGAAGGTATTCCAAGATCGTATTTGGTTACCTAAGTCAAGAGGAATTAGGGATCTTCTGATGGAAGAAGCTCACAAAACCATGTACTCATTTCATCCTGGTAGCACTAAAATGTATAGGGACCTGAAACCCTACTACTGGTGGCCGACGATGAAGCTTGATGTTGCAAAGTATGTGGCCGAGTGTGTGACTTGTGCGAGAGTCAAGACACAACATCAGAAACCTTACGGGAGTTTAGAACCATTGCCTGTGCCTATGGGTAAGTGGGAAGACATTGCTATGGACTTTGTCACTAAACTGCCCAGAACAAAGAATGGTCACGACATGATTTGGGTGGTCGTTGATCGATTCACTAAGAGTGCGCATTTCATAGCAGCCAAGGAGAAATGGTCTATGGAAAAGCTTGCAAATTCTTATGTGAAGGAAATTGTGAGGCTTCACAGTGTTCCGTTAACGATTGTATCAGATCGTGATAGTCGTTTCACCTCAAGGTTTTGGAAAAGTCTACAAGAGGAAATGGGTACCAAGTTATGTTTAAGTACAGCTTACCATCCGCAGACTGATGGTCAGAGTGAAAGAACAATACAGACACTTGAAGATATGCTTAGAGCATGTACCTTGGAATTCCTAGGTAATTAGGATGAACATTTACCATTGGTAGAATTTTCCTATAATAATAGTTTTCACTCGAGCATTAAGATGGCACCTTATCAAGCTTTGTATGGACAGAAGTGTCGTACGCCGTCTTGTTGGCTTGAGGCTGGGGAAAAACAGTTTATGGGACTAGAGATGGTTCATCAAACTGCTGAAAAGTTGAAAATAATTAGAGAAAGAATGTTAGCAGCTCAAGATCGTCAAAAGAGCTATGCTGACAAAAAGCGAAGACCGATGACTTTTGAGGTTGGAGATTCGGTTTTGCTTAAAGTCTCGCCGTGGAAGGGACTTATAAGATTTGGTAAAAGGGGAAAGTTGAGTCCAAGGTTTATTGGACCGTTTAAAGTTCTTCAGAGGATTGGGAACCAAGCTTACAAGCTCGAATTACTCGAAGAACTGAATGGAATTCACAACACGTTTCATGTGTGTTATTTGAGGAAGTTCACGGGAGAAGTTCCCGACATAATTCCAATTTCTGAATTGAGAATTGATGAGAACAAAAGGTTGATTGAAGAACCAGAGGCAATTGTTGATCGAAAGACTAAGAAGTTGCGACGCAAAATGGTTGGGTTAGTGCTTGTCCGATGGAAACACACGAATGAGCCGAATCTCACCTGGGAGACGGAGAGTGACATGTTGAGTCGCTATCCGCATTTGTTTGTTGATGTGTGATTCCGAGGACGGAATCATTCTAAGGTGGAGAGAATTGTAACGCCTGTGTTTTCGGGCTTGCCATTTTTTAGCAATGTAATAGTCTAGGTTAACCTTTGTAACTCGTTTTGAAATAATATGATTGTATTATTTAAGTATTGTGTGTTTTGTGCTTAATTTCTTAATTATGTGATTTGATTAATTAAGAATAAAAATAAGCGTCAAAATTTAAGTGTAAAATAAACATAATATCTTTGAATAATGTTGTAGTAGTTGAAACGAGGTTTCCGAATATATATAGAACGCCCAAATCTGACTTCGTATGAGGAAGTTATGATTTATCGAAGTTTCGGCTTAGCGGTGTGCAGCCCGAAATACTCGATTTGAGATCGAGCGGTTTTTAGCCGAAGTAATCTAAACGAGGATCGAAGGTCTCGTTGTTGGTATCGAAGCGATAAAAAGTTAGGCGAGAACGGACGTCAAACGAAGAAGTTATTAATTTATAACGAAGTTTTTCTGTCGCGGCCTATTAAAAATAAATAATAAAAATAAAGTCGAAATTAGCCGACGGAGTCTAAAAGAAAGTTGTAGAGCGTAGTCTCACCTTCGCGTGGATATAAAGAACGTCGAAAACGGAGTTCGTATGTAGAAGATATGAATTTCCGAAGTTTATTAAATATTTTGTAATTAAATTTAATTGGAAATTCGGAAGCATTATCCGAAGGAGTCACCGGTCTGATCCGAGGTACGCCCCGCGTACTCCGAAGATGTCGACACTCGCAGCAAGTGGCTTCGGATATGTAAGCAATGACGTTTCGGGCAGTACGCCCCGCGTAACGTAGTACACCCCGTGTACTCCGAGGCTCCAGCCTCCTATAAATAGGATCCGAAGGCAGCCGATTCTTTTGTTCATTTTCTCTCTTCTCTCTCCCGTTTTGCATCGTTTTGCGTGCAAGAAATACCCCGAAGCCCCGGTATCATACTCGAGCCCCGAGGAAAGTCCCGAGATCCCAAAGATCCCGAGAAGTGCGGTTCCCAAGCCGAAGCTCTGCCCGCGAGAAGTTCGATTTTTGTGAAGATCTTTCAGATCTGCTGAGGATTACTACTTCTGCAAGTCGTAGTGCTGTCTGATCATCTTCTGATCAAGTGAGTGTATACTACCTTTCATAAACACGATAATAATACAAGTATGGTTCGAGTGTATTAAGTATATTGTTGTTTATATGTGTGAGTGTGTAGTTACTTTCTTCTAACGCATAATTATGAAGTATTTTATACGGAATATGTATTATGTGTATAATTTTGTGGTTATGTGTGTGAATGTGTATTCACTTTCTTCTAACTCATAGATATGATTTATTCTCTATGAGATATGTGTTATGTGTGTGTGTGCCTCATCTGTTATGTGGAATATGTATTGACTAAAGCATGCTATACAGGTTTTCAAAACTATGTATAAAAATGTATATTTTATCTACTAATATGTTGGGTAGAACATGGGTAGATAGTTGGTGTGTAATAAAACAGATGAGAGGCCTCGTTGTTGTTTGATTTAGTTATCTAGCGGAGTTTAGATGATGACCACGGGCTATTCTAGACAGTCTTGTGGAAACATTAGCAGGTTCGGCACCTGTAGGTGTTAATAAAATCGGGTGTTCATTCGCTGTACTCCATCCCCCTCATGGTTGCCTTATTTGACTTATATTGTTGAGGTACCCCCGAAGCATGTGTTGTCGCCCCGATGAAATATTCTTAGACTAGGTCCCTTGTGTTAGTTGTTTTAGGGACATAAAGTGAGAATAACGGGAATGGGTAATTGGGTTATTGTTGGTTGGTGAAAAAAATTAAATATGATTATTTATTGTGGGTTGAAAACCCTATATGCTCACCAGGCTCCCAAGACTGACCCACTCAGTTTTATTTGTATTACAGGAAGTGGCGCGAGGGCATGAGATGGATGAACCATCAGTTGTTTTGTTTACAAGTCTGTATATGTATATATTTGTTGAATGACTTGTAATGCTATCGTTTATGCTTATTGGTCTGTATCGGAACATGACACCCCGAGTTTTGATTATATAATGAAAAATATATTTCTTTTATGAAATGCTTTGGTAAACATTGTTTTATCATGTTTTGTTTTTGGGAACAAATTCCGCAACTCTTTCAAATCAAAAGGATTTACTCTGAAATTATTTTAAAAGCATAAATGAAATCGGTCTTTTCTGGCCGAGATTTTGGGGATGTCACATACACCGTTTAAATCTAAGTGTCATAAGATTTCCTCCTTCATGAAAATGATTGTGAGGAAATACTTTCACTAAGAAAGATTTTAAGAAGATAGTGATTGTAAAATTGCATTCTCGAATTCGATTATGGTTACAGTATCCCTTTCCATAATTTGAATTGTGAGGTTAGGCAATTGTTTAGACACACGTATGAACTATCTAAGGAAAAGGTGTATAAGTTCAAAAAAGCTTTTATAAAAGGTTATCAAAGCATTAAGTATTAGAAACATGGACTTAAGAAATTCAATAGGTACTGTTTTTCTGAAAGTTAAGATGTTTATGAATACATGTCGAAGCTAGTGGGAGCATAAGTGTTATGTTTTATAATAATCATCATGATAGTGGGAGCATAAATGTTATGATTGTATGATTATTAAGGAACGTATTGCAAGTTGGCAATATTAATTATAGAAAACAAGAGTTATACCTTGCAAAGTCGTAAGGGTTGTAAAGTTGTTTTGCTATAATTAAGGGAGAGAATATTATGCTTCATTTCGAATCTAAAGGCTTAGGTTGTGGAATGTTAATAAATTTAGTCAAAGAAACATAGTGTGTTCTTAAAATTTCGATTATGATTACGGCATTCCTCTTCACAATTCGAATTTTGAGAACATAGCAAATAAAACATTATGGCAGAAGATTGATGAAGTATCAAATCTTTATGTAAGACATTTTGCATCGTGTCCCATACGCTTCGGGTATTGGATCGATTGCAAATGCTATAATATTTGACCATTCTAAAATTTTCCGAATGTCTAGCGCATTTAGAGGGAAAAAGGACAAAAATCGGTTTTGACTAAGATAATTAAACAACTATCAAATGACAATCCAAAGTTCGCCGAGGATTGGTCGCTTGTGAGTAGTTGGAAGTATAGTATTGGAAAATATGGAAATGTTTCCATATTCGATGGACCATATCGACATTATTATGAATAGATAAGATTCTATTAACAATGAGTTGTCATATGGAATATATGGAAATGTGTCCATATTGGGAATTGAATATTGAAAATCTATGTATAGATTAGAAACTTTTATGCAAAAGGATGTTCAAAGGAATGTTCTTTGAGTGAGAGACATCATATCTAAGGAATTGTATAGTAACAATCTCCGATAGAGGACTTTGTAATTTAATTGGCAATAGTCTTTGTGACTTTGGTGCAGTGATATTACAAATGGATCGTTGCATAAAATGTTAGAATCTAACATATTCCATAAGTGACAAGAATTTAATATTCTTTGACTTGTGAAAAGGATTCGGAATTGTGAAATGAGTGTGATTGGAAATGTATTCAATTTGATCTATTTCACAAAGAAAGAACCATAGGTAAACATTGTATGCATGCTAGGAGCATGGGACAAGTGTAGTAATAATTCGAGTAAGAAGTTGATTACCCGAAACAACAAATAATGAGTAATCGATATGGTGATAAATAAAAGGTGTTTTATTTATGCTCAAAGGTTTGAGGCCGTATGGGATTAGTACTATCCTTGTGTTTCACTTTGTATGTTTTGACTTCCTGAATAATTTAATTGGTTAAGAACAGTCAAATTATTCGAATGGGCCACAGTCGTTCATATGTTGGAAGTAGGTATGAATGAAGACTGTCGTGAATTGGTGTGTGGATTGTCTAAAGAGCATTAGACATAAGCAAATGTTTGTTGCAACGTCCATGAGTGCTTATGAATATGGTTTGAGCATTGGATTAAACCCACACTCACTTGGATCACTCCATGAATTGCGTCACGAGTGATTGGTGAGACGATAACATCTTATATTCTTGAAACCGAGATGTGTGAGTTGTATGTTGCAAATCGGTTACACATTGATAATATGTAAATGCACTAGTAACTTGGTGTTATAAAACATATTGTTATGTGTGATTCGGTGAGTGAGTGCAAGCAAGCATTGTATCAAAGTTTATCCGTTCCTTTTATCCAAAGTAGGATAAAAGCGATATCTTTGGGCCCCTCGATGATTTAGTGATGACAAAAGTAAATGCTCGGCCGGGCTAGGGCTAATTTGATTTGTTCAATTAGTCAGTCGTCATAAATCGGAATTCGAGAAATAGTATAAAGAGAATGATTAGAAATCATGTCTTACGATATCTAGAATGGAGGAATATATGATCCCTTATCTAAAGGACACGCGTATCTGATAGGATAAGAGTTGACAGCGGCTTTGTAAAGCTACGATTGCAGATCAGGATCTGAAGTCATACGCATAATAGTTATTAGACTTATCCAAGTGGGAGACTGTTGGATTAGTGTCTAAGTCCATAACTATTTTGGTATGTACTTGACCCGATGGTGCATGGTCCTTTTGGGCTGCCTTCACTAAAGCAACTTGATAGGATGAATTATGGAGAGAAAGGATTAAATATGATTTATTAATATATTATGAGAATAATATATTAAAGGAGAAATCATATTGTTTAATTAATATTAGTCAATAATTAATTGGTAATTAGTTTTGTGACTAAAAGAGATTAATTAAACTTAAGGGACTGGAATTGTAATTATAAGATAATTGCAATTTGGGCCATGGATTGCCTTACATTAAGGAGTGGACAAATTCTATGGGGAAGCCCATAAGAAATCGTCCAAGGCCTTAAGGAAAGGGATCCATGGGTTGCTTAGGGCTTAAGCATCTAATTTAGGGTTTCCTTGTTAGATAACCCTAATAGCCTCCTATATATATAGATCCCTTATGACCTAAAAACGTGGTTAAGCATCCTTCTAGGGTTTCACACGTTTTAGGGCAGCCTCCATCCTCTCTCCTCCTCATCCTCTTGCTCTTGGTGTTTGTGAACCATTAGAGGAGTGACATTTGTGACTCTAAGCTTTCTAAAGTCAATACAAAAAGGATTTGGGATTGTTATTGCTATATAACAATCGAGGTAATAACTTAAACCCATTCTATGTTAATATGATTACTTGTATGCTAGAATTAGGGTTTATAGTCTTGGATAACTTGCATGTACAATAGAGAAACCTAGATCCAAGCATTAGGGTTTGTATAAGCACATAGGATGTTCTTATGACCAAAACCCATCAAGGAGATCCCGAGACGAAGCTCCGACGATAAAGTTAGTATGAGATCTGAGAGACTATAGTAGATTATAGGAAAAAGAGAATTATGTCCCCTTCTTCGTGAGGAAGAAGGATTTTTTATATCTGTTCGAGAAGCGTGTTCCTCAACTGATTCTGTTAAGGCATCCCTCGTGAGGTGCGCTGTGGTGGACCCATATTGGAGGTTCCTTCATCACGTCTTTTGCCTCATTCCTTCGTTGGCTAGAAGAATATATTTTAATTGTTATGAAGATTGTGGCTATCGTCTAATGGGCAAGTGGAACTCTGTTATTGGTCCCACGATGTATGCGAGCATAACTAGATGTATGTGAGCCCCTATCATATGCAGCAACACATGGCTTATGGTGGTATGTCGTACTCATACATGGACAACCCCATGCGAAGCACAAGCTCCAACTTCATCCATGAACTCCTGCAGTACGACATCCCGCACACTACAATGATACCAAAAATGCCAAAGTATGACGGTACTACAAACCCATATGACCACATCGACAACTACGAGTGGACGATGACATCTCTTAATATGGATCACCGCTTCACCTGCACGTATTTCTACTGCACCTTAACAGGAAACGTAGGCAAGTGGTTCAAGTATCTAAGACTAGGTAGTATCTTAAGCTTTGAGCAGCTGAAATACCTTTTCCTCAACAACTTCATGCAATTGAGAAAAGGAAAAGGGGACGCCAACTCTGTGATGGCATGCAAGCTAAAAGAAGGAGAATCGATCCGTGACTATTACGACCGATAGCTACCTTGAACTTCCAAGGACATGAAGAGTTCCTGGTGACAGGCACCTTCGCCCAAGGTCTACTTCCTAGACCCCTATCGAGGAAGATGCACGGAATAGTCCCTAGATCCAGGGACGAACTCAATTTCCGTGTGGAAAAATACCTGCGTCAAATCGAGGGGGAAGAACAAAAAGAGGCCAATCTCAAAGCCATAGCTAACGCCTATCTCAAACAGGAGGAAATGGTGTCCCTGCCAAGCCCAGTTCAGCAAGAGAGGCAAGATGGCAACCAGCAGAGACACAACCGCCATTCCAGGCACATGTCACAGTGGCATAGACCATTCAACATGTATGATAGTAGGATTAGCCACTGTGACATCCCCATTTTCACGGCCATAAAAGACCGATTTTGTTTATGGTTTATAAAAATCAGAGTTCTTCTTTCAATAAAAATGTTGCGGAATTTGTTCCCAGTAAAATATGATAAATATGTTATCAAAGCATTTTTAAAGAAATGAATTTTTATTCACTTTTAAAACATTTGGGATGTCATCGTGAATACAGAAACATAAGCATAAAAAGAAATTACATTCATTTATACTAGTGATCTACATCTATTTTAAATTTCTCAGTGTAATGTAACTTCATATCGACACCTGTGATACAAATAAACTGAGTGGGTCAGGTTGGGAAACCTGGTGAGTACATAGGGTTTTCAACCCACAATAATATAATTATTATGTTTAATCATCAAACAATTAACCCAATTACCCATCCCCATTATCTTATTTACTCTTAAGGATCTACCCTGAGAATCAGCTATTTCTTGTTCATTCATTCCTAAGGATCATCCTAAGGAATAGGCACAAAATCCATCATTGCCAGGGTTTACTCAACGGGCACTAAATTCATAGTTGCCAGGGTTTACTCAGCAAGCACTAAATCCATAGCTGCCAGGGCTATTTCGTTTTTCAATAGTATCATTTCCGAGAATCCACTCGCAATACATGTCAATGGGTTTTTAGAGTACACCGGTGAACACATCGTTCACAACACCTACAGGTTGCGAGCCTACTAGTGTTCCACTTAACTGTCTAGAATGGTCTGTGCTTGTCATCTATACTCTGCTAGATGACGGGGCCAACATTTGGGTACAAGGCTTTTCACACCGCCACCTCTCACCCTCACCTCATGGTCTATTTCACCTCTCACCTCATCATCTGACTCATATTTCATCGACCCATGTTTTACCCAACATATTTTGTAGATATTATATATATATATATATATGTATATATACATTTTAAATCATTTAAAGCATGTATAAAAATCTTTCACCCAACATAGACAGCAAGTATACAGATAATATGCACACATAGCACGTAATTTATATTATATACTTCATATCTATGTGTAAGATGAAAGGGACTATGCACTCACCTGATAAAGTGATGACTCGGCACTCGGACAGCACTTCGTTACTCTTAACACAATTTTCCTCGGACAAAACCTAGTATCATTACCACTAGAGTTTAGTCTTACATTTATCGAGACTAATTAATAGTCTAGCTATTATTACTAATATATAAGCATTAAACAATACTTATATAACCCATAATAATAGCCCAAGTACTTATTATAAGGTCCTAATAACATTACTATAAGCTATACTAAAGATAGGTTAGGCGTAGCTCACTTACAACGGGTTTTTCTCGAAAACGAGGCTCCGCCGGAGCAGAGTTTCTGAGCCGAAAAGGCTCTTTTCTCGGGGCTTCCGTCTTACCTAGACTTTAGGGGGGGGGGGTTAGGGAGCTTAGAGAGAGAGAGAGAGAGAGAGAAAGAAGAGGGTTGAGGGGTGAGGAAATGAGGGAACCTAGCACTCTTATTTATAGGTTGAATTCCTGATGGACTCGCCAAGTCGGTTCACTGACTCGCCGAGTCGGTGCCACGTGTCATCACCAGAGGCTTTTCTTGGGGAGAAAGCCTTGGCCCATATTCAGCCACATCACCCCTTTTGCAGCAGCACCCTGCCGACTTCTAAACCCCGTAACTTTCGCATACGAGCTCTGTTTTCGACGTTCTTTTTTTCCACGCGTAGGTAAAAACAAGATCTACAACTTTCATTTAGACTCTGTCGGCTAATTTTCAACTGATCTTAAATTTAACAGTAAGAGGAGATTAGACTGTTAAATGACCACGAAGAATTCATAACTCCTTCATACGGACTCCTTTTTCGTCTATCTTTTTACCGTTGAGTTCCTATTAATGAGATCTTCAACTCTCATTTAAGTTGTGACATCCCCAAAATCTCGGCCAGAAAAGACCGATTTTCATTTATGCTTTTAAATATTTTCAGAGTAAATCCTTTTGATTTGAAAGAGTTGCGGAATTTGTTCCCAAAACAAAACATGATAAAATAATATTTATCAAAGCATTTCATCAAGAGATGCATTTCATTATATAATCAAAACTCGGGATGTCATGTTCCGATACAGACCATAAAGCATAAACGATATACATTACAAGTCATTCAACAAATATATACATATACAGACTTGTAAACAAAACAACAAGATGATCCATCCATCTTACGCCCTTGTGCCACTTCCTGTAATACAAATAAAACTGAGTGGGTCAGGCTTGGGAGCCTGGTGAGCATATAGGGTTTTCAACCCACAATAAATAAGTTATATTTAATTTCACCAACCAATCACTATCCCGATTACCCATTCCCGTTATCCTCACTTTACGTCCCTAAAACAACTATCTCAAGGGACCTAATCTAGGATTTTCATCGGGACGGACATCACTGTGAAGGGGTTTCCTCAACAATAGATATCCTAAAGGCAACCATGAGGGGGATAGAGTACACCGGTGAACACATCGTTCACAACACCTACAGGTTATGAACCTGCTAGCGTTCCACTGGACTGTCTAGAAAGAGTCCGTGGTCGTTATCCATACTCCGCTGAATAACTAGATCAACAACAACAACAACATCGAGGCCTCTCATCTGTTTATTACACACCAACTATCTACCCATGTTCTACCCAACATATTAGTAGATAAAATATATATTTTCATACGTAGTTTAAAGAAAACCTGTATAGCATGCTTTAATCAACACATATATCGCATAACAGATGAGGCACACACACACATAACACATATCTCATAACGAAATAAGCAGATCTATAAGATAAAAGAGAGTGAATACTCATTCACACATAACACAACCAAATATATACACATAGCACGTATTTTTATATAAAATACTTCGTATTATTGTATTAGAAGAAATAACTACACACTCACTTGATCAGAAGACGATCCGACAGCACTACGGCTTATAGAAGTAGTAATCCACAGCAGATCTGGAAGATCTCCTCGAAAATCGAACTTCTCGCGGGCAGAGCTTCGACTCGGGAACCGCGCTTCTCGGGATCTTCGGGATCTCGGGACTTGCCTCGGGGCTAGAGTATGATACCGGGACTTCGGGGTAGCTTCGGCACGAAAAACGATGCAAAAGACTAGAGAGAAGAGAAGAAAATGAACAAGAATTATGGCTGCCTTCGGATCCCCTTTTATAGAGGCTGGAGCCTCGGAGTACGCGGGGCGTACTGCCCAAAACGTCATTGCTTACGTATCCGAAGTGCTCGAGTGCGAGTGTCGACATCCCTCGGAGTACGCTGGGCGTACTCGAGTACGCGGGGCGTACCTCGGATCAGATCGGTGACTCCTTCGGATAATGCTTCCGAATTTCCAATTAAATTTAAATACAAAATATTAAATAAACTTCGGAAATTCATATCTTCTTCATACGAACTCCGTTTTCGACGTTCTTTATATCCACGCGAAGGTGAGACTACGCTCTACAACTTTCGTTTAGACTCCGTCGGCTAATTTTGACTTTATTTTTTATTACTTATTTTTAATAGGCCGCGACAGAAACTTTCGTTATAAATTCATAACTTCTTCGTTTGACGTCCGTTCTCGCCTAACTTTTTATCGCTTTGATACCAACAATGAGATCTTTGATTCTCATTTAGATTGCTTCGGCTAAAAACCGCTCGATCTCAAATCGAGTATTTCGGGCTGCACACCGCTAAGCCGGAACTTCGATAAATCATAACTTCCTCATACGAAGTCAGATTTGGGCGTTCTATATATATTCGGAAACCTCGTTTCAACTACTACAACATAGATCAAAGATATTAAGTTTATTTTACACTTAAATTTTGACGCTTATTTTTATTCTTAATTAATCAGACCACATAATTAAGCAATTAATCACAAAACACATAATACTCAAATAATACAATCTTATTATTTCAAAACGGGTTACAAAGGTTAACCTAGACTATTATATTGCTAAATATGGCAAGCCCGGAAACACAGGCGTTACAATTCTCTCCACCTTAGAATGATTCCGTCCCCGGAATCACACATCAACAAACAAATGCGGATAGCGACCCATCATGTCACTCTCCGTCTCCCAGGTGAGATTCGGCCCATTCGTGTGTTTCCATCGGACAAGCACTAACCCAACCATCTTGCGTCGCAATTTCTTAGTCTTTCGGTCAACAATTGCCTCTGGTTCTTCAATCAACCTTTTGTTCTCATCAATTCTCAATTCAGAAATTGGAATTATGTCGGGAACTTCTCCCGTGAACTTCCTCAAATAACACACATGAAAAGTGTTATGAATTCCATTCAGTTCTTTTGGTAGTTCGAGCTTGTAAGCTTGGTTCCCAATCCTCTGAAGAACTTTAAACGGTCCAATAAACCTTGGACTTAACTTTCCCCTTTTACCAAATCTTATAAGTCCCTTCCACGGCGAGACTTTAAGCAAAACCAAATCTCCAACTTCAAAAGTCATCGGTCTTCGCTTTTTGTCAGCATAGCTCTTTTGACGATCCTGAGCCGCTAACATTCTTTCCCTAATTATTTTCAACTTTTCAGCAGTTTGATGAACCAACTCCGGTCCCATAAACTGCTTTTCCCCAGCCTCAAGCCAACAAGACGGCGTACGACACTTCTGTCCATACAAAGCTTGGTAAGGTGCCATCTTAATGCTCGAGTGGAAACTATTATTATAGGAAAATTCTACCAACGGTAAATGTTCATCCCAATTACCTAGGAATTCCAGAGTACATGCTCTCAGCATATCTTCAAGTGTTTGTATCGTTCGTTCGCTCTGACCATCAGTCTGCGGATGGTAAGCTGTACTTAAACACAACTTGGTACCCAATTCCTCTTGTAGACTTTTCCAAAACCTCGATGTGAAACGGCTATCACGATCCGACACAATCGTTAACGGAACACCGTGAAGCCTCACAATTTCCTTCACGTAAGAATTCGCAAGCTTATCCATAGACCATTTCTCCCTGGCCGCTATGAAATGCGCACTCTTAGTGAATCGATCAACGACCACCCAAATCATGTCGTGACCATTCTTTGTTCTGGGCAGTTTAGTGACAAAATCCATAGCAATGTCTTCCCACTTACCCATAGGCACAGGCAAAGGTTCTAAACTCCCGTACGGTTTCTGATGTTGTGTCTTGACTCTCGCACAAGTCACACACTCGGCCACATACTTTGCAACATCAAGCTTCATCGTCGGCCACCAGTAGTAGGGTTTCAGGTCCCTATACATTTTAGTGCTACCCGGATGAATCGAGTACATGGTCTTGTGAGCTTCTTCCATCAGAAGATCTCTGACTCCTCCTGTCTTAGGTATCCAAATCCGATCTTGGAACACCTTCAGTCCATGACTGTTTACACTGAACACCAACGTTTTGCCCAAACGTTCCTCCTTTCTGTCATTCTTCTCAGAAGCTTCCCTCTGAGCTTTCTTTATACTTTCCAAAATAGTTGACACAACTTCAATTCTCAACGCTCTTGGCCTCTTCCTTTCGGGATTGACTTTCCGACTGAGAGCATCAGCAACAACATTAGCTTTACCGGGGTGGTAAAGTATCTCGCAGTCATAGTCTTTAAGTAATTCTAGCCAGCGTCGTTGCCTCATATTCAATTCTTTCTGATTAAAGAGGTATTGGAGACTCTTATGATCAGTGAAAAGTTTGCACTTCGTGCCATAGAGGTAATGCCTCCATATTTTCAGAGCGAAAACTACCGCTGCCAACTCCAAATCATGAGTCGGGTAGTTCTTTTCATGCTCTTTCAGCTGTCGAGACGCATATGCTATCACCTTTTCTCTTTGGGTCAAAACACAACCCAAACCAACACCAGACGCATCACTATAAACAGCGAAGTCTTCAACTCCATCGGGTAGAGAAAGTATCGGTGCCTCGCATAGCTTCTTCTTTAGCTTCTCAAATGCTTCCTGATGCTTCTCACCCCAAGCATAAGTAGCTCCTTTGTGGGTCAAAGCTGACAATGGACTAGCGATCGAAGAAAAGCCTTGGATAAACCTTCGGTAATATCCGGCTAATCCTAAAAAGCTTCGAATCTCCGTGGGACTTTTCGGTTGTTCCCACTTCGTCACAGCTTCGATCTTCGTTGGATCAACCATTATCCCTTCTTGGTTGACCACGTGACCCAAGAATTGGACTTCACGAATCCAAAAATCACATTTGGGGAACTTAGCATACAGCTTCTCCTTCTTCAAGACTTCTAACACTTCTCGCAAGTGTCTGCCATGCTTCTCCTGGCTTTTCGAGTAAATCAGAATGTCGTCTATAAACACTATCACGGATTTATCAAGGAACGGGTTACAAACCCTATTCATCAAATCCATGAACGCTGCTGGAGCATTGGTTAGTCCAAACGACATAACCAAGAACTCGTAGTGTCCATATCTAGTTCTGAATGCAGTCTTCTCGATATCTTGCTCTCTTACTTTTAGCTGATGATATCCTGACCTAAGATCGATCTTCGAGAAATAGCTCGAACCTTGCAATTGATCAAACAGGTCATCAATCCTCGGCAACGGATATCTATTCTTTATTGTTGCCTTGTTCAGCTCTCTGTAATCGATGCACATTCTCATACTTCCATCTTTCTTCTTTACAAATAACACCGGAGCTCCCCAGGGCGATGAACTAGGTCTAATGAAACCGTTGTCCAATAACTCCTGAAGTTGCATCATTAGTTCCTTCATCTCCGTCGGTGCTAATCGATAAGGTGCTTTCGCAATTGGCGTTGTTCCTGGCAACAAGTCAATACGAAATTCCACTTGTCTATCAGGCGGTAATCCAGGAAGATCTTCGGGAAATACTTCCGGATAATCACACACAACTGGAATATTCTGCATCACCTTCTTTTCCTTCTTAGCATCAATCACGAATGCTAAATACGATGTACACCCCTTGGTCAAACATTTTCTGGCTTTCATCAATGAAATGATTCCAGAATTCACTCTGCGTTTATCTCCATACACCATAAACGAATCTTTCCCAGGCGGGTTTACTTTGACTATTTTCTTCTTGCATAAAATTTCGGCGTCGTTGGCGCTAAGCCAATCCATTCCCAATACGATGTCGAAACCATTAAGTTCGATAGGCAATAATTCCTCGTGGAACTTATTCCCATTCAGATCAATTAAGATGTTTTTCATGCGATAGCTAACAGGTACAAACTTGCCACTAGCAACTTCGACTAATAAAGCATTATCTAGTCTAACAACAGGCAAAGCTAGCTTTCTACCAAATTCATGCGATATAAAGGAGTAATTGGCTCCAGAATCAAATAAAATTTGGGCAGGCAATTCGTTAACGAGAAAGGTACCTGAAGCGACATCAGCTTCATCTTTAGCAGCTTCCAGTGTCATCTGGAATGCTCTCGCCTTTGGCTTTGGCGGAATGTTGGGTCTAGCTGCCTCCTTCTTCTTCGGGCAGTCCCTTGACATATGACCCTCCTCACCACAACCATAGCAAACTTTCTTTGTGAGGGTACACTCATTGGCATAGTGCCCTGGCTTTCCACACTTGTAGCATGTGTTCGCCACCTCACATCTTCCATGATGCTTCTTCTTACATTTGTCGCACCATTTCACTTCACCTCCACCTCCCCTCGAACCAGACTTCGAGAACTTGTTTTTCTTGTTGGACCCTGAAGTTCCATCGAACTTCCTCTTTTCTCCAACATCTATTCTTTCCAGACCCTTTTCCTTCTGCTGGGCCTCCACATTCTTAGCTGCACGAACAACCGTTTTCAGAGTGGTTGCCATTTTGACTGTCGGACCAAAGTCAGCAGGCAGTCCGTTAGCAAACCTCTCAATCTTGGAGAGTTCCGTCGGCACTAGGTACGGAAACAACTTCATCTTCTCAGTAAATGCAGTAGCATAGTCATCTATGCTCATCTTCCCTTTCTTCAAGTTTTGGAACTCATTGTTCAGATCAATCAGGTCTATCTCCGAACAATACTGCACCCTTAACTGTTCCAAGAACTCCTCCCATGACATTTTCAGGGCTTCTCCTCGTGGCATAGTATCTGCCAACAACTTCCACCAACTCAAGACTCCAGTCTTCAGTTGTCTAACCGCAAATACGGTCTTCTGTTTGTTGCTACAGTCGCAACTTTCAAATACCATCTCCATTTCGGAGATCCAATCCATTATCTCAACAGGCTTTGGGCTTCCAGAAAGACTTGGCGGTTTGGCGCCCAAGAAATTCTTGTACATACGCCCATCCTTGTTGTTTCTCCTTTCCGGATCGTTCCTTCGTTCCTCTTGAGTCCCAACTTGACTCACCATGCGACTATTGTTCCCTTCCTCTGATTGCTCGGGAATCAATTCCGGTTCCTCAATAGGTATGACAGGTTCATCCCTATTATTATGCAACATTTGTCGCATCTCCTCCCTTTGTTCGGCTAGCATAGCCCGAATCATGGCTTGCACCGCAGCCATTGTTATTGGTTCTGGTGCTGCTGCTACAACAGGTATCTGCTCAATCACTGGCGGTTGATTCCTGTTTTCATCTGCGTTTCCAACGCCACTCCTTGTTCTCACCATTTTTGATCTACACCGAATAATTTCACCTTATTACTCCAAACGATTACA
Source organism: Lactuca serriola (assembly GCF_051521515.1). NCBI lineage: Eukaryota > Viridiplantae > Streptophyta > Magnoliopsida > Asterales > Asteraceae > Lactuca > Lactuca serriola. The sequence continues at coordinate 156,798,368 of NC_136409.1, forward strand.
TGCTAGTTCTAATAACGTAGGCATACGCTTAGAATCCTACACACATAAGGTTTCCAGATCCGGTCGGCAACAGACCGTAGATCCAAACAAATAATATCATATATTGCAACATATAACATTTAGCACATAAAGCATTTTAGGCAACTTTCCTAAAATAAACTAGTGCTCGTGTCTAAAATCCAACAGACACACATCTCAAAATTCCACTTAGCATTCTAAGTTTAAGTCTAGAAATCCTACAAATTCCTAGTTCGCTTAAACTAATGCTCTGATACCAACTGTGACATCCCCAAAATCTCGGCCAGAAAAGACCGATTTTCATTTATGCTTTTAAATATTTTCAGAGTAAATCCTTTTGATTGGAAAGAGTTGCGGAATTTGTTCCCAAAACAAAACATGATAAAATAATATTTATCAAAGCATTTCATCAAGAGATGCATTTCATTATATAATCAAAACTCGGGATGTCATGTTCCGATACAGACCATAAAGCATAAACGATAAACATTACAAGTCATTCAACAAATATATACATATACAGACTTGTAAACAAAACAACAAGATGATCCATCCATCTTACGCCCTTGTGCCACTTCCTGTAATACAAATAAAACTGAGTGGGTCAGGCTTGGGAGCCTGGTGAGCATATAGGGTTTTCAACCCACAATAAATAAGTTATATTTAATTTCACCAACCAATCACTATCCCGATTACCCATTCCCGTTATCCTCACTTTACGTCCCTAAAACAACTATCTCAAGGGACCTAATCTAGGATTTTCATCGGGACGGACATCACTGCGAAGGGGTTTCCTCAACAATAGATATCCTAAAGGCAACCATGAGGGGGATAGAGTACACCGGTGAACACATCGTTCACAACACCTACAGGTTATGAACCTGCTAGCGTTCCACTGGACTGTCTAGAAAGAGTCCGTGGTCGTTATCCATACTCCGCTGAATAACTAGATCAACAACAACAACAACATCGAGGCCTCTCATCTGTTTATTACACACCAACTATCTACCCATGTTCTACCCAACATATTAGTAGATAAAATATATATTTTCATACGTAGTTTAAAGAAAACCTGTATAGCATGCTTTAATCAACACATATATCGCATAACAGATGAGGCACACACACACATAACACATATCTCATAACGAAATAAGCAGATCTATAAGATAGAAGAGAGTGAATACTCATTCACACATAACACAACCAAATATATACACATAGCACGTATTTTTATATAAAATACTTCGTATTATTGTATTAGAAGAAATAACTACACACTCACTTGATCAGAAGACGATCCGACAGCACTACGACTTATAGAAGTAGTAATCCACAGCAGATCTGGAAGATCTCCTCGAAAATCGAACTTCTCGCGGGCAGAGCTTCGACTCGGGAACCGCGCTTCTCGGGATCTTCGGGATCTCGGGACTTGCCTCGGGGCTAGAGTATGATACCGGGACTTCGGGGTAGCTTCGGCACGAAAAACGATGCAAAAGACTAGAGAGAAGAGAAGAAAATGAACAAGAATTATGGCTGCCTTCGGATCCCCTTTTATAGAGGCTGGAGCCTCGGAGTACGCGGGGCGTACTGCGTTACGCGGGGCGTACTGCCCAAAACGTCATTGCTTACGTATCCGAAGTGCTCGAGTGCGAGTGTCGACATCCCTCGGAGTACGCTGGGCGTACTCGAGTACGCGGGGCGTACCTCGGATCAGATCGGTGACTCCTTCGGATAATGCTTCTGAATTTCCAATTAAATTTAAATACAAAATATTAAATAAACTTCGGAAATTCATATCTTCTTCATACGAACTCCGTTTTCGACGTTTTTTATATCCCCGCGAAGGTGAGACTACGCTCTACAACTTTCGTTTAGACTCCGTCGGCTAATTTTGACTTTATTTTTTATTACTTATTTTTAATAGGCCGCGACAGAAACTTTCGTTATAAATTCATAACTTCTTCGTTTGACGTCCGTTCTCGCCTAACTTTTTATCGCTTTGATACCAACAATGAGATCTTTGATTATCATTTAGATTGCTTCGGCTAAAAACCGCTCGATCTCAAATCGAGTATTTCGGGCTGCACACCGCTAAGCCGGAACTTCGATAAATCATAACTTCCTCATACGAAGTCAGATTTGGGCGTTCTATATATATTCGGAAACCTCGTTTCAACTACTACAACATAGATCAAAGATATTAAGTTTATTTTACACTTAAATTTTGACGCTTATTTTTATTCTTAATTAATCAGACCACATAATTAAGCAATTAATCACAAAACACATAATACTCAAATAATACAATCTTATTATTTCAAAACGGGTTACAAAGGTTAACCTAGACAATTATATTGCTAAATATGGCAAGCCCGGAAACACAGGCGTTACATAAGTCGCGTAAGACAAAATCCGCTCGAACTAAAATTTGAGTTTCGGGTCATGCACTGCTATGCCAAATCTTAGAAAATTCATAACTTCCTCATACGAAGTCAGATTTGGGCGTTCTTTTTTTTTCTATGTTCTTGGTTTAACATATACTAAAAATTTTGTTTCTATCACTAAGGATAAAAAGTCCTATATCGTAAATTCACTATTACGTCTCCCGGTGTCGTGCCGGTTTTGTCACGAAACTTCGACGGGCCATAACTTTTTCGTTATAACTCGGATTTCGGCATCCTTTATATGTACGGAACCCTTGTAACATATACTAAAATTTTTTTAAGATTAATCCTTCTAAATAATATTCCATCAAAAACTCATTTTTTGATGCTCATCATCTCTAAATTGACTAGCCCGGATCTACGGTCGTTACAGCAACTACGATGCCCACGCGATCAATAATACTCTAGCCAAGGAGAAAAAAAGACAAGACCAAGTTATGTGAGTATCATCAAAGCAAAACGCATGACACCAACGAGTGCATAGTATTGGAGCAGGAGATTGATGAGAAACAACTAGTGGGAAATATAGTCGACATAGCGAAAGACCCCCAGGGCGAAATTCGATGGGGATAAGCACCAACCCAAAAATTAAAAGGATGGGAGCAAGGATAACGAAAGAAGTGTCGAGATACTTACCATCACAGGGCCTCGCCCATGTAGCAACTGCCAGAGCCAGTGCGTGGGCGCGCAGGTATACCATCAAAACATTCTCAATATAGCATTTTCAACGCATGATCCCTGGCCAGAGCATTGGGATCCGAATGACCCTTTGCACATCACCAGTTTCATTAGCTAAAACCGTGTTGAACAAGTGTACATCAATACCGGAAGCAGGTTCAACGTGATTTATGAACACTACCTTCAACAGTTACCAATTGAATGGAAAAAGTGTTGGAATAGTGTCTAAGCCCGTAACTATATTTGGTATGTACTTGACCCGGTTATGCATGGTCCTTTTGGGTTGCCTTCTCCAAAGCAACTTGACAAGGTAATTTAAGGAGAAAGAGAGAGTATTATGATTTATTAATATATTATAAGAATAATATATTAAAGGAGAAATCATATTTATTTAATTATTATTGGTCATGAATTAATTAGGACTTAATTTGGTGGTCAAAAGAGATTAATTGAATAAAGGGGTATAAACTGTCAAATGTATGATAGTTGAGTTTTAGGTTAAGGAAACCTAATGGGCTTAAGGGGGAACGAAATTATGATGGGTATCCATCATATTTTCTTCCAAGGGCCTCATTCCAGAAGGTTCCATGGGCTGCTTGGTGGCTAAGCTGTCCATTAGGGTTTATAGTGAAACCCTAGTAACCTGTAAGTATAAATATGACCCCTAGAGCATGAATTTGGCCACCACTTGATTCTAAGAGTACCCTAGGCCAAATTCTAGCCTCTTTCTCCTTCTCTCATATTGCCTTCTTACTTGTGGGGTTTGTGAACCATTAGAGGAGTTGCATTTGTGACTCTAGGCTCAAAAGAAGAAGATATACAAGATCTAAGCCAACTATTGAAGAGGTAAACATCTAGATCTGATTCTGTATGTTAATTTTGTTGTTTATATGCTAGATTAGGGTTTGTAAGTCTTGGAATCAAAGCATGTTCAATAGTGAAACCTAGATCCAAGCATTAGGGTTTGTATGAGCACATAGGAATGTTTCTTATGCATAAAACCCATCAGTGGTATCAGAGCTTTGTTTGGTTTCAGTTGTATGTGATGCTTAACTGCTTTAATTGCTGAAAAAACATTTTTTGGTCCCTGCCCGACTCAACTCGGCAAGTCAGTACCTGGACTCGGCGAGTTGGCCCCTACTCGGCGAGTCCAGGCCTGACTCGGCGAGTCAGTTCGTCAGAATTAGGGTTTTATGGGTTTTTGGCTGCTGTTTTGACTTGGACTTGATGCTTAATTGTTCATGAAGTTAAAATCCGAATTTTATCTATATTAAGTGTTTATCCTTGCCAAAAGGTATAGATAATTTCAAATCCTTTTAAATATTAGTTATTCATGTGATAAATATGGATTATTTAAAATTATTTGGTAATTATCTAATGACTAAAATTAAGATTAGGTCAAATATAGATAATTATGAAATTAGTTGGTTAATTTGAATTATTTGTTATTTGATCCCTTATGTTTTGAAAAGTTCAAAACTTGCCCTCAAGTTTTGAAATTTGAATTTTGTAATTAAAAGTTTAATTTTGAATAATTTAAATTTCAAATCCTTAGAATTTTTACAAGTTTAAAATTCAACCCTATACTATTATATATTATTACAAGCTTAATTAATATATATATATATATATATATATATATATATATATATATATATATATATATGTATAACCTTAAATGCTAGTCTTACCGTTACTAGGCCTCATTCACGAAGCCGGTCTATAAGGTGGGTATAAGGTTGCTGCCTATAAAATGGCGCTTAATGGGTGTACACTCACACCTACCGCTTGCTTGACTGGTGGAGGGTCGTTAGCCGAACGGGTAGGATAGGGCAACCCTCTCCTCATTAAAAGTATAATGTTGATCATAAAGTAACTACATGTTTTACAAATTCCCATTCCTAGTTACTTTAGGGTAAAATGTGAAAATGATGCTAGTCCATGGAATTACACTTCGTACCCTTGTCAAACGTTGATGGAGCGTGTGTGGTTAACCGGCACATCAATTTGGGGATGACATTGGTAGCAAAGGGTGACTCGATGTTTGTCATAGATCAATGGAGCGTGTGTGGTTTACCGGCACATTGATTAGGTGATAGAGACATTGAGTGCACCATGTTGATTCGCATGGTTATTCACAAATTTGTTTGCGATCCTCGGCATCCCAGTCGCAAATTTGAAATGCATATCGAGATTTAAACATGCCATTGAAAAGTTCAATGAATCTCAAAGATCTAGGAGTTTTCAATACATTTAAAACCTAAATTGCTTTTTCGTTTTTCATGGTGAGAATTAGTGAATCGTCATTCACTTACCTTCAAATTATTTACTTTTAGAGTACGGCATCCCTTTCTAAGTTGTAAATAATGTTGTTGGATCCTAGCCCTAATTTCTCGTTTGGGTGTTTAATTAGGGATTCATTTCTAATCAAACTTTGTTCCCTTCTTTTTCATATGTCTGCAAACAACAACAACAACAACAACAACAACGCTTCTGGGTCATTCTCGTTGATGAACTTGTGTCAGAAAGTGACATTTGATGGTTCAAACTTCAACGAGTGGATGAGGTATATCCGCATGATCACACGCTACGAGGACAAAGAATATGTCCTCGATGAAAAGCTTGAGAAGATCGTCCCAGATGTTGCTACTCCTGAGGAATTGGCCGCCTTTGAGGCCCACGAGCGTGATGCCACGAAAGTTCACTGCATCATGCTGGCCACCATGAACCTCGAAATCCAAAAGTCCTATGAGGACCTGTATCCATATGAAATGCATCAGGATTTGTTGGACAGGTATCACCAGAGCGCGAGGCAAGAGCGCTATGAGATCATTACTAACATGATCACCGCTAAGATGGGGAGTGGAGAATCCCTAACCTTTCATTTGCAAAGAATGCAGAGGTATGTTGATCGTCTTCTCAAACTTAATGTTAAGTTTGATGAGGATTTGGCCATCGACATAATCCTCCACTCCTTGCCCTCCTGCTACAATCAGTTCAGGATGACCTACCATATGAACAAAGAGGAGGTCTCCTTGAACAAGCTCCAAGGGCTCTTGAGGACTGCTGAGAGCAACCTCAAAGACAAATCCGTTGCACCGTCCCCTGTTGTGGCCGCTCCTGTGATGGCAATAGGTCAAGGAAAGGGCAAAAAGAGGAAGGCTCCATGTAAGAGCCACCATAAGGGGAAACCCCGTGATGGTTCGTCCTCAAGTGGGACCAAAGCTGGCTCCGTTAAACCCTCTTCCGATCCTAAAGAAGCAGAGTGCTTCTATTGCCACCAAAAGGGCCATTGGAAGCGAAGCTGCCCTCAATATCTGTAGGACATAAGAGATGGGAAGATCAAGCCCACATTTGCAGGTATGTATTCTATTAAATCTAATAACACATCATTTGCTACTTCATGGGTTCTTGATACAGGATGTGGTTATCACATTTGTTCTGATTTGCAGGGCCTAAAAAGAAGTAGGGAGATGGAGCATGGGATGATGAACCAGATAATGGGAAACAGAAGATCGTCGCCTGTGACCAAAGTCGGTGTTTATTCTTTAGTTTTGAGTAATGGGTTAGGAATAGATTTAGAGAATTGTTGTTATTCGCCATATATGGCAAGAAACATTATTTCTTTTCACGGGTTGTTTAGACAAGGTTTCAGATATTCTTTTGATAATAGTAATGGTTCTATTAATGTTTATTTGAATGGTGTCTTTTATTTCAATGCATTACCTTGTAATGGGATTTATGAATCTGTGATGATTGTTGATAATTTTGGAAATAATGTTTTGAATATTGATTCGTCTACTAGTCTAGACAAAGCATGCTTGTGGCATTGTCGCCTTGGCCATGTCAACAAGAAACGCATAGCCCAACTCCAAAAGGATGGAGTGTTGGAGTCATTCGACCTTAGGGACGATGACACGTGTGAGTCTTGTTTACTTGGGAAGATGACCAAGTCACCCTTTACTGGCACTTGTGAAAGGGGTGAGGGTTTATTGGATCTCATACACACCGATGTGTGTGGGCCCTTTAGATCCACCACAAGGGATGCTTGCCGCTTCTACGTGACTTTTACAAATGATTATAGCAGATATGGATATATCTACTTAATCAAGCAAAAGTCGGAAACCTTTGAAAAGTTCAAAGAGTTTAAGAATGAAGTGGAGAATCAGCTGGGCAGGAAAATCAAGATGCTTCGGTCAGACCGAGGAGGAGAGTACCTAAGTCTTGAGTTTCACGACTATCTAAAAGAATGCGGAATCGTTTCGCAATTGACGCCTCCGAGGACGCCACAATTGAATGGTGTGGCTGAGAGACGTAATCGGACCTTGTTGGACATGGTTCGTTCTATGATGAGTCGGACTTCATTACCAATAGTTTTTTGGGGGTATGCCTTAGAGACTGCCGCCCACATACTTAACTTAGTTCCCACCAAGAAGGTTTCCAAGACTCCTCACGAGATGTGGACAGGGAAGGCTCCCTCGTTGGCACATATCAAGGTCTGGGGTTGCGAGGCTTTCGTGAGACGAGAGACTCACGACAAACTAGAACCTCGTAGTGAGAAGTGTTATTTCATCGGCTATCCGCAGAAGTCTTTTGGCTACCTTTTCTATAGACCGAGTGACAATGTTGTCTTCGTTGCTAGAAGAGGAGTTTTCCGAGAAAGGGAATTGATAGGCCAAGAAGACAGTGGGAGGCAAATTGAACTTGAAGAGATTCAAGATCAAAGCGATGAAGGAACCTCTGGCACTGGCACTCAACTTGAGGAGGAAACTCCTGTTGAACCTGTTGACGAGTCCCTACCTCTTCGACATTCCACTAGGGCTAGTGTTCCACCCCAGTTTTATGGTTTTCATATTACTACTGAAGGGGATACATTTATTAGTGATAGCACACTAGTAAATTTGGATGAACCTAGCAGCTATAAGGAAGCCATGGCAGGCCCGGAGTCTACAAAATGGAAAGAGGCTATGGACAGCGAGATTCAGTCCATGTACGACAACCAAGTTTGGAATTTGGTTGATAATGTACCGGGTCGTAAGACAGTCGGGTGCAAGTGGATCTTCAAGAAGAAGACGGCCATGGATGGGAAAGTGCATACTTATAAAGCGCGATTGGTTGCGAAGGGCTTTACTCAAACTCCTGGAGTTGACTATGATGAGACCTTCTCACCAGTTGCAAAGATAAAGTCTATTAGGGTGATGTTTGTCATAGCTGCGTTTCATGATTATGAAATATGGCAGATGGACGTGAAAACCGCTTTCCTTAATGGAAAGTTGGCTGAGGATGTCTACATGAATCAGCCAGAGGGTTTTGTCGATTCGAAGCATCCAAATAGAGTATGCAAGCTTGAGAAATCCATTTATGGATTGAAACAAGCATCTCGCAGATGGAATCTTTGTTTTGACGAGAAGGTTAAAGAGTTTGGCTTTCTACAAAGCGAAGATGAATCTTGTGTGTATGTCAAAGCCAGTGGGAGTATAATAAGCTTCCTCGTATTGTATGTCGACGACATACTACTCATAGGAAACGATGTCCCAACCTTGCAGGAGGTCAAGTCCTGGCTTGGGAAATGTTTCGCTATGAAGGACCTCGGAGAAGCTGCTTATATTCTGGGAATAAGAATAGTAAGGAACAGGGAAAAGAGACTGATAGGACTCAGTCAGGATACATACTTGGAAAAGGTACTAAAGTGTTTTAGTATGGAAAATTCGAAGAAAGGGGAGTTGCCAATCCAAAGCAATACCAAGTTGAGTAAGACTCAGAGCCCGAGTACAGAGACAGAGATAGCTGATATGAGTCGAGTACCTTACGCTTCCGTAGTAGGCTCTATCATGTACGCTATGACTTGTACTCGCCCTGATGTGGCCTTCGCTTTGAGCATGGTCAGCAGATATCAAGGGAATCCTGGTAGAGCACATTGGATTGCAGTTAAGAATATTCTTAAGTACCTTCGGAGGACCAAGGAATGGTTTCTAGTCCTCGGTGGGAGTGATGACTTAAGGGTACGAGGGTACAGTGACGCTAGTTTTCAGACAGATCGGGATAACTTCCGATCACAGTCGGGCTGGGTCTTTACCCTAAATGGAGGAGCAGTGACTTGGAAAAGTTCCAAGCAAGAGACTGTAGCTGATTCAACGTGCGAATCAGAGTATATTGCGGCGAGCGAAGCGTCGAAGGAGGCTATATGGTTGAAGAACTTCATTGGAGACCTTGGAGTTGTGCCATCCATAAAAGAGTCGATGGAAATTTTCTGTGATAATGAAGGAGCGGTTGCCTTGATCAAGGAACCGAGAGCTCATGGCAGATCTCGACATATCAACAGAAAATACCATTTCATCAGACATCAGGTAGAAGAGGGACTCCTCGTTGTGAAGAGGGTATCATCAGAAGAGAACCCAGCAGATCCCCTTACGAAGGGACTGAGTAGGGTTAAACACTTGCAGCACGCTAGGAGCATTGGGCTGAAGGATGATATAAGTTTGGATTAGATAGGAAACGTGTAATAGATAGTTTGTACTTGACATTCGATGAATAAATAAAATGTATTATTTATGAGTAAAGCTACTATCTTGTGTTGGTTATTTATCTATTGTTTCCATTTTGCATGTTTTGACTTCCCGAATGATATGATTATTCAAAAGGTCCACAGTCGGTCATATTTTGGAAGTAGATATGAATAAAGACTGTCATGAATTGTTTGTAGACTGTCTGAAAGGTTTTAGACATAGCAAAGGTTTGCTGCAAAGTTCATGAGTGCTTATGAATATGAATTGAGCATTGGATTAAACCCGAGGTTGCTGTATCACTTAGTGGTGTTTTATCTTAAGTGATCGGAAAACGATAACATCATATAGTCTTAAAACTTAGAGATATGGTTGTTGTTTGCTGGTTGGTTGTACATTGATAATGTGTAAACGCATCAGTAACTTGATGTTATAAAACACATTGTTGTGTATGATCGATTAGTAAATAATAGATGCATATGAGTCGAAGTTGATCTGTTCCTTTTATTCTATGAGAATAAAAGTGATATATTGGCCACTTGATGATTTGGTTTGACTAATGTGTTGGGCCCAGTCAGAATGAGGTTGATGTGTTCAACTAAATTCTATGTCGAACAAATCGGAAATCAAGGAACTACTGCTGGACAATAAGTATTGTCAGCATGATATCCAGAACAGAGGATTATACGATCCCTTATCTAAAGGACAAGTTGATCAGAGTTGACAGCGAAGTATAAGAGCTACGATTGCTAATCAGATTCTGAAGTCATATGTGAGATATAGTTACTAGACTTATCCAAGTGGGAGACTGTTGGAATAGTGTCTAAGCCCGTAACTATATTTGGTATGTACTTGACCCGGTTATGCATGGTCCTTTTGGGTTGCCTTCTCCAAAGCAACTTGACAAGGTAATTTAAGGAGAAAGAGAGAGTATTATGATTTATTAATATATTATAAGAATAATATATTAAAGGAGAAATCATATTTATTTAATTAGTATTGGTCATGAATTAATTAGGAATTAATTTGGTGGTCAAAAGAGATTAATTGAATAAAGGGGTATAAACTGTCAAATGTATGATAGTTGAGTTTTAGGTTAAGGAAACCTAATAGGCTTAAGGGGGAACGAAATTATGATGGGTATCCATCATATTTTCGTCCAAGGGCCTCATTCCAGAAGGTTCCATGGGCTGCTTGGTGGCTAAGTTGTCCATTAGGGTTTAGAGTGAAACCCTAGTAACCTGTAAGTATAAATATGACCCCTAGGGCATGAATTCGGCCACCACTTGATTCTAAGAGTACCCTAGGCCGAATTCTATCCTCTCTCTCCTTCTCTCATATTGCCTTCTTGCTTGTGGGGTTTGTGAACCATTAGAGGAGTTGCATTTGTGACTCTAGGCTCAAAAGAAGAAGATATACAAGATCTAAGACAACTATTGAAGAAGTAAACATCTAGATCTGATTTTGTATGTTAATTTTGTTGTTTATATGCTAGATTAGGGTTTGTAAGTCTTGGAATCAAAGCATGTTCAATAGTGAAACCTAGATCCAAGCATTAGGGTTTGTATGAGCACATATGAATGTTTCTTATGCATAAAACCCATCAAAAAGCACATCCAACTACCATGCCAGGGCCCGCTAGTTGGGTTAACCGGTCATGGCATCTGGCCAACAGGAACAGTAACACTCCCATTTACATTGATCAGTCATGATGGAACCAAACAGATAACAAGGACACTCAAATTCTAGGTTGTTGACCTCCTGGCTTATCACAATATTCTACTAGGCCGGCCAACGCTGTTCCAGCTGCAAGCGATTCCGTCTACTCTTCACGGTGTTCTCAAATTCAACACGGGTGACGGATCGGAAACGGTAGTGGAAACCAATCCGGGTAATGGATGTGACACCCGACTAGAAAGGAAAGGAGAAATCCAATTGTCATGGAGTAAAGGTTGCCAAAAGGTTGAAGATCCACGGCGCAAAACGGAAGCATCACAAGCATTGACCCATGAATCCAGGAAAAGACAAAGAGATGTATTCAGTCAACTCACAACATCTCTCCCATAGAAGGAAAAACACGCTGACCTAAAGATGAATCAGCCAGAGTATAAAGTGAAAATCGCAAAGAAAAGAAGCGCCTACTCACAGGTAAGGGCACTAATTAGGCCCACAATCGATGGTCGAGCCATGGCCAGCCAGAGAGCGATTCGAAATTCAAAGTACATTTTGGCCAATGTAGAATATGAACCAAAACCTCGTGGAATGGAGGAAATAGGCACCAGAAGCACCGAAGATAGAGGCAGAGTGCCAATCCTCCCATCATGCAAGCTTTCCTATGGGAGAAAACTAACAGGTGCCCTTGATGCACTAAATAGAATCCCAAGCGATGGTGTAAGACGCAAGGTTGATAGGCGCGCCAGAAAGCGCGGGTGGCACTCTCACCAGGTCGCAGGGAGGCACTTCCCGCAGTAGCATCTCGCATTGCGTGGAGAAGAAAGGAAAGTTCAAGCAACTCCAGAGCGTGCACAACAAAATTCATCTCTCTCATGCTGGGCACCTTTGGCGGAAACAAGAGGAAACCCCAACATATCAAGAAGCACTTGCAGCAGATGAGGCAGAGAGACACGGTCGCAATGAGGTAGCCATATTAGAGTACTCAATCAAAAATAAAGCGGAGGCCTAGAAAAACGAGTATGGTCAAACTCCGCATAGGATAACCATACTCCAGATGCCAAAGCAAAAACCGGGCATACGCCCTGACACTTAGACATTCAAGGTCTATTGTCTCGTGTTTTTCTTTTTCATTCTAGAAATAATATAATTTGCATTTTGAAAGAGCCTTCCACAATTTTGTATTGCAAAAACACATAGTACAGAGGTTGTGCATATTTTCCAAGTAGCAACAACGGCTGATCACCTACGCTACTTGGCCAAAATCTATGCAAGAATAAAACCGTAGGTCTTACAAGAGTCATAATCTTTACCTACAATGTGCCAATAACATCTCAGAGCTGAGAATGTATAAATCCCAGTTAATGGCACAGAACAACGGGTTCTAAAAAATTCATCACCTTTCCCTTGATAATACAACAGTAAAAGGTCTTGAGGTGACGATCTCGGCCTATTTATTGGCAGCTAAACCATACAGTACAGTCCACAGCATTGATTAACATTTCACTGCCTAACACAATAAGCCTAACTGACCATACATGTAACACCGTGAATTTCCAAACAAATTTTTCATTTTAAAATCACATAATTCTCATAACACATTTCACAAAAATCTCATTTATTTAATTTACCAAACACAACTCCATAATTGTTTGACTAATAATCCAGGATCCTGGAAACATAACTCTTCCTTTGGTGTGTACATGCAACGCTCTAAAAAAATTCCAACCAATTTAAATTTTTCATAAACAACCTAACTTCATTAAGTTATTACAAAAAGGTTTTCAATACAATTATTATCAGAGTATTCCCAGAACCATATCATAAAACAGAGCGGTATGATCACGCCTTTGCCTTGCCACGGTCTCCAGAAGTACCTGAAACATTTAAACCACAACTGTAAGCCCAGAAGCTTAGTGATATACCCCCAAAATACCAACCACATATACCATACACATAACATGTCATATCATAATAGAACACAGAACAGCCATGCACTTCGGGTCTACTATGTGACTGGTCCGCCGCAACGGGTCTACAATTCACCTGGTCCACCCTCCGAGTCTAGCCATATACATCGAGTCTGCAGTATGGTTGGTTCGTCCGCACCGGGCCTTCAACCCACCTGGTCCACTCTCTGAGTCTATAGTATGATTGGTCCACCTGCACCGGGCCTTCAGTTGGCCTGGTCCACTCCCCGAGCCTCGGGACGTCTGGTCCACCCTCGTGGGGCCTACAACCTATCCGGACCGCTCGCTGGGCCTTTGGAATATCCGGTCCGCCCTGGGTATATTGGCCTACAACACAAAGCAGGACCCGCCTCAACCCAACCCTAGTCAACCAACCATGTGCACATAAACATATAATCATATAGCAATTCCTCACTAACCAACCGATCTAGCAGATCACATACATAACACATCCCTTCCATGATTCCGACTTAACTGGTCACTATCATAGCATCATCCTATAAACCAGGATTCCGACCCTAACCAAGACTCTAACATATACCATCCTAACTACCGGGATGCAAACATAACAAATCAATAACATAACAAACAACTATCCGGATTCCCATCCGATAAAGGGTCGGCCTTGGTGCCTTAGACCCTATTGATATAGTGAGGATACCTTACCTCGCAACTGCTGACTGAAAAGATAAGATCACGCTGCTCAAACCTCCGACACGAACTCCACCACTAATCAATACCAAAAGACTGAACTCAATAAGTACCAATATTTACACAAAATACCCCCGGAGGTCACTGGTCAGCTCTTGGTCAAAGTCAAAGTCATCAGTCAAAGTCAACCCTCCTGACTGACTCTACTCACCGAGTCAACCCGCTGATTCGTCGAGTCCCTATACTCAGAAACTCCTAATCCACGACTCAACTCGCCGAGTCACCCCAAGACTTGCCGAGTTTAAGGATCTTCGAGTCCTTTCCTGATCAACACACCGAGTCATCCCTTGACTCACTGATTCGCGATTTAACCAGAATAGGTTAGGACTTCACGACCAGACTCGTCGAGTCCAAGAATAGACTCGCCGAGTCCAAGGCAATCTTCAACAGACTCGCCGAGTTGTTCTTCCAGCTCGTCGAATTCCTGCCTATCTTCATCCAACTCGCCGAGTTCACTCTTGTGACTCGCTGAGTACCTCTAGTTCTTAATCCATACAGTGGCTTTCCAAGCCGTGCAGGGACTCCAAACCAGGGATCCACTCCTATACAACCCATCCATCACGTAAAGTGGCAAACTTTACATGAATTCAAAGAGATCAAAGCATAATACACTCTTGGGCTAGGGTTTGGGACAAAAGAACTCCACCTACAACTCTTATACAGGAACTTTATGACATATAGGACCATCACAAGCTTAGATCTGAAGTATCATCCTTAGATCCAAGCTTCTATCTCGAATTGGATCTCATATCAAACCACCATACATGAATCCATGAAGAAATAGCTTAAGGAAATGGTTCCTTACCCCTGAAATGAGCCCAACCAACTGTAGATTTCTGATCTCCCCAATCTTCCTGATACAAGCCTCCAACCTTCAAGCTTCAAGCACCAAAGATCCTCCTCCAAGCTCTAATTCACTCAACAATGGGGTCTCCTCACAAATTATGGTTTTATGGATCTCAAATGAGCAGCAAAGAGGCTGAGGGGAAAACATAAGGTTCCTTATATAGGGTGCAAACCCTGAAAATAGGGTTTCTCATTCCAGCACTGACTCGCCGAGTCCAGCCGCCGACTCGCCGAGTTGGTCATTAAACTCGTGACCAAAATCGCGACTCGACTCGCCGATTCTATCCATGGACTCGCCGAGTCTATCCTCCTTAATTACACCAAGCACCCTGAACTTGCACTTCTGAACTCGGGGTGTTACAATTCTCCCCCACTTAGATTAGGCTTCGTCCTCGAAGCCTGCAGCAACACATCCCAGATGATACTCCCACAATACAGCTCCTGGTCTCAACCGACCCAGGTTCCTCCAAAGACTGCTATCAAGCCCTATAAAGTCCAACTCTTTCTCACAGAGTCCAGACAACTGCTTCAAGTCGGCCACCGACTTCTTTCTCTGACAAAAACACTCATCAACCAATGATCACCCGATGATACTTCTATCGTTCTAAAACACATAATCACTTGACTCTTACAAACTATATACCACCCTGAACCACCGGGTCCTGACCTAGTACCAACTACTATCCCTTTCCTCGCTTGACACAACTTTATCGAATTTACTACCGGGACTTATCCCGCTTCCTTTCCGAATCAAACTCTTTTATTTCCATGCTGACAGGATGACACATCCTTCAGTTCCTGAGCAACTCCCATGAGCTCTCCTCTGCAATCACATACACATGCTGAACCTGCTCTAACATCCTCAGCTGGAAAAAACCGACACACTGACGATACCTCCAAACATCCCTAGGATGAATTACCGCTACATACATAACCTCCTAATCACAACCATACTGGAAATCCAAGGCTCTATCCTTGCATCCCTTCCGAACTCCTCTGGTTCTATACCACCGGAAATTCATTTGCAACCTCAACAGACACCCAATCCGGATGTGTTCCCATACCACTGGTACCATCCCAGTACTTACTACCCATAGCTGCAGTACTGCCGATAATCCACTTACTCCACTTCCTGCTCTTTTGGAGTACCCACGCTCCTTTCGGAGCTACATGCCTTTCCTTTCCAGGAAATCCACTCAACAACCCTTACTGCACCTGCACGTGCCACTGAGCTAAACTTCACTCTACATTATCCATGTAGAGCAACTGCTATTCTCGAACTTCCATAAACTCTGAATCCGCTTGCAACGACTCTCGGGTCCATGCACTGCCTTCCACTAACATGATCAACACTTGGGGCCAGACCATATCAATCATCATTCCCTGGCGACGCATTTCCTCATTCTCCTCATATCGATCCACTAACACGTACAGAGTCTTCAGCATGGTTGGACCGCCCTTCCAGGCCTTCAGCCTATTTGGACCACTCTCGGAACCTTCAGCATGTCTGGACTGCCCTCTTGGGCCTTCAGCCTGTCTAGACCGTTCTCAGAACCTTCAACATGTCTGGACCGCCTCTCTGGGCCTTCAGCCTGTCTGGACCGTTCTCTCGAGCCTTCGACCTAACCAATATGCCTTCCGTCCTTCAGTCTTCCCGGTCTGCTCAACTATCATACATCATTCCAACTACCTTTCCAGGGAATCCTTCCCGTTCATACTGTTCTAGCCCACTTGGGGTTCCGAACTCTAACTCCATTCCTTATACTCGAATCTCGGCCTATCCCTAGGCCCAAACTTGGTCTGTATCCCGTCCCACTCGCCTGCCACTTACTCATACCAGCCCACCCTCTTGGCTAACTGAAACACTGTTGAATCCCAAACAGCTAATCAACCTCAAATACTTGTCGATCCTCCTGAGTATTTTCCAATTCTCCCCACTTAGATCACTGACTACCAACCACCAGTGACTCAACCGGTATCACTTACTCAACAAATTCTCTTATACTTGAACTGATTCTAAACGAGCAACCTCCACAAAACCACGTTCCGGCATCGCACATCTAGAACTCTAAGGGAGTTCAACTCCTCGCCGAACTCTTCTCTGAACATAATTGTTATACTCGACAACAAGACCATACAGTCAAAATCTGACCATCAATTGTTGGATGCTAACTAATTTCAACCCCTAACTACCGACCCCTCAATAATACCATAAACCCGAAAGATCGAACGGATACAATACCAAAAATTATGCGAACAAGACTAGCGGATATAATACTCCATAACAACCATAAGATAACAAGATATCAAGAAGGAAACGTACCCGCAACTGTATCCAGCTCTGCCCTGACATCCTCTGCTATAAACTGAAAAAGCACGCCCCTGAGCCCTCGGGGGCTCTGCTCCACTCTGACCTCCACCCGGTAATCCTTAAAGTGGTCGGTGCTGGAGCCTGCACCGGTCCTGCAGCAAGCTGTGGACAGTTGGCCCTCATGTGACCAACTTGATGGCACTGATAACAGATCCTCATATCCTGAATTGGGGCTGACTGACGACAATCCCTCGCATAATGCCCCGCTCTCCCGCACTTACGACACGCACCACCGGACCTACAAACTCCAGTGTGACCCTTCCCGTACTTCCCACAAGTGCGGCTGCTATGATCTCCCAACCTAGAATCAACGGTCTTGGACCGTTTTGGTTCCGGCTGCGACTATCCCAGGGCCTGCCTCTGCTCTCTCAACTGCAACTCAATCTCCAACTCACGCTGCCGAGTGGCCTCCTGCAACTCCAGCAAGGTCTCGCACCTCTGCATAGACACAAACTGCCTGATATCCCTCTTGAGCATACTCAGATATCGGGACATCTGAGCCTGCTCCGAAGCAAACTCCGGGCAAAACATCGCCCTCTCAGTGAACATCCTGGTGATCTCCGTCACCGACTCTGAATCCTGCTTCAGTTCCAAAAACTCCTGAGCCAACCTCTCCCTCTCAACCCGGGGAACATAACGGGTACTGAACATCTCCCGAAACTGATCCCACGAAACCGCAGCCCGATGCACATCCGAATATGACCCCGTGGTCAATCTCCACCAATCCTTCGCCCCGAGCCTCAACAGGTTCAGAGCACACCTCACTCTCTAATCAGCAGGGCATGCACACGTGAAGAAACACCCCTCCACGTCTGACAACCATCTCATGGAAACAATCGGATCCTAAACTCGATCCAAGGTAGGGGGCTTCATATTATCGAAATCCCAATACCGAAAACCTCTACCTGCTCCTCCCCCTGCCGCTACTACAGCCGTTGTAGCCGCCGCAGCAGCCGCCTCTGTAAGAGCTACATAGCGCTCATCAAAATACTCGACCATGGCGGTCTTGATCGACCCAAACAGTTCCGGCAACTCGACCCGGAACATAGCAGCAACCTCATCATGCAGGATCTCATGAATCCTAGAATCCAGCTCGTCTGTGCTCATCTGACCAATAGCCTCGGGCGGTACTGACCCACCCTGACCGGCCTCTCCTGCTCTCGATCCCGATCCGGATCTGCTCCCAGCATGCCTCATAACCACCATACTGACAAACACCGTAAAACATCAGATACTTCCCACTAACCCGAGAACCGACCCCCAACCCAGCCCTAGGGGTTGTGACTTCCTTGATACATGTATGGGTCCTGTGCTTTTAGTAGTACGGGCCCATACTACCATCCACACCTACCCATATTTATATCAAGTATCACCACAACACCCTAGTGATGAACATGCGTAACAAGCACTCAACCCTCACTCCTAGAGGAACACTGGAATTCCCATACAGAAAGAAACCCTAGGCTATGAGTCATCATAAATCAAGCAACTCTATCATGCAATTCTTGAAGATCCCTAGCATAGTACTAGCATGTTGTTCTATCATATCTCATAAACAAATAACTTGTATGGTATTTTGGGGTTACTTACTGGCTCCGGCTGATCGTACCTCTGCGTCCTCCTTTACTCATTTTGAAAACCATTTTAAATTCTCTTTTTGAAAACTCTCCTTGATTTTGAGACAGGATTCACACGAATGTTCCTCCAATTCACTCAAACCAAGGCTATGATACCAACTTGTAACACTCTAAAAAAATTCCAACCAATTTAAATTTTTCATAAACAACCCAACTTCATTAAGTTATTACAAAAAGGTTTTCAATACAATTATTATCAGAGTATTCCCAGAACCATATCATAAAACATAAACATGAGGAGCGGTACGATCACACCTTTTCCTTGCCACGGTCTCCTGAAGTACCTGAAACATTTAAACCATAATTGTAAGCCTGAAAGCTTAGTGAGATACCCCTAAAATACCAACCACATATACCATACACATAACATGTCATATCATAACAGAACACAGAACAACCATGCACTTCGGGTATACTGTGTGACTGGTCCGCCACAACGGGCCTACAGTCCACTTGGTCCACCCTCCGAGTCTAGCAACATACATCGAGTCTGCAGTGTGGTTGGTCCGTCCGCACCTGGCCTTCAACCCACCTGGTCCACTCTCTGAGTCTACAGTATGATTGGTCCACCTGCACCGGACCTTCAGTCGGCCTGGTCCACTCCCCGAGCCTCGACACGTCTGGTCCGCCCTCGTGGGGCCTACAGCCTATCTGGACCGCTCGCTGGGCCTTCGGAATATCCGGTCCACCCTGGGTATATTGGCCTATAGCACAAAGCAGGACCCGCCTCAACCCAACCCTAGTCAACCAACCATGTTCACATAAACATACAATCATATAGCAATTCCTCACTAACCAACCGATCTAGCAGATCACATACATAGCACATCCCTTCCAGGATTCCGACCTAACTGATCACTATCATAGCATCATCCTATAAACCAGGATTCCGACCCTAACCAGGACTCTATCATATACCATCCTAACTACCGGGATGCAAACATAACAAATCAATACCATAACAAACAACTATCTGGATTCCCATCCGATAAAGGGTCGGCCTTGGTGCCTTAGACCCTATTGATATAGTGAGGATACCTCACCTCGCAACTGCTGACTGAAAAGATAAGATCACGCTCCTCAAACCTCCGACACGAACTCCACCACTGATCAATACCAAAAGACCGAACTCAATAAGTACCAATATTTACACAAAATACCCCCGGAGGTCACTGGTCAGCTCTTGGTCAAAGTCAAAGTCATCAGTCAAAGTCAACCCTCCTGACTGACTCTACTCACCGATTCAACCCGCTGATTCGTCGAGTCCCTATACTCAGAAACTCCTAATCCACGACTCAACTCGCCGAGTCACCCCAAGACTCGCCGAGTTTAAGGATCTTCGAGTCCTTTCCTGATCAACACACCGAGTCATCCCTTGACTCACTGATTTGCGATTTAACCAGAATAGGTTAGGACTTCACGACCAGATTCGTCAAGTCCAAGAACAGACTCGCCGAGTCCAAGGCAATCTTCAATAGACTCGCCGAGTTGTTCTTCCAACTCGTCGAGTTCCTGCCTATCTTCATCCAACTCGTCGAGTTCACTCGTGTGACTCACCGAGTACCTCTAGTTCTTAATCCATACAATGTCTTTCCAAGCCATGCAGGGACTCCAAACCATAGATCCACTCCCCTACAACCCATCCATCACGTAAAGTGGCAAACTTTACGTGAATCCAAAGATATCAAAGCATAATACACTCTTGGGCTAAGGTTTGGGACAAAAGAACTCCACCTACAACTCTTATGCAAGAACTTTATGACATATTGGACCATCACAAGCTTAGATCTGAAGTAGCATCCTCAAATCCAAGCTTTTATCTCGAATTGGATCTCATATCAAACCACCATACATGAATCCATGAAGAAATAACTTAAGGAAATGGTTCCTTACCCCTGAAATGAGCCCAACCAACTGTAGATTTCTGATCTCCCCAATCTTCCTGATACAAGCCTCCAACCTTCAAGCTTCAAGCACCAAAGATCCTCCTCCAAGCTCTAATTCACTCAACAATGGGGTCTCCTCACAAATTATGGTTTTATGGATCTCAAATGAGCAGCAAAGAGGCTGAGGGGAAAACATAAGGTTCCTTATATAGGGTGCAAACCCTGAAAATAGGGTTTCTCATTCCAACACTGACTCGCCGAGTCCATCCGCCGACTCGCCGAGTTCGTCATTAAACTCGTGACCAAAATCGCGACTCGACTCGCCGAGTCTATCATCCTTAATTACACCAAGCACCCTGAACTTGCACTTCTGAACTTAGGGTGTTACAGTACAATCGAGCAGGCACCTTCCCGCAATCCTGAGAAGAACCTAAAACACATATCACATAACACGGTAATCACAAAACTTAGTGAGTTCCCCAAAATACCACATACACAAATAATAAGCCTCTCATGGCTATAACTCGGCATGGACCCTTTGGTCTCATGCGTCTCGGTGTGGACCCTCCGATTGTGTGTCTCAGTGAGGACCCTCCGGTCTCACAGCTCAGATTGGACCCTCCGGTCCTGTCTTAGTGGAATCCTCCAGTACCACAACTCGGTTTGGACCCTTCGGTCCTATCTCAGTAAACATAGAATATAGCATATATATCACACAGACAAAATGCATAACATGATGTACCTCAAATAAGCAAAAAAGACCCTCCGGCCACTCATAGATACCATTCATGGTAAGTATAGTGAGAAGACTCACCTCGGATGATGAACAGCCCCTATAAACGCTTTTGTTGTGCACCGGCCTCTATCTCTGAGCCACACCCACAATTAACCCAATTAGGAACTAAGTCCAAACTCTCACTCATTAGGTCTAAAGGTAGTCCACTAATCAGCCAATCCACAACCAAAAACCCATTGGGCCCACCAACGCCCAATAATAAATGGGCTCTCCCGAGGCCCAACTCTCAAGTTCAAGTGGCAAGCCCAACTTAAGGGCCCAAGGCGCATATATATATATATATATATATATATATATATATATTCCTCTGGTCCAAAACTCCAGTGCAACAAGCTCAACCTCCAGGCCCAACACTTGAGGCCCAAAATGAGACTTAGCTAAAAAGCCCACAGTGGGGTTACGTGGGACGTACCTCCCTTGGTGCGCTCATCGTACGCACGAATCCAATTGGCCATCGGGGACATTTGGTCAGTACACGGGGCGTACTGGAATTACGCTCAACATACGTCCATGTTTGCTTTACCTCCTCCTTTGGTCTTAACCCGTTAAGACCTTAACTCAAATCCCAGATCTGGACTCCCTAATGGATCTTAATCCATAAAGCTTGTGACTTTAAGCCTTTGCATGGCTGAATTGGTCACAAACACATAAAACTCTCTCTTAACTCAAAATGCTCATATCTCATGCATGGTTTGATCCCAACGTCCAAGTCTTGATTTTTATGACACTACACCATTGAATACATTCACAGGGGGTTGATCATAGTCTCTGGAGCTCAATATCTCATAAAGTCTCCAACTTTTGGAACAAAAACCCTAAAATACTCTACTATGATGCATTAATCAAAAGAGTGAGAAGGCTTGAAGGTTCATACCTCTATATGAAGCTTCCAACACATATATGCTCAGATGCATGGGCCTAGACTCTCACTCCTTCTCCAAAGCTATTTCTTCACTGCAAGAACACACAAAATCACTCAAAGGCTCTCAAATGCACTCACAAACTCTATGAACGAAGCTTTAGGGTTTAAGAGGGTTTGTTGTCTGAGGATCGTGGCCAGGAATGAGGCCATCTTATTCTTTATATAGGGACACCCCCTCATTTAGGGTTTTCACTCTGAGCCTAGTACGCCCAGCGTACCCTCTGGTACGCCCAACGTACTAGGTGGCTCCTCTTAAAAGTGACGCACATGAGTACGCTAAGTGTACTCATACGTACGCCTAGCGTACTCAGCTGCCACCATTCTCAAATAAGGAATCTGTCTTGACAAAACTTCAAACTTCAATAGATACCTTGATATAACTCCGTTTCCAATGAACCTCATATCCACGGAAAGGTGACAAGAAGCCCTACGCTTCTAGCAACTCGTCGCAGCCCTGAGGCTTCCTCATGCCCGGGTTGCAACCCACGAACCCAAATCACGGACGATCCAAAACAGGATGTTACAATACAAGTCAATGGAGCATAGCTTAATAGTAGCAGTTATGCGATGTCTGAATCACACATTAGCTGATTAACGCAACCCTAGAATAAGGGAGTGTGTAGAAACGAATTGCAGTAGAATAGCTTGTCCTTAAACATACCACATGACAATTAAAAATATGTGTATACATACAAAAAAAACGGAAGAGAACACTTACATGCCAAATACAAAACAAAATGCACAGGTTATGGTTATTAACAACCAACATTTTTTACTATACACATAGTACATAGAAAGGGAACTACATTATACAACGAACAAAAGGGGAAACCCCAAATTAGCCCTCGGAGTCTGAGGAAGAACATCTCGGATTCAGCCTGCGAAAAAACCGGCAGAAGCCGTCAGAATCCAGCTTCCCCAAACGAAAGAGGGTTGTGAAATCCGTCTCAGAAGGGACGATAGAGCAACATCCACCTCTTCAGCCCTTCTCGCAACACGGCCAAGATTTGGGACTTCAGGTTCTCTAACACTTGTGGAACAACCACCTAGTTGCTTCCCCTTTTCAAGCCCAAGGGCCTCACATGCCTCACGAATACCCTGGATCCCGCTGGGAAATTCCATGCTCTTAATAACTTTATCAATTACACGAACTACCCCTTTCTCCAGTATCCATTGCAAACCACCTCGATCAATAGCACCATAAACACGAGCACGGGCCAGTTAACGTTGGCACCTAGCTTGCGAGTCCTCTCTGACTGGTCCTCTAAAGTGGCCACGTGATCCTCCAAAACGGCCTTCTCGCAGGCCACAATACAATTTTGCTCAGAAAGAACTTGGCGCTCAGCCTCTGAATCATGGCTTTTCTCCCTCATGAACCTTCTTCCGAGTAAGAGAACTCACCTGGCTTGTGATTCCTCTCTGACTGGTCCTCCAGAGTGGCCACATGATCCTCCAAAACGGGCTTCTGATAGGCCACAATACAATTCTGCTCAGAAAGAACTTGGTGCTCAGCCTCTGAATCACGGATTTCCTCCCTCATGCTTGCCACGACACCTTGCAGTACTTTCAACTGCCTCTTATTCGCACCGGCGCGGCGAACCCAGTCGATGGCAGCAACCATAAGGGCAGAAGTCTGAGTCGCGACATAATAAAGGTCACCAGCCATACGAGCACTTGATTGACCCGCAAGCGAACTCATTATAGTCGGGGGATGAGCACACCTACTCCACTCCTGGGCAACGATGTCTTCCGATAGTAAGGAATCTCTAGTAATCGCCCAGCCCAGAGCATAGGCCCCGAAAGATAGGGAGTGAGATGGATTTCCTAATTCGTCAACCAGGGAAGGCTTCTCGCGCTGGAAAGAACCTCCAAGAGAACTCGGCACACGCCCATACATAGAGCCGGAACCAAGATTAACCAAGGGTGAACACGCAAATGGTGATGGAGACGCCTCCGGAGAACCAGGCACCACCACTATCTCTTTCTGCTCAGGCACAGAAAACCGATCACCGAGAACACCCCTGATACGGCCAAAAAGCCTGGCCAAAGACACAGTCCTACACGCCCTTTGAGGACGAAGACCTGCATCATCAGATTCTGTCTCCTCGTCTGACGACGGCACCACGTGCAAACTTTTGCTTTTCCGAATAGGAGAATTACCTCTTTTTCCCTGTACTCCTATAGGCAAACCAAATGAAGACGAAACCGGTGAACAAACTGGGGAAACGACCCCAACGGCCGGCTGGGAAGGCCAAGCAGGTCCACTAGAACCAACATTTCCCCCTCCCATCAAGGGCAATCCAGCAAGCTCTCGCATGAGCCTTTCAGAAACAGGGGGAGGAAGAGCCTCTACAACATCGATCTCCCGGTGGCAAAACTAACTCTGATAGTGACTACGCAAGGCCATCTCCAAAGAAATCTCGGCTTCAGCACCTATGAAAACAAACGCCAAAAATAAGATCTCACAAGCCAACAAGATACCCTATTCTCGTTCTTTTTTCAAAACAAGGGGGGAGAAGGAGATGAGTTAATACCGCATCCCACGACGAACATCTGCGACATCTTCCCGCAAGCCCTCTAGGCGGCACTCACACCGGCCGCTGCAAGAATGAAATCTTCCTAGTTCTTCCCAACGATAATGATGTTTCCCAGACGCTTGCCAAGAGTCAGATTACTCCCAAACAACTAGGTAAGACGGTCTAAAAAGTCTCAATTTCTACGAAACCCGCGCCTCACAAGGTTTTGGTTAACCCAAAGCTACTGTTGTTTCCAATTTTTCTTTGGAGCATCTTGTTCAAAAATAAACTGGTGAATGCCCCTTCTCTTCGCTAAAGTGCGGAATCTGGAATTTGTAGTCGAACATAAAAAGTAACTGAGAACCCAAAAAGTTGTTACATAAACCAGAGACCGACAAATCAGTTCAAACCCTACGATCTTATTGACAGCGTTGGGGGTTAACTCGTCAACGGGGAAGCCATAGTGATGCACAATCATTTCAAAGAAATTTGACGTCGGCAGGCGCAACCCCGCTTCGAATAGAGGGAATCGGAACCCCCACTTTTCCTTGGGGGCAGTTGTAAATTGGCTAGAAATCGAAACGGTCTTGCAGAAATTGGAACTCCTCAGCAGTAGGGACTCTACCGTAACGGTCCATTATTGAGAAAAAATGAGCGATCAAAAATAAAAATTCTCGAAATGCCCGGGTTGATACAACGAAAGTGAAGAAAGGAGGTAAAGATGAAAGGTCTGGAAAGGGGGGTTAAAGAAAAACCGGCATCACGAACCGTCTCACAATGGAACTGACACACATTGACGACGTTGTTTAAAGCCTGTCAAATGTCGGGGATAGTCCCATTCATACACGTGTTGAAATATAGGCTTAAACGGTGACGCTGTCAAGCGGACGCATACACCTACAATCCTAAGGGGCATTTTAACGTATCCCTCAGGGAGAACGTCAAAAAAGGAGAAGTCAAACTAACATTGGGCTTGGCTTGGTTAGAACCCAATCTAAATTCAAGTTTGGGCCTTCGCCAACGCGTAGATCACTGGTACGGTGGTCAAGGTGTAGAGCCGCGCCTAAACCTCTTCTCCAAGAGGTTACATCCCGGTAATTTTGGGACCAATCAGAGAGTTCTACTTGCCCATTAGACGATAGCCACAATCTTCATAACAATTAAAATATCTCCTTCTAGCCGATGAGGGAATGAGGCAAAAGACGTGACGAAAGACCCTCCAATATAGGTCTGCCACGTCTCACCTCACGAGGGATGCCTCAATAAAATTAGTTCAAGAACGCGTTTCTCAAACATGTATAAAAGGATCCATCTTCCTCACGAAGAAGGGGATGGAATTCTCTTTTTCCTGTAATCTACTATAATCTCTCAGATTTCATACTGACTTGATCGTCGGAGCTTCGTCCCGGGATCTCCTCCCGGACGTCGACTAACGGTTATATCTCTCTTTTGCACTATGATATCAGGAGAAGAAATCTGCACATATCTTACCTATAATACCGAATCAATCATCTCCAACATATCACAACACTTGGGGTTAAGGTGTTTAAATAGGGTGCAAACCCCGGGAATTAGGGTTTCATATCTGCCATCCTACACGTCGAGTTGAGGCCTCCCAACTCGTCGAGTAGGTCACTTAAAATGTGTGTCCTTTATCATCACTACTCGAGGAGTTTAGGGCTCCAAACTCGTCGAGTTGCTATTATAAAATAGAATAATTTATAAATTAATACCAGGAACCAGGCATTACACTTTCCATGGATATAAAGTTCGTTGGAAATGGACCTAAGACGAGGAAGTTATGGCAATTTAAAACAATTGGCAGAATTGGTCCTTAATGGAAAAAGCTTGCAATTCAGTCCCATGCGTGCATGGAAGAGGGCACGTGCCTGGGTGAGTACGCCCATCATAAGCTGGGGGTATGCCTACCACAATGAGCAAAGTACCAAACCCTAATTTTTAGGTTTTGGGCAGTATTTAGACATCCTTATGAGCTCGAGGCTCTTTCACTTCTCAGCCTCCAATGTCCTTGAGACCCAATTCTGAAACCCTAACCCTCCCAAGAGTGTTGTGAGCTTATTTTTGTGCCTTTGGTGTATTTTGGTGCATATTCTTCAAGAAGTGGAAGCTTGGTGTAAGGAGGTGTATCAAGGGAGGACTTATGGATCTAGACTATCTTCTTCATCTCCAGCTCATTAGAGGTATAAAGCTCTAACCTTGCTCATTTGAATCTTAGATCTATCATTATATGAGTTTTGGTCCCATTTTGGTCTCATGGGTGAGATCTAGTCGTTTGAAACCACTCAGGAGCGTTGAGTTGCTACTCTTGGTATTTCTAAGGTTATTAGTCCATAAAAATGCTTGTTTGAGGCTTAAGATTGGCCCATGCATGATCTAGTTAGAATAGAATGAGTCTTAATGGATTAAGTTGGTTGTTGGGTCCCTTATAGTCATGCAAATGCATAAAGGTACCGACTTTATGCATTAAGAGCTTTATTTTTGTGTTCCCTGAAGTTTGGGTTGAAAGGGCTTAAGTGGTTTAGTCAGAAACGATTTTTGGATTAAGCCAGGTTACGCCCCGCGTAACTGGCTGTATGCCCAGCGTACTGATTTGGAGTCACAACCATGGTTCATTGGATACGCCCAGCGTACTGATTTGGGCGGTTCTTTATGGATCTTTTGGGTTGGGCCTTGGTGGGCCAATTTGGTATTGGTCCTTAGTGGGCCCAGTAGGCTTTAGCCATTTATGGGTCGGATTAGTGGGCCATCTTTAGACTTAATGTTTGGACTTAGTCTTAAATCCTAATCGATTTTAGTTGTGGGTTTGGCTCAGAGTTCGAGGCCGGTGTGCAGCAGTAGTTATAGGATATGTTTATCATCCAAGGTGAGTCTTCTTATTATACTTACCTGTGAGGTAATCTATGTGTGACCAGAGCATCTTATTTCATGTTATTGATCGGAGGGTCTAGGTCTTATTACATTATTGACCAGAGGGTCTTATTTGCTTATATTGAGATATGTGTTATTATGCATCATGTCTTTGTGACTTATGTTGTTATATGATTATGTATATATGTTGAGTTATGACCGGAGGGTCCATACTGAGATGTAGGACTAGAGGGTCTCCACAGAGACACATGACCAGAGGGTCCTTATCGAGATTTAGCCATGATGGGCTAATTATTTGTGTATGTGGTATTTTTGGGAACTCACTAAGCTTCGTGCTTACCATGTTGATTTAAATTTGTTTAAGGTACTTTGTAGATTCTGGGAAGGCGAAGGCATTATTGTACACATTCGCCAGCTTATGATGTCTTGTGGATTTTGGGATACTCTTATTAAGCTTTAATACAAATGTATAATTTCTTGATGACTTGGGTTTATGTATAATGTTTGGTGAATTAAAAATTATTTTATTTTTTGAAATTCGAGGTGTTTCACTTTGGTATCAGAGCTTTGGTTTGAGGAATTCGGGCACACCGTCGGGTATGTTTGGACTCAAACTGAGGAGTGATAACTTTTCAAAAGAAATGATTTTTCATCACATAATTTTCCAAGGAAATTAAAGAGTTTTGAAAACAGGTCCAAAGCGATGTGTACAATCAGCCAGAGCTCGAACGGTGATTTCCCAAAATACCTTTACTTGATCAAGCAGTTGTGAGCAAAACGAACACTCTAATCTCATAATTACCTGTTTCCAAAAATATATAGAATGTCCAAAACAGAGTTCGTATGCAAAAGATACGACCATTTTAAGAATTCAAAACCGGTATAATACTATTTTTCTTAAAACTGTCAAAACTGTTTCTATCCGTTGAGGGACTTGCACACCTCAGATGGAAATTCCGAGAACGTTTTTAGACTCGGGTCATAGTCTATTATTCAATTTTATACTTCAAATATTTTAGTAAAAATATTTATAAAAGTTGGAAAAAAAACCAGACATTTTGAATCGGTTAATCACAAAGCCTTAAACTATTGATTTCGACATAATTTCTATTATTGGTAATGTATTCTGGAACAGTATATAAATCCAAATCCATTTGATGTGGATTTTAACGATGGAAATAGCTCTATATTTCTAAGTTTGTGTTCAACTACATACATTTGTTCATGAACATAAGTTATGAACAATTATAGGAATTTGCTACAGTTTTCATAAAATATACTATATACATGTGTCTAATAAGCAACAAATTTTAATTATAGCGTATATATGTTAAAAAAAGTTATAGCACTTCAACAACATTAATATAAACATGCTTTCTATATGACTATATGTATCAAACACAACTTTAAAGATCAAGACATAATAAATTAGTATTTCTAACACTTTTAACATATAGATTTCAATTTATATATATGTTGCGTATATTTACATAGCAACATGACAAAAGTAGTACAATACTTCAAATACACACCCAAATGCACAAATAATTTGGGTTTTACATTGTTTCAAAATCCAAATAAAATACATAAATAATTAAACCAATAAATCAATACATGCTTGCCAATTTAACAACAAATACACTTCTTAATAAACTGACAGCCAAATGAAAATGTTACCCCCACCTTTTAACTTGCCCCTAAGGTTGCACACAGAGTAAATATTCATTTTAGACAATACTACACACAAAGGAAACGTAATTCCTTCCTCAGATAAAGCTGTCAATGACACACCAGAAAAACAACATTTTGTCTTCTTTCTTCTTCTTCATTTTCTTTCATCTTCTTCATTTCCAGCCAAGAACACACCACTGAAGTGGGTGTTTTCGTGTCTAGTGCAAACACAAAAGCAACAACCACTCCCATTTTGTTCTCCTTTTCCTGTCAAAAAAAAAAAATCAAAGCCAAACACCTCATTGGATCGTTTTTCTACCTGTTTTCATTCTCCTTCATTGGTTTTTGTAAAAAAAAAAAAAAAAAGAAAAAAAGAAAGAAAGAAAGAAAAAAGAAAAAGAGAGAGAGAGAGAGAGAGAGAGAGAGAGAGAGAGAACAAGAAACGACAAGGCACTCACCTGTTACCGATCGGAGCAACACCCATCGCAACCTTCACTTCTTCTTCCCGTCGAGTTCCGCTGCCCAACACACCACCTGCGACGTGTTGCTGACCGACCGGACTCCCCTTCGGACCTCCTCCCCTCGCACCTCACGATTGGAACAGGAGACGAACAGAATCGCTGCTCAGTTCTTAAAACTTCTTCGGTCCAACCAAGCACCGAAGGTGCTCCCTCCTTGCTTGTCTTCGGTCAGCTACAAGATGCGCGAACCGGGAAGGGTTCCTCGGTGATCGCCGCCAGCAAGCTTCTGCTTCCCTCGGTCTTTTTCGTCACCTGCGACAAGCAAAGCCCGGATGCAGCGCCGCCGCTTCGTGCTTTCCTTCTCACGTCTTCGTCCATCTGTTTCGTTCGTTCCTTCTTTGCCCGATCAATCAGACAAATGACGAATGGGGCACAAAAAGCCCTAATTTCTTTTAAGTTTGGGCCATTAAACAAAAACGGTCCCTCCATGAGATTTCTTTTTACAAAAAGCCCTAAATCATCTTGACTTTATAAAATGAACACGTTAGACCCCTCTGCTGAACCCTTTATTCAAAATGACCCATTTCCCCAAAACTTTGGTGTATTTTAAACAAAACAGCCCCTCTCACGGAGATTTCTTAACAGTATCAGTCCATTTTCTCAAACATTAATTCAATTTATACCATTTCACTCGCTTACAATCAAGGTGGGTCCTAGGACCCACCTAATTTTTTAATTTTATATAATATTTGTATAGAAACAAATTAGGAACTACTTTGGCAAAAAAATTAGGACCTACCTATTACTATTTGACAAAATAAAAAAACAAATAAAAAGAACTTATATTTTAATTTCAAAGCAAATTGTTAATGCTTTCAAAACCCTATCGGAAATAAAGAGAGAGTTGAAGATTGTTGATGTTATAAAAATAAATTATGAATGATTATTAGAAAATTTAAAAAAGAATACAACTCCTCTCATATTGTTGGTTGTACAAAATGGTTGTTGCAATTGAACTCTTTAAAAAGAAAAGAGAATCGATCGTGCAAAATAGTTGTTTTTTTATGCAAAAATCGGGTTTTAGGGTTAAGTAGACCGATTTTACTAGTTTTTAGTTGTTATATCGGTCCGGTTGAATTTGAGTTTTTACAAACCGGTCGCTTTTTTATTGGATCGACCCGACCCGATCTGTCACATATAGCGTTGACTCTATGGTGTTCCCGTTTTCACTTAATTATGAACCACATGATATTCTATTCTAGATTCGCCATTGAATACATGTGCCTATATACTTCGTTTATACAAACAAATTATATTTTTATGCGAAAATACAATAATCCTGGTTTATAATAAATGTGATTTAACAATGTAATATGTTGTTACAAACATAGTAGTATAAGCGTTTCGTATATATATTATGATTATTTTATCGTGAAATAACTAGTCCACACAACAAATGCTATGTGATACAAAATATATGTTTATTATGTGACATTGTATATTATAACTAGCATGTTAGAAAACTTTGTAGTATTTCAAGGATTCAAGCTATTATTATTCATGTATATTAATATATATGTTTAAATACATAAAGTTTATACATCTATATATGTTCATTACTTTGAAACACACATCTTTATAAAAACGAGTACATTACATTTTTATATACATACCCTGCATACTCGGTTTTTATAAACTCTATACAATGAAATTCATTATGCCTAGTGACTTAATCACAATTAAGTTAGGGCTGAGAGTTATTCACATACTTTGGTTAAGGACTTTTTAGTGAGACTATATTCATTAGCTGAGTCTAAACACTTAGCATTACCCACACTACTATAACTGTTAATCTTCGGAGCGAGATACATATGTATAGATCTATACGTGGTTGACATCCCCACCTGTGGTTGCTAGCTACAACCTCGACCGATCAATCGAAGCGGGTGATAAGTGTCTATAATTGTTACTACAACGTCCAATGAAGCGTTGTAGGGGGTACATTCAGTTACATAGCTCGGTTATAGAACTCACTATAAACATTAACTGGAATCTCTCTCTCTCTCTCTCTCACTCTCTCTCTCTCTCTCACTACAAACCATGGGCTTGGTTGCTTTCAAAACTATTTCAACTATGTAATTACTTATGTAACAGTATAGTTTGGTTTTCAAGGACATTCAAAGATTCATTACAAACATAGTTTTAAGTATGTATTTTTTATACAAAAGATACATTTTGGCTTTCAAAGATTCTTTACAAACATATTTTTAAGTATGGGTTTACTTATACTAAAATACATTTTGGCTTTTTAAGGCTCATTTCAAACATTGTTTAACTATTGTTATACATACAATGAAAATACTTTTTAGACTTTTAAAAGTATTACTGTTGTTGGCAGAAAATCTGTAACACTCACCAACCTTGTGTTAACCCTTAAAACTACATGTATTCTCAGGAAATCACTAAACAAACATTCAAGACAGATCGGATTACAGGTGGCCTAGTTTACTTGTTGTGGTACTATATGCCTATTTGTTAAGGCAATTCATGTACTATTATTATCTATAAAAACCT
This sequence comes from Lactuca serriola, assembly GCF_051521515.1. Classification (NCBI taxonomy): domain Eukaryota; kingdom Viridiplantae; phylum Streptophyta; class Magnoliopsida; order Asterales; family Asteraceae; genus Lactuca; species Lactuca serriola. The sequence continues at coordinate 156,830,935 of NC_136409.1, forward strand.
TGTATTCAAATATCAAATATCAAGATGGAACATAGATGTTTATTTGTTTATTGTTGTAATTGTGCTATATATCCAGTTTACTTGTGATCCATGAACTTAGTCGTATAACCCGACATGTTTTGCTGCCTCGGTCAGGGGTGTGACATATTTGTTCTTCGTGAAGAGTATAATAGCCTCAAATCTACCCTCCTAGGCAGCCAATTTCCCACTGCCATTGCTGAACTCCATGGCCTGTTATCATACCATGATTACATGATCAAGAAACTTGCTACTGACCTCCCAATGGCTCAAGCATTCATGGCTACTGCAAACAACTGTAACTCCACAGTCTCTAGCACCACCTTGTCAACACCTCAACCGGATCCACTTCAGACTGTCCAACAACTTTTGTCTCCACTTGGCCTTCAAGTCTAGCCAGCTACCTAACAAATTGCGCAAGCCCTTTACACCAGTAGATCTGGGAATAATCTTGGCCGTGGGCGTCACCGTGGTCACGAAAACTACACCAACATAAAACAAAGAGGTAACCGAAATCAATTTAGTTGGGCTTCAACTCAAACCATTGTTTTTTGTACTTGCAACAGGTGTGGGAGTGGTCATATCATGTCTCAGTGCCCTAACCGTGATACCATACTATAAGACCAAGACAGACACCATTAGCCAACTTCACAACTTATCGCTGACATGCGTCCAGTACTTGGCTTCCGGATACTTGCTCTAGTCACCATGTTGCACCGGACCTCTCTAGCATTGATAACTTTGAGGCTTACTATGGTGAGGACAAACTTCGCGATGGAAATGGTAAGGGTTTACCCATTTTGCATGTTGGTTCCTCACGGTTTTTTTCATCAACAAAAACCTTTTCACTTAATGACATACTCCATGTTCCTGACATCAAACAAAACCTATTATTTGTCCAAAAAATTTGTCTTGATAATCATGTTTATTTTGAATTTCACTCCAATTGTTGTGTTGTGAAGGACAAGTCTACACATTATCCTCCTCATGGGTCCAAGTAATGGCGGTCTCTACTCCTTTCGTGTTTTTCAGACTCATCTGATTCCCTCTAAAGTCATCTTTTCAACTGGCCGTGCATCCTCCATCACATGGCATCAAAGACTTGGACATCCACATCCACGAATTTTGAAGTCTATGTTATCTAAATATAATTTACCTTTGCAAATTAAATGTTTTCGCACCTTTTATGATTCAACTTTTATTAGAAAATCATCTAAATTGCACTTATTGCCATCTATTTACAAAAGTTTGCATATTTCAAATTTAGTTTTTTTATGTATGGGGTCGTGCATCGATTCCTTCTTTTGATGGTCAAAACTATTTTATGTTGTGTGTTGACCACTACTCTCACTTTATGTGGATTTTTCCTCTAAAATAGAAATATGATGTCTATGCCACCTTTAAATGCTTTATGGCAATGGTTGAACGGCAATTTCAAACCATGATGCATAATTTTTATATGTGATTCTCTTTGACTTTGATATGTTTATTGAACATAATTCATTTTTTGCAAAATAAGAAAATAAAGGCAGCAAATAAGAAAATGAAAGAAAAATTGCATGAAAATAGTTGTGATGTATTCCAAGAAATTAGCATATGAATTCAACTTACATAACATCAATACTAGAAAAACAATGATCTAATACGGTTGAATGATACATATAACAAGTAGAGGGGAGTATTAGATTAAACAACCTAATAGAGTACGGTTATTTAACCGTACTGTATATCCCATTCCAGCCATAAATAAAAACTTCAAAACTACAATATAATACAGTCATAAATCAATACAATACATGCATATAACTGTCTTATATATTTGAATCAAAACTGCAATATAATACAATCCTAAATCAATACAGTACATGCATATAACCATACTATATATGATTGATCAGCAGCCAACCAAACCTACTATATGATTCTATTCCCTCCCTAATAAATACGGTTCCATTCCAACCAGAAGAAAATTAAAGTGGCAGATCATTGATCCTATTTTCATTTCCAGACATAGAAAAAACAGTTAAAATGAACCACTTAGTTCATTAAACATAAAAACATTAATATTCTTTCAGACTTATCCATAGTCTATACAATCTAAAAGGCTATCATTTGCATACCTAGTTCATTAAACATTAAAGCATTCTTAAATTTGTTGAATGTCACACCTATGATCTCTATTTCCCTTTTGTGGCTTATTCATTGTATGCATACAAAAATAAGAAAACTTAGGATTCATACTCTTAAAATCCCAAATAATTTTTAATAGGAACAATATAAAGAAAACTCAAATTATAGGATATTCCAGCCATTAACAACTGCATAAGTATATAAAGGGTCTACTTGTGTGGGACATACAATATCTAAATTACCTTGAGGAGATTTTTGGACACAAACGTGATCTGTCGGTTTTTGTTTTTTTAAACCATGTAACAGCCCTAAAAAAATAAACTATGTCTCGTTAAAATTTATAAAAATATATATCATTTGGAATACATAAATAAGAAATCTCTTACTTATTCACATATTCAACTATTGTGTAGTCTTTCAATGTCTTTGTCCCTCGGGCGGAATCCAAAATGTAGCTTTTATATTGATGAGCACAACTCACTATCAACATCCAATGTTTCTTAATAAAGATTAAACAAATTAAATATAAACAAATTTTGATTAAAAATATCATATAACAATAAAGATATTAGAATATCATACCTTTCCCAATATGGTGCAAGAAAAAAAAATATATGTTTTTCCCGATGGAAATTCATCACATTAACAAGATCACTGACGATATTATTTGTTTCACCCCTATTATCGTATTCACATCTCTTGGACGTGATATGTTGTGGGTTTATAAAAGCACATTTATTATCCATTCTTGGTACCATAGAATGTAGCATTCCGAAAAAACACAATATATATTATAATGGTAAAATAATATGAAACATGAATACTGTAAATCTTAAGGTACTTACATTTGATACCATAGAATACAACTAATATCAAGTTATTCAACATTCAACATCTGAGTTACTCACGGTTTCAACACTCGCAATGTTGAAGATCCCGGATTCAGACACAACGGTAAACAACTCCGGAATGTTGTGGCTCTTAAACCATCCATGCAATGGTTGGATCATCGATCTACCCTCAGGTTTCTTTGGCAACATAGTTTTCTACACCGTTTGGTATAACTTTTTTTGTATCTACATTAAGAAACCAAATGATTATCATGAAAACTATATTGATATGTGTTCCATTAATAATGAATATAATACCAATAAGAGAGAAAGAGAGAGAGAGAAAGGTTTGTCATATACCTTAATTTTCGCTTCATCCCCTATCATCTCTTTAAATGTAAATGAAAATAATACCTTTCCACAATTATAAGTTTGAGTGACTACTTGGTCATAAAGAATAGGATTAGCTTAGGTCGACATTGGTAGTGGTTCAATGAGAGGTTTTTTTTTTCCTGCATAACTAGAATCGAGTTTATTAAATAGTCATAAATGCATGTGATTAGATATTAATGTATATTAATGAGAATAATAGAATCTCGAGGCCACTTAATAAAACTATGAAGTGCCTGCCCCAAATTATATACCCTTTAATTGGGGAGACTGGAAGAAGGATAAAATGATGATCTCCATAGATAATATCGACCGATACCCTCACGTGAACTGATTTTAGAGGAAGCGTATGAATTACCCCATCTCAAAAAGAGAATACGGTTTCTTTGGTAATGATGGGCGTACTATGCTATATGGTAGCATCAAATCATAGCCGAAGACTTCCTACAAACAAATATACATTTTATTTAATGTAGAGTTATATTATCAAACATGAAAACAAATATATATATATATATATATATATATATATATATATATATATATATATATATTAAAAAAATACATACAATTATCTTATGAAACTCATCCAACAATGTCATGGATGTCTTTGATCCAACACCGGTTGTCTTCCCCCAGAAAAATTTGTGTCTTCCACTATATCAGTTATCTTATGTTGCTTCAACACAACAATCACCATGGGCACTAATTGTTCTGCCATATGAATATTCAACTTATCTTTGATCTTGTCATCAAAGTTGTTATTAGACATCCTCGTCTCGTCTCTAGCTTCTCTTGCATCTGTTCAAAATTGGGTAACTCATGAGCTTTCTTTTTTGTCTTATAATCATTGATTGTTTTAGGCCGATAACGTGACCAACCGCCCTCATGCGATCGAGATGTTCTCGTCCTAGTACCTCTGTCAATAGATCAGATTGAGGTCAAGCTCCAAAACTCCTTGAGATAACTGAATATCTTTTTGGATCAATAAATGCAAACAATACAATTGTAAGAGAAGTTTTAATAATAAAGAACTTTCAAAAGGACATGATAACAACATTAAAATGAAAGATCACTATCTTCCAATCTCATATACTAGAGGCTTGATCTTTGGCGTTATAACTACCCCGATGAATTATTTTTTCTCCTGAAATAGATAAAATTTCTTGCCCGTTTGCTTGAGATATTGTGGCCTTTTATTGTTACACCAGACACAAGCTATTCATCTCATTTGCTTTTGTTATCACGATACCCTCTTGGACCTAACCAAGGATGGTTCTTGTTTTGATTTGCGGTCTCCCTCCCTTTCCTTCTTAATTCATTTATAAATGAATTATCCAATTAGAAATAGTAAAACATAATAATATCATAAATAGGAATAAACTCGAACATATCTCAAATTCTTCCGTGGATTTTAAAACAAGAAAATTTTTCCACATTGTTTTGTCAAACTAAGAGAAAAAGTATAGAACCCTAGATATAGAAGAATAAAACATAAATATTGGAACTTAAGGACTCACAATGGTCTAGAATATGAGCAAAGAGGTGGTGAGGTAGCTTGTTTGCTGGATCTATACACAGGGAACACCTTCTAAAAATCATCACTTAACTTTAAGAACACAAAAATGGAGGCTAGGGTTTGCTTGGGATGAAAAGGAGGTGATGGAGGCTGAGGGTGTGGAAACCCTAGCCATCGCCTCCCTTAAATAGAGGCACTAACCTTAGAAATTAGGGTTTTGCATGCAGCCAGCCGCCAGGTCAAAGGTATCAATCCAGTAAAAAATACTCATACCTTGACAAAGCAATGTGGAAAATTTTCCTTGTTCTAAAATCCACGGAAGAATTTGAGGTTTGTTTGAGTTTATTCCTATTGATGATATTATTAAGTTTTACTATTTTTAATTGAATAATTCATTTGTAAAGGAATTAAGAAGTAAAGGGAGGGAGACTGCAAATCAAAACAAGAACCATCAACCCAAGCGGGTATCGTGATAACGAAAACAAATGGGATGAAGAGGCTGCGTCTGGTGTAACAATAAGGCCACAATGTATCAAGCAAGCGGGTAAGAAATTTTATTTATGCCAGGAGAAAATGTAATTCATCGGGGCAATTGGTAATAACGCAGAGATCGAGCCTTAAGCAGATGAGACTGTATGATAGTGATCTTTCATTTTAATGTTGTTATCATGTCCCTTTGAAAGTTCTTTATTAAATAAACTGCTCTTACACTTTTATTCTTTGCATTTAAAAATCCAAAAAGATATTCAGTTATCTCAAGGAGTTTTAGAGCTTACAAGAGAAGCTAGAGACAGGGATGTTAAATAACAACTTTTATGACAAGATCAAAGATAAGTTGATGACTGCTATGGCGGGACAATTTGTGTCCATGGTGGTTAATGTGTTAAAGCAACATAAGATAACTAATATGGCAGAAGACACAAATTTTTTTGGGTTGAAGACAACCAGTGTTGGATAAGTTACATAAGATACCTATATGTATTTTTTCTAAAATATATATTTATTTGCATGTTTGATAAAATAACTCTACGTTAAATAAAATGTATATTTGTTTCTAGGAAGCCACCGACTGCGAGTTGAAGCTACCATATGGCACAGTACGCCCATCATCAGCCAAAGGAACTGGCTTCCATTCCGGAGATAGGGTAATTCATTTGATTCCTCTAGAAGTCGGAGGTCACCTGATGGTATCGAAGGATATTATCTATAGAGATCATCAATCTTTCCTTCTTCCAGTCTCCCCAACTGAAGGTGTATATAATCTGGGGAAGACACTTCATAGTTTTATTCAATGGCCCTGAGATTCAATTAGTCTTATTAAGGTACATTAATATCTAATCACATTCATCTATGACTATTTACTAAACTCGATTCTAATTATCTGGAAAGATAAAAGACCTCTCATTGAACCGCTACCAATGTCGACCCAAGCTGCTCCTATTCTTCATGACCAGGTAGTTACTCAAACTTAGAATTCTGGAAATGTATTATTTTCAATTATATTTAACTTCCCATAAAAAAATCTGCATATATTAAAATATAATCTTTTAATTTGGAGTTTAGGAAAAAGGGAAAGAAAATGTGAATGTTGAATAATCTAAAGAGCGTAAGAAGAAAGCAAAGAAAAATCAAGTGTATGAGGTGCATAGTTTTCTTCTTTCGTTCTCTTTAATAAGAAAGAAAACATGAAATAGCAATGTACTTTCATATTTTGTTTTTTAATAGCATCTTACTTTTGTTTGTTCTTATTGTAGCATATACTTTAAAAATCTACTAATTATACAAAAGCCGTCCAAAAAAATGAAGGATATTTGAAAGATATTATATATTAACATGCCTTAACAAGATAAAAAGTTAAATGTACAATGTTACAATGAAAATATATGAAAGTTGGATGCTACAATAAATAAATTAAAGTATGTTGCTATTTTTAGCATTTAGCCCTCAAAATATACTGCATTTTTTACTATTTTTTAGTGGTAGAAAAATATTCCTAGAAAGAAGAGAAGGAAACTTGAAGGATCTAAAGAGATGATAGGGGATGAACCATAAAATAGGGTATATGACACAAACCTCACTCTCTCTATCTAAGTCGTTTTTATTGTTATTATTTTTATAATTAATGGAACACATAGCAATATAGTTTTCATGATAATCATTTTGTTTCTTAATGTAGGTACAAAACAAAAAGTTACACCAAACGGTGCAGAAAACCATGATGCCAAAGAAACCCGAGGGTAGATCGATGATCTAACCATTGCATGGATGGTTTAAGAGCCACAACATTCCGGAGTCATTTATTATTGTGTCTGAACCCAAGATCTTCAAAGTTACAAGTGTTGAAACCGTGATTAGCCCAATAGCCATTATGGAGATGTTGACCAACAACCAACTTGATATTAATTGTATTCTATGGTATCAAATGTAACTACTTTAAGATTTACAGTATTAATGTTTCATATTATTTTACCATTATAATATCTATTGTGTTTTTTAAGAATGCTACATTCATTGATACTTATATCAAGAATAGATAATAAATGTGCTTTTATAAACCCACAAGATATCTCGTCTAAGAGATGTGAATACGATGATATGGGTGAAATAAATCATGTCATCAATGATCTTGTTGATGTGATGAATTTTCATCAGAAAAACCAATTTTTTCTTGCAGCATATTGGGAAAGGTATGATATTCTTATATCTTTACAGTTATGTGATATTTTTAATCAAAAGTTTTTTGTGTTTAATTTGTTTAATATTTACTATGAAACATTGGATATTGATAGTGATTTGTCTTTATCAACATAAAAGCTACATTTTGAATTCCGCCCGAATGACAAAGATATTGAAAGACTACAATAATTGAACATGTGAATAAGTAAGAGATTTTTTATTTTGGTATTCCAGATGATATATCTTTTTTCTAAATTTTAACAAAACATTGTTGTTTAGTTTTGTTTTAGGGTTGTCACAAGGTTTTAAAAACAAAAACGACAGATCACGTTTGTGTCTAATGACTTGGAATATCCCCAAGGTAATTAATCTTATTAAATAATATATATATATATATATATATATATATATATATATATATATAGAGAGAGAGAGAGAGAGAGGTTCCGTTGATATTAAAAATAAAATAGAGATCTCGAGATTCAACATCAGCCACGTATTTCACATCTGTCGCTCTAACCCTTCGGCATACCGGCGCGACAGGTCTGGTGTAATTATAAATGATTACACAGTGCCACCCGTTCCTTTCTCCTCCGCCACCATCACCACCACCGTAACCGCCACCGCCACCACCTCTGACACCAGTCGACCCCACCATTGTCGCATCCATTACTTATACCACCGCCACCTCTATCATCACCACCTCTTCTGCGACTAATTGTAATAATCATTTATGATTACTCAATCTGTGAACAGACATATATGTATAATCATTTATGATTATGCATATACGTATAAACATGTATAATCATGTATGATTATACCTCTCTGCCATATAATCATTTATGATTAGGCATACATCGTTGCTGCTGGTACTCTGGAGCATTAGAGCGGCAAATGCGAAATATGTGGTTGAGGTTTAATCTCAAGATCTCTACTTTTTTTTTTATTCTCAAGTGAACCGTCCCCTATATATATATATATATATATATATATATATATAAAGAGAGAGAGAGAGAGAGAGAGAGAGAAAGAGAAAGAAATGTAGGCTCAAGTGTTCCAACTAATTATTATGTAGATGTAGAAATGATTATGGGCCAATGAAAATTAAATAATTAAATAAGGGTATTTTAGTAATTTAATAAATAAATTCCACAAATAGTCCCTATAATCATGATATCATTCACTTTTAACCTAATTTCTCCCTCTTTTTTTATCTACAGTCATAAAATTGGGTTGTACTTGTATTTTACAGCATTATGTACAAATTAAGCTCTATTCTTATTATTAAGTTGTCTTATAATTGGGTTCATATTCATGGAATTTAGATATTATATGTCCCACACAAGTAGACCTTTTCTATTCTTATGAAGTTGTTAATGGCATGAAGGTCCTATAATTTGAGTTTTCTTTATATTGTTCCCATTAAAAGTTATTTGGGATTTTGAGAGTATGAATCCTAATTTCTTGTTTTTGTAGGCATACAAATAGTCAGCCACAAAAGGGAAAGAGAGGCTAAAGGTGTGACATTTAACAAACTTAAGAATGTTTTTATGTTTAATGAACTAGGTATACAAATGATAGTCTTTTAGATTGTATAGACTGTGGATAAGTCTGAAAGAATATCAATGTTTTTATGTTTAATGAACTAAGTGGTTCATTGTAATTTTTTTTTCCTGTTTCTGAAAATGAAAACAAGATCACTGTTGTACCACTTTAATTTTCTTATGGTTGGAATGAAAGCGTATTTAGTAGGGAGGGAATGGAATCATATAATATGTTTGGTTGGCTGTCGATCAATCATATATAGTATGGTTATATGTATATACTTTATTGATTTAGGATTGTATTAGATTGTAGTTTTGATTCAATCATATATAGTACGGTTACATGCATGTATATTATGACTGTATTAGATTGAAGTTTTGAAGTTTTGATTTATGGCTGGAATGGGTATAGTGTACGGTTAAATAACCGTACTCTTTTAGGTTGTTTAATCTAATACTCCGCTCTATGAAGACGATTCATCATTTGTATTATATGTATACATTCAACCGTATTAGACCATTGTTTTTCTAGTAGTTTTTGCAACCGAGTTAGTTTTGTAAATAGTTTTCAATCTCCATCCACCTCCAATCAACCGATTCATTTATTTCATTTACTCGAAAAGCGTTTAATATGTTGTTCAGTTCGATTTGTGTTCAGTTAGCTAAGCATTTTGGTTGTTCTTGCAATTTTGTTCTTATTGATTTCTCAAAACCCATAATTTTGTTTATTTAGTGTAATGGTTGTTATTTTGTATGGTATAAAGTTTAGGGTTTTGGGTTACATGATATAGCTTAGACCAAAACAAGAAAGAAAATTTCGTTTAGATTTGACTTTTTAGTGGCATGAAAATAGTAGGTTGGATGAATATAAATTTCAGTTTTAAACATCCCGGCATCCTCTCCACCTTTGTTATCCAAATTTCCCGGGTTAACAGGTAGAGTTATCCTAAAACAACTGTTTAGCAATCCAAATCAGATCACTTTCAGTTTTGTGTTTTATTGTTTAATTCACTTTAAACTTAAACTAAAACTATGAAAAAATTAAACTCAGAAAAATTATAAGCTTGTAAAGTTAAACTTAAACACACATAAAATCAACCCTAAACAAACAAACACAGTTATAAAATTAACCCAATTTGCAGTATTGATCTAAACAGAGACATAATCATGTAAGCATGGAAAAACACTAAACAGCTAGAATGAGTGAGATAATAAACAAGTAGAAAGATTGAAACATACCATGAACACACAGATCTGTTGGAAAGAATAAGAACATCTCCAACGGCATGGAAAATGGAGAAAGATTTTACTAGCTGGATTTAAGTGGCCGGAGAAAGATGATGGTGCTTCTGGAGATCTGGTCGCCAGATTTCAGTGGCCGGAAGAAAATAAGAAGAAACGCATGAAACGAAGATCACAGAGCAATTGATGTTTCTCGTAGCCGGATTTAGGTGGGTTGTAGTGGCAGAAACAATCAGATAAAAGTAAACGACGAAAACGGAATTGGATGGGATACTGGGATATGGAGTATATAAAGGTAAACGACGAAAAAGGTGAAGGTTTTCAATGTTGAAAATTGAAAATGAAATTGTACACTATTATTCAATATCGGTGTTATTTTATTGTTAAAAAAAAGTACAAATTTAATTTAACTTTATATTATTTTTAGCTACTTTTTCAAGAGTAAATATTCAATATCGATGTTATTTTATCGTTAAAAAAAATAAAATTTTAATTTAAAGTTATATTATTTTTAGCCACATTTTCAACGGAATTGTGTGATACGTATCTCACTTAATGATATTCTGGTACTCGTTAGTGTTTTGTGTGCTTCATATCAAAGAAGGAAGAAATGTATAGTACAACTAGAGATTTTTATAATAACTTAAAAGACATTTAAACTTGATATATAACTAACTATTCTATAGTCACTTATTAGGTTGTATATCTAGTTACGATGTATGTCTTCTAAGTTATTATAAAATGTTCCATAATCTTTAAAGTCTTTCCGGACATTCTTAAATGTTTTTGTGTTTTCTAGAGTGTGTCTCAGGTTGGAATGGATATTCCGTATAAAGGCAATGTAATTTGGAATTGACCTAAACCCATTGAGATGAGGAAGATATGTTGGATTTTTAATCTTTTGCGAGTTCTTTTCCTTACTTTTTAGAGGATTTCGAAGATCCCCTTCACTATTTAAAATATTATATATTACTTTTTTTTCCTCTAAAACTTTGAACTAGACGCGATTATTTTTTTTAATAAATTTTGTTTATTTATGTAAATATCAATGTGTCTATGTTATAGTTATTTTGATACAAATTTAGTCCAAATGTCTTTTATCGAATTTTGTCTAAAATTTTTAGTTTTTACAAATTGTGCTCAACTATTTTTACAGCTTTGCTTTTATAGGTTTTTAAAACTTAGTTTTCTTATAAAGATAATTTTTTGGAACTTTTTTACATCTCTGTTTTTTATGAAATTGTTTTTTATAAAATTATTTTTTCTATAATTTATTTTTTTTTAAATAATTTCTATATATTTGTTTTTATGCATGTTTTTAAAGATTTTTTGTTTTTCAATTTTTATTTTTATAAATTCGTTTCTAACTTTTTTTAACATATTCCTTTTCATTCATATATGATTGAAAAAACACATAAAAATTTTACTCTTTTTTACAATCCAAAAATGCACCATCATTTTCCCTTCTTAGAACATTTGTTTGCTTTTTCCTAAAATTTTGCATAAATAGTAACATACATATATAAGCAATATACTTTACTAATACCTATAATAGGAATATATTTATATTTATACCCCATAACAACAATGTGTTTACATATTTTGACCAATAATAGGAATGTGTAACTTATAATAGCAACGTAGTTACATTTTCTTTACATATTATTGCAACGTACTTTATTCTTTTTTACCAATATAAGCATTGTACATTGTTTTTTACCGATAATAACAATATACTTACATTTATACCCTATAATGGCAATGTGTTTATATACTTTGATCGATAATAACAATGTATAACTCATAATAACAACGTATTTACAATTTATTTGCATATAGTAGGAATGTACTTATAATTCTTTACCAATAAGAGCGACATAATTCCATTTGTTTACTAATAATAGCATTATGTAACCAATAACGTACAATATGCATTGATATTATAGGTAAAAAAAAAGCACGATGCTATTATTAGGCTGGATGGAGTCGTCAGAAAAGGTAAGGGCGGACCATGGGTACCACCGGGAAACAATAACGTCGGCCATGAGTTCAGCGGGTTTGCGGTTTCATTGTCTTTAATTAGGTTGGTGAACCTATGTGGTTAGAATTGTTTTGTTTTTCTTAAAGAGCTTTATGCTTTATGTATGTATGTACTTTCTTAGCCATTTAAAGTAGATTCCCTACACACAATGCATGATTTTATGTGACTTTGACTTTGACTACATTAATAATACCATTTTTTTTATAAATTAATTTAAGAGAAATTAAATTATCTCCTATCTTTTATGCCTACAATTATTACTACCTATTAGAATTATGACAAATCATCATTCAATTTATTTTTATTTGATATATTCCTAATATAGTCTTAATGAGTTAGTTAAAAAAAATATGGAATAATGACACTTGTCATAATTTTATTGTGCCTCTTTTGACCAACCCGTTTACCTCATGTAAAACATTCCATGCAATATTAAATTTATAAAAACACAATTCATTCATTTGTAGTGTGTTTTGTGTGGAAATTTTATACAAACTGGTTCAATTTCTTCGCTTACGTTCAATAGATTCTCGAGGCAAAGTTAAACAAACTGGTTCTAGCCAAAGACGAAAAGCCACACAAGGAGTTTCAAGTCAAGATATTCTAATTTTTTTTCAAGATTTTCAAAATCTAAACTACCAGCAATACCAAAACTATCAACAAAACCAAAACTACCGACAATAATATTTCCCGGTGCAACAATCTTACAACATATTTAGGCTTCTGGAAGAAAATCAGAGTTATAATCCATGGAATCAGTTTTCTCAAAGGGATCCAGAAACTCAATTCTAATCTTCTCAACTTGAGAATTTCCAGTTCTGTGATGTTTAGAAGGAAGAATTTGACAGTTGTAGTGACGACCCGGCTCCCAAAAGAAACGAAGAAGAAACCAGCGAGGAGTTGCAACCTGTTGCTGAGAAAAAAAGCAACTATACACACCGCTAGAAGCGAAAGAACTTGGTGAAACGCAAAGAGTTGGCTTTGGCTAGGGCATATGTCGATGTTTCTAAAGATAAACAACACGGAAATTGTAACACCCGAGATCAGAAAGGTCAAGAAAAGAAAGGAAAAACCCTAAGTTGAAGAGGGTTGACTCGTCGAGTCCAGGGAGGAACTCGGCGAGTCGGAGCGGGATCCGGGTGTAAAGCAATTGACCGACTCGGCGAGTCGGCAAGTGGACTCGGCGAGTCAGGTCTGGGTTTGGAAACCCTAATTTCGGGACTTGGTACCCTATTTAAGCATCTTATTCTCTTTCCTAGGGCTCAGTTGCGGCCCTATAGTCCAGAACCAGAAACCCTAAGCCTCCATTGTTGCTCATTCAAGTTTTCTTGCCATTTTGGGTGGTTTGAAGGAAGAAGGAAGAAGGCACACATTGGGGATTCATGAATTGGCAGTAGATCCAGAGTTTGTGAGGTCTTCTAGAGCATTTGAAGGTAATGAGTCGTGACCTTCCCTCTTTTGCATTTAGATCAACCTTTATCATGGGATTTGGGGCTTTTAGGACAAGTTCATGAACCATTTCGAGTTAGAAGCCCAGATCTGAAGTTGCTAATTCAGATCTATGTGTATCCTGGCCTAGAGAATTATAAAGCATCAGTCTATGGGTTGATTGTTGAGCCCTTTTATCTTAAACCCTAGTTTATGGTGAATGGTGCCTAGATCTCCTTCTCTACACGTAAAGTTTGCAACTTTACGTGGGGAATAGGCTTGGGAAGGGTAGATCTGCAGTATGGAGTCCATGCATGACTCAAAAGTCCTCTGCATGTATGGAGATCTGAATAGACTCGGCGAGTCCTTCGAGTGGACTCGGCGAGTAGCTTGAAGATGAGAAGGAACTCGACGAGTGGGATGAACAGCTCGTCGAGTCGGATGAAGTTAAGCATGAACTCGACGAGTTGGAAGAACAACTCAACGAGTTGGTGGAAGATTGCCCTGGACTCGGTGAGTCTATTAGTGGACTCGGCGAGTCAGGTCGCGAAACCCCAAACCCTTCGAGTTGAGACTCGAATCAGTGAGTCGGGTGGTGACTCAGCGAGTTGGTCAGGACAGGACTTGGAACTAGTTGGACTCGGCGAGTCATAGACTGACTCGGCGATTCGAGTCGCGAATAGAAAGACCCTGAGCATATGAACTCGACGAATCATTAGGAGGACTCGGCGAGTAGGGTTGACCTGGAAGGTTGACTTTGACCAGGATTTTGACCTTGACTAGAGTTGACCTAGTTGACCTTTGGAGGTCAGTTGGACTAAGTGTTATATGGATATTGACAGCTCGGAGAGCTAGAGGAACAGCGGTTCAGGAGATTGTTGAGTAGCAACCAGAGGTTTATCAGCAGAGCTCAGCAGTTCAGGTGAGTTTCCTTCCAGTAGAAACGGGTCTAAGGCCACAATGCCTGCCCGTTTAGCTAGTAGTAGTTTCCAGATTTGATCTGATGCAGTAGTTAGCATGTTTGATGCCTTCGTGGCTCAGACAGGATTTATGCGTTATGTAAGCCGAGCTACGGCCCGATGTAGTATATGTGTGTTCATGCTAGTGGATATGTTCATGTTATGTTCAGTCAGCTTCGGACTTCGGTCCGATGTAGGGGACAAGGTCCCAGCCAGCTTCGGACTTCGGTCCGATGTAGGGGACAAGGTCCCAGCCAGCTTCGGACTTCGGTCCGATGTAGGGGACAAGGTCCCAGCTAGCTTCGGACTTCGGTCCGATGTAGGGGACAAGGTCCCAGTCAGCTTCGGACTTCGGTCCGATGTAGGGGGCAAGGCCCCAGTTAGCCCGGACTTCGGTCCGATGCAGTGGGCAAGGCCCAGTATGTGCTTTATATGTTATTGTGTGGTATGTGGTAGATTGGGGGAGTTCACTAAACTTCGTGCTTACGGTTTTCAGTTTTGGTTTCAGGTACTCGGTTTTCAAAAGAGGAGCTCGGGAAGATTGCAGTGCACACACCATAGTCAGTTAGCCTGGGAACGTTTGACTCTGATAATGATGTTATGTTTTGATTTAATACTCTAGAAATTATGTTATGACTTATGATGCGATTTTTATAAATATGATTTTAGTAATGTTTTAAAAGAAATTTTTAGTCATGATTTTTGGGTCGTTACAAGTTGGTATCAGAGCCTTGGTTTGAGGGATTCGGGCGCACTTCCGAGTGTGCCTGAACTCAAACTAAGGAAGTGGTATAGAGTTTTCAAAAGAAAAATCGTAGTTACAAAAGGATTTTGAGAAAAGAAAACAATTTTAGAAAAAGTGTAAAGAAAAGAGTTTTAGAAAAAGCAAAAAGAGTTTTGAAAAGAGAAAAGGGTGTGGTGCATGCAATCAGCCGAGCTCAAGTAAGTACTCCCAATTTACCCATACAAGTTATGTTATGATTATCAGTATCAGTTTCAGTTTCAGTTTCAGTTTTAGTTCCAGCTTTAGTAGAACAGCATGCTAGAATAGGACTAAGGATCTAGGATGATGCCTTATGTGCCTGCTTTATGTGTTCAACTTGATAAGGATTTCATACTAGTAATGAGTAGACAGTAGCGGGATAGCCTGTGTAGGTTATGCCTGATAGTATGAGCTTAGAATTGTATGCTAGTGCAGTTTCTTGTTATGAGAATAGTTTTGCCTGAGTATGTTTCCTTTATCCGAATGCTGCTTGCTTTGTGCTTTGTGGGACTCTGAGGATGGGAGTTAGCCATTAGGTGAATACGTCACATCACATGTGATCAGGGTTGAATAATCTCAGAGTGATGGATTTGGCCCTACTGCGCAACTCTCGTTTGAGTCTAACCGTTGTAGGGACGATACTTTTACTCGAAGGATTATCCGAGCCTCATTGCATGTGATGGTATTCAGGTGGTGGCTAATTGGCATTACAAGGAGGCCTTCAGCAGCTGAGGACTGGTTGGGTAAAGTCAGAGTTTCCCTAGGGCAAGCCTAGGATGGGAGTAGCAGAGATCAGTAGAAGTGATTTGGTGGAGTTGAGGTAACTCTTGAGGAAAGTGCGGATAGATGTGGAAGGTAGTAGGGGCCCATACTACTGAAAGCAGAGGATCCGTACTCGATTCAAGAGGGGCCAAGACGAAACCAGGGAATGGTGGAGTGAGTGAGAAATCCCTCAGCAGTAGTGTGTAAATTGATCAGGAATTGTTATATTTTCAGCATGGTGACATTGCGCGTGCTACCAGTTAGCAGTTCAGACGTTGAGGAGGGATTTGGCTCGGGCTTTAGAGCCAGGCAGCTTGATGATTAGATGAGGGATTTCATTTCCGCAGAGATCACGCGCAACATCATTGATCAGACTCCAGTGATTTCGGTTTGGTTAGAGAGGCCATTATGGAGCTCATGGACCGTCATCTTGAGGCCTTTAAGGCCGGGATAGTTTCAGGACAGTTTGGGGCTCGTCTAGGTCCCGAATCTTATGGAGTTCAGGGATCCATCAGGGAAGGAGATCCCATTTCTAGTTTCTGCCATCAGGGGACAGGAGTGAGTGGGGCACCCTGTCTCCAAGAGAGACCTCTGTATGATTGGATAGTTGAGGAAGTTTCGCGAGCTATTCGCGAGGATCTGCCCGACATGGTCGTGAGGATCACTGATAGATTGATCGAGAGGCTCCAGGATCAGACAGCTGTTGTTCAGTCGGCGGGCAGGGAGTCGGAAAGGAAGAGGAAAGCGAATGAGACTCAGGTAGCCTCAGGTTCGGGTAAGAGGCCCAAGGGTTCGGATTTGAGGATGAGGAACTATCAGAACCGCAGTCGATGCGGGAAGTGCGGAAGGACGCACATGGGCGTGTGCAGGCGTAGAAATGGTGATGATTTGGGCTGTTTCAGATGCGGTCGAATGGGTCATATCAGCAGGGATTGTACTACTACCATTGCCCAGGGACTTGACCCGATATGTTTCCATTGCGGTCAGAGAGGCCACAAGAAGGCCCACTGTCTGAGTTTGTATACAGCAGGGCAGGTGCCAGCTCCTGCCCCTGGGACTTCGAAAGCCACCAGTGGACATCAGGGCCGGGCAAGGGCGCCTACGGCTCGGAGCCGAGTTTTCCGGTAGATTTCAGCAGGGATTCGAGCAGCACTGAGTGATGGAGGTATGTATCTTTTGCTTTTTTGTCATCTATTATTGTTATGTTGCTGCATTGTTATCAGTAAGCTTGAGTGTGGAGGTATTATATTACCTGCTTGTGGTCGAGTTTTATGCCATCTGCATACCTTGGAATTTGAATGGTGAAATGGAGGTCGTTCCCTCTAGATCAGGTTACTTCGGATACAGTAATTGTACCATGTATGTGTAAGATGCAGTAGTGCTTTACTACTTGCGGAGGGCGTTAGTCGAGTAATGATCAGTTATATTCTCAGTTGTGATAGTTCAGAGTTTTTAGTGGAGTAACTAGCGGTCAGTAAGAAAGTGGGTTGGGGAGGTGCACC
This sequence comes from Lactuca serriola, assembly GCF_051521515.1. Lineage (NCBI taxonomy): Eukaryota > Viridiplantae > Streptophyta > Magnoliopsida > Asterales > Asteraceae > Lactuca > Lactuca serriola. The sequence goes on from NC_136409.1 coordinate 156,848,742, forward strand.
CCAAACGCAGATTCTCGGGATGTAGTCCCTAAAGCAATTACAGTTAAGGATCGAAGGGTGCTCAGTCAGATAGCAGGAAGGGTGCGGATCTGGTAAGAGTTAGTTGGAGCGCTGGCAAGGATAAACGTCGGCGGACAACATATCGCCCTTCTAATGAAAGGAAGGTTGGAAATCCTTTCTACCAGTGAGCAATAAGGATCTAGTCGAATCCAAGTGGGGGAGAACCCTTCCAAGTATACAAGAATAAGAGCCACGTAGACTCAGAATGATTGCGCGGCCTCTGAAATGATTGTAGTACAGTGATCGATGGATTAAGGAGTTCAGATTTGGGAGTTCGAGGACCTTTCCAGCAGTTAGTTCATGTAATCGAGATGGTTAGAAGCTGGTTGAGAATCCAGGATTGGAGGACCACCTGTAGAGGCTCAAGTGAGTCGGAATGAGGATCCTGAGAACGGTTAGCAAGAGATGTCTTCGTATTGTAGCCAGTGGCAGAGTCAGCATGCAGGATTGCGTAGATTCAGGAGTTGGGAGTATGGAAACTTCCCAACAATAGCTTCTTTTATCCGGATTAGTAGACGGTTGGTTTGGGAACCAAGCCGAAGAGTTCCTCGACGAAGCGCTAAGTATATCAAGGATATAAGATGTCGAGGATGATGCAGTATTCAAAGACTAAGGGCTGTTTTTGAGAAATCAGGATGAGGAATCACTAGCGGGACTAGGGATAGTCAGGATGTCCTCGGGATAGTAGTAGTAGTAGTGTTGTAAGTCTGCAGGGGTAGCCGTAGCATTCACTAGCAGTCAGGTAGTAGTAGTGTTGTAAGTCTGCGGGGGTAGCCGTAGCATTCACTAGTAGTCAAATAGTAGTAGTAGTGTTGTAAGTCTGCGGGGGTAGCCGTAGCATTCACTAGCAGTCAGGTAGTAGTAGTGTTGTAAGTCTGCGGGGGTAGCCGTAGCATTCACTAGCAGTCAGATAGTAGTAGTAGTGTTGTAAGTCTGCGGGGGTAGCTGTAACGCCTGTGTTTCCGGGCTTGCCATATTTAGCAATATAATAGTCTAGGTTAACCTTTGTAACCCGTTTTGAAATAATAAGATTGTATTATTTGAGTATTATGTGTTTTGTGATTAATTGCTTAATTATGTGGTCTGATTAATTAAGAATAAAAATAAGCGTCAAAATTTAAGTGTAAAATAAACTTAATATCTTTGATCTATGTTGTAGTAGTTGAAACGAGGTTTCCGAATATATATAGAACGCCCAAATCTGACTTCGTATGAGGAAGTTATGATTTATCGAAGTTCCGGCTTAGCGGTGTGCAGCCCGAAATACTCGATTTGAGATCGAGCGGTTTTTAGCCGAAGCAATCTAAATGAGAATCAAAGATCTCATTGTTGGTATCAAAGCGATAAAAAGTTAGGCGAGAACGGACGTCAAACGAAGAAGTTATGAATTTATAACGAAAGTTTCTGTCGTGGCCTATTAAAAATAAGTAATAAAAAATAAAGTCAAAATTAGCCGACGGAGTCTAAACGAAAGTTGTAGAGCGTAGTCTCACCTTCGCGTGGATATAAAGAACGTCGAAAACGGAGTTCGTATGAAGAAGATATGAATTTCCGAAGTTTATTTAATATTTTGTATTTAAATTTAATTGGAAATTCGGAAGCATTATCCGAAGGAGTCACCGATCTGATCCGAGGTACGCCCCGCGTACTCGAGTACGCCCAGCGTACTCCGAGGGATGTCGACACTCGCACTCGAGCACTTCGGATACGTAAGCAATGACGTTTTGGGCAGTACGCCCCGCGTAACGCAGTACGCCCCGCGTACTCCGAGGCTCCAGCCTCTTATAAATAGGATGCGAGGGTTCCGGGTATTTTTGCCAATTCCCTCTCATTTTCGTGTCGAAGCTCTGCATTTTTACCCCCGAAGCTACCCCGAAGCCCCGGTATCATACTCTAGCCCCGAGGCAAGTCCCGAGATCCCGAAGATCCCGAGAAGCGCGGTTCCCGAGTCGAAGCTCTGCCCGCGAGAAGTTCGATTTTCGAGGAGATCTTCCAGATCTGCTGTGGATTACTACTTCTATAAGCCGTAGTGCTGTCGGATCGTCTTCTGATCAAGTGAGTGTGTAGTTATTTCTTCTAATACAATAATACGAAGTATTTTATATAAAAATACGTGCTATGTGTATATATTTGGTTGTGTTATGTGTGAATGAGTATTCACTCTCTTCTATCTTATAGATCTGCTTATTTCGTTATGAGATATGTGTTATGTGTGTGTGTGCCTCATCTGTTATGCGATATATGTGTTGATTAAAGCATGCTATACAGGTTTTCTTTAAACTACGTATGAAAATATATATTTTATCTACTAATATGTTGGGTAGAACATGGGTAGATAGTTGGTGTGTAATAAACAGATGAGAGGCCTCGATGTTGTTGTTGTTGTTGATCTAGTTATTCAGCGGAGTATGGATAACGACCATGGACTCTTTCTAGACAGTCCAGTGGAACGCTAGCAGGTTCATAACCTGTAGGTGTTGTGAACGATGTGTTCACCGGTGTACTCTATCCCCCTCATGGTTGCCTTTAGGATATCTATTGTTGAGGAAACCCCTTCGCAGTGATGTCCGTCCCGATGAAAATCCTAGATTAGGTCCCTTGAGATAGTTGTTTTAGGGACGTAAAGTGAGGATAACGGGAATGGGTAATCGGGATAGTGATTGGTTGGTGAAATTAAATATAACTTATTTATTGTGGGTTGAAAACCCTATATGCTCACCAGGCTCCCAAGCCTGACCCACTCAGTTTTATTTGTATTACAGGAAGTGGCACAAGGGCGTAAGATGGATGGATCATCTTGTTGTTTTGTTTACAAGTCTGTATATGTATATATTTGTTGAATGACTTGTAATGTTTATCGTTTATGCTTTATGGTCTGTATCGGAACATGACATCCCGAGTTTTGATTATATAATGAAATGCATCTCTTGATGAAATGCTTTGATAAATATTATTTTATCATGTTTTGTTTTGGGAACAAATTCCGCAACTCTTTCCAATCAAAAGGATTTACTCTGAAAATATTTAAAAGCATAAATGAAAATCGGTCTTTTCTGGCCGAGATTTTGGGGATGTCACAGTTGGTATCAGAGCATTAGTTTAAGCGAACTAGGAATTTGTAGGATTTCTAGACTTAAACTTAGAATGCTAAGTGGAATTTTGAGATGTGTGTCTGTTGGATTTTAGACACGAGCACTAGTTTATTTTAGGAAAGTTGCCTAAAATGCTTTATGTGCTAAATGTTATATGTTGCAATATATGATATTATTTGTTTGGATCTACGGTCTGTTGCCGACCGGATCTGGAAACCTTATGTGTGTAGGATTCTAAGCGTATGCCTACGTTATTAGAACTAGCATGTAATCGTTTGGAGTAATAAGGTGAAATTATTCGGTGTAGATCAAAAATGGTGAGAACAAGGAGTGGCGTTGGAAACGCAGATGAAAACAGGAATCAACCGCCAGTGATTGAGCAAATACCTGTTGTAGCAGCAGCACCAGAACCAATAACAATGGCTGCGGTGCAAGCCATGATTCGGGCTATGCTAGCCGAACAAAGGGAGGAGATGCGACAAATGTTGCATAATAATAGGGATGAACCTATCATACCTATTGAGGAACCTGAATTGATTCCCGAGCAATCGGAGGAAGGGAACAATAGTCGCATGGTGAGTCAAGTTGGGACTCAAGAGGAACGAAGGAACGATCCGGAAAGGAGAAACAACAAGGATGGGCGTATGTACAAGAATTTCTTGGGCGCCAAACCGCCAAGTCTTTCTGGAAGCCCAAAGCCTGTTGAGATAATGGATTGGATCTCCGAAATGGAGATGGTATTTGAAAGTTGCGACTGTAGCAACAAACAGAAGACCGTATTTGCGGTTAGACAACTGAAGACTGGAGTCTTGAGTTGGTGGAAGTTGTTGGCAGATACTATGCCACGAGGAGAAGCCCTGAAAATGTCATGGGAGGAGTTCTTGGAACAGCTGAGGGTGCAGTATTGTTCAGAGATAGATCTGATTGATCTGAACAATGAGTTTCAAAACTTAAAGAAAGGGAAGATGAGCATAGATGACTATGCTACTGCATTTACTGAGAAGATGAAGTTGTTTCCGTACCTAGTGCCGACGGAACTCTCCAAGATTGAGAGGTTTGCTAACGGACTGCCTGCTGACTTTGGTCCGACAGTCAAAATGGCAACCACTCTGAAAACGGCTGTTCGTGCAGCTAAGAATGTGGAGGCCCAGCAGAAGGAAAAGGGTCTGGAAAGAATAGATGTTGGAGAAAAGAGGAAGTTCGATGGAACTTCAGGGTCCAACAAGAAAAACAAGTTCTCGAAGTCTGGTTCGAGGGGAGGTGGAGGTGAAGCGAAATGGTGCGACAAATGTAAGAAGAAGCATCATGGAAGATGTGAGGTGGCGAACACATGCTACAAGTGTGGAAAGCCAGGGCACTATGCCAATGAGTGTACCCTCACAAAGAAAGTTTGCTATGGTTGTGGTGAGGAGGGTCATATGTCAAGGGACTGCCCGAAGAAGAAGGAGGCAGCTAGACCCAACATTCCGCCAAAGCCAAAGGCGAGAGCATTCCAGATGACACTGGAAGCTGCTAAAGATGAAGCTGATGTCGCTTCAGGTACCTTTCTCGTTAACGAATTGCCTGCCCAAATTTTATTTGATTCTGGAGCCAATTACTCCTTTATATCGCATGAATTTGGTAGAAAGCTAGCTTTGCCTGTTGTTAGACTAGATAATGCTTTATTAGTCGAAGTTGCTAGTGGCAAGTTTGTACCTGTTAGCTATCGCATGAAAAACATCTTAATTGATCTGAATGGGAATAAGTTCCACGAGGAATTATTGCCTATCGAACTTAATGGTTTCGACATCGTATTGGGAATGGATTGGCTTAGCGCCAACGACGCCGAAATTTTATGCAAGAAGAAAATAGTCAAAGTAAACCCGCCTGGGAAAGATTCGTTTATGGTGTATGGAGATAAACGCAGAGTGAATTCTGGAATCATTTCATTGATGAAAGCCAGAAAATGTTTGACCAAGGGGTGTACATCGTATTTAGCATTCGTGATTGATGCTAAGAAGGAAAAGAAGGTGATGCAGAATATTCCAGTTGTGTGTGATTATCTGGAAGTATTTCCCGAAGATCTTCCTGGATTACCGCCTGATAGACAAGTGGAATTCCGTATTGACTTGTTGCCAGGAACAACGCCAATTGCGAAAGCACCTTATCGATTAGCACCGACGGAGATGAAGGAACTAATGATGCAACTTCAGGAGTTATTGGACAACGGTTTCATTAGACCTAGTTCATCGCCCTGGGGAGCTCCGGTGTTATTTGTAAAGAAGAAAGATGGAAGTATGAGAATGTGCATCGATTACAGAGAGCTGAACAAGGCAACAATAAAGAATAGATATCCGTTGCCGAGGATTGATGACCTGTTTGACCAATTGCAAGGTTCGAGCTATTTCTCGAAGATCGATCTTAGGTCAGGATATCATCAGCTAAAAGTAAGAGAGCAAGATATCGAGAAGACTGCATTCAGAACTAGATATGGACACTACGAGTTCTTGGTTATGTCGTTTGGACTAACCAATGCTCCAGCAGCGTTCATGGATTTGATGAATAGGGTTTGTAACCCGTTCCTTGATAAATCCGTGATAGTGTTTATAGACGACATTCTGATTTACTCGAAAAGCCAGGAGAAGCATGGCAGACACTTGCGAGAAGTGTTAGAAGTCTTGAAGAAGGAGAAGCTGTATGCTAAGTTCCCCAAATGTGATTTTTGGATTCGTGAAGTCCAATTCTTGGGTCACGTGGTCAACCAAGAAGGGATAATGGTTGATCCAGCGAAGAGCGAAGCTGTGACGAAGTGGGAACAACCGAAAAGTCCCACGGAGATTCGAAGCTTTTTAGGATTAGCCGGATATTACCGAAGGTTTATCCAAGGCTTTTCTTCGATCGCTAGTCCATTGTCAGCTTTGACCCACAAAGGAGCTACTTATGCTTGGGGTGAGAAGCATCAGGAAGCATTTGAGAAGCTAAAGAAGAAGCTATGCGAGGCACCGATACTTTCTCTACCCGATGGAGTTGAAGACTTCGCTGTTTATAGTGATGCGTCTAGTGTTGGTTTGGGTTGTGTTTTGACCCAAAGAGAAAAGGTGATAGCATATGCGTCTCGACAGCTGAAAGAGCATGAAAAGAACTACCCGACTCATGATTTGGAGTTGGCAGCGGTAGTTTTCGCTCTGAAAATATGGAGGCATTACCTCTATGGCACGAAGTGCAAACTTTTCACTGATCATAAGAGTCTCCAATACCTCTTTAATCAGAAAGAATTGAATATGAGGCAACGACGCTGGCTAGAATTACTTAAAGACTATGACTGCGAGATACTTTACCACCCCGGTAAAGCTAATGTTGTTGCTGATGCTCTCAGTCGGAAAGTCAATCCCGAAAGGAAGAGGCCAAGAGCGTTGAGAATTGAAGTTGTGTCAACTATTTTGGAAAGTATAAATAAAGCTCAGAGGGAAGCTTCTGAGAAGAATGACAGAAAGGAGGAACGTTTGGGCAAAACGTTGGTGTTCGGTGTAAACAGTCATGGACTGAAGGTGTTCCAAGATCGGATTTGGATACCTAAGACAGGAGGAGTCAGAGATCTTCTGATGGAAGAAGCTCACAAGACCATGTACTCGATTCATCCGGGTAGCACTAAAATGTATAGGGACCTGAAACCCTACTACTGGTGGCCGACGATGAAGCTTGATGTTGCAAAGTATGTGGCCGAGTGTGTGACTTGTGCGAGAGTCAAGACACAACATCAGAAACCGTACGGGAGTTTAGAACCTTTGCCTGTGCCTATGGGTAAGTGGGAAGACATTGCTATGGATTTTGTCACTAAACTGCCCAGAACAAAGAATGGTCACGACATGATTTGGGTGGTCGTTGATCGATTCACTAAGAGTGCGCATTTCATAGCGGCCAGGGAGAAATGGTCTATGGATAAGCTTGCGAATTCTTACGTGAAGGAAATTGTGAGGCTTCACGGTGTTCCGTTAACGATTGTGTCGGATCGTGATAGCCGTTTCACATCGAGGTTTTGGAAAAGTCTACAAGAGGAATTGGGTACCAAGTTGTGTTTAAGTACAGCTTACCATCCGCAGACTGATGGTCAGAGCGAACGAACGATACAAACACTTGAAGATATGCTGAGAGCATGTACTCTGGAATTCCTAGGTAATTGGGATGAACATTTACCGTTGGTAGAATTTTCCTATAATAATAGTTTCCACTCGAGCATTAAGATGGCACCTTACCAAGCTTTGTATGGACAGAAGTGTCGTACGCCGTCTTGTTGGCTTGAGGCTGGGGAAAAGCAGTTTATGGGACCGGAGTTGGTTCATCAAACTGCTGAAAAGTTGAAAATAATTAGGGAAAGAATGTTAGCGGCTCAGGATCGTCAAAAGAGCTATGCTGACAAAAAGCGAAGACCGATGACTTTTGAAGTTGGAGATTTGGTTTTGCTTAAAGTCTCGCCGTGGAAGGGACTTATAAGATTTGGTAAAAGGGGAAAGTTAAGTCCAAGGTTTATTGGACCGTTTAAAGTTCTTCAGAGGATTGGGAACCAAGCTTACAAGCTCGAACTACCAGAAGAACTGAATGGAATTCATAACACTTTTCATGTGTGTTATTTGAGGAAGTTCACGGGAGAAGTTCCCGACATAATTCCAATTTCTGAATTGAGAATTGATGAGAACAAAAGGTTGATTGAAGAACCAGAGGCAATTGTTGACCGAAAGACTAAGAAATTGCGACGCAAGATGGTTGGGTTAGTGCTTGTCCGATGGAAACACACGAATGGGCCGAATCTCACCTGGGAGACGGAGAGTGACATGATGGGTCGCTATCCGCATTTGTTTGTTGATGTGTGATTCCGGGGACGGAATCATTCTAAGGTGGAGAGAATTGTAACGCCTGTGTTTCCGGGCTTGCCATATTTAGCAATATAATAGTCTAGGTTAACCTTTGTAACCCGTTTTGAAATAATAAGATTGTATTATTTGAGTATTATGTGTTTTGTGATTAATTGCTTAATTATGTGGTCTGATTAATTAAGAATAAAAATAAGCGTCAAAATTTAAGTGTAAAATAAACTTAATATCTTTGATCTATGTTGTAGTAGTTGAAACGAGGTTTCCGAATATATATAGAACGCCCAAATCTGACTTCGTATGAGGAAGTTATGATTTATCGAAGTTCCGGCTTAGCGGTGTGCAGCCCGAAATACTCGATTTGAGATCGAGCGGTTTTTAGCCGAAGCAATCTAAATGAGAATCAAAGATCTCATTGTTGGTATCAAAGCGATAAAAAGTTAGGCGAGAACGGACGTCAAACGAAGAAGTTATGAATTTATAACGAAAGTTTCTGTCGCGGCCTATTAAAAATAAGTAATAAAAAATAAAGTCAAAATTAGCCGACGGAGTCTAAACGAAAGTTGTAGAGCGTAGTCTCACCTTCGCGTGGATATAAAGAACGTCGAAAACGGAGTTCGTATGAAGAAGATATGAATTTCCGAAGTTTATTTAATATTTTGTATTTAAATTTAATTGGAAATTCGGAAGCATTATCCGAAGGAGTCACCGATCTGATCCGAGGTACGCCCCGCGTACTCGAGTACGCCCAGCGTACTCCGAGGGATGTCGACACTCGCACTCGAGCACTTCGGATACGTAAGCAATGACGTTTTGGGCAGTACGCCCCGCGTAACGCAGTACGCCCCGCGTACTCCGAGGCTCCAGCCTCTTATAAATAGGATGCGAGGGTTCCGGGTATTTTTGCCAATTCCCTCTCATTTTCGTGTCGAAGCTCTGCATTTTTACCCCCGAAGCTACCCCGAAGCCCCGGTATCATACTCTAGCCCCGAGGCAAGTCCCGAGATCCCGAAGATCCCGAGAAGCGCGGTTCCCGAGTCGAAGCTCTGCCCGCGAGAAGTTCGATTTTCGAGGAGATCTTCCAGATCTGCTGTGGATTACTACTTCTATAAGCCGTAGTGCTGTCGGATCGTCTTCTGATCAAGTGAGTGTGTAGTTATTTCTTCTAATACAATAATACGAAGTATTTTATATAAAAATACGTGCTATGTGTATATATTTGGTTGTGTTATGTGTGAATGAGTATTCACTCTCTTCTATCTTATAGATCTGCTTATTTCGTTATGAGATATGTGTTATGTGTGTGTGTGCCTCATCTGTTATGCGATATATGTGTTGATTAAAGCATGCTATACAGGTTTTCTTTAAACTACGTATGAAAATATATATTTTATCTACTAATATGTTGGGTAGAACATGGGTAGATAGTTGGTGTGTAATAAACAGATGAGAGGCCTCGATGTTGTTGTTGTTGTTGATCTAGTTATTCAGCGGAGTATGGATAACGACCATGGACTCTTTCTAGACAGTCCAGTGGAACGCTAGCAGGTTCATAACCTGTAGGTGTTGTGAACGATGTGTTCACCGGTGTACTCTATCCCCCTCATGGTTGCCTTTAGGATATCTATTGTTGAGGAAACCCCTTCGCAGTGATGTCCGTCCCGATGAAAATCCTAGATTAGGTCCCTTGAGATAGTTGTTTTAGGGACGTAAAGTGAGGATAACGGGAATGGGTAATCGGGATAGTGATTGGTTGGTGAAATTAAATATAACTTATTTATTGTGGGTTGAAAACCCTATATGCTCACCAGGCTCCCAAGCCTGACCCACTCAGTTTTATTTGTATTACAGGAAGTGGCACAAGGGCGTAAGATGGATGGATCATCTTGTTGTTTTGTTTACAAGTCTGTATATGTATATATTTGTTGAATGACTTGTAATGTTTATCGTTTATGCTTTATGGTCTGTATCGGAACATGACATCCCGAGTTTTGATTATATAATGAAATGCATCTCTTGATGAAATGCTTTGATAAATATTATTTTATCATGTTTTGTTTTGGGAACAAATTCCGCAACTCTTTCCAATCAAAAGGATTTACTCTGAAAATATTTAAAAGCATAAATGAAAATCGGTCTTTTCTGGCCGAGATTTTGGGGATGTCACAGTAGCCGTAGCATTCACTAGCAGTCAGATAGTAGTAGTAGTGTTGTAAGTCTGCGGGGGTAACCGTAGCATTCACTAGCAGTCAGATAGTAGTAGTGGTGTTGTAAGTCCGCGGGGGTAGCCGTAGCATTCACTAGCAACCGGATAGTATTAGAAAGTTGTAAGTCCGCGAGCGTAGTCACAGCCTTTATCAGATTGGTAGGTAGCATGAGCGCGTTGTTGGACGCGGGAAAGCAGTAGTACCCACCAGTTCGGGTGTAGTAGTGAGGATATGGGAATCCACGAGTTAGATTCTGGATTTCCCAAATGGTTCAGTTATGGTTAAGTCGGCGATTTGTCAGTAGATCGTCGCCTCAGTTATGAGATCAGAGTAGTAGTGGACCGTTGGGGTTCGGGTATGTTAAGGGCTACCGTCAGTCTGGGAGCCATCATGCTGTTAGTCGTGGAATTGATGATGTCAAGATGTGACGTATGGACCCGATCGGTTGGATCGGAAGGTTGCTTGAGCCACAGTGACAGGATAACTAGTGGAAACTAGTTCCAGAGAAAGATTTCGAATAGAAGTTGTGGGAGCGACTAAGTAAGGAGTCCTTTGACTCCACGGTTGAGTTGGAACTCAGTGTTTCAGTCAGATCAGTGTTTCAGGCAGCTCAGTGTTTCAGCCAGTTCAGTGTTTTAGGCAGCTCAGTGTTTCAGCCAGTTCAGTGTTTCAGGCAGCTCAGTGTTTCAGTCAGTTCAGTGTTTCAGGCAGCTCAGTGTTTTAGTCAGTTCAGTGTTTCAGGCCGTTCAGCGTTTCAGTCGGTTCAGCGTTTCAGGCAGTTTAAAGTTTCAGGCATGTTCAGTATTGCAGGCAGTTCAGTGTTTGGAAAGTTTCAGAGTTTTGGACAGTATTAGTATTTGTGTTGGAAGGCAAGTGCTGGCGGTATACTTGGTTGATTTGGAAATGGCAAGTCCCTCTCAGCAGGATCAGTCGAGCCTTCTGCCAAGTATAAGTGATCTGTAAGGATAGCTAGGCAGGTAGCTTTTCTTTCAGGATGGTAGGCTCGAGTTACTAGGAGTTGAGTAATCAGATGGGATATAAGCAAGCTAGTTCCAGCAGCTTCGTTTCAGTAGTGACCGGCACTGTGAGTGGCTGGAGTGATGGACAAAAGGGTGTTAGTTTTCCCAGATAGAAAGTTGGAGGCATTTCACAGGTCAGTTGGCCATAGCAAACTTCGAGGACGAAGTTTAGTTTAAGTGGGGGAGAGTTGTAACACCCGAGATCAGAAAGGTCAAGAAAAGAAAGGAAAAACCCTAAGTTGAAGAGGGTTGACTCGTCGAGTCCAGGGAGGAACTCGGCGAGTCGGAGCGGGATCCGGGTGTAAAGCAATTGACCGACTCGGCGAGTCCGCAAGTGGACTCGGCGAGTCAGGTCTGGGTTTGGAAACCCTAATTTCAGGACTTGGTACCCTATTTAAGCATCTTATTCTCTTTCCTAGGGCTCAGTTGCAGCCCTATAGTCCAGAACCAGAAACCCTAAGCCTCCATTGTTGCTCATTCAAGTTTTCTTGCCATTTTGGGTGGTTTGAAGGAAGAAGGAAGAAGGCACACATTGGGGATTCAAGAATTGGCAGTAGATCCAGAGTTTGTGAGGTCTTCTAGAGCATTTGAAGGTAATGAGTCGTGACCTTCCCTCTTTTGCATTTAGATCAACCTTTATCATGGGATTTGGGGCTTTTAGGACAAGTTCATGAACCATTTCGAGTTAGAAGCCCAGATCTGAAGTTGCTACTTCAGATCTATGTGTATCCAGGCCTAGAGAATTATAAAGCTTCAGTCTATGGGTTGATTGTTGAGCCCTTTTGTCTTAAACCCTAGTTTATGGTGAATGGTGCCTAGATCTCCTTCTCTACACGTAAAGTTTGCAACTTTACGTGGGGAATAGGCTTGGGAAGGGTAGATCTGCAGTATGGAGTCCATGCATGACTCAAAAGTCCTCTGCATGTATGGAGATCTGAATAGACTCGGCGAGTCCTTCGAGTGGACTTGGCGAGTAGCTTGAAGATGAGAAGGAACTCGACGAGTGGGATGAACAGCTCGTCGAGTCGGATGAAGTTAAGCATGAACTCGACGAGTTGGAAGAACAACTCAACGAGTTGGTGGAAGATTGCCCTGGACTCGGTGAGTCTATTAGTGGACTCGGCGAGTCAGGTCGCGAAACCCCAAACCCTTCGAGTTGAGACTCGAATCAGTGAGTCGGGTGGTGACTCAGCGAGTTGGTCAGGACAGGACTTGGAACTAGTTGGACTCGGCGAGTCATAGACTGACTCGGCGATTCGAGTCGCGAATAGAAAGACCCTGAGCATATGAACTCGACGAATCATTAGGAGGACTCGGCGAGTAGGGTTGACCTGGAAGGTTGACTTTGACCAGTATTTTGACCTTGACTAGAGTTTACCTAGTTGACCTTTGGAGGTCAGTTGGACTAAGTGTTAAATGGATATTGACAGCTCGGAGAGCTAGAGGAACAGCGGTTCAGGAGATTGTCGAGTAGCAACCAGAGGTTTATCAGCAGAGCTCAGCAGTTCAGGTGAGTTTCCTTCCAGTAGAAACGGGTCTAAGGCCACAATGCCTGCCCATTTAGCTAGTAGTAGTTTCCAGATTTGATCTGATGCAGTAGTTAACATGTTTGATGCCTTCGTGGCTTAGACAGGATTTATGCGTTATGTGAGCCGAGCTACGGCCCGATGTAGTATATGTGTGTTCATGCTAGTGGATATGTTCATGCTATGTTCAGTCAGCTTCGGACTTCGGTCCGATGTAGGGGACAAGGTCCCAGCCAGCTTCGGACTTCGGTCCGATGTAGGGGACAAGGTCCCAGCCAGCTTCGGACTTCGGTCCGATGTAGGGGACAAGGTCCCAGTCAGCTTTGGACTTTGGTCCGATGTAGGGGACAAGGTCCCAGTCAGCTTCGGACTTCGGTCCGATGTAGGGGGCAAGGCCCCAGTTAGCCCGGACTTCGGTCCGATGCAGTGGGCAAGGCCCAGTATGTGCTTTATATGTTATTGTGTGGTATGTGGTAGATTGGGGGAGCTCACTAAGCTTCGTGCTTACGGTTTTCAGTTTTGGTTTCAGGTACTCGGTTTTCAAAAGAGGAGCTCGGGAAGATTGCAGTGCACACACCATAGTCAGTTAGCCTGGGAACGTTTGACTATGATAATGATGCTATGTTTTGATTTAATACTCTAGAAATTATGTTATGACTTATGATGCGATTTTTATAAATATGATTTTAGTAATGTTTTAAAAGAAATTTTTAGTCGTGATTTTTGGGTCGTTACAGAAATCAACAAAGGTTTGATGCATTTTAGGAGAGGGTTGTAGAGCATTTTTAGTGTTCAAATGGGAGGTTTGGGTCGGTCACGACACCAAGTAAACTCAAAATGGAAAGACCTCCAAAAGAAATGTAATGCTTTTAATGGCATCTATAACTGTAAGATGAGATGTGTGGTTAGCGGGAGATCTGAGGCTGATGTTTTACAATCTTCACTAAGCGAGTATCGGAGGACTATTAACCAGAACGGTTTTCCTCGTCAACAAGCTTAGGAGTGGTTGAAAGACAACGCGAAATGGGCATTTGTTACAAAAGCGGGTGAAGACTCCCCGCCTCCTTCTTCAAAACGAACCAAACATCTTCATCCAACGCCTACACATCATCATCTAATCCATAATATCCTCCTGGATTCTCCCGCCAACAACAACAGTCATTTAGTGTTGAACACTCACCACCCCAGAGAAAAAGAAAAGGAAAGAAAGCGGCAACGACATCATCAAAAGAAAATGAAATGTTTGATCTCGTCAAACAAAATGACGACATCAAGACTGCAACTGAAACAGAGGCGGAACAGAGACAACGGTACCGGGAACAAAAATTGTGCATTCTCGAAGCTAATGAAGAATGAAAAGCTCAATTGTTGGATCAGGAGATAGAGAACCAAGATATGAAGTATTTTCTCCGGCCGCATGATCATTTGACTAGAGGTATTTTACGCACAGTGCTTGAAAGGAAATGACAAATTGCAACTAAGTATGGTTGGGAGTTGGAGAACCCATGAAGTTTAAAATGTTGACATCGTTTGACTGGAGAATCTTTCTCTTTATTATTATGTTTTTTATTTTAATTTTTCTTTTTATTAAGATTCTCTATATGTATCATTGTTTCATTATCTATATATAGTTATGTTTGTTTCATTATATATATATATATATATATATATATATATATATATATATATAAATATATATATATATATATATATATATATATATATATATATGTATATATATGTATGTATGTATGTATGTATGTTTGTTTCATTTTCTCTCTATCTTTTCTTTTTTGTCAAAATGAATCCAAACATTCGAAAAATAGTAATGGATGTTAACGATGATAGTTCATCATCTGAGGATGAACTTATTAACAATAATTTGTTACATAAATTGTCTCGTACTGCACAACTTATTCTTCCGAATAATGCTAGTTCAAGCAACATTCAATGGAGAAACACAATCCACAAAGATTGTTTAGAGGCTGAATGACTGCCGAAGAAGGTTTCGTATGAGCAAAGGTTTGTTTACGCAGCTTGTTGGTGACCTCGAGATGAATTATCCTTATTTTCAAACAACATGGGATGCAACAAATCAAAGAAGTTTCAGTACGCTACAAAAATGCACATCAGCAATACGTCAATTAGCGAAGGGTTATAACCCATACTTGTTAGATGAGTATTTGAATATGTCAAAAAGAACTTCTCGTGAAGCTCTTGAAAACTTTTTCTACGGTGTTATCCAAATGTACAAGGCTGAATATTTACGTCGTCCAACATCCACTGACATTCAACTTTTGTATGAAGCACATAAAGCTAAACATGGATTCCCTGGAATGCTTGGTAGCATTGACTGCACACACTGGAATTGGAGGAATTATCCAACGGAATTGAGAGGTCAATACATGAGGGGTGACCATCAGTATCCATCACTGATACTAGAAGCGGTGACACCACAAGATTTATGGTTTTGGCATGCATTCTATGGTGTATCCGATTCCAACATTGATTTAAACATCCTCTACCAATCACCATTGTTTGATGAGAAATATCATGGAACAGGACCCGATTGTTCATTTTATCTTAATGGTGAACACTACAAACATGGTTACTATCTTGCGGATGGAATATAGCCATCATGGGCTGTATTTGTGATGGCATATCCATATCCCGTAACCGACAAAAAGATACGGTTCAAGGCGGCGCAAGAATCAGCAAGAAAAGACGTAGAACATGCTTTTGGGGTCCTTAAAGGACGTTGGGACATATTAAAAATGCTTGCACGAGCTATGGCGGTGAAGAAAACAAAAAATATATTATACGTTTGTATTATACTACACAATATATTGTACGTTTGTATTATACTACACATTATTTTTAATATTATTTTAGAATTTTTTTGTTTAATTAGCATAAAAAAATGTTATGTTTTATTTTAATTTATATTTTCAAATTTAATTAAATAAAAAAGAATATTAAATGTTATTTTAGAATTTTTTTTTTCATTAGCAAAAAGAAAATGAAAAAAATATATTTTTTTTATTTTAATTTATATTTTCTAATTTAATTAAATAAAAAAGAATGATATGGAAGGTGGGTTGAATGGGTTGGAAAAGATAGGATTTCTATATGTTGTGGGTTGGAAAAAATAAAAGAAAGAGAAAATAGAAAAACTGATGTGACAATGGATTGAGTGAGTTGGGAGGGAAGGACTCCCTCCTCTCTTAGTAATGAAATTGAAGAGCATTGCTATTATGGATAAAAGATCAAATACCATGCCCAAATTAGTATTTGGTAGTGAGGATAGAATATGTTGCTATGCTCCAAAATTTGCTCATTATGTTATGTTATTGTGTCAAATATATCACTACAACAGAGTATTATAATTTCAAAAATAAGAAAGATAGGTCTATATGGTATAAAATTATACCGAGTGAAGTAGTTGTTTATGTATACATTGTAGGGTATGAGTCAAACACATTAAAACTTTTACTACATCAATTGTGGGACTCTTCCACTTCTATCATCCACATCATCAACAGGTCGAGAATAACTTAAATTTTCCTTCACAATTTCTCTATTTACTTTCACTTTTGATCTATTTTGTTCTTTATCTAAACCACCCAAAAGAAACTTGAGTACTTTTATCCATGGCTATAAGAAGAGATGATCCATAATTACAATATTTTGAAACTAGAATGCGAAATATGTACAAATATTACTAGAACAACCATTTGAAACTAGAATGGGAAATATGTGAACATATATTACTAGAACAACCAAAAAACTGACACATAAGAAAATATTTTAAGGTTAACTACAGATGCTCTTTGTATTATCTATCATTGTTATCAGGTCCTTAATGGGGCCCAAGACAAGAACTTCATGTTGACCTTAAGTACAAGTCACATTATAGGTTATATAACAGTGAAACAATGGGTGAAAGTAGGAAATTTTTGGACTTACGTTTACATGAAAGAAAGTATAGTTTTCTCTAACATTCCAAATCTTTTTGTAAATATGCCTAAAGAAAGCATAGTTTTCTTTGACCGATTTATCATAAAACTATAACTATTTATCACCTACTTATCATAATTAACTTATGTTTATTTTCAAAACTAACCTATCAACTATTTGTAGGCGATTTTCATTTGAATGAATGGTTCAATCTGATCCGATCAAGTGTATACAAACTTATTTTATTTTCAAAAAATAGATCTGAATATTATGAACTAAAATAAAATTTATTTAAAATAAACAAAATTATAATTATGTTGTACGACTTGTATCAATTTTCACTATCCAAATATCAAAAGTTGATACATTTTAAAGAAAAACTTTGAAATTAAAAACTTGAGTTGTCTAGTTTGCAACCACCAGTATTTGATATCCTCCGATTTTAGTTAACTTTAATAAAATAAATAAAAGTAAATGATTTACCCGTGAAATAATAATGTACAAAAAATGTTGAGAAAATAACAACATAATTTCATTCTATACAAATAAAAAACGTTACGGTTCATAAAAAAAATGTTTTAATTGTTTTTATGGACCAATCTTTCTGATAAAATTATAAATTTTAGCAAATTAATAATTGAATGCATGTATAGATTATAAAGAGTTATAATTATAATGTCCCAAAAACCATAGTGAAAATTTTCATTTTCAAAAGATATTTCCATAAAATAAAAAGGTATTTAATTCATTGTTTCAAAAGATAACCATATAATTCAAAGTATTAGTAACATCTCTCAAACAAAAATCAACATGATCATGCGTACGATCACACATTCACCTTCCCCCGATCCTCTAATGTACCTAAACCATTTAACTCCACAACTATAGGCCAAAGTTTAGTGAGTTTCCTAAAATACCTCACACAACAATACACATCTAGTGCATGCACACATGAACCTACAATCTGACAGAACCACCTCACAATGCCTACAGTACACCTGGACCACTTTCATTGGGCCTACATTCTAATTGGACCGCCTCACAAGGCCTACAATACACCTAGATCGCATGGGTATCTTGTCCTACAACACAAAGCAGGACCGCCTTAACCCAACCACAATATGTCGACATATGTAAACAGATAATAACCAGCAACACAAGCAATCATAACAGATCTATCAGACTAACAAATCATAACAACATCCTACATACAAGGATACATACTACAGTACAAAGTATAGTAAGAAAACTCACCTCCAAGTATAGCAGACAAACATCACAGCTCACACGAATCCAATAACGGGTACTACGAGTCACATATACAACAGACAAGGACCAATCCTCAATCTAAAGCCCAAGACCCTCAAGTTTACCTAAAGTCAAACTTGGTCAAAACTCAACGATCAACCGTTAAAGTTAACAACCCAAAAGTTAACTTTGTTGGCCATTACATTGTAGCCAAGCATCTGTCACGACGTGGCAACCTCAGGACAAAACAATTGCGGGAACACCATATGCCACAACATGGTTAGCATATTGCCACGTCGTGGGGACTATTCCTGGACACCTTAATAGATTAATCTCTAAATCTATTAAACCACACACTTATCTCTTCTAGAAGGCTTTCTTACACCCAATAATAAATCACAAAAATTGTTGCTTATAGACATACATGTCAATTCCATGTCTTGAACTCTAGATAGGTCAAAATGGTGAAAATGAGGTCAAAACCTCAAGAATGGAATTGAAACTCAATAATAATTTAGATCTAGAACAAGCAACTACAAGGGGACCTCAAGGATCCATAAAGTTGTTAACTTTATGGAATCCATCCACTCAAACTATCCCAAACTTAGAGAATAGAGCATGAAACCCTAGATATAGAAGAATAACATAAAAAGATTAGAACTTGAGGACTTACAATGGTCCATAATATAAGAAAAGAGGTCGTGAGGTAGCTTGCTTGTTGGATCTATACATAAGGAACACCTTATTTTTATTCAAGACACAAACAATCACCTCTTAAGCTTCAAGAACACAAAAATGGAGGCTAGGGTTTGCTTGGGATGAAAAGGAGGTGATGTAAGGTGAGGGTGTGCAAACCCTAGCCATTACATTTCTTAAATAGAGGCGCTGACCTTGAAAATTAGGGTTTTCATGCAGCTAGCCGCCACGTCGTGGCCAACACTCGGCCACGTTGTGGCGTCCTACGTGCTGCATCAGGTGATGTCAGGTCGTGGCAAATACATATCCATGTCATGGCCACCAAAAACCCCCTTTTTATTCTTAAGTCTTAAGTATCGTTCCGTTTTTGTGGCTCCAGGGTAAATTGAGAACCTAGACTTATATGTCTCCTCTAATAATGTATGACGGACTCCACCGGAAACTAGAACCCATACTCCTCCATACTGGATCAATAACCTCCAACTGTTGGTGATGAATCTATCAATCTGACCCCTGATCTTCTCCTTCTTCCAGTTTTCCATCTTAATTCCCTCGGCCTGAGCCTCCTTAATCAAATCCAAAAGTGGTGAAATTATGGTCATCCGCAAACATAAGCCTCGAATATAAGCACCAGTCGTCTTGCAGATAAAGGCATCCACAACCAGATTAGCCTTCCCCTGGTGTTAAACGATCTCACAACCATAATCCTTAACCATGTTCAAAGGCAACTGAGATGAAAATTGAAAAGAAGCCATGTATGTAACTTTTGAAAATCCACTGTCCCTAGAAGAATGCTTTTGTATGTGACTAACCCACTCACACTAATTGTTATGCATTGACATATTCTTTAGCATGAGATTGCCTAGTCCTGATTAGAAAATTATTATAAGGCTTGGGTGTTTATTTTATAATTAAGTGTCTCAATCCAAACTCCGTCCCTAGAAGCATACCTGATGTATGCATCAAGTTTCATGTTCTGCTGAAACATCGAGCATCACCCAGTGGCTTACCTTGATTGCATAGTCATAAGCGTAAGAGATACATGTCTGGTCCTTAAATAACAAAGGTTTATTCATATCCTTGACCTCCTATACTGTGGTATGACATGGTACCAATATAAATTGACGATGGATTATTTCTAAGATTTTCATTATCCTCTTCCTTGATGTTTATGATTGGCTGTAAAACAAACAATTAATGAAACATCTTTCCCCCATGTTAATGATCTTGCTATGACACTGATAGTGAGTAAGACATACTTATTGCTTATGTCAAGGAATTTTCATATTAAACCATACGGTAAGGGAGTTTTCAGCAACCCCACATACGCTTATGTACTAAACCTCATAAAAATACATTGCTTTACTATATAAAGATTGCGGTTAGGAGATTCACGATTAACACTTGAAGATGTAGATTCAAGATCGACGCAAAAGTTTTTATAAGGAAGCAAGAATATTGATTATCTTAGATCTTCGTGACAGTGGAAAAAAGTAATATTCATTAGGATGAAATAATAAACGATAATGGAGGAAAGAAAACATGGAGAGTAAAATGAAAATGCAGGAAAGAAATGTTATTGACGATGATATATTTATAAAGTGAAAACCAAATCAGGTATATTGACAAAGTTAAAACAACATATTTTATATGTTTAATACCTAAACTTAGATGGAGATGTAATGTATATTTTCTATCCCTATATATATATATATATATATATATATATATATATATATATATATATATATATATATATATATAGGGTTAGGATTAAATGTGAAAGGTAAATATAGTGTGAATGTATGATTTAATTTAGGCTCTTGGATAAAAAAAAACTAATGGCTAAGAATGGATGTTGATTTCTCTTCATTAATGATTAGATTTTTAATGAAAAGATAGAGAAAAACGTTAATAGAGTAAGTGAGTCATTGCTCATGTATTTTAGAAAAAGAATTCAATATGTTATTTGCATAAAAACCATTTCTTTCATTGAAGGCCTAACATCATTCCTTGTTATTAGGGAAGAATGTTGAAGATATTATCATTTGAAGATATGATTTTCCTTAAATTAAACTGAATTAGCCATTATGAAATATACTATATTCATCATTTGTAAACCTAGTTCAACATTCGACTGAGTGTTTATAATTGAAGTATAGAAGTGGAAATAAAGAATGACATGATCTTCAAGTTCAATATTACGATAAAGCTTCAAATCGCAGTTCAAAAACACAGTTGAGTTGATGCACCACTGAGGCTTGATGATGAAGATAATTAGGATTTTCTCACTCCACCACCACCAGGTATAAAGCTTTTCACTTGATTCTTAAAGAATGACGTAAAAGAAAGTATTAGTAAGTTGTGGCAGGCCCGGTTTAGGGCATGGGCAATAGAACAGGGCCTACAATTTTAAGGGGCCCAAAAAAAAATTAATAGTATATGATGTATCGGTTCAACAGCCCAAGCAATCCAACATCATCAGAAATCAACGTCAAACACTCAAACCTAAGAGGCAAAGACAGCAGCGATAATTCGTTCAATACATCATCGTGTTCGTTTTCTTTAAAAAAGTTTCGATTGCAACAATCAACGTCGACAGTCGATGAGGTTAGGGAAAAGGCAAAGCATCAGGGCATCAGGCCTCAGCGACAGCGTGCAGCAATCATCGAGACATCAGATAGGTGAGGATCGATTACTATTAGAGTCTTAGACGATTATCCATCTATCCTGTATTCTTGTTATCACTTTATCAATGATTCTTGATTCTTGATTCTTGGTCCTGCTAATTTAATAGTCTAATAGATTATGAGAAATTAAGGAATGAGGAATAAGGAATTAAGGATTATAAATTTGTAAATTATAATTGTCAATTCAATTGCATACTTGATTCTTGAATCAGTTGAAGGTTTAAATGAGTTATAGAATAAATAGATTATCAATTTTTCAGATTCATGGTATGTTTGATTCTTTATCTTTAACTGTTTAATTTTCAGATTCATGAATGTTATTCATGAATTTTTAATCGTTTATCACTATGTCATATTATCATATTAAATCTGAGTGACTGATTCACAATGTTGAATGAAATCAATGAATGATTTTGAAATAGATTATTAGAAACTGAAATTAAATTATGAGATTATGTTTATTGTATAATTGTTTATCAGAAATTTGGAATTGAGAAACCAAAGTGTTTAAAGAATCAAACTATGTTTATTGTTTGTAAAGTTGTAGAGATGAAGTCTATGAAGAGTTAGAGTTGATCAACCAATTTGCAAGTAGGAGAGCTTCATAGATTGTCAATAAAGTTTATCGTCATTTTAATAAAAAAAATTAGTTTATATAATTTAATTCGTTACACGTTAAGGCCTAAGGGCCTTTTTTATCCACCTCATCCTGGGCATTTGAATCCTCAGAACCGGCCATGAGTTGTGGTTCATTAATAAAAGTTGTTTTTTTTTAAGGTTCGTTTTGGTGAATATTTTTAATGATGCTTGTCTTCGTAGTAGTAATCAATTATTCTGAAATAATTTAATGTGTATCAATGAATTCATATAGAATGGACACTTGATTATTACTATGGTTTCTTTATGAAGTAATCTTATAGTATAATGATATCTATAAGACTTGATGGTTAGTACAATGGTTTAGGTTGAACAGGGATTATGTATAAACATATTCTTGCAGAATTCTTGTTTTTTAACAATGGTGTTGTGGATTGACTTCTCATAGAATGAGTTATTTAGTAGTTTTTGTGTTTTAACATAAAAGTTAAATTTACATCATGTAATACTAATGTTTTAAGTTATTTTCATTGACAGAAGTAGTTTTAATTGCACCACAACCCAAACACTACTGGTAGTTGTTTTAAATGCATCACAACTGCAGCCACATTCGGAAGCTGATCAAGAATTACCAATGGTAGAAATTCTTGGAGAAGAACAAGAGGCTATACAACCAAAAGAGACACAAAAGAATTTATTGAAAGGGGAAAGAAAATAAGAAAAAATAAATAAATACAATGTAGAAGCACAAAATCTAGTTTGATGAGTCAAATCTAGTTTTTCTTTTGGCATGTGACAAATGCATATTAGCCTTAGGTATCATAGGATTATGTCTCTCAATGAATTCATGAAAAACACATTTTCTTGTTATAGGAATAAGCTTGAATTGTAACGTCCCAAAATTCAAGACTAAAAATTTTCTTTTAATAAAACATTACTTAAGCAAAACCATCAATCCAAACATAATCAGAGTATTAATTTCCAAAACACAGGTTCATTATCAGAGTAAAACATTCCCAGGCTGTCTAATCTATGGTGTGTGCCATGCGATCACCCTGAGCTCTTCCCTCCGCTACCGGAAGTACCTGAAACCAAAACTGAAAACCGTAAGCACGAAGCTTAGTGAGTTCCCCACCCTACCACATACCATACATAACCACATACTGCACATACTGGGCCACGCCCGCTATTCTGGGCCTTGCCCCCTACCTCGGGCCTCGCCCGCTACAACGGCCCCGCCGCTCCAGGCCCCACCTGGCTTCGAGCCCCGCTTGGATACATATCTCTTTCACTTAGCCCTCGCCTGTCATAGGGCCTCGTCCGCTAACATATAATAGCACATAATCATACTGCAAAACATAAGCTAAACATATACAATGGATCATGTCCTAAGGCCTCGCCCTTGTCCTGCTACTGATGAGACATGGAACCCCGTCCATGCTCCTACTGATAGTGAGATACGGGCCCAGCCCACACTCACTCCTTCCCTAACTTGGACCTCGCCCCTGCTCTATTGCTAATGAGATGTGGAACACCATCCACACTCTGCTATTAGTGAGATACGGGACCTCGCCCACACTCACCTCCCTACCAAGCACATACATGTATCACACAGACAACAAGTATAAACTATCATATAAACCAATCCTTGGGCACCCACCCGCTATCATTGGACCTCGTCCTGAATATCATACTAGCATACTGTGCCTAGGGCTAACCCCCGGGTCTTCTACTCATAACTACATAGGCCAGCATTGTAGCCTTAGACCCATTCACACAAAGGGAAACTCACCTGCACTGGTTGAACTTGCTGATGATCCCACTAGCCGCTGCCCGGCAACTCTCTAAACTCCTGCTCCACCCGCTCCCCGAGCTTCAATAACTCAGAAAGTTTCCCCAAACTTCAGATCCAAGGCCAATCCTTGAAGCTTCAATGTTTCCCCCTTCTTCTTCTTCCTTCAAATCACTCTAAAATGGCTTGGAAACTTGAATGCACAACAATGGAGACTTAGGGTTCGTATTCTGGGTGAGAGAGGCAGTAAAGGAACCCTAGGGGAGAGAATGAGACGTTTAAATAGGCTCCAAGTCCCGAATTTAGGGTTTTCCTCGCACATACCAGACTTGCCGAGTCCACTTGGACGACTCGCCGAGTTGGTCACTTACTCCTCGACCCGGATCCCGCTCGGACTCGCCGAGTTCCTCCTTGGACTCGCCGAGTCGCCCCTAAAAATTAGGGTTTTCTTTCCTTTCTTGGCCTTCCAGATTTTGGGTGTTACAACTCTCCCCCACTTAAACTAAACTTTGTCCTCGAAGTTTGCTATGGCCCACCGCCTGCGATCTGCCTTCAATACCCCACCAATTATTCCAGCACCAGCTGCCTACCTTCGTTGGTCTTCCGCCCGGTCATTCTGACTAGCATCAATCCTTTCGGATAATCATCTCGGGTCAACCCTGACCCTGAACATTCTGGAAACACAACTTACTCAACCGACAATCCTTCTGGTACTCTCCGAGTACTGCAACTGAAACCATAAGGGTTCACTCCTTCTTTCCTTGCGCGATTTCCTTGCCTCCCCAAGGCAATGCTCCATAACCACTATTTCCTCTGTCACTGTGAAGATCCTATCTTCACCAAATCCATTACTCCCGCTACTTCCAGTACGGGTCATTATCGCCAGTATCCACTGGGCATTCCTTTCGGCTATTCCTTATCTGCCTTCCGGATGAACCGAGACCACCCTGGTCCCTACCAACCAATCAGCATCTGGATTACCCGCTTCCACCGGTAGCAAGTCCCAACACAACTCCTAGTCGCTCCCAGCGACTTTCGAAGACACTACGACTACCTATATCTGCTCAATCTATTCTGCCATACAAGCACTACAATTCCTGGGATCCCCGATCCCCTATCTGACACTACGGTCCCTACCAGGTCTCACCTGTGCTACTAAAACTCACGGGTCTCGCGCACGGGTCTCACCCGCCTCTATCCTTCTAGTCTCACTAGTCTAACCACTCTCGCACGGGCCTCGCCCACAGGTCTCACCCAACTATACTACTGAGCAACCCTGCTCTCAGGTCTCACCTACACTGTTATTCTCATACGAGCCTCGCCCACGGGTCTCATCCAACTACATCCAACTACAGGAAGACTCCCTATCATCCTCACTCACTACCCATTCTTGATCCCTATCTAATCACTAGGAGGTAAGGGCCTCACCCCAACTCCGCCAACGAAGCTACTATTGAATGTTACGGCTTGCCCGCAGTCTTACATCACCTTCTATCACCGTCTGCTAGTGAATGCTACGGCTGCCCCGTAGTCTGACAACACTTCCCACCACTGACTGCTAGTGAATGCTACGGCTGTTGGATTAGTGTCTAAGTCCATAACTATTTTGGTATGTACTTGACCCGATGGTGCATGGTCCTTTTGGGTTGCCTTCACCAAAGCAACTTGATTGGAGAAATAAATAAAGAGAGAGGTTATTATGATTTATTAATATGTTATAAGAATAATATATTAAAGGAGAAATCATATTTGTTTAATTAATATTGGTCAATAATTAATTAAGAATTAATTTTGTGATAAAATGTAATTAATTAAACTAGAGGGGCTGAATTGTAATTATGTGATAGTTGCAAAATAGGGCAATGGTTATCCTTGTTAAAGGATGGACGAATTCAAGGATAAGGATATCCTTAAAATCGTCCAAGGTCCAAGAGATAGGGATTTTCAAGGCTTATCTTATGGTTGCTTGATGGGCAAGTAACTAGATAAGGATAAGGACTGAAACCCTAATCCCAACCCTATATAAAGACCCCTAAGGCCTTAGGATTTCGTGCACTTGATCCCTAGAGCATCTAAGGACGAATTTCTACCTCTCTCCTCTCTCTTTATACCTTCTCCACTTGCTTATGGTGTTTGTAAGCCATTAGAGGCACTACACTTGTGGTGCTTGCTTTCAAGACTTAGGGTTTGAAGATTTAAGTTGTTATTACAATATAACAACAAGAGGTATGTGTTCTAACCTTCTACATGAATTTCGAAAATTGTAGGCCACATTAGGGTTTCTTTATGTGTTCATAATGTTGTGTATCTAATAGTGAAAACATAGATCCAAGTATTAGAGTTTGTATGAGCACATAGGATGTCTCAAGATTTCGAAATCTAGGGTTTGAAAAACCCCATGATTTTCGAAATTAGCCTCCTCCCCAAGATAAGATCCTAAATTTTAGGGATTTGGATTATCCCATATCTTGTAATTATCCTCTAATTGTTATATATGGTAATTATAGATTTTGCATTATCCTATCCTTATTTTCGAGATCTAGGGAGATAATTAAGGGATTAGGATATCTTAAATGTATAAATGGTAATTATCCTCAAGATTTAGATAATCCCTTATGATTTAATAATTAAATTAATAGTCTAATTCAAGATAATTATTAAATCAAGGTTTTTAATATTTAAAATTTTAATTTATATGTCATAAATTCGAAAATTTTAAGAGAAATTAAAACTAAAATGTTTTGAAAAGTTTCAAAACTTGCCCTCAAGTTTTAGAATTTAAATTTTGATTAAAAGTTTAATTTTGATGCATATTTAAATTCTAAACCCCAATGTTTTGAAATGTTTCAAAACTTGCCCTCAAGTTTTGGAATTTAAAAGTTGATTAAAAGTTTAATTAGGAATATTAAATTCTAAAACACTAGTATTGTTTTGAAAAAGTTCAAATCACACCCTTATGGTTTTATTAATTAACTAAGGTGTATAATTAAAAGAGGTTTAATAAATCCATAAAAGTTTAGGTTAACAATTTAATTGAATTAAAAGTATAATTGTTAAATTAAACCACCTAGTATTTTAAAAGTTGTAAAATACACCCTATACTATATATATAACATTAAAAGTCTAACATTATATATATGTATGAGTAAAAGTCAGTCTTACCATTAGTAGGCCTCATTCACAAAGCTGGTCTATAAGGGGTGTTTAAGGAAATTGCCTATAAAATGGCGATTGAATGGGTATCCACTCTTACCCACCGCACTCTTGACTAGTGGAGGGTCATTAGCCGAACGGGTAGGATAGGACGAAACCTTCCATTATAAGTATAATGAATTATTAAAGTAACTAAATGTTTTCATAAAATTCCCAATCTTAGTTACTTAGGCAAAAGTGAATTGATGCAATTCCATGAAATTACACTTTGTGCCCTTAAAAAGACGTTAGTGGAGCGTGTGTAGTTTACCGGCACACTAAATGGTTCTGAGCAAAGGTAGCAAAGGGTGACTCAATGTTTGTCATAGTTTGGTGGAGCGTGTGTGGTTTACCAGCACATCGAATAGGTGACTGTAACATGTGAGGGCACCATGTAAGTTCGCATGGTTATTCACACCCGCTTTGTGATCCTCGGCATCCCAGTCACAAACAAGAGGGGCATATCGAGATTTAAACATGCCATTGAAAGTTCAATGAATCTCAAAGGATCTAGGAGTTTTCATAGATTTAAAACTTAAATTTCTTTTTCATTTTTCGTGGTGAAAATTAGTGAATCGTCATTCACTTACCTTCAAATATTCTGCAATTAGGGTTACGGCATCCCTCTCCCGAGTTGTAGAATATTATGTTGGGTCCTAGCCTTAGTAACTCATTTGGGTGATTTACTAAGGACTCAATCAATCAACTAACTTGAATTTGTTTTTCTCCCGTTTTGTAGATGTCAAAGTTCGACAACTATGGTCTTCCCAAATCCCGTGGAACAAGCATTCCACATAAAGATGGTATTCCACGATTCAATCGAGCGAGAAATCATGCTTCACTTCTTCCTCCTCCTCCTATTATTCTCCCCAACCCACAAGATCGAAGAATTGAAAGGTTCAATATCACTAAAGCCCTATTGGAAATGAAACATGAAGATGGTAAACCCGTGTGTGCCCATGTGCTAGGAATGAATTCACACATTGATAGGTTGATAATGTTGGGTGCGTCATTCCCAGATGAGTTGGCTGTGAATTGGGTTTTGCAGTCACTTCCTGAATCATATAATGAGTTCAAAAGAAAGTATTATATGATGGATCATGATGACAACCTCATTGACCTAACTTACATGCTCATTGCTGCTGAATCAGAAATGATTTGGCGAAGCAATGGAGCGTATTTGTTGGGAAAGTCAACCAACCATGCTTCCGAGGACGTTCTAGGAGAACCGACCTACGTTTGCTGCCAAAAGAAAGGGTGTTGGATACAAGTCTGCCCAAAGAGCCTGAAGAGTCTAGAAGATGGGAGAGTCAAAGAGTATGGCTGCGCTTCAGGTAAAATCCACTATCTAACTCCATTAAGTTCCTATTCATTGATTCTTAATACATAATGTGATAAGATTGCATTTGAATGTTTTGCAAGATCGGTGAAAAGAAAGGAAGCTTGGTGAAAGAGCAAGATGAATCTAATCACAAGGAATGGATCTTGATCGCATGGACTTGAAGATTAGATTTTGAGCTTAGATAGTTATGATAGAGTTGTTAGAAATTTTTTCTTTTGAAGTACATAGTTTTCAATGGATTTTGCATTGTAAGGACAAATGTTTTCCGCTGCTTTTATAAATAAAATAAATTTTCGTTTGACTTATTTATTTATTTGTTTATTTCCTTTCAATGAAATCGTTATGAAAATTGGTGTTTGAATATTTCTACAACAAATGGGTATGATTCTTATTTATGGTGTTTATGGAAAAGTCGAGAATTTACCAAATAAGGAGAGTTTCTCATCGCCCAAGTTTCAATTGGATAGAAACTTGGAATCATGCAGCGTGGATGCACGATGAATGAGAAATTTCGTATTTGGAAATTAGACTAATTCATTGACAAAGTGTCAAGTGAAGGACTAGGAGATCGAGTACACAAAGTTGTGTGTTGATCAAAGTCCACCATAAGAGTAACAAGATATTCGTCATGATTTACTAAAGGTTTAGTAAATATGATTATACTTATAAGATTAAGTGTAATTCGGAATTGATTAAAAAGGTTTAAATCAATAGCATACGAATAAGAAGAATCAAGTAGGCAGAAAGATAAAAGTTTCTCCATTCTAAGAAGAATGGAGAGTAGCTTTTATGCATTATGATAAGTCTTAATGATTAAGAACCATATCTCAATTGATCCTCTAAGTGAGTCTTAGTACAATTGTATGTTTAAGAAGAGGAATCAAGAATTGAAGAAATGGTAAAATCAAGAAGTCAATCATACTTCATTCCAATAACAAGTCTTAAAGTTAAGATTGTGATATTGAGTGAATAGTATTAAGAAGGTTTATGACATTCATCAATTGTGGAAAGTTGTGATGTCTTGGATAAGACAAAGACCAACTAAGACCAAAATTATGAAGTGTTTTGTTTTGATAAAAGCTACACTAGCTCTTGAATATTTGTTTGTCAAGAAATGTTTTGACAAGAAAATCATATATGTCAAGGAGTCATTGGGAGTCTTAATAGTCTTGAAAAGTGTCAAGAACAAATCAAATAAACCTTATCGATCATCACTAGCACACGAGTTGAGGTTTACAACCTATCGTGTTGACATTATTTTGTTTCTGTGCCAATCCAATCGAGTTAATCATGCATGTGAATCCTATGAGTTCTCATTTAAATGCATAAAAGGCAAGGACCTTGATCAATGGAAAGTACATTGATAAGAAAAGGTGAGCTGCTTAACTACTTGGAAGACATGGTGGGCAGCTGTGCTACCATAAGGCAAGAAATCGAGATTAAGAAAGTTCGATCCATATGAGTTTGAATTTGTCGTAAACTTTGGTTTTAACAAATTCACATGGATAGGAACAAATACACCGTTTAAATCTAAGTGTCATAAGATTTCCTCCTTCATAAAAATGATTGTGAGGAAATGCTTTCACTAAGAAAGACTTAAGAAGATAGTGATTGTAAAATTGCATTCTCGAATTCGATTATGGTTACGGTATCCCTTTCCATAATTTGAATTGTGAGGTTTGGCAATTAGTCTTAAGTGTTTAGACACACATATGAACTATCGAAGGCAAAGGTGTATAAGTTCAAGAAACCATGATAAAAGATTATCAAAGCACTAAGTATTAGAAACATGAACTTAAGAAATTCAATAAGTATTGTTTTTCTGAAAGTTAAGCTGTTTCTGAATACATCTCAAAGCTAATGGGAGCATAACTGTTATGTTTATAATAATCATCATGATAGTGGGAGCGTAAAAGTTATGATTATATGATTATTAAGGCACCTATTGCAAGTTGGCAATATTAATTATAGAAAACAAGAGTTATACCTTGCAAAGTCGTAAGGGTTGTAATGTTGTTTTGCTATAATTAAGGGAGAGAATATTATGCTTCATTTCAAATCTAAAGGATTAGGTTGAGAAATGTTAATAAATTTAGTCAAAGGTAAATAATGTGTTCTTAAAATTTCGATTATGATTACAACATTCCTCTTCACAATTCGAATTTTGAGAATATAGCAAATAAAACATTATGCGTCGTGTCCCATACGCTTCGAGTATAGGATCGATTGCAAATGCTTTAATGTTTGACCATTCTAAAATTTTCCAAATGTCTAGTGCATTTAGAGGGAAAAAGGACTAGAATCGGTTTAGACTAAAATAATTAAACAACTATCAAAGGACAATCCAAGTTCGACGAGGATTGGTTGCTTGTGAGTAGTTGGAAGTATAGTATTGGAAGATATGGAAATGTTTTCATATTGGATGGACCATATCGACATTATTAGGAATAGATAAGATTCTATTAAGAATAAGTTGTCATATGGAAAATATGGAAATGTATCCACATTGGGAATTGAATATTGATTATCTATGACTAGATTAGAAACTTTTATGCAAAAGGATGTTCAAAGGAATGTACTTTGAGTGAGAGACATCATATCTAAGGAATTGTCTTGTAACAATTTCCGATAAAAGACTTTGTAATATCATTGGCAATAGTCTTTGTGACTTTTGTGCAGTGACATTACGAAAGTATAAGTTGCATAGAATGTTAGAATCTAGCATA
Source organism: Lactuca serriola (assembly GCF_051521515.1). Classification (NCBI taxonomy): domain Eukaryota; kingdom Viridiplantae; phylum Streptophyta; class Magnoliopsida; order Asterales; family Asteraceae; genus Lactuca; species Lactuca serriola. The sequence goes on from NC_136409.1 coordinate 156,879,733, forward strand.
TTCTATAAGTAGCAAGAATTTGATATTCTTTCACTTATGAAAAGGATTTGGAGTTGTGAAATGAGAATGATTGGAAATGTGTTCAATGTGATCTATTTCACAAAGTAAGAACCATAGGTAAACATTGTGTGCATGCTAGGAGCATGGGACAAGTGTTGTAATTCAAGTAAGAAGTTGATTACCCGAAACGACAAATAATGAGTAATCAATATGGTGATAAATAAAAGGCGTTTGATTTATACTCAAAGGTTTAAGGCCATATGGGATTAGTATTATTCTTGTGTTTCACATTTGCATGTTTTGACTTCCAGAATAATTGTGTTTATTAAGAATAATCGAATTATTCGAACGAGCCACAGTCATTCATATGTTGGAAGTAGATATGAATGAAGACTGTCGTAAATTGGTGTGTGGATTGTCTAAAGAGCATTAGACATAAGCAAATGTTTGCTGCAACGTTCATGAGTGCTTATGAATATGAATTTGAGCATTGGATTAAACCCACGCTCACTTGGATCACTCCATGAATTGTATCACGAGTGATTGGTGAGACGATAACATCTTATATTCTTGAAACCGAGATGTGTGAGTTGTATCTTGCGAATCGGTTGCACATTGATAATATGTAAACGCACTAGTAACTTGGTGTTATAAAACATATTGTTGTGTGTGATTCAGTGCGTGAGTGCAAGCAAGCATTGTATCAAAGTTTATCCATTCCTTTTATCCAAGGTAGGACAACAGCGATATCTTTTGGGCCCCTCGATGATTTAGTGATGACAAACGTAAATGCTCGGCCGGGCTAGGGCTAATTTGATTTGTTCAATTAGTCAGTCGTCATAAATCGGAAATCGAGATATAGTACAAAGAGAATGATTTGAAATCATATCTCATATGATATCTAGAATGGAGGAATATATGATCCCTTATCTAAGGACACGCGTATCTGATAGGATCAGAGTTGACAGCGGCTTTGGAAAGCTACAATTGCAGATCAGGATCTGAAGTCATACGCATAATAGTTATTAGACTTATCCAAGTGGGAGACTGTTGGATTAGTGTCTAAGTCCATAACTATTTTGGTATGTACTTGACCCGATGGTGCATGGTCCTTTTGGGTTGCCTTCACCAAAGCAACTTGATTGGAGAAATAAATAAAGAGAGAGGTTATTATGATTTATTAATATGTTATAATAATAATATATTAAAGGAGAAATCATATTTGTTTAATTAATATTGGTCAATAATTAATTAAGAATTAATTTTGTGATAAAATGTAATTAATTAAACTAGAGGGGCTGAATTGTAATTATATGATAGTTGCAAAATAGGGCAATGGTTATCCTTGTTAAAGGATGGACGAATTCAAGGATAAGGATATCCTTAAAATCGTCCAAGGTCCAAGAGATAGGGATTTTCAAGGCTTATCTTATGGTTGCTTGATGGGCAAGTAACTAGATAAGGATAAGGACTGAAACCCTAATCCCAACCCTATATAAAGACCCCTAAGGCCTTAGGATTTCGTGCACTTGATCCCTAGAGCATCTAAGGACAAATTTCTACCTCTCTCCTCTCTCTTTATACCTTCTCCACTTGCTTATGGTGTTTGTAAGCCATTAGAGGCACTACACTTGTGGTGCTTGCTTTCAAGACTTAGGGTTTGAAGATTTAAGTTGTTATTACAATATAACAACAAGAGGTATGTGTTCTAACCTTCTACATGAATTTCGAAAATTGTAGGCCACATTAGGGTTTCTTTATGTGTTCATAATGTTGTGTATCTAATAGTGAAAACATAGATCCAATTCTAGGGTTGCATGCACACATAGGATTGTTTGTACAAAACCCATCAACGGCTGCCCCGTAGTCTTACAACACCTTCCACCACTGACTGCTAATACGAAAGCACCCCGTGCTATCAGTTCTCAAGATCCTCCTTCTGACTCACTCGAGTCCTACAGGCGATCCTCCAACCTGAATTCCCAACCACATACTAACCATCACCAATACACACACTTGGCTAAGGGGGGGTTTCTCAAACTCCTAACCCTGAACTCCTCAATCCATAAAACGCTGTACCACTTCTTTTCCTTCTCGGAGGTCGCGCACTCATTCTGGATCTACGTGCTCTTGCCTTTGCACGCTCGGAGGATTCTCCCCCACTTCGATCCTGCTTAACCCTTGCTGCTCAATGCTCGAAAAGAAATCCCAATCCTCGCTATCATTCCATAATCAACCTACTGAGGAACCCCAACCTTACCATAGCTAGGGATCTAACTGGTCCATTTCTACAACTATACGACCCCAAACTAGCGAGACATACCAAGTCCCTCCCAGGCATGCTACAGTTACTGCACCCTAAGTAACCTTCTCCAATAGAACCCATCCCTTAACTACGAATCCAATATCCAAGGTATGCAGATGGCATATAACTCGATCACAATCAACCGCACAAAAATAAAATACTCATACCGATAATGATGCAGAACCATAAAAATATAATCATGCACAAACAAAAGAACTGAAAACGGAAGTCACATACCTGGAACATCCGGTGCTGCTCGCGTCTCCAAGGTAGTCATCTGAAAAGCCCTGCCTCCTACCGCAGGCGCCTCTGCACGGCCCTGACGGCCGCCTGTGATCCTCAAAGTTATAGGGGCAGGTGCCATCACCCGTCCTGCTGAAAACAAACTGGGGCACTGGGCCTTCTTGTGACCCCGCTGATTGCAGTGAAAACGTATCAAGTCTAATCCTTGTGTCGTGGTAGCAGTACAATCCCTGCTAAATTGACCAGTCCGACCGCACTTGAAGCAGCCAGACTCGCCACCGCTACCACTCCTGCACACGCCCCCGTGCATCCTGCCACACTTTCCGCACCGGCTGCGGTCCTGATAATCCCTCGATCTCGAATCCGATCCCTTGGGCCTTTTGCCCGAACTAGCGGCTACCTGAACCTCATCCGGCTTCCTCTTCCGGATCTGCTCCAAATCAATTTCCCTCTCTCTGGCCCGAGAAATCATATCTTCCAGAGTCTTACAATCGGACCTGCTCACGAACTCCCTGATGTCAGCCCTCAACATCTCGTGATATCGGGCCTTCTTCATCTCCTCATCCGCGACATACTGCGGTACAAGAAGAGCCCTCTCCCTGAACTTGGCGGTGATCTCCGCCACAGTCTCAGTGGTCTGTGTCAAATCCTGAAACTCCCGTGCCAACTGCTGCACCTCAATAATTGGCGAAAACTCCGCCCTGAACCTGGCCAAGAAATCGCTCCAAGTCATCGCGTCCAACACGGCATCATCCCCTAGAGCATGACCAATCTCCTCCCACCAATCCCTCGCTCTGTCCTTCAGAAGATAGGAAGCGAGTCTGACCTTGTCCTCCTCAGGACACCGGCTCGTACGGAACGCGTTGGCAACATCAGCCAACCATCTGCTGCTAGCGATGGGGTCCCTAGCCCCATGATAATCTGGTGCCCCACAAGCCCTGAACTCCCGAAATGTCAAGGTACGCGCTCCCATCAATGCCATCATCTCAGTACGGAAGGCTCCCAGCCTCTCATCCAAAATCTCCAATATACCCTCCTTGACCGTGCCAAAGATCACAGGAGTCTTATCTAGAATACTACGCGTAACCTCAGCTGATATCAACTCCCTCATTCGTTCCTCGAGCTGCTTAACCCCTGAACCCGAGCCTGATCCCTCTCCAGCGCCTGATCCGCCCGCTGGTCTCTCACGCAACGTCACCATGCTGAAAATATAATACATCCTCAATAAAAATAATGATCACTGCTGCGAGACCAAACACACCCTACCAGGTTCCCGGTCTTGTCTTGGCCTTTCTCGAATCGAGTACGGATCCTCTGCTTTCAGCAGTACGGGTCCATACTACCTTCCACATCTATCCGTACTTTCCTCAGGAATTGCTTCGACTCCACCAGGTCCCTTATCCACTACTACTGCTCCCAGCACTATCTCATCCTAGGCTTACCCTAGGGAAACCTCTGACTCAACTCAAACCAGTCCTCAGCTGCTGAAGGTCTCCTTGTGATGCCAATTAGCCATCACCTGGATACCATCACATGTGACGAGGCTCAGATAATCCTTCAAGTGAAGGACTCGTCCCTATAACAGTTGGAATCAAAGGAGAGCTGCGCAATAGGACCAAATCCAGCACTCTGAGATTATTCAACCCTGATCACATGTGACGTGTCGTATCCACCTAATGGCTAACTCCCATTACTCAGAATCCCATAATGCATAGAGCAAGCAGCATTCAGACAAGGGAAAATCTAACCATGACATACTCAAGCAATCATACCCACATAGCAAGAAACTGAACTAGCATGCAACACAAATTCATAGACTCACACAAACTCATAAACTCAGGCATAACTTAAACAGGCTATCCTACTACTTTCAAATCAGCACTATCATGCAGCTCAAAAGCATATATAACAGGCACATAAGGCATCATCCCTAGATCCTTAGTCCTAATCTAGCTTGTTGTTCTATTAACTGATAATCATAACATAAACCTGTATGGGTATTTTGGGGTACTTACTTGAGCTCGGCTGATTGCATGCACCACACCCCTTTTCTCTTTTCAAAGTTCTTTTCTTTCTGAATTCTTTTTGCTTTTCTAAAACTATTTTTCGTTCTCAAAATTCTTTTTACAAAACTGTCTTTTCATTTTTTTTTGAAAACTTTTTATCCGACCCCTCAGTTTGAGTTCAGGCACACCCGAGAGTATGCCCGAATCCCTCAAACCAAGGCTCTGATACCAACTTGTAACGTCCCAAAATTCAAGACTAAAAATTTTCTTTTAATAAAACATTACTTAAGCAAAACCATCAATCCAAACATAATCAGAGTATTAATTTCCAAAACACAGGTTCATTATCAGAGTAAAACATTCCCAGGCTGTCTAATCTATGGTGTGTGCCATGCGATCACCCCGAGCTCTTCCCTCCGCTACCGGAAGTACCTGAAACCAAAACTGAAAATCGTAAGCACGAAGCTTAGTGAGTTCCCCACCCTACCACATACCATACATAACCACATACTGCACATACTGGGTCACGCCCGCTATTCTGGGCCTCGCCCGCTACAACGGCCCCGCCGCTCCAGGCCCCGCCTGGCTTCGAGCCCCGCTCGGATACATATCTGTTTCACTTAGGCCTCGCCTGTCATAGGGCCTCGCCCGCTAACATATAATAGCATATAATAGCACATAATCATACTGCAAAAATAAATATACGCTCGGTTTAACATTTTTATATTTTTTTTCGTTTTATCTTTATTTCGGTTCTTTTAATTAATTTTTTTTACTTTTTTACTTTTTTTTTCGTTCTTTTAATATTTTTACTACATATTTGTAGATAGTATGGTTTTTTCTTTATTTATTTTATTTATCTTTTGATTTTTTGTTTGGCTTGTTTTGATTTTTTAAACTAAATATCGGTTTGAGTTTTTAATGTTTAACAATTATAAAATTTTAAATAAGAAGAATATTAAAAATCATAATATTTTATGTTAATACTTTTTTTAATCATATTATTTTTAGATCATAACATTTTGAATCAAATTATTTTGAATCATAATAATATTATGCATCACATATTTTTGGATCATATTAATTTGGATCATAATATATTGAATTAAATAAAGTTTTTGTTTAATACAACATTTAGATCATTTTATTTTTTGAATCATAAAAAATATAGTAATTAATGATCATTAAATATTTGAGTCAAAATATTTTTAGATCATAGAAAGTTAAGAATCATAAATATATGGAATCATAAATAGTTTGAATAATCTTTATTTAGATCATATAATTTTCAACATTTTTTTGAAAAAATTAATATTTTAAAATCAAGTTTGGTATCTAAAACACCTTATTTTTAAAAAAAATTCATTTTACAAAATCGTTAGAATAGTGAGTGGAAGTATTTCTTAAATTTTTATAATTTTTAGAGAACCTTTTTCTGAGTTTTTTATATAGATAAAAAATAAAAAATGATTTTTTTTTTTCAAATTTTCATGAATGTATCATTTTGTAGATAATTAAATTTTAAGAACTTTGGTTTTTTCTAAAAATCAAAGAAAAAAATTTATGATTGAAAAACTAAGTGGATGGAAAAACAAACCCACCACTCAATAAGGGTTACATTTTGGGTGGACGTGCATCAGTGCCCGAAGATGCAAAATGGGCAGAATTTTCTTTTTCTTTTTTTTTTTTAATTTTTTTTGCTTTTGTCACTTGTACCCTTCAAACAACTAACATGTTCGAAAATTATCAAAATCTCGCAACTAATTACCAAAATGTCATCATCTCGCGAGATTTTGAAGATAAATAAAATCAAATATTGGCCATTTTGAAGATAATCACGGTTCCTACCATTTTTTAAGTTTCTACTTGATCACACACACACACACACACACACACACATATATATATATATATATATATATATATATATATAAAGGAAAATTTTCTTTCTAAAATAGGAAATCTAATACAATAATATTTAAATTTTAAGTCGTCCAAACCTTTAAGACCATCTCATTACCAAATGTTTGGTTGGTTGCCATATTTCAATTAAAAAAAATAAAGAAGTCCTTTAAAAGTTGCTCCACCAAACCTCAGGTTGTCATTTTCATTTCTTTTTTATTTATTTATTTGTTATAACTCTTTTACACTTTAAACATTATGTTGTAATTAGTTTAATTTTATTTTTATTAAAAAAAAACAAAACACACTAAAATACGTAAAATAATTTTGTCTACAAATAAAGACCAATATTGATATATTTTAAGAATTTTTTTATATTTTTTTTATCTTGTCTATATAATCTTAAAATAGTAGAAAAAATTGGGTTATAAATTGAAAAATATATAATATTTAGATTGTATAATATTATGAAAATCAATTATAAATAATATAAAAGTTTGGTTTGGGTTGGGTTGTTAATAGGTGTGAAAAGTTGGTTTAGTTGGATTGTATAGGTGGAAGAGAGATAAATTATTTTTTTAATTGATTATTGGGTTGGTTTTGGTTGTGAATAGGAGTAGTCTAAGATGAAGTGATATCAACCACCAATAAAATAATAAAAAAAATTGAAATCGTCCAAACTTTTAAGTTGAGAATACAATTAACCAATGCATATACTTTTTTATATCTACCAGGAATTTTGACCCAACTCTCTTTAATCGATGATTGAGTATGGTGAATCAAAAAATTGGCAAATATCTCTCGATTCCGGCTAGCCTTCCCTAAAACTATACATTGCATTTCTCTCTTTAAACATTAATCTCCACCATCGTTTCGACCACTATCATTTAACTTATCAATTTCATGTCTTTCTTATATATGTTTTAATTGGATTTTCAGGACTCCGGTGAAGTCGGCACCACCATTACCACATTCTGTTCCGGTTGCCCCCTCCATGTAAGATTTTGATAGTGCCGAATTAATGGATGACGAGTCCCCTGTAGAAACTAGATATGAGAGATAGATAAACGAGACTAATACTTGAGACAATTTTCTGTTCTTTTTATCCGATGCAACTTACGATGCATTTAAAGGAAATATTGCAACTAACTTAGACTAGGAATTAGAAACGTGCAAGAAGTAAATAGCTAACATAATGTTCCTAAGAAAAAGGGGAATGTGGCAAATGCAAGCATACTGGAAAAGAAAACATGAGAACTAGTTTTTTTTTTGGAACGACAAACTAATATAATCTTAAACTACTCCTAAATCGACTTATGTCTCCGACGAGACTTGAAGCCTCAACCTCAAGGAGGGAGGGCATTGTCTATGTCTCCGATGAGATCGTGTGTATCAATCAGGGCCGGTCCAAAGCTATGGTGGGCCCAAGGCGAAAAGAAAAAATGGGCCCTCTAAAGTCATAAATACAATAAAAATTAGTTCGAAATAGAATGCTATAAAATTCACTATTAATATTTAAAAACACAAATATGGTCACAACATTACAAAAACAACTAATTTAAAGGAAAATATTTCTCCTAGCCTTTCTAGATGCAAAATCATTAATAATACTATCCAAATCAATTTTATCTAACATGTATTTCTCTATACATAACATTGCCAATCCGTTCAACATTTTTGCGACATCGACGATCTTATATAATTCTTCAATAACTTTAACTTTGAAAAACTTCTCTCTGCAGATGCAACAGTTACAGGAATGGTTAACAAAATTCTATATGCAATAAAAGTATTTGGGTAACAATCAACAGCTTTAACAAAGTCCAAAATATCAACAACATAAATTATATCATTAGGTAAAGTCATTTTTAACACTTTCAATTCTGAAAAAAGTTCACTGAATCCACATCAGAAACATTTTCTTTAGAAAAAGTAGTAGCAAACTTTATACAACTTTCTTTAAGTTCACTTTCACTTAATGACTTTAATTTCTTTGAATCAATTAAAAACCCAAAAATACTTTCAAAGTATGTTCAAATCTATTTTTTAATGAAACAACTGCTATATCCACAACAATCAAAAAATAATTAACTTTTAAATACTCTTCAACCGATTGTGTTTCTTCTTCATGATCACTTTCATCAAATTGTTTTTTTCTAACAATACAACGTTTTGATGGAAATGTGGCTCTACACCCATATCAAGTGCAATAGTTTTAGCAATATTCATACTTGATGTAAAACCTTCATTTCTATAATTTTAAAAAAACTTCATAATATTTTCTATTTGGTTAATAGTAGTATCAATACAAATAGATTTAGATTGCAACTTTTTACTTACAATATTAATTGCAAATAAAACTTCATACCAAATAACCATACCAACTAAAAATTCAAATTTCCAAAAAGATTTAAGTAAGCTTTTAGCTTCGCTTTTTGACTTTGGGTCATCACATATTTTACTTAATTTTAGCAAAGGACCCTTTATTTGAGGAGCTTGAAATCTAATTGTTTTTTATACTTTTAATCCTACTTTCCTAATGAGTATTAGATAATGATTTTAAGGTTAAAGTTGGAACATTATCTAACAATATTTTCCATCTTTTAGTAGAACTACATAATAATGTATAAAGGCGTTGCACAATTCCAAAAAATGTAACAACTTTTTCACAAGAAAGTGTCATATCACTAACCGTAAGGTTAAGACTATGACAAGCACAATGCATATATAAAGCTCTAGGATTAATTTCAATCATTCTTTTTTGGTGTTTTCCTTTCATATTAGACCCATTGTCATAACACTTAACCCCTTATATCATCCACATTAAGATCTAACAATTTCAAAGCATCTAATAATTCATTAAAAAGTCTCAAACCAGAAGTATCATCTACTTTTAAAAATTCTAAAAAATATTCAAAAACTTGTATTTTTTTTAGAAGAAAGATTCACACATCTTACAATCAAAGACATTTGCTCTTGATGACTCACATGGGGAGTACAATCAAGAACTATAGAAAAATATTTTGCCTCTTTAACTATTTTAATGATAGAATTTCTAACCGCGTCACCTAAAATAGAATTAGTTCATTTTGAATTTTATAGCCAAGATAATGATGATGAGTTTCATTATTTTCAATTCTTCTTATATGATCTTGCATTATACCATCATATTCAACCATCATTTAGATTACTCCTAAAAAGTTACCATTGTTATCTTGAAAAAGTTTTTCATTAGACCCTCGAAAAGCCAAATTATATTTAGATAAGAATTTTACAGCTGCTATTATTCTTCTTAATACTTGTCTCCAACGTTTTTTTTTCTTTTATTATTTCTTGTTGTAATTCGTTATCAATTGTAAGGTTTTTATCTAATCTTCGTTTTGCTTCATTCCAATTACTCATACAAACAAAATGTTCATTACCATTTTCATGTTCTTTAAGTCTCTCGCTAAGATGTTTCCAATCATTATATCCTTCATTTGTTAAAAAATCTATTTTGATTAGTAGATTTAAATATTTTACAACAAAAACAAAAAACTTTATCTAAATTTCTATAGTATACTAACCATTTTTGATCATGTGACAAACCATTATTTAACTTTCTTAGTATAAAATGCATAAGAAAAATGTCTAGAAAATTTATCTTTAGGAAACACAAGATTCATTTCTCTTATTGGCCCTTTTCAATTAGAATATCTCTTGATTTAATATCAAGAGTATCCCAATTTCTAGGGTCAAAAATATCTCTAGATTCATTTACATTAGTATTTTCTACATTTATATTAGTATCATGTTCATTTAAATTAATTTTTTCTTCATTCAAACTAGCAACATTTTCATTTATGTTTTTATCTTGTCCATTCAAATTAATATTTTCTTCATTCAAATTATTAACATGTTCATTTAAAGTAATGTTTTCTTCATTAACACTAGCGACATTTTCATTTAAGTTAGTATCATGTACATTCAAATTAATATTTTCTTCATTAGAACTCATTGGTTTTAAAAATTTAACCATAGACCCTTTTTCTTTTTGTAAAGAAGCCTGAACAATTTTTCGTTTTTTTTTTTTTTTCGTTTTTCATTACCGGATAAATGTTTTTTAGAAAACATTTTATGATTGACAATAAAGTAAACTACTTTAAGAAAAGAATACAACTGATTTCTTTGACTTCTTTGTGAAATATGTTGAACTGTTGAAGCCTAATATTAAAATAAGCTGTAAAAATCAATAACAAAAAACATTAATACGATAACTAAAATAATATCAAAATCAAATAATCAATACATCATATTACAATGTTACCTTGTCAATTACTCAAGTAAGATATCTAATAGTGTAGAAATACTTTGAAGGTTTGAACTTTGAAGCTGAAATTCTGAAAGAATAAAGTCACAAGCAAAACATTAGAAATTTTGAAGGTAGAAACATTTATTTTCACTAATTTAGAAATATGATACAGTAAAAGAATAGAACAAATTGCCAAAGCAAATATCCAAAATATCCAAAGCAAATAATAATATCATGGATTTCATATATAGGTTTGTTAGTTTTATGACAAATCAACAATAAAAATACAGAGCATAATATGGGAAATTAAGGCACTACTCAATATTAAAATCTGGTGAATTGCTAAAGCATCCAAATAGAATAAAATTGAGATTTGACAATTGAAACTGAATTACTAAGCAAAATGCTAGAAATTAAAATGAAAAACTATATATTCAATTGAATTGAATCAATTTGATACCGAAACAAAATTTTCCTAAATTAGTGAAACAAAAATCTGCTTCCCTAATACTTCATATTCCTTTTACTTGAATCTAATGAAACAAACTAATTGATTGTCAATTAAGAAACTGAAATCGATGATTACTTGGTGTCAATGTCGGTGTATTTTCAGCCTTCCGCCTTCGCCCTTGCCCCTTCTACAACTGAAATCAATTAGAAATTGAATCTAATTGTCGATTTCAGCCTTCTGCAATGAACTCGCACTCGCAGGTTGCACTGTAGCAGCCAAAGATGTGAAATTCTACCGATTGTCAATCAGTTTATGATTATACGAGAGAGCAGAGACTAGAGAGATGCGTAAGACTGTGAGCGACAAAGTAAGAATTGAGATTTGAGAATTGCAAAACCGTAAACGAGATGTATTATATCTATAGATTCGATACGATTAGCCGTTACAGATTAAAGATTGTGAGAGAAAAAATCGACGATTCATTATCAAGGCATGACTTCGTGAGGCGTCAGTTCAATTATGTCACACCCCAAAACCAAGAACGGCGGAAAAGTTCTGGGGCGGAGGACGTCATATAAAGTATCACAACAGTGCAAAGTAGTAAACAAGCAACAACATCATCCATTGCATTAATAGTAAAATTTTAATACATGTGTGTTATTGTATAGAATAAGACGTGAAAATAAGTAATCAAAATAAAAGACGAGTATTGACTGCTCCGTCTTCTCAAAACCTGGTCATCGTACCTGTCTACTGGTGACCTGAGAATACAAGTTATTTTGAAAGCGTAGATCAGCATTTAAGCTGGTGAATTCATAAGTATTTTAGTGTCATTGATTAGTAAAATTGTAAAGAAAAGACTTGTAAATGTTTGATGAAAAAGTTTGTATAAGTATGAAATCCCTAGAAAATCCCATATTTCCTACTAGTATAAAATGTAGTCTTCTACCAAGACCCGACTGCTTCGAAGGTTTGCTTCTTTGTATGAATGAAGGTTTTTCCCATGTACAACTATTATTATCAAAATATAGTTTTATATTACCCTTTATGTGAGAAGATCACAATTTGAATATAATGGGAAAATGTATATGTGTACTACAATATTATTTGTATTAATTACTGAAGTAATAACTACCTTAAAACCAATGGTTTAATTAAGGCAAAATGTGATATGGTTGTTACCATACTAATCTGACTATAACACAACGATGAAAGACGTCGGAAGAAATGACATTTGGCACCCGTAGACTTGCAAGTCCCACTATAGCGAACAACAAAGGTGTAGGATAGTCAATCCAGTATAGATCTATACGCAAACTCACGCTCTCCCTCCAGGAGATTCTGGTTACAAAACGTGACATAACGAAATGGTCGATGTGTCATGAAGTAGTATCTCACATTATGTTATCTCTGAATCTTGTTATAGTATATTTGTTATAGTAATAGTATTCTATGTATAGTATTCTCTGTATAGTATCCTTTGTATAGTATTTTATGTTATAGTATTCTCTGTCTAGTATCCTCTGTTATAGTATTCTCTATTATAGTAAGTCCTCTAGTATAGTTATAGTGTGTAAGAGTGCCTCTTCATATTGTGTGTAATAGTGTCTCTTCATATAGTGTGTATTAGTGTCTCATCATATAGTGTGTAGTATATTTGTATAGACTCATGAATGAACTGACTCTTGTGTGATTCCTTGTACTAGGAATAATAATTAGTATCTCCTAAACTATACCTATTATAGTTACTAATAATGTATGTATATAACTGAATGAAGGTATGCCTTTGCTACCCAACGGTACTGAACTGACTAATAGAACTTTTATGTCTACATATGTATACATAATATGTAACTAATATTTAGACGACATTCGGACAAATAACCGATACCCTAAGGCCACATCTAAACAAGGAAAAGGAATTAAAGCGAGTTAGCAGTCCTAAGTCCTTTAAACATTACTTACATAACTATACATATATAGGCATGCATTTGACAATATAAAAGTTTTAAAAGAGGTTTTGTAAAACATTTGAGGAACGATTTAAAATCAGTTTGTTTGATATAAACAGTTTAAAGTATAAGAAATCCTTTGTTTGAAACACATTTGTAACAGAATTTGAAAGGAAAGGTTTAGTACATAAAACAAGTTTGATATGTAAAAACGTTTGAGAAAGTATTTCGAAGTAGTTTGCTTTGTAAAGCAACTAGAAGTGTAGTAAATCCACAGTTGGATAGTTATTAATCACATGTGATTGATATAATAACTATAATGACTCAACTTGTATCCCCCCCCCCATAAAAGCATTTAAAAACATTTAAAAGGTTGATTAAGGGGTATGAACTCACCTGTAGTGAGTGGATTGTATGGAAATGTTGGACAAGGTGCTAGGTGTCAAGTGAAGACTTGAACACACACAATGATCCTATTAACATATAAAGACATATGTATGCATCTAATTAGTGATTATCACACAAATTCAGCAAGTAAAGCCACCCTAGAACAAGGAAAACACTTGGATTCAAGTGTTATAAGGTCATAGGGTTGCATCTAACGGTTGTAAGGTATTGCTATTGAGTTTACGGCCCAAGGACCACTCTCCATGGAGTTTACGGCCAAGAGTTTACGGCCCTAGTGGGTTTACGGCCGTAAACCAATGGCAAACTCCCCAAATTCGTGTGTTAAGGTCCTTAGCTCAAATGTGAAGGGTTCTAGTCCAAGTTCTAAGCATTGGGAAGGAAGTTAGGGCAACATTGCACCCTCTTATGGAGTTTACGGCCTTGGGAGATGCCTTGGCCGTAAACTCCCTTCCATTCTAGATTTCTTGATGTTTCTAAGGTGTAAACAAGTCCATTCTAGTATACAACAAACTAGGACAAGAGTACTTACAATCTAGAAGCTTGTTTGGGTGCTTAAGGTCCAAGAACACTAGTGTGTGTTCTTGGTGTTTTGAAGAACACTTGAAGATCTAACCAAAAGAAGAGATTTCATGGATGAAATCATGTGTATTCACTAGATAAGAAAGGATATCAAGTTGAAAATGGAAAGTTTACTTACTAGATTGAAGATTGGAAGCAAAACTCTCAAGATCCTAGAGAGAGAATCCGTTTTCTTGGGCTTGGAATGGAAGAAATGAAGTAAAATGACTAAGTGTCATATATATGCCAAGGGGTTTATGGCCACCTTGAGTTTACGGCCGTAAACTCCAAGGTCTTGGCCGTAAACTCCTCTCTTGAGGGCTTAAGGCTTGTTTGACAGGTTACAAGTTCAACTGACATTGTCATTTATTTATTCCTTTGATGAAATAAAGCTCAGAATGCTCAAACGGACTCGAAACTGTGCTAAAAGTTAGCAGGAGTAAGTTTGACTTTCAATGAAGTGCTTGACTGCACAGGATAAGAAATTTCGGGTTGTCACAAATTACCTACCAATTCATATGCTAATCTCGATTTCCCACATTCCCCGCTACCTTCTCGTTCCTATTTGATAATTGATATTCACTGAAATTGGAATGATGGAATCACGTTCAACACTTAAGCAACATCAAGATTCAATAGCCCATTTTATCAATTTGTTTGTGTAATTAGGTTAATGTGAATATGTGATTTTGGACTAACCTTTTGGGCCCCTAATTATATATATATATATATATATATATATATATATATATATATATATATATATATATATATATATATATATATATATATGAAAATGATCAAATGAGAACACCTAAAAGGTTGAGAACGCGAGAACAAGTATATTCATTTGTGATTCCATGTATTCATTTGTGGAGAAATGATAACTTTTTACGCACAATCAACATGAATATGCTTTTTCTCTTCAATTGAAATTAAAGGCATAAAAATTTATCATTTCTCCACAAATGAATACATAGAATCGCAAATGAATATATTTTGTTCAGCTCTCGCGTTCGCAAATGAATATATTTCTCCACAAATGAATATATATATATATATATATATATATATATATATATATATATATTCTAGAATTTTTGGGCCCCCTCGAGTCGTAGGCCCTGGGCGGTCGCCCGAGTTGCCCACCGTATGGACCGCCCTGGTATCAATTCATATGGGTTTGTATCAATACTCCCGCCCTAAAAAATGGCTTTGCCCTCAAGGACGAGATCATATTGTGTTTTGAAGGTCCATGGTGGTTCGGTTTCAGATTGAAGAAGGATGAATTTGGGTGGGTTTCACTAGTTGGTGACTCGGTTGGTATTTTGTTGGACGATTGTAGCAAAGACCTTCGGACCGTCGTTTCTACATCTCGATGGGGCTTAAACGTTTGTTTGGAAGTGTTGGGGGAGGTGGTGGAGGGGTGGACAATAATGGTGGTTTTGTTGGGGGAGGCTCAAGAGAATCATCGCAAGACGGAAGTTGAGCATGAAGTTTATCTTCAACTAGCTTTGTGAGAATGTAAGTTTGGTGGAGAGTTTGGGCACCGTGAAGGGAAAGTTCGGATTGAAAATTGGGGCGAAGTCCAAAGAAGAAACAATCATGTAATGCTTGTGGAGATAAACCAATGACACAATTACTGATCTTCTCAAATTCCGATTGGTAGGCGGCAATTGTGGAGACTTGGTGGAGCTTGAAAAGTGTATCCTGGTGGTTCTCGTAGGTAGAAGGGCCAAAGCGGGTTTCAAATGCACAAGTAAATCCAGCCTATGTGCCAAGGAGGTTGTTGTTGGACATATGTTTGTACCAATTAACACGGGTGTTAGGGCGGTTCGGTTCAGATAGTAATAAAATTATGAACTGTCATCACGGGGTGGGTACCTCATGTGCACTAACCATATCAAAAAAAATATTACTTATTTCTGTTGGCCATATCCCAAACAAAAATCATGAGTGACAATCCTAGTTTTGCACTGCTACATTATGTTTTCTTGTATATATATTTTTATTTTTATTATATCAATTATAATGTATGTTATTTGAGCTTCATTATGTTTTTATAACTTTTGAAGTTACTAATTTTCAAAAAGAAATCATAGTAATAAAATTATGAACCGTCATCACGGGGTGGGTACCTCATGTGCACTAACCGAAACCAAACCGAATTGGAAAAAAACCGAACCGAACTGAACCGTATAAATGTGGGTAACCACGGTTTGGTTCACGGGTACCCGCTAAATATAAAAAAAAAACAAATACAATCAAAACTATAAACTTCATTCCAATGATTTCTTTTTGAAAATTAGTAACTTCAAAAGTTATAAAAATATAATGAAGCTCAAATAACATACATTATAATTAATATAATAAAAATATAAATATAAATACAAGAAAACACAATGTAGCAGTGCAAAACTGGGATTGTCAATCATGATTTTTGTTTGGGATATGGCTAACGGAAATAAGTAATATTTTTTTGATATGGTTAGGATTAAATACGAATCTTAATTATTGTGTGATTGTATGACTTAATAAGAACCATTGGATTAGAAAATCTGATGGCTAAAATGGTTATGACATTATTGTAATATTTAATAAAATCTTTAATTAGTTTACACGTAAAACCATTAATGATGCATTCTTGAAATTTCCCTTATATTCAAATAAGGAAAAGGCTACTTATTAGGGATACGTAATTATATTTTCTCAACTAAAATACCATAATCCAACATCATTCTACAACTATTTCTAAGAATCGTCAAGAATTATAATTGAAGATTTGACTAGAAATTGTCACTCCAAAATTGGTGCACGGTTCCGACGACTAAAATCAAGAAATCATTGGTGTATGATAAAGAATGAAAATCCAGAGATCGACTTCCATACGAGACAACTTTAAATCGAAGTTCAACAACATTGCAGATTCGTCGTAACACTGAACGATGATGATTTCTTGATTCTCCTCCGGGTTTATTTTTCTCTTATTCTTGAAGAATGCAATTACGCCTCATGTAATCGACTAGGGTTTTTGTTATTTTCAATTGAATGTTAATTTTATTGAATAAACTTCAAGGGTAGGATCTCATTCTTTCATAATCATGATTTTTAAAACCTGAAATGTGGAGAATTTGAACGGCTTTATTCGTTAAGAATAAAGTCGTCAAAAGCAATTAAATTTGGCATATTTTTTAAGAATGTATTCAATTCTATAAGAATTAGGTGGATATAGTCTTTAAAACACATACTATGTAAAATCTCATTCTTTAATAGTATTGCTTAAATATTTAGTAAGTTTGTATTGTATCGAAGTTGTATGTTTGTTGGTGATGCGTTGTTGTGGATTTTCTTTTCCTATGTGTTTGCTTAACACATCTGACAAATTTAAAAAATATATATATAAAAAAAAAAAAAAAAAAAACAATTAAGCCTAGCAAAATTCTTTAAGAATAAGGTTGTTGTGATTCATGTTTAAGATTAAAGTGTATATATTCTTTAATAATTAGGCATGTAAATGATTAATCACATACCATGTGAAATCCCATTCTTTCACATTTATTTTTTAAATTTTGAATAATTTTGTATTAAGTTGTAAAACAAATGAAACGATATTTAGTCGTAAATGCATTGTTGGAGTTTTCTCTATAAAGAATAAAGATATATCATGTGAAATTCTTTAAGAATATATATATTTTTTTAATATTAACATTTACATAGTATTTAAGAATTATACAGATAGATTCTTTAAGCATATATCAACTGATTTTTTTTTCATATGTTAGTTATTATATTGAATAATTTAGATTTGAAATGGTATGTAGCCTATGTTTATAAAAACTAAACCATGTGAAAGCTCATTCTTTGTTTCTTTTTTGACATCACCATCTAATTTTGAGTGGATTGTTAGAGAATGGATAAAGATTAGTAAGAGAAATAGATTTTTATTCATAGAATTATTATTTAGTTGCATTTTATAATGGAATTAATAATATAAAGTTGGGTTAGAGAATATGAATTTGAAAAATGATTTACATGTTTATTGTTGTAGCTAGCTGCAACACAATACAAGCAGAACCAGGAATTGTTGATGTAGAAGTTATATAAGAACTATCAATGTTATAAAAAGTTGAACAAGAAGAAAAATAATAAATAATCAAAGTATTCCCTTCTTTGATGGTTCTATGATTTCTTGAGTCTCCATACATATTGATAGAAAAATATAATTAACTTAATTTGTAGGATCTCTTGACTTATTTGATACCCAAATAGGTTATAAATTTATGAAGAGCAGATCTTATTTTATTAATTCATTTCCATATATATAAGCTTTTAATTTGGTTAATATTCAACAATTAAAAATTGATTTTGATTACTTTCTTATATATTGATTTTTTTAAATTTAGATAGTACATTATTTAATTATAAACTTCCAAATTTGTCCTTATTAAATGATTGGTCCAGATTTAGCCATACATTCACACAATGTATGATGTTTTATATAAACCTAACTCTCTCTCTCTCTCTCTCTCTCTCTATATATATATATATATATATATATATATATATATATATATATATATATATAATTAGAAGTTGTATAAGAACTATCAATGTTATAAAAAGTTGTACAAGAAGAAAAATAATAAATAATCAAATTATTCCCTTCTTTGATGGTTCTATGATTTCTTGAGTCTCCACACATATTGATAGCAAAATATAATTAGCTTAATTTGTAGGATCTCTTGACGTATTTATACCCAAATAGATTATAAAATTTTGAAGAACAGATCTTATTTAATTAATTCATTTCCATATATATAAGCTTTTAATTTGGTTAATATTCAACAATTAAAAATTGATTTTAATTACTTCCTTATATATTGATTTTTTAAATTTAGATAGTACGTTATTTAATTATAAACTTCCAAATTTGCCCTTATTAAATGATTGGTCCAGATTTAACCATACATTCACACAACGTATGATGTTTTATATGAACATAACTTTCTCTCTCTCTCTTTATATATATATATATATATATATATATATATATATATATATATATATATATATATATATATATATATCGATTCGGTTCGGTTATCTGCGGATACCTAAGTATCCAAACTAAAACCGACCCATTGATATCCGGTTTTTTCGGTTTCGGTTTTTTTTTTCCAGTTTCGGTTTTTTTCGGTTTCGGGTCGGCCGGTGCGGCTCGGTAAAGTAATTTTCTGCTTGCAACACCCAATCAAGCGAGCCGCACCGGCCGACCCGAAACCGAAAAAAACCGAAACTGAAAAAAACGAAAAGGGCATCACTTGTGAAGTAAAACACGAAAAGGGCATCACTTGTGAAGTAAAACACGAAAAGGGCAAGTAATTGGTTTGATGGGATAGCATAATAGGTAAAGTAATTTTCTGCTTGCAACACCCAATCAAGCGGCAAGCGGCTTTGACCCGTCAAAGTTGGGGAGGTAGATTCTTGGTGGGCGTGGGTGAGTATTAGGTGGTGGTAGTGGCAGTGGTGGCGGCGATAGCGGTGGCGGTGGCGAGGAGTTTGACAATGGTGTTCATGGTGCCGAATTGTGCAACGAGATGAGTGGTGATGGTGTCTAGGTGGTGGTTGGTGGGTGTGGCGAGGATGATTAAAACCTACAATTGATCGATGAGGGTGGGAGTGGTGTTATAAGAGGTGGAGCCAGTTTTTGAGGCATCGGGACATGAAAGCACCAATTGATAGAGTCAAATTAATGGATGGCGAGAACCCCCCCCCCCCCCCCCTTGTAGAAACTAAATACCAAAGATAGATAAACTAAACAGATTAATACTTGAGACAATTTTATGTTCTTTTTATTCGATGCAACTTACAAGGTATTTAAAGGAAATACTGCAACTAACTTAGACTAGGAATTTGGAAACGTGCAAGAAGGAAATGGCTAACATAATGTTCTTAAGAAAAAGGCAAACGTGGCAAATGCACGCATAATGGAAAAGAAAATATGAAAATACAGGTCCTAAGGGTGCGTTTGGTTATGGAAAACTATTTTCATTTTCTAAGAAAATGTTTTCAGAAAATAGAGTTAAGTTTTCGCTTTCAATTTTCAGTAAAAATTTTAGAAAACGTGTTTGGTTGAAACCGAGGGTGTTTTCATTTTCCATCTTAGAAATTTGGAAACTTTGGAAAACTGTAAAAATCACTTTTCTAATTTACATACAATTTGGATTACTGAAAATTTTCATTTTCTCGGAAAATTTTGGAAAACCGAACAAACCAAACGCGTTTTCAAAATTTTCGTTTTTCTTGGAAAATTTTCCAGTTTTCTAGGAAAATTTTCCAAGAAAAACGCACCCTAAATCTCGACCTATATTTTTAACGGTGTGTTTTTTAGTGGTTATTTCCAACAAGAGTCAATCCATCTGGGAATTAACTGCTAATAGTAGATCAATGTTCGATAGAATTTTTTGAAAAGGGAATGAATCTGAAATACTAATGATCTTTTATGTTTTTGAACAAAGATGAGGACAATCTAATCCTAATTCATATCCCAATATCGACTTTATTGAGGCGAGGGTAAGGTAGGGAAGATTGGATTTGTGTTATTAACTATCTTCGACTTTGTTTTTTGTGATTCGGTGGTTATGTTGTTCCAGAATATTTCGTCACAGATAAAAAAAAGTTATGGTTTTAATTTTAAATTCAAATCGGCTACTTTTAAACTTCAAATTCATATGGATTTGGTTGTATATTGAAAAATTACTTACATTTAACCATAATTTTTGCTCCAAATTTTGATATTGGAAGCAAGATTATTTTTGATATTGGAAGCAAGATTATTGCTTGGGTTTAATGAAATACATTGAATTAAGAGTTGAAAGTTTTTAGTTTGAACGAAAAGTCCAACTTAAAGATGTGCACATTGGATGAATTTTATGGTTAAATCGGCTTCTTAGAGTTTCTTTATAATAAACTAGTTTATAACCCGTGGGAACCATGGTTACAAAAGTAATTTAATTTTTATAGTAAAAGTTCAAAGTTATTAATCAATTATTTTAAATAAATTATTAATTATTAGATTTTTTAATTATATAAAATTATAATC
Organism: Lactuca serriola; assembly: GCF_051521515.1. Taxonomy (NCBI): domain Eukaryota; kingdom Viridiplantae; phylum Streptophyta; class Magnoliopsida; order Asterales; family Asteraceae; genus Lactuca; species Lactuca serriola. The sequence continues at coordinate 156,900,951 of NC_136409.1, forward strand.
ATTGATTTAAATAAATATGTGAAATTATATCACTTTATAATTTGTATTAATTTTTATTTTAATGCTATTAATTTAATGTAGATAGAATGGAAAATTTAAAATTTAAAATTTAAAATGAATAATCAATAGGTTGACAAGTGACAAATATTAATTAGGAGACATAATATGCTGACATATGGCAAAAGAAGAATAAAATATGCATTAATTAAGAGTTCTAATAAGGTGACACATGTCAAAAGGAGAATAAAATTATTTTTTTATTAGAATAGAGAGATTTCATCAAGGTTATTTTCTTTCATGTGTTACCTTTTAAGTTTTTTTTTTTTTAAAAAAATATTGGTTTAAATAAACTTATTTGATGGAAATAATAACTTGAACCCTTTTTTTTGAGGTTCTTAACAGTTTTTTGGTAGTTTTGACTCACTAGAGCTACTTGGTCTTTTTACCGTTGGTAAAAAATTCTGTAAATTGATTAATTTGAAGCATGAGGTGTTTCACTTTGTAAATTGTATGATTCCTACTTTTCTATGTAGAATGACCATTAACCTTTGTTTTTCTTTTTTAATAATTTTTATGCAATTTTTCATTGACTTTCAGTTTAATTTCTTTATTATACTGAGGGGACAAGTAGGGTCTGGTAAAGTAAGTATGATTTCACAAAACCATTATTTTTTTATAATTGTTATAATAATAATGGTCGAAAGATTAACGTAAGTTGTTATTTTGGTAACTTGACAGATATTTTTATGTAATTTTCACTAAAATGCGATAATAATGATCCATTTAGGCGTTAAATTGTTATAATAATGGTTCATTGATGTGTGTATGGCATTGCACTTTAAAATGAATGAAAGACGGATGGTATTTCTTACATTTAACTTTAATATGAATGAAAATATGATATTGCTTCTTGTGTTAAACTTTTTTTTTATATGTTTACAAGGTGTGCATGTGTTTGTGGTAGACTCAAACTTTTTTTATATGTTTACAAGGTGTGTGTGTGGTAGATTCAAATGAACGCTTTCCTTTTTTGGTAATTTACTATTGATCAGTCAACTTATTATCCTGGTCTATACTTTTTTTTCTTGATGATTTGGAACATTAATCTTTGATGCATAATAATGAAACATTGTTTATTTTTATGGATAGTTATGTTAAGGCCATATGAGTTTCGAAAGCTTTACATATGTTTAAGAAATTGGTAAAATTTGGGACGGAATATGATTTGGAGTTTTTGAAAGTTATGTTGTGATGCCTTTGTATCAGTCATTCGGTCTTATATTGTATACCTTCGAAAAATATGGAATATGATTTGGAGTCTTTGCAAGTTCTTTGTTGTATGTTTGGAGATTTTAAGTCGTACAAAATAACATCTAAGTAAATTGAATAAGATATAACGATTAAACAAAAGCCTCATCTTAGAGCAATTATGTTATACCTTGTCATTTACATTCGCAACCACGATGAAACAATTGTTTAGTGAAGGCTCAAAAATGCCACCCTTTAGCTCTCCAATATTTTTGTGCATTTTCATCATGGCGACCTTTTTTGATCTTTAGAGATAGTTTATAAGCCATTTCTACTTTGTTTGAAGCAAGTAGTTTGTTACTCAACTTAGCACATATAAGCCTACTAGGACAAAAACCTTTCTTCAAACACTCCTCCATAACTATGGAGGCATTTTCAAGTTGACCATTGTTGCAAAGCCCATTGATGATGTACTCATAAACTTCTACATCAGAAAAATAACCACTTTGCTCCATCTCATCCCATACATTTAAAAGCATGCCACATTTACCAAATCTTGAAAGTCTCATAAGGAGAATCTTGTAAGCACTTATTGATACCACACACCCTACATCTCTTGCTTTCTTATAAATCATCATAGCAGCATGCGGTGGGCCATAACTACAAAGAAACTCGATAAACAAGGTTATTGTCCCAGTGGTCGGGATGATCCCTCGTCCTATCATTTCATCAAACATTTCAATAGCATCGGCCACCCTTCGAGCTTTAAGAAAAGCAGAGATTATTGAGATATAAGTTTCCATATTTGGTTCACAATTATTACTCAACATAAGATTGTAGTATTTCAAAGATTCATCAATATCTCCAATCGATATGAAGTTGAAGATCATTGCGTTGAAAAGATTAACATTCAACACACATGTTCTCTTCTCTTTCAATTTCACAAAGATGTCAATGACATCATTGATTCGACCGGCTCTCCCTAAGCCTTCGAGAAGGTAGCTAAAAGTCAAGCTATCAGGATCAAATCCATCTTCCACCATTTCCTTCAAAACCCTTTCAATTTCATTGATCTTTCCAAATTTGGACAACCCACATAGTAGTATATTATACGTCTCACAATCAAGCCGCACCTTTTCTTTCATTTTATACAACAAAGAACTTGCAGTGGCTACATGAGACCGATTACAAAGGCATCTTAGCATGACTTTCAAAGACTCCGAATCATATTCCATCCCAAATTCTTCCAATTTCTTAAACATATGTAAAGCTTTTGAAACTTGTTTGGCCTTAACATAACTATCCATAAAAATAAACAATGTTTCATGGTTAGGGTTCACACCTTTCTCCCTCATTTCACCTAACAAATTGATCATATAATTAAAGAACTTCCTTCTTCCTAACCCTTTCAGAACTATATTATAACTATCAACATCCTCAAATACTTTCCCCTTTTCAATAGCCCACTTGAAAAACGTAACCATAGATCCCCCATCTAAACTCCCTCTATTCACTACTTTAGCAACTAAATCAAAAGTCACTTCAATATCAACAGAAGCTGCTGATAAAGCTCGTTTAATTTCAGTTTTCCCATTCAACTTCTGAATGAAAATCCCTCTCAACTTATCTTCAGGTGATAGCAACATCTCTAGATTTTTGTTGAGTTGAGTTGGATCTGACCTAGGTTTTCCAGTTGGATGTATATTGCGATGGCGAATGGGTAAAAGAACAGACAATTTATCCAAGACATGGAGTTCGTGGATGTTGATATTGTTTTCCGTAGGTTTCTTGTCATCTGAGTTCAATAGATAAATTGGTTGTGTCGAAAATGGTATCAATGAAATTGAAGGGTGAAGAATTTGAGAAGTGTACTTTATTATGTTGAATCTAGCAATCAACATGACTATAAGCGAGTAGGAGTTGACATGCACCTGGTTAAAAACGCTACAACGTGAATTTAGAGGGTGTTTGGAATTGATTATTTAACCAAATAAAACAAAAAGAATTAATTGCAGATTTCAGAGGGGAGATTCGTCTAGCATATGGCACATTTGAGACACAAATATCATTCACAACTAAAAATTAACGAGAAATCTTTGTTATTGCAAACATTTGACAGAAATTCGTTTGAGCAGATGGCAATAGACAGAGAAGATGATAATCAGAAAAGGAAATCTTTGGCATTGCAAGCCATTAAAATAACCAGAAAATCGAAATAACCAGTATAGACATGGAGATGTCAAGATTTATAGACATAAACAAAGAAGATGATAGCCAGAAAAAAAAAAAGGAAATTCAGTACCTGATCGGAGAGCGGCGGCTGTGGAGATCGGAGAACCGAGTCGAGAAGCGATGACGTCGGAGATGGAGAGTTGGCGGCGGAGGATATCAGATAGTTGGCGGTGGTGGAGATTGGGGAGCTGGCGGCTGTGGCTAGAGAGAAGAAGATGGGAGATGGAGAAGAAATCGTGATGGAGAAAAGGCGTCTTTGTGAATCGTATTAGGAAAAGAGAAAAAGAAAAGGCAGCTTTGACCGTTTGAGGGTTTATATAATCCCACCCTCCGGATACTACACACAAGAAAAAAACACACAAATTAAAAATAATATTAATTATACTATATATTAAAATTATGTGGCCTTAGCTACAGTAAAGTTGGTGACTTTTTAACATGTTTGGTCCACATGTTTGCTGTATGTCACAATTGGTCCATTTGTTCATCGAAATTGCAATTTGACCCTTTATGTTCAATGTCACCGCTTTGGTTTGAGAGCCCTCCTGTACACGTGGTCGCGTTGGGATATCAATTGTCTACGTGTTTTCCATTCGACATTCTCTCTTCTCTACTCACCGATTCTCATCCATCGCTTCTTCGTTCTTCTTCTCAGTGAAACCTCACCGCCATCACCCTATAGGCGGCCATCGTTCACCACCACCAACAATCTGCTTTTTCACCACTGTTCATGGGGTTTACTTCGTCAACGATGCTCACCGCCCCCACAAGTTCCGGAGAGTGCAGCCTTGATTTTTGATCAGTTTTTTATCACCATCAACGACGAGCAAAAGGAGCAACAGCCGCCGTCATTGCAATTCCTATTCTATTGTCTGCGACTCATTGATCTTGCGTTTTCTGGTTTTTCTCATGCCCTAACTCTCGCTCTATAGGTCAATTATGGAAGATGCAATTCTGATTTTGAAGTTTTCGATTTTTTTGAATGATAGATCAAATTGGGGATTTTCTTTTCTTATCTGACCCTTGATTTATAGTTTCTCACATACTCTGGCGTATGAGAAGCAGCATCCAACCGCGGGCACCATCGCATCTTCTTCAACCAAAAATATATGTTCTTAAAAACTTAGGTACATATTCACCCTTCAATTAATTATAAATAAGTTTTCATCATCAGTTAATACTCTTCTTTATGTTTAATGTTAGGTTAGTTTTGATTTTACCCAGCTCCAATCTCAGGGAACATTAGATGCATGTTGATTTTCTGCTCTAGTTGGTGTAGTTTGACAATTGATGTGGTGTTGGGTTTATAACCCACGTCGGTTGTGTCTGGAGGTTTCCGGCTACAACCCATTGTTGATTATGATGTGATTTAGATCGACCTCCACCGCCACCACCACTCTCAGCATCGTCAGCCTAATGACGAAGGTATCAGCTCTAATGAAGAAGGTGTTGCCGGCTAATAAGTAAGGTATCTTTATCTCTCTTTCTTAAACAGATGTTCATTACTACTCTTTTTCTCTAGGTTTTTGAAAAATGTGTTCGAATGTGGATGACAATTAACAGGATCGGGAAAAAACCATTTTTCTTTGTGCATGTGTATCTTTCTATCTATGCCCACCACATGTTTGCTGGAATGCCCAGGTAAATGTTTTACCCAAAAAAATCCATATATGGAATAAATGGAATATACTGAGTTTTCCATTGAACTTCACAATAAAGCATCTATTTAATCGAATGTCTTTCTTTGTAGATAAGTTGTTTCCGGCCCCATGGTAGAAGCATATTGTTTTATTGAACTATGTTTCGTAATTGACTTAAAGAATGAAAAAAGGTACATATCTTGCTGAAATGCTTTATTAATGTTTATATATACTCATTACGAGCTTATGATCTTTATTTATAGCTATTGTAACAATTTCTTTGTCCTAATAATTAGGTCAAATTCCCAACATCAACCTAGACTTCAGACACCCTTTTTTCCCGGATCAAAAAGTACCCTCTGGATATTCATCTTCGACTAAAATATATTAGAAGTTTTTATATATTAACATAAGTATAATTATTAACATATATCAAATATTAATACCATGTGTGTATATTGCAGCCTGGAAACTTTCATCTTCCTTCCATAATAAAGTAGATATAATTAGCTTTTTTTTTTTTACTTTCCAGAGGAAGGTGAGTTGACTAACCTGCTATATATGAATCACTAATCACAATCTTTTCATTTGTTCTAAAATCACCACTTTCAATCAATTTGCAGCTATTGAATGGACAAAGATATACGAATTGCCTCATTATGGAAGGAAGTCAAAGCAGATAAAGAAACAATTAATGGTGCGACCTCCATATCCTAAAATGTATCTCAAAAATGAAATGCTAATGGTCAATTCGATTACAGAAGTATGTGTTGTGATTGATGGTGAATGGAAAGTTAGGGATTTGGTAAATTGGTGTAAAGATGATTGTTATTGGTCAGCAAGGATCATCAAAATATTGAGTGGTGATGAGGTTCAGGTAATGAAATTTTATCATTTTTTTATTAGTTTATTACTTTCATCTTATAAATTATTATTTATTGTTATAAATTTGTAAATTATTGTGTGTGTAGATTGAGTTGCCAATACCTCCTGCTCGACAAGGGAGGATTTATGATGCATTTTGTAAGGATTTACGCACATCCTTAAACTGGTCTCCATTAGAAGGCTAAACATTTCCTACCATGGTTCTTTTCTTTTTTCCTATACACTGATTTCTTTTTTTCTTGATTATTATTGTCATTTTAGATGTTTGTTTTGAATCGAAATCCATTTGTGTTACAAATCTATGAAATTGTATGTATATATGAATGATTTATATTCATTAAAAACTATTAATATTACAAAACATGATAACTAAGCCTTTGGATTTTTTTAACCGAATTAATTGTTGAGTGTCTTGGTGAAATAGTGGCTAACATAAGAGAAAGCGTGAGAATTTTTGTTCTGAAATCTTAGTTAATGTATGATGAACAGCTGGCAATTTTTTTTTTCAGTTTCGAACAGTTTTGTTCTACATATTACACCTAAAAATAAAAAAAAATTATAAAAAAAGTAGTTTTCCATTTCCTGCATTTAGCTCATACTTGGGCTAAATACAACAATAATATCCTGTGCTCCATGCAAAGCATGAGTTTCCATCTAGTTATCATTAACTTTATATAATAAAATGTGAGTTTTGTTTTTACTTTGCATTTAATATTCTATTAAATGTTTATTTACTTAGGTAATAATGAAGGGGCATTTTGATAAAAATACGATTTATTTTTAAAAATAGACTATTATTTTGGGACAAACCAAAAAAGAAATATGAACTATAATTTTAAAACGGAAATAGTATAAGTTTATTAAATACTAAAATATTATATTTATCCGGTTGTATTTTAAAAGGCTTTGAAAATATCAAATTTGTCAAATCATTTTAAATATTTATTTTTTATCAAATGACTTTTATATCCTCTTTGAAATATCATCTATATTCTTTATAAACTTACAGAATAACATATTACTCATATATCATTTTATAATCCATTATTCTCCAAATTTAAAACATCAATCGACAAGTGTGATACATAAAATTAAATGTTACTCATATTGTTAGATGTAAGATGGAGACTTTTTTGTTTGTTTGCAGCTCAACGGATACGAACACAAATTATACTATTATATGAAAGTTACTATCTTGTATGTTAATCTACATTCTCTGGTTGTCAATATGGAGATTTCACCTAAAATTCTTTCTTTTTGATCCCTTTTTGATCCCCTTGGTTCTAATGTCCAAATTTACCTGATGTTGTATGCTTAATATTTTTTTTAAGGTTTAAAGTTAACAACTTTGAAGTCCATAACAAAGTTAGAATTAATATTTCTTTAGGGTCAAGGGAAGTAAAAAAAAATCTAAAATAGACAAAATTACATGTATTTTTATTTTTATTTTTGTGTTCTTCCTATTAAAAACTTACCCTATTTGGAGTTAAATAGCACCAACTGCTTACAAAATACCCAAATAGTCAACATTGCTATTTTTTCCAAGAAAGCATCAAAGCTTTGGTTAACAATTGTATATTGTTTTCAAGCAATTATCAAACTTGACTTTTTTCTTTTTGATATTTATATGACAAATCTTTTTTTTTTCTTCCTATTTCTTTTGTCCAATGGATTAACAAGTTAGAAATACAGATCATGTGAAATCCTCATATTATGAGAAGCCAGTAACACCATTAAACAAGAACATGTAAGAGCAAGAAAAAGAACAATATATTATAATTCAAAAACTCGATTTATGTGAAATCTGGAACACGTAACACCAAGAGCTTAAAACAGAAAAGCAAAAACAAATATGAAAGAAATTAATAGTAGAATGTAACACCCGGATTCCTAGGTATGACATTTTGTTCTTTTATTTTTGAGTTTTGTGGGGGAACTCGGCGAGTTGGTGTCTAGACTCGCCGAGTATGGTCGCGGATTTGTACGCGAGTTCACAGCTGGACTCGGCGAGTTCATGAGTGGACTCGGCGAATCCACGTTGTTTAATGAAACCCGAATTTTCAGGGTTTGAGACCTATTTAAAGGGCCTTATGGTCGTCATTTGCAGCCACCAACCCTAAAGAGATCTATAGCGTTTGTGAGGAAGGAGAGGCCAATCTTGATATTTGGTGGGTGTTTTTGCAAAAAGGAAGTGTTTAAGGCAAGAGGAGGCTGAAGGAGGTGCGATTTTTGGTGGTTTTGAGCTCATAGAGATTGCATTGAGGTATTATTCTCGGACCTTCTTCAGTTTTGGTGTTGATTCTTAGTGTTAGGGTTTTCCTATCCCTTTTAGAGATTGATTAAGTGGTGTATTTGGTCCCTCCTCGAGTTTGTGTTCTGGATCTGGACCCAAAGAGGTCCAGAGACCTTAACCCTTGGAGCTTTATGAGTCATTTTGGAAGTCATGAGCTTGGAATGTCATTTTTGGGGCTAAATCACCATTTTGGACCATTTCTATGTTATATGTGTGTCAAGGTCTGAACTTTACATGATTATCATGCTTGGGGAGGCCAGATCTATGATTGTATGGAACAGATCTGACCTCAAAAGTTGTTTTGAGTTTGTGCATGGCATGAACTCGCCGAGTCCCAAGAACAGACTCGACGAGTAGTATGAAGGTTGCCCGTTAATCACTCAGTGAGTGGACTTACCGAGTTGGGGGAATGACTCGGTGAGTCAGGGGTCTGAGTTCAAGTTGGAACTCGCCGAGTTGTTCTTAAGACTCGGCGAGTTGAGTCGGGGTGGCCCCGCGATTCATGCCAGGTGGAACTCGTCGAGTCAAGGGAAGTACTTGACGTGCCAAGAGAGAATCTAAGAGAGTCAGTGGACACGTGTAGACTCGCCGAGTCGGGTCAAGTTTGACCGTTAACCTTGTTGACTTTTAGGGTTGAGTACAGATGTATTTATGAGAGTATTACTTTATGTGATTAGGCGGAGGCTAGTTCATACTTCTTCCGAGTCAGATATTTTCCGAGACATCAAGGTAAGCCTTCTCACTATACGTTGCCTAGAGTGGTACTATGTGATGACCAGAGGGTCTTATGTGTTATGTATGAGATTATGTGCTATGTGATATTTGTATGTTGTATGATGATATAGACCGGACCGGAAGGTCCAACGAGCTATGACCAGACCTAAGGGTCCAACGAGCTACGGGACTGGAGGGTCCCGCTGAGACACATTGACCGGAGGGTCGTATTATAGCCTTGAGTGGCGTATGTGATGTATGTGGTATTTTGGGGAACTCACTAAGCATTTATGCTTACAGTTGTTGTGTTATGTGTTTCAGGTACTAGTGATGAGCGCGGGAAGGCGTCGGCATGATTCGTACACGCACGTATTGGAGTTTTTGTAGAGATTCTGGGGAAAAGTTTTGTGATAATAACATTTTATACAATGTGTTTGGCATTATTTATGAATGAATGATTGTTTTAAAAATGAAAAATTATTTTGAAAATTCACGTTGTTACAAGTTGGTATCAGAGCCTTGGTTTGAGGGATTCGAATGCATCTTCGGGCGCATCTGAACTCAAACTAAGGATTTGAGGAAAAATTTTGATAATGAAGTAAAACTTTTGAAAAGAGTAAAAAGAGTTTTGAGACAAACAGAGCAAGGCCGTGTGTACGATCAGCCAGCGCTCGAACGGTGAATCCCCAAAAGTACCCTTACATTATGTGTTATGCAATATGTTATGTTATGCATGTTAGAATAGGTTAGGTATACATATTAGGACTAGAGTGGCCTGATTTGTGATGCCTTAGCCTAGGAGATTTCTGTTGCTGAGATGCTTTGAGAGTAGAGTACTTGTAATCCAAGATCCAAGGAGGAGGACTTGGAGTGAATACTGATGCGGTGTGGTCAGTAGTATTGGGCCCGCACTACTGGAGACACCAGATCAGTGGGCATTCCAAGTAAGAATCTTTTGGACAACGGAGGACAAGTAGGGTTGCGTCATCGAGTATGTGTATGCTCGATCGAGTCTCTGAAAAATTTTGTTGTATTTTAGAAGCATCATGGTTGGGACTCGACACACACCAGAGAGCAGTGGTGTCAGCGACGAGGAGATACATCGATTGATTCATGAGGAGGTTGCTACTGCCATTCGGGCTGAGATTCCCGAGATGTTTGGGGACATCAAGACCGCATTGATTGAGACTTTTGATGAGCGGTACGCAACATTGACTGAGGCTGCTGCAGCTGCAGCTACTGCTGTTGTTGCTGCTGCCAGACCTCAGGGAGGTGAGTCGTTGTTGTTCCGGGAGTTCAGCAACACGAAGCCACCAGAATTCGATGGGACGTAGGACCCGATTGTCGCTATGAGATGGATCTTTGACATCGAGGGATGTTTCTATACGTGCTCTTGTCAAGAGCACTTGAGGGTTCGATTCGCCTTGAACCAGCTCCGCCTGGGAGCGAAGGATTGGTGGAAGTCCGTGACGGCGAACTTCACTTTGGCTGAGATTTCCGAGGTGACCTAGGAGAGGTTCACCGCTATGTTTAGAGAGGAGTATGTTCCCCCGGTGGAGAAGGAACAGTTGATTCAGGAGTTCTTGACCCTCAAGCAGGGTACTGATTATGTGGCAGTCATCATCAGAAAGTTTCATGAGAGGGCAATGTTTTGCCCTGAGCAGGTGTCGTCTGAATAGGCTCGTATGAGCCGTTATCTGAGTGTGCTGAGGAGAGATATTCGGGAGTTCATGGCGAACTCGACTTACCGGACATTTGCTGAGCTCCAGGAAAATGCCCGGAAGAGGGAGATCGAGTTGGAGACTCAGGCCAGGGAGGAGGCCGAGTCTCAGAGGATGGATCGGCGACCGGCTCAGTCTCAGCCGGCAGCCAAGCGGGCTAGACCCGCTGATTCGAGATCTAGTGGCGCGAAGGGCCGCACCTGTGGGAAGTACGGTAAGAGTCATGAGGGGACGTGCAGGGCTGGGGTGTGCTACAAGTGTGGGAAGGAGGGGCATATCACGAGGGATTGCCCCAAGGGATTTTCGGTGTGCTTTCATTGCAACCAGACCGGCCATCGGAAGGCCGAGTGCCCCCATCTTCTTCAGGGATCTGCGCCTGCTGCTAGGGTTACCGAGGTTTGGCCGGTGAAGGTCGAGGCCCCGAAGGCTCATGGGAGGGCATTTCAATTGACCGCAGAGGAGGCCCGCGCGGTGCCCGATGTTGTGGCTGGTATGTATTCTCTTTTCATCTTTTATTTGAGTTGAGTTTTTATGCTTATATGATGATATGTGTAGGTACTTTTCTTGTGAGTTCTGTGCCTGCGTTGGTATTATTTGACTCGGGTGCGATTCGGTCGTTTGTTTCCATAGCATTTAGTCAGCATATTATTGTCCGTCGAGAGGCGTTGGATCGGCCTCTGCGAGTTTCCATAGCTGATGAGCGAGTAGTGTATGCTTCGGATGTGATTCGAGGATGTGTCCTTGAGATCTTCGGTGTGGAGTTCCCGATAGATCTGGTTCCGATCACGATGGGGGACGTGTGTGTTATAGTGGGTATGGATTGGTTGAGCCGATATGGAGTTGTGATAGACTGCGAGCGTCAGTTGGTGACGATTCGAGACCCTAGTGGGGGAGATCTTACAGTGCACGACGAGGGTACATGTGCGGGGTCAACATTTTGTTCGGCCGCCAGAGCGAGACAGAGTCTACAGCAGGGCTGTAGAGGATTTGTGGCATATGTGATGGATGCGAGGGTTGTTTCAGAGAGACCGAAGTTGGTGGATGAGGTTCCGATAGTGCGCAAGTTTCTGGATGTGTTTCCTGAGGAATTGTCGGGTGTGCCTCCAGAGAGGCAGGTAGAGTTCGATATTAAGTTGGTTCCAGGAGCTGCGCCTATTGCTAAGGCGTCGTATCGCCTTGTGCCTCCGGAGATGCAGGAGTTATCCTCGCAGCTTCAGCAACTGCTGGGGAAGGGGTTTATCAGGCCGAGCAGTTCGCCATGGGGGGCGCCTATCCTTTTTGTCAAGAAGAAGGATGGCTCGCTCCGGATGTGCATTGATTATCGTGAACTGAATAAGCTAACGGTCAAGAACCGTTACCCATTTCCAAGGATCGATGATTTGTTTGATCAGTTGCAGGGAGCATCTTGGTTCTCCAAGATCGATTTGAGGTCGGGGTATCGTCAGGTGAGGGTGTGGGAGGAGGACGTCCAGAAGACAGCATTCCGGACTCGTTATGGGCATTACAAGTTCGTGGTGATGCCTTTCGGACTCAGCAACGCACCGGCGGTGTTCATGGATCTCATGAACAGGGTGTGCAGACTGATGTTGGATCGCTCAGTGATCGTGTTCATCGACGACATTTTGGTGTATTCGAGATCTAGAGAGCAGCATGAGGAGCATTTGAGGGGATCCTCGGAGTTCTGAGATCGGAGAGGCTTTATGCCAAGTTCTCCAAATGTGAGTTCTGGCTACGAGAGGTTCAGTTTCTGAGACACCTCGTTAACCAGAATGGGATATTGGTCGATCCGGCCAAGATTGAGGCGGTCATGAGATGGGAGGTGCCGAGGTCACCCACCGAGATCAAGAGTTTTCTGGGTTTGGCCGGCTATTATCGGAGATTTATTAAGGATTTCTCCAAGATCGTCGTGCCACTCACCAAGTTGACCCGGAAGGGTGTTGCGTTTTCTTGGGGTCCGGAGCAGTAGACCTCGTTCGAGACACTTCGCCAGAAATTATGCGAGGCCCCAGTGTTAGCCCTTCTGGAAGGGATGGAAGATTTTGTGGTATATTGTGATGCATTGATATCCGGATTGGGAGCGGTGCTTATGCAGAGGGGGCATGTGATTGCATATGCATCGAGGCAGCTTAAGCCTCATGAGTCGAGATACCCCACTCATGATTTGGAGTTGGGAGCGGTAGTGTTCGCTCTCAAGATCTGGCGACATTATATGTATGGGGTTCAGTGTACGATATACACGGACCACAAGAGCTTGAAGTATTTGATGGATCAGCCCAACCTAAATATGCGCCAGAGGAGGTGGTATGTGGTTAAGGATTATGATTGTGAGATCCTGTACCACCCGGGCAAGGCTAATGTGGTAGCCGATGCATTGAGCCGTAGGGTGGAGGGCGCCCAAATTCGAGATGTTTGTTTGAGATTGTCAGTGATGACCCCGGTGCTGGATGCTATTCATGGGGCCCAGGCTGAGGCTGTGAAGCCAGAGAACCAGAAGAGGGAGCGAGTTGTCGGGCTGGTATCGAAATTTGTTACCGATAGCCGGGGGCTTATAACATTTCAGGGCCGGATTTGGGTACCGTCTGTGGGCAGAACGCGCACCATTTTGTTGGAAGAGGCTCATCAATCAAAATTCTCGATCCATCCCAGGGCCACTAAGATGTTTTTGGACCTGAAGAAGGATTATTGGTGGCCCTGTATGAAGAGGGATGTCGCATGGTTTGTAGAGAGGTGCTTGACCTGTCGCAGGGTGAAGGCCGAGCACCAGCTTCCACATGGTAAGCTGCAGCCATTAGAGATTCCCGAATGGAAATGGGAACATATTACCATGGATTTCATCACCAAATTGTCAAGAACCGTGAGGGGTGTCGATGTAATTTAGGTGATTGTGGACAGATTGACGAAGAGTTCTCACTTCCTGGCCATCAGTGAGAGCTCTTCCGCGGAGAAGTTGACAGAGATGTACGTGAGAGAGGTGGTATCGCGGCATGGAGTGCCGATCTCGATTGTCTCAGATCGAGATGTATGTTTCACTTCCAGATTCTGGAAGAAGTTTCATGAGGAATTGGGTACGAAACTGCCTTTTAGTACTGCATACCACCCACAGACTGACGGGCAGAGTGAGCAGACGATTCAGACGCTCGAGGACATGCTTCGGGCATGTGTGTTGGATTTCGGCGGGAGTTGAGACACGTATTTGCCCTTGGCGGAGTTTTCTTATAACAACAACCATCATTCGAGCATTGGCATGCCGCCCTTTGAGTTGTTGTACGGGAGGAGGTGTCGAACCCCTATTTGCTGGGGAGAAGTAGGGCAGCGTGTGGTGGGCAGCACCGAGATTGTGCTTCAGACGACAGAGCAGATCCAGCAGGTCAGGCAGAGGTTGTTGACCGCTCAGAGTCGTCAGAAGAGTTATGCGGACAGACGCCGATCCGAGCTCGAGTTTCAGGTCGGCGACTTCGTGCTACTGAAGGTCTCTCATTAGAAAGGAGTGATCCGATTCAGGAAGAGGGGCAAGTTGGGGCCCCGATATATTGGACCTTTCAGGGTGATCGCAAGGGTAGGTAGGGTAGCCTATCGTTTGGAGTTGCCAGCAAAGTTGGGTCAGATTCATGACACTTTCCACGTGTCGCAGTTGCAAAAGTGTATAGCCGACGAGTCGGCAGTGGTGCCATTAGAAGATATTCAGGTGGATGCGAGCCTGAATTATGCCAAGAGACCAGTGGCAATCAGGGATCGGAAGATCAAGGTTTTGAGGAACAAGGAAGTTTCGTTGGTGCAGGTCCAGTGGCAGCATCGGAAAGGGTCAGAGTTGACTTGGGAACCAGAGCGTGAGATGCGGGAGCAACATCCGGAGTTGTTTGAAGAGTGAAACTTCGAGGGCGAAGTCTGACTCTAGTGGGGGAGAATTGTAACACCCGGATTCCCAGGTATGACATTTTGTTCTTTTATTTTTGAGTTTTATGGGGGAACTCGGCGAGTTGGCGTCTAGACTCGCCGAGTATGGTCGCGGATTTGTACGCGATTTCACAGCTGGACTCGGCGAGTCCACGCTGTTTAATGAAACCCTAATTTACAGGGTTTGAGACCTATTTAAAGGGCCTTATGGCCGTCATTTGCGGCCACCAACCCCAGAGAGAAACCCAAAAGAAATCTAGAGCGTTTGTGAGGAAGGAGAGGCCAATCTTGATATTTGGTGGGTGTTTTTGCAAGAGGGAAGTGTTTAAGGCAAGAGGAGGCTGAAGGAGGTGCGATTTTTGGTGGTTTTGAGCTCATAGAGATTGCATTGAGGTATTATTCTCGGACCTTCTTCAGTTTTGGTGTTGATTCTTAGTGTTAGGGTTTTCCTATCCCTTTTAGAGATTGATTAAGTGGTGTATTTGGTCCCTCCTCGAGTTTGTGTTCTGGATTTGGAGCCAAAGAGGTCCAGAGACCTTAACCCTCGGAGCTTTATGAGTCATTTTGGAAGTCATGAGCTTGTTATGTCATTTTTGGGGCTAAATCACCATTTTGGACCATTTCTATGTTATATGTGTGTCAAGGTCCGAACTTTACATGATTATCATGCTTGGGGAGGCCAGATCTATGATTGTATGGAACAGATCTGACCTCAGAAGTTGTTTTGAGTTTGTGCATGGCATGAACTCGCCGAGTCCCAAGAACATACTCGGCGAGTAGTATGAAGGTTGCCCGTTAATCACTCAGTGAGTGGACTTGCCGAGTTGGGGGAATGACTCGGTGAGTCAGGGAGAGTCAGGGGTCTGAGTTCAAGTTGGAACTCGCCGAGTTGTTCTTAAGACTTGGCGGGTTGAGTCGGGGTGGCCCCGCGATTCATGCCAGGTGGAACTCGTTGAGTTAACGGAAGTACTTGACGTGCCAAGAGAGAATCTAAGAGAGTCAGTGGACACGTGTAGACTCGCCGAGTCGACCTTGTGCACTCGCCGAGTTGGGTCAAGTTTGACCGTTAACCTTGTTGACTTTTAGGGTTGAGTACAGATGTATTTATGAGAGTATTACTTTATGTGATTAGGCGAGGCTAGATCATACTTCTTCCGAGTCAGATATTTTCCGAGACATTGAGGCGAGCCTTCTCACTATACGTTGCCTAGAGTGGTACTATGTGATGACCAGAGGGTCTTATGTGTTATGTATGAGATTATGTGCTATGTGATATTTGTATGTTGTATGATGATATAGACCGGACCGGAGGGTCCAACGAGCTATGACCGTACCTAAGGGTCCAACGAGCTACGAGACTGGAGGGTCTCGCTGAGACACATTGACCAGAGGGTCGTATTATAACCTTGAGTGGCGTATGTGTTGTATGTGGTATTTTGGGGAACTCACTAAGCATTTATGCTTACAGTTGTTGTGTTATGTGTTTCAGGTACTAGTGATGAGCGCGGGAAGGCGCCGACATGATTCGTACATGCACGCATTGGAGTTTTTGTAGAGATTCTGGGGAAAAGTTTTGTGATAATAACATTTGATACAATGTGTTTGACATTATTTATGAATGAATGAATGTTTTAAAAATGAAAATTTATTTTGAAAATTCACGTTGTTACATAGAAAGTTGGAGAGGAGAATTCACAACCATGACATAGGGTTTAACCACCAAAAGAAGCGAGAGAGAAGAGAAAACCACCCGATGTTGTTGTGGTTGGCAGTCAAAAAAGAATTGCATATTCCCACTAAAACCCAAACCAAATGCACATGGAGACATTAACAAAGAAAAAGGACTGCAGGATGCTGACCCCACTACAAGGAACTCATACTCTTCATGAAAATCCTCATCGTAATGTAGAAAAATGAAAACTCACATTACTATAAAGAATTATACATTTGATTATTTTTCATTCAAGATAAACTACTACAATTAGTGAGTGCATAGTTAGTTTGTGACTTATAAGCTACCATTAATGATTCATATGATTATATAATATGACGATTTCAACATCATGAAGAAAAGTTAGGAGGTTATGCATAGCTACGTGAGATGCTCTAGGGTTAGTTGACTGAAACAAATGGTGTTATTGAATGATTTTCTGCTCTTAACTCAGATTTTGTGATAATGATGAACTATGCTACTTAATAATGAAACATCTGGAAAATCAAGGGTAAAAATTTCATTTTTATTATAATAAAAACACCAGTGTAACTTATCCAATCATTTAAAAGTATTTCAATAAGACATTTATCAGAGTTCATTCTCAAATATCACACATTGCGAAAAACACGGGTGTATGCGCTGCAATCAAGCCGGGCCCTTTCCTTTCGAAACGGAAGTACCTGAAACCATAAAACACAAACTGCAAGCATAAAGCTTAGTGTGTTCCACAAATACCACATACCATACATAACAATCGAACCATAAATAACATTCATAACAATAAGCCATACTTAACATACATATACCATAATAAGTAAAGGTGCTATGTGTCATCCATAGTCTTGCCATTATGCCACGAGCCGCCTCGTGGTCTTCCTTATCAGGCCGGGGGCCAAACCCTGGGTCTTACAGACGAGTGCCAGGAGCCACCTCCGGGTCTTCCATGCAAGTATCAAAAAGACAACTAGCATAAAATCTACACAACTTAACTAATTAACTGTTAGAGTTTAGATTCTGGTCTTGCATACAGTTTGCCAGGAGCCGCCTCTTGGTCTTTCATACAAACTGCCATGGGTTATCCCCGGGTCTTCCTATAATACATAGACCAAAATGGGTCGGCATTGGTGCTCTCGACCCATAGAACAGTGAAGAGACTTACCTCGAATGTAGAAGCACACTGAAATAAATCCTTAGTTGTTGCCCTGTCGGCTTCCCAAGCTATCAATACCAACAACACACCCAATTAGCAATTGGGTCCCAAGCTATAATCCATAATCCTTACTTGGGGTAAAATGACCATTTTACCCCTGACCCATTATGAACTAAAACTGAGGCCCAGATTAAAAAATCCACAAAGCCCCACTAATGGCCCAATTTTCCAAATTAGGCCTAAACCCATATGGGTCTTATTATAAGCCCATAATTTTCTTAATTACAATTTTGATTACCTCAATTACCCCATTAGAACAACTTGGTCAAAGGCTAAGTCAAAAGTCAAAGTCAACAGTCAGAGTTGACCCAACTCATCGAGTTTAACCTTCAACTCACCGAGTTCCTCTAATAACCGCAAAGGCGAGGAAAAACCAAGCCAACTCGCCGAGTTTATCCATAAAATCGCCGAATTCACCAGAAACCCACATTTTAATACATTAAGTCAACAATATCGACTCCAAGAACTCCACAACTCAGATCTCAACCAATATGGGATCTAGAAGGGTAATGTTTCCAACTTTACCCCTAAGAACCACCTAAATGGGTCCAAACCCAAACCCTAGACTTAAAAGAGTGAGGGCTTAACCATTAAGCACTTAATCATCAAAGACAAAACCCTAAAATGCAGATCTGACCCCATAAGGCTAGATGGCCACGTAAAATTTCCAACTTTACGCTTAAGTATGACCACGGAAAGCTCAAAAGCTCAAAAAGGGCTAAATGAAAGACTTAATGAATGCATGAAGCCCTTAAATCCATAAAGTTGGCACCTTTATGCCAAAAGAGCTCATAAAGACCTTAAATCTGAAAGAATAATCATTTGGGACGTCCTGATCCCCAACATCCACCCAACCATCGCTAAAAAGCATAAACTCTAACCCAAGAAGAGATCTAAGCAACTAATAAGCAAGGTGAGAGATTGATACCTAAAAAACCTAGCAAATAAGACAGAGATTCTGGATCCAAGACTTCTTCTTCAAGCCAAGCAACTCC
Source organism: Lactuca serriola (assembly GCF_051521515.1). Lineage (NCBI taxonomy): Eukaryota > Viridiplantae > Streptophyta > Magnoliopsida > Asterales > Asteraceae > Lactuca > Lactuca serriola. The sequence goes on from NC_136409.1 coordinate 156,919,497, forward strand.
TAACTCCTTAGCTCTTTCAACAAGAACCAAAATGAACTCTCAAGTCTCTCCCCAAAAGCTCTCACATTAAAAAATGGAAGATAAGGCTCGATTTTAGGGTTTCTGGACAAAGGAGACTGGTAAGTAGGCCAAACCAAGAACTTAAGGTCTTTAAATAGGGTGCAAAACCCTAAAAATCAGGGTTTCTTAATCAGCATCCAACTCGCCCAATTCCCTTCACCAACTCGCTGAGTTGGTTCATAAATATGTGTGACCCAAAAGCCTCCAACACGTCGAGTTTCCCACCATCAACTCGACGATTTGGTCCCTAGGAAAGGGGATTTATTCCACAATTAATCTTCTAGATTCTGGGTGTTACAAATAATTGAAGACGATGCATTGTTACAAGGATTGGAAAATTTAGAAGCAGGGGTAATATGGTCTATTTTATTTTATTTATAATTATAATGATTTCAAAATATAAAAATTAATTATAAAATAATAAAAAAATATGAAATTTTAATTTTTGGGAAAATATGATAATTTAAAAGCTTAAGAAGGATAAATATGATATTTAGAAATAAGACCGTGTAAATATGATATTTTCATGTTTAAAAAGGGCATATACGAAATTCTCCCTAATTGGAATTTGATTTTTAAGTGTTATTTCCATAAAAGACCTTGTATTTTTTTAACCAAAAATATATCACAAAAAGGCCATAGTTTTTGCAACTACCTGTTATTTTCATTAGGTAAGCAGTAGAGAGGTAAACCTGAAAAAAAAAAGGATTATTTCCATTCACCTGATCCATTATTAGAGTATCTCGATCACCATCATCAATCATCTAATAGAAAGTTTAACCCTAAAATCGTTTTCATCAAGTCTCCTTTTTTTTTTCTTCTTCTTTTTGTAGGACATAGTTTAGATCTTTCTTTTTCATCTTATATGAGGCATTAGTCCCCCAAATGTCAACTTCTTCAAGCATCAGGAGCAAAAAAAAGTAGGATGGTAGTATGGAATGGTGGAGTGGAATTGTGCAATTGTGATGAAGAAGCTCATTTGTTGTAACGTCCCGGAAATCCAAGATAAAGTTTTCATTTTTAAAACAACAATTCAAATAACAAATTGTTCTCAAAACCATTCAAGATGAAAATAGTATTTAAACATCAGTGTAAAAATTATCAATGCGGAATAAACTCTGGGGGATGTTGTGCAGTCATGTCGGACCCTTCATTTTCGAACCGGAAGTACCTAAAACCATACATATGAAACTGTAAGCATAAAGCTTAGTGAGTTCCCAAAATACCACATACCATACATTAGATAGTGAATGTTATGATCTAAATCATAGTCTTACCATCACTTTCTGTCATTGGCCAAATCATGGTATTTCCTTGTAATGTCGAGGGCCAAATCCCGGTCTTACATATAAGTTGTTAGGGGTCAAATCCTGGTCTTTCATACATATGTCAGGGGCCAGATCCTGGTCTTCCACGCAAATATCACAAAGACAACTATCATCCAATATAACATATCCTAGTGGGTCGGTATTGGTGCCTTTGACCCACGAGTACAATGAGGAGACTCACTTAAATCGAATAACTAGAAACACTATGATACGATCCCTTTCGCACTGCTTGCTCCCGCAAATCCACTAAATATCACAACTAGGTAAAACCTTAATCCCACAGTCTAAAATCTCAAGTTTGACCCAAAGTCAAACTTGGTCAAAAGGTCAATGGTCAACAAAAGTGAACAAAAGTCAAAGTCCAAGGTTGTTGAGTACGCCCAACGTATGCGGCTTGTCCTCACTCCTCCATTAAGCACTTTATCCATTAAGGCTTTTTATCCAGAGCTCGGATATAAACTCAGAACATCGACTTAAGTCATAAAGTTTCCACCTTTATGACTTTCCATGGCTAGAAAAGGTCCAAAAGCTAAAACCCTAACTTATTAATCCATGAAGATATCATTTTTGGATAAGGTGTCTAAGTCCATAACTATATTTGGTATTTACTTGACCCGGTTTAGCATGGTCCATTTGGGTTACACTTCACCAGAACAATTTGGACTTTTGAGAAGGGGATAATTATGATTTATTAATATATTATAAGTTATAATATATTAATATGAAATCATATTTTTTAATTAGTATTGATCAAGAGTTAATTTGGAATTTATTTTGTGATCAAAAGAGACTAATTAAATATATAGGGATTGATTGTCTAAATCATTCATTCTTATAATGTGGGCTAATGATTTATGATTCTTTATGTTGGGCTTAACCCATGTGGTGACCCATGGATACCCCATGGAGGTTAAAACCCGTGGATCATGAGGAATGTGGAAAGTCATGCACATTAGGGTTTATATGGTGTAACCCTAATGTAACCACACTATATAAGAAGCCCTTGGGTTCAAGAAATTGGCATCTAGAGTCTTTGCAAGAGTGTGGCCGATTTTTGTGAGCTAGAGAGTCATCTTCCAAGTTTCCAAGTGTTAGTGACGATTTGTGATTCCACTTGAGGCATTCACATTATTGGTGCTAGACTCTTAAAACTCTAAGCAACAAGCTACAACAAAAGGTATGTTATCTAACTTGTTTTATTACTCAAGTATCAAATTTTTGTATGCTAGTTAGGGTAATACCTTGGAAAATGAAATTTTGCTTGTATAATAAAGAAAACAAAGATCCAAGGTATTTAGGGTTGCATGTACACCTTAGGAGTGTTAGAATGCTCAAAACCCATCAATCATTACTCTTGCATGGAAAGGATAAAAGGACCAAGATCACATTTTTATGGTTCCTAATAGCTCCATAATGGACAAAGTTTCCAACTTTACCCATTAGGATGATCCAAACAACCAAGATCTAGTCATTAAGTCTCCAAGGGACCAAAAGTGCATCTCTATCACCTTAATCCATTAATTCCAAGTCTCCAACCTTTAGATCTGAATCAATATGATGTTTAGATGGATAAAGTTTCCAACTTTATCCATAACAAATCTACAAACTTTCAAGATCTAAACTTTATGCATTAAAGTGACCAAAAGCTCATAACACCCAAAACTAGCAAGATCTAACAAATACATCATCAAGATTCAAACTTTATACCACCAGAAGAAAGATTAAGGTGAACAAGGTATGGATCTACAAGCTCCAATATGTGATGTCACCAAAAGTGTCATTTCATCATGCAATTGCAACATTCACCTCATCAAAACTAACACATTAGTGTGCCACGTCAGCAGACAACCAAGTTGAACTTAGCTTTTAAAACTCACAATTATCACAGAAGTCACTACATTTTGGAAAATAATCACAAACGTCACTATACTTCACTTTTTTTTTATTTTGACACCCAAAATGTGATGTCACCAAAAGTGTCATGTCATCATGCAATGTTAGCATGTCACCTCATCAAAACTAACACATTAGTATGCCACATCAGCAGACAACCGAGTTGAACAGTTGTCAACTGATTTGGACGGTCAGGTGGCCAGAATTGTAAGAAATTGGAAAACAGAATGTCAAAATTAAACTTTTGTGTAAACTTAGTGACTTTTGTGGAATTTACCCAATCTTTGAAGTTATTATGGGCTATATATGCAACAAAATAGAAATCTAAGGAAACACAATGTCAAAATCGAACTTTCGTTTAAACTTAGTGACTTATGGAATTTGCACAATCATTAAAGTTATTATAGACTATATATATATATATATATATATATATATATATATATATATATATATATATATATATATATATATAGGGTTAGGTTATATTGTTCTAACTATCTATTTTGTGCATGTAGGATTGATTCTGGACCAATCATTTTAGTTATTTTAAGAAAATAATTAATGCATATTAGATGTTAAAGATATAATGAGCATTAATTAGAACTTCAACATTTAATATGCATTAATTACTTTCTTAAAATAATTAAAATGATTGGTCTAGAATCAATCCTACAAGCACACAATAGAGAGTAAAAACATTTGAACCTAAGTCTCCCTCTCTCTCTCTCTCTCTCTATATATATATATATATATATATATATATATATATATATATATACACACACACACACATATATATATATATATATATATATATATATATATATATAGGGTTAGGATTAAATATGAATTTCATATATTGTGTAAATGTGTGACCAAATGTGGAACGTCCGATTGAAACTATCTATGGTTTGAGACTCAGTGGCATGATGGTAAATATATATGGAACTTTAATAATCAGTTTTTAAAACTAAACCCAAAATAAGAAACATGCGTTATTTATTTCCTAATTTGGTGGGAATTTAATTAAATACTTAATTACCTTATAATTTAAAATTTCAACATACATTATTATCGTTAATTAAATTAATTATATTAAAAAACGTAGTGTCACTTTAACTAGAAAAGACTTCATTGAGTTTTTTTTATTTTTTTTATTTTTATAATTAAGCATTCTTGAAGAATACATGTCCATTTAAGAGATTCTTTTGAGAATTGAACATTTTTATAAAATGAGACCTCATATATTATAAATAATAACAATTTGTACCAAATAATAATTATTCGAAATACAAAATTGACATATTCTTTTGAGAATCATATAAAACTTAATATAAATCATAATATAAATTTTTGATATATTTTGAAAAATTACTAATGAAAAGAATGGGGTTTAAGAGATTCTTTTGAGAATGAAACATTCTTGAAGAATGCATGTCATTTATTTAGAAGAATTTTAAATCAAAATTTGCAATTTAATAAATCTGGTGCACCTAAGTCGAGAAGAAGAATTAAGTGATTCTTGAAGAACCAAATGATTTTTGTAGAATCAGTGTTATTTTTTATTCGTAGTAGAAGTAAAATGATTCTTAAAGAATAAAGTGATTGTTAAATAAATGTACGTATGTGAAAACATATCTGAATGTATACATCTTTGATTCTCAATGGATTAGTTGATTGTTATGCATGTGTACGAAAATTATACATAAAAAAGCTATAAACCCAACTTTCTGGATTTCAATGATTATGTTATATTAATTAAGAGTTTTATTCTTTTAGAATGATTTAAAAATTAGGTTTATAAATTATTTAAGAGTATATTTGCGTACCAAGACAATCAATTGAAAATATACATACGACCTAATATGAACGACATTCTTTAAGAATATAAGAGGTTTTCCTCCTATGATTAATAAAAGCATTTACAATGACTTTGTGGTTATTACTATAACTGATCGTGTATATGCTGAAAAAATGAAACGGTTGACGTATTCAAACGAAAATCTTATTCATTCCAAATAGATAACATATTTAATAATGGAAAATAAATGTCATATGCAAAAATGCCAAAATTACTCATCTATATTGATTGGACCACAATTGGTCACATATTCACACAATATTTGTTGGTCATACATGATCCTAACTCTATATATATATATATATATATATATATATATATATATAGGGTTAGGTTAATGTGTTTCTTACATTTATTGTGTGCTACAATGCATCAATAGAAATTTAGTAAAATTAAATAATTATTTAATTAAATAAAGATAAAAGTTAAATAATTTCCATAATTGTATGTATATTAAATGATATCCATAATTATAATTCTCTTTTTATGGAAACTAATTAAATTCGTCATTAATGTCAGCAATAACATTATTTCAGAATGAATTCACATCTAGGTTTTTATGTATAGATTCATTTTTTGTTTCATGACTTATTCTCTTAAAATACAATAAAGTTGAATGGAATATGAAGAACAAGAGTGTATTCTTGTGACATCCCCATTTTCACGGTCAGAAAAGACCGATTTGTTTATGCATATTTAAAAATCCAAGTATCCTTTTTGAAGAATAGTATTGCAGAATTTGTTCCCAGAAAACATGATAATGGTGTTATCAAAGCATTTCCGAAGAAATGTATTTTATTTATATTAAAACATTAGGATGTTATCGTCAATACATAAACATAATCATAACGAGATATTACAAGCCTAACGGTAATTAAACTAGTGGCCTAATACTCCTTGAATCTCTCAGCAGAATGTATCTTTCATATAGCCACATGTGATACAATAAACTGAGTAGGTCAGGTTGGGAAACCTGGTGAGTACATAGGGATTTCAATCCCATAATGTGATAATAATGTATATCTCAAACCTGCAAATCAAACTATTATCATTAAAACAAATATAACATATCTCTAAAACAATTTATCCCATCCCGTTGATTCCCACGTATAGATCCTATACAACGATCTTACAAGATCTAGACTAAAGGATCAATATGACAACAAACTAACGACGTTGATTCAGAAATTCCCTGACAACAAATGAGGATCAATAAATACATCAAATGAGGGGAATGGAATCAGTTTCACCATAGACCTTCGTTCATAAAAACACCATAACAATTAAGTCAGGGGTGGTTATCTAGATAACTTTGCCTAGCAGTGGTCTGACACCGTGAGGTATTTTACCCCCAGACTCACCCTATCCGACAATACAACATTAGACATACCTGGTAGTGGTCTATTACTAGCACACTCTATTAGGCAGTCTACGAAGTTCCCTCAATTACTTCGTGAAAGGAAACACTGACACATGAAGCTCATCCGATCACTTCATAAAAGAAACGGTGACTCCAAAGCTCTTCAAAATAAAAGTATGGGGAAATACTAATAAAATACTCCTGTACGCTCCCATACCCCGACACACAATAGTGTAAAAAAAAAGACTTTGTACATGATAGTACTTTTGGCACATTATAGTACCCTGGTATGAGTAGGACTCGTACCCCAGAACATAATAATACCTCGACACAAGTAGCACCTAAAACACAGAGCTTTGAAAAAGACTTGGTACATAGAAAGTACTTTTGTACATAAGACATACTCCATCGATCATCAATCTCCTCGAACAGAGTTTCTACTCTCTATTCCGACCACATACATACCCTTAATAAGATACTACCCAATATCAAAACTTAATTGAACTAAGCATCTCTTTTAAGTCTTAGTTCATCACTAAGAAAACATACAATGCTTATAATCAACTTTCGATGGTACCTCTATTTCCGCAACACTATCTTAATTTAGTGTAATATTTTATACAGAGTATTAAGTATTAACATACATTTATCTTCTCATTTATAACACTTCTATTATTATTATTATTATTATTATTATTATTATGTAAATACATCTTAACACATATAGAACCATGTCTGGTTTACATAGCGTATATCATCAAATATACATATATCAAATATTTAAACTAAAACTTTTAATTTTGTTAGGTTACAAAAACATTTTCCCACTTTGTAATTTACTTCATCTCTTTTATTAGTGTATCACATGATTTATGATATAGTTAGAATGAGTTTATTCATAATTCGTCAAATTAAAATGTAAATATTTATTATTATAATTGAGTAAACTCAATGGACAATAAACATTGTATAAAGGAATAAGACTAATAGGTATACAAATTTAAGAACCAAACTTTGATATCATATAAAAAAAAAAAAGAAAAAAAAAACTTGAAATGATAAAATAATATTTTCCTCAAAATGTCATGTGGTCACAAAATATAAATTTAAGGATAATATTAGATCAATATCAAAATTGGGACTGAAATTATAATTTTAGATTAAGTAAATAAACAAATTTGTAATTTACTTCATCACTTTTATTAATGTATCACATGATTTATTACATAGTTAGAATGACTTCATTCATAATTCGTTAAACTAAAATGTAAATATTCATGATTATAATTGAGTAAATTTTATATAGTTATCTAAAAAAAGGAAAAGGAAAAGTAAACTCAATCGACAATGAACATTGTAACAAGGTATAAAGACTACCAGGTATAAAAAGACTTCAAATGGTAAGATAATATTTTTCTCAAAATGTCAGAAGTGGGATTTGAACCCACGCCCTCTCTCGAAGACCAGAACTTGAGTCTGGCGCCTTAGACCACTCGGCCATCCTGACTTGTTGTCTTTTAATTGAATCCAGTAACTAAATTCATAACTCTTATCGAACAATCTTTAGAGTTTATCAAGTATCAACGACTCCTATCTTCTTCAGGTTTTATAATAACAATATTTGTAATTGGTAATTTCTGTAATAGTTATTTCTTTGATTCTAAATTTACTCTGACAACCGAGAGCCCTAGAAAATCGAATTATCAAAGCAACGCCACCATGTATTCATTGTTGTTATTCTTAATTTTTTTTTTCATGATCTTTTCAACCACTTATTTGTATTTTTAAATGCACCTGCAATTCTATTGCGTTTCTCCAATTACTTGTAATTTGTTGTACAGTTTCAAGTAAACGATAAAAAATTGTAATGGTAGGTTTTGATGTCGAAGGTAGTGTGAGGTACTAGTGTGAGGTATATGTCTACCTTATAAATATAATCAATAATGTTGTTATTTTTTGAATGAGTGCCATTAACAATAGTGAGTTAGGTGTCAATAATTTGTAATTTATGCAGCATCAGTAAGTGAAGATGGTATTTTGCATACTCAATTAAGCTCATTAAGTTAAAAAGTACTTAAATCATTAAGTTTATTAAGTAAAAAAGAAACAACCGCTTATCCGGGATTTCCAAAGGGGCAGCGCCCCTAGCGGGGTCCAAGGGGTAGAGCCCCTGACTGGGGTCCCGAAATCCTTACCGAATTTTACATATAGGAACATACTGGAAAATTCAATTTCTTGAGGGTGATTATGGTAAAACTAACGAAACTCGTTAGTTTTTGGTAACCCTAAATCCTCATTAAATCCGGATTAACATTACTTGCTTCCAAAGCAACTAATGACGGCCCAACCCTAATGAAACCCTAATTGTGTTTAATATATAAACAACTCTTCCTCTACAGAAGAGGGTTACGATCTTAAGCTCTCGTTTTCATCAGACTTTTAGAGAATCCTCTAGCATATTCGCTTACGTCTTCTGTGCCTAGAAACGTAAGTGTCCACTTGGATTATCCTAGGCTGAATTGTTTGTAACTCAGACATAGGGTAGACATATCAGTTCAAAAAGTGATAGCACGATCCAAGTTGGTATCCAGATCTCCGCCAAAAACCATAAATTTCCCAACATTGCATACTCGAGAGAAAAGCTCATTAGAAGTAGCAAATGGCTAGATATCAAAGCTAAACATTGATCTTCAACCATTTAAGGTATCATTGATGATAAAACTCCATGGGATTAGGAGGAGAAGTTGTAAAATTAGCAAGTAAATTTTGAAACCGCATGGAAATTAGATTAGTGGTGATTGGTGAAATTCCTCACCTTACCCGTTGATGTTGTGTTCACCGGGTTTAACAGTGATGCATGCCAACCAAACCTATGAAATAACGAAATTTGCAATTTTAAAACTGCATGATTGTAACCACAAAAATTGGCAAACCATATGGGTCAAGTTTATAATTTTCTCTTGTTTATTTGTTATTTAATTTTGTCATATATATTTTGTATTTTTTTATCAAAATAAATACTTGTTTGTCAAATATTAATTGCTCTTTATTTTATTTTTTTGTTCTTTGACATTTGTTATTTGATTTTGTTATGTAGTGTACATTAAAATGATTCATTGGTTTTGTACTTTGATAAAAAAAATTTGACAAAAATATTAGTTTAGACACTTTTTTGCAAGATTTCAAACACACAAAACAGTGATGAGTTCCATTTTGACGAGCAATGTAATAATAGTATTTCATGTTAGTTGTCTTATTTAGAATTTTGATATATTATACCTTTTAAATCAAATTAGGACGTGTTCGGAAAATATAGTTGGAAGTTGGTAGCTGATAGTTAAAAGTTGGAAGTTGTAATCTTTATTTGTATAAAAGCGTTCATCACAAGTATCTGTAAGCTTTTAAAAATATATCAAATTACATAAAATGACATATAAATATAAAATAACATTAGAATGTAACAATAATAAATTAATTTTTCTAAACTATAATTATCAAAAGTTATAAACCATCCAAATGTTAATATCAAGTGTCCCGATTAAAATTTTCAATTGGTAATAACATTTTATATGTATTTAATAGTGATTATTTTTACAAATAAAGTAAATAAGATTTTTTAATGTTTGTAAAAACTAGCTAGGAGATATAAAGTAACATAAATGTTGTGTTAGATGTGTCAGTTGCTAACTGATAAGCTAGCCGATAAGTTAGCAAATAAAGTTTATTTTCTGAGCGTTTTTTTTTTTAAATTCACTTAGAATTACCTTTTTTTTTTTCCTAAATATACTCTTAATTAATTTTTTTAATGATAAACTCATCAAAATTAGACATTGTATGGCCATGAAATTCCCTTCAAGTACTGTTTATGCCTTATTTGTATATTTTTTTTTCCTTTTTTTATTTGTTGTAGTGGCTTGTTCCAACTCCGAAACCATATCTAAAATATATGATTTCTAAACCATATATTTTAGTAACTATGCATTCACTTGTTAAAGTGATGATTCCAAACTCGGGCAGCACTTCACTTTTAACGATTCTATTTTCTTTCGACGAAACCTAGCATTATTATCGCTAAGTTTTAGTCTAATCTTTATTGTGACTAATTATTAGTCTAGATTCATCATTAAATCAAAGTCTATTTTCATGATCTATCAAGTAAGGAACAACCAGGTAGGATCATATCGGAGGTAGGATCCGTTTGGTATACGAAGTATACTGTTTGGAAATCCCACTTTAAACACCTCACTAAATCACAGTCTAGACATCATTCCCGTAAGTAGGTTAATCAATATAATGACTTTGAATCACTGATAAATTTTATTTTTAGCTTCATAATAACGATGTTATATTTAAATATAAGCTATATTTAAAGTATGGTAGGCTTATTAAAAACTGGGCTCCGCTGGAGCAGAGCTTCTGAGCCGAAAAACTTTTTTTCTCGAAGCCTTCGTGCGCTTTGGGGCTTTCTTCTAGCGCTAGGGAAGTTTCCTAGGATTTAGGGGGGGTTTAGGGAGTCTAGAGAGAAGTTAGAGAGAGAAAGAAAGGCTTATGGTGTGAAGAAAATATGAAGAGTTCATCTCTCATTTATAAGGGTTTTCTCGTAGAGTAGGCCTTAGGTTTTGTCCGTATATTTTGTGTACGAGCTCCGTTTTCTACGTTCTTTATGTCCACATGTTGGTATTTATGAGTACTACAACTTTCATTTAGACTTCGTCGGCTAATTCTCATTTTATCTCCGATTTGCAAAACTGTATCGAATTTATCGCACTCGAAGAGTAGGGACTAAGTTTCGTCCATATCTTTCGCATACGAGCTCTATTACCGACGTTCTTTATATCCACGCGTTGTTATTTACGAGTAATACAACTTTCATTTAGATCCCATCGACTAATTCTCACTCTATCTTAGATACAAAACTGTATCGAATTCGTCGTGCTCAAAGAGTAGGGACTAAGTTTCGTCCATATATTTCGCATACGAGCTCTGTTTTCGAACGTCTTTTTATCGTTGAACTCCTATTAACGATATCTTCATTTCTCGTTTAGACTTTTTTGGTTAAAATCGACCAATCTAAAATTCGAATTTCAGGTTGTGTACTACTATGCTAAATCTTAGAAAAGTCATAACTTCCTCATACGAAGTCAGATTTGGACGTTCTTTTTATGCACACTCTTGGTTTAACATATATTACGACTTTCGTTTAGATCGTTAAGGCTAGAAAGCATTTTATCGTAAATTCACTTTTTACGATTCCCGGTGTCGTGTCGGTTTTGCCGTAAAACTTCGACGGGTCATAACTTCTTTGTTATAACTCGGATTTCGGCGTTCTTTATATGTACGGAACCCTTGTGACATATACTATAACTTGGTTAAGATTACTTCTTCTAAATAATATTCCATCAAAAAGTCATTTTTGCCGCTCATTGTCTCTAAATTGACTAGCTCGAATTTGTGGGCGTTACATCGTCCATGCGCTGAGTAAGGTAACACATATCTATTTATAGCTCAGCTACCTGTTGCGCTCCTTGAGGAGTAGGCCAGTGCCTCTGGACTCTCTATGGTTCAGGTGGTAGTGCAACTTCCCCTGGTGCCTCACCATTAGGCACTATCATAAAAATACCATCACCCCTCGTACAATCACCCACATGGACTCCAACATTTGAACACCCATCACCCTCATGTCATAGCGGACCATCGTCCTTGTATTATCCCTGCTCAACAATAAATATGATGCAGGTAACCGAGGAACAAAATGTCCACCACAAATCGGACTATCCTCCCGACGCTCTCTGGCCTTCCGCGCCATATACATTGCTAAAGCCAATGGGAGGTTCAGGTGCCTCCTTGGTGTAATAAGGGTCCATAAAACTGAAAGATCTCCAGAAGGCACCCTCTCACTATTTTTGTGATGAGTGAGAGACCTCGCGATCAATATGTGCAACAATCTATAAGCGATCGATCTAATCATGCTGCCCCGAGCAAAAGATAGGGCATACACCTCCGCAGTAAGCTAAGCCGAAAAAGTGTTTTCATTATACTCCTCATGCGTCCCTACAACACAGGCTGAAAGAAAATCATGAAAATGAGGAGTCCTCGTCTCATCTGCAGTATACACCCCAACCCTGATGGGAAGCTCAATTGCACTACATGTGACATCCCCAATTTTCACGGCCAGAAAAGACCGATTTTGTTTATGCTTTATAAAATCAGAGTACTTCATTTCATAAAAATGTTGCGGAATTTGTTCCCAAAAAAACACGATAAATACGTTATTAAAACATTTTCGAAGAAACATATTTTATTCATTTTAAAACGTTTGGGATGTCATCGTTAATACATAAACATAAGCATAAACAGAACTTACAATTATTTACACTAGTGATCTACATCTCTTTAAATCTCTCAGTGTAATGTCACTTTATATCGACACCTGTGATATAAATAAACTGAGTGGGTCAGGTTGGGAAACCTGGTGAGTACATAGGGTTTTCAACCCACAATAATATTATTATGTTTAAACAATCAAACAATCAACCCAATTACCCATCCCCATTATCTTCTTTATTCTTAAGGATCTACCCTAAGAATCAGTTATTTCTCATTCATTCATTCCTAAGGATCATCCTAAGGAAACAACATGAAGTCCATTGTTGCCAATGACACATTGGTCGAGCGCAGCTGCTAATCTTGTCACTTAGGCGCAGCTGCCAGAATTGGGACATTTTCTATGAGGCGCTTCTGTCGGTATTGACCTTTAAACGCTACTGTCATGGTCATAAGGCTCCCTATTAGGCGCAGCTGCCAATACTGTCCTTAGAGCGCAGCTGCTAGGACGTTTACCGTAGATCTAAAACATCTACGGGTTGTGGCGCAGCTGCCAGTGCTCATCTATAGGGTACTGGGTCCACTGCTGCCAATGTATACCTATAGGGCACTAGGTCCATGCTACTAATGTTCCTCTATTTCAGCTTTTATCCCTCATCATTCATCTACCCATATTTTCCCAACATATTTTTTATGTATAAAATACTTTATACAGTTTACATCATTTAAAACATGTATAAAAATCTTTCACCAGCATAGACAACAAGTATTCAGACAATATGCACACATAGCACGTAATTTATAATAAAATACTTCATATCTATGTGTAAGATGAAAGGGACCATGCACTCACCTGAAAGGTGATGACTCAGCATTCGGACAACGCTTCGATACTCTCAAAACGATTTTCCTTCGATAAAACCTAGTATCGATACCACTAGGGTTTAGTCTAACGATAACCGCGACAAATTAATTGTCTGACTATTATTATTATTATTATATAAACGTTAATAACACTCAATATAACTCATAATAATAGCCCAAATAATTATTTTAAGGACCTAATAACATTCCTATAATTATTTGAAAGCTATATTAAAAATTACGTAAGCGTAGCACACTTACAACGAATTTTATCGAAAACCGGAACTTAATTGGAGCAGCGCTTTGAAACCGAAAGGCTCTTTTTCTCGGGACTCCGGGAGCCTCGGGGCTTCCCTCGGGAGCTAAGGGGTTTATCTAAGGTTTAGGGGTGGTTTGGGGTTGTAGAGAGAGAAAGAAACTAGAGAGAGAAAGGACTTTGGTGCATGAAACTCGGCAGCCTTTGCTGCCTTTTATAGGTGCTCAACTTCGGTTATGCTGGGCGTTCGAACTCAGCTACGCTGGGCGTAATGCTCGGATAAGGGTGCCAGCAAGCCTCCAATTGTCTCGCATTCGAAAGGGATAAGAACCGAAGGTACGCGGGGCGTACTGAACCTCGTACGTGGGGCGTAATAGCAAGGCTTCGTGGCATGATCCGAAGCGAGATCTGATCAGCGATGGACGGCCCACAACGCGCCACGTCATCAATTCCTTATCAGTCTTCGCAAATTTGATCATAAACTTTAAAAATTCGTAACTTTCGCATACGAGCTTCGTTTTCAACGTTCTTTATATCCACGCGAAGGTGGGAACGTACTCTACAACTTTCGTTTAGACTCCGTCGGCTAATTCCGACTCGATTTTAAATTTTATATTATTAACAGGCCGGGACAGGATTGATCCGTTAAATTCTCATAACTTCTTCATCCGACATCCGTTTTCGCCCATATTTTTCTCGTTACGCTACTCTCAACGAGATCTTCGATTCTCGTTTAGGTCATGTCGGCTAAAAACCGCTCGATCTAATATTCGAATTTCGGGCTGTACACTGCTAGTTCGAAACTTCGAAAAATCATAACTTCTTCATACGAAGTCAGATTTAGGCGTTCTTTTTATCGATGTTCTTAGTTTAACATATTCTACGACTTTCGTTTAGAGCGCTATGGCTAAATCTCGCTCTATCGTAAATTCACTATTTAAGCTTCCCGGTGCCGTGCCGGTTCCGACGCGAAACTTCGATGGGTCATAACTTCTTCGTTATAACTCGGATTTCGGCGTTCTTTATATGTACGCAAACCTTGTGACATATTCTAAAACTTGGTTAAGATTATTTATTCTAAATAATCTTTTCTCGAAAAGTCGTTTTCGACCCCTATTGCCTCTAAATTGACTAGCCCGGATCTACGGGCGTTACACTACATTCCCTGCTAACACCACGTAATCGAAAAGAGTGTAACATCCCTAATCTTGCAGGTATATCTTTAAAGCCCTTCTTCTTTTTATTAGTTATCATTGTTGGTCCCTAGAGTTGTTTTTGATGGGTCACGTGAAGTATAAGGACTAAAGTTGCATCTTTTTGACTGGAAGTAGTACGATGAGCGTACATAAGGGTACACTAAGCGTACTAGGCGCGCCCTAGTAGGCTGGGCGTACTTATGTCTGATGAAAACCCTAATATTTGGGGTTGAGGACCATATAATCACCTTTTTGGCTCATTCCTTTGCTCATCCTCAGCCTCCATACCTCAGAAAACGTCCCAAACCCTAGAGTGTGTGAAGAAGTGTGAGCTAGCGTGCATCTTGGACGTTGGAAATGAAGACATTACTTCAAGGAGCTAGAAGAGGAGAGCAAGGTTGTAGATCTGAAGTTGTGTTGTGCCATTAAAGCTCCAGAAGGTAAAAAGATTGAAACTTTGTGCTTGCTTGTTTATAGATCTAGACATTTAACTTTATGGAGGTCTTATGGTCCCAAGAGTCTCAAGGGCCTTAGGCACTAAGGCCGGCCCTTTGAATTGTTATTGGTTACGTTATGCTAGTATGACCTGTTAGTTAGATATCCTAGAGAGTAGGATACTATTATATGTTATGTGGTATATCAGTTCGTTGTATATAGACTGTTATGTGATTATCTGTTACATGTGCACATGTTTGTTTATTGGTTGAGGCTTATCTGCTTTGTGCAAAAGCCAATAGACCTGGGCATTCCAACCGTAAGGTTAAGGGCCTGGAGTATTCCATCCTGAGGATGATTGGACTCATAGTATATTGACATTCCAACCAAAACGTTGAGGGCCTGGGGTATTCCATCCCGAGGATGATTGGACCCATAGTATATTGGCATTCTAACCGGAAGGTTGAAGGCCTGGGGTATTCCAACCCGATGGTTGATTGGACCCATAGTATGTTGTTTATGGTTATATGTGTATTATTGTGATTATGGGTATTTTGGGGGAAACTCACTAGGATTTCGGGCTTACAGTTTCGGTTTACTGTTTCAGGTACATTAGGGGATCGCGGCAAGGCGAATGCGTGATCGTACAACTCTTCACATTTTGTTTATGTTTCTGGGAAAACTCTGATAAAGACTATTTTGAAAAGAAAAATTGTAATAACTATCAGATTGAAATGTTTTGAAAAGTTTAAAATTTGGTTTAAATTTTATGGGTGTTACAAGTTGGTATCAGAGCCTTGGTTTGAGTGAATTGGAGGAAACATTCATGTGAATCCAGTCTCAAATCAAGGAAAGGTTTTCAAAATGATTTCTAAAATGGTTTTCACAATAAGTAAAGGAGGATGCAGGGTGTATGATCAGTCGGAGCCAATAAGTGACCCCAAAATGCCATACAGTTACTTGATTATATGATATGTTAGAATAGCATGCTACTGCTAGGCTAGGGTTCTTCAGGAATTGCATGATAGAATTGCCTGATTATATGATGCCTGCTAGCCTAGGGTTCCTTTATATGAAATTAACATCATTATTGTAGTTGCTTAGTGTGTGCATCACGGCTGTACATAATTGAGATCTTATAGCCTGAGAATCTTTGGTTTGGCCTTATTTCCTGTTCTTGTTTGATGAAGGGCTAAGGGTAGGATCAGGTATTCGAAAGTCTATAGGGTCCAACGTTATGTATGGCTAGCATATACTAGTGTTGTAGGGTTGGTGGAAGTTTCATGGATGAGTAGGTTGTGTGAGACTGGTAGGTCAGTTGTTAGACAATTAGCCTTCCTTTAGGAGTGAGGTTGAGCGACCACCATGTGTATGTATAGTGTTAGGGCATTGTGCTGATACTTAAGGCAAATATAGGTAGGTGTGGAAGGTAGTATTGGGCCCGTACTGCTGAAAACACAGGACCCATACGCACAACAAGGAAGTCGCAACCCCTAGGGTTTTATAGGGAGTTGGTTCCCGGGTATTTATGCGGATTGTTTGATATCTCCCTGTTTATATTTCAGCATGGTGGTTACGAGGCGTTTCGTGACTGGATCCGGATCGGGATCAGGACGGGGTGACCAGGAGGCCCCAACAGCACCTGAGATTGTGTAACGACTTAAATTTTCAAAACAAATTTTCATTTTTAATTCATACTTTCAATCATCAAAAACAATATCAAAACATAATGTATCCAATGTTATCATAACAAAACAATTCCCAGAATCTCAAACATAATCTCTAAGAGTGTGTACGGATCATACCGACGCCTTCCCGGCGATCCTCGCTAGTACCTGAAACATATAACACAACAACTGTAAGCATAAATGCTTAGTGAGTTCCCCAAAATACCACATACCACACATATGCCTTTCCAGACCATAACTCTGCAGGATCTTCCGATCCATATGTCTCAGGGGACTTCCGTCCCGAATCCCGATAGACCTTCCGGTCATACCCGTATTGACCTTCCGGTCCATAACATACATAACATTCATAACACATACTGTTAGGTTTTATACAAACAATCCTATGTGTGCATGCAACCCTAGTTGGATCTATGTTTTCACTATAAGACATACAACTTTATGAACACAAAATAAACCCTGGCATGCTTCTATAATTTTTGAAAATTACATAGAAGTGTAGTAGACATACCTTTGTTGTTATATAGCAATAACAACTAGTTTCCTTGATCTCTTGAACTCTCTTGAACTCTTGAAAGCAAGCACCACAATTGTAGTGCCTCTAATGGCTCACAAACACCTTGAAGCAAGAAGGCAACTAAGAGAGAGAAGGAATGATGCTAATTTCGGCCCTAGGGTTTCCTTGGAATCAAGTGACCTCAAATTGAAGCATAGGGCATGTATTTATACTATAGGGTGCTAGGGTTTTAGTCAAAACCCTAATGGACAGCTTAGCCACCAAGCAGCCCAAGGAGCCTTATGGAATGAGGCCTTGGACGAAAATATGATGATCCTTCATCATAATTTCGTTCCCCCTTAGTCCATTAGGTTTCCTAGCCCAAAACTCAACTATCACACATTTGACAGTTTATACCCCTTTATTTAATTAATCTCTTTTAGTCACCAAATTAATTCCTAATTAATTTATGACTAATACTAATTAAATAAATATGATTTCTCCTTTAATATATTATTCTTATAATATATTAATAAATCATAATATCTCCTCTCTCATATCAAATTATCTTGTCAAGTTGCTTTGGTGAAAGCAACCCAAAAGGACCATGCACACTCGGGTCAAGTATATACCAAATATGGTTACTGACTTAGACACTAATCCAACACATACATATCACATAACAACATACAACTCATACACCTCATAGCATATAACACCTTCCGGTCACACATAGGTGCCCATCCAGGTACAGTATAGTAAGAAGACTCACCTCAATGAAGTTGGATAACTCTCATGCTCAACGTCCCAACCTAGCCTTCTCCTATTATTCAAATAACACCCTGATCAGAATTCTCTCATGATCTCATCTCTACAAACTGGGTAGAAGGCCATTCTACCCTCCCTTTTACTCTCCTGAATCAGTCCTGACCAGAACCCTAAAGTCAACGAAAGTCAACTGTCAAAATTTGACCCAACTCATCGAGTGCACATGGGCGAATTGGCGAGTCCATGCGGGTTCTCTGAATCCTTTCAGCCTCTCTTGACTCGTCGAGTCATCATTCCACTCGACGGGTTACACCCGTCACAAATCGTGGGGCAACCCCAACTCGACTCATCGAGTTGCTCATGGACTCGGCGATTTCATTCCATGCTCACACTCAGATGACATTCTGAGGTCAGATATGTTCCTCTAATCCATAGATCTAACCTTCCTAAGCTCAATAAACACATAAAGGTTCGAACTTGATACTCATGCAACGTCCAAATGACACTACTTGATGATTTAGCCCCAAATACAACATTCTAAGTCCATTTCTTCCATAACCCAACATAAAGCAAGATGATAAAATTCTCTGGACCACTATGGGTCCAGATCTGAAGTCTAAACATGATAAGTGACCATATTCTCAACAAATCAACCCAATAAAGGGTATAGGAAACCCTAGATCCATGGATTCCTTAACAAAACATAAAGAGGGTCGATATGCTACCTCAAAGATGATGCCCTCTACTTGAAATCCACAAATATGCAACCTCCTTGGCCTCCTCTAAGCTAGAATCAACTTCTTCTTGCAAAACAACCCACACAAGGTCCAATAATGGCTTCTTCTCTCTCACAAACGCTCAAGCACTATTAGGGTTCTCTCAAGGGTCTGGTAGCCGCAAATGGTGGCTATAAGAGTCCTTAAATAGGTCCCAAACCTGAGAAATTAGGGTTTCATTAAACAGAGTGAACTCGCCGAGTCCACTTATGGACTCGCCGAGTCCTTCATTAAATCAGACCAAAAGATGCACGATCCCACTCGGCGAGTCTGAGCGCCTACTCGCCGAGTCCCTCTCATATATTCAAAATAACTACCTAACATAGGATACCTGGGGATCCGTATGTTACAATTCTCCCCCACTAGAATCAAACTTCGCCCTCGAAGTCCTGCTTGACAAACAACTCAGGATGCAGCTCCCGCATCTCCAACTCCGACTCCCAGGTCAGCTCGAACCCTTTCCAATGTTGCCACTAGACATGCACCAGTGACACCTCCTTGTTCCTCAGAACTTTGATCTTCCGATCCCGGATCGCAATTGGCCTTTCCGCATAATTCAGACTCGCATCTACCTGAATATCCTCCAAAGGTACCACTGCCGACTCGTCGGCTATACATTTCCTCAACTGCGACACGTGGAAGGTATCATGAATCTGGCTCAACTCCGCAGGTAGCTCTAACCGATATGCTACCTTGCCCACCCTTGCGGTCACCCTGAATGGACCGATGTACCGGGGCCCCAGTTTGCCCCTCTTCCTGAATCGGATTACTCCTTTCCAAGGAGATACTTTCAGGAGTACAAAGTCCCCCACCTGGAACTCCAGCTCGGATCGTCGCCGATCCGCATAACTCTTCTGACGACTCTGAGTCGTCAGTAACCTCTGTCTAACCCAATGTATCTGCTCTGCCGTCAGAAGTACTATCTCAGTGCTACCCATCACACGCTGCCCTACCTCTCCCCAGCAAGTGGGAGTCCGACACCTCCAACCATACAACAACTCGAAGGGAAGCATACCAATACTAGAATGGTGGCTGTTGTTGTACGAAAACTCAGCCAACGGTAGATACGTGTCCCAACTCCCTCCGAAGTCCAACACACATGCTCGGAGCATGTCCTCGAGCGTCTGAATCGTCCGCTCACTCTGTCCGTCCGTCTGGGGGTGGTAGGCGGTACTGATAGGCAATCTTGTACCCAACTCCTCATGGAACTTCCTCCAGAACCTGGAAGTGAAACATACATCTCGATCGGACACAATCGAGATCGGCATTCCATGACGCGATACCACCTCCCTCACATACAACTCTGCCAACCTCTCGGCAGAAGAGCCCTCACTGATAGCAAGAAAATGTGCGCTCTTCGTTAGTCGGTCAACGATCACCCAAATTGCGTCGAAACTCCTTGCGGTCCTCGGCAATTTGGTGATGAAGTCCATGGAAATCTGTTCCCACTTCCACTGGGGAACCTCAAGCGGCTGCAACTTGCCATGCGGACACTGGTGCTCGGCCTTAACCTTGCGACAGGTCAAGCACCTCTCAACAAACCACGCGACATCCCTCTTCATACAGGGCCACCAATAATCTTTCTTCAGGTCCAAATACATCTTTGTGGCCCAGGGATGCATCGAAAATCTTGATCTATGCGCCTCATCCATCAGAATGGTACGTGCCCTGCCTACATATGGCACCCAAATCCGACCTTGAAAGGTCATCAGCCCTCGACTATCGGTAACAAACCAAGGTACCTGACCAATCACCCGCTCCCTCTTGCGGTTCACCGGCCTCACGGCTTCCAAATGGTATCCAACACCAGAGTCATCACTGTCAATCTCATACAAGTGCCTCGAATCGGAGCACTCTCCACCCTTCAGCTCAGCGCATCAGCTACAACATTAGCTTTGCCCGGGTGGTACAGGATCTTGCATTCATAATCCTTTACCACGTCCAACCATCTCCTCTGATGCATATTCAGATTGGGCTGATCCATCAAATACTTCAGGCTCTTGTGGTCAGTGTATATGGTACACCGAACCCCATATAGATAATGACGCCAAATCTTGAGGGAAAACACTACTGCCCCCAATTCCAGATCATGGGTGGGATACCTCATCTCATGAGGCTTTAGCTGCCTCGATGCATAAGCTATCACATGCCCCCTATGGATAAGCACCGCACCCAACCCCGATATCGATGCGTCACAATACACCACAAAATCCTCCATCCCTTCTGAGAGAGCTAACACTGGGGCTTCGCATAATCTCTGGCGAAGTGTCTCAAACGAGGTCTGCTGCTCCAGACCCCATGAAAAAGCAACACCCTTCCGGGTCAACCTGGTGAGTGGCACGGCGATCTTGGAGAAATCCCTTATAAATCTCCGATAATAGCTGGCCAATCCTAAAAAGCTCCTGATCTCGGTGGGCGATCTCGGCACCTCCCACCTCATGACTGCCTCAATCTTGGCTGAATCGACCAAAATCCCATTCTGGTTGACGAGATGCCCCAAGAACTGGACCTCCTGTAACCAGAACTCGCACTTGGAGAATTTGGCATAAAGCCTCTCCGATCTCAGAACTCCGAGGATCTCCCTCAAATGCTCCTCATGCTGCACTCTAGACCTCGAATACACCAATATATCGTCGATGAACACGATCATCGAACGATCTTGCATCAGTCTACACCCCCTGTTCATGAGATCCATGAACGCTGCTGGTGCATTGGTGAGCCCGAAAGGCATCACCACGAACTCGTAATGCCCATAACGAGTCCTGAACGTCGTCTTCCGGATATCCTCATCACGCACTCTCATCTGGTGATATCTAGACCTCAGATCAATCTTGGAAAACCAAGACGCTCCCTGCAACTGATCGAACAAATCGTCCATCCTCGATAATGGATAACGGTTCTTGACCGTCAACTTGTTCAACTCCCGGTAATTAATACACATCCGGTGTGAACCATCCATTTTCTTGACAAAAAGGATCGGCGCTCACCATGGCGAGCTACTTGGTCGAATAAACCCCTTCCCCAGCAGCTCCTGAAGCTGCGAGGATAACTCATGCATCTCTGGCGGCGCAAGGCGATAAGGCGCCTTGGCGATAGGCGCTGCCCCCGGAACCAAGTCAATATGGAACTCTACCTGCCTCTCGGGAGGCACACCCGACTACTCCTCGGGAAATACATCCGGGAACTCACGCACTATCGGAACGTCCTCAATCGAACTTGGCTTCCCAGCGGTCTCTCATGTGTCCATCACATAAGCTACGAACCCACTGCAACCCTGCTGTAAACTCTGTCTCGCTCTGGCAGCCGAATAGAACGCCGACCCACATCGGGTACCCTTGTCGTACACCGTAAGTACTCCCCCACTAGGGTCTCGTATCATCACTAACTGCCGCTCGTAGTCTATCACAGCCCCAAATCGGCTTAACCAATCCATGCCCACTATGACACACACACGTCCCCCATCGCTATCGGGACTAGATCTATCGAGAACTCAACACCGAAGATCTCGAGTGCACATCCTTGTATCACCTCCATAACAAACACCGCTCGCTCGTCATCTATGGAAACTCGCAGAGGTCGACTCAACGCCTCTTGTCTACTACTGATGTGCCGACTAAACGCCATCGACACAAATGATCGACTCGCTCCCGAGTGAAATAACACTAAGGCAGGTACAGAACTCACAAGAAAAGTACCTACGCATATCATCATATAAGCACAAAATCTCAGCTCAACATAAAAAAAATAAGAATACATACCAACCACTACATCAGGTGCTGCACGAACCTCCTCCGCTGTCAACTAGAAAGCTCTCCCGCGAGCCTTCGGTACCTCGGCCTTCACTGGCCGAACCTCGGTAACCTTAGCAGCAGGTGCAGATCCCTGATGTAAGTGCGGGCACTCGGCCTTTCGATGACCAGTCTGGTTGCAATGGAAGCAAACCATAAATTCCTTGGGGCAATCCTTGGCGATATGCCCCTCCTTGGCACATTTGTAGCAAGCACCCGATCGACAGACCCCATCATGTCCCTTGCGGAACTTCTGTGACATCCCCAATTTCACGGCCAGAAAAGACCGATTTGTTTATGCTTTGCTTTTAAAATCAGAGTAATCGTTTAAAGAAAACTGTTGCGGAATTTGTTCCCAAAAACAAAAATATGATAACCATTTATCCAAACATTTCTCAAAGAGAATGTATTTTCATTAAATAATAAAACCTTGGGATGTCATGTTCGATACAGACCAAAAGCATAAACAATATAAAATAGACCTTAGAATAGTTATTTATAACTACTGATCTATAATCCAAAATCTCTCGTCAAGTCCGCCAACTTATACCCTTGTGCCATTACCTGTAATGAAAAGAAAACTGAGTGGGTCAGGCTTGGGAGCCTGGTGAGCATATAGGGTTTTCAACCCATAATAATATAATTATTATATGTAATCAGCAAACAATCAACCCAATTACCCATCCCCATTATCTTCTTAAGGTTTCACCCTAAGAACCAACTATCCTTCATTCATTTATTCGTAAGGAATTGGCACGAATTCCATTGCTGCCAAAGTTTATTTATCAAGTACTAAATCCATAGTTATCAGGCGCTAACTCCATAGTCACCAAGGTTCACTTAACAAGCGCTAACTCCATAGTCGCCAAGGTTTACTCAACAAGCGCTAACTCCATAGTCGCCAAGGTTTACTCAACAAGTGCTAACTCCATAGTCGCCAAGGTTTACTCAACAAGGCGCGAAGTCACATCGTCGCCAAGGTTTATACAATAGGCGCTAACTCCATAGTCACCAACTATCCCATCTACCCAAGTTCTACCCAACATTTTCGTAGATATAAATACTTATACAGTTTAAATCATTTAACACTTATATAAAACATCAACTCCACGCCCATCTCAAATAGACAAATAATGCATAAACACATAACACGTATTTCATAGCAAATACTTCATATTTATGTGTTAGAAGAAAGTAACTACACCCTCACACATATAAACAACAATATACTTAATACACTCAAACCATACTTGTATTATTATCGTGTTTATGAAAGGTAGTATACACTCACTTGATCAGAAGATGATCCGACAACACTACGGCTTGCAGAAGTAGTATATCTCCGCAGATCTGGAAGATCTTCACAAAAATTGAACTTCTCGCGGGCAGAGCTTCGGCTCGGGAATCACGCTCTTCGGGATTCTCGGGGCTTCGGATCTTGCTTCGGGTGAGTCCGATGACTCCTCTTCGGATAATGCCGGATTTAATAATTAAATTTAATTATTAATTATTTAATAAACTTCGAAAATTCATATCTTCTTCATACAAACTCCGTTTTCGACGTTCTTTATATCCTCGCGTAGGTGAGACTACGCTCTACGACTTTCGTTTAGACTCCGTCGGCTAATTTTGACTTTTATTTTTATTATTTATTTTTAATAGGCCGGGACAGAAAATTTCGTTATAAATTCATTACTTCTTCGTTTGACGTCCGTTCTTGCCTAACTTTTCGTCGTTTCGCTACTAACAACGAGATCTTTGATTCTCGTTTAGATCGCTAAGGATAAATATCACTCTAACGTAAATTCACTTTTTACGTCATTCAGCGTTGTGCCGGTTCTATCGCGAAACTTCAACAAGTCATAACTTCTTCGTTATAACTCGGATTTTGGCGTTCTTTATATGCACGGAAACCTTGTAACATATACTACAACTTAGTTAGGATTATTCATCCTAAATAATATTCTATCAAAAAGTCATTTTTGACGCTTATCGTCTCTAAATTTACTAGCCCTGATCTACGGGCGTTACAACTTCCCACAAGTGCAGCCCTTCTGGCCTCCAAATCTCGAATCAGCGGACTTGGCCCACTTGGCTGCTGGCTGAGACTGTGTCGGCCGTTGATCTGTCCTCTGAGACTCGGCCTCCTCCCTAGCCTGAGTCTCCAAATCAATCTCCCTCTTCCGGGCATTTTCCGGGAGCTCAGCAAATGTCCGGTAAGTCGAGTTCGACACGAACTCCTGAATGTATCTCCTCAAAACACCCAAATACCGGCTCATACGTGCCTGCTTAGAAGACACCTGCTTAGGGCAGAACATCGCCCTCTCATGAAACGTCCTGGTAACCACAGTAACCGAATTAGTACCCTGCTTGAGGGTCAAGAACTCCTGAACCAACCGTTCCCGTTCCACCAGGGGAACATGCTCATCTCTGAACATGGTGGTGAACCTCTCCCAGGTCACCTCTGAAATCTATGCAACAGTGAAGCTCGCCGTCACGAACTTCCACCAATCCATCGCTCCCAAGCGAAGCTGGTTCAATGCCATCCGTACCCTCAAATGCTCCGGACATGAACACGTGTAAAAGCATCCCTCAATATCATCAATCCATCTCATCGCAGCGATAGGGTCCTGCATCCCATCAAACTCGGGTGGCTTCGTGTTGCTGAACTCCCGAAACAACAACGAATCACCACCCTGAGGCCTGGAAGCTGCCACAGCTGCAGTAGTAGCTGGCTTAGTCACCGCGGCGTACCGCTCATCGAAAGTCCCAATCAGTGTGGTCTTGATGGACCCAAACATCTCTGGAATCTCGGCTCGAATCGCCGCTGCCACCTCATCGTGGATCATCTGACGAAACTCCTCGTCATTCACACCGCTCGCCCCAGGTCTGTGGCTTGTCCCAACCATGATGTCTCTGAAATACAACATAATAATATCAGAGACTCGCTCGAGCCGACTCGCACTCGATAAATTGACCCTACCTGTTCCCTAGTATCCAAAGGATTCTTACTTAGAGTGCGTACTGCTCCGGTGTCTTCAGTAGTACGGGCCCTTACACTACATTCTACACCGCATCAGTATTCACCCTAAGTCCTCCTCCTTGGATCCCAGATCATAAGTACTCTATATCTCGCTGGCATAGGCTACCCTTTGATAAGCCTCTCATCAGCTCCTCACTGTTACCTAGTCGCTCTCAAGCAACACATAGCATCAAAATCTTTCCTAGGCTAAGGCATCACAAAATCAGGCCACTCTAGTCCTAATATGAATACCTAGCCAACTCTAGCATGCATATCATATCATAACATATCTCATAACACATAATGTCAGGGTATTTTGGGAAATCACCGTTCGGGCGCTGGCTAATCGTACACACTGCTTCCTACTGCCTTTCTCAAAATCTTTTACTTCCTTAGAAAAATTGTTTATTTTGTGAAAAACTTTCTCAAATCCTCAGTTTGAGTTCAGATTCATCCAAAGATGCACCCAAATCCTTCAAACCAAGGCTCTGATACCAACTTGTAACGACGTAAATTTTAAAAACAAATTTTCATTTTTAATTCATACTTTCAATCATCAAAAACAATATAAAAACATAATGTAGCCAATGTTATCATAACAAAACAATTCCCAGAATCTGAAACATAATCTCTAAGAGTGTGTACGGATCATGCTGACGCCTTCCCGCGATCCTCGCTAGTACCTGAAACACATTACACAACAACTGTAAGCATAAACGCTTAGTGAGTTCCCCAAAATACCACATACCACACATACGCCTTTCCAGACCATAACTCTGCAGGATCTTCCGATCCATTTGTCTCAGGGGACTTCCGTCCTGAATCCCGGTAGACCTTCCGGTCATACCCGTATCGACCTTCCGGTCCGAACCTCTTGACCTTCCGGTCCATAACATACATAACATTCATAACACATACATATCACATAACAACATACAACTCATACACCTCATAGCATATAAGACCTTCCGGTCACACATAGGTGCCCTTCCAGGTACAGTATAGTGAGAAGACTCACCTCAATGAAGTCGGATAACTCTCATGATCAACGTCCCGACCTAGCCTTCTCCTATTATTTAAATAACACCCTGATCAGAATTATCTCATGATCTTATCTCTACAAACTGGGTAGAAGGCCTTTCTACCCTCCCCTGAACTCTCCTGAATCAGTCCTGACCAGAACCCTAAAGTCAATGAAAGTCAACGGTCAAACTTTGACCCGACTCGTAGAGTGCACATGGGTGACTCGGTGAGTCCATGCAGGTTCTCTGAATCCTTTCAGCCTCTCTTGACTTGTCGAGTCATCATTCCACTCGACGGGTTACACCCGTCACGAATCGCGGGGTAACCCCGACTTGACTCGTCGAGTCACTCATGGACTTGGCGAGTTCATTCCATGCTCACACTCAGATGACCTTCTGAGGTCAGATCTGTTCCTCTAATCCATAGATCTAACCTTCCCAAGCTCAATAAACACGTAAAGGTTCGAACTTGATACTCATGCAACGTCCAAATGACACTACTTGATGATTTAGCCCCAAATACAACATTCTAAGTCCATTTCTTCCATAACCCAACATAAAGCAAGATGGATAACATTCTCTGGACCACTATGGGTCCAGATCTGAAGTCTAAACATGATAAGGGACCATATTCTCAACAAATCAACCCAATAAAGGGTATAGGAAACCCTAGATCCATGGATTCTTTAACAAAACAGAAAGAGGGTTGATATGCTACCTCAAAGATGATGCCCTTTGCTTGGAATCCACAAATATGCAACCTCCTTGGCCTCCTCTAAGCTGGAATCAACTTCTTCTTGCAAAACAACCCACAAAAGGTCCAATAATGGCTTCTTCTCTCTCACAAACGCTCAAGCACTATTAGGGTTCTCTCAAGGGTATGGTAGCCGCAAATGGTGGCTATAAGAGTCCTTAAATAGGTCCCAAACCCGAGAAATTAGGGTTTCATTAAACAGCGTGGACTCGCCGAGTCCTTCATTAAATCAGACCAAAAGATGCACGATCCCACTCGGCGAGTCTGAACGCCTACTCGACGAGTCCCTCTCATATATTCAAAATAACTACTTAACATAGGATACTTGGGGATCCGGATGTTACAGATTGTCAGCCAGGAGGAGCCAGTGATGACGGAGGATCGGGTTAGGGAGATCCTCCGCTAGGAGGTGGTCGAGATTGTCCGGGGTCAGATTCCGGAGCTGTTTGGGAATATTAAGTCCACTATGAGGGAGTACTTTGATGACAGATATGCAACCCTTGCTGAGACGGCTACCGATGTAGCTACCACGGCTGTAACAGCGACGGGAAGGGGAGGAGCCAGTCGGGGCTTCCAGTACCGGGACTTCGATAACACGAAGCCCCTGACATTTGATGGTGTTCAGGATCCTATCATACTTATAAGGTGGTTGTCTGATGTGGAAGGATGTTTCTTCACATGTTCGTGTCCTACTGACCAGAAGGTCAGGTGTGCCCTAAATCTGTTGCGGTTCGGGGCATAGGATTGGTGTAGGTTGGTGACTGGGTCATACACTGATGATCAGATAGCTGCGGTTACTTGGGAGCAGTTTCAGGATATGTTCCGCGCTCGCTAAATTCCTCGGCTCGAGTGCGAGTGGTTATCACAGGAGTTCTTAGATCTGAAGCAGGGTATTGAGTCGGTGACGGAGATCACCCGCATGTTTACGGAGAGGGTGATGTTTTGCTTGGAGTTTGCCTCGGAGCAGGCCCAGATGACGCGTTATCTGGGCATGCTCAAGACTGACATCTGTCAGTTTTTCGCTACTCAGAGATGTGACACACTTCTGGACCTACAGGAGGCTGCTAGGCGACGTGAGTTGGAGATTTAGCTACAACTGAGGGAGCAACCGCGGGCCCCGGTGCAGGCGCAGCCGGTGCCGAAGTAGCTTAAGACCGCTAAAGCCAGGATTGGGGAACAGCTAGGCTGCACTTGTGGGAAGTGTGGGAAGGCTCATTCAGGGACATGTCGAGCAGGGAATGGGTGCCACCGTTGTGGCAAGCAGAGCCATCTGGACAGGGATTGCAGGTAGCAGACTCCGACTTCCAGGGTCAGACTTTGTTATCATTGTGAGCAGGTGGGCCATATTAGGGCTAAGTGTTCGTTGTTAGCTGCCAAGCCGGTGCAGGCTCCAACGCCGGCTACCTTGAGGATCACGGATGAGAGGCCAGTTAGGGCAGAGCCTCCGAAGGCTTAGGGGCGTGCTTTCCAGCTTACGGCTGAGGAGGCCAAGGCAAAACCCGATGTGGTTGTTGGTATGTTTATATCCTTTATCTCATTTATTATATATGTCTTATGCTTATCTGTAGTACCTATGAATATGTACGTTCTTGGTAAAATCTTTTCCTGCGTTGGTTTTATTCGACTTGGGGGCGAGTCGGTCTTTTGTATCTCAGACATTTAGTAGGGAGTTCAGAGCGCCTATAGGTGAGCTAGAGTGTCTGTTGCGAGTGTCTATCGCTAACGAACACGGGATTTCTACTGCTTCAGTTTACCGAGGGTGTGAGATGGAGATCTTCAGGATATCCTTCCCGATAGACTTGATTCCGATTCCCATGAGGGATGTATGCGTGATTGTGGGGATGGACTGGCTCAGTTGGTTCGGTGCCATGATTGATTGCGAGGGCCAGCGGGTAGTGGTTCGAACCCAAGTGGGGGAGAACTGGTTATTTATGGCGAGGGCACCAGAGTGGGATCAGGATTTTGTTCAGCCTCCAGGGCTTGGTAGTACATTCAGCACGGGTGTGCGGGTTATCTAGCGTACGTGATGGATATGCGGGGTCAGAAATCAGACTTCAGTATCAGAGGTTCCAGTGGTTCGAGAGTTTGCCGATGTGTTTCCGGAGGAGTTTCCAGGGGTACCTCCAGAGCGGCAGGTCGAGTTCCGGATCGACCTGGTGCCAGGTGTGGCTCCTATTGCCAAGGCGCCGTACCGTTTGGCGCTGCCTAAGATGCAGGACCTATCGTCTCAGTTGCAGGAACTGCTAGGCAAGCAGTTCATTCATCCGAGCAGTTCTCCATAGGGAGCACCGATCCTCTTCGCCAGGAAGAAGGATGGTACGCACCGGATGTGCATCGATTATAGGGAGTTGAAAAAGTTAACAGTGAAAAACTGTTATCCACTCCCGAGGATAGACGATCTCTTTGATAAGTTGCATGGTGCATCTTGGTTTTTCAAAATGGATTTGAGATCAGGGTCTCATCAGGTCCGGATCCGAGAGTAAGATGTGGAGAAGACCGCGTTCTGTACTCGTTATGGTCATTACGAGTTCGTGGTGATGCCGTTTGGGCTCACCAACGCGCCAACAGTATTTATGGATCTGATGAATCGGGTCTGCAGACCGTTGCTGGATCGCTCGGTCATCGTGTTTATAGATGATATCTTCTTGTATTCATAGACTCAAGAGCAGCACGAGGAGCATCTCCGGGAGTTGTTGGGAGTTTTGAGACGAGAGCGGCTATATGCCAGGTTCTCGAAATGCGAGTTTTGGTTACAGGAGGTCCAGTTCCTCGGGCACCTCGTTAACCAGGATGGAATTTTGGTTGACCTGGCCAAAATCGAGGCAGTCATGTAGTGGGAGGTTCCGAAATCTCCCTCAGATATCAAGAGTTTTCTGGGATTGGCCGGGTACTATCGGAGGTTCATGCGGGATTTCTCCAAGATTGCAGTACCCCTCACTCGTCTAACGAGGAAGGAGGTGGATTTCCGGTAGGGTCCTGACCAGCAGGGGGCGTTTGAGACCCTCCGTCAGCGATTATGTGAGGCTCCAGTTTTGACACTCCCGGAGGGAGTTGAGGATTTTGTGGTGTTCTGTGATGCATCCATCACAGGTTTAGGGGCGGTCCTCATGCAGAGAGGGCGAGTCATAGCCTACGCATCACGGCAGTTGAAGCCGCATGAGACGAGATACCCGACACATGATTTGGAGCTGGGAGCGGTGGTGTTCGCTCTCAAGATATGGAGACATTACCTATATGGGGTTCGTTGTACCATTTACACAGACCACAAGAGCTTGAGATATATCATGGACCAGCCGAACTTGAACATGAGGCAGCGCAGGTGGTTGGATGTAGTCAAGGACTACAATTGCGAGATCTTTTACCACCCTGGTAAAGCGAATGTGGTTGCGGATGCTCTGAGCCGCAAATCAGCAGGACCTTCTTCTGCGGTGGTGTGTATGAGGATATCAGTGGATTCCCCACTTTTGAGTTTGATTAGGGAAGCTCAGGAAGAGGGCATACGACGGGAAAATTGGAAGCTGGAAAGGATTAAGGGTGAGAACACCCGGTTCGTGCAGGATAGCCGTGGGTTGTTAACCCGTTGCGGGCGGGTCTGGGTTCCGATGACCGGCGGGGTTAGACAGGTTGTTCTGGAGGAGTGTAAGTCCCCAAAATTGCTTGTGTATCAATTAGATCCAATTGATGGTGCGGAATCCCAATCAATTGGATGATGTCAGATCAATATAGAAGAGAAGGAGAAGAAGAATTAAGATGAATCTATGATGTATTCAATATGAATTATGCTCCTTACAATAGATTCATGCACACACACACACACACACACACACTCTTCTCTCTAACTTTCTCTCTCTTCTCTAGCCTTCTCTCTTCTAACCTTCTTTTTTTCCTTAACCGTACACTCACATGCACTCCTCTATTTATATGGACCTCCGGCCATACACATGTGTACAGCCGCACACCGTGTGTACGGCCGCACACAAGGTGTGCGGCCGTACACAAAAACCGCAAACACATACAACATTACATAAAAATATATTTTCCTAGAAAAGAAAAGTATAAACCATATTTTTGACCCAAAAATATCCCCCTTGGTTTATAACTTTCTTTTCTAATTGACCCAACAAGCTCCCCCTAAAAAGTAGCTGGCTTTTTCTTGTTAATCTTCATTGGGAGCTTGGCTTCAGCATTAATCTTCAAATTCTTCACAGCTTCAAGATGAACTTGATGAATCTTCAATGAATGACTTCATCTTGAGCGGTTGGGTTTTTCTTCAAAATTTGACATTGAACGCACGTTGGGTGAGGAGGCTTCTTGAAAAGATTCTTGAAAGATAGCTCTTTCAGCTTGAGAATCTTCAGGGAGAACATCAGAGAGAAATAATCTTCTAGATCACTTTAGCAGGTTTAAGATAGCAGCAGACTGATTGAGGAGACTTCAATGCAATCTGTCACATAATCTTCAATTTCAGCTTCACCTTCCTTCTGGGGCTGACAGATTGAATGTTGAAAGAATAATCTTCATTTCTTGCTCCTTCGAATGCGAATTCTTCGATGATCACGGATGAAGCTTTGGCTCAAAAATCTCGATACAGTCTCCACAAGTCTCATCTACGTCTGAAATCACTTTTCAAGACAAAACAAAACTAAAAGAAAAATTAGCACACAAAAAAATATTTTTGGATTTTTGATATTTTCTGAAAAAAATTAAAACAAATAAAAATATTTTTGGATTTTCTGATTTTTCTAAACAAGAAATAAAACAGAAATAACACTATTTTTGGATTTTTAAATTTTTCTGATTTTTCATTGATTTTTTTTTTGATTTTTGAATTTTTTTGATTTTTTTTTTAATTTTTAATTCTCCCCTAATATTTAAATTAGAAGAAACTATGACAAATTTAACAAAAATAAAAATGATATCTAACTTTAAGAGTGATTTGGGATCAAAGTTTTTAGACAACCTTAATCCACTTATCGGTACCTTTCATCTTCACGTCTTTGTCTGGTCGATTGTCGGTATTGTTGTCCACTTAAACACAAAAAATTGTGACAAATTTAGGACATACTATTTGTTACAAGACAGGTGAACTTAAGTTCCTAGATATTATATCTGATCCTAAGTTCCTAGATACTATATCTTAAGGACCATTCAGCTGACGATGACCAGGGATATTGTTGTCCACCTAAATTGAGCAGCGAGATCTACAGATAATCTATATGTGTTCAATTTTAAGTGTACTAGAACGTGTTTCCCGCTTCCTGATATGCCCCAACCATCAAGAACTTCCAGAGTACTCCTTACACCGGGTGAGCAGACAACCATTCATAGAGAGGATAGATTTAGAATTCTATTACAACGAGTAGATTCCCATATATATATCTCCCTGCTCAACCTATCCAAGCGTTGTATTGTCAGGCTGAACGGATCTAACTAGGTCAAGATTTGTCAAGTCTATAAATTTCATAAGTTCAACTCTCCCTAGTCAAGTCCATTTAGAATCTTTCGTGCCTACCGACGCATCAAACCAGAGCATAGACCCTTCAACTTTGGGTACGTTACGCAGACTCAGGTTGCCTGTTATCACATAATCATCACTTCCCAGAACATCTCCCTCAGGCAGCACATTTCATAACCAACAAATTTTTTTTTGATTATCTGATTTTCTAATGTTTTTGGATTTTTAAAATTTTCTAATTTTTGTTTTGTTTTTATTTCTCCCCCTAAATTTGTGCATAAGAGAGAAACAAAAGTAAATGCGCAAATCTAAACTATCCTAAAACAAAAATTAGTCTTTAAAGCGAATCAGGTTAAGAAAAACTCAGGAGTATAGAGAAGAAAACGCAAACCGTAAGTCACCGATTGAATATGCATCCATAAGGTCTGAGAACAGCACGCGTAAACTCAGAACAGATCCGAAAATTCTTCATGTCGTTAAGCACAAACCCCGTTTGTGATCTCTTCCTTTCTTTCTTTCCCGCCAAGGACACATACTCTCAAATAATGTTCTGAGTACTGTACAGTTGAGAGCTGTCTCCTTTCATGTGCCTGGAACAGCTACTACCAACAAACCGAAGTCTGATGATATGCGTCCATAGCTGCTCCGACACAGAGCGGGATTAGCTGGTCTTTGGAACCCAGTCCATTTTGAAACTGGGTTGACCTTCGTCATCCTTGCACGGTACTCTCTCCCATGACATATCCTGTTTATCACGAAAAGAAAATGTAGAAATATTAGAAGCATTAAATGATTTGGGAGATTGCACCTTTGGTACCCATCTGTAGTTGGGTTTAACACATTTCTTTTTCGAGCGGATGGGTGCCTCGGCACTTGATTTTGAACTTGAAGTCGATCGTCGTGATGACTTTGATTTTGGCTTCACGGGAGCATCTCTTGGATTTGGCTTCTTGGCCGACATTCCCTTCTTGACCTTGGGAGTTGATTTCTTGGCTTTGTGGGGTTGATTGTTAGCCTTCTGGGCATTCCAATTGCTATTGTATGAATGTGCCCTCGAAGGGTTTCTTTTGGGGTATCTCCCTCTTAGTGTTTTCTGCCAGCCATGTGCGTAGTAAGGAACGTATGCGCGATTTGGACAATTTCTGGCAATGTGTTCAGGTGTTCCACAGTGAAAACATGTCTTTTTCTTCACTATGGAGTTGTTTCTTCCTGCCCCTGGTGGCGTATCCTTGCCTCGTTTTTTATTGTTCCCACGTGCACACTTGCAGCAAACACTCTGTTTAGCTTGAAATGGTGGCCCGTATTTACCAACAACAGGTTGATCAGAAGCAACTGAGTTAGAAGCAACAGATTCAGAGTTCAAGGAGATGTTGGTTTGTTCAATGGTGTTCTCCTTGTTCTCATCTTCTGCTACTTTACCTGCACATGTAACAGAATCATTAGAAACATTCACTTCATCCTTTTCTGGCACAACCACAATAGGTTTCCCATATTGGAGATGTGCCTCATTGTCAATTTCTTCTTGTGTCATAGGGATGGATGTGTAGTTATGATTGAAAGGGGGAGGAACACTATCATACCCTAGACCCTTGTTTTGATTATCTTTGAATTTTAATTGGTTTTCAAATAAGGACTCGATTGTCTTACTTGACGCAGTGTAATTTTTGAAACTAACATTTGTTTTTCCACAATTGATTTTCAAAGCGTCAAGTTCTTCAGTTACAGCAACAAGTTTGCGTTTAATGTGATCATGATTTTCACACTTGTTGATGTAATCTTCTTGTAATTTCCTAAAGTCCTTGGTTTTTGCTTCTAGTTGTGCTTTTAACGGTTTCTGACCTTTTCTTAGAGTATAGCCTTCATATTTAAGGTCCTCATTTTCCCTTTTTAGCAAATCAATTTGTTCGCGAAGAAATTTAATTTTGGCTTTACAAGATGGAGTACATGAAACTTCATTTACCGGAATTGATGTGGAACTCATTTTTATTTATTTATTATTATTTTTTAATTTTTTTTATATATTTTTAATTTTTTTATTATTATTTTTATTTAATTGTCCATTGACTTAAAAACCGAGAAAGTCAACCTTAAAAGTCAAATTTAAACAGTCAAACTCAAAAGTCAAACTTGAAAAATCAAACTTAAAAGTCAAACCGAAAAGCCAAATTTGAAAAACTAAAAGTCAAACGAGAAAGTCAAAATTTAAAGTCAAAGGTCAACTTTTAAAAGTCAAAGTTAAAATTTTAACTAAAAAGTAAAAAATAAAAGTTAAAATTTAAAAACTAAAATTTTTGGGTTGAAAAAGGATTTTAAAAATAAAGAAAATTGATTTTTGGGTTGATTTTGTCAAAAATGCGAAATTAGGTTCGCAAAGCTCGAGTTATATTTCAAATTTCGGAAGAATGAAACAAAGATGCTCCTAGACGAGTTGGTTAAGGCGCGCTTGTTAATTACTGTGAGGTCCAGTGTTCGATTCCAGGCAGCTCAACTTCGTTTCCCTTTTTTTATGAAAGGGCTGCTGTGCAAGGTCGACTGCGAAGCGAGGACTAGAGCTGCGAAGCGAGGACGAAGCCGCGAAGCCGAGACCGATTCTGCTGAGCCGTGAACCACCGAGCCGCACACACCGAGCCGCACTCCTTCAACTGGGCCACACACCTTCAACAGATTCGCGAAAAAAACGACGTTTTTCACCCTTTTTTGCTCTAAAACTCGATTAAAAACTCGTTTTTATGAAAAATGCAAAGAAGTAACCCCCCTTATTTTTGCGAGACCTATCCAAAAACGCTATTCTATTTTCAAAATAAGATCAAATAAGCTCCATATCTGAAAAAATTGATTGATACAACCAAGCTCTGATACCAATTGTAAGTCCCCAAAATTGCTTGTGTATCAATCAGATCCAATTGATGGTGCGGAATCCCAATCAATTGGATGATGTCAGATCAATATAGAAGAGAAGGAGAAGAAGAATTAAGATGAATATATGATGTATTCAATATGAATTATGCTCCTTACAATAGATTCATGCACACACACACTCTTCTCTCTAACTTTCTCTCTCTTCTCTAGCCTTCTCTCTTCTAACCTTCTTTTTTTCCTTAACCGTACACTCACATGCACTCCTCTATTTATATGGACCTCCGGCCATACACATGTGTACAGCCGCACACCCTGTGTACGGCCGCACACAGGGTGTGCGGCCGTACACACGTGTACGGCCGTACACACAAACCACAAACACATACAACATTACATAAAAATATATTTTCCATTCATGTTAAAACATGTGCGGCTGTCTGTTTGCTGCCACACATGTGTGTGCGGCTGACCTTGTACAGCTGTACACATGCGTGTGCGGCTGAGTGTATTTGCATGTGCGGCTGAAATTTCTTGTGTTGCCCTAATTTTTCATGTGTTAACCTTCAGATTAAAATGGGAGACCTGGAGTTTGCTAAAGCTCATAATTCTACAATTTTCTTAAAGATCCTCCTGCAGCCCACAGTGACTTGAAATTCATTGTGGATGGTTTGAAGAAATCA
Source organism: Lactuca serriola (assembly GCF_051521515.1). NCBI lineage: Eukaryota > Viridiplantae > Streptophyta > Magnoliopsida > Asterales > Asteraceae > Lactuca > Lactuca serriola. The sequence goes on from NC_136409.1 coordinate 156,956,385, forward strand.
TGCTTGGTTCATGCCTTAACTACCAGTCCTGCTATATACCAAAGTCTGATCAACGAATTCTGGAGAAATGCTGTTGTAAAGAAAAATGGCCAGGGTGAAAAATTTGTTGAAACAACAATGGAAGACAAGAAAATTCAAGTAACAGAAAGCATTATTAGAGAATCCCTTCAAATAGAGGACAGACCTGGGTATACCATGGAGATTGATATTCATCAAACTCAAGATGTCTTAGAGCATATGGGCTATGAGGGAACATTTCCCCCTACAATCAAGAAGTTGCTTCCTCCGTGTTGGAAGTACTTAGCTCATGTGTTCGTGAGCTGTATTTCCGGGCGAAGATCAGGAGCAAACGAGATTTCTCTAGCCAACATTGGTGCCATTGCAGCATTGGCGGCAGGTTTTGAGTTTAACTTCTCAAAATTCATAATGAATGAAATGATCTTAAATCTTGAGGGGAGCAAAAGGGACAAATTCTGGATGTATCCCAGATTTTTGCAAATCATCCTTAATGTGAATCACCCCGAGCTGCAGAGAGGAAATGATATCTTGGATTTCAAATCCATTGGTCCAAGTGCTTTTGGGCTAATGAAACAAAAGAGGGGTGGGAAATTTGTATTTGAAGGAAAATTTCCATTGATAAAATTTGGAATTTTCAAAGAAGATGATAGAGAAGAATCAGAAGAACAATCTATGCAAATGGAAAATGATGATATTCATCACTCTCCCTCCGAGCCTGAAGTGGAGGAGATTCATCACTCTCCCACAACTTATGTAGCCGACGAGCATGATTTTCAGAAAGCAAATGATTCAAAATCTTCTCGAGGGGATGATGACAATGATCTGTATGATGATGTAGAGTTTTTGAAAGAAATTGACTTTACAGGAATCAATGATGATATTCCTACAAACATAGAGTTTGATCTTGGTGATGAAGATTTTGATCCTTTTCTCGATATTCCCAGCAGCCGTGCAAATAAAGTCAATGAAGTTGCTTCTCTAGCAATCAAGACTAGAGATGAAGGAAACTTTCTCAAAATTCTACTCTCCACCTCGAAGCCCTTGGAGGTCACAACAAGCCAAGAAGATGTGACATCAGAGATTCCTCCCTATGTGTCACTTGTCTCAACATCAGCTCCAATCATTTCTGACTTTTCGGAACCTCAGACTTCCATAACAACAAGCCAATCTCTTGAAAGTCTGGTGATTCCCGCTGTAAAAAGTGCTCCTCAAGTTACCTCAACAATCACTACAACCTCCGCTCACTCTCCTCCAAAGCAGACTGATGAAGGTCCAAGTACCATATTTGAGATTGGTGGATCCTCTTCTATTCCAGAATATTCTCCAACTCGACCTTCTCTAGATGAAGCTTCTATCAGATTAGTAAGACATCTGGCTCAATCTAGTCCAACCTCTTCATGCAGGAAAGGAATATCATTTAACGAGGGTCGGACAGATGATGCCAAATTCTCTTCGTCTGATCTTCGAGAGGAAATTGGAGTTCTCCGCCAACAGCTCATTGAAAAATCAATTCAAATGGATCAACTTTCTGCTTATATCTTTGAGCTCAGGGCAAAGGATGAAGAAAAGACCAAACAAATCAAAGATCTACAAACGAGTCTTAGATCTGTTCAAGCTAGTTATTTCAATCTCAAGAACGTATTGTATGATGCTTTTGGTGAAAAAGTCAAAGCCCTCTTCCAACAGCCTCATGGAGTAGTTGATCCTCCTTCTGCTCAATCACCTCCTGCAACTAATGATCTACCTGTTGACCCACCTGCTCGAAGAACAACTACCATTATCGACAGATTTGAAAAAGAACCAGAAGGACGCAGAGCCAGAATCACAATTAAACAGGGTAAAAGGATTGTGACTGCAAATCAACGCGAAGGACTTCTATTCATGAAAAATACAAATGAGAATCGCAAAGCAAAAGACCCTGCTCTAACTGTAACAAATTTGAAAAAGAGAAAGTTTGGTGATGAGTATGGTGACAGATCTGGTATCCGTATCTGGGCTTTCGATCCAGAAACGAATTTGTGGGTGGTAAAGCGAAACTCAGGAATATCTGAGTGTTACAAAAGCACCCATGATTTCAATTCTTGGACTAAGACTGATCTAGCAGAATTATCTAGGATCCCCTTTCACAATCCCTTGCAAGATCCAAGTGCATCTAACTTTAAGAGGTTCCTTGATAGGCAGGTCAAAGAAAATTTTCCCAGTATGAAGACTGCCAAAGCCCTTTATCGAAAGGATAAGGATGTTCTCGACCCAGAAACAGGCAAACCTATGAAGATTATCTTATGGCCTGCTACAAAGAAGCAAAAAGAAATTCCAATCCCTCAGCACTTCCAGGAGGGATATCTTGACAACATGGAATTTAGGGCATACGATGACGAAACTGCAACTGCCGCTATCAAATTCAAAGATCAAGAACATGTTTTGAGGCTGATTAATGCAAAAGATCTTCTTCATTTTCGAGAAAGGGATATCCGGACTTTGGCCCGTCACCAGATAATCTGCAGAAAAGACGTAATGGAAGCTGCTGCTAAAGAATACACTACAATGGTAGCTACAATCATAAATGGAAGATTGTGGATGGGTTCAATGGGAAGATCAGATCTGAGGTTGTTTGAGAAGCCTGCTGAGGAGCCAAAGGAGTGATGACAAGACTATGCTAGTCTCAAACCAAGGGGGAGACTAAAAGAACATATTTTTGTGGTTTGATCTAGGCATTATTTTGTATAGATGATCGTGTCATTTTGCATTGATTGTATGGTGTTATGAAATGTGTGCTGCCACACATGTGTGTGCGGCCGCACACAGTGTGTGCGGCCGCAAACATGTGTTTGGCTGCACACTCATGTGCTGGTAGGAGGAGTACTACTTATAGCAGCTGAGTTGTGTCAGTCTGTACTTTTGGCTAGGTGTCAGAACTCTACAGTAGTTGTACTTTTCTCAAGATGTACTTGACATTTACTGAATATAGATGTGTGCATGCTTGATTCTACTTCTTCTTCATCTCAATCTCAATCTAATTGCAATTAACTTCATTTATTACTAAATTGGATCCTTAGTTTTGGGACTTACAAGGAGGCTCATAAGTCTCGCTTCTTTATTCACCCAGGAGCCACCAAAATGTATTGGGATTTACGGTTGAGTTATTGGTATCCATGTATGAAGCGAGACATCGCATGGTATGTCGAGAGGTGCTTGACCTGCAGGATGGTCAAGGCTGAGCACCAGAGGCCGCATGGTAGGTTGCAACCTATGGAGGTTCCCATGTGGAAATGGGAGCAGATCGCGATGGATTTCATCACCAAGCTGCCGAAGACGGTCAGGGGCTTCGACACTATCTGGGCCATCGTGGATCGATTGACTAAGAGTGCTCACTTTCTAGCTATACAGGAGAGTTCGTCATCCGAGAAATTGGCTGAGGTATATATCCGTGAGATCGTTGCTCGCCATGGGGTACCAGTTTCTATCGTTTCAGATCGTGATGTTCTATTCACCTCCCGATTCTAGCAAAAGTTCCACGAGGAACTGGGCACGCAGCTGCACTTCAATACAGCCTATCATCCGCAAACCGACGGCCAGAGTAAGCGGACTAAACAGACTCTCGAGGATATGCTGAGGGCTTGCGTTATCGACTTCGGTGGGAGCTGGGACTCCTACCTACCGCTTGCAGAGCTTTCCTACAACAACAGTTTCCACTCCAGCATAGGTGCCCCACCCTTCGAGCTGTTATATGGACGGAGATGTCGTACCCCAGTTTGTTGGGGTGAAGTTGGTCACAGGGTGATGGGCCGAACCGAGGTAGTTTTGCAGACTACTGAGAGGATTCAATAGATTAGACAGCGAGTGCAGACCGCACAGAGCCAGCAGAAGAGCTACGTCGACCGGTGCCGATCTGAGTTGGAATTTCTGGTTGGTGATATGGTACTCCTGAAGGTTTCACCCTAGAAGGGTGTCGTCCGCTTCAGGAAGAGGGGGAAATTGGGTCCCCGTTTCATTGGGCCATTCAGGGTTATTGCCAGGTTTGGTAAGGTGCCATATAGGTTGGAGCTCCCGGAGGAGCTGAGTCAGATCCACAACACCTTCCACGTCTCACAATTGCGGAAGTGCATCCTGGATGAGGATGAGATAGTTTCGTTGGATGACATTCAGGTCGATGAGCGCTTGAATTACGTGGAGAGTTCGGTGGCCATTCTTGAGAGAAAGGTGAAGATCCTATGAAGCAAGGAAGTGCCTTTGGTAAAGGAACAATAGGAGCATCGGAGAGGATCTGAGTGGACCTAGGAGCCAGAGTCCGAAATGAGAGAGCACTACCCGAATCTTTTTGTTGCATCCGACTTCAGGGACAAAGTCTAGGTCAAGTGGGGGAGAGTTGTAATGTCCCGAATCTTGTAGGTATATCTTGAATGCCCTTCTTCCTTTTATTAGTTATCATTGTTTGTCCCTGGAGTTGGTTGTGATGGGTTACGAGAAGTATAAGGACTAAAGTTGCATCTTTGGGACTGGAAGTAGTACGCTGAGCATATATAAGGGTACGCTAAGATTACTAGGCGCGCCCTAGTACGCTAGGCGTACTTATGTACAATGAAAACCCTAATATTTGGGGTTGAGGACTATATCATCACATGTATGGTTCATTCCTTTGCTCATCCTTAGCCTCCATACCTCAGAAAACGTCCCAAACCATAGAGTGTGTGAAGAAGTGTGAGCTAGTGTGCATCATGGACCTTGGAAGTGAAGACATTACTTCAAGGAGCTAGAATAGGAGAGCAAAGATGTAGATCTAAAGTTGTGTTGTGCCATTAAAGCCCCAGAAGGTAAAAAGATTGAAACTTTGTGCTTGCTTGTTTATAGATCTAGACATTTAACTTTATGGAGGTCTTATGGTCCCAAGAGTCCCAAGAAGATGGATGTGATGTTTAGGTGAAACAAGCTATCCTTTCAGACCTTAGGAAAGGTCCTAAGTGATAAAAATCAGTTCCCAAATGCTAGATTTGTCCCATGCATGAAGTAAGTGTTAGGTTTTGAGCAATCTAACACTCCTAAGTGTACATGAAACCCTAAATACCTTGGATCTATGTTTTCTCTATTATACATGCAATTATGAACATCCAAGGTATTATCCTAATCTAGCATACAAAATAATGAATATAACAAGATAGAATACATACCTCTTTCATGTAGAATTTCTTCATGAAGCTTGAGTGCCTAGTGCCTCAGGTGTGACACCTCAAATGGTTCACACAACACCAAATACACTTAGAATAACTTGAGAGAAACTTGAACACTCCTAAAATCGGCTAGCCCTTTCTTATTATTCATAGTGTTCGATTTTTCCCAAAGAATATGATCTTATATAGTTGTTACAATTAGGGTAAACCCTAATTGTCATGGCCTTCCATTCCCTTGGATCCATGGGTTCAAATACACTATGGAGCATCCATGGACCATCCTATGGGTTTTAGCCCAAATTGATTATCCATGGAGCATTAGCCCACTATACAAGTATGGATGATTACACAATCAACCCATATATTTAATTAGTCTTCTTTTGATCACTTAATTAATTCTAGATTAATTCTTGATCAATACTAATTAAATAATCCTATTAATATATTAGAACTTATAATATATTAATCAACCTTAAGTGTTATTTCTCTCATTATAGTCTATCCAAGTGCATGATGCCATGCAACCCAAATGGACCATGCCGGGTCGGGTCAAGTCTTACTAATTATAGTTATGGACTTAGACATTAATCCAACAGTCTCCCACTTGGATAAGTCTAAAACTATTATTGCGAATGACTTCAAGAACCGACCAGCAATCGTAGCTCTCAAAAGCTTCCGTCGAACTCTGACCTTGCCGATGAACTCTAACCTTTGTAAATGACTTGTCCATTAGATAAGGGATCATATATTCCTCCATTCTAGATATCATATGGACTGAGACATGGATTATCAATCATTCTCTCTGTCCATTTGTTGTTTCTTAATTTCCGATTCATGATGACTGACTGATTGAACAAATCAAATCAGTCCTGGCTTGGCCAAGCACTCACATGTGTCATTATTAAATCATCGAGGGGCTCACAGATATTGCTTTTATCCCAAAGGTAAAAGGAATGGATAAACTTCGACTCATATGGCTTGTTTTGCTACTTGTTGAATCATACACAAAGGCACGTTTTATAACATCGAGTTACCAATGCGTTTTCGTGCAATCAATGTACTATCAACTCACAGTAACAACTCATATCTCTAGGTTTGAGGAATATAAGATATTATCATCTCATGATCACTCGTGATAAAATCCATGAAGTGATTCCAATGAGCGCGGGTTGAATCCAATACTCAGAATTTATGAGCACTCATGAGTGTTGTAGCACAATTTTGTCCACCAACTTGGACCTCTACAAGCCAACCCATGATAGTCTTGATTCATATCTACTTCCAACATATATGGATGGTTTGAATAACTTAGTCATTCCGGAAGAATAACCTAGTTATTATGGAAGTTAAAACATGCAAAGTGAAACACAAGAATAAATGAATCTAATATGGTCTCAGAACTTATGAATATAAATAAAACACCTTTTAATTATCACCATATGATTGCACATTATTCATTGTATACTGTTTCAGATATCAACTTTATTCTTGAATTTAAAACAATAGTTGTCCCATGCTCCAAGCATGTACACTATGTTTTCTAAACACTAGTCATGCCATACACCAAGTATGCATACTATGTTTGTCTATGACCCTTACTTTGTGAAATAAACCAATTGACCAAACTTTCAATGATTCTAATTTCACACTCCCGAATTCTTTATGGCAAATGCAAGAATTCCAAATTCATGCCATTTTACCTAAATCTGTTAGATTCTCAACTTATATGAAATGATTCTTTTGTAATGATTATGCACAAAGTCACAAAGATTTGACAACAACCATTACAGAGCATTCCAAAGGAGACCAAATCCTTGGAAACACCCTTCTTGCATTAAGTTTCCTAATCTTATACAGACTTATTGAACAACTTCCACCAATGGAATCATTTCCACATTCCCTTTTTGACTATCACTTCTGAACAAGTGTTGCCTCTTTTCAGAATATGTCAATATGGTCCTTCCAACAATTAACACTATACTTCCAACTGTCCCTGAGCAACCAATCTTTGGTAAACCTTAGATTGTCCTTGACAATTGCTTAATTGTTTTAGTCATATCCAGTTCTAGACCTTTTCCCTTCTTAATGCCCCAGGCATCTGGAAAATTTTAGACAGGATGAATATAGCACATGTAATCGATCCTATATCCGAAGCATATGGGACACAATTCATGATGTCTCACATAAAGACTAAACCAATCTTTTTCTATAATATTTTCATTTCTATTTGCCAAGTTCTCATAATTCAGATTATGAAAAGGGATGCCGTAATCATAATCGAATTTTAGAACGCAAATAATGGACCCTTATATAGAATTTCCTTATGTTGAGCCATTCCAACATGAAATTCATATATATATATATATATATATATATATATATATATATATATATATATATATATATATATATATATATATATATATATCCTTGACTAAATACGATTAAAATCTCAATCTACGCTTTTAGAATTGAAATGAAGTATAACTTCCTCTCCCTTAATTATAGCAAAACAACTTTTTCAACCCCTGCAGCCTCACGAATTGAAACTTTTGTTTTCTATAATTAACATTGCTAGCTTGCAACCTTTATCATAATTATCATGCTCCCACTAACATGATGATTATTAGCATAACACTTATGCTCCCACTAGCTTTGACATGTACTCAAAAATCAGCTGACTTTCTTACCAAAGTTCAGATTTCTGATACTAGATTGTTTTGATAAAACTTTATCAAAATCATACACCTCTCTTAGATAGCTCACATGTGTGTCTAAACAATTTTAGAAATATGAAAAGGGATGTCGTAATCACAGTCTCAATTGTTTAGACCTTTGCCACTTCTCACAAGTCCATGTTAGTGTGTCGGTAAACCACACACGCTCCACTAACGACTTTGAGAATGCAAATATCATAATTACTATCTAGCTAAAATCTACTTAGTGAAAGTGCTTCCTCACCATCATTTTCATGAATCGGAGAGAAACCTTATGACACTTAGATTTAATAGCGTATGTGTTCTTATCCATGTGAATTTGTCAAAACCATAATCACAAGACAAGGTTAGTGACAAATCCAAACTCATATGGATTAAACTTGTTCAATCTTAAATTCTTGCCATTTGGCAGCTCAGGAGCCTGCCATTGCTTCCAAGTAGCTATGCAACCAATTGAGAACTCTCATAACTCCTATGCAAAGCCAACTTGAATAGGCACAACAATTTCAACACAATAGGTTATAAACCTCAAGTCGTGTGCTAGTGAAGGACTTTAGGTTTTATGCTTGATTAAGTCTTGAAACTTTCAAGAGCTTTAAGGCTCCCACTGTCCTCTTGACATATAAGACTCCCTTGTCAAATATTCAAGAGATAGTGCAGATTCTTTATCAGGACTAACACTTTACACAATTGGCCTAAGTTGGTCTCTGTTTTATCCAAAACATCACAACTTACCAATTTCAAATGTATAAGAGTAGATAAACTTTTACTCTTACATTTGACTAGTGTTAACAAACCCTCTTTAAGATATGTCACTCAAGTTACAATCTTGGAGTATGACTCTAAGAATTGTTTTGGAACGAAGTATGACTCATCTTCTTAGTCATAAGAATGCACTAAGATGACTTTAGAGGACCAATTGTGATATGGTGTCTTAATTATTAAGATGATCATAAACATGATACTAGAGTACTCTCCCATCTTTTCAAATTTGAGAGACTTTTATCTTTCTGCCTAAGTTGATTCTTCTTATTCGCCCTGCCATACATTGGAACTTTCCAATGTTTCAGAATTATACTTTAGCCTGTAAGTATAACCATATTTACTAAGCTTTAGTAAATTATGACGAATAGTCTTATCGATCTTTTGTGGTGGACTTAACCAGTGCATAAGAATGTGTACTCAATCCCTTAGTCCTTTACATGACTCACACATCCATGTGAATAAGTAGTTAGTCTTAATTCTTCCAATGCTTGAAAGTTCTCATCCATCATGCTATATAACTTGCATGATTCCAAGTTTCAGTCCAATTGAAACTTGGGTGATGAGAATCTTTCCATATTTGGTAGATTTAGACACTACCACAAATGAAAGAATCAAATTCATATTTCCACTCTTGCTATTAATGGAATCTTATAAGCAACAAAACTTTTCTCAAAAGTCACTGCAAGGATATTTTAAAATAAATAAAATCAAATTTTTTTTCCTTTTATTTAAAAAAAACTTTGCGGAAAAACTATACTTACAGTGCAATAGCACATGAAAACTTTGTTGTTATCTATTCCTAAGCAATATATCATAACTCCTAAGAAGTAGCTTAAGAATCCGATCTTCAACCTATGCGATAGAAACCCATCTACACGATCAGATTCAACATATTCTTTCTTTAAGTTTCCTTCATTTTCCCATTGATTCTTAAAACATCAACATGTGACCCAGTCACATCATGTAATAAGAATCTTAGAATAGAAACTTAATAGAGTTTGATAGTGGACTTTACCTGAAGTAGAGTCAAACTTATTGACTTTAACATCCTTAGGTAAATTTCGCAGCTTCGCAACTAATGCCCATTTCTTTGGCAATGGACCCTTGATAATGGGACTATCTCAAACTTAGCCTCTTTCTTTACCATTTGGTCAACCGAGTTGACTATGGCCGATTCCTTACCATTAGGAAGAGAGAGCTTTACTGGATATCCAATGTCCTCATTGTCAACGTCCATAAAGTTTTAGGAAGTTGATCTTAGCAAACAGATAAGATCATTAAGGGTCTTGTCATAGTCTGTTTCATAGGAGTCCCAAAGGAACTCACTATGTGACTTAGAAAGTGATTGAACCACCAACTTTCTCAAGACTTTGACACCCAACTCTCCCGGCTTGTCAATATGTGACTACATCTCCAAGATGTGACCACACATAGATCTTTACAAGCCAATAGGGCTTGAGTGACCTTAAACTTTTCAAGAACTTGTGGGTTAGGGAGAATAATTGGAGGAGGTGAAAGAAGTATGATTTCCATGGGACATCATCTTCATTTTGAAAATCTCGTTTCAAGAGATTTGGGAAGATCATAAATGTCTAAACCAGACATCTTTTGGGAGATATTCAAGATAGTTGATTTAAAGTCCTTAATATAACACCCAATATGAGATATTAAGGCTAGGACCATACAAACTATTTTATAACTCGGAAGAGGGATGCAGTCATCCAAGCTATAAAATATTTGAAGGTAGGTGAATGACGATTCACCAATTTCCACCAAGATAAACAAAATGTATTATTAGGTTTTAATTGGTTTTGAAACTCCTAGAGTCTTTTGAGATTCATTGAACTGTTCAATGTCATGTTTCAATCTCAAGTGTGCCCTTCAGGTTTTGTGACTGGGATGCCGAGGATCACAAAACAAGGTGTGGAGTAACCATGCAAATATACTTGGTACCCTTAATATTTACCCCTTAATCGATGTGTCGGTTAACCACACACGCTCCACCAATACTATGATAAATATTAAGTTACCCTTTGCCTACCTTGTTAAGTCCAGGTTAGTGTGCCAGTTAACCACACATGCTCCACTAACGACTTAAACAAAGTGCAAAGTGTAATTTCATGGATTAGCACCTTATTCACATTTTCCTAAGTAACTAAGACTGGGTATTATTGAGAGTTTAGTTACTTAGTATTTATCATTAATACTTTTAATGAAGGGAGAATTCTAGTCCTTGTCCTACCTGTTCGGCTAACGACCCTCCACTGGTCAAGGAAGCGGTGGGTGAGAGTGGACACCCATTAAACTGCCATTTTATAGAAAGTAACCTTATACCCCCTTATAGACCAGCTTCGTGAATGAGGCCTACTAACGGTAAGACTGACTTTACTCTTATATATATATATATATATATATATATTATGAACTTATAATATTATAAAGTATAAGGGTTGAATTTTAACTCTTTAAAATTCTAAGGGCTTAACTTGGAATTAAAGTATTCATAAGAGAAAACTTTTTCAAATTCCAAAACTTGAGGGCAAGTTTTGAAACTATTCAAAACTAATTAATTCCATAACTTATGAGTTTAAAGTAGTTTTAATTAAAACTCTTCAAGTTCCATAACTTGAGGACAAGTTATGGGAGACTTTAAACTAATTAATAAAAAAATAACTTTTTTTATTGTAACTTATGGAACTAATTAAGGTTACACTTTTATTTATTTATTATTTAATGAAGAGACTCTTGAACCTCCATAACTTGAGGACAAGTTATGGAGTCATAAAACCATTTAATTAGAACTAGACTCTTCATTTTGTAACCTTTGCCAACTTTTATGAGTTTTATGATTCTTAAATGTGACTTTTCATATAACTTGAGGACAAGTTACAAAAACACACTTTGGAATCAACTCTTAGATTAAAATGGATTGAAATCAACTATTTCACACAACTTTTCTATTAATCTAAGAACAAGATAATTCAAATCATCAATCTTCAAGAAATTAGCATGAACATACAAACTAATACAAATCTTGAAATTATGACAATTATCTTAGAAATTGGATTAGCATGAACATTACCACATCAAAAACAAGTTTATAAGTCCAAAAACATCTTAGGGTAATGTTCCTAGTCCAATTCCAGCCAAAATAATCGAATATATGCTGTCAGGGGGTCCAACTCGTCGAGTGCACGAACCAACTCGACGAGTTGGATGCATTTTGCCTTGGACTCGGCGAGTCTGCTGTGCAGACACCATCAAAACTCGATTTTTTCAGCTACTTTTGCAAGTATAAAAATAAAACAGGCCTAAATCTCTGATACCACTTTTGGGTTTTGAGCAATCTAACACTCCTAAGTGTACATGCAACCCTAAATACCTTGGATCTATGTTTTCTCTATTATACATGCAATTATGAACATCCAAGGTATTATCCTAATCTAGCATACAAAATAATGAATATAACAAGATAGAATACATACCTCTTTCATGTAGAATTTCTTCATGAAGCTTGAGTGCCTAGTGCCTCAGGTGTGACACCTCAAATGGTTCACACAACACCAAATACACTTAGAATAACTTGAGAGAAACTTGAACACTCCTAAAATCGGCTAGCCCTTTCTTATTATTCATAGTGGTCGATTTTCCCCAAAGAATATGATCTTATATAGTTGTTACAATTAGGGTAAACCCTATTGTCATGTCCTTCCATTTCCTTGGATCCATGGGTTCAAATACACCATGGAGCATCCATGGACCATCCTATGGGTTTTAGCCCAACTTGATTATCCATGGAGCATTAGCCCACTATACAAGTATGGATGATTTACACAATCAACCCATATATTTAATTAGTCTTCCTTTGATCACTTAATTAATTCTAGATTAATTCTTGATCAATAATAATTAAATAATCCTATTAATATATTAGAACTTATAATATATTAATCAACCTTAAGTGTTATTTCTCTCATTATAGTCTATCCAAGTGCATGATGCCATGCAACCCAAATGGACCATGCCAGGTCGGGTCAAGTCTTACCAATTATAGTTATGGACTTAGACATTAATCCAACAGTAAGAAGGTCTTAATGGGTTAAGACCATGAGCTAAGGACTTTCTGGACGTCCAAAGTGATAAAGTCCTGAGCTTTATGGTCCCAAGGCGTATTTGGTCATTAGATCTGGGATATGGGCTTAAGTGCTTAAACCATTAAGCACTTATTAAGATTTTAGTAAAATCCAGCGTACGCCCAACGTAAGTTCTGTACGCCCAACGTAAGTTCTGTACGCCCAACGTACAGTGCCAATTATCCCAATGGCGGTCAGCGTAGAACGGCATTACCCCCAGCGTAACCAGGGTGGTACGCCCCGCGTACGCTCTCTGATTTGGCGCTTGTCATTTGGGCTTAGGGTTTGTAGGCTAAATAGATTTGGGCCTTGTTGGAATCTGCAAAAAGCATATTTTGGGCCAAGTTATGTTAGTGGATCATGGAGATAGGCCCAATAAGGAGGTTGGGCCCAATTTGGTAAATTGGGTCAATAAAGGACTTTAGTGTATGGACCATCAAGATAAGGACTTGGTGTTGGACCTTGGCCCAACAAAAAGGAATGGAGTTTATGAATAATATGGACACTTAGTCAAGGGAGTAATGTCGCGTAATAACCTAGTATTTATTATGGTGTGTCAGCTCGGGATTTCCCGTGAGGCAGCGGTTAGAAGTTCAGCATTTCGACACTACTAGTCAGGTGAGTTTACCTCACTATACTCAAGGGTCTAAGGCACCAAGGCCGGCCCTTTGAATTGTTATTGGTTATGTTATGCTATTATGACCTGTTAGTTAGATATCCTAGAGAGTAGGATAATATTATATGTTATGTGGTAATATCAGTTCGTTGTCTATAGACTGTTATGTGATTATCTATTACATGTGCATGTGTTTGTTTATTGGTTGAGGCTTATCTGCTTTGTGCGAAAACCAATAGACCTGGGCATTCCAACCGAAAGGTTGAGGGCCTGGAGTATTCCACCCCGAGGATGATTGGACTCATAGTATATTGGCATTCCAACCGAAAGGTTGAGGGCCTGGGGTATTCCATCCCGATGATGATTGGACCCATAGTATATTGGCATTCCAACCGGAAGGTTGAGGACCTGGGGAATTCCAACCCGATGGTTGATTGGACCCATAGTATGTTATTTATGGTTATCTGTGTATTATTGTGAGTATGGGTATTTTGGGGGAAACTCACTAAGATTTCGGCTTACAGTTTCAGTTTACTATTTCAGGTACATCAGGGGATTGCGGCAAGGCGAAGGCGTGATCGTTCAGCTCCACACATTTTGTTTATGTTTCTGGAAAAACTCTGATAAAGACTATTTTGAAAACAAAAATTGTAATAACTATCGAATTTAAATGTTTTGAAAAGTTTAAAATTTGGTTTAAATTTTATGGGTGTTACAAAGATAATGTAGTCCTATCATCGAGAGGCTTTGCAGGATCAAAAGCAACTGTAGCGTAGAACTTTAGCAAAAACTCCCTGAGATGGAGTTACAATTTATATTCACATATATATAAATTTTGCACATTGCTGTTTTATTCTATGTTTCTGCTAAACACTCCTGAGATGGAGTTACAGAAATGGGTAGAAGCAGGTTTTGTACGAATGTTGAGTTTACCCATCCTAGCTATTATCTTTGCCCAAACACACTTAGCTGAGGGGTTCTAATGGGATCCGATGCATTAGTGTTGGTATTATCGCACCCTATAGGTCTACGAAGAAGGCACCTTTCAACCAAAATGGTTAAAGGTGAGACGATAACGAGTCGTTAGAAAAGGCTATGTGTCGCGAGTTATCTAACTAAGTTTATCTTAGTTCTAAGTGTATTGTATTTCGATTCTTATGGTGTTCTGAAAGCAACTCCTAATAAGAGTCTATATATAATAAACCCATGGAATTTAGTAGTTCTGTTATCCAAGTGAAACCTTGAAATTTGATCCAAGCCAAGTCCTTCTTACGACCACTTGATGTATGCTTAGTTGCATGAGTAAGACTTAATAGACCTTCGAGCCTAATGGACCTGCCGTAAGCCCATTTTGTTAATATGATTCTAGAAATTTTGGTTTCAGGGAAAATTTTGACCTTGATGTAGGTCTACACCAGATCATTGCAAGGAAAAGTTTTTGACAGTAGATAAATCCCCCGATTAGTGTAACCACTTAAATCGCAGGGTTGAGCTTACACATAGAATATAGTAGCACCAACGCATATTCATGAACCTAACCTACAAGGTCTTGCGAGTAATATGAACTCTGCTCATGATAGTACGTCTCCGGTGGTGTTTGAAACGAATTCGATGCGTCCTGTAGTTCTACTAACCTACACTCGGTTGCGACCACTCTCTCTTCGAGTGTTGAGTGTCTATCCTGACGCTCTCTTGCCTTCGCCCGAGTGTAAGAATAGGAGGGGTAGGAAGCATATATTAGTCGTATTCCTAGAAATTCTTATAGGGGTTTGATCCTCATTAGTTACTTCTATAATGACATAGTGCATGCTAATTACATATAACAAGATATGATAGAACTTCGAATAAGTGATCCTACCCTAGTTCCACATCCAAACAAGGAAAAGGAGGTAAGGCAATGAGCACAGATTCTAAGTCTATGATCTCTAAGTTATGTATAACTTTGGAGTATCTACTTAGTGACTATAGACCTATTATTAAGGATCTGTTTAGTTTTCACATAAGTTATGATATTACAAAATACTCCTATAGTATCTTAAATGTTATGTTTGGTTCTTAGTAACTTTCTTGTATGGGAAGTTTTTAGGCTTGTTGCTCACTACGACCATGCCCCAACATACCATAGTCACACCTCGGATAAATATAGTTGATCAGGCTATATTCATCCCTAGTCGGATTACATATCCCAAGGTTTACTCGTAGTGTCCAACTCCTCATTTTACTTTTGTGTTTTCCTTAGACGTGACACTATACCGGTATGCATGTATGTATTTATACTTTTAACAAGAAACTATTTATTTCTAAAAGTATAATTATTTGAAAATGTTTAAATAAGAGACTTTAG
Organism: Lactuca serriola; assembly: GCF_051521515.1. NCBI lineage: Eukaryota > Viridiplantae > Streptophyta > Magnoliopsida > Asterales > Asteraceae > Lactuca > Lactuca serriola. The sequence goes on from NC_136409.1 coordinate 156,972,143, forward strand.
TCCCAATGCATTTATAGTTTGTATATCTTATGTTGTTCGATATACATAGTTCACTATAAAAAATGCTCTGATACCAATCTGTCACACCCCCAAACCAAGGATGGCGGAAACGTCCGGGGGTGGCGGACTTCATGTATAGTATCATGACAACGAGTATAATAGTGCTCAAAGTAAATACAACCAATCATAAATATAATCAAAAATGAATTTCATGGTTTCAAGTGTTACATATTTCAATGATTGATTACAACATGATATAAAACTAGTTGTTCAACGTCGTAGCGTACCATCCTCAAAAGCTTGTGATTTCCTGATTTCGTTGATTCCCTGAGAATACAAGTAGTTTTGAAAAAGTGTCAACATTTAAGTTGGTGAGTTCATAAGCTTTTTAGATGAAGAGTTTGGAAACCGATCTTTATAATGAGTTGTGTGTTATCAAGAAAAATCCAATATTTACCTTACAAGAGTGATGTAGTCTTAAATACCAAGACCGAAATGTACAAGTAATATCCATACTTATTGATATAAAAGGGTGATTTTAAATCGACATAAAACCCTTTTTGATGTGAGAAAATCCTGATGGGTTTTGGTCCTAAGAACATCCTATGTGCTCATACAAACCCTAATGCTTGGATTTAGGTTTCTCTATTGTACATGCAAATTATCCAAGACTATAAACCCTAATTCTAGCATTCAAATAATCATATTAACATGAGAATAGGTTTATAATGTTACCTTGATTGTTATGTAGCAATAACAATCCCAAATCTCCTTGTATTGACTTTGGAAGGCTGAGAGTCACAAGTGTCACTCCTCTAATGGTTCACAAACACCATAAGCAAGAGGATGAAGAGGAGAGAAGATGGAGGCTGCCAATACTCGTGTGAAACCCTAGCAAGAGGCTTGTCCACGTTTTTGGTCCTTAAGGGATCTATATATAGTGAGGCAATTAGGGTTATCTAAAAAGGAAACCCTAATTTGGATGCTTAAGCCCTAAGCAACCCATGGAGCCCTTTCCATAAGGCCTTGGACGATTTCATATGGGCTTCCTAATGGGTTTTAGCCATAAGAACTTTCCTATGTGCGCATGCAAAACCCTAATGCTTGGATCTAGGCTTTCTAATTAAACATGCTTTGAATCCAAGACTTCTAATGGCTAATTAGGTTAAATAACAACATTGAAACAGATCTAGAACCATACCTTTGAATTCCTTGTTGACCTTGTTGTCTTGGAGCTTCTAGAGTCACAATTGTCACTCTTCTAATGGCTTACAAACACCAATAGCAAGAAAGATGATTTAGGAGAGAGGAGAGGGGAGGAAATCGGCCAGGGTTTCTATGCTTTAGATGAAGTGCAGATTTCCCTTGCCCATGGGGTCTATTTATACTTGTAGACTCCTTAAGGGTTACAACCTAAACCCTAATTGGATAATCTTCTCTTAAGGCTATCCAAATCCTTTCCATAGATAAGTCATTGGACGATTTTGGAGCTATCCTAGCTTCTAGAATCCGTCCACTATATATCTATAAGGATTTATAGTCTAAAGCTTAACTATCAAACAATTAACAGTTTATACCCCTTTATTTAATTAATCTCTTTAAGTCACCAAATTAATTCCAATTAATTCTATGACTTATATTAATCAAATAACAATATATTATTCTTTATATTATTCTCATAATATACTAATAATATTTACTCTCTCTTAATAAATCATCCTATCAAGTTGCTATGGTGAAGACAACCCAAAAGGACCATGCACAACCGGGTCAAATACTTGCCTAATATAGTTGCAGCCTTAGACACTATTCCAACAGTCTCCCACTTGGATAAGTCTAGTAACTATATGCACAAGTACAATTCGGTTTGCAATCGTAGCTCTCAAAGACGCTGTCAAACTCTGATCTAATCAATCTTGTCCTTTAGATAAGGGATCGTACAGTCCTCTGTTAGATATCATGCTGATAATCCTATGGAATGGTTAGTCAAGCATTAAGGTTTCTCGATCTCTGATTTATTCGACATAGAACTTAATCGAACACATCAATTCAGTTCTGACCGGGCCCGACACATAAGTCAAATCAAATCATCGAGCGGCCGAGATATCGCTTTTACCTCCTTAGATAAAAGTTACAGATAAACTTCGACTTATATGCATTTACTTATTCATTAACCAACTATACACAACAATGCGTTTTATAACACCGAGTTACTGATGCGTTTTCGCATTATCAATGTACAATTAATTAACAGATAACAAACCATATATCTAGGTCTTAAGACTATATGATATTATCGTCTTGCGATCACCCTTTTATATCATATTCCATAAGGTGATTCCAGCAAGCGCGGGTTTGTTCCAATGCTCAAAACTAGTTCATAAGCACTCATGAACGTTGCAGCAACCCTTTGCTATGTCTAACACCATTTAGACAATCTACACACCAATTCATGACAATCTTCATTCATATCTACTTCCAACATATGAACGATTGTGGACAATTCGATTATTCCTAATAAACTCAATTATTCTGGAAGTCAAAACATGCAAAGTGAAACAATAGCTAAACAATTAACATAAGATAGTAACATTACTTATAAATAAAACTCCTTTATTTAATCATCAAATGTTAACTACATTTATCTATTACACGTTTCTAATACTATCTAATCTATGCTAATATCATCCTTCAGCCCAATACTCCTAGCATGCTGCAAGTACTTAACCCTACTCAGTCCCTTCGTAAGCGGATCTGCTGGGTTATCTTTTGATGATATCCTCTTCACTATGAGTTGTCCTTCTTCTACACGATGTTTGATGAAGTGATATTTTCTGTCGATATGTCTTGATCTACCATGATCCCTCGGTTCCTTGGTTAAGGCAACCGCTCCTTCGTTATCACAGAAAATCTCCATGGGCTCCTTTATGGCAGGTACGACTCCAAGATCACCGATGAAGTTCTTTAGCCATATTGCCTCCTTCGACGCTTCGCTCGCTGCAATGTAATCTGATTCGCACGTTGAATCAGCTACGGTTTCCTGTTTGGAACTCTTCCATGTCACTGCTCCTCCATTTAGGGTAAAGACCCAGCCCGACTGGGAACGGTAGTTGTCTCTGTCGGTCTGAAAACTGGCGTCACTATACCCTCACACCTTCAAGTCATCACTCCCTCCGAGGACTAAGAACCATTCCTTAGTTCTCCGAAGGTACTTAAGGATATTCTTCACTGCAATCCAATGTGCTCTGCCAGGGTTCCCTTGATATCTACTAACCATGCTCAAAGCGTAGGCTACATCAGGGCGAGTACAAGTCATAGCGTACATGATTGAGCCAACTGCGGAAGCGTATGGTATTCGGCTCATTTCTGCTATCTCAGCTTCGGTACTCGGACTTTGAGTCTTACTCAACTTGGCATTACTCTGTATCGGTAATTCGCCCTTCTTCGAGTTTTCCATACTAAAACGTTTTAGTACCTTCTCCAAGTAAGTGTTCTGACTAAGTCCAATTAGTCTCTTACTTCTTTCTCTTACTATCCTTATTCCCAAAATGTAAGAAGCCTCTCCGAGGTCCTTCATAGCGAAGCACTTCCCGAGCCAGGACTTAACCTCCTGCAGAGTCGGGATGTCGTTTCCTATGAGTAATATGTCATCGACATATAGAACGAGGAAGCTTACTACACTCCTACTGGCTTTGACATATACACATGATTCGTCTTCGCTTCGTACAAATCCAAACTCTTTGACTTTCTCATTGAAGCAAAGATTCCATCTGCGAGACGCTTGCTTAAGTCCATAAATGGACTTCTCAAGCTTACACACCCTATTCGGATGCTTTGGATCCACAAACCCCTCTGGCTGAGCCATGTAAACATCCTCAGCCAACTTCCCGTTAAGGAAAGCGGTCTTGACATCCATTTGCCAAATCTCATAATCATGAAATGCGGCAATAGCTAGCATCACTCTAATAGATTTAATCTTCGCAACTGGTGAGAAAGTCTCATCATAGTCAACTCTGGGAGTTTGACAAAAGCCCTTCGCAACCAATCGCGCTTTATATGTGTGTACGTTTCCATCCACGTCGGTCTTCTTCTTGAAGATCCATTTGCACCCAACGGTCTTACGTCCGGGCACATAATCAACAAAATTCCAAACTTGGTTGTCATACATGGATTGGATTTCGCTATCCATTGCCTCTTTCCACTTTGCAGACTTCGGGCCTTCCATGGCTTCCTTATAGCTATTAGGTTCATCAAGATTTATTAGTGTACCATCACTAATATACGTGTCCCCTTCGGTAGTAATATGAAAACCATAAAACTGGGGTACAACTCTAACTTTATCGGAACGTCTAAGAGGTAAGGACTCGTCAATCGGTTCAACCGGAGTTTCCTCCTCGGGTTGAGTGCCAGCGGTAGAGGTTCCTTCATCTATTGACTCTTGAATCTCTTCAAGCTCGATTTGCCTCCCACTGTCTCCTTGGCCTATGAGTTCTCGCTCTCGGAAAACTCCTCTCCTCGCAACAAAGACAACATTGTCCTTCGGTCTATAGAAGAGATATCCAAAGGATGTTTGCGGGTAGCCGATGAAAATGCATCGCTCACTTCGAGGTTCGAGCTTGTCTTGAGTATCTCGTCTTACGAAAGCCTCGCAACCCCAAACCTTGATATGTGCCAACGAGGGAGCTTTCCCCGTCCACATCTCGTGAGGTGTTTTGGCAACCTTCTTGGTAAGGACTCGGTTAAGGATATGGGCGGCAGTCTCTAAGGCATACCCCCAGAAAGAGATAGGTAGTGAAGCACGACTCATCATAGAGCGAACCATATCCAATAAGGTTCGATTACGCCTTTCTGCCACACCATTCAACTGCGGTGTCCTAGGAGGCGTTAATTGCGAAACTATTCCACACTCCTTAAGATAATCGTGGAATTCAAGACTTAGGTACTCTCCCCCTCAATCGGATCGAAGCATCTTGATTTTCCTGCCCAATTGATTCTCCACTTCATTCTTGAACTCTTTGAACTTTTCAAAAGTTTCTGACTTTTGCTTGATTAAATAGATATACCCATATCTACTATAATCATCGGTAAAAGTCACGTAGAAGCAGTTCCCATCCTTCGTGGTTGATCTAAACGGTCCACATACATCGGTATGTATTAGGTCCAATAGACCCTCACCCCTTTCACATGTACTCGTGAAGGGTGACTTAGTCATCTTTCCAAGTAAACAAGACTCGCATGTGTCATCTTCCCTAAGGTCGAATGACTCCAACACTCCATCCTTTTGGAGTTAGGCTATGCGTTTCTTGTTGACATGTCCAAGACGACAATGCCACAAGGATGCTTTATCCATACTAGTGGAAGAATCTATATTCAAAACATCATTTCCTAAGTTATCAACAATCATAACAGTTTCATATATTCCATTACATGGTATAGCTTCAAAATAAAAGACACCATTTAGATAAGCCAAAATAGAACCATTCTCATTATTAAAAGAAAATCTAAATCCTTGTCTATATAAACCATGAAATGAAATGATGTTTCTAGCCATTTCTGGCGAATAGCAACAATTGTTCAAATCTAAACACAAATTATTCCTAAGCACTAAAGAATACACTCCAATCTTGGTCACAGGCGACGATCTTCTGTTCCCCATGATTAGATTGATTCTTCCTTGCTCCACATCCCTACTTCTTCTTAGTCCCTGCACATTAGAACAAATGTGGTAACCACAACCGGTATCAAGAACCCAAGAAATAGGATGATTAGAATCATTAGATTTAATTGTGTATATACCTGCAAAAGATGGCTTGATCTTTCCTTCTTTGATTGCTTGCAGGTACTCTGGGCAGCTTCTCTTCTAATGTCCTATCTTGTGGCAGTGGTGTCACTCTGCCTCCTTCGGGTTAGGACAGGGTTTAGCGGGATCAACTTTGGTCCCACTAGAAGAGGCACCATCTCGGGCTTTAACCTTGCGATAGTTCTTCGATGAAGCTTTCCTCTTTTTTCCCTTCCCTTGACCAATAGCCAAGACAGGAGCAGCAGGTGGATTGGGAGTTGGTGCAACAGACTTGTCTTTGAAGTTGCTCTCAGCGACCCTCAAGAGACCTTGGAGTTTGCTTAGGGTGACCTCCTCTTTGTTCATGTGGTAGGTCATCCTAAATTGGTTGTACATCGGAGGCAAAGAGTGAAGCACCATGTCGATCGCCAAGTCTTCCCCAAAGTCAACATTTAACTTGCGAAGGCGGTCGACATACCTTTGCATCTTTTGCAGGTGCACGGTAAGAGATTCTCCATGACCCATCTTAGCGGAAATCATGTTGGTGAAAATCTCATAACGCTCTTGTCTCGCGTTCTGGTGGTATCTCTCCAATAAGTCTTGATGCATCTCGTACGGGTACATGTCCTCGTAGGACTTTTGGAATTCGGAGTTCATGGTGGCAATCATGATGCAATGTACCTTCGTTGCATCTCGCTCATGAGTTTCAAAAGCGGTGATTTCAGCCGGAGTAGCAATTTCAGGGTTGATCTTCTCGAGCTTCTCATCGAGGACATACTCCTTATCCTCATAGCGGGCAATGGTGCGAATGTATCTTATCCATTCGCTAAAGTTCGTTCCATCGAAGGTTACCTTTTGGCAAAGGCTCATCAACGTGAAAGAACTAGCAGCAGCGTTGTTAGCGTTCGACATCTACAAATAGAAAGGACAAAGATAGATTAGAATAAGAATCCCTAATTATCACCCAATAAGAAAAATTAGGGCTAGGATCCAAAAATAACATTTACATACTAGAAAAGGGATGTCGTAATCTAACATGCAAATAAATTGAAGGTAAGTGAATGACGATTCACTAATTCTCCATCACAAAAACCTAAACTATTAGTCCTAAGTGTATTGAGAATTCCTAGGTTCGGATGAGTTTCATTGAACTATTCAATGTCATGTTTAAATCTCGATATGCCCCTCTTGTTTGTGACTGGGATACCGAGGATCACAAAGTGGGTGTGAATTACCATGCAAATTCACATGGTGCCTTCATTGTAACGATCACCTATTCGATGTGCCGGTAAACCACACACGCTCCATCGAACTATGATAAACAATGAATCACCTTTTTCCACCTTTGCTTAGAACCAATTAGTGTGCCGGTAAACCACACACGCTCCACTAACTTCTTAGCAAGGGTGCAAAGTGTAATTTCATGGGATTGCATCAATTCACTTTTCCTAAAGTAACTAAGATTGGGAAATTTTAAAATATGTGTAGTTACTTTGTATTACTTATTATACTTTTAATGAGAGGATGAGGTTGCCCTATCCTACCCGTTTGGCTAACGACCCTCCACCGATCAAGCAAGCGGTGGGTGTGAGTGTACAACCATTAAGCGCCATTTTATAGGCCGCAACCTTATACCCACCTTATAGATCGGCTTCGTGAATGAGGCCTACTAACGGTAAGACTAGCATTTAGTTATATATATATATATATATATATATATATATATATATATATATATATATATATATATTATTCTAGTAATATCATATTAGTATAGGGTTGTATTTTAAACCTTTTAAAATCTAGGGTTTGAAATTTAAATTGTCTAAATTAAAACTTTTAATCACAAAATATAAATTTCAAAACTTGAGGACAAGTTTTAAACATTTAAAACATGGAGGATCAAATAACAAATAATTCCTATTAACAATTAATTTCCTAATTATCTATATTTGATTTATTCAAGATTTCTTTGAAGATAATTACCAAAATAATCAAAATAATTAATTAATTATCATATAAGGAAATTAAATATTTTATTAGTTGATAAATATCTTTAATTAGATCAAGATTATAGTCATATATATCATAAAATCGGATTAGGGTTGATCTAATACGATTAAGGTAAGTTTCCATAAGATAATTATGAAAAAATCCCGAATCTAGCCATTCCTGACGCCTGGACTCGCCGAGTGCACAAAGGGACTCGCCGAGTCAGGCCTACTCGCCGAGTCCACTTTGGAACTCGCCGAGTCCATGACTCAGAAACCAAAAATCGAATTTTGCAGGTTTGTTTCAGTTAATCAAGCAACAATTTAATGAAAACCAAGCTAGGCTCTGATACCACTGATGGGTTTTAGCCATAAGAACTTTCCTATGTGCGCATGCAAAACCCTAATGCTTGGATCTAGGCTTTCTAATTAAACATGCTTTGAATCCAAGACTTCTAATGGCTAATTAGGTTAAATAACAACATTGAAACAGATCTAGAACCATACCTTTGAATTCCTTGTTGACCTTGTTGTCTTGGAGCTTCTAGAGTCACAATTGTCACTCCTCTAATGGCTTACAAACACCAATAGCAAGAAAGATGATTTAGGAGAGAGGAGAGGGGAGGAAATCGGCCAGGGTTTCTATGCTTTAGATGAAGTGCAGATTTCCCTTGCCCATGGGGTCTATTTATACTTGTAGACTCCTTAAGGGTTACAACCTAAACCCTAATTGGATAATCTTCTCTTAAGGCTATCCAAATCCTTTCCATAGATAAGTCATTGGACGATTTTGGAGCTATCCTAGCTTCTAGAATCCGTCCACTATATATCTATAAGGATTTATAGTCTAAAGCTTAACTATCAAACAATTGACAGTTTATACCCCTTTATTTAATTAATCTCTTTAAATCACCAAATTAATTCCAATTAATTCTATGACTTATATTAATCAAATAACAATATATTATTCTTTATATTATTCTCATAATATACTAATAATATTTACTCTCTCTTAATAAATCATCCTATCAAGTTGCTATGGTGAAGGCAACCCAAAAAGACCATGCACAACCGGGCCAAATACTTGCCTAATATAGTTGCAGCCTTAGACACTATTCCAACACTTCCCCCATAGAATTCGTCCACCTTATAATAAAAGGCAATCCATGGCCCAAATTGCAATTATCTTATAATTACAATTCCAGTCCCTTAAGTTTAATTAATCTCTTTTAGTCACAAAACTAATTACCAATTAATTATTGACTAATATTAATCAAAAAATATGATTTCTCCTTTAATATATTATTCCCATAATATATTAATAAATCATATTTAATCCTTTCTCTCCATAATTCATCCTATCAAGTTGCTTTGGTGAAGGCAACCCAAAAGGACCATGCACCATCGGGTCAAGTACATACCAAAATAGTTATGGACTTAGACACTAATCCAACAGTCTCCCACTTGGATAAGTCTAATAACTATTATGCCTTTGACTTCAGATCCTGATCTGCAATCGTAGCTTTCCAAAGCCGCTGTCAACTCTGATCATATCAGATACGCATGTCCTTAGATAAGGGATCATATATTCCTCCATTCTAGATATCGTATGAGATATGATTTCAAATCATTCTCTTTGTACTATATCTCGATTCCCGATTTATGACGACTGACTAATTGAACAAATCAAATTAGCCCTAGCCCGGCCGAGCATTTACGTTTGTCATCACTAAATCATCGAGGGGCCCAAAGATATCGCTTTTATCCTACTTTGGATAAAAGGAACGGATAAACTTTGATACAATGCTTGCTTGCACTCACTCACCGAATCACACACAACAGTATGTTTTATAACACCAAGTTACTAGTGCGTTTACATATTATCAATGTGCAACCGATTTGCAATATACAACTCACACATCTCGGTTTCAAGAATATAAGATGTTATCATCTCACCAATCACTCGTGATATAATTCATGGAGTGATCCAAGTGAGCGTGGGTTTAATCCAATGCTCAAATCACATTCACAAGCACTCATGAACGTTGCAGCAAATGTTTTCTTATGTCTAATACACTTTTAGACAATCCACACACCAATTCACGACAATCTTCATTCATATCTACTTCCAACATATGAACGCCTGTGGCCCGTTCGAATAATTCGATTATTCTTAATAAACTCAATTATTCTGGAAGTCAAAACATGCAAATGTGAAACACAAGAATAATACTAATCCCATATGGCCTCAAACCTTTGAGTATAATTAAAACGCCTTTTATTTATCACCATATTGATTACTCATTATTTGTCGTTTCGGGTAATCAACTTCTTACTTGAATTACAACACTTGTCCCATGCTTCTAGCATGCACACAATGTTTACCTATGGTTCTTACTTTGTGAAATAGATCACACTGAACACATTTCCAATCATTCTCATTTCACAACTCCAAATCCTTTTCCATAAGTGAAAGAATATCAAATTCTTGCTACTTATAGAATATGCTAGATTCTAACATTCTATGCAACTATCCTTTCGTAATGTCACTGCACCAATGTCACAAAGACTATTGCCAATGATATTACAAAGTCCTCTATCGGAGATTGTTACAAGACAATTCCTTAGATATGATGTCTCTCACTCAAAGTACATTCCTTTGAACATCCTTTTGCATAAAGGTTTCTAATCTAGACATAGATTTTTCAATATTCAATTCCCTAATATGGACACGCTTCCATATTTTCCATATGACAACTCATTCTTAATAGAATCTTATCTATTCGTAATGATGTCAATATGGTCCATCCGATATGGAAACATTTCCATAATTTCCATATGACAACTCATCCTTAATAGAATCTTTTCTATTCATAATAATGTCGATATGGTCCATTCAATACCATGCTTCCAACTACTCACAAGCGACCAATCCTCGTCGAACTTTGGATTGTCCTTTGATAGTTGTTTAATTATTTTAGTCAAAACCGATTCTAGTCCTTTTTCCCTCTAAATGTGCTAGACATTTGGAAAAATTTAGAATGGTCAAACATTAAAGCATTTGCAATCGATCCTATACCCGAAGCGTATGGGACACGACGCATAATGTTTTATTTGCTATGTTCTCAAAATTCGAATTGTGAAGAGGAATGCCGTAATCATAATCGAAATTGTGTACCTTTGACTAAATTTATTAACATTTCTCAACCTAAACCTTTAGATTTGAAATGAAGCATAATACTCTCTCCCTTAATTATAGCAAAACTACTTTATAACCCTTACTACTTTGCAAGGTATAACTCTTGTTTTCTATAATTAATATTGCCATCTTTCAATACGTGCCTTAATAATCATATAATCATAACATTTATGCTCCCACTATCATTATGATTATTATAAAACATAACACTTATGCTCCCACTAGCTTCGACATGTATTCATAAACATCTTAACTTTCAGAAAAACAATGCTTATTGAATTTCTTAAGTTCATGTTTCTAATACTTAGTGCTTTGATAATCTTTTATCAAGGCTTCTTGAACACTTTTGCCTTAGATAGTTCATATGTGTGTCTAAACAATTAAGACTAATTGCCAAACTTCACAATTCAAATTATGGAAAGGGATACCGTAACCATGATTGAATTCGAGAATGCAATTTTACAATCACTATCTTCTTAAAATCTTTCTTAGTGAAAGCATTTCCTCACAATCATTTTCATGAAGGAGGAAATCTTATAACACTTAGATTTAGACGGTGTATGTGTTCCTATCCATGTGAATTTGTTAAAACCAATGTTTACGACAAATTCAAACTCATATGGATCGAACTTTCATAATCTCGATTTCTTGCCTTATGGTAGCACAGCTGCCCACCATGTCTTCCAAGTAGTTAAGCAGCTCACCTTTTCTTATCAATGTACTTTTCATTGATCAAGATCCTTGCCTTTTATGCATTCAAATGAGAACTCATAGGACTCACATGCATAATTAACTCGATTGGATTGGCAGAGAAACAAAATAATGTCAACACGATGGGTTGTAAACCTCAACTCGTGTGCTAGTGATGATTGATAAGGTTTATTTGATTTGTTCTTGAAACCTTTCAAGACCATTAAGACTCCCACTGACTCTTTGACATATAAGATTCTCTTGTCAAAACATTTTTTTGACAAACAAATATTCAAGAGTTAGTGTAGCTTATTTCATAAATTGGTCCTAGTTGGTCTTTGTCTTATCCAAGACATCACAACTTTCCACATTTGATGAATGTTATAAACCTTCTTAATACTTGTCACTCATTGTCACAATCTTAACTCTAAGACTTGTTTTGGAACGAAGTATGATTGACTTTTTGATTTAACCATTTCTTCAATTCTTGATTCCTCTTCTTAAACATACAATTGTACTAAGACTCACTTAGAGGATCAATTGAGATATGGTTCTTAATCATTAAGACTTATTATAAAGCATAAAAGGTACTCTCCCTTCTTCTTAGAATGGAGAAACTTTTATCTTTCTGCCTACTTGATTCTTCTTATTCATTCTACTATTGATTTAAACCTTTTCAATCAATTAAGAATTACACTTAATCTTATAAGTATAATCATATTTACTAAACTTTTAGTAAATCATGACGAATATCATTGTTACTTTTATGGTGGACTTGATTAGCACGCAAATTTGTGTACTCGATTTCCAAGTCCTTCACTTGACACCTTGTCAACGAATTAGTCTAATTTCCAAATATGAAATTTCTCATTCATCGTGCAACCAAGTTGCTTGATTCCAAATTTCTGTCCAATTGAAATTTGGGCGATGAGAAACTCTCCCTATTTGGTAAATTCTCGACTTTCCATAAATAACATAATAAGAACCAAATCCATTATAGAAACATTTTAACATCAATTTTTTCATACACGCCATTGTAAGGATAAATAAATAAAATGAAAATTTATTTTATTGCGGAAAAATTTGTCCTTACAATGCAATTTATTGAAAAACTATGCTAATACATCTTTCTTAGCGATCTAATTCTAACTCTAAGTAGTAGCTCAAGAATCTAATCTTCGAGAAATGCGATCGAAATCCATTCCTTCACGGTTAGATTCTGCTCACTTCTTCCCTTAAGCTTCCTTTCTTTTCTTCGATCCTACAAAACATCAATTGTAATCTTATCACATTTTGTATTAAGAATCTAGAATAGAAGCTTAAAAGAGTTAGTCAATGGATTTTACCTATATTAGAGCCATACGTTTCGACTCTCCCATCTCTTAGATCTTAGGTAAATGGGGCAGCTTCGTCTCCAATGACCCTTCTCTTGGCAATAAAAGCAAATTGACTCTTTTGGAACGGGACATGGAACTACTTCAGACATTGCCTTTCTCTTATGATCAAACTTTTCGATCATATCATGTCTTTTGTTGCCATTGTCTATATCCATAGAGGTCTTGAAGGCAGATTCACCAATCAACTTTGCTTTTCTATTGCGCCAAACCATTGCTGATTCAGCAGCAATAAGCATATAGGTGAGATCTTTAAGGGTCACGTCGCGGTTCATCATATAGTACTCTCTTACAAACTCACTATATGAGTTAGGAAGTGACTGAAGAACCCAATCAACAGCTATTTCCTCACAGACAACGGATCCCAGCATTCTTAACCTATCAATGTGTGACTTCATCCCTAGGATGTGTGCACACATCGGCTTTCCTTCTCTATGTTTACTTGCCAAAAGGGCTTTGAGTGATCTTGAACTTTTCAAGATTTTGAACTTGTGGGTTAGGGAGAATAATTGGAGGAGGTGGAGGAAGTGAAGCATGATTTCTTGTTCCTCGATCGAATCGTGGAATATCATCTTCATGTGGAATGCTTGTTCCACGGGATTTTGGAAGACCATAGTTGTCGAACTTTGACATCTACAAAACGGGAGAAAAACAAATTCAAGTTAGTTGATTGATTGAGTCCTTAGTAAATCACCCAAATGAGATACTAAGGCTAGGACCCAACACAAATTTTACAACTCAGGAGAGGGATGTCGTAACCCTAATTGCAGAATATTTGAAGGTAAGTGAATGACGATTCACTAATTTCCACCACGAAAAATGAAAAGGAATTTAAGTTTTAAATCTATGAAAACTCCTAGATTATTTGAGATTCATTGAACTTTCAATGGCATGTTTAAATCTCGATATGCCCCTCTTGTTTGTGACTGGGATGCCGAGGATCACAAAGCGGGTGTGAATAACCATGCAAACTACATGGTGCCCTCACATGTTACAGTCACCTATTCGATGTGCCGGTAAACCACACACGCTCCACCGAACTATGACAAACATTGAGTCACCCTTTGCTACCTTTGCTTAGAACCATTTAGTGTGTCGGTAAACCACACACGCTCCACTAACGTCTTCGCAAGGGCACAAAGTGTAATTTCATGGAATTGCATCAATTCACTTTTGCCTAAGTAACTAAGATTGGGAATTTTATGAAAACATTTAGTTACTTTTATACTTCATTATACTTATAATGGAAGGTTTCGTCCTATCCTACCCGTTCGGCTAACGACCCTCCACTAGTCAAGAGTGCGGTGGGTAAGAGTGGATACCCATTCAATCGCCATTTTATAGGCAATTTCCTTAAACACCCCTTATAGAACAACTTCGTGAATGAGGCCTACTAACGGTAAGACTGACTTTTACTCATACATATATATAATGTTAGACTTTTAATGTTATATATAGTATAGGGTGTATTTTATACTTTTAAAATATTAGGTGGTCTAATTTAACAATTATACTTTTAATTCAATTAAATTTTAAACCTAAACTTTTGTGGATTTATTAAACCTCTTTTAATTATACACCTTAATTAATTAATAAAACCATAAGGGTGTGATTTGAACTTTTTCAAAACAATACTAGAGTTTTAGAATTTAACATTCCTAATTAAACTTTTAATCAACTTTTAAATTCCAAAACTTGAGGGCAAGTTTTGAAACATTTCAACACATTAGGGTTTAGAATTTAAACATACATCAAAATTAAACCATTTAATCAAAATTTAAATTCCAAAACTTGAGGGCAAGTTTTGAAACATTTCAAAACATTAGGGTTTTAACTATTTAAATTTCAAAACAACAAAACTTTTGGGTTCAAATTTAAACTATAAAACCTAAAGGGGAAAATATGAAACATTTCATAACAACAAGGATCAAATAACAAATAATCTAAATTAACAATTAATCACATAATTATCCATATTTTATTTATTTAATGATTTCTTGCAAAACAATTTATCAATTTCGTCAAAATAATTAAACAATTATCACATAAGGAAACAATTATCTTATTAATTGATAAATATCTTCAATTAGATCAAAAATATAGTCATATATATCAAAAAAATCATATTTATATTGATCTAATATGATAAGGTAACTATCCATAAGCAAAAACAACAAGAAATCGCGAAGATATCCCCATCTGACGAGTTGACTCGTCGAGTCAGGCTTGGACTCGTCGAGTCTGCATGGACTCGGCAAGTTCATCTATGGACTCGGCAAGTCCAGCCTCCAGAAACCAAAAAAACGAATTTTTTTTAAACATATCAAGCATCAATACAATAGAAACCAATCTAGGCTCTGATACCACTGATGGGTTTTGGTCCTAAGAACATCCTATGTGCTCATACAAACCCTAATGCTTGGATCTAGGTTTCTCTATTGTACATGCAAGTTATCCAAGACTATAACCCTAATTCTAGCATTCAAATAATCATATTAACATGAGAATAGGTTTATAATGTTACCTTGATTGTTATGTAGCAATAACAATCCCAAATCTCCTTGTATTGACTTTAGAAGGCTGAGAGTCACAAGTGTCACTCCTCTAATGGTTCACAAACACCATAAGCAAGAGGATGAAGAGGAGAGAGGATGGAGGCTGCCAAAACTCGTGTGAAACCCTAGCAAGAGGCTTGTCCACGTTTTTGGTCCTTAAGGGATCTATATATAGTGAGGCAATTAGGGTTATCTAACAAGGAAACCCTAATTTGGATGCTTAAGCCCTAAGCAACCCATGGAGCCCTTTCCATAAGGCCTTGGACGATTTCATATGGGCTTCCCCCATAGAATTCGTCCACCTTATAATAAAAGGCAATCCATGGCCCAAATTGCAATTATCTTATAATTACAATTCCAGTCCCTTAAGTTTAATTAATCTCTTTCAGTCACAAAACTAATTACCAATTAATTATTGACTAATATTAATCAAACAATATGATTTCTCCTTTAATATATTATTCCCATAATATATTAATAAATCATATTTAATCCTTTCTCTCCATAATTCATCCTATCAAGTTGCTTTGGTGAAGGCAACCCAAAAGGACCATGCACCATCGGGTCAAGTACATACCAAAATAGTTATGGACTTAGACACTAATCCAACAAATCCCCCTAAACTTTATGTGTTGTTAACTCCCTATGTGAGTCGCTATAACCATACTATGACTAATGAACCTGCCACGACGTTTCTCAAGCGTCGAAAAAGATAATGACACCTGTCACCTCAGACCTGCCGGTCTAGCTGTTGCATGCAGCTCAGGTGTGGGTTTTTCAGACCCAATATAGATCTATACACAACTATCACGTTCTCCCTACAAGAGACTCTGGTTATAACTACTAGGAATTTTAACCTGTACTCTAGGAGTACCGAGAAGAATGTCTCACAATTTACGTTAACAAGTTTACATGTAGTGTGCATGAGTGTAAAACCTTTTTCCATGGGAATAAACCTTCTGAAATGTGTTTGTTGTTTTAATGGAAACACGTTTGTAATGTATATGAAACATAAACTATACCTTCCATAGTTTATCATAAATGTTTGTAATGTATACGAAACATAAACTATACCTATTATAGCTTATTAAAAACGTTTTGTAATGGTAGAAATCTTTTTTTTTCTACATATGATGTAAACCTCTGTAATGAGGTAAAATACATGTAATATAACCAACATGTATTTATTTATATATGATAATACACACATTGCTCAGCAAGTTACAAGGTGTAAATGAGTTATCAATAATTTGCTAGTGTTATCTTTTCTGTTCCTGATCTTGGAATAATTATAGAAAAATCATACGGAGTTGAAAACTAAATCCGTAAGCTTTGATAGTTTAGAAAATGTGTCTAGTTTGTCTACAAATTTTCTTATGATTTTTAAAAATCTCTAACTGGTGTGAAAACATTCATATTCACTGACTGGTCTGAATTTGTAGCTACAGTGATAAGCAGTTTTGTAAAAATCACCATAAATAGTAGAAAAAACGTATGGACATGTCAAGTAGTCATTTTAAAGGTATAAACCTGAACTATTTGAATCTAATACAGTTTTGAAAACTAAAATGTTTAAGTTGCCCAAAACAGTCCGTGAATGAACATTAACTTTTCTGTTGAAAGCTGATGTTTGAGTTTAGTTGTGTTCTTGGTGTTTTAACTTGTATTCCCCCCCCCCCCCCAACTTAAGAAAAACAAGAAAAGATAGGGGTATGAACTCACCTTGTGTGATTTCAGTGGGTGGATGTTGAAGAAAGTTAGTGTTCAACTCAAGAACACTTAGAAGATTGCTTGAAGATTCGAAGAACTAACACAAATATGATGAAGTTTGTGTAAGCAACCTATGATTTGAGTAGAAAGAGGTGGAATAATCATATGAAGGATAATATTACTTACCAAAAGTAGATGAAGAACTTGAAAATCATCCTTTGAAATCTCGAAATTGAGAGAGAGAAGTGAGAGAGAAGAGTGTTTGCTCTTTGGTGAAAAGTGAGTGAAATGGGAGGAGAGAGGAGGTCTTTAGCCTTTGATCAAGAGTATGGCTGGAAAATTGAGTGTAAAAAGGACAATGATTGACTGAATATTGATGAATAGTGGCTGGGTATGGCCATGGAGTGGGTGTCGGAGGTTGTTTGTGTCTTACACTAAGGCAAAGTTAACGCTCCACCCATAAATCTTACCTACTAGATTTTATTCTTAGGCAAGGATTTTCCCCAAAATATAATTAAAATATGAATATTTAGGGTTTATTATGTTAAAATACGATTTTGGGTGAAAATCTCGCATTAAAATCACAAAAAAACAGGCTCAAAACGCTAAAAATATTGAAATCCAGGTAGAAATTGCTAAAATCCGAAATTCAGGACCAAAGGTGCGAAGGTTCGGCTCCTTAGGAGCATAGAACCGAAGGTAGGGTTCGGTTGTATATGGGAACCGAGACGTCTCGCAGGCGAGAAGGGAGGCAAAGGCGAAGCTCGACTCTGACAGGCTCGTAACTGATAAGTTCGGTTCTGAAGGTTTCGGTTCCAAGGGAGGTTCGGTCCTCAAGCTTCTTTCGGTTCTTCCTGCTTCGGCTTCGGTTCCTTGGGGTCTCGCCTCTTAGGGTTTCGGCTCTAAGAAGGTTTCGGCTCCTAAGAGGGTTTCGGCTCCTAAGAAGGTTTCGGCTCTAGGAGGCTGTCTTTCGTGATTTCTTCCCGTTTTGAGTGATTTTTGACCAAGTTAAGGGTCGGGATGACCCAGATGACTATAAAAAGTTGAGACAAATTTTGAGAGAGATTTGGGAGAGATTTCACATACTTGGAGAGATTTGGGAGAGATTTCACATACTTGGAGAGATTTGGGAGAGATTTCACATACTTGGAGAGATTTGGGAGAGATTTCACATACTTGGAGAGATTTAGGATAGAGAGAGATAGAGCGAGGGAGATCGAGAGAGACTTAGTTTGTGACCCTTGCGAGTGTTTAAACTTCGAAACACAAGGTTTGTAAACCCTGTTTTGCCTTTTTATGAGCTTTATACGCCCTCGAAGGGTATGTATTAATGTTTTTATCGAGTAGTTCCATTTCTTACCCTAACTTGGGTGTGGATTTTCTGAACACGTGATACTTCTAAGCGATGTTTTGTATTAAGATGGTGTGTTGTACCATAGTAAACATAAAGTAAACCCTAATATATAAGGGTTAACTGAGTTGACCGGTTTGACTTGTTGATTTTATTTGACTTTGACTTGACCAGAAATTGACGATTGTCACATCATCCCCCCGTTAGAAGGAATTTTGTCCCGAAATTAGCGTTTCGACTGGGACTTCAAGGGTTGGGGAAAGATGTTGGTATTTTTGTTTCATCTGATCTTCACATTCCTAGGTGAACTTGGGTCCTCGTTTTATGTTCCAATGGACCTTCACCATAGGAATGCGACTTTGTTTCGCTCTCTTGATTTCCCGATCCATGATTTCAACCGGTTCTTCTTTGAAGTGAAGACTCTCAGTGGTTTTGGTTTCGTCGAGTGGTATTACAAGAGTCTTTTCGAACAGACACTTCTTTAAGTTTGATACGTGGAAGGTCGGGTGTACGTTGTTAAGTTCTTGTGGCAGTCGAAGTTTGTATGCCACTGACCAATCCTGGCAAGGATTTCGAATGGCCCGATGTATCTTGGATTTTCCCACATTTATCAAAACGTATCGTTCTTTTCCACGGTGAGACCTTCAGTAGTACACGGTCACTAACCTCGAATTTGTACGAAATTTTCCGTTGTCTCTCTTATGATTTCAGGGCCCACAAGGGTGTTGTCAGGGACTTGCTCCTTTGCTAGTTGTGTATCTCCCACTTCAGCCCGACGCATTGGTGATCTGCCCTTGCGGCTATAGAGAGCTTCGAATGGAATGGCCTTGATGTTAGGGTGATAGTTGTTGTCGTGCGAAAATTTAATGAGTGGTAAGTGGGCATTCCCACGTTTCACCGAAGTCAATCACTCAACCTATTAGTATGTCTTCCAAGGTTTGAATAGTCCCTTTTGTTCTGCCCATCGGTTTGCTGGTGGTAGGTCATACTCAAGTCTAGCCTAGTTCCCTGTAAGGGATGCCAGAGTCGCGAAATGAATCTACTATCTCTGTTAGAGATAACATATATTGATAGACCCTGCGGTCGTATAATCTCTTTGATGTACGTTCTAGTCAATTTCTCCATCTTGCTGGTTCCTTTGATTGGTAGGAAGTGCGTGGATTTGGTCATCCTATCATCAATTACTCAAAGGGTATCGAGACTACCCTTTGACTTGGGTAACTTGGTTGTGAAATTCTTGGCTATCTGCTTCCACTTCCTTTCGGTTATCATTGGTTGTTTATAGGAAACTCGAAGACTTCTGTTGTTCTACCTTGACCTTGGCACAAGTCTGATACTTGCCCATATGTGTAGCGATGTCAGATTTCCTATTCGGCCACCGATGTTACTTTTTGAGGTCCAGACACATCTTGTCCGAGCCTGGATGAAGGGAGTAACGAGTTTTCATGTGCTTCGTTCGTGACATTATTTCTGAATCCATCAATCCCGGTGTCCAGATCTGGTTCATGAGATAACATGTCCTGCCGCTTTTGCCTTTTAGGTTCTTATGATCGGTGAAGATTGCACATTTCGAGGCATAGAGATGGTGTCTCTAGATATCTAGGGCGAATACTACCGCTCCTAGTTTGAGGTCATGCGTGACCTAGCCGACCCCGTACGTCTTTAGCTGTCTTTAGTCATAAGTAATAACTTCTCCTCGGAGCGCTGCATAGGGCCTGCTATAGTGTTTCTCGTTTGTCGGTTAGATCAGTAGGAAGCATGTGGGTTTGGTTTACGCGACTAAACTTATTCGTATGGTAAGACGTTCGCTCGCACTCCTGGGTAGTCTTGTCTCGAAGTTCCTGGTAGGACTCGTACCTGGTCCATCTATCATTAACTCGCGCATATAGGTCGTATGTAATTACGGTTGGTAAGGCAGTTGGATGGGTGATTCTGCCCCATGTCCACAACCAGATAAGGAACAGGAAATAGGGCAGAAGCACACATCCAATGTCCATAGAACTTTAATTATATATTATCCTCGTATATACACTTAGTAGTGATAGACTAACCGTATTCGTCTCAAGCTTCCATGCTTGATCTTGACCTGATATACGAGTGATATCCTCGAATGGTTTACTAGGAATAAATTGAAAAGGTTACAGAAGGTATAACACACCTCCAGCGAGTGCTTTGGGGTTTCGCAATGAAGGATGAATAGAGAGTCAAAGTCAGATTTAGGGTCGTGAGAGACGAGGGTTTCGATATTTGGCTGGTTAGGTGGAGGGTCTTCTCGTAACATATGCAATTGACAAGGTGATGGTCCAAACCAATCCATATCAAATGACGACACTGGAATTTCTAGATGACACATGTACTAAGTCGTATTCGTAATATGTATTCATTAGAGTGGTAGTGCATCTTGTGTTTCTTTTTAGTGTTTTTTGTTTTGATCGATGTTATTGCTACTGCAATTGATTCATACCACAACATCTCGTGATGCCAATAAGCGTGATCTGATAGCTTGTGATGATACTTTATATTGTGATCCCCCGACCGATCATTCCATGATCCATCATCAAAATCGAACCAAAAATCAAAAACAGCATAAACCCTAGTTTTTTTTTCTTTCTATTTAGCACAATGCAACAATATGAAGCAATTAAACAAGAATCTAAGCATAAGGGTTACATAAAACATACCTTTGGAGTTGATTACACTGAAAAAAGAAGAAAATTTGGAGAATTTGAGAGGAATCGCTGATACAGTGAAATGGTTAGAATGTGAAAAGTGAAAAGTGAAAAGTAAGTCGGGGTAAGAAGACATAACCTGTAACTATGAACGCGGGGCGTTCAAAGGAACGCAACGCGTTCCCGATGAGCCCGAGTTTTCTTGATTGCGATCCAAAAATTTAACACTGGGCGTTCCATCTACTTATGCATAACGTTCTTTGAATTCTCTCAATTATATATATATATATATATATATATATATATATATATATATATATATATATATATATATATATATATATCAAGGTTGTAAAAACCGTTAGGCGGTAGCTCGGCGGTCGATTGGGGCCAAGTGATTAATCGGTTTGGTGGGGATTAATGTGAGGATTAATCGGGGACCATAACTTACTAATAAAACTATTTTAAAACTTAATATATCCCAAGAAAAAATAGTATTTGAAAATTTGAAATATTTGGTATAATATTTGAAATTTTGAATATTTAAAAATTTAAAATTTTGAAATTTTGAAAATTTTGGTGTAATATTTGAAGTTTGAAATTTTGAATTTTTTAAAATCTTACCGCCAATTACTATGGAGGACCGCCTAGCCTAAGTTTGACCGATATTGACCAATTTCCGCCAAGCACCCTAATCGTAATCAGTTGCAGACCGCCTAACACCTAGGCCGATATTTACAACACTGATATATATATATATATATATATATATATATATATATATATATATATATATATATTAAACTCCATTCAACAATTAAAATTCATTGCTTCTTTTATTTTTACTATGTTCTTTTATTTCCCAGCGCCATCGGGTCTATAGAATATTTCTGATTTGTTAAAAGAGCAGCAAAGTCCGCCGACAAGTGACATGTTATTACTGAAATAAAAAAAATAAAAATAAAACTAAAATAACTAAAGAGGATATCATGATCACTCGTCTTCATCGAAATCAAGCAACAATTGTTGATTAAATTCCTTGCATGCAAGAAGTGGTTTGTGAAACAAAAACTTTCGGCACCCGTTAGGCTATTTCCTTTGTTTTCTTTGCACCATTGACTAATAAGTAGAATACGAGTTGACCCAACTAGTCAAGACTAGCAAGAGCTCGGTCTTCCACTTAACCACCTCGATACACCTTGCTATACTACGCCTCGTGGATTGAGTTGTACAAATCACCAAAGTAGTAGACTAAACAATTCAAGAATTCCCTAATCGCTTGGAATCTCGAAACCATGCAAAAAAGTAAGACCAAAGAATGCATATGATCATAAATTCATGCACATAACAACAAAAACCTTCCCGATAAATGATATGATATCAACGAAAATAAATTAAAAATAAAATAAAACTAAAAACAAATTTAAAAAATAACGAATAATTAAATAAACTAAGATGCTATTTGTTTTTTAAAAAAAACCACTTCAGACCACTTATTGTTGCGCCGTGCAGCATTTGGCCCTTCGCATCTGTTTGTTTTTCTGAAGACTTCTAACTTAAATACTGTTGCGCGTGTGTTGCGTGGCGCAACACTAAACCAACTGCTTCAAACTTCTTCACGCCTTAGTTTAACTTACTGCAGCAGTCTGCAGACGTTAAAAAACAAACATAATTTTTATTACATGTTGCAGCTGTTTGTTCCACCTCTTCTGCTACAGAGGATTGCAGAGGTGGTCCGCAGACTTCACACATTTTCTCGTCGAAAAAACAAACAACACCTAAATTAATTGAAAATCGTTTCCTGGAAACGACGCCAAAAACTTGATATGAATATTTAATGCACTAGCTTTTTATTTATAATTCCTAATTTATCACATCTAAACCACACCTTATAGGCAGTGAACCCAATCGAGTATAGTATAGCTTTGATAAGCAAGGGTGTCGAACATAAGGGGAACGGTAGTGAATTAATTTAAATTGTTTGATTATAGGTTACAAAAAACACACAAAAACAGTGAAGAAAGGTTTTATGGAATTAAATTTCAAACAAACTAATAAATAGCATATCTCGATAAGCTGACCGAAGAAAAATATCTTTAGGTACTTTGGTTTAGACAAATTACATCTTAAAATCATAGACAATTGCACACACAGATTTATTTATTCATGCTCACCGATTTTTAAAATGATTAGGTTCATGTTCACTATTACTAATCCTTTAGCAAACAAGTCAATTCAAACAGTGATCAGTTGATTAAACTAACAGGTTTCCTAGTGTTCAATTCGTATTAAGCAAGACTTGTAATAATAGTTAATCAAATTTGCTAATTTAATTAACTCATGTGTGATTGGTCATCACATATGCTTACACATTAACTTACTTATTTTATAGTTAACCCTAGCTCATGTTCACTAATACTAGGCATACAATCTTGTTTTCACAAAACTATATGATTCATGCAATTAAGATGATGTTCATACAACTCAATAAACTTGATTACTAACAGAAAATAATTACCATTAACACATAAGGATCTTTTAACAAGCTCAACAGGATAAATTAAACACGAATAAAACAATCCAATTAGCAATTAATCCATAAATCAAGGTTTCATCTAATCATAAACACAAAGCAAAGGGTTTTAACACCCAACCCAGAAAGTAGTTGCATATAAAACATAATGGAATGCTAAACATGTTCACATTAACAAACTACATGATTACCAACATGAATCTGCTCTCCAATCCTTCATATCTTCACTCCTGTCAACTTAACGGCCTTCCGGCCGCCTCCTAGACCTTCAAAACGGTAGAAAATACGTTACTTGTCGACTAAGGTAGGTTAGAAGTCAGAATCCCTCCTTAGAACGAATTAAATGTCGATATATAGCAACTTTACACCGCCAAACGAACATAGCACGTAGGTCCACAGAATGCAAGGCGTTCGTCCAAGCGATCCCGTAATCAGCAAGCCACGAACGCAGCACGTTCAGCCTGGGAACACAGGGCGTTCGGCCCGCTTTCATCCCAATTCTTCTTATTTTGCAATCCAACTTCGTTTTTCCGGGCTTTTTCTCCATTTCTGCTCCAGTAACATATAATAGTTGTAAATTACAATTCAAAGCATTATAAGTACCTTTTAGCTCTAAATAATATAAAAACATAGCGTAAAAATAAGAAAACATCTAAATTATATGTATAAAATAAGCGTTATCAGCAGGCCAAGAAAGTGTTTTACATCCGATAACCTTCTCGAGGTGCCAAAAATAATGACCAACGGTGGGTTGTTGAAAATGTTAATCATAGAAGAATTTGGGATCCACCAATGAACAATGTCGACCATAATCCCATTGAAAATGTCGACAATGATTCAACTGATGTCATTCTTAGTAATTCTTCTTCTAATTTCACTATTTCAATTGACTTTAGCCAGTACTTTCAAA
Organism: Lactuca serriola; assembly: GCF_051521515.1. Taxonomy (NCBI): domain Eukaryota; kingdom Viridiplantae; phylum Streptophyta; class Magnoliopsida; order Asterales; family Asteraceae; genus Lactuca; species Lactuca serriola. Next base: position 156,996,924 of record NC_136409.1, read on the forward strand.
ATTCTCAATCGGTTGAAGATGATATTGAAGTTGGTCCACCAACGAGTATCATCAATAATGTGTCTGACTACGAGATTGATCATGATGAGGAGGATTCTGGTTATGATAGTGATGTGTCAGCAAACACTGAAGTGTCTAAGGGAGAGAATGATTAAAAAAATCTTTACAATTGACTAGTAAAATATGGTTTGTATTTGTTATAATCATATCATATTGTATGTATATATATTCATATATTGTTGGTGATTTTAGTGTCACCATGTCATTTTATGTAACTAGAATTAACATGTGAGCTAAGGGGATTTATAATTTGTATTCTAATATAGGTACGGGTTTGTGTGGAGTACACGCATGTATAAGATCGAATTAGAAGTCGGTTTAACGATAAGTTGGGGGTCCAGGGAAGCACCCCTGGGTCCGGGGTTTTAAAAGGGGCAGCGCCCCTTTGGCGGGGTCTAGGGGAAACGCACCTAGCGGGGTCCAAGGGGCAGAGCCTAAATCCTCATTAAATCCTTGAGGGTGATTATGGTAAAACTAACGAAACTCGTGAGTTTTGGTAACCCTAAATCCTCATTAAAATTCGGATTGCTCTGACTTGCTTCCAAAGCAACTCATGACGGCCCAACCCTAATGAAACCCTAATCTCATTGTTTATATAAACGGTTCTTCCTTCTCAGAGGAAAGACATAAAATTTAGCTCTCGTTCTCTTCAAACTTTCACAGAATCTTTCTAGCAATTTGGCTAACGATTTCTGTGCCTAGTATCGTAAGTGTCCACTTGGATTATCCTAGGCTGAATTTCTTGCAACCTAGGTAGAAATATCAGTTTGGAAAGTGTTCTTACAATCCAAGTTGGTATCTAGATCTCCACCACAAACCCTAAATTTTCTAACATATATGTGTTATAATTTTTTAGGATGTCATTTGTTTGGATTGCATTGCTCCATCTCATGGCTGATGTGATGAGCCATGGATTTGAAGGTGGTGACGAGCCACCACATCCGTTTCGTGGAGGTTTTGGTGATCACCAGATCGATGGTAATTAAAATTTATTCTAATTCTTTGTATTTCATATTGTATGTATATAAATAATTATCTAGACTAATATTTTTTTTATGTAGCAGTACCTCCAAAAAGAAGAGGCATGGCAGTAAACAAAAAAATGTATAAGTTATTTCAAGAAATGGAAAACTGCCTCTAAAGATAGTATTTGACAGAAATACTTACATGCCAATTGCGGAAGTGTATGAATGCTTCATTTGGGAGGCTGCGACCTATATGTGACGCGACATCGCTTTGGATAAGAACACATGAAAAGAAGTTCCTGAAGCCGAAAGGGATGACATGTTCTAGTATCTTTCGGTAAATTATTTATAAAATTGTATTTAATGTGCTTAATTTTGATTTATTTTAACTTCTTTATTTTTTTGTAGACAAGGTTTGATTTTGGGGCGATTTCAAATGATCCCATGGCTTCAACTTTTTGGGCTTCACTGAACAATCGAATATGTGTGCGGTATAGAGGCCACAAACATATTGCAAAAACTCATTTTACTGATTTTGAAGCGGATGTGGAGGCAGCAAGGGCTCAAGCCTCCGTTGGTATGGATCTGCAGTGTTGGAGTGATACTATTGACCACTTATTAACAAATAAGCATATAAAACGATCCAATGAAAAAAAGAATGTCGAAAGAAGCATGTAGTTAAGAATTGTGGAAGGACATGCAACTACGGTAGTACTTGTTTTAAGAATGTAAGTTACATTAATTTTTATCCAATTATAACATATTTTTTAATGTTTATTCAAGTATAACATATTTTGTAATCTTAAATAGAATTTGAATAAACTTGAAGCATTTCACCGTGGGTATGTGAATAAACAAGGGGAATTTGTTGATCCGTTAGTTGAAGACCAACATGTAAGTTTTTATTACTTAAAGTGAAGTAGATTGTGTTTTTCTGTTATTTTTGAAGTATATTGATAATTTTTGTGAAATACATAATGTTTTAGTTGGTGAGGTTACTTTACAGACTCAACACATAACTGAATCCGGAGGTGATCCTGACTCCATTGATTGGATCACAATATTTGAGAATGTCTTAGGTGCTCGAAAGGGGCATGTGAGAGGCATCAGGCCGAAACCTCCTTCTGCAGCGGGTACAAGTTCTCCATCCCAATAGCAGTCAAAGTCACAAGCACCGCAACCAACACATGTAAATATTAAACTCTTAAAAAATTTGGTTGCTTTGCTATACTGTTAAGAACTTGATGTATTTATAGTAATTTTTGGTAGTTTGGTACTTTGCTTATTTGTTAAGTAGTTACTTAATTTGCTATGAATTTGTAGTTTGGTAGTTTGGTAAATTGTTAAAGTTGATTTTGTGGTTTGATAGTTTGTTAAATTGTCAACGACTTAATTCATTTGGTGGTTTGATAGTTTGTTAACATGTTAACAACTTAATGTGCTTGTGACTTGATTGTTAAGTAATAATAATTTGTTTTTTTTAGTTTGATATTTTAACTTATATACATATTTTGTAGGATATTGATGTTAACGCTTTTCTTCAAAACCTGACGTTTGTGACGACAATTGGAGATATTATCCGCCCGTTTAAGAACCAAGTCGACAACGAGGAAAACAACGATTGGGAAGACGAAGACGCCTAATATTTTATGTTTTATGTTATGGACGATGTTACTTTGGATTTATTAGATATATAGTTTGTGGATATTATATTTGATGTTTATTTTGGATTTATTAGATATTTTATGTAATGTGGTATATTTGATATTTTACGTAATGTGGTATATTTGATATTTTACGTAATGTGGTATGTACTGTTTTATGTTATTTGATGTTTTATTTAATGTGGTATGTATTGATTTCTGTATTGTTATAAAATCTGCATTTTATTATATGTAAAATAATATAATATAAAAATTGTTAAAAAAAGCATTAGGGGCGACATCATTTGCGACGACATGCGCCAATTACGTTGACGCCTGCCTCCAGGAAGCCTTGCCGGAAAAAAATCTGGCGGGTGGCCGGAATACCAATGTAGATGAAAATTTGGGAAGTTGATTTTGGTTGGAAAGAATATTTGATTCGTAAATGAAAAAAAACATATTTAATTGATTTTTCTCAATAACAACGTAGTTTTACAAGTTCCACATCTAGTGTTAAATACCCAACAACCACATATTATATATAAGACTCTAATTTTTGGGTTTAGCCATTAGAGTTTAGGTATTCTTTATATATTCTTATGTAACTGTCTTTTGAGTATAAAACAATCTATTATCTTGCATGGTATCAGAGCTTTAGGTTAAAACCTTACTTATGACCACAATTGTAGCTACTGCCCTCCACCTCCAACGACATTCTCTAATAGTCATCGGAGGTGCCATCATTATATATTTTCCATATTTTTTCGATTCTTCTCTTCTTCGTCTAAATAATAAAACAACCGCTGTCACAAAGCCAGAGCCCTTTCATCGACTTCTTCTATTGTCTCGTCTACTTTTTCCTATTGCCTCCTTCTTGCCTCCCCACCTTCTGCCTCCTCCTCGGCTAACCACTTCTTCTGTTCTCTTTTCTGATGCATCCCTTTCTGATGTTGATGTCGCCACTCTCCGATGACACCTTCTCCACCGGGCAGTCTCTCCTCTACACTTATCTCTTTCTCTATCAACATTGCAGTCGTCGATCTTGTCGGAATTGGCTCTGTTCGCCACAACTCGAGCTCTCTTTCTTTCTCATTGCCTTTCTCCGGACTCATCTACCGCCAATTGCATGATTGTCATCATCGTCACTGCTCTTCTCTTCTTCTACAACAAAATCGCCTCTGGCTACCGATTTTTCTCTCTTTTTCTCTGACAGGTAGTCGATGTTAACCACCATCGTTACAGCCTTGCCACCGCCGCTGCTGCTATATTCATCTAGTTTTTATGTTTTGTTTTTTTTTTTTGTTTTTTTTTCCAGTTTAATCTTTTCATCCCAATCAAACTACACGGGGGGGGGGGGGGGGGGGGGGGGGGGTTAGTGATTAAGGTTTAGGCCAAAGCCCTTTATGGTTTAAGTATTCTCTATATATTCCTGTGTAATTATATTTTGAGTATAAAACAATTTATTATCTTACAGATTTATTATATATGTTTGTTTTAGAAAATAAGATAATTAGATCAAATTAATTTTGAACTAAGACTATTTTTATTACAAAAGTAAAATAATATAATTAAGGTGAAATTATGATGTGAACCGATGTATAAAAGTTAGAAGTTATAATAACATAATGAAATTTTATGTTTTAAAGATAATATGTCATGAAATCCTCAAATGCTATCTCAATTTTAGAAAAATAATAATAATCATAATAATAATAATATGAAGTTACTAATGAAAAAATATAGCAACAGAATCAGATTTTACCTTTCGAGACCACGGATGCCAACAATAAATGCGTAAGGGAAGTGTAATAGAACTTCAGTCTAAAGTTTAATTAACTTCTAAATTTTCTATCTATACACGTTCTAATTAATTTTATAACAAGTAAAATTATCCTAAAATCGTTATTTAACTACCAAAATCAGATCACTTCCAACTTTATGTTTTATTTTTCAAACTATTTTACAATCTAACAAACAACAACTATACCCAACTTGTACCGGGTAGTTTCTGTATTCTCTGAGCTGTCATTAACTTTCTAAGTTGTTCGGATCCGACCCATTCCCCACAACCCGCAAAAATGCTTGCAAGTTGTACATATGCATCTGGATTCTTCGGATCCATTTCAATCATTTTCTCTGCAACTTTCTTCCCTAAAATTCTATCTCCATGAGCTACACATCCTCTTAATATCGCTGACCACATGCTTACATCATCCTTAAATTCAGGTAATGACACTACCAAATTCATGGCTTCCTCAAGTCGCCCAACACGTGCTAAAAGATCTATCATGCATGAATAATGTTCAACTCCTCGATCAATACAATACTCGTTTTTCATTGCATAAAACCATTTCAAACCCTCCTCATATAACCCACAATGATCACATGCGGATAATACTGCAGTGAATGTAATATCCGTAGGCAAAATCCCCGTTGCTTTTCTCATATCATTAAACAAATCCAATGCTTCAATTCCATAACCATTTGTAGCATAACCCATCAACATTGAATTCCATGAAGCTTCATCAACATCACATGATTCTTTTTCCACCATTTCGTCGAATAGTTTTCTACCATTATCAACATCTCCACATTTGCAATAAAAATCCACAAGTGAAGTAGACACGATTTTATCATATTCAAGTCCAACAACGATAGCTCGCGAAAATAATTGTTGGCCGAGTTCAAGAAACGAAATGGTCCCACATGTGCTAATCACACTCGCGAGGCTAAATTTGTCGATTTTAAAACCTTTTGTATTTAATTCCCGAAAATATTTAAGTGCTTCACTTGGGTAACCATTTTGAGTTAATCCCGATATCATTGAGTTCCAAGAGATTAAAGTTTTAGACTTTATGCTATGAAAAACTCGTTTAGCATCTTCGATTCTTCCACTAGAAAAATAAATAGAAATCATCGAATTCAACAACACTGTGTCGTATGTGTTTATATTTATCTCGTTAAATAAGTTACAAGCGCTATTAGGCCTTCCACATTTTGCGTAAGTGTTGATAAGAACAGATGTGACTATAAGATCATGAATTACTCCAAATTTACAAACATGAGCATGAACTTGTGTTGCATACATAATATCACATGAGGCACTTAAAACACTAGCGATAGTGGATGCGTCTTCTTTTGTTCCATTTCTCCTCATTTCAACAAAGAGTACACGTGCTTCTGTTGCCATGTTATTGGAAATGTATCCTGAAATCAAAGAGTTCCATAAAGCAACACAAGGGGGTTTGTCTTTCTTCATTGAAAATATTCTTTTGGCTTCCGAAAGTTTATTGGTATTGGAGTATGCAGAGATCAAAGACGAGAGAGAAAAATCATCAGGGTATGGTAGATTGTGGAGCATTAAGCTTGCAGTATCAAGATCACCACATTTTCCATACATGTTCACAATTGAACTTCCTAAAACTGGATCGATCTCCACCCCATTAACAACTATAAAGCCATGGATTATCTTTCCCAATCTAAGAGCTAACAAATCAGTACACGCACCAATAACTGTAGCCAAAACATATATATCCACATCACAACTTGATTTCAAATCTTTAAACAGACTAATTGCTTCAGCAGATTGCCCGTTTTTAGCATACCCATGAATCATTGAATTCAAAGCTACCCCATTTTTCATTGGCATTTCATCGAACAGCTTTCTTGCGAGATTCAAATTACCTGCCTTAACAGACCCTGAAATAATCATGTTCCAGGAGAAAGTATTTTTGTGGGGCATTGCGTAAAACAAATGTAAAGACTCTTTGGTATTTCGTGATTTGATATAACCTTCGATCATGGAGTTCCAGGTGAAGCAATTTCTTTGTGGCATTTCGTCGAACACTTTCCGAGCATCATCCAAATAGTCACACCGAACGTACATCTGAAGGAGACGGTTAGCCAAAGTAATTGAGGAAGGAAAGACACCCCTTTTAAGAAACAAGAGGTGTAAGGGTTTCCCTTGTTTGTTCAACAGATGGGAAGTGATGGTTTGTAACAAACGGGGACACGTCTGCAAATCAAGATCCATTTGGTAAGAGTTAACACAACTGTGAAGGCATGTGGGTTGTTGCGCCTAAAGAACCTTTGACCATCATAGGCTGTCGGGATTTTGGGAGAAGTGGATTTCTACGTTTTATCAGAAAGGTAAAAGTGATGAGATAAAGTTGGTGTGTGTATCGGTGGGTGATAGACATTGGTTTGGAAAAGGTGTTGCTAAAAAGACACCTTATATTGCAATATGGACACTCTAATTAATTTTTTAAATGTTTTTATTGGCTGAAATTGCATTGTTTTCCAAAAAAGCTGATTATAAAGAGTTAATTATTGGTTGACTTTTTAAAAGGTGGTCAATAGGGTGTCCAAGGGGTGTCTTATTAGCAACACCCGAAAGGGGTTGGCTAAAAAGACACCTTATATTGCAATATAGTTATATGTTTATTTTTATGTATATGTCAATATAAATTCAAGATGTTTAAAATTTCGACGTAAATTTAGAACTTTCGTTACTTGTATTTTACATTTTGATTTTTTTTCATACTTATTATTATATATGAGTCGGATCATATATAATATAATTTTTATTATTTGAACTGTCATTCGTTAACTTTAAAACAAAAATCTTATTTATTTTTATTATTGACTTTAAAAAAATATTAATTACTTATTTTTATGTATGTGTGGTATAATTTGAGTTTTTTTTAGGAGGTATTTAGCACCCATAATTTGGTCGTGAGAGCTGCTATTTGTGGTCGACGCGACATTGAGCTGAGATTTTAGTTAGCTTTGTGAGTCAAGTGAGTTCTCCTAACTGTACTTGTGGGTCTAAGGCACCAATGTCGGCCTATTAGGTTATATGTCTTGGTATATAGGATGGTGCTATGTTGGTTATATATTAAACTGGTAGATCTGTATGATTACCTTTATGTTCTGGTTATTGGTCATTGTTTGCATATGTCAGCATGTTACTGATTCGTTGGGTTGCGGCAGTATTGCTTTGTGTTGTAGGCTAACAAACTCGGGAGCGATTTGGCGTTATGTTGTAGGCTCGAGAGCGGTCCAACTATTGTAGGCCTTGCGAGGCGGGCCAGTAGACTGTAGGTTCGGTAGAGCGGTCTAGCTACTGTAAGCCTTGTGAGACGTGTCAGTAGATTGTAGGCTCGGTAGAGTGGTTCAAGCATCCTGTAGGCCTTGCGAGGCGGTCCAGGCAAACTGTAGGCTCGCATGTACACATGCATTGTATATGTTTTGTGTGTGGGGTATTTTTGGGGAGCTCGATAAGCTTCGTGCTTATAGTTTGATTTCATGGTTTCAAGTACATCGGATAATTAGGGCAAGGCGAAGGCGTGATCATACACATCCTCCTGTTGATATTTGTTTTTGAGGGATCTTGATACTCTGATTTTATGGTTATGATTTAGAAAACGTGTTTTGTATAACTTATGGTTTATAAAAATTGTTTTGAAAAAAAATTACTATGGTTTTTGGGATGTTACACAAAGTCAAAGTCAACAGACCATAATGTTAACCAATCACCCTCATGTCGTGACCAACCCTTGGTCATGTCGTGAGAGCTCACTCGACCCAATTTCAACTCGACTTGATCCAAATCGGTCACGGATATCTCACTGGACTGACCTCACGATGTGAGCATCACTCAGTCACATCGTGAGCCTACAATATTCAGCAATTTATGAGCTTTTTCATGGACACTTCGTGACACACCTTGTGTCACTTCGTGACTATAGTCTGATGCATAAATCCAAAGATTTAAATCCTTAATCCATTAAGCCTTTTACTCTAACTTTACCAGAAGCTAAAGGGGACTACAAAGGTCCATACAAATGATTACTTGATGGACATGCATGCCTCATGAATGTCCTTCATCCATTCTAGGTCAAACATGAAGAGATTGCACCAAAATTCATATGCATGAACCTAATCCTCAACCATCTCCTAGATCTGAACAATTTTATACTCAAGGGACCCATAGAAAGCATAAAGTTGCCAACTTTATGTGTTCCTTCCATTCAAACTTGCTTAAACATGAAAAACATTGGATAATAACTTAGATCTAACCACTATAAGTAATAACGTTTGAGCCTTTGACACTTACAAAGGTACAGAAACAATATGATATAAGGATGATGTTGTTTAAGACAATAATGTCTCCTAAAGCCTACTTGTCTCCCATACCTTTAAATCATGGTTTCTTTCCCTTTAAATAAATCAAAAACCCATCACTTACATACATGCAAGCATGCTCACGGTTTTTGTAACAAACCGTTATTTCAAACCTATGTAATAGTGTAGGTCAATTTGTACTTCTTTTTAAATTAATAAAAAGAAATTTTGGCATACTGTGTATATTTACATAATTGACCCTCAAAAATAAATTATTAAATAATCTCAATTGGGATGAACCAAGTGATAGAGATTGTAACAAGGTTTCCAAAAATACAAAGAACACTAAAATCCGAGTTATAACAAAGAAGTTATGACCAATCGAAAATCCGCGACAAAACTGGCAAAACACTGTTCAGTGTAAAAACTGAATTTTTAATAAAAGGATTTTTAGCCTTAACAATCTAAATGAAATTTGTAGTTTATGTTAAAACGAGAACTTTCATAAAAAGAACGCCAAAATCTGACTTTGTATGAGGAAGTTATGATTTTTCTAAGTTTCAGTATAGCATTGTACAGCTAAAAACTCGAAATAAAGATCGAGTGGTTTTTAGCCGACACAACCTAAACGAGAATTGAAGTTCTCATCATTAGTAGTACAACGGTAAAAAGACAGACAAAAACGGACGTCGGATGAAGAAGTTATGAATTTTTAACGGATTTTCCTGTCCCGGTCTGTTAAAAATAATAATATTAAAAATAAATTCAAAATTAGTCAACGAAGTCTAAACGAAAGTCGTAGAGTATAATTTTACGTACGCATGTATCTAATGAACGTCAAAAACGGAGTTCTTATGCAAAAGTTATGAATTTTACAAGTTTTTGGCACAAAAATAAAGAAAAATAGAAAAAACGGGAAATTTCGCATGAACAATAACTCCCACGTCACCCTCGCATGCGAGCCTCCACGTGGCGTCTTCTGATTGGACCGCAGCCTCGCGTGTCACCTCCTGATTCGACCAACTCCGCAGACCAATCCCACTCGGACAGCCTCGCATGAGACACACCGGACCTCACCCTCGCACGCCCCTCGGATGCCCCCCTTCGCACGTGTCTTCTTCCCATTGGACCGAGGTTTGGTCCAATCTGAGCCTACCACCTCCGAACCAAAGCTGCCTCCCTTCGTAAGCTGTCAGCCTCACATAGCCTCGCATAAGCCTCGGATCCGAGGCTTCGCCCTATATAAGGCATGCGAGGGTTCCGGATTTTTTTACACTTTTCACCCTAAATTTCACCCTCTTTCATATTTTCCACTTCCATAAGCTCATATACAACCCCTAAAGCCCCGATATCAAGACTCGAGCCCGAAATAATCCGCGAAGCCCCGAGATTCCCGAGAAGTAACCTCTCTCCTATCAAAACTCTACCCGATTTGAGCCGGTTTCTCGACAAATAAACTCCTTTTCGTGAAACGGAACTCTGTCCGATTCACCATCTATCAAGTGAGTTCATAGCCCCGTATTTTCATAATTTCTATTGTTTTAAGGGGAGGGGGGGTGAAATACAAGTATAACACAATAACTTTGTGTTATAAATAATTGATTTCAAATCACGATAAAACAATTTTAAAGCATCAAAAATACTCCAAATATTGAACTCTTTTATAAACTTATATTTTTCCCAAATATTCATATTTGTGTATATATATATATATATATATATATATATATATATATATATATATATATTAATATAAATAAGATTTAAAAGGTTTAGGACTAATAACTCATCCTAGGTCCTTTTCCTTGTTTGGATGTGGACTTATGGTACCGGTTATTTGTCCGAAGGTCGTTTAAATTTTACTTATATATATAAAATTGTATATGTATATAAATATAAAAGTTATTTCATTAGTTTAATTACCCTTTGTAACATGTTGAGCAAAGGATTACATCCAAAAATAGTTATTTACCAATTCATAAAGTACATATAAGTTATAATAGGTATAATTTATGATACATAGAACAATAATTCATGAAAATTCAAGAAAATTTAAACTTTTCAATAAATTCCTCAATCCATCATTGTTTACAAAAAAAGTTTTCAAAATATGTTTATTATCAGAGTTTTCCAAAAATCATAAAACAAAACATGAGGAGGTGCACGATCATGCATTTGTCTTCTTGCGATCATCTGAAGTAACTAAAACATAACCCAAAACTATAAGCACAATGTTTAGTGAGTTTGCCCAAAATATCAAAACAACACAAAACCAAAATAATAACAACAAACAACATGCATACAGAGCTTTCAGTCTGCATGGAACACCCCACCAGACTACAGTTTACCTGGACCGCTCACAGAACCTTCAGCATGACTGGTACGCTACATCGGGCCTTCGGCCTATCTGGACCGTTCTCCGGGCCTTCGGCCTGACACGTATTCCCCACTGACCTTCAGTCTATCCGAGCCATCATGGGTCTGTTGGCCTTCAGCACAAAGCAGGATTGTCTCAACCCAACCACACACACACACACACCATGTCGACACATGCATATAACAAACAAGCATACAAATAACCAACCAATAACAAGCAGACAGATCCTACAGATCGTTAAGCATAGCATCATCCTATCTACCAGGATACAGATCTAACTGATCACTACAATACTCGATCATATGATAATCAGGATAACCATCCAAAGGGTCGGCCTTGGTGCCTTCAACTCGTATGTACAGTGAGGAAAACGCACCCCGCACTGTTGAATCACACTGAAAGTCTCTGGATGTTGGCTCACTAAAATCCCCGAGCTATCACAATAAAATAATCATCTAATTAATAATTGGATTACAATCCTTGACTAATAATCCATTCTTAGGGTAATTGGCCACTTTACCCTTTCCCTATTTGGGCTAAGACCCATGCCCAAATCTCGATCCAAAAAGAGCAAAAAATAAATAATCACTCAAGGGCATAATAGGCCTAATTTTCCAAATTGGGCCCAAACTCTTTATTGGGCCTTATCCTAAGGTCCAACTCTTCACATAGCCCAACACACTCATACTCTGATAGTCCAATAAGGGCCCAAGCATTCAAGCCCAAAGGTGGCCCAAAACTCGAAGCCTAAACTCTTAAACCCAACAGACTGAGTATGCAGGGCGTACCCAACGATACACCCAACGTACTCCGCATTGACCCAGAATCGCGTCACTGACCACCTACGCCCAGCGTACGCCTTGGTACGACCAGCATATATAGTGCCCATGTAAGACTTCGATTAAGAGCTTATCCCATTCAGTCTAACTTTCAAATGTAGATCTAAATAGGTGTTCCAAACTGTAAAGTTTCCAAATTTATGGTTATGCATGTCTTAGTAAGGCCCAACACCAAGATTCTAGCTTATCTTAACCACTAAAGACCTCTACAACTACCATGCATGCACCAAATGAGCCAAGATAGCATTTTTATGACTTATTGCACCTTATTTCTTCAAAAAGGATGGATCCTTTGGTCTTAGAGTAGCTCATACTCATTAACACCGAAAAGAGGGACTAAGAACACATAATTCCTCATGGCAAGATCTATAAGAAAACAATGCAAGATTAAAGCTTTATACCTTCTGGAGCTTCTCGAGAAGGTAAGAATCCCAGATCTACAAGTTGCTCCCTCATCAAGGCTTCTCCAAGAATCTTCTTCTTCCTCAAACACACCAAAAAGCACACACTAGAGCTCCAAAATGCACACTCAAAGATTAGGGTTCGCAAAAACATCCCAAGGAGTGGAAGCTGAAAGGTGGAAAGGAAATGAGCCAATATGATGCTTAAATACCCATCAAACCCTAAAATTTAGGGTTTTCCTCTAGACATGAGTACACCCAGCGTACACACATGTACGCTTAGCGTACTCCTCCAACTCATATTACAAAAATGTCACTAGGGCTTCAAGGCATAATTCTTGGACTTAGCGATCAAATTGGCTTATAATTTAAAACCAAGGGATGAATTTGAAAATACCTGAAAATCGATGTGTTACAACTCTCCCCCACTTTAACTAGACTTCATCCTCGAAGTATGTTGCATAGAACAAATCTGGATAATACTCTTAGTCTCTTACATCTCAGCCTCCGACTCCCAGGTCCACTCGGAGCCCCTCCGATGCTACCATCGTACCTTTACCAAAGGTACTTCCTTGTTACGCAAAACCTTTACCTTCCTTTCCAGAATAGCTATTGGCATCTCAACATAGTTCATACGCTCATCAACCTGAATATCATCCAAAGAAACTACTGCATCCTCATCCAATACGTACTTTCGTAGCTGCTGGACATGGAAAGTGTTGTGACTCTACCTGAGCTCCTTAAGAAGATTCAATCTGTAAGCAACCTTGCAAAACCTAGCAATAACTCGGAATGGACCAATATAACAGAGACCCAATTTCCCCGTATTCCTGAAACGAGTAACACCTTTCCAAGGTGCAACTTTCAGTAACACCATGTCACCGACCTGAAATCCCAACTCAGGTCGGCGCCATTCGGCATAGCTCTTCTACCGACTCTGAGCGGTCTGCAATCTCTGCCTGATCTACTGAATCATCTTCGTAGTCTAAAGGACCACCTCGGTCTGCCCCATAACCTTGTGACCAACCTTGCCCCAGAAAATCGGGGTACGACAAGAGCGAAAAAGTCGGAGCACCAATGCTGGAGTGAAAATTGTTGTTGTAGGAGAACTACGCAAGAGGTAGATAGGAGTCCCAACTCCCACCAAAATCGATGACACAAGCCCGTAACATATCCTCAAGGGTCTGTATCGTCCGCTCACTCTAGTCGCCAGTCTACGGACGATAAGTTGGGCTGAAGTGAAACCTCGTGCCCAGTTCCTTATGGAACTTCTGCCAAAAAGGGGACGTGAACCGAACATCACAGTCTGAAACAATGGAGTCCAGAACCCCATGGCGAGCAACGATCTCGCGAATATACACATCGGTCAACTCCCTGACAACCGGGACCTCTGATACTGAAACCTGATCCCCAACACACGTATCCGCCACATAAGCCAAATAACTCGCACACCGTGCTGAATATACTGTCGAGCTCTAGCTGCAGAGCAAAACCCTGAACCCATCCTGGTGCTCTCTCCGTAAATAACCAATTCTCCGCCACTTGGGCACAAGATTCGAGGTATACATCACGATAAATAAATATATATAAAAATATATTGTAGTTATTATTGTGAAAAATGTTTAAAAGATATATAATGACAAGGCCACTATATATGTATATATATTTTTGGTGCCATATGCGACTTCAAAAGATCTAAATTAGTCATATAATCACAATGTATATAAGTTATATAATAAAAATTATATAACAACACTAAATATATATAAATTTATACATATGACACGTAACATTTTCAAATACCAATTAATAGTATATATAACAAATTTGGACACTTATTATGTATAAATCTTCAATTCTTCATATATCTCATCAACATACGTTATACATGTGTCAATTTATAAGTTAACAACCAAGGTTTAAAAAATTAATAAATTTTACATTTCTAACATATGGATTTCAATTAATATTCATATTACACAAATTTAGGTAACAAACTCATAACAAATGAAAATAGATTGCATTTATCAAGAAAATGGTTTGTAAAAATCTTAAATATACATGTGTATACAAGAGGAAAACACCAAAAATACATACCACGGCAAACAAATACATACCCAATTAAATTAATACATTAATACACATAAAATACATACTTAATGAACTAATAGAATCTTTACAAGATTAACCAAAAATACACCAAATTTGACATTGACATCCAAGGTAATAATTTCTTCCAAGTTTCATTTTATACAAAGAAACACTCAAAAGGGAAATGAATTCTTGCACTCCATTATTTTCTTTCCTTCCCACGTTTTTCTTTCACCTGTACTGAAGCTCATACACTGTGTGGTATTGCTTCTACTTATCAACTACTGATTCACAAACAATCAAACAACACTTAAACTCTTACATGCATCTTCATTCCAAGCCAAGAACAAATGTATTCTTCCTTCCCATCAAATTCACAGCAGAAAAACCATTGAATCCATCCTCTCTTCCCCTGTCACAAACAAACCCAAACATCCATTTGGTTTCTTACATCGATATCTGTAAAAAACGAACCAAAAAAAACAGGAACCCTTACATGTGTTGATAGTTGCTACCTTTCCCGAATCAACAAACAGCCACGATCGAACTCCCCTCCACCACCCATACGACTGAAAACTCGAAACCACCAGTCTCAACTAGCCTCATCGCAGCACCACCGAGACCGACGACCGAACCCTCGCACCCTCCTCTTCCCCTCCCGTCAAGCAAACCCACCGAACACCCCGTCATCGTCGCTGCTGTTGCTCGCGACGCCTCCCAGACCCCCTTCGGACCTCTTTCCCCTCCGCAACTACTTCCAAGAAAGAAGACGAGCAGCCCCGCTGCTTCCTCACTTCCTTCTCGTCCGAGGTCACAGCCGCCTCGCTGCTTCGATCCTTCTCCTTCTTCAGTCTAGTCGAACCCCGGAGGCCATCACCGATTACGAGTCGAGCGACGAACCTTCGTGCTCCCTTTCGACCCATCAATTGTTCGTTCACGTTTTCCATTCATCTGTGTTCTTCGTGTCGACTGCTTTCAATTGTAGCTTTCCATTTACTTTGCCCGATCAAACAAAGAAACGGGGGCTTAAAAGCCCTAATTTAATTTAGCTTGTGAAAGGACCAAAATACCCCCACTATTAAATCTTTATTCAAAATCAGTCCTAATCCCCATATAATAATTCCATTTATTCAAAAACAATTATCAGTCAAAACACTGAAACAGTCCCATTTATTCAAGAAGTTGCATACCAGCCCCTATACATTGTTCAAGTTACAAAATCGGTCCCTCCTTGAATTATTTTAACCAAATCAGTCGTATTTTGGTTAACTAAATTACCAAACAACCCCCAATAGTTTGTATTTGTTACCATTGCCTATATATTTTGTTTATACAAATATATTATCATTTATGCAAAAATAAAATCAACCTAGTTTATAAAAATGTTATTTAAAAATTTAACATATTGTTACAAATAAATAGTATAAACTTTTCGTATACATATTATGGATTTTTTATCGTGAAATAACTAGTCCACATGACAAATACAATTTTTATGTGACATTGTATATTATGACAAGCACGCTATAACACTTTGTAGTATTTCAAGGATTCAAGCTATTACTATGCATGTTTATCTATATGTTTAAATACACAATGTTTATACACATACATATGTTCATTAATTTGAAACATTCATTTTATAAAAGCGAGCACATTACAATTTTACATACATGTCAAACATACTCGACTTTTATATACCGTATACAATGATATTCATTATGCGTAGTGACTTAATCACAATTAAGTTAGGGCTGAGAGCTATTCACAAACTTTTTTAGTTAAGGGATTTTTAGTGAGACAATATTCATTAGTTGGGTATAAACACTTACCATACCCACACTATTGTAACCGTTAATCTTCGGAGCGAGATATATATGTATAGATCTATATGGGGTTGACATCCCCACCTGCAGTTGCTAGCTACAACCCTCGACCGATCAATCAAAGCAGTTGATAGGTGTCTACAATTGTTACTACAACGTCCAATGAAACGTTGTAGGGGTACACTCAAGTCACATAGCTCGGTTATAGGACTCGCTATAAACATTAACTAGAATATATATCTCTCTCACTACCAACAATGGGCTTGCTTGCTTATAAAACTATTTTAAGTATGGGATTACTTATGTAACATAATAGTTTGGCTTTCAAGGATATATAAATATTTATTACAAACATAGTTTTAAGTATGAATTTAATGATACAAAAGATACATTTTGGCTTTCAAAGATTCGTTACAAACATAATTTTAAGTATGAATTTACTTATAGAAAAAATACATTTTGGCTTTTAAAGACTCATTGAAAACACTGTTTTAACTATTGTTATACATACAAAGAAAATCATTTTTAGACTTATTAAAAGTACTATTGCTGTTAGCAGAAAACTTATAACTCTCACCAACCTTGTGTTGACCCTCAAAACTACATGTATTCTTAGTAAATCACTAAACAAACATTCAAGACATATTGGATTACAGGTGACCTAGTTTACTTTTTGTATATCATATGCCTGTCATTTAAGGCAATTCATGTACGATTATCATCTGTAAAAAAAAAACTTTGTATACAAACGTCAAGATGGAATGTAAATGCTATTTTGTTTAGTGTTGTACTTTTATTATATATTCAGTTTACTTGTGATCCATGAACTTAGTCGCACAGCCTGGTGTATTTTGTCGCCTCGGTCGGGGGGTGTGACAAAACATTCATATACCATATAACATATCAACATGTATGGGTATTTTCAGAACCACTTACTTGAGCTCGGGCGATTACACGCATCACACCCCTGTTGTCTTTATAAAATCCTTTTAGAAATTTATTCCCTTTACAAATTCCTTTTAGAAACTCATTTGCATTCAAAAGATTATCAATTCCTCAGTTTGAGTTCTGACATACTCGAGAGTGTGCCTGAATCCCTCAAACCAAGGCTCTGATACCAACTTGTAACGCCCCAAAAATTATGAGGTAAAAATTTCATTTTTAATTCAATCAAAAAAACTAATTATCTTTTAATCAAACATCCAAAAGTATTTCATAATAAAGCAGTCGTCAGAGTAAAATCCCAAAATCATCACAATGCAAAAACATGGGTGGATGTGCTGCGATCACGTCGTGCCCTTCCCTTTTGAACCGGAAGTACCTAAAACCATAACCATAAAAACCGTAAGCATAAAACTTAGTGAGTTCCCGAAAATACAATACACCATACATACCATTGGGCCTAGCCCTCACATTGGTCCCAAACCAATCATATAAATGCAAAAGTCACAAACATAGTTAGCACCTACATATCATACAATAGGCCTAGCCCTTCCTAATCATGGGCCTAGCCCAACATATAAATAGGCCTAGCCCGTCATACAATGGGCCTAGCCAGATATACCATGCAAGAGTCATAAAGACATCTAACATAACAGAACCTAGTGGGCCGACATTGGTGCCTTCGACCCATGGGTATAATGAGGAGACTCACCACAATTCGCTGATAATCAAATAACTGCTCGGGTCGCTGAACCGGATAATCTCACACCATCTAACAATAAATACAACCTTAATTAATAATTAACCCAATAACCCAAAATCCAAGGCCCAATCCATAATCCAACTTCCTAAAGGGTAAAGGACCATTTTACCCCTCTTATAACTAGTCCAACCTCAAATTGCCCAACCCCTAAAAGGCCCAAAATGGATTCGTAGGGAGTACGCCCCACGTAACGATAATGTACAAGACACTGATGTGCACAACACACATTAAGTTGAGCGTACTCCTATGTACGCCCAACGTACTCAACAGAGAGCCAAAAGTCCTTCAAAAGCTCTTAATGGTTAAGACAAGGACTTCCAAACTAAAATATGACCCTAAATAGATGTCTTAACATGTAAAGTTGGCAAATTTACTCCTTTGCATTGCTTAATGGGACCAAATCCTCAATAAAATCTATAATAAACACCCAAACTCATGCATAGTCCAAAATAACTCATCAAGATGACATTTTTATGAACAAGGGGCCTCACAAATGCCAAGATCCAGCATTCTAAGCTCTTGTAGTAGCTCATACTCACATGGATGACTATAAGGACCAAAATGAACCCAAAGCAATCCTTAGACTAGATCTAACACCTAGAGTCATCAAGTTAGAAACTTTATACCTCCAGAAGGTAGATCGAGATGCACAAAGCCTGGATCCAAAAGCTTCAAGCAATCCCAAACTTCTCTAAGAAGCTCCTTCTTCTACTACGAGCACCAAAATGCATGAAATACCACCAAAAGCTCAAGAAACACACCAATGGGGACTAGGGTTTAATGGGATGGAGGCTGAAGATAAGAAGGTTTGGTGTTAAGGAGATTAAATAGGGTCCAAGACCCTAAATTAAGGTTTGGGTTTGATTGGAGTATGCTATGTGTACTTTTGGTACCCCCAACATACTCCAAAGAGCACCCGCGACACACCTGCCTAGTACGACCAACGTACTCCTATGTACACCCCGCATACTAGGCTCAACCCTAAACTGTCAAACTTCCGAAGGCCATAACTTCTTCATTCTAAGTCCGTTTTTGACAATCTTTATATTCCCAGAAAGGTAACGAGAAGCTCTATGCTTCTATCAACTCATCCTTGCTTAAAACTCCTCGAACTAAAATCCAAAATTCATAAAAGACTGAACTGCCAGTTTACGGTTATACCATTGGGCTTCAAATCACAAACCGAACTCCTAGATCATCTTACCTACATTACCCACACCGAAAAGGATCTAAATCTCTCTTTCCCTAATGCCTTAAGCCTTATGTGTAACACCCAATTCAATGTATTTTCATTTTAGACCCTTGGTGTGTTAATGTTTTGTAGAATTGGTCCTTACGGGCAGATTTGCCAACTTCAAGAAAGTTGGAGTACATTGGGGGTACTGGTGCATTCTGGATCACGGGTCTTAACCACGTACGTGGGTCGTATGTGGAGTACATATGGCGTACATGAGCATGAGTGAAATCTTAATTTTTAGGGTTTGCATCTTATTTAAACCTTGTGATAGCCTCTTTTGGTCATGTTTAGCCAACCTACACCTTCCTTTATCCTGAAGTCGAAAACCTAGTGTGCTTTTGTGAGTAGTTAGCCTTTAAGAGTGTTTATTGGTGGTTTGTGAAAAAGAAAAAGAAGTCGATCACTTGGAGAGGTGTCTTGAGCTTGAAGATCTAGGGTTAGCTTATCATTTGCAAGCTTTTCGAGGTAAAAATATCATATCTTGAGCATCCATGATGCTAGATCTAGTTATGTTTTTATTTTATGCATTTTGAGTCCTTGGAGTGATTGATGAGCTTCATGGCTCACTCCAGAAGTATTAGTGTTAGATCTAAACTTCTTTTGTTCCCCTTGTTCATAAAAATGCAATATTTATGGTGTATCTTGAACCATGCATGTGTTAAGATCTTTGTTAAGCTTTTTTTTCAGCTCTTGAGCCCTATTAAGCCATGCATGTGTGTAAAGTTGCCAACTTTACATGATAAGTGGTCTTATAGAATCAAATCAGAGAGTTTGGCTTGAAGTCTCAATGGATTAAGTGTTTAATGAAGTGGGGTGACCAACTGGGGAGTACGCTGGGCATACCAAGCTAGTACGCTACATGTACTAGCCCCAGATGCTATACACTAAGCGTACAAGCTTAGTACGCCCCACATACTCAGCAGGTGGGCTTCAAATTTTGGGCATCTCGGTTTTGGGCCCATGATTGGACCTTAGGAGATTAGGGTCATGTTGGGTCATTTAGTTTCTATTTTTAGGCTGATGCTTTTGTATTGAATTCTTTTTGATGAAGGCCCACGAAGGTATTTGGGCCCAATTTGGAATATTGGGCCATATTTGGGCTTTGGGTAACCATTTTGGATTTGGACCATTTGTGTAGTTGGTTTGTGCCTTAGCCTTAGGCCAAGTTTGGTAAAGGGTAAAATGGTCTTTTACCCTAGTTTAGAGTATTAGTTATGGGTTGGAATCTAATTATTAGTTGGATGTTATTTTATGATGATAGCGTGAGGATTTTATCGGACTAGCAGACAGAGATTTATCTGAGAGACACTCAACAGCTTGAGGTGAGTCATCTCATTGAGATTAGCAGGTCAAAGGCACCAATGGAGGCCCACAGTTTATATATTATGATGCTAGATGTCTACGTGACTCTTGCATGTGTTATGTGATGGTATGCTTACCGGGCAAGGCCCAATGCCAGGCGGGGCAAGATGATTGTATGGCATGCTATTGTCTTTGTGATTATTGCATATGTTCGTATGATTATATGTTTGTATGATTATATGTGTATCGGATGACGCCTGATGACTGACATATTTGTATACCGAGCGGGGCACGATGTCGAGTGGGGGCCGATGAAGGGCGCGGGCCCAATATGTGGTTATGATGTATGGTATGTGGTATTTTGGAGAAGTTTTTAAGTTTTGTGCTTACGATTTTTATGGTTATGGTTTTTGGTACTTCTGGTTCAAAAGGGAAGGGCTCGACTTGATCGCAGCGCATCCACCCATATTTTCGCATTATGATGATTTTGGGATTGTACTTTGATAATTGTTCTCTTATAAAGTAATTTTGAATATTTAGAAAAAGGATATTGAATGTTGACTTAGATAATCAATGTTTTGGTTGAATTAAAAATGAAATTTTACCTCATAATTTTCGGGATGTTACAAGTTGGTATCAGAGCCTTGGTTTGAGGGATTCAGGCACACTCTCGGTTATGTCTGGACTCAAACTGAGGAATTGATAATCTAGAAAATGAGTTTCTAAAAGGATTTTATAAAAGGCAATAAATTTCTAAAAAGGATTTTATAAAGACATAGGGGGTGTGATACGTGCAATCGGCCAAGCTCAAGTAAGTGATTCCCGAAATAG
Source organism: Lactuca serriola (assembly GCF_051521515.1). Taxonomy (NCBI): domain Eukaryota; kingdom Viridiplantae; phylum Streptophyta; class Magnoliopsida; order Asterales; family Asteraceae; genus Lactuca; species Lactuca serriola. The sequence continues at coordinate 157,018,327 of NC_136409.1, forward strand.
CCATATATGTTGATATGATATATGATTTTGAGTTTGCATGATAGGATAAGGCTAGGGATACTTTCAGGAAGTTCATGATAGATTGGCCTGATATGTGATGCCTTGTATCCTAGGAAGCATGGGATGCTAGATTGGGAATATCTATTGGTATAAGGGATTGTTAATTATATGCCTTAAAATTTGTATACGGTTAGGATCATATAGCCATAGAATGATTGATTTGGCCTTATTTCTTGTTCCTCATCTGGTTTTGGTCCTAGGGTAGAGCCCTTTATTTGATAGTCTATTTGATCCTATATTGTGTATAATTTGCTTGCATAAGGCATCCCACAACGAAGTGGAAGTTCCTAGCATGAGTTGTAGTATGTGAGTTCGAATGTTATTTGGTTATTCTATGGATTGGAGTGCTACTACATGAATGATGCTTTCGTTGTGCTTTGTGGAACTCTTAAGTTGTGACAACCGTCAAATTCTAGTCAAGTCAAAGCCAACTAAAGTCAACAAGTCAAACCGATCGACTCAATTAACCTTTGTGTACTAGGGCTTACGTTAGGTAATTGTTATACAACTCGCTATGCTAATGAGAAAACAATGTTGCATACTCGTCGGAAGTGTGTAAGGTCCTTGAACATGGCTTAACGGGGCTTACGGACCTTGCGTTGCGGAACCAAACACTCACAAATGTCACACACAAAACCTCTCTCAATAGTTCTCACTCTATCTCTCTTTATCTCAAATCTCTTCAAGTATGTCAAATCTCTCCCAAATCTCTCCAAGAATGTGGAATCTCTCACAAATCTCTCTCCGTATGAGAAATCTCTCCAAGAATGTGGAATCTCTCCCAAATCTATCTCCGTATGAGAAATCTCTCCAAGTATGTCAAATATCTGCCAAATCTCTCCAAGAATATGAAATCTCTCCCAAATCTCTCTTTGTATGAGAAACCTCTCCAAGTATGTCAAATCTCTCCCAAATCTCTCCAAGAATGTGAAATCTCTCCCAAATCTCTCTCAAAAGTTCCTTAAACTTTTTGTAGTCTTTCGGTCCATCTCGACCCTTAACCAGGTCAAAAACCGCTTAAAACGGATAAAATAGACTTAAGGACCCAAAACCCCTCTTAAGGAGCCGAACCCTCTTAAGGACCCGAAACCCCTCTTAGGAACCGAACTTGTCAGAAGCGAAGGTTTCAGAAGCGAAGGCATCAGAAGCGAAATGTGATGGGTTTTAGCCATAAGAACTTTCCTATGTGCGCATGCAAAACCCTAATGCTTGGATCTAGGGTTTCTAATTAAACATGCTTTGAATCCAAGACTTCTAATGGCTAATTAGGTTAAATAACAACATTGAAACAGATCTAGAACCATACCTTTGAATTCCTTGTTGATCTTGTTGTCTTGGAGCTTCTAGAGTCACAATTGTCACTCCTCTAATGGCTTACAAACACCAATAGCAAGAAAGATGACTTAGGAGAGAGGAGAGGGGAGGAAATCGGCCAGGGTTCTCTTACTTTAGGTGAGGTGTCGATTTCCCTTGCCCATGGGATCTATTTATACTTGTAGACTCCTTAAGGGTTACAATCTAAACCCTAATTGGATAATCTTCTCTTAAGGCTATCCAAATCCATTCCATAGATAACCCCTTGGACGATTTTGAAGCTATCCTAGCTTCCAAAATTCGTCCACTATATATCTATAAGGATTTATAGTCTAAAGCATAACTATCAAACAATTGACAGTTTATACCCCTTTATTTAATTAATCTCTTTAAGTCACCAAATTAATTCCAATTAATTCTATGACTTATATTAATCAAATAACAATATATTATTCCCATAATATATTAATAATATTTACTCTCTCTTGATAAATCATCCTGTCAAGTTGCTATGGTGAAGGCAACCCAAAAGGACCATGCACAACCGGGTCAAGTACTTGCCTAATATAGTTGCAGCCTTAGACACTATTCCAATAGTCTCCCACTTGGATAAGTCTAGTAACTATATGCACAAGTACAATTTGGTTTGCAATCGTAGCTCTCAAAGACGTTGTCAAACTCTGATCTAATCAATCTTGTCCTTCAGATAAGGGATCGTACAGTCCTCTGTTAGATATCATGCTGACAATCCTATGGAATGGTTAGTCAAGCATTTAGGTTTCTCGATCTCTGATTTATTCGACATAGAACTTAATTGAACACATCAATTCAGTTCTGACCGGGCCCGGCACATAAGTCAAATCAAATCATCGAGCGGCCGAGATATCACTTTTACCTTCTTAGATAAAAGTTACAGATAAACTTCGACTTATATGCATTTACTTATTCAATAATCAACTATACACAACAATGCGTTTTATAACACCGAGTTACTAATGCATTTTCGCATTATCAATGTACAATCAATTAAAAAATAACAAACCATATATCTAGGTTTTAAGACTATATGATATTATCGTCTTGCGATCACCTTTTTATATCATATTCCATAAGGTGATTCCAGCAAGCGCGGGTTTGTTCCAATGCTCAAAACTAGTTCATAAGCACTCATGAACGTTCCAGCAACCCTTTGCTATGTCTAAAACCATTTAGACAATCTACACACCAATTCATGACAATCTTCATTCATATCTACTTCCAACATATGAACGATTGTGGATAATTTGAACAATTCGATTATTCTTAATAAACTTAATTATTCTGGAAGTCAAAACATGCAAAATGAAACAATAGTTAAACAATTAACATAAGACAGTAACATTACTCATAAATAAAACTCCTTTATTTAATCATCAAATGTTAATTATATTTATCTATTACACGTTTCTAATACTATCTAATCTATGCTAATATCATCCTTCAGCCCAATACTCCTAGCATGCTGCAAGTGCTTAACCCTACTCAGTCCCTTCGTAAGCGGATCTGCTGGGTTATCTTCTGATTATATCCTCTTCACTACGAGTTGTCCTTCTTCTACACGATGTCTAATGAAATGGTATTTTCTGTCGTTATGTCTTGATCTACCATGATCCCTCGGTTCCTTGTTCAAGGCAACCGCTCCTTCGTTATCACAGAAAATCTCCATAGGCTCCTTTATGGCGGGTACAACTCCAAGATCACCGATGAAGTTCTTTAGCCATATTGCCTCCTTCGACGCTTCGCTCGCTGCAATGTACACTGATTCGCACGTTGAATCAGCTACGATCTTCTATTTGGAACTCTTCCATGTCACTGCTCCTCCATTTAGGGTAAAGACCCAGCCCGACTGGGAACGGTAGTTGTCCCTGTCGGTCTGAAAACTGGCGTCACTATACCCTCGCACCTTTAAGTCATCACTCCCTCCGATGACTAAGAATCATTCCTTCGTTCTCCGAAGGTACTTAAGGATATTCTTCACCGCAATCCAATGTGCTCTGCCAGGATTCCCCTGATATCTGCTAACCATGCTTAAAGCGAAGGCTACATCAGGGCGAGTACAAGTCATAGCGTACATGATTGAGCCAACTGCGGAAGCGTATGGTACTCGGCTCATTTCTGCTATCTCAGCTTCGGTACTCGGACTTTGAGTCTTACTCAACTTGGCATTACTCTGTATCGGTAATTCTCCCTTCTTCGAGTTTTCCATACTAAAACGTTTTAGTACCTTCTCCAAGTAAGTGTTCTGACTAAGTCCAATTAGTCTCTTACTTCTTTCTCTTACTATCCTTATTCCCAAAATGTAAGAAGCCTCTCCGAGGTCCTTCATAGCGAAGCACTTCCCGAGCCAGGACTTAACCTCCTGCAGAGTCGGGATGTCGTTTCCTATGAGTAATATGTCATCGACATATAGAACGAGGAAGCTTACTATACTCCCACTCGCTTTGACATATACACAAGATTCGTCTTCGCTTCGTAAAAATCCAAACTCTTTGACTTTCTCATCGAACAAAGATTCCATCTGCGAGATGCTTGCTTAAGTCCATAAATTGACTTCTCAAGCTTACACACTCTATTTGGATGCTTCGGATCTACAAATCCCTCTGGATGATCCATGTAAACATCCTCAGCCAACTTTCCATTAAGAAAAGCGGTCTTGACATCCATTTGCCAAATCTCATAATCATGAAATGCGGCAATCGCTAGCATCACTCTAATAGATTTTATCTTCGCAACTGGTGAGAAGGTCTCATCATAGTCAACTCCGGGAGTTTGAGTAAAGCCCTTCGCAACCAATCGTGCTTTATATGTGTGTACTTTTCCATCCACGTCGGTCTTCTTCTTGAAGATCTATTTGCACCCAACGGTCTTACGTCCGGGCACATAATCAACCAAATTCCAAACTTGGTTATCATACATGGATTGGATCTCGCTATCCATTGCCTCTTTCCACTTTACAGACTTCGGGCCTGCCATGGCTTCCTTATAGCTATTAGGTTCATCAAGATTTATTAGTGTACCATCACTAATATACGTGTCCCCTTCGGTAGTAATATGAAAACCATAAAATTGGGGATGAACTCTAAATCTATCGGAACGTCTAAGAGGTAAGGATTCGTCAATCGGTTCAACCGGAGTTTCCTCCTCGGGTTGAGTGCCAGCGGTAGAGGTTCCTTCATCTATCGACTCTTGAATCTCTTCAAGCTCGATTTGCCTCCCACTGTCTCCTTGGCTTATGAGTTCTCGGTCTCGGAAAACTCCTCTCCTCGCAACGAAGACAACATTGTCCTTCGGTCTATAGAAGAGATATCCAAAGGATGTCTGCGGGTAGCCGATGAAAATACATTGCTCACTTCGAGGTTCAAGCTTGTCGTGAGTATCTCTACGAAAGCCTCGCAACCCCAAACCTTGATATGTGCCAACGAGGGAGCTTTCCCTGTCCACATCTCGTGAGGTGTTTTGGCAACCTTCTTAGTAGGGAGTCGGTTAAGGATATGGGCGGCAGTCTCTAAGGCATACCCCCAAAAAGAGATAGGTAGTGAAGCACGACTCATCATAGAGCGAACCATATCCAATAAGGTTCGATTACGCCTTTCTGCCACACCATTCAACTGCGGTGTCCTAGGAGGCGTCAATTGCGAAACTATTCCACACTCCTTGAGATAATCGTGGAATTCAAGACTTAGGTACTCTCCTCCTCGATCGGATCGAAGCATCTTGATTTTCCTGCCCAATTGATTCTCCACTTCATTCTTGAACTCTTTGAACTTTTCAAAGGTTTCTGACTTTTGCTTGATTAAATAGATATACCCATATCTACTATAATCATCGGTAAAGGTCACGTAGAAGCGGTTTCCATCCTTCGTGGTTGATCTAAACGGTCCACATACATCGGTATGTATTAGGTCCAATAGACCTTCACCCCTTTCACATGTACTCGTGAAGGGTGATTTAGTCATCTTTCCAAGTAAACAAGACTCGCATGTGTCATCTTCCCTAAGGTCGAATGACTCCAACACTCCATCCTTTTGGAGTTGGGCTATGCGTTTCTTGTTGACATGTCCAAGACGACAATGCCACAAGGATGCTTTATCCATACTAGTGGAAGAATCTATATTCAAAACATCATTTCCTAAGTTATCAACAATCATAACAGTTTCATATATTCCATTACACGGTATAGCTTCAAAGTAAATGACACCATTTAGATAAGCCAAAATAGAACCATTCTCATTATTAAAAGAAAATCTAAATCCTTGTCTATATAAACCATGAAATGAAATGATGTTTCTTGCCATTTCTGGCGAATAGCAACAATTGTTCAAATCTAAAACCAAACTATTCCTAAGCACTAAAGAATACACTCCAATCTTGGTCACAGGCGACGATCTTCTGTTCCCCATGATTAGATTTATCCTTCCTTGCTCCACATCCCTACTTCTTCTTAGTCCCTGCACATTAGAACAAATGTGGTAACCACAACCGGTATCAAGGACCCAAGAAATAGCATGATTAGAATTGTCAGATTTAATTGTGTATATACCTGCGAAAGATGGCTTGATCTTTCCTTCTTTGATTGCTTGCAGGTACTCTGGGAAGCTTCTCTTCCAATGTCCTATCTTGTGGCAGTGGTGGCACTCTGCCTCCTTCGGGTTAGGACAGGGCTTAGCGGGATCAACTTTGGTCCCACTAGAAGAGGCACCATCTCGGGCTTTGACCTTGCGATAGTTCTTCGATGAAGCCTTCCTCTTCTTTCCCTTTCCTTGACCAATAGCCAAGACAGGAGCAGCATGCGGATTGGGAGTTGGCACAACAGACTTGTCTTTGAAGTTGCTCTCAGCAACCCTCAAGAGACCTTGGAGTTTGCTTAGGGTGACCTCTTATTTGTTCATGTGGTAGGTCATCCTAAATTGGTTGTACATCGGAGGCAAAGAGTGAAGCACCATGTCGATCGCCAAGTCTTCTCCAAAGTCAACATTTAACTTACGAAGGCGGTCAACATACCTTTGCATCTTTTGCAAGTGCACGGTAAGAGATTCTCCATGACCCATCTTAGCGGAAATCATGTTAGTGAAAATCTCATAATGCTCTTGTCTCGCGTTCTGGTGGTACCTCTCCAGTAAGTCTTGGTGCATCTCGTACGGGTACATGTCCTCATAGGACTTTTGGAATTCGGAGTTCATGGTAGCAATCATGATGCAATGTACCTTCGTTGCATCTCGCTCATGAGTCTCAAAAGCGGTGATTTCGGCTGGAGTAGCGATTTCGGGGTTGATTTTCTCGAGCTTCTCATCAAGGACATACTCCTTATCCTCATAGCGAGCAATGGTGCGAATGTATCTTATCCATTCGCTAAAGTTCGTTCCATCGAAGGTGACCTTTTGGCAAAGGCTCATCAACGTGAAAGAACTAGCAGCAGCGTTGTTTGCGTTCGACATCTACAAAAGAAAAGGACAAAGATAGATTAGAATAAGAATCCCTAATTATCACCCAATAAGAAAATTAGGGCTAGGATCCAACAATAACATTTACATATTAGAAAAGGGATGTCGTAATCCAACATGCAAATAAATTGAAGGTAAGTGAATGACGATTCACTAATTCTCCATCACATAACTTAACTATTAGTCCTAAGTGTATTGAGAATTCCTAGGTTCGAATGAGATTCACTGAAACTATTCAATGGCATGTTTAAATCTCGATATGCCCCTCTTGTTTGTGACTGGGATACCGAGGATCACAAAGCGGGTGTGAATTACCATGCAAATTCACATGGTGCCTTCATTGTACGATCACCTATTCGATGTGCCGGTAAACCACACACGCTCCATCGAACTATGATAAACAATGAATCACCCTTTGCCACCTTTGCTTAGAACCAATTAGTGTGCCGGTAAACCACACACGCTCCACTAACTTCTTAGCAAGGGTGCAAAGTGTAATTTCATGGGATTGCATCAATTCACTTTTCCTAAAGTAACTAAGATTGGGAAATTTTTAAAATTGTGTAGTTACTTTGTATCACTTATTATACTTTTAATGAGAGGATGAGGTTGCCCTATCCTACCTGTTTGGCTAACGACCCTCCACCAATCAAGCAAGCGGTGGGTGTGAGTGTACACCCATTAAGCGCCATTTTATAGGCCACAACCTTATACCCACCTTATAGATCGGCTTCGTGAATGAGGCCTACTAACGGTAAGACTAGCATTTAGTTATACATATATATATATATATATATATATATATATATATATATATATATATATATTATTCTAGTAATATCATATTAGTATAGGGTTGTATTTTAAACCTTTTAAAATCTAGGGTTTGAAATTTAAGTTGTCTAAATTAAAACTTTTAATCACAAATATAAATTTCAAAACTTGAGGGAAAGTTTTAAACATTTAAAACATAGAGGATCAAATAACAAATAATTCCAATTAACAATTAATATCCTAATTATCTATATTTGATTTTATTCAAGATTTCTTTGAAAGATAATTACCAAAATAATTAAAATAATTAATTAATTATCATATAAGGAAATCAAATATTTTATTAGTTGATAAATACCTTTAACTAGATCAAGATAATAGCCATATATATCAAAAAATCGGATTTAGATTGATCTATTATGATTAAGGTAAGTTTCCATAAGATAACTATGAAAAAATCCCGAATCTGGTCATTCCTGACGCCTGGACTCGCCGAGTGCAGAAAGGGACTCGCCGAGTCAGGCGTACTCGCCGAGTCCATGACTTAGAAACCAAAAAATCGAATTTTGAAGGTTTGTTTCAGTTAATTAAGCAACAATTTAAAGAAAACCAAGCATGGCTTTGATACCACTGATGGGTTTTAGCCATAAGAACTTTCCTATGTGCGCATGCAAAACCCTAATGCTTGGATCTAGGCTTTCTAATTAAACATGCTTTGAATCCAAGACTTCTAATGGCTAATTAGGTTAAATAACAACATTGAAACATATCTAGAACCATACCTTTGAATTCCTTGTTGATCTTGTTGTCTTGGAGCTTCTAGAGTCACAATTGTCACTCCTCTAATGGCTTACAAACACCAATAGCAAGAAAGATGACTTAGGAGAGAGGAGAGGGGAGGAAATCGGCCAGGGTTCTCTTACTTTAGGTGAGGTGTCGATTTCCCTTGCCCATGGGATCTATTTATACTTGTAGACTCCTTAAGGGTTACAATCTAAACCCTAATTGGATAATCTTCTCTTAAGGCTATCCAAATCCATTCCATAGATAACCCCTTGGACGATTTTGAAGCTATCCTAGCTTCCAGAATTCGTCCACTATATATCTATAAGGATTTATAGTCTAAAGCTTAACTATCAAACAATTGACAGTTTATACCCCTTTATTTAATTAACCTCTTTAAGTCACCAAATTAATTCCAATTAATTCTATGACTTATATTAATCAAATAACAATATATTATTCCCATAATATATTAATAATATTTACTCTCTCTTGATAAATCATCATGTCAAGTTGCTATGGTGAAGGCAACCCAAAAGGACCATGCACAACCGGGTCAAGTACTTGCCTAATATAGTTGCAGCCTTAGACACTATTCCAACAAAATGCACATCTCGGACCGAACCCTCTTGGACCGAACCTCGGCCTAGGACCGAGAGGTCTCGCAGGAGGCTCATTTTCACCCGATTTTCGACTAGTTTTGCGTTTTAGGCCCGTTTTTAATTGTTTTAACGCGGGATTTTCACCCAAAACTTTATTTTAACATATAAGGCCCCATATTTATTAATTAATCACATTTTTGGGGATAAACCTTATCCAAGAAGAGTGGGTGAACTACAAAGGTTGAGTGTTGACTTTTCATTGTATTATGACACAAGCAACCACCATACCCATTCCATGACTAACCCACACTCCTCCCCACCATTCCTAGTCACTTCCTTGTACCTTTCCATCAACCATCAGCCATTTCCCATGTTCTTAGAGATGGAACATCCATCCTCTCTCCTCACACTTCATTCATTCTCTCATTTTCCACCAAAAGATCAAACACTTTTCTCTCAAACTTTTTCTCTCTATTTCGAGACTCCAAGGCTGATAATCAAGCTTTATTATACTCTTGGTAAGTATAATTCATCCTCCTTGTGATTATTGCACTTCATTCTACTCAAATCATTGATTTCTTACTCAAACTCCATCACTTTGATGTTAGAATCTCGAAAATCTTCAAGGCATCTTCAAGTGTTCTTGAGTTGAACACTTCCTTTCTCCAACATTCATCTACTGAAATCACTCAAGGTGAGTTCATACCCATATATTGTCATGTTTTCTTAAGTTTTTAGGGGGGGGGGATACAAGTTAAAACACATAGAACATAACTAAACTTTTCTAACAACCTTCATCAGAAAAGTTGGACTCCATTCACGGACTGTTTTGGACAACCTAAACATTTTAGTCTTCAAAACTGTTTTAGATGCAAGTAGTTCCAGTTCTTAGCTTTAAAATTACTACTTGCACATCTCCATACGATCTTTCTATAATTTATGGTGATTTTTACAAAACTGCCTATCATTTCAAACATCAATCCGGACCAGTTTGTGATTATGGACTTGTTCACACAAGTTAGAGGTCGTTAAAAATCATGAGAAAAATTATGGAGAAACTAGACTTATTTTCCAAACTCTCAGAAGTTTTGGATTCTGATTTGGACCTTTGATGATTTTTCTACAAATTTTCTAAGAACAGGGATAGAAAATGTTATCAACAGAAAAATACTATCAATTTCATTTCACCTTGTAACATGTTGAGCAAGGTGTATATATTTATGTGATTATATGTTATTGCAATATATGACAATATTGTCTTAGTATGTATACGTACATCAGTTAACAAATGGTTTTTTTTAGACAAAGCATAGAAATAACAAATTGTTATAATCAAAGTACATCTATTACATACAAACATTTGAATAAACTATGTTAAGTATAGTTTATGTACATTTCCACTTTTACCCTTGTTTTGATAAACTATAATAGGTATAGTTTATGATACATCACATAACACACTCATACAAAAAGGGTACGTTTATACAAAAATGTTTTACATTCACGCACACCACATGTAAACTTGTTAACTTAAATTGTGAGACATTCTCTCCGTGTACGTCCGAGTATGGGATCCAAATTCCTGTAAGTTATAACCAAAATCTCTTGTAGGGAGAGCGTGATAATTGTGTATAGATCTATATTGGGGTTGACATCCCACACCTCGCTGCTAGCTACAGCCGGACCGGCAGGTCTGCGGGTGACAAGAGTGATAGGATCAGGGCGTCTGAAGACGTTGTGCAGGTTACCTCTAGTCATAGTATGGTTATAGCGACTCACATAGGGAGCTAACAATACATAAAGTTTACGGGACTTTTTATAAATCAAAAGGGGTTTTATGTCGATTTAAAATCACTTTTATATCTTTAAGTATGGCAAATACTTGTTATTTCTCGGTCCTGGGATTTAGGACTACATATACATATTAAAGAAAATATTGGATTTTTTGGATACATACTCTATCGCTTTTACAAGGAAAACGGTTTACTTCTCTAACGAAATCTCTTATGAACTCACTAACCTTTGTGTTGACACTTTTTCAAACAACTTGTATTCTTAGGAATTCAGTGAAACAGGAAATCAACAGCGATTTGAGGATGGGACGATAAATCGTTAAACAGTTCATTTTGTCATCATAATGTAATTGATTTGAATCATATAAACATATACTTTGGTGTAACTTTTTCAATTATATTTATGATGGTTGTATTTACTTTGAGCACTATTATACTCGTTGTTGTGATACTATACATGAAGTCCACCACCCCCGGACGTTTCCACCATCCTTGGTTTGGGGGTGTGACATAAGTGATGTGATTTAGCTATTAAGTCAATATGTCAAGTCACATGTGACAAAGGTTGGATAATCTTAGAGTGACGAATTTGACCCTATTGCGCAGTTCTTATTTGAGTCTAACCGTTATAGGGATGAGTATTTTACTCGAAGGATTATCTAAGCTTTGTTGCATGTGATATTATTCATGAGGTGGGTAACTAACATTATGGGGAGTTCTTCAGCAGCTGATGGCAGGGTGAGGTTGGAAACCTAGACAAGCCTTGGAAGTGCTTCAGTGGGTTTGGTGGCACTTTTAGCGAGTATCTGGAGTATCGGTTTGAGAAGGTGACTTAGAGGATTCAGGATGATTCTTAAGGAAAGTATGGATAGGTGTGGAATGTAGTATTGGACCCGTACTACTGAAAGCACGGGATCCATACTCGAATCGGGGAAAGTCTTGGAGAATCTAGGAAGCCTGTAGGATGAGGATTTTTGGATATGTTCTGATCATTTGCATGGTAGTTTTTAGAATGGTGATGAGCACTCAAGAAGAAGGTTCGGGTTCGAGTTCAGGCTTAGGTGCAGGTACTGAGCCGATCAAAAAAACTGATGCAAGAGTTCATATTGTCGAAGATTACCCGCAATATTTTGCAGCGGATTCCTGTGATCCTTGGTTTGGTAAAGGAGGGGATTTTGGAACTCTTGGATGGTCGTCTCGGGGCTTTTTAGACCGAGATTGTAGCAGGACATTTGGGGTCCCATCAAGAGCTCAAGGCTTGTGGAGCTCTAGAATCCTTCAGAAAAGAGGATCCTACTGCTAGCTCTTGTTGTGAGGTACCGGAGGTGGGTTATGCATCATGCCTTCCGAGAGATTGATCCCATGATTGGATTGCCACCGAGGTTTCGTGAGCTTTATGCGAGGAGTTACCCGACATCATTGGTTGTGTCACTAATAAATTGGTCACCAAGTTCGAGGGTCGGATCTTGGCTGTTTAGGAGGTTGATGGGGTGGTCGAGGTGACTAAGGAGCAGGAGATTGGTTGTGAGAGGCGACCGGGGAAGAGAAAGCGGACTCATGGTCCAACTTGGATATCAAAATTTGAGCAGTTGGATGTTGCCATGTCTAGCATTAGAGGTCCGAGGGGCCACAATGTCTATGCGAAGGATGAATGAGCTCATGAGCGTGTGCACGACAAGTCTAAATGTGGCAGGTGCGGATGGAAGGGCCACCTCCACCAAGAATGCACCCTGGAGGTAGAATTGTGTCATCGTTGTCACCAGCCTGGCCATATCAGGGCAAATTGCCCACGCTTAGTGATTGGGGCAACTCGGGTTTCATCACAGGTGCTTCGGAAGGAAGGGGAGACCAGGATTTCATCAGATGCTATTTCGGGTATATTATCTTTTGCTTTCCACTTGATTATTATCAGTATTTATATTGCTTTGGAATCTTGTTTGGGTATAGGTAAGCATTATCTCTGGTTTATTTATCTGTTATTGCCTGGGTTATGTAATCAAGAATTGTTATATTCCATTTTGCATGCCAAGAGTCATTAGTGGGTCGTATCTTGCTGAGCGGAATTCATTTTATTTGGATGTTGTTCCGGTTCTTTGATGGGGTCAATTCAGGGGTATCGTCTGGAAGGCCTATGGTCAGATCAGCTGGTTAGTTCTTCAACGAAGTCGAAGTTCAGATGTGAAAGCATTTGTTCAGGTAGGATCATCAGTCATCTATGGCAGGACCTTTGGGTCCAATCTCTACCATTGCTAGCGAAGGAGCGATAGCAAGAAGATAAAGGTGGCAACCACATGAGTTTGTTTGGTCATTGGAAGTGCCAGGGGGATTTTATTATCGTAAGGGTTGAAGATGGTTAGAATTCAAAGATCCTTCTGAGGACAGGAAGTTGGAGTAAAGATTTGCCTGTTCAGAGCAAGGGTTATGGTCTTTGTCACCATCATAAAGGACTTAAGGATTTAGTGTTGTATCATGGGAATCAATTGGGGTTATCGAGCTTGTTAATATTTTGGGGAGTATTCATCTGTATTTCATGGGTTGTGAAATCATCGAGATTGAATAGTAATGGAACACTAGTATTGGTAAGCGCAGTTCGTCGGCGGTTTGAACTATAAGGAGGTAAGTCGGGTTGGGAATCCATCAAATTTTGTGGGCTGGGAGAGCTTTGACGAATCCAATTAGGGGAGAATGTTCCGAATTTCGGGAGTTGGTTCAAGTGTGAAACTAGGGTAAGTTTAACATCCCATTCGGGAGGAAACACGACTCAAGTGGTCGTCTGGATTGAAGTTGTGTAAGTTGGGATTTTAGGAAACTTCCAACAGTTGGTTGGCATCTTCTTTGTGATGTATAGCAGGAATGTGGATGGATCCATGTTGAGGGTTGTGTTAGAGCCTCGCTGCATGTTCTTGTTTAATGAAGGCTTTGGGTTCGAAGCATGACACGAACACCTGATTGGAACTCAGTTGGATGCAGGTTCAACTCAGGATGATTGGGGTTGATATGGTACAAGTGTGGTAAGACAATGGGTGGTAACTAGGGATGGCTAGACATGTCATAAGATGATGGCGTGGTCATATCATTCACTAGATTGGAAGATAGTATGGAAGTGTTGTAAGTCTGCGATAGGATCGTAGCATTCACCAAATTGAGGTAGAATATAGTTGGGGGTGGTCATGAGGATAAAAGAGAATCAGCTCGTGCCTTGGGCAAGGCAGACAATGGGGTCGGAGAGCATCTCTCTGTTATGAGAGGAGGGCCGTTTGAGGCCCGGGGTGAGGTTGGTCCTGTGTAGCTCTCGATGGGGTGAGACCTAGAGGCGTGGCCTGTTCGTTGGTATAGACTGGGTGAGACCTCTAGGCGAGGCCCACCTGATTATGGAAATGCAGGTGAGACCTAGTAGAGACCAGTTGGGTCAAGGTATTGGATCATGGTTTTAGTTGGATGCGTATGTGGTCAATGAGTGGCAAAGGGTGATGCATAGGCTAGGGTAGCCTTATCAATTGGACTCTCAAGAACCTGGTGGTTAGACCAGATGTGAGATTGCAAGTCTTAACGGTGGTTTGGGGATTTTTACCTCCTAGTTTAGTGAATGGTTGTCGTGAATCATAAGATTTAGGGTGAAACGTAAATGTAAATCATTGGATCTCAAGTTATGAGTTATGTACCGAGTTGGATTTTGGTTGAGACTCGTCATGAGTGTATATGCACAAGATCTTTATTGCAACAAAATATGGATTAAGGAATCTAAATGCCAAGGGCATCAGCTGAAGTCAAAAAGAGATGTTTTCAATTCGGATGGTAGAAAAGGCCCTTGTGATTGTGCTTCAGAATGGTTCTACCTGTGTGTAGGTCTGGAAAGTTATGGGACTTCAGAATTATAGCAGTAGCGTATTGGTTCGGCAGTTAAGGAATCAATGACTTGTTCGACACTAGAAGGTTTAACTCCTAGATTGTCTCTAGTTGCTTATTGTGTTCATGGATTCGTTAACTTCAAGATGAGTCTTTTACTTGAAGGATTATCTAATCCCTTTTTATCAAGAGAAAAGTTTCCGATAACATAGAATGGTCGGTGATTTTGTTTTCTAGGAGAAACAACTAGGTAACTATAAGTTGGATAATCAGTTTGGAATGCAAAGTGGAGTTGAATTAGCATTGATTCAGTATGGGCTGCCTGTCGAGGAGCTAAACAAGGTTTTTTTTTTTTTTTTAAAGATTTCAGATTTCGGGCAGAGTAGAAATGGTTATTCTTCAGGGGGTTAATTTAAGTTGAGTAAGGATTCGTTGATCGTCAGGATTTGGGAGCCTTGCTAAGGCTGGGTTCGGTTGCATTTTGGAAGACTGTTGTATGCCCAGGGTTGCTTACTTGGTTCACATTGGAGTTGTGGTAGAATTATTCAAGTTGGCTGGCGTACCTGAGATGGTAAGTAATGATTTCGAGGACAAAATCTAATTTAAGTGGGGGAGAATTGTAACACCTGATTCAATGTATTTTTACCTTAGACCCTTAGTGTGTTAATGTTTTGTAGAATTGGTCCCTACGGGGCATATTTGCCAACTTCAGGAAAGCTGGAGTACGTTGGACGTACTCGTGCATTCTGGATTGCGGGTCTTAACTATGTACGCGGGGCGTACATGGAGTATGCATGGCATAAGTGAGCATGAGTGAAACCCTAATGTTTAGGTTTTGCACCTAATTTAAACCTTGTGATATCTGATTATGGTCATGTTTAGCCAGCCTCCACCTTCCTTTGTCTTGAAGTCGAAACCCTAGTGTGTTGTTGTGAGTATTGAGCCTTAAAGAGTGTTTATTAGTGGTTTGTGAAGGAGAAGAAGAAGTTGATCACTTGGAGAGGTGTCTTGAACTTGAAGATTTGGGGTTAGCTCATCATCTGCAAGCTTTTGAGGTAAAATGCTCACATCTTGATGATCCATGATGCTAGATCTAGTTATGTTGCTGTTTTATGCATTTTGAGTCCTTGGAGTGATTGATGAGCTTGGTAGCTCACTCTAGAAGCATTGGTGTTAGATCTAGACTTCTTTTGGTCCCCTTGTTCATAAAAATGCATGTTTTATGGTGTATCTTGAACCATGCATGTGTGTAAAGCTGCCAACTTTACATGATAAGTGGTCCTATAGAATCAGATCTGAGAGTTTGGCTTGCAGTCTTAATGGATTAAGTGCTTAATGAAGTGGGGTGATCAACTGGGGTGTACACTGGGTGTACCGAGTTGGTACGCTGCGCGTTCTAGCTATAGAGGGTGTACGCTAAGCGTACAAGCTGAGTATGCCCCACGTCCTCAGCAGGTGGGCTTCAGATTTTGGGCCCATGATTGGATCTTAGGAGATTAGGGTCTTGTTGGGCCATTAGGTTTCTATTTTTTGGCTTATGCTTTTTATATTGGGTTCTTTCGGATGAAGGCTCACGAAGGGATTTTGGCCCAATTTGGAAGATTGGGCCATATTTGGGTTTTGGGTGATCATTTTAGAACTGGGCCATTTGTGTAGTTGGTTTGGGCCTTGGCCTTGGGCCAAGTTTGGTAAAGGGTAAAATGGTCCTTTACCCTAGTTTAGACTATTAGTTATGGGTCGGAATCTAATTATTAATTGGATGTTATTTTATGATGATAGCGCATGCATTTTATCGGACTAGGAGACAAAGATTTATTTGAGAGATACTCAGCAGCTTGAGGTGAGTCTTCTCACTAAGTTTAGTGGGTCAAAGGCACCAATGTTGGCCCATGGTTTATACGTTAGGATGCTAGATGTTTGCCTGACTCTTGCATGTGTCATCTGATGGTATGCTTACCAGGCAAGGCCCGATGCCAGGTGGGGCCTGATGAGTATATTGTATGCTAGTTATCAGTATGTGTTTTTTGTGCTTACCTATTAGATTAGGTGTCTAAGTTCATAACTATTCCTGGAATGTACTTGACCCGGTTGGTATGGTCCATTTGGGTTGCATGGCATTGCGACACTTGGATAGACTAAACGAGAGAAATGACACTTAAGGTTTATTAATATATTATAAGTTCTAATATATTAATAATATTATTTGATTAGTATTGATCAAGATTTAATTAAGTGATCAAAAGGAGACTAATTAAATATATAGGGTTGATTGTGTAAATCATTTATTCTTGTATAGTGGGCTAATGATCCATGGTTTATATGAATTGGGCTAAAACCCATAAGGTGCTCCATTGATAGTCCATGGAGGTTACAAACCCATGGATCATGGAATATGAAAAGCCATGCACATTAGGGTTTACATGGAGTAACCCTACTTGTGGCACACTATATAAGAAGCTCCAAGGCAAGCAAAATCGGGCACTAAGAAGAGAACTAGAGGGCTAGCCGATTTTGAGTGATAAGTGTCTTCTCTCAAGGTTATTCCAAGTGTTGTGGTGTTGTGTGACACATTTGAGGCATCACACTTGAGGCACTAGGCTCACAAGGTTCTCAAGGAATCCAAGCAACAAGAAAAGTATGTTTTTCTTAGTAGCTTTTATGATTCAAGTTCCCCATGCCATGCTAGATAGGTTACGAACCTTGAAAATCAAATTTGCATGTATCTTAGTAAAACATAGATCCAAGGTTTCTAGGGTTACATGTACACCTTAGGAGTGTTAGAATACTCAAAACCCTTCAGTGGTATCAGAGCCTAGGCTTGGTTTCTTGATACTTGATGCAAACTTGTTGAAAAAACTCAATTTTCTGCATTCTACAGCATGAACTCGCCGAGTCCATGGGGGGACTCGACGAGTACATGAGTTAATTCATTCTACTCGTCGAGTAGGTTCTTACGCTCGACGAGTAGAAGCCCCTAAATGCAGTTTTTCGAGTCTTGCTGTTGGAAATAGAGTAGAGACATTACCCTAAACTGTTTTGTTCTTATAAAACTTGTTTTAGATGGTGTAATGGTTATGCTAATCCATTTTCAGTGACTGTTATCAAAATTTCAAGTTTTGTATGGTTTATTTATGATTCTTGAAATTGTTGATATGAATGTTCATGAACTTACGAGTTTAGAAGATCATAAGAATTATTTGCAACTTGATTGTTAGTTTAATTCTTGATCTTGATGTGTTTTAATGGAATCCATAATTTGTCCTCAAGTTATGGATTACCAAAAGTCTTTCTTTTAAAGTCCATTATTAAACACATAGGTTACATAAAATGAAAAGTCTCATTTTAATAAACCATTAACTCAAGAGTTATGAAAGATGAAAAGTTTTGAAAGTTACAAAACTTGCCCTCAAGTTTTGGAACATGTAAAGTCACTTTAAAAACTTTAGTTCCAACCCTTAGAATTTTAAAAGTTAAAATTCAAGCCTTTTACTTTATAATATTATAAGTTAATAATAATAATATATATATATATATATATATATATATATATATATATATATATATATATATATAGAACAAGTCGTTTTACCGTTAGTAGGCTTCATTCACGAAGCCGGTCTATAAGGGGGTATAAGGTTGTTGCCTATAAAATTGCAGCTTAATGGGTGTCCACTCTCACCCACCGCTTCCTTGACTGGTGGAGCTTCGTTAGCCGAACGGGTAGGACAATGACTTTAATCATCATTAAAAGTATGAAGGTTATAAAGTAACTAAATGTTTTTATAAATTCCCAATATTAGTTACTTTAGGAAAATGTGAATAAGGTGCTAACCCATGAAATTACACTTTGCACTTTGCTTTAGTCGTTAGTGGAGCGTGTGTGGTTAACCGACACATTAACCTGGACTTAACAACGTAGGCAAAGGGTGGCTTAAGGTTCATCATAGATCAACGAAGTGCGTGTGGTTAACCGACACATCGATTGATTGATAAACATTATGAGTACCAAGTAATTTGCATGGTTACTTCACACCTTGTTTTGTGATCCTCGACATCCCAGTCACAAAACTTGAAGGGCACACACGAGATTGAAACACACCATTTAAAAGTTCAATGAATCTCAAAGAATCTAGGAGTTTCAAAACCAATTAAAACCTAATAATTTATTTCATTTTTCATGGTGGAAATTGGTGAATCGTCATTCACCTACCTTCAAATACTTTATAGCTTGGATTACGACATCCCTCTTCTAAGTTATAAAATATTGTGTTGGGTCCTAGCCTTAATATTATCATTTGGGTGTCTTATTAAGGACTATCTTTATATCTAATCTAAACTTGTCTTTCTTCTTTTTCAGATGTCTTCCAACAATGTTGCTTTTGGCTCAAACCCTATCAACTCCTTCTCTCTCATGAACCTTTGTGGGAGAGTCATCTTCGATGGATCCAACTTTATGGATTGGATCAGGAACATCAGGATGGTCACTCGGTATGAGGACAAGGAATATGGCCTCGACAAGGAGCTTAAGGAACTTGATGAGTCAACTGCAACTCCTGAAGAGATCGTTGAATACCGAACTCATGAGAGAGATTCCACCAAAGTCGCATGTATCATGTTGGCCACAATGACAGCTGAGCTCCAAAAGTCCTATGAGGACTATTACCCTTTTTAGATGCACCAGGACTTGATGGACCGCTACCATCAGAGTGCCGTCAAGAGCGGTATGAAATCATCTCCTCCATGATAACAACCCGGATGAAGGATGGTGAACCCATCACGGACCACATGCAGAAAATGCAAAGGTATGTGGACCGTTTGCTGAAACTGAATGTGAGCTTCCCTGAGGAGTTGGCAATTGACATCATTTTGCACTCCTTACCCTCGTGTTATGATCAATTCCGAATGACATACCACATGAACAAGGAGGAAGTTACACTCAGTAAACTTCAAGGACTCTTGAAGACCGTTGGAAGTGGTCTTAAGGGTAAATCGGTTGTTACCGCTCCTACTCCTACCGCGACCCTTGTCTTGGCAATCGGGCAAGGTAAAGGGAAGAAGAGGAAGATCCCTTTTAAGGGTACCAAGGGAAAGTCCCTTGATGGATCCTCTTCAAGTGGAACCAAGAAAGGTTCTGTCACTCCTTCTGCCAACCCTAAAGAGGCTGAATGCTTCTATTGCCATGAAAAGTTGCACTGGAAGCGAAACTGCCTGAAGTACCTGCAAGATGTTAAGGATGGGAAAGTGAAACCCAACCATGCAGGTATTTACACTGTATTGTCTAATAACTCACCCTATTCTAATTCTTGGGTCCTTGATACAGGTTGTGGTATTCACATATGTTCTTATTTATAGGGACTAAGAAGAAGTGAGAATGTGGAGCATGGGAAGATAAACTTAATCATGGGGAATAGGAAAGCTTCATCTGTAACCAAGATTGGGGTTTACTCTTTGTTGCTAAGTAGTGGGTTTACATTAGATTTGAATAAATGTTGTTACTCGTCTAAAATGGCGAGAAATATTATTTCCTCTCATGGTTTGAACAAACAAGGGCCTTTTTGTTTGATAATGAATGTGGTGGTATTAATGTTTTCTTTAATATTGTTCTTTATTTTAAAGCATTACCTTTGTGATGGTATGTATGAAATTGTGTCGGTTGTAAATAGCCTAGGAAAAATTATGTTGTGTATCGATTCTTCCACTAGCTTGGATAAAGCATCATTATGGCATTGTCGTCTTGGACATGTAAGCAAGAAACGCATAGGCCAAATCCAAAAGGATGGAATATTGGAGTCATTTGACCTAAAGTCGGATGATAGTTGTGAATCTTGTTTGCTTGGGAAAATAACAAAGTCACCCTTCATTGGTTCTTATGCTAAGGGTGAGGGTTTGTTGGATCTCATACATACTGATGTGTGTGGACCCTTCAGAACCACCACAAGGGATGCTAACTGCTTCTATGTGACTTTTACTGATGATTTTAGTAGATATGGATATGTCTACTTAATCAAGCATAAGTCAGAAACCTTTGAAAAGTTCAAGGAGTTTAAACAGGAAGTAGAGAATCAGTTAGGCAGGAACATTAAGATGCTTCGATCCGATCGAGGTGGTGAGTATCTTAGTACAGAGTTCCGTGACTATCTTAAGGAATGTGTGATTGTCTCACAATTGACACCTCCCAGGACACCACAGCTTAATGGTGTGGCTGAGAGGTGTAATCGAACCTTGTTGGATATGGTTCGTTCCATGATGACTCGAGCTTCGCTACCAATCTCATTTTGGGGCTATGCCTTAGAGACTGCCGCTCATATTCTTAATCTAGTCCCTACAAAGAAGGTTGCCAAAACACCTCACGAGATGAGGAATGGTAAAGTTCCCAATCTAGACCACATCAAGATTTGGGGTTGCGAGGCTTTCGTGAGGCGCGGGACTTACGATAAGCTCGAACCTCGAAGTGAGAGGTGTATTTTCATCGGCTACCCACATAAATCCTTTGGTAACCTCTTCTACAGACCCAGTGACAATGTGGTCTTTTTGGCAAGGAGAGGAGTCTTTCGTGAGGGTGAGTTTATAAGCCAAGGAAACAGTGGGAGGCAAATTGACCTTGAAGAAATTCAAGAGTCAAGTGGTGAAGGAACCTCAAACCCTAGCAATCAACATGAGGAGGAAACTCCTGTTAATCCGAAAGATGAGTCTGTACCTATGAGACGTTCCATGAGAGTTAGGAATGCACCTGGGCATTACTATGGTTTCCATATTACTGCGGAAGGTGATACACTTATCAGTGATAATACATTGGTAAGTCTGGATGAACCTAACAGCTACACGGAAGCCATGGTAGGCCCTGAGGCTGCTAAATGGAAAGAGGCTATGGACAGCGAGATACAGTCCATGTATGAAAATCAAGTTTGGAACTTGGTTGACAATGTACCTAATCGTAAGACAGTCATGTGCAAATGGATCTTCAAGAAGAAGACCGACATGGATGGAAATGTACACACTTATAAGGCGTGACTGGTTGTAAAGGGCTTTTCTCAAACTCCGGGAGTTGATTATGATGAGACCTTTTCACCAGTTGTCACACCCCGGCCGTCGGCGGAAACACCGGGTGGTGTAAACTCATTTCTTGTATCATAGTTATGAACATCCTGAAAACACATGCATTTAAAAATACGTCAACATAAAGTTGGTGAGTTCACAGGTTTTGACTCCATTTAAAATAATACATTTTCCAAGTTCAAAAGTTTAGTTTTGATAGTATCATTTTGACTCTCAAACAATTAATATATATATATATATATATATATATATATATATATATATATATATATATCCAAGGTATAATGGTTTACTTACCAAATAAGTATATACCTATAAGTCTTATATATTAAAAATATAAATGTTTGTAATTCCATACAAACTAAGTTGCTACCTATAAATCTTATTTCAATTCTATACGAGTAAAACCGCTACGTATAAATCTATTTCAATTCTACACGGGTAAGTAGAATAGGTATAGTGGTCTACTTAATATACAAGTAATATACCAATCCGACTTTTATACTTAGAGTATAAGTCCTTGGGAAACTTATACTTAACATTTATACTTGTATATCAAAAAAGGATATTGCTTCTAAAAATTTGCTACCATGAGCCTGTAACCGCTGCTACGACACAATACCTCTGATAAAACACACTCATGATTTCCATGAGAAACAACACACTCATGATTTCCATGAGAAACAATACACTCATGATTTCCATGAGAAACAACACCGTACGCTTCATCGACGTTGGAACAATAACAAGTAAAAGGATAGTTCGTCACTTGCTTATGGTTGACTGTAGCTAACAGTCACAAGTGGGGTTGTCAACCCGTATACTAATTATACACGACTTTCTCGCTCACACGAGATTAACGGTTACAGTTCAGAGGATTTCCACTAAGATCCCTAATCTTAGTTGATGAATACAATTACTCATGTAGACTTCAACGACTTCCTATAGCTCTAACAACAAAAGCATATTCATGTCTAAAACCCTAAGTTACTAGACTACGCTTTTAAACATTACTCCTAACTTCATAACATTTCGGCAATATAACAGCTATAACTTGAAGTAAAACCAGGTTTTATCTTGACATAAAACTAGTAACAACAACAACATATAACATAACAAGTCTTATATTGACATAAAACCAACAATAACAACGTACATACTTTTTAACATATAGAACTTCCGAATATAACTTCGGAACTATATCGCGCACAACATATATAGAATCTTAAGTATAACTCAAGATCTACATTAATATATTTCTATAACAATAGCATGCTAACAAGTTGATAATAGTTGTATATATTCAAAATATTATATTTAAAACATCTATATCCTGATTAATATAACTATCTACGTTGATACTAATATACCATCATATAGACATAATACTAACGTATATATAATATTTAGCATGCATTTTCCCCCAAAAATATTAGAAAGTGGGGCTGTGAAACTCACCTTAATATCATGCTTCGATAGAATCTAACTGAAAACAGTCAGCGGTTCGCGATCACCGGGCTCGGGAAGCGAAACGGTTTCAGCAAACGAGAGAGAAGGAAGGAGATCAGGTGTGAGAAAGCAAATGGCCAAAATTGCTATTTATAGGAAGATTTTTGGCCCTCACGATGTGAGAATTGATAGGTTCACGTCGTGAATTATAGTAAGAGTTATCCCATAGCTTTAACGTGTGTTTTCTAGCCCTGATTCGTGTCCTACAGCGTCCTCACGTCGTGAGAAAACCTTGCTCACGTCATGAGCTTTTGGGTTATCGTTCCGTAGACTTCTAGATTCAAAATGTGGTGGTTTGACTCCTCACGTCGTGAGATTTTAGGCTCACGTCGTGAGTTCAGTCAAATTAGGGTTTTTGTCAGCGGCATCTTCGGAAGGCCATAACTTTTGCATACGAACTCCATTTTTGATGTTCTTTATATCCACGCGTAGGTATTTACGAGCACTAAAACTCTCTTTTAGACTCCAATAGCTAATTCTAAGTCTATTTTAAATTCCTCTTATTATAGAGATTTATAGTGTTCGGTTTATCATAACTTCTTCACGCGAAGTCAGATTTAGACGCTCTCTATATTTTTGGAATCGTATGGACGTATACTTTGAGTTGTATCATAAAAGTTCATACTTGTATTAGAATTTATCATGAATTACATAGTAAGTTTGTCACTTTACTAGTTAAACAAAATCACATTAGATGATTGGCATTATCACATGTGATTGTTATTGACCTAATTTTGACGGGTGTTACACCAATAGAAAGGATTAAGTCTATTAGGGTTATGTTAGCCATTGCTGCATTTAATGATTATGAAATATGGCAGATGGATGTCAAAACCGCTTTCCTTAATGGAATGTTTGTTGAGGATGTTTACATGAGTCAGCTTGAGGGTTTTGTCAGCACAAAGTACCCTAATAGAATGTGTAAGCTTGAGAAATCCATCTATGGATTGAAACAAGCACCTCGCAGATGGAATCTTTGTTTCGATGAGAAAGTCAAAGAGTTTGGCTTTTCGAGGAGCGAAGATGAATCTTGTGTATATGTCAAGGCTAGTGGGAGTATAGTTAGCTTTTTGGTACTGTATGTGGATGACATACTACTCATAGGAAATGACATCCCAACTCTGCAGGAAGTGAAATCCTGGCTTGGGAAGTGTTCCGCTATGAAGGACCTTGGAGAAGCTTCCTATATCCTAAGGATAAGGATTTTGAGAGATAGGAATAAAAGACTAATTGGTCTTAATCAGAGTACCTACTTGGATAAGGTGTTGAATAGGTTCAACATGCAGAATTCCAAGAAAGGAGAGTTATCGATCCAGAGTAACGCCAAATTGAGTAAGACTCAGAGCCCGAGTACAGAGGCTGAGATGGCAGAGACGATTCAAGTACCGTATGCTTCCGTTGTAGGCTTGATCATGTATGCTATGGCTTGTACTCGTCCTGATGTGGCCTTTGCGTTGAGCATGGTCAGCAGATATCAGGGGAGCCCTAGCAAGGCTCACTGGACTGCGGTAAAGAACATTCTCAAGTACCTGCGGAGGACTAAGGATTGTGTCCTTACCCTCGGTGGGAGTGATGACTTGAGAGTAGTAGGGTATAATGATGCTAGCTTCCAGACTGATAGGGATAATTTCCGCTCTCAGTCAGGCTGGGTCTTTACCTTAAACGGAGGAGCAACAACTTGGAAAAGTTCCAAGAAGGAGACAGTGGCTGATTCAACTTATGAATCAGAGTATATAGCGGCAAGTGAGGCAGAAAAGGAGGCTATATGGCTAAAGAACTTCATTGGAGACCTTGGAGTTGTACCAGCTATAAAGGAGCCTATAGAGATTTTTTGTGATAGTGAAAGTGCAGTTGCCTTAGCCAAGGAACCAAGGGAACACGTGAGATCCAGACACACGACATAAAATACCATTTCATCAGACATCAAATAGAAGAAGGACTCCTCGTAGCAAAGAGGGTATCATCGGATGATAACTCAGCAGATCCCCTCACGAAGGGACTGGGTAGGGTTAAGCATCTTCAACATGCGAGGTGCATAGGGCTAAAGGATGATATTAGTTTTAGAAATTAGATAGCTCTTGAAATTTGTAAAGTGTAATTGACACTTGATGATAAATAAAAGTTGTTTATTTATAAGTAAAGTGTTGCTATCTTCTGTCAATCGTTTACTATCATTTCAATTTGCATGTTTTGACTTCTAGAATAATTATGTTATGGTATATCATATTATTCAAATTCTCCACAGTCGGTCATATGTTGGAAGTAGATATGAATCAAGACTGTCATGAGTTGGCTTGTAGATGTCTAAGATGTTGGACATAGCAAGAGTTGCTACAACACTCATGAGTTCTCAAAAGTCTGAGTATTGGATTCAACCCACGCTCACTTGTATCACTTCACGGAATTTATCTCGAGTGATCGTGAGACGGTAATATCATATAATTCTTCAAACCTAAAGATATGAGTTGTTGACTATGAGTTGATTATACATTGATTGTATGAAAACGCATTGGTAACTCGATGTTATAAAACATGCCTTTTTCTATCATTCAAAAAGTAGTAGAACAAGCATATGAGTCGAAGTTTATCTGTTCCTTCTTGGATTAGGAGCGATATCTGGGCCCCTCGATGATTTTGTTGTGACCTATGTACCGGGCCCGGTCAGAACTAAGTTGATGTGTTCAATTAAGTTCTATGTCAAACAAATCGAAAACCGGGAAACAAACTGTTGGACAATAAGTAAGACATTGTTCCCTGTATTTGTCCAGCTGATATCTAAAATAGAGGGTTATATTATCACTTATCTTAAATGGCGTATCATCATCATCTTAGTTCCGCGAGAACTTGAAAGAGCTACGACTGTTGATCGGTTCCTGAAGTCATTCTTGCAGTTATAGTTATTAGACTTATCCAAGTGGGAGACTGTTGGATTAGGTGTCTAAGTTCATAATTATTCCTGGAATGTACTTGACCCGGTTAGCATGGTATATTTGGGTTGCATGGCATTGCGACACTTGGATAGACTAAACGAGAGAAATGACACTTAAGGTTTATTAATATATTATAAGTTCTAATATATTAATAATATTATTTGATTAGTATTGATCAAGAATTAATTAAGTGATCAAAAGGAGACTAATTAAATATATGGGGTTGATTGTGTAAATCATCTATTCTTGTATAGTGGGCTAATGATCCATGGTTTATATGAATTGGGCTAAAACCCATAAGGTGCTCCATGGATAGTCCATGGAGGTTACAAACCCATGGATCATGGAATATGAAAAGCCATGCACATTAGGGTTTACATGGAGTAACCCTACTTGTGGCACACTATATAAGAAGCTCCAAGGCAAGCAAAATCGGGCACTAAGAAGAGAACTAGAGGGCTAGCCGATTTTGAGTGATAAGTGTCTTCTCTCAAGGTTATTACAAGTGTTGTGGTGTTGTGTGACATATTTGAGGCATCACACTTGAGGCGCTAGGCTCACAAGGTTCTCAAGGAATCCAAGCAACAAGAAATGTATGTTTTTCTTACTAGCTTCTATGATTCAAGTTCCCCATGCCATGCTAGATGGGTTAAGAACCTTGGAAATCAAATTTGCATGTATCTTAGTAAAACATAGATCCAAGGTTTCTAGGGTTGCATGTACACCTTAAGAGTGTTAGAATGCTTAAAACCCTTCATTACCAGGCAACGCCTGATGTCAGGCGGGGCTTGATGACTGTATGGTATGTTATTGTCTTTGTGATTATTGTATATGTTCGTACGATTATATGTTTGTATGATTATATGTGTACCAGGCAGGGCCTGATGACTGACAAATCTGTATACCGAGCAGGGCTCGATGAAGGGAGGGGCCCCAATGTGTGGTTATTATGTATGCTATGTGGTATTTTGGGGAACTCACTAATCTTTGTGCTTACAGTTTTTATGGTTATGGTTTCAGGTACTTGCGGTTCAAAAGGGAAGGGTCCGACTTGATCGTAGTGTATAACCCATGTTTCCGCATTATGATGATTTTGGGATTTTACTTTGATAACCGTTTTCTTATAAATTACTTTTGAATATTTAGAAAACGGATATTGAATGTTGGCTTAAAGATAATCAATGTTTTGGTTGAATTAAAAATGAAAATTTTACCTTATAATTTTAGTGTTGTTACATTATGATATCCGATTCTCGGGTCACGACCCCAAATTAGGAAAAGATTCGGAACAGGGTGTAACAAAATATTACATCTGAATTATAATAAAATGATTAATAGATAAAAATAAACTATAAATGTATAAAATAAAAACGAGAGGGGCTAAAACTGGCACTTGATATTTTACCTCTATTTTTTGAGAAATTAATAGTGTTCCTTCATATTTGGGGGAATACTATTCATATATTCAAAAATTGAGATGAAAATAGGGTAGGGTTGGAGGAGAATGGGGGAAGAAATAAGGGAAAAATGGGATTTGGGGTGTGTTGGAGATGCTCTTAGAAACTTAATGAGAACTCAGAGAATATAGAAACTACTAGGTACAAGTTGGGTCTAGTTAGGGGTGTTCAAGAATATGCAAAATTTTTAGATATCCAGTGTTGAACACCCAACACTCCAGGGTCTAGTTGTTGTTAAGATTTAATTTTTAGATATCTAGTGTTGAACACCCCAAGGTCTTGAAATTTTTAGATATCAAGTTGTGGTCTTGTGTTTCTAGGGTACACCGTCATAGGTGTGGACGTTATGATTGATACTGTGAAATACGAGAAGAAACTGATTTCCCCAGAAGTGATGTTGGTTACGATGGGATATGACTATGAGAGGAGTCCCCTGATCTAAAAGCCATGCTCTCTTTTGTGGGTTTTGTTCATGGCCCTACGGAAGGCGTCAATGATGAATAAGTAGGTTCACGAGACGGTGGAAACAAGGAAACGTGCCACGATTTTCTCCTAATCTTGACTCCGGTGATACCTAAAACAATCTTGGGCGGGGACCTGAGACAACACTCCGATGATAAGGTCAGTTTCTAATGATAGTGAACGATACAAGCTCAAAGAAAGGTCTCGGGGGTTTTCTTCTCCACTCCTTTTAGGCTAGAAACCTTAGTTATTTATAAGATATGATTTACCTGTCATCCGATTTACATTGAAATTACGTTTAGCAATGTGAATCATGATAATCTTCTAGATAGAGACAACTTAGGATATACTCATATGTGCATACAATGCATTTTGATCAACAAATATAATATAATATAATATAATATAATATACTAATATTTTATGAGTGTGACCCAATATGTATAGTTAATGAATATAAATATACGCTTATATGTAAGGATGTCAAGGCCCTTTATCTTGTTGGGTTCAAATAGGTCATGCACTTAGGTCATGTACACGAGTCATGTATTTAGGTCATGCACTTCTTTATGTCACTTCTGTCCATCACTTATGTTTGTTCGTTACTTATGCCCGTCGCTTGAAATCTGCACGACAACTTTGACAAGGTTGAGAATTGACAACTTATTGGTTCAACAAATAAACCAGGTCCGACTTGCTGGTGCACAGGTGTGGTATATCATCATTTATAGTGTAAAGTAAATCAAATAATCAAATACAAAAGTGCAAGTAATGTGATTTGCGTTGTATATATAAAAAACTATTTCCATCTTTCCTAAATTTTTTTCGAACCGCACCTATCACCATCAAATTTCCCAGTTCTTGACGTCTTTAGTTTACCTTGTATACAGTGGCGAATCTAGAACTAAAAACCACGTGGTTCCTTATGTAAATGAAATTGAAAAAATATGAAAGATTAAAGAATACTAGTGGTAGCAGATCGGGTTGCATGCCTAAAATATTTAAACATCAATTCAATAGTTATAATAAAGTTATTAAAATTGAACCCTATGATGTCTTATATCTTGAAACATTTTCACAATTGTGTCATTACCGATGCCTTTTAAAACATTTTTTCCAATATATGACACTAAACCATCACTCAAAAATTGATCACTCATTTTGTTGTGTATATCAGTTTTTATTAACTTCATTGCTAAAAATGCACGTTCCACACTTGCTGTTGCTACGGGTAAGATTAATGCAAGTTTCACAAGAAGATAAATCTTGGGAAATATTATATTCTTCTTTTCTTGGACCATCTTTTTGGCAAGGTCTCCAATGCTCTTCAAATCATTAAATCGTTCGTCTTCTCGCACATCTTTAATGTAATTTCCAAGCTCCACTTCACGAACTCGAAGATCATATTCTGTTGGAAACTCTTCCGGATAAAGGGTAGCTATTTTCATTATTTTATCCAAATCAAAGGCTTTGAAAGATTCAGTGGGGCACAAACAAGCAATTGAAAGAAGTAAATTTGTGTTTACTTCATTAAAGTGATGGTTTAGCTCTTGAAGTTGCATATCAATTACCTCCTTAAATACATCAACTTGATAGTGGTGCAAGTTGTTAACCTTAAAAATATATATACAAGTATATTAGTAACTAATGATAAGAGACAATAAATTTATAAATCAATGTGATAGTTAGTAGTAACAAAAATTACTAACCTGTGAGCCTCTTCGACGACTGTATCCATTATAATATTCATCTTCGAAATCCACGACTTTAACTTCGTTTTTAGCACAAAACAAAGTAACTTTCTCTAAAAGTGGTTCCCATCCTACATCCCTAATTTCTTGAATTGCTTTTTTTGAGCTACTTACTTGATTCATGGCATTTACGATATCTTGGTCTTTTCTTTGTAGTATTGCATTCAAATGATCCGTCACTCCCGAGATATCAACCATCAAATGTAGACAAAACACAAAATCAAACGATTTTAACCACTTTAAGATGCGAATTGCTTCAGCTCAACGATCACGATCACTATCAAATTCACCAAGGTCTTCAAGTACATCACAAATGGAAACATATATGGTCTGAATATTTAATAAAGATGCAAAATGAGAACCCCATCGAGTATCAAATGGCCGTTTAATACCTACTTCTTGATTCAAACCAGTACCAATCTCAAGCTCACCTAAAATAAACCACATACGAATTTAATTAGTCAAACAATTAGTATAAACAACTAAAAATAATTATAATTTACAATTTAGTATTAACCATACCTTCAGCTAGTGCTGCCATAACTTTATCTGCTTGTTTTTTTCTTAATTTATCTCATCGTTTGTAACAAGACCCAATAATATTTAACAAACGAGAAACCACATCAAAGAAATCATTAACCGTCGTGTGATTATTTGCAAAAAACACTAGGGCTAACTGTAATTGTGAGCAAAACAATGAACAAAGTGTGTAGATTTTGTTTCATTCATAATCAAAGTCTTCAATCCGTTGAATGCACCACTCATGTTACTAGCACCATCATATCCTTGTCCTCTAATCCTACTAGGACTCAAATTCCATTTTGAAAGCATATCATGAATGGTAGCCTTTAGTGATAAAGCTAAAGTGTCATTAACATTTCTAATGCCAACAAACCTTTCTACAACTTCACCTTTTTTATTAACAAATCGCAAAACCAATGCCATTTGTTCTTTACATGACACATCACGTGACTCGTCTACTAAAATTGCAAAAAAGTCATTTCCAAGATCTCCCGTAATAACATTTAAAATTAAATCTGAACATGCTTGCATAATATCTTTTTGGATTTCACCGCATTTCATTTGTGCATTTTTGGTGCATTCTTTAACACAAGGCGATCTACAACATCACATCAATCGGCTAACCACTGTAATAGTTCAAGAAAGTTACCTTTATTGTCCGAGTCTTCCTTCTCGTTATGACCACGAAATGCTAACCCTTGTCGGAGTAGGAACCTAACACAATCAATTGAAGCATTCAAATTAGTACAATATTCTTTTTCTTGTAAAGTAGTTTGTTTTTCAAAAGCAGACATGATGGATTGTCTTTGGTTCATCAAACTTTGACACTTTTGGACATCAATTGTGTGTGGAGTTCCTTCTTTGTGTTTATCTATTCCTGATTTCCTATTCCAAGCTTTGAATCCAGTTTTCACAAAATGATCTGATCCACCTTGATTTGGTATACTTGATTTGAATAGATAACAACATAAACAGAATGCTGCATCCTCCTTTATACTATATTCTAACCAATATTTATTATCATCAAACCGAGATTGAATAAATCTTCGAGGTTTACCTCCAAAATCACGTGGTGGGAACTTATGATTTAGAGGTTGGAAAGGCCCTTTTTGCAAGTATGCTCTTCTAATTTCATCTCTTTGGTTTACATGATAAAATTCTATACTTGGTTTTTCAAATGGATAAACAGGTAGTGTGTTTAAATCAACCTTCTTATACTTATGTTGTTGTTCACCATCTTCTTTCTTTTTATAAAACTTATGTAAAGACATTCTTGAATGTTGATGCTTTATTCTGAAATTGAATTATGAAATTGAATGTTATAAAAAGTATCAAACTAATAACCATTATCAATCTTTTGTTATCAAATAGAGTAATAGACAAATCACAAAATCAAGACAATAACAATATAACATAAAAATCAAGACAATAGCGGTTGAACAAACAATGTTTCTATATCAAATAGACAATAACAACTCTGAAAATCTGAAATCTATTGACACTTACCATAAAGAATTCTCAAAACTGTTAACACTTAACAAAAACAAATTAAGAATTCTGAAATCTGATCAGTGATTCAGTGATAATGTGATATAAATCATGAAATCATACAAATGTACAATCATTAATCAAACAAAGGATTTTGATTTTGAACAACAAAAAGCAAAGAATTCTGAAATTTTAATATAAGTTGTAACACTTGTAACTTGTAAGTTACAAACTTGAGTGTTGATCGATGGAGTGATGGTCGATCAAAAATTACCGATAGGATGCTACCACCTGACGGGCAGACGAGGACGACGGCGACCTTTCCGGACGCCGGACGGCCGAGCACACAGGGAGTCAGGGACGATGTCACGATGATGAATGATCGATTCCAATTTC
Organism: Lactuca serriola; assembly: GCF_051521515.1. NCBI lineage: Eukaryota > Viridiplantae > Streptophyta > Magnoliopsida > Asterales > Asteraceae > Lactuca > Lactuca serriola. The sequence goes on from NC_136409.1 coordinate 157,050,550, forward strand.
CAAACGCAAGGAGTCTGCGTCTTTTCCGTTTCTTATTTCTATTTCACTTTTTCTTTTTCTTTTTTTAAAAAAATAAAATAAAATAATGGATCAATTGAATGGGCTATAGCTTAATAGATTATGGGCAAATGATATGGGCTTCTGATATAAAAAAAAAGATATGTGCTTCTGATATGGGACGATGTCACGAGTCAAAAATAGATCTTTTATAAAAAATAAGGTGGGTTCTTATTATTATTATTTTTTTTTATAAATACTTCATATATTAAAAAAAAAAAAAAAAAAAAAAAAGATAGGTCCCACCTTCATCCTTACTGCCTACGCCCCTGCTTGTATACCTAACTATAACAGAAAACTATGACTTGGTATATCATGTTGAAAGTTGATAGTAGAGGAATCAATTTGTACATCTTGTACTACATCTTTGACTGAATTTTTGGTACCAAAACCACCTCCAATAATCACTCTTCTTAAAAGAGCACCACAAAGTGGTCCAATAAGATGCCAAAAATCGGAATACCCTCCCAATTTAGATCATTAATAGTTTTCTCGATAACCAATTTATTTTATTTTTCATTCCCACATCCCAAAAATTTATATCTTTCATATGATACAACTTGATCCACGTCATGAATAAAAAAAATATATAAAAGTATGTTTCATTTTTTTTTTGGGTAAAAAGTTAAGCTTAGTACTTAATTCATTGTGTATTTTATTTGATAAACTGATTTTTATGTTACATGTTGGGTAAAACATTCTATGTGAAGTTGTAGATTATTTATTTGATTGAAAATATGATTACAAAATTGTAAGTATTACTTTCTCCGTCTCATAATTGTTGTCTACTTTTGACTTTTGAAGAATTTATTCATCAATTTTGACCTTAATTATTTTTATTTATGTTATATATTACTTGATGAAGCTTATAACAATGAAAAGACATAAAACACAATTGATTCATATATTTTGCATCAAGTATCTAAAACAAAAATATTTAAGGTCAAAGATGAAAAATAAAGACTTCAAAAGTCAAAAGTGGACAATAAGTTTGATACGGTGATAGTATATCTTATTATGTTTATATTTTAAAATATAAATAAAAATAACTATTGTAAACAATTTATTACTTATTTTGATAAAACATAAATTTATATTAAACGTTATGGGAAAAAAGAGAACATGAAAATGGTATTTACCCGCTCAACATAAGACAAACAATTAGGACAATTTATATTTGCTTTTTACCAATGCATAAAGCAACAAGTAGGAGTTTTTTATTTTAACTTTCTATTTAATGGGTTTTACCAACCCATTGCAGTGAAATAGGACAACAAATTAAAAGCTACCATTTTGGCATTTTGGTTCGTTTTTAAGTAGTTGAGCTCCACATCATATTACTTGAGCTACAGAACACTGAATACCTCCTCCTTCTCAATTCCCATGGTCGAGGCTACAAAGGGATTCCGGTCTTACTTGGAGTCTCACACAATTACAAATGTTGGGTAAAATGCTAATAAGGTTTCCAATTACTTTTCCCCTATTTTAGATATTCATTCATATATTCTGATCCAAAAATCTAACATCAACTCTTGTATCTTGCTCTGCAGCTTGCAAAATCCACATAAAATGTGTCACTTCCCCTGCTATTGTGGTGTCTTTATTATTGGAATAGGTTGTCTCGGAAGGTAAAATCTGATTATATTATTATAACTTTAAATTTATTTGCAAGTTCATGATATTATTCTTTGTTTTCCCCCCCTAAAACAATAGAGATAGTAACCAACGAATTCATGATATATTCGCTACTACAAAATACATAATAGATTAATAGGACCCATTATATATAATCCCGGTTTTAAGGAAATCTGGGTTCTATTTAATATAAACCTAATCCTATTTGATATTTTCTTTATAAGACACGTTTTTATAAGTCAATAGGGCTCTATGCTGTCCTAAATTCATAAATTTTCATTTCCTTTGAATTTTTGATTTCATTGCTGCTCCGTAATCGCTCAAAATTTCATTCCCGCTCTACCAAAATTTTCATGACTCTTTCGAGGATAAAGAAAAAGATACCTTGTAACTTGACATCAATTTTGCCAGAAAGGTTTAGTTAGTATTCTTTTTTTTCTGATGTATTGTTCAGTTTAGTTTAACACTTCATTTACCGAATTTAAATGTTACATATTTTGGTTAGTCCTCATAATGTCCTCCAGTTAAAGATTTTGGTATTTAAATTGTTTATTTGTGTACCTGGAGGTTGATTTGAGACGATGATCTAGAGTTATTATGATGTATAATACAACATTAACCCCCTATGGCGACAACATTTTCTGACCCTGTACCAATGACATGTCGTCGTCATAGGGTATACCGACAACCAAGGTTGTTACTGAGTCGCCGGCATAGGTCAAAAAGGGTGTCAGCATAGGTGTCGTCGACATAGGTTCCTACTTCTCTGACGACATGTCGTCGGTATAGGTTTTGTCGATGATAATTTCGAAAAAAAAAGTTTTATTTAATTACCAGTGACGACGATATGTCGTCGGGATAATTTAGCGACGCTATGTCGTCGGGATATGTACAAGCTATCACGACGACATGTTGTCATTACAGGTTTTTCACAGTTGTCGATTAAATACCTATATCGACGACTTGTCGTCGGGAGAGGCACTGATTTTTTTTTTTTTACTGATTCTGTTCTTTGTCATTCCTATATTTTTAACAAATCCAAACACTTTGCAGCATAATCAATTAAGATACAATAACTAGCTATCATTGTTCAAATTGAAAACATCAAATTCAAGTTTAATATTAAGTACTTAACATTGTTCAAAATAATACAAAACATCAACCATCATTATCTTCTTCTTCTTCTTCTTCTTCTTCTCCTTCTTCTTCCATCCTCTTGGGCTCGCTTGAGAGGTACTTCCTTGTGTGTTAGAATTGAATAGAAAGTTAGGAAATGGTGGTGGTTGGAAGTTAGGAATACATGCCCCCAATGATGCATTATTATGTTGCAAGTATTCTTGCATTTGTTGTGCATCAAATTGGGATTGAGATTATGAAGATTTGGAAGTGGAAGGCCGTTCATTTGGAATTAAACCGAAGTTGACGGTTGGTCTCCTACCCACTCCGCGAGCATGCCTGTGTCTCATCCCAAGGGCACATTCTAGACATTCTTCCTCATTTACTTCTCTGCCTTCCCCGACCTCGCTTTGCATTTTCTCATATTCGTCTTGAATTTTCTCCTAAAATAAAGAAAACAATAAAAATACGATAATTAAAACAAATAACTAAATTTAATCATTAAAATAATAATAATAATATACCTTACACAAAAAACTATAATTAATAATAATAACATATTTAAAAAAAAAAACGCATTCATTTCGTTTATCACTTACCCAATCTTGTTGTGTTTGACTTGTACACCAACCCGAACCTTCTTTCTAGCGCATTTGTCTCCAACCCTCAATATGTTGTGGCTTCATTCCCATTTGATCCTATAAAAAGTCAAAAAACTATATATATATATATATATATATATATATATATATATATATATATATATATATATACTAATAAATTTTGTTACCTCTAAATAACGTCGTTGAGTGATATAATACAATAAATTTCTTATAATTATCATGGCTTTCTCTTTTATCATAAAACAACTTGTATTTATTATTACTACACAGATATAGGACTCATACTTGGAGAAATATATCCGAGAATGGAAAGAGAAATCTTAACAGTAGTGTTAATGGTTCAATCTTAATAGATATAGGTGGATCAATTACAACAGAACAACACCGCAAGAAGATGGTAAATGAATCTTGTGTATAAATTTTAGTAATTTGTTTTTTGTTTAGCATAAATTACAAGTATGTTTTTTTTGTAGAAGAATGGAAAGGAGGAATACCCTTTGTGGGGAGATGTTTTCAAGCAGACTCACCTTGAAAAGAGTGCAAAGGTGAAGTTGGCATCTGGAGAGTTGATTGGGAGCCAACCTGAGCATTGGGTTAATGAGAATTTTTGGACCGTATTTGTAAGTTATCTTTATCCTTTTTAGATTTAAGATTTGATGTATTTAATTATTTTCCATGTGTTTAGAGTGGTAACAATTTTAATGTTTTGGTAAATTGGAGGACAAATATGAGAAGACAATGTGTGAGAAATATGGCCCCAACCCTAGTCAGCATCCGTTGGGAGATGTTGAAATATGGGAGCATTGTGTTGGCGGGAAAAAGAAGGGGCGAGTTTACGGGGTAGGATCTGAGTTTAAGGGGTAGGATCATCAGATCCGGGCAACGTCGTGTCGGGGACACCTTACAAGTAGTCCTGACAATTTGATACAAGACACGATTAACACGAAACGAACACGATACAACTTTTCCGTGTATGTGTTTTAGAAATTCATGTTTCGTGTTTATTTGTATCTAACATATATTTTAAATCCGTGTTTCGTGTCTTATACATATCAAACACGATTTAACCAGTTTAAACACGTATAAGACATGATACAAATTCGTTTTGACACGTGACACGTATAAACACATATATATTTTAGGGTTAAAATTTATATTTATAAAATATTAGAGACCGATTGCGTAAAAGTTAATAATTAGTTTATAACCCTAATTGAATCGTTTCCAAAATCGCCGACATTCAGGGCCGTTCCAAACATATTATAGGCCTAGGGCGAGAGAAAAAAATAGGTCTTTTAAAAAACACAAATGTCATCAAGTTTTTTATAATAAACCAAAAATTAAAAGAAAATTATTTGTATTATCTTCTAAATATAACAATTTCCATAAAAAAATTTGGGCCGCTTTAAAAGATGAGCCATGGACGGTCGCCACTATCGCCCACCCTCTGGGACGGGCGTGCCGACATCTTACATCTCAAATTCTCAATTTCGTTTGTTGACTTGTCCTGAGTTCTCCATCTCACGAGTCACGAATCACAATCATCGAACAATTGGACATCCATTCATCAACAGATCAACTATCGTTGGCCGAATCGTCCCATATCATTGGTGCTTCTCCAATCTCCAGTCCTTCAGCCTTTCACCGTCGCTCGCCACTCTCATGCCATGTCTCTCATTCTGAAGTGAAATCAAAGCTGCACACAGCACAATCATACTCACTGATTCATCACGATCTTTCATTCGGTCACACAATAGTATATCGCAACCATAGCTTCTTCTGAGTTTATGGATTCTAACACAAACATGGTATATGCTTTTCCTTTGTGATTTTCTGTTTATTTTTTTTGTTTCCTTGGCCTCTCCTGTGATTTTTTGTTTCATTTTTCTACCTTTGAGTTGGGTTATTTTCTTGTATCAATGTAGTGTTAATCATGGCACAAAGTAGCTATGAAACATAAAATCATGTATAAGCGTTAATCACGTAGTGTTAAGATGCTAGGAAATTGCACTGTCAAAAATGTTAAAAATAAAACAACATGCTGCCCCGTTGGCTATGTTAGATTTTGAATAATTGTGCAGCCAAACATGATTTCAAGTTGTGTTTTGTAGGCTTTTGTTTCTAATTGACTCACACCGGAAGACAAAGCCCCTAAATTTGTTTGTAACTCTTTTGCCTAGATGCTACAACTTCCCTTAAATATGCATGTCAGTAGGTTAACTATGGATGGATATGAAAATCTTGTTTTTGGTTTGATTTGATTTTGAATATCCGTATGTATATGCAATTTTTTAGGCATGGTTGGTTGTTGTGTCTTGGTTTTAACTCACAAATGTAGCTCATTTGTTCGACCTAATTAATGTCCTATTTATTATTATTATTTTTTTATCATATTTATTCAATATTTTTAATGTTCTCATTTTACAAATAGGTGTTCGACTCGTTAATTACGAGTATGTTGTTTCAACTAAAAATTCTGAACTTGACCTATATTTGAAGGAGCCTCGGACGCCAAGAACAACAGAAATAAATATTTTGAAATATTGTAGATGGCATTAGGTTCAATATCCCGATCTTACTGCTATGACACAAGATATATTGACTATTCCCGTTTCCACTGAAGTTTCCACAGAAGCAATTATTTTTACCAAAGATTGGTTATTTGAAGAAGTTAATTATAATGTTGGTGATGTGGTGAACGAAGTTGTCAATTTGGATATCAACGATGAGCCTGATTCGATTAAAAGTTCAACCTCTTGCACGGTTAGTAGTTAGTAATTTAGTCGTTTACTTGTTTTAAAATATTTTGGGATTGTAATTTTGAGTTTGAACTTTGTACTTCGGATTAAGATTATTTGTATGTAATTGTCATCCTAGCTTAAAAAAAGGCATTAAAATCGTGTTTATTTGTGTTTTCGTGTAACACGGTTAAAACGTGTCTATTCGTGTCGTGTCACGTGTCAAACAAATTTTTTACGTGTTGTGTTCGTGTTTGATACCCCAAACAAGTTTTATAATTTGTGTCGTGTTCGTGCTTAACAAATTCGTGTCGTGTAAATTCGTGTCTGACACGAATACACGATGCGCAAACACGGATTGCCAGGCTACTTATGAGTGTGGCTCATCATCCCATGATTTCACCTTATATTAAAAGAAGGTATGTTTCTATATTGATTTACTTACTGTGTTATCATGTGTTATCAGTAAAAAAATAAAGTATGTTGATATTATGATAAAAATAGTAAAGTATATTGCTATTATGGATAAAAGATATGTTTCTATATAGTATGTTCTTATATAAATGTATGTACATTGTCTATATTGGTAAAAAAGGTAAAGTTCATTGCTAATATGTATAAGATGTAAATTCTTTATTATGTAAATTATGTTTTCATTGTGGATGCGTTCACTATATTGTGATGAAAATAGTAAAGTATGTTTCTATTTGTAACGACCCGAAAATCATGACATAAAAATTTTTGTTTTTAGATTAATAAATCGTTAATACATATCGTTTCCTAAAAATCAAAGTAGCTAAGTTTTAGCAAAACATCGACAAATAAGAGTAATTCACAGAAGGTGGAAACATGTGGTGTGTGCCCTACAATTATCCCAAGCTCTTCCATTTGAAAACCGAAATACCTGAAACATAAACTGAAAAGTATAAACACAAAGCTTAGTGAGTTTCTCCAAATTACCACACAACATACAACCGCAAACTATCATACAACATACATATAATTGCCATGGGCTCCCCCTATGGTCTTTATCTGATATGCAATGGGCTCCCCCCCCCCCCCCCAATGGTATTTAACTGGAATGCCATGAGCTATCCCACATGGTTTTATATCCAAATGCCACGGGATCCCCCCAAAGTCTTTCATGCAAGTATCAAAGAGACAACTAGCATACACATATCACAGAAACAACTAGCATACCACATAACACATAATGGGTTGGCATTTGTGCTTTTGACCCATGGATATAGTAAGAACATCGCACTACAGAAACTTGCTGAGAGAATCCCTAACTATTGCCTTAACGGCTTCCCAAACTATCGATACCAACAATACACCCAATTAGCAATTGGGCTCCAATCCATAATCACAATTCCATACTTGAGGTAAAAGGACCATTTTACCCCCATCCTAGCCTTGTCCAAATCTATGTCCCAAACTACAATCTGAAAGGCCTAAAGGCCCACTAATCAACCAATAGCCTAATTTTCAAAATTGGGCCCAAGCTCCTTACATGGTCTTGCCATAAGGCCCAACCAATATTTCTAGTCTAACACTTTGTATCCCGATGGCCCATTAATAACTCAGGCCCAAAATGCCATAAACTACTAGATCCATAAAAGCCCATTGATGGCCCAATTTTCCAAATCGGGCCCAACCCCATACGGGCCTTATCCTAAGCATGTACTTCCCTTAATTACAATTCAGATTACCTCAAGTACCCCTTGGGACAAACTTGTTCAAAGACATAAGTCAAAATTCAAAGTCAACAAACTGTGACGACCCAACTCGCCGTGTTGTTCTTCAACTCGTCGAGTTTCTCCATCGGTCAGTAAAATTGGGAAAACCCGATCCAACTCGTCGAGTTCACCAATGAACTCGCCGAGTTCACCAAGAATCTAACCTCTTAATCCATTAGGTCGACCCAATCGAAAGTAAGAGCTTAACCACTCAGATTTCCACTATAATGCCAATTAGAAGGGTAAAGTTTCTAAATTACCCCTAGGAACTACAACATTGGGTTCAAAATCCAAACCCCTAGGCTTAAAATGATAAGGACTTAATCATTAAGAAATAAATTACCAAAGGCATAGCCCCAAATTGCAGATCTAGCCATAAAAGTTGAATGACTACGTAAAGTTTCCAACTTTACACTCATGCATGACTAAGAGAGGCTCAAATGCTTAAAAGAGGCCAAAACAAGGACTTAATGAATGCTTGAAGCGCTTAAGACAATAAAGTTGGCACCTTTATGCCAAAAGAGCTCATGAAGATCATAGATCTGAAAGAACAAACACTTGGGACTTCTACTTCTCTAACAACCATCCATCCATGGCTAAAAGCATACAATCTAACCCAAGAAGAGATCTAAGCAAATATTAAGCAAGGTTAGAGCTTCATACCCGAAATGTGTTGGAAATAGAGTAGAGAATCAAGATTTGAAATCTCCTACTTGAACCACCACCTTGCACCAAGCTTCTCTTCCTTCTATGAGCTTCAAACACACCAAAACAGACCCACAATGAGCTTACAACACTCAAGGAGGCTCTAGGGTTTCGAGATTAGGGTTAGGGGATATGAAGGCTGGGAATTAGGCCAACATCTGGGACTTAAGGTGTTTAAATAGGGTGCAAAACCCTAAAAATTAGGGTTTCCCAACCGGCGTCCAACTCGCCGATTTGGTCCTTAAAACGCGCCCCCCAAAAAGTTTTAACATGTTGAGCTAATACCATCAACTCGAAGAGTTAGCCCCTAGAAAAAGGGAATTTATTTCCATAATTGACATTCTAGATTCCAGGTGTTACACTATTTCCTTCCCTATTTTCTACTAATTATATATGTTTGTTGGAACATATTTTAGATAAATGAATTAGAGAGCATGTTGGAACGGAAAGTGAAGAAACAGGAGGAAATAGAAGCCAATATTAATAGCAAGCTGAATTGTTGAGAGAAGATGGAAAGCCGTCTTCTTGGAAAAATGGATGATATTTTGAAGTAATTCATTGGAAGATAAAAGGTAATATTCAAATAATTGGGAGAATTTCGTATAAACCCTTTCTAAACTGCTAAATATGGTATTTGCTAGGCCTAAACTCCAAATATTGTATTTTCCCTTACTAATGTTTTTTAATATCATATATACACAAATCAATTATTTTGGTAATTTTTATTTATTTATAATTGTTTTTCATGATATTAAATCATTATAGTTAAAATACAATTTGAATGGACAAGATTGCCCTTGTTACTTGCTAACAAATCACGTTTTCCCCATCTATCACAAAATCACGATCGAGCCTTCCCTACCTGATACTTCCGATCATTGCGTCCAATCTTTGCTTCCAATCAGTGCTTCCCTTGTTGTCGTGCAAACACACACGCATCAAGTAAATAAAATGCTAATCCATTTCTTTTCCTATATTTCGATTCTGTTGTTGTTGTTTGATTTGTTCATCCGAGCAGTCTAGCTTAGTTACTTTACTAAAATTTTGTCATCTTTGACTATCAAATTCCGAGGAACATATTCATATTTCCCCTTTCTCCAGCTTGAAATCACCAAAGTGGATGCATTTGTTTGGTACCTGAAAGATCTTGATAAATTGAACCATTTGTTTGGTACCTGAAAGATCTTGATAAATTGATAAATTGAACCATTTCGGATACGACACAGGCCTTTGGGGTCTTTTGTTTTGGTCAATTTCTACTTTCTAACTTTATAAGGTATGTAATAACTGAGCCAGGTTAGCTAATGGGTTAACATTTTCTAGGTCAAATACAATTACAGAAGCTAATATAAAAAAATGAACCATTTTTATCAAAAAAAAAAAAAAACTTTTGGGCAACTGTAACGACCCGTCCCCGGTATGATGATTCCATAGTATTTAATTAGAAGTTTGCAAGAGGGACTCGGCGAGTTCATAGCCTGAATCGCCGAGTAGGGACGGGATTTCGAGCACGTGTTAGTCGGCGACTCGGCGAGTCCATATTCGGGACTCGGCGAGTCTGCCTGCCTGGGAGAAACCCTAAATCCCCGGGTTGCTCACTATTTAATCCACCTTATAGCCCCCAATATCGCCTCCTTCACCCTCAGAAAGTTGTGAGAAAACCCTAATTCGTTCTTGAGTGATTTATGTGATCTTGTGTGCATTTGTGAAGGCTTGAAGAAGGAGAAGAAGAAAGGAGCAAGGAGAAGAGTTGTAGAGCAAAGATTCAGGGGAAAACCAGAGTTCTTTGAGGTATTCTTCGGATTTCCTTCCCTTTTATGCTTTAAAAACCCCTCTAGATCTAGTTGATGCTATTCTCAAGCCTTATGTTGATATGGAAGCCCTATTATGTCGAGATATCCTTAGATCTGCTTATTTAGGAGTTGTAGAGCCCAGATCTATTGCCTTTATGGAGCTATTTTGCATCATAACCCTAGATCTACCCTTTTAAGTGCCTTTTCAGCCTTTATCCCCTTTTTCATGTGTTTGTACACGTAAAGTTGGAAACTTTACGTGGTAAATCAGCTTATTGGACTCAGATCTATCATTTGTATGTAATGGATTCAAGCAGAATCGAGTGTAGAATAGTTGCATGGTTGTGACTCGGCGAGTCGAGTCACGAGTCCCCGATTTCTTCCTTTTGAGCGATGTCGAGTGGGACCAGTGAGTAGTGGAGTGGACTCAGCGAGTTTGAGGGTAGAATCAATAATGGAGGGACTCGGCGAGTTGTTCATACAACACGGCGAGTCCAAGGCAATCTTCTTAGCTCGAAGAACAACTCGTCGAGTTGTTCATATGACTCGGCGAGTCGGATGCAGATTGCCTAAGTTTTTGATTCAAAAGAGAACTCGTCGAGTTGATGCCATACTCGACGAGTAGCAGCGAGTAGGGTCGAGGAGTGAGAATAGGGACTCGGCGAGTTGGCGACCCAACTCGGCGAGTCAGGTCAACTGTGAGTTGACTTTGACCGAGAGTTGACTTTGACCAAGGGTAAAAGAGTCATTTTACCCAATGCAGTGTTTAGTATTTGATTGAGTGTGTTTATGGACTTGTAGCCAGGGTGATACTGGAGCAGCAGCAGTTAGCTTCCAGAGCCATACACACAGCAGCCAGTTCACGAGGTGAGTGTTCCTTCAAGTAGTAACAGGTCTAAGGCCACAATGCCGGCCCGTTTAGCTAGCAGTCAGCTTCGGACCTCGGTCCGATGTAGTAGATAGTATGTTTGATGCCTTCGTGGTTCAGACAGGGTTATGTGTTTATGCTAGCTGATATGTTTATGCTATGTTCAGTCAGCTTCGGACTTCGATCCGATGTAGGGGACAAGGTCCTAGTCAGCTTCGGACTTCGGTCCGATGTCAGCTTCGGACTCCGGTCCGATGTAGGGGACGTAGGTCCCAGTCAGCTTCGGGCTTCGGTCCGATGTCTCAGTCAGCTTCGGACTTCGGTCCGATGTCCTAGTCAGCTTCAGACTTGGTTCGATGTAGGGGACGAAGGTCCCAGTCAGCTTTGGACTACGGTCCGATGTTTCAGCCAGCTTCGGACTTCGGTCCGATGTAGGGGGCAAGGCCCCGGTTAGCCGGACTTCGGTCCAATGCAGTGGGCAAGGCCCATTATGTGCTTTATATGTTATTGTGTGGTATGTGGTAGTTTGGGGGAGCTCACTAAGCTTCATGCTTATAGTTTCAGTTTTGGTTTCAGGTACTTCTGCAAGCAGAGGGAAGGGCTCGGGATGATGGCATTGCACACACCACCGCCACAGTTTTATCCTAGGAGTTGATCAGTTATCTTATATCTGTTTTGATACAGTCATGATACCGTTTTTCTCATTTGTATCTTAGTATGGTTTTGAGATTTGCAACGCATGGTTTTATTATGATATACGCCGTTTTATGATTATGGGTATATTAAAAAATGAAATTTTCGGGTCGTATTTTTGGGTCGTTTCAAGTTGGTATCAGAGCCCTGGTTTGAGGGACTCGGATACACCTCCTGGTGCATCTGAACTCAAACTAAGGGAAAGATAAAAAGATTTTCAAAAAGAAAAATGTTTTCGAATGAGATTTTAAAAAGCACTTAGAAAGGAAAGAATTTTTTTTAAAAACAAGATAAGGGTGTGGTGCATGCGATCAGCCGAGCTCAAGTAAGTACTCCCAAATTACAAATACAAGTTTTATTATTATGATTAATTGTTTCAGCTTCAGTAGAACAGCATGCTAGTATAGGACTAAGGATCTAGGAGGATGCCTTATGTGCCTGCTTTATGTGTTACAGCTTTATGAGAATTGCATGCTAGTATTGAGTAAACAACAGTAGGATAGCCTGTTTAGGTTATGCCTGGTAGCGCGAGCTTAGCATTGTATGCTAGAGTAGCTTCTCGTTATGAGAATAGTTTTGCCTGAGTATGTTTCCCTTATCCGAATGCTGCTTGCTTTGTGCTTTGTGGGACTCTGAGTGGTGGGAGTTAGCCATTAGGTGAATACGCGACATCACATGTGATCAGGGTTGAATAATATCAGAGTGCTGGATTTGGCCCTATTGCGCAGCTCTTGTCTGAGTCCAACCGTTGTAAGGACGAGTCTTTTACTCGAAGGATTATCTGAGCCTCATTGTATGTGATGGTATTCAGGTGGTGGCTAATAAACATTACAAGGAGGCCTTCGGCAGCTGAGGACTGGTATGAGTGGAGTCAGCGATTTCCCTAGGGCAAGCCTAGGATGAGAGTAGCAGAGATCAGTAGTAGTAGAAGTGACTTGGTGAAGTCAAGGCGGTTCTTGAGGAAAGTACGGATAGATGTGGAAGGTAGTATGGGCCCGTACTACTGAAAGCAGAGGATCCGTACTCGAATCAAGGAAGGCCGAGACAAGACCAGGAAGCTAGTAGTAGTATCAATGATCCCTTGAGATATTTCAGTTTTCTGATGTTGCTATGATGTGTTTCAGTATGGTGGTTTTACGTCCGAGGACAGCAGCCGGCAGTGGAGGTGCCGGGGAGGGATCAGGATCAGGCTCGGGAAACGAGCACATGGATGAGCAGACCAGAGAGTTTCTTTCTTCAGAGATTACTCGTATCATTTTAGAGCAGACTCCTGTGATCTTCGGTTCGATCAAGGAGGGGATCCTAGAGCTGATGGATGAGAGATTGGGCACCTTCCGTGCTGAGGTGGCGGCCATGATAGGGTCGCGCACACTTACTTTCAGGGAGTTCAGGGCATGTGGAGCTCCAGACTATCATGGGGCACGGGACCCTATAGCGAGTACTAGATGGTTGGCGGATGTGGCCAACGTATTCCGCACTAGCAGCTGTCCCGAGGGGGACAAGGTCAGATTGGCGTCCTGTCTTCTGAAGGACAGGGCACGGGATTGGTGGGAGGAGGTCGGACATACTATGGGAGATGATGCAGCATTGGATGCCATGACCTGGGCTGATTTCTCTACCAGGTTCAGGGCTGAGTTTGCACCAGTTATTGAGGTGCAACAGTTAGCCAGAGAGTTTCAGGACCTCACCCAAACTACAGAGACCGTGGCGGAGATCACCGCCAAGTTCAGGGAGAGGGCTCTTCTTGTTCCTCAGTATGCAGCCGATGAGGAGATGAAGAAGGCCCTTTATCATGAGATGTTGCGGAGCGATATCCGCCAGTTTGTGAGCCGGTCCAGCTGTAAAACGCTGGACGACATGATTTCTAGGGCTCGAGAGAGGGAGATTGATCTCGAGATGGAGAAGAAGAGGAAACCGGAGGCGGTTTCGGGTTCAGGCAGTTCGGGAAAAAAGCCCAAGGTTTCTGATCATAGGTCCAGGTCCCAGCCGAGCCATAGTCGATGTGGCAGGTGTGGGAAGATGCACGATGGGGTGTGCAAGGCAGGGAGTTCCGGCTGCTTCAAGTGCGGTCGGACTGGGCATTTGAGCAGGGATTGTACGGCCCCTGCTACTGTTGTTGCAGCATCATATCTGATTTGCTTTCAGTGCAATCAGAGAGGACACAAAAAGTCCTAGTGTCCGAGTTTAGCTGCAGTAAGGAAGGTGGTTGCACCTGCCCCTGCTACTTTGAGGATTACAGATGGCCGGCAGGGCCGAGCTGAGGCGCCAGTGGCGAAGAGTAGAGCGTTTCAGATGACAGCAGAGGAGGCGCGAGCGACTCCTGATGTGGTGACGGGTATGTATCTTCCCTTCATCTCTTTATTTTACTGATTGATTATTGCTTATGATTGTATGTTTTATATAGGGTCGTTCTCTGTGAACGGCATTTCTACTATGGTATTATTCGATTCGGGGGCTACCTGATCATTTGTATCGCTTGCGCTTAGCAAGAGATTTAGCAGAGCTCCAGGGGAGCTGGATTGTCCATTAGAGGTTGAGATAGCAGATGACAGGACCGTGAGGGTCGGCAGAGTGCATAGAGGTTGTTCTCTTCAGTTGTTTGATGAGCAGTTCTCAGTGGACCTGGTTCCTATTCCCCTACGAGGGAATAAGGTTATTGTGGGCATGGATTGGCTAAGCCCCAATGGGGTGGTGATTGATTGTGAGCTTCAGCTAGTGAGGGTCCGCACTCCCAGTGGGGGAGAGTTAGTGATTTAGGGCGAGAGGCCCCAGCGCGGACCGACCTTTTGTTCCGCCGTAAGGGCTAGGCGCTACTTTCAGCAGGGTTGCGCTGGTTATGTAGCTTATGTCTTGGATGCCCGGGAGAAGGCCAAGACGACAGTTGATGATGTTCCGATAGTGCGAGACTTCCCGGATGTATTTCCCGAGGATTTACCGGGGATACCTCCTGAGAGGCAGGTTGAGTTCGGGATCGACCTGATTCCTGGTGCGGCTCCGATAGCCAAGGCACCGTATCGCCTAGCTCCCCCTGAGATGCAGGAGTTGTCTACGCAGCTGCAGGAGCTGCTAGACAAGGGTTTCATCCGGCCGAGCAGTTCGCCTTGGGGAGCGCCTATCCTGTTTGTGAGGAAGAAGGATGGGTCGCATCGTATGTGTATAGATTATCGGGAGTTGAATAAGGTGACGGTGAAGAACCGTTACCCACTTCCGAGGATAGATGATTTGTTTGACCAGCTTCAGGGAGCGTCTTGGTTCTCCAAGATCGATCTACGCTCCGGGTATCATTAGATGCGGGTTAGGGATGAGGATGTGCAGAAGACTGCCTTCAGGACCAGGTATGGTCATTATGAGTTTGTGGTGATGCCATTTGGGCTCACCAATGCCCCAGCCGCGTTCATGGATCTCATGAACCGCGTGTGCAGGCCGATGCTGGATCGGTCAGTGATAGTATTCATAGATGATATCTTGGTATATTCCAAGATGCAGGAGCAGCACGAGGAGCACCTGAGGGAGGTGCTGGAAGTTTTGAGGAGGGAGAGACTTTTCGCAAAGTTCTCCAAGTGTGAGTTCTGGTTGCGCGAGGTGCAGTTCCTTGGTCACCTCGTCAACCAGAAGGGTATTCTGATGGATCCATCCAAGATAGAGGCCGTGATGCAGTGGGAGGTCCCGAAGTCTCCATCTGAGATTGGGAGCTTCCTAGGGTTGGCAGGGTATTACCGGAGATTCATTTAGGATTTCTCCAAGATAGCAGTGCCGCTCACCCGACTGACCAAGAAGTCGGTGGTATTTCGTTAGGGGCCTGAGCAGCAGGCAGCGTTCGAGACCCTCAGACAGAGGTTGTGCGAGGCTCCGATCCTTACCTTGCCAGAGGGAGTAGAGGACTTCGTAGTCTACTATGATGCCTCAATCACAGGTATGGGAGCAGTGTTGATGCAGCGAGGCCATGTGATAGCTTACGCCTCGAGACAGTTGGAGCCTCACGAGGCTAACTATCCTACCCATGATTTAGAGCTGGGGGCGGTTGTGTTTGCCCTCAAGATTTGGAGGCATTATCTTTATGGGGTCCGTTGTACTATCTACACGGATCACAAGAGTTTCAGGTACCTTATGGATCAGCCGAGTCTGAACATGAGGCAGAGGAGGTGGTTAGATGTGCTGAAGGATTATGATTGTGAGATCCTTTACCATCCAGGGAAGGCCAACGTGGTGGCCGATGCCCTAAGCCGCAAAGTGTCGGCAGCCCCTATCAGAGATTTGTGTTTGAGGATGACAGTGATTACTCCGTTGTTGGAACGGATCAGGGAGGCTCAGGTCGAGGGCCTCAAGGAGGAGAGGCAGAAGTGTGAGAGGATAGTGGGCTGAGCATCTTCGTTTGATTATGACAGTCGGGGATTGCTGACACTTCATGGGAGAGTGTGGGTACCGTACTGGGGAGGAGTACGGCAGGTGTTGATGGATGAGGCTCATAAGTCTCGATTTTCTATCCACCCAGGGGCGACGAAGATGTATAGAGATCTTCGACCCGATTATTGGTGGCCCTGCATGAAGCGGGATGTCGCTTGGTATGTTGAGAGGTGCCTGACCTGCAGGAAGGTCAAGGCGGAGCACCAGAGGCCTCACGGCAAGATGCAGCCGTTAGACATTCCCGTGTGGAAATAGGAGGACATCACCATGGATTTTGTCACCAAGCTTCCCAGGACCGCACGAGGAGTGGATTCGATATGGGTAGTAGTGGATCGGTTGACGAAGAGTGCTCATTTTATCCCGATCCAGGAGAGTATATCGGTAGAAAAGTTAGCCAATATCTATGTGCGCGAGATCGTGGCACGTCATGGAGTGCCGGTATCGGTGGTGTCAGACCGAGATGTCCGTTTTACATCTAGATTCTGGAAGCGGTTTCACGACGAGATGGGTACTCGTCTTCTTTTCAGCACCGCTTTCCACCCTCAGACGGACGGGCAGAGTGAGAGGACGATTCAGACTCTCGAGGACATGCTCAGGGCATGTGTTCTAGACTTCGGTGGCAGTTGGGATACGTACCTTCCGTTAGCGGAATTTTCGTATAACAACAGTTATCATGCGAGCATTGATCGACCTCCCTTTGAGATGCTTTATGGGAGGAAGTGCAGGACCCCGATTTGTTGGGGCGAGGTAGGTCAGCGAGTCATTGGAAGCACAGAGGTGGTGCTCAAGATGACCGAGTTGATCCAGCAGGTCCGTAGTAGACTGCAGACTGCGTAGAGTCGGCAGAAGAGTTACGCCGATAGGAGGCGTTCAGACTTGGAGTTCCGGGTGGGTGATATGGTCCTTCTAAAGGTCTCACCTTGGAAGGGTGTTATCAGGTTCCGGAAGAGGGGCAAGTTGGGTCCCAGGTTTATTGGTCCTTTCAGGGTTTTGGCCCGGGTAGGTCGGGTTGCTTATCGGTTGGATCTTCCTGAGGAGCTTAGTCAGATCCACAACACTTTCCATGTATCTCAGTTGAGGAAGTGTTTGGTGGATGAGTCAGCAGTCGTTCCCCTAGAGGATATTCAGGTTGATAGCAGCCTGAATTATATTGAGAGACCGGTCGCGATTCTGGACCGGAAGACAAAGACCTTGAGGAACAAGGAAATTCAGTTAGTGAAAGTGCAGTGGCAGCACCGGAAGGGGTCTGAGTGGACGTGGGAGGCTGAGGAGGAGATGAGAGAGCACTATCCGGAGATATTTGCAGATTCATCCGTAGCAGACTTCGAGGACGAAGTCTGAGCCAAGTGGGGGAGAATTGTAACGACCCGTCCCCGGTATGATGATTCCATAGTATTTAATTAGAAGTTTGCAAGAGGGACTCGGTGAGTTCATAGCCTGAATCGCCGAGTAGGGACGGGATTTCGAGCACGTGTTAGTCGGCGACTCGGCGAGTCCATATTCGGGACTCGGCGAGTCTGCCTGCCTGGGAGAAACCCTAAATCCCCGGGTTGCTCACTATTTAATCCACCTTATAGCCCCCAATCTCGCCTCCTTCACCCCCAGAAAGCTGTGAGAAAACCCTAATTCGTTCTTGAGTGATTTATGTGATCTTGTGTGCATTTGTGAAGGCTTGAAGAAGGAGAAGAAGAAAGGAGCAAGGAGAAGAGTTGTAGAGCAAAGATTCAGGGGAAAACTAGAGTTCTTTGAGGTATTCTTCGGATTTCCTTCCCTTTTATGCTTTAAAAACCCCTCTAGATCTAGTTGATGCTATTCTCAAGCCTTATGTTGATATGGAAGCCCTATTATGTCGAGATATCCTTAGATCTGCTCATTTAGGAGTTGTAGAGCCCATATCTATTGCCTTTATGGAGCTATTTTGCATCATAACCCTAGATCTACCCTTTTAAGTGCCTTTTTAGCCTTTATCCCCTTTTTCATGTGTTTGTACACGTAAAGTTGGAAACTTTACGTGGTAAATCAGCTTATTGGACTCAGATCTATCATTTGTATGTAATGGATTCAAGCAGAATCGAGTGTAGAATAGTTGCATGGTTGTGACTCGGCGAGTCGGAAGAACAACTCGGCGAGTCGAGTCGCGAGTCCCCGATTTCTTCCTTTTGAGCGGTGTCGAGTGGGACCAGTGAGTAGTGGAGTGGACTCAGCGAGTTTGAGGGTAGACTCAATAATGGAGGGACTCGGCGAGTTGTTCATACAACTCGGCGAGTCCAAGGCAATCTTCTTAGCTCGAAGAACAACTCGTCGAGTTGTTCATATGACTCAGCGAGTCGGATGCAGATTGCCTAAGTTTTTGATTCAAAAGAGAACTCGTCGAGTTGATGCCATATTCGACGAGTAGCAGCGAGTAGGGTCGAGGAGTGAGAATAGGGACTCGGCGAGTTGGAGGCCCAAATCGGCGAGTCAGGTCAACTGTGAGTTGAGTTTGACCGAGAGTTGACTTTGACCAAGGGTAAAAGAGTCATTTTACCCAGTGCAGTGTTTAGTATTTGATTGAGTGTGTTTATGGACTTGTAGCCGGGGTGATACCGGAGCAGCAACAGTTAGCTTCCAGAGCCATACACACAGCAGCCAGTTCACGAGGTGAGTGTTCCTTCCAGTAGTAACGGGTCTAAGGCCACAATGCCGGCCCGTTTAGCTAGCAGTCAGCTTCGGACCTCGGTCCGATGTAGTAGATAGTATGTTTGATGCCTTCGTGGTTCAGACAGGGTTATGTGTTTATGCTAGATGATATGTTTATGCTATGTTCAGTCAGCTTCCGACTTCAATCCGATGTAGGGGACAAGGTCCTAGTCAGCTTCGGACTTCGGTCCGATGTCAGCTTCGGACTCCGGTCTGATGTAGGGGACGTAGGTCCCAGTCAGCTTCGGGCTTCGGTCCGATGTCTCAGTCAGCTTCGGACTTCGGTCCGATGTCCTAGTCAGCTTCGGACTTGGTTCGATGTAGGGGACGAAGGTCCCAGTCAGCTTTGGACTACGGTCCGATGTTTCAGCCAGCTTCGGACTTCGGTCCGATGTAGGGGGCAAGGCCCTGGTTAGCCGGACTTCGGTTTGATGCAGTGGGCAAGGCCCAGTATGTGCTTTATATGTTATTGTGTGGTATGTGGTAGTTTGGGGGAGCTCACTAAGCTTCGTGCTTATAGTTTCAGTTTTGGTTTCAGGTACTTCCGCAAGCAGAGGGAAGGGCTCGGGATGATGACATTGCACACACCACCGCCACAGTTTTATCCTGGGAGTTGATCAGTTATCTTATATCTGTTTTGATACAGTCATGATACCATTTTTCTCATTTGTATCTTAGTATGGTTTTGAGATTTGCAACGCATGGTTTTATTATGATATACGCTGTTTTATGATTATGGGTATATTGAAAAATGAAATTTTCGGGTCGTATTTTTGGGTCGTTTCAGCAACTTTCAAACTCATCTAAAATTTCTGTTTCAGGAGTGTTATATCAGGTTCTCTTGTATACATTCGTGACGAAATTGAACCAGTTGATCAAAGTAGTTTTCTACAAGTACATCTTCCATTCCCAACTTAATCGATCAATTTTTCTCAACATTCAACTTGTTTATGATAGTTTCAGGAGTGTTATATCATGTGCTCTTGTATACATTCGTGACGAAATTGAACCAGTTGATCAAAGTAGTTTTCTACAAGTACATCTTCCATTCCCAACTTAATCGATCAATTTTTCTCAACATTCAACTTGTTTATGATAGTTTATATATATATATATATATATATATATATGTATATGTATTTATAGGAAACAATTGTAAGCATAGCATTAATTGGGGCAATGATTGGGGCTGCAACTAGAGGAGCAATAAATGATGAATTTGGGCAAAAAGCTGCAACTCTTCTTGAAGATGTGATATTTGCATTGGGATCTTTTGTAATGGCTTCTGCATGGAATCCATATGTGGTTATATTTGGTGGGCTTTTGGTTGGATTAGGGATAGGTGTTGCATCTGTTACTGCTCTAATGTATATTGCTGAAGCTGCTCCACCAGAAACAAGGGGAGGTCTTGTGAGCACCAATGTAATCATAATCCCTAGTGGACAGTTTCTTTCTTACCTTGTCAATCTTGCTTTCACTGAGGTCATATTTTTTAAACTTTTATCTTTTTATGTTATCTTCTTCATGATGAATTGCTTTTATTGATATAGAATAAGATAATTTAGGATAGAAATAATCACCATTATCAAAGATGGAGCAAAAGAACCTCTACAAGAATGCAAATAAGTCGAGCACACTAAAGAACCTTATTGTTGCAGGTATAAAATTACATTTTCGGAGAGTGGTTTTCGATGTCACATGAACATGACCAACGAAGAAAACATACCCTCAAATTCACTACACCAAACGGATTGATCCACAAAACCGCCGCAGAGTGTTATTTTGATTTGGACAATTTTTTCAATTTGTGCATGAACAAATCAAACAACAACAACAGAATCGAAATTGAGGAAAGGGAATGGATTAGCATTTTATTTACCTGATGCGTGTGTGTTTGCGCGACAATAGGGGAAGCACCGATTGATTGAACCAGAGATTGGATGTAATGATCGGAAGTATCAGAGAGGGAAAGCTCGATCGTGATTTTATGATAGATGGGGGAAAACGTGATATGTTAGCAAGTAACAAGGGCAATCTTGTCTATTCAAATTGTATTTTAGTTATACTGATTTAATTTTATGAAAAACAATTATAAATAAATAACAATTACAAAAATAATTGATTTGGGTATATATGATATTAAAAAACATTAGGAAGGGAAAATACGATATTTGGAGTTTAGGTCGGACAAATACGATATTTAGCTGTTTAGGAAGGGCATATACGAAATTCTCCTGAAATAATTTGATATTTTTAAGGGTTAACTGTGAGAAATAGCAATGTATTTTACCAAAGTTCTCGATTATGGCATCATACATTGCTTTTATGATTATTTGAAAGTATGCGACTATAATGAAGAATTTCATAAAAGTATGCTGCTGTTTCTCATCATTTAATATCATAATTGCTACTTGTTTATTCCCCTTTATGGTCAACATTTAAAGGGCATTTATGGTATTTGACAATATATTAATATCTCTCTAGCTAACAACTCTCAATGATAGGTATGAAATCCACGAGCTAATCAAGAAGTATACTCTCCATTGGTTGTTGAGATCATGAGAAATATAGATGAAAATTTTAGTTTGATGTATTTTTAAATATGGATTTAATTTACGTCAAATATGGATTTAATAGATTTAAATTTATGGATTTACTTTTATATTTTTTGGTTTTAAAATATAGATTTGATGTACGTTTAAAAATTTTACGTGCTGAGTATGTAATTATTTTTAATTTTTAACTTATTCATGAATTTATATATTTTTTTATATTGCCAAAATCCATCGCTAATTTGGCACAAAAAAGTTTGTCGGTAATCCATTAGTAAGTCATTTCGACATTCTGTTGGTAATTCGTTAGTACGTTAATCTAGATTCTGTCGGTAATCTGTTAGTAAGTTATTCCAGATTCTTGGTAATCCGTTAGTAGATTGTTCCGTTGGTAATCCGTTGCAAACAAATTCCGTCGATAATCTATTGCAAAAATATTTTTGTTGGTGATCTGTTACTATTTCCGATGGAAAAATCCGTCGCTAAAAATTAGTCGTAGCCGTCGGAAATCCGTTACAAACAAGTAGCGACAAGAATATACCGATGGATTTTGGTTTGTTACAATTCCGTCGGTAAACTGTATTAGCGATGGATTAATGACGTTTTAGCCGTCGGTAATGCTCTTTTTTGTAGTAGTGCTAATACCAAAGATATTTTAAATGATGAGCAAATTGCCTGTGAATTAAGCTTTGCACTTGAATGGAAAAATCCATCATATCATACTAATTTACCTTCATGGGATTTCTGGCCTATCAATGGTATTCATGTCTGCTCATCTGCTTCTTCAAATGTTAATTTGATTAGTTCAGTATGTATCTATATGCTTAGTTTAAGATTTTTGATATATTTACTTGTCATTCAGCACACATACATTATGCGTGGTGTATGTCTGTTCAAACTCTAAATTTGAAATGAAAATTCATATCTTTTTTTTATTATTATTTTTATTTTACTAATGCTCTATTGTTATCTGTTTTCTAGGAATGATGAATCTATTATGGTGAGGCTAGATTAAAGCTATCTATCATACTCATAATGTGCAGGGAGGTTCCTTCACTCTTCCAAAAGGTTATTATCACTTCTTTTTTCTTTTATTGTGAAAACTTAAATTGAAGGGGAATAGGGGATCATGGACGGATGTTGGGTTAATCTTGATGGTTCAAGTCAAGTTAAGATGGATCACGGTTATGGGTTTAAATGGGCCAATCCATGTTCTTTATGCACAACCTTGATAATAAAGACTTAGTCTAATGAAGACCTGGTTTGGTGGGGTTTACTAACGTGGACTTAGTAGTCCTATCTTTTAACGTTTCTTAGCTTATACTTATCCTTCTTCTTAGGATGTTAATCAGTATAAGAGTCCTATTTTGGACACACCACTCTACTAAAAACTACACCACTCTACTAAACACTAATCTAAAGGAAAGTGATATTTCCACTTAATAATTTGATCTATCCACATAAGGTATAAACCTTTGCAGCTATCTTGGTAAAACATACATTTCAAGTGGATGAATCAATTTATTGAGTGGAAATATCACTTCCCTAATCTAAAATAGAGTAGGGTTTATCTCCTAGCAGTAGTTGAATGTGTATGTATTAGGATGTAGCTTTGCTCTTCCACAATGTAGACTCGTATGTATTTTTCTGTTTTCTATGAATGAGTAAGAAATTGGTGTGTGCATGAGTGTTTTTCTTGGGCCTGGACCAACAACGGACAATGTCAAAGGCTTGTAATACTGCCTTGGCGATTTATAAACTGTATCGAATATCTTGTGGGCTTAACATCCATAGCTATCTGTAATGCTTTGGGTATATGCTATTTTAGATACCTATGATTGACTACAATGAATTTATGCATTCTATTTTTTTTTTGGCATTGATAGTGATATCACAGGTTTCGTGGTTGTTGGCTATTATGTATATAGTTTTTTCCTCAAACAAGGGATTTCTAATTTCAGCTGCTTGCAGTGCTTTTCATCAAGCCTCAATTGGGGCACAGTTTAACAATATGATGTTTTCTCTTGTTCGGAAACAGAAAGACCACACCGTAAGTATTTTGTAAATTAATTGTTTTGTAAAGTAATTGTTTTTCTTAAAGTAATTATTGTAAATTAATTATTTTTCTGAATTCACTCTGATGAAAATTTGTTAAATTGGAATTTCTGGTTAGCCTACTGCCATCTTAGATTTCGTTCTTACAAATTTAAATCGAGTTCAATTTCGTTGTTTTAAAGCTCTATTTTGGGTGGATTTTGCAGGGTCAATAAAGTTTATGGAACACTATGGTATGATTGGAAGGATCTATAGTCGACTTTTCTGTGACTACTGACTAGAATCATGGTGGAAATGAAAAGCCCTGGTATTTTCATGGGGATTATTAAGGGGGTATTTTAATGAAACTCCACAAGGAAACGAGAGAACATCTATGGATTTCGTGCCTGACGAACTGACCATTGATAAGTTGGTTGTCCTTTAGATGGGTGACCTGGAGTGTGAAGGTGGCAGTTGAGCTAAATTGTGGATGTTATAAAAGTTAAGAGGCTAAAGAATAAAAGTTTGACGAATATCATATGTAATTATATAATTATACTAGGCATGAGACCCATGTATTACATGGGTTTATTTAAAAAAAATTAAATATAAAATTTTAACAATTTGAAAACTTTAAATTTATAAGAAAAATAAGAAATTTTTTGAATTATTAAAATTAATGAGACTTTAATGCATTAGATACATTACATATATAAACCATTTTCTAATAAATACCTTACATATATATTACCTTATATATTAAATGTGGATTTTAATTTAATAAAATCAAAAATACAATAAAATGACAAGTGGAAAATAGAAAAATTTAAAATTTCTAGAAAATGCCATGTGTCCAAATAAATGAGAAGAGGACATATGGCAAAGTCATTTTCATTTATTAGGGTAGATATCAACCATTTTGGAGTATATGAGTTAGTGAGTTACTATCTATTTTTTAAAGATAATTTTTAAAGGCTCATTAGAAGTCGTATATAAATTTGTTTTTATGCATTTAGATTTATTTTAATTAAGGAACAAGGCCAAAATCGTTAAATAAATAAAGCATTATAAAAATTAAGATAAACAACAAAAAAAAACTTATTCTGTATAGGAAAGGGACTAAAAAGTTTAACAGACTAGGCTCCAAGAAGGTTACTTTTTATACCTAATCTAGAAAGAAATAACAAAAAATCAAGGACCAAAAATGCATCTTAGTTTGGCTGTTATTTTGCTTCTACCGGTCACCGCGATCATCTAACCCACCCAAGAATAGAGGTGAGTATTTGGACCTGTGGACTAGACCGGACCGGACCTTTTCTTGGACCCCCGGGCCGGTTCTCGGTTCAAGTCAGAACTAGAAAGAATAGTAAATAGCACCGCTGATAGACTTCATATGACAAAATGGGATGATTCCGGTGTTCTCACACTCCTAAAAAAGAGGTTTAGCACTCTACGGTGCTCTTCAATCTCATTTTGCAGTTGCCCCATTTCGGTAGCAATTGCAGAAAGCCGTTAGGGAGCATATGTTTCCAATAGCAAGAGTCAGTCTAAGCAGCAGAACACGTTACCCATTTCAACTAGGGAAGTTTCCAAACTCAAATTCGAAATGAGATCTTCCATCTTGATTAGCATGGTAGGTAGGCATGAAAGATGAGGCAAAGAATGTTCCGCATCTCTATGAGAGAAGGTTCTCGACGAACCGGGTTCCGACCGAATAGAGCGCGGGATTTTGATCCCCCGTTTAGTGAGTCGTGAAAGCACCTACCTTATGTTTAGACGTATTGGTTTCAGTGAAAAGCCAAATAGAGAGTTTTGCGTGTGCCTGCTTTAGTAAGAGTAAGGAAAAAGCATGAAAAGCGTCCTTGCTTTAACAACGGAAAGCGGTTCAGCTTTAGGTCTCGGTTCAGGTGCCAATTCTCTCTTATCTCCTTCATGCAATCTTTCCCGCATCTTGCGAGAAGGGAACAAAGTAGCAGATTCGCTGGCATCCTTTGCTCACGCTCATAGGGACAACATGGTGTTCTACTCAGAAGATCAGTTTCCCACTTGCTGCAAAAATCATCTGCTTCATGATGCTTTGGGCTTATATAGCTTCCGACCATCATAGGTCTTTTAGCTCTTTTCTTTACAAGTGGACAATCGAGTGGTTGTACCAGCCAAAAGTCATCTACGTAAAAGGCTGACTTGGTTGAAGTCCACCTCCTTCGTTAAGGTGATTAAAAAAATCCAGATCATAAAAATACAAAAAATAAAATATTTTTTTTATAGGATGCTAGTAAGGATGAACATGACGAGGTCTTATTTCATTACTTTTTTTTTATTGAAATTCAAGCATATCTATCTCAAGCTTGTGGAAATTTTATCTTCAAATAACATTTGAAGGAGTGGTTCTAGGATTTCAGCAAATCCGGTCTGGTCCGGGTAAAAACCGGTTTTCGACCGGCTTATTTAAAAAAAAAAATTGAATTCTTTGAAATTTTTTAAACAAACATATCTTATTCGTTTTAAGTCGGATTAACATGCGGTTTATTCCAACTTGTAATTTAGAGTTTGTAGATGATTTTATACTATAATTTTGTTGTTTTTTTTATATTATATTCGATGAGTTGCAATCCTAATTCAAAGACGAGGTATCAAAGCTGAAATATTTCAACTTTTCAACAAAAATTTAAACTTTTGTATTTTGTGAAGTTCTTTAAACAAACATATCTCATTTGTTTTAAGTCGGATTGACATGCAGTTTTTTTCAATGTTTAATTTAAAGTTTGTAGATGATTTTAGACTATAATTTTGTTGTTTTTGATGTTATATTCGATGAGTTACAATCCTTCAAAGATGAGATATCAAAGCTGAAATATTTCAGCTTTTCAGCAAGAAATTTAAATTTTTGTATTCTGTGAGTTCTTTAATTAAAAATATCTCATTCATTTTAAGTTAGATTGACATGCGGTTTTTTCCAATATATAATTTAAAATTTGTAGATGATTTTAGATTATAATTTTGTTGTTTTTGGTGTTATATTCGATGAGTTACAATCATTCAAAGATGAGATATCAAAGCTGAAATATTTCATCTTTTCAGCAAAAAAATTTATCTTTTATATTCTGTAAAATTCTTTAAACAAACATATCTTATTTGTTTTAAGTCGAATTGACATGCAATTTTTCTAACGTGTAATTTAGTGATTGTAGATGAGTTTAGACTATAATTTTGTTGTTTCTCATGTTATATTCAATGATTTACAATCCTTCAAACAAATGGTATAAAGTATAAACAATCAAAGTTTGATCGGTTCAAATGACACAAGAAACAGAAATATATTCATTTTTACGAGTTGTAACTTATCAAACCCAAAAAGTATTCATTTTAACGAGTTGTAACATATCAAACCCAACAACATATTCGTTTTAACGAGTTGTATCAAACCCAAAAACGCGTTTTAACAAGTTGTACCGTATGCATTTAAAGTTGTATCAATCCAAATGCTGGACCGGTAAGTCTCATCCGGTCCGGTCCACTGTCCATAATATTCTCCGAAACCGGTCCGATCCAGTTCGGTCTGGTCTAGTCCAAATGCTCACCCCTACCCAAGAAATAACTTAAACCCTAATAATTAGTTAAGCCTTTACCACCATTATCTTCTTCCACCTTAAGATTTACGACATTTGTAAAGAGATTAAAATGAGGACAAAAAGAGAAAAAAAGTCCCGCCAAAAATGGTTCTTTTCCCACCTTTGGCTCGACGGAGTGGGCATCGGCACAACTCAGTACGCCGAACACCAAGCCATGTCTTCGGCGAGCTTGGCGAGGCGAGGCAACTCGGTGAGAATCTACCGATAACAGAGAAGGAAATTAATATAATTTTTTTTACTAGTTATTCCACTTTCTTATTTTCAAAAAAAAAAAAAACTGATTTACAAAAAATTACACCCTTTTTAAAAGAAAACTGTTTTTTTTTTTTTTTTTTTTCGAATTTTCCAATTTTAAACACTCTATCTTTCACTATAAATAACAACATCAATCTTCATTATTCACCACATTCAAACCTTTTTCATTTTACTCTCCTAATCCTCTTATTTTCCATCTTCTTTAGAACTTCCTTACTAAAAATGGCTCATGTTTGATCACCTGAAAAAGAAATGTTATTGGCTCGTTCATGTGTTGATGTAACAGAAGACCCAATCAACATTAACCTTCCTACGACTGCTTTTTGTAAGAGAGTCGCTGAAAAATACAACTACCAAGCCGTTGTACCTCGAAGTCAAGATCAAATATTCTCCAAATTGATACATGCAAGCATGTCAACCCATGCCTTGTAAATGACAAAATGTTGAAGCAGTTTGACAAATGTTAGGTGGTGCATACTAGACTGTGGCAAGTGTGTCATCACTCCCTCCAACCTTAGGGTTTATGGCATTCATATAAACAACAAAACAAATACAATCCCTAACAAATTCATCAACCTCCCTGGCTATGATTTTTATTAATATTTTAAATATTTTTTATATTTCAATTAGAATGGGGTTATATATATATATATATATATATATATATATATATATATATATATATATATATATATATATATATACCACACCACTTTTTTCTACAACTTTCCTAATTAAAACCTTGAAACTATGAAAACAACTTATCAGATATCAATGAAAGAACAAAAAATTGTAAGTTATATTTACCAACCACTATCTCAAATCCAATGCATGTTCCATGCTCTCTGAATATTGGAAAAAAGAAAAAGTCAAATTACACATAATGGCCAAAATAGATAGCAAAAGAAGAGATAAACAAACCTACTTTTATTTCAACTAGAGTCTTCTTCTACCACTAGATGGTTTTTTGTTGTAGAAACGAATCTTAACTACAAGAAAAGTAATGGAAGTTCACATGGTATGCATTTCATCCAGGCTCAAATAGATCCAAGCACTCAAAACACAAACAAATTCAACTTTGGTGGATTGAATTTTGTTCAACATTTAATCAAACACATGGTATGCATTACAACAAACAATACATTTAGATGATTAAACATAAAAGAAATCGAGGTGCATCATTATGTGCATCAGGGGGTAAAAAACAATGGTTCTACATGCATGCTAGAGAAGATAACTTAAAGGAGAAAAACCACAGCAGGGAAAAAACACTCAAAGAGGAAAAAAACAATTGAATGTGAGACTTATACGTGCAGATTGAAAATGATTGAAGGTTATGAGCCGACGACTTGAGATTAATTGAAAGGAGTAGGTGGCGACGAACCCTACTGAAGGTGAGATCATACCTAAAGTTCGAACATTAGGTATCCCCGATATCGTTTGGGGTGAGGCAAAACTTTGACTCAATTTCGTTGGCGAAAAAGAGGAACTTTAAATGGGAAGACTCCAATTTATGCTTGGAGGGAAATGAATTTTCATGGTATTAGAAATTTTATGATGGAAGCCTAAAAGAATCAGTTCATCGGGTTATATCATATATGCCTAATTTTTCACAAACTCTGAACATTACACATTTTGGAATAATATAAAACTAATTATTTCTTTTGTGGCATATGAAAAGTGTCATTAAACACATAATAAGTGGCAAAAAAATTAAATGTCACTAAAAGTGTGTGCCATTGAATAACATTTTGTTTGTAGTGGGGGACGCGCCCCCTTCGGGGTTCGAAGGGGCAATGCCCCTTGGCGGCTGAAGATTGAGTAGATATACTAGTAATCCTAGTACTCAACATTGGCATGCTATTCAAAAAGTGTTCAAGTATCTTAAAGAAACTGTAGATTACCATTTAGCTAAATAAAAAACTCTAATGTAATAGTTGCGGTTGGGAAGTCAAAAACCTTACTTTAGTTGTATACCAAAGTTAAACACTCTAAGTTGATATCAAAGTCAAAATCTCAAAAGATGGAAAATGAATTGATTTATTTCTCATTTTTTTTATTATATGTATTCACCAACAAAGAGAAATGTAATCAATTTCATTTCTCTCCTTCCAATTTTATGTACCAAATATGAGGTATTAAACTAGTAATACCTTGATGCTCAAGACCAAACAAAAGATTTTATTGCTATATATCTCTATCTAAACTAACGAATGCATGTCCTTATTTATACTAATGAAAGCAGTAACCTAAACCAATACGTAATACTTGTTAAGCAAGCAGACAACTTCCTAATCTAAATCAAATACTTAAAATAAAAAGGTTTTTCCCAAAATACCCGTGCACTCATATATCTGATTAACCCAACAATCATCCCCTTAATCGGAATGGCCATACCTCTCGTTCGCTACAACATTTAATCACCTTTTCGAACCATCCTGACTTTTTTTCGGACACCCGACCTCCATCTTGGCCACATCCAAAGTCTTCTTTCAATACATTTGATTGTTCAAAACACATATGACATGTACCATGGCATCACGTTGGGCACGTTCATTACCATCTAGACTTTTCCCGAATTCACGAACTCTCCCCGGCCAAATCCAAAGTCATCCGATTTGAACGTCCACCGCCATAATGTTTACATCGTGTTGTTTCTCCAATCTCTTTGTTTGTTTCGATTACCATTATTCAAAGAGGCATCTCCGCTGACTAAAAAAACAAAGCCACATGCTTTACCGTTTTTTTTTCAATCTGGCAAACAACTGAATCTAAAGCTATCTGCTTTGACGGATCCTTCCCGCATGCTTTTCACACACCTACATCGGTATCCCCTTATCACGAACAAATCGATCAAGAACTATGCAACCCCTTTGACTTTTTTGCCTTCTGATTTCAACTGATCAACATCCTATTATCTCTTTTCACCACCCCGACCTCTTTAATCAAGCTTGTTCCGAGACCACTTTTCCACCGAACAACAAGACAAGGTCACGGCCACCTTTATCGTCTTCGTCACCTGCAAAACGAACCGAATCAAAGTCACCCGCTTTGACGTCTTCGCGTCCGTTTATTCCACGCCCCCGGTTAGTCTCTCTCTACCTTAGAACAAGCCCAATCAAGAAAAATTGGGTCTGTTGTCGAGATGCTTCGACTCGCGCTCAAAAACAATCCACACCCCTTAAGCCGAACCTGGTTCCCACTGCGTGTGCCCCGCAGCAAAGGGCTACAGTTTTCTTGAAACTGACTCTCAAATCGACACCGTCCTATGCCTTCACAAGCCCTAGGCTCATATGCCAAGTGTGAGATATTAAACTGGTAATACCTTGATGCCCAAGACCAAACAAAAGATTTTATTGCTATATATCTCTATCTAAACTAATCTAATGAATACATGTCCGTATTTATATTAATGAAAGCAGTAGCCTAAACCAATACGTAATACTTGTTAAACAAACAGACAACTTCCTAAAAAGGTTTTTCCCCAAATACCCCTGCACTCATATATCCAATTAACCCAACACCAAATATATGGGTGTTGTAGTTTGTTTAACACACTTTCTAGAACTCTAAAAAAAAAGCCATTAGATGTCATTTTTTTGTTCATTTGATCAATTCATATACACTCGTTCCCTTTTGGGGGATTTCAGCCCAATTGTAACCACTTCACATCATCAATTTTACAAAATCAATATTGTTTCTATGTGGTCTTTCGGTTGGTTTCCACTCAAATCTTCTTGTGTTGTTCGTGTATTGATTGTTTGAGTTCCAAGTATCCATAGCCTAAAACATTTTTCATGAGTGCTGCCGTTCTAAAAAAGATATATGTCTTGAATGCTAACTCCAACAATTATATATAATGGTTGTGTTGGCTATGACGTCGAAGTCGTATAGGTTTATGCATGCGTTTATTATAATTAGTGTGTGTGTATGAGACTACTAGCTATGTAGCTAGCATTGCAAATGGAGATGCGAGAGGAGTGGCTCTTTCTAAATGGATTAATGGAATATCTTAGACGGCAACCGGCCGGCCTCTTCTATTTAAAAAAAATTCTTTGGTCTTTACACCAAACAACATCAAATGTTGTCTCGTTCTTTATGTAGAACAAAAAGAATAATAAACAAAACCAAAATGATTACGATACCAGTGGCTTAGCAATGACCACAAACACGAAGAAGGCAATGCAATTGCCGCCCATCTATAATCTCTTACTTTTCAACAGTCAGGATTCTTTTATGAATAATGATCAGACGGCTATTAAGGTACCCTTCAACATAAGCTTTGCTAAGAGCTGACCAGGTTCCAACAGCAACTGGACAAATAAAAGGAACAACATAGTTTTGAACAACAGTTTATCCTTTCCTCAAACCTCTTCTATGTACGTTCCATTTCAATCAGGAAACTCCCTGTTGTTCAATGATGTTTCACCAAATTCAAAATGATAGAGCTTCAAATTTCCTGTTTCATCTGTTGATCTTATTGTTGTTTCTTATGACCAACGTGAACTCAGTTTCATTCAATTTTACAAGCTTTCAACCCAACAACCAGATGATTGTATACCAAGGGGATGCGTTTGCATCGAGTGGGATTCAAGTGACCAAGAATCAGCGTGACAAGTCGCTCAAGAACAGCGTTGGGAGAGCTTTGTACTGGGAGCCTGTTCAAATATGGGACAAGAAAACCCGAAAGCTAACAGATTTCATGACCCATTTTTCCTTCTCGATGAATGCACTTAATTCTTCTGAATATGGTGATGGGTTATCTTTCATGCTCATGCCATTTGAACCAGAGATTCCTCAGGGTTCATTTGGTGGGTATCTTGGCCTATTCAGTCCGGCTTCTGCTTTCAACTCCTCCAACAACTCCGTAGTTGCAGTTGAGTTTGATTCGTTTAAGAATCCATGGGATCCTAGTGACAACCATGTGGGAATCAATGTCAACTCAATTATCTCCGTGGCAAATCTTTCATGGGATAGTAGCATCAAGGATGGAAAGGTTGCAAATGCATGGGTGAGTTATAATTCTAGTACATATAACCTAAGTGTCTTTCTATCATATGAAGACAACCCAATATTTGGTGGGAACTGTAGCCTTTGGTATGTTGTTGATCTAAGGGAAGTTCTACCCGAATCGGTTCGTATTGGTTTTTCGGCTGGAACCGGGGACTGGATTGAAACACACACCGTTTACTCTTGGTCATTTAGTTCTAATTTGGATAAAACTCAAGTGAAAAAGAACATATGGTTGACTACTGGTTTAGCCATGGGTTCAGGTGCATTGAGCCTTGTGGTTGGGTTCTTCTGGTTCTTTTGCTGGAAGAAGCGATCCACATTGAGAAAAAAAGAAGATGTCTCTATACAATATGACTTCGGAAACAACATGGGGCCAAAGCAATACTCATTTCGCGAACTTAGTAAGGCAACTGATGGGTTCTCAGAAGAACGGAAGCTTGGTGAAGGTGGTTTTGGAGGTGTTTACAAGGGCGTACTATTGAGTGGTGTAAACTCACTAGTTGCAGTCAAGCGGGTAGCAAGTGGATCAAAGCAAGGGAAGAAAGAGTATGTATCTGAAGTAAAGATAATTAGTCGATTAAGGCACAGGAACTTGGTGCAACTCATAGGCTGGTGCCACGAACAAGGTGATTTCCTTCTTGTTTACGAGTTTATGCCTAATGGAAGCCTTGATTCCCATCTGTTCTACTCAAAATCGATGCTTAGTGCGTCCATCAGATACAAAATAGCCATGGGAGTTGCTTCAGCCTTGCTTTATCTCCATGAAGAATGGGAACAATGTGTGGTGCATAGGGATATCAAGTCCAGTAATATAATGCTAGATTCAAGTTACAATGCAAAGTTAGGAGACTTCGGACTTGCACGATTCGTGGATCATGATCTTGGCTCTCAGACCACTGTTATAGCCGGAACAATGGGTTACTTGGCCCCGGAATGTCTGATGACAGGCAAAGCAAGTAGAGAGTCCGATGTGTATAGCTTCGGGGTTGTTGCGTTAGAAATCGCGTGTGGAAGAAAACCCATTGACACGAAGGTTGAACCTAGTAAACAAAGGTTGGTAGAATGGATTTGGAGTCTTTATGGTGAAGGGAAACTGTTCGAAGGCGTAGACGAGAGGTTAAATGGTGAATTTGACCAGAGGGAATTGGAGTGCTTGATGGTGGTTGGTTTGTGGTGTAGTCATCCGGATAGTAGCAGTCGGCCGTCGATAAAACAAGCCATAAGCGTGTTAAATTTTGAAGCTCCTTTGCCTAGCCTGCCGGCTAAACATCCGGTGCCTGTCTACTATGCACCTCCGATGAGTATGTGTAGGTTCACGTATACGTCTTCAGTTGGTCTTAGCACCACGGTGTCAGAGAGGAAAGAGTCTGTGAGCAGTTGTGGCTCAGCAGGATCCTCAAAAGCGCTCTTGGAAATGGGCAACAGGGGCTTGTAAGTTGTCCCATCGACATGCTAATGTCGTAAGATATAGTTTCATGAACAGTTTTTTTTTGTTTTCTTTAATATTAATCCATGATGTAGTTTACATTGATGGAGTATTATATATATGTTATTAGCATGAGTTACTTTATACGGAAAATGAGATATAAGCCCAACCATTTTAGTAAACTGTTAAAAAAATCTTAATTATGTTTTGTTTATTTAAAAAAACCCAACCAACTTAATCTTGTGTAAGTTAGTTGGGTTTTTTTTGACAAAATGTTAGCTATGTTGGGTTTTCTTGAACATATAAGACATAATTGAAATTTTTAAACAGTTTGAAAATTTTGTTAGTCTTTTTCCTTTTGTTTATATGTAAATTTTGGATGGCTTTGAATATATCCTTTTTATTTTATTACTCTTTAATACGTGTATAAGAACTAGAACACATGTTGATTCTTCCCTCAAAGGAAACATAAAGAAATTACAAAGTCTTTATAGCATAACATGGAAACTCTTTCAGTAATTTAATATACCAAAATTGAATATTGCCTCTGAATTATTCATTGATAATTGAAAAGCCTCGGGGGCTATATAAGAACATCGGCGTCGGAGAACTTGAGGACATCACTTCCTTTAATGTGACTAACATACCAAACAAAATCAGGAAATTGTTAGTGATTTTAGTGTCATCATGTCATTTTAGGTAACTCGAACTAACATGTGAGGTAATAGATTTCTTAATTTGTACTCTAAAATATATACGGGTTGGTGTGGAGTGCACGCATGTATAAGATCGAATTAGAAACTGGTTCGACGATTAGTCGGGGGTCCGAGGGCAGCGCCTCTTTGGCGGGGTCCAGGGGCAGTGCCCCTAGCGGGGTCCAAGGGGAAGAGCCCCTACTTGGGGTGATTATAGTAAAACTAACGAAACTCGTTAGTTTTGGTAACCCTAAATCCTCATTAGATCCCGATTATCATGACTTGCTTCCAAAGTAACTAATAACGGCCCAACCCTAATAAAAAAAATCCTAATATTGTTTAATATATCAACGGTTCTTCTTTTTCAGAAGAAGGTTACGATCATTAGTTCTCGTTTTTCATCAAACTCTCACAGAATCTCTCTAGCAAATTGGCTTACGATTTTTGTGCCTAGAATCATAAGTGTCCGCTTGGATCATCCTAGACTTAATTTCTTGCAACCCAGGCATAAGGTAGAAATATCAGTTCGGAAAGTGTTCTCATGATCCAAGTTGGTATCCAGATCTCCACCATAAACCCTATATTTTCCTACAATCAAACTGATAACTTCTGTTCCTCGAGATGGGTGATTCAATCCTTGAGATGACCACTAAGTTTGCAAAGCTGGAGAAGTTCGAAGGTGTTGAATTCAGGCAGTGGAAGAAGAAGATGCACTTCATACTGACTACTTTGAAGGCAACATACGTGCTGATTACTCCTAGACCAGCAGAACCTGAGGAAGGTGATGTTGAGACGATTGAAGAGATAAGAAGGAGACAGAAGCGGGACAATGATGACTACATCTGCAAAGGTCACATTCTGAACGGTATGTCTAATGCTTTATTTGATATCCATAGTGAAGTCTTGTATGCTAAGGAGTTGTGGGACACCCTTGAATTGAAATATATCACCGAGGATGCTTCTAGCAAGAAGTTTCTGGTTAGTGATTTTAATAATTATAAGATGGACGATTCAAGGTTTGTTACTGAACAATACAACGAACTCCTTGGCATATACGGTCAGTTTAAACTGAACCGTATGAATATGGATGAATCCATTGATGTATCAACCATCATTGACAAACTGCCTCCATCCTGGAAAGACTTCAAACATAACTTGAAACATTAAAAGGAGGAATTTTCCTTGGTTCAACTTGCTAGTCACATTCGTATTGAAGAATCTCTTCGTGCAAAGGAAAAAGTGACAAATCAGAAAAAATAAATAAATAAATAAATAACCCAAGGGAAAAGTTGAATCTGGACAACCCTCGGTTCATATGGTTGAAAATAAACCAAGGAACCAGAACCACAATGGACATGGCAAACGCTAGCAGGAACATGTCCCAAGAAACTCCAACAAAAAGAGAAATGATCTGGTTTGTTGGAGGTGCAATCAAGTTGGGCCTTGCAAGCGTGGTTGTCGTGTGAATTTAGGCAACAATGGTGCTGGAAACAGTCCAGCCAATGGGAAAGTGAACGGGTCTTCGGCCCAAGTTAAAGGAGGTCAGTTTTTGACTAACTTTGATAATTCTAATCAGAATTATGTTTATTATGTTTCATTTATCCTTGAATCATTCTATGTGTAGGATGATGATGTTTCTTGGTGGATCCACTCCGGAGCAACAAACCATGTCTGCAAGGATAAACGGATGTTTGAAACATTAACTCCGCTTGAAGATGGGTCGATGCTGAAAATGGGAGACGATTCTTTTATTCCTATTTTTGGTTTAGGTGTCGTGTGTCTTGAGTTTACTTTTGGAAAGAAAATTAGGTTATTTGAGGTT
Source organism: Lactuca serriola (assembly GCF_051521515.1). Taxonomy (NCBI): domain Eukaryota; kingdom Viridiplantae; phylum Streptophyta; class Magnoliopsida; order Asterales; family Asteraceae; genus Lactuca; species Lactuca serriola. The sequence goes on from NC_136409.1 coordinate 157,087,029, forward strand.
TTGTTTGTTCCCAAGATTCGCAAGAATCTTGTTAGCTCTAGCTGTTTGAATTATGATGGTTTTAAACAAGTTATTGAGTCGGATAAGTTTGTTTTGTCTAGGGTGGAATGTTTATTGACTTTGGATATTTAAATAATAGAATGTTTCGTTTGAATATTGGTGACAGATTATTACCTATTCAAAATTCTGCATTTGTATCTTCTGCTTTTAATGTTGATAAATCTGTGCTTTGGCATGTAAGATTAGGTCATGTAAACTTTAGAAAGATGCATGAGATGTCAAAAGATGGATTAATTCTAGCCTTTGATATGACATCTGATAAATGTAAAACATGCATGCTTACAAAAGTAACAAAACAGCCCTTTCCTAGTGTCACTAGAAATTCAGCTATTTTGGAACTTGTACACAGTGACCTGTGTGATTTTCACTCCACTCCTTCTATGGGAAATAAAAAGTATGTAGTCACCTTTATTGATGACTGCATTCAGTTTTGCTATGTGTATTTGTTACATTCTAAGGACGAAGCCTTGGAGAAATTCAAAATATACAAAACTGAGGTGGAATTGCAATTAGGCATTCCGGTTAAACGTCTCAGGACTGATAGGGGTGGTGAATATATGGATCCCATATATTTTCAATGAGTGGGTATCATTCATGAGACCACGCCACCTTACACACCCCAACAAAATGGTATTGTTACACGCAAAAATCGAGTTTTAAAGGAAATGGTAAACTCGATGTTATCATATTCGGGATTGAGTGAAGGATTCTGGGGAGAGGTCATGTTAACGGCCTGCTATTTATTAAATAGGGTTCCAAATAAAGGGAAAAAAACAATCCCATACGAACTTTGGTTCAAGAAAAAGTCTAATTTGAGTTATTTTCAGGTTTGGGGATGTCGGGCAGTTGTAATACTTACCGAGCCCAAAAAGAAAATTTTGGGAGAACATGGAATTGATTGCATATTCTTTGGATATGCTGAACATTCAGGTTTTATCTAATAGAACCTAATGATTTGGTTTCAATTAACACTGTTATTGAATCACGGGATGCAATTTTTGATGAGATGTGGTTTTCATCGATTCAAAGGCCTAAGGATCTGACTTTTGGTGCTAATAAAGAGCAAAATTCAGAAAGTCAAGATGGTGGTATCGTGCAAGAACCACAAGAGCTTCGTAGAAGCAAAAGAGGCCAAATTGTGAAAACTTTCAGATCCAACTTCCAACCGTATTTGGTGGAAGGTTCAAGAGATGAAATTAATCTTGAATACTCTTATTGCTATAGCATTGAAGATGATCCTAAGACATATCAAGAGGCCATGGAGTCTCATGATAGTGTCTTTTGGAAGGAAGCAATTGATGATGAAATGTCATGAATTATTGTGAACAACACATGGGTGTTGTCTAATTTGCCTCCGGGTTCTAAACGTCTTAGTTGCAAATGGATTTTCAAAAAGAAAATGAATGTTAATGGGACTATTGACAAATTCAAAGCCTGGTTAGTTATTCAAGGTTTTAGACAAAAACTCGGTATTGACTATTTTCATACGTATGCTCCAGTTACAAGTATTTCTATTATTAGATTGTTGGTTGCCTTGGCAAGTATCCACAATCTGGTTATTCACCAAATAGATGTGAAAACAGCCTTTTTAAATGGTGATCTTGATGAGGAAGTTGACATGAAACAACTAGAAGGCTTCATTATGCCTGGTAAAGAGCATATGATTTGTAAACTTGTCAAATCTTTGTATGGGCTGAAACAAGCGCCTAAACAATGGCATCAAAAATTTGATGAGGTGATTTTGTCTTTTGTTTTCAAGACAAACCAATGTTACAAATGTTGTTATAGTAGATTTGATGATGCTACTAGAGCTGGAGTGATCATTTGCTTATTTGTAGATGACATGTTGATTTTTGGTACCGACCAAAATCAAGTGGATGAAACAAAGAAATTGTTATCATCCAAGTTTTCCATGAAAGATTTAGGAGAGGCTGATGTAATCCTTGGAATAAGAATTAAGAGGATGAACAAAGGATTGGTAATGACTCAAAGTCATTATATTGAGAAATTTCTCAAGCAGTTTAATTTTACCGATTGTTCTCTTGTGAGTACTCATATGGATCCAAGTGTGAAATTAATGTAAAATAATGGTATTCCCCATTTCACAGTTGGAATACTCTAAGGCTATTGGTAGCTTGATGTATGCTATAAAAAGTACCGAACCTGATATTTCTTTTGTTGTGGGTAAGTTGAGCAGGTATACTAGTAATCCTAGTGCTCAACATTGGCAAGAAGTGAATAGAGTGTTCAAGTATCTCAAGGGAACCATTGATTATGGCTTGAGTTATTTGGGAAGTCCTTTGGTTTTAGAATGTCATTTGGATGCAAGTTGAATACCCAACATGGAGGATGATTCCTTTGGTTTTAGAATGTCATTTGTAAATGTATGATACTAAGTTGAAATTCAATCGTTACGATATTTTCATTATGTACTGGTTTGGTTTGTTTTGATAAGGTTATGTTTGTTCAAGGGTTACACTAAAATGGGGGAGGATTGTTGGTGATTTTAGTGTCACCATGTCATTTTATGTAACTGGAACTAACATGTAAGCTAAGAGGCTTCTTAATTTGTACTCTACTATATGTACGGGTTGGTGCGGAGTGCACACATGTATAAGATCCAATTAGAAACTGGTTCGACGACTAGTAGGGGATCCGATGTGGCGCCCTTAGGTCCAGGGTTTCCAAAGGGCCAGCGCCCTTTTGGTGGGGTCTAGGGGCAGCGCCCCTTGCGGGGTCTAAAGGGCAGAACCCCTGCGGGGTTTGGGGCAGCACCCCAAAACCTCACCGAATTTTACATATGGGAACATAGTGAAAAATTCAATTTCTTGAGGGTGATTATGGTAAAACTAATGAAACTCGTTAGTTTTGGTAACCCTAAATCGTCATTAGATCCGGATTATCATGACTTGCTTCCAAAGCAACTAGTGACGGCCCAACCCTAATAAAACCCTAATCTCGTTTAATATATGAACAATTATTCTTTTTCAGAAGAAGGTTACGATCATTAGTTCTCATTTTTCATCAAACTCTCACATAGTCTCTCTACCAAATTTGTTTACGATTTATGTAACGCCCCGATTCTCAGGTATTATTTTAAATAAAAATTTCTTGGTTTTGGCCCTACTCGACGAGTTGGTAGCCCTACTCGTCGAGTAGACGCGGGTGGGATCGCGAATTAAGTGAGCTACTCGGCGAGTCCTTTGTGGGACTCGGCGAGTAGGAGTTGGAAGGATAAACCCTAATTTTCGGGGTTTGCACCCCTATGTAAAGAAGCTCAAGCCTCTTTCAGTCCCTTTGCAGCCCCCTTTGCATCTCTAACTCGTATGTGTGTGTGGCCATTGTGTTTTGAAGCTTTGAGAGAAGATTTTGGTGTGGGAGCTTGGGGAAAGCAAGTGATTGAGGCAAGAAGCTGGGAGGAAATCCGAATCTACTTCTGTGAGCATCTCTTGGGAAGGTATTAAGCTATTACCCTCGTTTATTTCAGTCTAGACCTCCCTTTTTGAGTGAGCTTTAGGGTTTTTATAAGGATATCAAGTTGGTATGACAAGTTATGGGCTAGATCTGAAGTTGTAACTTCAGATCTGGACCCTCTTTGGATTATAGAAGCATAAAGTTCCAGCTTTGGTCGAGATTAAGGTTCCCTTGGTCCATGAAGACCCATTAAGAGCTTGGTTTTGGCATTAAGAGCTTTTAAAGTAATGCATGTACGTAAAGTTTGCAACTTTACGTGATAAGTATGCTCTAGGAACCTAGATCTGTGAATTTGAGCCGCTGCATGGCTCAAAATAGGCCTGTATGGAAAAAGGACTGGATGAACTCGACGAGTTGGATGAGAAACGTGGCGAGTCGCATGAAGATGGCCATGAACTCGACGAGTTGGATGAACAACTCGGCGAGTCCGATGAAGATTACCATAAACTCGACGAGTTGAAGAACAACTTGGCGAGTCCGATGAGTTTTAACCAAGAACATGTTCACGTGTATATACGTCGAGTTGCAAGGAGGGAACTCGATGGGTGGCCTTAAGGTTTGATCGGGATTCAAAGGAACTCGACGAGTCACGTCGATGACTCGGCGAGTTTGTTTGTGCCTCAAGGGACTCGGCGAGTAGCTGGGTGTACTTGACGAGTTGAGGTCAACATGGATTGTTAACCTTGACTGAGGACTTTGACCTTGATCAGGGGTTGACTATTGGGTTATGGAGTACCTTATAAGGTTAAGGAGTTATGAGTATGTTGAACTATGATTATAGGTGGTGGAGCCTGTGTCGAGTGATCCGAGAGTTGGAGTTTACCTTTCGAGTCGACATCTGTGAGGTGAGTTATCCTCACTATATCGATAGGGTCTACGACACCAAGGCCGACCCTTTAATTATTATAGTTATGGTATGCTACATGTGATTACGATCTACTTGATTGGAATCAGGGTACACAGTATGTTATGTTTTATGATCCGTAGGGATTGGTATGTTAGTGACCTGCCAGGTCAGTGTTCTAGAGAACTTCGTGATTGATGATCTGTAAGATAGATATGCTTGATGTTTGTATATGTCGTATATGATAGTTATACGCACATGGTTATCTGCTTGTTGGTTGGGTTGAGGCGGTCCTGCTCTGTGCTGAAGGCCAACATACCCTATGAGTGGTCCGGGGAGACTGTAGGCCCACGTGGCGGACCAGTCATGCCGAAGGCTCGGGATAAATCTAGATAGACTGTAGGCCCAGTAGGGTGGACCAGTCAGGCCGATGGGCCAGTATGCATGTTGACTGATTGATTGTTATTGATATGGTTTCTGTCAGTATGGTATTGGTATTTTGGGGGTAGCTCACTAAGCCCTTGGGCTTACAGTTTTCAGTTATGGTTTCAGGTACTTCAGGAGACCGTGAGAAGGCGAAGGCGTGACCGTACCGCTCCTCATCCTTGTGATTTTTTTGGGACACTCTGATGATAACTGATTTGGAAATGTTTTGTAAACAATTACTAGTTGTTTTCTTTTGTTGATATTAAAAGTTTAAATTTGGCGTAAATTCTTTTGGATGTTACAAGTTGGTATCAGAGCCTTGGTTTGAGTGAATTGGAGGAACACTTGTGTGAATCCAGTCTCAAATCAAGGAGATTTTCGGAAAATAAGTTTTAAAAAGGTTTTCAAAATAAAGGATGGAGGATGCAGAGGGTACGATCAGCCGGAACCTGTAAGTAAGGCCCAAAATACCATATAGTTATTTGATATTCTGATATGTTAGAACATCATGCTAGAGCTAGGCTAGGGATCTCCAGGAATCGCTTGATCGATGTCACACCCCAAAACCGAGAACGGTGGAAACGTTCTGGGGCGGAGGACGTCATGTATAATATCAACAACAATGTAAAGTAGTAAACAAGCAACAACATCATCCATTGCATTAATAAAATAATTATTATACAATTGTATTCTGTCAAATTTTGATAAACACTAAAGCATAAATCAAAATGAAAGATAAGTCTTGAACAAGCTCCATCTTCCTTTCTCCTTGCATCGGTACCTGTCTAAGATGACCTGAGGATACAAGTAATTTTGAAAGCGAGTATCAGCTTTAAAGCTGGTGAGTTCAAAAGTATATAAGTGTCATTGCCTTGTTTGTGAAAAGCTGTTATGAAAGCCATGTAAACCTTTAAATGAAAATGTTGTGTTAAGTATGAAATCCCTAGAAAAACCCTTATTTTCTATAAGTATGAAATGTAGTCTTCTACCAAGACCCGAATGTTATGTACGTATGAAGTGTAGTCTTCTACCAAGACTCGAATGTTCTGTTTGTAAAATGATAGTTTTTCCTTTGTATTGACTAGTACTAAAAGTGCTTAGTCTAACTCATCGTTTATGTGAATGTATCACAAAATAAAGTAAATAGGAAATGTACTACTGTAAGTGTTGTCACTGGGTACTAGGACCAACACATCATCGCATTAAGCGAAATGTATAACCTAATGAACATCCGAAGATTGTCCAATTGTCCTCTGTAGCAGCAGCAGGTGGGTGGAAGGGTTAGTCCCAAATCGATCTTCCTAATATAAGTAGTAACCTTAGACCTCCGTAGATGGTCATCGACCACTGGTGCTAATCAGTGGGGTTCGGAATGGTAAGTCCCGCCTAGATATCCCATTGAACCGGGATAGGAAAGATAATTTACACATAAAGTACTAATAAATTATCCTCTTAGTTCTAAGTACAAGTATCCAGGTAAGTATATATGAACATATTCATGTATCAGGTAAGCATCTGTAAGTACTCATGTATCAGGAAATGTACTAGTATAGACTCATGAATGAACTGACTCTTGTGTGATTCCTTGTAATAGAACTAATGTTTGATATCTTCAAATTATACCTATGATAATCTACTGTAATATAACTGGATGATCATGTAGGTTTATACACTCTTACTACTCAAGGGTGTGGGAAACTAAATGAAAGATGTAAACTATAAACTCAATACATATATAAGAATATAAGTGTATGTGCATAGTTTAGTTCAAGAATGAAAAATGGTTTTTGTAAAACAGTTCATGGGTTTTGAACAATAAATAACAATGACTTGATGTCATTTGAATACCCATTTCAAAAGTAAAACATTTGGTAACAATGTGCTGTTAGGATGTAAAACCATTTCATGCATCACATTTTGTAGCATGTGAAATCTGTTAAATGACAAACACAGTTATAAAATACATATCAATGATTTAATAACGTGTTTGTTTGTACTTGTATCCCCCCCCATTAAAGCATTTAAACTCATTTAAAACATTGATTAGGGGTATGAACTCACTTGATTGAAGTGGTTGATTTGAAATAGTCGAGAGAAGAATCGAGCAGAACTTCGACAGGAAGAGTTGAAAACGTGGGAAAATCTCGGGAATCTCGGGAATCTCGAGAACACAAAACCTTCCTTCGGGACTTGAAGGTGAAAACCGGGGCTTTGGGAGGGTCTCGGGGGCTTAAACGCAGAGTTTCGGCGCGAGAAAGAAAGGAACTGAGCAATGGAACTCGGAGCCCTTGAAAATCTATTTATAGGGGCATTTCTGGGGTGTGCCACGTCGTGGCAACCTTTTTCCACGTCGTGGGCTTGGTCGTCACTGCATGCGTCATCCCAAGTTGCATCTGGGGGCCTCCTGGAGGTGTCAGGAGATTTGCCACGTCGTGGCACTGCTTGCCACGACGTGGTCTCTGACAGCCTCGAATATCGGGTCTCGAACTTGTAAAATCCGTAACTTTCGCATACGAGCTCCGTTTTCGACGTTCTTTATATGCACGCGTAGCTAAAAATATGATCTACAACTCTCGTTTAGACTTCATTGGCAAATTTTGACTTTATTTTTAATTATTTATTTTTAACGGGCCGGGACACGAAAAGTCCGTTAAAAATCCATAACTTCTTCATCCGGTGTCCGTTTTCGTCAGACTTTTCGCCGTTGCGCTACTAATGTTGAGACCTTAGATTCTCATTTAGGTTGTTTTGGTCAAAAGTATCTCGAGCTCTATTTCGAGTTTTTAGCTGTCTACTGCTATACTCGAATCTTGGAAAAATCATAACTTTCTCATACGAAGCCAGATTTGGACGTTCTTTTTATGTACGCTCACGGTTTGAGGTTATCTATAACTCTCATTTAGATACTTAAGGCTAAAAACTATTGTATTGAAACTTTGCGTTTTTCGTTTAATCGGTGTTGCCGGTTTTGCCGAGAATCTTCGGTTGGTCATAACTTCTTCGTTATAACTCGAATTTTAGGGTTCTTTATATGTTTTGCCGAGAATCTTCGGTTGGTCATAACTTCTTCGATAGAATCTGGCGAAAAACTGTTGGCGTCTCTGGTGTCGATAAATGCTCAACGGTTTTGACAAATTGAAAGAGTAATCAAAATTTCCCACATTACTAACAGTGTGTCCTAGAAATTTGACTCTTCAATTTCAAAACTCGTGCCTAGAGAACTTTGCTAAAGTTCCTCTGTAGGAATGTTACCATGGGCTTTCTTCTTACTACGAGGGTAGATAAGTAAGTCATTACATGGGGAAATGACGAACTGATCCCAGTAAGAAAGACGTAACTCTATTTATTTAGCTCATGAAAACTATGGGCGTATTGGTCCTATCCGAAAGGTATCACTACGAACTCGAAGTGTCCGCATCGAGTTCAGGAGATAGTCTTCCGGACATCCTCCCCTAACACTCGAACTGGTGATATTCTGATTCCAGATCCATTCCTGGAAGTAGTTTCTTTCCTTGCGTTTGCTCAACCATTTTGTTTATGCGAGGCAGAGATAACGATTTCTATGAAAATCTTGACGGAGTCCTCGATATCCGAGGCACATACGTTGCAATCCGTCGATCTCCACGAGAATATGACCGGGGTTCTCTAGGGTGAGAATCCTAGTCTTCTAATTCTCTTTCTGTGTAGTTCGTCAAGCGGTTTGTACTGTTCTGGTATCTCCGAGGGAGTTTAAACTATAGGGCGATCTGTTTACGGGAGTCGTACTGGGTTCTAAGTTTGTTCACATGACGATGTGATTACTCGTAGGCTCAAGCAGTTCTCCGTCCTGAAGTTCATATTAGAATTCATACATGGTTTCACAATCACAACTTCGGGTATACGAGTCGTATATAATTAAGATTGAAAAGGTAGTCGAATAACTGATTCCTCTTTAAGCTCACATCCCATCGGGGAAAAAGAAGTTAAAGTGGAATCATCAATTCTAAATCTGTAGAAGCTTGATTATATATAACTCTTACGTATGCCTTCCTCAGTGATAGATCAATCGCATAAATCCTTGGATTGAACTTGACGTACTGTACGAGTGGTACTTCGAGGATTTCTTCGGAAAGAAAATAACTAAGAGGTACTCCTGGCATGAGTACTTCGGCGTTCTGACATGACGGTTTCGCTAGAAAAGTGATCTAGAAGAAAGAGATGTACGCATGAAGCTGTTTTTGTGAGGATCAAATTGAATCGAGTCATATGATAATGTCGGAATCATACTGAAGCTTAAAGACATTAGATTTGAACATAAGACGTTTACAGACGAAGCACAACCGTGCAACCATGAACAGAGTTACAGTACTTTAGATTTACCAAAAGACTAATGCTGCGAATAAGATATACTACAAAAGACAAGTATACGCAGCACGAGAATTCCTGTACAGATAGGATCTCGCAAAAGGTAAGACTCTAGTTGCACCAGTTATAGATAGTTTATAAGTCTGTTACAATGAAACGCCTAAATTACATTAACGTGGTTCCGGAGTAGGCTCTCCTGCAGCTGTGATCCTGAGAATTTAGATTGTTCATGTAAAGAGTACGACGATGTTCTCGAAAGTTTGACCTACATCCCTATGATGCAGTCCTAGTACAGAATGAAAGTATGTTCGCAAAGGTTTGACCTACATCCCTATGATGCAGTCCTAGTAATGAGTAGAGGTAAGTTCGTAGAATGGTCTCAAGACGTTTGTTGTACAAGTTGAGGTATCGTGGGTTGGTGAATAACAAAATCCAATCACTGAAAGAGACTTGGAAATGTCTCCGTATCTAACTTGCTATGGTCCAATGACTTAACTAAGGCAGGTTTCAGATAGACTCATATGAGAGTATGATAGGAGTACTTGAATGAAGGAAGTGACACAAAAGTTAGCCGGCTGTCAATATCTTGGATATTTACGACGTAAAGGTTTAGGAAAATGACCTTGTAAAGGTCTTACATCATATCCACAGGAGATAGCTCCTGACAGCATAAAGACCTAACTAAAGTACTTACGGTACAAGACAATTTCATAGAAAATGCCACATCAGGCATAGACAGAAAAATACGATTCCTCTTTATAAGGAAATAAAGTAAAGTGTCTACTACTGGCGACGGTCATCCCTCTGGTGAATGCTTAGTTCAGCCAATTGACGTTCCATGTCACGTAGGTGTCTTTCGCACACCATCTGGTGTACTCGGAGCTCTATGACTTCGGCTCGTGATTCAGCCAGTGCTTGCAATAGGGTTTCATGGTTTCTCACTGATCTCTCGTGAGCATCCTCTAGATGAATGGTGTGGAGGGTATGCATTCTAGTATAGGCGACTACTTCTGTAATCTGATGTAGAGCTGTCCTGCCTTGAATCTCATTTCAGGCCTCTCTGTGGACCAAGATTGGCAAGACTCTATCTGCTGAACCCCCATTGCTCAAGTCGTAAAAGCTTCGGTCGTTATCAAATAGCATAAACTGATCTTGTCCTTGGCTCCCTGTTTCCAAGCATTCCACTCACTCAGGGTCTGGCCATGAAAAGCCGGAAGAGGGTTAGGAATTGGAAAGGAGCTGCTTGGGGTAGGTTCTCAACCTCTGGTTCGGAGTTAGCATCATACGAAAAGTCTTCATCACGGTGATCATCCAAGGGGATAGGATGATCATTCTCTGGTTCTTCTCCAAACCAACCAGCTATAACTTCATTCGGAAGATACTGGTTGTCAAGGGGATGGAGTCCAACTATGATTTCTATGCGAGAATTTAGGGTAAGTGGATAATTATTAGACGAACTATCTAGATAATTATTTAGAAAACCCTCATTAGTTACATCGCTATTTGTGAAGTGCATACCAGCTATGTGTAATCTAAACAGGATAGACCTTTGAATAAGTGACCTTATTTCCAAATTCACACAGAATAGGGGTAAGGCATAATTATCACTGATTCTAAGTCTATAACATCCTAATTACATGTAGCCTTAGTGTATCCACTTAGCAACTATCAACTTAGTAATGAGGATCCCGTTTTAATTCTCAAGTATAAAGTACTTATAGTAACACCAAATATTCCTATAGTATTTTAATTTTTAATGTTATGTTCTCTTGTTCTCATTGTGGTAGGGTTGGTAAGATTTTAGCATTGTTGCAACCACACACTTAAACTTAGGCACATGCTAGTCAACCCTCGGATAATATAGGCGATCAGGCTATATCTTCCCAGTTTTGACCATATGTCTCTAAGCCCACTTGTGTTGCCCAACAATCGTAATTCTTTTGTACTGTCCTAGTGACACTGATTTTAGTATGAATGCAGCACGTATACTTACTTAAATATTTTACTATTTAAAGTATAAACTCTTGGTCAGAGTATTTTTAATCCCTTATGTATTTATAGTTAGTATATCTTTTATGGGTTGATATACTTAATTCACTATAAACAATGCTCTGATACCAATCTGTCACACCCCAAAACCGAGAACGGCGGAAACGTTCTGGGGCGGAGGACGTCATGTATAATATCAACAACAATGTAAAGTAGTAAACAAGCAACAACATCATCCATTGCATTAATAAAATAATTATTATACAATTGTATTCTGTCAAATTTTGATAAACACTAAAGCATAAATCAAAATGAAAGATAAGTCTTGAACAGGCTCCATCTTCCTTTCTCCTTGCATCGGTACCTGTCTAAGATGACCTGAGGATACAAGTAATTTTGAAAGCGAGTATCAGCTTTAAAGCTGGTGAGTTCATAAGTATATAAGTGTCATTGCCTTGTTTGTGAAAAGCTGTTATGAAAGCCATGTAAACCTTTAAATGAAAATGTTGTGTTAAGTATGAAATCCCTAGAAAAACCCTTATTTTCTATAAGTATGAAATGTAGTCTTCTACCAAGACCCGAATGTTATGTACGTATGAAGTGTAGTCTTCTACCAAGACTCGAATGTTCTGTTTGTAAAATGATAGTTTTTCCTTTGTATTGACTAGTACTAAAAGTGCTTAGTCTAACTCATCGTTTATGTGAATGTATCACAAAATAAAGTAAATAGGAAATGTACTACTGTAAGTGTTGTCACTGGGTACTAGGACCAACACAGCATCGCATTAAGCGAAATGTATAACCTAATGAACATCCGAAGATTGTCCAATTGTCCTCTGTAGCAGCAGCAGGTGGGTGGAAGGGTTAGTCCCAAATCGATCTTCCTAATATAAGTAGTAACCTTAGACCTCCGTAGATGGTCATCGACCACTGGTGCTAATCAGTGGGGTTCGGAATGGTAAGTCCCGCCTAGATATCCCATTGAACCGGGATAGGAAAGATAATTTACACATAAAGTACTAATAAATTATCCTCTTAGTTCTAAGTACAAGTATCCAGGTAAGTATATATGAACATATTCATGTATCAGGTAAGCATCTGTAAGTACTCATGTATCAGGAAATGTACTAGTATAGACTCATGAATGAACTGACTCTTGTGTGATTCCTTGTAATAGAACTAATGTTTGATATCTTCAAATTATACCTATGATAATCTACTGTAATATAACTGGATGATCATGTAGGTTTATACACTCTTACTACTCAAGGGTGTGGGAAACTAAATGAAAGATGTAAACTATAAACTCAATACATATATAAGAATATAAGTGTATGTGCATAGTTTAGTTCAAGAATGAAAAATGGTTTTTGTAAAACAGTTCATGGGTTTTGAACAATAAATAACAATGACTTGATGTCATTTGAATACCCATTTCAAAAGTAAAACATTTGGTAACAATGTGCTGTTAGGATGTAAAACCATTTCATGCATCACATTTTGTAGCATGTGAAATCTGTTAAATGACAAACACAGTTATAAAATACATATCAATGATTTAATAACGTGTTTGTTTGTACTTGTATCCCCCCCATTAAATCATTTAAACTCATTTAAAACATTGATTAGGGGTATGAACTCACTTGATTGAAGTGGTTGATTTGAAATAGTCGAGAGAAGAATCGAGCAGAACTTCGACAGGAAGAGTTGAAAACGCGGGAAAATCTCGGGAATCTCGGGAATCTCGAGAACACAAAACCTTACTTCGGGACTTGAAGGTGAAAACCGGGGCTTTGGGAGGGTCTCGGAGCCCTTGAAATCTATTTATAGGGGCATTTTTGGGGTGTGCCACGTCGTGGCAACATTTTTCCACGTCGTGAGCTTGGTCGTCACTGCACGTGTCATCCCAAGTTGCATCTGGGGGCCTCCCGGAGGTGTCAGGAGATTTGCCACGACGTGGTCTCTGACAGCCTCGAATATCGGGTCTCGAACTTGTAAAATCCGTAACTTTCGCATACGAGCTCCGTTTTCGACGTTATTTATATGCACGCGTAGCTAAAAATATGATCTACAACTCTCGTTTAGACTTCATTGGCAAATTTTGACTTTATTTTTAATTATTTATTTTTAACGGGCCGGGACACGAAAAGTCCGTTAAAAATCCATAACTTCTTCATCCGGTGTCCGTTTTCGTCAGACTTTTCGCCGTTGCGCTACTAATGTTGAGACCTTAGATTCTCATTTAGGTTGTTTTGGTCAAAAGTATCTCGAGCTCTATTTCAAGTTTTTAGCTGTCTACTACTATAGTCGAATCTTGGAAAAATCATAACTTTCTCATACGAAGCCAGATTTGGACGTTCTTTTTATGTACGCTCACGGTTTGAGGTTATCTATAACTCTCATTTAGATACTTAAGGCTAAAAACTATTGTATTGAAACTTTGCGTTTTTCGTTTAATCGGTGTTGCCGGTTTTGCCGAGAATCTTCGGTTGGTCATAACTTCTTCGTTATAACTCGAATTTTAGGGTTCTTTATATGTACGAAAACCTTGATACGATTCCTACTACTTTATTTAACCCAAATAAGATTTTAGGAAAGTTATATTTTGACCTAAATTTGATTGGTTTTACATTTCATTGTCTCGAAATATCGGGTTGTCACAATCGAATTGCCTGATTATATGATGCCTATTAGCTTAGGGATCCTTGTATATGGAATTGACATCATAACTGTAGATGTTTAGTGTATGCACCACGGTTGTCTGTAGTCAAGATCTTATAGCTTGAGAATGTCTGATTCGACCTTAGTGTAGGATCGGATATTCGAAAGTCTATCGGGTCCAGCACTATGTGCAGCCAGTGTACACTATCGCTGCAGGGGATGATGGAAGTTTCATGGACGTGTGAGTGGTGCGGAACTGCAGGATCAGTTGCTAGTTAGGCGATGTCCCCTGTTAGTGAGGGTTGAGCGCATATTATGTTGAATATAGTTTAGGGCATTGTGGTGATACTTGAGACAAATATGGGTAGGTGTGGAAGGTAGTAGGGGCCCATACTACTGAAAGCACAGGACCCATACGCGTAGCACGGAAGTCACAACCCCTAGGGATTGAGGGTATTGGTCTTCCGTCATTATTTGATTTATCTGAGATATTGAGTGTGTTTGCAGTATGGTGGTGACGAGACGTGTTGCTTCGGGATCCAGATCAGGATCAGGGTCAGGAGACGGAGGATTGGAGGTGCCGGTAGCACCTGAGCCCGTGGTCCAGATAGGGACTGAGGAGTTGGATGCCCGGAATCGGGAGATCATGCACGACGGGATTGCTCCTGCGTTCCGAGCGCAGCTGCCAGAGATGTTTGGGTCGATTAAGACTGCGATGGTTGAGTATTTTGACGAGCGATATGCCACTCTAGCAGAGACAGTTGCCGCAGCAGCCACTTCGGCTGTAACTGCGACAGGGGTTGGAGGAGGAGCCGGCAGGGCTTTCCAGTATCGGGACTTCGATAATATGAAGCCCGCGACGTTTGATGGTACATAGGATGCGATTAGAGCTATGAGGTGGTTATCTGACGTGGAGGGCTATTTCTTCACGTGTTCATGTCATGCTGACCAGAAGATCAGGTGTGCCCTGAACCTGCTAAGGCTTGGGGCAAAGGACTGGTTGAGGTTGACGACTGGGTTGTATACTGATGATCATGTAACACCGTGAATTTCAAAATAATTTTTCGCAAAATATAAAAACATTTTTCATTTAATTTTCACAAAACATCAAGTTTAAAACTCCAGTTCGCATCATACAAAATCCCAAGATCACATATAAAAATCTCATGCGTGTGTACAGATCAACCCGGCGCCTTCCCACGGTCATCACTAGTACCTGAAACAACAACACTAACACTGTAAGCACAAAGCTTAGTGAGTTCCCCAAAATACCACACATAACACATATTAGCCACTCGAGGCTATAGCTCTGTGGGTCCGTAGACCCTACTCTGTGAACCCACTGGTTCTAACTCTGGGAACCTTCCGGTTCCAACTCTATAAGCATGCACAACATAAATCACATAGACATCATGCAGTACAACACATAACATACACATAACACACACATACTCTGTCATATAACTCTGATTACCTACTCAAGGTAAAGTATAGTGAGAAGACTCACCTCGTATATCTCGATAACTCACGAATCCTGGAAATCACTCGTGCTCGATCCTCCGAGCTATAATCCTCCTATAACATCATATATCTCTAATTAACACTTTTACCACTAAGGTTGACTACCCCTATCAAGTCAACACTGGTCAACTCTGGTTAACGGTCAACGATCAACTTTGACCGGACTCAGCGAGTGCACTAGAGCGACTCGGCGAGTCTAAACGTTTTCACCAACTCTCTAGGATTCTCTTTTGACACGTCGAGTACTCCCCTGACTCGACGAGTTCCACCTGGCATGAATTGCGGGGCCACCACGACTCAACTCGCCGAGTCTCAAGAACAACTCGGCGAGTTCCAGCTCGACTCAGTCCACCTGTCAACTCTCTCTAACTCTCCCTGACTCACTGAGTCAACCCATAACTCGGCAGGACCACTCGTTGAGTGGTTAAGGGCAATCTTCATGCTACTCGCCGAGTCTGTTCTTCGGACTTGGCGAGTTCATGCCATGCATCAACTCAATCTCGCTTCTGAGGTCAGATCCGCTCCATTAACTCATAGATCTGGCCCTCCTAAGCATATTTATCACGTAAAGTCACAGTCTTGGCTACCATGCAACGCCTACAAGGCTCCTTTTGAAGAAATGGACTCTAAAATGGCAACCTAAGTCTCCAACCCAAAATGAAGGACATAAAGCATGACATTAGGGACTCTCTGGACCTACTAAGGTCCAGATCTAAGCACCATATCCCCATGGGATCTCTCACACTTCAAATACAAAGCAAATAACGCATGAAGAAACCCTAGATTTGACCATATCAACAAAAATATGGAAATAAGCTCTGAATGATACCTCAAGAAGCTTCCCCTGACGAAATGGAAGTAGATCCAAGCTCCCCAACTCTTCTAGCTTGACTTTCCCCTTCTTTTCTTGCAAAGACAAACAAAATTGATGAATAATGGCCTCTTATCTCACTCACAACAACCCTCAGCTGCTTTGGTGCTCTCAAGGTCAAGGTAGCCGCAATGAAGGGCCATAAGGTCCTTTAAATAGGGCTTAGGACCGGGAAATTAGGGTTTCATTAAACAGCGCGGTCTCACCGAGTCCAAGCGCGAACCCGCGTCCAGAACCGCGATCCTACTCGGCGAGTTTGAGCTCCAACTCGCCGAGTCCCCTCACAAAACACCCAAAAATATATGAATAAAAGATACCTGGAAATCCGGGCTGTTACAATTCTCCCCCACTAGAACTAGACTTCGCCCTCGAAGTCTCGCTCTACAAATAGCTCCGGATGCTGCTCACGCATCTCACGCTCCGACTCCCAGGTCATGTCTGATCCCTTCCGATGTTGCCACTGAACCAACACCAGGGGTACCTCCTTGTTCCTTAAAACTTTGATTTTCCGATCTCTGATGGCCACTGGTCTCTCGGCATAATTCAGGCTCGCATCCACCTGAATATCCTCTAATGGAACCATTGCCGACTCGTCGGCTTTACACTTTCTCAGCTGCGACACATGAAAAGTGTCGTGAATCTGCCCCAACTCTGCTGGCAAATCCAAACGATTGGCTACCCGACCTACCCTAGCGATCACACGGAAAGGACCAATATATTGGGGCCCCAACTTGCCCCTCTTCCTGAATCGAATCACTCCTTTCCAAGGAGAGACCTTCAGGAGTACAAGGTCGCCGACCTGAAACTCAAGCTCGGACCGGCGTCTATCTGCATAACTCTTCTGTCGGCTCTGAGCGGTCAACAACCTCTGTCTGACCTGCTGGATTTGCTCTGTCGTCTGAAGCACGATCTCTGTACTTCCCATCACCCTCTGTCCAACCTCTCCCCAACAAATGGGGGTTCGACACCTCCTCCCATACAACAGCTCAAAGGGTGGCATACCAATGCTCGAATGATGGCTGTTGTTGTAGGAAAACTCTGCCAAGGGTAAATATGCATCCCAGCTACCCCTGAAATCCAACACACATGCCCGGAGCATGTCCTCGAGCGTCTGAATCGTCCGCTCACTCTGACCGTCTGTCTGGGGATGATATGCGGTACTAAAATGCAGTCTAGTACCCAACTCCTCATGAAACTTCTTCCAGAATCTGGAAGTGAAACGCACATCACGGTCTGAAACAATCGAGATCGGCACCCCATGCCGAGATATCACTCCCCTCACATACACCTTCGCCAATTTCTTTGCTGAAGAACTCTCGCTGATAGCAAGGAAATGAGCACTCTTCGTCAATCTGTCCACAATCACCCAAATTGCATCAACTCCCCTGGCAGTCCTTGGAAATTTGGTGATGAAATCCATAGTGATCTGTTCCCACTTCCACTCGGGAACCTCCAATGGCTGCAACTTACCATGCGGCCTCTGGTGCTCGGCCTTAACCCTACGACAGGTCAAGCACCTCTCAACAAACCACGCGACATCCCTCTTCATACAGGGCCACCAATACTCCTTCCTCAGATCCAAATACATCTTAGTGGCCCCCGGATGGATCGAAAATTTCGACCGATGAGCCTCTTCCATCAAAATGGTACGCGTTCCTCCCACAAATGGCACCCATATACGCCCCTGAAATGTCATAAGCCCCCAACCATCGGTAACAAACTCTGAAACCAAACCAACAACCCGTTCCCTCTTCTGCATCTCAGGTTGCACAGCCTCGGCCTGTGCCCCACGAATGGCGTCCAACACTGGAGCTATCACGGTCAATCTCAAACATACCTCCCACAGCGGGATGCTCTCCGCCCTGCGGCTCAATGCATCGGCTACCACATTAGCCTTTCCTGGGTGGTACAGGATCTCACAATCATAATCCTTGACCACATCCGTCCACCTTCTCTGACGCATATTTAGGTTGGGCTGATCCATCAAATACTTCAAGCTCTTATGGTCCGTGTAAATTGTACACCGAACCCCATACAGGTAGTGACGCCAAATCTTGAGGGTGAACACCACTGCCCCCAACTCTAGATCATGGGTGGGATATCTCGTCTCATGAGGCTTCAGCTACCTCGATGCATATGCTATCACATGCCCTCTCTGCATCAGCACCGCTCCCAACCCCAAAATCGATGCATCACAGTATACCACAAAGTCCTCCATCCGTTTCGGGAGAGCTAACACCGGGGCTTCGCAGAACCTTTGGCGAAGTGTCTCAAAGGAGGCCTGCTGCTCGGGGACCCATGAAAAAGCATCACCCTTCCGGGTCAATCTGGTGAGTGGCACTGCGATCTTGGAGAAATCTTTAATAAACCTCCGATAATACCCTGCCAACCCTAGGAAACTCCTGATCTCAGAGGGTGATCTCGGCACTTCCCAACTCATCACCGCTTCAACCTTGGCCGGATCGACCAGTATCCCTTCCTGGTTAACGAGATGTCCTAAGAACTGGACCTCCCGCAACCAGAAATCACACTTGGAGAATTTGGCATAAAGCCTCTCCGACCTCAGAACTCCGAGAACCTCTCACAAATGCTCCTCATGCTGCTCTCTAGATCTCGAATATACCAGAATGTCGTCGATAAATACAATCACCGACCGATCTAGCATCGTCCTACACACTCGGTTCATGAGATCCATGAACACCGCCGGGGCATTGGTGAGCCCAAAAGGCATCACCACAAACTCATAATGCCCATAACGTGTCCTGAACGTTGTCTTCTGGACGTCCTCATCCCGCACCCTCACCTGATGATATCCAGACCTCAAATCGATCTTGGAGGAACAAGATTCTCCCTGCAACTGATCGAACAAATCGTCGATCCTCGGCAACGGGTAACAATTCTTGACCGTCAGCTTGCTCAACTCCCGGTAATCAATGCACATCCGGTGTGAACCATCCTTCTTCTTGACGAACAGGATAGGCGCTCCCCACGGCGAGCTGCTCGGCCGAATAAATCCCTTCCCCAACAGCTCCTGAAGCTGCAAGGATAACTCTTGCATCTCTGGATGTGACAACCCGAAATTTCCATTTTGTACGAACATTATCTATTCAATAGAAGCTAGTCCAGTTTCAATGAATTTCAGGCTTTTCCGAATAAGTTTGTGTACACTAGGGTTTACATTTAAGGAGATATCAGGAGAGTGGATGCTCATGGCTTTATGAAACTTGAGCATTTCAAAACTTCATAATTTTATAGTCCAATTCCAGAATAAAAATATTTTTGCCAAAAATATTTCAGGACTATAAATAGAATTCTGAACTAAATTATTCATTATTCACATTTCCAACTAGAGAAAAGCCATATTCTCTCTCACGTATCTTGGGGTTTTCATCCCAAATCGTGAGTACACTTCCCTAGTTGTGTTATAATACTTGTTTTATGCTTCATAACATAGATTACATGTCTAATATATGAGATCCGGGAGTTTACCGCCCAAGAACGTTCTTGGGGAGTAAACTCCAAAATGGAGCTTTAAGGCTATCTAGTCCCAATTCCTTGTTAGGCAACTAGTTTAGCATAATATGTAGGATCATTTGAGGCTAGAAATCAATCAAGACCACCAAGTTTTAGGAGTTTACGGACCAAGAATTTCTTGGACCGTAAACACCAATTTCAAGGGCCAAAAGTGTGTCCTAATTACCCCTAAGGCTTTAGACTTTAACCCTCAAATACCTGTAGCTAAAATCGGGACTAAAACACATCAAAATCATCCCTAAAAGGCACCAAAGTGTGCCTAAAGTCCCCCTTAGACTTAAACAAAAGCCTAGAAATTATCCTACTTGTGCAAGAGGCTTAAAAGAATTAAAACATCCATCCCATGAGAGTTTACAACCATAAACTCTAAGGGATATGGTCATTTGGCCGTAAACTCCTCAAAGGAGTATAATCTATGCCGTAAACTACCCAAATGATTAAACCACCAAGCTAGGCTTATTCTAGAATTCATTTAGCACCTTAAAACACCCAAAACCACCAAGAGTGGAGTTCACGGCCGTAAACTCAAGGGTTTACGACCGTAAACTCCTTGGGTGGGGTTTGTTGGGTAGTAAACTCTTATTCTAGGTTCTTGGAAGCTTTAAACCCCTTTAGCTTGTCCCATAACAACTTAGATGCAACCATTAGGACCTATAACACTTATACAAAGTGTTTACATGTTCCTAAGTGTCTCAACTTATTTCATTAAGTTATTATTTGGCTAATTAGTTATATATATGCTTATTATATGATAACTAGGCTCGTGCGTGTGAACAAGTCTCCGTTTTCCACCTAGCACGGTATCCGACACTACAATCCAATCTGCTCACCACAAGTGAGTTCATACCCCTTTAATTAACCTTTGAAATACTTTAAATGTTTTAAATACTTTATGGGGGGGGGGGGGGAATACGAGTTAAATGCTTATAGTTATTGCATCAATCACATGTGATCACATTAATCACATGCGATCAATAACTAGAAAACCAATGATTTTATGACTGTTCAAACTGTTTATCAAACTGCTTTACTTCAAAATGTTTTACAAACTCTTTTACTTATCAAATAATTTTATTTAAACTTTGTTATACTTCTTATAAATTGCATGCCCATATATGTATAGATATATAAGCAATGTTTAAAGGGCTTAGGAAGGCCATCCGCCCTATTTCCTTTTTCTCGATTTGGATGTGGTCTGGTGGGATTTCGGGTGACCCTCCGAAGGTCGTTTCAATATTAGTTATATATATCAATTATACATATATTGACATAAAAGTAATTCCATATTCATGCGTACTATACACATCATTAGTAAGTTACCATCGGGGTAACACAGGATCATACTACTACAACTTTTAGATAAATGAGTCAGTTCATTCATGAGTCTATACATTACATTACTATGAGAACATATACAACTATCCTAGGAAGAGAACATATACAACTATACTAGAAAGAGAACATATACAACTATACTAGGAAGAGAACATATACAACTATACTAGGATGAGAACATATACAACTATACTAGGATGAGAACATATACAACTATACTAGGAGGAGAACATATACAACTATACTAGAACGAGAAACATTACATTTCATATACAAGAATACGTTAACAATTGTGATCCACTGGATCGGAGCATGCCTTAAATGTCATGTCCCGAGTTGTAGCCAGAATTCTCTTGGAGGGAGAGCGTGAGTTTGCGTATAGATCTATACTGGATTGACTATCCTACACCTTGCTGCTAGCTACAGCCGGACCTGCAGGTCTGCGGGTGCCAAACGTCATTGCGTTATTACGACCATTCGTATGTCGTTGTTACCAGTCGAGAGTATGGTGCAATTATCACATTATACCTTAATATAAATCCGGTTTAAGGTAGTTAGTACAGCAATAGTTCCTATAATACAAAACTACAGTACTACAATGATTTACCCATTACATATTTTTAGTGATAACCTCACTTAAACATTAATTTACAAACTATATTTGTTAAATGATAGTTACACTTGGGAAATTACACACTTTTACAACAAACGAGCATACAAAACAGTTAAGCCTTGGTAAAGGCTACTTTAATAGAAAATATAGGTTTTTCTGAGAGATTCAAACTTTTACAAATACTTACATACATTTTACAAACTTATACTTGAGACACGTTCAAACGTTTTGATAACAAACATCGACACTAAAATACTTATGAACTCACCAGCTTAATGTTGATAAACACTTTCAAAATAACTTGTATTCTCAGGTCATCAGTAGACAGGTACCGATGCCAGCTTTTGAGAAGATGGAGCGCATTCAAGACTCATCATATTATTTTGATTTACATTATATTTTTGGTGTCTAAAACTGTACAGAACAAGCTTGTATTAAAATTATATATTCAATGAAATGGATGATGTTGTTTGCTTATTTACATTTATTGTGTTGTGATACTGTACATGACGTCCTCCGCCCCAGAACGTTTTCGCCGTTCTTGGTTTTGGGGTGTGATAGATTTGTATCAGAGCATTGTTTATAGTGAATCAAGTATATCAACCCATAAAAGATATACTAAACTATGAACCCATTAGGGATTAAAGCACTCCAACCCAGAGTCTATACTTTAAATATTAAAATATTTAATTAAGTATACTAGTCTGCATTCATACTAAAATCAATGTCACAATGACAAGAGCAAAAGTATTACGATTGTTAAATATCACAAATGAGCTCGGGGATGTATGGTCAGTCCTGGGAATGGCATAGCCTGATCAACTATGTTGGTCTGAGGAGTGATTAGCATATGCCCTAGAATGGTTGTGATGTGTTAACAAGTCTAAAAACTTACCAACAATACCACAAGGAGATCAGTAGAACTTAAACTTAAAATACTATAGGTGTATTTTGTACTACTAGTTACATGTATACTATATTCTTATACCTCTCTTCTCGCGTAGATTTAAATGGCTGGATTCCATCACGGCGACCCGTACTTTCCAAATGAAGGCAATGCCGGGTGGATCGAAGAAGAGCCCGAAGATGAGCATCCAATCCCTTTGGATGATCACCTCGCAGAAGGCTTTTTTGATGGATCCGACTCCGAGCCTGAAGTCAACAACCTACCGCTAGTAGGTCAAGCCCCGAATAACAACCCCCGACCAGCATTTCCAGGTCCCACTCCTATGTGGGTAAACAACTTGAATCGCTGGAGTGACGAACAGGGTCAACCCTTACCATACTTTGGGGACCGAAGTTTTTACAACGTCAGTGATGGTGGTTCTGCTGACCGAGCTCTGGCCGTCATTATCCGTAGAATAGCTCGTAATGTTGAGCAAGGTCGAGCAACCATCGACCGGGTCATGGAGATTGATGCCAACTCTAGTGTCAACACATTCCGCATCCGCCGTCTTGAAGAAGACATGGAACGGACCCGGAGAACCAATGAAACCCTGCAACAACAGTTGGCTGCCTCCCGAGCTGAAGTCTTGGAACTTCGAGCCCGCCAGAGGGCTCAGGATCGACACCTTCAAGAGGTGTTTCATCAAGTGTCCGACCTCAGGGCTCGCCCGAGGAATTCCCATCGCCGTTAGATGATGTCTAGTACATCTATGTCTTTTGGTTAAGGAATAGCCTTCAACATCTGTGCTCTATGTAGCACTTGTCTGTAAAATATTCCTAACTTTCAGTACTCTGTTTAGGAATCTAAGAACTTTCAAACTTTTCTGTATGGTATGATGTAAGACCTACTGATAGTTCGATTTTCCCTGAACTTATTACATCAGTAATACCAGTATTATTGACATCTATCGAATCTGTGGGAAAAATCTGTACATTTGTGTTTCCTACTAATATTCTTTGTTGTGATCTCAAACACTCATTCAACTGTTGGGCTATGGTTAGTTAGTCCATGTGTCACTCTCACGTTGCTTACAAATTGATTCTTACCATTTCTCTTATCTTTATAAACTTATAGCTGAAAGATGCCTCCTCGCAAATCTCCCAGGAATAACCCTACACCTCCACCACCTCCTCCACCTCCGGTCATCGATACTGCAACACTGAATGCTCCCGTAGCTGCAGCAGTGGCAACTGCCATGGCTCAGTATCACTCATCTAATGCCAGCAGAGGTGGAACCCCTGTTGAATCAATTCCGGTTGAAACCCCTGTGCGCTCGAGAGAGTGCTCCTACAAGGATTGCACCAATTGCAAGCCGAAGCCTTTCTATGGCACCGGCGGAGTCATTGCCCTCTCGCAATGGTTCGAGAAGACTGAATCGGTCTTCGAAATCTGTTCATGCCCTGCTGCGAGCAAAGTCAAATATGCCGCATGCACCTTTGAAGGAAAAGCCCTGACGTGGTGGAACGGCCACGTTAAAGCTCTAACCCTCGTCGTAGCCAACGACATGGGCTGGGAAACAATGAAAGACCTCATGATTGAGGAATACTGCCCGAGGGGCGAAGTCCAGAAGTTGGAGCAGGAACTTTGGAACCTGACTATGAAGGGCACCAACGTAATCGCTTATACTGCCCGATTCAGCGAGCTGGTGGCCCTCTGCCCCAATATGGTTCCCACTGAAGGGAAAAAGATCGAAAGGTACATATGGGGGCTAGTGCCTCCGTATCAGGGGAATGTCCTAGCATCAAACCCCGCTACCTTCGATAGTGCCAAGCGATTGGCACAACGACTCATTGACCATGGAGTCAAAACCCCTGCAACCACAACAACCCTAGCCATCCCAGAACCCTCCAAACCCGCTGACACTAAGCGGAAATTCTGGGATGAAAAGAAGAAGCAGCAAGCTGCCAAAAAGCAGCAAATTGTGGCAGTGCATGTCGCGGTAACCCCTACTGCTGCTACTGCTCCGGGGAAACAGTATGCTGGAAGTTTGCCTAAGTGCAACAAATGCAACTTCCATCACAACGGCCCCTGCCGTGAAATGCAGTGCTTGAACTGCAACAGGAAAGGACACACCGTCCATTTCTGTAAGTTCCCGACACAACCGATCACCCAAGTCCCTGGCTCTGGCACGAGCCCGACCTGCTATGGATGTGGCGAAATAGGCCACTTTAAGAGAGACTGCCCCAAAGCAAAGAATGCTGGTGGAGCAAGGAGGGTACTAGCTATAGGCCACGGGGAAGCAGTTGTTGACCCGACCGTGGTGACTGGTACGTTCCTCCTCGATAACTCCTATGCATGCATTATGTTCGATAGCGGAGCGGAGCGAAGCTTCGTAAACCATAAATTTGCTCGCATGCTTAAACAACCACCACACGCACTCAAAGAACTATTCACAGTAGAAATGGCTAATGGAAAAACTGAAAGTATGAATAGCATATACTTAGGTTGTACCCTAACTCTAGATAACCATTCATTCCCCATCGACCTCATGCCGGTCTCAATTAAAAGCTTCGACGTTATCATCCGCATGGATTGGTTAAGTCTTCATCGCGCCGACATCATGTGCTTCGAGAAAGCAGTCCGTCTAAACCTCTCGTCTAACGAAACTCTTATAGTCTACTGCGACAAACCCAGTGCAAGTCTTCGTATTATATCAAGTATTCAAGCACAGAAGTATCTGAGTAAGGAATACCATGCATTCCTTGCTCACGTCGTCGACACGAGCCTCGAAACGAAAGAGCTAAAGAACATCCCAGTAGTGAGCGACTTCCCCGACATTTTCCCAAAAGAACTACCTGGATTACCTCCACAACGACAGGTCGAGTTTAGAATCGACTTAGTCCCAGGAGCTACCCCAGTAGCCAAGTCGCCCTACCGCTTAGCACCAGCTGAGATGCAGGAACTCTCTGGTCAACTTAACGAACTGCTCAGCAAGGGCTTTATAAGACCCAGTTTCTCACCTTGGGGAGCACCGGTCTTGTTCGTCAAGAAGAAAGACGGATCATTCAGTATGTGTATTGACTACAGAGAACTCAACAAACTGACGGTCAAGAATCGTTACCCTCTGCCTCGCATAGACGATCTATTTGATCAACTGCAAGGGGTGAACTATTTTTCCAAAATTGATCTGAGATCCGGATATCACCAGTTACGAGTACTAGAAGAGGATGTGCCGAAGACAGCCTTCTGAACTCGTTACGGACATTACGAATTCGTGGTGATGCCATTCGGATTGACCAATGCGCCCGCAGTCTTCATGGATCTGATGAATAGAGTATGCCGACCTTACTTGGATCAGTTCGTCATCGTTTTCATTGACGACATCCCGATCTACTCCCTAAGTAAGGAAGAGCATGGCGATCACCTGCGACAAGTTCTAGGGACATTACGGAGGGAGAAACTTTATGAGAAGTTCTCGAAATGTGAATTTTGGATCCGAAGAGTCGAATTCTTAGGACACGTGGTAAGCGAAGAGGGAATCCACGTGGACCCATCCAAAATTAAAGCTATTGAGAACTGGTCAGTGCCAAAGACACCTACCGAAATTCGTCAATTTCTAGGCCTCGCTGGCTACTACCGCAGATTCATTCAGAACTTCTCCCGAATAGCGAAACCCCTTACAACCTTGACCCAGAAAGGTGTGGCCTTCGACTGGGAAGAAAAATAAGAGAGAGCGTTCCAAACGCTCAAACTAGCCTTGTACACCGCGCCAATACTATCCCTTCCCGAAGGTATAGAAGACTTCGTAATCTATTGTGATGCATCAAATCAAGGGCTCGGGTGTGCTCTGATGTAGCGAGGTAAGGTCATCGCCTACGCATCGAGACAGTTGAAGACACACGAAGTTAACTACATGACCCACGATCTCGAACTAGGAGCAGTGGTGTTTGCTCTGAAGATCTGGACACATTACTTGTACGGAACGAAAAGCACTATCTTTACCGACCACAAGAGTTTACAACACATTTTCGATCAGAAGGAGCTCAACATGAGACAACGACGGTGGGTTGAGCTACTCAGTGACTACGAATTCGATATTCGTTATCATCCGGGTAAAGCCAATGTAGTAGCAGACGCCCTGAGTCGGAAGGAATATTCTGGTCGCAAAGTCAAGTCATTATCAATAACCATCCATTCACACTTGTCTAAGAAAATTCAGGCGGCTCAACTTGAAGCCATGAAACCTGAAAATGTGACGAGTGAATCCCTTAGAGGAATGGACAAGAATTTAGAAGCCAAGGGTGACGGAGCCTTATATTTCATGAACCGGATCTGGACACCGAAACACGGTGGTTTCCGAGACTTGGTCATGACCGAGGCGCACAACACTCGGTATTCCGTCCACCCAGGTTCAGATAAGATGTATCTGGATCTTAAAAAGCTATATTGGTGTCCTAATATGAAAGCAGAGCTTGCTACCTTCGTAAGCAAATGCCTTACTTGCGCAAAGGTTAAGGTCGAGTACCAGAAACCCTCTGGTTTACTGCACCAACCAGAGATTCCAGAATGGAAGTGGGAGCGGATCACTATGGATTTCATAACCAAGTTGCCCAAGACGACGGGTGGACTTGATACCATATGGGTCATCGTCGATAGATTGACCAAGTCTGCACACTTCCTGCCTATCAAAGAAACCGACAAGATGGAGAAACTTACGAGAACATACATTAAGGAAATCGTACGGCTACATGGTGTACCTACGTCCATTATCTCTGATAGAGATAGTAGGTTCACCTCAAGATTTTGGCAATCACTACAACATTCCTTAGGAACAAGGCTGGACCTGAGCACAGCTTATCATCCACAGACCGACGGACAGAGTGAGAGGACCATCCAAACACTGGAAGATATGTTGCGAGCCTGCGTGATTGACTTTGGGAAGGCATGGGATACTCATTTACCCCTTGTCGAGTTTTCCTATAATAACAGTTATCACACGAGCATCAAGGCTGCTCCATTTGAAGCCCTCTACGGCCGAAAGTGCAAATCCCCTCTGTGCTGGGCTGAGGTGGGTGATACCCAATTAGCCAGGGGGCAAGCTTCCAACAGTACTCTCATCGGTCCGGAGATCATTCGGGAAACGACAGAGAAAATCGTTCAGATTCGTGAACGATTGAAAGCCTCTAGAGACCGAAAGAAGAGCTACGCTGATAAACGAAGAAAACCTTTGAAATTTCAGGTGGGAGACCGAGTCCTTCTCAAAGTCTCACCCTGGAAGGGCTTGATACGCTTCGGAAAGCGTGGGAAGCTTAATCCGAGGTACATAGGGCCTTTCGAGATTCTTGCAAGAGTCGGCCCCATAGCTTACAAACTCAACCTACCCGACACACTTCGTAACGTACATTCTACATTCCACGTATCTAACTTGAAAAAGTGTCTGTCCGACGAGACTCTTGTAATCCCACTCGACGAGATCGAGATCAACGTGAGCCTCAACTTCGTGGAAGAACCGGTAGAGATCATGGACCGTGAGGTCAAGCAGACGAAGCAAAGTCGTATCCCTATCGTGAAGGTTCGCTGGAACGCCAAGCGAGGACCGGAATTCACTTGGGAACGCGATGATCAGATGAAACTGAAATACCCTCATCTTTTCGCTTAATTGTTTGTAACTTCTTGTTTGCTTAAATTCTAATTTCGGGACGAAATTCCTTCTAACGGGGGGATGATGTGACAATCCGAAATTTCCATTTTGTACGAACATTATCTATTCAATAGAAGCTAGTCCAGTTTCAATGAATTTCAGGCTTTTCCGAATAAGTTTGTGTACACTAGGGTTTACATTTAAGGAGATATCAGGAGAGTGAATGCTAATGGGTTTGTGAAACTTGAGCATTTCAAAACTTCATAATTTTATAGTCCAATTCCGGAATAAAAATATTTTTGCCAAAAATATTTCAGGACTATAAATAGAATTCTGAACTAAATTATTCATTATTCACATTTCCAACTAGAGAAAAGCCATATTCTCTCTCACGTATCTTGGGGTTTTCATCCCAAATCGTGAGTACACTTCCCTAGTTGTGTTATAATACTTGTTTTATGCTTCATAACATAGATTACATGTCTAATATATGAGATCCGAGAGTTTACCGCCCAAGAACGTTCTTGGGGAGTAAACTCCAAAATGGAGCTTTAAGGCTATCTAGTCCCAATTCCTTGTTAGGCAACTAGTTTAGCATAATATGTAGGATCATTTGAGGCTAGAAATCAATCAAGAACACCAAGTTTTAGGAGTTTACGGCCCAAGAATTTCTTGGACCGTAAACACCAATTTCAAGGGCCAAAAGTGTGTCCTAATTACCCCTAAGGCTTTAGACTTTAACCCTCAAATACTTGTAGCTAAAATGGGGACTAAAACACATCAAAATCATCCCTAAAAGGGAGTTTACAGCCAAGAAATGCTCTTGGGCTGTAAACTCCAAGTAAAGGCACCAAAGTGTGCCTAAAGTCCCCCTTAGACATAAACAAAAGCCTAGAAATTATCCTACTTGTACAAGAGGCTTAAAAGAATTAAAACATCCATCCCATGAGAGTTTACGACTGTAAACTCTAAGGGATATGGTCATTTGGCCGTAAACTCCTCAAAGGAGTATAATCTATGCCCTAAACTACCCAAATGATTAAACCACCAAGCTAGGCTTATTCTAGAATTCATTTAGCACTTTAAAATACCCAAAACCACCAAGAGTGGAGTTCACGGCCGTAAACTCAAGGTTTTACGACCGTAAACTCCTTGGGTGGGGTTTGTTGGGTAGTAAACTCTTATTCTAGGTTCTTGGAAGCTTTAAACCCCTTTAGCTTGTCCCATAACAACTTAAATGCAACCATTAGGACCTATAACACTTATACAAAGTGTTTACATGTTCCTAAGTGTCTCAATTTATTTCATTAAGTTATTATTTGGCTAATTAGTTATATATATGCTTATTATATGATAACTAGGCTCGTGCATGTGAACAAGTCTCCGTTTGCCACCTAGCACGGTATCCGACACTACAATCCAATCCGCTCACCATAAGTGAGTTCATACCCCTTTAATTAACCTTTGAAATACTTTAAATGTTTTAAATACTTTATGGGGGGGAATACGAGTTAAATGCTTATAGTTATTGCATCAATCACATGTGATCACATTAATCACATGCGATCAATAACTAGAAAACCAATGATTTTA
Organism: Lactuca serriola; assembly: GCF_051521515.1. Lineage (NCBI taxonomy): Eukaryota > Viridiplantae > Streptophyta > Magnoliopsida > Asterales > Asteraceae > Lactuca > Lactuca serriola. Next base: position 157,116,821 of record NC_136409.1, read on the forward strand.
TGACTATTCAAACTGTTTATCAAACTGCTTTACTTCAAAATGTTTTACAAACTCTTTTACTTATCAAATAATTTTATTTAAACTTTGTTATACTTCTTATAAATTGCATGCCCATATATGTATAGATATATAAGCAATGTTTAAAGGGCTTAGGAAGGCCATCCGCCCTATTTCCTTTTTCTCGATTTGGATGTGGTCTGGTGGGATTTCGGGTGACCGTTCGAAGGTCGTTTCAATATTAGTTAGATATATCAATTATACATATATTGACATAAAAGTAATTCCATATTCATGCGTACTATACACATCATTAGTAAGTTACCATCGGGGTAACACAGGATCATACTACTACAACTTCTAGATCAATGAGTCAGTTCATTCATGAGTCTATACATTACATTACTATAAGAACATATACAACTATCCTAGGAAGAGAACATATACAACTATACTAGAAAGAGAACATATACAACTATACTAGGAAGAGAACATATACAACTATACTAGGATGAGAACACATACAACTATACTAGGATGAGAACATATACAACTATACTAGGAGGAGAACATATACAACTATACTAGAACGAGAAACATTACATTTCATATACAAGAATACGTTAACAATTGTGATCCACTGGATCGGAGCATGCCTTAAATGTCATGTCCCGAGTTGTAGCCAGAATTCTCTTGGAGGGAGAGCGTGAGTTTGCGTATAGATCTATACTGGATTGACTATCCTACACCTTGCTGCTAGCTACAGCCGGACCTGCGGGTCTGCGGGTGCCAAACGTCATTCCGTTATTACGACCATTCGTATGTCGTTGTTACCAGTCGATAGTATGGTGCAATTATCACATTATACCTTAATATAAATCCGGTTTAAGGTAGTTAGTACAGCAATAGTTCCTATAATACAAAACTACAGTACTACAATGATTTACCCATTACATATTTTTAGTGATAACCTCACTTAAACATTAATTTACAAACTATATTTGTTAAATGATAGTTACACTTGGGAAATTACACACTTTTACAACAAACGAGCATACAAAACAGTTAAGCCTTGGTAGAAGGCTACTTTAATAGAAAATATAGGTTTTTCTGAGAGATTCAAACTTTTACAAATACTTACATACATTTTACAAACTTATACTTGAGACACGTTCAAACGTTTTGATAACAAACATCGACACTAAAATACTTATGAACTTACCAGCTTAATGCTGATAAACTCTTTCAAAATAACTTGTATTCTCAGGTCATCAGTAGACAGGTACCGATGCCAGCTTTTGAGAAGATGGAGCGCATTCAAGACTCATCATATTATTTTGATTTACATTATATTTTTGGTGTCTAAAACTGTACAGAACACGCTTGTATTAAAATTATATATTTAATGCAATGGATGATGTTGTTTGCTTATTTACATTTACTGTGTTGTGATACTGTACATGACGTCCTCCGCCCCAGAACGTTTCCGCCGTTCTTGGTTTTGGGGTGTGATAGATTGGTATCAGAGCATTGTTTATAGTGAATCAAGTATATCAACCCATAAAAGATATACTAAACTATGAACCCATTAGGGATTAAAGCACTCCAACCCAGAGTCTATACTTTAAATATTAAAATATTTAATTAAGTATACTAGTCTGCATTCATACTAAAATCAATGTCACCTCTTCCTAGGCTAAGGCATCGCAAATCAAGCCACTCTAGTCCTAATAGGAATACCTAGCCTATTCTAGCATGCGAATACATCATATCAATATCAATATCACATAACATGAGGGTATTTTCGGAAATCACCGTTCGGGCGCGGACTGATCGTACACACAACTCTGCTCTGCATTTTTCAAAAATGTTTTACTCTTTTTGATAATACTTCTCAAATCCTCAGTTTGAGTTCAAATACGCCAGAAGGTGTACTCGAATTCCTCAAACCAAGGCTCTGATACCAACTTGTAACACCGTGAATTTCAAAATAATTTTTCGCAAAATATAAAAACATTTTTCATTTAATTTTCATAAAACATCAAGTTTAAAACTCCAATTCGCATCATACAAAATCCCAAGATCACATATAAAAATCCCATGCGTGTGTACAGATCAAGCCGGCGCCTTCCCACGATCATCACTAGTACCTGAAACAACAACACTAACACTGTAAGCACAAAGCTTAGTGAGTTCCCCAAAATACCACACATAACAGATATTAGCCACTCGAGGCTATAGCTCTGTGGATCCGTAGACCCTACTCTATGAACCCACTGGTTCTAACTCTGGGAACCTTCCCGTTCCAACTCTATAAGCATGCACAGCATAAATCACATAGACATCATGCAGTACAACACATAACATACACATAACATACACATACTCTGTCACATAACTCTGATTACCTACTCAAGGTAAAGTATAGTGAGAAGACTCACCTCGTATATCTCGATAACTCGCGAATCCTGGAAATCACTCGTGCTCGATCCTCCGAGCTATAATCCTCCTATAACATCATATATCTCTAATTAACACTTTTACCACTAAGGTTGACTACCCCTATCAAATCAACACCGGTCAACTCTGGTCAACGGTCAACGGTCAACTTTGACCGGACTCGGCGAGTGCACTAGAGCGACTCGGCGAGTCTAAACGTTTTCACCAACTCTCTAGGATTCTCTTTTGACACGTCGAGTACTCCCCTGACTCGACGAGTTCCACCTGACATGAATTGCGGGGCCACCACGACTCTGTAACGACCGAAAAGACCGAAAAACACAACCAATTTTTAATTTTTCAAAAACATCTCAATTCCAATAATTCTTTACAAAAAGGTTTTCAATACAAAATATTTATCTTATCCCAGAATCATAACACCACCAAATTATGAGAAACGGTACGATCACGCCTTCGCCTTGCCACGATCTCCTGAAGAACCTGAAAAACATGAGACCACAACTGTAAGCCCGAAAGCTTAGTGAGATACCCCCAAAATACCAACCACAAATACCATACACGCATAACATGCCATAACATATCCGATCATAGAACAGCCAAGCTCTCCGGGTCTACTGTGTGACTGGTCCGCCGCACCGGCCAACAGTCTACATGGTCCACCCTATGAGTCCATCCACATCCATCGAGTCTGCAGTGTGATTGGTCCGCTCGTTCCCGGGCCTTCAATCTACATGGTCCACTCTCTGAGTCTACAGTATGACTGGTCCGCCCGCATCGGGCCTTCAGTCTGTCTGGTCCACTCTCCGAGCCTTCGGCACGTCTGGTCCGCCCCTACCGGGACCTACAGCCTATCCGGACCGCTCGCTGGGCCTACGGGACAACCGGTCCGCCCTGGGTATCTTGGCCTACTGCACACAGCAGGACCCGCCTCAACCCAACTCCAGTCCAAATATCCATGCACATATACATACAATCATCTAACAATTCACAGATAACAAGCAGATCAACAGATCACATAACATGCCACTATCCTAACCAGGATACCGACCTAACAGGTCACTAACATAGCATCTCCCTATCTCTCTGGATACCGATCTCAATCAGGTCTCTAGCATATACCATCCTAACTCACAGGATACAAACATGATAAAGCAGTAACATAAAAACAACTACCCGGATCTCAATCCGATAAGGGCCGGCCTTGGTGCCTTAGACCCCGTTGATATAGTGAGGATAACTTACCTTGAAGCTGCCGACTGAACAGATAATCCAAGCTACTCTGATCACTGATACGATCTCCACCACTGGTCAACCACCAATGCGCTGAACTCAAAACAACAAACAATAATTACCAAAATGCCCCTGGACACCATTGGTCAACCCTTGGACAAAGACAAGGTCAAAGTCAACTCCTGACTGACCCTACTCGCCGAGTCAACCCTATGACTCGCCGAGTTCCCATACTCAGACTTCACTCCATCCGCGACCTAACTCGCCGAGTCACCCCGAGACTCGCCGAGTCCAACAACTCAGAGACCACTCGCACACAACTCACCGAGTCATCCCTTGGCTCACCGATTCTCGACTCAACCAGAGAATATCGGAACTCTTCGACAAGACTCGCCGAGTCCAAGAACAGAATCGCCGAGTCCAAGGCTATCATCAACCTACTCGCCGAGCTGTTCATACAACTCGCCGAGTTCAAGGCTATCTTCATCCGACTCGCCGAGTTGTTCTTCCAACTCGTCGAGTCTCAGCTCATCTTCAAGCAACTCGTCGAGTTCACCCATGTGACTCGCCAAGTACCACCAATCTGAATCCATTCAGAAGCGTTCCAGGCCATGCAAATGATCCAAAACATAGATCCAACCTCCTACAACTCATCCATCACGTAAAGTGGCAATCTTTACGTGAATCCATAGAGATCTAAGCCATATTCACTCATAACTAGGGTTTGGAACTTGCAAGCTTCACTAAACACTCCAACACAGGGACTTTCATGCTCTCTGATTCTCCTCTTCTCTAGATCTGAGGTAGCAACCTCAGATCTACCCTCTAGACTTCCAATTATATCCAAAGGCAAGATCCCACAAACCCCAAAATGAAGAAACAACATACAATCAGTCCAAGAACGAGATATTACCTCCAATGGACGCCCCCAACTGCAATGAAGTTGATTCCAAGCAAAGCCCCTTGCCCCAAGCCTTCAATTCCCACAAATTCCTGCAAAGATTACTTCTCCAAGCTTCAATCCACTCAACAATGGAGCTCCTCTGCGATTTAGGGTTTCTAGAACTCAAGAGGGAAGTAAAGAGGCTGGGGAAGGAACATAATGTTCCTTATATAGGGCTCAACCCCGAGAATTAGGGTTTTCTCCACCCAGCGCCTACTCGTCGAGTCCATCTCATCGACTCGCTGAGTCGGCTACTTAACACGCGGTCAAGCCGCGACTCTACTCGCCGAGTCCATCCATGGACTCGCCGAGTCACTCTTTCCCAATTAACACTTTTGGCCCTTCAACTCTACTCTCGCTATTTCAGGATGTTACAGACTCAACTCGACGAGTCTCAAGAACAACTCGGCGAGTTTCAGCTCGACTCAGTCCACCTGTCAACTCTCTCTAACTCTCCCTGACTCACTGAGTCAACCCATAACTCTGCAGGACCACTCGCTGAGTGGTTAAGGGCAATCTTCATGCTACTCGCCGAGTCTGTTCTTTGGACTCGGCTAGTTCATCCCATGCATCAACTCAATCTCGCTTCTGAGGTCAGATCCGCTCCATCAACTCATAGATCTGGCCCTCCTAAGCATATTTATCACGTAAAGTCACAGTCTTGGCTAGCATGCAACGCCTATAAGGCTCCTTTTGAAGAAATGGCCTCTAAAATGGCAACCTAAGTCTCCAACCCAAAAGGAAGGACATAAAGCATGACATTAGGGACTCTCTGGACCTACTAAGGTCCAAATCTAAGCACCATATCCCCATGGGACCTCTCACACTTCAAATACAAAGCAAATAAGGCATGAAGAAACCCTAGATTTGACCATATCAACAAAAATACGAAAATAAGCTCTGAATGATACCTCAAGAAGCTTCCCCTGACGAAATGGAAGTAGATCCAAGCTCCCCAACTCTTCTAGCTTGACTTTCCCCTTCTTTTCTTGCAAACACACACAAAATTGATGAATAATGGCCTCTTATCTCACTCACAAGAACCCTCAGCTGCTTTAGTGCTCTCAAGGTCAAGGTAGCCGTAATGAAGGGCCATAAGGTCCTTTAAATAGGGCTTAGGACCGGGAAATTAGGGTTTCATTAAATAGCGCGGACTCGCCGAGTCCAGGCGCGGACCCGCGTCCAGAACCGCGATCCTACTCGGCGAGTTTGAGCTCCAACTCGCCGAGTCCCCTCACAAAACACCCAAAAATATATGAATAAAAGATACCTGGAAATCCGGGCTGTTACAGATCAGAGGGCTGCTATTACCTGGGAGTAGTTCCGGATATGTTTCGCACCCGCTACGTTCCGCGCGTGGAACGGGAACGGCTTGCTCAGGAGTTTTTGACTTTAAACAGGATGGGGAGTCTGTGATGGAGATTACCCGGATGTTCACGAAGAGGGCTATGTTTTGCCCGGAGTTTGTGTGGAGCTGTCTCAGATGACTCGTTATCTGAGTATGCTCAAGACGGACATCCGACAGTTTGTGGCTACACAGTGTTGTGATACTCTTTTGGATCTTCAGGAAGCCGCAAGACGGCGTGAGTTGGAGATAGAGCTATAGCTGAAGGAGCAGCGTCAGACACCGGCACAGTCTCAGCCGGCGCCCAAGCGGTCTAAGACCGCTGATACACAGTCTGGGGGTCAGCAGAGCCGCACATGTGGAAAGTGCGGCATGGTTCATTCGGGAGTGTGTAGAGCAGGATGTGGGTGCCAAAAATGTGGCAAGGAGGGGCACTATGCCAGGGATTGCCATCAGCCCGCCCCTCCTGCTAATATGAGGATTTGTTACCATTGTCATCAGGTTGGTTATGTGAAGACCAACTGTCTGCAGCTCACCGCCAAGCCGACGCAGGGTTCCGTGCCAGTTACCGCGAGGATTGGAGATGGGATGCCAGTCAAGGTGGAGCCTCCGAAGGCTCAGGGTCGCGCTTTCCAGCTCACGGCCGAGGAGGCCAAGTTAGCGCCAGATGTGGTTGCTGGTACGTTTCTATTCTCTGTCTCAGTTATTGAATATGTGTTATGCTTATTGATCGTACCTGTGATTAGGTACGTTTTTAGTGAACTCTTTGCCCGCTTTGGTATTATTTGACTCGGGGGCGAGTCGGTCATTTGTATCTCAGACCTTCTCTAGAGGGTTCATTGTGTCGATGGATGATCTTGAGTGTCTGTTGCGAGTTTCGATCGCCAACGAGCATGGGGTTTCTGCTTCTTCGGTCTACCGGGGGTGCGAGTTGGAGATTTTCGGGGTGTCCTTCTCGATAGATTTGATTCCTATCCCCATGAGGGATATATGTGTGATCGTAGGGATGGATTGGCTTAGCCGTTTTGGCGCCATGATCGACTGTGAGGGGCAGCGGGTGGTGGTTCGAACCCCAAGTGGGGGAGAACTGGTAGTATATGGTGAGGGCACCAGGATGGGATCAGGGTTTTGTTCGGTAGCCAGGGCTCGACAGTATATTCAGCATGGGTGTGCCGGTTATTTGGCTTATGTGGTGGATACGTGGGTTGGAGAGCAGCTCTCCGTTTCTGAGGTCCCAATGGTGAGGGAATTTGCTGACGTGTTTCCGGAAGAGTTGCCCGGAGTGCCTCCGGAGAGGCAGGTGGACTCCAAGATTGATCTAGTGCCAGGTGCGGCCCCTATCGCTAAGGCATCGTACCGTTAGGCACTTCCTGAGATGCAAGAGCTATCATCTCAGTTACAGGAGCTGTTGGGTAAACAGTTCATTTGTGACATCCCCATTTTCACGGCCAGAAAAGACCGATTTTACTTATGCTTTGTTTTATAAAATCAGAGTAATCTTTTAAAGATACGGTTGCGGAATTTGTTCCCAAAACAAAATATTATAATAACTTATCAAAACATTTCTCAAAAAGAATGTATTTTCATTCAATAATAAAACCTCGGGATGTCATGTTCCGATACAGACATATAAGCATAAGCAGAACTTACATTTAATTACACAATTGATTTATATCTCCTTTAAATCTCTCTGTTAAATATGTCTTCGTATTTAATACCTGTGATACAAAGAAAACTGAGTGGGTCAGGATTGGGAGCCTGGTGAGCATATAGGGTTTTCATCCCACAATGTTATATCATATATTTATAAATATAAAACATTCAAACTTGCACAATTTCACCATATAGAGGCAACTCTTTAACCTACCCCATCGATCCTCACAATGACACGATTTAAACTCTCGCATCAAATATTTTTCCTCTTTACCTGATCCCTACTCATGGATCTAAAACTACCTAATCCATACTCACGGATCTAAAACTACCTGATCCATACTCACGGATCTAAAACTAACCTCCTGGTCTAATCCATACTCCCGGATCTAAACTAATCTCTTGGTCGGATCCATACTCCCGGATCTAAAACTGTGCCCAATCCATACTCCCGGACTAGGGACAATTAACTATGTCTTAATCCATACTCCCGAATTAATAACAAGTTTACCTATTGGACTGATCCATACTCCCGGATCTAAAACTGTGCCCAATCCATACTCCCAGACTAGGGACAATTAACTATGTCTTAATCCATACTCCCGGATTAATAACAAGTTTACCTATTGGTTTGATCCATAGTCCCGGATCTAAAACTGCGCCCAATCCATACTCCCGGACTAGGGACAATTAACTTAGTCTTAATCCATACTCCCGGACTAATAGCAAGTTTATCTCTTTACCTGATCCATACTCACGGATCTAAAACTAACCTCTTAATCTGATCCCTACTCACGGATCTAAACTGACCTCTCGATCTGATCCCTACTCACGGATCTAAACTAACCTCTTGATCTGATTCCTACTCACGGATCTCATCTACCCATGTCCTACCCAACATATTTGTAGATATAAAATACATATATAGTTTAACTCGTTAAAAATCTATATAGTTCATCCATTCCACCAATACCTCAAGTAAACAACAATATATAAACACATAGCACGTATTTCGTAGCAACTACTTCATACTTATGTGTTAGAAGAAAGTAACCACACACTCACACATATAAACCACAATATACTTAATACACTCAAACCATACTTGTATTATTATCGTGTTTATGAAAGGTAGTATACACTCACTTGATCAGAAGATGATCGGACAGCACTACGACTTGCAGAAGTAGTAATCCTCAGCAGATCTGGAAGATCTCTTCAAAAATCGAACTTCTCGCGGGCAGAGCTTCGGCTCGGGAACCGCACTTCTCGGGATCTTCGGGATCTCGGGAATTGCCTCGGGGCTAGAGAATAATATCGGGGCTTCAGGGTATTTCTGGCATGCAAATCGATGCAAAACGGGAGAGAGAAGAGAGAAAATAGCAACCCTAAATGGCTGGCCCTTCAAATCTATTTATAGGGCAAATTTGGCCCTTGCCACGTCGTGGCAACCTTGTTCCACGTCGTGGGCTTGGTCGTCACTGCATGCGTCATCCCAAGTTGCATCTGGGGGCCTCCCGGAGGTGTCAGGACACTTGCCACGTCATGGCAACCTTGTTCCACGTCGTGGGCTCTGACAGTTTTGGGGTTTCGTGCCCCGAACTTCAGAAATTCATAACTTTCGCATACGAACTCCATTTTCGACGTTCTTTATATCGCCGTGAAGGTGAGATTATGATCTACAAATCTCTTTTAGACTCCATTGGCTAATTTTGACTTTATTTTTAATATATTATAAGTATATTACTTATATATTATCTTTAGTAGGCCGGGACAGGAAAACTCCGTTATAAACTCATAACTCCTTTATCTGAACTCCGTTTTCGTCTGTCTTTCCGTCGTTGCACTACTATCGATGAGATCTTCAATTCTCATTTATATCACTAAGGATAGATATCTATCTACCTTAAATTCACTATCTACGTCGCGCTGGGTCGCGCTGGGTCGTGCCGGTTCTGTCGTGAAACTTTAACAGGTCATAACTTCTTCGTTATAACTCGGATTTTGGCGTTCTTTATATGCATGGAAACCTTGTGACATATACTACAACTTGGTTAAGATTAATCCTTCTAGATAATCTTTCATCAAAAAGTCATTTTTGATGCTTATCGTCTCTAAATTGACTAGCCCTAATCTACGGGCGTTACATCATTCGTCCGAGTAGTTTACCCAAGGGAGCGCCGATCCTTTTCGTCAGGAAGAAGGACGGTTCGCACAGGATGTGCATCGACTATAGGGAGTTGAACAAGTTAACGGTGAAGAACCGTTACCCACTCCCGAGGATAAATGATCTCTTTGATCAGCCGCAGAGTGCATCTTGGTTTTCCAAGATCGATTTGAGGTCCGGATATCACCAGGTTAGTGTGAGGGAGGAAAACGTGGAAAAGACCGCGTTTCAGACTCGTTATGGTCATTACGAGTTCGTGGTGATGCCGTTTGGGCTCACCAACACGCCGACAGTGTTCATGGATTTGATGAACCGAGTCTACAGACCGATGCTCGATCGCTCGGTCATTGTGTTCATAGATGACATCTTGGTGTATTCCAAGACCCGAGAGCAACATGAGGAGCATCTCAGGGAGCTACTGGAGGTTTTGAGGCGAGAACGGTTGTACGTCAAGTTCTCGAAATGCGAGTTTTGTTTACAAGAGGTCCAGTTCCTCGGACATTTTGTTAACCATGAGGGGATTCTGGTCGATCCGGCGAAGGTAGAGGCCGTTATGCAGTGGGAGGTTCCGAAATCCCCCTCGGACATCAGGAGTTTCTTGGGTTTAGCAAGGTATTATCGGAGATTCATTCGTGATTTCTCCAAGACTGCGGTACCCCTCACTCGCCTTACGAGGAAAGGGGTAGATTTCCAGTGGGGTCCGGAGCAGCAGAGGGCGTTTGAGACCCTGCGGCGGTGTTTATGCGAGGCGCCGGTGTTGACACTCCCCGAGGGAGTTGAGGATTTTGTGGTATTTTGCGATGCGTCCATCACAGGGTTGGGGGCAGTCCTCATGCAGAGGGGACGAGTGGTAGCCTATGCATCGCGGCAACTGAAGCCGTATGAGACGAGATACCCTACACATGATCTCGAGTTGGGGGCAGTGGTCTTTGCTCTCAAGATTTGGAGGCGCTATCTGTATGGGGTCTGCTGTACTATATACACGGATCACAAGAGTTTGAGACACATCATGGATCAGCCGAACCTGAACATGAGGCAGTGCAGGTGGCTGGATGTGGTTAAGGACTATGATTGTGAGATCTTTTACTATGATTGTGAGATCATTACGAGTTCGTGGTGATGCCATTTGGGCTCACCAACGCACTAACAGTGTTCATGGATTTGATGAACTGAGTCTACAAACCGATGCTCGATCGCTCGGTCATTGTGTTCATAGATGACATCTTGGTGTATTCCAAGACCCTAGAGCAGCATGAGGAGCATCTCAGGGAGCTGCTGGAGGTTTTGAGGCGAGAACGGTTGTACGTGAAGTTCTCGAAACATGAGTTTTGGTTACGAGAGGTCCAGTTCCTCGGACATCTCGTTAACCAGGAGGGGATTCTGGTCGATCCGGCGAAGGTAGAGGCCGTTATGCAGTGAGAGGTTCCGAAATCCCCCTCGGACATCAAGAGTTTCTTTGGTTTAGCAGGGTATTATCGGAGATTCATTCGTGATTTCTCCAAGACTGCGGTACCCCTCACTCGCCTTACGAGGAAAGGGGTGGATTTCCGGTGGGGTCCGGAGCAACAGAGGGCGTTTGAGACCCTGTGGCGGTGTTTATGCGAGGCGCCGGTGTTGGCACTCCCTGAGGGAGTTGAGGATTTTGTGGTATTTTGCGATGCGTCCATCACAGGGTTAGGGGAAGTCCTCATGCAGAGGGGACGAGTGGTAGCCTATGCATCGCGGCAGCTGAAGCCGCATGAGACGAGATACCCTACGCATGATCTTGAGTTGGGGGCAATGGTCTTTGCTTTCAAGATTTGGAGGCACTATCTGTACAGGGTCCGTTGTACTATATACACGGATCACAAGAGTTTGAGACACATCATGGATCAGCCGAACCTGAACATGAGGCAGCGCAGGTGGCTGGATGTGGTTAATGACTATGATTGTGAGATCCTTTACCATCCGGGTAAAGCGAACGTGGTTGCGGATGCTCTGAGCTGCAAGTCAGCTGGGTCTTCCACCCCAGCAAGGTGTGTGAGGATAGCAGTGGATTCCCCACTCGTGAGTTTGATCAGGGACGCCCAGGTTGAGGGAATGAGATCATAGAATTGGAAGCTAGAGAGGATTAAGGGCGAAAGCACCCGATTTGTTTAGGATAGCCGCAGGCTATTGACCCGATACAGTCGGGTTTGGGTTCCGATGACCGGAGCAGTCAGGCAGACAGTGATGGAGGAGGCCCATAAGTCTCATTTTTCTATTCACCCGGGTGCCACTAAGATGTACCGCGACTTGAGTGTGAGCTATTGGTGGCTGGTTATGAAGCGAGATATCGCTTGGTATGTTGAGAGGTGCCTGACCTGCAGGATGTTCAAGGCTGAGCATCAGAGGCCACATGGTAAGCTGCAGCTCCTAGAAATTCCTATGTGGAAATGGAAACAGATCACGATGGATTTCATTACGAAATTGCCGAAGACGACAAAGGGGTTCGATGATATATGGGTCATCGTGGATCGATTGACCAAGAGTGCCCACTTCTTAGCCATCCGGGAGAGTTTGTCGGCTGAGAAGTTGGCCGACCTGTACGTCAGCGAGATTGTCTCACGCCATGGGGTTCCAGTTTCCATTGTTTCCGATCGGGATGTCAGGTTTACTTCACGATTTTGGCAGAAGTTCCACGAGGAACTAGGAACGAGGTTGCATTTTAGTATGGCATTTCACCTGCAGACTGATGGGCAGAGTGAGCGGACCATCCAGACCCTCGAGGATATGTTAAGGGCATGCGTCATCGATTTTGGTGGGAGTTGGGATTCCCACCTGCCGCTTGTGGAGTTCGCCTACAACAATAGCTATCATTCCAGTATTGGCGCCGCGCCTATCGAGTTGTTATACGGACGGAGGTGTAGGACCCCGGTCTGTTGGGGTGAGGTTGGGCACAGGGTGATGGGTCGGACTGAGGTGGTTCTGCAAACTACCGAGATGATACAGCAGATTAGACAGTGGCTGCAGGTCGCTCAGAGTCGGCAGAAGAGTTATGTTGATCGATGCCAATCTGAGTTGGAATTTCAGGAGGTGACATGGTTCTCCTGAAGGTCTCACCCTGGAAGGGTGTGATCTGTTTCAGGAAGAAGGGAAAGCTGGGTCTCCGCTATATTGGGCCATTTAGGATTATTGCCAGGGTGGGCAAGGTGGCTTATAGGTTAGAGCTTCCAGAGGAGCTTAGCCGGATCCACAAAACATTTCATGTTTCGCATTTGCGAAAGTGCGTTATGGACCAGGAGGCAGTTGTGTCGTTGGATGATATTCAGGTCGACGAGCGCCTGAATTATGTGGAGAGGCCTGTGGCCATTTTGGAAAGGAAGAAGAAGATTTTGCGGAACAAAGAAATACCCTTAGTGAAGGTACAGTGGGAACATTGGAAGGGATCCGAGTGGACATGGGAGCCGGAGGCGGAGATGCGCAAGCATTACCCGTCGTTATTTATCCCAGCAGACTTCGAGGGAGAAGTCTAATTCAATTGGGGGAGAGTTGTAACGCCCCGATTCTCAGGTATTATTTTAAATAAAAATTTCTTGGTTTTGGCCCTACTCGACGAGTTGGTAGCCCTACTCGTCGAGTAGAAGTGGGTGGGATCGCGAATTAAGTGAGCTACTCGGCGAGTCCTTTGTGGGACTCGGCAAGTAGAAGCTGGAAGGATAAACCCTAATTTCCGGGGTTTGCACCCCTATGTAAAGAAGCTCAAGCCTCTTTCAGTCCCTTTGCAGCCCCATTTGCATCTCTAACTCGTATGTGTGTGTTCCCATTGTGTGTTGAAGCTTTGAGAGAAGATTTTGGTATTGGAGCTTGGGGAAAGCAAGTGATTGAGGCAAGAAGCTGGGAGGAAATCCGAATCTACTTCTGTGAGCATCTCTTGGGAAGGTATTAAGCTATTACCCTCGTTTATTTCAGTCTAGACCTCCCTTTTTGAGTGAGCTTTAGGGTTTTTATAAGGATATCAAGTTGGTATGACAAGTTATGGGCTAGATCTGAAGTTGTAACTTCAGATCTAGACCCTCTTTGGATTATAGAAGCATAAAGTTCCATCTTTGGTCGAGATTAAGGTTCCCTTGGTCCATGAAGACCCATTAAGAGCTTGGTTTTGGCATTAAGAGCTTTTAAAGTAATGCATGTACGTAAAGTTTGCAACTTTAAGTGATAAGTATGCTCTAGGAACCTGGATCTGTGAATTTGAGCCGCTGCATGGCTCAAAATAGGCCTGTATGGAAAAAGGACTGGATGAACTCGACGAGTTGGATGAGAAACTTGGCGAGTCGCATGAAGATGGCCATGAACTCGACGAGTTGGATGAACAACTCGGCGAGTCCGATGAAGATTACCATAAACTCAATGAGTTGAAGAACAACTCGGCGAGTCCGATGAGTTTTAACCAAGAACATGTTCACGTGTATATACGTCGAGTTGCAAGGAGGGAACTCGATGGGTGGCCTTAAGGTTTGATCGGGATTCAAAGGAACTCGACGAGTCACGTCGATGACTCGGCGAGTTTGTTTGTGTGTCAAGGGACTCGGCGAGTAGCTGGGTGTACTTGACGAGTTGAGGTCAACATGGATTGTTGACCTTGACTGAGGACTTTGACCTTGATCAGGGGTTGACTATTGGCTTATGGAGTACCTTATAAGGTTAAGGAGTTATGAGTATGTTGAACTATGATTATAGGTGGTGGAGCCTGTGTCGAGTGATCCGAGAGTTGGAGTTTACCTTCCGAGTCGACATCTGCGAGGTGAGTTATCCTCACTATATCGATAGGGCCCACGATACCAAGGCCGACCCTTTAATTATTATAGTTATGGCATGCTACATGTGATTACGATCTGCATGATTGAAATTAGGGTAGACAGTATGTTATGTTTTATGATCCGTAGTGATTGGTATGTTAGTGACCTGCTAGGTCAGTGTTCTAGAGAACTTCGTGATTGATGATCAGTAAGAAAGATATGCTTGATGTTTGTATATGCCGTATATGATAATTTTGCGCACATGGTTATCTGCTTGTTGGTTGGGTTGAGGCGGTCCTGCTCCGTGCTGAAGGCCAACATACCCTATGAGCGGTCCGGGGAGACTGTTGGCTCACGTGGCGGACCAGTCATGCCGAAGGCTCGGGATAGATCTAGATAGACTGTAGGCCCAGTAGGGAAGACCAGTCAGGCCGATGGCCTAGTATGCATGTTGAATGATTGATTGTTATTGATATGGTTTCTGTCAGTGTGGTATTGGTATTTTGGGGGTAGCTCACTAAGCCCTTGGGCTTAAACTTTTCAGTTATGGTTTCAGGTACTTCAGGAGACCGTGGGAAGGCGAAGGCGTGACCGTACCGCTCCTCATCCTTGTGATTTTTTTGCGACACTCTTATGATAATTGATTTGGAAATGTTTTGTAAATAATTACTAGTTGTTTTCTTTTGTTGAAATTAAAAGTTTAAGTTTGGCTTAAATTCTTTTGGATGTTACAAGTTGGTATCAGAGCCTTGGTTTGAGTGAATTGGAGGAACACTCGTGTGAATCCAGTCTCAAGTCAAGGAGATTTTCAGAAAATAAATTTTAAAATGGTTTTCAAAATAAAGGATGGAGGATGCAGAGGGTACGATTAGCCGAAACTTGCAAATGGTTTTCGCGACAGAACCGGCACGACACAACGTGATGTAAATAGTGAACTTACGTTAAAGTGATATTTGGCCTTAGCGATCCAAATGAAAGTCGTAGAATACATTAAACCGAGAGCATGCATAAGAAGAACATCCAAATCTGACTTCGTATGAGGAAGTGATGATTTTTCTAAGCTTCGGCTTAGCAGTATGCAGCCCGAAGTTCGAATATGAGATCAAGTGATTTCTAGCCGAAATGATCTAAATGAGAATCGAAGATCTCATCGATAATAGTCCAACGGTAAAAAGATAGACGAAAGTAGACGTCAGATGAAGGAATTGTGAATTCCTAACGGAGTTTTCTATTCCCAGCCTACTAAAATTATATAATAAAAGTTAAATTCAAAATTAGCCGACGGAGTCTAAATGAGAGTTGTAGAGAATAATCTCACCTACGCGTGCATATCAAGAACGTCAAAAAACGAGCTCGTATGCGAGAGATATGAATTTCAGAAGTTCGGAACGCAAACTTCGAGGCTGTGTCAGAGCTCACGAGGTGACCACAATGCTCACGACGTGAGCACAGACTGTACACCCTCCCGAGAAAGTGGATGAATGACGAATGCAGTGACCTAATGAGCTCACGACGTGAGCACTAGAATCTCACGACGTGAGCACAGTAATTCAGCCCTATAATTAGAAGTTGAAGGGCAGTCGGCCATAGTTGCTAATTCCTTCACTCTCTCACTCCCAATACCCTATCTAGCCCTTTTTGAAGCAACCCCGAAGCCCATGTATCATCCTAAGACCCGAAGCGAGTCCTGAAGCTCCGAAGATCCCGAGAAGAAAAGAGTTTCCAAGCCGAAGCTCTGCCCATGAGGAGCCCGATGTTTGAAGATATTCCAGTTTCACCGAAGAATACTACTTTTAGAGCCGTAGTGTTGTTCGATCATCTTCTGATCAAGTGAGTGTATAGTCCCTTTCATAAACACGATTTTAATACAAGTATTGGTTGAATGTATTATATCTATGTTATGAGTGAATGTGTAGTCACTTTCTTCTAACACATAAAATATGAAGTATTTGCTATGAGAAACATGCTATGTGTTTATATATTGTTGTTTATTTAAGATGAGTATGGAATGGATGTTTTATATAGTTTTTAAATGAGTTAAACTATATATATATATATATATATATATATATATATATATATATATATATATTATCTACAAATATGTTGGGTAGAACAAGGGTAGATGAGATAGTTGGTGTGTGATAAAAGATGAGTTGGATAATGAGATAATAGGTGATATAGATCTTGAGGTGAGGGTGACAGGTGAAAATTGAGTGAAACCTTTACCCAAGCGATGGCCTTAGCAGATTAGGGATGACAACCACAGACTATTCTAGACAGTACAATGGAACACTAGCAGGCTCGCAACTTGTAGGTGTTGTGAACTTGATGTTCACCGGTGTACTCTAAAAACCCATTGACATGTATTGTGAGAGGGGTTTTGAAAACGATACTGTCAATAAAAGAGATAAACTTGTTACTAATCCAGGACTATGGATTTAGACATAGTTAATTATCCCTAGTCCGGGAGTATGGATTGGGCACAGTTTTAGATCTGAGAGTATGGATTAGATTAGGAGATTAGTTTTAGATCCGGTAGTATGGATCAGATCAAGAGGTTAGTTTTAGATTCATGAGTACGGATCAGGTAAAAAGGTAAATTTTGATACGAGAGATTAGATCGTGTCATTGTGAGGATTGACGGGGTGGGATAAGAGTTGTTTTGTTTGTTGAAATTGTATGAGTTTGTGAGTTCTAATATATATATATATATATATATATATATATATATATACACATACATACATACATATATGATATAACATTGTGTCTTGAAAACCCTATATGCTCACGAGGCTCCCAGGCCTGACCCACTCAGTTTTCTTTGTATTACAGGTTATGGCACGAGAGCATAAGTGGGCTGGCATATCGAGAGATTTTGGATTATAGGCCAGTAGTTGTAAATAACTGTTGTAAGGTCTATTTTATATTGTTTATGCTTTTTGTATGTATCGGAACATGACATCCCGAGATTTTGTTATTTAATGAATGTACATTTCTGTAAAGAAATGCTTTGATAAATTCTTATCACATTTTGTTTTGGGAACAAATTCTGCATCAGTTTTCTGTAAACGATTACTCTTATTTTAAAACAAAGCATAAACAAATCGGTCTTTTCTGGCCGTGAAATTGGGGATATCACAGTTCGCATCACAGCATTAGTTTAAGCGAACTAGGAATTTGTAGGAATTTCTAGACTTAAACTTAGAATGCTAAGTGAAGATTGTGAGATGAGTGTCTGCCATATTTTAGGCATGAGCACTAGTATATTTTAGGAAAGATGCCTAAAATGCTTTTATGTGCTAAATGTTATATGTTTTCCATATTTGATATTGTTTGTTCGGATCTATGGTCTGTTGCCGACCGGATCTGGAAACCTTATCTGTTTAGGATTCTAAGTGTACGGATACGATATTAGAACTAGTATGTAAACGTTTCGGAGTGAGAAGGATGATTTGAACGTCTATCGAAATAGAGATCTAAATTTACCTAATGTGGTGTATAGATCAAAATGGCAAACACACAAAGTGGATTGGGAAACGACAACCTGCAGTCTAAGCCACAAATGATTCGGAGTACACTAGAACTAACAGCTACACCTGAGCCAATCACGATGATGGGAGTATATGCATCGGTGCGAATGATTTTGGATCATCAGATGGAAGAAACAAGGAATTTACTTCAACAAATTAAGGACGAACTTACTGTTCCATTACGCCATGCACCTACTCATGAGACAACTATCGGGGTTACTAAGTCAGTCGACAAAGTAATCAATGGTAGTATCGCCAACAAGGTTGAAGTTGGCAAGAAGAGGAAATTTGAGGGGTCTTCAAGGTCTGACAAGAGCAGCATGTTCTCGAAGTCTAGAAAAATAGGAGGTAAAGAAAAATGGTGTGGTAAATGCAAAAAGAAAAACCCTAAAAAAAGTGGCGAGAAGGTGACATGTTTTAAGTGTGGAAAGCATGGTCATTACGCCGACGAATGTCCATTCAATGAAAGGGTATGTTACGAATGTAATGAGGAAGGGCACTTCAAGCAGGACTGCCCAAAGAGGGAAGAAGCTACGAAGCCAAATGTACCACTGAAGCATTATGAGAGACACGATGAAGAGGTGACTTGTTACAAATGTGGAAAGACAGGGCATTACGCCATCAAGTGTGTATCTAAAGAGAGGGTGTACTATGAATGCCGAGAAGAAGGGCCTTTATCTAGGGATTGCCCGAAGAAGAATGAAGGAGCAAGACTAAATGCACTGCCACAACCAAGGGCATGACCATTTTAAATGATCCTTAACAAAGCAGACAACAATGCAAGGAATCAAGGATGAGGATTTTATATCCAAAGATCAAGTTATGAAGTAGCAGTATGAATAGTAACTTATGGTGTAGCCTATTAGAGCCATAGTATAGGGTGAACTTGAACCATTGTGTAATAGTGTCAAGAATTAATATAAACCCTGGTTTTGTTATCTGATTTATTGGATGACACCTATCGGAAGATATCAAAGGTGGTATCTTGCCTTTAGTTTATGTCTGATAAAATAACAGTGCGTTTAAAGAAGTACGGTACGACTGAAGTACACCTTCGATTGGCAGGAAGATGGAACGGTTGGTGTAATTCTCAAAGTTGTCCCATCGTCTGGAATTTCCATCACCAACTGAGTTGGAGTAGAATTGATGAGTGAAGATGCACATGGAAGAAGTCCTAGTAGAGTCTAGGAAAATTTGTATGATTAATTAGACACATTCGTATGCATTAAATTGTTTTGTGATTTTAGGACTTGGGGACTGCGAGACAATGCTTGGGACGAGTATGAGTGGATGTGAATAGTAGTAGAGATCTATACTACTAGAAGCACGGGACTCACGCTTGAATCAGGGAAAGTCACAAGGTTACCAGGAAGTTAGTAATTGATTTCGTTTTATTCAAGTATGTCGTTACCATCGTTTCGGTAATGATTAAGAAGATGATTGTTGTTTCAACCCTAGAGGTCATATCAAATTGAGTTCGACTACGATGAGTTTGTTACGTCGTTCCGAGAACCGAGTTCGATGTAGCATTTGACTTAAGTCAGAAGATAGAAATCAATGCAACTAATTGTGTCACGCTCGTTGTTAAAGAAGTTAGTAACTAGAAATGTTACATGCTAAATGATGGTTTTAAAGCAAAAGAACATCTTATGTACTCATGCAAAACCCTAAAGCTTGGATCTAGGCTTCTCTATTGTACATGTAATTAATCCAAGACTTGTAACCCTAGATCTAACATGTATAATTCGAAATTAACATTATAAGAATAGATCTAAGTGTTTACCTCTTTCAATTGGCTTGAAATCCTTTGAATCTTCTTGATCTTGAGCTTAGAGTCAAAATTGTAACTCCTCTAATGGTTCACAAACACCACAAGCAAGAAGGCTATTATGAGAGAGGAGGAAGAACACTAAAAATCAGCCCTTGGGTTTGACTTGGAGTCCAGGTTCCGAAAATTGCATCCAAGGGCCTCTATTTATAGTGTAGGCTGCTAGGGTTTCAGTCTAAACCCCAATGAACAGCTTAGTCACAAAGCAGCCCATGGAACCTTCTAGATTAGGGCCTTTGGACGAAAATATGATGGATCCCCATCATAATTTCGTTCACCCTTAGTCCATTATGTTTCCCAGCCCAAAACTCAACTATCACACATTTGACAGTTTATGCCCCTTTATTCAATTAATCTCTTTTAATCACCAAATTAATTCCTAATTAATTTATGACTAATATTAATCAAATAATATGATTTCTCCTTTAATATATTATTCTTATAATATATTAATAAACCATAATATCTTCTCTCTCTCTCTCTCTCTCTCTCTCTCCTAAATAACCTAGTCAAGTTGCTTTGGTGAAGGCAACCCAAAACGACCATGCACAACCGGGCCAAGTACATACCAAATATAGTTACAGGCTTAGACACTAATCCAACAGTATCCCAGTTGGATAAGTCTAGTAACTATACCTCACATATGGCTTCAGGATCCGATTAGAAATCATAGCTCTTACACGCCGCTGTCAACTCTGATCGGTAACTCGTCCTTCAGATAAGGGATCGTATAATCCTTTGTTCTAGATAGCATGCTTACAATACTTATTGTTCAACACTTTGTTTCTTGATCTCTGATTCGTTCAACATAGAAATTAGTTGAACACATCAACCTGGTTCTGACCGGGTCCGACACATAACTCAAACCAAATCATCGAGTGGCCAAGATATCACCTTTATTCTCTTAGAATAAAAGGAACAGATTAACTTCGAATCATATGCATCTACTATTTACTAATTAAATCATGCACAACAATGTGTTTTATAACATCAAGTTACTAATGCGTTTACACATCATCAATGCACAACCAACCAGCAAACAATAACCATATCTCTAAGTTTTAAGACTATAAGATATTATCGCTTTGTGATCACCCGAGGTAAAATACCATGAAGTGATATCAGAAAAAACATGAGTTTATTCCAATGCTCAAATCACAATTCATAAGCACTCATGAACTTTGCAACAAACTATTGCTATGTCTAAAACCTTTTAGACAAACTATAAACAGATTCATGACAGTCTTCTTTCATATCTACTTCTAACATATGAATGATTGTGGACCGTTTGAATAATCTTATTATTCAGGAAGTCAAAACATGCAAAACTGAAACAATAGATAAATAACCAACACAAGATAGTAACTTTAATCTTAAATAAAAAACCTTTATATATATCAAATGTCAAGTACAAATTATCTATTACACGTTTCCTATCTATCTAATCTAAACTCATATCGTCCTTCAACCCAATGCTCCTAGTGTGCTGCAAGTGTTTAACCCTGCTCAGTCCCTTCTTAAGGGGAACTGCTGATTTATCTTCTAACGATACCCTCTTCACTACGAGGAGTCCATCTTCTACCCAATGTCTGATAAAATGGTACTTTCTGTCGATATGCCTGGATCTACCGTGATCCCTTGGTTCCTTAGTCAAGGCAACCGCTCCTTCATTATCACGGAAAATCTCCATGAGCTCCTTTATGGATGGAACAACTCCAAGGTCTCCAATGAAGTTCTTCAACCATATTTACTCTTTTGATGCTTCACTTGCTGCAATGTACTCTGATTCACACGTTGAATCAGCCACAGTCTCTTGCTTGGAACTTTTCCAAGTCACTGCTCCTCCGTTAAGGGTAAAGACCCAGCCTGACTGTGAACGGTAATTATCCCGATCCATCTAGAAACTAGCGTCACTGTACCCTCGTACCCTTAAGTCATCATTCCCACTGAGGACTAGAAACCATTCCTTGGTCCTCCGATGGTACTTAAGAATATTCTTAACTGCAGTCCAATGCGCTCTACCAGGGTTTCCCTGATATCTGCTGACCATGCTCAAGGCGAAGGCCACATCAGGGCGAGTACAGGTCATAGCGTACATGATTCAGCCAACTGCGGAAGCGTAAGGTACTCGGCTCATATCAGATATTTCTTCCTCTGTACTCGGGCTTTGAGTCTTACTCAACTTGGTATTGCTTTGGATTGGCAACTCCCCTTTCTTGTAGTTTTCCATACTAAAACGCTTTAGTACCTTATCCAAGTATGTATCCTGACTGAGTCCTATCAGTCTCTTACTTTTGTTTCTTACTATCCTTATTCCCATAATATACGCAGCCTCTCCGAGGTCCTTCATAGCGAAACACTTCCCAAGCCAAGACTTGACCTCCTGCAAGGTTGGGACGTCATTTCCTATGAATAGCATGTCGTCAACATACAATACGAGGAAGCTCACTATACTCCCACTGGCCTTGACATACACACATGACTCATCTTCGCTTCGCAGAAAGCCAAACTCTTTGACCTTCTCATCAAAACAAAGATTCCATCTGCGAGACGCTTGCTTCAATGCATAAAAGGATTTCTCAAGCTTACACAATCTATTTGGATGCTTCGCATTGACAAAACCCTCTGGCTGATTCATGTAAACATCCTCATCCAACTTTCGATTAAGAAAAGCAGTTTTCACGTCCATCTGCCATATTTCATAATCATGAAATGTAGCTATTGTGAGCATCACCCTAATAGACTTTATCTTGGCAACTGGCAAGAAGGTCTCCTCATAGTCAACTCCAGGAGTTTGAGTAAAGCCCTTCGCGACCAATCTCGCTTTATAAGTGTGCACATTCCCATCCATGTTCATCTTCTTCTTGAAGATCCACTTGCACCCGACTGTCTTACGACCTGGCACGTTGTGAACCAAATTCCAAACTTGGTTGTCGTACATGGACTGAATCTCGCTGTCCATAGCCTCTTTCCACTTAGCAGACTCCAAGCCTGCCATGGCTTCCTTGTAGCTACTAGGTTCGTCCAAATTTACTAGTGTATGATCACTAATAAATGTATCCCCTTCAGTAGTAATATGGCATCCATACAACTAGGGTGGAACACTAGCCCTACTGGAACGTCTAAGAGGTAAGGACTTGTCAACATGTTCAATAGGAGCTTCCTCCTCAGGTTGAGTGCCAGTGTTAGAAGTTCCTTCATCGCTTTGATCTTGAATCTCTTCAAGATCAATTTGCCTCCCACTGTCCTCTTGGCTTATAAGTTCTCTTTCTCGGAAAACCCTTATTCTCACAACAAAGACAACATTGTCACTCGGTCTGTAGAAGAGATGGCCAAATGAATTTTGTGGATAGCTGATGAAATAACACTTCTCACTACGAGGTTCAAGCTTGTCGTGAGTCTCTCGTCTTACGAAAACCTCGCAACCCCAAACCTTGATATGTGCCAACGAGGGAGCTTCCCCTGTCCACATCTCGTGACGTGTTTTGGCAACCTTCTTGGTGGGAACTAGGTTAAGGATATGGGCGGCAGTCTCCAAGGCATACCCCCAGAAAGCTATTGGCAACGAAGCCCGACTCATCATAGAACGAACCATGTCCAACAAGGTCCGATTACGTCTCTCAGCCACAACATTCAATTGTGGCATTCTCAGAGGTGTCAATTGCGAAAAAATTCCACATTCCTATAGATAGTCGTGAAACTCAAGACTTAGGTACTCTCCTCCTCGGTCTGACCGAAGCATCTTGATTTTCCTGTCCAGCTGATTCTCCACTTCATTCTTAAACTCTTTGAACTTTTCAAAGGTTTCTGACTTGTGCTTGATTAAGTAGTTATATCCATATTTGCTATAATCATCCGTAAAAGTCACGTAGAAGCGGCATGCATCCCTTGTGGTGGATCTAAAGGGCCTACACACATAGGTGTGTATGAGATCCAATAGACCCTCACCCCTTTCACAAGTGCCAGTAAAGGGTGACTTGGTCATCTTCCCGAGTAAACAAGATTCACACATGTCATCGTCCCTAAGGTCGAATGACTCTAACACTCCATCCTTTTGGAGTTGGGCTATGCGTTTCTTGTTGACATGGCCAAGACGACAATGCCACAAGCATGCTTTGTCTAGACTATTAGACGAATCAATATTCAACACATCATTTCCTAAGTTGTCTACAACCAACACAGATTCATATATTCCATTACAAGGAAACACATTGGTATAAAAAACACCATTCAAATAAACATTAATAGAACCATTACTATTATCAAATGAATATCTGAAACCCTGTCTATATAATCCATGAAAAGAAATGATGTTCTTTGCCATATCTGGCGAATAGCAACAATTGTTTAAATCTAACCCTAACCCATTACTCAACACTAAAGAATAAACTCCAACTTTGGTCACGGGCAACAATCTTCTGTTTCCCATAATCAAGTTTATTTTCCCATGCTCCACCTCCCTAATTCTTCTTAGGCCCTGCAAATCAGAACAAATGTGAAAACCACATCCTGTATCAAGAACCCATGAAGTAGCAAGTGATGAGTTGTTCGATTTAATAGAATATATACCTGCGAAGGTGGGCTTTATCTTCCCATCGTTAATGTCATGCAGATATTTAGGGTAGCTACGTTTCCAGTGGCCCTTCTCGTGGCAATAGAAGCACTCTGCTTCCTTAGGGTCAGAGGAGGGTTTAGCATGACCTGCTTTGGTCCCACTAGAGGATGAATCATCATGGGACTTTCCCTTTTGGTGGCTCTTTGAAGGAGCCTTTCTCTTCTTTCCCTTCCCTTGGCCAATTTCCAACACAGGAGCAGCCACAACAGGGGATGGTGCAACAGATTTGTCCTTGAGGTTGCTCTCAGCAGTCCTCAACAGTCCTTGAAGCTTACTCAAGGAGACTTCTTCCTTATTCATGTGGTAGGTCATTCTGAACTGGTTGTAGCAGGAAGGCAAGGAGTGGAGGATGATTTCGATATCTAAATCCTCATCAACCTTAACATTAAGTTTGAGAAGACGATCAACATACCTCTGCATTTTCTACAAATGAGAGGTTATGGATTCTCCACTCCCCATCTTTGCGGTGATCATGTTAGTAATGATCTCATAGCGCTCTTGGCTCGCGCTTTGGTGGTACCTGTCCAACAAATCTTAATGCATTTCATACAGATACATGTCCTCATAGGACTTTTGGAGTTTGAGGTTCATGGTGGCCAGCATGATGTAATGAACTTTCGTAGCATCATGCTCGTGGGCCTCAAAGGCGGCCAACTCTTCAGAAGTAGCAACATCTGGGATGATCTTTTCAAGCTTCTCATCGAGGACATATTCTTTGTCCTCGTAGTGAGTGATCATGCGAATGTACCTCATCCACTCGTTGAAATTCGACCCATCAAATGTCACCTTTTGACATTGGTTTATCAGTAAGAATGACCCAGAAGCGTTGTTGATGTTGTTGTTGTTGTTGTTAGCAGACATCTGAAAAAGAAAGGAACAAAGTTTGATTAGAAATGAATCCCCAATTAAACACCCAAATGAAATATTAGGGCTAGGATCCAACAACAATATTCACAACTTAGAAAAGGGATGACGTAATCTAAATGCAAATAATTTGAAGGTAAGTGAATGACGATTCACTAATTTACACCATGAAAAATGAAAAGAAATTAACTTTTAAATGTATTTGAAAACTCCTAGATTCCTTTGAGATTCATTGAACTTTTCAATGGCATGTTTAAATCTTGATACGCCCTTCAAGTTTGTGACTGGGATACCGAGGATCACAAACAAGGTGTGAATAACCATGCGAATCAACATAGTGCACTCAATGTCTCTATCACCTAATCAATATACTGGTAAACCATACACGCTTCATTGATCTATGACAAACATCGAGCCACCATTCTCTACCAATGTCAATCTCAAATTAGTGTGCCGGTTAACCACGCACGCCCCACTAACGTTTGACAAGGGTACAAAATGTAATTCCATGAAGTAGCATCATTTTCACATTTTACCCTAAAGTAACTAAGATTGGGAATTTATAAAAAAGTAGTTACTTTGTATCATTCATTATACTTTTAACGAGGAGAGGATTGCCCTATCCTACCCGTTCGGATAACGACCCTCCACCAATCAAGGAAGCGGTGGGTAAGAGTGGATACCCATTAAACGACCATTTTATAGGCCATAACCTTATACCCCCTTATAGATCGGCTTCGTGAATGAGGCCTAGTAACGGTAAGACTAGCACTTTAATTTATACATATATATTAATTAATCTTGTAATAATATAATAGTATAGGGTTGAATTTTAAACTTGTAAAATTCTAAGGGTTTGAAATTTAAATTATTCAAAATTAAACTTTTAATCATAAAATTTAAATTTCAAAACTTGAGGACAAGTTTTGAACTTTTCAAAACACAAGGGATCAAATAACAAATAATATAAATTAAGCAATTAATTTCATGATTATCTATATTTGACTTAATCTAATTTTAGTCACAAGATAATTACCAAATAATTTAAATAATCCATATTTATCATATAAAGAAACTATTATGCAAAAGATTTGAAATTATCTTTTGTTTTGGTAAGGATAATCATCTATATATAATAAAATTTGGATTTTATTATCAAAAAACAATTTTGGCATTTATCCTATATCAAAACAGCAAGAAATCCCAAGATATGCTCTGTCTGACTCCCGAACTTGCCGAGTAAGTTACTAGACTAGCCGAGTTGGGCCAACTCGCTGAGTCCAGATACTGACTCACCGAATTGGGTCGGGTAGAGGCTAGAAAAAATGATTTTCAGTAAAAACTCAACAATTACATGACATACAACAGAAACCAATCAAGGCTCTGATACCACTGATGGTTTTAAAGCAAACGAACATCCTATGTGCTCATGCAAAACCCTAAAGATTGGATCTAGGCTTCTCTATTGTACACGTAATGAATCCAAGACTTGTAACCCTAGATCTAGCATGTATAATTCGAAATTAACATTATAAGAACATATCTAAGTGATTACCTCTTTCAATTGGCTTGAAATCCTTTGAATCTTCTTAATCTTGAGCTTAGAGTCACAATTGTAACTCCTCTAATGGTTCACCAACACCACAAGCAAGAAGGCTATTATGAGAGAGGAGGAAGAACACTAAAAATCGGCCCTAGGGTTTCACTTGGAGTCCAGGTTCCAAAAATTGCATCCAAGGGCCTCTATTTATAGTGTAGGCTGCTAGGGTTTCAGTCCAAACCCTAATGGACAACTTAGTTACCAAGCAGCCCATGGAACCTTCTAGATTAGGGCCTTTGGATGAAAATATGATGGATCCCCATCATAATTTCGTTCCCCCTTAGTCCATTAGGTTTCCCAGCCCAAAACTCAACTATCACACATTTGACAGTTTATGCCCCTTTATTCAATTAATCTCTTTTAGTCACCAAATTAATTCCTAATTAATTTATGACTAATATTAATCAAATAATATGATTTCTCCTTTAGTATATTATTCTTATAATATATTAATAAACCATAATATCTTCTCTCTCTCTCTCTCTCTCTCTCTCCTAAATAACCTAGTCAAGTTGCTTTGGTGAAGGCAACCCAAAAGGACCATGCACAACCGGGTCAAGTATATACCAAATATAGTTACGGGCTTAGACACTAATCCAACACTAAAATGTGATCATATCACATTAGAACATGAAGGAAGATATATTCCATTCTGGAATTGGACTCTAAGAGACCTGAGTCTAAGCGTTGCATCATTCGATGAAAGGTCATTAAAGCACGACCCATCGGTTTGTTACAATAGATAAAGGAAAGTATTTATCCTAAGAAGAAGAAGGAGTCCTCAATAAGGACTTATTTTGTAACTTGAATGTTATTATTGAAAGGCCAACATCATACAAAAAGAAGATGCAAGATTGAGCATCGCCTGCAGTCAAGAAGCCCTAGAGTTAGATACTCCTTTGAGGAAACATAGAAGTTTCGGTTATTACCTAGGAGGAAGAGATAATGTATGAAATCATTATTCAAGCCCTATTTTGTTGATGATTCCGGGACGTAATCATCCTAAGGGATAGATAATTGTAACGCCCGTAGATTCGGGCTAGTCAATTTAGAGACGATAAGCATCAAAAATGACTTTTTGATGGAAGATTATTTAGAAGGATTAATCTTGACTAACTTGTAGTATATGTTACAAGGATTCCGTACATATAAAGAACGCCGAAATTTGAGTTATAACGAAGAAGTTATGACATGTCGAAGTTTCGCGACAGAACCGGCACGACACAACGTGATGTAAATAGTGAACTTACGTTAGAGTGATATTTGGCCTTAGCGATCCAAATGAAAGTTGTAGAATACATTAAACCGAGAGCGTGCATAAAAAGAACCTCCAAATCTGACTTCGTATGAGGAAGTTATGATTTTTCTAAGTTTCGGCTTAAGAATATACAACCTGAAGTTCGAATATGAGATCGAGTAATTTCTAGCCGAAACGATCTAAATGAGAATCGAAGATCTCATCGATAATAGTCCAACAGTAAAAAGACAGACGAAAGCAGACGTCAGATGAAGGAATTGTGAATTCCTAATGGAGTTTTCTTGTCCCAGCCTACTAAAATAATATAATAAAAGTTAGTGTCAAAATTAGCCGACGGAGTCTAAACGAGAGTTGTAGAGAATAATCTCACCTATGCATGCATATAAAGAACGTCAAAAACTGAGCTCGTATGCGAGAGATATGAATTTCTGAAGTTCGGAACGCAAACTTCGAGACTGTGTCAGAGCTCACGAGGTGACCACAGTGCTCACGACGTGAGCACATACTTGACACCCTCCCGAGAAAGTGGATGAATGACGAATGCAGTGACCTACTGAGCTCATGACATGAGCACTAGAATCTCACGACGTGAGCACAGTAATTCAGCCCTATAAATAGAAGTTGAAGGGCAGCCGACCATATTTGCTAATTCCTTCACTCTCTCATTCCCGATACCCTATCTAGCCCTTTTTGAAGCAACCCCGAAGTGCCTGTATCATCCTAAGACCCGAAGCAAGTCCCGAAGCTCCGAAGATCCCGAGAAGAAAAGAGTTTCCAAGCCGAAGCTCTGCCCACGAGGAGCCCGATGTTTGAAGATATTCTAGTTTCACCGAAGAATACTACTTTTAGAGACGTAGTGTTGTCCGATCATCTTCTGATCAAGTGAGTGTATAGTCCCTTTCATAAACATGATTTTAATACAAGTATTGGTTGAATGTATTATATCTATGTTAAGAGTGAATGTGTAGTCACTTTCTTCTAACACATAAAATATGAAGTATTTGCTACGAGAAACATGCTATGTGTTTATATATTGTTGTTTATTTAAGATGAGTGTGGAATGGATGTTTTATATATTTTTTAAATGAGTTAAACTATATATATATATATATATATATATATATATATATATATATATATATAATCTAAAAATATGTTGGGTGGAACAAGGGTAGATGAGATAGTTGGTATGTGATAAAAGATGAGTTGGATAATGAGATAAAAGGTGATATAGATCTTGAGGTGAGGGTGATAGGTGAAAAATAAGTGAAACCTTTACCCAAGCGATGGCCCCCTGTCATTTACCAGAGTAGGGATAACAACCACGGACTATTCTATACAGTCCAGTGGAACACTAGCAGGCTCGCAACTTGTAGGTGTTGTGAACTTGATGTTCACCGGTGTACTCTAAAAACCCATTGACATGTATTGTGAGAGGGGTTTCGAAAATGATACTGTCAATAAACGGGATAAACTTGTTACTAATCCAGGAGTATGGATTAAGACATAGTTAATTGTCCCTAGTCCAGGAATATGGATTAGGCACAGTTTTAGATCCGAGAGTACGGATTAGATCAGGAGATTAGTTTTAGATCCGGTAGTATGGATCAAATCAAGAGGTTAGTTTTAGATCCGTGAGTAGGGATCAGGTAAAAAGGTAAATTTTGATACGAGAGATTAGATCGTGTCATTGTGAGGATCGACGGGGTGGGATAAGAGTTGTTTTGTATGGTGAAATTGTATAAGTTTGTGAGTTCTAAAATATATATATATATATATATATATATATATATATATATATATATATATATATATATATAACATTGTGGGTTGAAAACCCTATATGCTCACCAGACTCCCAAGCGTGTCCCACTCAGTTTTCTTTGTATTACAGGTTATGGAGTGAGAGCATAAGTGGGCTAACATAACGAGAGATTTTGGATTATAGGCCAGTAGTTATAAATAACCGTTGTAAGGTTTATTTTATACTGTTTATGCTTTTGATCTGTATCGGAACATGACATCCCGAGATTTTGTTATTTAATGAAAATACATTTCTTTAAAGAAATGCGTTGATAAAATCTTATCACATTTTGTTTTGGGAACAAATTCCGCAGCAGTTTTCTTTAAACGATTACTCTGATTTTAAAACAAAGTATAAAAAACTGGTCTTTTCTGGCCATTAAATTGGGGATGTCTCACTAGAATCGTAAGTGTCCACTTGGATTATCCTAGGCTGAATTTCTTGCAACCCAGGCATAGAGTAGAAATATCAGTTCGGAAAGTATTCTCATGATCCAAGTTGGTATCCAGATCTCCACCACAAACCCTATATTTTCCTACATAAATATCCAGCCCGAATGAGATTGGAAATTATCTTTTTCGGTGTGAAAGTTGGCGTCACTATAACTGTCAGTCTCAAGTCGTCACTCCCACCGAGGCTAAGGACCCAATCCTTAATCCTCCTCAGGTACTTAAGAGCGTTCTTTACCGTTGTCTAGTGTGATTTAACATGATTCCGTTGATATCTGCTAACCATGCTCAAAGCAAAGGCTACATCAGGGTGAGTACACGTCATAGCATACATGATCGAACCAACAGCAGGAGCATATGGTATTCAACTCATTTATGCTATCTTAACCTCTATACTCAGACTCTGAGTCTTACTCGGTTTGGTATTGCTCTGGATAGGTAATTCTCCTTTCTTGGATTCCTCCATGTTGAAACGCTTCAACACTTTGTCCAAGTAGGTAATTTGACTAAGTCCTATTAGCCTTTTACTCCTATTTCTCAATATCCTTATCCCTAGAATATAAGTAGCTTCCCCGAGGTCCTTCATAGCAAAACACTTCCCAAGCTAGGACTTAACCTCCTGCAAGGTTGGGATGTCATTTCCTATGAGCAGTATGTCATCTACATATAATACCAGAAAGCTAACTATACTCCCACTAGCTTTGACATATACACAAGACTCATCCCCGCTTCTCGAAAATCCAAACTCTTTGACTTTCTCATCGAAACAAAGGATCCATCTGCGAGATGCTTGTTTCAATCCATAAATGGATTTCACAAGCTTACACACTCTATTAGGGTACTTTGCATTGACAAAACCCTCTGGCTTATTCATGTAAACATCTTCAGCCAACTTCCCATTAAGGAAAGCGGTTTTGACATCTATTTGCCATATTTCATAATCATGAAATGCAGCTATGACTAGCATAACCCTTATAGATTTAATCTTAGCCACTGGTGAGAAGGTCTCATCATAGTCAACTGGAGGAGTTTGAGTAAAGCCCTTTGCAACCAATCGTGCCTTATAAGTGTGTGTACTTTCCCATCCATGTCGGTCTTCTTCTTGAAGATCCATTTGCACCTGACTCTCTTACGTCCTGGTACATTGTCAACCAAGCTCCAAACTTGGTTATCATACATGGACTGAATCTTGCTGTCCATTGCATCTTTCCATTTAGCAGACTCGGGGCCTGCCATGGCTTCCTTATAGTTGTTAGGTTCATCCAAGTTTACCAGTGTACTATCACTGATAAATGTATCACCCTCAAAAGTAATATGGAATCCATAAAACTTAGGTGTCTGTCTAACTCTACTGGAAAGCCTCAGAGGTAAGGACTCGTCAATCGGTTCAACAGGAGTTTCCTCCTCGGGTTGAGCGCTAGTGTTTGAGGTTCTTTCATAGCTTAACTCTTGAAGCTCTTCAAGGTCAATTTTCCTCCCACTGTCCTCTTGGCATATGAGTTCTCTCTCGCGAAAGACTCATCTCCTCGCAACGAAGACAACATTTCCACTCGGTCTATAGAAGAGATACCCAAAGGATATATGTGGGTAGCCGATGAAAATACATCGCTCACTGTGAGGTTCGAGCTTGTCGTGAATTTCTTTTCTCACAAAAGCCTCGCAACCTCAAACCTTGATGTGTGATAACGAGGGAACATTCCCTGTCCACATATCGTGAGGTGTTTCGGAAACCTTTTTAGGTGGGACTAGATTAAGGATATGGGTGGCAGACTCTAAGGCATACCCCCAGAATGAGATAGGTAATGAAGCTTGACTCATCATAGAACAAACCATGTCCATCAAGGTTCAATTGCGCCTCTCAGCCACACCATTAAGTTGTGGTGTCCTAGGTGGCATCAGTTGTGGAACAATTCCACATTCCTTAAGATAGTCGTGGAACTCGATACTAAGATACTCTCCTCCTTGATCAGATCAGAGCATTTTTATCTTCATGCCCAATTGATTCTCCACTTCTTGTTTAAACTCTTTGAACTTTTCAAAGGTTTTTGACATATGCTTGATTAAGTAAACATATCCATATCTACTATAATCAGCAGTAAAAGTCACATAGAATCAGTTAGCATCCCTTGTGGCGGTTCTGAAGGGTCCACACACATCTGTGTGTATGAGATCCAACAAACCCTCACCCTTTTCACATGAACCAGTGAAGGGTGACTTGGTCATCTTTCCAAGCAAACAATATTCACAAGTTTCATCTAGTTTTAAGTCAAATGAGTCCAAGACTCCATCCTTTTGGAGTTAGGCTATACGCTTATTTTTAACATGTCCAAGACGACAATGCCATAAGCACGCTTTATCCACACTATTGGACGAATCGATATGCAACACATTATTTCCTAAGTTATCTATAATCATCACAATTTCGTATATACCATTACAAGGTAATGCTTCAAAATAAAATGTACCATTACAATAAGCATTAATACTACCAATTTCATTATTAAAAGAAAAGGTAAAACCTTGTTTATACAAACTATGAAAGGAAATAATATTTCTCGCCATATCAGACGAGTAACAACAATTATTTAATTCTAATTTTAACCCACTACTAAGAAATAGAGGATAAGCTCCAATCTTGGTGACAAATGATTTTTCCTATTCCCCATGATCAAGTTCATCTTCCCATACTCCACATCCCTACTTCCTTTTATTCCCTGCAAATCAGAACAAATGTGAAAACCACATCTTGTATCAAGGACCGAAGAATTAGCATGTGATGAGTTATTAGACAGAATAATATAAATACCCACGAAGGAGAGTTTGATCTTCCCATCCTTTATGTCCTGCAAGTATTTGGGGCAACTTCGCTTCCAGTTCCCTTTTCTATGACAATAGAAGTACTCTATTTCCTTTGGGTTTAAAGAGCGTGTAGCAGGACCACCTTTGGACCCACTAGAAGAGGATCCAACATGGGACTTTCCCTTGTGGCTCTTTGAGGAAGCTTTCCTCTTCTTTCCCTTCCCATGTCCAATTGCCAAGACAAGGGTAGTAGCAGTAGGAGTAGAAACAATAGATTTTCCTTTAAGACTACTTTCATCAGTCCTTAAAAGGCCTTAAAGCTTGCTTAGACTGACCTCCTCCTTGTTCCTATGATAGGTCATACGAAACTGATCATAACATGGAGGCAAAGAGTGTAGAATAATATCTATGGCCAACTCTTCATCGAAGTTGACATTCAACTTTAGCAGGCGATCCACAAATCTTTGCATCTTCTGCAAGTGGGTCGTGATAGACTCTCCATCCTTCATTTTGGTAGTAATCATGGAGGATATGATTTTATACCTTTCCTGCCTAGAACTTTGATGGTACTTTTCCATCAAGTCTTGGTGTATTTCATAAGGACAAAAGACCTCATAGGACTTTTGAAGCTCAACAATTATGGTAGCAATCATAATACACGACACTTTGGTCGCATCCCTCTCATGGGCCTTGTATTCAACAATCTGTTCGGGAGTAGCGGTAGATTCATCAATCTCCTTCAGCACTTTATCTAGGACATATTCTTTGTCCTCATAGCGAATGGCCATTCGGATGTTTCGAATCCAATCATTGAAGTTCGAACCATCAAATATGACCCTCCCACAAAGGTTCATGAGGGAGAAAGAGCCCGAAGGGTTTGGATTTGAAGCAGTGTTGGAAGACATCTGAAAAGAAAGACAAAGTTTCAATAGATAATGATCCTTAATATAGCACCCAAATGAAATATTATGGCTAGGACCCAACACAATATTTTACAATTTGGAAGAAGGATGTCGTAATCCAATTGCAAAATATTTGAAGGTAGGTAAATGACGATTTACCAATTTGCACCATGAAAAACGAAATAGATTATTAAGTTTTAAATGAATTGAAATTCCTAGATTCTTTTGAGATTCATTGAATTTTTCAATGACATGCTTAAATCTCGATTGTGTCCTTCAAGTTTATAACTGGGATACCAAGGATCACAAACAAGGTGTGAATAACCATGCAAATTCGCTTGGTACACCTAATGTTACAAATCACCTAATCAATGCGCCGGTTAACCACACATGCTCCATTAATCCATGATTAACATCAAGCTACCCTTTGCAACACATTGTTAGTCCCAAATTAGTGTGTCGGTTAACCACACACGCTCCACTAACAACTTAACAAGGTGCAAAGTGCAATTTCATGGAATAGCACCATTTTCACATTTTTCCTAAAGTAACTAATATTGGGAGTTTATAAAAGTTTGGTTACTTTAATAATTATCGTTATACTTATTAATGAGAATTAATGTCATATCCTACCCATTCGGCTAACAACTCTCCACCAGTCAAGGAAGTGGTGGGTGAGGGTGGACACCCATTAAACCACCATTTTATAGGCAGTAACCTTATACCCCCTTATAGACCGACTATGTGAATGAGGCCTACTAATGGTAAAACTGACTTGTCTTATACATATATATAAGTATTAAACTTTAATATTATAATAGTATAAGGGTTGAATTTTAAACTTTTAAAATTCTAGGGTTTGGAATTAAAAGTTTCATATATGAGATTCTTCAAGTTCCAAAACTTGAGGGAAAGTTTTGTAACTTGTCAAGACTTTTGATTTCCATAACTTATGGATTTTAAAGTTCCATGAATGAGACATTTCAAATTCCAAACTTGAGGACAAGTTAAGAAACCTTTCAAGACTCCTGGATTCTTAACTTACATGAGTTAATAGTTTCATAAATAAAGACATTTCATATTCCATAACCTGAGGACAAGTTATGGAACTTTTCAAGAACACATAGACCAAATTAAACTAATCCAGTTATCATATAATTCATCATTTACCAAGTTGACCTAGTTCTTATTCAAGATAGTTTCAAATTTTACCAATAATTAGTTTTTTCATAAAATCAAGTAATAATCTTAAAATTTTATAACCTTCATGGTTTTGGATGAGGATAAACATTACCATACTAGTAAAATCAAATTTGAAAACATTCATGGTTTTTTCATCAGACAGTTGCTAGAAAAGTCATTTTTCCAACTTTGAAAATCACACATTTGCATAAATATAAAAGAAAACACCATAGGCTCTGATACCATTGTTGGGTTTTATGTACGCTAACATTCCTATGGTGCACATACAACCCTAATGATTTGGATCTAAGTTTTCTCTAATTATACATGTAATATTGATATCCAAAGCATGAAGCTTAAACTAGCATACAAAATTTAACATATGAAACATAAAATTCGTTAGAAGGTTACCTCTTTATGTAGCTAGTAAGGCTTTGGCCTTGTGAGAACTTAGGATCCCAAGTATTGTGCCTCAAACAAGTCACAAACACTAATAAACAACTAAATGGATACGAGAGAGGCTAAGGAGACTCAAAATCGGATTCTCTTCTTGGAATGCAAGTAGTGGCCGATTTTAGGGCTTAGGATAACATATTTGTATGTGTAGAAATCCAAGAGTCATGTCTAACCCTAATCCACACATATAGGCTTATGATCCATGCATTTGATTTGGACTAACACTTCATGGACTATCCATAAGCTCAACCCATCACAAATCAATTATGGATAATTAGCCCAATCGATATGTATGAATTTAATTAGTCTCTTTTGATCACTAAATTAATTCTTGATCAATACTAATTAAAAATTTTGATTCCTCAATTAATATATTATACTTATAATATATGAATAAATCATAAATAACCTCTTAATCAAATATTCATCTATCAAATTGTACTGGTGAAGGCAACCCGAAATGGACCATGCTACTATCCGGTCAAGTACATACCAATTATAGTTAAGGGCTTACACACCTAATCCAACAGTTTGGTGTTATGTACTTGTGATGTTTCGAAATAAGTTTAGATGTTTGGTGTTATGTACAACCGTTTGTAATGTTAATGTTTTGAATGTTCTTATGATTGTGTGTTAGTTATGAACGTGCATGGTATTGGGGTCCATTGTTTACATTAGTTCAACTGCATATGGTCCTATTTGTTCAAGTTGAAGCTATTTCCAATGTCACTATCAACAAATAAACTACGAATGTAAAATGCTTTGTCAACTAACATACCCATTTTTTTTTAAATTAAAATAAAGATACATGGACAATAGAGTACTTTCCATTAAAAGGAAATTAACATCACCAAACTATTAGAATTTGTAAACAATTATACCAAAGAAAACAATCCAACTAACAAGTAAACATATCTTCAGCTTCCAAATCGTTGATTCAAGCTTCTTTTTTTACTTAGCCAAACCTACAATCATAACTGCTTCAACACTCATATTCTTAGTGTCTGCTTCTTCTACCCAACAAATAAAGCCATTACGAGGTCCTTAACAAGATGAATTTTTGAGTGTGAGAGACTAAGAATGGAACAAACTAATAAATTAGGGCTACAATGAACAAACTAACACACACCTTAGTGGGGCAAGCATAGAAGGGTCTTTAAGGGTTCGATGGAGTGGAAGACATTCTTATTATGGTGACACATCCACACAAGCATTTCACCATTTTCGCTATGTTAATTCCAAGGGCCCTATAATTCCGAAAGAAAACAATCACAGGGAAAAAGAAAGGTACTGTCGAGTAAGGAAATAAACTACTTATAAAGAGGAAATGAAAAAATACCCCTTTGTTTGACCTCATGCACATCTGTCATACTTGGTGCACCAAACACACTTAATTAACATTAACTAAGGCAAACAAAAGTTACCCTAAATCAACACCGATGAACGGAACAAATTATAACCCATTCATTTCAATTTACATTTCAACAAAATGCTTGTTACAGGTAACCAGGACTTCAAAAAACATCCAAAATGTACCATTACAACCATCAATGGAGTACCACTACCTACACTAACTGGATTACCACTAACACAAACGGAACACACATAATCCTAATAACATATATAACACGAAACACTATTAAACCTAACAGTAGATTACGAGCACTAGATTAACATACCACTACAACCCATTTCCATGAGATTCACTTGCTGATTATCAAGTGAATGATGAAAATCATGACCAGGAGCATAACGACGACAACACCCACAACCAACAGTGCAATCGCTTCAATCTGCTTCTCAACATGGTCGAACCTTTGCTGCATGTTGGGGACATCAACCCTGGAATGAAGGTAATCGCGACCCATCTCCTCCTTCATACGCGCGACCTGACCTTGTTGCTCAGCTATCTTTTCACCACAGTCACAGAAGATCGTGTGCAAATCATTTAAGTTAAGCCCGTCTATTGAGCTTATTGAATTATTGGAGTTTATTGTATCTGGTGATGGTGGTGAGGTAGGATCCATGGAAGACAATGAAGGGGAAAAAGGGAGTATTGTTTTATGGTTGTCGGCTAGTGTTTGGTCGGAAATGGTAACAATAATCAAGGGTTTTGTCCAACAGATCCTTCAATTATATACTAGGGGACCACTGAACCCTTAGGGCCCAAGCAAGCCAACTTATTCGTGAGTATGTGACGTGTAATCCAGTTGGGTGAGTAGACTCACTAACTGAGTTGGGTGATGACTAAGCAGGGAAACTGGTTGAATTTGGTCAAAATCCCAAATTAGCCAGTTAAATGTGACTTCATGCCTTTATAAAACCAAAAAATAACATAAGGGACCTTTTAAACTAAAATGTATAACTTCGTTGGGCTACAGTGACATTTTCTCATACTAATACCATACAACTGTTATTTAGGAAATTATGTACAACATATTTGTTTGGGAAATTTTGTACAAGGAAATTTTTATAAGTAACTTAACCATCTTTCCCCTCCAAAAGCTACAAACATAAATATAAGCACAAATGTTAGAAAAACATAATTTCTTTTTAATGAAAGATATGAAGAATAAACTATGAGAAAACTGAACTTATGTTTTCTAAATTAAACATGTAACGACCCAAAAATCATGACTAAAAATTTCTTTTAAACATTACTAAAAATAGATTTATAACAACGTATCATAAGTCAAACATAACTTTTGAGTATTAAATTCAAAACATAATATCATTATCAGAGTCAAACATTCCCAGGCTAACTGACTATGGTGTGTGCTCTGCAATCTTCCCGAGCTCCTCTTTTGAAAACCGAGTACCTGAAACCAAAACTGAAAACCGTAAGAACGAAGCTTAGTGAGCTCCCCCAATCTACCACATACCCTACAATAATATATATATCAAGCACATACTGGGGCCTTGCCCCCCCCCCCCCTTCCATCGGACCGAAGTCCGAAGCTGACTGACCGGGAGCTTGTCCCCTACATCGGACCGCAATCCGAAGCTCACATCAGACCGAGTCCGAAGCTGACTGGGACCTTGTCCCCTACATCGAACCTGAGTCCGAAGCTGACATCGAACCGGAGTCCGAAGCTGACCGGGACCTTGTCCCCTACATCGAACCTGAGTCCGAAGCTGACATCGGACCGGAGTCCGAAGCTGACCGGGACCTTGTCCCCTACATCGAACCTGAGTCTGAAGCTGACATCGGACCGAAGTCCAAAGCTAACTGATCATAACATAACATATCACTTAGCATGAACACACATAATCCTGTCTGAGCCACGAAGGCTTCAAACATGCTAACTACTGCGTCAGATAAAATCTGGATACTACTGCTAGCTAAACGGGCCGGCATTGTGGCCTTAGACCCGCTTCTACTGAAAAGGAACTCACCTGAACTGCTGAGCCCTGCTGATAAACCTCTGGCTGCTACTCGACAATCCCCTGAACCGCTGCTCCTCTAGCTCTCCGAGCTATCAATATACATATAACACTTAATCTGACAGTCAACTAAGTCAACTCTGGTTAAAGTCAACCTTCCAGGTCAACCTTACTCGCCGAGTCTTCCTAAAGACTCGCCGAGTTCATAAGCTCAGGGTCTTTCTTATTCGCGACCCGACTCGCCGAGTCAGTCCATGACTCGCCGAGTCCAACTAGTTCCAAGTCCTGACCTGTCCAACTCGCTGAGTCACCACCCGACTCACTGATTCGAGTCTCAACTCAAAGGGTTTAGGGTTTCGCGATCTGACTCGCCGAGTCCAAGAACAGACTCGCCGAGTCCTAGACAATCTTCAACCAATTCGTCGAGTTGTTCATCCAACTCGCCGAGTCCATGCCTAACTTCATCCGACTCGACGAGCTGTTCATCCTACTCGTCGAGTTCCTCCTCATCTTCAAGCTACTCGCCGAGTCCACTCGAAGGACTCGCCGAGTCTATCCAGTCCTCAATCCATGCAGTGGCTTTTCGAGCCAAACAGAGCTTCCAACTCATAGATCTATACTTCTAGGGCCTATTCCCCACGTAAAGTGGCAAACTTTACGTGTAGATTGAGAGATCTATGCTCAAAACACACTAAACTAGGGTTTATGGCAAACATGCCTCTTCAACATACCAAGGGCTGATACTTTAGGGGATTCAAGACCAAAACCAACATCGATCTGAGGTAGCAACCTCAGATCTGAACCTCCAACTCGAATTGGTTACATATCATACCAATAATGACCAAAACTCACACATAAGAATAGATCTAGATGCAAAGGGAGTCCAAGCAACAGCTTATTACCTCCAATTGGTCTAAAATGACTCCTCAATCCCAGATCTACAGTCCCTTCTTGCACCTCCAAGGTCTTTCTTCCTCCTCCAAGCTTTAGTGCACTCTTCAAGGCAAGATCTAGCTCAAAAACGGATATGGCGGCTAGGGTTTGGTGTTCTGACGTAGAAAGGCAGTAAAGGAACCCTAGGAAAGAGAATGAGACGCTTAAATAGGCTCCAAGTCCCGGATTTAGGGTTTTCCTCGATCAGACCCAACTCGTCGAGTCTCCTTGGCCGACTCGCCGAGTCGGTCGCTTTCACCACAACCCGGATCCCGCTCGGACTCGCCGAGTCCCTCCATGGACTCGCCGAGTCTCCCCTAAACTTGAGGTTTTCTTTCTTTTCTTGGCTTTCCAAACTTTGGGGTGTTACAACTCTCCCCCACTTAAACTAAACTTCGTCCTCGAAGTTTGCTATGATCAACTGCCTGCGAAGTGCCTCCAACTCTCTGTCTGGAAAATCTAACACCCTTTTGTCCGACACTCCAGCCACTCACCATGCCGATCATTACCGATGGAACATACTGGATCCTTCTCTTTTCCATAATTTCCTCAACGTTACATCCTCCGACTGAAAATCCTGCTGCCTCCCATCCACCTACCGGATGCACTGAGACTATTCTGGTCTAACCAGTCTCCCGATATCTGAGTTACCGGACTCCCACCGGTCACTACACTCCATCGCAAACTCCTAGTCTCTTCCAGCGACTCCTGAAGATACTTCGACTATCTATAACTGTTCTATCCATTCTGCCGCTCATACAAAAACGATGCTGCTGGAACCAGCTTGCTTTTATCCCACCTGATTACTCATCTCCTACTAACTCGAGCCTTCCCTCCTGAATGAAAAGCTACCTGCCTAGCTATCCTTACAGATCACTTATACTCGGCAAAAGGCTCAACTGATCCTGCTGAGAGGTACTTGCCATTTCCAAATCAACCAACTATACCGTCAGCACTTGCATTCCAACACAAATACACTACTGACCCAAAACCCTGAACCTTCCAAACAATGAACTGCCTGCAATAATGAACATGCCTGAAACACTAAACTGCTTGAAACGCTGAGCTGCCTGAAACACTGAACTGGCTGAAACACTGAGCTGCCTGAAACATTGAACTCCAACCCAACTGTGGAGT
This sequence comes from Lactuca serriola, assembly GCF_051521515.1. Lineage (NCBI taxonomy): Eukaryota > Viridiplantae > Streptophyta > Magnoliopsida > Asterales > Asteraceae > Lactuca > Lactuca serriola. The sequence goes on from NC_136409.1 coordinate 157,158,120, forward strand.
CAAGGGACTCCTCACTTAGTCGCTTCTACGACTTCTGAACAAAATCTTTCTCTAGAGCTAGTTTTCACTAGTTATCCTGTCACTGCGGCTCTAACAATCTTCCGATCCAACCGATCGGGTCCATACGTCACATCCTGACATCATCAATTCCACGACTAACATCATGATGGCTCCCAGACTGACGGTAGCCCTTAACATACCCGAACCCCAACGGTCCACTACTACTCTGATCTCATAACTGATGCAACGTTCTATAGCCAAAATTGCTGACTTAGCCATCACTGAACCATTTGGGAAATCCGAAATCTAACCCGTGGATTCCCATATCCTCACTGCTGCACTAGAACTGGTGGGTACTACTACTTTTCCGCGTCCAACACGCGCTCATGCCACCTACCAATCTGATAAAGGCTGCGACTACGCTCGCGGACTTACAACTCTCTAGTACTATATGGCTACTAGTGAATGCTACGGCTACCCCCGCAGACTTACAACACCACTACTTCTACTCTATCCCGAGGACATCCTGACTATCCCTAGTTCCGCTAGTGATTCCTCATCCCGATTTCTCAAACCAGCCCTCAGTATTTGAATTCTGCATCATCCTCGACATCTTATATCCTTGATATACTTAGCGCTTCGTCGAGGAATTCTTCGGCTTGGTTCCCAAACCAACCGTCTATTAGTCCGGATACAAGAAGTTATTGTTGGGAAGTTTCCAACCTCCCAACTCCCGAATCTACGCAACCTGCATGCCGCCTCAGACACTGGCTACTAATACGAAAACATCTCTTGATACCCGTTCTCAGGATCCTCATTCCGACTCTCATGCGTCCGACAGGTGGTCCTCCATTCCTGGATTCCCAACCAGCTTCTAACCATCTCGATTACATGAACTAGCTGCTAGGAAAAGTTCTCGAACTCCCAATTCTGAATTTCTCAATCCATCCATCACTGTGCTACTACCATTTCTTCTCGGAGGCTGCGCACTCATTCTGGGTCTACGTGTCTCTTACCCATGAATACTCGGAGGGTTCTCCCCCACTTCGATCCTGCTTACCCCTTGCTGCTTCACACTCAAAAGAGATCCTGATCTTCACTACCATTCCAGAACATCTACTAGGGAACCCAAGCCTGCCAGGTAGGAATTTAACCAATCCATCCCAATCACTAACCACTCCGAACTAGTGAAACGAACCAAATCTCTCTCAACCATGCTACAGTTATTGCATCCTCCGAAACCTTCTCCATAAGAGCACATCCCCTAACTACCAACCAATTATCCGAGGTATGCAAATGGCATATAACATAATCACAAGTAAGCCACACTATAACACAACACTTATACCACAATTTGATGCAGAACCATAACAATATAATCATTACATAAGCTGACAGAAAAACAAAAGTTACGTACCTTCATTACTCAGTGCTGCTCGAATCCCTGCTGAAATCTACCGGAAAACTCGGCTCTGAGCCGTAGGCACCCTTGCCCGGCCTCGACAACTGCTAGCAGTACTCGAAGTCCTAAGGGCAGGAGCTGGCACCTGCCCTGCTGGATACAAACTCGGACAGTGGGCCTTCTTGTGGCCCCTCTGACTGCAATGGAAACATAACGGATCAAGCCCCTGGGCGATGGTAACAACACAGTCTCTGCTAAAATGACCAATCTGGCCGCACTTGAAACACCCAGCATCGCCACCACTTCTACGCCTACACACACCCATGTGCGTCCTTCCGCACTTCCCGCATCGACTGCGGCTCTGATAGTTCCTCGTCCTCAAATCTGGACCCTTGGGCCTCTTACCCGAACCTGTGGCTACCTGAGTCTCATCAATTTTCCTTTTCCCTTCTGACTCCCTGCCCGACTCTCGCTCCTGCGTTACCCCAACGGCAACGCCTGCTAACTGAACAACAGATGTCTGATCCTGAAGCCTCGCTATCAATCTATCAGTGATCCTCACGACCATGTCGGGCAGATCCTCGCGAATGGCTCGCGAAACTTCCTCAACTATCCAATCATGCAATGGTCTCTCTTGGAGACAGAATTCCCCACTCACCCCTGCCCCCTGATGGCAGGAACTAGAAATGGGATCTCCCTCCCTGATGGATCCCTGAACTCCATAAGATTCGGGACCTAGACGAGTCCCAATCTGTCCTGAAACTAACCCGGCCTTAAAGGCCTCAAGATGACTGTCCATGAGCTCCACAATGGCCTCTCTAACCGAACCGAAAATCACTGGAGTCTGATCAATGATGTTGCGCGTAATCTCTACGGAAATGAAATCCCTCATCTGATCATCAAGTTGCCCGGCTCTGAAGCCCGAGCCAGACCCCTCCTCGACACCTGAACTGCTAACTGGTATCTCGCGCAACGTCACCATGCTGAAAATATAACAAAATCCTGATCAATTTACATACTACTGCTGAGGAATTTCTCGCATACTCTACTAGTTCCTTGATTTTGCCTCGGCCCCTCTCGAATCGAATACGGATCCTCTGCTTTCAGTAGTATGGGCCCCTACTACCTTCCACATCTATCCGTACTTTCCTCAAGAGTTACCTCAAATCCACCAAGTCCCCTTTACTCTTCAACTTATCTCTGCTACTCTCATCCTAGGCTTGCCCTAGGGAATCTCTGACTCTACTCAAACCAGTCCTCAGCTGCTGAAGGCCTCCTTGTTATGCCAATTAGCCACCACCTGAATACCATCACATGTAATGAGGCTCGGATAATCCTTCGAGTAAAAGTCTCGTCCCTACAACGGTTGGACTCAAACGAGAGCTGCGCAGTAGGGCCAAATCTAGCACTCTGAGATTATTCAACCCTGCTCACATGTGATGTGACGTATTCACCTAATGGCTAAATCCCACCACTCGGAGTCCCACAAAGCACAAAGCAAGCAGCATTCGGATAAAGGAGACATACTCAGGCAAAACTATTCTCATAACGAGAAACTACACTAGCATACAATGCTAAGCTCGTGCTACCAGGCATAACCTAAACAGGCTATCCTACTGTTGTCTACTCAATACTAGCATGCAATTCTCATAAAGCTGAACACATAAAGCAGGCACATAAGGCATCATCCTAGATCCTTAGTCCTATTCTAGCATGCTGTTCTACTGAAGCTGGAACTGAAACTGAAACTGAAACCGATACTGATAATCATAATATAACTTGTATGGATAAATTGGGAGTACTTACTTGAGCTCGGCTGATTGCATGCACCACACCCTTTTCTCTTTTCAAAACTCTTTTTGCTTTTTCTAAAAATTGTTTTCTTTTCTCAAAATTCTTTTGTAACTACGATTTTTCTTTTGAAAACTATATACCACTTCCTTAGTTTGAGTTCAAACACACTCAGGAGTGCGCCCGAATCCCTCAAACCAAGGCTCTGATACCAACTTGTAACGACCCAAAAATCATGACTAAAAATTTCTTTTAAACATTACTAAAAATAGATTTATAACAACGTATCATAAGTCAAACATAACTTTTGAGTATTAAATTCAAAACATAATATCATTATCAGAGTCAAACATTCCCAGGCTAACTGACTATGGTGTGTGCTCTGCAATCTTCCCGAGCTCCTCTTTTGAAAACCGAGTACCTGAAACCAAAACTGAAAACCGTAAGCACGAAGCTTAGTGAGCTCCCCCAATCTACCACATACCCTACAATAATATATATATCAAGCACATACTGGGGCCTTGCCCCCCCCCCCTTCCATCGGACCGAAGTCCGAAGCTGACTGACCGGGAGCTTGTCCCCTACATCGGACCGCAATCCGAAGCTCACATCAGACCGAGTCCGAAGCTGACTGGGACCTTGTCCCCTACATCGAACCTGAGTCCGAAGCTGACATCGAACCGGAGTCCGAAGCTGACGGGGCCTTGTCCCCTACATCGAACCTGAGTCCAAAGCTGACATCGGACCGGAGTCCGAAGCTGACCGGGACCTTGTCCCCTACATCGAACCTGAGTCCGAAGCTGACATCGGACCGAAGTCCGAAGCTAACTGATCATAACATAACGTATCACTTAGCATGAACACACATAATCCTGTCTGAGCCACGAAGGCTTCAAACATGCTAACTACTGCGTCGGATAAAATCTGGATACTACTGCTAGCTAAACGGGCCGGCATTGTGGCCTTAGACCCGCTTCTACTGAAAAGGAACTCACCTGAACTGCTGAGCCCTGCTGATAAACCTCTGGCTGCTACTCGACAATCCCCTGAACCGCTGCTCCTCTAGCTCTCCGAGCTATCAATATACATATAACACTTAATCTGACAGTCAACTAAGTCAACTCTGGTTAAAGTCAACCTTCCAGGTCAACCTTACTCGCCGAGTCTTCCTAAAGACTCGCCGAGTTCATAAGCTCAGGGTCTTTCTTATTCGCGACCCGACTCGCCGAGTCAGTCCATGACTCGCCGAGTCCAACTAGTTCCAAGTCCTGACCTGTCCAACTCGCTGAGTCACCACCCGACTCACTGATTCGAGTCTCAACTCAAAGGGTTTAGGGTTTCGCGATCTGACTCGCCGAGTCCAAGAACAGACTCGCCGAGTCCTAGACAATCTTCAACCAACTCGTCGAGTTGTTCATCCAACTCGCCGAGTCCATGCCTAACTTCATCCGACTCGACGAGCTGTTCATCCTACTCGTCGAGTTCCTCCTCATCTTCAAGCTACTCGCCGAGTCCACTCGAAGGACTCGCCGAGTCTATCCAGTCCTCAATCCATGCAGTGGCTTTTCGATCCAAACAGAGCTTCCAACTCATAGATCTATACTTCTAGGGCCTATTCCCCACGTAAAGTGGCAAACTTTACGTGTAGATTGAGAGATCTATGCTCAAAACACACTAAACTAGGGTTTATGGCAAACATGCCTCTTCAACATACCAAGGGCTGATACTTTAGGGGATTCAAGACCAAAACCAACATCGATCTGAGGTAGCAACCTCAGATCTGAACCTCCAACTCGAATTGGTTACATATCATACCAATAATGACCAAAACTCACACATAAGAATAGATCTAGATGCAAAGGGAGTCCAAGCAACAGCTTATTACCTCCAATTGGTCTGAAATGACTCCTCAATCCCAGATCTACAGTCCCTTCTTGCACCTCCAAGGTCTTTCTTCCTCCTCCAAGCTTTAGTGCACTCTTCAAGGCAAGATCTAGCTCAAAAACGGATATGGCGGCTAGGGTTTGGTGTTCTGAGGTAGAAAGGCAGTAAAGGAACCCTAGGAAAGAGAATGAGACGCTTAAATAGGCTCCAAGTCCCGGATTTAGGGTTTTCCTCGATCAGACCCAACTCGTCGAGTCTCCTTGGCCAACTCGCCGAGTCGGTCGCTTTCACCACAACCCGGATCCCGCTCGGACTCGCCGAGTCCCTCCATGGACTCGCCGAGTCTCCCCTAAACTTGAGGTTTTCTTTCTTTTCTTGGCTTTCCAAACTTTGGGGTGTTACAAAACAAAAAATATTTTTGAACAAACAATTATAATAAAAACCCTTATACATTGAAATTAATTTATCAAGTTTATGATAAAACCTATAGAGATTCCGTATTCTAGACTTAAGGCATCTACAGTCCATTAAACTCTAAAGAGTTCAATGAATTGTCACATCACTATCACATCAACATTTCACTTTTTATTCAACTTTACTCCTTAACATCCAAACTCCATTAAACCCAACAAAGCTTAATGAATTTCAACATCATCATTATTATATTTTTAAACATAATTATAAATTTAAAAATAAAAGATATAATAGTTAAAATATATATAATACTTAAAAATACATTAATGAAAAATTATGAAACATAAAACATTTAATACATAAAAATATATTAATTAAAAAACACAAAATCTAAATAATATAATATCCAAAAATATGGATAATTTTGTTGTGATTTAATTAAAAAATCAAATATAAAATAATATGAAAATATGATTACATATATATTTTGTTTGAAGTTTAATTAAAAAAGAAAAAGATTAATTTTATTCAACAACTCGATGATCATACATCTCTTTCATTCGACCCTCCTCCATATCATCACCTACTCTCCATTCAACCACTATTCAATTCTAATCATCGTTCATTCAACTCTTATTAAACTCTCATTATGGATGCCAACAACACCTAAAAGAAGGACTAAGAAAGGGTATTTAAAACTTCCCAAGAAACCCTCCCTAATAGTTTTGTCATTTGTGCTTGCTAATATTTTCCCGTAATTTTAATACATTAAAAAACTTCTCAATCTATCAAAAAAAGTATATTAAATTTATGAGTAACATAAATAAATATTTAGATTTCTAACTAGTAATTTTTTTTAAACGGCAAATTTACTCTGCTCTTTAACTTCATCTATGTTTACTACGAGACTTGAACCCTCAACCAAGGGGTGTTGATCGGGTAAAATTTTCGGGTTTCGGGTAGAACGGGTCGGGTAGTTCGGGTATTTCCTTAAAATAATAATACCCGATACCCGACCTATATTGTAATTCGAGTTCTCGGGTTTCGGGTATTCTGGTTTTAGGTCGGGTCGGGTATTTTCGGGTATACCCGCAAAATTACTTAAGTGTCACTGATTGATTTTTTTAAAAATTCTTTTTTGCATTTCGGTTGCTTTAATAAAAAATTGGGTAACAAAATATTTTATACAATTAACAAGTACATATACGATAACAATACCAATCATTATAATATGTTATGTGATATTTGCATTCCATTTCAAATTTTGATAAAAAAACAGTTTATGGAGTGCATTATCAATGTTTGATCAAATTTGGATTAACCAAACATGTTACATGATTTAATGCCAAATGTGAGTACATAAAAGTTATAAATAAAAATAATTTAGCATGTTATCTAAATTGCAGGGACCAATTATATAGCTATATTTCAATTCACAAAGAAGAAATAATAAAAAACAAACATGTGCATAGTTGAAAAAAAGAAACAAATCCCTAGTGCACAAAGAAAATAAAGGGGAATCTAACATCTTATTTATTTTCATTATATTTGTTGTAACATTTTGTTCAAAACTTCATTTCATTTTTAACAATTTCTCTTGTATTTATTATATACTGTTCAAATAACGAAGCCATATAACATTTGGTTTAAACTATAAGGAACACTAATTATGTAAAATAGTGATACAACTTTAATATTTATTATAACTAGTGTATTAATTAGTTTTTTCTAAATCGGATATTCGGGTATACCCAAATTTTTCTTAAACCTACCCAATACCAGATCTATTTAAATATCGGGTTACCCGATTACCCGAATTTTCAAACTTGAAACCTGATTTACCCGACTTGATCTACCCGAATTCAAAACGGGTCGGGACGGGTAATCGGGTATTGAGTATTTTCAACAGGCCTACCTCAACCTCAATGAATGAAGGCAACACCGAATTCCGTTAAGATACAAACCATTTAGTTAGTAATTTTAATACATTAAAAAACATTCCTATCTTTTGAAAAAAAATATATACCATTAAATTTACGACTAGTTTAAAGCCTTTTTGGACGATTTTAATAATGATATGGTTCTTATAGGCACAAAACTTATATGGGGTTTTCCGATAAGAGCGTTTGTGAGCGTTAAGTTATTTTACATTTACCCTAAATATAAATTAAGTAACAATAGAAGTATAGTAAGGTAGTAGCAATAATAAAAATAATAAAAGTGGATATGGTAACACTATTAATTATTCTTGTTATAACACTTTAAAGTTTAAACATCAATAAAATTTGCTCAATGATTAATTTGACACATAATATAATAATATCATAATAAAACTTTCAATATAAAAAATAAAAAAATACATAATTGTGTCATTGTCCATTTTAAATTTATAATAGACACTAATATTTAAATAACTAATAATTACTTAAAATAATACAGTAGTATATTCTAAAAGTTTCTATCCCCTTGCTTTTATAAAAAAACATGTCGATATTTCCGTCAGGAATGACGTATGATGACATTAATGTCGTTTGACCATTCTATAGCTGCAGCCGGAGTATTCACAAAAATCAGGAGATTCGATATGAATACGTTGAAAAAGCAACAGCTTCTTTTTATTCCCCACACTACGTGGTAAGGGTCTTTCGTGTCCCTTTTTGCCTTTCAGCCTATTTATACCCCATCTCATTATTCAATCCGCATCTCTATCAACAAGCTTCATCAATGGCCACATCACCAGAAACAGAGCACCCAGTAAAGGCTTTTGGATATGCAGCTCGCGACACATCTGGAACACTCTCCCCTCTCACTTTCTCCAGAAGGTAATTCAAATCAACAATCTTTATTATCATTCACTCGTTTCAGATTTTGCTATTCATGAAATGTTTCGATTACGTTGTTAACGATGATTCTTTTTACAGAGCTACTGGGGAGAAAGATGTGAGGTTCAAAGTTCTGTATTGTGGAATCTGCCATTCCGATCTTCACTTTATCAAAAACGAATGGGGATTTACGACATACCCAGTTACCCCAGGGTACGAATTCAAACACCTAATCTTTTAATTCTTCTTTGTTTCTGTTACTAAAACCAATCTTTTCTCATTTTCGCTCATGATACAGGCATGAAATTGTGGGTATAGTGACGGAAGTTGGAAGCAAAGTGGAGAAATTCAAAATCGGAGACAAAGTTGGAGTTGGATGCTTGGTGGGATCTTGTAGATCATGCGAAAACTGTGATATTGATTTCGAACAATACTGTCCTAAACAAGTTCTCACTTATGGTGTTCCCAACTTCGATGGAACAAAGACATATGGTGGATACTCCGATCACATGGTTTCAGATGAGCATTTCGTTCTCCGATGGCCGGAAAATTTACCACTTGATGCCGGTGCACCGCTGCTATGTGCCGGAATCACCACTTACAGCCCTCTCAGATACTTCGGACTTGATAAACCCGGGATGAAAATCGGTGTTGTTGGTCTTGGTGGACTTGGGCATGTCGCTGTGAAGATGGCGAAAGCTTTTGGTGCAGAAGTTACTGTTTTCAGCACGACTCCTGCTAAGAAGCAAGAATCACTCGTAGGACTTAAAGCTGACCATTTCATAGTTAGCAAAGACGAAAAAGAGATGCAAGTGAGTTTTATCTTTTTCTTTCTTTGTAAATGATTCATGAATTGAGCTAAGTTTTGAGTTTTGATTTGGGTTTTTTTGTGGATAGTCTGTCGCGGGAACACTTGATGGGATCATTGATACAGTGTCTGCAACTCATCCAATTGCGCCATTGTTGAATGCGCTGAAAGCTCAAGGAAAGCTTGTTCTTGTTGGTGCACCAGAGAAGCCGCTTGAAGTAGCAGCGTTTTCTTTGATTATGGGTGAGTATTTTGTCATTTTGTGTTTTGCTTTATGCTTATGAAATTGTTAAATTGGCTAAAAAAGTGGTGGAATTGATGGGTTTTGTAGGGAGGAAGATTGTTGGTGGAAGTAACATTGGAGGGTTGAAGGAGACTCAAGAGATGCTTGATTTTGCAGCGAAGCATGGGATCACTGCAGATGTAGAGGTGATACCGATAGATTATGTGAACACAGCGATGGAAAGGCTTTTGAAATCTGATGTAAGGTATCGATTTGTGATCGATGTGGCAAATTCACTAAAGGCTGAATAGTGTGATTCTTTATGTCCATGTTGGAAAATGGAAGGGAATATGGTTTGAGGTTAAGTTTGTGTGTATGCATGTGTCATGTGTCATGTGTCATCTCGTTTTGGAGTTTGGAATAAATATGTTTATTGAAGAGGCTTAAAATCCGTGTGTTTGAAGGAGTTGAATAGCATGTGTTTGTTGATCATCGTAACTTGGAAATTGTAATTTGAGACACTGAATTTGTTAGCGGACTATAATATATAGTTCATCAATTTTGACAATTAGGTAGCCATTCGGGAACAAATTAACTAATGGAAAAATGACTTAAAACCCAATCAACGAAGTCTTCAAACCATTCAAAAACACCCAATCATGTTTTCTCTTTCAAAAAAACCAAACGAACTTAATATTTTGTCTAAAAAGTCCAACAAGTTTCAAACCGTTCAAAAAATCCTAATTTTGTTTTGTTTAAGTTGGTCAGGTGTTTTTTGAACACTCAAAACATGATTGGAGTTTTTTAAATGTTTTGGAAACTTCATTGGTCTAACAAGTCATTTTTCCGATATGGTACGTCATCTGTTTCTTTTATTTGGCTTTCAAGAAAGTGTAACTTAGTTGGACTTTTTAGACAAAATGTTAACTTTGTTGGGTTTTCTAAACAGACAAAACATGATTGATGTTTTTTTGAACGGTTTGGAAACTTCGTTGAGCTCGTAAGTAATTTTCCCTTAACTAATATTACATTTTTTTTGTTTAGCGTTTAGTATGGCTAGGATGGGACATTGCATGGACCATAAATTTACTAGACTGTCCTTGAGAACTAACGAATAACAATTACAAGTAATATATATATATATATATATATATATATATATATATATATATATATATATATATATATATATATATATATATATATATATATAATAAAAATCAAAGTGAATTGGAGGATGGGAGAAAAAAGAATGGAAAGTTTTTAAATTATGATGGCAAAAGTGGAGAGAATTTTTATTTTTTTATTGACATTATTAATTTTTTATCATAAGAGCGGAGGTGTTCTTGAGGTGCATGGAGCCATGGACGATGGAAGTCAAGAGTGGAGATAGTTTGTGCTTTGTGGCCTAAGTGCTTCATCTTGGAGATATTAACGTGATGGTTATGAGAGTATTCTAGTATTTAATGTTGTTGTCCAAGTTTATTATTAGTTGGACTAAAATTTGAAAGTTTAGTTATCCTAGTTTTAGGTTAGGTGTTGTTTGTTTTTTCGAAACAAAAACCTCTGAAGTCTGCGGATAATATCTACAACCCTTTATAGCAGAAGATGTAGATCAAACGGTTGTAATTTGTAATAAGAAGTCACTTTGTTATTTAACGTCTACATGTTTCTGCAATAAACTGAAATTAAATAAAATGATTTTATAAACTTAAAATAGTTTTTATTCATGCTGCAATAAACTAATTTAATTATATTTAAGTTTTTGGTTGTTAACCAAATTGTTGTTTAATTCTTATATCACATATTTTGAGCAAATATAAAAGTTACATTTATTAACACTATTTATCTACACCACATCGAATAAAACCAATCCAAATGTTTGTTATTTGAATTTTCAATTTTTAATCATTGACTTTTAAATCTGATACCAAAATAAAATTCGACTAAAAATATTAGCTCGTTAAAATAATTTTAAATAAGAAAGTTATTTACTCTTACTCATATGTAAATCTTATCTTAATAAATGAAAATGACTTTGCCACATGTCATTCTCTCATAATTTATTAGCCACATGTCATTTTGTCATAGTTTAAGATATATATTTATTTTCCACTTCTCATTACTTTAATTTTCATTTTCAATATATCATTAATTTGGTTTCTATAAATTAAACCTACCATTAATTTTAAATTTCAAATAAATTTACGGTTTAAACCTTTATGTTTAACATTTTGTTATAATTAACCTGTGTACTACACAATAAATACATAATTTTTATTTCTTTATTTTCTGCATGTTTTTTTTTTCATAATTTTCACTTATTTCAATTTCAAATTAAAATAAAATTTCTATTTAATCGTTCATATTTAACATTTTGTTTTAATCAACCCGTATAATATACGGGTCTCACAACTAGTCGAATATAAAGATCATTGTAATTATATTATTTTTAAAGACGTTTATATAAAATAATTAAATATAATAATTGCTAAATAAAAATAAAATAAATTATTGATCTAGCAAACGTGTTTATTTTATTAAATTTTCCAAAATGATAGTTATTTCTTCGGTTAGCTTCAACAAATTTTGTAATTTTAGTAATTAACTTTATAATTTATTAATATTTAGGTATAGACAATGTAACACGAAAAATTATTTATATGAAATTTGGTAAACAATTTTGAAATTATGCAAAATATATTTGAATTGTTTATAATATTCTTCATAACATTATTAAAATAATAAACATGTTATTGAAAAAAAACAAATTTATGTTGAATAATATTACTTGAAGGAAGGTGAGAAGAGGTTTGAAGAGTATGGTCCAGTATTGCGTCGTGCAACACACGCGCAATCGTTTTTAAGTCATAAGTCTTTTAAAAAACAAACAACTGTGAACGGCCAATTTGTGTGTGTGTGTGTGTTTTGTGCAAGGTTGTAGAAATCGTTCGACGGTAACTCGACGGTCGACTGAGTTAAGGAATTAATCGACCTCGACGGGGATTAATCGGAGACCATTAATTATTGATGAGAATAAATCACAGATCGTTTAGATCTTTCACAGATATATTAATGAAGAACAAACAATTCAAACACAATATGATTATGAACACAATTTGGAATCAATGTAAAGCTTATGATTCAAATATAGTCACGCCTCAGCAGAGCTCGATGAAGAACTTCCACTGTAGAGGCGAGCTAGGGTTTACAATACTGATGAGAAAAATAATAAAAGCGTTACCAATTAATGATGCATGCATGCACCTTAAATACTAAAACCCTAGAGTAAAATAATGCACAGTTGGACAGACCCAAACTGGCTACCAAAACTGGGCTAAGGACTCAGCCCATGACGTAACACTATAAGCCCAACAATCTCCTCCTTTGTGTCAAATGAGGCGAAAGATTAATTTTGTTGAGTAGGCTTCACTGTCTTCACAACTTTGAACAGCCGAGGAATGATAGCAAGAAGAGTCTGCCGAAATTGAATATACCATCTCAGCATGTCAGTAAACAACTTCTTGTCGGCTACTGAGTTCTTATTACACCTCTGAATGATCTCTAAAATATGCTCCAAGCAAGCAGTTGAGAACAGGTGCTTATTAACAAGAGCGAACAGGCATTTATGACCTTTGCCCCTGAGAAACATCACAGTGTGATATTTTGAGTCAATTTTCCCTTTGATCATTGAGTTTATATCACTAGCTCTTACCACTCGTTTGATCGTGGTTCGCTTGTGAATAGCCGAGGCAATTTCTTGATCCATCTTTGCTACTTCATGAATGTAGCAAACAAGCATTCGCTTGATATGGTCTATAATCGGCTGATACTCCTGAGGATTCGACAACAAAATGTTGTTGAGGAGTATCCAGTCGTGAGGGTTGAGGTTCGGCAGATCAGCCAGGGAGAAATTATGAACCGAGCCTTCAGAGCCTCGAGTCATTTTAAATTTGACGTTGATGAACTTGACGGCTGAATAAGGCTTTAGTACCTTGATAGTTGTAATCTTCTGTGAGCTCCAGGTTAAATACTGTGGCTGAGCGAACTCCAAATAAAACTCTAATAGATCCTGATCCACCTTCGGGTCCGGAGAAGGGATGACAACAGTTGAGTTGAAGCAATGAAAGATAAATGCCTTTCGAGTGATTGACATGTCAAACTATGCATCCTTCGAGTTTTCAAGGCCAAACGACATGACAGGTTCGAGCCAATGAGTACTCGGTTCATCTATAGCATCTCTTTGAAGCGAATCAATGGTCCACTCTGGAAAAATGGACTTCTTTTTCTCCAAGAGCTCCTTTTCTTTTTGCTTCTTCTCCAGCTCATTCGTTTCCTTCTTGATCTTTTCTGCAAACTCTTTGTCAGAAAGTTTTGTTTTCTAAAAAGGCTTAGAGGGATTTTCACCCAAAGTATCTTCAAAGTCATCATCATCATTATTTGTATCATCTTCACCAATTTTCTTTTTCCTCTTATCCCTTTTGCTGACCGAAGCTTCATTATCCTTCAGTTCAGTTGTTGACTTAGGTTTGGGAGGAGGTTGAGTTTTTGCCTTTTCTCCCCCTTGTTTCGGCTGAACATTAGTCACCGAAACACCCTCAATCCGACTAAGGATATCCAATGCAGGTCTGAGTTTGTTAGCCAAATGACGTCTGATGGATATAGTCAGAATGGGATCATGGGCGTCAAGAAAATGAAGTAGAATGGAATGAACGTCACCTACAGAGCTTCGAATTACCTCCCTTTCAGACTTTAAATCATTAAGCTCGTTTGTTGCAGTGCGAAGCTTGAGGTTTTGCATTTTTAGCTGAGATGTACGCTTGTCTAACTCATCCATTATTCAATTTTCTACAGCCAACTCTACTTCCAGTTGAGTCAGACGATCATTGACATCAGCGTGAAGAGTAGCATTGGCAGCTTCAATGGCCTAACGAGCAGCTTCAAGATTAGTCATTTCAGCTTGAAGAGAACGCGAAAGATTATCAACCGAAGCATTCACTGTCTAAGAGTTCATTTGAGCAGCAGCCTGCAAAGAATCAAGGAATAGTTGAGCCTCAGAAATTAGTTTATCGACTTTTGCGGTCGCTTCTTTGCATTCCTTCGTCGAAACCTCAACAGCAGACGAGGCCTTCTGACATTGAGAAGTAGACGCTTCGATAGCCTTTGCTGCAGCAGATAAAGAAGCATCATGCTCTTTAACAACCGAAGAGAATAGAGCTTTAAGAGCAGCTTCAGAATAAGCACTAGTAGAGGAGGAGGAAAGCCGTTGATCAAGCTTTTCAGTAACAGCCTTGAGATGGCGCTTAGTGACTGGAGCATCTTCGTTGCCATCACTTTGGACGCGGTAAGGACTGAAGTAAGTGGAATCAAAATACAAGTCCTCACCTCCAAGAACTGTGTTGGTTTCAGTAGATTGGGTAGGATATATGGGTTTGGTAGTTACAGGAGGTTCGGTAGTGACTGGTGGTTCGGTTGTAACTGGAGGTTCGGTAGTGACTGGAGGAGTGTGTGCTAAAGAACGAGCCCCCGTATCAGATATGTTGGTTCGAACTCCAATAGTGGTGGTAGTAGTGGTTTTAGTGAAGATTGGAGCAGAAATGGGAATAGTAGTGGATGGTTGACATATAGTGATGGGAAAAATAGGAGGGATAGAAACAGGAACAGAAACTGGTGGAGGAGAAGGGGCTTTGGACCGAACAGATACCTCTGGTGTAGGTGAGCGAGGCGGTGTATCACCACGTGCCGAACCCTCATCCTCTGAGCTTTCGTTGTCAGATTCACTTGGAATATGTGTGGGTTGAGTACGTGGCACATACTTTGAGTCAGAATCACTTGAAGATTGAAGAATTAGTCGTCGAGTTGGTTTCTTGTCTTTCTTCGGCTTAGGTTGAGCTGGGGCTGCTTTCTCTAACTTTCGCTTCCTAGGTGTTTGAGCTTTGGAGACCTGACCCCCATTATCTCCCTTGGTTGGTTTAGTGACCCTCACCTCCTTTTGTGTTTCTGATTTCTTGCTCCTCTTTGCAGGTTTGTCTGCTTCCTCGATAGAGCGAATCATGGCAGGAGTGAGTTCCCTTGGGCCCGAAGAAGGAAGCTTCTTGTACTCTTGTATAACGTTGCTTGCGTCAGACACGCAGGCATACATAGCTGCTGGGATCGATCCAATGAAGGAATACTTGGAAGGATCTGTAACGATGATCTTCGTGGTGTGAAAGGTTGCGATAGAGGAAAGAAGAGAGTCCGCCATGATTGGAACGTGGAGACGATCCATCGCCCACTTTGTAATAATGGACCAGTACCGACCACATGAAATCTCTGAATGTCGAGATGAAGAATACAAACTTTGAACCAGTTGTTGCCATATGACTGCCCCATAGTCCAAAGTAACCCCATGATACAACCCATAAAGCACAGTCATAAATGAATTGCTTGATCCGTCTGAGCCGGCGCTACGCTCTGAGAGACCTTTTAAAAAAAGAGTGAAGAGGCCGTTCCATTGTGGAGGAAGGCAAGACTTCTTGCATTTGGTAACTGTGGATAGGGTTTTTGTGTACCCCATTCGGTAGAACATGGAGAACTGTTGACCAGTAGTAATCGAGTCGGGATTTACGAGAGTGGGTTCATGAGCAAGACCAATTAGGGCACAGAAGCGATTCTTGGAGATGGAGGTCTTTTCGTTGTGAATTTCAAAGTGAATCCACTCAGCAACCTTGTCATAGTAAGCGGTTGAATAGATGTGAGAGAGGCAGGTCATGGGAACAACTTCGACCTTTGTAAGAGCAGCGACAAGAGGTGAGTACTTGAGACATTTTACGACGTACAACATGTAGGGTTCATAGAGGAAGGGTGTAAGATCAATGATGAGCTTGTGTTGAGGCTTGATGGTGAGAAGGTTGGAGTGAGCAGATGTATCTTGAACATAAGATGATTCCGCTATTGGTGAAGCTTGAGAAGAAGAAGATGAACAGTGAGAGAAAATGCCATTTTTCTTTAAGAGAATTTGTAAGTGATAAAAGAGTAAAGAGGAGCGTGCCAAATCCTTTTATACTTATAAGTAGGAGAGAGAAATATTCGACTGAAATCTTGGATTTATTAGAAACCGTTCCTGATGTGACGGAGTGAACAGTTGGCAACCCCAATGATGACACCGGAGAGAGAAAGGACGTTTCACTATTACGCGCCTTTCCATAAAAAGTGTCTTTTTCAAATCGTCAAAACGATTGGATAACTGCTGACTCAGCCTGAACTTTATCCCAAACGTCACCCACATATTTTACATGAACCGTCGTCACCTTTAACTTTATCGATCACTGGAATACTTTTAGAAACGAAGCTGTAACAATTAGGTTATCGTCAATAGAACCAGATGTTGGGAAATCAAAGATTTCCGTGCATAGAGTGTGAAGGATGAAGAAATAAAGCAAACTTTTTATGGGAATTTGTTATGTCTTGTTAAGACATAAAGCGACTGATTCTGGGCACGAATCTCTTCCTTCAAAGTCAAGAGAGACTTCAAAGTGCTTGTGTGGCTTCCCATTAAATAACGATCAAGTACTTGTTAAGAAGTATTGAAAGGCATCTTTTTAATTAAATCTATAAAGGTTGTCTTTCGCTTCAATTCATGATTTTGATACTTGATATAAGACCGAAACTGAACGAAGTACTTGTGAGACCAATGTGGACTGTTAAACAAGTAGGTAGGTAATATATTCAGTGAGTTGTTGACAATTGAAAAATCTAAAAAAAAAAAACTTAACTGGATCCTTGGGGAAGAAAAATCTTGGTAATAGACATTTTCAGAAGGATCACTCAAAATAAAAGGAGATTTCATTCAAGAACATTATCATAGTAATGGTGTACCGTCAATTCATTAAAGATGTTGAATTATGGGTTTCACTTAGTACGTAGTGACACGAAACTAAGATCATTAACACAGATTTTTGTATAATCATAAACCTCAGTGGTAAATGCTGAGAGTCTCAAGGGTTACATTAGTGAGATGAAGTGTAATGAAGAAAAATGATAGGTGGTATATGAAGCGAATGTACCTCTGCTATAAAAGAAGGACCAAACAGAAAACTCAAAGCTCAATATAAGAAGAGTAAGGTAGCTCATGATTAGAGTGAATGTAACAGCCTAGTTTGGGAAAACATGATTTGTATATATCATGTTATTAAGGCTTCACTCAAAATCTGTAGAGGCTTTAGTCAACATGCAGCAGAATGCATCTAGGGACACTTAGCTAATTTTTAGAAAAGAGGTTATACCTGCTTGAGCTTCACCATCGAGAGTAACATTTATACAAAGGAAAGCATTAGATAAAAATAAAATAAAAGATATTGTTGTATTTTGTTAAAATTTTTAATAAAACGTAAAAGAAAAATATTTTTGTATTTTATGAAAATAAAAATAAAAAAAAAATTAAAAGAAACATAAAAATGAGTATTTAAAAGAGAGTAGAAAAGAAAACAATCAAAATTCCTTGCTATGAAAAAGAAGCGAATGAGTTCAGAAGGACCGAACCCGAAATAGACCGAGCGTTCGGTTTATTTCGGTTCGCTCTATTTCGCTTCTTACCTTTATTGAAGCGAAGGAGATTTTGGTACTGATTCTGCTTCCATCATTCCTAGGCCTTGTAAGATTTTGTTGAAACTTGCTTCAGGTAAAGCCTTAGTGAATATATATGACAGTTGATCAGTTGTCCTTACGAAGTGAATCTCCACGTTGCCATCTTCCATGTGATCCTTGATGAAGTGATACCTCAGTGTTATGTGCTTTGTCTTCGAGTGTGGAACTGGGTTATGAAAAATCCTAATTGCACTTTCAGAGTCGCAATATAGTGGGATTTTCTTCATGTTCAGTCCATAATCTCTGAGTTGACTCTGTATCCATACAACCTGAGATGTGCATGAGGCAGCGGCAATGTATTCAGCTTCTGCCGTTGAGAGAGAAACACAGGTTTGTTTCTTTGATTGTCAGCTGACCAATTTACCATTGAGAAATTGGCATCCTCCAGTGGTGCTTTTATGATCCAATCCACAACCACCTAAGTCAGCATCGGAGAACGCTTGGACAAAGAAACCTGAGTTGGCTAGATACCATAGACCGAGAGAGGAGGTTCGCTTCAGATAGCGAAAGATGTTTTTCACGGCTTGCATATGAGGTTCGTGTGGGTTAGACTGGAATCGGGCACAGTAGCAAACTGAGAACATGATGTCGGGTCTGTTGGCTGTAAGATACATTAGTGACACAATCATTTGACGATATAGCGTCATGTCAGTGGCAGGCTTCTCCAAAGAAGCTGTAAGCTTTGTCCCAAAATCCATTGGAACTTTCACTTTGGAATCTACCATCATGCCAAACTTAGCAAGAAATGTCTTTGTATATGCTTCCTGATTGATAAAAATGTCTTCGGGTCCCTGTCTAATATTTATACCAAGGAAAAAGTTAACTGGACCCATTGAGCTCATCTCAAATTTAGTTTCCATCAACTTCCTGAATTCAGCTGTTAGGTGTTCGAGCTGGTTTCTTGTCTTTCTTCGGCTTAGGTTGAGCTGGGGCTGCTTTCTCTAACTTTCGCTTCCTAGGTGTTTGAGCTTTGGAGACCTGACCCCCATTATCTCCCTTGGTTGGTTTAGTGACCCTCACCTCCTTTTGTGTTTCTGATTTCTTGCTCATCTTTGCAGGTTTGTCTGCTTCCTCGATAGAGCGAATCATGGCAGGAGTGAGTTCCCTTGGGCCCGAAGAAGGAAGCTTCTTGTACTCTTGTATAACGTTGCTTGCGTCAGACACGCAGGCATACATAGCTGCTGGGATCGATCCAATGAAGGAATACTTGGAAGGATCTGTAACGATGATCTTCGTGGTGTGAAAGGTTGCGATAGAGGAAAGAAGAGAGTCCGCCATGATTGGAACGTGGAGACGATCCATCGCCCACTTTGTAATAATGGACCAGTACCGACCACATGAAATCTCTGAATGTCGAGATGAAGAATACAAACTTTGAACCAGTTGTTGCCATATGACTGCCCCATAGTCCAAAGTAACCCCATGATACAACCCATAAAGCACAGTCATAAATGAATTGCTTGATCCGTCTGAGCCGGCGCTACGCTCTGAGAGACCTTTTAAAAAAAGAGTGAAGAGGCCGTTCCATTGTGGAGGAAGGCAAGACTTCTTGCATTTGGTAACTGTGGATAGGGTTTTTGTGTACCCCATTCGGTAGAACATGGAGAACTGTTGACCAGTAGTAATCGAGTCGGGATTTACGAGAGTGGGTTCATGAGCAAGACCAATTAGGGCACAGAAGCGATTCTTGGAGATGGAGGTCTTTTCGTTGTGAATTTCAAAGTGAATCCACTCAGCAACCTTGTCATAGTAAGCGGTTGAATAGATGTGAGAGAGGCAGGTCATGGGAACAACTTCGACCTTTGTAAGAGCAGCGACAAGAGGTGAGTACTTGAGACATTTTACGACGTACAACATGTAGGGTTCATAGAGGAAGGGTGTAAGATCAATGATGAGATTGTGTTGAGGCTTGATGGTGAGAAGGTTGGAGTGAGCAGATGTATCTTGAACATAAGATGATTCCGCTATTGGTGAAGCTTGAGAAGAAGAAGATGAACAGTGAGACAAAATGCCATTTTTCTTTGAGAGAATTTGTAAGTGATAAAAGAGTAAAGAGGAGCGTGCCAAATCCTTTTATACTTATAAGTAGGAGAGAGAAATATTCGACTGAAATCTTGGATTTATTAGAAACCGTTCCTGATGTGACGGAGTGAACAGTTGGCAACCCCAATGATGACACCGGAGAGAGAAAGGACGTTTCACTATTACGCGCCTTTCCATAAAAAGTGTCTTTTTCAAATCGTCAAAACGATTGGATAACTGCTGACTCAGCCTGAACTTTATCCCAAACGTCACCCACATATTTTACATGAACCGTCGTCACCTTTAACTTTATCGATCACTGGAATACTTTTAGAAACGAAGCTGTAACAATTAGGTTATCGTCAATAGAACCAGATGTTGGGAAATCAAAGATTTCCGTGCATAGAGTGTGAAGGATGAAGAAATAAAGCAAACTTTTTATGGGAATTTGTTATGTCTTGTTAAGACATAAAGCGACTGATTCTGGGCACGAATCTCTTCCTTCAAAGTCAAGAGAGACTTCAAAGTGCTTGTGTGGCTTCCCATTAAATAACGATCAAGTACTTGTTAAGAAGTATTGAAAGGCATCTTTTTAATTAAATCTATAAAGGTTGTCTTTCGCTTCAATTCATGATTTTGATACTTGATATAAGACCGAAACTGAACGAAGTACTTGTGAGACCAATGTGGACTGTTAAACAAGTAGGTAGGTAATATATTCAGTGAGTTGTTGACAATTGAAAAATCTAAAAAAAAAAAACTTAACTGGATCCTTGGGGAAGAAAAATCTTGGTAATAGACATTTTCAGAAGGATCACTCAAAATAAAAGGAGATTTCATTCAAGAACATTATCATAGTAATGGTGTACCGTCAATTCATTAAAGATGTTGAATTATGGGTTTCACTTAGTACGTAGTGACACGAAACTAAGATCATTAACACAGATTTTTGTATAATCATAAACCTCAGTGGTAAATGCTGAGAGTCTCAAGGGTTACATTAGTGAGATGAAGTGTAATGAAGAAAAATGATAGGTGGTATATGAAGCGAATGTACCTCTGCTATAAAAGAAGGACCAAACAGAAAACTCAAAGCTCAATATAAGAAGAGTAAGGTAGCTCATGATTAGAGTGAATGTAACAGCCTAGTTTGGGAAAACATGATTTGTATATATCATGTTATTAAGGCTTCACTCAAAATCTGTAGAGGCTTTAGTCAACATGCAGCAGAATGCATCTAGGGACACTTAGCTAATTTTTAGAAAAGAGGTTATACCTGCTTGAGCTTCACCATCGAGAGTAACATTTATACAAAGGAAAGCATTAGATAAAAATAAAATAAAAGATATTGTTGTATTTTGTTAAAATTTTTAATAAAACGTAAAAGAAAAATATTTTTGTATTTTATGAAAATAAAAATAAAAAAAAAATTAAAAGAAACATAAAAATGAGTATTTAAAAGAGAGTAGAAAAGAAAACAATCAAAATTCCTTGCTATGAAAAAGAAGCGAATGAGTTCAGAAGGACCGAACCCGAAATAGACCGAGCGTTCGGTTTATTTCGGTTCGCTCTATTTCGCTTCTTACCTTTATTGAAGCGAAGGAGATTTTGGTACTGATTCTGCTTCCATCATTCCTAGGCCTTGTAAGATTTTGTTGAAACTTGCTTCAGGTAAAGCCTTAGTGAATATATATGACAGTTGATCAGTTGTCCTTACGAAGTGAATCTCCACGTTGCCATCTTCCATGTGATCCTTGATGAAGTGATACCTCAGTGTTATGTGCTTTGTCTTCGAGTGTGGAACTGGGTTATGAAAAATCCTAATTGCACTTTCAGAGTCGCAATATAGTGGGATTTTCTTCATGTTCAGTCCATAATCTCTGAGTTGACTCTGTATCCATACAACCTGAGATGTGCATGAGGCAGCGGCAATGTATTCAGCTTCTGCCGTTGAGAGAGAAACACAGGTTTGTTTCTTTGATTGTCAGCTGACCAATTTACCATTGAGAAATTGGCATCCTCCAGTGGTGCTTTTATGATCCAATCCACAACCACCTAAGTCAGCATCGGAGAACGCTTGGACAAAGAAACCTGAGTTGGCTGGATACCATAGACCGAGAGAGGAGGTTCGCTTCAGATAGCGAAAGATGTTTTTCACGGCTTGCATATGAGGTTCGTGTGGTTTAGACTTGAATCGGGCACAGTAGCAAACTGAGAACATGATGTCGGGTCTGTTGGCTGTAAGATACATTAGTGACACAATCATTTGGCGATATAGCGTCATGTCAGTGGCAGGCTTCTCCAAAGAAGCTGTAAGCTTTGTCCCAAAATCCATTGGAACTTTCACTTTGGAATCTACCATCATGCCAAACTTAGCAAGAAATGTCTTTGTATATGCTTCCTGATTGATAAAAATGTCTTCGGGTCCCTGTCTAATATTTATACCAAGGAAAAAGTTAACTGGACCCATTGAGCTCATCTCAAATTTAGTTTCCATCAACTTCCTGAATTCAGCTGTTAGGTGTTCGAGCTGGTTTCTTGTCTTTCTTCGGCTTAGGTTGAGTTGGGGCTGCTTTCTATAACTTTCGCTTCCTAGGTGTTTGAGCTTTGGAGACCTGACCCCCTTTATCTCCCTTGGTTGGTTTAGTGACCCTCACCTCCTTTTGTGTTTCTAATTTCTTGCTCCTCTTTGCAGGTTTGTCTGCTTCCTCGATAGAGCGAATCATGGCAGGAGTGAGTTCCCTTGGGCCCGAAGAAGGAAGCTTCTTGTACTCTTGTATAACGTTGCTTGCGTCAGACACGCAGGCATACATAGCTGCTGGGATCGATCCAATAAAGGAATACTTGGAAGGATCTGTAACGATGATCTTCGTGGTGTGAAAGGTTGCGATAGAGGAAAGAAGAGAGTCCGCCATGATTGGAACGTGGAGACGATCCATCGCCCACTTTGTAATAATGGACCAGTACCGACCACATGAAATCTCTGAATGTCGAGATGAAGAATACAAACTTTGAACCAGTTGTTGCCATATGACTGCCCCATAGTCCAAAGTAACCCCATGATACAACCCATAAAGCACAGTCATCAATGAATTGCTATATCCGTCTGAGCCACCGCTACGCTTTGAGAGACCTTTTAAAAAAAGAGTGAAGAGGTCGTTCCATTGTGGAGGAAGGCAAGACTTCTTGCATTTGGTAACTGTGGATAGGTTTTTTGTGTACCCCATTCGGTAGAACATGGAGAACTGTTGACCAGTAGTCATCGAGTCGGGATTTACGAGAGTGGGTTCATGAGCAAGACCAATTAGGGCACATAAGCGATTCTAGGAGATGGAGGTCTTTTCGTTGTGAATTTCAAAGTGAATCCTCTCAGCAACCTTGTCATAGTAAGCGGTTGAATAGATGTGAGAGAGGCACGTCATGGGAACAACTTCGACCTTTTTAAGAGCAGCGACAAGAGGTGAGTACTTGAGACATTTTACGACGTACAACATGTAGGGTTCATAGAGGAAGGGTGTAAGATCAATGATGAGGTTGTGTTGAGGCTTGATGGTGAGAAGGTTGGAGTGAGCAGATGTATCTTGAACATAAGATGATTCTGCTATTGGTGAAGCTTGAGAAGAAGAAGATGAACAGTGAGACAAAATGCCCTTTTTCTTTGAGAGAATTTGTAAGTGATAAAAGAGTAAAGATGAGCGTGCCAAATCCTTTTATACTTATAAGTAGGAGAGAGAAATATTCGACTGAAATCTTGGATTTATTAGAAACCGTTCCTGATGTGACAGAGTGAACAGTTGGCAACCCCAATGATGACACAGGAGAGAGAAAGGATGTTTCACTATTACGCGCCTTTCCATAAAAAGTGTCCTTTTCAAATCGTCAAAATGATTGGATAACTGCTGACTCAGCCTGAACTTTATCCCAAACGTCACCCACATATTTTACATGAACCGTCGTCACCTTTAACTTTATCGATCACTGGAATACTTTTAGAAACGAAGCTGTAACAATTAGGTTATCGTCAATAGAACCAAATGTTGGAAAATCAAAGATTTCCGTGCATAGAGTGTGAAGGATGAAGAAATAAAGCAAACTTTTTATGGGAATTTGTGATGTCTTGTTAAGACATAAAGCGACTGATTCTGGGCACGAATCTCTTCCTTCAAAGTCAAGAGAGACTTCAAAGTGCTTGTGTGGCTTCCCATTAAATAATGATCAAGTACTTGTTAAGAAGTATTGAAAGGCATCTTTTTAATTAAAGCTATAAAGGTTGTCTTTCGCTTCAATTCATGATTTTGATACTTGATATAAGACCGAAACTGAACGAAGTACTTGTGAGACCAATGTGGACTGTTAAACAAGTAGGTAGGTAATATATTCAGTGAGTTGTTGACAATTGAGAAATCTAAAAAAAACTTAACTGGATCCTTGGGGAAGAAAAATCTTGGTAATAGACATTTTCAGAAGGATCACTCAAAATAAAAGGAGATTTCATTCAAGAACATTATCATAGTAATGGTGTACCGTCAATTCATTAAAGATGTTGAATTATGGGTTTCACTTAGTACGTAGTGACACGAAACTAAGATCATTAACACAGATTTTTGTATAATCATAAACCTCAGTGGTAAATGCTGAGAGTCTCAAGGGTTACATTAGTGAGATGAAGTGTAATGAAGAAAAATGATAGGTGGTATATGAAGCGAATGTACCTCTGCTATAAAAGAAGGACCAAACAGAAAACTCAAAGCTCAATATAAGAAGAGTAAGGTAGCTCATGATTAGAGTGAATGTAACAGCCTAGTTTGGGAAAACATGATTTGTATATATCATGTTATTAAGGCTTCACTCAAAATCTGTAGAGGCTTTAGTCAACATGCAGCAGAATGCATCTAGGGACACTTAGCTAATTTTTAGAAAAGAGGTTATACATGCTTGAGCTTCACCATCGAGAGTAACATTTATACAAAGGAAAGGATTAGATAAAAATAAAATAAAAGATATTGTTGTATTTTGTTAAAATTTTTAATAAAACGTAAAAGAAAAATATTTTTGTATTTTATGAAAATAAAAATAAAAAAATTTAAAAGAAACATAAAAATGAGTATTTAAAAGAGAGTAGAAAAGAAAACAATAAAAATTCCTTGCTATGAAAAAGAAGCGAACGAGTTCAGAAGGACCGAACCCGAAATAGACCGAGCGTTCGGTTTATTTCGGTTCGCTCTATTTCGCTTCTTACCTTTATTGAAGCGAAGGAGATTTTGGTACTGATTCTGCTTACATCATTCCAAGGCCTTGTAAGATTTTGTTGAAACTTGCTTCAGGTAAAGCCTTAGTGAATATATATGACAGTTGATCAGTTGTCCTTACGAAGTGAATCTCCACGTTGCCATCTTCCATGTGATCCTTGATGAAGTGATACCTCAGTGTTATGTGCTTTGTCTTCGAGTGTGGAACTGGGTTATGAAAAATCCTAATTGCACTTTCAGAGTCGCAATATAGTGGGATTTTCTTCATGTTCAGTCCATAATCTCTGAGTTGACTCTGTATCCATACAACCTGAGATGTGCATGAGGCAGCAGCAATGTATTCAGCTTCTGCCGTTGAGAGAGAAACACAGGTTCATTTCTTTGATTGTCAGCTGACTAATTTACCATTGAGAAATTGCCATCCTCCAGTGGTGCTTTTATGATCCAATCCACAACCACCTAAGTCAGCATCGGAGAACGCTTGGACAAAGAAACCTGAGTTGGCTGGATACCATAGACCGAGAGAGGAGGTTCGCTTCAGATAGCGAAAGATGTTTTTCACGGCTTGCATATGAGGTTCGTGTGGGTTAGACTGTAATCGGGCACAGTAGCAAACTGAGAACATGATGTCGGGTCTGTTGGCTGTAAGATACATTAGTGACACAATCATTTGACGATATAGCGTCATGTCAGTTGCAGGCTTCTCCAAAGAAGCTGTAAGCTTTGTCCCAAAATCCATTGGAACTTTCACTTTGGAATCTACCATCATGCCAAACTTAGCAAGAAATGTCTTTGTATATGCTTCCTGATTGATAAAAATGTCTTCGGGTCCCTGTCTAATATTTATACCAAGGAAAAAGTTAACTGGACCCATTGAGCTCATCTCAAATTTAGTTTCCATCAACTTCCTGAATTCAGCTGTTAGGTGTTCGAGCTGGTTTCTTGTCTTTCTTCGGCTTAGGTTGAGTTGGGGCTGCTTTCTCTAACTTTCGCTTCCTAGGTGTTTGAGCTTTGGAGACTTGTCCCCCTTTATCTCCCTTGGTTGGTTTAGTGACCCTCACCTCCTTTTGTGTTTCTGATTTCTTGCTCCTCTTTGCAGGTTTGTTTGCTTCCTCGATAGAGCGAATCATGGCAGGAGTGAGTTCCCTTGGGCCCGAAGAAGGAAGCTTCTTGTACTCTTGTATAACGTTGCTTGCGTCAGACACGCAGGCATACATAGCTGATGGGATCGATCCAATGAAGGAATACTTGGAAGGATCTGTAACGATGATCTTTGTGGTGTGAAAGGTTGCGATAGAGGAAAGAAGAGAGTCCGCCATGATTGGAACGTGGAGACGATCCATCGCCCACTTTGTAATAATGGACCAGTACCGACCACATGAAATCTCTGAATGTCGAGATGAAGAATACAAACTTTGAACCAGTTGTTGCCATATGACTGCCCCATAGTCCAAAGTAACCCCATGATACAACCCATAAAGCACAGTCATAAATGAATTGCTTGATCCGTCTGAGCCGGCGCTACGCTTTGAGAGACCTTTTAAAAAAAGAGTGAAGAGGTCGTTCAATTGTGGAGGAAGGCAAGACTTCTTGCATTTGGTAACTGTGGATAGGGTTTTTGTGTACCCCATTCGGTAGAACATGGAGAACTGTTGACCAGTAGTAATCGAGTCGGGATTTACGAGAGTGGGTTCATGAGCAAGACCAATTAGGGCACATAAGCGATTCTAGGAGATGGAGGTCTTTTCGTTGTGAATTTCAAAGTGAATCCTCTCAGCAACCTTGTCATAGTAAGCGGTTGAATAGATGTGAGAGAGGCAGGTCATGGGAACAACTTCGACCTTTGTAAGAGCAGCGACAAGAGGTGAGTACTTGAGACATTTTACGACGTACAACATGTAGGGTTCATAGAGGAAGGGTGTAAGATCAATGATGAGCTTGTGTTGAGGCTTGATGGTGAGAAGGTTGGAGTGAGCAGATGTATCTTGAACATAAGATGATTCTGCTATTGGTGAAGCTTGAGAAGAAGAAGATGAACAGTGAGAGAAAATGCCCTTTTTCTTTGAGAGAATTTGTAAGTGATAAAAGAGTAAAGATGAGCGTGCCAAATCCTTTTATACTTATAAGTAGGAGAGAGAAATATTCGACTGAAATCTTGGATTTATTAGAAACCGTTCCTGATGTGACGGAGTGAACAGTTGGCAACCCCAATGATGACACAGGAGAGAGAAAGGATGGTTCACTATTACGCGCCTTTCCATAAAAAGTGTCCTTTTCAAATCGTCAAAATGATTGGATAACTGCTGACTCAGCCTGAACTTTATCCCAAACGTCACCCACATATTTTACATGAACCGTCGTCACCTTTAACTTTATCGATCACTGGAATACTTTTAGAAACGAAGCTGTAACAATTAGGTTATCGTCAATAGAACCAAATGTTGGAAAATCAAATATTTCCGTGCATAGAGTGTGAAGGATGAAGAAATAAAGCAAACTTTTTATGGGAATTTGTGATGTCTTGTTAAGACATAAAGCGACTAATTCTGGGCACGAATCTCTTCCTTCAAAGTCAAAAGAGACTTCAAAGTGCTTGTGTGGCTTCCCATTAAATAACGATCAAGTACTTGTTAAGAAGTATTGAAAGGCATCTTTTTAATTAAAGCTATAAAGGTTGTCTTTCGCTTCAATTCATGATTTTGATACTTGATATAAGACCGAAACTGAACGAAGTACTTGTGAGACCAATGTGGACTGTTAAACAAGTAGGTAGGTAATATATTCAGTGAGTTGTTGAAAATTGAGAAATCTAAAAAAAAACTTAACTGGATCCTTGGGGAAGAAAAATCTTGGTAATAGACATTTTCAGAAGGATCACTCAAAATAAAAGGAGATTTCATTCAAGAACATTATCATAGTAATGGTGTACAGTCAATTCATTAAAGATGTTGAATTATGGGTTTCACTTAGTACGTAGTGACACGAAACTAAGATCATTAACACAGATTTTTGTATAATCATAAACCTCAGTGGTAAATGCTGAGAGTCTCAAGGGTTACATTAGTGAGATGAAGTGTAATGAAGAAAAATGATAGGTGGTATATGAAGCGAATGTACCTCTGCTATAAAAGAAGGACCAAACAGAAAACTCAAAGCTCAATATAAGAAGAGTAAGGTAGCTCATGATTAGAGTGAATCTCCACGTTGCCATCTTCCATGTGATCCTTGATGAAGTGATACCTCAGTGTTATGTGCTTTGTCTTCGAGTGTGGAACTGGGTTATGAAAAATCCTAATTGCACTTTCAGAGTCGCAATATAGTGGGATTTTCTTCATGTTCAGTCCATAATCTCTGAGTTGACTCTGTATCCATACAACCTGAGATGTGCATGAGGCAGCAGCAATGTATTCAGCTTCTGCCGTTGAGAGAGAAACACAGGTTTGTTTCTTTGATTGTCAGCTGACTAATTTACCATTGAGAAATTGGCATCCTCCAGTGGTGCTTTTATGATCCAATCCACAACCACCTAAGTCAGCATCGGAGAACGCTTGGACAAAGAAACCTGAGTTGGCTGGATACCATAGACCGAGAGAGGAGGTTCGCTTCAGATAGCGAAAGATGTTTTTCACGGCTTGCATATGAGGTTCGTGTGGGTTAGACTGGAATCGGGCACAGTAGCAAACTGAGAACATGATGTCGGGTCTGTTGGCTGTAAGATACATTAGTGACACAATCATTTGACGATATAGCGTCATGTCAGTGGCAGGCTTCTCCAAAGAAGCTGTAAGCTTTGTCCCAAAATCCATTGGAACTTTCACTTTGGAATCTACCATCATGCCAAACTTAGCAAGAAATGTCTTTGTATATGCTTCCTGATTGATAAAAATGTCTTCGGGTCCCTGTCTAATATTTATACCAAGGAAAAAGTTAACTGGACCCATTGAGCTCATCTCAAATTTAGTTTCCGTCAACTTCCTGAATTCAGCTGTTAAGCTAGGATTTGTGGAGCCAAAGATGATATCATCAATGTAAATTTGGATTATCATAAGGTGGTTACCCTCTCTCTTACGAAAGAAGGTTGGGTCAACCGAACCTTGTTTAAATTTAGACATTTTTAAGAATTGAGTGAGAGTTTCATACCATGCTCTGGGAGCCTGCTTTAGGGCATATACCGCTTTGTCTAGGATGTAACAGTGATCTGGGTGCTCCTCATTTACAAAGTTTGGTGGTTGCTCAACATACACAGTTTCCTCAAGTTCTCCGTTGAGAAAGGCACACTTTACGTCCATCTAATAGACTTCAAAGTTTTTGTGTGCAGGATAAGCAAGAAAGATTTGAATCGAATCTAATCTTGCAACTGGAGCGAAGGTCTCTTCATAATCGATACCTTCCTCTTGGAAATAGCCTTTTACAACCAACCGAGCCTTGTTACGAATCACATTCCCCTCCTTATCCATCTTATTTCTGAATACCCACTTGAAACCGACAACAGAAGCATCTTTTGGAGTTGGAATTAGACGCCATACTTTGTTTCTTTCAAACTCGTTTAACTTGTCTTGCATGGCTTGAACCTAATCAAAATGGTCAAGAGCCGAATTCACAGTCTTCGGTTCAACTTTGGAGACAAAAGAGTTAAACATGCAAAATTCCACTTGAGAGAATAGTGCAACTTGTTTCGGTTTGATCTGTGATCGAGTTAATACCTTTTCTGAAGATTCCCCAATGATTTGATTTTGAGGATGATCTTTGGTCCATTTTATGAGAGGTGGGTAATTTGGATCACAAGAGGGATCCAGTTCTACATTGATTTCTTCTTCCAATTCTGATAGTGTATCATCATCATTGACATGTGTATTCTCCCCCTCGAATGATGATACGAGTTCAATATCTGGATCAGAATGTTCCCCTTCGTTTGGACTTCCGGTTGAGCTAGATGATTGTGACGTTGAATTCTCCCCTGGAATGAAGAACCTTGATCCTTTGGTAGAGATGAACCCTCCCCCTGGACTGAAGGACGGTCACCAAAAGGTTCGCTTAACCTAGGGCTTTCAGTTGCCTTTCGTTGATCATCAACCATCTTCTGTGCAGCATTGTCAATGATTTGCTTTAGATTGTCAACTTTGTTATCTTCCACCTTGGATTCAGAATCGATAGCCTTTTCAGGTTCGTCAAAAAGAAGCATATATATTGCTCAAAACGGTTTGAGATAGGAGCTGTAACTTGACTGGTCTTTGGAAAGATTTCCTGCATTGCACCTTCAGTTGTCTTCATCTTCTTGACATAGTTATCGTCAAAAGTGACATAGTATGTCTCTTCAATCTTCTTAGAGTGCTTGTTCAGAATTCGATATGCTTTCGAGTGCAAGGAGTAGCCCAAAAAGATTCCTTCATCAGCCTTAGCATCAAAACTTGTTTCGATTCTCTTTTGAGTTGAAGACGAAGCATCTTGAACTGAACACATGAAAGAATTTCACATTCGGCTTGCGATTGTTCAAGATCTCGTAAGGAGTAATAGTGAATCGCTTGTTTAGATATGATCTGTTATGAGTGTAACAAGCAGCAGCAATAGCATCAGCCCAGAAATATAGAGGCAAGGAAGTGAAGCTTAGCATAGTTCGAGCTGCTTCGCATAGAGATCGGTTCTGCCTTTCGACGATTCCATTCTAATGTGGAGTATATGGAGCCGAGAAATTATGAGTCGTTCCCTTCTCAGCTTGAAAATCTTCAAAATCCTTGTTCTTGAATTCCAAGCCATTGTCACTTCTTACGTTACGAACCACTTTCCTCAGTTGAACCACTACTTGCTTTATGAAGAGCTTGAGCTTAGGAGTAGCCTATGATTTTTTCTTCAAGAAAAATGTGAAGCGAGAGAAGTCGTCGATGATGACCAGAATGTACTTGTTCCCACCAATGCTTTCAATAGAGGAGGGACCACATAGATCGATATGCAACAACTCCAATGGTTCTATCACCTTTGTGTTGATAATAGAAGGATGACTTTGTCTACTTTACTTTCCCATTTCACAAGCTGCACATAGATGTTCTTTGTCGAATTTGAGAACTGGAAGACCTCGAACATGATCTCCTAAAACTAGCTTGTTGATATCCTTGAAATTAAGATGAGAGAGCCTTCGATGCCATAACCAGATTTCGTCTGAGTGAGCCTTCGTTAGCAAGCAGACTGTTGGTTTCCCTCGAATTGGATTGAGGTTTAAAGGGTACATTTCCCCCTTTCGCTTTGATTTCAACAGAATGTTATTTGACTTCTTTTCGACTATCTCTGAGCCTTCATCATCAAACAAGACCTTCAATACGGTCCCAACTACAAGCTGTGATACACTGATAAGGTGGTGCTGTAATCCTTCAACGTATGTGACCTTTCTTATTGAGAAATCACCATTCGTAATCATTCCATAGCCTTTGATAGTTCCAAACGAATTGTTGCCGTACTTCACAATTCCACCATCCTTGAGAGACCGAAACTCTCTCAGTTCTTCCTTTCGTCCTATCATGTGACGCGAGCAACCACTATAAATATACCATTCTTCGTCAAACTGTTCGTCACGTATTACCTGCAAAATATTAAGCAGATTTAGGAACCCGAAGTTTCTTGGGTCCTTGTGAGCCTTTTACAGGACAGGGAATAGTAAGAGAAACATCAATCATATAAATTCTTTTAATTAGAGTTGTTTCATCTTTTCTCTTTATTGTGAAAACTTTAATTTTGTTTGGCTTAGATTCATTAGACGTGGGGTTTGAGATTTTGACGTCTGCATCCTTTTGGATCTCTTTCTTGCATTTGTTGTCTTCTGGAAAGAGCTTTCCTTTCCCCTTTAAATCTTTTGAAGGATAAGAATTAGAATGAGAATGAGAAGAATAGGGTTTAGAAGCGATATTAGATCGTTGATTATTACTCTTCCTTGGTTGAGAACGGGAACACTCTTCCCTTTTGTTCGTCTGATTGAACTTGGGATCAAACCCATTCTTTCAGTTGCTTACGCTCTGAGGACCGAAGCTCTCCTTTCAGTTTCTTACTTGTTGTGGACCGAAACCCTCCTTTCGGTTCCTTACCTGCTGCGGACCGAAGCTTTCCTTTCGGTTCCTTTCATTCCATGGACCAAAATCTTCCTTTTGGTTGCTTCTCAATTCTCCTCGTGACTTATGCGACCTTTCATACCTTACGTAATGAGGATTTTGAGATCTCCAAAACTATTTTCTTTCTGAGAGATTCTTTTTGTATCTCAGATTTCATTTGTGTTTTTGTTCTGCCACCTGTTTTGGATTTTTGTGAATGTTGGCCTTTTTCTTTGGAAATTGAGCATGGCTTTCGCTCTTTGACGAAGATGTCTCACTGGTAGTTATCACTGGTTCGCCCAAAGATGTTTTGGTGCCACTTGTGCTTGGCACATCATATCTTGCAGGCTCATTAAGTGGTTCCGGCACGTACCTACCCTTCATTCTCCATGAGGTTGTCTGAGATTGGCCTTTTGTTTCGCCAGCGTTATCTATTGGTGCTGACTAGAAGAACTCTTCACATCCAGCTGCATTATCTTCTTCTACCATATCTGTCAGTTCTGCTGTTTGTTGAGGAGTGACCCCTTGAACTGTGTAGACTTGATTTGGAGTGGTTTGAACCTTTTGATACACAATAGCATTTTCCTTGAGAATTTTGGTCTTGTCTGTCGACGAGCGAGCGAACTCAACAGAATTTTTAGAAATCAGATTTTTGCAAGTTTCAGGTTCGCTTTTGACAAATTCTGAACAATCCACCACATCCTCTAGAAATATTTCACTTATGTCGTCATCCTCATTAAGTTCAGATGCATTTTCAACATCAATTTTATTTTCTGAACTTAGTTTGGCATTCAATGAGTCGAATTTCTGTACAGTTTCGGTTCTTAACTTCAATCTATCATTTCCGTCTAATAGATTTTTGAGCATGTCCTTATGGTTCTTTGGACTTTATGTAGGATTCTATTTTGTCAAGACCAATTTTGTTGGCAGGAGAGACTTCGTCAGAAGATACAACATTTTCACAGTTGTAAGCTTCGGCATCGACTTCATCCTCCTTTAACTTAAGGAAGGGTAAAATCATGTGATGTATCTTCTTTCCTATTTTACAATCGAGATGCAATTGAGTGATATTAAAATAGAGTCTTTTAGCAATTAAACAAAAAACATTTCGCTGTTTTAAAAGCTTAATATTGTCTCGTTGCAAATAGATTGACTCATCCTTAGACCTAATTAACTCTTTCTCCTTCTGCTCAATCCACATCCTCCTCTCCTCACTCTTCGACGATATCCTGCTAATATGATCAGTCAGGTTAGAGTTTGTGACACGAGTTTGGGTAAGACTACTGCTTATACTAGAAAATTTAGATTTTAAACTATTCAGTTCCTATTCATAGTTAGTAACAAGTATTTTCAGAGAAACAAGAATATTTTGTACCTTCTTGATCAACTCATTACATTCGTTGATATGTGCATTGACAGGTTTCGCAGCAAAACACTTGTCCTCTCGCTCCTTCTCATCTTCCAGCCCACTATCTGTTGTATATCCTCTCATCTGAGATACTCCTTCCGTCACCATTAAATATCTTCCTGCAGCATATTCTTCTTTCACCAGCATCACCTTGCCATGAGTCGGTTTTCTTACTTCTTCATCTTCTGAATCCGTCGACCACACTTCCACTCCACTGAATTCATCATTGTTACCTGTATCTTGTACAATCAAAGCATTCATGGTTTTATTGTTAGCTGTTGATTTTCTTTTCTTGATCTCCTCTAATCGTCTCAAGAGGCTCGCTTCCTCATCATCCTCATCAATCTTTTCTGCCTTTTTCTTCAACATGCAGTCCTTGGCAAAGTGATTCTTGCCTCCACAATAATGGCAATCAAATCCTGAGTCACCACCAATCTTCTCCTCTTTCTTATATTCTTCTGAGTTCGCATCCATCTTCAGTTCCTCCTTCACCTTTTCAGAACTATAACTTCCCTGCCAGTTTCGGTTCTTGTTGGGTATGAACTTTCTTTTGATGAACTTTCTAGGATTGGAAACCATCAGGGCATACTTTTCACCGGTTAGATCATAGTCAGCAAGATCCAACTCTTCTTCTTCTTCAACAACACTTTTCCATTTTGAAACAAGAGCTAACGAACCCAAACTGGAAACCACGTTCGTTTCCTTTGACACTGCACTTTCATGGGACTTCGGAATTCCCACCAGTTTCGCCAGAGAGTATGATTTAAACTGTTCGTGTGCCTTTACTGTGGACATGATTGCCATCCATTCGGGTCTAAGACCGTTCATGAAGGTAACTTTATGTCCAATAACCTTCGTTTCAATCCTGTGCTTTATCATCTTACTTAGAAGATGATTAAACCGATCAAAATCCTGAACGAGTTTCTCTTTGGGCTTCTGTTTGAAATCACCAAATTCAGAAAGCAGCAAGGTCTGAATCAAATGTTCCAAATCTTCATCAGTGGAATACAATTCTTTCAACCTGTCCCATATCTCTTTAGCTGTAGCGCATGAACTCACCAATCGAAACGTATCTGACTGCAAAGCAAACCTAATCATTCTTAAGGCCTTGATGTTGCATTGAAACTTTTCTTTCTCGTCTTGAGGAATGTCTTTCACATCATTTACAAGTTGATTGTACTCCTTTTGAGTTTTGACAATCTTTGAGGTGCTTGAGTGAGCAAATGGGCCAACTGTGATTGCTTCCCAGATCAAGTACCCATTATCTTCTGAGCCGATCACATAATCTTCGAAGTGGTGCGTCCAAACCTCATAATCCTGAGTGTATAAGATTGGAATCCTCGTCGTTGATCCAATATTGTTGGAGATGTTGATTGGATTGGTTTGCGAATCATCCATGGACATTGTGATGAAGTTTGATCGATAACCTGTTTAAGATCAGACTTGTAATTTATCATTAGAGAAAGATTGACAATTAATGAGATACGCCAATATGGAATGATGGCTCAATTAATATCAATCAATGCGGAAAAACCCTAATAACTTCTTCAACAGAAGAGATGTGTATGAATTACATAGTCTCCTGCCCTGATACCAATTGATGAGAATAAATCTCAGATCGTTTAGATCTTTCACAGGTATATTAAAACACAATATGATTATGAACACAGTTTGGAATCAATGTAAAGCTTATGATTCAAATATAGTCACACCTCAGCAGATCTCGATGAAGAACTTCCACTGTAAAGGCGAGCTAGGGTTTACAATACTGATGAGAAAAATAATAAAAACGTTACCAATTAATGATGCATGCATGCACCTTAAATACTAAAACCCTAGAGTAAAATAATGCACGGTTGGATAGGCCCAAACTGGCTACCAAAACTGGGCTAAGGATCGAGCCCATGATGCAACACTATAAGCCCAACAATTATTAATAAAAAATGAATATATAATAAGTAAATAACCATACAAAAAGTCATAACTAGTATTTAAACATTTAAGTCATGATCCATCATATTACAAGTCCAAAATAAGTTTAATAATAATAAAAACACACATATTCATATATTTAAATGTCCATATTCTTATAATCTTCACGTTCTTCCAATATTTGGACACCATCTGACTCATATTCATCTTCTTCAAACACTTGCTCCTCATTCTCGGATTACAAATCTTCATAAAAAAGTTCTCTCGGTGTTAAACTTTTAAGGGGTACTAGATTATCATTAGTCCCGAGAGCTTCATCATTCTAATTCGGGGTCAACTTCATATCACAACATTTAATTAAACATAAACAAGGAAAAATACATCGGAAAACAAATATCACAGCAGACATGAACCGTATTTCAGAAAAACTCATTCAGAAAACATAATAATACAACACAAATGCACCATAAATCAAAAAAGAAAAACATAAATCTAAATAATATCAATGTTAATGCAAAATCAAAACTAAACCACATAATAATACAACATATGTTAGAATAAAATCAATGTTAATGCAAAATCAGAACTAAACTACAACATAATATCACAACTAAACATCAACAAACTTGCATTCTTTTAGTGAAAGATGTGGGAGAAATCAAAATCATATAAGCTTTATAATGAAGAACAAATGGGAGAGATTATAATATATGCGATGATAAGAAATCAAATGTAACACTCGTAGATCCGGGCTAGTCAATTTAGAGATAATAGGGGTCGAAAGCGACTTTTCGACAAAATATTATTTAGCATAAATAATCTTAACCATGTTGTAGAATACATCTCAAGGGTTCTGTTCATATAAAGAACGCCGAAATCCGAGTTATAACAAAGAAGTTATGGTCTGTCGAAGTTTTTCGGCAAAACCGGCACGACACCGGGAGACGTAAATAGTGAATTTACGATGGAGGACTTTTTAGCCTTAGAAATATAAACAAAAGTTATAGTATACGTTAAACCGAGAGCATCCTTAAAAAGAACGCCCAAAGCTGACTTCATATGAGGAAGTTATGATTTTTCTAAGATTTAGCTTAGCAGTGCGCGACCCGAAACTCGAATTTTAGATCGAGCGATTTATGGCCTAAGCGACCTAAATGAGAATTGAAGATCTCATTAATAGGAACTCAACGGTGAAAAGACAGACGAAAACGGAGTTTGTATGAAGGAGTTACGAATTCTTCGCGGTCATTTAACATTCTAATCTTCTTGTACTGTTAAATTTAAGATCAGTTGAGAATTAGCCGACGGAGTCTAAATGAAAGTTGTAGATATTGTTTTTACCTACGCGTGGATATAAAGAATGTCGAAAATGAAGTTCATATGAGATAGTTATGAATTTTTTAAAATCGGCTAATTTCCACCCTATGTGCGATGCCACAGGCAACCTATAAATAGAGGTGTCGGGTGAAGCGCATTCCTCACTCCTTCCTCCCTTCTTTCTCTCTCTAAAACCTCTCTCTAACCCTCCAAACCCACCAAAAAGCCTAGGGAACCTCCCTAGCACAAGGCGGAAGCCCCGGAGCGCCCGACAACTCTGAGAAGAAGAGCCTTTCGGCTCGGGAACGCTGCTCCAGCGAAGCCCAGTTTTTGAGAAAACCCGCTGTAAGTGAGCTACGCATAACCTATCTTTAGTATAGCTTATGTTCTAATATAGTAATGTTATTAGGAACTAATAATAAGTACTTAGGCTATTATTATGGGTTATATAAGTATTGTTTAACGCTTGTATAATAGTAATAATAGCTAGACTATTAATTAGTCTCGATGAATATTAGACTAAACTCTAGTGGTAATGATACTAGGTTTTGTCCGAGGGAAATTTTTTTAACAATATCGAAGTGTTGTCCGAGTGCCGAGTCACCACCTTTTCAAGTGAGTGCATAGTTACTTTCATCTTACACATATATACGAAGTATTTTATAAACTACGTGCTATGTGTGCATATTACTTGAATACTTGCTGTTTATGTTGGATGAACGATTTTATATATGTTTTAAATGATTTAAATTGTATACGTATTTTATATCTACAAAATGTGTTGGGTAGAACATGGGTAGATTAAAGATGAGATAAATGATGAGCGATGAGAGATGAGATGAATGATGAGCGATGATATATAAATGGTAAAATATGGAGAGAAGCGATGACCTAAGCGATGAGCCAAACGATGACCTAAGCGATGAGCCAATTCGAACTATGAAGAGGGAAATTGTAATCATAATCGAATTAGAGAATGCAAATATCACAATTGCTAACTCTTTAAAATCTACCTAGTGAAAGTGTTTCCTCACAATCATTTTCATGAAGCGGAGAGAAGCCTAATGACACTTAGACTTTATGGTGTATGTGTTCCTATCCATGTGAAACTGCCATTTCCAACCATTATCATTAGATAAGGTCTATGGTAGATTCACACTCATATGGACTGAACTTGTTCAATCTTAATTTCTTGCCACCTGGCAGCACAAGGGCCTACCATTGCTTTCAAGTTGTTATGCAAACAATTGAGTAGTCATAGAACTCACATGCATAGTCAACCGACTGGAATGGGCACAAAAATAAGAACATGTCAACACGATAGATTACAAACCTCAAGTCATGTGCTAGTGATTAATAATAGGTTTACTCTTGATTAGTTCTTGAAACTTTCAAGATCCTTAAGACTCCCACTGACTTCTTGACATATAAGACTCTCTTTGTCAAGAAACATTACTTGAAAAACAAATATTCAAGAGTTACTGCGGTTTCTAATCAAGACAAACACTTCTGACAATCGGTCTTAGTTGATCTTTATTTTATCCAAAACATCACAACTTACCAATTTCAAATGTACAAGAATAGAAAAAATTTTACTCTACATTTGATAAGTGTTATAAACCTTTCTTAAGAATATGTCACTCAAGGCACAATCTTGGAGTATGACTCTAAGACTTGATTTTGGAACGAAGTGTAACTCTCCTTAATTGATTTAACCATTTCAACAATTCCTGATACCTCTTCTTAGCCATGCAAATGTACTAAGGTGTCCTCAGAGTATCAATTGTAATATGGTTTTCATAATCATTAAGATGATCATAAAACAAGATACTAAAGTACTCTCCTTTCCTTTCAAATTGGAGAAACTTTTATCTTTGTGCCTAATTGATTCTTCTTATTCGATCTGCTATACATTGAAACTTTTCCAATGATTCAGAATTATACTTAATCTTGTAAGCATAACCATATTTACTAAACTTTAGTAAATCATGATGAATAGTCTTATCATTCTTTTTGGTGGGCCTGACCAACGCACAACCAAGTGCATCTGATCCCCTAGTCCATCGATTGACTCACATATACATGTGAACAAGTAATTACACTTAATTTCTCAAAGACGAAGGTTCTCATTTATCATACAATACAAGTTGCATGACTCTAAGTTTCTATCCAATTGAAACTTGGGTGATGAGAATCTTTCCTTATTTGGTAAATTATGACACTACCACAAACGAAAGAATCAAATCCATTTTCAATATTGCTAACAATATATAAACACCAATTTTCACAAATGTCATTGCAAGGAGATATAAAATAAGGAAAAATCAAAACTTTATTCTTTATTTATAAAACGCGGAAACTTGTCCTTACAATGAAAATACATATGAAAACCATGTTGCTACATATTTCTAAGCAATCTATCTCAACTCCTAACATCAGCTCAAAAATCCGATCATCGAACCATGCGATTGAAATCCATCTCTTCGCGATCAGGCTCAGCATGCTTTTCCTTTAAGCTTCCTTTGATCCTACAAAACATCAAAATGTAATCTTATCACATCATGTTTTAAGAATCTACAAATAAGAACTTAATAGAGTTAGATAGTGGGCTTATCTGAAGCAGAGTCAAACATTAATTTGACTTTACCATCATTGTGGTCCTTCAGGTAGATAAGGCAACTTCGCAACCAATGCCCCTTCTCTTGGCAATAGAAACATATGGACTCCTTGGGAATGGTACACGAGACAATCTCAGACTTAGCCTTTCCCTTTCCCTTGGAAAGAGAAATCTTTTCTGGACTTCCAATGTTTCCATTGTCAATATCCATGGAAGTTTGGGAAGTAGATCTTCCACTCAAATTTGCTTTACTAGTGTACCAAATCATTGTCGATTTAGCAGTAATTAGCAAATAGGTAAGATCAATAAGGGTCACGTCGTGATCTGTCACATAGTAGTCCTTAACAAAACTCACTATATTACTTAGGAAGTGATTAAAGAACCAAGTCGACAGTCAACTTCCTCGACACAACGACACCTAACATTCCCAGTCTGTCAATGTGTGACTTCACCTCCAAGACATGTGCACACACAAGCCTTCCATCTTGGAGTTTGCTAGCCAATAAGGCTTCAGTGGCCTTGAACTTTTCAATTCTTTGAAGTTGTGGGTCAGGTAGAACTATTGGAGGGGGTGGAGGAAGTGAAGTTTCACTACAACACAAAGAAAGGATTAATCTTTCACCTTGATTGTCTTGTGGAATATCATATTTATAAAGAAAGCTTTTTCCAAAAGGATAAGGTAGACCATAATTGTCAGAACTAGACATCTACAAGGGAGAAATTCAAGTAATTTGATTTAATTCCTTAATATAACACCCAAAATGAAATATTAAGGCTAGGACCCCACACAATATTCTACAATTCGGAAGAGGAATGCTGCAATCCAATTGTAAAATATTTAAAGGTAGGTAAATGACGATTTACCAATTTCCACCATGAAAAACAAAAAAGATTATTAAGTTTTAGATGAATTGAAACTCCTCGATTCTTTGAGATTCATTGAACTTTTTCAATGGCATTTTTAATCTCGATTATGCCCTTCAAATTTGTGACTAGGATGCCGAGGATCACAAACTAGGGGTGAATAAGCATGCAAATTAGCTTGGTACTCTCAAAGTCATTTATCACCTAATCAATGTGTCAGTTAACCACACACGCTCCATTGATCTATGAAAAACTACGAGCTACCCATTTCCATCCTTCATTAGTCCAATATTAGTGTGTCGGTTAACCACACATGCTCCACTAACGACTAATAAGGTGCAATGTGCAATTTCATGGGTTAGAATCAAACTCACATTTTTCCTACGTAACTAAGATTTGGAATTCATAAAAGTATTTGGTTACTTGGTATTTAGATCATTATACTTTTAATGAGAATTAATGTCTTATCCTACTCGTTAGGCTAATGACCCTACATCAGTCAAGGAAGTAGTGGGTGAGAGTCTACACCCATTAAACCACCATTTTATAGGCAATAACCTTATACCCCCTTATAGACCAGCTTCGTGAATGATGCCTACTAACGGTAAGACTGACATTTTACTTATACATATATAATATATTATACTTTTAATTTTATATAGTATAAGAGTGAATTTTAAACATTTAAAATATTGGGTGGTTTAATCTTTTAATTAAACTTGACTTTTAATTTAATTAAACTCAAACCATATAATTATGGATTTATTAATACTCGTTTAATTAAACACTTTAATCAATTTTATAAAGTCCATAAGGTGTAATTGAACTATTCAAAGTATCTAGTTTTTCAAAATTCAAAATTAAAACTATTTAATTAACTTTTAAGTTATGAACCCAAGAGTTGCAACTTTTAATTACAAGAGTTTTAGAAATCAATGTTTCATAATTTGAGACTTTTCAAATACCAAAACTTGAGGGCAATTTTTGTAACTCTTGAAAACTTTTCATTTCCGTAACTTATGAGTTTAATGTTATTTTAATGGATGAGACTTTTCATGTTCCATAACTTGAGGACAAGTTATGGAAATCATTAAACATTTAGATCAATTCCAACAAATAAAACTATCGTATAATTCATTATTGATCTAACTGAACTCATAAAGCAAGATAATATAAAATCAACAATTCACAAGTAACTTTGTTTATCATATAAACCAACAATTATCTTAAAACTTTGACAATTATCTTTTGATTGGATGAGTATAATCAATACCATATCAGGAAAAAACAGATTTTAGGATGCAAAACAATTTGTGGTAGTGATCCTAATCCAATATAGGCCAAAAAACCCAAAAATATGCCATCTGCCAGTGCAACTCGTCGACCAGGCTTTGGACTCGTCGAGTTCATCAATGGACTCGGCGACTTCAGCCTGGCAGAAGGCCTTTTTCAGTTTGCTTCAACTTTGAACAATGAACAATGCAACTATATAATAGAAAACTAACAATTTCTAGGATACCATTGTTGGGTTTTGTGTACTATAACACTCCAATGGTGCACATAAAACCCTAATAGCTTTATATCTAAGTTTTATCTAGTTATACATGCAATAAAATTTCCAAAGCATGAAGCCTACAACTAGCATACAATTTTGACATATAAATCATAAAGTCAAGTTAGAAGAATACCTATTTATTATGGGTTGTAGTTTTGTCCTTTCAAGAGCTTAACACCTCAAGTGTGATGCCTCAAATGGTTCACAAACACCATGAACAAAGGAGAACTTTGAGAGAGAGGCTAGACACTCCAAAATCGGCTATCTCTCTTCCTAGAAGACTTAGGGTGTCCGATTTTGGCTAAGGGATAACACACACACACACACACACACATATATATATATATATATATATATATATATATATATATATATATAGTGTAGGATTCCAAGAGTCATGGGTAAACCCTAATCCATACACTTAGGTTATGATCCATATCTCATGTGGTCTAACTTTTCATGGATACTAACATAAACTTAGCCTATTATGGATCAATAGCCCAAACAATATATATCACATATTTACATAATCAGTCCCAGTTTATTTAATTAGTATCTTTTGATCACTAAATTAATTCCAAATTAATTCTTGATCAATACTAATTAAATATTATGATTTGGCAATTAATATATTATACTTATAATATATTAGTAAATCATAAATAACCTATTTCTCAAATATCCATCCTATCAGATTGTTCTGGTGAAAGCAACCCAAATGGACCATGCTACTCTCGGGTCAAGTACATATCAATTATAGTTATGGGGTTAGACACCTAATCCAACACTCACAATCATAATCTTTCACCACATCCAACCACCGGTGCTGCCTCATGTTCATATCCGACTGATCCGTCAAATACCTCAGGCTCTTGTGATCCATATAAATAGTATAGCGAACCCCATAGAGGTAATTTCGCTAAATCTTGAGGGTGAAAAGCACAACCCCCAACTCCAAATCATGTGTCGGATAATTTGCCTCGTGAGGCTTCAACTACCTCGAGGCGTACGCAATCACGTGACCCCTCTACATCAGATTCGCACCCAAACTCATGATCAACACGTCAAAAATAACCATGAAATCCTCAACACCCTCCGACAGGGTCAAAATCGGCACCTCACACAATCTCTGTCTAAGGGTCTCAAAAGTTGCCTGCTGCTGAGGCCCCCAACAAAAAGTGATAGTCTTCTTCATCAACCGAGTCAGGGGAACCGCTATATTGGAGAAATCCTAAATGAATCTCCGATAGTAACATGCCAACCCAAGGAAACTCCGAATCTCAGATGGAGACCTCAGAACCTCCCACCTTATCAAAGCCTCGACCTTGGCCATGTAAACTACAATACCGTTCTGGTTGACAAGGTTCCCCATAAACTGCACCTCGCACAACCATAACTCACACTTGAAGAACTTCGCATAAAGTCTCTCCCTCCTCAGAGTCTCTAATGCCTCTCTCAAGTGCTCCTCAAGCAGCTCCTAGGTCATGGAATAAACCAGAATGTCATCAATGAACACAATCACAGACCGATCCAGCATCGA
The DNA here is from genome assembly GCF_051521515.1 of Lactuca serriola. Taxonomy (NCBI): domain Eukaryota; kingdom Viridiplantae; phylum Streptophyta; class Magnoliopsida; order Asterales; family Asteraceae; genus Lactuca; species Lactuca serriola. The sequence continues at coordinate 157,201,666 of NC_136409.1, forward strand.
CCTGCATACGCGGTTTCATGAGGTCCATGAACACGGATGGAGCATTGGTGAGCCAAAAGGGTATCACCACGAACTCGTAATGACCATAACGAATCTGGAAGGCCGTCTTCTACGCATCCAACTCTCTGACCCTCATCTGATGATAACCTGAACATAGATTAATCTTGGAAAACCAAGATACAACCTAAAGTTGGTCAAACAAATTGTCAATCCTCGGGAATAGATATACGTTCTTCGCTATTAGCTTATTCAGCTTCTGGAGAGATTAGCTGCGATTGAAGAACCAGAAAAACCCTAGAGAACGAAGATACAAGCTAGAATCTAATTCCGAAGGAGATTTGAGGCAAATTTCATCATTCTACTAAATCTTTTGTTTTTCATTATGGTTAGACAATTAGAATTCGTTTGTTTGCTGTTATTTACTTCAATCATGAGCTAAAACTCTTAAACTTCTGTTTGGGGATACAAAATTGAGACCATGGTTTGATTATTGGTAGGATTAATTCAATGTTGGTGAATTCTGTTAGTTTTAGCTTGCTAAAGAACCTTGTGTGTGAATGATAATTAATGTTCTGTTAATAGGAAGGTAATTAAATAGCATGAACATCTCTTGATTATCAACCTCATATGTTTATGTGATCATTATGTCATATGTCTAGGATTAATGAACATGAAACTAGAATTAACAAGAAAATTGAGTAAATTCATGTGTGAGCTTGTGTGATGACCATCGACAAGAAGTTAATTAAAGGACCAAATTAGTTAACTATTGCAAGTCTAAATTAACCCGAATAATTAATCTAGTGAATTTAATTAAATTAGACAACTGATCACTGTTTAAGTTAGTTTATTTGCTAAGGATTAGTGTAGTGAACGCGAATCTAATCACTTGAATCGGTAACCAACAAAAGAGTTAATCCATTGCACCATTACCTCGAAATCAACCATAGGATCAATTGAGTTGAACTAAACATAAGTTCCTTCCCATTATTGAATCTAGTTAATTCTTTGTTTTTCTAGTTTTTAGATTAAGTAATAGTTAGTAAGTTTCTAGTCTTGTAAAACTAGAGAAAACCCCCTACATATTAATTAATTTAGATAGAATTAGTTTTTAGTTTTAATTTACCGTTCCCTATGTTCGATACCCTACTTATTTAACTATACCACAATTGATAGGCCCACTGCCTTTGTGTGTTTATTTTATAATTAAAAGTAGGTTTAAAACTAAGTGAGTTTGTACACATCAAGTTTTTGAGGCAAATTTACATCAATTATTCTAGGGAACAGCAAACTTTAATAAAGAATCAGCAAGCCTCCATCCATAACCTTGAAGTTCAAGTTGGTCAACTAGCCACTCTAGTTCATGAGAAGTTATCCCCGAAAAATACCGAAACGAAGACCCAATCTCATGTAATGGCCATAGACACTGAAGAAGAAGCCATCTCTGAGTTCCTGGAGGCATTGGAAGAAGAACCACAGCAGCCCGATCAAAAGCTGAAGAAGACCAAGCTCGAAAATCATGAAGCTGCTGAATTCCAGAATTCACAACGTGAACCATATAAGTTCACGACGTGGGCCCGTCATGAACAGAAAAATTTTGTAATTGGTTCGGTTTATCAGCCGCCTTTGCCTTTTCCTTCCCAAGCTACCCTTAGTCCACTAGAAAGAGAGCATAGAGAGTTTGTCAAGCATGTGAAGGGGATCCCGATTAATACTCCCTTTGTCGAGTCCTTATCCAAAATTCCCGAGCATCAGAAATTACTGCAAGATTTGATAGACACTCGCAAGCAATTAAAGAAGCATTCTAAGGTGGTCCTAAGTGAACAAAGTTGGAAAGCTGTGTTGGGAGAGACACTGAAGAAGATGGGAGATCCTGGACGCCTCACTCTTCCGTGTGAATTTGGCAACAAAATGAAGGTTAATGCTTTAGCCGATTCTGGGGCTAGCATTAATTTGATGCCTTATTCATTTTATCAGAAGTTAGAAATTCAGAAGATGAAGGCTACAAGAATGACTATTCACATGGCGAACCATTCTGTGACACAACCCCGGGGCATAGTGGTGGATATTTTGGTGAAAATTGGAAAAAAAAAATTTCCAATAGATTTTGTAGTTTTGGATATGAAGGAAGATCTCGATGTTCCAATTATTCTTGGTCGTCCATTGCTTAATGCTGCTGGAGCTTTGGTTGATATTTGCGAGTCTAAGCTCACCTTGATGGTTGGTGATGAAAAAGAAGTTTTTGGGATAGAAGATGGCTTCCCAAAGGAACATGTTCAAGAAGAGATGTTCACAATCAATGAAGATAATGAACTAGAAGAACTGGAAAAGCTTATGGAAGAAGAGATCAAGGCAGTTCATCAAGTCAAAAGAACAAAACCAAGAGCATCTGTTCCATTTTTGGTTGAAGTCATAGCTTACAAGAGCCCACCTTCTTGGGTGAGAAAAAAAGATGATGAGATGACAAGTGATGAAGAAGAGATCACTTCAAGGGTGACAAAGCCGGTGGTGAAAGAAGAGGAGGATGCTATGGAGTGCAAGGAACAAACTAAAGGGACCAAACGCAAGCTTGAAGAAGAGGTAAAAGCTAAAAAAGAGAATTCAAAGAAGGCATACAAAAGACGAGTTCAAGCTGACAAGAGGCGATTCAAGGAACAAAAGATCCTAGTGGTGGATTCTTCCGAGGACTCAACGTAGGAGGCACGGAGTCCAGCTCAAGACTCCAAGAAAAAGAAGCGCTTCTCGGGAGGCAAACCGAGTTTGGTTTGAAATTTTTTTTCTTTTCTTTTTGCATTTTAGTTTTAAAAACTTAGATCATGTCATCCAACTCTATTAGAACATAATTAAGCACTGAATGTAGGGACCTTAAAATGGAAGTAGTAATAATTGAGAATTTAGTTTAAAGTCAAAATTGATTTTTCCTTCCAGACCATATTCACGACGTGAAGTTTAGCAATTTACGACGTGAATAGTGAATGAACCGGGATGGATACTCCATGATATAGTTTAGCCCATTAGACTAACAAGCCCACGTGAGTACATGACCCAATTTTAGCCCAGACGCTATTCATGACGTGAATCATTCAGAATTCACGACGTGAATTTTTGAAAACACGGGACCACAAAATAAATCCCAAGAAACCAGTAAACCCTCATTTCTTTATTCTTCACGAAGTGGAAGCGGAAAATTGGTCCCCCTTGGTCCCCATTGCTGCGATTATAGCCGACAAATCTACACGTTTTCTTTGTGCTTACATACTACTCCATCAAAGGTAACAATTTCTAATTATTAATCTTCATTTATCTTTAATAGTTAAAATTAGGGCTAGGGTTTGTTCTTATGTTAAATTGTATGAAATAGCTCTAAGATTCGTAAATTACCCTTGGAATGTAGTTGATTAATGGTTGAAAATGCTATAGGAGTAAACCCCAAGCACTATCATGGCCGATTCATACAAAATCCAGAACGAATTTTCGAACCTGTCTACGAATTCACGACGTGAATTCTTATGAACTCACGATGTGAATACTGAACTGAGAATTTTCTTTGTTTCCTTTATGTCTAAATTGTGGATTATTGTTTTAGCTGTGGTTTTTCCTTGTTTTTGCAGGAATGGCTCCAAGAAGAGAGATTCCAGCTGGAGTTGCGGGTTTGCACCCGTTTTACAATTTTCCCGCAACAATGTCCCGAGATGTCTTGACCCGTTGGAACAACAGATTGGGGTGGCTCTACAAAAGAGAAATCGCAGTTGCTCCAAAAATCAATTGGACACGGTTGAGGGAAGTAGGGATCGTAGACCGGATGGGCCCATTTTTGACAAAGATATTTATTGGAGATGGGTATTCATTTACCTGTTCTGGTTGGCATAATCTGTTCCGGGTACAAGAGCGGGTCTACAACGAATTTTGTGTTGATTTTTTTCTCAACGGTGACATTTCAGGAAATTGTTCAAGATCCACATTGGCCACAGGCATTGGTATTTCGTTTGGGGGGTGAGTACCGGGAGTGCAGCCTGGTTGAATTTGCTTGGAGAGTCGGACTATATGATCGACATGAGGCTATGACTCCCGAGTTTGGCATGTTTTTGAGTGCGGCTGCTAGAGGTTATGCGGAGGGTGTCACGGGGTATTCTTTCTGGCATAATATTGCATCTGGAATGTTTAATTCTGGAGTGTCTCCCGAGAGCAGTATTCGGTCCCCGATCCATCGCTTACTCCACCGGTTCATCACATTTTCCATCAACCATAAGAGGCATAGAGACAAAGTGACTAAACAAAATTTATTCTTCTTATGGTGCATCTTACAGCTTGGTGTCTGTTGCAACATCCCGTATTTTCTAGCCCGTTTTCTGGCTGGGTCTGCCGCGAGTTCGCGCCCTGGGAGCCCCATTTGTGGAGGGCATTTTGTTACCCGTTTGGCCCGCTCGTATCATTTGGTTGTTCCTGATATTACTAGATCCATGACGTGTGTGGACGAGCATGAGTTTGGCATGGGGTATTTGGAAACTATGCGGGTGGTCAGAAATTTTGGGTCGCATTGGGGCATAGTACCGTCAGATGGTGAGGGTGCTGATGACGACGAGGAGCCGGACGACCAACCTGCGCCAGAGCCGAGACCGAGGCGCAGGAACGTGAGAGGAAGGGGAGACCGCGGGCAGCCAATACACCCACCTGCTTCCATGGTTGGTACGCCTTTTGGGAGTGATATGGCTGGTTACTTTGACCAGTTATCGTTGAGTGTTAATTGGATAGGTGGCACTGTGGAGAATGTTGTCCGGCATCTTGGGGTGGAGCAGCCACCTCATTTAGGGTATCATTACCCGATTTGCCCACGATGGTCGGAGTTTGGCGGACGCGGAGGTAATGGAGCTGGAACCAGTGGAGCACATGATGATGAGGAGGATGATTGATTGTTATTTATTTTTATTTTGTTTGGTTTATTTTTAGTTTGTTTTTATTTTTATGGGATTGTAACAACTACTTTGAATATTATGTTACTTTTATTCTTCGTTGTTGGTTGCCTCTCAGAAATTGCTAGGAGCGCCTAGCGAGGATAGCGAGTTATGAGTGCGTACGTCTTTAGTCGGGAGTGTTTAACACCGAGAGTCGAGACCCATATTTTCAAAATAAGTGTGGGGTGAGTCAAGAGAGTGGAAAGTCAGCAAAAGAGTCAAAAACTGATGAATTTAGAAGAGTCTTAATACATTAAGACATTGGATTAAATTAAGACATTAGAAGAAGATTTGGCAATGTTTTTCTGCTTGCCCAATTTTCACGACGTGAACTTTTCTTACTCACGTCGTGAGTCAGTTATCAGGAGGTTCTCAGAATACGCATAATTACGATTTCACGTCGTGACTTGTCTTAAACTCACGTCGTGAATCTGAGATTTTTCCAAGTTCAAGACCCTTGACATATTAGTCTTCCATGGGTTGATACTATTCTTCTTGTCATTTTTCTCGAGATTATTTTGGCTCATTTTTACTACCATACAATGTGGCGTATGCTTTCCCACATTGTCCGTTCTATTTTGGAGATTTACACCACGTTTGAAGACGATTGAAGGCTCGATTTCATGTTTTGCCGATACATTCCTTATTTTGCGAGTTCCAGATCCAAGTTTCTATTTTTGGAGTCCATATTCAAGATGCACGTTTTCCACACTTTTGGAGATGTTTACACCACTATCCTAGGGGAGTCTGTTCCTTTTTCTCCCTTTTCATTAATTTTGATTTATTTTATGCATACAATGAGGGCATTGTATGAAATAAGTGTGGGGTAGGGGTAGAAAAAGTAAATTGCTAGATAATGATAGAATTTGATAGTAAAAAATTAAAATTTTTAATAATTGAATCTAGGAATAATAATTGCTAGTGTTATGTGAGATGATCCGATAAGAGTTCAAATGTTTAGTTGAGCCAATATACGTTATAGTGCATTTGTGGCCTCCCTTATTTTAGTGAAATCATGGAACAAAAACATAATCCCGCTTGGTTTGAGGGATGCAATATGTTTAGCAGCCTAAACCAGAAATGTATCCAGGAAAAGTATTATCATTAACCAATAAAGGTTGAGGTTGAACGCCTCTGCTTAAGCATGTAGGTTTTGAGTGGAAAAAGTGAGGTACATGTAAAAAAAAAGAGAGAGAATTGCAAGAAAAGTTTGAAGAATTTTGGAGAAAATAAAGTGAAGTTCAAAAGATCAAAATTCCAGGAAATTCAAAAAAAAAGTTGAAGATACCAGAAATCAAATCAAATAAGGTGGTGAATTCAAAGAAATCAAATATCAAATTATCAAGGAAGTGAAGAATTCCAAAAGAGCTCCATAGTGGTATCATGGATTGTAATTCTAGATTATGTATGCTTAGGTTGCTCAACTAAAAATACCTTGAGGATAAGGAGGTTTTCTGCGGATGGATTCGGAGGGTGGCATAAAATGAGCATTGTTCGGAAAAAGTGGGCGAGTGTTTATGAAGATTGTGAGTATTTAAAGTATGGGGGTACTTTAGGAAAATTTTAGACACAAATGCATGCGTTGAGGTCTTGGCATAATGGCTGAGCTGGAGTCAGATTGTTCTATGTGATGTTAGTAATCAAGGGTTAAGTTTAAATTTGCTTGAGGGCAAGCAAAGTCTAAGTGTGGGGTATTTTGATATTGCCATATTTATACTTATTTTTAGACAATATTTAAGTACATTTTTATTAATAAGTTGGTAATTTGTTTAGAATAATGGTACTTATGAGCTTAAATGTTATTTGCAGCCAAAAAGAAGACATTTTGAAGAAAAGGGACTAAAAACGTTAAAGAAAGAAACTTTGGGAATTAAAAGATTAAAAGAGAAGAAAATCTGGAAAAAAACGTTCTCACGACGTGAGACTTAAAGGATTCACGACGTGAAGAGTTGGTTCTAGAAGATATGTACGCGGGTGAAGGAATCCTTGACGGGCACGGTTATCTGAAACTCACGACGTGAATATCTTATTATTCACGACGTGAATTATTGGATATCATCAACTATATAACTCCTTGACCATTACGAATAGAGGAGACTTTTGGCTAGAGAGAGGAGTTCTAGAAGACGATTTTGAGCAAAGAAAAGTTATGGGAAGAGGCTTTCAACACCAAAAAGAGTGAAGGTCCATAATTTAGTTTATTTTTGTTAATTAAGAACATGTTTTATATCACTTCAATTTGTGTTAGTGTGTTAGTTGCTATGATGAGCAGCTGAATCTAGCTACTCTTGTTTAGCTAGATGAAGCTTCCAACTTATGAATAGCTCAATTTTTATGGATTTATTTAGTTGGTAAAATTGCTTGTGTTTGATTTGTATTACCTAGCATGCTTGTGTTTGTTTCTCTAATTGCTTGATTGCATGTTCTGTGTAGCTTAGTGACCATTAACTGCATGAACTTGTTTACATAATGATTTAGTGAACATTGAATTGTTAGAGCTATGATTGATCAATCTTAGTTAGTAATTAGAGTAAATAAGCTTAGTTGTGCTAGAGAACGTGTATTGTGACTATAATTGCGTTTATATAACAAATCTTACATAGCATATTTATATTCATACTTAGTTCTCTGTTTAATTGTGTGTGAACATACATGGTTTGACATGAATTAGTTAATTATTGGTAAAGTTAGAACTAAATTACTAATATAACTAAAACCAACTCGATAGTCCATAATCATTAGCTAGCCATAAGGAAGAAGTGGATTCAAACTAGACAAGAGTGTGTTTTTACTTATTGAATTTGAGTAAAGTTCGTCTGATCTTGTAAAATCAGATAAAACCCCTTTTAAACTTGTTAATAATTAGGTTAATTTAATAGTAAGTAGATTAATTAGTAACACCGTTCCCTGTGATCGACACCCGACTTACCCAAGCTATACTGTAATCTGACTAGGTACACTGCCTATAAGTGTATAGTTAGTTTAAGTTTGTTAGGTTATAAATATTAAAATTAGTGGGTATTTTTGTGCACATCACTTGTGGTATAGTTGATGTGTGCAAACTCACTTAGTTTTAAACCTACTTTTAATTATAAAATAAACACACAAAGGCAGTGGACCTATCAATTGTGGTATAGTTAAATAAGTAGGGTATCGAACACAGGGAACGGTAAATTAAAACTAAAAACTAATTCTATCTAAATTAATTAATAAGTAGGGGGTTTTCTCTTGTTTTACAAGACTAGAAACTTACTAACTATTACTTAATCTAAAAACTAGAAAAACAAACAATTAACTAGATTCAATAATGGGAAGGAAATTATGTTTAGTTCAACTCAATTGATCCTATGGTTGATTTCGAGGTAATGGTGCAATGGATTAACTCTTTTGTTGGTTACTAATTCAAGTGATTAGATTCGTGTTCACTACACTAATCCTTAGCAAATAAACTAACTTAAACAATGATCAGTTGTCTAATTTAATTAAATTCACTAGATTAATTATTCGGGTTAATTTAGACTTGTAATAGTTAACTAATTTGGTCCTTTAATTAACTTCTTGTCGATGGTCATCACACAAGCTCACACATGAATTTACTCAATTTTCTTATTAATTCTAGTTTCATGTTCATTAATCCTAGACATATGACATAGTGATCACATAAACATATGAGGTTGATAATCAAGAGATGTTCATGCTATTTAATTACCTTCCTATTAACAGAAAATTAATTATCATTCACACACAAGGTTCTTTAGCAAGCTAAAACTAACAAAATTCACCAACATTGAATTAATCCTACCAATAATCAAACCATGGTCTCAATTTTGTATCCCCAAACAGAAGTTTAAGAGTTTTAGCTCATGATTGAAACAAACGAATTCTAATTGTCTAACCATAATGAAAAACAAAAGATTTAGTAGAATGATGAAATTTGCCTCAAATCTCCTTCGGAATTGGATTCTAGCTTGTATCTTCGTTCTCTAGGGTTTTTCTGGTTCTTCAATCGCAACTAATCTCTCTAGAAGGGTTCCAGAATTCCCCCCTTTGTCGATCTGAGAAGTTATCTTTATACTTGCGAAACGACTCGTCGAGTCAGGAGCCGACTCGTCGAGTCCATCTCTCAATCCCCGTATGTGATAAGTCTCTGGGTTTTTGAGTCTTTATCTTCTCGAATATTCGCACGGACTCGCCGAGTAGACGACCCTACGCGCCGAGTAGGTGTTGTTTTTGGTGTTTTTCTTCTTTGTTCAATTCTCGAACTCCCAACCGCTTTTCCTGCTTCCTTTTGCTTCCGAGCTTCACTTTTGGACTGAAAACATAATTCAAACACTTTTAAGTAACTTGTGTCCATGATATGCAATAATTTAGCTAATAAATGATAAAAAAATCTATACTTAATATGAACTAAATATGCACATATCAGGCCTATTGCCCGCACCCCCTGAAATTTAAGCCTGATCCGGATTCTTGTTCCTCTCCATCTCTAAATCAATCTCCCTTCCCTTGGCCCTCGATATCATATCATCCTGTTTCTTGCATCTGGATCGGCTCACAAACTGTCGGGTATCACTCCTCAACATCTCATCGTATCTCTCGTTTTCTTCATCTGCCATATATTGCTGAACCAACAACGCCCTCTCGCGGAACATAGCGATGATCTCGGCCACCATCTCAGTAGTCTGGCGAAGGTCCTAGAACTCCCTCGCCAACTGCTACACCTCAATCACCGATGAAAACTTGGCTCAAAGTATAGTCACAAACTCATCCCATGTCATCGAATCATTCGCCACATCACCCATAGAGTGCCCAACCTCATCCCACCAATCTCAAGCTCTATCTTTCAGAAGACAGGAAGCAAGTCTGACCTTTTCCCCATCTAGACAACTGCTAGTGCAGAAGGCATTAGCGACATCCGCTAACCATCGTCTGCTCATGATCGGGTCCTTCTCCCCGAAGTACTCCGGAGCCCCACATGATCGGAACTCACTGAAGGTCAAAGTGCGAGCTCCCATCATTGCCACCATCTCAGAGCGAAAAGAGCTCAAGCGCTCATCCAAAATCTCCATAATTCCCTCCTTGACCGTAACAAAGATCACATGAGTTTGCTCGAGTATGTTGCAGGTAATCTCAGCCAAAATGAACTCCCACATCTGATCATCCAACTGCCCGGCTCCAGAACCCGAGCCTAAACCCTCACCAACACAAGAACCACTAATCGGTCTTCCTCGAAGAGTCGCCATACTGAAAATAGACCATTCAGACCATTAGAACATGCATAAATAAATATTGAGGAGTCTCGTACTCTACAAGCTTCGTGGTATCATCTCAAATCTACTTGACTCGAGTATGGATCCTCTGCTTCCAGTAGTACGGGCCCATACTACCTTCCATATCTATCCGTACTTTCCTCAAGGATAGTTGTAAATCCTCCGAGTCACTCCTCATCTATACATACAATCCTCAACAAGATGAGGCTCCCAGCATTAAATCTTTTCCTATGTATCTCCTAGGGAAATCACCATACCACTCTCCACCATCAGTTGCGGAAGGAACTCCCTCTAACTAGTTCACGAATACAATTACATATCACCGACACCATATAATTCTTTGAAACAAAGGTCTCACACTATAACTGTGGACTCAGACAAGAGCACGTAATAGAATTAAAACCTAACCTTCTAAAATCATTTACTCTCAATAATATGTAACTTAGCATATTTGCTTACTAGATAGCTGAAGTTAATGAAAACTCCTAAAAAGCACAAAGCAAGCAACATTCAAGGATTGAGTAATCGGAATCAAGCATAACCTAAACAGGCCTTCCTATCACTGACTGATCAGTACTAGCATGCAAGTCGACAAGCTCATATAATAGGCATACAAACGCATCTATCCTAGCATTCTATGGTGCAAAATACTGAGCATATCCTTAGCCCTAACTAGCATGCGATTCACAGATCCACACATCAAAGCATATCATAAAATATGTATGGGTATTTTGGGAAAAATTACTTGAGATCAGTCGATTACATGCACCATACCCTTTTTCTTTTATTATAAAATCATTTTTTAAAACATTTCTTTTTGAAAAATTCTACCAAACCCTCAATTTGAGTTAAGACACACCCAAGAGTAAGCTTGAATCCCTCAAAATAAGGCACTGATACCAACTTGTCACGTCCCAAAAATTGAGACTAAAAATTTCTATTTTTAAATTAATAAAACCATTGTCCAGAAAGCATCATAAAAACCATAGTGAATCAAAGTGTAACAATAAACATCCAAGTACATCAAAGTCATGAAAATGTGGAACAATATAGTGTGTGCAATGCAGTCTTCCCGAGCTCTTCCCCTTCGAACCAGAAGTACTGGGAAAATAAACTGAAAAACATAATCACAAAGCTTAGTGAGTACCAAAAATACCACATACCATACATATCAAAATTATAATGGGCCCTGACCAACATCGGGCCCCGCTCAAAACAGATCTGTCAGTCATCAGGCCCCGCCTGGTATACATACAAACACATAAACATATGCAAGAATCACAAAGATAAATAGCATAAAAAATAATCATCAAGCCCCGCCCGATATACATATAAACACATATCATACATGCAAGAGTCACACAGAAAACTAACATCCTAATCATAATAAACCATGGATCGGCATTGATGCCTTCAACCCGCTAAAGTCAATGAGGCAACTCACCACAAGCTACTGAATCTCTCAGATAAAATCTCGGTCTATTGATTCGAAAAATCCCCGCACTAACATCATAAAATAATATCCAATGAATAATTGGATCTCGACCCATAATCAAGAATCTAAATTACTTGTCCAACATCCAGGGTAAAAGACCATTTTACCCTTTTCTTACTTGGACCAAAACCAAAGCCTAACCCATTTTATTAAAAGGCCCAAATTCCTAAATGGCATCCCAAGGCCAATATGGCCCAACTTCCTAATTGGACCCAAAAATCATTGTGAACCTAATTTAATTAAAGCCCAGAGTCTATCCATGGCCAAAGTCATAAGTCCAATGGCCCAAAAAGGCCCAAACCCTAAAAGCCTAAAATATGGCCTAACCCCGTGAGAGCAGCCCAAAATTCAAACAGCTGAGTACGATGGGCGTACTCAATCTTACGCTTAGTGTACTCCTTCTGGGGCTAATACGCGCAGCGTACGAGCTGGGTACGCCCCACATACTCCACAGACAACTAAACCAACTTATTAAGCATTTAATTGGTTAAGCCATCATGTCAAACACTCATGTATGTTCCTAAATGGTGACTTATCATGTAAAGTTGGCAAATTTACTCCCATGCATGTCTTAATAAAACCCAAAACTCAAATAGAACCATAAAAAGGAACCTAACACATGAATGGACAAAGATATTTCATAAATGTTGCGTTTTTATGGACAAGGGACCTCAAATGTGCTAAGATCTAACATCCATGGCTTTTGGAGTAGAACATAATCTCAAATATGGATTAAAAGACCCAAAAATGCACAAATAACAACCTAAGTTGGATTTAGCAAACAGAACCATCAAGATGAGAGCTTTTTACCTCAAATGACTTGTTAGGATGAAGATGACTCTGGATCTACCAGCTCAAGACACTCTGTGACATCCCCAAAATCTCGGCCAGAAAAGACCGATTTTCATTTATGCTTTTAAATATTTTCAGAGTAAATCCTTTTGATTTGAAAGAGTTGCGGAATTTGTTCCCAAAAACAAAACATGATAAAACAATGTTTACCGAAGCATTTCATAAAAGAAATGTATTTTCATTATAATCAAAACTTGGGGTGTCATGTTCCGATACAGACCAATAAGCATAAAAGAATACATTACAAGTCATATAACAAATATAAACATATGCAGACTTGTAAACAAAACAACTTGATGGTTCATCCATCTCATGCCCTTGCGCCACTTCCTGTAATACAAATAAAACTGAGTGGGTCAGGCTTGGGAGCCTGGTGAGCATATAGGGTTTTCAACCCACAATAAATATCATATTTAATTTTCACCAACCAACAATAACCCAATTACCCATTCCCGTTATTCTCACTTTAATGTCCCTAATTCAACTAACATAAGGGACCTAGTCTAAGAATATTTCATCGGGGCAACAACACATGCTTCGGGGGTACCTCAGCAATATAAGTCAAATAAGGCAACCATGAGGGGGATGGAGTACAGCGAATGAACACCCAAGTTCATTAACACCTACAGGTGGCGAACCTGCTAATGCTTCCACAAGACTGTCTACAATAGCCAGTGGTCGTCATCTAAACTCCGCTAGATAACTCAATCAAACAACAACGAGGCCTCTCATCTGTTTATTACACACCAACTATCTACCCATGTTCTACCCAACATATTAGTAGATAAAAATATACATTTGTATACATAGTTTAAAGAAAACCTGTATAGCATGCTTTAATCAACACATATATCACATAACAGATGAGGCACACACACACATAACACATATCTCATAAAGAAATAAGCAGATCTATAAGATAGAAGAGAGTGAATACACATTCACACATAACACAACCAAATATATACACATAGCACGTATTTTTATATAAAATACTTCGTATTATTGTATTAGAAAGAAAATAACTACACACTCACACTTATAAACAACAATACACTTAATACACTCGAACCAAACTCGTATTATTATTGTGTTTATGAAAGGTAGTATACACTCACTTGATCAGAAGATGATCGGACAGCACTACGGCTTATAGAAGTAGTATTCCTCAGCAGATCTGGAAGATCTCCTCGAAAATCGAACTTCTCGCGGGCAGAGCTTCGACTCGGGAACCGCACTTCTCGGGATCTTCGGGATCTCGGGACTTGCTTCGGGACTAGAGTATGATACCGGGGCTTCGGGGTATCTTCGGGGGTAAAAACGCAGAGCTTTGGCACAAAGATGAGAAGAAATGAACAAAACTCTCGGCTGCCTTCGGATCCTTTATATAGAGGCTGGAGCCTCGGAGTACGCGGGGCGTACTGCAGTACGCAGCGCGTACTGCTTCCGAAATCGTCACTGCATGCGTCATCCGAAGTGTCGACACTATGCTGAGTACGCGGTAGCGTAACCTCGTACGCGGGGCGTACTCCGGATCACACCGGTGACTCGCCTTCGGATAATACCTCCGATTTTGATTTAAATTTAATTACTAAATGATTAATAAACTTCGGAAATTCATAACTTCTTCATACGAACTCCGTTTTCGACGTTCTTTATATCCACGGAAAGGTGAGACCACGCTCTACGACTTTCGTTTAGACTCCGTCGGCTAATTTTGACTTTATTTTTATTAATTATTTTTAATAGGCCGGGACAGAAACTTTCGTTATAAATTCATAACTTCTTCGTTTGACGTCCGTTCTCGCCTAACTTTTTATCGCTTCGATACCAACAATGAGATCTTCGATTCTCATTTAGATTGCTTCGGCTAACAAACGCTCGATCTCAAATCGAGTATTTCAGGCTGTATACCGCTAAGCCGGAACTTCGATAAATCATAACTTCCTCATACGAAGTCAGATTTGGGCGTTCTATATATATTTGGAAACCTCGTTTCAACTACTACAACATTAACCAAAGATATTAAGTTTATTTTACACTTAAATTTTGACGCTTATTTTTATTCTTAATTAATCAAACCACATAATTAAGCAATTAAGCACAAAACACATAATACTCAAATAATACAATCTTATTATTTCAAAACGGGTTACAAAGGTTAACCTAGACTATTATAGTGCTACAAATGGCAAGCCCGGAAACACAGGCGTTACAATTCTCTCCACCTTAGAATGATTCCGTCCCCGGAATCACACATCAACAAACAAATGCGGATAGCGACTCAACATGTCACTCTCCGTCTCCCAGGTGAGATTCGGCCCATTCGTGTGTTTCCATCGGACAAGCACTAACCCAACCATTTTGCGTCGCAACTTCTTAGTCTTCCGGTCAACAATTGCCTCTGGTTCTTCAATCAACCTTTTGTTCTCATCAATTCTCAATTCAGAAATTGGAATTATATCGGGAACTTCTCCCGTGAACTTCCTCAAATAACACACATGAAAGGTGTTGTGAATTCCATTCAGTTCTTCGGGTAATTCGAGCTTGTAAGCTTGGTTCCCAATCCTCTGGAGAACTTTAAACGGTCCAATAAACCTTGGACTCAACTTTCCCCTTTTTCCAAATCTTATAAGTCCCTTCCACGGCGAGACTTTAAGCAAAACCGAATCTCCAACCTCAAAAGTCATCGGTCTTCGCTTCTTGTCAGCATAGCTCTTTTGACGATCTTGAGCTGCTAACATTCTTTCCCTAATTATTTTCAACTTTTCAGCAGTTTGATGAACCATCTCCGGTCCCATAAACTGCTTTTCCCTAGCCTCAAGCCAACAAGACGGCGTACGACACTTCTGTCCATACAAAGCTTGATAAGGTGCCATCTTAATGCTCGAGTGAAAACTATTATTATAGGAAAATTCTACCAACGGTAAATGTTCATCCCAATTACCTAGGAATTCCAAGGTACATGCTCTCAGCATATCCTCAAGTGTTTGCATTGTTCTTTCACTCTGACCATCAGTCTGCGGATGGTAAGTTGTGCTTAAACATAACTTGGTACCCATTTCCTCTTGTAGACTTTTCCAAAACCTTGAGGTGAAACGGCTATCACGATCCGATACAATCGTTAACGGAACACCGTGAAGCCTCACAATTTCCTTCATGTAAGAATTCGCAAGCTTTTCCATAGACCATTTCTCCCTGGCCGCTATGAAATGCGCACTCTTAGTGAATCGATCAACGACCACCCAAATCATGTCGTGACCATTCTTTGTTTTGGGCAGTTTAGTGACAAAATCCATAGCAATGTCTTCCTACTTACCCATAGGCACAGGCAATGGTTCTAAACTCCCGTAAGGTTTCTGATGTTGTGTCTTGACTCTCGCACAAGTCACACACTCGGCCACATACTTTGCAACATCAAGCTTCATCGTCGGCCACCAGTAGTAGGGTTTCAGGTCCCTATACATTTTAGTGCTACCCGGATGAATTGATTACATGGTTTTATGAGCTTCTTCCATCAGAAGATCCCTAATTCCTCCTGACTTAGGTACCCAAATACGATCTTGGAATACCTTCAGTCCATGACCGTTAGTACCAAACACCAACGTTTTACCCAAACGTTCCTCCTTTCGGTCATTTTTCTCAGAAGCTTCCTCTTGAGCTTTCTTTATACTTTCCACAATGGTCGAGACAACTTCAATTCTCAACGCTCTTGGCCTCTTCCTTTCAAGATTGACCTTCCGACTGAGAGCATCAGCAACAACATTACCTTTACCGGGGTGGTAAAGTATCTCGCAATCGTAGTCTTTAAGTAATTCTAGCCAGCGTCGTTGCCTCATATTCAATTCCTTCTGATTAAAGAGGTATTGGAGACTCTTATGATCAGTGAAAAGTTTGCACTTCGTGCCATAGAGGTAATGCCTCCATATTTTTAGAGCGAAAACTACCGCTGCCAACTCCAAATCATGAGTCGGGTAATTCTTTTCATGCTCTTTCAGCTGTCGAGACGCATATGCTATCACCTTTTCTCTTTGGGTCAAAACACAACCCAATCCAACACCAGACGCATCGCTATAAACAGCGAAGTCTTCAACTCCATCGGGTAGAGAAAGTATCGGTGCCTCGCATAGCTTCTTCTTTAACTTCTCGAATGCTTCTTTATGCTTCTCACTCCAAGCATAAGTAGCTCCTTTGTGGGTCAAAGCTGTCAATGGAGTAGCAATCGAAGAAAAGCCTTGGATAAACCTGCGGTAATATCCGGCTAATCCCAAAAAGCTTCGAATCTCCGTGGGACTTTTCGGTTGTTCCCACTTCGTCACAGCTTCGATCTTCGCTGGATCAACCATTATCCCTTCTTGGTTGACCACGTGACCCAAGAATTGGACCTCACGAATCCAAAAATCACATTTGGAGAACTTCGCATAAAGCTTCTCCTTCTTCAAAACTTCTAACACTTCTCGCAAGTGTCTGCCATGCTCCTCCTGGCTTTTCGAGTAAATCAGAATGTCGTCTATGAACACTATCACAGATTTATCAAGGAACGGGTTACAAACCCTATTCATCAAATCCATGAACGCTACTGGAGCATTGGTTAGTCCAAACGACATAACCAAGAACTCGTAGTGTCCATATCTAGTTCTGAATGCAGTCTTCTCGATATCTTGCTCTCTTACTTTCAGCTGGTGATATCCTGACCTAAGATCGATCTTCGAGAAATAGCTCGAACCTTGCAATTGATCAAATAGGTCATCAATCCTCGGCAACGGATATCTATTCTTTATTGTTGCCTTGTTCAGCTCTCTATAATCGATGCACATTCTCATACTTCCATCTTTCTTCTTCACAAATAACACCGGAGCTCCCCAGGGCGATGAACTAGGTCTAATGAAACCTTTGTCTAATAACTCCTGAAGTTGCATCATTAGTTCCCTCATCTCCGTCGGTGCTAATCGATAAGGTGCTTTTGCTATTGGTGTGGTTCCTGGTAACAAGTCTATTATGAACTCTACTTGTCTATCAGGTGGTAATCCAGGAAGATCTTCGGGAAATACTTCCGGATAATCGCACACCATTGGAATACTCTGCATCACCTTCTTTTCTTTCTTAGCATCAATCACGAATGCTAAATATGATGTACATCCCTTGGTTAAACACTTTCTGGCTTTCATTAGAGAAATGATTCCAGAATTCACTCTGCGTTTGTCCCCATACACCATAAACGAATCTTTTCCAGGCGGGTTTACTTTAACTATCTTTTTCTTGCATAAAATTTCGGCATAATTGGCGCTAAGCCAATCCATTCCCAACACGATGTCAAAACCATTTAGTTCGATAGGCAATAATTCCTCGTGAAACTTATTCCCATTCAGATCAATTAAGATGCTTTTCATATGATGACTAACAGGTACAAACTTGCCACTAGCTACTTCGACTAATAAAGCATCATCTAGTCTATCAATAGGCAAAGCTAGCTTTCTACCAAACTCATGCGAAATAAAGGAGTAGTTGGCTCCAGAATCAAACAAAATTTGAGCAGGTAAATCATTTACGAGAAAGGTACCTGAAGCGACATCAGCTTCATCTTTCGCAGCTTCAAGTGTCATCTGGAAGGCTCTTGCCTTCGGCTTTGGTGGAATGTTGGGCCTAGCTGCCTCCTTCTTCTTCGGACAGTCTTTCAAAATATGCCCCTCTTCATTACACCCAAAACACATCCTTTTGTTGTTCGGACATTCATTGGCAAAATGTCCAACCTTTCCACACTTGTAGCAGGTCACATCCTCGCTACATTTCCCAAAGTGCCTTTTCTTACACTTATCACACCACTTTGCTTCGCCTCCTTTTCCTCCAAACTTTTTCGAATCAGATTTCGAAAATTTTCCTTTCTTACCGGAACCAGATGTTCCCTCAAACTTTCTTTTCTCACCAACATCAGCCTTGTTGGTGGTTCTCCCCTTGATCATGTTTTCAACAGACTTGGCAGCCCAGATAGCTGCCTCTAGAGTAAGTGCCTGACGTACTGGCACCTCGTACTCCCATGGAAGTCCCTTCGCATACCGATCCACCTTTGTCAGCTCGTCTGGAACGATACGCAAGGCAAACTCCATCTTATCGGTGAAGTTATTGGTGTATTCATCAACTGACATGCTGCCTTTCGTCAATGTCAGGAACTTGTTCTCCAACTCCAACAAATTTTGAGTCGAACAGAACTTGCGCTTGAACTGCACCAAGAATTCTGCCCATATCAATTGCAGTGGCTCATTAGGGCTTAAGGTCTTCCCTAGAGTGTTCCACCAACGAACGGCTCCACCTCGGAATTGATGCACGGCATAGATAGTTTGCAACTTACCTCTGCAGCCGCAAGTCATGAAGGCTAGCTCCATTTCGGAGATCCAATCCATAACCCCAATCGGATCCTCCTTTCCATTGAAGGTCAATGGTTTGCAAGTCAAAAAGTCCTTGTACTTGCATCCCATTCCATCATTCCTTCCTTCATGGTTATCTTGCCTAACTATCGGTGGGTTGGCTGGACCAACAGACCCACTGAAGTTTCCACCTTCTGAGTGCCCTTCATTTAATTCAGGCTCTTCCACACGAATCGACAGTTCTTCACGATTTTGTTGAAGCAACCGTCTAGTTTCATCCATCTGACGATCCAACATCGTCTGAATCATCAATTGCACACCAGCCATGGTTATTGGCTCAAGTGCTGCTGCTACGACAGGTATTGGCTCAATCACTGGTGGTTGATTCCTGTTTTCGTCAGCATTTCCAACTCCACTTCTTGTTCTCACCATTTTGATCTACACACCGAATAAGGTGAAATTAGATCCTCAATCATGATAGATATTCAAATCATCCTTATCACTCCGAAACGTTTACATGCTAGTTCTAATATCGTAGACGTACGCTTAGAATCCTACACACATAAGGTTTCTAGATTCGGTCGGCAACAGACCATAGATCCGAACAAATAATATCATATATGGCAACATATAACATTTAGCACATAAAAGCATTTTAGGCAACTTTCCTAAAATAAACTAGTGCTTGTGTCTAAATCACAACAGACACACATCTCAAAATTTCACTTAGCATTCTAAGTTTAAGTCTAGAAATCCTACAAATTCCTAGTTCGCTTAAACTAATGCTCTGATACCAACTGTGACATCCCCAAAATCTCGGCCAGAAAAGACCGATTTTCATTTATGCTTTTAAATATTTTCAGAGTAAATCCTTTTGATTTGAAAGAGTTGCGGAATTTGTTCCCAAAAACAAAACATGATAAAACAATGTTTACCGAAGCATTTCATAAAAGAAATGTATTTTCATTATAATCAAAACTTGGGGTGTCATGTTCCGATACAGACCAATAAGCATAAAAGAATACATTACAAGTCATATAACAAATATAAACATATGCAGACTTGTAAACAAAACAACTTGATGGTTCATCCATCTCATGCCCTTGCGCCACTTCCTGTAATACAAATAAAACTGAGTGGGTCAGGCTTGGGAGCCTGGTGAGCATATAGGGTTTTCAACCCACAATAAATATCATATTTAATTTTCACCAACCAACAATAACCCAATTACCCATTCCCGTTATTCTCACTTTAATGTCCCTAATTCAACTAACATAAGGGACCTAGTCTAAGAATATTTCATCGGGGCAACAACACATGCTTCGGGGGTACCTCAGCAATATAAGTCAAATAAGGCAACCATGAGGGGGATGGAGTACAGCGAATGAACACCCAAGTTCATTAACACCTACAGGTGGCGAACCTGCTAATGCTTCCACAAGACTGTCTACAATAGCCGGTGGTCGTCATCTAAACTCCGCTAGATAACTCAATCAAACAACAACGAGGCCTCTCATCTGTTTATTACACACCAACTATCTACCCATGTTCTACCCAACATATTAGTAGATAAAAATATACATTTGTATACATAGTTTAAAGAAAACCTGTATAGCATGCTTTAATCAACACATATATCACATAACAGATGAGGCACACACACACATAACACATATCTCATAAAGAAATAAGCAGATCTATAAGATAGAAGAGAGTGAATACACATTCA
The DNA here is from genome assembly GCF_051521515.1 of Lactuca serriola. Taxonomy (NCBI): domain Eukaryota; kingdom Viridiplantae; phylum Streptophyta; class Magnoliopsida; order Asterales; family Asteraceae; genus Lactuca; species Lactuca serriola. Next base: position 157,222,326 of record NC_136409.1, read on the forward strand.
CACATAACACAACCAAATATATACACATAGCACGTATTTTATATAAAATACTTCGTATTATTGTATTAGAAAGAAAATAACTACACACTCACACTTATAAACAACAATACACTTAATACACTCGAACCAAACTCGTATTATTATTGTGTTTATGAAAGGTAGTATACACTCACTTGATCAGAAGATGATCGGACAGCACTACGGCTTATAGAAGTAGTATTCCTCAGCAGATCTGGAAGATCTCCTCGAAAATCGAACTTCTCGCGGGCAGAGCTTCGACTCGGGAACCGCACTTCTCGGGATCTTCGGGATCTCGGGACTTGCTTCGGGACTAGAGTATGATACCGGGGCTTCGGGGTATCTTCGGGGGTAAAAACGCAGAGCTTTGGCACAAAGATGAGAAGAAATGAACAAAACTCTCGGCTGCCTTCGGATCCTTTATATAGAGGCTGGAGCCTCGGAGTACGCGGGGCGTACTGCAGTACGCAGCGCGTACTGCTTCCGAAATCGTCACTGCATGCGTCATCCGAAGTGTCGACACTATGCTGAGTACGCGGTAGCGTAACCTCGTACGCGGGGCGTACTCCGGATCACACCGGTGACTCGCCTTCGGATAATACCTCCGATTTTGATTTAAATTTAATTACTAAATGATTAATTAACTTCGGAAATTCATAACTTCTTCATACGAACTCCGTTTTCGACGTTCTTTATATCCACGGAAAGGTGAGACCACGCTCTACGACTTTCGTTTAGACTCCGTCGGCTAATTTTGACTTTATTTTTATTAATTATTTTTAATAGGCCGGGACAGAAACTTTCGTTATAAATTCATAACTTCTTCGTTTGACGTCCGTTCTCGTCTAACTTTTTATCGCTTCGATACCAACAATGAGATCTTCGATTCTCATTTAGATTGCTTCGGCTAACAACCGCTCGATCTCAAATCGAGTATTTCAGGCTGTATACCGCTAAGCCGGAACTTCGATAAATCATAACTTCCTCATACGAAGTCAGATTTGGGCGTTCTATATATATTCGGAAACCTCGTTTCAACTACTACAACATTAACCAAAGATATTAAGTTTATTTTACACTTAAATTTTGACGCTTATTTTTATTCTTAATTAATCAAACCACATAATTAAGCAATTAAGCACAAAACACATAATACTCAAATAATACAATCTTATTATTTCAAAACGGGTTACAAAGGTTAACCTAGACTATTATATTGATACAAATGGCAAGCCCGGAAACACAGGCGTTACACACTCCTAAGCAACCTCCAAGCGTTCTTCTTTTTCTACTTCACCAAAAACACCACCAAAACTCACTTTCAAGCTCAAAACTCACAAATGGCACTTAGGGTTTCAATATTAGGGTATAAAGTGATAGAGGTTGTTCAAGAGAAGGTCCAAGGGTGTTATAAGTTGCTTAAATAGGGTACAAACCCTAAAAATTAGGGTTTTCCCCTACATTACATACGTCATGCGTACTCCCACATACGACCCACGTACGTGGGTGAACCCATGATCCTGAAATGAGCTATTACGCTAAGCGTATTCATAGCGTACGAACTGCGTACTAGCTAATGACTTAAATGATAGAAATTTTTGCATTAAGGGTTGAAAATGAAACATACGAAATCTCGAATGTTACAATAAGCGGGCCTTACAATATTTTAGTGTACTAATGGCCTAAAACTGCTCGAATCTTTCAATGAATTGTACCTTTGTATCGCTACCTGTGATACAAAGAAAGCGAATGAGTCAGGTTGGGAACCTTGGTGAGTACATAACGATTTTAATCACCATTACATTTGTCTAATCAAGACCCACTATTCCTGGTCATCTAAAAAGGAATATGATTTGTACTTCGGTGTGTATTTCGTATCATCAACACCTAAAAGTGTCAAGGAATAGAATGTTGGGTTTTGATGCGAAATATAAGTTTGTTTTTCACAAAAACCGGCAAAGGAAGACTTTAAAAATAACAAGTTTATTTTTAGTTCATAACAAAATCAAACCATCATGGATCCATTTATAGAGGTTAGAATGAAATAAAAACAACCATAAGATGTTTTATAGATAACCTTTGAAGCCTTTCAACCCACTTGGTTTTGGGGTGTTGATGAAGATGTAAAGAGCAAAGAACATGATCTTCTCTAAAAGTATCCACCATCAAGATTAAGGCACTTGGAATGCTAGTTCCTTCTTGTATAAAGTACTTCTTAAGCTTTTAAGTGATTAACTCAAATAAGCACTAAAGAAGAAGCACTTTGAACCACCAAAAGACTTGAATAATCCTCAAAATAATGAGAGCTATAAGCCCTCTTCATGCCCACAGTTTTAGGAGACAGAAAACGAGAAGAAGAAGAAGTGCTTCACTTAGCAAAAATGCAAGTCTCGTGCATCTTTTATATAGTACATGCAAAGTAAGACTTTTTTATTAAAATACTCTAAAGTATTTCTGGCCTTTAAAAGCATGGGAGACAAGCATGGAGGTTGAAAAGCAACCCCCATATTTTAATATTTCCGGCCATACCTCTTGAAAATAGGAGGATTCTTTATTTTTTATAAACTCCAAGTTTATAAAATATAAAATTTGTCTTTAGGTAAAAGACAAAATAATCCAAATGGTCCAAAATATTGTGCATGACTTATTAATTCATACCATATGAAATAATAACTAGTTATACTCTTTTATAATTATTATTTTCATAAACCGATAATTATTCCCTAATTAAAATAAAAGAATCGGTATAATTTATTAATAATCACATTAATAATAAATATACAAAATGTGCCAAGTTGATAAAGGTGTGACCCTATAAGATCATATGTTATTTACAATATGACTCCGTAATGATTCTTGGGCATTTAGATTCAACAATCTCCCAATTGCACAAGATTCATTATAGACTGACATAGATAGTAATTGACGTCTAGCAACGGGCTACTGCCCCTAATAATACATGAAGAGTGTCATTTCATCAACAACCAATTCCAGGAGCTCTAAGCTACAATTGTTACTAAAGGTGTGGTATCAATTATTTCTTTGTCTCAGACATCATGTCGAACATGAGATATTGATGGTCATCAATCTCATTTACTGTTCAACTTTAACTAAGGCCTTAGATGTCTGGCTCTCAACGAATAAGAGGGACAAATCCCATCTCGACTACATACGCTCATCAATGTAGTTCATCTCATACCCAACGATGGCCCATTTGACTGCCCTTTTATGGAACAACGTTAAACCATGTTAAAGCACAATAATTCCTACATTTCAAGTCCCAAATATGCATCTCAGGTCTAAGAATACAAAAATACAACCTTGATCAAAACATCACTCTTGACTACGATCCATAAAGTGGTATTGATGCGGGTCAAGTCCAATACTTATTCTCCTAATCAAGTAACTATGAAGTTGGTAGCAACTCTTGCTATTCTCACCTCCATGAGAATCCACCAATCCACTCATATTAGTCTTACCCCATAGATGCTCCCACAACTATGAACGCCGATGGACATTTAGAATAACCTAATTATTCAGGGATTTAAACATGCTAATATAGAACACAACAATTATTCAATGAATGACTCATATCCAATATCTCAACCCATTACAATATATGTTGTCTTTATTGTTCCAATATCTAAATACTAAATTGCAATCAATACATCTACTTATATCGACAAGGCCATATAGCACCAACTTGACTTTCATGCTTTAGCTATTGATGGAGCTTTGTCAAGTAGATTTGTCAAACTTGATTTGTGTAAACTTTGCGAATACAATCATTTTCAATTTCATATATAATTCATGTATAGAGAAAAAACTATTGAGAATGAATTAGATGCTTGAATATGACTTAGATTCCAATACTTGTGTAATGGGATTACTCATAATCATAAAGAACTATACATTAAGAATCTTTGTACGTGGTTCTCCAAACCACGAGGTACTCTCACTCTGATGAGTAACCGTAATTAAAATCTACACGGAACCAATATCCATGTACCTATCTCTTCATTCATTATAAGGACACGTCCTATTGTGACTGAGAGTCATCTAAATCTATTAGAAAATTTAGCACATACGTAACAACTTTAAACATAGCTTTATTTCAAATATTCCGTAGACTAGGAATATTTCTCTAGTTCTCACAAGTACTTTAGAATATTCCTATAAGTCACACAATGACTTGTTCTCGGATTATACTGGTATCATTCGACATGCTTTCAGCATAGGACTCATTTGGCCTTTATTCATAATCATGACATATATGATTAATCATGTTTGGTTGGAAAATATATAGTTCAAAAACATTTGTTTGGTTGGAAAACAATCTAAGCACTTGTCTTCTGGAATGAAAATTAGTGGGATTGGTAGAAACGTTATCCTAAACAATCATTTAGGATAATCTACAAAAATGTAGTTAGTAGATGCTAGAGTGGTTAAGCTTATTGTCTAACACAAGCTCTAAAACTCCATACCTTTTAGATAAGGACAAACCATTTCATCCTCAGTCTAATATAAGTATCTAATCTACTTCTTTGGTTGGCAATATACATTCAATATATATTTGTTGTAGTGAGCATAATTCCAAAAAATTTATAAAGTAAATAGTTCTTTTAAAACATCATACAATAGACTGAAAGGTCTATTTTATCCTCTTCACAAACTTGTACTATCGACATTCAGCTAGTGGCCAAGTGACCCTATCCCACTAGAGAATGTGAAGACTACCTCGAATATCAGAAGATAGATTCAAGTGACTAGGTGATCTTGCACCACAAGAAACATACTAATGACGAGTGAGTGTTTTTGTTGGAATGAGTTGTGAATCGATTCCACAATTCCTAAGATGTTCCAAGAAGACTTGGTTTACAAAACTCATTTTCTTTATCACAGTGAAAGGTTTCTGATGATCTCATTAAGTTGTATTTCAATCTTCACTATGAAAGATTTTGAGAAAATCAAAGGTTTCAACAATAATGAATAAAAATAGTCAGTGAAATTGAATAAACATCTATCACCAAATCTATTCATGGATTGAAAAGATTACATACATCACTTATGTATAATTCTTTGTCAAGCCCTTTGTTCTTTAACTACTAATAGATGAAGACACTTGTGAATCATCTTCCCATATAAATAGGATTCACATATATCAAATGAATCAAGCTCATTTGCCTTCAAAAAATTCCATCCCTTTGAAGTTGGTATATGTATTGCTTATTTATATATTGTCATGATGATTATGATATAGATAATTTCCAATCAAATATCATTTGATTATATAGGTGTTATGATCATAACTATTAATTTAATGAAAGATTGTAGATTTACTTCATAAATAACATTATGAGAAAATATTCTTTAACACATAATACCTCGTTTCAGATCACGAATGTGAACGTCCATTAATCTATAAGTAAATCTAGATTTATTCATAAATTACAATTGTTACATGTCCCTATAAGGATAGGTACAATACATCTATTGTTTAAATAAAAGACTATAACAACACTTGTTATATCTTCAATGTAAAGTACCATTCGTTTGTAATCAGTTGATTATTTCTTCCAATCATCAACACATAATATCAATTATTAGTGTCACGTGAAGTATTACATACTGAAGTGAATGATGAAAAAAATAGTTCTATCATATAGGTATCTGAAGTCTTGTCCAAGTCAGACTTTTTCAGCTCGATGAGATGAGAGGAGTAACTCCTCCTTTACTGTCCATTTTCTTCAACAATAGAAACAACACTAATCATTTGGTCCTTTCTTGATTTGTGGGTTTATGTTGTATTTTCCTTAACTTAACTATAAGTCTATATGATTGCATAATCTCTTAGACTTCCTTTTATTCAATGTTTGAACAGACTTGAAGCTATTTCTAGTGTTCTGATTGAATATATGCTTTACTTGATGAGACATCTGATACGTTTCATATTTATCTAAGACTTTCTACAAGTCATGGTTAATTTCTTCAGTATGATGTGAGACACATCATTATAATAATACTTCCATCAAAGTATCATGATCAGACTAATTGGTTGCAGAGGTTATTCAGGTATGGGATCTTTCAGTATATATAATTTCTATATATCTTAAAGGTAGAAACTCAAGATATTATACCAGTTGTAGAAATTATATCCATCAAATGTTACTATCTCTTGAAACTCAACAAGAGAGAGAGAGGGAGAGATTTTGAAGGGCGTCAATTAACAGTTATCAACAAAATTTAACAAAGTTTCATTTAGTATTTTCAATATTTAGTCTTTAAAAATTAATAACTTTTATTGTTTCTTAAACATTAATTTATTAAATTCTAGTATCCAAGTAGCGAAACAAGTAAATGGCTAGGTGACCTTTATCCCATAAAAACTCGGTCTGTTGCGATTAGCAATTGCATACGATATGTAACTCCTAGATTATGGGATCCTAAACAACTATTGCTTAGCTTGGCATGTTTATCCCATCTATGCCTCGGACCTCTCATGCTTAGGTGACCTCTCATTCTTATCAAGTCATCCTATTTGGAACAACTTGTAGCATTGTAACTAACCAGTAGCAAGGTAACCCTTTAGAAACCAGAATCTCCAAAACTACCCCGAACATCAAAATCCAATCCTAGGCCTAGCTGACCCCATGACACTAAAACCCTCAAATGATAACGAGTGTTCTTCAAAAGGACAGCAATGACTTGCATTTTTAGAAAAGATTTTATATATATTTTACAATTATAGTTTATAAAAACATGGTCTCATGAATATTGCATGCATCCTATAATTCATGTATCATTTTGTAAACTTCATATCACTTGTTATGAGGTTCTTTTGGTGCCAAATAAAACTTCATTTTATTTGCCATTAACCGCGATCAATTATAAAATAAAATCCGGTATTTTAAAGTTTAGTCGTAGATCGCTTTTAAGAACCGAAGATAGTCTTAATAAAACTTTATTTTATACTTAAGACTTGGAGTTTTGGATGAGTTATAAAATCACTATTTTAAATCTCCCTTTAACAATAAAAAAAACTTATGACTTCATGAATTTATAAAATAAACTCTTTTTACTTTATAAACTCAATTTTATGCATCTTATGATAAAAGTCATATTTTGATAAACCAAAACTTGGGTGATGATACTTCTGTTTTAAATCTCATTTTGCATGCATAAAACATAATATCAATATGTTGCGTTATGTTTAAGACACCAATATCATATATTAACTTTCAACGCAAAAAATAATCACTAGTTTTATTATTTGCCGTTATAACACTATAAACCGATTTTAGTCTTTTTAATAAAACTCCTTATTTATTATAAAGACATGGAGTTTATATATAGTTTAAACATCTTTTAAACCATTTAAAATATTTTAAAGTTGGATATTTATAAGTTTTACAATAAAACTATTTTTAACAAAAATTGAGTTTTAACCGATAAACCGGTAACCGATAAAACGTTTTTATAAATATTCATTTATAAACATCTTATGTTATATTTTAAATATTTTTTTACTCAAACTCCAAGTGATATTATATTATGAAAAAATGTTATTTGACATGTAAAAACCATTTTTATACATAAAACTTAACATACATTTAACATAAAATACATGCATTATAATGTGTATAAACCAAGCCATGTCTAGTAATATTTTTGTGAGGCATCACAATAATTATTAAGTCTTTCCTAAAGGACTTAAGAGACACTTCAAAAAGTCTTCAAGCTCCTACTTTCCAAGTCAATTCTTTCTTGCAAAAGGACTTCAAATCTTCATGTTGTGAAAGCTGCAACACTTAAAACATTAAGACTGTAATTAATCCCAAAACCAAAAGTGGAAGCTTATGGTTTGGATTATGGTTTTAAATGGTTAAGTCGTCTTAAAGGATGTCATTTCTTCATCTTGTTACATTTAAAAAGAAATATAACTAGTCTACCTAATTTATTACAACAAATCAACATATGAAAAAATTCATGTTTATCTATTACATCTTATGAATAAATAAATATCAACCAAACACAACACAAATGTCCAAATGGATTGTTTATACACAACAACATATCAAATATTACAACAAACAACTATTTGTTTTTCTAATGCAACTTTTATATAACCAAAATGCATGAAAAATGGTTATATATAAAAATAAACAATTTTAACCAAGAAGTTGTCAAAGAAGACAAATATAGATTTTTCTTAACCAAAAGAAATTCATGCTTGTTTTCAAAAAATCAAAGATTATCAAACATCAAAAATCATTCTAACATATAAAAGATGGTTCTGATACCACTGTTGGGTTTTGATACAAAATATAAGTTTGTTTTTCACAAAAACCGGCAACGGAAAACTTTAAAAATAACAAGTTTATTTTTAGTTCATAACAATACCAAACCATCATGGATCCATTTATAGAGGTTAGAATGAAATAAAGACAGGCATATGATGTTTTAGAGATAACCTTTGAAGCCTTTGAACCCACTTGGTTTTGGGGCGTTGATGAAGATGTAAAGATCAAAGAACATGATCTTCTCTACAAGTATCCATCATCAAGATTAAGGCACTTGGAATGCTAGTTTCTTCTTGTATAAAGTACTTCTTAAGCTTTTAAGTGATTAAATCTAATAAGCACTAAAGGAGAAGCACTTTGAACCACCAAAAGACTTGAATAATCTTCAAAATAATGAGAGCTATAAGCCCTCTTCATGCCCACAGTTTTAGGAGAGAAAAAGAGAAGAAGAAGAAGTGCTTCACTTAGCAAAAATGCAAGTCTCATGCATCTTTTATATAGTACATGCAAAGTAAGACCTTTTTATTAAAATACTCTAAAGTATTTATGGCCTTTAAAAGCATGGGAGACAAGCATGGAGGTTGAAAAACAACCCCCATATTTTAATATTTTCGGCCATACCTCTTGAAAATAGGAGGATTCTTTATTTTTTATAAACTCCAAGTTTATAAAATATAAAATTTGTCTTTAGATAAAAGACAAAATAATCCAACTAGTCCAAAATATTGTGCATGACTTACTAATTCATACCGTATAAAATAATAACTAGTTATACTCTCTTATATTTATTATTTTCATAAACCAATAACTATTCCCTAATTAAAATACAAGAATCGATATTATTTATTAATAATCACATTAATAATAAATATACAAAATGTGCCAACATGATAAAGGTGTGACCCTATAGGATTATATATATTATTTGCAATATCACTCCATAATGATTCTTGGCAATGTAGATTCAACATAGAATTCTACTCTTCTTTACTTGCCTACACACGCATATCCCGAATGATTCAACCCGATATCAAACTTAATTGAACTGGGTATCAGTAATAAGTTTTATCTTTATTAACAGGCATAACTACTAAACTCCCAATACGAACATTGTCTAGACAACATTATCCTATTTTGGTGTATATATTTAGCATAGAGTATTTTAGGAATTATTATACCTTTATTCTTTTCCCAAATAATATTTCTATTATCATTATTATATAATAATAGTTATATATAGAACCATATTTGGGTCGCCTAAAGTATATCCTCAAATACATTTCTAACATATAAACCATGCAATAATCATAAAGCTTACATATAAACTTTCTAACATATATTTAATAATTTAATTTATACTTGTATTAAATTCATGTTCATGAAATGGACTATACACTCACTTGATAAAATGGATGCCTCGGAATTTGGCAAGAACTTAGCCTTATCACTTAGCTTTTCCTTTGACATGACATGTCATAATTATTGCTAAGTCTTAGTATAATATTCCTTTTGACTAATTATAATCTATATTCATCAACAATCTCGATGTCTACATCCAGATCAATCAAGTAAGAAATAACCAAGTAGGATTCTATTTGGAAATACCACTTTAAACACCTTACTAAATCTAGTCTAAACATTATCCTCATAAGTAGATTAATTAGTAATATGACTTGGAATCACTGATAAATCTTATTTATAAATTCATAACAACGACTGTACATCTAAATACAAATTACACTAAAATAATAATTTAATTACACTAAAATAAAAAGGAGGGTACAAAATGTGATTTCAGACAATAAGAACCCCATTATCTTCATTTCAACAAATGAATAGATTGATAGGGAATATTAGGAAGGAAATGGATATTTTCATGGAGCATGCCTCTTAGAATCAATTCCAAGCTAATTTGGGTTTATTTGGTGCAAAGAGTAAAGAAATTTAGGGTTCAAAAGTATAAATCCATCCCCATTTATTTTGGATTCAAGTTTTATGCTTGTTGTGGAAACTAAATCCGATTGCAAATTCATTTGATGGCTAGGGTTTTATTTGCTAATAATTATTTATGATTAATATGGTTTTTAGCTCGAATCTACCACCCATTGGTATATTTGATGTTCGAGTGGAAATCTCATCACAAACCCTAAGACCTAATGATGATGATGTTTTTGTTAATTTGTTCTCTAAATTATTCCATAACTATTAAAGTAGTGTTGATTCAAACCTTCAAGGAATGCTAAAACTCAAACAAATAGGAGAATCAATTAGTTAGAATATGGATTTGGGAATATGTAATAGTTTTTGAACCTTCATAATGGGTTAACGATGATTTAGGATATAAATGATGTTCATAATAATGGATTGATACATTAGTGTGGAGTTGGAAGAAAAAAACGAGAAATCCCTTAATCCATAAGTGATCATGATGATTGTTGACCTCAAGGGCATTTTAGGAACTACATAATTGAATTTATAATTACAAAGATACAATAAGAGCCTCGAAACCTCTAGAATGTGTTTGGGTATGATATTATTCATTTGGTATCTTTCATTTGAACATTAAATCACTTGGGAATGAATTATATTGTTAGTTGAAGGTTCTATTTCAAAATTTACTTATTAAGCCCTCTATATAGAATTAGAGAGGCATTTAAACTTCAAAAAATGTTGAGAACTTAAAGGATTAATTCAATAGTTTTTTCATGTCATTATACCTTATATGCATGTATAAAAGACTATTTGAGTAATGCAAGTTGATACCTCAAGAGGTTATGACCATTCTAGCAAAGTATGATATTAAAAAAAAACAAATATACACCGCACCACCCGTACAAACATAGTGGAATCTCATGTGGACCGCATGAATTGGCCTGATTGGATTTAAAATTCTAACTTTTTTATTTAGAGTTTTTTTGACCTTTACTCTTTTCCATATGAGTGTGTAATAAGTGTCTAAACCATAAAATTTAGTAATTAGACTTAGGGATATTTTAGTTTTTTTATTCACAAAGTGTTAATACTTATTAGGTGAGGAAAAAAGTAGAAGACATACTTAAAGCTAGATGTATGGAAACTTTACACCAAGACTAAGTTGAGTTACCACAATTACACATCCCATTACTTTGTGTGTATTAATGAGTTTTTTTTCCTATCAAATGTAAAGCTTATTGATATGTGAATTATTTGTGTATTTCATGAAAGTATACTTTATAAAATGCTTCTGTTATTATGAAGATAAAGAAATGTTTATTTATTTATTTGTTTTTTGAGAAAAAGATTTTTAGAATCCTACTTGTTGGATACAAACTAGGATAGGAAACTTGAGTGGTCAAGTCCCCGAACCCCCTCCATTATGAGTTGTTATGAGTATATTTCTAGATAATCCTCACTTATACAAGTAGAAATTAGCTACCCCTTATACGGACTAGTGGTGGTGGTTCCCTATTCCAATAAAGGATTACCATCATAGTATCCATTTACATCCATTGGGGCTAGGGTGGTGGTTTTATAGTCTAATAAAGGATTATCATTGTAGTACCTTTTTAGAGCCATCTTGTAATACCCACTTTACAAGTAGAATTTTAAATTCATGTTGATTTATTTAAGGATTAATAATTAGGGATTTGGTAGAACGTGACGCAACTTCTATATTTTATGAAGTGAGCTGTGTCAATAAGTAGCGACGCGACCTTATATTGTCGCGATGTGAAGCCGCGAGGGCCCAAAACCTTAGGTCTCGGGCCTTGAGCCCTATATAATGGTGCTAAATTTTATGGTTTCTCCTAAACCTCAACCTCCATTCCTATAAGAAAATCCTAGCTGCTATGTGTGAGGATTAGTGTATTTTGAGAGTTGTGTTGTTTGTTGATAAAGAAAATATCTTTAATGTTGATGATCATTCTCAGCTCAAGAACTCACTTTCTAATCACTTCCATTGCATTGTAAGTCTTATAAATCCCTCATTTATTCAAATTTATGCATAGATCTAGGATATACTTTGGTTTTTGGTCACTTTTAATCATTTTCACCTTATGTTCTTATAGTTTGGGCAACTTTAGTACTCTAGCTTGCAAATGAATATGTTTTTGGCCTTCAGGAAGAAGAAAAATTAGTGTGCATGTGCTCGTTTTCAGCCATGTACAAGATTAGGAGTTAAAATGACTTAATCAAGTAAGGGTTTTAGTTTAGGAAAGATCAATCTGTTAAAATGGATAAAGTTGGAAAATTTATCCATTAAATCACCGAAAATATTCAGATATAAAGATCTAAGGCTTGGTCTGAATTGATTAAGTGCTTAATGAGAGAAAAGGATTATGCCTCGAAAATCACCAACCAAGGATAGGTCGCAATGCAAATATTTAAGCGGGTTTGCAACTGTTTTTCGCCTTGTAATCATGACACAACCCTTAGCTAGTCTTGGCACGTTGGTCGTTGACTTTTTGACTAGTTTGACTTTTGGCCAACTATGATGGATTTAGGTCTTGGCCTATGTTTTGATGGACAAATTGGTATTTTTCCCAAAAGGCGTTAAGATAAATAGTCAAGACTTTAACGAGGGAAGAATTAAGAGTTGTACCTTAATTTCTAAATTAGGGTTATATAATTGTGTGGCGGTTCGAGGACGTCTTGGTGCCACCTAGTTTGTTTGTGTGGTTATACCTTATTGACTATTCAGATGATCAGTTCTCACGAACCTCCTTATTATATGGACTATGTGATGTAAGGATGTTAGGCTACGAAAAGCCTCTCGGAGGGAAGTGTGGTCGTGGACAGGATAACTATAGAAAAGCCTCTCGCAGGAAACTAGTATTCCAGTAAGTATACATGTTTATGCTAACATACATTATATGATATGATGATATGTAATATGTTATTTATTACATGATGTTTATGTGTTATAATGTGTATTGCATGTGATATGTATAATGAGTGAGTGTCGTGATTAATTACTAAGCCCTAAGCTTATAATTGCTACTTAATGTTTATAGTAGGACCTTCGGTTGTGTTAAAGGAGAAGAAGCCAACATGATTGTGACATATGGACATTCTCAAGAGCATGTCATTTATCTAGTATTTTTATTTTAACATATGTTAATTTTCAAAACAATATTTATGCTTTTGCAAATTTTACAGTACAATGGTTTGGTACGTGATTTTATGATGTATGTTGATTTCAATTGGATTAATATTATGAATGAAGTGTGACATCCCCAAAATCTCGGCCAGAAAAGACCGATTTTCATTTATGCTTTTAAAATAATTTCAAAGTAAATCCTTTTGATTTGAAAGAGTTGCGGAATTTGTTCCCAAGAACAAAACATGATAAAACAATGTTTACCAAAGCATTTCATAAAAGAAATGTATTTTCATTATATAATCAAAACTCGGGGTGTCATGTTCCGATACAGACCAATAAGCATAAACGATAACATTACAAGTCATTCAACAAATATACACATATACAGACTTGTAAACAAAACAACTTGATGATTCATCCATCTTATGCCCTCACGCCACTTCCTGTAATACAAATAAAACTGAGTGGGTCAGGCTTGGGAGCCTGGTGAGCATATAGGGTTTTCAACCCACAATAAATAATTATATTTAATTCCACCAACCAACAATAACCCAATTACCCATTCCCGTTATTCTCACTTTATGTCCCTAAAATAACTAACACAAGGGACCTAGTCTAAGAATACTTCATCGGGGCGACAACACATGCTTCGGGGGTTCCTTAGCAATATATTTCAAATAAGGCAACCATGAGGGGGATGGAGTACAGCGAATGAACACCCAAGTTCATTAACACCTACAGGTGGCGAACCTGCTAATGTTCCACAAGACTGTCTAGAAAAGTCCGTGGTCGTCATCTAAACTCCGCTAGATGACTGAATCAAAACAACAACGAGGCCTCTCATCTGTTTATTACACACCAACTATCTACCCATGTTCTACCCAACATATTAGTAGATAAAAATATACATTTTTATACATAGTTTAAAAACCTGTATAGCATGCTTTAATCAATACATATTCCACATAACAGATGAGGCACACACACATAACACGTATTTCATAGAAAACAAATCAGATCCATGAGATAGAAGAGAGTGAATATACATTCACACATATAACACAAAATATACACATAACGCGTATTTCGTATAAAATACTTTATAATTATGCGTTAGAAGAAAGTAACCACACACTCACGCATATAAACAACAATATACTTAATACACTCAAATCATACTTGTATTATTATCGTGTTTATGAAAGGTAGTATACACTCACTTGATCAGAAGATGATCAGACAGCACTACGACTTGCAGAAGTAGTAATCCTCAGCAGATCTGGAGGATCTTCACAAAAATCGAACTTCTCGCGGGCAGAGCTTCGGCTCGGGAACCGCACTTCTCGGGATCTTTGGGATCTCGGGACTTGCTTCGGCGCTCGAGACTAATACCGGGGCTTCGGGGTATTTCTGGCACGCAAATCGATGCAAAACAGGAGAGAGAAGAGAGAGAAATAGCAATTGAGTCGGCTGCCCTCGCTTCCTATTTATAGGAGGCTGGAGCCTCGGAGTACGCGGGGCGTACTGCTCCGAAATCGTCACTGCTTACGTATCCGAAGTGCTCGAGTGCGAGTTTCGACATTCCTTGGTGTACGCGGGGCGTACACGATTACGCGGGGCGTACTTCGGATGAGTCCGATGACTCCTCTTCGGATAATGCCGGATTTTCCAATTAAATTTAAATACAAATTATTTAATAAACTTCGGAAATTCATATCTTCTTCATACGAATTCCGTTTCCAACGTTCTTTATATCCACGCGAAGGTGAGACTACGCTCTAAAACTTTCGTTTAGACTCAGTCGGCTAATTTTAAATTTATTTTTATTATTTATTTTTAATAGGCCGGGATAGAAAAATTTTGTTATAAATTCATAACTTCGTCGTTTGACGGCCGTTCTCGCCTAACTTTTTATCGCTTCGATACCAACAACGAGATCTTCAATTCTCGTTTAGATTGCTTCGGCTAAAAACCGCTCGATCTCAAATCGAGTATTTCAGGCTGCATACCGCTAAGCCGAAACTTCGATAAATCATAACTTCCTCATACGAAGTCAGATTTGGGCGTTCTATATATATTCGGAAACCTCGTTTCAACTACTACAACATTAACCAAAGATATCAAGTTTATTTTACACTTAAATTTCGACGCTTATTTTTATTCTTAATTAATCCAACCACATAATTAAGCAATTAAGCACAAAACACATAATACTCAAATAATACAATCTTATTATTTCAAAACGGGTTACAAAGGTTAACCTAGACTATTACATTGCTAAAAATGGCAAGCCCGGAAACACAGGCGTTAAATGAAGACTTTTGTTTAACGCTTTAATAAGATTTAATACCATGATTTTAAAAAATGGATTGAATTTTTGGGCGTTACAAGTTGGTATCAAAGCATGGTTTGAGAGAATTAAACATACTCCCTTGTGTGCTTAGACTCAAACTAAGGCTCAATTTAAGCAAATAAATAATTAAATTATGATAGGGAAAGTTTTTAAAAAAGGATAAATTTTGAAAGAAATGTCTGAAATAAAAGAATGCAGATAATACAGTCATTCGAGCCCCATGGTTAGTTAGATATGAAAAACATAAATATGATGTTTTATGTAATGAAACTAACTTATATGCCTTATGTGATGATTATATGCAAATTGGTTCATACTTATGTCAAAGGTTCAAATAATCGCCACTTAGGTAGCCTGTAGTTTGCATGTCATGATTATGCCTAATTAGAACTACATACACTTAGAAATCTTGATTCGGATTTACTTCCTACTCCTTATTTGGTTGTGGTCTTAGGATAGAGTCAAATTTTCAAATGCCTATTTAGACCATATGATTATGAATAGTTGTGCTTATATTTTCCTGGTGGGACGACAGATCGGGTTGGGAGGGAAATTATGAATTGTATAGCTATTTATAGCTAGGGATGGAAATGAATTTTGTGTGTGTTATGACCAACCACCTTGTTAAGTAGGGAAACTTCGGGTGATCTCAAGGAGCAATTACTTATAGGTGTGGAAGATTGATTGGGCTCATACCATCAGAAACACATGATAAGTAGTTGGGTTTGGAGGAATCACGAAGGGGTATGAAGTACTAGTAGATTGTGTAAATACGATTATATGCGATTTAATAAACGAATAGTAGTGAATAAACATCCATAATAATAGTTATATCTTTTGTATTCAACTATGGTTACCATTATGGGTGGATCCTCAGTTGAATTTGCATATGGAGCGGGGATACCCAACGATATTGAAGGTCCTGATCTCATGGAATTGATTGTTAGTGAGGTTAGGGGTAGTCGAACAACTACTTTCGGGATTGTTTACCCAAATAGGGGGTAAACTAGAGGATGTGTTACCTAGGAGTGTTATTGAGGTTACTCGGGGCACATGCTCGGGTTATGTATAGGGAGTGATCCATCAGGAGTTCTCTACATGTTACTGATGGGTTTTGAGCATTCTAACACTCGTATGGTGTACATCCAACCCTAGATGCTTTGGATCTATGTTTTCTCTATTATACATACATACATTCAATATTCCAACGCATCATCCTAACTAGCATACAATGGATTATAAACAACATGAAATACAAGTTAGATGGCATACCTTTTAGTGTAGTTGAAACCTTGGACATTTAAGAACTTAGTGCCCCAAGTGTTGCACCTCAAATGGAATCACACAACACCACCAACAAATGGAGGAACTTGAGAATATGTCACTTGCACTCATAAAATCGGCTTTCCCTCTTGTGTTTCCACTAGTGCCAATTTCATGAGCTAGAGGGGTTCTTATATAGTGTGGCTTGATTAGGGTTACACCATGCAAACCCTAATGTGCATGGATTTCCATATTCCTCATGCTCCATGGGTTTAAACCTCCATGGATCATCCATGGGTCACCACATGGGTTTAGCCCAACATAAGGAACTATGGATCACGAGCCCACATTATAAGAATGAATGATTTACATAATCAATCCCCATATATTTAATTAGTCTCTTTTGATCACAAAATTACACCCAAACTAATTCTTGGCCAGTATTAACTAAATAATATGATTTCATATTAATATATTAGAATTTATAATATATTAATAAATCATAAATAACCTCTTCTCAATTATCCATTCTTCAGATTGTTCTGGTGCCATGCAACCCAAATGGACCATGCTACTCTCGGGTCAAGTACATACCAAGGATAGTAATGGGCTTAGACATCTAATCCAACAGTTAGTCACCACTACTTGAGGGGAAGAAGGACCTTGTTGCTAGTATCAGATGGATCTCTGAGGTTGAGGTTTCTTTTCATACCAGTTTCTATCCCGAAGAGGCTAAGGTTCAGTTTTCTATGAACCTTATGAGGCGTGCGGTCAAGGACTGGTGGGGTTGATTCTTTCCACCTGTTTTATCACTAAGATTGAGAGTATGTTGTGGTTGAGTTCACGATATTGTTCAGGGATGAGTTTATTCTATTTGTGGAGGTTCACTAGCTTACTTATGAGTTCTTAGCTTTAGCACATACGACGGAGTCTGTGAATGAGATCATGGAGAAGTTCTTTGAGAAGTCTTTGTTCTATCCTGGTTATGTGGCTTTAGAAAACATGAAGGCGTCTAGGTACCATACTTGAGTTTATTGTCACTGCAAGGTGAAAAACTCTCCTTGATATGATTGATGTGGCTCGCCTTTTTGAGATTGAGTTAGAGAGACAATTGAAGCTGAAGAGACCGACCTCTACTTAGATGACTAGCCAACCGTCGAAGAAGTTCGGGACATTTGGGATCAAAGGAATAACGAGGAGTCTGCACCGAGATGCGAAAATATGGAAAGAATCATGGTGGTAGGTTCAGGGTTGGAGTGTGTTACAAGTGTGGAATGCCATGACACATCAACAAGGATTTTAAGGATCCTTCGAAGCTATGCTTTAAAAGCAATCAGTTTAGACACATCAAGTTAGAATGTCATAACATGACCAATCAACAGGTCCTGGATCCTGTTTCTTGAACACTAAGGATCACATACGAAAGACATAAAAAGCCCGAAGACATGAGGACCAGTGGAAGGGCATATCAGCTTACAGTCGTGAAGGTTGTTGCAACTTTAAATGTCATGACATGTATTCTCATTATTCTACACTCCATTATTTTTTTTATTGTAAGTTATAGCCAAATATGTGTTATCATATACTTTTTTCTATGAATTATGTGTCTACTCTTGTCCTTTTCGACTCGGGAACGAGTCGAGCTTTTAAGTCTCTTACTTTTAGCAAAAGCTTCAATACTGCTCTAGGAGTGCTTGACCCACCTCTGGTAGTTAGATTGATGATGATGAGAGGTCTCTCATTTATTTTGAAGGTCCCATGCTAAAAATAAAAATTGGCCCCTAACTATAATTCTTTTTATATAGAAGCAAAAGCCATTAATAGTACGATAAGTTGATAAATGTTATACAAAAAATCAAAATAAAAGAACAATAATACGATATATATATATATATATATATATATATATATATATATATATATATAGAGAGAGAGAGAGAGAGAGAGTCTCATGTAGGTGTATTAAACTTAAATTTATATATACATGTATGTAAAAAAAATGGGTCCCGTTATGACGTGGTCCCTATGTGGTAGCTCACATTGCACACCCTTTAGAGATGCCCTTAATAATGATAGAATGGTTCGTGCATCCAAGGTTTTAATCGAGATTTCAGATGTGAGGTTTCCAATTGATCTTATCTTGATTCCTATGGGTGAGATCAATGTCATCGTGGTCATGGATTGGTTGGGGCGACATTGTGTTTTGATATATTGTGAGCGACAGGTAGTTCGGGTTCAAACCCTAAGTGAGAGAGAACTAGTCATTCATGACGAAAAGAATAAAAAGAAGATAGTTATCTGCTTTGCAGCAAAGGCTTAGAAATACTTACAACATGGATGCGTTGGATACTTGGCTTATAATGTAGATAGCACATCATATCAGAAATTGTTATCTATTGATGAGGTTCAAATAGTCACAGAGTTTCTAAATGAATTTCCATATGATTTGTTGGGTTTTCCACCCAAACCACAAACCACAAGTTGAGTTTCGTATTGACATTAATAAATTAGTTTATGACAAAGTTATAAATGGTTAAATCAAAGAAATGAGGATATGTTTTTATTTGATTGTTTGGTGTAATATTTTCTTTTGTTCTTCTATTATATAATTATATTTTTTCATTTTTTTATTAGCATATACCTATCGCTATCCGGAAGTGGGTTTAAGGGGTTTGTAAGACCATCCGTTATACCCACCACATACCACATATGTGGTGGGTGCCACATCAGCACCACATTCTACTACCACTAAAATGAGATACATACCACTAACACACCACTCCACATCATTATTTTTATTTTTTTAATTCAAAAATACAATAAAATTACATTTTTTTTAATTCAAAAATTACAATAAAGTTACATTTTTTATAATTAAAAAGCATTCATTTTTTTAAACTATTTTTTCATTAATTATAAAAATAAAATAACAACTTCAAACTACATTACTTAGCTAATCTAGAAAAAGAACATTACATTAATTAAAAAAACGAACAAACATACATATAAAAATCTTAATCGTCGTTCATGCTACGTTGGTACAAATGTTCTGCGACATCTTCTCGAAGATTGAAACACGTTTCACTGTTATGAATTTCAACAACTCGCTCTAAAAAAACATTCGTTCCGGGTACGAACTCCTCAATTGGAACGACAACGTCGTTCGGATCATACGTGCAAATCGCTCGACCTTCATCTTTAATAATCATATTATGCATTATAATACATGCTAGGACCATTCGTTTAATTCTTTCTTAATCCCAGATTCGTGTAGCATATTTCGCTACATGTCATGTCTGCTTAAGGACTCCAAATGCCCTCTCGATATCCTTTCTCGCCGATTCTTGTTTTCTTGTAAAAAAGTTTGCCTTTTCACTTCGAGGAGCCAAGTATGCCTTCATCAATGTAGAATAATCCGGGTATATCCCATCACCAAGGTAGTAACCGTATTTGTACTCGTGCCTGTTCACCGTGAACGTCATATCAGGTGCTTTGCCGGTCCAAATATCGTTGAAAAGTGGAGACTGGCCAAGAACATTAAGGTCATTGTTAGACCCTGCTACTCCAAAAAGGGAATGCCATATCCACAAATCTTGAGATGCAACAACTTCTAAGATTATAGTTGGTTCACCTATATCTCCTCGAGTGAACTAACCACGCCATGCAATTGGACATTTTTCCCAAGCCACATGCGTACAATCTAGACTGCCAAGCATACCAGGAAATCCATGTCTCTCTTCATGAACCGAATATTATCTCTCAATATCATGTTGAGTAGGTTTACGCAAATATTCTTCGTGAAAAACCTCATAAACACATGCAGAAAACCAATCTACACATTCAACTACGGTCCTCTCGGATACTTTCAAGTATTCGTCAGATGCATCAAATGATATATCGTATCCCAAATACCTAAGAGCAGTCGCACATTTTTGTATACTATTAAAACACATTCTTCCTCTAGCATCGGGTTTTTGTTTGAAAAAAATCATAACGAGATTCTAAAGCATTACTAATACGTAAAAGTATAGCCTTATTCAGACGGAAACGACGTTCGAACGAGTCGTCATTATAAAGACAATTATCGGCAAAGTAATCACATACCAATAAGTCGTGTGCGGCTTGGCGATCACGATTCACGACCGCCCTTGTACGAGCTGCATTCGAACTTTCTTCGTCGTGAATGTGTTGCACAACATTGAAGAATGTCTCGACGAATTCTATGTCGTCATCTGAGTCAAAACTTTTTAAAAATTCCATATGTATTGTAGAATCCATGTGTATGTGTTTTGTGGTTTTAGAGAATAGAATGGGGTGTAAGTTTTGGTATAATAGAAGGTTTATTTATAATTAGTGAATTGAGTTTGAAAAAAAAAGGAAACGGCCAAAATAGTCGTTCAACGGCCAAAAAAACCCAACAACCAATCATATTTCTCGTTTGAATCCGTCGTCGGGAACACGAAGAAGCACAACCACGCCCGACCACGGAACGTCGGGGTGGTGTGCACGATCCGTTATCGTGGCCAACTAGACCATAATTCCATTCATGGTATGTATATCACAAGGCCTAATTACGTAATTCATTTATACTATGTTTGTATGGGTCATGAGTCATGAGATTCGAACTTCGAAGCAGAGTTTGACAACCACAAAACCACTTTGATGGTGATCATTATTTTGTCATGTTATTTAGTTGTTGGATTTCTTACTCATTGCTACAACTTTTAGACCCCGTTCGATACGTATCTTTCCAGGTCCAAACAGATCTTTCTGGCTGAATAAACCGGAAAGACTGTTTGATTTGCACAAAAGAAGGGGTCTTTCCCAGTAAGATATGTCTTTCCCAGAAAGCCTCAAAATCATATCTTTCTGGCTGAATGGGCTGGAAAGACAATTATACATCAAATCTCGCCACTTTCTTTCTTTATTGGATTATTAATTTTTAAAAATAACTTTTTTTAAATTTATTTTTTATTCAATTATTACTTTTTTCATCATTCAGCACAGTCAATCAGATGTACAATCAAACAACATGGTTTCTTTTCCAGTCAGAAAACTTTCCCAGACAGCACTTTACCAGACAACATTTTTCCAGATAAAAACTATCAAACGGGACCTTAGTAAAACGTCTTGAAAAAATAATTGAAATTGTATTACTATAATTGTGATTCATAAAATCAGATTGTCATAATAAACAAACAATGGTAATAATTTTTGTTTTTCTTTTTTAATATTTTTAGCATTTTCATCTTTAGTTAAATTTCATTGATTTTTAAAAATAAATAAGCACATCAGCTTAAATATAGAGCCAATAATTATAAGATATAAACCTTTTATGTCAACTAAGTAATAGTATAATTTCGGTTTCACTTGAATTTTGTTACTTTGACCAAAGCAAAAAGACATCACTTTAAAACTAGTTTGAAAATTAGCTTTAATCAATTCAAGATTGAAGGATGATTGATTAATTTGTTTTTTCTTCTAAATTTTGGGTTGGTCTCGGTCTACTGATTGATTTTTTGACTAATCGAATTTATTTGGTTGTTTTAAAAGTTGTTACTTGTTACCATGGATTGGTTCTTCTCATTTATCATCTTCAAAAAAATTTGGCCTTGAAGCAATTATGTGTACGACTTTATTGATTCTTTTGGTGGTTTAGAATAAATGTTTTTATTCATACATCTATTACTAGATACACCTTCCACGAGGAGATGAGATATGCGCGTATGGTTATACCCCCACGGCCCCACGCACACATACATCCCATCATAGACACACATCCAGTAATAAAGAGTACGAATAATAGCACCATTTAGAAACTCTCTTATGTATTTTGTGACCAAATGCAGAGAAATAAGATTATCATAGAGCCCAAAAGATGTTTTTTGTTTGAACCGCATAAGATTTTTTAAACTAGCGAGAAGCTAGAAAAATATTACAAAGAAATACAAGATAACTTGGGGTCATGAAGCCACCCAAACCAAGTCTTTTTTTTTTTTTTTTTTGGAACGGCAAATACCAAGCGGAAGCCCTTCCGCCTTTTACAGCGGAAGTCCGGGTTCGAGCTCCTTTACAGGGCAAACCCTCACCCTTTTTAATGGGATTCCAAAAAAAAATTCCCCATGAGTGGCCACCAATGGGAGTCGAACTCCCCACCTTGCCCCTCAATGGTTATAAACCCAACACCTCTTTCCTAGCTGGGCTGGGCTTCATTGGTACCCAACCCAAGTAATGTTAGTTTTCTTACACCTATTGGAAATCCAAAAATGGCTAAAATTTCTCTTAACAAGAAATTAAATATCCTCCTACTTTTTGTTCCTATATATTTTCCTACCCAATGAAATGATGACATGTGTAACATTTAATGCTCATTTAATGATATTTTAGGATACTAATATAACACATGTCATCATTTAAATTGGTAGAAGGATATGTAGGATCAAAAGGTAGGAGGATATTTAATTTCTCTTAACAATATCATCAAAAATCTCTAAAAGCTTTGGCCTAACCGTTCCAAAAAGGAGACTATTTCTAAACCTCCATAAACACCAGAAAGTCGTTGTAACAACCACATCAAAAGCCTTTCTAACTACAGTCACACCACCAATAGAATCCGCGTAAGAGATGTAAGCCATTATCGAAGCCTCATTAGGAAGATCAACATTCCACCAATTAGCAATACGCAACCAGATAATTCTCAGACATGGGCATAGGAGGAAGATATGAAAAATTGACTCCACTTGAGACCGACAAACCAAACACATAATAGAATCAATTTCCATACCTCTAGTAGATAATATTTCTCTGGTCGGAATTCTACCTAAGCATAGCCGCCATATGAAAATGTTGAGTTTGATTGGAATTCAAGAATTCCACCTTATGTTAAAACCTTCATTAATCAAGGAACCTGCATTAATGAAAGAACGAGCGGAGGAAACTGTGTACATATCTGTGGTGTCAAACGACCAATCTAGACGATATGAGGAAGAAGAAACACACACGGAACCAGGAATAGAGACGACCTCATTCCATTGTGTCTCTTCCATCCCACATCTTTGTAATCTAGGCAAAGAAGAGAGAAAAGTATCCACAACCACTCTATCGGCGAGGCTAGCCTCTTTATGCATGTCAAGGGCATGCATGTGGTAGAAAGCAATGGCTACATAAGTATTTCCCACTGAGATATCTTGCCAAAACCGAATGTTTTTGCCATCTCCAACTCGAATAGGTCAAAAAGGAACCATACCCAACCCTTTATCTCTCAACCGATCCACCATTTTTAAAACCTCTAGCCACAAAGACATAAAATAATAACCACAACTTGAAGAATAAGATACATTATGTAAGATATTAGTATTCACGACATTTTTGCTATAAAAAGTTGCATAAAACATTGGGAAATTGCTAGTTGCTAGATAAGAACACACATGATTAAAGTGTAGGATTGGTCTTTATGCACAACCGAAAGTATATATCTTAAATTTATCTTGACGAAAGAACTTAATAGTATTATGTTTTCCTTTTACCATTAGTTTGCTTTGTTTTTGTTAGTTTTTAACATTTGTAGCATTTCGATTAATTAATGTTTAAACAATGAGACACATTATGAATTTTTGAATAGCTATGACATGAAACATACACAAATATATGTTATATAGAGAGAGATGTAAGATGCTAAACCAAATAAAGAAAATGCAGTGATTTAAGTACAACATTTCTTGTAAAGTTTTATAATTATGCATGTATAAAAAAACCAATAATCTAAGTTGATTTAAGTACAACATATCTTGTAAAGTTTTATAATTATGCATGTATAAAAAAGCCAATTATCTAAGTTGAGACAAATCAAAATTACATATGATTTCATGTTTTATTAGTTGTGTGACCCGTATACTATACGAGTTTATTTTTAAAAAAATTAAATATGACGATCTAAAAATTTAGAAAGTTTGAATTTATAAGGGAAAAAAAGAAAAATATTGAATTACTGAAAAATAATGTTTAATTTGTTATTTTTAACTTTTTTATTTTTCTTTTAAATTTAAACAAATAATTTAAATGAATAAACAAATAAAATAAATATATTAAATTTAGAAAGTAAAAGGAATGTTACAAATCGATATACATTTATTATTACAATTATTACATTTGAATATTATTTGAAATTTAATAAAATGAAAAGAAAAAACATAAAATGACAAATGAAAAAAAGTAAATCAATTTTTTTTTAGAAAATAACATATATCAAATACAATGAGAAGATAATATTTGACAAAAAGATATTTATTTATCAGGTTAGACAATATTACTCGTTTACTTGTCAACCGGTAACAAGATTATCCAAATGGCTTAAGTATGACATTTTTTTCTTTTAAAAAATAATAAATATAAAAAAAACAACCTAAATAATACAACTAAAAATACATATTTTTGTGCTTAACTTTTTAATATCAAGATAAAAATATTTTACGATTTCTTTTATCCTCGATATTGTTATAATAAAATACAACCCATAAAAAATAGCATCGACTCTTTAAAATAGTTAGAAAGTATGTTGAGGAGTAAATGGGAAGTTGGTGGGGTAGTTGGATTAATGGTGTGTGTTAGATGTCGAGGCAGTGGTTAAAAATGAATACATATACTACGTTTCTTTTAGAACTGCGAATACATATATTATATACAAATGTAGAAACGGAAATGAATTTGTGTGACATGTCATGGACTTAGACCTCTTTAAGTCAATTTTGTTACTTTACGGCTTATGTTCCTTGACCAAAATGGGTATTTTTTTCTGTTATAGGATAGGGTTATACTTTATATTTTGTAACTGACATGTAAGGATTTGTTTACAATAAAATAATACGAAGAGAAAAATATTTCTAATAATATCAGTCATTTTTTTAAAAATAGTAGTAAAAAGTTAGTCCAGTCATAAACATAATTATCTAGACATCATCCGTAAAATTGATGTACATCAGCGAAATGATGAATTATCTAAAAATGATGACAAAAATCTATTTCTTTTTTCCCAAAAATGCTATTTCATTTTGAAATATTAGATTTTTTTTTCAAATTGATGTCCATCTGTGAAATGATGACATTATCTAAAAATGATGATGTGGCAACAACACGATGTCATTTACAAAAGACAAAACTGTAAAAATTGTTTCTGTGGTTTGCTGAAAATTGCTACTTTGATCCAAAAAGTTTTGGACTACCACCACAGGTCCAAAGTTTTCATTTTGTTGCGAGTTTGGTCCAATTTACTTTAAACTTTTTTCTAATGACGATGTTACATTCTTTTTTGTTTTTTCAGTTTATTTATTTATTTAAATATTTTTATGATTAAAAGAAAATACTTCCTCTCTCTCTCTCTCTCTCTCTCTCTCTCTCTCTCTCTCTCTCTCTCTCTCTCTCTCTCTCTCTCTCTCTCTCGCGCGCGCGCGCGTTCCCAACTTGATTTCCCCATCATCATCTTCATCTAAAAACTCGATTTCCCCATCATCGTCTTCTTCTTTATCATTAGCTCAAAATGTGACCATCATGAGCCACTATCACCACCGATTTGTAGATTCTTACTCCACAGGTCATATATGCAAACAAGATCTGGTTCAAGGTGGAGAAACCAAACGTTCAAATGGTGGAGAAATTGAGCATGTCGTTTGGTTCAAGGTTAGATTTACAAACGAAGGTTGAGATTTATGAACCCACAAATCCGAATTTTAATTCACATTTTGCAAATCATTAGTATCGATTTCTCGATTCCAATCGTGTGTAGATGAATTTTCATTTTTGCAACTCGTTTTAGAGTTTGTCAACACCAATTCAGAATATGCTTAGTGTAAGATCTGGATGAGTTGAGTAAGAAAACTGACTGATTTGACGTTTAAACTTGGAGATCCACCATTTTTTTCTTGATTGGAATGTCGATAAGGTTAGAAATGACAAATCTGGTGAAGATTCAAGTTTCAGATCATTGGTTCAGAAATGACGAACCCTAGACATTCTTTACCATCAATAATAGAAATGGAATCATCTATTCATGGGATAATTTTTGGGTGTGCGACGGAGATGAACACATCCGAGAAGGGTTTTCTATCCTATAGACGGAGAGGGGTGAACTCATGAACAAACCCATATATTGTGTAAGGTTTTTGTTTTTTGGGATGATTTTTAGGCGTAGATGAAGTAGAAAAAATTCAGGTGGAGATAGAGGTAGCAGATGGTGGTGGCAACAGTCTGTGGTGGTGACAGACGTTGGTGGTGGCAGATGGTAGTCTAACGATGGTGGTAGGGAACATGTTCATGAGTTTATGACATGTTCTTGAGTTCATGAATGATGGTGGTAACTAATTTTCTGGAAAAAATTAGATGATATATATATATATATATATATATATATATATATATATATATATAGAGAGAGAGAGAGAAATGTATTTTTTTTATTTTTCTTTTAACTATAAAAATATTTAAATAAATAAATAAAATTGAAAAAACAAAAAAAAGAAGAGTAAAATCGTCATTAGAAAAAAAAATTAAGTAAATTGGACCAAACTCGCAACAAAATGAAAACTTTGGACCTGTTGTGCTAGTCCAAAACCTTTTGGACCAAAGTGGCAATTTTCAGGAAACCACAGGGACCATTTGTGCAGTTTTGTCTAAAAAAAACAAAAATCTATTTTTTTTCTTCTAGAAATGCTATTTAATTTGAAATAAAAGATTTTTTTTCAGCATATATCATATCTAAAATTGATAGCTGTTTTGATGATTAACTATTTTTTTTATTAATTTTAAAAAATTAATAGATGAATTAAACACATTTTTCCCATCAACAATCAAATTTGATAGTTTAATAACTTAATTGACATTTTCATTTAATAATTTGCTCGCTCACATTTCATATCATAAATAGGGGTGTTCGTTTAGATCGATTGATTTGATTCGATCCAATCAAGTGAATACAAATTGATTTCGGTTTTCAAAACATGGATCCGAATAGTCCAAACTAAATTCAAATCCGATTCAATCCAATCCAATTACAATTCGGTTTGATCGGTTTTTATAGTTCAGTTTTCAAAAATCGAAACACTTTAAAACGACATATAATTATAATATTACCTAACTTTACACAAAAAATGAAAACAAATTTTTTAGTTATTATTTGAAATTTATAAACAATTACTAAGAAGATATATTATAGTTAAATATTTTATAGACAGAAAACTTTTCAGAGAAAATGCATATTACTGTTTTTTTTATCGGGTGAAACGTTTTGAACCTATTTGAAAAAAAAATACAAAATTAATGAATAACTATAGATATATATTATAAATAAATAAATAAATAATAAATGTTTATTCAGTTTTTTTTTACTATTCGGTTCTTATTTATAAACCAAAACCAATCCGAAATCCAAAATAATAATTTGGTTTTGTTGAAAACCAATCCAAAAATCTGAATATCCGAACCAAATTGTTCAATCAAAATTGTCCAATTGGACAATTCGGTTTTATCTAAATAGTGAAGAACCCTAATCATAAATATACATATGAGAAACATCGTATCTTAATCATGAATTACAATAGCTTAATAGATATTTTGTCATACAACACATTACAAAAATATATGTAAATTTTAGTCTTTGTAAAATTAATCACAAAATTCGTCTTAATATTGACTTATAGTTCCACCATTTTTTTTAATATTTTTTATGACGGAGGTAGTTTATCATTCTCATCCCTCCTAACTCACTTACATCTTATATTAGATTTTCTTTCTTTCCGCTTCCCTTCTGTAAGTCCCCAAAATTGCTTGTGTATCAATTAGATCCAATTGATGGTGCGGAATCCCAATCAATTGGATGATGTCAGATCAATATAGAAGAGAAGGAGAAGAAGATTTAAGATGATGAATCTAATGATGTATTGATGATATGATTGATGCTCCTTACAATAGATTCTCTCTCACACACACTTCTTCTCTCTAACTTTCTCTCTCTTCTCTATCCTTCTAGCCTCTTTCTTCTTCTTCTGTACACTCCCACATGCACTCCTCAATTTATATGGACCTCCAGCCATACACATGTGTACAACCGCACACCCTGTGTACGGTCGTACACAGGGTGTGCGGCCGTACACACGTGTACGGCCGTACACACAAACCGCAAACACATACAACATTACATAAAATATATTTTCCTAGAAAAGCAAAGTATAAACCATATTTTTGACCCAACAATCTCCCCCTTGGTTTATAGCTTTCTTTTCTAAATGACCCAATAAGCTCCCCTAAAAAGTAGCTGACTTTTTCTTGTTAATCTTCATTGGGAGCTTGTCTTCAGCATTAATCTTCAAATTTCTTCACAGCATCAAGATGAACATATGAATCTTCAATAAATGAATTCATCTTGAGCGGTTTGGGTTTTTCTTCAAGATTTGACTCTGAACGCACATTGGGTGAGGAGGCTTGATGAAAAGATTCTTGAAAGATAGCACTTTCAGCTTGAGAATCTTCAGAGAGAACAACGGAGAGAAATAATCTTCTGGATCACTTCAGCAGGTTCATAGATAACAGCAAATTGATTGATGAGGCTTCAATGCAATCTGTCGCATAATCTTCCAGTACAGCTTCACCATGCTTCTGGGGTTGAAGGATTGAATGTTTAAAGAATAATCTTCATTTCTTGCTCCTTCATATGAAAATTCTTCGATGCTCACGAATGAAGCATTGGCTCAGAAGATCTTCAATACAGTCTTCACGAGTCTCATCTATTCCTAAAATCACTTTTCAAGACAAAAAAAAACTAAAAGAAAAATTAGCACAAAAAAAATATTTTTGGATTTTTAATATTTTCTGGAAAAATAAAAACAGAAACAAAATGTTTTTGGATTTTCTGATTTTTCTGAACAAGAAATAAAACATAAATAACATTATTTTTGGATTTTTAAATTTTTTTTGATTTTTCTTTGATTTCTTTTTGATTTTTGAATTTTTTTGATTTTTTTTTTTAATTTTTAGTTCTCCCCTAATATTTAAATTAGAAGAAACTATGACAAATTTAACAAAAATAAAAATGATATCTAACTTTAAGAGAGATTTGGGATCAAAGTTTTTAGACAGCCTTTATCCACTTATCGGTACCTTTCATATTTATATCTTTGTCTGGTCGATCGTCGATATTGTTGTCCACTTAAACACGAAAAATTGTGACAAATTTAGGACATACTATAAGTGACAAGACAATGTGATCCTAAGTTCCTAGATATTATATCTGATCCTAAGTTTCTAGATACTATATCTTAAGGACCATTCAGCTGACGACGACCAGGGATATTGTTGTCCACCTAAATTGAGCAGCGAGATCTATAGACAATCTGTATGTGTTCAATTTTAAGTGTACTAGAACGTGTTTCCCGCTTCCTGATATGCCCCAGCCATCAAGAACTTCCAGAGTACTCCTTACACCGGGTGAGCAGACAACCATTCAGAGAGCAGATAGATTCAGAATTCTATTACTTATTACTTATCACTTCAGAGGGGTTGAGAAGTAGAAGGTTGCATATGCTGTGTACTAGGTCGGATTAGAAGTCACGCAGAGGAGACAACATATGGCTAACACATAAGAAGTCTTTCACATATATAACCTGCAGAGAAATAGAGTTGCATATGTTGTGTACCAGGTCGGATTGGAAGTCACGCAAAGGAGACAACATATGACTAACAGACGAAAAGAAAGAAAATGATATTCTACAGACCTAATTTATCGGAATTTACCAGTCGCCCCATCCAACCGGAATTAAGGACAGAATCCACACATCGAGGAAAAGTTAAGTCACGGTTCCAAGTACGGGTTCAATTAATGTGACGAGTAGATTCCCATATATATCTCCCTGCTCAACCTATCCAAGCGTCGTATTGTCAGGATAAACGGAACTATTATCTAGGTCAATATTTGTCAAGTCATTTGATTTCGTAAGTTCAATTCTGCCTAATCATGTCCATTTAGAATCTTTCGTGCCTACCGACACATTAAACCAGAGCATAGACCCTTCAACTTTGGGTATGTTACACAGACTCAGATTGCCTATTATCACTTGATAATATCACTTCCCAGAACATCTCCCTCAAGCATAATAAATTTTTATTTTCTGATTTTCTAATTTTCTAATGTTTTTGGATTTTCTAATTTTTTAATGTTTTTGGATTTTCTAATATTCTCCCCCTAAATTTGTGCATAGGAGAGAAACGAAAGTAAATGCGCAAATTTAAACTATCCTAAAACAAAAATTTGTCTTTAAAGCGAATCAGCTTAAGAAAAACTCAGGAGTATAGAGAAGAAAACTTAAACTGTAAGTCACCGATTGAATTTGCATCCAAAAGGTCTGAGAATAGCATGTGTAAACTTAGAATAGATCTGAAAATTCTTCATGTCATTAAGCACAAACCCCGTGAGTGATCACTTCCTTTCTTCCCTTCCCGCAAAGGACACATACTCTCAAACAAATGTCTGAATGTTGTATAGTTGAGAGATGCCTCCTATCAAGTGCCTGGAGCAGCCACTATCAACAAACCAAAATCTGATGATAGGCCTCCATAGCTGTTCCGACACCGAGCAAGATCAGTTGGTCTTTGGAACCCAATCCCTTTTGAAACTGGGTCGACCTTTGTCATCAACGCAAGATACCCTCTCCCATGACATGTCCTGCTTATCACAAACAGAAGATATAGAAATATTAGAATCGTTAGTTGATTTGGGAGATTGAGCCTTTGGAACCCATTTGTAGTTGGGTTTAACCCATTTATTTTTCGATCTGATAGGTGGCTCAGTACTTGCTTTGGGACTTGATGTCGGCCGTTGAGATGACTTTGATTCTGGCTTCATGGGAGCATCTCTTGGATTTGGCTTCTTGGCCGACATTCCCTTCTTGCCCTTGGGATTCAGATTCTTGGCCTTGTGGGTTTGATTCTTGGCCTTTTGCGCATTCCGGTCATCATGGTATGAACGTGACCTTGAGGGGTTTCTTTTGCAAGGTCCCCCTCTTGGCACATTCTGCCATCCATGTGCGTAGTAGGGAACGTATGCTCGATTAGGACAATTTCTGGCAATGTGTCCAGGTGTTCCACAATGAAAACATGTCTTTTTCTTCACTGTGGATTTGTTTCTTCCTGCCCCTGATGGTGTATCTTTGCCTTGTCTCTTGTTTTTCCCACACGCACAGCTGCAACAGGTCGGCTGTTTCACTTGACTTGGTGGCCTGTACTTCTCAACAGCAGGTTGATCAGAAGCAACTGAGTTTGAAGCAATAGATTCAGAGTTCAAGGAGATGTTGGTTTGTTCAATGGTGTTCTCCTTGTTCTCATCTTCTGCTACTTTACCTGCACATGTAACAGAATCATTAGAAACGTCCACTTCATCCTTTTCTGGCACAACCGCAATAGGTTTCCCATATTGGAGATGTGTCTCATTGTCAATTTCTTCTTGTGTCATAGGGATGGATGTGTAGTTATGATTGAAAGGGGGAGGAACACTATCATACCCTAGACCCTTATTTTGATTATCTTTGAATTTTAATTGGTTTTCAAATAAGGACTCGACTGTCTTAATTGACGCAGTGTAATTTTTGAAACTAACATCTGTTTTTCCACACTTAATTTTCAAAACGTCAAGTTCCTCAGTTACAACAACAAGTTTTCTTTTGATGTGATCATAATTCTCACGCTTATTGCTGTAATCTTCTTGCAGTTTCCTAAAGTCCTTAGTCTTGGCCTCTAATTGTGCTTTTAAAGGTTTCTGGCCTTTCCTAAGAGTATAGCCTTCGTATTTGAGATCCTCATTTTCTCTTTTTAATAAATCGATTTGATCTCGGAGAAATTTAATCGTAGCTTTACAAGATGGAGTACATGAAACTTCATTTACCGGAATTGATGTGGAACTCATTTTTTTATTTTTTAAAATTTTTTATATATATATATATTTTTTATTTTTTATTTTTTTTAATTGCCCTTTGACTTAAAAGAGAAAGTCAACCTTAAAAGTCAACTTTAAAAAAAAGTCAAACTCAAAAGTCAGACTTGAAAAGTCAAACTTAAAAGTCAAACCGAAAAGCCAAATTTGAAAAATTAAAAGTCAAATGAGAAAGTCAAAATTTAAAGTCAAAGGTCAACTTTTAAAAGTCAAAGTCAAAATTTTAAGTAAAAAATGAAAAATAAAAGTTAAAATTTAAAAACTAAAATTTTTGGGTTGAAAAAGGATTTTAAAAATAAAATTTTGAACTTTTGGGGTTGAAAATGTCAATTTGTGAAATTATATGCGAGAACGATGAGTTATATTCTAAATTTCGGATTTAGGAAACAAGAAGCCTCCTAGACGAGTTGGTACGGCGGTGTGTTGCTCAACTAGAGGTCCCGGGTTCGATCCCCGGCACCTTCAAACCCTTTCAATTTTTTATGCGACGGCTGCTAAGCGAGGACGGCTGCGAAGCGAGGACGAAGCCGCGAAGCCGAGACCGATGCTGCTGAGCCGTGAACCAGATGCGAGACCGAGGCGAAGGAGCTGGACCGTACACGAGACCTCACACGTCCGAGTCGCACACACTGAGGCCGCACACACCGAGCCGTATACTCCTGAGCCGCACACCGAGGCTGCTGAGCCGCACACCTTCAACCAGCAGCACTCCTTCAACCGGGCCGCACACCTTCAACAGATTCGAAAAAAACGACGTTTTGCACCCTTTTTTGCTCTAAAACTCGATCAAAAACTCGTTTTTATGAAAAATACAAAGAAGTAACCCCCATTATTTTTGTGAGATCTATCCAAAAACGCTATTCTCTTTTCAAAATAAGATCAAATAAGCTCCAGATCTGGAAAAAATGATTGATACAACCAAGCTCTGATACCAATTGTAAGTCCCCAAAATTGCTTGTGTATCAATCAGATCCAATTGATGGTGCGGAATCCCAATCAGTTGGATGATGTCAGATCAATATAGAAGAGAAGGAGAAGAAGATTTAAGATGATGAATCTAATGATGTATTGATGATATGATTGATGCTCCTTACAATAGATTCTCTCTCACACACACACACACACTTCTTCTCTCTAACTTTCTCTCTATTCTCTATCCTTCTAGCCTCTTTCTTCTTCTTCTGTACTCTCCCACATGCACTCCTCAATTTATATGGACCTCCAGCCATACACATGTGTACAACCGCACACCCTGTGTACCGTCGTGCACAGGGTGTGCGGCCGTACACACAAACCGCAAACACATACAACATTACATAAAAATATATTTTCCTAGAAAAGTAAAGTATAAACCATATTTTTGACCCAACACCTTCCAACCTACTTTTCATGTAACGTCCTAAAATCATGACATAAAAATTTTGTTTTTAGATTAATAAATCATTAATACATATATTTCCATAAAACCAAGATAACCAAGATTTAACAAAATATTCTCAAATCAGAGTAATTCACAGAATGCGGAAACATGTGGTGTGTGTTATGCAATCATCCCGACCTCTTCCATTTGAACACCAGAGTACCTGAAATGTAACTGGAAACCTGTAAGCACAAAGCTAAATGAGCTCCCAAAAATACCACCATAAAATACAACCACAGAATAACATGCAACATACATATAATTGTCATGGGCTACCCCCATGGTCTTTACTCGGAATGCCATGGGCTCCCCTCATGGTCTGATATCCAATTGTCATGGGCTCCCCCATAATCTTTACATGGAATGTCATGCCCCCCCCCCCCCCCCCCCCCGAATGGTCTGATATCTAAGTGTCATGGGCTCCCCCATGGTCTTTACCTGGAATGCAATGGGCTCCCCCTATGGTCTGATATCTAAGTGTCATATGCTACCCCCATGGTCTTTCATGCAAGCATCACAGAGACAACTAACATTCCACATAACAAATAATGGGTCGACATTGTTGCCTTTGACCCATGTATATAGAGAGAAGACTCACCTCGACAGCTGAACCCACGAATAAATCTTTGACTGCTGATCTGCTAGAACCTCGTGCTATCAAACAACACCCAATTAATAATTGGGTTCCAAACCGAAACCCATAATCCATATATGGGGTAAAAAGACCATTTTACCCCTCACCTATTTTGGTCCAAGATTTAGGCCCAAACCCTTTATCATAAAGGCCCACAAACCAATAATCATCCAAAGCCCACTTATGGCCCAATTTTCCAAATTGAGCCCAAACCCTTACATGAGCCTTACCCTGAAGCCCATTAACTTTTCCTAATCCAAAACACATATTTACAGCTGGTCCAACAAAGCTCCAAACAAACAAGCCCAAAAAGGTAGTCCAAGTTGAAGCCCAACACTCAAAGTTTAATAGAACGGGTACGCAGGGCGTACAAGCACGTACACACAGTGTATTCGCTTGGAGGCTTGTACGCTGCGCGTACCTGCTTATACGCCCAGCATACTCACCCTATCCAACCCAAACTTGATTTTCACTTAATCCATTAAGACAAAGCTTCCCAAACACAAATCTGACCTCCTTGAGTTGGATTATCACATAAAGTTGCCAACTTTATGTCCATATATGACTAAATGAAGCTCTTAAGCTTAAAAAGGGATTTAATAGTTGACTTCATCCATGAATGAAACCATTCTTCACATAAATCTTGCACCTTTATGCTCAAGGATACTAAATCAAACTCAAATCTGAGAGAACCAGCCCTTAAACAACCCAACTCATCCATAGACTCAAAAAGAAGACTAAAATCATAATAAACTAGCCATGAAGAGATCTAATCATACACAAGCCAAGATGCAAACTTCATACCTCAAAAAGATTCCCCACAAGATGATGATTATGGATCCAAATCCTCTTCACCAAGCCAAACAACTTCAAGCTTCTCTTCTTTGCTTCCCAAGGGCGAAATGTGCACCAAAAATCTTCTAAGAGCTCAAGAACACCACCAAGAGGCTAAATGGGACGATTTAGGGTTTTTATGGTATGGAGGCTAGCTTAGAATGCACTAAAGGGTCTAACATAAAGCTTATATAGGGTACAATACTAGAAATTAGGGTTTCACACTAACCCTCATACGCCCAACATACTTCTCGTACGCCCAATGTACAAGGTCTCGCATCTCGCTCCCAACCTCGTAGTACGCTAAGCGTACTCCTTGGTACGCACGTCGTAGAACCCTTTCAGTATACCCCACGTACTCCCTTGGTACGCCCCGCGTACTAAGGTCTACCCTCAAACCCTAATTCATTTTGAAGGTTATAACTTATTCGATACGAATCTGAATCCGACCATCCTTATATCCTTGAAAAGGTAACAAGAAGCTTTATGCTTTAAACAACTCATACATGCCTTACAATATCCCGAACATACATCTAATATCCATACAAACCGAGCTGACAAATTACCAAAATACCCTTGGCTCCAAAACTAACTCCAAATACCCGAATCATCCACATACCATCACCCACACCCAAATGGGCACCGATTCGGAACAGGACGTTACAACTCTCCCCCAATTAAGTTAGCTTTCGTCCTCGAAATCCGCCCTTACCTTTCCTGACACGCCTAAAAACCTGAGCTACACGACTATAATTCTGAGTATACCACTGCCTTCCCAAGGCACCCGAAACCTACCTTAGTAGAACTCTCCAAACCCGGAGAAGAACGAATCCTTAATTCCTTGCAGAAAATCACCTCTACTCAATCTAAAACCTGAAGTCTCGAGATGGTCTGACTCCCTGCCAGACTGCCCACACAGAACCACCACCATGCAAATTACACAATAAATTCTTAGACAAAGCAAAACACTTCCAACCCTTGTGGTTTCCATAGGGAAACCAAAATCACGGACCTTATACTGCTGCGGAACTCTTATACTTAACAGCAGGCTCAGATAATCCATCGAGTAGAAGATTCATCCCTGCAACGTTTAGACTCAAATGAGAGCTATGTAACAGGGTCCAATTAACCACTCTGAGATTATTTAATTCAATTGCAAGCGATTTAGCATATGCCATGAATAACAAGCGACTCCACACACAAATTCCAAATCATTACTACTTCTTTGACTTATCTTAATACCTTTCACAAATAGAATCAATCCAAGACACCTTCATAAGAACTTGATCTATCACCAAAACGGAATCCATTCATTACCGTTAAATCCTGCGATTGATTCCCTTGGCATTGTAACGCCCGTAGATCCGGGCTAGTCAATTTAGAGATAATAAGGTCGAAAATGACTTTTCGACAAAAGACTATTTAGAATAAATAATCTTAACCAAGTTGTATAATATGTCTCAAGGGTTCCGTGCATATAAAGAACGCCGAAATCCAAGTTATAACAAAGAAGTTATGGCCCGTCGAAGTTTTACGGCAAAACTGGCACAACACCGAGAGACGTAAATAGTGAATCTACAATGGAGGAATTTTTAACCAAAGTTGTAGTATACATTAAATCGAGAACATACAAAAAAAAGAACGCCCAAATCTGACTTCGTATGAGGAAGTTATGATTTTTCTAAGATTTGGCATAGCAGTGTACGACCCGAAACTCAAATTTTAGTTCAAGCGGTTTTTGGCTTACGCAAACTTAATGAGAGTTAAAGATCTCATTAATAGGAACTCAACGGTAAAAAGATAGACGAAAACGGAGTCCGTATGAAGGAGTTATGAATTCTTCGCGGTCATTTAGCAATCTAATCTCCTCCTACTGTTAAATTTAAGATCGGTCGAGAATTAGCCGACGGAGTATAAATCAAAGTTGTAGATCTTGTTTTTACCTACGCGTGGATATAAATAACGTCGAAAACGGAGTTCGTATGCGAAAGTTATGAATTTTTGAAAATCGGCTGATTTCCACCCTGTGTGCGATGTCACGTGTCAACACCAGGCTACGCCTGGCTGTAGCCAGCCTGGCTCACGACGTGAATATTAAAAATTCACGACGTGAACCTTCCTCCATCCCCTATAAATAAGTGGTGAGGCCTCCATTCATTCCTCACACCTCCCCTCACTTCCCTCTCTCTCTCTAGAACTTCTCTCTAGCCCCGAAACCCCCCGAAAAGTCTAGGGAGCCTCCCTAGCACGAGGCGGAAGCCCCGGAGCGCCCGACGGATCCAAGAAGGAGAGCCTTTCGGCTCGGGAATGCTGCTCCAGCAGAGCCCGATTTTCTTTAAAACCCTCTGTAAGTGAGCTACGCCTACGCTATTTTAAATATAGCTTTTAAATAATTATAGTAATGTTATTAGGTCCCTTAAAAAATTATTTGGGCTATTATTATGAGTTATATAGAGCGTTTTTTTACTCTTATATAATAATAATAATAGCTAGACTATTAATTAGTCGCGGTTAACGTTAGACTAAACCCCACTGATATTGATACTAGGTTTTGTCGAGGGAAAATTGTTTTGAGATAACGAAGCGATGTCCGAGTACAGAGTCACCACCTAATCAGGTGAGTGCATGGTTACTTTCATCTTACACATAGATATGAAGTATTTTATATAAACTACGTGCTATGTGTGCATATTATCTGAATACTTGTTGTCTATGTTGGATGAACGATTATATACATGCTTTAAATGATTTAAGTCGTATATGTATTTTATATCTACGATAATGTTGGGGTAAAACATGGGTAGATGTAATATGAGTTGGATAATGAGTTGAGAGGTGTTATAGACCACGAGGTGAGGGTGAGGGGTGGACGATGTGAGAAGCCTTTTCCCAAACGATGGCCCCGTCATTCAGCAGAGTATGGATGACAACCACAGACTATTCTAGACAGTCCAATGGAACACTAGCAGGCTCGCAACCTATAGGTGTTGTGATCGAACGATGTGTTCACCCGGTGTACTCTAAACCTAGGTGATCATGCAGACTTGATGCCTAAACCCTGGTGATCATGCAGACTTGATGTCTAAACCCTGGTGATCATGCAGACTTGATACCTAAACCTTGGTGATCATGCAG
Organism: Lactuca serriola; assembly: GCF_051521515.1. Classification (NCBI taxonomy): domain Eukaryota; kingdom Viridiplantae; phylum Streptophyta; class Magnoliopsida; order Asterales; family Asteraceae; genus Lactuca; species Lactuca serriola. The sequence continues at coordinate 157,261,330 of NC_136409.1, forward strand.
ACTTGATGCCTAAACCCTGGCGACTATGCAGACTTAGTGCCCGTTGTGTAAACCGTGGCAACAATGGACTTTGTCCCGATTCCTTAGGATGATCCTTAGGAATGAATGAACGAGGAATAGCTGATTCTTAGGATAGATCCTTAAGACTAAAGAAGATAATGGGGATGGGTAATTGGGTTGATTGTTTGATTGTTTAAACATAATAATTATATTATTGTGGGTTGAAAACCCTATGTACTCACCAGGTTTTCCAACCTGACCCACTCAGTTTATTCATATCACAGGTGTCGATATGAAGTGACATTACACTGAGAGATTAAGAAGATATAGATCACTAGTGTAAATGAATGTAAGTTCTGTTTATGCTTATGTTTCTGTATTGACGATGACATCCCAAATGTTTTAAAATTAATAAAATAATTTTCTTCGAAAATGTTTTGATAACGTATTTATCGTGTTTTTTTTTTCTGGGAACAAATTCTGCAACATTTTTATGAGAAAAAGTACTCTGATTTTTACAAAGCATAAACAAAAGTCGGTCTTTTCTGGCAGTGAAAATGGGGATGTCATAGGCATATAGATACCCCAATTCTTATTCCACTAAAAGGAATATCTTGCCCAAAACACTTACGATACCCGACTCTAGACCTTACTCAAAATCCAACCCGATACTCAACCCGTAACCCGAGCCCCACGGATCTGAGCTCATATTTCACCCCAAACCTCTTGATTTAGGACAACCTCTCCTCTAGACCAAGATATGAAAGTTCCCAACCATCAATGAGACTACTGGTCTTGCACCTGGTCCAACCACCAGGTTCCCAAGAGTCCAAATAATAAGGCCACCCAGCCTATAAGTCGCTCTGAATCACACTCCGACCATACACTCGATCCTACAACTCAAAATCCAAAACCTTGACCCAATGGTCACTAGCAGGTCCCACCTGTATTTCCATAACCAAACGAGCCTCACCCCATAGGTCCTACTCATCTAAAGCTACACAGGGCTGAATCCTCCTCGGACCCCAACGGTCCTCAACCAAAAACAAAGAAATACTCCAGGACAATCCTAAACTGTTGGATTAGTGTCTAAGTCCATAACTATTTTGGTATGTACTTGACCTGATGGTGCATGGTCCTTTTGGGTTGCCTTCACCAAAGCAACTTGATAGGATGAATTATGGAGAGAAAGGATTAAATATGATTTATTAATATATTATGAGAATAATATATTAAACGAGAAATCATATTGTTTAATTAATATTAGTCAATAATTAATTGGTAATTAGTTTTGTGACTAAAAGAGATTAATTAAACTTAAGGGACTGGAATTGTAATTATAAGATAATTGCAATTGGGCCATGGATTGCGTTGTATTAAGGAGTGGACGAATTCTATGGGGAAACCCATAAGGAAATCGTCCAAGGCCTTAAGGAAAGGGATCCATGGGTTGCTTAGGGCTTAAGCATCCAAATTAGGGTTTCCTTGTTAGATAACCCTAATAGCCTAACTATATATACATCCCTTATGACCCAAAAACGTGGACAAGACTTCTCTAGGGTTTGTAGACGGTTTTAGGAAGCCTCCATCCTCTCTCCTCCTCATCCTCTTGCTCTTGGTGTTTGTGAACCATTAGAGGAGTGAAGGACAAAGGGAAAAATTTAGCTGAGGATGAAGATGAAGATGAAGATGATGAAACCATTGCTGACATGTTGAAACGAAAGAACAGTCGCAATGTGGATGACGATGTTAATCGTGTGGCGCGAGAGGCTGAAGAAGCCGAACGCAAGCAGAAGGAAGCCCACGATCTCCTCGAGAGCAGGAAGACTCTCTTCCCTGCCTGGACTCGGGAGCGTTTGATCAAAGAGGCCATAGATACTCCCAGCATCTTATGGCTCGAGCCAGTTATTTCGTTCGATTGCTACAACTCTGTCGACTCGCAGTTCGACATGCCGCTGACTCGAAAGGCGTTTACCTTCCACGCCTTCTCAAATATCTTTGAAGTCCCTCATCCAAATGATGAACTTGATAGGGAACTCATCGACTTCTATCTGAAGGCTGCTCGTCCTCAATATCTAACTTGGAGCGCCCAGAAGATAGTGAACGTTCGGGTACTGAAGCCTTACACCGAAGGGAGGTTTATAAACGTTCGGTTCAAGGTGATCCGGGGATCTGCGAAAACTGCACATCATATCTCCCTGGCGGATCTACCAAACTTAAATCCTCATGATTGGATCGTACTGCATAATATCCTTTTGACAAATGAAGCCGAATATGGTCCCATTATAGACCATATCAAAAGGATGTTAGTCTGCTACATCATGGAGGTTGCCCTAATGGATCAGGGGGTTGCCACAGTCTTCAAGAAGAAACCGAAGATAGCTCCTGTGGGATCGGCCAGTGATCTCAACCAAATGCAAATGGGCAAGATCGACCCGAGACGCAACTCGGTTATGTTCACTAGAGCAGAAGGACAGAAATGTCTCTTTGCTTTAGCTGACAAACACCTTTACACCACTGCTTGTCTGGAGCATGTGTTATCAATCATCAAAAGGTGTAAAGAGAATTCGGCTGATGATGTCAAGTACTTCAACGACATGATTCAGTGGTACATCAGGTTTAGACAGACAATCCTCTCGCTCACCAAATGTCTGTTTAACACCGTGAAGAAGAAGGTACCTGATTCAGCTGCTGGCCCAAGTAACAAGTGAAGATCTCGCTCCAATTAACGCAAAGGGGGAGATTGTTGGGCTGAAGATTTTGTCGAAGATTGCGTCAATTGGGCTCGGCAGTTTATTTATTTATTTTGTATTCCGGTTTGGGCCTGTCGAACCGAGAGCCCTTTATGTTTATTATATAAGTATATGCTTGCATGCATATTAGGTTAATGATTTAGAACGATTGATCTAGAGCATAACGATAGTATTTCCAGATTTCTTTAATCGTTTTGTAACCTACCAATCCTCTACAGTGGATGTTCTTAATCGAGCTCTTCTGAGGATTTTGTTTTAATCATTCGACACGATTGATTCAGTCTTGCCTTATATTTATTTTCGTGTTCTTACTGTTCTTATAATTAATTACATTTTTAAGATCTAATCGATCTTCTAAGATTAAAGTTTTAATCTCATCAATTGGTATCAGAGCGGGAGGCTGTGTAATCGATACACATCTTTTCTGTGAAAAGGTTTTATTAGGGTTTTTCCGCAATTACTGATATTTATTGAGTCGTCATCTCATTATTGACGTATCTTGATATTTATTGTTTTGCCCTAATCTGATTTATTACAAGTCTGATCTTTTAACAGGTTTTTTCGATCATAATGGACGAATCACAATCAAATCCTATCAATATTTCCAACAGCATCGGTTCGACGACAAAGATTGCAATCCTATATACCCATGACTATGAAGTCTGGGCGCATCACTTCGAAGACTACGTGATAGGATCTGAGGATAATGGATACCTCATATGGGAAGCTATCATCAATGGACCTTTTTCTCATTCTGCAACGTCCAGGATTATCAAAACTCAAAAGGAGTACAATGATCTGCTGAAGGATGTTAAAGATATTGCACAAGATGAAAAGGATAAATTTCAGTGCAATATCAAGGCGTTAAGATTGATTAGATTTGCCCTTCAATCCGACACCTTCAGGTTGGTCAGCTCATGCATGACAGCAAAGGAAGTTTGGGATAGACTTCGCGAACTGTACTCTACAGACGAGGATCTTGAACATTCTATCCAAACCTTGCTCTTATCGGAGTTTGGAGAATTCAGGCAAGGAGCCGAAGAGACGGTGACCCAGACGTTCGATTGCTTCAATCATCTTCTCAGCAGGATGATCAAGCATGACATCGAAAGGAAGCTTATCGAGCAGAAGGTTACATTCTTAAATGGTCTAAGGTCTGAATGGAGAGCAGTGGTGTCTACAGTCAAAGCCCACGAGCAGTTTAAATCATATTCTTTGGCAAAACTGGTGGGTATTCTCAAGTCCCAGGAGAAGATTGTACTGCAGGAGAAGAACGTTGTTTCAACCCTTGGTTCGCTGGCCCTCCTGTCAAAAAGTAAAGCCGCAATGGAGGATGAAGACCTTAACTTGGAGGAGTATGACCTCACGTCTGAGGATTATGCTATGATGGTGTCTAACCCCAAGAGGTTCATAAAGAAGAGATTCCCCAGCAATAAAAACCGAAACTGGCAGGGGAGTTATAGTTCAGAAACAGTTAACAATGAACCGAAGGTTGAAGAGCCCAAGAAGGAACCGAAGGCTGATGGTGATTCTGGAGTAAGCTGTTACTACTGTGGTGGGAAAAACCACTATGCTAAAGATTGTGTCCTTAAGAAGATGGCTGAAAAGGATGATGAAAAGGATGAGGAAGCTGTGCTGCAGAAAAGGCTCGATGAGATGAGAAAGAAGAAGTCTACCGCTAACCCTTCTATGAATGCTCTTATTGTGCAGGGTTCGGTTGGTGATGACGAGTTCGGTAGAGTGGAAGTTTGGTCTACTGACTCAGAAGACGATGAAGTGAGGAAGCCTACTCATGGAAAGGCTTATGTGGCAAAGGAGGAGAGCAGTGGAGGAAGATGCTTCATGGTGTCTGATGTATCTCAGATGAGGGGATACAACACCGATAGTGGAAGCAATGAACCGAAGGTGCAGGAGGACATGTGCTTTACAGCCAAACCACTCAGCCAGCAGTTCAATGAGCTTGATGAACTGATAAAGAAGGTACAATCGGTCTTTGTTTCATTTAAAGTACCACAATCCTCATATGAGAAAGAACTAAAAAATGTTAATACAAGAATTTCTCATCTAGATAGTAGCTTAACTCAAACTCGAGCCACCAATTCTAACCTAACTGATCAATTAAGTAGGGTGTCATCGAAGAGTGAGGAGCAGCGCATGTGGATCGAATTGAAGGAGTCTGAATTAGTTAAAATTAAAGACGAAAACATTTACTTACAAAGAGACAATTTAAAATTGTTAAAACAGCGGAATGTTTTTTGTTTAATTGCAAAACGTCTTTATTGTAATATTACTCAACTTCACTTAGACTGTGAAATAGGCCAAAAGATCCATCGCATGATTTTGCCCTTCCTGGAGTTTAAGGAGGATGAAATTGATGCCGAAGCTTATAACTGTGAGAGTGTGATATCATCTGACGATATCAATCCGACCTACATGTATGGACTGGACAAAATTGAATCTTTCATTAAATCCAAGGACCACAAGGACATGCTTAAAAACCTTTTGGATGAAAATGATAGACTTAAACTGAGAACCGAAACCATACAAAAATTTGACTATTTAAACGCCAATGTAAGCTCAGAAAACAAAATTGATGTTGAAAATGCATCTGAGCTTAACGAGGACGACAACATGAGTGAAATTTCTATAGAGGACACGGTTGACTGCTCAGAATTCGTAAAAAGCGAACCTGAAAACCACAAGAATCTAATTTCTAAAAATTCAGTGGAGTTCGCTCGATTGTCCCAACAAAAGTCCCCGATCTTAGTAGAGAAAGCGGTTGTATATCAAAAGGTCCAGACCACTCCAAATCAAGTGTACAAGGTCACTGGATTAACCGAACATCAGACCGCTGAACTCACAGCTATTGTAAACGAAGACAATGTTGATGGATGTGATGAGTTCTTCTGGTCAGCTCCAATCGATAATGCAGATGAAACGGTGGGCTTATCAGAAAGAACCTCTTGGATAATTAAAGGTAGATACATACCTGAACCCTTTAATAAGCCAGATAATTTCGATGAGCCTAGTACCAGCGGTACAAAAGATATTCCTCAGGAGAATGAAAGTTCGGCAACCGAAGACGTTTCCTCTACTTCCTCAGTGCAAAATGAAACTCCTACAGTTCAAAATGAACCAGCCAAGGAGAAACCGAAAATGAAGGCTAATGTTCATCATCAACCGAAGCAGATGAGGAATAAGAAACGAGAAAGGAACCAAAGATACAGGAAGAATCTCTCTGAAAGGAGACAATTCTGGCAATCCCAGAATGCATACTTCTCACATCAAGACAAAAATCTGAAGTATGAAAACAATCCTGTCGGAAAACCTGAGAGTCACAACAACCGAAAGCCAAGGTTCGGTTCACAAGAAAATGCCAACCGAAAGCAAAGGTTCGGTTCTGAGAATGACTTCAACCGAAAGCAAAGGTTCGGTTCAGAGAACGATTCCAACCGAAAGCAAAGGTTCGATCCTGAAGTCAAAAGAGATCAAAACTCTAAGGTCAGTCCCTCCAATGATCAAAAGCAAAAGGGTCACTTAGAATCTCCGGCCAAGAAGTCTTCTCAATCTAACCCCACTCCTTCTCATTCATCCACTTCTTCTAATTCTTCCAATTCATCTCCATCTAGCTCTAAAGCTCGTTCTGTTCGTTCTCAAAAATCTAATTCATCGTCTAAACAAAAGGGCAAACAGAAGGTCTCTTCATCCACACCAGAGTCTAAACCGAACGCACCCAATCCTAATAAAATAAAAGTCTTTACCATTAAAAAGAAAAATGAAACAACACTTATAAAACAAACATATCTTGTTGACATCTCTCTTACTGTTCCTGTTCCCATGAAAAGCTCACGTGGACCTAAGAAACTTTGGGTTCCTAAATCTGCTTAATTTTTGCAGGTTATGAGTGACGAGCAGTTCGACGAAGAATGGTACATCGATAGTGGCTGCTCACGTCACATGACAGGGAGGAAAGAGGAGCTCAGGGAATATAGGTCTCTTGCAAATGGTGGCAATGTCAAGTTTGGAAATAATTCTTTCGGCACCATAAAGGGATACGGGATGATAACAAATGGTGACTTTACTATAAGGAAGGTGGCTTATGTGGAAGGACTCCAACACAACCTCATCAGTGTATCTCAGCTTGTTGGAGGTACAGGTCTCAAAGTCTCATTCGATGATGAAGGTTCTGAAATTATTGAGAAAAAGACAAAGAAGGTAATTCTCAAGTCAGAGCGAAAGGGTGAAATGTTTCCTCTAAACCTGAAACCCATCAAAGGAAACCCAGCTATATGCCTGTTATCAAAAGCTCAATCTGACGAAAGCTGGTTGTGGCACCGAAGACTCTCGCATCTCAACTTTAAAGATATCAACCGACTTGTCACTGGAGGTCATGTTAGGGGTCTTCCATTGCTCAAGTTCGACAGAGATCATTTGTGTGCTGCATGCGAAATGGGGAAGCAGAGTCGTCAAAGTCACCCATCTGTAATCAACACAAAAGTTGTTGAACCACTCGAATTACTTCATATCAATTTGTGTGGTCCTTCATCTATCGAAAGCATCGGTGGTAGCAAGTATATTCTTGTTATTGTTGATGACTTTTCACGATTTACATGGGTGTTCTTTCTAAAGCTCAAATCTGAAGCAACTCATAAGCTGAAAGTGTTCATCAAGCAGATTGAAGTACAGCTCAAGAAGGTCGTTCGCAACATCAGAAGCGACAATGGTCTGGAATTCAAGAACAGGGAGTTTGAAGAATTTCTTGCAGAAAAGGGAATAAGTCACAACTTCTCAGCTCCCTACACACCACAACAGAACGGAATTGTCGAAAGACGAAACCGATCTTTGTGTGAAGCTGCCCGAACTATGCTAAGTTTCGCTTCCTTACCTCTTTATTTTTGGGCTGATGCTATTTCTGCTGCTTGTTTTACACAGAACAGGTCTTATCTTAACAAACGATTCCCGCTCACACCATACGAGATTCTCAATAACAGAAAGCCTAACGTGAAATTTGTCCACGTGTTCGGCTCACGGTGTTTCATCTTCAACTCTAAAGAACACCGCAACAAGTTCGACGTCAAAGCAGATGAGGGAATCTTTCTGGGATACTCTCTCACATCCAAGGCATACAGAGTCCTAAACAAGCGTTCGAGAAAAATTGAAGAGACATATTACGTGACCTTTGACGATGGCTATGTTAAAAAGTTACAAGAAGACACCGCTGGGGAAATCTTTCCTCAAACTGGGCAAGTCACAGTCTCGATCGCTAATTTATACGATAAATTTCTGGAGCTCTTTGACGAACCAGAGAAAGCTTCTCTCTCAGAAGCCGGTGCAGCAGACAACAAGGTCGACCACATGAAGCAAATTGTCGAAGAAGCTGCCAGGAGAATGAATGAAGGAGGATCGACTACTGATGACCCTCCATCCAACAATGCTTCAGTCGAGGGGGAGCCAAGCTCAAATGTCGAGGGGGAGCCAAGCTCTAAAAGTGCAACCGAAAGTGCTTCTCTAACCGAAAGTGCTTCTCTAACCGAAAGTGCTTCTCCAACCGAAGGTGTATCAATGCCTGCCAGGCCAGCATCACAAGAAACTCCTGAACCTCAAGTTTCTCAAAGCCCATCAATCGAGGGGGAGCATGATGATATGACGCTTGACTACGATAGCCAATCTGAGCCAGAAGAAATGATCAATGCTGAACTAGACCCAACCTTTGATCCAAATTACCCTCCTCTTACCAAATGGACCAGAGATCATCCTATCTCTCAAGTAGTTGGTGATGTCTCTGAAAAGGTTCTGACCCGATCACAACTGAAGGCAAAACAGACATCCTTATTTTCAAAGGTTGAGTTTTGTATGTTTAACTCATTCATATCAAAAGTTGAACCGAAGACAGTTAACACTGCCCTCGATCACTCTGATTGGGTTCAAGCAATGCAAGACGAACTGAACGAATTTGAAAGGAACAAAGTCTGGCGCCTCATTCCAACTCCTCCAGATGCTTCGGTTGTTGGTCTCAAATGGGTTTTTAGGAACAAAATGTACAAGGAAGGGAATGTAATAAGGAACAAGGCTCGTCTGGTAGTAAAGGGATATTGTCAGGAGGAAGGGATTGATTATGAAGAGACTTTTGCTCCAGTAGCTAGGCTAGAATCTGTTAGAATATTTCTGGCTTATGCTGCTCACAAAAACATTGAAGTTTTCCAAATGGACGTCAAATGTGCATTTCTTAATGGAGAACTTGAAGAAACCGTGTATGTGGAGCAACCTCCTGGATTCGTGAACGGAAAATATCCAAATCATTGCTACATTCTGGATAAAGCTGTGTATGGCTTTAAACAAGCTCCGAGAGCCTGGTATGAAACGCTAACAAAATTTTTAAAGATGTCTAAATTCAAACAAGGTTCGGTTGACCCAACCTTCTTTCGCAAAAAGGAAGGTAACCACCTTATGATAGTTCAAATTTATGTCGATGACACTATCTTTGGCTCTACGAATCCCAGCTTAACAACTGAATTCAGAAAGTTAATGGAGACTAAATTTGAAATGAGCTCAATGGGTCCTATTAACTTTTTCCTTGGTTTAAATATTAGACAGGGACCCGAAGGCATCTTTATCAATCAGGAAGCTTATACGAAGACTCTCCTAGCAAAGTTTGGTATGATGGGAGACTCCAAAGTCAAAGTCCCAATGGCATTCGGCACCAAGCTAACTCCATCCCTAGACAAACCGGCTGTCGATATCACGCTCTATCGTCAAATGATAGGCTCACTAATGTATCTTACTGCTAGCAGGCCTGACATCATGTTTTCCGTGTGTTATTGTGCTCGATTTCAGGCAAACCCACGCGAACCTCACATGCTTGCAGTGAAGAACATCTTACGCTATCTGAAGCGAACTGCCTCCTTAGGTCTATGGTATCCTTCCAACTCAGGCTTCTTCGTTCAAGCTTATTCGGATGCTGACCTTGGAGGATGTGGACTCGACAGAAAAAGCACAACTGGTGGCTGTCAATTCCTTGACGGGAAGTTGGTCAGCTGGCAATCCAAGAAACAAACGTGTGTGTCGTTGTCTACTGCCGAAGCGGAATACATTGCCGCTGCATCCTGCACATCCCAAGTGATTTGGATCCAGAGTCAACTTCGAGACTATGGACTCAATATGAAGAAGATCCCACTATATTGTGACTCTGAAAGTGCAATTAGGATCTGTCATAACCCAGTGCAACACTCTAAAACCAAACACATAGCACTGAGGTATCACTTCATCAAAGATCACGTGGAAGATGGAAACGTCGAAGTTCATTTCGTAAGAACCACTGATCAACTGGCTGACGTCTTTACCAAAGCTCTTCCTGAAGCATCATTCAACAGAATACTGCAAGGGCTAGGTATGATGGAATCAGAGTCAGTACCTCACACTATCTCTCAGCCTCAAACGTAAGAAGCGAAACTAACCAAACGTTCGGGTTCGGTTAAACCATCTGACTCGCTCATCACTTCAAAGGTAGTGCTTCTTGGTTGTATATTACTTGTACAAAAATTGTTTTTCTTCATATTGAAAGTATTTTCCAATTGCATGTCTAAATTCCTTGGTTTCTTAAAATTTTCCAAAACCGAAACCAACCGAAGGTTCAGGTTCGGTTTTTCAAAATTTTCTTGAACCGAAACCAACCGAACGCTCGGGTTCGGTTTTTCAAAATTTTCTTGAACTGAAACCAACCGAACGCTCGGGTTCGGTTTTTCAAACTTTTTCCAACCAACATCAACCGAACGTTCGGGTTCGGTTTTCAAAGTTTTTTTTCCTCATTTTTTTTACTTAATTTTTTTTTATATATATAAATCTCAAAAACTCCAAAAATATTTTTTTTATTATTTATTTGTTCGTTCGTTTATGGGGATATAAATGATGGCTTAATTAAGTGTCCCTAGAAGCATGCTGCTGTATGTGTCCCAAGCCTCATAAGATATTGAATAATAGCCTTCATGACCTGGTCTACACAAACCTTGTCTTCCCAATAAGGCTAACACATTTATTTTAATCGTGAGCTACCTCACTCTCTTCTCACATGAGATAAGAGTTTTCTGCTTGGTCCTTTTTTTCGCAGCAGAGGTACTTTATCTTCTTACACCATCTCCATTATATTTCTCCATTACATTCGTTTCCTCAACGTAACCCTTGAGACTCTCAGAAATTACCACTGAGGTTTATGGTTACACAACATCTGTGTTTATGATCTTAGTTTCGTGCCACTACGAGCTGAGTGAAACCCAAAATTCAACACCAAATCTGAATTGACAGTGAACAATTAATTTGCTCAAGTTTTCACCAAAGAATTGATGAATGTACCTTCATGAAATCTCAAATTTTATTTTGCGTGATTCCTATGAAATTGTTAAACACCATAACATTTCTTCCCTTGGGATCCAATTTTAATTTTTTTTATCTGAGATTTTATACTTTTCCAAGCCAATCTAAAATAAATTCCTACCTACTTGTTCAACAGGCTACACCGGTCTCACAAGTACTTTGTTCACTTTCTTTCTTATTTCAAGATTAGAATTGCTGAATCAAAGCAAAAGCCACCCTTATTTAGCCTAATTAAAAGAAGCCTTTCAACATTTATTAATAAGTGTTTGATCGTAATTCAACGGGAATCCACACAAACACTTTAAGGTCTCTCTTGACCTTGAAGGAAGAGATTCGTGCCCGGGATCATTAGTTTCGTGTCATTATTGACATCACAGAATATCCTTAAAAGAGTTGCTTTATTTCTTTTCCTTTTACACTCTTTGCACGAAAATCTTTGATTTTTCAAAACTCCGTTACTAATTATTACAGGCTGCATTATTACTATGGTGGTTAATTGTGAAGCTGTGGTCAAAAATAATCCACGTGGGTATTCAATTCAAAAGATGCCATTTAAAAAGATAAGACGAAAGGTTGCTGACGCGGCGGGAGTTAAACGGATTGAAATTCAAACGACGGTAAAAAAGGGGGCGCGTGTGAATTTGAAACGCCCATACTTTTACTGACATTATGGACGCGTGTGCGAAATCCAAGCGACATCCCTCTGGCATTTAAAGGCGCGTGAGGATTTGAACCGATTTTCTTCTGAAACGGCGCTTGTTGGGTGGCGTGATCCTAGGAATCTGACACTCTCTCTCCTACGTGATCATCGCATAGAAGATATGAAACGATTTTTCTCTCTCCATTCCCTCACTATAAAAGGCAGTCTAAACTCTCATTTACCTTTTTACTGCTTCCGGATTTTCTAGAGAGCAAAAACTCACAAAAGCTTCACTGTTCATCTTCTTCTTCTACTACCTTCAACAATGGCAGAATCCTCTTCCGTCCATGCTACATCACAAATCCTTCCTATCCGTCCGCAACAATGCCTGGTGATCGATCTCAACCCTCTGGCGTACGACTCCTACATGTCGCCGATCATCGAGTGCCTGAAGTACTCCCAAATCGCTACGGCTCTCTCCAGAATCGAGTCTGTGCCCATGGTGGCCCTATCGCAGGTTTATGCGACTGCTTATTACGACAAAGCGGTTGACCGGGTGTTCTTCGAGATTGCTGAACACAAGACATCAGTTTCTCGACAACGTTTCTGCACAATGCTAGGGTTGGCTGTTGACCCATCGAGAATAAACCCGGAGACGATTCCGGTTGGGTATCTGTATAACATGTTTTACAACATGGGGTACACAGAGGTTCTCACCTCCGTCGCAAAATTCAAGAAGTCCTGCTTACCGCCGCAGTGGAACGGCATGTTCACGGTCCTCTTCAAGGGCTTGTCGGAACGGAGCTCAGGATCCGACGGGGCTAGTCGACTTTTCTTGTCGATCATGTATGCAGTCTACAACGGGGTTAATTTGGATTTTGGGATGGTCCTCTGGCAACAACTCATCCAGAGCCTTTCTTCATCATCACGACACTCTGAGGTGTCGCTGGCCCGATTCTGGATTTTAATCACAAAGTGTGCGATGGACAAGTTTGACATTCCCACTGCTACAGGTGCATCGATGTCTTCTATCGGTACATTCCATACCAAGAAGATCATCGTCTCGGATGCATCTAAATTCTCATTCATTGGATCTATTCCGGAGACAATGTATGGAGACGTCCCCTCTGACAGCAGACTAATCCGGACGATCAAGGAATTCAGGGCTACTGGTCCTAGGGAACTTACACCGGAAATGCTTAAGTCAATCCATGATGCTGACAAACCGGTTCCCAGGGGCAAAAAGGCGGACAAAGGGAAGCAAGCGGCCAAAGCTCCAAAAGGTCCTTCTCCCAAGAAGAGGAAACAGCCTAAAGCTGCACAGTCCCCACAACCGAAGAGGAGGAAGACTCAACCGAAGCGAAAGCTTGTTATCCCCTCTTCTCCGAGTGAATCAGAAAATGAGAGTTCGGATTCGGACGGCTCTCAAGGAGGCGAAACCCCTCAACGAGGCAACACACCACCTCGCTCACCTACCCCAGATATGGAAATCCACAATTCACCCATTCATTCACCTCCTCCAACCATTCCTACTTCCATTCCGACCATAATCCCCACTACCACTATTCCTCCAACATCTTTCCCTATACCACCACCCATTTTCACAACTGCAACCGAAACACCACCAGTAACCGAAAACCCACCTGTAACCGAACCACCTCAAACCGAAACCCAGCATACAACCGAACCTACCCATACTCAACCACCACCCGAAACTAACCCCACACCTACTGAACCTGAACCTACCAAAACAACCACACCCCCAGCTTCTCCACCTCCACAATCTCCAGATAATGTTTCTGATGGAGATAACTCGTTTCTTGGTGGTGACAACATGAACTTTGATTCGGTCTACTATAGTCCGTTTCAAGTTCAAAGCGATGAAGAGGATGATGCTCCAGTGACAAAGAAGCATCTTAAGGAGCTCAACGAGAAGGTTGACCTACTTCTCGCCTCATCTTCCAACCAACAGTCCTCTCTTTCTGAAGCTGCACTTCAGAAGATTGTTGATGCCTTCTCCAGGGCTCAACATGATTCGGTAGCCTCAGCCACTGCTGCTATAAACGCCTCAACCAAAGCCTGTGAGGCAGCGACCGAAAAAGTCGATAAACTATTCTCCGACGCTTCTATCCTGTTGAAGTCCCTACAGGAAAGCGCCGACGCCACAAAGACGACTTTGGAACCGATTGTTCAGCAATTGGCAAAGTTTGTCTCTACGGAGTTGACCTCGTTCGCAACACTTCGCCAATCTCTGAGCGACGACAACTCGGCCCTTCGTGCCTCCATCGATGAGTGCCTCGCTAAGCTTCAGGAGGATCTCGCAGCTGAAAATTCACTGATGGACGTTCTGGCGAGCAAAACAACCGCCCTCAAGATCAAGAGCACGCAGCTTTCAAACTCACAACAACAACTTGAAGCTCTTCGATCCGAAAGGGAGGTTATCAAGACTTGTGTTTCGGATGTACACGCTGCTTTATCAAACATCCTGGAAGCACACGATCCAATTCTCAACCATTTGGTGAGGCGAACCCTTGCTGAAAAGCTTTCTCCTGCCATGGACCTTCTCAGCAAAATAGAAGGCTTACCTAGTTTCGTGTCCATTCCGAAACAAGGGGGAGAAGAGAAGAAGACCAGATCGAAACCACCTCCATCCTCCAAAGCTACTCACACAACCGAACCACCTCCGACTGGTCAAGCTTCGGGTTCGGGTGTGAAGGACAAAGGGAAAAATTTAGCTGAGGATGAAGATGAAGATGAAGATGATGAAACCATTGCTGACATGTTGAAACGAAAGAACAGTCGCAATGTGGATGACGATGTTAATCGTGTGGCGCGAGAGGCTGAAGAAGCCGAACGCAAGCAGAAGGAAGCCCACGATCTCCTCGAGAGCAGGAAGACTCTCTTCCCTGCCTGGACTCGGGAGCATTTGATCAAAGAGGCCATAGATACTCCCAGCATCTTATGGCTCGAGCCGGTTATTTCGTTCGACTGCTACAACTCTGTCGACTCGCAGTTCGACATGCTGCTGACTCGAAAGGCGTTTACCTTCCACACCTTCTCAAATATCTTTGAAGTCCCTCATCCAAATGATGAACTTGATAGGGAACTCATCGACTTCTATCTGAAGGCTGCTCGTCCTCAATATCTAACTTGGAGCGCCCAGAAGATAGTGAACGTTCGGGTACTGAAGCCTTACACCGAAGGGAGGTTTATAAACGTTCGGTTCAAGGTGATCCGGGGATCTGCGAAAACTGCACATCATATCTCCTTGGCGGATCTACCAAACTTAAATCCTCATGATTGGATCGTACTGCATAATATCCTTTTGACAAATGAAGCCGAATATGGTCCCATTATAGACCATATCAAAAGGATGTTAGTCTGCTACATCATGGAGGTTGCCCTAATGGATCAGGAGGTTGCCACAGTCTTCAAGAAGAAACCGAAGATAGCTCCTGTGGGATCGGCCAGTGATCTCAACCAAATGCAAATGGGCAAGATCGACCCGAGACGCAACTCGGTTATGTTCACTAGAGCCGAAGGACAGAAATGTCTCTTTGCTTTAGCTGACAAACACCTTTACACCACTGCTTGTCTGGAGCATGTGTTATCAATCATCAAAAGGTGTAAAGAGAATTCGGCTGATGATGTCAAGTACTTCAACGACATGATTCAGTGGTACATCAGGTTTAGACAGACAATCCTCTCGCTCACCAAATGTCTGTTTAACACCGTGAAGAAGAAGGTACCTGCTTCAGCTGCTGGCCCAAGTAACAAGTGAAGATCTCGCTCCAATTAACGCAAAGGGGGAGATTGTTGGGCTGAAGATTTTGTCGAAGATTGTGTCAATTGGGCTCGGCAGTTTATTTATTTATTTTGTATTCCGGTTTGGGCCTGTCCAACCGAGAGCCCTTTATGTTTATTATATAAGTATATGCTTGCATGCATATTAGGTTAATGATTTAGAACGATTGATCTAGAGCATAACAATAGTATTTCCAGATTTCTTTAATCGTTTTGTAACCTACCAATCCTCTACAGTTGATGTTCTTAATCGAGCTCTTCTGAGGATTTTGTTTTAATCATTCGACACGATTGATTCAGTCTTGCCTTATATTTATTTTCGTGTTCTTGCTGTTCTTATAATTAATTACCTGTTTAAGATCTAATCGATCTTCTAAGATTAAAGTTTTAATCTCATCAAAGGTAATATCTTAAGCCCATTATTATGTTAATATGATTACTTGTATGCCAGAATTAGGGTTTATAGTCTTGGATAACTTGCATGTACAATAGAGAAACCTAGATCCAAGCATTAGGGTTTGAATGAGGACATAGGATGTTCTTAAGACTAAAACCCATCAGTGGTATCAGAGCCTAGATTGGTTTCTATTGTATTGATGCCTTGTATGTTGAAAAAATTCGTTTTTTGTGGTTCTGCTTGCTGAAATCGCCGATTCCATAGATGAACTCGCCAAGTTCATGCTAACTCGACGAGTCCATGCCTGACTCGACGAGTCGGCTGGTCAGAATGAGCGAAAACCAGGATTTCTTGCTGTTTTTGCTTGAGGATACTTGCCTTATCATATTAGATCAATATAAATCCGATTTTTTGATATATATGACTATATTCTTGATCTAATTGAAGATATTTATCAATTAATAAAATATTTGTTTCCTTACGTGATAATTGATTAATTATTTTGATTAAATTGGTAAATTGTTTTGCAAGAAATCATTAAATAAATCATGGATAATTATGTGATTAATTGCTAATTAAGATTATTTGTTATTTGATCATTGTGTTATGAAAAGTTTCACATTTTCCCGTTTAGGTTTTATAGTTTAAATTTGACCTCAAAAGTTTTGTTGTTTTGAAATTTAAATAGTTGAAACCCTAATGTTTTGAAAAAAAGTTTCAAAACTTGCCCTCAAGTTTTGGAATTTAAATTTTGATTAATTTTTTAGTTTTGATGTATATTTAAATTCTAAACCCTAATGTTTTGAAATGTTTCAAAACTTGCCCTCAAGTTTTGGAATTTAAAAGTTGATTAAAAGTTTAATTAGGAATGTTAAATTCTAAAACCCTAGTATTGTTTTGAAAAAGTTCAAATCACACCCTTATGGTTTTATTAATTAGTTAAGGTGTATAATTAAAAGAGGTTTAATAAATCCATAAAAGTTTTGGTTTACAATTTAATTGAATTAAAGGTATAATTATTAAATTTGACCACCTAGTATTTTAAAAGTGTAAAATATACCCTATACTATATATAACATTAAAAGTCTAACATTATATATATATGTATGAGTAAAAGTCAATCTTACCGTTAGTAGGCCTCATTCACGAAGCTGGCCTATAAGGGGTGTTTAAGGAAATTGCCTATAAAATGGCGATTGAATGGGTATCCACTCTTACCCACCGCACTCTTAACTAGTGGAGGGTCATTAGCCGAACGAGTAGGATAGGACGAAACCTTCCATTATAATTATAATGAATTACTAAAGTAACTAAATATTTTTTTAAATTCCCAATCTTAGTTACTTAGGCAAAAGTTAATTGATGCAATTCCATGAAATTACACTTTGTGCCCTCGCGAAGACGTTTGTGGAGCATGTGTGGTTTACCGGCACACTAAATGGTTCTAAGCAAAGGTAACAAAGGGTGACTCAATGTTTGTCATAATTCGGTGGAGCGTGTGTGGTTTACCGGCACATCGAATAGGTGACTGTAACATGTGGGGGCACCATGTAGTTTGCATGGTTATTCACACCCGCTTTGTGATCCTCGGCATCCCAGTCACAAACAAGAGGGGCATATCAAAATTTAAACATGCCATTGAAATGTTCAATTAATCTCATAGGATCTAGGAGTTTTCATAGATTTAAAACTTAATTTTTTTTTTCGTTTTTCATGGTGGAAATTAGTGAATCGTCATTCACTTACCTTCAAATGTTCTGCAATTTGGGTTACGGCATCCCTCTCCCGAGTTGTAGAATATTGTGTTGGGTCCTAGCCTTAGTATCTCATTTGGGTGATTTACTAAGGATTCAATCAATCAACTAACTTGAATTTGTTTCTCCCGTTTTGTAGATGCCTAAGTTCGACAACTATGGTCTTCCCAAATCCCGTGGAACAAGCATTCCACATGAGGATGGTATTCCATGATTCGATCGAGGAACAAGAAATCATGCTTCACTTCCTCCACCTCCTCCAATTGTTCTCCCTAACCCACAAGATCAAAGAATTGAAAGGTTCAATATCACTAAAGCCCTATTGGAAAAGAAACATGATGATGGTAAATCCGTGTGTGCCCACATTCTAGGAATGAAATCACACATTGATAGGTTGATAATGTTGGGTGTGTCATTCCCGGATGAGTTGGCTGTGAACTGGGTTTTGCAGTCACTTCCTGAATCATATAATGAGTTCAAAAGAAAGTATTATATGATGGATCATGACGACAACCTCATTGACCTAACTTACATGCTCATTGCCACTGAATCAGAAATGATTTGGCGAAGAAATGGAGCGTATTTGTTGGGAAAGTCAACCGACCATGCTTCCGAGGACGGTCTAGGAGAACCGACCTGCGTTTGCTGCCAAAAGAAAGGGTGTTGGATACAAGTCTGCCCAAAGAGCCTGAAGATTCCAGAAGATGGGAGAGTCAAAGAGTATGGTTGTGCTTCAGGTAAAATCCACTATCTAACTCCGTTAAGTTCCTATTCATTGATTCTTAATACATGATGGGATAAGATTGCATTTGAATGTTTTGCAGGATCGGTGAAAAGAAAGGAAGCTTGGTGAAAGAGCAAGATGAATCTAATCACAAGAAATGGATATTGATCGCATGGACTTGAAGATTAGATTTTGAGCTTAGATAGTTATGATAGAGTTGTTAGAAATTTTCTTTTTGAAATACACAGTTTTCAATGGATTTTGCATTGTAAGGACAAATGTTTTCCGCTGCTTTTATAAATAAAATAAATTTTGGTTTGACTTATTTATTTATTTGTTTACTTCCTTGCAATGAAATCGTTATGAAAATTGATGTTTGCATATTTCTACAACAAATGGATATGATTCTTAACTATGATATTACCGAATAGGGAGAGTTTCTCATCGCCCAAGTTTCAATTGGACAGAAACATGGAATCATGAAACTTGGTTGCACGATGAATGAGAAATTTCATATTTGGAAATTAGACTAATTCATTGACAAAGTGTCAAGTGAAGGACTAGGAGATATGAGAACACAAAGTTGCGTGCTGATCAAGTCCGCCATAAGAGTAACAATGATATTTGTCATGATTTACTAAAGGTTTAGTAAATATGATTATACTTACAAGATTAAGTGTAATTATGAATTGATTGAAAAAGTTTAAATCAATAGCAGAACGAATAAGAAGAATCAAGTAGGCAGAAAGATAAAAGTTTCTCCATTCTAAGAAGAAGGGAGAGTACCTTTTATGCTTTATGATAGGTCTTAATGATTAAGAACCATATCTCAATTGATCCTCTAAGTGATTAAGAACCATATCTCAATGAATAAGAAGAATCAAGTAGGCAGAAAGATAAAAGTTTCTCCATTCTAAGAAGAAGGGAGAGTACCTTTTATGCTTTATGATAGGTCTTAATGATTAAGAACCATATCTCAATTGATCCTCTAAGTGAGTCTTAGTACAATTGTATGTTTAAGAAGAGGAATCAAGGATTGAAGAAATGGTTAAATCAAGAAGTCAATCATACTTCGTTCCAATAACAAGTCTTAAAGTTAAGATTGTGACAATGAGTGACAAGTATTAAGAAGGTTTATAACATTCATCAAATGTAGAATATGGAAAAAGGTTTTCTTGTTCTCGCACATTTGAAATTGGTAAGCTGTGATGTCTTGGATAAGACAAAGACCAACTAGGACCAATTTATGAAATGTTTTGATAAAAACTACGCTAACTCTTGAATATTTGTTTGTCAAGAAATGTTTATTGACAAGAGAATCTTATATGTCAAGAAGTCAGTGGGAGTCTTAATGGTCTTGAAAAGTTTCAAGAACAAATCAAAATAGACCTTATCGATCATCACTAGCACACGAGTTGAGGTTTACAACCTATCGTGTTGACATTATTTTGTTTCTGTGTTGTTCCAATTGAGTTAATTATGCGTGTGAGTCCTATGAGTTCTCATTTGAACGCATAAAAGGCAGGTACCTTGATCAATGAAAAGTACATTGATAGGAAAGGTGAGCTGCTTAACTACTTGGAAGACATGGTGGGAAGCTGTGCTACCATAAGGCAAGAAATCGAGATTAAGAAAGTTCGATCCATATGAGTTTTAATTTGTCGTAAACTTTGGTTTTGACAAATTCACATGGATAGGAACAAATACACGGTTTAAATCTAAGTGTCATAAGATTTCCTCCTTCATGAAAATGATTGTGAGGAAATACTTTCACTAAGAGAGATTTTAAGAAGATAGTGATTGTAAAATTGCATTCTCAAATTCGATTATGGTTACGGTATCCCTTTCCATAATTTGAATTGTGAGGTTTGGCAATTGTTTAGACACACATATGAACCATCTAAGGCAAAGGTGTATAAGTTCAAGAAGCCTTGATAAAAGATTATCAAAGCACTAAGTATTAGAAACAAGGACTTAAGAAATTCAATAGGTATTAATTTTCTGAAAGTTAAGTTGTTTCTGAATACATGTCAAAGCTAGTGGGAGCATAAGTATTATGTTTATAATAATCATCATGATAGTGGGAGCATAAATGTTATGATTGTATGATTATTAAGGCTCGTATTGCAAGTTGGCAATATTAATTATAGAAAACAAGAGTTATACCTTGCAAGGTCGTAAGGGTTGTAAAGTTGTTTTGCTATAATTAAGGGAGAGAATATTATGCTTCATTTCAAATCTAAAGGCTTAGGTTGTGGAATGTTAATAAATTTAGTCAAAGGTACATAGTGTGTTCTTAAAATTTCGATTATGATTACGGCATTCCTCTTCATAATTCGAATTTCGAGAACATAGCAAATAAAATATTATGGCAGAAGATTGATAAAGTATCAAATCTTTATGTAAGACATTATGCATCGTGTCCCATACGCTTCGGGTATAGGATTGATTGCAAATGTTTGGATATTTGACAATTCTAAATTTTTCCAAATGTCTAGCGCATTTAGAGGGAAAAAAGGACAAGAATCGGTTTTGACTAAAATAATTAAACAACTATCAAAGGACAATCCAAAGTTCGCCGAGGATTGGTCGCTTGTGAGTAGTTGGAAGCATGGTATTGGAAAATATGGAAATGTTTCCATATTGGATGGACCATATCGACATTATTATGAATAGATAAGATTCTATTAAGAATGAGTTGTCATATGGAAAATATGGAAATGTGTCCATATTGGGAATTGTATATTGGAAATCTATATCTAGATTAGAAACTTTTATGCAAAAGGATGTTCAAAGGAATGTACTTTGAGTGAGAGACATCATATCTAAGGAATTGTATTGTAACAATTTCTGATAGAGAACTTTGTAATTTCATTGGCAATAGTCTTTGTGACCTTGGTGCAGTGACATTACAAAAGGATCATTGCATAAAATGTTAAAATCTAACATATTCCATAAGTGGCAGGAATTCGATATTCTTTCACTTATGAAAAAGGATTAGGAGTTGTGAAATGGGAATGATTGGAAATGTGTTCAATTTGATCTATTTCACAAAGTAAGAACCATAGGTAAACATTGTGTGCATGCTAGGAGCATGGGACAAGTGTTGTAATTCAAGTAAGAAGTTGATTACCCGAAACGAAAAATAATGAGTAATCGATATGGTGATAAATAAAAGGAGTTTTATTTATACTCAAAGGTTTGAGGCCATATGGGATTAGTATTATTCTTGTGTTTCACTTTGCATGTTTTGACTTCCTGAATAATTTAATTGGTTAAGAACATTCAAATTATTCGAGCAGGCCACAGTCGTTCATACGTTGGAAGTAGGTATGAATAAAGATTGTCATGAATTGGTGTGTGGAATGTCTAAAAGAGTATTAGACATAAGCAAATGTTTGCTGCAACGTTCATGAGTGCTTATGAATATGAATTTGAGCATTGGATTAAACCCACGCTCACTTGGATCACTCTATGGATTGTGTCACGAGTGATTGGTGAGACGATAACATTTTATATTCTTGAAACCGAGATGTGTGAGTTGTATCTTGCGAATCGGTTGCACATTGATAATATGTAAACGCACCAGTAACTTGGTGTTATAAAACATATTGTTGTGTGTGATTCGGTGAGTGAGTGCAAGCGAGCACTGAATCAAAGTTTATTCGTTCCTTTTATCCAAAATAGGATAAAAGCGATATCTTTGGGCCCCTCGATGATTTAGTGATGACAAACATAAATGCTCGGCCGGGCTAGGGCTAATTTGATTTGTTCAATTAGTCAGTCGTCATAAATCGGAAGTTGAGAAAAAGTACAAAGAGAATGATTTGAAATCATGTCTTATATGATATCTAGAATGGAGGAATATATGATCCCTTATCTAAAGGACACGCGTATCTGATAGGATCAGAGTTGACAGCGGCTTTGGAAAGCTACGATTGCAGATCATGATCTGAAGTCATATGCAGAATAGTTATTAGACTTATCCAAGTGTGAGACTGTTGGATTAGTGTCTAAGTCCATAACTATTTTGGTATGTACTTGACCCGATGGTGCATGGTCCTTTTGGGTTGCCTTCACCAAAGCAACTTGATAGGATGAATTATGGAGAGAAAGGATTAAATATGATTTATTAATATATTATGAGAATAATATATTAAAGGAGAAATCATATTGTTTAATTAATATTAGTCAATAATTAATTGGTAATTAGTTTTGTGACTAAAAGAGATTAATTAAACTTAAGGGACTGGAATTGTAATTATAAGATAATTGCAATTGGGCCATGGATTGCGTTGTATTAAGAAGTGGACGAATTCTATGGGGAAACCCATAAGGAAATCGTCCAAGGCCTTAAGGAAAGGGATCCATGGGTTGATTAGGGCTTAAGCATCCAAATTAGGGTTTCCTTGTTAGATAACCCTAATAGCCTAACTATATATACATCCCTTATGACCCAAAAACGTGGCCAAGACTTATCTAGGGTTTGTAGACGGTTTTGGGCAGCCTCCATCCTCTCTCCTCCTCATCCTCTTGCTCTTGGGGTTTGTGAACCATTAAAGGAGTGACATTTGTGACTCTAAGCTTTCTAAAGTCAATAAAAGAAGGATTTGGGATTGTTATTGCTACATAACAATCAAGGTAATATCTTAAACCCATTCTTATGTTAATATGATTACTTGTATGCTAGAATTAGGGTTTATAGTCTTGGATAACTTGCATGTATAATAGAGAAACCTAGATCCAAGCATTAGGGTTTGTATGAGCACATAGGATGTTCTTAGGACTAAAACCCATCATAAACGGCATGCCTAAGGCATAGACTGATTCCCCCTCCACACTTGTGATAATCTCTAACTATAATCTACCTCGAACTAGTGAAAACTATGATCCCATCGTAGTCTTACAACACATCAACCATCCATGGCCTTACCACACCTTAATCATCACAACTCCACGCATCCTGAGCCGAAACCTGCATCCAACTGCATCCCAAGAGATGTTCGGGACATACTTCGAATTCCGAATCCCTCAAACTTGACTCAACCACAAGTCTACTACGCATAATAAAGGAGACGCCAACCAGCGGTTGGAAGTTTCCTAAACTCCCATATATATAACCTCAATCTGAATAGCCACTTGGGTCGTCCCTCTCCTCCTGACCAGGATGTGAAACTTTCCCTAGTTCCACACCCTTCCTAACTTCTGGAGATCCGAATTGATCTTTCCCCAATTGGATTCGACGAAGCTCCCTCTCACCTCTTAATTCTGATGGATCTCTGACCCGTCTACCACAAATAACATGAACCGCCTATAACCTTTGTTAATCAATACTAGCATTCCATTACTAGCCAAACTCAAGGATCACCCAACTCCTGAAACCCTGAAGAATGCTCTTGAAATCTTAGCCAATATGATAATCCAAATCACCTCCCACGATACCATACCAATTCCCCGAGTTCTTATGTTGGTGACTAAAAAAACCATAACCCTTGCCTTGAACTGATGAATCTCCACCCCAGTTTCCATTCTCAATGTACCATTGAACTCTAGTCGATTACTGGAGAACTAACCTATTGAATCCTGACCAAAAACCATCCACACAATACCCCTGAACCGATTTCGACCAAAGACCATAATATCAACCGAACACATTGGAACCCGCTACACGAGATACAACCCCTTAATAACCCACTAATGATCACAACATGCAAAAGGCATGTAAAAATTCTTCGAAGATATAGACCAAGAATAACATAGAATTAAACCAAATCTAATGCTTACCCAAACCAATATAAAATTTCAAGCAACATAAATTACTGATAGCAACTGTAACGCCCACAAATTCGGGCTAGTCAATTTAGAAATAATAAGTATTAAAAATGAATTTTTTGTAGACTATTAAATAGAATAAATAATCTTAACCAAAGTATATTATATGTCACAAGGATAATGTACATATAAAGAACGCTGAAATCCCACTTATAACGACAAAGTTATGACCCCTCGAAGTTTTCCGACTAAACCGACACGACGTAGCGTAACGTAAAAAGTAATTTTTTTGATAAGCTACTTTTTAGCCTTAGAGATCTAAACGAAAGTTGTAGTATACATTAAACCGAGAGCTTGCATATAGAGAACGTCCAAATCTGACTTCATATGAGGAAGTTATGATTTTTCTAAGATTTGACATAGTAGTTTCCAGCCCAGAAATCAAATTTTAGATCGATCGATGTTTAGCCGACACAATCTAAATGAAAATTGAAGATGTCATTAATTAGAGCTCAACGATATAAATACAGACAAAAACGGACGTCGGATGACAAAGTTATGAATTTTTAACGGACTTTATATGTATAAGCCTGTTAAAATATAACTTTAAAAATAAAGTCAAAATTATCCGGGGGGTCTAAACGAAATTTGTAGATCAAGTCGCTACCTACGCGTGGATATAAAGAACGTAGAAAACGGAGCCCGTATGCGAAAGTTAGTGAATTTCGAAGTTAATTAAAATATGGGTTGATGCGAGGTTGACACGTGGCACGATCCCCACCCTCCCTTTCTCTCCACTGCTTCGCACTAGATTTCGACACATGCCCCTTGTACGCACAACGTAGGGCTTCATACCCCCCATGTACTGAGTAAGCTTAGTGTACTCCGAAGTTACACCAAGCGTACTCCGAGGATTCAACCTATAAATGGAGGCGATGATCACCCCCAAAACTCACACCTTTCCCATTCTTTCTCTCTAAATTACTTTTCTTAGCCCCTCCCTTCCCATATCACTTCCCAAGTTCTATAGGCGAATCCAAGAGTGCTAGAAGGCTCCGAGAAGAAGAGATTTCAGCTCAGAAGTTCTACCCCCGCAGAGTCCGACTCCTAGCCAAACTCCATTGTAAGTGAGTTACGCTTACCTTACTTTAAAGTATAGCTCATGTTTAAGTTCAATATCGTTATTATGAACCTATAAATAATATATGTTCTAAGTATTATTAATTATACAAAGTGTTATTATAATACCTCTTAACTAATCACAGCACGGGCAATCTGGTTTGAAGGGTCGCATAGGGTTAAATGACAAAATGGTCCTCCCTCTGGTGTTTCATGTCTGACCCATGTCTGTACATAGTAGTTGAATATTATTGTTTAACACTTATATAATACAAGAAAAACAATATTGCTCATAGACCTTGAGTTAATGATAAATCTAGACTAATAATTAATCGCAATAAATATTAAACTAAAATCTAGTGATAATGAAACTAGGTTTCGTCGAAGGAAAATAAAATTGTTAGAAGCAAAGCGATGCCCGAGTTTGGAGTCATCACTTTAACAAGTGAGTGCATACTTACTTTAATTTTACACATAGATATGAAGTATTTAATATAAATTAAGTGTTATGTGTGCATATTATCTATGTTCTTGATATCTATGTTGGATGAACAAAAATATACATGTTTTACTTGATTTAAATTGTATATATATTTTATACCTATAAAAATATTGGGTAAAGATGGTTAGATGAATGATGAGAGATGAAAGATGATATAGATGAACATTGACAGCTACGCCACAACCTGTAGGTGTTTTTGAACTACGTGCTCACCAGATACACTCTAAAATCCTGACAGTTACGCCCAAAGGATAATATTGGCAGCTGCTCCTAATAGATTCATCATAATCTTGGTAGTTGCGCCTAAAGGATAATCTTGGTAGCTGTTCCTAACAGATAACATCGGCAACTATGGACTTAGTGCTTGTTGGATAAACCCTAGCGGCGATGGAATCCGTGCCTATTCCTTAGGATAATCTTTAGGAATGAATGAATGATGAATAGATGATTCTTAGGGTAGATACTTCAGAATAAAGAAGATGATGGAGATGGAAAGTTGAGTTAATTTTTTGATGATTAAACACAATAATTATATTATTGTGGGTTGAAAACCCTATGTACTCACCAGGTTTCCCAATATGACCCACTCAGTTTATTTGTATCACAGGTGTTGATACGAAACTACATTATACTGATAGATTAACGGAGATGTAAATC
Source organism: Lactuca serriola (assembly GCF_051521515.1). Taxonomy (NCBI): domain Eukaryota; kingdom Viridiplantae; phylum Streptophyta; class Magnoliopsida; order Asterales; family Asteraceae; genus Lactuca; species Lactuca serriola. The sequence continues at coordinate 157,287,819 of NC_136409.1, forward strand.
ATTAGCGTAAATGAATGTAAGTTCTGTTTATGCTTATGTTTATGTATTGACGATGACATCCTAATGTATTAATATAAACAAAATACATTTCTTTAGAAGTGCTTTGATAATATCTTTATTATGTTTTCTGGGAACAAATTCTGCAATATTATTCTTTAAAATGGATACTCTGATTTTTAAATAAGCATAAATAAAATTTTTAAATGACCATGAATTTGGGGATGTCACAACAACCGAAGAGAACACAAAAGATAACATACCCGCAAAATCACCTACTGGAGCATGGGCCTCCCCTGTCTGGCACCGAAATGATCGACTCCTCTCTACTGGGGCTCCCACCCTACCATCACGACTCTTAGAGATCCGCAAAATAGTCGGAGCAGGTGCACTCACCGCTCCTCCCCTCCTCATCGGACAGACGGCCCTCTTGGTCGCAGAGAAAACATAACAATCTTACTCCCCCCCCTCCACCCCCGAGGACAATCCATGCTGACATGATCAATCTCGCTACACTTGTAGCACCCAATACCCCTGGAATGACAAGCTCCATCGTGTAGTTTCCTGCACGTGCTACATTGACCCCAACCCTGTTGGCCTCCCAATCACTGATCCGAAGTCTTGGGTCTTTTCATGGGACCCTCCCTTGCCTGAACCTGATCTGACCCCCTCTTCCCCAGGTGCTCCAAATCGACCTCTCGCTCACAGAATGATAGAGTTTGAGCTACTACGATAGCCATAACATCAGCACGGATCGTGCGCAACCGTTCATCTAAGATCTCCAAAATCTCTTCCTTAACTAAACCAAAGATCACATGAGTCTGCTCCAGAATACCGCGGGTAATCTCCGACAAGATGAATTCATGCATCTGCTCACTAATCGACTTAGTACCTGCAACTGAGCCGGAATCAGAACTGGAACCTCCTTCTTGGGTGTTCATCACCAAACTGAAATACAACATGAAAATGATCAGAACATACTCAAGAATCCTCTTCCAACCAGCTTCTTAGATTTTCCAAGACTCTCCCCGATTCGAGTATGGATCTTGTGCTTTCAGTAGTACGAGCCCAATACTGCCCTCCACATCTATCCATACTTTCCTCAAGAATCATTCTAAATCCTCTAAGTCACCTTCTCAAATCGATGCACCAAAAACTCACTAAACAGTGCAATAAAACCCGCTAAAGCACTTCCCAGGCTCTCCTAGGTTCCCGACCTCACCCTACCATCAATTGTTGAAGAACTTCCCATAATTTCAATCACCCACCTCATGAAACAATCATATTCACTTTGTAGCCAACTCCCATTACCTAAGAGTTCAACAAAGCACAAAGCAAGAAACATTCGTACAATAACACTCTAATCCATAAAAAGATCATAGAACACTCAACCCACATACCACAACTCATGCTAGAAACTTCCACCCTTTTTGCCAGTTGCCTTATGCATGCAAATTGTACACAAAACAAGATCAAATAGACTGTTGAATAAAAGACTCTACCCTAGGACCATAACCAAACAAGGAACAGTAAATAAGGCCAAATCAATTATTCTAGGGTTATAAGATCCAAACCGTATACAATTTTTAAAGCATGCACTTAGTAGTTACTGATACCAATAGATATTTCCATTCCAACGTTACATCCAATACTCCCAAGACTAGAAAGCATCACACATATCAGGCCAATCTGTCCCTGACTAGTCAGCTCTAGCATGTAAGTCTACCAACTAATACAATAGACATACAAAGGCATCTCTCCTAGCATTCTATCATGAAAAAACTAAGCAGATCCTTAGCCCTAACTAGCATGCGATTCACATATTCATAAATCAAATAATATCATATAACATGTATGGGTATTTTGGGAAAACTTACTTGAGTTCAGGTGATTGCATGCACCACACCTATTTCTCATCTTAGAAAATTTCTTTTCTTAAGAATACTTTTCTTTTAAAAACTTTACAAAATCCCTAGTTTGAGTTCAAACACACCAGAGAGTATGTCCGAATCCCTCAAACCAAGGATATGATACCAACTTGTAACGTCCTGAAAATAATGACATAAAATTTTTTGTTTTTAGATTAATAAATCGTTAATACGTATCTTTCCATAAAGCATAGATAACCAAGATTTAACAAAACATCCTCAAATCAGAGTAATTCAAAGAATGTGGAAACATGTTGTGTGTGTTCTGCAATAACCCCGAGCTCTTCCATTTGAAAAATGGAGTACATGAAACGCAAACTGAAAACTATTAGAACAAAGCTTAGTGAGTTCCCAAAAAATACCACATAACATACAACCACATAATATCATGCAACAAACATATAGTTTCCATGGGCTACCCCCATCGTCTTTACCTGGAATGTCATAGGCTCCACCATGGTCTTTACCTGGAATGTCATGGGCTCCCCCCCCCCCCCCCCCCCCATGGTCTGATATCCAAGTGCCATAGGCTGCCCCCATGGTCTTTCATGCAAGCATCACAGTGACAACTAGCATTCCACATAACAAATAATGGACCGAAATTAGTGCCTTCAAACCATTGATATAGTGAGAAGACTCACCTCAACAGCTGAACCCACAAATAAATCTCTAACTGCTGATCCGCTAAAATCTCGCGCTATCAAACAATTAACACCCAATTAATAATTGGGTTCCAAACCAAAACCCATAATCCATATATGGGGTAAAAAGACCATTTTACCTCTCACCTAGTTTGGTCCAAGACTAAGGACCACAAACCAATAATCATCCAAAGCCTACCTATGGCCTAATTTTCCAAATTGGGCCCAAACACTTACATGGGCCTTACCCTGAAGCCCATTAACTTTTCCTAATCCAAAACACATATTCCCAGCTGGTCCAACAAAGCCCCAAACAACCAAGCCCAAAAAGATAGTCCAAACTGAATCCTAACACTCAAAGGTTAATACATCGAGTACGCAGGGCGTACAAGCACGTACGCACAATGTATTCGCTTGGAGGCTTATACGTTGTGCATACCTGCTTGTACGCCCAACGTACTCACCCTATCCAACCCAAACTTGATTTTCACATAATCCATTAATAAAAGCTTCCCAAACACAGATCTGACCTCCTTGAGTTGGATTATCACATAAAGTTGCCAACTTTACGTCCATATATGACTAAATAAAACTCTTAAGCTAAAAAAGGGACTTAATGGTTGACTTAAATCATGAACGATACCATTCTTCACATATAGCTTGCACCTTTATGCTCGAGGATACCAAATCAAACTCAAATTTGAGAGAACCAGCCCTTAAGCAACCCAAATCATCCATAGACTCAAAAATATGACCAGAATCATAATTAACTAGTCATGAAGAGACATAATTATACACAAGCCAAGATGCAAACTTGATACCTTAAAAAGATTCCATTCTGGATCCAAAGCCTCTTCACCAAGCCAAATAACTTCATGATTCTCTTCTTTCCTTCCCAAGGGAAAAATGTGCACCAAAAACCTTCTAAGAGCTCAAGAACACCACTAAGAGGCTAAAAGGACCGATCTAGGGTTTTTAGGGTATGGAGAGTAGCTTAATAATGCACCAAAGGGTCTAACATAAAGCTTTAATAGGGTATAACACTAGAAATTAGGGTTTCACACTAACCCACATACGCCCAACGTACTACTCGTACGCCCAGCGTACGAGGTCTCGTACCCCGCTCCCAACCTCGCAGTACGCCAAGCGTACTCCTAGGTACGCACGTCGTAGAACCCTTTTCCTCAGTGCGCCCTGTAACGCCCGTGTTTCTGGGCTTGCCATTTTTAGCAATGTAATAGTCTAGGTTAACCTTTGTAACCCCAATTTGAAATAATAAAAAAATGCATTATTTGTGAATTATGTAAATTACGTGATTTATGTGTGTTTTCTTAATTATTATAATTTAATGAATTAAGAATAAAATGAGCGTCAAAATTTAAGTGTAAAATAAACTCGATATCTTTGGATAATGTTGTAGTAGTTGAAACGAGGTTTCCGAATATATATAGAACGTCCAAATCTGACTTCGTATGAGGAAGTTATGATTTTCTGAAGTTTCGACTGGGCAGTATGCAGCCCGAATACTCGATTTGAGATCGAGCGGTTTTTAGCCGAAACAATCTAAATGAGAAAAGAAGATCTCGTTGTTAGTAGTGAAACGATGAAAAGTTAGGCGAGACCGGACGTCAGACGAAGAAGTTATGAATTTATAACGAAGTTTTCTGTCCCGGCCTTCTAAAAATAAATAATAAAAATAAAATTCAAAATTAGCCGACGGAGTCTAAATGAAAGTTGTAGAGTATGGTCTGACCTTCGCGTGGATATAAAGAACGTCGAAAACGGATTTCGTATGAAGGAGATATGAATTTTTGAAGTTTATTAAATATTTAATATTTATTTTTAATTCAGAACTCCGATATTATCCGAAGAGAAGTCAGCCGACCTATCCGAAGTACGCCTCGCATACAGCGAAGGATGACGAAGCCAGCACTCGAGTACCTCCGATGACGCAAGCGCTTACAATCCGAGGCGTACGCCCCGTGTAGCCTCGTACGCCCTGCGTACGTGCGAGGGTTTAGCACCTATAAAAGGCTTGCGAAGGCAGCCGATTTTCTTTTACAAATTCCATCCTTTTCTCTCTAGTTTTCCTCGTTTTGTGTGCCGTTTGTACCCCGAAGCCCCGGTATTATTCCCGAACCCCGAAGCAAGATCCGAAGCCCCGAGGATCCCGAAGAGCGTTATTCCCGAGCCGAAGCTTTGCCCGCGAGGAGTTCGATTTTGGTGGAGATCTTCCAGATCTATCGAAGTACACTACTTCTGCAAGCCATAGTGCTGCCCGATCGTCTTCCGATCAGGTGAGTGTATAGTCCCTTTTCAATACGCCATATTATACAAGTAATCGTTAAACGTATTTAAGAATACGGAATGTGAGTGTGTAGTTATTTTCATTCCAACGCAATATTATGAAGTATTCTATATAAAATATGTGTTATGTGTATATATTTTGTTGTTATATGTGTGAATGTATATTCACTCTCTTCTATCTCATAGATCTGATATATTCTCTATGAAATACATGTTATGTGTGTATGCCTCATCTGTTATGTGGAATATGTATTGATTAAAACATGCTATACAGGTTTTTAAACAATGTATAAAAATGTATATTTTTATCTACTAATATGTTGGGTAGAACATGGGTAGATAATTGGTGTGAAATAAACAGATGAGAGGCCTCGGTGTTATTGGTGTTATTCTAGTCATTCAGCAGAGTATGGATGACGACCACGGACTATTCTAGACTGTCCTGTGGAACACTAGCAGGCTCATTACCTGTAGGTGTTGTGAACAAAGTGTTCACCGGTGTACTCTATCCCCCACATGGTTGCCTTTAGGGCACTTATTGTTGAGGAAGCCCCTCTGCAGTAATGTCCGTCCCGATGAAAATCCTAAAATAAGTTCCTTATAATAGACGTTATTTTTAGGAATGTAAGGTGAGGATAACGGGAATGGGTAATCGGGTTTATTGTTGATTGTTGTAATTAAATATAATTATTGTGGGTTTGAAAACCTATATGCTGACCAGGCTCCCAAGCCTGACCCACTCAGTTTATTTGTATTACAGGAAGTGGCGCAAGAGCTTAAGATGGGCGAATCATCAAGTTGTTTTGTTTACAAGTCTGTATATGTATATATTTGTTGAATGACTTGTAATGTTATCGTTTATGCTTTATGATCTGTATCGGAACATTACATCCCAACTTTTGATTATGAAATGAAATCATATTTCTATATGAAATGTTTTGATAAATATCTATTTTATCATGTTTTGTTTTTGGGAACAAATTCCGCATCTCTTTTAAAATTAAAAGGATTTACTCTGAAAATGTTTAAAAAGCATAAATGAAATCGGTCTTTTCTGGCCGAGATTTTGGAGATGTCACAGTTGGTATCAGAGCATTAGTTTAAGCAAACTAGGAATTTGTAGGATTTCTAGACTTAAACTTAGTATGTTAAGTGGAGATTGTGAGATGTGTGTCTGATAAATTTTAGACACGAGCACTAGTTTATTTTAGGAAAGTTGCCTAAAATGCTTTTATGTGCTAAATGTTATATGTTGCCATTGTTTGTTCGGATCTACGGTTTGTTGCCAATCGGATCTGAAGGTTTATGTGTTTAGGATTCTAAGCGTATGTATACGATATTAGAACTAGCATGTAATCGTTTGGAGTAATAAGGTGAAATTATTCGGTGTGTAGATCAAAAATGGTGAGAACAAGAAGCGGAGTTGGAAATGCTGATGAAAACAGGAATCAACCACCTGTAATTCAACAAATACCTGTCGTAGCTGCTGCACCTGAGCCGATAACAATGGCTGGTGTACAAATGATGATTCAAACGATGTTGGATCATCAGATGGAAGAAACAAGACGCCTGCTTAGGCAGAATCGTGAAGAACCGTCAATTCAAGCGGAAGAGCCCGAGGAGAATGGAGGGCAGTCTGAAGGAGAAAACTTTAGTGGGATCATTGGTCAAGACGAACAACCAGTGGTTAGACGCAATAACCAGTATGGAGGAAATGATGGTCGTGGGTGCAAGTATAAGGATTTCATGGTATCCAAACCACCATGTCTATCCGGAAGCCCGACGCCGGTACAAGTTATGGACTGGGTCTCCGAAATGGAGACTATGTTTGAAAGTTGCGAATGCAGCAACAGGCAGAAGACCGCTCTTGCGATCCCTCTGCTAAAATCTGGCGTGTTGAGTTGGTGGAAGCTGTTAGCTGACTCTATGCCCAAGGGAGAAGCAAGCAAAATGTCTTGGGAAGACTTTGTGGAACAACTAAAACTGCAATACTACTCCGAGCAGGACCTTCTGGAAATCAGTAATGGGTTTTAGAATTTGAAGAAAGGGAAATTGAGCGTTACTGAATACGCTGCAAGTTTCACAGAAAAGATGAAGTTTATCCCATATTTGGTGCCTACAGAACTTTCTAAGGTCAACAAGTTTGCCCTTGGACTACCAGCGGACTATGGTCCAATAGTTAAACAAGCAACCACATTGAAAGTCGCCATCTGGGCTGCTAGAAATGTTGAGACCCAGATCAGGGAAAAAGGTCTGGAAAGGTCAGAGGTTGGTGAGAAGAGGAAAATCGATGGATTTTCAGGGTCCAGCAAGAAAAGTAAATTCTCGAAGTCTAGTTCAAGAGGAAGTGGAGGAAAGGTAGAGGCGAAATGGTGCGACAAGTGCAAGAAGAAGCATCATGGGAAGTGTGGCGGGGAAACCACATGCTTCAAATGTGGAAAGCCAGGGCATTATGCCAACGACTGCACCTTCACAAAGAATGTTTGTTATGGTTGTGGTGAGGAGGGGCACATCTCGAGGGATTGTCCGAAAAAGAAGGAAGCATCAAGACCCAACATTCCGCCAAAGCCAAAGGCGAGAGCATTCCAGATGACACTGGAAGCTGCTAAAGATGAAGCTGATGTCGCTTCAGGTACCTTTCTCGTTAACAAATTGCCTGCCCAAATTTTATTTGATTATGGAGCCAACTACTCCTTTATATCGCATGAATTTGGTAGAAAACTAGCTTTGCCTGTTGATAGACTAGATAATGCCTTATTAGTCGAAGTCGCTAGTGGCAAGTTTGTACCTGTTAGCCATCGTATGAAAAACATCTTAATTGATTTGAATGGGAATAAGTTCTACGAGGAATTATTGCCTATTGAACTTAACGGTTTCGACATCGTTTTGGGAATGGATTGGCTTAGCGCCAATGATGCCGAAATTTTATGCAAGAAGAAAATAGTGAAAGTGAACCCGCCTGGGAAGGAATCGTTTATGGTGTATGGAGATAAACGCAGAGTAAATTTTGGGATCATTTCTCTAATGAAAGCCAGAAAATGTTTGACCAAGGGGTGTACATCATACTTAGCATTCGTGATCGATGCTAAGAAGGAAAAGAAGGTGATGCAAAATATTCCTGTTGTGTGTGATTATCCGGAAGTATTTCCAGAAGATCTTCTTGGATTACCACCCGATCGACAAGTAGAATTTCGTATCGACTTGTTGCCCGGAACAACGCCAATTGCAAAAGCACCTTATCGATTAGCACCGACGGAAATGAAGGAGCTAATGATGCAACTTCAGGAGTTATTGGACAAAGGTTTCATAAGACCTAGTTCATCACCCTGGGGAGCTCCGGTGTTATTCGTAAAGAAGAAAGATGGAAGCATGAGGATGTGCATTGATTACCGAGAGCTGAATAAGGCAACAATAAAGAATAGATATTCGTTGCCGAGGATTGATGACCTATTCGATCAACTACAAGGTTCAAGTTATTTTTCAAAGATCGAACTTAGGTCAGGATATCATCAGCTGAAAGTAAGAGAGCAGGATATAGAGAAGACTGCATTCAGAACGCGATATGGACACTATGAGTTCTTGGTTATGTCGTTTGGATTAACCAATGCTCCAGCAGCATTCATGGATTTAATGAACAGAGTTTGTAATCCGTTCCTTGATAAATCTGTGATAGTGTTCATAGATGACATTCTGATTTATTCAAAAAGCCAAGAAGAGCATGGCAGACACTTGCGAGAAGTGTTGGAAGTCTTGAAGAAGGAGAAGCTGTATGCGAAATTCTCCAAATGTGATTTTTGGATTCATGAAGTCCAATTCTTGGGTCACGTGGTCAACCTAGAAGGGATAATGGTTGATCCAGCAAAGATCGAGGTCGTGATGAAGTGGGAACAACCGAAAAGTCCCACGGAGATCCGAGGCTTTTTAGGATTAGCCGGATATTACCGAAGGTTTATCCAAGGTTTTTCTTCAATCGCTAGTCCATTAACAGCGTTGACCCACAAAGGAGCTACTTATGCTTGGAGTGATAAGCATAAATAAGCATTCGAGAAGCTAAAGAAGAAGTTATGCGAGGCACCGATTCTTTCTCTACCCAATGGGGTTGAAGACTTTGATGTTTATAGCGATGCGTATGGGGTTGGATTGGGTTGCGTTTTGACCCAAAGGGATAAGGTGATCGCATATGCGTCTCGACAGCTGAAAGAGCATGAAAAGAACTACCCGACTCATGATTTGGAGTTGGCAACGGTAGTTTTCGCTCTGAAAATATGGAGGCATTACCTCTATGGCACGAAGTGCAAACTATTCACTGATCATAAGAGTCTCCAATATCTCTTTATTCAGAAAGAATTGAATATGAGGCAACGACGCTGGCTGGAATTACTTAAAGACTACGACTGTGAGATACTTTACCACCCCGGTAAAGCCAATGTTGTCGCTGATGCTCTCAATCGGAAAGTCAATCTTGAAAGGAGAAGGCCAAGAGTGTTGAGAATTGAAGTTGTCTCGACTCTTTTGGAAAGTATAAAGAAAGCTCAAAGCGAAGCTTCTGAGAAGAATGACCGGAAGGAGGAACATTTGGGCAAAACGTTGGTGTTCGGTATAAACAGTCACGGACTAAAGGTGTTCCAAGATCGGATTTGGATACCTAAGACAGGAGGATTCAGATATCTTTTGATGGAAGAAGCTCACAAAACCATGTAATCGATTCATCCCGGTGGCACAAAAATGTATAGGGACCTGAAACCCTATTATTGGTGGCCGACGATGAAGCTCGACATTGCGAAGTATGTGGCGGAATGTGTGACTTGTGCAAGAGTCAAGGCACAACATCAGAAACCATACGAGCGTTTAGAACCATTACCTGTGCCTATGGGTAAGTGGGAAGACATTGCTATGGATTTTGTCACTAAACTGCCCAGAACAAAAAGTGGTCACGACATGATTTGGGTGGTCGTTGATCGATTCACTAAGAGTGCACATTTCATAGTAGCCAATGAGAAATGGTCTATGGAAAAACTTGTGAATTCTTATGTGAAGGAAATTATGAGGCTTCGCGGTGTTCCGTTAACGATTGTGTCGGATCGTGATAGCCGTTTCACCTCGCGATTTTGGAAAAGTCTACAAGAGGAATTGGGTACCAAGTTGTGTTTAAGTACAGCTTACCATCCGCAGACTGATGGTCAGAGCGAACGGACGATACAAACACTTGAACATATGCTGAGAGCGTGTACCTTGGAATTCCTAGGTAATTGGGATGAACATTTACCTTTGGTAGAATTTTCCTATAATAATAGTTTTCACTCGAGCATAAAGATGGCACCTTATCAAGCATTGTATGGAAAGAAGTGTCGTACGCCGTCTTGTTGGCTTGAGGCTGGGGAGAAGCAGTTTATGGGACCGAAGATAGTCCATCAAACTGCTGAAAAGTTGAAAATAATTAGGGAGAGAATGTTAGCAGCTCAGGACCGTTAAAAGAGCTATGCTGACAAAAAGCGAAGACCGATGACTTTTGAAGTTGGAGATTCGGTTTTGCTTAAAGTCTTGCCGTGGAAGGGACTTATAAGATTTGGTAAAAGGGGAAAGTTAAGTCCAAGGTTTATTGGACCGTTTAAAGTTCTTCAGAGGATTGGGAACCAAGCTTACAAGCTCGAACTACCAGAAGAACTGAATGGAATTCATAACACTTTCCATGTGTGTTACTTGAGAAAGTTCACGGGAGAAGTTCCCGACATAATTCCACTTTCGGAGTTAAGAGTTGATGAAAACAAAAGGTTGATTGAAGAACCAGAGGCAATCGTTGACCGGAAGACTAAGAAATTGCGACGTAAGATGGTTGAGTTAGTGCTTGTCCGTTGGAAACACACGAATGGGCCGAATCTCACCTGGGAAACGGAGAGTGACATGATGAGTCGCTACCTGCAGTTGTTTGTTGATGTGTGATTCCGGGGACAGAATCATTCTAAGGTGGAGAGAATTGTAACGCCCGTGTTTCTGGGCTTGCCATTTTTAGCAATGTAATAATCTAGGTTAACCTTTGTAACCATAATTTGAAATAATAAAAAATGTATTATTTGTGAATTATGTAAATTACGTGATTTATGTGTGTTTTCTTAATTATTATAATTTAATGAATTAAGAATAAAATGAGCGTCAAAATTTAAGTGTAAAATAAACTCGATATCTTTGGATAATGTTGTAGTAGTTGAAACGAGGTTTCCGAATATATATAGAACGTCCAAATCTGACTTCGTATGAGGAAGTTATGATTTTCTGAAGTTTCGACTGGGCAGTATGCAGCCCGAATACTCGATTTGAGATCGAGCGGTTTTTAGCCGAAACAATCTAAATGAGAATTGAAGATCTCATTGTTAGTAGCGAAACGATGAAAAGTTAGGCGAGAACGGACATCAGACGAAGAAGTTATGAATTTATAACGAAGTTTTTCTGTCCCGGCCTTCTAAAAATAAATAATAAAAATAAAAGTCAAAATTAGCCGACAGAGTCTAACTGAAAGTTGTAGAGTATGGTCTGACCTTCGCGTGGATATAAAGAACGTCGAAAACGGAGTTCGTATGAAGGAGATATGAATATTAAATATTTAATATTTATTTTTAATTCAAAACTCCGATATTATCCCAAGAGGAGTCAGCCGGCCTATCCGAAGTACGCCCCGCGTACAACGAAGGATGACGAAGCCAACACTCGAGTACCTCCGATGACGCAAGCGCTTACGATCCGAGGCGTACGCCCCGCGTACGTGCGAGGGTTCAGCCCCTATAAAAGGCTTGCGAAGGCAGCCGATTTTCTTTTACAAATTCTATCCTTTTCTCTCTAGTTTTCCTCGTTTTGCGTGCCGTTTGTACCCCGAAGCCCCGGTATTATTCCCAAGCCCCGAAGCAAGATCCGAAGCCCCGAGGATCCCGAAGAGCGTTATTCCCGAGCCGAAGCTCTGCCCGCGAGGAGTTCGATTTTGGTGGAGATCTTCCAGATCTATCGAAGTACACTACTTCTGCAAGCCGTAGTGCTGCCCGATCGTCTTCCGATCAGGTGAGTGTATAGTCCCTTTTCAATACGCCATATTATACAAGTAATCGTTAAATGTATTTAAGAATACGGAATGTGAGTGTGTATTTATTTTCATTCCAACGCAATATTATGAAGTATTCTATATAAAATACGTGCTATGTGTATATATTTTGTTGTTATATGTGTGAATGTATATTCACTCTCTTCTATCTCATAGATCTGATATATTCTCTATGAAATACGTGTTATGTGTGTATGCCTCATCTGTTATGTGGAATATGTATTGATTAAAACATGCTATACAGGTTTTTAAACAATGTATAAAAATGTATATGTTTATCTACTAATATGTTGGGTAGAACATGGGTAGATAATTGGTGTGAAATAAACAGATGAGAGGCCTCGATGTTATTGGTGTTATTCTAGTCATTCAGCAGAGTATGGATGACGACCACGGACTATTCTAGACTGTCATGTGGAACACTAGCAGGCTCATTACCTGTAGATGTTGTGAACGACGTGTTCACTGGTGTACTTTATCCCCCACATGGTTGCCTTTAGGGCACTTATTGTTGAGGAAGCATCTCTGCAGTAATGTCCGTCCCGATGAAAATCCTGAAATAAGTTCCTTATAATAGATGTTATTTTTAGGAACGTAAGGTGAGGATAACGGAAATGGGTAATCGGGTTTATTGTTGATTGTTGTAATTAAATATAATTATTGTGGGTTTGAAAACCTTTATGCTGACCAGGCTCCCAAGCCTGAACCACTCAGTTTATTTGTATTACAGGAAGTGGCACAAGAGCTTAAGATGGGCGAATCATCAAGTTGTTTTGTTTACAAGTCTGTATATGTATATATTTGTTGAATGACTTGTAATGTTATCGTTTATGCTTTATGATCTGTATCGGAACATGACATCCCGACTTTTGATTATGAAATAAAATCATATTTCTATATGAAATGTTTTGATAAATATCTATTTTATCATGTTTTGTTTTTGGGAACAAATTCCGCATCTCTTTTAAAATTAAAAGGATTTACTCTGAAAATGTTTAAAAAGCATAAATGAAATCGGTCTTTTTTGGCCGAGATTTTGGGGATGTCACACGCCCTGCGTACTCCCTTGGTACGCCTCGCATACTAAGGTCTACCCTTAAACCCTAATTCATTCTGAAGACCATAACTTCTTCGATACAACTCAGAATCTGACCATCCTTATATCCATGAAAAGGTAACAAGAAGCTCTATACTTTAAAAAACTCATACCTACCTTACAATATCTCGAACAAACATCCAATATCCATAAAAACCCGAGCTGACAAATTACCAAAATACCTTTGGCTCCAAAACTAACTCCGAATACCCAAATCATCCACATACCATCACCCACACCCAAATAGGTAGCGATTCAAAACAGGGTGTTACATGTCATATTAGATTTTATTTTTTTCTCTCGTTTCCACCTCCCATCCCACAACTCCAAGAAATTGACCCCTCCCAACCCAAACACATTACAACACCTAGAAATTGATCCATCCTAACCCAAACACATTTTGATAGAAGCTTTCATGCATAAAGTATGTTACACTCCAAATTTTTCTTCAAGATTTTCAAATCTATGGTTATAAAATCATTTCGGGTATTAACCCACATTTAATAAAACCGGTCCTATAAAAACATTAACAATTAAACTTTGGGTGTTACCATTATGCGTCATACAACCATAGCAAGAAAATATGAATTACATCAATAATATGAATAAAGAGATTGACAAACTCCATTCCATTTTATATCTCTTAACTTATAACTTCTGTCTATTATCTTTTCTCCTTAAGTACAACCTAGGATACATGACATTAAAAAGAGATACGTAAGACAATAATGTCTCATGAGTTACACGAGTTTATGACCCAAAACATTTATTACATTTTCATCAAAAACATTTCATATTTGCAAAACAACATATTTCAAGTAGGCATTTCCACATTCCGTTCCACATCAAAAACATTTCATCTTTATAAAACATATTTCAAATAGACATTTTTCCACATTTCATTAGTCATAACATTATTCAAAAGTCATTTCTTTTCACATTTCATTCCTTCTTTCATTAAGGGCTAATTTCGGTGTGAAGCGTTGTCATTTTTATACTTAGAGCTTAACAATATCCCCAAGTCTATACCAAGGTGGAAATAACAAATAAATCCACCAAGGCATCATTTCCGTTAGTACATCTTGTTGGATTGGTGTCTAAGTCCATAACTATTTTGGTATGTACTTGACCCGATGGTGCATGGTCCTTTTGGGTTGCCTTCACCAAAGCAACTTGATAGGATGAATTATGGAGAGAAAGGATTAAATATGATTTATTAATATATTATGAGAATAATATATTAAAGGAGAAATCATATTGTTTAATTAATCTTAGTCAAGAATTAATTGGTAATTAGATTTGTGACTAAAAGAGATTAATTAAACTTAAGGGATTGGAATTGTAATTATAAGATAATTGCAATTTGGGCCATGGATTGCCTTGTATTAAGGGGTGGACGAATTCTATGGGGAAACCCATAAGGAAATCTTCCAAGGCCTTAATTAAAGGAGTCTATGGGTTGCTTAGGGCTTAAGCATCCAAATTAGGGTTTCCTTGTTAGATAACCCTAATAGCCTCACTATATATAGATCCCTAAAGGACCAAAAACGTGGCTAAGATCCTCTAGGGTTTGTAGACGTTTTTGGGCAGCCTCCATCCTCTCTCCTTTTCATCCTCTTGCTTATGGTGTTTGTGAACCATTAGAGGAGTGACATTTGTGACTCTAAGCTTTCTAAAGTCAATACAAGGAGATTTGGGATTGTTATTGCTACATAACAATCAAGGTAACATATTAAACCTATTCTCATGTTAATATGATTACTTGAATGCTAGAATTAGGGTTTATAGTCTTGGATAACTTGCATGTACAATAGAGAAACCTAGATCCAAGCATTAGGGTTTGTATGAGCACATAGGATGTCTTATGACCAAAACCCATCAGTGGTATCAGAGCTTAGACTGGTTTCTATTGTATTGATGCATTATATGTTTGAAAAATTCGAATTTTGTGTTTCTGGAGGCTGAACTCGCCGAGTCCAAGGTGACTCGACGAGTCCATGCCTGACTCGGCGAGTCGGCTGGTCAGATGGAGGGTAAACCGGGATTTCTTGCTGTTTTTGCTTAAGGATAGTTACCTTATCATATTAGATCAATATAAATCCAATTTTATGATATATTTGACTATATTCTTTATCTAATTGAAGATATTTATCAATTAATAAAATATTTGTTTCCTTATGTGACAATTGATTAATTATTTTGATTAAATTGGTAAATTGTTTTGCAATAAATCATTAAATAAATCAAATATGGATAATTATGTGATTACTTGTTAATTTAGATTATTTGTTATTTGATCCTTGTGTTATGAAAAGTTTCATATTTTCCCCTTTAGGTTTTATAGTTTAAATTTAAACCCAAAAGTTTTGTTGTTTTGAAATTTAAATAGTTAAAACCCTAATGTTTTGAAAAAGATTTCAAAACTTGCCCTCAAGTTTTGGAATTTAAATG
This sequence comes from Lactuca serriola, assembly GCF_051521515.1. Lineage (NCBI taxonomy): Eukaryota > Viridiplantae > Streptophyta > Magnoliopsida > Asterales > Asteraceae > Lactuca > Lactuca serriola. Next base: position 157,303,326 of record NC_136409.1, read on the forward strand.
AATTAATAGTTTAATTTTGATGTATATTTAAATTCTAAACCCTAATGTTTTGAAATGTTTCAAAACTTGCCCTCAAGTTTTGGAATTTAAAAGTTGATTAAAAGTTTAATTATGAATGTTAAATTGTAAAACCCTAGTATTGTTTTGAAAAAGTTCAAATCACACCCTTATGGTTTTATTAATTAATTAAGGTGTATAATTAAAAGAGGTTTAATAAATCCATAAAAGTTTTGGCTTACATTTTAATTGAATTAAAGGTATAATTATTAAATTTGACCACCTAGTATTTTAAAAGTGTAAAATATACCCTATACTATATATAACATTAAAAGTCTAACATTATATATATGTATGAGTAAAAGTCAGTCTTACCGTTAGTATGCCTCATTCACGAAGCTGGTCTATAAGGGGTGTTTAAGGAAATTGCCTATAAAATGGCGATTGAATGGGTATCCACTCTTACCCCCCGCACTCTTGACTAGTGGAGAGTCTTTAGCCGAACGGGTAGGATAGGACGAAACCTTCCATTATAAGTATAATGAATTACTAAAGTAACTAAATTTTTTTCAAATTCCCAATCTTAGTTACTTAGGCAAAGTGAATTGATGCAATTCCATGAAATTACACTTTGTGCCCTTGCGAAGACGTTAGTGGAGCGTGTGTGGTTTACCGGCACATTAAATGGTTCTAAGAAAAGGTAGCAAAGGGTGACTCAATGTTTGTCATAGTTCGGTGGAGCGTGTGTGGTTTACCGGCACATCGAATAGGTGACTGTAACATGTGAGCGCACCATGTAAGTTTGCATGGTTATTGACACCCGCTTTGTGATCCTCGGCATCCTAGTCACAAACAAGAGGGGCATATCGAGATTTAAACATGCCATTGAAATGTTCAATGAATCTTAAAGGATCTAGGAGTTTTCATAGATTTAAAACTTAAATTTCTTTTTCGTTTTTCATGGTGGAAATTAGTGAATCGTCATTCACTTACCTTCAAATATTCTGCAACTAGATTACGGCATCCCTTTTCTAGGTTGTAGCATATTGTATTGGGTCCTTGCCTTAGTATCTCATTTGGGTGATTTACTAAGGACTCTATCAATCAACTAACTTGAATTTGTTTCTCCCGTTTTGTAGATGTCAAAGTTCGACAACTATGGTCTTCCCAAATCCCGTAGAACAAGCATTCCACATGAAGATGGTATTCCATGATTTGATCGAGGAACAAGAAATCATGCTTCACTCCCTCCACCTCCTCCGATTGTTCTCCCTAACCCACAAGTTCAAAGGCTTGAAAAGTTGAAAATCACTTAAGCCCTTTTGGCAAGTAAGCATAAAGAAGGAAAGTCGGTGTGTGCACACGTCCTAGGGATGAAGTCACACATTGATAGGTTAAGAATGTTGGGATCCGTTGTCTGTGAGAAAATGGCGGTTGATTGGGTTTTTCAGTCACTTCCTAATTCATATAGTGAGTTCGTAAGAGAGTACTATATGATGAGCTGCGACGTAACCCTTATAGATCTCACCTATATGCTTATTGTTGCTGAATCAACAATGGTTTGGCGCAATAGAAAAACAAAGTTGATTGGTGAATCTGCCTTCAAGACCTCTATGGATATAGACAATGGAAACGAAAAGCATGTTATGATCGAAAAGTTTGATCATAAGAGAAAGGCAATGTCTGAAGTAGTTCCATGTCATGTTCCAAAAGAGTCAATTTGCTTTTATTGCCAAGAGAAAGGGCATTGGAGACGAAGCTGCCCCATTTACCTAAGAGATCTAAGAGATGGGAGAGTCGAAACATATGGCTCTAATATAGGTAAAATCCATTAACTAACTCTTTTAAGCTTCTATTCTAGATTCTTAATAGATAATGTGATAAGATTACAATTGATGTTTTGTAGGATCGAAGAAAAGAAAGGAAGCTTAAGGGAAGAAGTGAGAAGAATCTAACCGTGAAGGAATGGATTTCGATCGCATTTCTCGAAGACTAGATTCTTGAGCTACTACCTAGAGTTAGAATTAGATTACTAAGAAAGATGTATTAGCATAGTTTTTCAATGAATTGCATTGTAAGGACATAATTTTTCCGTAATAAAATAAATTTTGATTTTATATTATTTATTTATACTTGCAATGGCGTATATGAAAAAATGATGTTTGAATGTTTCTATTATTAGCAATAATGTATTTGGTTCTTATTATGTTATTTATGGAAAGTCGAGAGTTTACCAAATAGGGAGAGTTTCTCATCGCCCAAGTTTCAATTGGACAGAAACTTGGAATCATGCAACTTGGTTGCACGATGAATGAGAAATTTCATATTTGGAAATTAGACTAATTCATTGACAAAGTGCCGAGTGAAAGACTAGGAGATCGAATACACAAAGTTGCGTGTTCATCAAGTCCACCATAAGAGTAACAAAGATATTTGTCATGATTTACTAAAGGTTTAGTAAATATGATTATACTTACAAGATTAAGTGTAATTCTGAATTGATTGAAAAAGTTTAAATCAATAGCAGAACGAATAAGAAGAATCAAGTAGGCAGAAAGATAAAAGTTTTTCCATTCTAAGAAGAAGGGAGAGTAGCTTTTATGCTTTATGATAGGTCTTAATGATTAAGAACCATATCTCAATTGATCCTCTAAGTGAGTCTTAGTACAATTGTATGTCTAAGAAGAGGAACTAAGAATTGAAGAAATGGTTAAATCAAGAAGTCAATCATACTTCGTTCCAAAAACAAGTCTTAGAGTTAATATTGTGACATTGAGTGATAAGTATTAAGAAGGTTTATAACATTCATCAAATGCGGAAAGTTGTGATGTCTTGGATAAGACAAAGACCAACTAGGACCAATTTATGAAGTGTTTTGATAAAAGCTACACTAACTCTTGAATAATTGTTTGTCAAGAAATGGTTATTGACAAGAGAATCTTATATGTCAAGGAGTCAGTGGGAGTCTTATTGGTCTTGAAAGGTTTCAAGAACAAATCAAATAAACCTTATCGATCATCACTAGCACACGAGTTGAGGTTTACAACCTATCGTGTTGACGTTATTTTGTTTCTGTATCATTCCAATTGAGTTAATTATGCATGTGAGTCCTATGAGTTCTCATTTGAATGCATAAAAGGCAAGGACCTTGATCAATGGAAAGTACATTGATAAGAAAAGGTGAGCTGCTTAACTACTTGGAAGACATGGTGGGCAGCTGTGCTACCATAAGGCAAGAAATCGAGATTAAGAAAGTTCGATCCATATGAGTTTGAATTTATCGTAAACTTTGGTTTTAACAAATTCACATGGATAGGAATACATACACCGTTTAAATCTAAGTGTCATAAGATTTCCTCCTTCATGAAAATCATTGTGAGGAAATGCTTTCACTGAGAAAGATTTTAAGAAGATAGTGATTGTAAAATTGCATTCTCGAATTCGATCATGGTTACGGTATCCCTTTCCATAATTTGAATTGTGAGGTTTGGCAATTGTTTAGACACACATATGAACTATCTAAGGCAAAGGTTTATAAGTTCAAGAATCCTTGATAAAAGATTATCAAAGCACTAAGTATTAGAAACATGAACTTAAGAAATTCAATAAGCATTGTTTTTCTAAAAGTTAAGTTGTTTCTGAATACATGTAAAAGCTAGTGGGAGCATAGGTGTTATGTTTATAATAATCATGATAGTGGGAGCATAAAATTTATGATTGTATGATTATTAAGGTACGTATTGCAAGTTGGCAATATTAATTATAGAAAACAAGAGTTATACCTTACAAAGTCGTAAGGATTGTAAAGTTGTTTTGCTATAATTAAGGGAGAGAAGATTATGCTTCATTTCAAATCTAAAGGATTAGGTTGAGAAATGTTAATAAATTTAGTCAAGGGTACATAGTGTGTTCTTAAAATTTCGATTATGATTACGACATTCCTCTTCACAATTCGAATTTTGAGAACATAGCAAATAAAACATTATGCGTCGTATCACATACGCTTCGGATATAGCATCGATTGCAAATGCTTTAATGTTTGACCATTCTAAAATTATCCAAATGTCGAGCGCATTTAGAGGGAAAAGGGACTAGAATTGGTTTTGACTAAAATAATTAAACAACTATCAAAGGACAATCCAAAGTTTGACGAGGATTGGTCGCTTGTGAGTAGTTGGAAGCATGGTATTGGATGGACCATATCGACATTATTATGAATAGAAAAGATTCTATTAAGAATAAGTTGTCATATGGAAAATATGGAAATGTTTCCATATTGGATGGACAATATCGACATTATTACGAATAGATAAGACTCTATTAAGAATAAGTTGTCATATGGAAAATATGGAAGCATATCCATATTGGGAATTGAATATTGAAAAATCTATGTCTAGATTAGAAACTTTTATGCAAAAGGATGTTCAGAGGAATGTACTTTGAGTGAGAGACATCATATCTAATGAATTGTCTTGTAACAATCTCCGATAGAGGACTTTGTAATATCATTGGCAATAGTCTTTGTGACTTTCGTGCAGTGACATTACGAAAAGGATCATTGCATAAAGTGTTAGAATCTAGCATATTCTATAAATGACAAGTATTTGATATTCTTACACTTATGAAAAGGGATTTGGAGTTGTGAAATGAGAATGGTTGGAAATGTGTTCAATTTGATCTATTTCACAAAAGTAAGAACCATAGGTAAACACTGTGTGCATGCTAACAGCATGGGACAAGTGTAGTAATTCAAGTAAAAAGTTGATTACCCGACACGACAAATAATGAGTAATCGATATGGTGATAAATTTTATTTATACTCAAAGGTTTGAGGCCATATGGGATTAGTATTATTATTGTGTTTCACTTTGCATGTTTTGACTTCCAGAATAATTGAGTTTATTAAGAATAATCGAATTATTCCAACGGGCCACAGTCGTTCATATGTTGGAAGTAGGTATGAATGAAGATTGTCATGAATTGGTGTGTGGATTGTCTAAAAGAGTATTAGACATAAGCAAATGTTTGCTGCAACGTTCGTGAGTGCTTATGAATATGAATTTGAGCATTGGATTAAACCCACGCTCACTTGTATCATTCCATGAACTGTATCACGAATGATTGGTGAGACGATAACATCTTATATTCTTGAAATTGAGATGTGTGAGTTGTATCTTGCAAATCAGTTGCACATTGATAATATGTAAACGCACTAGTAACTTGGTGTTATGAAACATATTATTGTGTGTGATTCGGTGAGTGAGTGCAAGCAAGCATTGTATCAAAGTTTATCCGTTCCTTTTATCCAAAGTAGGATAAAAGCGATATCTTTGGGCCCCTCGATGATTTTGTGATGACAAACGTAAATGCTCGGCCGGGCTAGGGCTAATTTGATTTGTTCAATTAGTCAGTCGTCATAAATCGGGAATCGAGAAATAGTACAAAGAGAATGATTTGAAATCATATCTCATATGATATCTAGAATGGAGGAATATATGATCCCTTATCTAAAGGACACGCGTATCTGATAGGATCAGAGTTGACAACGGCTTTGGAAAGCTACGATTGCAGATCAGGATCTGAAGTCATACGCATAATAGTTATTAAACTTATCAAAGTGGGAGACTGTTGGATTAGTGTCCAAGTCCATAACTATTTTGGTATGTACTTGACTCGATGGTGCATGGTCCTTTTGGGTTGCCTTCACCAAAGCAACTTGATAGAATGAATTATGGAGAGAAAGGATTAAATATGATTTATTAATATATTATGAGAATAATATATTAAAGGAGAAATCATATTGTTTAATTAATATTAGTCAAGAATTAATTGGTAATTAGTTTTGTGACTAAAAGAGATTAATTAAACTTAAGGGACTGGAATTGTAATTATAAGATAATTGCAATTTCATCCAAGGCCTTAATTAAACGAGTCTATGGGTTGCTTAGGGCTTAAGCATCCAAATCAGGGTTTCCTTGTTAGATAACCCTAATAGCCTCACTATATATAGATCCCTAAAGGACCAAAAACGTGGCTAAGACTCCTCTAGGGTTTGTAGACGTTTTTGGGCAGCCTCCATCCTCTCTCCTCTTCATCCTCTTGCTTATGGTGTTTGTGAACCATTAGAGGAGTGCCATTTGTGACTCTAAGCTTTCTAAAGTCAATACAAGGAGATTTAGGATTGTTATTGCTACATAACAATCAAGGTAACATCTTAAACCTATTCTCATGTTAATATGATTACTTGAATGCTAGAATTAGGGTTTATAGTCTTGGATAACTTGCATGTATAATAGAGAAACCTAGATCCAAGCATTAGGGTTTGTATGAGCACATAGGATGTCTTATGACCAAAACCCATCACATCTATCCCGCGAAGGGGAGGTGTCACCCCGATAGATTCCTCTATATCCCGTTACGGTGACATCATGACTCGAACAATATATTCCTTTCATTACTTTCCGATTATTTCCAATTCTCTTCATTACTTTCCATTTCTTTTCAGTACTTTCATGTTCTTTTCATGTTTAACGTATTTTATACAGTAGTATCAAATACTCATTTCAAAAGTAAAGCATCTATATTTTAACACATTTCAAACACATTTTCCAAACATTCGATCTTCCAAAATGTTCTTTGTTTTCAAAAACATTCTTACATTCAAAGCATTCTTTCAAAATATTCTTTCCAAAATCATTTCACACTTTCATTTCAAAACATTTCATATATCAAACATTAGTGTTTCTTTATCAAAAAATATTTTGCAATGTACCCCAAAGTTGGAAATAATGGTTGTCATGATTAAATCTGAAAAATAACAAAACAAAATAGTTTTAAATATAATTTACTATAACAAACTAAAAATAATATTAAATAAAAAAATTATACATGATTTATTAAAGTTTCATGTATATATTATTAAGGTCATATTGGTCAATATAAACATTAAATGGAAAACTACTATCTCGCTTCAATCTAAAAAAAATTAATATATTTATTTTAAACCGTATATATTCTAATAAATCAAGATTTGTTTGTCACATGTCACTTTCTCATGAGTTTTGATACATGTCATTTTATGATATTTTCTGAATAAATAATATACAAATGTCAATTTATGAGTTTTTTTTTATTTTTCATAAATTAAAATGTCACATAATACTAATATTTATATATGTAAAGTATTAAATATAATAAATGGAAAAAATTGTCTATCAATTGATGGGAATTTGAATTTATAAATCCATTTACTAATAAATAATAATAAGTTGCATTTTTTTTTGTCAGATGATAACATATTTGAGTTAATAAACTATAATTTAGATCCTTAAATGTTATTTTTTGAAACATGTTTAATTAGAAATTAGTTAGATGTATATGTGAAATGTTCAATTATCTATTATTTATGTGATTTTTTTTATCATTGGTAAAAAACTTATTAGTAAAAAAAGTTTTAACTATTATTTATTTAATTTTTTTAGTTTATCAATAGTTATGTTATTGCAATTTTTTAAATTACTTGTTTTCTTTAAACATGGTTTTGTTTTTTTTGAAACTTTTAGGGTAAATCAAATTATTTATATTGGAATATCATGTCAAGTTGAGTTTGTATAAAATTTATCGTTTTTAAAAAAGAAATTCTAAAATAACAACTCTTAATAATAAATTATAAAATTATTGTTTTAAAAAAAATGTCGCAAACAATCGTAAAATTTGAATTTTTGTAAAATATAAAAGTTAACTCTATTTAGATTTTCGAGCTTAATATATATATATATATATATATATATATATATATATATATATATATATATATATATATATATATAATGTCATTTGGAAAGATAATTTAAAGAACCACAAAATAACATGTAAGAAAAATAAATGAGAGTGTAACATATGACAAAAAAAATTATTTATTAGCGTGTATGTGTATATATATATATATATATATATATATATATATATACACATACACGCTAATAAATAATTTTTTTTGTCATATGTTACACTCATTCATTTTTTTACATGTTATTTTGTGGTTATTTTAAATTATCTTTCCAAATGACATTTTATATATTAATTAACCCGTGTAGTACACGGGTCACACACCTAGTATTTATTAATATTTAAACTCTATTAAGTTAATTCCATTTTAAACATATCTATACTCTTCGGAAATAAAGTTCACTCCTAACATCTTTTGATATTGTAAATGTTTTGTATAATGTTAAGTGGTGTTTGGCTAATCTTATTTAAGAAGTTTATTAGTTTATTAGCTTATTAGCAGTTCTATACCACTTTATGCTAAAAAAAGATTTGGATAAAAATAGCTTATAACGGTGGAAACCACTAATAAACAATTTTTTTCATAAGTTACCTTGCTCTAACTTATTAACTTATAAGTTAATAAGCTAATAAGCTATAAGCTAATAACCAATAAATTTGTTTGTCAAACACTCTGTTACCTAGTTATAAAACATGTATATTGCACGAGTTTATATATATATATATATATATATATATATATATATATATATATATATATATATATAAGTCTAAGCATTTAAAAAATTTGATTTTATAAGATATTGAATTATTAAAATTGAATTTTTCATTTTTTTTAAATTTAAAAAATAAACAAAATAATAATTGGGCTTAAATTTAAAATTATTGAAATTAAAAGAAAAGTTGCATTAATGAGATTGATATATACATCTATTATTAGAAGATTTAAATGCACATTTCGCTGGATGGATTTGAATGGATTGGTATGTAAACCCTTTTAAATGTGTATAAAAATGAACGTGGTATCATGTAAACTATAAAAGTGCTCCATCCCCCTTGCTAGTATCTTGCTAGGTTGGATGTTTTAATAAAATTTCCCGGTTAAAAAAAATCTATTATTAAAATTATTATATTTAAATATTATATGTAATTTAATAATATGAAAAAAAAAAGACATAAAAATTATACATGGAAAAAAGTTTAATTTATAAAAACCACATGTGAAAATATGATGAAAATATTATGTTGCGAAATAATAATAATAATAATAAATTATTATAATAGATTTTGATTCCCGAGATAATCATAAAAATTAACAAAAAAGGTGGAGTACTTTGATAAAATGACCGTCTTTTCGTATTTATCACAAATTAACCATAAATTTTTCAATCAACTTATATGAATTAATAAATTTCAAATTTAAAGGTATCCGATATAAAAGATCCTTCAAAAATTTTAATTTTCTTGAAAAAATAAATATTACGAAATACACTTATATAGTTATATATTGTATAGCTAAATATATTCATAAACTATGATATTTTTCTTCAATATCTTTTTAGACATTTTGATGTCCAAAAAAAAAGCAAAAACAATTTTCACAATTTGTTGTGGGACCCATTGCAATATTGTTGGTTGTTACGTATAAATACAAAATAAATACGCAGCCAAAGTTAAATAAATAAATAAAAATAAAATAAATCATGAAAATAACTCCTTAAACATCATTAAAAATATATACACAGCCAAAGTTCGGGGTGGATTTGTTATTTGTAAAATGTGAATCAATCTAAAAGCATTAATGTAAATTATTCATAATAACAACTTAAGTTAATATGATGAAATGATAGATAGTTAGATACCTTTTATTCACCTTAGATAAATTCTTAAACTTTCTTACATAATAAATAAATAAATCAACAGAAATTTAGAAAGTACCACCTTATTGTTGTGCTTTCCGTCCAACAATCACCACAAAAGCATGCCATCTGGATTGTTCTTGTGTAACCTATGTCTAACGTCTTTGTCTTTGTCCTCTTTATTTCTTTTTATCGTTTAGTTGAAGCTCAAGACTTGTCCCTTTCTGAATGCATGTAACATGATTGTTCACGAAAGATATGAAATTGAAACAAGAAAGAAAGCACCCATAATGATGTCCTAAACCAATGAAACGCATGATAAAACCACATAAAAACACAAGAACAAATTTTCATATATTAAATGGAAAATTATACGAATATAATAAGTGGCAAATCTATATGTTATTCGATGAATAAAATTCTATATTATAAGATGTTATATTAAGAGTTCAATTTTTCATTGAATGAAAGAAAAGTTTTTAATTTTTAAATATTTATTATAAATAATATTTTGTAACATTTTATAAAAATTTATAGAATTTGATGCCCTCTTTGTCATTTTGTATTTATTCTGCCACTCCACTCTATCTATTTATACCACCCATAAACCCTTCTGCTTCACACCCATTTCCCATAACACCAAAAGCTTCAAAAATGGCGAAATCTCCAGAGACAGAGCACCCAATCAAGGCCTATGGATATGCTGCAAGAGACACTTCCGGAGTTCTTTCCCCTCTCACCTTCTCCCGAAGGTATATGCATGCATGTTTTGACTACACAATGTTCATCCATAAATTTGCTAACAATGTAGGATTATTGTTCTACATGAGTCGATTTGTGGTTTTTATTGTGATTTTGTTGATCATGATTCACAGGGTTACAGGCGAAAAGGACGTAAGGCTTAAAATTTTGTATTGCGGAATCTGCCATTCTGATCTTCACTTTGCCAAAAACGAATGGGGCTTGACGAGTTATCCCGTTGTTCCCGGGTATGCTTTATTCCATTTCTCTCGATTTAATTTTCCACTAAAATTTCGTAAAAACCTATGCGTTAATTTCTTCAACATCGATCTTCTACTTTCTTCTACCAACATCATTGCAAGAACTTTAATAATCTTCATGTCGATGAATGCAGACACGAGATTGTGGGTGTTGTGACAGAAGTAGGAAGCAAAGTTGAGAAATTCAAAGTCGGCGACAATGCCGGAGTCGGATGCTTGGTGGGATCATGCGGATCTTGCGACAACTGTGCTAATGATCTCGAAAGCTACTGCCCAAAACAGATTCTCACTTACGCCTCCCCTTACCACGATGGCACAAAGACATACGGTGGGTACTCCGATCACATAGTTGCAGATGAGAGCTTCGTCCTCCGGTGGCCGGAAAACTTGCCGCTTGATACAGGTGCACCACTGCTATGTGCCGGAATCACCACTTACAGTCCTCTCAGATACTTCGGACTAGATAAACCAGGGATGAAAGTTGGTGTTGTTGGCCTTGGTGGACTTGGTCATGTCGCTGTGAAGATGGCGAAAGCTTTTGGTGCAGAAGTTACTGTTTTCAGCACCACTCCTGCGAAAGAGCAAGAAGCACTTGAAGGACTTAAAGCTGATCGTTTTATAGTCAGCAAAGATCAAGACCAGATGCGGGTAATTTGTCAAGATTTGTTATCTTTTCTTGGCTTGTGTATCAAGATTTTGATTACGCATAAATGGATCTTTTTCTTTCTTTTTTGAATCAGTCTGCAATGAGTTCGTTGGATGGGATCATTGATACGGTTTCTGCAACTCATCCTATTGCTCCATTGTTAAGTGTACTGAAACCGCATGGGAAGCTTGTTCTTGTGGGTGCACCAGAGAAGCCACTTGAGCTTATTCCATTTTCTTTAATTACAGGTAAGTAATTAGTGTATGAAAGTTTGTAGTGTTTGATATGATTAGGGGATTGATTGACGATGACATGCAGGGAGGAAAATTGTTGGTGGGAGTGCGATTGGAGGGTTGAAAGAGACTCAAGAAATGCTTGATTTTGCAGCGAAGCATGGTGTGACTGCTGATATAGAGCTCATTCCGATGGATTATGTAAACACTGCAATGGATCGTATGTTGAAATCTGATGTTAGATATAGGTTTGTAATTGATGTGGAAAAGTCGCTCAAAGCTCCATAAGTTTGATGTTGGGTTGATGGTTTTGGTAGAATGGGTTTGGATTTTGATTGATGGTATTCTGAAACAAATCAAACAATTATTAGTCAATTTATATTTAATAAACATTTGCTTGTGAAGTTAATTGGGTTCAGTTAGTAAAAAAACTATTTATATTGCATAAGTCTTTATTCTGTGTATGTCCGAATCCTGTAGAATATAGAGTATGTTTATGTTTCAACTTCTCTAGAAAGTAATAAAGAAAATCTAAGAATAAGTTATGTGGTGTGATTTGACATGTTTAAATCGAAGAATGTGCATAGGTGCAGAGTAAAAAAGATTGGAGTGCGACATTTATGAAGTGGTTTGCAACCACTAACTGCAAACGACCTTATTGAGGATGGGTTAAATCTTAAATGAGTTGTGGTTCTTGTAACCGATTAAATTGCAAGAGCGGTGAATTAACTCCATGTGCTACATCACTTGAATGGTACCAACCTTTGCAGCAATGTGAAGAACCCTAATAAAGATTTATTCCATTAAACATAGATATTTGCTAAAAAAAACAATCGACAGGTATTATTGTGGATGTCTATATATACTTTAGTCATGTATTTAAATTGATATTTATAAGTATTTTTAGAAGTATATAACATCATTGGACTTTTTATTTATTTATTTATTATTATTATTTTAAATCTTACGGTTTGATAAGGCCACTTTTCAATCCATCATGTGGCATCATTTTCTTCGTCAGCCCTTCACAACAACTTTTCCCAAAGAAATACACATTAATATTGAGAGAGAGAGAGAGAGAGAGAGAGAGAGAGAGAGAGAGAGAGAGAGAGAGAGAGAGAGAGAGAGAGAGAGAGAGAGAGATGTTGCCTCATCGCAGAGCTTGTCGCGCTATCGTATAAATACCTGAAATATTAGTCAAGCAATGCTTCCTCAACGCGGTGAGATAAGAGGAGCAATACGTTCCTTTTTAGTGTCCCGTTTCTCCCCAATAGAAATAACATTGGTTATTTTGGCCATTTCTTAATTTCTTGGGTTTATGTAGTGTTTTCCTTAATTGAACTACATGTCTCTTAGAGTACATAACCTCTTTGATCTTCAATGCTTGAACAAGCTTGAAATAGGTTCTACTGTTCTAAATGAATATATGCTTGACTTGAAGAGATGTCTAAAGTGCTTCATAATTCTCCAATGCCTTCTGCTCGTCAAGGGTCATTATTCTGATAGGGTGTGAGACATATCAACATTATCACAATAATGCTTCCACAAAGCATCATGATAAGTCTGATTGGTTTGTAGAGATTGTTCATGAATTAGACCTTTTAGTATATATAATTTATGTTTATCATTGAGGAAAAATCTCGAAGGCATCATACCAATAATAGAGATTATAACCATCAAATGTAACTATCTCTTGAAACTCAACAAGAGAGATTGTACATGGGCATAAGAGTATTAACAGTCATATACATTTCATTTAGTATTTTTAATATTAAGTCTTTTAAAAATAAAATATTTTATTATTTCTAAAACATTAATTTATTAAAATCTAGGATTCAAGTTACGAAACAAGTAAATGGTTAGGTGACCTTTTATTTCATCCATTTAATCCAATTCGGTAGGTAGCAATTACAAATTCCATCAAAATATAATTCCTAAAAAATGGGATCTTAAACAACTAATGTTTAACTTGGCATGTTTGATCTCATCCATGCCTCGTGCCTCTCATGCTTAAGTGTCATTTATCATACAAGATTATTGATTAAGTCTTCATACTTGAAAAACTTGTAGCATTGTAACTAACTAGTGACTAGGTGATCCATCGGACAGTAGAAAGTACAAAACCACCTTTAACACCATAAGACACAATATAAGTGACCAAGTGACCTTGTGCTATCAAGACCGTACAACGACGTGCGAGTGTTCTTCAAAAGGACGACATTGACTTGTATTTTGAAGAAAATGTTTTATATATGTTTTACAAATATAGTTATAAAAAATGGTTTCATGAATGTTGCATGTATCCAATAATTTATGTACCTTATGTAAAAATCATATCTCTAGTATAAGGTTCTTTAGATTCAAAATAAAACTTTATTTTATTAACCGTTAGTCGCAATCAATTACAAACAAATATTTTATATTTAAAGTTTATTTGTAAAACGTTTTAAGAACCCATCATAGTCTTTTAATAAAACTTCATTTTATAGTTAAGACTTGAAGTTTTGTATGAGTTTCAAAATCACAATTTTAACTCTTCTTTTAATAATAAAAAACTTATGACCTTATGAACTTGTAGAATAGAACTTATTTTATTTATAAAATCATTTTATACATCTTATGCTAAAAATTCATATTTTGATAAAAAACCAAAATAATGTGATAGTAATTATGTTTTAAATTTTATTTACCATGCATAAAACATATTTTTAACATGTTGCATTAAATTTTAGAAAATAATATCATATATAAAGTTTTGATAAAAACATAATACATAATATTATAGTTTGACGTTATAACGTTATAAACTGATTTTTAGTCATTTTAATAAAACTCTTATGTATAATAAATGACATAGAGTTTAGATTTAGTTTAAACACATTCTAAACCATTTTAAATATTTTAAAGTTGACTATTAAAATTTTTGCGATAAAAACTAGTTTTAATAACAATAATAAAAAAAACAACTCAATTTTAAATGTTTTAAAACGCTTTAATGAAAACACATTTATAAACATCTTATGTTTTACTTTAAATATTTATTTTTCAAACTCCAAACGATGTTAATTTATGATAAAATGTTATTTAACATATAAAAATCATTTTGATATATAAAACATAATATATAACAACATGAAATTAAACATCACAAGCATGCATTAAAGTGTATAAACCAATCCGTTTTCTAGTAATATATAGTTTTTTGTGAGCCAATATACAAGAACTATTAAGTCATTCCTAAAGGAATTAAAGGACACTTTAAAAGGTCTTAAAGCTTCCACTTACCAAGATAACTCTTGCTTGCAAAAAGAACTTCAATGTACCATGTGTTATGGAGGCTGTGACACTTAAACCATTAAGACTACAATTAAGTCTAATCAAAGAGTAGAAGCTCAAGGTTAGGATTATAGTATCAAGTGGTTAAGTCATCTTCAAATGTGGTCATTTCTTCAATTGTTACATTTGGTAAAAAAAAAAATACAACTAGTCTAACTAATTAATTACATAAAAGTTAAACAAATGAAAAATATACATATTTATCTGTTACATCTCATGAATGAATAAATATTCAACGAACACAAGACAATGACTCTAATGACTTGTTTATACACAACAACATCATATGAAATATACAAACAAATACTTTATTTTTCTAAGGCTACTTTATACAGCCAAATGCATGAAAAAATTGGTTGCATAAAAATAACAATTATAAAAACAACAAGTTGCAATAAAAATATATTTGGTGATTTCTTTGCCAAAAGAAATATCAAACATATTTTCCAAAACAAAACGTTATCAAACATTAATATTAATCTTTCTAACATGTAAAAGAGACTCTTATATCAATGATGAGTTTTGGTAAGCTAAAAACGATTTTTTTATAAAACAATTTATAAATGGCAAACAGAAGACTTTAAAAATAACTAGTTTATTTTTAGACCATTTTAACAAATCCACCAAGAGGATCCAGTTACATGAACTATAAATATTATGATAACATTATGATATAAATAATACAATCTTTGAAGACTTTGATCTCATTTGGTTTTGGGGAGTTTATGAAGATGGCAAAAACTCAAGAATATATTTTCTCTATAATGTATCCACCAACAAGTATATGTCACCAAGAGTGCTAGTTCTCATCCTATATGAAGTACTTCTTAAGCCTTTAAGTACTTATCACAATTAAGCACTAAAGGAGAAGCATTTCTAAGCACCATTTCATCACTACACTTTAAAAGATAGCAAAAGAAGGGGAGGGAGAAGAAGCTACAACTTATAGTAAGGAAGAGAGAAAAAGATTCAAAAACTAACTTCAAAAGGGAAGCCTTTGGTCTCTTTATACAGTCACACACAAGTACTAAGTGACATACTTTTACACAAGTCAAATGTAAGGTGTTTAGAAGGTATGGTATGTGTAAGAGGGAAGTTTGCAAGCAAGCTTCACCTCTCGCCCAAAATTTCTTCTATAAGGAAAAAGAGTGAGACCATTTGGAGTGTCTTACACTTCTACTTATTTAATACATGTACAACGTATAACTAGTTTATTTAATGAAATCTAAAGAGTCCAAAACTTTGTACAGGAAATATTAAATCATACCATATGATATAATAGTTAATAACTTCCTTAGAAAATATTATTTTCATAAAATAATAATTATTCTCTAATTAAATACAAGTTTTGAATATATTTATTAATAATCAAATTACTAATAAATATTCAATAAGTGACAACTTGTTAAAAGTGTGACTCTATATGATCATATGTTATTGAAAAACATCATTCTAAAATGATTCTTGAGCATATAGATCCAACAATATTAACTTGGAGTATAGTAACCCTGACCATATTGTCTGACTACTTCAACAATCATCTTAAAAGCATTATTATAAATCGAATGAAAAGGAACACCTAATTCATATGGTTTACTTCATCATCAATACATAATCCCTCAATGATCTGTCTCATCTAGTGCATAACCAAGAATAATAGGGATGATGATGTGTGTGTGTGAGAGAGAGAGAGAGAGAGAGAGAGAGAAAAAAGTGTGTGTATGTTTATGTATGTGTGAAAAAGAAGGATGTAGGGGTCGGGTGAGACTTTACGTGTTTTTGTTACATATTAAGAGTGAGAATTGATTAAACCAGTGATATTTTACAAAGTTCAAAGTTAAGGGGTTAAAGTAATATTTAAAAAATAGAGGGGTGAGAAATGTATTTTTCAAAATAAAGGATATATATATATATATATATATATATATATATATATATATATATATATATATATACACACACACACTCTCTCTCTCTCTCTCTCTCTATGGGGACAAGGATAAACATGATAATCTGGAAAACAAATGGGTAAAAGTGATAAAATTTGAAGTTTGAGGGGTGAAAATAGTTTTTTAAAAAGTAGATGATGAAAAATATTATTTTATAAAATAGAAGATTACAAATGATGGATTATACAAAATTAAAGGATTATTCCAATTACATTTTACACATTGACAGTTTTGTACATTGACATTACCATTTACCACATGTATTATTAGTTAAGTGAATTTTTCTCACAAACCAAAAGTTACATTTAATATATATTTATATTTTTGGTCGAATAGGGACCAAAACAATAAATTATATCAATTTTAGAACATTAATGCAAATTAGCAAAAAAAAAATAATAATAAAAAAAAGACTAAACCCCTACCCCCAAACCCAATTTAGGGATGTTATTGGGGGCAAACGGGACGGGGATTGCATCCCCCGCCCCCGAAATCTTCATCCTTTCCACCCCTGCCTCCGCCCCCGAATTCCCCTTTTAACCCCCGCCCCCGCCCCCGTTCCCCCGCCCCCGATTGATTTTGGGCTACCTTATTTGGGCTAAAAGAAGTTCTTCTTTGGGCTAAAAGAAATTATTTTTAACAAATAGATATTTAGAACATAATTTTACATGTTACAAACAACTTAAAAACATGTTTTTTGTTGAATTTTTGTACGTAAAAATAATTTTATTTTTTATTATATTTATATAATTAATATATGTCAACTTATATAACTTATTAACAGGGCCCCCACGGGGGTTTCGGGACGGGACTACCAACCCCCGCCCCGCCCCCGAAATTAAAACGAGGGTTAACCTTGCCCCTGCCCCCGCCCCTGTCCCCGATTATTTTCAACAAATGCCCCCATACGGGACGGGGCCCCCACGGGATCGGGGTTCCACGGGACTTTTTGACATCCTTAATCCAATTCCCAAATCTGATTTAATTTATGTTTTTTGTGAGAGACCCCTCCCTCACATCCCCTCGTTCTCGACACTATAAGTATAAGCAATCTAATGCAATATAAAACCATACATATAAGACATTAGACCACATACATTTGATGAGCGACGTCTACCTAGACAACTAAAATGAATAAATGCTAGGTGTTAAATGTACACAACATTACGTTAGCTTTATGGGCATACATGTAAATGGGCTTTTCATCTTTGGGCTCAATTCAAATGGTCTTGTATTATTCGGGTGGCCAAACCATAACCAACCATAACCGATTAATTCGTACCTGATTAACCTTCTGACCCAAAAAACCTTCTTTAATATGGTTCGTTTTCAGACAATTTGGGAAACCAACAGAAAACCGATTAATCCGAAAAAAACGCCCAATCACCCCAGCCCCGTGGAACCCCACACCCCACTAGGGACACCACTCCATAATCTCATTCTAGTGAGATCAAATTATTTTATACGAACTCCGCACCTCTCCAACTCACAATATAGGCATAAATTGAGCTTGGTTTATTTCAAGTTAATCTTGATTATACTAAACCACATGATGATATTAAAATCTCCTGCAATTAGGAAAAAAAAAACATACTAAACTTGCAAGCAAACCTATGATCAACCCTGCAATGGATTAAAGACATTAGCTACATTTTTTCTTGATCGTTAACTATATTGGATAACATAAATTGTCTATTTTGGAGAAAAGAATAAGATATTGGTCTGACTTGATAGAAAATTATAGTTAAACTCAATATATTTTGGTTTACGGTTCTCATAAACAATAAGTTAATGCATTTTAATTCTTTTGTTAATTAGTCAAATAAAACGAAAGTTTGTTATAGTTTATGGTCACTACTTTGACTAAATGAAGAGGAAAATATAGTCTTGAATCTTGAGTGTTGAACTTCGAGATCAAACCTATTCATTTTTAAAATTTTACCAAGATCAAGCTACATTTTGACTCTAATATCTCTTGGCCTTGTTTCATTTTTGGGTTAAAACAAAGAAATAGTGATATGACCTTATTTATACATATATTTGAGGCCATTATCTTAATATTATAAGCTAAGATAAATGATACCGATAATTTTTTGAAATTGAATTTACATATAAATTTGTGGCTGAGAAGGATAAGGAAGAAATTGGAGCTGAATGGAGATAATAAGAATATCCATAAATATGACTCCTCATCACCTAGAAGATATGATATGATATGTTCAACTCACGACCAGTTCAACAAATAAGTTGATTTTCTAAAGAATTAAAGCAGATTGAAGCCGATGAACACGCTCGACGCAAGTGTTTGAAGATCAAAGTGTGGAACTACTATTTAAGGGCTGTTTGATAGTTCCTGATTGAGTCAGGTCTGACTGAGTCAGAGGTCTGATTGGGTCTGAAGTCTGACTGAATCTACATCTGATTGAAACAATATTGTTTGATTATGTGTCTGACTGGCTATGCTGAATGATGAAAATGACCATTTTACCATTCTATTTAGTTTGCAATACAAAATATATCTATTTATAGCAAATAACAGAGGTGCAACTGTGTAAATCTTATGATTACATATTAAAGATTGATATTACAATGATGTTGCGACTGTGTAAATCTTATGCACTACATGTATGATATGATTAATTCAAACCTTCGTTGATCCAAATTTCAACTAAAAGATCCACCACATCCTGCAAAAACCAACAATCACATATAAGGGAAAACACAATTGTGGGAAGATGCATATAGTACATATACAACACCAACAACTTACAGCTAGTGGAATCCCTCAAGGAATGGTTCATGATCAGGGCCGGCCCAATACATGGGCGAGTTGGGCTCCGGCCCAGGGCATCAAATAGAAGGGGGCATATTTTTTATCCAAATATTAATACTATATACGTGTTATTTTAGTCCAAAAACTAAGCCCAGTTCTACCGTCCAAGAAGAATAGCATCCGGAGGCAAGAATGAAAGGCATGAGCGCCAAATTGAAGCCTTGAGAACTGCAATCGTCAATCGTCAAATACCAATCCATGCCTTTGAAAATCGTGCGAGTTGTGTGTGGAGATTAGAGGAGTCGACACTCAAAGATCGAGGAAATAGGAGTAGAAACACTCTAAATCGACTGATTTCTGAGTTCGATTTCTCTCTAAACCTACTGCTAATCGACTTTTTTCAACCTTTCCTTTGATTTCTATTTTTGAGTTCGATTTAAATAACCTCTCATTGTTAAACCGATAAGACTGAGTTCGATTTTTTTTTCAATCTAAAGCAAGAGACAACTAACGAAAGCATCATCTTCAACTGATTTGGGTAAACTCTCTTCTCTTCAACTGATTTCGATTTTTCTTTCTAATTTCTTTCTTAATCTGTTGTCATCAATTATCACTTATGGACTGGTTTGTTTTAGCTTTTTAGGAGTTCGGATGTTGGATATTTTATGGTTTTCAACCTGAAGTAGAGACGAGGAAAGAAAGGACTGATTTTTGATTTCTCTTTAACTGATTTGGGTGAGTTCTTTTCAACTGATTTTGATTTTCTTTCTGATTTATTTATAAACATGTTGTCATCAATCTATCCTCTTTTTATGGTTTTTTTAAGGAGTTGGAGCTCTGATTTGTCTCCTATTTGAACTCGAAATCTGTTTGCTTTGTATCTGATATTTGTTGTTTGAAGTTGGCTTCAGGTAATTTTTCTGACTATTGTGGTTTGGCTCTGATAAAAATTACCAACGTTCCTTTTTATACCTTTTTGTTCATGTTTCTGTGATAAAAAATTCTAAAGTTCATTTCTATACTTTTTTTGTTCATGCTTCTGCGATGTGAATCAGAAGGCATATTGTCTATTGAAGTTATGATTTCTGTTTATTTAGAAATTTGGTTAGTGGCTACTGGTTCCTATTCTTATTTCTAGAAAGGTATAAGTTTATTTTATTGTTGCTATTAATAATAGAAAATATTTATCTAAAATGGATTCCTAATTATGATTCAACGATTCATTTTTCAGATATCATGACATCTTGGAAGTGGAAACGAGAAGAATGAATATGTTCCCTAATCTGTTGGTTACTTATATAATATTTTGGATGATGTCGATAATGTTTGCTTCTGTGAAAAAAGTTCTTCAAAATTGAAGCTTTTAAAATAAGATATATTTGCACTTCAAAAAATGCACAAAAACATATGTTTGTGGTGATTTTTGTAGTTTTTGTTTGAATTATTTGCTTGATTGTAAAATTTACTGCATTTTGATTTTATAGATTTTTATATATATGATTTTTCCATTTTACAAAACATATATAAGGGCATAAAATTTTTATCTTGCCCCGGGTAGCAAAAAACAATGGACCGGCCCTGTTCATGATATGAGAGAAAATATTCAAAACTTGTTGTCAAACTGTAACAGAACATAGTAATAAATTCATAATGGTTGTTCCTTATTTTTTCTTTGAAGAAAGACACAAATACCAGAAATACTAGAACAATCAAACACTTTTAAGATTTCGTACATAAAAAAAAAAATCACAGTCAAATCCAGGTACTGGAGGTCCTAAATTCTAATTTGCTTAAAACTCAAATACTTCATAATTTCTCGAGTCTTGATTCAACAAAACTTGATTCAATTCACAACTAAAATTAGCCAAAATACATACCAATGAAATTAGGTTAATTGCAGAAAAAAATGAGCCAAAACAAGGATGGGGGCGTGATTTAATAACAGAAAAAATTAACTTCGACATCTTAGGTGTTTATTCAGAGAATGAACAAAAAGAACGAGGTTTTGCTTTGATTACATGAGGAAGACGATGGTGAGGTGGAGGAAGACGCTGACCTGCTGTTGCTTCAAAAAATCGAAGATGGAATCAGGAAGAATAGAAAGAAGATGGATCTGATGTTGCTTATTAGGGAAGAAGTCAGTCGGAGGATGGAGGAGCGGCACAGATGGTGGTGGGAAGCGCATATGTTGGAGGTGGGCAAAGAAGGAACGTATGGGAAGTAGGAGGAGACGGGTAAACTGGGGAAAATGAAGTTCCAGTCTCAGTCAGGGTTAACATTTTGGTGGACCGAGTAAGCAAGTTTTATGGACCGAGTCAGATATACAGACCGAGTCAGATGCATATCAAACACTCTGACCGGACCGAGTCAGAGAAAAATGTCTGACCGGACCCGGTCAGCACCAAATCAAACAGGCCCTTAATCATTTGGTTTGCACTATGTATTCCATTATGATTTTGGTTTGCATTCTAGTTGCAATTAAGGGCTAAAAACCATCTACTTATGCCTAGATAAATGAACCCCTAAATAACTATGTGTTTACTTATTTAGTTTGGATTTATTGATTAATAATTTATTATGTTTGTTTGATCGTAAATCCTTATGCTTTTGAGTTTTGATTATTATTACCTGTAGTTGAGATTGTGTAATCTAGAAGACCAATATGATTATATAAACTTGAATCCTAACTAATTTGTAATGCATGTTTTTCGTATGTGCTCAATTAGGGATCTTGAGGAAACGAGTTTGAGGCTTTTGTGAAACCCTTACTCGCAATGCACTTAATGGATAAGTGTGTTGCATGCCACATCATAAGTAACGACGTGGCCAAGTGTGGTCGCGACACAACGTTGCAAAGAGCCCAAACCCTAATATCGGGCCTTGAGCCCTATATAAGGACACTAGCTTCTAAGATTATTCATGTTTCTTGATCAACCTCAAACCCCAGAAAAGCCAACCCTCGAAACCCTAGCCTCTTTCATCTCATTTGGCATTCTTGGTTTATGTTGGTGAGGCTTGAAGTAGAAGAAATGAAGTTTTGGTACACCAAAGGCTAGATCTAGATAATACAAGGCTCTTGACCTCACCCTTGTGCTCTATAAGTATTCAATTATGAACTCTATCCTTGCTGGTTGCTATATCTAGGATTTTAAGTATTATTGGTCCTATTTGTCATAGTTTCTATGGAGTTTTGACAACTCTAAGTATAAAGGCTAACTCATGTTACTTTGTGGACCCTTAGTGATGAAAAGATAGGAGTGTTGGCTTTCATTTTGAACCATGCAAGATTTTGAGCATCTTTGGACACATTTTTTTACCTAGGTTTAAAGTTAGTGATATTTGAGGCATGAAAATGGATAAAGTTGGAAACTTTATTGAAGGTTTGTATCGATCGGATACACTTCAAGTATAAAGATCAAAGTAAAAATTAATCTAATAAAATAAACAACAGAAAATAAATAACATAGAGAGTTCTACAAATTGTTCTTTCACCAAGAAAGGGTTTTGTCT
Organism: Lactuca serriola; assembly: GCF_051521515.1. Classification (NCBI taxonomy): domain Eukaryota; kingdom Viridiplantae; phylum Streptophyta; class Magnoliopsida; order Asterales; family Asteraceae; genus Lactuca; species Lactuca serriola. The sequence goes on from NC_136409.1 coordinate 157,326,418, forward strand.
TCACCAAGAAGACGGGTTGTCACAAAGATGATTGACACAAATTCGAACTCTCTGCATTAGGGTTTACCCTAATGTAGATTATATACTAGTCTATACATCTGAATCCCATGATTTAAAGGATTGTATCTTATCTATACTAAGAACCGATCTTCACAACAAAGATAACAAATCTACTATCTATTTTATACTTATCTATATCATTACCTAATATACAAATGATTACAATAGAATAACAATACTATGCACTAACGCTGATAAGCTTGATACGCTAGCGCTGGTAGTAGAGAAGACGCTGACGTTGACAGATGTGTAGAGTGTTTGACTCATCAAATCATAAGGTGTGACCTTGCACTGTCTCCTATCTGATGATGTCAAAACTTATCTTCTTCAGAGTCATCAGAAGAGCCATTGTAGAACTTGTCAGCTTCCTTTAAGATCTAAGGCTTGACCCATCTGAATTGATCAAGTTTAAGTTCATCCAGTCTTCTACTAAGCTCCAGAGATATCAGCACACGGTATCCTCTTTCTAGTTCATAGTGACCAAGTCCTTCCAAGTGAAGATGAAACAAATGTTCAATGGGAGCAGAAGGAAGATCATTAGTGCGTTGAAAGAACATTTGATTATGACTGTCAAGATAAAATATACTATGCTCTGGTTCTGGAATGAACATGTATTAGACTGGCTCAACACCCACTGACAGGTTATTGTTGATGTACCTAGTACCATAAGGAAGAAGAAAATTTGTACTTTTGGATTGTCTGGGAGCAACTATTTTTCTTGAGGAGGAGGATCTAGATGCACCTGCTGATGACACAAGGTTCAACTTCTTGACTTTACTGAGCAGCTGCTGAATTGCCAACTTCACTTCCTGATCATGAATACCCTTGTGCTTGTCAATGATTTCTTGAATTTGCATCCACTCATTGTAGCCAAATTTGACTAACTCACAGGAAAATACAACTTCAGTGTACTCATATCATTTTTCTTCCTGACAAGATGAAGCTTTAATGACTCGTTTCTAGGTTTGGTGTATCTTACTTTGATAATGGGATCAAGCTTTGATCTACGAGTACGAACGTCTCCAAACTTCTTTCTATCGATCTGGTCATTCCGGTCTGAAAAAATGTGTTGTTTCTCCACATTATTATTAAAGATTTTCTTGACCTAATTATCAGTGCTTTGAACATTAGCACTCTCATCAGCAGAAGCAAGAGCTTGAGCAATTTTGGCAGACAGGTGTTCTTCGTTTCTTGCTTCTTTCTTTTTCCGAACAACATTATACTCTAACTTTATTGGAGGTGGAGGAAGATTTGTTAATGGAGGTGGATGTGGAGGAGGATTATCACGTGGAGAGTTTGGCAAAGTGTCATCAATAATGTTATCATCATCATCATTATCACCTAAGGACATAAGTCTCTTCATTGTAGCCACATCCCTTTCAACTTTACTCAACATTTTTGCCAGAGATTGAGTAATATGCACAACTAGAGAGAGTTGGGAAAGCACATTAGATTAGAAGTTGGAGTTGGATTCTTCCTGATTATCTTGATGTATGTCAGCATTCATGATAGGATTTGGCATAGAAGGAACAGTCTCAGCTTGAGGAGGAGGATACGTTGGCTTTGGAGAATTTTCATCTTGAATAATTGGCTCAACAGTTTCCATAAAAGGAAGGGTTGAACCACGTTGTGTAACATCATCTGCAGACGAAAGAGGGTGAATGAGTAGATGGGAATCAAATGTGCTTGTTCATCCTTGGAGGAGAGTTCCTTGTAGAAGAATTCATTCCCTCAGCAAAGTCTTCTCCCTTATTAACGGTTGATTCTTCTTCATCTTTATCAGTGTCTTCTTCCTCATCAACCCCTTCTTTATTACCGGCTTCTATATCATCATCATTCTCATCATCCTCTTCAGAGTATGAGGATTCAACCACATAGGGTTTTTCAATGCATTTTTGCATCCTCATAGTACTAGGAAAGTCACCCTGAGATGGAGTGACATTAATAATCTTTGAGGAAAAGGTAGAATTGGAATGATAATCCTATGAATTTAAACATAGCCTTAATCTCGATACAATATCAGACCAAGGCAACAAGGATAGGGAACATGTAATGGCTTCTTGTTCCCAATAATGCAGTTAATCATGTGATCAAGAAAAATTTCAGCAAAATCTAGTCTTCTATTGTAAATAATAAAGTATAAGATCCTTTGCTCAAAGAGATTTAATTGATCCAAACTCCCAGTCTTGTGTCAGAGACATTTGTCAATCACATCTGTTAAGTACTTCCATCCTACATTAAAACACTGACAAAGAGTGTTCTTGTATGGATCATGAGTGAGGACCTGAAGTTGGAAATTATACCCTAATTTTTCACGAACAGATTTGAAGCTTTCTTCAGAAGGAGTTTCAGAGTAACTTTCAAATCAAGGAAGATGAAGAGCAGTTTAAAAGGATTCCGCATTAATAGTAACCCTATATTGACCATCTCCAATGGTTCCAGTAATAGTTGGGCATTAGTATCAACAAAACATGAATAGTAGAACTCACATACTTGTTTAGGGTAGAATGGATTCGGGAAGTCGCAGAATGCATATCAAAGAGGACAGTTCTTGACATATTTGACGAAATCTTCAATTCCTGATTTTATGAACTGCTTTAGGATTTCATCTGGGGAATGCAACATTGGTTGATTGAATGATGATAGGAAAGTCAGGGCCATGAGGACCTTTGATGACATTGGTTCTGGGAGTAAACTCGTATAGAGGCTTTGACATGGTGAAAGCTTTCAGAGAGAAGAAGGTGAGTCCTTTTTAAGAGAGAGATAGAGATAGCCAATTACTTGAATAACTTGTAAAAGTAACCTAGGATGGAGAATTCCTAATTTATACCAAAAAGTTTCTTCCCTTTTACACAATGATGATTGAAGAGATATGCGCCGTAAAATCTTGTATACCAAGATAATGCTGGATCTTTTAGACATTATCCAAAAAGTTACCATTGAGACAAGGAAGTTACATCAGTGAGATAGGTCATCAATGGCAATGAACATCAACATAAGCGACCAACGAGTGAATTGATAATGGTCATCTACTTGGTTTGTGATGTCTTCTTATAGTGTAGGTTAAAACTACCATTCACTAACATAGTATTGCGAGATCTCATCAGTGTTTGGTTTCATACGCTGACTCATAAATCACTTTTATTAGAAGAAAAGTGGCAAGAGTGGATAGATGTGTGTAATATATCACAGTCAATGATATACCCATCAGCACGGATTTTGTAAGCTCTCATCAGCATATGGTACACTACGCTGAATCATAAAGCTTTAAAGAAGAATATAAGGGCAAGAATGGATTGGTGTGTGTGATAGCCTACGGTACATAGACTAACTATCAACACAGAGTTTCAAACTTTTATCAATGTATGGTATATCATAGTGAATTGTTAAGTTTTATTAAGGAGATAACGATTTGTGATAATCAAAGACTCTTATTAAAAATTTAAACTTCAGTTAAATTTCTGAACATTCGGAGAGAATGGACTGTTTCAGTCACGCTTAGGTGAAATCAGTGTGCATCATTAACAAATATCACCCATCAACAGAAAATGGTTTAATTTTTGCATCATAGAGTTTTAGTTGTAGTCTAGAATCAAAGATTCATCGTCAATTCATAATGGTACCATGTCATACCTCAGACTAGGATGTCACGTACATGAAAAACCCTTTGTTATTTGAGGACCAGACAAATATCTCTTACGCTGATGATTGTGAAATCAATGTAAGCCATTGGGTTATGCTCAATGTTTCACTAGAACATGATACTTGATGCATACGGCAAGCATGCTTCCAGGCACGGAGTCTGGTTAAAGATGATTAACCAAGAAAATAAACACCCAAGCCTTAAAATAATTTTCTGATTAAGACTAGGCAATCTCACTTTGAAATTTTAGACAATGCTAGACAGTCAGCTTGAGTAGGTGACTCAATGTTCTCAGCAGATGGTCTCACTGATGAGACACTTAGAGAGATTTAGTCACATACAACGACATGGTCCCAGGGAAGATAATGTGTCAAAAGTTGCATACTAGGCTTATAAAAGCCTCCATCAGATTCCCGTAAAATATATAAATTCAAACAAAAGATTTAGTCAAACAAGAAAATATTATTAACAACGAAATATGTGCAGCTTTTCAAAAAGGTGATAAAGACCCGTCCCATCAAATCTTTTGAATTGAATGATCTTTAATGAACTTCCATGTTTCAAGATATCTACCTGTCACACCCCAAAACCAAGAACGGTGGAAACGTTCAGGGGTGGAGGACGTCATGTGATGTATCATAACAGTGCAAATTAGTAAACAAGCAACAACATCATCCATTGCATTAAAAGTAAAGTTTTAATACATGTGTGTTCTTTCATTGTAATAAGACACCAAAATATGCAATCAAAATAAAAGACGAGTCTTGTCTGTGCTCCGTCTTCTCAAAATCTGGTCATCGTACCTGTCTACTGGTGACCTGAGAATACAAGTTATTTTGAAAGTGTAGATCAGCATAAAGCTGGTGAATTCATAAGTATTTAAGTGTCATTACTCTATTTTGGAAAGCTGTTATGAATGCCATGTAAATCTTTGAATGAAACATTTGATATAAATGTGAAAACCCTAGAAAATCCCATATTTCCTACTAGTATAAAAGTAGTCTTCTACCAAGAGCTGAATGTTTTAAAAGTAACAAAGATGGTTTTTCCCTGGAATGACTACTATTAACAATATATAGTCTACGTCATTGTTTATGTGAATATATCACAAAATAAAAGTAATAGGGAAAATATAATCATTTAAGTATTATCCTTTTGTACTAGGATAAACACGACATAGTAAATGCCGAATAGTATTAACCGTAGACATCCGTAGATGTACATTTACCTCTGTTGCTAATAGCCGAGTTTAGGAATAGTTAGTTCCTTAAGTATACATGTAATGGTATCAACCGTAGACATCCGTAGATGTGCATTTACCTCTGTAGCTAACAGCGTTTTTAGGAATGGTTAATCCCATAAAGTATCCTTATGTACTAGGATAGACAGATCTAATCTACATGTATAATATGTAATAGTATCTCATCATCTAGTATCTAGGTGAAAGTATCCATGTAAGAGGATTCATGTAAATGTATCCATGTAAGAGGATTCATGTAAGTGTATCCATGTAAGAGGATTCATGTAAGTGTATCTCTTCATATAGCATTTAGTATAGACTCATGAATGAACTGACTTCGGTGTAATTGTGATAGGAATAATGTTTTGTATCCCCTAAACTATCTCTATCATAGTTTACTAGAATGTAATAGATGTCCAACAAGGTTTATACACCCTTGCTACCCAAGCATGTGGGAACTGAACGAAGAATGAATGCTCTCATATCAATATATATATATATATATATATATATATATATATATATATGAACATTAGTGTATAGATATTGTTCTGATCAAGAAGACGAAAGAGGTTTTGTAAAACATTTAAGAGTTTTGAGCAATAAATAACAATGACTTGATGTCATTTTATAAAACATTTCAAAAGTAATTCATTTGATAACAAAGTATTTTAAGACAGAAAACCATTTCATGTATCACATTTTGAAGTATGTGAAATCAGTTGGATGAAAGAACAGTTATAAATCACATGTGATTGATTCTATAACATATTGTTTTCTACTTGTATCCACCCCCATTAAAGAATTTAAAATCATCTAAAACATTGATTAAGGGGTATGAACTCACCTGTAGATGGTGGTTTGGATGAACTGAATGATGTAGGATTGCTAGGTGTCAAGTGAAGACTTGTACACACTCAAATATCCTAGTTAACATGTAATAACACATATATGTATCCAAATAGTCTTTAAACTACTAATTGACAAAGTTAAGACATCCTAAGACATGTAAAACACCTTATATAAGTGCTACAATTCATAAGGGTTGCATCTAACTGTTATAGGACCTTACTATTGTGTTTGGGGTTCAAGGGTAAACTCCCTTGGGGTTTACGGTTTTGTGACCATAACCCCATGGTTTTATGGTCGTAAACACATGAGTTTATGGCCGTAAACTCATTTTCTTTTGACCATTTGTTGGTTTGAAGCTCTACAAGCCATTAGAAGTATCCCCTCTTCATGCTTAAGCTTATGGAAGTATTTAGGGCACCTCACTCCTAAATGGAGTTTATGGTCCCTGGACCATTTCCCTTTGGGTTTACGGTCGTAAACCCTTACGGGTTTTGGTCTTTTGATGTTTTCAAGTCCTATTCACATTAAGGAGTGGGTCTAGACTAGTTTCAAAAGGGAAGGAAGGGACTAGGGAAACATTTGGCCCCTAAAGAAGGGTTTACGATCCAAGGTGTTCTTGGACCGTAAACACCTTTGATCTTGGTATTTCTTTGTGTTTTCTTGATGTAAGGAAGTGTAACAAGCTTTACAATACACTAGGGTAGGAGTACTTACTAGTTAAAAGCTTGAAAGGTACCAAAAGGCCAAGAACACTAGTGTGTGTTCTTGGTGAAACTTGAAGATTCAACCTTTTGGAAAGATTTCATTGATAGAAGTGTGTTAAATCACTAGATTAAGTGATATACTAGATTGAAAGGGCTAGAAACACTTACTAGATTGAAGATCTTGAAGAAAACTTGGATGATACTTGAGAGAGTTTGAGATTTGGATCTTGAAAGTTGGAAAAATGGTAAAAATAACTAAGTGTTACCTTTAAACCACTTTCCTTTAGGGTTTACGGCCGTAAACTCCTTGTTTAGGCCGTAAACTCTAAACTTTTGATGTGTCGGGACTTTATTGTTGCACAATAAACCCTAGGGCATCCTCTCTCCTGATATGTCATAAAGTATTAATCCTGAAATACTCAAACTTATTCCAAAAAGTCTGAAAATTAACAGTATCTGTTCTGACTTCTATTGACTTGACATGATGTACAAAATAGAAATTTTGGGTTGTCACATCATCCCCCCGTTAGAAGGAATTTCGTCCCGAAATTAGAATTTAAGCAAATAAGTAGTTACAAATAACTAAGAAAAAAGATAAGGATATTTCAGTTTCATCTGATCCTCTCGCTCCCAAGTGAATTCCAGTCCTCGCTTGGCGTTCCAGCGAACCTTTGCTATCGGGATACGGCTTTGCTTCGTTTGCTTGACCTCTCGGTCCATGATCTCTACTGGTTCTTCCATGAAGTTGAGGCTCTCGTTGATCTCAATCTCGTCGAGTGGGATAACAAGAGTCTCGTCGGACATACACTTTTTCAAGTTCGAGACGCGGAAGGTAGAATGTACGTTATTGAGTTCGTGCGGTAGATTGAGTTTGTAAGCTACGGGGCCGGTTCGGGCAAGAATCTCGAAAGGCCCTATGTATCTTGGATTGAGCTTCCCACGCTTTCCAAAGCATATCAAGCCCTTTTAGGGTGAGACCTTCAGTAGAATGCGGTCACCCACCTGGAATTCCAATGGTTTCCTTCGCTTGTTAGCGTAGCTTTTCTGTCGGTCTCTAGAGGCTTTCACTTGTTCAAGAATCTGAACGATCTTCTCTGTCGTTTCCCAAATGATATCCGGACCCGTGAGAGTTCTTTCAGGAACTCGTCCCTTAGCTAGCTGGGTATCACCCACCTCAGCCCAGCATAGAGGGGATCTGCACTTTCGGCCATAGAGGGCTTCGAAAGGAGCTGCCTTTATGCTCGTGTGATAACTGTTGATGTAGGAAAATTTGACAAGGGGTAAATGAGTATCCCAAGCTTTCCCAAATTCAATCACACAGGCTCGCAACAGATCTTCTAAGGTTTGGATAGTTCTCTCACTTTGTCTATCGGTCTGTTGATGGTAGGCTGTACTCATGTCCAACCTAGTTCCTAGGGAACTTTGTAGTGACTGCCAGAACCTAGAAGTGAATCTATTATCTCTGTCTGAGATAATGGATATGGGAACACCGTGCAGTCGTACAATCTCCCTAATGTGGGTTCTCGTAAGTTTCTCCATTTTGTCAGTTTCTTTGATGGGTAGGAAGTGTGCAGACTTGGTCAATCTGTCAACAATGACCCATATGGAATCAAGTCCACCCGTTGTCTTGGGAAACTTGGTTATGAAGTCCATAGTGATCCGCTCCCACTTCCATTCTGGTATCTCCGGTTGCTGCAGAAGTCCGGAGGGTTTCCTGGTATTCGACCTTTACCTTCACGCAAGTAAGGCATTTACTTACGAAGGTAGCAATATCTGCTTTCATGTTAGGCTACCAGTATAACTTTTTGAGATCCAGATACATCTTATCTGAACCTGGGTGGACGGAATAACGGGTGTTGTAAGCCTCGGTCATGACCAAGTCTCTGAAGCCACCGTGTTTTGGTGTCCAGATCCGATCCATGAGGTATAAGGCTCCGCCACCCTTGACTTCTAAATTCTTATCCATCCCTCTCAGGGATTCACCTGCCACATTTTCAGGTTTCAAAGCGTCGAGCTGAGCCTCCTTAATTTGCATGGACAAGTGTGAATGGATGGTTAGAGTCAAAGATTTGACTCTACGACCAGAGTATTCTTTCCGACTTAGGGCGTCGGCTACTACATTGGCTTTACCTGGATGATAACGAATTTCACATTCGTAATCACTGAGTAGCTCGACCCATCGTCGTTGTCTCATGTTGATCTCCTTCTGGTCGAAAATATGTTGTAGACTTTTGTGGTCTGTAAAGATCGTGCTTTTTGTACCATATAGGTAGTGTCTCTAGATCTTCAGAGCAAACACAACTTCTCCTAGTTCAAGATCGTGGGTGGTGTAGTTAACCTCATGTGTCTTCAGTTGTCTCGAGGCATAGGCGATGACCTTACCTCGCTGTAACGCCCCGGGTTTTCTCGGTACGTTTGGTTATTTTAATTTAATTATCCTTGTAACCTTGGGTTAATTTATTTAACCAATGTCTGATTTCTTATGTTATTGGACTCTTTTGATCATCTTGTAAACTCCTTTTATTGAAGTCCATGGGCTATGGGCCTATTTGCAAAGTCCATCTAGTTAATAGTACTTAATGTGTAAATTGAATCATTTGGAACACACACAAGGAAAACACTCTAAACCCTCCCTCTCTCTCAAAAATCGTCCCTCTCTCTCTCCCTCTTTGGGATCAAGAGCAGCCAAGGGGATGTTTGGAGCTTAATTCTTGTTCATTTCCAGCCTTGATTTGTATTGGTATGAACCTCCTTATCCTTTCTTACAACTTGATTCATAACCTTGTTCTAGTTTTATGATTTCATATTCACCGCTTCTCCTTCTTATTTTATTTGTAATTGTATTTTATACATCATCTCAAGATCCTATCTTCACCCCATATATGGTGGATGATGGATCTAGGGGATTACATGTGGCAAAAGATCATGGAAACCCTAAAAGGGAGAATGATGATTTTATGTGCTTATGTTTATTTCCATGTTGATTATTATTACATCCTTGTGGCTAAATGAAATCCTAATGATCCCTAACCCTTTTTAGTACCACCATTATCATGGGGACTGAATTGGGATGATGAACACATCTTAAAATGTGTTTCAAAAGGAGAAGGATGGATAAGCCAAAAAGGAATCACGGGTGGCTACGATTCTGTTTTCCATCAGATCTGTAGTCATTTTGTAAAAATCATATCTGGAGTTCTAGAACTCAAACGGACACCAAACCAGTTCCAAAAGTTCAAACATTGAGTTGTCTAACTTTCTTAAGAAGGCCAACCTCACTGATAAGGGCTTTATCTATGTGAAAGAATGGCATCTTTGCTGTTAGGTCTGATCCGGGTCTGTTCTGATATGTCATTTTGTTTTCATCATTTCTAAGGCTTGGAAAAGGATCCAGAGTGATTCCAAGTTTCTATATGTTCCTTATATTATGAATTTAAGATCTGGAGAATATGGGGTGTTATTTCCAATTATAAATTGGTTATAATGGATCCACACTCCAGGTCAGTGGGCAGTCACCAGTTTTTGCTAGTGTTGTGATTGTCCACAATGTGAATTTTATATCTGGAGTTTGAGAGATGATTTTCATTCAATTCCAACTCTGAGACTTTCACTTGTATGTCCTTTACTTCTCTTAATTTTCTTTTGGACGAATTCTACTTACAAATTTGGTAGAATTGGCCAACATCACTTGACTGTATTGTTGGAGACAGAAGTGATACACCATTTTGTAAAATTCATATTTAATTCATCTTCTGGAGTTAGAATGAGTTCTTTATAGTTATGGAATCCTGAGCAATCATAGTTTCCTATAAAATTTAGTTAAAGCTATGTTTCTGTTTTAGATTTTGGAGTAAATCCGTTTTGAACAGCAGGTCTGTTTTAGAGACCTTGCTGTGATTACTCTTTTCTCAACTCATAGCTTCATTACTTCTCCTTTCTAACCTTTAGTCCTTCTTAGGCGAGGTTTTGAAGTTTGCTCAAGCTTGGTAGCATTATTTGATTGTTAGCCATCCTTAATACTCACTCAAGGTGAGTTCTCTCACACCGTTGTATTGATGATTGTGTTTGCTAGTTAGCTCGTGTGTGATTATTTGAATTTATTATAAAAGCATGCTATATAAGTATTGTTTTAATTCGTACATGTGCACTGTATGTAACTAATTATGGATATGGGGACACCACCAAAGGATACGGATTTACCGGTGCGGTGGGTAGGTAAGATCACCAACGTAATACTCTTCGTGAGGTGCGGTGATTAGGGCCAAATGATACGGGATCTTCCCGGTGCGGTTCAAACCTACAAGTCCTTCTCGTAATATAGACATTGATTCGTTCTTTTCCTTTATTATTATAATTGGAAAATGGATTAGGGCTAGTAAATATGAATGTTAGTACAATGTCTGTGTTTGAATTCACTAAGCTTCGTGCTTACGTTTTTCCCTTATAACTTTTCAGGTGTTAAGATTAAAGAGGCTAAGGCTTGACATGGAGCATCGGGACATCGCTACTAGTTATTTTGTTGGGACCTTATTATTATTATTACTTCCGCACTTATTTTATATGATTATTAAGTTGATGGATTATGTTATGACTATTTCAGTTGTTTTAATTTAATTTAAGATGGGTTTTAAAAGTTTAAAATTTTTGCAAAAAAATTGGGTGTCACACTCGCTGCATCAGAACACATCCGAGTCCTTGATTTGACGCATCGCAATAGAAAATGAAGTCTTCTATCCCTTCGGGGAGGGATAGTATTGGTGCGGTGCACAAGGCTCGCTTGAGCGTTTGGAATGCTCTTTCCCGTTTCTCTTCCCAGTCAAAGGCCACGCCCTTCTGGGTCAATGTCGTAAGAGATTTCGCTATGTGGGAGAAGTTATGAATGAACCTGCGATAGTAGCCAGCGAGACCTAGAAATTGACGAATTTATGTAGGTGTCTTTGGTGCTGACCAGTTCTCAATGGCCTTCATTTTGGAAGGGTCCACGTGTATTCTCTCTTTGCTAACAACGTGACCCAAGAATTCGACTCGTCAGATCCAAAATTTGCATTTTGAGAACTTCGCGTAGAGCTTCTCCGAACGTAATGTTTCTAAGACCTGACGCAGATGTTGACTATGCTCCTCCTTAATACGAGAGTAGATAAGTATGTCATCGATGAAGACGATGAAGAACTGATCCAAGTAAGGACGACACACCCTATTCATTTAATCCATGAATACCACGGGCGCGTTTGTTAATCCGAGCGGCATCACTATGAATTCGTAGTGCCCATAACGAGTTCGGAAGGCTGTCTTGGGAACGTCCTCCTCTAACACTCGTAGTTGGTGATATCCGGATCGTAGATCTATCTTCGAGAAGTAGTTGGCTCCTTGAAGTTGATCAAATAAATCGTCTATGCGGGGTAAGGGATAATGATTCTTAATGGTAATATTGTTGAGTTCCCTGTAGTCGATGCACATACGAAACGATCCATCTTTCTTCTTGATGAACAAGACCGGTGCTCCCCATGGTGAGAAGCTTGGCCTAATGAATCCCTTCTTGAGAAGTTTGTTAAGCTGACTGGAACGTTCCTGCATCTCTGCCGGTGCCAGACAATAAGGAGATTTGGCTATAGGAGTAGCCCCTGGCACTAAGTCGATTCTGAACTCGACTTGGCGTTGTGGTGGTAATCCGGGAAGTTCTTCTGGAAAGATGTCGGGAAAGTCGCGTACCTCGGGGATGTTCTGAATGTCTTTTTCTTCTTGACTCGTATTGACGATGTGTGCGAGGAATGCATGATATTCCTTTCGTAATCACTTCCGGGCTTGGATGCACGAAATGATGCGAAGGCTCGTACTAGGTTTGTCGCCATAGATAACTAAGGTTTTGTTGTTAGGAAGGTTAATACAAACAGTTTTTTCAAAGCACATGATGTCGGCGCGAAGAAGACTCAACCAATCCATGCCGATAATAACGTCAAAACATTTAATTGGGACCGGCATGAGGTCTATCTTGAAAGTATGGCCATCTAAAGTTAAAGTACAACCTACGTATATGTAGTTAGTACTTTCCATTTTCCCGTTTGCCATTTCTACCGTGAATGATTTATCTAATGCACATGATTTTTGTTTAAGTAAGTGTGCAAATTTATGGCTTACGAAACTTTTCTCTGCTCCACTTTCAAAAAGTATGCAAGCATAAGAGTTATCGAGGAGAAACATACCAATAACTATTGTAGGATCAGCTACGGCTTCCTCGTGGCCTATGGCCAGAATTCTTCCTACTCTACCAGCTATCCCCACCTTAGGGCAGTTCCTCTTGTAGTGGCCCACCTCGCCACAACCGTAGCAAGCCTGGCCCACACCGGCTTTAGGAGCTTGAGCGGTCGGCCTTGCTGGAATTTTGCAAAAATGGGTTGTATGCCCCTTTCTATTGCAGTTAGAGCACTGCATTTCCTTGCAGGGTCTGTGGTGATGGAAGTTGCATTTGTTGCACCTCGGAAGAGTTCCAGCATAAGTTTTTGCTGGTAAGGGATTTACAAGGACAACAGGGATTACCGTGGCAGCATTGATTGCCACAAGTTGTTGTCTCTTTGAGGATTCTTGCGAAGCCCCGCTTTTCCTCTTGTTCCACCCCTTTTTCTTGTTGTCGTTTTTGTTTCCCTTTTGTGGCTGGGGTGTAAGGATTTTTGGGTTCTGGTGTTTCCCGTGATCTATGAGAGATTGTGTCAGCTCCTTGGCGCTGTCAAAAGTAACAGGCCTGGATACTAACACACTTGACTGGATCTGGGGCGACGGTCCCTGGATATATCTCTCTATTCTGTTGCTCTCCAGAGCAACCATGTCAGGGCATAGGATTGCCAGATCACAGAATCTATTAGTATAGGTTGATATGTCGGAACCAACCATTTCTAGCCCCCAGAGTTCCTGCTCGAGTTTTTGGATTTCCCCTTGATGACAGTACTCTCTCATCAGCATGGCTTTCAAGTTTTCCCAGCTGATAGAATTTTCCACCACAATAGTCAGAGACTTAACATGGCCATTCCACCAAGTTAGCTCTCTGTCAGAAAAGGTACAAGTAGCAAACTTGACCTTGTTGCCCTCCGGGCAGGCGCAGATTTCAAAGACCGCTTCCGTCTTTTCAATCCATTTCCTTAAGACTATAACCCCACCAGTTCCATTGAAGTTTCAGGGTTTAGCATTTGTAAAGTCCTTGTAGGTGCATTCCATGGGATAGCCATGGCTCTCGCCGTGGTTGAAAGGGTGTACACCTGTTCCCGATCCACTAGGGACAGGAGTATTGATGGCTGACACGACAGCTGCTATGGCTACTGTGAAGGCTGCCTGGAACATAGTAGCGTTGAAAGGAAGAGGTGGTTGAGGTCGGGGAGGAGGTGGTGGTATCGGCGTTTCGTTATTTGGGTTACGCCTTGGATTTCTGTGCGGCGGCATCTTTTAACTGTACGTTTAAAAAGATGACAACATTGATAAGAATAAATGAATAATGAGAGTGACTCATGGACTAACTCTCCATAGTCCAACAACACAATGAATAGTATGATTGAATGAAGATGATAGCATTTGGATAATAATTTCCATATGATTAGATATCTGTCAATAATACTGGAATTACAGATGTAACAAGTTCGGGAAAAGTGGCCTAGAAGTAAGCCTTACATCAACCAAGATGAGAAAATTTTGACAGAACTATGACTAGATCAAGACCTAACAGGTTTAAGATTTACAAAGATAGGAAATTAGACCAAAGTTTTTACATAAACTAGGTTATATCCAAAAAGATGAGTCGATGAGATTCCATCGGCGACAAGAACTGCTAGCATGAGTTCTTGATCCCGACAGCAGACGTTTTATGTCCCTCATACGCCTGTCAGCTTTCACTTGCTGAGCTCGAAGTTCCCTGACCTCAACTTGGGTTTCAACAAGTTCTCTCTGCAGAGCTGCATTGCGGACCAGAGTCCTTTCATGAGCAGACTCTTGTTGGCGAATGTGGACTGTGTTAACGCCAGAGTTGGCGTCAAACTCCACGACTCGATTGATAGTTGATTGACCCAGTATCGTGTTCCGAGAAATCCTACGAACCATGATGGGTAGGACCCTGTCAGCAAAACCTCCCTCAATGAGGTTGTAGAAGCTTCTGTCTCCATTGTAGGGGATAGGTTAACCTTGTTCCTGACTCCACCTATTCAAGTTTGTGGCCCACAGAGGTGTGGGTCCTTGAAATGCGGGACGAGGGTTCAGGTTTGGGTTTTGGGCAACTGGAGGTAGGCCGTTGACTTCAGGCTCCGAATCGGAACTATCAGAAAAGCCTTCGGCATGGTGATCATCCAAAGGGATTGGGTGATCATCTTCTGGTTCTTCCTCTAGCCATCCAACATTGCCTTGGTTTGGGAAGTACGGGTCGCCGTGAGGATAGAATCCAGCCATGATATCTACGCGAGAAAAGGGATATAAGAAATAACTAAATAGACGAACTAGCTAAGATAATTATAAGATGATCTTTATCAGTTACTTCAATACTTGTGTAGTGCATACCAGTTATATGTAGTTAGGATACGATAGACCTTCGAATAAGTGACCCTAACCCTAAGCCCCCAACCAAACGAGGACAGGACATAAGGCAAATATTTCACAGATTCTAAGTCTATGACATCCTAGTACATATAACTTTAGTGTACCCACTAAACGACTATTGACATACTAATAAATATCTATTTAGTTCTCAGATAAGTAATTACAGTAAGACCAAATACCCCTATGGTATTTCTTTGTGGTTGTGTTGGTAAGTTTTTAGACTTATTTCCACATCACAACCATTCTTGGGCATATGCTAATCACTCCTCGGACCATCATAGTTGATCAGGCTATGTCACTCCCAAGACTGACCAATCATCCCCAAGCTTACTTGTGATATTCAACAATCGCAATACTTTTGTTCTTGTCATTGCGACACTGATTTTAGTATGAATGCAGGCACGTACACTTACTTAAATATTTTATTATTTAAAAGTATAAACTCTTAGGCAGAGTGTTTTAATCCCAATGTATTTATAGTAAGTATATCGTTTATGGGTTGATATACTATATTCACTATAAACAATGCTCTGATACCAATCTGTCACACCCCAAAACCAAAAACAGCGGAAACGTTCAGGGATTGAGGATGTCATGTGAAGTATCATAACAGTGCAAAGTAGTAAACAAGCAACAACATCATCCATTGCATTAAAAGTAAAGTTTTAATACATGTGTGTTCTTTCATTGTAATAAGACACCAAAATATGTAATCAAAATAAAAGACGAGTCTTGTCTGTGCTCCGTCTTCTCAAAATCTAGTCATCATACCTGTCTACTGGTGACCTGAGAATACAAGTTATTTTGAAAGTGTAGATCAGCATAAAGCTGGTGAATTCATAAGTATTTAAGTGTTATTACTCTGTTTTGGAAAGCTGTTATGAATGCCATGTAAATATTTAAATGAAACATTTGATATAAGTGTGAAAACCCTAGAAAATCCCATATTTCCTACTAGTATAAAAGTAGTCTTCTACCAAGAGCTAAATGTTTTGAAAGTAACAAAGATGGTTTTTCCCTGGAATGACTACTATTAACAATATATAGTCTACCTCATCGTTTATGTGAACATATCACAAAATAAAAGTAATAAGGAAAATATAATCATTTAAGTATTATCCTTTGGTACTAGGATAAACACGACATAGTAAATGCCAAATAGTATTAACCGCAGACATCCGTAGATGTACATTTACCTCTGTTGCTAACAGTCGAGTTTAGGAATAGTTAGTCCCTTAAGTATACCTGTAATGGTATCAACCGTAGACATCCGTAGATGTGCATTTGCCTCTATAGCTAACAACGGTTTTAGAAATGGTTAATCCCATAAAGTATCCTTTTGTACTAGGATAGACAGATCTAATATACATGTATAATATGTAATAGTATCTCATCATCTAGTATCTAGGTGAAAGTATCCATGTAAGAGGATTCATGTAAGTGTATCCATGTAAGAGGATTCATGTAAGTGTATCCTTGTAAGAGGATTCATGTAAGTGTATCCATGTAAGAGGATTCATGTAAGTGTATCTCTTCATATAACATTTAGTATAGAATCATAACTGAACTGATTCCTTATAATAGGAATAGTGTTTTGTATCCACTAAACTATCCCTATAATAGTTTACTGGAATGTAATAGATGTCCAAGAAGGTTTTATACACCCTTGCTACCCAAGAGTGTGGGAACTGAACGAAGAATGAATGCTCTCATATCAATACATATATATATATATATATATATATATATATGAACATAAGTGTATAGATATTGTTCTGATCAAGAAGACGAAAGAGGTTTTGTAAAACATTTAAGAGTTTTGAACAATAAATAACAATGACTTGATGTCATTTTATAAAACATTTCAAAAGTAATTCATTTGATAACAAGGTATTTTGAGACAGAAAACCATTTCATGTATCACATTTCGAAGTATGTGAAATTAGTTGGATGAAAACACAGTTATAAATCACATGTGATTGATTCTATAACATACTGTTTTCTACTTGTATTCCCCCCCCCCATTAAAGCTTTTAAAATCATTTAAAACATTGATTAAGGGGTATGAACTCACCTGTAGATGGTGGTTTGGATGAACTGAACGATGTAGGATTGCTAGGTGTCAAGTGAAGACTTGTACACACTCAAATATCCTAGTTAACATATAATAACACATATATGTATCCAAATAGTCTTTAAACTACTAATTGACAAAGTTAAGACATCCTAAGACATGTAAAACACCTTATATAAGTGCTACAAGTCATAAGGATTGCATCTAACTGTTATAGGACCTTACTATTGTGTTTGGGGTTCAAGGGTAAACTCCCTTGGAGTTTACGGTTTTGTGACCATAACCCCATGGGTTTATTGTCGTAAACACATGAGTTTATGGCCGTAAACTCATTTTATTTTGACCATTTTTTGGTTTGAAGCTCTACAAGCCATTAGAAGTATCCCCTCTTCATGCTTAAGCTTATGGAAGTATTTAGGGCACCATTTCACTCCTAAATGGAGTTTACGGTCCCTGGACCATTTCCCTTTGGGTTTACAGCCGTAAACCCTTATGGGTTTTGGTCTTTTGATGTTTTCAAATCCTATACACATTAAGGAGTGAGTCTAGACTAGTTTCAAAAGGGAAGGAAGGGACTAGGGAAACATTTGGCCCCTAAAGAAGGGTTTACGGTCCAAGGTGTTCTTGGACCGTAAACACCTTCGATCTTGGTGTTTCTTTGTGTTTTCTTGATGTATGGAAGTGTAACAAGCTTTACAATACATTAGGGTAGGATTACTTACTAGTTAGAAGCTTGAAAGGTACCAAAAGGCCAAGAACACTAGTGTGTGTTATTGGTGAAACTTGAAGATTCAACCTTTTGGAAAGATTTCATGGATAGAAGGGTGTTAAATCACTAGATTAAGTGATATACTAACTTGAAAGGGCTAGAAACACTTACTAGATTGAAGATCTTGAAGAAAACTTGGATGATACTTGAGAGAGTTTGAGATTTGGATCTTGAAAGTTGGAAAAATGGTAAAAATAACTAAGTGTTACCTTTAAACCACTTTCCTTTAGGGTTTACGGCTGTAAACTCCTTGTTTAGGCCGTAAACTCTAAGCTTTTGATGTGTCGGGACTTTATTGTTGCACAATAAACCCTAGGGCATCCTCTCTCCTGATATCTCATAAAGTGTTAATCCTGAAATACTCAAACTTATTCCAAAAAGTCTGAAAATTAACAATAACTGTTCTGACTTCTGTTGACTTGACATGATGTACAGAATAGAAATTTCGGGTTGTCACACTACCCCTTGAATTACGGCTATAAAAGAGAGCAAAAAATATTCAATATATCCAACAAGAAACACAATTCATAGTAAACAAAAAGAGAGAATGCCTTTAATCGTTAGAATTTTGCAGATTGATTCCAAGCTTCGTGTTTGTTAAGAGCGAAGGAGGAGCATGAACCTCTATTTGTAACCAACGAGTTAAGAGGATCCAATATTTGTAGCCTTCGAGTTATAAGAGTTACCAAGACAAAACTCGAAGGTTCCACTCATTGTGATCCATGAAGAAAGAGAAGGTGGGATCACCGTCTTGTTGAAGACGCCTTTGGATCTTTGAGGTGATGGAGTGGTAGTGACAACGTCAACATAAATTAGACACGCTATGTCAGCTAACATTGCTTCATCCCACTTCAACCAAAATAGGTTGTTCAGGACGGAAGGGTTATTTGCCTAGAAGAACACTTAGCAGCACAATTATCCTCCATCTGGTCTCATCAACATGAAGCAAGATGTCAATCAACATGTCTACCAGCATCAGTGATAGGGAAGTTGGTCCTGGAGAAAAGATGCAGAGTTAGCATCAACTAGCTCTACAAGGAAGGTGATGCATTCAAGGAATGATACACTTATCTTAATCAATTAAGATGCTGAGATGGAGATAGAAAGTCCTGACACGTACAGAGGAAAGAGAAGAACAAACATTGGCAATGTTAGTAGCAAAATGTGTATGTACAATGTATACTCCATTTGTAAAGTAATAAAAGAAAATTTTAATGCACAAAAACAAAAGTAAACTAAAATTGTATGAACTTATGTTTAGAAATTTAAGAGTAGAAAAGCATGAAGCAAAAATAAACTAACGTATTAATGTATAAACCAATAAAATCAAACCATATAAATGTCGTTGTCCCTTAGTGAGAAAGCACGATTTTGTTTTCAGAATCAAACACCTTTCCATCATGACGATTGAAAAGAACTTTATAACCAGCGTCACAAAGTTGACTGATGGATAGGAAGTTGCCTTTTAGACCTTTGACATAAAACACATCCTCCAGCTTAATCGTCCTACATTCAAAAGTTCCAACACCAGTAATAGCACTTCCATTATTGTAACCACAGATCACCATTAGAACATCCTTTTTTGTAAAATATGTTAAGAGGGACTTGTAATCGGTCATGTGTTTAAAACTTCCATTGTCTAGCTACTAAGTTTGTCCTAGATTTGGACTTGATTCTTTAACATCATGAGAACTATTAGCATCACATATGCTGTCAGGGGAATCATTGATAATTGCCATAAGACCCTTAACATTCAGCCCCACATCTTCATATATCTCCTTTTCTCCCACATTCTTCACAGTCCTCTTGTTTTGCAAAGAAAGCTTTTAGTAGAGAGATTTTTTCCTTCTTCATATGGGCCACAAGCTTCTTGTACAAAACCTCATAATTCTCCGGACTTTGAGATTCTTTCTTCTCATTGCAATCCCTGAAAAATGATCAGGGCTTCCATAATTAAAGTAATTACATGAGTTTCTCTTCTCTGGAGTGGATCTCCTTGCTGAACTATTTCCTTTAAACTGAGATCTTCGAATCCCGTTTGATCTGCTTTCTTCATAGCATTTGACAATAAGAGCAACGCTGGAAACAAGTTCATCAATGAGATCTTCATCACTTTCCTCACCCTGATCTGAATTGTCTGATTCACTGATGTGCTTCATTGCTTCCTTTCGAGACACTAGAGCAACAAACTTTTCCTTGCTTGATTCCATCATGATTTCATTACAAAGAGTTTTGGTCTCTTCATAATTTCGCAGATTCCCGGATAAGGAGTTCAGATCCATGGTGTCGATCTTTACACCATTCTTAAAAACATCAACATGATGCTCCCAACTTTTCCCAAGAAAACCAAGAAAATTCATAACTAACTAAGATGAGTGCTTGACGATTCCCAGCATGCGCATATCATGAACTAAGCAGTTAAACCTATTGAAGGTTTAGGTAAGTGACTCACCTTTTTAAGAAAAGAAATGCTCATATCTCCACTTGAGGTTATTGATGGTTGTCACCTGGACTTCCATGGTGACTTCATAAGCTACTGTCAATATATCCATAATCTCTTGAGCTGACTCATAATTTTGAACTAGATGATACACATGGTAGGGGAAGAGAGTTTATAATAGCAGCCCTGGCTTTCACATCAAGACTAAGCAGTTTCTTGTTACCGTCATCATAATTCGTATCTGGCTTTTTCTTTAAGGGGCCAACAGGAGCGTTGTTGGCCATGGGTTGGTATATAGAACATGGGGACCTTTTTCAACAATATTGCTCATCTCATAGTCAATGGTTTTAAGAACAACCATGGTCTTTGTCTTCCACATATCGAAACTGTGTTCATCAAATGCAGGTATTTTGTTAAGACCAAAGGATTTGGGATTCGCATGATTTGTAACACCCCTATCCTCATGTATTTCTTTATTATGAATTTCTGGATAAAGCTCTACTCGACGATTTGGTTGACCTACTCGTCGAGTAGTAGTGGGGTGAGAACGCGTGTTTAGTGACCTACTCGGCGAGTCCACTATTGGGACTCGGCGAGTAGGAGCTGGCAGATGAAACCCTAAATCCTGGGGTTTTCACCCCTATTTAAAGGAGCCTCGGCCTCTTTTGGGCTTCCTTATAGTCTTTAAGAGCCTTTATAAACCCTAATTCGTGTGTGTGTGCCTTGGTGTGGGTTTGAAGCTTGGAAGAGAGGATTTTGGAGGAAGGGAGCTAAGAGAGCAAAGGAAATTGAAGCAAGAAGGGAAGGGGAAACGGGCTTTACCTCAGCTAGCATCTTTTGAAGGTATCAAAGTTGTGACAACCCAACGTTTTTTTCTCCGTTATTATGCCCCGTTTCCGTTAATGGAATATTCTATTTTATAAAAGTTCCGTTAATTTGGGGTCGGCAAATAAATAAATGTTTTATTTATTTATAGTTCATGCTATTATCGTCATGATAAAATAAATAAAAACACATAAAATATCATTTCCATTTAATTGGAAAAAGTTATTTTTATCACGACTATTTAACCGGGTAAAAAGCTTAAACCTCGTTAAACATAAGTATCGGGTAGTCGTATACCGGTTACGACCTCCATATAAAGGAAAGGAGACACTCCATAGGAACCTTTTACCACTCTAGACCCACTTTCTCTCTCTACTCTCTCTCATCGAGTTCGATTTCGCCTCAAAACCGCAAGTTTCCGCCTCCAAAACATAAGTTCTCTTACCCTAACTTGTTCTAGGCACCTTTGATTCGTGTTTTAGCTTGAAAATCATGTTAGAAGGCTGAAAAGGAGGATTTTACGGCCTAAGAACCTCCTTAGGCCATAAACACCTAAAATGTTGTCAAAAATGCCAAATTTCTTCCCCTTAAGCCTAGAAACTAGCTTTGGACTTAACCTAGAAGTGTTTGGACCTTGAACCATCCATTTTTAAGGATTGAAAGAGGGTTTACGGTCCAAGCACATGCTTAGACCATAAACACCCTCTAAGCTTGTAAATCAAGCCCAAAACACTTCCAATTAGGCTTAAGATATGGCTTAGGGACATGCTATTTTGGACTTGGAACACCTAAACATCAACATTTGAGGGGTAAACTAGAGTTTACGGCCCAAGCATATGCTTAGACCGTAAACTCCCCTAAATCATACCAAATGAAAGTTTAAGCCCCCTAAGGAGCCTTATACCCTCACTAGAACATGTTAGGATTGAGCCAAGAGCCTTAGAATCAAAGATTGGAGGTGTACAAGAGTTTACTACCGTAAACCATGGGTTTACGGCCGTAAACTCCCAAGGAGTGGTCCTTGGACTGTAAACTCCAAGGGAGTACCCTCCTTTGACCTTAAACACCCCTAAAACCTTGTATTATACCTTAGAACCACTTCTAGAACCACCAAAAGCTTGAAACCACTCACTTACACTCCTCCCATGAGTTTACGGTCATAAACTCATGGGGGATGAGGTCCCCTTGTTGGATTAATGTCTAAGTCCATAACTATAATTGGTAAGACTTGACCCGACCCGGCATGGTCCATTTAGGTTGCATGGCATCATGCACTTGGATAGACTATAATGTGAGAAAGAAGACACTTATGGTTATTAATATATTATAAGTTCTAGTATATTAATAATAAGAATAATAAGATTATTTAATTAGTATTGATCAAGAATTAATCTAGGAATAATTAAGTGATCAAAAAGAAGACTAATTAAATATATGGGTTGATTGTGTAAATCATCCATACTTGTATAGTGGGCTAATGCTCCATGGATAATCAAGTTGGGCTAAAACCCATAGGATGGTCCATGGATGCTCCATGGTGTATTTGAACCCATGGATCCAAGGAAATGGAAAGTCATGACAATTAGGGTTTACCCTAATTGTAACACTATATAAAGATCTTATTCTTGACAAAATCGGCGACTAGTATCATTCTAGAGAGGGCTAGCCGATTTGCATGAAGTGTAGATTTCTCTCAAGTTATTCCAAGTGTATTTGGTGTTGTGTGAACCATTTGAGGTGTCACACTTGGGGCACTAGGCACTCAAGCTTCATGAAGACTTTCTACATCAAAGAGGTATGTATTCTATCTTGTTATATTGATAGTTTTATATGCTAGATTAGGATAATACCTTGGAAGTTCTTATTTGCATGTATAATAGAGAAAACATAGATCCAAGGTATTTAGGGTTGCATGTACACTTAGGAGTGTTAGAATGCTCAAAACCCAACACCCCTAACCGTAAACTCTCTTAAGGTGAGTTTTAGAAGAGTAAACTCCATGGTGAGGTCTTATACTCTTTCCTTGCAACCCTTTAGCCTTCTAGCACTCAACCATAAGGCCTTTATTCACATCAGGATGACTATGTGTGTATAATTAGAGTCTAAATTACTAATTACTTGTAAACATATGTTTTCATATGTTTCTAGGGTCATAAAGGGTGTACAAGTCTCTACTTGACACCAAACGCGCATCCGACACTTCCACCCGATCTACTCATTTCAGGTGAGTTCATACCCCTCAATGAACCTTTTAAAATGTTTTTTCATGTTTTAGGGTGGGGGATACAAGTATAAATTCTACAAGTTTTATTATTAAATCATATGTGATTCACAAATTATCATCAAAAAGGGATTTTGTACACTTTTAACTGCTTTCCAATAAAAAAATTTTAGTTGAGTATCAAATGCATTTTAAGATTAATTTGTTATTAAACTGCTTTTAAAACTATGTTTAAATTACTTTTCTTTTTAAAATATATCTACACTAATATATTTATATAAGTAAGACTTGAAGGACTTAGGACCGATAGCTCGCCTTATTTCCTGTTCTTGTTTGATGTGGTCCTAGGCACTACTAGAAAAACAACCTTTTACGACGCTCATTGTGCGTCATAAAAGGCTCAGACGACGCGCAAATGCGCGTCAAGGAAGGCCCTGTCATAAAGAGAGACGACGCGCATTTACGACGCGCCATTACGACGCGCGTTTACGACACGCAACGCGTATCAAGAAAAGCCCTGTCATAAAGGAAAACGACACGTATTCGCGTGTCGTAACCTTACGACACGTGTGTTAATGATACGCAATGTGTATCAAGAAAACCCCTGTCAAGAAAGATCATGTCATAAATGAAGATGACACACATTTTTGCGTATCATAATTTTAAATGTTTAAAAAAATATTATTTATGGATTTACTAATTTTCAGATTAAATTTGTATTTAATGTCTCATAATAGAAAATAAAATATCATATACAAAAAATACAATCCATTGCATAAAATTTAATGTCATACAAATAATCGTTCCATGGAAAGATAAAACAAATCAATAGTTGTAACAAAAATTTACAAACTAATTAGATACAAGAAATATAAAAAAAATATACCCTCAAATGCTTTTCAAAGTCTAATCTCCGTGTCAGCTCTTCAACTTACTTCTCCAGTTTGTCCTTAGGTTCTCTAAGGGCTCCAGCATCTCTTGCAGTTTCAAAGGCACAAAGAAGAACAAAGTTTGATATTATTTTGCCACGTAGATGTTCTTCAGTGATGTGATGAGAATCATACCCCTTCAAAGGCACAAAAAGTAGCCAATAGCACTTGTTATGTCAAGCACAAGCACATATAGAAATATGCCACTTTGAATAAAACTTCCAAAATCTTCTGTGTACCCATATCCCTCTTCTTTTAAAGTTTCCAGAATGTTTAGAATGCTCTCCTTGCCCTGTTATTTCAAGTGTCATGGGAAAAAAGTCACAAAGTAGTAGAAAGTAACTATACTTATTGAAGAGTATCATGTAAACTTGTATGAAGTACATATAGTCATATAGACAGGCAAGATTCTAAACAGTACCTCTTTAACGAAATGGTGAAGAACTGAATTCCTTCTTCACCAAAAGCTCACGTTCTTCTTTCTGACGATCTTTTAAACGAGAGCTTCTTATCCCTGGTAACAAGGACCTAGGCACCCTGCCATTAAAATACATTTAAACAATATTACCAATTTACCCCTCCTGATATATTTGGAATAACTCTTCCTAGCTTCATATGTCAAAAGACTTAGAAAGATTTGTAGCTCACCTTGGAATAAATGACATGGTCAGTAGGTAAAGCAGCTGTTGATGTGAAAGCATAGGAAGAAAATTCAGGGCAACTCTGCGCACTGCAACCTCTTTAGCAACTTCCCCACAATTGAAACCTTTAAAGACAATGGTTTGATATTAGAGTCTATAAAAGTATAAATATATCCAACCACAATATATATATATATATATATATATATATATATATATATATATATATCTGCAAAACATCACCATGGTTGAATCCTGTGTGGAAAGGTCATTACAAATTCACCAGGGTTCTGTACTAACCTGCAATCATGACACAAAAGAAATTTTCAGTAGAATGTCCCAAATCTCAACAACATGTTTTACACAATTAGTTTTCTATTTCTTGCATTTAACCTAGAAACAGAATCCAGAAAAGCAACAGTTATGTATTAAATGATTCCCAATACTTACAGTGTGTTAAGGCCGAAGTAGTTCAACTACAACATCATGATACGTATGAAACGCCTTTTTAAACACCTTCTTCTGGTCTGAAGTGATATTAAGCCCCTTCAAAAACTGCAATCAACATTAAATCATATTATTAAACCATATTGAAAATATCCATAATCAATATTGGAACCAAAATGCACCTCTTCAACAAGTTCTTCTCCAGCATGTGAAAGTCCTATGAAGTACCTTGCCCGTCTAGCAAAAATAGCAAGAAGAGACAGATTTGTATGAGCTGTGTCTCTATCTTTTAGGTGTTCTAAACTCCCAAGATCCTTAATAATAGTTATAAAAATTCCAGTATCTTCTATAACTCCATCAAAAAAACAGTTCCAGTAGAAGTTTTAAAGCACTTCGCTTTTTCAAGGCCTTTAAGTTTCTGTCTGTGTCTACATCCTCTAAAGATTTCCCAGGAAAGAATGTTTTCATAAGGCCTTGGACCAAAGTTGGAGAAAAAATTTTGTATCTTTGATGAAGCAATGAACAGACCTGATTTACAGGAAAATAAATAAATAAAACTCAAATTGAAATGTGTGATGAAGCATCTGAAAAGGGTAGTTAACTGAACTGCAGCCTGTATGTCTGAACTTTTTAACTTGGCATCACAGATTGCAGCCACTGCTTCACTCAAAAATTTGCTTAAGTTGACAGTTTTTAATTCATCCATAAGACTTTCATGCTGCTCTTAATTGATTTGCTTAAGTTTTTTTATAACTGTTGTGTTACGTTTGATGCTAGAGTCCACTGTTTGCAAGGCACTAGAGTTTGGTGAAAAAAAAAGTTAAAAACAATTTCAATAATCAATTCACAGAAGCTTAAAAAGGAGCTTGAAATACTACTATCCAGGTCTTTCAGGATTCAGATTACTCTGACGAAGAGCCAATTTTGCTACTAAGGATTTCTTTAATTCTTCACGACGTGATACCTGCAACAAGAAACAAACAGAGTTGATTTGTGGACATAATTGACTTCAAATTGAATTTAGTCCCATTTCAATTTAGTTCTAATATATATATATATATATATATATATATATATATATATATATAGATTAGGCTTTAGGGTGAGTTCAAATTGAATTAAAACGAAAACTATGACAATGGAACATGAAAAGAATGAGAATATTTTCATTTTTTACCTTTTCAACCCAGGAGTCTTTATACTCCACAATAAAGGATTTCGCATTTTTGATATAAGCTCCATCGACAAATAGAGACTATAGATTAGTTTGGACATTTTGAAAGTAAATAACTTTTCTAAAGTCATCACTAAATATTGAGGTTTAGATAGCCATCTTCAAATCATAAGCACATGAGATATAAGATACCAACACATGGGTACAACTAAGCATTCATGGAATAGACATACATACAAACATATTATGATAATGGAGCAAATGTGCAGAGTCCAGACATTAAAACAAACAAATTACAAAACTTGGTTAATTTAATTTCATTCTTACTTTTTTCTTTCATGTTTATGGTGTACAAGAAGGGCAGCACCAAATGCCCCCTTTCTAATTTGCTCAAGAACTTCGTATTGATCCATGTAGTGATGTAGCTAGCAATGCATTTCACTCTGTCATTTATATATATAGTTATAAAACCATGTAAGTATACAATGTCTTAAAAGCTTGTTGTGAGGTTCAATATAAAGATCAAAATGTGAAAAGCCAACCAGAATGTGTCAGTGTCTTAAAAACTTGTTGTGAAGGTAATTAGTATAGATAATCATTTATTAAAAACATGTTGTGAAGTTCATTCTACACGAACACTTTTTCCTTTCACCCACCATTTATAAAAGTCATAATGAGAAACTAAGTACTCATTGGGAAAAACACAGTGTGACCATGTCCTTTATACTTGCTCTGAAATTATCCAAATTAATAAAACATCAAGAAATAATTCTCTGAAACTGTAATGATTCTCTCAACCACCATAAGTAAATATCAAAATGTGAAAGCAAAGGATAAAGTAACGAGAATGTGTATCTACTTCTCCTTGATTTACGCTAGAATGCATTCAATTTACGAACTCTAATTGCGGAATGACGAATGAATCACACTATGAGATACTAAATTTGAATCTAACACGGAGAGATCCAAACGAAACAAGCAACAAGCAAAGCAAATACCAAGAATAATTGCATACAACCGGATTTCGAAACGGATCCAAACTGAATTAAGCACCATAGAACTTGAAATAAGAAATGTGATATAATAATAATACAACACAATACCTGGAAAATTAATCAGAGAAGATGCAGCTCCAGGAACAGCAACTGAAAGCAAAAGACGAATAAGAAGTCAACTTCATATGCATCGTAAATCGCGCCAGAAAACAAAATTGAAGAAAAATTGAAGTAACAAAAGCTTGCTATTACTTATTATGCTGCATCAGTGACTAAATCGAAGTCAAAGTGAAAAGTAAGATTAAATTATATACCTAATAAGGAGAATTTGAATGAAGTAACTGACGTAAAGCAGAGAAGAACAGTGAAGATGAAGATTAGTTGCGTCGGAGATGAAGAAAGTGAAATATGAAGCCTGATATTCCAGAAACAGATGGAGAAGAAGAGAAAAGACGAATAAGAATTCAACTTCAACAACAAATATTCATTAGCAAACACAAAAACAAAAAACTCAAAAATACAAATTAGGTTAAGAGTAGAGGTCGTCATTCCAAAAACAGGTGGAGAAGAAGAGAAAAATTTTCGTACCTGATTTAGGGAATAAAAGAATCTTTAGTGATTGAATGTAAGAGAAAGAAATCTAGGGAATTTACATGAAGAAGAAGAGAGCAATCTTCGAACCTGATGCCTCCTCCGCTTTTGTTTTCTGCATCTTGATGTTTCCGATCGTACCTTGAACCTCTGACTTTCGATCCCAAATCTGACTTGTAACCTTCGATTTCTGATCTTCTACCTCTAATTCGAGTCATATAGTTTCAAATCTCAGAAAATTTACTTTGCTATCTCTTATTTCTGATGAAAGAGGAGACTCAAATCTGAGAGAAAAATGAGGAGTCGATAATTAGGGCAAGAGGGAAAGAAGAAAAAAAAGGAAGGCGGGGTTTTTAATTTTTTAGGATTTCATTTTCCCCCCTGGTTATTAAAGGATAGAACGCGCGTTCCAATTAAATTTATAAAGCGACATCCTTAGACGACACGCATCTTATTATAGGTTCCCTCCGTGTTTTTTTGGACACTAATTTAAGGGCACGCAATAATGCGCGACCTAAATCCTTAAATTTTTTGAAGAGATGACACTTTTTTAATGTCATTCTCTTTTGCGTAACATAAATCAATGAGTGTCGTCGTTTGCGCGTCGTAAAAGGGTCTTTTTCTTGTAGTGAGGGTATCTATTATCCGTCCGACTGTCGTTGATTTCTTAGTTATATATCAGATATATTAGTGTTAGATATGAAAGTCTTCTTCCCATACGATACCTTTGTTATTCAAAGGCCGGAAATCTTACGCTCTAGTTAGCTATAATAGGTATAGCTAAGACTACTACTCATTACCTCTACTACTGCTATACTCACTATAGCGGCTATTACGACAAGTTATTACACGTATAAGAGAACACTCTAAGAACTATACAGAAGACTATTATACTATAATACTGAAGAATACACGAATCCAGAGTATAACACATTATCCCTCTATAAGACACTCTACTACGCTTACACTATGTGACCAGGGCTTTCCGGATGGAAGGAATCACTACACGTATAGATCTATACGGGGCAGACACTATTACATCCCGACTGTTAGCTACAGTTCGAGCTGTCTAGGCTCAGGGGTGGCACTACATCACTACACTATGCATGACCGGGAAGGTCATCGGGTTCTCTATTATCACTTCAGTCTGGTCACCTGAGGGGTTACACCTTTAACCAACATAATACACTATGACTTAAGCCTAAGCTAGCATCCCGAAGTAAGTTAACATCTATTACTAATGGAAGTTTGCACCACTACTACTGTTAACAGGCATAACTTTTCTTCACCTATGTTACTCAAATGAGATTTATTACTATACTTTTACAACTGAAGGTTTTCAATGAAAATACTTACAAACAACTCAAAGGATTGAACTTACAAAGTACTTTTCTGGAAAATATAGGATTTTCTAGGGATTTCTACTACTTATAAACATACATTTCAGTTTTTATTCTATAAGTTTGAAAATACTTTTATACAACAAAGACACTAAATTCTTATGAACTCACCAGCTTTATGCTGTTACTCGTTTTCAAAATAACTTGTATTCTCAGATCAAAGATAGACAGGTATAGGTGCAACTTTTGGAGAAGATGGAGCACATACAAGACCCATCTTTTTTTTCGTTAAACTTTTGGTGTCTATGAAACTTTACAGAACACGTTTGTAATTAAATTTACTATATATATATATATATATATATATATATATATATATATATATGCAATGGTTGTTGTCGCTTGTTTCTACTATTATGCAATTGTTATGATACTGTACATGACGTCCTCCACCCCAGAACGTATTCCGCCGTTACCGGTTTTAGGGTGTGACAGATTGGTATCAGAGAATTGTTTATAGTGAATCAAGTATATCAACCTATAAAAAGATATACGAACTATAAACACTTTGGGACTAAAACACTCTGACCAAGAATATATACTTCTAAATACTAAAATGTTTAGTTAAGTGTATATATATATATATATATATATATATATATACTCACCACTACAAAAGGGTCAGTATCATACTAGAACAAAACAAAAGTATTAAGATTGTTGAACAACACAATTAAGCTTAGAGACATATAGTCACATATGGGGGGATGTAGCCTGATCAACTACATTTATCCAAGAGTGATTAGCATGTGCCTAAGAGTGATTGTGGGGTTGCAACAAGTCTAAAAACTTATCAACACTATCACAAGAACGTTAGAACAAGAATACTATAGGAGTATTCTATATACTACTAGCTACACATGTGATAACTAAAAGGGTCGTTACTAGTAGGACGATAGTTGCTAAGTGGATACACCACGGTTACATGTGACTAGGGCGCTATAGACTCAGAATCTGTGGCCTTTGCTTCATTTCCTGTTCTTGTTTGATTGGGGATTTGAAGTTAGGGTTGCTTATTCGAAGGACTATCTTGCTTCGGTTGCATGTAATTGGTATGCACTACGCAAGTATTGGGTCAACTAATAACGATCCATCTTATAAGTATCCTAGATTAGTACGTCTATTAACCTTTCTTTTCCCCTTTCTCGCGTAGATAGCATGGCTGGCTTCCACCATCCCGACGACCCGTATTATCCAAACCAGGGCAATGGAGGATGGCTCGATGAGGAGTCAGACGATGATCACCCGATCCCTTTGGATGATCATCATGCTGAAGGCTTCTCGGATAGCTCCAGCTCCGAGCCAGAAGTTAACAACCTACCCCCTGAAGCTCCAAACCCCAACCCCCGTCCGACATTTCAGGGTCCCACTCCCATGTGGGCAATAACCTTGAACCGATGGAGCGAGGAGCAGGGTCAGCCTTTACCTTACAATGGAGACCGAAGTTTTTACAACATAAGAGAAGGAGGATCAGCGGACCAAGTCCTGCCCATCATGGTCCGAAGGATTGCCGAAAACGTCGAGCAAGGCCAAGCAGCCATTGGTCGAGTTGTAGAAGTGGATGCCAACTCAAACCTCAACACGGTTCGCATCCGCCAACTTGAAGAAGTTATGGATAAGACAAGGAGGACCAACGAGGCTCTACAACAATAGCTAGCTGCATCTCGAGCCGAAGTTAGGGAACTCTGTGCACGTCAAAGGGCTCATGAATGACATCTTCAGGAAGTTATGCGTCAACTAGCTGATCTGAGGGTTCGCCCAACGGGTGCCCGTCGCCCGTAGAAGATGTCAAATCATCTCA
Source organism: Lactuca serriola (assembly GCF_051521515.1). NCBI lineage: Eukaryota > Viridiplantae > Streptophyta > Magnoliopsida > Asterales > Asteraceae > Lactuca > Lactuca serriola. Next base: position 157,357,792 of record NC_136409.1, read on the forward strand.
CTCTTTTGTTTAAGGACTAGCCTTTTCTTTCTAAGCTCAGTAGAACACTTGTTTGTAAACATTCCTAACTTTGAAAGTACTCTAATTAGGCCCCTAGACTGCCAACATTTTCCTTTTGGTTTGATGTAAGACCTACTGTTAGGTCACTTTTCCCGAACTTGTAATACATCATTAATACCAGTAATTGGTAGTTAACTACTCTATTTCTATGACTCGCTCTCTGATTTTGAACTATGCTGATTTAGTCCATGAAACACTCTTGTCATACTTGCAATAGACTCTTACTATTGCTATCATATCTATGAACTTTCAGTAAAAGATGCCTCCTCGCAAGCGCCCAACCAGAGGCAGACCAGCAACTCAAACCCCTCCTCCATGACCTCCTCCTCCGCAGTTCGATCCAGTGCTATTTCAAACAGCTGTGACTGCAGCTGTGACAGCAGCCATGGCTCAAATGAACTCTGGTGATGTGAGCGGTGGCAACTCTAGATTTGGTGAAGTCCATCAAAGGACACAGGGATGTACTTATAAGGACTTCATGAGCTGCAAACCCACTTTCTTCGATGGGACCAGAGGAATTCTAGCATTGTCTCAGTGGTTCGAAAGAACTGAAGCTGTCTTTGAAATGTGCTCATTCCCCGAGGAGAGCAAAATAAAGTTCGCTACTGCTACCCTCACTAACAGGGCCTCGACCTGGTGGAACGGTCATGTCAGTGCACTCTCTTTGGTAACAGCCAATGCCATGGGCTGGGACACAGTGAAGGACCTCATGAGAGGGGAGTACTGCCCTAGGGGCGGAATTCAGAAACTTGAGGAGGAACTCTAGAACCTCAAGATGAAAGGGACCGACATAACAGCCTACACAGCCAGGTTCTGTGACCTGGCAGCTATGTGTCCCAACATGATCCCTTCGGAGAGCAAGAATATTGAACGATACATTTGGGGTTTAATGCCCTCATATCGGGGAAACTTTCTAGCCTCACGCCCTACGACCTTTAACAGCGCCAAGGAATTGGCCCATAGGTTAATTGATCATGAGGTTCCTTCCACACCAGCAACAATCCCGGCAAATACCACCACACCACCCAAATCATCCGACAACAAGAGGAAGCACGGGGATCAGAAGAAGGGCAAGAAAACTCAACCTTCTTCCAAAAATCAACAGATCGTGGCTGTCCATGCTGCCACCACTCCTGCTACCCCTGCACCGGCGAAAGCTTATGTTGGGAACCTGCCCAAGTGTCCCAAGTGCCCCTTCCATCACAACGGCCCCTGCCGTGAATTGCAATGCACCAACTGTGGCCGGAAGGGCCATACTGTCCGGTTTTGCAGAGCCCAACCCAAACCTATCTCGCAAGTTCCCAGTTCGGCAGTGACCCAGACTTGTTATGGCTGTGGTGAAGCTGGCCATTTCAAGAAAAACTGTCCGAAGGCTGGGAATGCGGGTGGAGCAGGAAGACTACTTGCCATTGGCCACAGCGAAGCGGTAGCGGACCCCGCAGTAGTCACGGGTATATTCCTTCTCAACAACTCTTATGCCTATGTCTTATTCGATAGTGGTGCAGAAAGAAGCTTCATAAACCAAAACTTTAAACACTTACTTAAACAATCCCTGCAACCACTAATAGAAACATTTGTCGTAGAAATGGCTAACGGAAAGACCGAAAGCTCTAATGAAATTTACATAGGTTGTACCCTCACGTTAGACGATCATTCATTCCCAATCGATCTCATACCAGTCTCGATCAAGAGTTTCGATGTCATTGTTGGCATGGATTGGTTGAGTCTTCATCGTGCTGATATTCTATGCTTCGACAAAGCCATTCACCTAAATCCACCACATCATGAAACTCTATTGATCTACGGAGACAAACCTGGTACGAGCCTTCGTATCATCTCAAGTATTCAAGCCTAGAAATACTTGCGTAAGGAATACCGCGCCTTTCTTGCATACGTCGTCGACACAAGCCAGAAAGTGAAAGATCCAAAAGACATCCCTGTTGTATGCGATTTCCCTAACGTCTTTCCAGAAGACCTTCCAGGTTTACCTCCCAAATGTCAGGTTGAGTTTAGAATCGATCTAGTCCCAGGAGCTACCCCCGTAGCTAAGTCGCCCTATCGTTTAGCGCCTGCCGAGATGCAAGAACTATCCGGTCAACTTAACAAGCTGCTCAGCAAGGGCTTTATAAGACCGAGCTTCTCACCCTAGGGAGCTCCGATCTTGTTCGTGAAGAAGAAGGACGGATCGTTCCGTATGTGCATCGATTATAGGAAACTCAACAAACTCACGGTCAAAAATCGCTACCCTCTTCCCCGTATCGACGACTTATTCAACCAACTACAAGGGGCGAGTTACTTCTCCAAGATTGATCTTAGGTCCGGGTATCACCAGTTACGAGTGCTTGAGGAGGATGTGCCGAAGACAGCCTTCCGGACTCGATATGGGCACTACAAGTTCGTAGTGATGCCCTTTGGACTGACTAACTCACCCGCAGTGTTCATGGACTTGATGAATAGGGTGTGTCGTCCATACTTAGATCAGTTTGTCATCGTCTTTATTGATGATATACTTGTCTACTCTCGGAGCGAGGAAGAACACAGGGATCATCTGCGACGAGTCTTGGAAACCCTGCGATCGGAGAAGTTATACGCGAAGTTCTCTAAGTGCGAATTTTGGATCTGAAGAGTTGAATTCTTAGGACACGTGGTTAGTGAAGAAGGAATCCACGTGGATCCATACAAGATTAAAGCCATTGAGAACTGGTCAGCACCGAAGAAGCCTACAGAAATTCGTCAATTTCTAGGCCTCGCTGGCTACTACCGCAGATTCATTTAGAACTTCTCCCAGAATGCCAAACCTCTTACCACATTGACATAGAAAGGCATAACATTCAATTGGGGAGATAAGCAGGAGAAGGCATTCCAGATCCTGAAGCGAGCTCTATGCACCGCACCGGTATTATCCCTTCCCGAAAGAACAGAAGATTTTGTGGTATACTGCGATGCATCGAATCAAGGGCTCGGTTGTGTCTTGATGTAACGAGGTAAGGTCATCGCCTATGCCTCAAGACAGCTAAAGACACATGAGGTAAACTACACCACCCACGACCTCGAGTTAGGGGCAGTTGTATTCGCTCTAAAGATCTGGTGACATTACTTGTATGGAACGAAGAGCATAATATACACCGATCATAAAAGCCTCCAACACATACTGAACCAGAAAGAGCTCAACATGAGACAACGACGATGGGTTGAACTACTCAATGATTACAACTGCGAAATTCGTTATCACCCGGGGAAAGCCAATGTAGTAGCAGACACCCTAAGTAGAAAAGAGTACTCCGATCGAAGAGTCAAATCATTAATAATGACTATCCATTCGCACCTATCCGCACAGATTAAGGAGGCTCAGCTCGAAGCCTTAAAGCCTGAGAATGTGGCGGGAGAGTCCCTGCATGGAATGGATAAGAACTTGGAGGTCAAGGGTGACGGAGCCTATTATCTTATGGACCGAATCTGGACTCCGTGCCATGGAGATTTTAGAGACTTCGTCATGAAGGAAGCACACAACACTCGATACTCCATTCACCCAGGTTCAGATAAGATGTATCCGGATCTCAAAAAGCTATATTGGTGGCCTAACATGAAAGCAGAGATTGCTACCTTCGTGAGTAAGTGCCTTACTTGCGCAAAGGTCAAGGTCGAATACCAGAAGCCATCAGGTCTTCTCCAACAACCAGAGATACCGGAGTGGAAGTGGGAGCGGATCACCATGGATTTCATAACCAAGCTACCCAAGACAACGGGTGGGTTGGATACCATTTGGGTCATCGTTGACAGATTGACCAAGTCTGCGCACTTCCTACCCATCAAGGAAACAGACAAGATGGAGAAACTCACAAGAACATACATTAAGGAGATAGTACGACTGCATTGCGTCCCTATATCTATTATCTTTGATAGAGATAGTAGGTTTACTTCGAGATTTTGGCAATCACTACAAAAGGCATTAGGGACGAGGCTGGACATGAGTACAGCCTACCATCCGTAGACCGACGGACAAAGTGAGAGGACGATCCAAACCTTAGAAGATATGTTGCGAGCCTGTGTGATTGACTTTGGTAAGTCGTGGGATACACACTTACCTCTTGTGGAGTTTTCCTACAACAATAGTTATCACACGAGCATCAAGGCAGCACCATTTAAAGCCCTCTACGGCCGGAAGTGCGGATCCCCTCTGTGTTGGGCTGAAGTGGGTGACACTCAGTTAGCTAAAGGACGAGTTCCTGACAGCGCTCTCATGGGTCTGGAGATCATCAGAGAAACGACCGAGAAGATTGTACAAATTCGCGAACAATTAAAAGCCGCTAGGGATCGACAGAAAAGCTACGCAGACAAACGAAGAAAACCTTTGGAATTCCAGGTGGGAGACCGTGTCCTTTTGAAAGTCTCACCCTGGAAGGGCACGATACGCTTTGGAAAGCTGAACCCAAGGTACATAGGGCCTTTCGAGATTCTTGCTAGAATCGGCCCCGTGGCCTACAAACTCAACCTACCCCACGAGCTAAGTAACATACATCCTACCTTCCACGTCTCAAACATGAAGAAATGCTTGTCCGACGAGACTCTCGTAATTCCACTTGACGAGATCGAAGTCAACGAGAGCCTCAACTTCATGGAAGAACCTGCAGAGATTATGGACCGAGAAGTAAAACGAACGAAACAAAGTCGCATCCCAATTGTGAAGGTTCGATGGAACGCCAAACGAGGACCGGAATTCACTTGGGAGCGCGAGGATCAAATGAAACTCAAATATCCCCATCTCTTCGCTTAGTAGTACTGTAATAACTTAACTGTTTGAATTCTAAATTTCGGGACGAAATTTCCTTAACGGGGGGATGATGTGACAACCCAAAGTTTTTTTCTGCGTTATTATGCCCCGTTTCCGTTAATGGTATATTCTATTTTATAAAAGTTTCGTTAATTTAGGGTCGGCAAATAAATAAATGTTTTATTTATTTATAGTTCATGCTATTATCGTCGTGCTAAAATAAATAAAAACACAAAAAATATCATTTCCATTTAATTGGAAAAAGTTATTTTTATTACGACTATTTAACCGGGTAAAAAGCTTAAACCTCGTTAAACATAAGTATCGGGCAGTCGTATACCGGGTACCACCTCCAAGCCTTATATAAAGGAAAGGAGACACTCCATAGGAACCTTTTACCACTCTAGACCCACTTTCTCTCTCTACTCTCTCTCATCGAGTTTGATTTCGCCTCAAAACCGCAAGTTTCCGCCTCTAAAACGTAAGTTCTCTTACCCTAACTTGTTCTAGGCACCTTTGATTCATGTTTTAGCTTGAAAATCATGTTAGAAGGCTGAAAATGAGGAGTTTACGGCCTAAGAACCTCCTTAGGCCGTAAACACCTAAAATGTTGTCAAAAATGCCAAATTTCTTCCCCTTAAGCCTAGAAACTAGCTTTGGACTTAACCTAGAAGTGTTTGGACCTTGAATCATCCATTTTTAGGGCTTGAAAGAGGGTTTATGGTCCAAGCACATGCTTAGACCGTAAACACCCTCTAAGCTTCTAAATCAAGCCCAAAACACTTCCAAACCCCATTTAGGCTTAAGATATGGGTTAGGGACATGCTATTTCGGACTTGGAACACCTAAACATCAACATTTGAGGGGTAAACTAGAGTTTAAGGCCCAAGCATATGCTTAGACCGTAAACTTCCCTAAATCATACCAAATGAAAGTTTAAGCCCCCTAAGGAGCCTTATACCCTCACTAGAACATGTTAGGATTGAGCCAAGAGCCTTAGAATCAAAGATTGGAGGTGTACAAGAGTTTACTACCGTAAACGATGGGGTTTATAGCCGTAAACTCCCAAGGAGTGGTCCTTGGACCGTAAAATCCAAGGGAGTACCCTCCTTTGACCTTAAACACCCCTAAAACCTTGTATTATACCTTAGAACCACTTCTAGAACCACCAAAAGCTTGAAACCACTCACTTACACTCCTCCCATGAGTTTACAGCCGTAAAATCATGGGGAATGAGGTCCCCTAACCGTAAACTCACTTAAGGTGAGTTTTAGAAGTGTAAACTCCATGGTGAGGTCTTATACTCTTTCCTTGCAACCCTTTAGCCTTCTAGCACTCAACCATAAGGCCTTTATTCACATCAGGATGACTATATGTGTATAATTAGAGTCTAAATCACTAATTACTTGTAAACATATGTCTTCATATGTTTCTAGGGTCATAAAGGGTGTACAAGTCTCTACTTGACACCAAACGCGCATCCGACACTTCCACCCCCATCTACTCATTTCAGGTGAGTTCATACCCCTCAATGAACCTTTTTAAATGTTTTTACATGTTTTAGGGGGGATACAAGTATAAATTCTACAAGTTTTATTATTAAATCATATGTGATTCACAAATTATCATCAAAAAGGGATTTTGTACACTTTTAACTGCTTTCCAATAAAACTGTTTTAGTTGAGTATCAAATGCATTTTAAGATTAATTTGTTATTAAAATGCTTTTAAAACTGTGTTTAAATTACTTTTCTTTTTAAAATATTATCTACACTAATATATTTATATAAGTAAGACTTGAAGGACTTAGGACCGATAGCTCGCCTTATTTCATGTTCTTGTTTGATGTGGTCCTAGGGTATCTGTTATCCGTTCGACTGTTGTTGATTTCTTAGTTATATATCATATATATTACTGCTAGATATGAAAGTCTTATCCCATACGATACCTTTGTTATTCAAAGGCCAGAAATCATACGCTCTTGTTAGATATAATAGGTATAGCTAAGACTACTACTCGTTACCTCTACTACTGCTATACTCACTATAACGGCTATTACGACAAATTATTACACGTATAAGAGAACACTCTAAGAACTATACAGAAGACTATTATACTATAATACTGAAGAATACACGAATCCAAAGTATAACACATTATCCCTCTATAAGACACTCTACTACGCTTACACTATGTGACCAGGGCTTTCCGAATGGAAGGCATCACTACACGTATAGATCTATATGGGGCAGACACTATTACATCCCGACTGTTAGCTACAGTTTGAGCCGTCTAGGCTCAGGGGTGGCACTACATCACTACACTACGCATGACCGGGAAGGTCATCGGGTTCTCTATTATCACTTCAGTCTGGTCACCTGAGGGGTTACACCTTTAACCAACATAATACACTATGACTTAAGCCTAAACTAACATCCCGAAGTAAGTAAACATCTATTACTAATGGAAGTTTGCACCACTACTACTGTTAATAGGCATAACTTTTCTTCACCTATGTTACTTAAATGAGATTTATTACTGTACTTTTTCAACTGAAGGTTTTCAATGAAAATACTTACACACAACTCAAAGGATTTAACTTACAAAGTACTTTTCTGGAAAATATAGGATTTTCTAGGGATTTCTACTACTTATAAACATAAATTTCAGTTTTTATTCTATAAGTTTGAAAATACTTTTATACACCAAAGACACTAAATTCTTATGAACTCACCAGCTTTATGTTGTTACTCGTTTTCAAAATAACTTGTATCCTCAGGTCAAAGATAGACAGGTACAGGTGCAGCTTTTGGAGAAGATGGAGCACATACAAGACCCATCTTTTATTTCATTAAACTTTTGGTGTCTATGAAACTTTACAGAACACGTTTGTAATTAAATTTACTATATATGCAATGGTTGTTGTCGCTTGTTTCTACTATTATGCAATTGTTATGATACTGTACATGACGTCCTCCACCCCAGAACGTATTCCGCCGTTACCGGTTTTGGGGTGTGACAAAAGTGCCATTCTTACTTCCTTTTCCTTCCTCTTGTTGAGTTCTAGGGCTTTTTATGGACTTTCAAGTTGGGATGTTGAGCTATAGGCTAGATCTGAAGTTGTAACTTCAGATCTGGACCCTCCATGGGTGCTAAAGTCATAAAGTTGTTGTATTGGTTGTAGTTGAAGTCCCTCTTGGACTAGAACCTCCATTAAGAACTTAAAATAGACTTTTGGAGCCCATATAGCCATGCATGTACGTAAAGTTTGCAACTTTACGTAGTAAGTATGCCCTAGAAGCTTGGATCTGTGATTTAGAGTCGTTGCATGGCTCAAAACAAATATGTATGGAAAGAGGACTGGATGGACTCGGCGAGTCGCAAGGGTGACTCGGCGACTCCCATGAAGATGGTCATTGAACTCAGCGAGTTGGATGAACAACTCGGCGAGTCCGATGAAGATCGCCATAAAACTCGACGAGTTGAAGAACAACTCGGCGAGTCCGATGACTTTTCCCTTGGATAGACTTGCGTGTGTACCCATCGAGTTGCAAGGGGGAAACTCGACGGGTGGCCCTTAAGGGTTGTTCGGGATTCGAAGGAACTTGACGAGTCACTCCGATGACTCGGCGAGTTGGAATGTGCTCCATGGACTCGGCGAGTGGCCGAGTGCACTCAGCGAGTAGAGGTCAACATGGACTGTTGACTTTGACTGAGGACTCTGACCTTGATCGGGAATTACTAAGAGGTTATGGGGGTGTCTCATAAGGGTAAGAACTTATGAGTATACTGTGCTATGGTTATAGGTGGTGGGGTCGGTGTCAAGTGATTCGATAGTTGGAGTTTGCTTTCCAATCGACCTCTGCGAGGTGAGTTATCCTCACTATATCAATAGGATCTACGGCACCAAGGCCGGCCCTTTATGATTTACATCCTGGTTTAGGATGGTTGCTTGTTATTGCCATGCTAGATTTCACCCTGGTTTAGGATGGGTGTTATGTTATTGCTTTGATAGAATTTATCCTGTTAAGGATGGTTGTTATACTAGAGATCGGTTAGATCGGTTGTTATGGTATGCTACATATGATTTGGATCTATTAGATCGAAATCAGGATAGATAGTATGTTATGCTTTTGTGATCCGTGAGAATTGGTATGTTAGTGACCTGTTAGGTCGATACTCTAGTTACAAGTGAAACTCTATGATTGATGGTCAACGAAATAGATATGATTGCTATGTGTGTAAACCAGTATATGATAGTATGCGAATATGGTTAGTTGCATGTTGGTTGGGATGAGGCGGTCCTGCTTTGTGTTGAAGGCCAACACACCCTCTGAGCGGTCCGGGGAGATTGTAGGCCCACGCGGCGGACCAGTTACGCCAAAGGCTCAGGATAGATTCAGATAGACTGTAGGCCCAGTAGGGCGGACCAGTCCGGCCGATGGCCCAGTATGTATGTTGTTTGATTGATTGTTATGTTTATGGTTTCTGCGAGTGTGGTATTGGTATTTTGGGGATAGCTCATTAAGCCCTCGGGCTTACAGTTTTCAGTTTATTGTTTCAGGTACTTCAGGAGAGCGAGGGAAGGCGAAGGCGTGACCGTACCGCTCCTCATCCTCGTGATCTATTTTGGGACACTCTGATGATAAATGAATTGGAAATGTTTTGTAAAAACAATTACTATATGACTCTTTTGTTACTGTTAAAAGTTTAAATTTGGCATGAATTTTATGGGTGTTACATGATTACTTTAGTGTATGACAAACCTGCTTTGATACCAATTGAAGGTTTGTATCCATCGAATACACTTCAAGTATAAAGATGAAGGTAAAACTTAATCTAATAAAATAAAGAACAGAAAGTAAATAACACATAGAGTTCTCCAAATTTTTCTTTCACCAAGAAAGGGTTTTGTCTTACTAAGAAGATGAGTTATCAAAAAGACGATTGACACAAAGCCGAACTCTCTACATTAGGGTTTAACCTAATGTAGATTATATACTAATGTATACATGTAAATCCCATGATTTAAGGGATTATATCTTATCTATACTAAGAACCGATCTTCATAACAAAGATAACGGATCTGATTTCTATTATATACTTATCTATATCATTACTAATATACAAATGATTACAATACAATAACTATACGATGCGCTGATGCTGATAAGCTTGATATGCTAGCTGGTAGTAGAGAAGATGCTGACGCTAACAGATATATAGAGTGCTTGACTCATCAAAGCATAAGGTGTGACCTTACATTTATCCATTAAGTCCATATTTTGAGGTATTCTGGAAAGGAAGAGCCTTGATCTTAAGGGATTAAGTTCTTAATAAGAATTGGACTCTGGCATGAGAAGCTCAAAGTGACCATGGAAGGGTCGCTATGAGAGTTTGTATCTATATTCACGACTATTTTGTTGCCTAGTACCTATGACGCCACCAAGATCTGGGTTTCGGTACACTTGTGCATTGACCGTTGACTTTGACTAGGTAATTGTTGACTTTTTTACATGTTTGACTTTTGGTCAAACCTTGTTGGATTGAGTGATTGACTGAGGTTTTGGTCTCAGATTAGTGTTAGGTTGTTTGTGGTAGTTGGTTCATTGGAAGTGTTTGCTGTTGAGATTCTATTACTACGCTCAGGTGAGTTTTCTCACTGTACTATGTGTGATATTATATGTACAATGTGTGGTAGGATGTCTGTGTTCTGTTAGTATACGATTATGTGATAGACTATGATAGTCTTGTGTTAGTATATCTGACAGGTTTGCTTGGTTAAGATTTATATTACTATTGGCAGATCGTTAATTGAATGTTGCAGGTGTTGTATGTAGCTAAAGTTAGTAGTCTGAGAACTCTTGATCTAACCTTATTACATGGTCCTTTATTGGTCATTTGTTCTTGGTGAGGAACATTTGTTCATTTGGCTATCTTATTATCAGCCATGTATAATGTAACGACGTAAAATTTTCAAACAAATTTTTCTCATTTTAAAACAAAATATATCTCAATTCATCATTCTCAAAATCACATATGTCTCAAATGTCAATAATAAAACATAAATCCCAGAATCATAAAACAATTCCTCGCTAGTGTGTACAATCACGTCGGTGCCTTGCCGCGATACTCGGAACTACCTGAAACATATAACACATAACACGGTAAGCTTAAAAGTTAGTGAGTTCCCCAAAATACCACATACAACTCATTAGCCACTCAAGGCTATAAATCAATAATACCCTCCGGTCAATGTGTCTCAGTGGGACCCTCCGGTCCCACAACTTAGATGGACCCTCCGGTCCTTCAACTCAACATCTCAATATATATATATAATACACATAAAGCATAACGTAAAGCAAATAGCAGGATATCTCATTACACAAATCATGTACATAAGACCCTCTGGTCACACATAAAAATTACCACTCAAGGTAAGTATAGTGCGAAGACTCACCTCGTAAGCTAATGAATGAAAATCTCGCACCCGGGATCTTGATCTCTACCCACCGGTCTAGCCTCCGACTAATACATAATAATTCTCCCTAATTAATATTGGCCCTCAAGAAGCTAGACTAACCCTTCTACAACTCACAGAAGGGTAAAAGACCATTTTACCCCTCCAAGGCTTAATAGTCCTCAATTTTGACCAAACCCTAAAAGTCAACAAAAGTCAACAGCAGGGAGTACGCTGCGCGTTCCAACTCCCTATGTTGGGCGTACATGGCTGCTATATAGAATCGGGGGTGCTCGACCCCTACGTTGTGCGTACTGGGGTTACGCCCAGCGTACGCCCCAGTTTCACTCTTCTCACATTTATGGTCTTAATCAGTTAATACATAAGCTCATATCTCAGATTTGGACCTTCTAATGCCTCTTAATCCATAAAGTCACCGAATTTAAGCCTTTGCATGGCTGGAAAGTCATCATCCTCCAAAAATACACACTCTTTTGTCCCAAGGGTCTCATAACTCATGCATGGAGTGATTTCACCAACCAAGATTGGATTTTTATGGCATAACACTACTCATACACTCAAAAGGGTTTGGTCCTAGACAATGGAGTTCACGATCTCATCAAGACTCCACCTTTATGGGACAAAACCCTAAAATGCTCCACACAACATGCTCATAAGAAGGAAAGGCAAAGTCTAAAGCTTTATACCTCAAAGAGAAGCTTCCTACCTAGATTTGCTCAGATCTAGAAGCTTGGACTCCAACTCTCCTTCTTCAAGGCCTTCTATTCTCTTCAAAACCACACAAACACTCTCTCAAAGCTCAAACACACACACACACACAGGCTCTAGAATGGAGATTAGGGCACTCTTAGGGTTTTCTCTCTGGAAATGGTGGCCAGAAACGAGGCCATCATGTTCCTTATATAGGGGACTCACCCCAAATTAGGGTTGCATTTTGGGCCTAGTACGCCCGGATTACTCACGGGTACGCCCAACGTACTGGGTGGTCTCCGCGTTGCATGCACACTGACGAGTACGCTAAGCATACCCTCAGGTATGCCCCGCGTACTCATTTTTCACTCTTTTATAAATAAGGCCAAAAATGAAAATATTTCAAAAGATTATGGTTCTCGAGGTATACTTGGACTCGGGATATTACATATAATTATGTATTAACAAAGCGATTCGTCATTATTAGTCGAACCTCTAGTATGGTTGTAAATTGATTGCTTAATTATATGGTGCATTTATGTACCATGTATGAGGGGTTGGTGACGGAACGGAAATAAGATGCAAGTCTAGATACCCAGAGTTGTTGACGGAACGAAGATAGGATGCGAGTTAATTGTCGATTATGTTTGAGGGGTTAATGACAGAATGATGATAAGATGTGAGTTTAGATACCTAGAGGCATTAACGGGACAACGATAAGTTGTTAGTCAATTGCCAATTATATTGGTGGGGTTGATTACTAATCGACAAATTTCTGCAAGTCTAGATACTTAGATTCGTTGATGGAATGACGATATGTTGTGAGTCAATTATTGGTTATGTGTGAGGGGTTGATAATAGAATGACTATAGACTACAAGTATCGGTATGCTGTGAGTTAACTGTTGATGGTGGAACAACGATATGTTGCGAGACATTTTTTGTATGTATTGGATGTGAGGTGGAATATGTGGTATTTGGGGAACTCGCTAATCTTTATGCTTACATTATTCGGAAATCTCCAGAAAAATGCTAATATATGGCCCCAATCAGTGATAACCTAGGAAAGACGCCCCCAACCACCATCGACAACCAACGTCAAAACACAGTCTTGTAACACCAAAAAATCCAACCATCACTCAAAACCAGAGGCTCAAAAAAGTTAACATATTTATCTGACCCTGGGTGCACGGAGTATGGAGTCTTGTGTGCTTCGCTCATAACTACCTCTCCGAACCCACCAAACTTGGGTGTCCAGATTCGGTTCATGAGGTAGCGTACTCCGTCACTCTTGATTTCTAGGTTCTTTTCCATCCCCCTAAGGGTCTCACCTGTCACGTTTTCGGGTTTCAAGGCCTCTATTTGAGCCTCCTTGACTTGTGCTGACAGGTGCGAATGGGTCGACATGGTTAATGACTTCACTCTTCGACCAGAGTACTCCTTACGACTAAGGGCATCGGCCACGACGTTTGCCTTTCCGGGATGATAGCGAATCTCACATTCGTAGTCGTTGAGCAATTCAACCCAACGTCGTTGTCTCATGTTTAACTCCTTCTGGTCGAAGATGTGTTGAAGGCTCTTGTGGTCTGTAAAGATGGTGCACTTGGTCCCGTATAGGTAGTGCCTCCAGATTTTCAGAGCGAAGACCACTGCTCCAAGTTCTAGGTCATGAGTGGTGTAGTTGACTTCATGCATTTTCAGTTGCCGCGAGGCATATGCAATAACCTTTCCTCTCTGCATTAGTACACAACCCATCCCTTGCTTCGAAGCATCGCAATACACCACAAAATCTTCGGTCCCCTCTGGAAGAGAAAGAATGGGCGCACTGCAAAGGGCCTGTTTCAGGGTTTGAAATGCAGCATCTTGTTTTTCTCCCTAGTTGTAGGTCACCCCTTTCTGAGTTAAGGCGGTAAGAGTCTTTGCGATGCTGGAGAAGTTCTGAATGAATCTTCGATAATAACCAGCAAGACCTAGAAATTGGCGAATCTATGTTGGTGTAGTTGGTGCAGACCAATTTTTGATAGCCTTGATTTTTTATGGGTCCACGTGGATTCCTTCCTTGCTGACCACATGACCGAGGAAGTCCACCCTTCTAATCCAAAACTCGCATTTCAAGAACTTTGCATAGAGTCTCTCAGTTCGTAACGTCTCTAAGACTTGTCTCAAATGTTGACTATGCTCTTCTTTATTTTTTGAATAAATGAGTATGTCGTCTATGAATACTATCACAAATTTATCCAAGAATGGACGACATACCCGATTCATTAGGTCCATGAATACGGCCGGGGCATTGGTTAGTCCGAACGGCATCACTACGAACTCGTAATGTCCGTATCTCGTTCGGAAGGCCGTCTTGGTAACATCACTCTCTAGGACTCGCAGCTGGTGATATCCTGACCTCAGATCGATCTTGGAGAAGTAGTTGGCTCCTTGGAGTTGGTCGAATAAGTCGTCGATTCGGGGTAAGGGATAACGGTTCTTGATGGTAAGTTTGTTGAGTCCTCGGTAGTCGATTCACATCCGGAATGATCCATCCTTCTTTTTCACAAATAATACGGGTGCTCCCCAAGGCGAGAAGCTCGGCCTGATGAATCCTTTTCCGAGTAGCTCATTCAGTTGGCTGGATAGTTCTTGCATCTCCGTCGGGGCTAACCGATAGGGCGCTTTGGCTACTGGGGTAGCTCTGGGAACCAGATCGATTCTGAACTCGACTTGTCTCGCGAGTGGTATTCCTGGAAGGTCCTGGGGAAAAACGTCGGGAAAATCGCATACGTCAGGCACATTCTTGACGTCCTGGACTTCGCGTTTCACATCCACGACATGTGCCAAAAACGCATGATACTCCTTGCGTAGGCACTTATGAGCTTGGATGTTTGAGATGATACGAAGAGTGGTACTAGGTTTGTCGCCCAAGACAAAGAAAGTTTCGCCGGTTGGCAAATTAAGGCGAACAGCCTTATCGTAACATAAAATGTCAGCATGATGAGAACTCAGCCAATCCATGCCAATGATGACATCGAAACTCTTAATCGAGACTGGCATGAGGTTGATTGGAAAGGGATTATCGTTTAGAGTTAGGGTACAGTTTAAGTATATCTCCTTAGTGCCTTCGGTTTTACCGTTGGCCATTTCTACTATAAACGGTTCACTTAATGATTGTGGTAATGGCTTTAGCAGGCTTTTAAAATCGTGACTCACAAAACTTATCTCCGCTCCACTATCAAACAAAATGCATGCATACGAGTTATCGAGAAGAAACGTACCCGTAACAACAGTGGGGTCCGCAACGGCTTCATCTTGTCCCATTGCGAATACTCGGCCCCTTCCGCCGGTATTCCTGTTGTTTGCCTTCGGGCAGTCCCTGCGGTAGTGCCCCGTGTCTCCGCACTCAAATCAGGCGCGACTTACTCCGGTATTAGCAGCGGGGGCGGATTGTTGTGTCGGTTCTTTGCAGTAGCGTGTTGTATGCCCCTTCTTATTGCACCTAGTGCATTGGAGGTCACGGCAGAGACCGTGGTGGTGGAAGTTGCATTGGTTGCATTTCGGAAGTTTCCCATTGTATGAGCTTGTGGGGGCAGTGTTGGTAGGTACAGTAATAGCGTGGATCGCTACTACTTGTTGTTTCTTGGGGTTCTCCTGTAGGGTTTGTCCCTTTCTCTTGTTCCAAGGCCTACTCTGGCCCTGTGCCTCCTTAGATGGATTGGCGGTAGCTGCAATGGTACCCTGTTTTACCCCGTGGCCGATGAGTCGCTGAGCCAGGCGTTTAGCGCTGTTGTAGGTAATAGGGTTGGAAGCTAGGACATGCCCTTGAATCTAGGGTGACAACCCCGAAATGTACCTTTCAACTTTCTTTGATTCTGGGTTGACCATGGTAGGGCACAATGCAGCGAGGTCGTTGAACCTGGCTGTGTAGGCGACTAGATCAGACCCAGTCATCTTCAGATTCCAGAGCTCTTGCTCAAGCTTTTGCACTTCGCCCCTTGGGCAGTATTCTTCCAGTAGTAGAACCTTCAGATCCTCCCAACTCATGGCGTTGGCGACAGTGAGAGTCACAGAATTCACATGGCTTTTCCACCACGTGAGGGCTCGATCTATGAAGGTGCAAGCAGCGAACTTAACCTTGCTTGTTTCTTGGCATGAGCAGATCTCGAAGACTGTTTCGGTCTTTTCGAACCATTTCATTAGTGTAATGACTCCCCCAATGCCATTAAAAGTTTTTGGCTTTGAGTTGGAGAACTCCTTGTAAGTACATTCTCTTACTTGACCATGACCAGTGCCACGATTGGAATGATTCGTGCTGCTTCCTGTACCTCCATTTCCATTGGAGTTTATTTGCGAGAGAGCTGCTGTTACTGCTGCTATGATAGCAGCCTGGACCATGGCCGGATCATACGTTGGTGGTGGAGGTGGTGGAGGCGTCGTGCCCGGTCTGGGCCTTAGGTTTGGACGAGGAGGCATCGCGCTGCCAAAAGAAAATGAGAGATTATAAGTTTTGGTGGTTGAGAGTTGAATGATATTGAGTTAACTTTCTTTAATAGTTCAAGAATTTGGTTTGACCAACACAGGGTCTTGAGCTTGATTTACAAATGGAGTTTGAATAGATATACTTATGAATTGAATGAACTGCACATAATTAACATACGAAAGAGATATGTCCTATATATATTAAACATATAGTTGTGTTACATCCGAGTTTAGACAAAAGTTTTTGACCTTTCTAAAGGTTTCCAATTACAAAAAGTTTAAAGAAAATAATACTCTTATCCGAAGTCCTAATTTATAACAAAATTCGAAATGTTGGCAAGCACTACTTGCGACGTAGGTTGCGCTTGGAGCTTGACTCAGCATCCGATTGCTTCGATTCCATTAGACGCCTATCAAAAGCGGCTTGTTGTTCCTTTAATTCGGCTAGGGTTGCAATCATTTGTGCTTGGAATGCCTCGGTTTGGAGTTGGGCATTGTCCTGAATTCTATCCAGCCTACGGATGTCAGAAGTGTGAACCTGTACTTCTACGTTGACATCCCGAATCCGGCTAGCTTGAACTCCGGATTGGTAGGACTGATTGGCTAGCTTGCCCACCATTACTGGTAGTGCCCGATCAGCTGAACCTCCGCCGCGAACATCGTAGAAGTCTCGGCACATGCCGTAGGGAGGGCGTAGGTTTTGTTGTTGGCTCCAATGGTGGAGGTGACTCCCCCATACAGGAGTGGGTCCTTGGAAGTTCCTCACATAGCCGGGAGGTTGTGGGGCCGGTGGATTGATAACCTCTGGCTCTGAATCTGTACCAGAGTCATCTCCTTCATCCAACTCTATAGGTTCTTCGTCTTCTTCGGGATCTTCTTCGATCCATCCTCCATTACCTTGGTTGGGGTAGTAGGGGTCATTGGGGTGATGGAATCCAGCCATGGAGTCTGTACGAGAATAGGGTTAAGAATTTACTATAAGCTAGAGCACAGGAAATTTACCCTTAAGTTTAATGGTTGTTGATACTCAAATACTCCCTTAGTATTATTTAACGATATGCTTTTGATAAGTTTTAAATTTGTTGTCCACTATAGACACTCCTTGGCATAAGTTAGTCGGCTCTCGGACAAATATAGTTGATCATGCTATATTCTTCCCAGTTCCAATTACATGTCCCAAGGCGTACCTGAACTGCACAACTTATTTATAATACTTCTAAAATGATCCGATATGAAACTGTTATTAGTATGAAATGAGTGCATGCCTATTTTACAAAAACTAAATAAATTTAATTTCAGGAGTATGACTCTTCTCAGAGTGTTTTTGCCCAGTTGAGTTTATAGTTGTATACCAAAAATGGTTTTGATATACTTAATTCACTATAAACGATGCTTTGATACCAATCTGTCACACCCCCAAACCAGAACGGCGGAAACATTCGGGGGCGGAGGACGTCATATTCAGTATCATAACAGTTCATAGAAAGGAAAGTACACACCACCATACATATATAAAGGTTTTAAAAATGTTTACATAATTGTATTCATTACATGTCCAAAAGATAAATACATAAACATCTTTCAAAAGAAGTAATTAACGCCAGCGCGTTAATCCCCAAAAGTTGATTTCCAAACCTGCTTAGCGGTTCCCTGAGAATACAAGTTATTTCAAAGAGAAAGTGTCAACAATTAAGTTGGTGAGTTCATAAGTGGTTTAGAAAATTTGTATGCCATTCCAAATTGAGTCTTTGTTTTCCAAGAAAAACCCTTATTTTCTTATAAAAGTGTGAAATGCATGAGAATATTTGTATTGAATAATGTAGATAGTTGAATCAAGAAAATCCCTTATTTTCCTATTAGTTGTTTGTTTTGTATACAAGAAAATCCCATATTTTCCTAAAGTAATAGTTAGCCTAATGTCCCAGACTAAAAACCGAAAGAAAATGACATGCTTTAGAAGGTTGAAGCATAGATTTATATAATAAAACCTATTAGAAGATTGCAGTTTGTTAGATGAAGAATAGTTTTAATAGCTACTCATTCATCAATCAGAAGTACTATAATAATTGTATATCCGATGAGTTTTATAACCATACTAAACATAATATGCCTGTAGCGACGTTCTTCAGGCGTCGTAGCGTTATGACAAACTGTCACCCCAAAGGATGGACTGTAGCTAACAGTCAGGGGCGCGGGATCATGACTTCCCGTATAGATCTATACACATTTGACACGTTCTCCGAACGGGAGACTCTGGTTATAGACAGGACTTGTAGCGGTACCTTTTAGCAAAAAGGTATTATTTGAAGATGTACACGTCTCACGGATTCTCAACTAAGTCTGTATTAAGGTAGTAGTTTTGTATGCAAAGTTTATCCTTTTTCACAATGTTTGACAAAGCATAAATCATATGTTCTTTGAATGCATAAAATGATTTAGTAAAGAATGTTACCCTTGATATGATGTATTTGTATGTAAACGTATAAATAAAACATTATTTCTATTTATAAAACATATTGTATCCCAAGAGGGTAAAGCTGTGTTGTGAGGTGTTTTGCATGATGATGACTTCATAAGATAGTTAAAACAACAGTATGAAAAGTATAGCAACAGATCGATGTTTCACACGATTTTAGTCGTGTGTTTACTTGTATTCCCCCCCCCCCCTTAAAAGTGTTTAAAAAGCATTTAAAGTGTGGTTGTAGGGGTATGAACTCACCTGTAGGTTTGAAGAAAGCGAGATGGAAACCGGGCAGAATTTCGTCTCGGGAAAACGGATTTTCTCGGGATTCTCGGGAGTACAAACAATCTTCGGGACTTGAGCAAAATGACCAGGGCTTCGGGTTAGCACGGGCACGGAAAACGAGGCAAGAACGCAAAAGAAATGAGAGAAATGAAGCCCTTTCTTCGGAACCCTCGCATCCCTTTTATAGGGGATGGGAACCGCCTCGGTACGCGGGGCGTACGCGTACGTCGTGCATGACCGAGTCCTCGACTGCCTCGGACTTCGGATGGGACAAGGCTAGTTTCGCATAGACCGGGACGTGGACGATCCGAGGCCTTGGCTTTGAGTACGCGGGGCGTACGAGGGTACGCAGGGCGTACTTCGGCCCTATCTGCTGACTCCTCTTCGGATATTACCAAGAGTTTATAATGAAATTTATATTTAATTTAATTAATAAAATTCTAAAATTCATATCTTCTTCATACGAATTCCGTTTTCGATGGTCTTTATACCCACGCGTAGGTGAGACTATGCTCTACAACTTTCGTTTAGATTCCGTCGGCAAATTTTGAAATTATTTTTATTATTTATTTTTAAAAGGTCGTGTTTAAGGAATTTCTTTAGAAATTCATAACTTCTTTATCTGACGTCGGTTTTTTCCAGACTTTTTACCGCTGAATTACCATTGTCGAGACCTTCGATTCTCGTTTAGGTCATTCCGGCCAAAAGTCGCTCGATCTCCGATTCGACTTTTTAGCTGTTTGCTGCTAAGCCGAACTTGGAAAAATCATAACTTCAATATACGAAGTCGGATTTTGGCGTTCTTTTAACGTACGATCACGGTTTAATGACATCTATCACAGTAGGTAATTAAATAGAAACTTTTTGGACATTTTATTTTCGAAGTTAATTTCATTATCACAAAAGTGGTTACAATAATTGACTTTTTAAGGTCATTACATAGAGTTGAAATATCGGGTTGTCACAAAAATCACTTAAGAAGGTATAATAAAATAATAATCATAATTGTTCATTTTACCTAACAAGAAGTGTGCCTTTTTTTTGTTTCATTTAAGCTTTATTACGTTATATAAGTCAGAAGTATTTTTCAGTACAATTTTAGTGAAGTTAATTAAATTGATAATTACAACTGTTCATTAGGCTTAGCAGAGTGGAAATGCCAAACTCCTTGCCATGGCTCGCCAAATATTTGGAACACCGCCCCCTAGCTCTCACTAGGGGGCTCGCCATTGAAGACTCGCTGCATGCATAGCGTGATGAAAGAGAACGTTACTTTTGCTTGTGATTGGATGCAATATTTCACATTTAAATTGATATAATTATGTTACACTTTTGAATTGATATACCAACTTTTGAATATATATATATATATATATATATATATATATATATATATATATATATATATAACCATACTCTCAACAATTTACACACTTATTAAAATATAATAATTTAATTAAATTAGAAAAAAAAAAAAAATTGAGTGCTAAGAGTGTTACCACTCCTTACCATATGTTAAATGTGGGTGTTAAAAGGAGAAAAATGATGTGGCATTTAAAATGCTTATGTGGTAAGGTGCCAAGAGTGTCACCACTCCTCTTAGCCTTATAGAAAGCAATAAGAGACATTTGATGCCTGACATATGATCACAAAAGCAATGATAGGTTTAGACTATGACTTTTCTAGTTTGTAGGTAGACTATGCTTTTTTTCCTTTATTTGCTTTACAGTCCATATCAACCATATCGACTGCTACAAGAAATTTAACCTTAAGTCCTAAAAGAAAGAAAAGAAAGACTTACCCAAATAAAAATTGAATAGAGGAGAAGCAACGCATGTTTCTGGTTGCAGTGTCGGCGATAGATTGTCTAGTCCGGTCAGATGAATGTGGGGATGGTATCCGGTAGGAGTGGCGAAGAGCAGGTGAGAGACGACCAGTAGTCTAAACCTATGACCCCAAGACATGTTGAAGACAACCTGCGGTCACCGGAGATCGAGATAGTCGGAGTCGTTATTGTCGGCGACACCAAAAAATCAGCGGCGGACAGAAGGCGGCAATTCGGTTTTTGGAAGACAAAGGCCACTCGAAAATCATAATGTTTTAGGTTTTTGTTTTTCCACTTTACTAATTTTCTACCCTTTACAGTTTATAGATCGATTTGAGCTTGCAATATTCTTTCTTATTATATATTTGAAAAATATTTTGTTTACTTAACAAACTCCTAAATTTCTGCTCTTGAATTGTTTTGTAAGTTTTAAAGATTAATAAGAAATTGAGATTGACAAATGTGATAAATCAAAATTATTTATTCTTTTGTGTTACTTTATCCAAGGGTGTCCGGACTTTTTCCCAACAGGTGTCCCATGGAATTTACGTTATATCTTGTAAATAAAATTTGAGATTTAGGGGTGTCCATGGACAACCTTTATAACACTGTACACTCGCCCCTGCCAAAAACACTAGAAAATATGCTAACAGGCTAACCCAAGTTGAGGTTACAATGAGTGCTAACTTAAGAACACCAACAAAGTATTTTTCACACTTAGCAAACCTGTGAACTGACCAACATAATGTTGACCCTCTCAAAATCACTTGTATTCCTATGTTAACCTTTAGAGATAAAAGACTAAAACACAGAGTACAGACAACTGTCAGACTATCAAACAGAATGGAACTCGACATGAAGGGCTCTTCCAGAAAGCCAACAACTCTGAAATTCGCACCGCTCGGTGTTTCCTCCACCACGTCGAGGGTGTGACTGGTTTCAGAGCTTAGGGTTATAGCGAATTAGTAATTCTTTAGGAAATACGACTATAACCTAAGGACATACACTCTACAAAGATCCATCCTCAAATCTAAAACTAAAAGTATTATTAAAATACAATATCGATATATTACTTACGGAAGAGGTGTCTAGTTTGAACTATCGCTTGGGTTGCTGGACTTCAAAATGCCTATATGCTAAAATGATTCTGCCCTCTGGTATTTTCCATTTGGCTGATCCTTATTTGATAGTCTTGACGTACAAAACCAAAACTTAAATACACGAGAAATCAAGATTTTAGGTTAAGTACCCTAAATATGTTTAATATTAAATTGGCCAAGCAAAGACTAGACATAAAACTGATCAGCTATGTATTATTTTGGATGGGTCTAATGCATTACTAAACCTAAATATGGTAACTAGCAAAGTAAAAGCTTGAGCAATCCAAAAAGGCGTAAAGCAAATACAATGATGAACCGATAATAAACGTAAAATATACATACAATATCAAAAATCTACATAGATACATCGTGAGATTGTTTACCAAAAATGGAACGTATGTGCCCATACATTGCCGCTAAAAACATACAAAAAGAAATCTACAACAAAGAAACATAACTAGCCAATATACTCCTCATAATCATCGTCACCATCCTCACCACTATTGTCACCGTCGTCATCATCGTCGCCGTCATGACGCGTCCCAAATGTACCCGCCTCATCGCTCGGTCGCTGATAAGGGGGATAGACAAATCCCTAAAAAGCAAACCAATCACTCATGGCTCCCGTCATCCTATGCTAGCAGTGGCGGACATCATGAACCTCTCTGGTCAACTCATCATTCATACACATTTATGTCTTTCCTTCGTGTTAATTCATAGTATACCCTTGCTTTCTTATAATAACAATGACGATATCAAGATATCATAGTAAACTTTTCCATAGAAAAAATTGTAAATAATAATACATAGAAAGTAATTATGAAAAACCCTATGTTGTTAACTATAGATTTGATCTAAAATTTGAAGACATCTTATAATTGGAAGCATCGTGCGACCACACCACCGTACATTCATGATTACCACTCGCTTGATGCATTGCTCAGGGAAAGAGAGGGGAGAGGGTGAGGGGGTGGGGTGTAGTTGGGGTTGGGTTTGGTTGGTATTAAAAAAAAACAAAAGAAAATCAGTAATAATGATGGTTAACATTACAATAGAAAACCCCGACATAATTTAAAAAAGTATTAAATAACCACGTGAAACATTTGTGTAATTTCCTCAAAATATTGTCTAAAAGTGGTAAAACCGTAAATACATATAATTCTTTGTTTACTAAAACTAGCAAGTTGACACTTGACATCAGGTTTTGATAGTACTAAATATATGGGTCCTAAAACCTAAAGGCTTAGATTTAGATTTGAAAATGATAGTATGAATGGAAAAAGAGATGGTTTCTGGAAATATGGGGATCAAAAGGGACATGACAATGGAAAGCCTGTCACCCCACCTCTACGCTGCTTCTGGTTGTACTCCTTTACTCTTCACTTGTACTTTGTACTGTTTTCGACATTAATATTCCAAATAATTTCAAACTTAAGGAGTATTATTGATCATGAACCAATAACTTGGACGTTTTAAAATATGACAAGAGACGGACATGACTTCTTGATTAAAGTTTTGGAGACAAATGAGCTCGAAATGGCCTTTTAAACATAGAACAAATAGTCCTTTGAAATGGTTAAGCTTGGGTTAGGATAAGTAATAAACTTGTTATATTATCTTGATTTAACAAACTTGTTATATTATCTTGATTTAACAGGGTGTTTGGGATTGCTTTTAAAATAATTTTTTTTTAATTTTTATTTTTTTTTAAAAGTTAAAAAATTCAAAAAATGTTTGAGAATTAAAAAACAACTTTTCAAAATAAATTTTAACCAAGAAGAAAAAAAAAGATTTTTCAAAAGTCATGAAATTTTATTTTTTTGTGACTTATGATAATTTAAAAAATCAAAAGGCATTCAAAAGTCAAAAAATATCATCCAAATATTTTTTAAAAATAACTTTTAACTTTACTTTTTAAAAGAATTTTTAAGAAAAAAACTTTTATAAAAAAAACTTTTGCCTTCAAAAATATTCTCAAACTCCCCGTAACTTTCAACTTGAAAGTGTTGTTATATTATTTTGATTTAAGCTTGAATTTGACATGTGGACTTAAACTTTTTATTTGAAAAAAAAAAAAAAAAAAACTCTTAATTTTAAAGCAATTTCAAGTAAATTTTAGAAGATGTTGCCCCACGACGGAAATCTAACGGTGAGGAGTGCAGTTTCACATACAAGAGTTAAAGTTCAAACAACACTGATACATCTAAAATATTATTAGTGTTCTGTGATACGAGTTCACATATAGGTCCCCAGAGATGGGTTGACATGAGTCGTTTAGATGAAATGTTTATCATTTTTTAAAGACTTTATAAACTTTTTTTTCCTTTTATTTTTATGTAGTTTTATAAATTTCGAAAGCAACTATTTTTTTTCCCCGAACATTTCTAAACAAAAAAATATTTAGACTACTCTCATTCACAACCAAAACTAACTCAACTAACTATTAAAAATATAATTTCTCTTTCTTCCACATATACAACCCAAGTAAACCCATTTTTTACATTCATTAACAACTCAGCCCAACCCAAACATTTATATTATTTATAATTAAGTTATTATATTATACAAAATACATATTATGTTTTTATTTAATTTATAACTCAATTTTTTACTATTTTTAATATTATACAAACATAAAAAATTATTAAAAAAATTCTTAAAATATATCAATACTGGTATCTATTTGTACACAAAATTATTTTATCTATTTTAGTGTATTTTTAATAAAAATAAAATAAAATTAATTACAAAGTGATTTTTATCTTAAAAAAAGTTATAAACAAAAGATAAAAGACAAGAAAAAGAAAATGGGCCACTAGAGGTTTGGTGGAGCAATCGTGGATTTTGAAGGAACTTTTAATTTCTTTTAATTCAAATGTGTCAACCGACTAAAGATTTAGTTGGCAACTGGGTTAATCTTATGTTGAATGGAGTCGTGCAGCTATTGTCGAACTCCACATTAGCAAAAAGGGGGACAAGAAACTCGGAAGAATAAAAGAGGGAGAAGGGAGGGGTGGGTTGCCGAGTGGGGAAGAAGGAAGGAGGAAGAAGGGAGGAAGAAGAAACAACTCGACACATATCTGCCGAGTTGCCGAACCGAGCTCGGCATGACGAGGGGTCGTCCCGGTGTTCATGGAATCACAACTACATTCGTATCTTTATGGAGGATTGGATCGTATCTTCACCAAAATTCAAAAAATCTCATCAATCATTTATTCCTAAGATTGCTCCTGTTCTTTTGTATTTAGAACGGTCGATTGTGGAGGCTGTGAAAATGGAACGTGATAAAAGTTCGTTGATAATGAACATGACAGGAAGAAGTAAGTTTTCTAATCGATTATGAATGTTTTAAGTGTAAATGGAGTAAATGGAAAGCCTTTTAAGTTCGTTTTCTTTAATTTTGGCACAATAGTGAAAACCCTAAAATAAGTTTTTGGGTAAATTACACCATTCATCCCCCGTGCAGGTGCCAAAAAGCACGTTTAGTGCCTATTTTCGAAAATTAACTCGGACCGTCCCTATGTTTGTTTTTTCTTGCATGCTTAGTCCCTATTGACATAAAATGACTATTTTACCCTTAATAATTTCTTTTTTCATTTTTTTTATTTCTTTATCAGTTTTTAGATTTTTTTAATAATTAGACTTAATATCAGAGCTTCCACCGTCGCAACACCTCTTCCTTTCTCTCAACTTCTGTTGCTCCACTGGAACAAACCAAAATTGTATGGAATAAACCCAAAGCAAACCTTAAATTGCAGCGACATCACCTGGATTAAACCCTAACGAAACCGGTTTCAGGTTAAATCCCCTTTAACAAACCATCCACATCGATGCTCAATTTGTGTATGTCGGTGCGGCAGAAATAGAGTCGTCGATGGCGACAATCACCCCCATGAAGGCGACAAATAGTTAGTGTCGATCCCCTTAGGTCTATTTTGTGGTTTGGAACTCAGTCTCTCCGAACTCTCCTCTTCTTAGTTCGATTTGTGGTTTGGAAATTTACAATGCTTCAGTCATTGTCACTGTGAATAACAAAGCTTAAGGCTATGGCCTTGGAGATTTGGTTCAAAAGAGAGAAGGATAAATAAAAGGGGTGAGACAAGAGGTGATAATGTCGGCGGTGATGAAGATGTTATCTCCGGAAAGGGAGAGAGGAGGCTGTTTCTGACGCAGATGGAGTTTGTTTCCAACGGCTTCTACAACCACCCAAACCCACCGATGGGGTGGTGGGGTTTGTCTGTAGCTTTAAGTTATGGGGTTTGATTTTGGGAGATATGATGGTGGATCAGAGAGAGTTTAGGAGGTGACGACGATGTGAGTTGTTCAGCGAAGTTGAGGGAGATTGGGAGTCTGTGTGTATGTGTCGGTGTCGATCTTTTAGAGAAGAGAGAATAGTTTCTTGATGCACACCGGAGGAAGATGAGGTCAGTGAGGTGATGTTCGCCGGAGGAAGATGAAGTCTATGGGTGTTGGTGGTGTTTCGGTGTTCCGATTTGAATCTTTTTTCTTCTCTAGGACATATGGGTTCTCGATCTTCTTCTCCGGCGACGTTTAGAGTGGTGGTGGTTGGAGGTGAGTAGAGCGGTGATGGTGGGAACCTCGGAGGTGAAAAGAGTGGTGGTGGTCCGGTGAATTGTGATTTAAAGGGAATGTAGAAGGAAAAAGGGAAAGGGAAAGGGAAGGGGTGGGGTATTTTATTTTATTTTCTTATTATTTTAATACAAATTTAATTATAATTTAATTAAAATTAAAATAGTGAGGGCAAAATAGTATTTTTATGTCTTACAAAGGATACAACATGCAAATTCAAACTAATGAGGGATGAAGCGTGCAACTTTTAGATATATGAGGGACGGTCCGAGTTAATTTTTGAAAATAAGGACTAAACGTGCTTTTTGGCACTAGCACGAGGGACGAATGGTGTAATTTACCCTAAGTTTTTTTTTCCAAACATTCAAAAAATCTCATCAATCATCTAATCATCTCTTGCGGCAAAACCGAGATCATTTATACCTTAGATTGCTCCTGTGAAGAATGGAGCATGATAGAAGTTCGTCGATAATCAACAAAACATAATCAACACGACAGGAAGAAGTAAGTTTTTTAATCGATTATGAATGTTTTTAAGTGTATATGGAGTAAATGGAAAGCCTTTTAAGTTCGTTTTCTTTAATTTTGGCACAATAGTGAAAACCATAAAATTATGGTTGTTTTTCTTTACATTGTACCAGGAAGTAGTAGTTTTGCACATCATTTATGAATGTTGTTTAAGTATCAATGGATTATAAAGAAAGGCTTTTAAGTTCGTTTCTTTTTATTGTAGCTCAATAATCAAAACCCTCATATTTCTTTTTTTGAAGTTTTTTTTTTTTGTGTTAACCATATTCGAAAGGGCATGTTAGCCTATTATTATGTTTTCTAACTTGATAATCACAAATTCCTTTTGTATTGTATGTAAATATCCTTGTCCCGTTGAGCATGATCCCAATGGTTTCCCTTGTCCTGTCTGGGCCGACGGGACATGGGGAAGTCCTATTGGTGGATCGTTCACCACTATTGGTCATCTCTATTATTGGTGTAGAGGGAATAAAGGATAATGCCCTAAGCATTCCACTTGTCGCACTAAGGAGTATGGAACAATCAATTATGTTTTGACTTATTATAGATCAGAGATTGTCGTATGGAGTTGGACCTGGGCGCAAGAGCACCAAGCACTAGAGTCCTAGTGTGAGATCGCGAGGACGAGGGCCCAGGTCTAGCACTAGGTTGGTTAGTGACCGTTAGCTAGTTCATCCTAAAGATAGCAGTTCTGTTATCTTGAATGTATTCCTAGAGGGATACGTTAACAAGCCCCCTAGGCTAGTAGGTGCGTGCATTGGCGCAACATAGCCGATTTGTTCAAGCCTTGACCAGGACACGTGTTCGATGTAGATGTTTTGGAAATTCGACTGATATGAAAGAGCCATTAGAACAGACGGTTTCATTATAGGGATGGTTCGATATTCCCGCTCCGCATTTAAACCTATCTCATCAAGAACAGTTTTATTCTCTCAACTGCTTATGTATTCTGTTTGCTTCTATCTTCTTCTTTGTCGTGATTTTACTAAAAAACAATGGCGATTGGTCGATCTAGATTCGATCCGACTCCGGTGGAGTTTGAGTCTCTACAGCTTCGTTTTGGTTTCATGTCGGAATATGGTGTGTAGTTTCCAAGGAAGGAGGCTACCAATCTTTGAAGCAGGGTTGCGGTTACCGATGACTGATTTCTTCGATGAAATCATGCGTCAGTATGGATTCTTTGTGGATAATCTGACCCCTAACACGGTGAACAAGAACGTGGGGTTTGAACTGGCTTGTTGGGCATCTGGTGTTCTTCCCCAATTCTGGGCGTTTAAGGCTTACTTCAACTCGTCCATAAAGTCTAGTGTTCAGACCTTCTCTTAGAGGTGAAACATCCATGCATTCATCATCAACCAGAAGGACCCTAAGAATGGCTAGCAGGACAAGTGGTTATGGGTTAACAAAAACTTGGTTGGTTCTGGCCCCATTCGACCACTTTCTTTGACCGAGCGCCACAACTGTAGGGTGCCAGTCTGACTATGGGACAGACATTGAGAGATATATGTATCATAAGGGAAGATTGCATCTTAGTGGCGGAAGGAATAAGTGTCGTATGGCGGGCCTAAGGGAAGATTCCTTAGTTCTTTGTGGAGCAGGATGGTTAGTACTCTTCTCCTCCCCCCCCCCCCCCTATTTACTTTTTTGGGAGAAGAAAGGGGTTTGCTAACCCGTTTGTTGTTTGCATTTGCAGGTATTGAGAGGGTGTTATTCCTTGAGATGGTTCTACAGGGCAAGTACAAAGGTGATCTCTAGTATCATTAGGTGGACTTGGTGGCCACTCTTCCTCCATCTGTTAGTGTCGATCAGGCGTTGGCGCTTGCCGCTCCTCCCGCCGTCAGGGGTGAGGGGTCTGCTACCTCGGCCAACCCTAGTTTTGTGGACTTACCTGTTAGTGTTGTTTCCCTTGATGATCCTCCGCCTGAAACCTCTGAAGATGAACCAGAAAAGGAGGCACTAATCGATTGTCACATGCTCAGCCGGTGGCGGAAACACCGAGCTATGAAGCGTAGGGACATTGGATTATAGTCAATAAACAGTATAAAACAATATAAAACATAAATGTCACTTTTATTGATATATAAAACATTACATAGGATTATTAGAATTCCTAATACAAAGGTGCCTTAATAGGTAGGCATAACGATAAACGATAGACGTCTTCCAGTTGCTTCCTCGATTAACTGCTGCTTCCGGGAGTCCATGCTTCAACCTCACGGTTTCCTAGGAATACATAAGGTTTTGAAAACGTTAACATAATGTTGGTGAGCTCACATGTTTGAGTGTTATATTTTTGAAATACTTTTGATGCGTAACTTTATTAAGTTATAAAGGTATTTTGATTTATATCGTTAAGGTATCATCTAATAGTATTTTACTATTTATAGATACTAAACTTTTAGAGCTTTACTTTTTATCACGTACTACCATTCTCTTTAGGTTTTTTCCTATCAAATGGAGTATAATATGATCTTATACGTAGTATTATTATCTTATGGGCACATACCGCCTATACTTTATATTTCAGAAGTATGCCCATTAGATACTTCTATTATCATCTTTTATCCTAGAACTATGTGTGTAAAAAGTAATACTTATATTGAGAGTGATTATATATGTTATTGTAGAAGTATGCTCCATGGATAATTCTATTAGAGTAATTATATCTTTTATTCCAGAAGTATGCTCCTTGGATACTTTTGTTAGAGTAATTATATCTTTTATTCTAGAAGTATGCCAATTGAATACTTCTATAGGAGTGATTATATATTTTCTTATAGAAATATGCACATTGGATACTTCTGATAGAGTGATTATATATTTTATCTTTTTTACTGAGTGACTTCCAATAACTATCATAATATAAACACCTTTAATTTTATATTTGATAATTATATCTTTTAGATCTCATAATTATCTTGTGTGTGTGTGTGTGTGTGTGTGTGTGTGTGTATATATATATATATTATTTTGAGATAAATATATATACCTTAATCATAGTTATTTAAAAATAGGATATTTGGGTAGAATAACAACTAGGTACGGTGCCTATCCTAAATTTGGCTAGTGCTATGGTTGGCTATAATGTTGCTCTAGAGTTTCGGTTAGAGTAATGGCGACGTATATAATACATCACTATTTATACGGGCATAGTGACGACGACATATAATATTTATCGATATTTGTACAAACAGATTATCGACGACATATAGTAAATATCACTATTTATATAGTAAGAGTGAAGACGGCGTATAATATTCATAGATATTTATACGGACAGATTATCGCTTAGAATTGGCCATCATAACGAGTAGGTGTAAGGTTATCCTAGGAACTTGGCCAGTATAACGACTAGGCATAATATCATTGCTTAAAACTATGCAGAGTTTCTACCGACATATTATCCTAACGTATTTATTGAATAAACTACTAATATATTACAAATAATAATATTTTGTAAAATTGGTAAAGTAGTTTTATAACATGTATTTCCCCTATGTATTTTAAAACAATGAAAAAAAGGGGCGGTGAAACTCATCCTTGTAGCATGATACAACTGAGGTAGGATAGAATCGAGAATCGGGACTTGAAGATCGGCTCAGAAACTCGAGAATATAATAACAATAATAACTAAAATAATAATTTTACTATGATTTTATGAAGAATTTGGAAGTGGAAGACCAAAGAAATGAAATAGAGTTGGTTGAGAAATGAAATGAGCTTGTACACGTATTTATAGGGCCAAAAAGTAGATTTACACCCATCGTACTAAAGTGGTACGCCCACAATACTCAAGAGTGTGTCTGGTGCTGACACATGGCGTAATCCTGGTAGTCCGCGTATCTCCTTCTAGAAGCATGCGCGACGCGTACTCTTGCTGAGCGGGACGCTTTTCGCAAAACTTTAAAAATCAATAACTTCTTCATACGAACTTCATTTTCGAAATTCTTTATATTCCCGGAAATCTCTCGACGAGATCTACAACTTCCCTTTAGGTTACATTGGCTAATTCTGACTTTTAGTTTTAGCCTTTATTTTTAAATGATTTAATGATTTTGAAAAAAAATCACAACTCCTCGTACGGACTTTGATTTTGGTGTTCCTTTTACCAAAATTTTCATCTTAAAGAGTACTACGACTTTCCTTTTGGTGACTTTATACAAAAGTCAACAATTCTCCTCGTAGCTTTTGACGTTAATAGTTTTAAACTATGTGACTGATTTTTATATTTTATAACATTCATATCTCCTTCATATGAACTCAGATTTTTATGAAATTTATATTTTCGGGATCGGGAAAATGCATACTTTTAATATATATATATATATATATATATATATATATATATATATATATATATATATATATATATATATATATATGATTTATTTTATGCCTTTATAAACATGTAAAAAGGGTAACCATTTCGGACATAACTACATTCATTTCGAAAATACGTAATCTCGTTAGAAAGTCATGTTTTATAATGTGAGTCTCTGTCAGGAGAACGTGATAAGTGTGTATAGATCTATACGGGACTGATGATCTCGCACCCTGGTTGTTAGCTACAGCCCGACCGACAGGTTAAGGGTGACAAATGTCATAACATTTCGACGCCTGAAGAACGTCGCTACAGACAAGCCCATCTTAGTACGGTTATGAAAACTCACATGATAGACGACTCTTATGGTATTAAGTCTTTCGTAAAAAGTAATAATACAATTATTTTACGTGAAAATGCAAATCTTCAAATAGTTTTATTTACTAATAAAACTATATTTTATCAAGCTAATTATGACATATTTGCTTACAAATTACGGTCTTTAAGCATTAAAACTACTTTTCAATTTTTAGGAAAATATAGGATTTTTCGGGTTCAATACATTCATTTTATACAGCAACAAATCATAACTCATTTTATAGAAAATATCAGATTTTCTGGAAACAAATATGAATTTACGAATGACATGCATTTATTCAAATAACTACTTATGAACTCACCAACTTAGTTGTTGACATTTTTTCTTTAAAATAATTTGTATTTTCAGGAAATCGCTAAATCAGGTTGTCAACTACTTTTGAAAATTGACGCTCAGACATTAATAAAATCGTTTGAACATCATATTGTAATTGACTTTTGAAACATGTAATACTTACAAAAATGTAGACTTTTCAATTATGTATATGATGGTTGTGTGTACTTTCTTTACTATTCAGTTGTTATGATATTGTATATGACGTCATCCGCCCCCGAATGTTTTCGTCGTTCAAGTTTGGGGGTGTGACACCTCTGTAGGAGAGCGCCAATGTTGACGCAATCCTTCCGATTAGAGCCCGCCAAATGAAAACAGGTAACTTTTTTGGAATTAATTTTACACCACCCAATGGGAATTTGATTGGAAGTTCAAGCATTCATTCATTCAATCTACTTCCTCAGTAGCCCAACCTTATACCTGCCATCAAATGCTAGAAGACACGAGAATTCATCATCCTCATTCTGGAGTTTGGTAGGGTCGCATGTAGTCTTTTCCTTTGTATTGTGTAGAGTATTTTTAATTTAATTAAATCGTTGTGGTTCGTAAAATTCTATAATATATCGACAAATTGAGGCTTAATTACATTTCCTAATTTTTAGATATTATAGGTATGCAGTGTACATATAGCATCATGTTCATGCATGCAACCAATTCGTTAAATATTTATTCGTGTCACCTTTTCCCTTTCTCCATTTATTAATTACTCGCTGAGAGTTTATATTATTTTTTATTTTATATAACTTTATGGTACTATCCTCTTTCTTTTATAATTTCTATCTCCTAATTTCTATTCACATTTTTATTGAAAAACAATACTTTTTTATTCTAATATCGTACTAAAACAATCACATTCTTTTGCTAATTAATTACCAATCGCTTGTCTGGTGTGCCTTCATTTCTCAGTTGATCACCATGTGCCTGTTTTGCATCCATACTCTTCCATAAGTCCATTCCTTCACATCTAACCCTTCAAAAAAACACATAGATAAACTCTTTAGAAGTAAATAGAATTAGAAACCTCCGACTCCTTGATGAAGTTCACAAGAACCCATCAGCAACCCCCTTCCATCTTTCAAAATCATTCATGAGTCCATTCAATTGAGTGCATCTTTGCCTCTTCCACAGGGAACTCAAACTACCCACATCCCTAGCTATAGCTTCTCTTTCTCTCATAAATTGCTATTAGTGATCCCTATCATATATGCACCATTGATCAATCTCTATGTTGTCTCACAACATAGCATCAAAACAGGCTAACAAAGATGAAAGTCAAAGCACGGGTGGTGGCGGTGGTGGTGGAAATGGTGGGAAGAAAACGGCATCGTTAAGGGCACCAGAACAAAACCTCAAGTGCCCAAGATGTGATTCACCCAACACGAAGTTCTGCTATTACAATAACTATAACCTCGCTCAGCCTAGACACTTTTGCAAGGCTTGTAGAAGATACTGGACTAAAGGTGGGGCTCTTAGAAATGTTCCCATAGGGGGCAGTTGTAGAAAGAACAAGAAGACAAAATCTTGTTCCTCGAGGTTTTTTGTAGGGGAGCCTTCCTCCAAAGGCTCGTCTTCGGATATCGGAGGGATGAAATTTTATGGTCTTTCTGCCATGGATTCCGGGATACACTTTCCTCCTAGAGTTACAACCACTAACCATTTCTCTTCTTCGTATGGCGACACAGTTAATCCTTCCTTTGTAAATCTTGATCCATTAGGGTTTAATTTCGCGTTTTCATCGTCTCACATTACGATGAAACAAGGACATCATCATCATCAACAACAACAACAACAACAGCATAATCAAAGTGGAGGAGGGTTATTAAATTTTCATGAAACTATGGGCACAGCTAACAATCTTCTTCATAATACTGGTCTTGCTTCTTCCATAGAATCTTTAAGTTCTATAAACCAAGATTTGCATTGGAAGCTGCAGCAACAAAGACTGACTATGTTGTTCGGTGGCGATGGTGGTGGCGGCAGTGGTGGTGGCGGAGAGAACGGTCAGCAACAGCAGAGAAAACAAGGTTTTGTTGAACCACATGCTCAGAAATTACAACCCATTTTGTTTCAGAACCTTGAGATTTCAAAGCCAGCACAGTCTTCTATGGATGGTGATTCGAGAAAAGATACCGGTGATGGAAATGGTGGTGGTGGTTTGGCGACGGAGTGGTTCTTTGACGACAGTTATGCACCGGCTAATGTGAATCACGCAACTCCAACGGGTAGCAACAGCGCAGGGAATGATCAAAGTGGAAGCATAAACAACTGGAATGGAATTGAAGATTGGAATACTTTGAAGCAGTACAGCTCAATTCCATAGTACGTAGCATTTGAAGATTCACAGACAAAGAGAACAACACTATATTAATTAAGGTAGCCTATTTTCTTTTTTCTTTTTATATGTTGGTTTTTAAATTTTAACCAAGTATCGTAAGATGAGGATGATTATCAAGTTCTCTTTGTATAATTGAACTTATGTTATTTTCATTGTTTTAAGTGTATCCGTATTGAATTACAAATATTTAACATGTATCCTTTCTAATTATTAATTACTTCTATTAATTAGAGTCTGTTCTCGTATTAAAATAATGTAATGTTGTAGTTATATAATTTACGTAAAAGTATATGGCTATCAATTGGTTAATTTAAATAAAACTTCTGTTACAAATATTTAAAATGTTATGAACTAATTAAAATTATTGTTAATCATCTAAGAATGCATTGAACTCGATCATATCATCATTTTGTATTTTGTATTTTATAATTCATATAACTCTATCAATATTTTTCTATAATACATTTGAACTCTACAATGTTTAATCGAACATATTTAAATATTTATTTAAAAATTAAAAAAATTTCATTATTCTTATTGAAGATTTCATGCATTGAAATTTGAACTTCAAATTCACTTAACCATAAAGTTGTCTCTCATCATAACAGAGTTTAATTTATTAACTTACAATTATGTTTGTCTATCTCATTTAACTCTATATTGTCATGCTATTAAGACATCAATAAATTTAGCTAATTTTAAATTTAAACTTTCCTAAGAAGATATACATTTATCTTGTAGCTACCATCCAAAAGTAGGAATTGTTCATTTTGAGAAGGAGGATTAACTTTTGTATATGCAAATATACGATAATCGTTCCTTTCTTTTATCAATTAACTTCTAATACCATGATTTCAGACTTTAGTACCTTTTGTCGATTGTCTTTTTTACAAAGAAAGGACAAAAAATTCTATTTGTTTTGTCCTGGTGTTTTCTTTTCTTTTCTTTTTTTTTTTTTTGGAATACGGATGTAAATTCAAAATAAATGTAAAGCCCTATGTAATCAGGTTAATTTGCAAAAGAAATGCGATATGTAACTTGATATATATAGTTAAATTGATCAAATATTTACAATGTATATATCTTTAAAGACAATGAGTATCCTTGGTATAAAAATATAGAGTTGTTTGATACATATCTATCGGGATGTGTGTAGAGGTAGGATTAGGGATTAATTTAAAAAGACGATGCATGAATTTGTACAGCATGCATGTGTTATAATAGAATCGTTTTAGTGTTTCAGAACTAGTCTCACTCAGAGTGTCTTCTCAATCCAGTAACTGCAACACTCAGTCTTCGCAGTTGATGCTTTTATGAAACATAACAAGAGCTACGTAACGTACCCAACCCACCCTTCTTTTTTCTTAGCTCCTACGCCCTTCTTCTGCATCCACCTGACTCAAAAGTAAACCCCCATCCCTCACCTCTGTCACAACTCAACATGCTTCAGTGTGTTTGTATGGATAAAGTTAATTAATAATCCAGTATTTAGGAATTGAAGCTCTTTAATTAGCTATATATACGTACGTATATGTCAATGACTGCTTTGACAGAAGCCCTGATCAGACCAAAACTAATGTTCATCGAGTTAAGGAGCTAGCTAGCCGTTAGAACCTTCTTGCTTTAATGTCTTTTAATTACTTGTCTCCCAAACCTTAAACACATTCTGTTTGATTCCTTGGAGTTTTCTGTAAAATCCACCTCCGTGCAAAATACACTGTATATAATACGTACACAGCTATGTATGTTTAGGGTTCTGCACTACGATGCATGCATTCACTTACACAGTTACACATCCATGACAAAACGTATACATTGTTGTATATAGGGAAAATGACTTAAAAGCGAAGTTTTCAAACCGTTCAAAAAAAACCCCAATCATGTTTTGTCTGTTCAAAAAAACCCAACAAACTTAATATTTTGTGTAAAAAGCCCAACTAAGTTACACTTTCCTGAAAATCAAATAAGATAAACAGATGACGTGGCTTATTACCGTATCGGAAAAATGACTTGTTAGGCCAACGAAGTTTCCAAAATGTTTAAAAAACTTCAATCATGTTTTGACTGTTCAAAAAAAAACCCAACGAACTTAAACAAAACAAAATTGGGATTTTTTGAACGGTTTGGAACTTTGTTGGACTTTTTAGACAAAAGGTTAAGTTCGTTGGGTTTTTTTGAACAGACAAAACATGATTGGTGTTTTTTGAATGGTTTGAGAACTTTGTTGGGCTTTTAAGTCATTTTCCCTTGTATATATAATATACAAATGTGAGATTCAAAGCATATATCTTTAAATTGTAAACCCAGATGAACAGATATATAAAACTTTTCCTATTTTTGTTGACCAATTTATCTTAGGTTGTCGGTTTAATTCTCCACCAACTATATGAACTAGGTCATGATTTTGTATGATGTGATCTTGAAATGAGTATTAGTGTGTTACCACCAAACCTCAAAAATGTCAATAAGTAATCATCAAAAACTGTCTCTTTCTAGGGCTGCCGGCGTAATTTACTGAAACTTTTTCGAATCGAGAGAGAGAGGGTGGTGCTGCTGCGTGATTAACGTGATGGAGTGGCTGGAATAGGAGAATTTTGGTTGGCCAAGATTAAAACAGCGCATCATATATATTTGGTGTGTGTGTGGTGTTGAGCTGTCAATTTTCACAAGCTGCAACAAGAAGTTCATGACTTTGCATGTAAAATATAAGTAGTTAGATTACCTTCGGTGCTCAGTTTGATAAGGGTCGGATTTCTTAAGATGCACACATAAGCGTACGATTTCGAGGCCATGTACCTATAAAGCGATGCACTAAATTAAACACATGGACAACGAGAACATACCAAGAATTAAAAAAAAAAACAAAAACAAAACAAAGCAAAACAAAAACAAAAACAAAAACAAAGGAAAACAAAACAATACAAAGAAAACAAAAATTAGTCCATATATGTGATGATTGTGATCCACTTATAACATCTAATTTAACACCACTGGAAAAAGAACTATTTCCAACGGCTATTTCTGTCGAAATCTGTCACTAAGTGGCTTTTAGCTATGGAATTTCATCTATCAGAAAAAGTTTCGTGGATAATCATTTGTGACGGATTCCAACGTATTACCTAAAGATGATTTTGTCGGAATTTTACTGGCGACTTAATTACACATAGCTCACAAACAGACCCGGTTTGACCATATCTGATGAGTCCATGTTGACTACTTTGACCATTTCCAATGGATTTACGAAGAATCAAGTTTGACAACCTTTGTCTATTTCTAAGGATTTCCGAAGAATCAGGTTTGACCACCTTTGACCATTTACGACGAATCAAACTTGATCACCTCTCACAATTCCCGATGTAATCTAGATTGACAAGTCTGGACTTTTTCCTACAGAGAGACGTTTTCAGTTTTTAGTAACAGATATTTCCAGTCTGTCACTAAAATATTTTTAAAAGTTCTAGATTTTTTTTTGTCCAAACTTGTAACATCCTCTTTCCAGGTATTCATTTCTGAGTTTTTGCCTGGCCACGGCGCGACGCTATGTTTGTGACGTTGTGGCAGTCGTTTTGGGCCTAAACCCCTAATTACGGGATTGGTGCCCTATTTAAGGGCACTAACTCCTAGTGTTGTCTCATTTGGCAGCATACACCCTCTAAAAACAAACCCCATCCAAACCCTAGCCTCCATTTGTTTGTTTTGAGTGCTTAATCTCCATTGTTGTGAAGGTTGAAGGAAGAAAGAGCCCTTGGTGTTGCTTGTGAGTGTAGTTTCAACTTAGATCCATTGCCTTCATGGCATTTCTGACTCATTGGAGGTAAAAGTCTCTACCTTGCTTATTGTTTCTCTAGATCTAGTTTTAGGTCTTTTTATGAGCTTTTGGTCCCAAATCTCCTTGTTCTTGGAGTTTGAGTGAACTCCAGAACCCTTGAGTGCATAGTTAGCTTCTTGACCTTGGGGTTGTTTGGAAAGTTGGCTTGCATGGCTTGTTGAGTGAGTCCATACCTTCGTGTTGTCATCAAGAACTTAGAATTTGAGATCTTGTCATAATAAGATGTCTTAATGGATAAACTACAAGAAAAACGCAATTTTGCTATGGAAGGAATCCACTGCGAAAAGCTGAAATTCCATTGCAAAAGACGAATAGCGATGGAATTCGTGACGACCGATTTCCATCCCAAAAAACCTTGTAGCGAGCGTTTGCTAGGGAAACAATCATTTTGTCGCAATTGTGACAACGCAATGAAATCTGTGGTAGATGGTATTCCGTCGTGTATTCCGTAGTATGATTTCATCACAAAT
Organism: Lactuca serriola; assembly: GCF_051521515.1. Taxonomy (NCBI): domain Eukaryota; kingdom Viridiplantae; phylum Streptophyta; class Magnoliopsida; order Asterales; family Asteraceae; genus Lactuca; species Lactuca serriola. The sequence goes on from NC_136409.1 coordinate 157,396,712, forward strand.
TATTTGGTAGTTCTTCCATCACAAATTTTTTTGTAGTTAATCCCTAGCAAAATTTGTGGTGATGATTCCCTAGCAAATTTCGTGGTGATGAATTTGTAGCAAATTTTATGGTGGTGATTCCCTAGCAAATTCTATGGTGATGAATCCCTAGCAAATTCCATGGATGTGGATCCCTAGCAAATTTAGTGGTGATGAATCCCTAGCAACTTCCATTTGATGACTTCCTAGCAAATTCCATGGTGGTGAATCCCTATGTAACATTCCAGATTTGCAGGTATTTTCAAATCCTTTCCTTGGTATTTCATTTGTGACATTTTGGTCCTTGGAGTTGTTTGGAATTATCCCAAAGGAGCCCTAGTGGAAAATTGGTAACTTAGAGGGCAGGAGATGTACGTTGTGTGTACATGTGGGTACGCTAAGCATACTAGGGTGCACCCTAGTACGTTAGGCGTACACATATGTACATTGGGCGTACTAGTGTCCGATTGAAACCCAAAATTTTAGGGTTTGAGGAGTATTTAACCATCATTATGGACCAAGTTCCCTTATCCTTTCAGCCTCCAGGTCCCTCAGTTTTTCTTGCAAAACCCTAGCCCCCTTGAGTGAGAGTAAGAGCCTTAAAGTGTGTCTTTGGTGTTTTAGAGTCAAAGGAAGTGCACCAAGAAGCTTAGGAACGTGAAGAAAGGCTTGGATCCGGGGTTTTGGCTTCCTTCTTCATCATCCAAAAGTATAAAGCTCATACCTTTATGATTTTTTTGCTAGATCTCTTGTTGGGTTCTTTATTGCTTCTTTTTGGTACCAAATGCTTAATTTTAAAAATGGCATGTTCTGGATGATTTGAGATGTCCTTTCAAACCCTTAGAGGGGTCCTTAATCATAAAAATAAGGTCCCAATAGCTAAGAGTGTCCCATGCATTTGGTAGAAAGATATTAATTGGCTAAGATCTTGTATTAAGAACTATTGGACGTCTAAAGTCATAAAGTTGGAAATTTTATGACTCTAAGGAGCATTTGGAACATGGATCTGAAGTTTGGGCTTAAGTGCTTAAGGCATTAAGCAATTTTTAAAGTTTGGACTCTGCGAGGATACACCGTGCGTACGCGGTCAACGCCCCCATTTTCCAGTCAATGTGAGGCTCGCGTACACCCTGCATAACTTCGGGATATGCCCAGCGTACGCCTTCTCTTGGGCTTTTGCGAATTGGGCTTCGAATTTGGGCCATCTTTGGGCCAGTTTGGCTTGGTCCCCTAATGGACTTTCTGAGTAGGAGTATTCTGAGCCAGTTAGGGAATTGAACCTTAGGATGAGGCCTAATAAGGAGTTGGGCCCAATTTGGGACTTGTATATTTGGACCTTTTTGGATCAAGGTTTGGACTTGGGCTTCGGTCCAGTTAAGGAAGAGTTAATGGACAATTATGGGTTATGATATTTGAGGTGATAATCCGATTATTAATTGGAGGTTTATTTATTATGATGGTTCAAGGTTTTCGTGAGCTAGCAGTCGGAGGTTTTGTTTGATACGTCAGTGTGAGGTGATTTTTCCTCACTGTACTTAAGGGTCTAACGCACCAAGGCCGACCCTTTGGATTGTTATCCAGATTATCGTATGATTGAGTACTGTAGTGACATGTTGATCTGAATCCTGGTAGACAGGATGATACTATGCTTATTGATCTGTATGATTTGTGCTTTCATGTTGATTGACTATGTTATGAGTTATGTATATGTCGACATGTGTGTGTGGTTAGGTTGAGGCGATCCTGCTTTGTGCTAAAAGCCAATAGACCCAGGGTGGTCCAGATAGACTGAAGGTCTGCGAGGCGGACCAGTCAGGCCAAAGGCCCAGAGAGCAGTCTAGATAGGTTGAAGGCCCGGTGAGGCGGTCCAGTCATGTTGTAGGCTCTGTGTGCATGTTGTTGTCGGTTATGTTTATGTGGTGGTATTTTGGGGAAGACTCACTAAGCTTTGGTCTTACAGTTTTGATTATGTTTTAGGTACTTCAGACGATTGCGAGAAGGCGAAGGCTTGATCATGCACATCCTCGTGTTTTGTGTTATGATTTCTGGGAAAACTCTGATGTGAAACTTATTTTGAAAATAAATTGTAATGAAGGATGGTTTTGTGTTTATTTAAAAAGTTTTAAATTTATAAAAAAATTTATGAGTGTTACAAGTTGGTATCAAAGACTTGGTTTGAGTGAATTGGAGGAACACTCGTGTGAATCCTGTCTCAAACTAAGGAAAAAGATTTTTAAAATGAATTTTTTTAAATGATTTTCAAAATACTCAAGGAAGATGCGGTGTGTATGATCAGCCGGAGCCAGTAAGTAGACCCCAAAATCCATACTATTATTTGTTATTGTGATATGTTAGAACAGCATGTTAGTGATAAGTTAAGGATCTTCAGGAATTGCATGATAAAATTGCCTTATTATATGATGACTGATAGCCTAGGATCTTTTCTTTTATGGAATTGACATCATTATTGTAGTTGCTTAGTGTAGTCATAATGGTTATATATAACTAAGATCTTATAGCCTGTGAATGTTTGGTTTGGCCTTATTTCCTATTCTTGTTTGATTAAGGGATTAGGCTAGGATCAGATATTCGAATGTCTATAGGTTCAGTCGGCCAGTCATGAGATGTTTAGCCTTTCCACATAGGGGTGAGGATCGAGTGTTCGTCTATGCTTATGAGTTTTGTTAGGGCGTTGTGATGATCTTTGGGACAAACACGGGTAGGTGTGGAAGGTAGTATGGGACCATACTACTGAAAGCACATGACCCATGCACGTAGCAAGAAAGTTACAACCCCTAGGGATTCATTGGGAGTTGATTCCCCATTTTGATATGTGGATTATCTGATATCTTTCTGGTGTATTTTCAGTATGGTGACTACGAGGCGAGTTGATACTGGATACGGGTCGGGATCAGGGACTGACAGGCAGATGGGATCGGATGAGTTGGATGCCAGGATCAGAAGGATCCTCCATGAGGAGGTAGTTGTTATTGTTCGAAGCCAAATTCCGGAGACGTTCGGGTCTATCAAGATCGTGATGAAGGAGTTCTTTAATGATCGTTAACAAGCAATAAATGGTTTGTATGTTAGTTTTCACTTCACACAATCATAAAAATACTTTGGCCAACATGGTAGTGAATGCAGTTGACTCATCTTGGAATTGGTGACTTTTTAGTTATTAATGTTAGTTAACTTTCACTAATTACATGCTTAATGGAATTGTGATATTAACTAAGGAAATATGTTATACGCTTCTCTAGCTATTTTATTAACTAAGAAAAGTCTAGGTGACCTCAAGCTGCGTGGGTTGCTATAGTCAAATTAAACTGAACCATAAATCTTGCACCATAATGTCTAATGTTAACCAACTAAATGTCCATGTGATGAAAACCAAAGTCAACCATATTCCTCTCATTGATTTTACATCAACCCTTTGCTTTTGTTGAATTGTGTTTTTTTTAATCTTAGTTTAACTCTAATTTTTTTTTTTAAATATCTCAAAAGACCCCCCCCCCTTTTGTTTTTATTTTGATTTCAAAAATATTTGTATAACAATATTTCCATAGAGTTATTAAGTGAACCAATCTCTGCGGATACAATCCGTTTACAACTATACACTATTTTAGTGTGTAATATTTAGGGTATATGTTTTTGTTGGCCTCGACAACCACCACGTTTAAACGGAACCGTGTAACCCCCTTTCTTCTTGATTTTTATATGGTTGCCAACTAATAATGTTGTGTCGGGTTTGAATTGACTGCCAGTGCTACCTCTTACCGTTTTACCCTATGTTTTTTTACGCTTCATGTAACAACCCAAAAACACGATAGATTTTTTTCATTTTTAAATTAAAAGAAACCATTCTTTTCAATCCCAAAACCATATGTGAAGTGTCAAATACAAATATTTCCCAAGATAAGAACATCATAAAATCTCCCAAAATATATATCCGAAGGATGCGTACAGTCACGTTTTCGCCTTGTCACGGTCATCTGAGGTACCTGAAATCATAAACTGAATTGTAAGCAAAAGCTTATCGATTTTATCCCAAAGTACCACCACACGACATAACATATATAAGATTGCATGTTGCGTCCAATCAATCGTCGGACTGGAATACCCCCAGCCTATTCAGTCATCATATTGGAATGCCAATATACAACGGGTCCGTTCAGTCTTCGGACTGGAATACTCCCGGTCTATTAGCTCACGCACATAGTAGTAAAGCCTCAACCCAAAATCATAATATGTCGACATATACATAACAGATAAACATATAACCAGTCAATAGGCACAGGCAGATCTACGGATCACTACTGCGTAACAACATCCTATATACCAGGACACAGATCTAACAGATCACTACAACACAACAACATCCTATATACCAGGATACATAATCTAGTGGGCCGAAATTGGTGCCACAGTGAGGAAAAACTCACCTTTCAATCTGAAAAGATAGTTAATCACACCACAACTCCGAGAACCAACTCTACGATTCACCTATACAACAAACAGTGACCTTATCTCAAAATATTATCCGAATACCCAAAATACCCTTAGGTCAAACTTGGTCAAATCCTGGTCAAAGGTCACAGTCAACTTAGCCAGTCGTCACGTCGTGGTTAGCTCCAGCCACATTGTGGTGACTAGAGAACAAAACAGTCGTATGGTAGCCATCCACCATGTCGTGGTGCCATTCACCACGTTGCGGTGATTGTTCAGACCAGCTTATTCTAATAAGCTCTTAATCCATCAAGCCAACCATTCAAACTTACCATAAGGCATTCTCTCATCCAATGAAGTATAAAAATCATTTCTTTATAAACATGCATGACCAATGCATGTATTGAACTCAAAATAGGTCAAAGTGAAGTAAAAAAGGGCCAAGATCACAAGCAAGAGCTCAAAACTCCAATGAATTCCAGATCCATCACTCTTGATTCCAAAGGGACTCTAGGGATCCATAAAGTTGGCAACTTTATGGAATTCCAACACCCCAATAAGTCCCAACATGGAGAACAAGGCTTAAAAACCTAGATCTATGCACAAAGAACTAAAAAGCATGGAACTTGAAGGCTCACCAGAGTCCAAAAGATGCACCACAAGAAGATGAAAGAGTCCTTTGTTGAATCCAAGCCCAAATGTAACCTTCTTCCTCTTCTAATACCCAAAAATCAACACCAAAAGCTTTAAAGGCAAGTTGGAAGTTAGGGTTTGCTTGGAGGCTAAGAGAGTGTGATGGAGGTTGAGGGTAAGCAACCCTAGCCATTACATTCCCTTATATAGGGGGCAAACCCCAAATATTAGGGTTTCTCATTTAACCACCACCATGTGGTGGTTATAGTGTAGCACCTGGTTCCTGGTATGTAAGATTTATCTGAGTATTTTGTATTTTGGCCTTGGACTCGGCGAGTTGGAGGCCCGACTCGCCGAGTAGAGACAAGACTTGGGACGCAGTTAAGTTGGCGACTCGGCCAGTCCATATTATGGACTCGGCGAGTGTGACAACCCTATATTTTCCAAAAGTATTGTAACACTCGAAAGCCAAATACAACGGAATCAACCTCAAAAATAAAGTGTTCAAGTATCTAAGTTAGGATGCCTCAAATATTAGATATCATGCCAAGGTTTCCAAAAACATAAAGAACGCTCAAAACCGGGTTATATTGAAGAAAGTATAACCACTCGTATATTTACGACACGACGTTAAAACATTATTTGACGTAAAAAGTAAAATCGCAATAAAATACATTTTTGCCTTAAGTATCTAAACAAAAGTCGTAGATCTCGTTGAAAGGTGAGTGTGCATAAAAAGATCGCCCAAATTGGACCTCGTATGAAGAAGTTACGAATTTTCAAAGTTTCGTAACAGTAGTAGAGGGCTAAAAACTCGGATTGAAGATCGAGTGTTATTTAGCTATCGCCACCTAAACGGAAGTTGAAGATCTCCTCAGTGGTAATAAAACGATAAAAAGACAAACGAAAACCGACGTCGAATAAAGAACCTATGAATTTTTAACGAACTTTAGGAGGCCCGGCCTATTAAAAATATATCATTAAAAATAAATCAAAACTAGCCGACGGAGTCTAAATGAAAGTTGTAGAGCATAATCTCACCTACGCGTGGATATAAAGAACACGAAAAACGGAGCTCGTACGCGAAAGTTACGGAATTTAGAAGAGGACAGGCCGGATTACGCCCCGCCTTCTCTGGGAGTACGCCCCGCGTACTAGACCCAGAGTCGAGTCCCATCGGCCCGCCCCGTCTACGCTTAGCTAGCCAGGAGTCGTAAGCCATGACGCCATATTACGCCCAGCGTAACGAGGTACGCGCCGCGTACTCCAAAATTACGCCCCGCGTACTCACTCTTCCAGCACTATAAATAGATGGCATGAGTTTCGAGTTTTGGCACACTTTCACAATTCCTCAGCCATTCTCCCAGCTCCAGAGACCATTCCCTTACCTTGGTTTCCGCACTCGAGCCCCTGACGAAGGATCTACGCTGCAGAGATTCCCGAGAACCCGAAGACGCAACTTTCCGCAGTCAAAACTCTGCTCAACTCTAGCCTCTCTCTTCAAACTTAACGAGTGAGTTCATACCCCTACTTTTCAATTCTTTTCACGTTTTAGGGGGGGAATACAAGTACATTACAAATAAAAGTATCATTTTATAAACATAATTATAATATCGTTCTTATAGGGTTTTGATACAAAAATAACTTTATGTTTAAAGGGCTATTATATCACCAAGTTGTTATTACCAAATGGGAACATACTTTTTGAGAAACTATAATGAGTATAGTATTCCAATTATTCATACATTTACATATACATCTCGACAAATGAAATACTTTCAAAAGAAGTAAAGTCTTTATTATCGTAAATCTGTTTATACCAAGTAATGTGAGACATTTAAACTTCAACGTACTCGTATGTATGCATTTCAAGTCCTATATTATATACCATAATCTCTTGGAGAGAGAGCGTGATACTTGTGTATAGATCTATATGGGATTGACAACCCCGCACCTAAACTATTAGCTATAGTTAGACCGGCAGGTCTGGGGTGACAAATGTCATAACACTACAACACTTGAAGAATGTTGTTACAGGCCGTCAGTGTCAATAGTATGGTTATAAAACTCACATAAAAGTATAAAAACAAGTTTGATTTACGAGATTCATATATGCATTTCAGTTTTCCATTTTATTGTTAACACAAATTTTATCATTATTATTCAAGTATGGAAAACACTAACGCACTCCAACACGGGAAACTTTTCAAATCATTTATAGAAAATATTGGATTTTCTGAAAACCTCGTTCATCGATTTACTATCAAAAAGGACATACTTTTCAATGCAAAACACTTATGAACTCACCAACTTAATTGTTGACACTTTTTCGAAACCACTTGTATTTCTCAGGGAATCAGTAATACAGGTAACCACCAGCTTTTGGAGAAGGGAACACTAAGGATGTTTTATTATTGAACATTTATCATCATATTGTAATATTCTTTTGCTAATATGTATAACGCAACAACATACGTTTTTATTATATATGTGATGGTTGTGTTACTTTCTTTACAATATTCAATGGTTGTGATACTACGTGAAGTCATCCACCCCCAAATGTTTCCACCATTCTGGTTTGGGGGTGTGACAGCGAGTCCGCGCTGTCTGATGAAACCCTAATTTCCAAGGGTTTGCACCCTATTTAAACGACCATTTGCGCCCCAACTCCGCCCCCTTCACCCTCAGAAGCTCTCCATACATTCTAGCCCTTGTTCTTGTGAGTTTGAAGCCTTTGGTGTGTTCTTTTGAAGCTTTGGAGTGAGAAGGAGAGGAGATCAAGAAAAAGAAGAGGAGGCCAAGCACCTTTGAGCAATCTTAGAGTGTTCACTAAGGTATGGCTCGTTTCCCCCATGTTTTCATACTTATGGCTCCATTAAAGCCCTTTGTGATCCGTTTCCAAGCTTATGTATGCTTGTGGACTCGTAATAAGCTGGGTAACTTCTAGATCTAGGTGAGATCGAGCTCCAGGAGCTTGGATCTACTGCCTTTATGGACCCATGTTGCATGTACACCCTAGATCTACCCCTTTTGGTGCATTTTGAGCCCTAAAACCCTCATTGGTGAGTATCTACACGTAAAGTTGGAAACTTTACGTGTTATTCATGCTCTAGGAACCCAGATCTGTGGATGGCATAAGCTGGATTCAAGCAAAATCGACCATATAGAGACTGCATGGTAACGACTCGGCGAGTCGTTCATCTGACTCGGTGAGTCTGCTCGCGAGTCTCCGAGTTTGTCCCCTTTTCGTGGTGTCGAGTATAGTAGTGAGTCACGGGGTGTGACTCAGTGAGTTGGAAGCCAAACTCATCCATGAAGGAACTCGGTGAGTCATTGCCCTGACTCGGCGATTTCAAAGCAATCTCCTTAAATCAAGATCAGACTCGGTGAGTTGTTCATACAACTCGGTGAGTCGAAGCATAAGTGTTCATCGGATGAAGATGAACTCGGCGAGTTGTTCATAGAACTCGACGAGTAGGATGAATGACTTGAACATCAGTTTGGAAGGAGAACTCGTCGAGTCAACGCCTAACTCGACGAGTAGAGACGGGATCCAGGTCAATCGATTGGACAGGGACTCGGCGAGTTGGCGATCCAACTCGGCGAGTCGGGTCAACTGAAAGTTGACTCTGACTTTGACTTAGGGCATGATCAGGGGTAAAATGGTCATTTTACCCAAAGGACAGTTAGCAGTGTTTGTGTGACACCCAAAGTTTTGAAGGCCAAGAAAGGAAAGAAAACCCTAACTTTAAGGGGGGGGGCTCGGCGAGTCCAAGGAGGAACTCGGCGAGTCCAAGCGGGATCCGGGTCGAGGAGTAAGTGACCGACTCGGCGAGTCGACCAAGGAGACTCAGCGAGTCGGGTCTGTTCGAGGAAAACCCTAAAGTCGGGACTTGGGGCCTATTTAAGCGCCTCATTCTCTTCCCTAGGGTTCCTTTACTGCCTCTTTAACCCAGAATGCCAAACCCTAGCCGCCATATCCATTGATTGAGCCAATTGTTGTCTTGAGGAGTGCATTAAAGCTTGGAGAAGGAAGAAGGATCTTGAAGGTGCATGGAGGGGGCTATAGATCTGAGATTGGGAAGATATTTCTAAGCATCTGAAGGTATTAAGTCGTTTCCCCTTCCTTTAGATCTATTTTGGTTGTGAGTTTTGGGGCTTTTAGCCATGAGTTGTGATCCATTTGAGTTAGAAGCCGGATCTGGAGTTGCTACTTAAGATCTAAGTATATTTTGGTCTTGGAAAGCATAAAGTTTCAGCCCTTGAGTTGATTATGGAGCCTCTTTGCTTTAAACCCTAGTTTATGGTGTATTTTGCCTAGATCTCCTTTTCTACACGTAAAGTTTGCAACTTTACGTGAGAAATAGGCTTGGGAAGGGTAGATCTATAGTTTGGAGTCCATGCATGACTCAAAAGTCCTCTGCATGTATAGAGATCTGAATGGACTCGGCGAGTCCTTTGAGTGGACTCGGCGAGTAGCATGAAGATGAGGAGGAACTCGACGAGTGGGATGAACAACTCGTCGAGTCAGATGAAGTTGGGCAGGAACTCGGCGAGTTGGATGAACAACTCTGCGAGTCTGTTGAAGGTTGTCTTGGACTCGGCGAGTCTGTTCTTGGACTCGGCGAGTTAGGTCGCGAAACCCTAAACCCTTCGAGTTTAGACTCGAATCAGTGAGTCGATCAGAGACTCGGTGAGTTGGACAGGTCAGGACTCGGAAATCGGTAGACTCGGCAAGTCATGGACTGACTCGGCGAGTAGAGTCGCGAGTGGAAGGACTCTAAACTTATGAACTCGGCGAGTCAGTAGGGTGACTCGACGAGTAGGGTTGACCTGGAAGGTTGACTTTGACCAAGACTTTGACTTTGACCAGAGTTGACTTGGTAGTCTTTCGGGGGTTAGTTAGACTCAGTGTTGCATTGTTATTGGTAGCTCGGGGAGCGGGTGGAGCCGGAGTTCAGAGAGTTGTCGGGCAGTGGCTAATGGGATCATCAGCAAGTTCAGCCAGTGCAGGTGAGTTTCCCTTTGTATGAATGGGTCTATGGCCACAATGTCGGCCCATGTAGTTATGAGTAGAAGACCCGGGGGTTAGCCCTAGGTACAGTATGCCAGTATGATATTCAGGATGAGGTCCAGTGATAGCGGGCGGGTGCCTAAGGAATGGTTTATGTGATAGTTTATACTTGTGGTCTGTGTGATACTTGTATGTGCCTGGTAGGGAGGTGAGTGTGGGCGAGGTCCCGTATCTCACAAATAGCAGAGTGTGGATGGTGTTCCACATCTCATTAGCAGCAGATCAGGGGCGAGGCCCAAGTTAGGGAAAGAGTGAGTGTGGGTTGGGCATGTATCTCACTATCAGTAGGAGCATGGACGAGGTTCCATGACTCATCAGTAGAGTTCGGTTGTTAGGACCGAAGGGTAGTCAGACACCCCAGATACGTCTGACAGTATGTGATGTTATGTTTACATGCTAGCATGATCTGTTATATGAGTTAGAGGCAGTTGGGGGAGATAGTCCCCCAGGCTACCGGTCGATAGGGCCGAAGGGGCGGTCATGCCCAACCATGCTAGATAGATTATGTGATATATGTGTTATGTGGTAGTAGTAGGGTTGAAATAGTCCCCAGTACCTGGTCGAGAGGGCCGAAGGGGAGGCAAGCACCTAGATATGCTAGTCAGTATCAGGTCGAGAGGACCGAAGGGGAGGCAAGCACCCATATATGCTAGTCAGTATCCGGTCGAGAGGACCGAAGGGGAGGCAAGCACCCAGATATGCTAGTCAGTATCCGGTCGAGAGGACCGAAGGGGAGTCAAGCACCCAGATATGCTAGTCAGTATCCGGTCGAGAGGACCGAAGGGGAGGCAAGCTCCCAGATATATTGGTCAGTATCCGGTCGAGATGACCGAAGGGGTAGGTCGGGCACCCAGATATGCCTGACAATATATGTATGTTATGTGATTATATGGTATGAGGTATGATGGGGGAACTCACTAAGCTTAGTGCTTACGGTTTTCAGTTTTGGTTTCAGGTACTTCCGGTAGCGGATGAAGGAGCTCGGGATGATCACATGACACACACCATATATTAGTCAGCCTAGGAATGTTTCACTCTGATGTATTTTGGAAACTAATACTCTGCTTATGTTTTGAAATGATGAATTTGCTTTAAGTAATGTTTTATTAAAAGAAATTTTTAGTCTTAAATTTTGGGACGTTACAGTTTGATTGAGTATGTTGTGGGAATTACAGCCGGAGGATTTCCGGAGCAGCAGCAGCAGCAGTAGACAGTCAGTTCCCGATCAGATCAGCAGCAACTTTGTAACACCCAAGATTTTGAAAGCCAAGAAAGTAAAGGAAACCCTAAATTTAAGAGGGACTCGGCGAGTCCAAGGAAGGACTCAGCGAGTCGGAGCGGGATCCGGGTCGAGGAGTAAGTGACCAACTCGGCGAGTCGGCCAAGTGGACTCGGCGAGTCTGGTCTGTGCGAGGAAAACCCTAAATCCGGGACTTGGAGCCTATTTAAACGTCTCAATCTTCTTCCTAGGGCTCCTTTACTGCCTCTCACACCCAGAACGCCGCACCCTAAGCCCCCATTGTGATGATTCATGCCTTTGGCCATTTTTGAGTGATTTAGAAGAAGAAGAAGAAGTGGGAATCTTTGAAGCATCAAGGAGTGGCTTTGGATCTGAAGTTTGGGGAATATCTCAGAGCATTGGAAGGTATCAATTCGTTTCCCCTCCTTTAGATCTTCTTTGGTTATGAGTTTTGGGGCTTTTAGGCCATGTTTAAGATCAATCTTGAGCTTGAGGTCCAGATCTGAGGTTGCTACCTCAGATCCATGCTTGTTTTGGTTTGGAATCCCGTAAAGTATCAGCCATTGAGTGGATTATGGAGCCTCTTGGTCTTAAACCCTAGTTATTGGTGCATTTTGCCTAGATCTCCCTCTCTACACGTAAAGTTTGCAACTTTACGTGGGAAATAGGCTTGGGAAGGGTAGATCTACAGTTTGGAGTTCATGCATGACTCGGAAGTCCTCTGCATGTAAGTGCATCTTATTGGACTCGGCGAGTCCTTCGAGTGGACTCGGCGAGTAGCTTGAAGATGAGGAGGAACTCGACGAGTAGGATGAACAGCTCGTCGAGTCGGATGAAGATAGGCATGAACTCGGCGAGTTGGATGAAGATTGCCATGTGCTCTGCGAGTCTGTTCTTAGACTCGGTGAGTCGGGTAGCGTGGTCCCAAACCCTTCGAGTTAAGTCTCGAGTCAGCGAGTCGAGCCAGGACTCAGTGAGTTGGACAGGACAGCAATCGGGAATCAGTAGACTCGGCGAGTCAGGGGCTGACTCGGCGAGTAGAGTCGCGAGTGGAAGGACTCTGGACTTATGAACTCGGCGAGTCAGTAGGGTGACTCGACGAGTAGGGTTGACCTGGAAGGTTGACTTTGACCAGGACGTTGACTTTGACCAGAGTTGACTTGGTTGACCTTTGAAGGTCAGTTAGACTAAGTGTTATGTTGATATTGGTAGCTCGGGGAGCTAGCGGAGCAGCAGTTCGGAGTCAGTGGTCAGGTAGCGGTCAAAGGGGTTAGCAGCAGCAGTTCAGCAGTATCAGGTGAGTTTCCCTTTGTATGAATGGGTCTACGGCCACAATGCCGGCCCATGTAGTTATGAGTAGAAGATCCGGGGGTTAGCCTTAGGCACAGTATGCTAGTATGATATTCAGACGAGGTCCAATGATAGAGGGCGGGTGCCCAAGGAGCGGTTTATGTGATAGTTTATACTTGTTGTCTATGTGATACTTGTATGTGCCTGGTAGGGAGGTGAGTGTGGGCGAGGTCCTGTATCTCACCAATAGCAGAGTGTGGATGGTGTTCCACATCTCAGTAGCGGCAGAGCAGGGGCGAGGCCCAAGTTAGGAAAGGAGTGAGGGTGGGTTGGGCCCGTATCTCACTATCAGCAGGAGTATGGACGAGGTTTCATGACTCATCAGTAGCAGGACACGGGCGGGGCCCAGAGATAGGCGAGGCCTTAGAGAAAGAGTTGTTAGTATATGTTTAACTTATGTGATGTTATGTGATGTGTTTATGTGCTATTATATGTTAGCGGGCGAGGCCCTGTGACAGGCGAGGCCTAAGTGAAACAGATCTGTATCCGAGCGGGGATCGAAGCTAGGCAGGGCCTGGGGCGGCGGGGCCATTGTATCGGGCGAGGCCCGGGGTGGGGGGCGAGGCCCAGGATAACGGGCGTGGCCCAGTATGTGCAGTATGTGGTTTTTCATGGTATGTGGTAAGGTGGGGAACTCACTAAGCTTCGTGCTTACGGTTTTCAGTTTTGTTTTCAGGTATTTCCGGTATCGGAGGGAGGAGCTCGGGGTGATCGCATGGCACACACCATAGATTAGTCAGCCTGGGAATGTTTACTCTGATAATAAACATGTGTTTTGAAAACTTATACTCAGATTATGTTTTGGAATGATGTCTTTGTTTAAAGTAATGTTTTATTAAAAAGAAATTTTTGGTCTTGAATTTTGGGATGTTACATACTTCGAGGTGAGTTACCTTCCAGTAGCGGTGGGTCTACGGCCACAATGTCGGCCCACCAGTAGGAGTCGTATGTTAGATGATTGTCTTTGTGATATCATCTAGGTTTGCTACTACCTGATATGTTATATGCTAGCATGATATGTTATATGTGATAGAAGTAAAGATCGGTTGTTAGGACCGAAGGGTAGTTCAGACACCCCAGAAATGTCTGACAGTATGTGATGATATGTTTGCATGCTGGCTTGTTATGTTATATGTGATAGAGGTAGTAGGAGGGGACCAGTCCCCGAGGATCGGTTGTCAGGACTGACGGGTAGTCAGCACCCCAGAATGGCTTGACACGGGGAGTCAGCACCCCAGAATGGCTTGACACGGGTAGGACGGCACCCCAGAATGGCCGCACGGGTAGTCGGCACCCCAGAATGGTCGTACCGGGTAGTCAGGCACCCTAGAATAGCCTGGCAGTATGTATGTTATGTGTTTGTATGGTATGTGGTACGATGGGGGAACTCACTAAGCTTTGTGCTTACAGTTTACAGTTTTGGTTTCAGGTACCTCTTCATCAAAGGGGAAGGAGTTGGCGCGGTAGCGGCACATCATGCACACACACTGGTTTCCGCATTACGAGATTTCTCTGGGATTTATACTCTGATACTTCGATTGGTTGTATGATTTGGCTTTTAGACATGGTTTACGTTGTGATGTGGTTTCATCAAACAATGTTTTTAATTATTAATGTTTTCTAAAGTAATGTTTCAAAAACGAAATTTTTGGACGTGAAAATTGGGTCGTTACAAGTTGGTATCAGAGCCCTAGTTTGAGGGATTTGGACACACCTTCGGGGGTGTCTGAACTCAAATCGAGGGATTAAAAGATTTCCCAAAAAGAAAATGCTTTCTAAAGATTGAGAAAAGAGTTTTGAGAAAGAACGAAGTGTGTGATGTGCGCGACCGGCCGAGCTCAAGTAAGTATTCCCCAAAGTACCCATACAAGCTTATGTTATGTTTATCAGCTTTTGTAGAACAGCATGCTAGAATAGGACTAAGGATCTAGGAGTGATTCCTTATGTGCCTGCTTTATATGTTTCAGCTGTATGAGAATTGCATGCTAGTGTTGAGTAGACAGCAAGTAGGATAGCATGATTAGGTTATGCCTGATAGTACGAGCTTAGCATTGTATGCTAGTACAGTTCCTGTAAGCAGATATAGTTGATTGAGATTGTTACCCTTGTCTGAATGCTGCTTGCTTCGTGCTTGTGGAACTCTGAATAATGGGAGTTAGCCATTAGGTGAATACGTCACGTCACATGTGATCAGGGTTGAATAATCTTAGAGTGTTGGATTTGATCCTACTGTGTAGCTCTTGTTTGAGTCCAACCGTTGTAGGGACGAGTCTGTTACTCGAAGGATTATCTGAGCCTCATCACATGTGATGGTATTTGGGTAATGGCTAATTGGCATTACAAGGAGCCCTACATCAGTTGAGGACTGGTTGGGTAGAGTCAGAGGATTCCTAGGGTAATGTAACGACCCAAAAACCACGACTAAAAATTTCTTTTAAAACATTACTAAAAATAGATTTATAAACAACGTATCATAAATCAACATAACTTTTGAGTATAAAATTCAAAACATAATAGCATTATCAGAGTCAAACATTCCCAGGCTAACTGACTATGGTGTGTGCTCTGCAATCTTCCCGAGCTCCTCTTTTGAAAACCGAATACCTGAAACCAAAACTGAAAACCGTAAGCACGAAGCTTAGTGAGCTCCCCCAATCTACCACATACCACACAAAAACATATAAAGCACATATTGGGCCTTGCCCACTGCATCGGACCGAAGTCCGGGCTAACTGGGGCCTTGCCCCCTGCATCGGACCGAAGTCCGGAAACTGACTGGGACCTTGTCCCCTGCATCGGACCGAAGTCCGGGCTAACTGGGGCCTTGCCCCCTGCATCGGACCGAAGTCCGGACTAACTGGGACCTTGTCCCCTGCATCGGACCGAAGTCCGGGCTAACTGAACAGAACATAACATAAACATATCAACTAGCATGAACACACGTATACTGCATACTACTTCGGGCCGTAGCCCGGAACACATAACACATAAATCCTGCCTGAGCCACGAAGGCATCAAACATACTAACTACTATATCAGATCAACATCCGAAAACTACTGCTAGCTAAACGGGCCGGCATTGTGGCCTTAGACCCGTTCCTACTGGAAAGGAAACTCACCTGAACTGCTGAGCCCTGCTGATAAACCTCTGGCTGCTACTCGACAATCCCCTGAACCGCTGCTCCTCTAGCTCTCCGAGCTATCAATATACATATAACACTTAGTCTGACAGTCAACTAAGTCAACTCTGGTCAAAGTCAACCTTCCAGGTCAACCCTACTCGCCGAGTCTTCCTAAAGACTCGTCGAGTTCATAAGTTCAGGGTCTTTCTTATTCGCGGCCCGACTCGCCGAGTCAGTCCATGACTCGCCGAGTCCAACTAGTTCCAAGTCCTGTCCTGTCCAACTCGCTGAGTCACCACCCGACTCACTGATTCGAGTCTCAACTCAACGGGTTTAGGGTTTCGCGATCTGACTCGCCAAGTCCAAGAACAGACTCGCCGAGTCCAAGACAATCTTCAACCAACTCGTTGAGTTGCTCGCCCAAATCGCCGAGTCCATGCCTAACTTCAACCGACTCGACGAGCTGCTCATCCTACTCCTCGAGTTCCTCCTCATCTTCAAGCTACTCGCCGAGTCCACTCGAAGGACTCGCCGAGTCTATCCAGTCTCCAATCCATGCAGTGGCTTTTCGAGCCAAACAGAACTTCCAACTCATAGATCCATACTTCTAGGGTCTATTCCCCACGTAAAGTGGCAAACTTTACGTGTAGATTGAGAGATCTATGCTCAAAACACACTAAACTAGGGTTTATGGCAAACATGCTTCTTCAACATACCAAGGGCTGATACTTTAGGGGATTCAAGACCAAAACCAACATGGATCTGAGGTAGCAACCTCAGATCTGAACCTCCAATTCGAATTGGTTACAAAACATACCAATAATGACCAAAACTCACACATAAGAATAGATCTAGATGCAAAGGGAGTCCAATCAACAGCTTATTACCTCCAATTGATCTGAAATGTCTTCTCAATCTCGGATATACAGTCCCTTCTTGCACTTCCAAGGCTTTTCTTCCTTCTCCAAGCTTATAGTGCTCTCTTCAATGCAAGATCTAGCTCAAAAACGGATATGGCGGCTAGGGTTGATGTTCTGGGGGTAAAGAGGCACTAAAGGAACCCTAGGAAAGAGAATGAGACGCTTAAATAGGCTCCAAGTCCCGGATTTAGGGTTTTCCTCGTTCAGACCCAACTCGTCGAGTCTCCTTGGTCGACTCGCCGAGTCGGTCGCTAACACCTCAACCCGGATCCCGCTCGGACTCGCCGAGTCTCTCCTTAAAATTGAGGTCTTCTTTCTTTTCTTGACTTTCCAAACTTTGGGGTGTTACAGGTAAGCTTAGGATATGAGTAGCAGTGGTATGAGGGATCCGATGGAGTCAAGGCAGTCCTTGAAGAAGGTACGGATAGATGTGGAAGGTAGTATGGGCCCGTACTACTGAAAGCAGAGGATCCGTACCCGAACTAAGGAAGGCTGAGATAAGACCGGGGAACTTGTAGTAGTTGTGATCCCTCAAGAAGTAGCAGTATCACTAACAATTGTTATTTATGTATTTCAGAATGGTGGTACTTCGATCGAGGCCGATAGATGGCGGTTCAGGAGAGGGGTCGGGTTTGGGATCAGGTTCCGAGCCGGTAGATGAGGGACTACGCGAGTTCATCGCGTCAGAGATCACCAGGGGTATCCTTGAGTCGACCCCCATTATCTTCGGGTCGATCAAGGAAGGGATCATCGAGTTGATGGAGGATCGCCTCAGGGCGTTCGGGAGTGACATGGCATCTGGCCAGTCGGGATCTCGCACGCTGTCCTTTAAGGACTTCAGGGGCAGTGGTGCGCCGGATTTCCACGGGGTGAAAGACCCCATTGCTGCCAGGCGATGGATTGCGGACATCGAGTCTGCACAGTTGACTAGCTTCTGCCCCGAGGGGTTGAAGGTGAGGTATGCAGCAGGGTGTTTACAAGATCGAGCTCGAGATTGGTGGGAGTCAGTGGGTGGCTCGTTAGGAGCCTCAGTTATCGAGGCTATGACCTGGTCGGACTTTGTGACCAGGTTCAGGGTAGAGTTTGCGCCGGCTGTCGAGCTTCAGCATCTGGCCAGGGAGTTTTTGGACATGAGAAAGACGACGGAGACTGTGGCGGAGATCACCGCCAAGTTCTGGGAGAGGGCACTGTTGGTGCCCCAGTATGCGGGCGATGAGAACATGAGGAGGACTCGCTATCATGACATGCTCCGGGCTGATATCCGGGAGCACGTTAGTTTTTCAGCTTGCCCCACCTTGGACTCCATGATTGCCATGGCGAGGGAGAGGGAGATAGATTTGGAGCATATCCGGAAACGGAAGTCAGAGGAGGGACAGACAGGAGGGGCTTCGGGGAAGAAGCCCAAGGGATCAGATGGTAGGCCGAAAGGCCAGTTAGGACCGAGCCGCTGCAGGAAATGCGGCAGGCCTCATGAGGGGGCATGTAGACTGGGATCGTCAGGCTGCTATAAGTGCGGCAAGACGGGGCATTTTAGCAGGGATTGTACCGCCCCTGCACCTGTGTTACAGACATCGGAGTTGCTGTGTTTCCATTGCAACCAGAGAGGCCACAAGAAGGCCAATTGTCCCCAGTTGACAGCTACAACGTCAGTGAAGGCGCCAGCACCAGCGACCCTGCGGATTACTGATGGCCGGCAGGGCAAGGAAGAGGTGAGGAGTTGGGCATTTCAGTTGACTACCGAGGAGGCACGCGTCGCACCCCATGTGGTGACGGGTATGATTCTTTCCCTCTATTTTATTTTTATGATGTTATGATATTGATATGTGCTCGGTATATATATATATATATATATATATATATATATATATATATGTGTGTGTGTGTGTGTGTGTGTTAGGATCGTTCCATGTGAACGGTATCCCAGTTCAGGTGTTGTTCGACTTGGGTGCTACCCGATTGTTTGTTTCTCTTACGCTTAGCAAGAAGTTCACTGAGTCTTTGGGCATGTTGGATTGCCCTTTGGAGGTAGAGATTGCTGACGAATGATCGGTGCGAGCGTCATCGGTGTTCAGGGATTGTGTTATGAGGTTATTCGAGGAGTGCTTTTTGGTGGATTTGGTTCCCATTCCGTTGCGTGGGAACAAAGTGATTATAGGCATGGATTGGTTGAGCCCTAATGGGGCAGTGATAGATTGCGCACAGCAGCTAGTACGGGTCAGGACCCCAGGTCGGGGAGAGTTGGTGATACATGGCGAGAGGCCACAGTGTGGACCCACAGTCTGTTCGGCAGCGAGGGCTAGACGATGCCTTCAGCAGGGATGCGCAGGGTATATTGCATACGTGATGGATACCCGGGAGGCGGGTAAGGCGACCATTAGCGAGGTTCCGGTGGTGCGAGATTTCGCAGATGTATTTCCAGAGGAGCTTCCTGGGATACCTCCGGAGCGACAGGTTGAGTTCAGGATTGACCTCGTTCCTGGTGCGGCTCCGATAGCCAAGGCACCGTATCGGTTGGCTCCTCCTGAGATGCAGGAGTTGTCTACACAGCTGCAGGAGCTGTTAGACAAGGGATTCATTCGACCGAGCAGTTCACCCTGGGGAACCCCGATTCTGTTCGTGAAAAAGAAGGACGGGTCGCATAGGATGTGTATAGATTACCGGGAGCTGAACAAGGTAACGGTGAAGAACCGTTACCCACTCCCGAGGATTGATGATCTCTTTGACCAGGTTCAGGGAGCATCTTGGTTCTCCAAGATTGATTTGCGTTCGGGTTATCATCAGATGAGGGTCAGGGAGGAGGATACACAGAAGACCGCGTTTCGGACGCGCTATGGCCATTATGAGTTCATGGTGATGCCGTTTGGGCTCACCAATGCTCCTGCCGCGTTTATGGACCTCATGAACCGCGTGTGCAGACCGATGATGGATCGGTCTGTGATAGTTTTCATTGACAACATCTTGGTTTATTCCAAGACATAGGAGGAGCATGAGGAGCATCTGAGAGAGGTATTGGAGACCCTGAGGAGGGAGATCTTGTATGCCAAGTTCTCCAAGTGTGAGTTTTGGTTGCGCGAGGTGCAATTTCTCGGACACCTTGTCAACCAGAACGGGATTCTGGTCGATCCGGCCAAGGTCGAGGCCGTGATGAGGTGGGAGGTTCCGAAGTCTCCATCTGAGATTCGGAGTTTCCTAGGATTGGCAGGCTACTATCGGAGATTCATTCAGGATTTCTCCAAGATAGTCGTACCCCTAACACGGCTGACGAAGAAAGTCGTGGTCTTTTGGTGGGGACCCGAGCAACAGGCTGCGTTTGAGACACTGAGACAGAGATTGTGCGAGGCGCCCATCTTAGCCCTTCCAGAAGGCGTAGAGGATTTTGTGGTTTACTGTGACGCATCCATTTCAGGGTTGGGCGCGGTACTGATGCAGAGGGGGCATGTCATTTCCTACGCTTCGAGGCAGCTCAAGCCTCACGAGGCGAACTACCCGACGCATGATTTGGAGTTGGGGGCGGTGGTTTTTTCCCTCAAGATTTGGTGGCATTACCTCTACGGGGTTCGATGTACCATCTACACGGACCACAAGAGTTTGAGGTACCTCATGGATCAGCCGAATCTGAACATGAGGCAGCGTCGGGTGGTTGGACGTGGTGAAGGATTATGATTGTGAGATCCTTTACCACCCAGGGAAGGCCAATGTGGTGGCCGATGCGCTTAGCTGCAAGGCGGCGCCGATCAGGGATATTTGCATGAGGATGACCGTAGTGACTCCCTTGTTGGAGCAGATTCGGGAGGCCCAACAGGAAGCTATCAAGGAGGAGCATCGGAAGAGCGATCATGTGGTGGGTTAGGTTTCCTCCTTCGATTATGATAGTCGAGGACTATTGATACTACATTGTAGGGTGTGGGTGCCGTATCACGGAGGCGTGCGCCAGATCTTGATGGAGGAGGCGCATAAATCCTGATTCTCTATTCATCCAGGGGCGATGAAGATGTATATGGATCTTCGTCTAGATTATTGGTGGCCCTGCATGAAGCGGGATGTGGCTTGGTACGTCGAGCGGTGCTTGACCTGCAAGAAGGTCAAGGCCGAACATCAGAGACCGCATGGCAAGATGCAGTCGTTGGACATCCCATTGTGGAAATGGGAAGATATCACGACGGATTTTATCATGAAGCTTCCCAGGACCGCGCGTGGAGTAGATTCGATTTGGGTCATCGTGGATCGATTGACCAAGAGTGCTCATTTTATTCCGATTCAGGAGAGCATATCGGCCGAGAAATTGGCCGACATCTATATTAGGGAGATTGTGGCGCGACACGGGGTGCCAATATCGGTTATCTCGGACAAAGATGTGCGTTTTACTTCCAGGTTTTGGAAGAGGTTTCATGACGAGTTGGGCACTCGTTTGCATTTTAGCACCGCCTTTCACCCGCAGACAGATGGTCAGAGCGAGCGGACCATCCAGACTCTGGAGGATATGTTGTGGGCATGCGTGCTAGACTTCGGTGGTAGCTGCGATACTTATCTTCCCTTGGCTAAGTTCTCATACAACAACAGCTACCACGCGAGTATTGACCGTCCCCCATTCGAGATGTTGTACGGTCGGAGGTGCAGGACCCCGATATGCTGGGGTGAAGTTGGCCAGAGATTCATGGGGAGCACCGAGGTGGTCCTCAAGACGACCGAGAGGATCCAGCAGGTTCGGAGCAGGCTTTAGACTGCTCAGAGTCGACAGAAAATTTACGCCGACAAGCGTCAATCCGACTTGGAGTTCCAAGTCGGGGATATGGTTCTCCTGAAGTGTCGCCTTGGAAAGGCGTCATTCGATTCAGGAAGCGGGGCAAGTTGGGCACGAGATTCATCGGACCGTTCAGAGTTGTAGCCCGGGTAGGCAAGGTGGCGTATAGGCTGGATCTGCCAGTCGAGCTCAGCCAGATCCACAGCACTTTCCATGTTTCCCAGCTGCGAAAGTGCCTAGTGGACGATTCAGCAGTAGTGTCGTTAGAGGATATACAGGTTGATGACAGCATGAATTACATTGAGCGCCCAGTCGCAATCCTCGATAGGAAGTCGAAGGATTTGAGGAACAAGCGAGTGGAACTCGTGAAGGTGCAATGGCAGCACCGGAAGGGATCAGAGTGGACTTGGGAGCCGGTGGAAGAGATGATGGAGCATTACCCTGAGCTGTTTCAGGATCGAGCAGCAGACTTCGAGGACGAAGTCTAAAATAAGTGGGGGAGATTTGTAGCACCTGGTTCCTGGTATGTAAGATTTATCTGAGTATTTTGTATTTTGGCCTTGGACTCGGTGAGTTGGAGGCCCGACTCACCGAGTAGAGACGAGACTTGGGACGCGGTTAAGTTGGCGACTCGGCGAGTCCGCGCTGTCTGA
Organism: Lactuca serriola; assembly: GCF_051521515.1. NCBI lineage: Eukaryota > Viridiplantae > Streptophyta > Magnoliopsida > Asterales > Asteraceae > Lactuca > Lactuca serriola. Next base: position 157,418,909 of record NC_136409.1, read on the forward strand.
TGAAACCCTAATTTCCAAGGGTTTGCACCCTATTTAAATGACCATTTGCGCCCCAACTCCGCCCCCTTCACCCTCAAAAGCTCTCCATACATTCTAGCCCTTGTTCTTGTGAGTTTGAAGCCTTTGGTGTGTTCTTTTGAAGCTTTGGAGTGAGAAGGAGAGGAGATCAAGAAAAAGAAAAGGAGGTCAAGCACCTTTGAGCAATCTCAGAGTGTTCACTAAGGTATGGCTTGTTTCCCCCATGTTTTCATACTTATGGCTCCCTTAAAGCCCTTTGTGATCCGTTTCCAAGCTTATGTATGCTTGTGGACTCGTAATAAGCTGGGTAACTTCTAGATCTAGGTGAGATCGAGCTCCAAGAGCTTGGATCTACTACCTTTATGGACCCATGTTGCATGTACACCCTAGATCTACCCCTTTTGGTGCATTTTGAGCCCTAAAACCCTCATTAGTGAGTATCTACACGTAAAGTTGGAAACTTTACGTGTTATTCATGCTCTAGGAACCCAGATCTGTGGATAGCATAAGCTGGATTCAAGCAAAATCGACCATATAGAGACTGCATGGTAACGACTCGGCAAGTCGTTCATCTGACTCGGCGAGTCTGCTCGCGAGTCTCCGAGTTTGTCCCCTTTTCGTTGTGTCGAGTAGAGTAGTGAGTCACGGGGTGTGACTCAGTGAGTTGGAAGCCGAACTCATCCATGAAGGAATTCGTCGAGTCATTGCCCTGACTCGGCGAGTTCAAGGCAATCTCCTTAAATTAAGATCAGACTCGACGAGTTGTTCATACAACTTGGCGAGTCGCAACATAAGTGTTCATCGGATGAAGATGAACTCGGCGAGTAGGATGAAGGACTTGAACATCAGTTTGGAAGGAGAACTCATCGAGTCAACACCTAACTCGACGAGTAGAGACGGGATCCAGGTCAGTCGATTGGACAGGGACTCGGCGAGTTGGCGAGCCAACTCGGCGAGTCGGGTCAACTGAAAGTTGACTCTGACTTTGACTTAGGGCATGATCAGGGGTAAAATCGTCATTTTACCCAAAGGACAGTTATCAGTGTTTGATTGAGTATATTGTGGGAATTACAGCCTGAGGATTTCCGGAGCAGCAGCAGCAGTAGACAGTCAATTCCCGATCAGATCAACAGCTACTTCGAGGTGAGTTACCTTCTAGTAGCGGTGGGTCTACGGCCACAATGTCGGCCCACTAGTAGGAGTCGTATGTTAGATGATTGTCTTTGTGATATCATCTAGGTTTGCTACTACCTGATATGTTATATGCTAGCATGATATGTTATATGTGATAGAAGTAGAGATCGGTTGTTAGGACCGAAGGGTAGTTCAGACACCCCAGAAATGTCTGACAGTATGTGATGATATGTTTGCATGCTGGCTTGTTATGTTATATGCGATAGAGGTAGTAGGAGGGGACCAGTCCCCGAGGATCGGTTGTCAGGACCGATGGGTAGTCAGCACCCCAGAATGGCTTGACACGGGTAGTCAGCACCCCAGAATGGCTTGACACGGGTAGTCAGCACCCCAGAATGGCTTGACACGGGTAGGACGGCACCCTAGAATGGCCGCACGGGTAGTCGGCACCCCAGAATGGTCGTACCGGGTAGTCAGGCACCCTAGAATAGCCTGGCAGTATGTATGTTATGTGTTTGTATGGTATGTGGTACGATGGGGGAACTCACTAAGCTTTGTGCTTACAGTTTACAGTTTTGGTTTCAGGTACCTCTTCATCAAAGGGGAAGGAGCTGGCGCGGTAGCGGCACATCATGCACACACACTAGTTTCCGCATTACGAGATTTCTCTGGGATTTATACTCTGATATTTCGATTGGTTGTATGATTTGGCTTTTAGACATGGTTTACGTTGTGATGTGGTTTGATCAAACAATGTTTTTAATTATTAATGTTTTCTAAAGTAATGTTTCAAAAACGAAATTTTTGGACGTGAAAATTGGGTCGTTACATATAGGCCACCATGTGTTGATGGTCATTTAAAACTCGCGATACATAGTGTTCTGCCACGTCGTGGTGATGCTCTACCACGTCGTGGCCAACTCAAGGAAGGTTTATACATAAAAGTTTATTTATACCTGGACCAGATGTTACACTCCACCATTCTTATTTTATTCGATTCTTACCGTTGCCTTCATGACCTTAGATAAACTTTTAGGTTCCATTATTCTTACCGCTGATCTCAACTCAAGTTTCAATCCGTTAATAAATGTTGCTTCCAGAACCTCTTCAAGAAAGTCAAGCATTTTTCCAACTAATTTCTCAAACTCACACACATAGTCGCGAGCCGTTCTTACTTGTTGAATTGACAAGAATTGTTGGTAAACATTACCTTCGTATGATAGCTGAAAGCGAACTAGTAGCTTCTTCTTGAGCTTTTCCCATGTATGGCATGGTGATCGTGCCTCCACCCATCGATATCATGCAAGTGCAAACCCATCCATACATAAACTCGTTGCTCTCAATCAATCCTTCTTGCTGATCCTCTGCACTTCAAAGTACCTCTCGGCTCGATAAATCTATCCATATACATCTTCCCCTGAAAAGATAGGCATCTTGATTTTTCGGGAATCACGTAATGAGTCCATGTTCTTTCCATTGAGATAACCATAACCCATGTGATCACCAGAACCCCTGGATTTGTCATCATCGCTGTCTGACGACTCTCTCTCTCTCTCTCTCACTATCGAACTCTTTCTTCTTCTTCTTTTTCTTCTTGTCCCGCTCGACCTTAAGGTCCTTGATCAACTCCAAAATCTCCTGAATTTGCATCCCCACCTCCACCCGATGGCTTTCTACTTCCTTTCTCATCCTGGATACATCAGACTCAAGCAATCCAATGCAATCGATATTATTGAGATTTGTTGCCATCTCCCAAAAACTATTGAAACGAACCAATAAAAAACTATAAAGATATTGTTACATGAACAATACTTTTTGATGAACAATGACGTCGTGAACAATGTTCCGGTGAACAGTGACGCGTGAACACTAATGCTGGTGAACAGTATCGTTGTCAGAATCATTGCTTTGATACCATTTGATAAGCACCAGTTTGTATAACTTGTATTTGAGTCACAGGTAGACTCCACAAGAGATAAACTCCAATACTTTTTAATGCATAAAAAGATAAGTCTGGTACAATACGATACTTATAGCAAACAAAAAAGAAACCTAATAAGACTCAATCACCACCCCAAACATAAAAGATAAACTCATGAAATAAATAAATCCAATTGCTAAAATAAACAAACTTAAATTAATTACTAGAAAGCTCATGACATGGATTAAGTCCTATTAGGTTTTTTTGTTTTCGCCTCCTGTTGATCACACCAAAACGACCTGAGATAGGGATTGTATTATGTTATATATCACTTATACTGTACAAACGCCGCCACACGTTAATCGATATGTAATTAGGACGTTAATCATATAGGATTCCAAAAGCAATCATGAATATATAGGATAAAATTCTCATCTTTTTGTACCATTACCTTCTATGCTTACCTAGCCTCCTTCGTCCGCCACTAAAGTAGACAAAACTACAAAATTGGTTCTTATAATTTTCAAAAATTGTTGATAATATCTACAAAATATTTCAACTTACATCATGACTAAAATCAAGAATTTTTTATAGTTTTGGTCTCTAAACGATATAAAAAGACGATTTTGCCTTAAAACAAAACTTCTTCAATTTTTTTAATTTTTTTATATGTATATTAATACACTAGGTGTTAAACCCGTATAATACACAAGTTGGTTTAAAAAAAAACATTAAATATTAAAATATAAACATAAAATATTTTTTAATGTATAACTTTAAAATAAGAAAGGAAAAAGCATATTTATTATGATATATATGATATTTAATACTTTTATATATATATATATATATATATATATATATATATATAAATATATGATTTTAATTTTAAAAATCAAAACAAAATAAAAATTAACAAATATATAACATTTATTTAAAAAATATCGCAACAAATATCAAACATACACAAAAACACCTTCAGAATTTTCAATTTAAAAAAAAAAATAGAAAAATAGAGTACCCCACCTATGAGACTATCACACCACACGTGCCCTCCCATCTCTTCCTCTTTCTCTATCTCTTTGACTTTCTTTTTCTCTCTTTGACTCTCTCTCTCTCTTTCTTTTCCTCCTTCCTCACCCTTCACCTGCAAAGAATCCCATTTTTTTTCTTTTGTAACTATCGGCTTCCCCTTTTCCTCATCTACTCTATTCTGTCATTTTCGTTGATCGAAGAATGCATCTGTGGTTTCAAGAAATAATGACAAGAAAATAGAAGACAAAGGAATTCGAGGTAAAAATGGAAGCAGCCACGACTAATAAAGGCGGCGACAAGGCTGGAGTTGCAGATCGATGTGGTGTTTGTGGTAGTCTCAAGAAGCGAAAATCTTCGTCTATTATCACGAATGAATTGTCAGTTTCATGTGCCAACTCGATTTAGGTTTATTTTCTGAATCCCGTGTTCGTTAGAAGCAAGATGGGTTATGTTGGTGTATTGAACAATGGAGGGATCTTTTTTCATCTGGGTTGTTGGAATTGAGGTGGACGTATTTCGATTATAACCAGAATCTTTCAATGATGAGTTGCAATTTGGCCGGACCTTTGCCGGAATATCTCGGACTTATGCGGTCTCTTGGGGCTAGTGAAAGAACAAAATCCTTATACATACCAATTACTATTAAAGGTAGAAAAATGGAGATCGAAACAAATAACTCGCGCGGTCCAGAATCAAAAACATAAGCGTTTGGAGTATTAAATAACTTATATCCATAGAACATCTGGCGTAACATAGATAATGAATAAATAGGAGTTAATATTATTCCAATTGCCATTACAAAAGTGATGGCAATTTTAGGCATTAAAATATATTTTTGGCTGATAATTATTCCTAAAAAGACTATAACTTCTGCAACAAAATCACTCATACCCGGTAATGCAAGCGAAGCCATGGAAAAACTACTGAACATCGTAAATATTTTTGGCATGGGGATGCTATAAAACTGTCAATGAATTAGATTTACGGTGGTATTCCGGCGACATTTAACGAATCGGGTCTTAGGGGTGTTTGCATAGGAAAAAAAAATGTTTATTGCATATTTTCACAATAAGCTAATTTGAATGTTTGGATAAAATTCAGCTTATTAGGCTAGATAAACTAATTTTAATAAGCATTCCTCCTCATGCTTATTGTTTATTCCCACCACAAATAAGCTATAAGCAATAAGCTAAAAATCTAATCCAAACACCCCCTTAGAATCCTTTTGTTAAATGGTTAATCCGAAGTTGGAATGAGTGGTTCCATTGATGTTATCGGGACTACGACTTCACTCAGGAGCTTATGAGCTTCACAGGAATCACCTTTTCGGTATTCCTGAATCTAGCAATGATTTGACTGAACTCAAAACAATGATCTTATCGGATTAATCCCTGATAGTTTAGCTTCTTTCACATTGAATAAACTGGATTTAAGTAATAATCACTTCATTGGTTATATCCCCACATTCAAAACTTCAAATGTCACAAAAGCAATTTTGTCAATCGGATCCAAGTGTTCCATGTGCACCGGAAACCACGAACTTTCTACACAATTAAATTATTCAGAGAGACTGCTGTTTGTTTTTTTTTTAAACCATTTCAGACCACTTATTGCTGCGTCGCGCAGCCCACGCGCAACACTTACCCCTTCGCAGCCGTTTGTTTTTCAGAAACTTCTGACTTAAAAACTGTTGCGCGTGTGCTGCGTGGCGCAACACTAAACCAACTGCTTCAAACCTCTTCACGCCTTAGTTTAACTTACTGTAGCAGTCTACGACGTCTACGAACGTTAAAAAACAAACGTACTTTTTAGAGTAAATTACACGAATGGTCCCTGTGGTTTGGGCTAATTTGCGTGTTTGGTCCCTAACTTATTTTTTTAACTCGGAAGGTCCCTACTGTTTGTTTTTGTTACGCGTTTGGTCTCTACTATTTGTTTTTGTTACGCGTTTGATCTCTATCTTACCTAAAAAGACTATTATTTAAATAGGGAAAAATATTGGGGGTATGTAAGGTAAGGTGAGAGGGTGGGGTTGGAGATGTGTTTATTTAAATAAATTAAAAAATCAAGGGCAAAATAGTCTTTTTAGGTAAGACGGGGACCAAACGCGTAACAAAAACAAACAGGAGGGACCTTCCGAGTTAAAAAAAATAAGTTAGGGACCAAACGTGCAAATTACCATAAACCATAGGGATCATTCGTGTAATTTACTCTACATTTTTATTGCATGCTGCAGCTATTTGTACCACCTCTTCTGCTACAGAGGATTACAGAGGTGGTCCGCAGACTTCACGCCAGGGGCGGAGGATTGTTAGGGTCAGGAGGGGCTGTGGCACCCCCTATTTTTTTATTAGAAATAGTCCCTATACTTTGATTTTATACATATTAGGCCCAAAAATATAAAATTTTAGCTTTAGCCCCCCATGTTCACCAATTTTTATAAACATTATATTTTCGGCCCCCCAAAATATATGTTGAAGCTCCGCCACTGCTTCACGCATTTTCTTTTCGAAAAAACAAACAGCACCGAAAGGGTTTCTAGCCCAACGGTATCCGGTGTTACCCTTTTTTTTTGAGGTTGTGTTTGAAGTCATATCGTTATTTAAAATCTAGTTTAGGAGTGTGTTAAATTTGTCGTTTTAAAAAAATATATATATTTAGAGGAAGGAGGTTTACAAGTTATGGGATGGGTGCGGTAGCATTAATTCACTTTTTCTATTTTTAAATTAAAAAAGTACTAACCTAAATATAGAAAATAAAAATCGAAATTATAGAGCAAAATAGTTTCTTCAATTGTTTAGAGATCATAATTACAAAAAATTTCTTTTTATTTTTAGACTTTTTATTTAAGTTGATTTTTATTTATTTTCTTTTTTACCCTGTCTACGGTTTTTTGAAATAGATACTATTTTTATAGTTTTGTTAAAAAGTATGTAAAAATAAGTAAAGTTAAAATTTTAAACTAAAAACAAATAAGCTTTAAAATATACAAATAATAATATACTATTCGGTAACACGCAAACATATATTTGACGTTAAAAATTACTAATATAGCCAAATTTGCTAGTTATTTTGTAAAAATAAAATAAAATAAATAAAATCAAATTAAACATAATAGCCATCAATTTCATAGATGGATTAGGATCAGCTATGAAATGAGTATTCATTATGCGAACGTACAAGCAGTTTATGCACGTTTTTGCTTCGGAGACTTGTATGTTCACAAAAGGATTCTAGGTCTTCTATTGGGTTCAACAAGGAGACCCCTTGCGACCACTTCTCTTTGTCATTGTGTTGCACCCGCTCTTATATAAGATTAGAGACAATTGCAAGCTTCTTCTCCATGCCTGTTACTTAGATGATGGCACACTTATCGGAGATTCGGAGGAGGTGGCCTAAGCATTGGACATCATTACGGTGACTGGCCCAAAATTGGGCCTTCAGCTGAATATCAAGAAAATCGAGCTCTTTTGGCCCTCGTGTGATGGTAGGAAGTTACGGGAGGGGCTTTTTCCGGCAGACATTGGGAGGCCGCCTTTGGGGGTGAAACTTCTTGGGGGAGCTGTTAGTAGAGATGCTAGTTTCATTCGCAGCCTAGCCATATAGAGAGCCGAAAACGCTGTGAATTTGATGCGTCTTCTTCCACAATTGTCTGACCCCCAGAGTGAGCTCCTTCTTCTTCGGTCTTGTATGGGTATTGCTAAGCTTTTCTATGGGTTGAGGGCGTGCCAACCCGTTCACATGGAGGAGGCGGCAATATTCTTTAACAATGGATTGCGCGCGGCGATTGAGGACATTGTGGTTTGTGGGGGCCCTTTCTTTGGTGACATACAATGTCGAATTGCTTCCTTACCCATTAGGTTTGGGGGTTTGGGTTTATATTCGGCAGTAAAGGCTACCTCTTATGCTTTTGTTGCCTCAAGGGCCCAATCTTGGGTATTGCAAGACCATATCTTACGGGATAGCGGTTTACATGGTATGGATTCTGATTATGATTGTGCCTTGGCAGGCCTTCGCAACAAACTTCCAGATTTTGGCCTTAACAATTTTACTACTAAAGACACCGCCCCCCCTAAATCCCAGAATACTCTGGCGAGTGCCCTTTTTCGTAAAATTGTCCAAGATATGGAAATGCATTTCGACATGACGGCTCAGCAGAAAGCGGTTTTCCAGTGCTTACGTGCACCACATGCTCAATATTTTCTTCTGGCTATCCCTATTGATGGGCTTGGCCAACACATGTCTCCCGTGGAGTATCGTACTATTCTCAAATATCGGCTCATGATTCCCATTTTCCCAGCTGACGAGATATGTCATGTGTGTCGCAATGCATGTTTGGACTCTTTTGGAGAGCATGCAGTTCACTGTAAAGAACTCCCGGGGTTCAAATACAGACACGATATGGTTAGGGATGTTTTGTTTGACATATTTAAGCGCGACGAGGTTTCCGCTAAGAAAGAGACACCTATTAATTTCTTGACTGACCTGACAGAAGGAAGGTCAACCCTCAGGCCAGCTGACATTTTGATTTTTGGATGGGTCGGAGGGAAACACGCATGTGCCGATCTTACAAGGGTATCCCCTCTCGTGGGCCTGAGGGCTGGGGGTTTAACAGCGGGACATGCTGCTTTAAAAGCAGACACAAGCAAAGTCACCAAACATGAGAGATCGTGCATGGAAAATCAACACGTGTTCATACCATTTGCATTTGATACGTTTGGTTTCCTCGCACCGGATGCGGTAGAACTTCTTAAAAGAGTACAACGAATCATGCATAGTAATGTTATATCTCCTAGATCTTCGGATGTAGTCTTTAAAAGAATTAGTTTTACCATTCAAAAAGGCTTAGCGGCACAGCTTGTTGCCCGTTTGTCATCTCACTCATTGTACGATGACAATTGAATTCCAATTAATGTTGCATTATTGATTAAAATCATTTATGAAATCAATAATAATCATGTATGAAATCATTGTTTGAAGTATAAATACCAACATGTCAACCCCATTTCATAGATGGATTTGCATTCCATGTATGAAATGCTCGCATTTCATCTATAAAATCATTGTTTGAGGTATAAATAGTCTCATTTCATAGATGAACTACAATCCATCTATGAAATGCTCTCATTCCATTTGTGATTTGTAGGTAGACTTTTTTTTAAATAGTTAGTTTTTACTATGAATTTTAAGGTTGACTACGAAATCAGACAACTATGACTACAAATTAGTAGATTTTATATAAAAATTTGCAAAAAAATCTTAGCTTATGACTTACATCTGTGGAATTATCGTTTAACGTCGGAAGAATACATTTTCTCGTCCATAGCTTCTTCAAAGAATTTTCCCAACCAAAAAACTAGAAAAATGAATGAAAAAAGGTTTTTATATCTAAAGTTGACTGATTTCATAGATTTATTTTCCATCTGTGAACGTACAAGTTTCCGAGACAAAAACATGCATAAACTGCATTTACGTTCACAGATGAAATACTCATTTCATAGTTGGTCTTAATCCATCTACGAAATTAATGGGTATTGTGTTTAATTTTAATTTTTTTTTTTACTATTTTTTATAAAGTAATTAGTGATTTTCTCTATTCGACATTCGTTGCGCTTTGTCTATAGGTAGGACAAGGATTATCCAAACCCTCCCAAAATATCCATAAGTTCGTCCGATTGATAAAATGTTTTCCAAGCCTACAGTATTGAAATAAATATACAGATATAATTAAAACGTTAATAATAATAAATTTAATAATAAAAATGCTAACATAAACCTATACCGGCGGATAAATGGCCTCTAAGGGCCATTGGAGTCTCCTACATTAGAGAAACATGATATATCTATGACATCTTGGTCATGTAGTGTCTACACCATCGGCTCATAGTCATCCTCCTTATAATAATCACTAAAATAGGAAAGTTGTCAACTTTTGGTGAGTGTTGTGTTATAGAGCGTTTTCTTGAAGTACTTGTGTTTCAATAATATGCTCAAGTTTTACCTTTATTTTATACTCAAGTTTTATAATCTTATACTTATTATTTTTATTTAATATGGATGTTCAACTATGTTAAATATTACTATATAATTTGAAATAACAACAAATGAAAAATGAAAACATATTGAAAATACACATCCAAAGACACGACTAAAACCGGCCTCTTTCTATAACTTGAATTGGCAACGAGAACCTGCAAATCCCCAAATAATGACAATGGAACAATCTCACTTAATACACAACTAATGCAAATTAGCTTTTGCATATATATATTATGTTCATATATCTATCAAGATTCAAGCCCACACCCTTTTCTTGCTATCTCTATCTTTAACCCCTTGACTCGGGTTACTACTTGGTCTACCATGATGAACCACCGGTCTCTGAGCCACCACCGGTGCTGGTTTAACCACCCTTGACGAACCACCACGAACCCTAGGTGGTGGTTGTGGGTCCACCACATTCTCAACTTCACTATTTCTTGAAACCCTTTTTCTTCTCACTTCACCCCCACAATTACTCCCCAATGAGTCATTTCTTTTGGACCGGTTCAAGCTAGCAGCCGTTTGCCGGTTCATTAGATTTGAACCCCTCAACACATGTTGTTCAGCCTCATGTGAAATTACAAATTTGTCCCTTGAAACAACACCAACATGTTTCCCTTCATCACGAGTTGTTGTTTTCATTGAACTACAAGAGTCTGTGATTGTAGCAATGGATAATCGCCTTTCTTGATCTTTAAGCTTCTCTTCAAGAACCTTAATCTATAAATATCACAAAATTATTATACACTATTAGCAAAATTAAAAAAATAAAAATAAAAATCTTTCTTTATGGATAACAAAAAAAGACCTTCAGAAGGAGGGTGGTTGAATCAGAATTTTGTTCCTGTTCTTTCAATTTCCTTTCAAGTTCCTCAATCTGAAACATCAAAAAGAGAAAGATAAATAAATAAACAATTTTTATTTCCTATTTCATTAAATCAAAAAATTTACTAACCTTTTCATGAAGGGTCATGGTGTAGGACTTTGACTCTTTGACTTGCACTTTCAATTTGTCTTCAAGATCCCTCACCTGCTTTCAGATTTCCAAGTTTATTAAAAAAATATATTTTTTTATATAAAATTTTAAAAAATCTCCAAATACCTTCTGTTGGTATGTTATTGTCCCTAACTCTTCACGTTCTGTAAGCTTGTTCTCGAGCTCCTTGACCTTTTTATATCAAATAAATAAATATGTGTGTCATTATTTATAATGCTTTAATGATCATATATAAAAAAAAATAACAAAAAGGACAAAATCAAAACCTTTTGTTGGAGCCCATTGTTGAATTCTTCTTTCGCCTTTAACTTTTCAGAAAGATTAGAAATTTGTTTTTCTAATTGAGAATATGATCCTGTTTTCAACTCGATTTGTGTCTCAAGCTCCTTAATTTTTTCGACTTGGTTTTTATAAACTTGATCTTTTCCTTTAATCTTGCCTTCTACATTCTGTAAACTCTCTTCTAACTTCCTCAAAGACTCATCTTTCAAACGCGATTCTTGCTTTGCTTTATCAAGCTTCAAGATTCAAGATTCAAACCAAAAACACAATTCAAATACAACTCCAAATATAAAAAAATGACAACAAACAATATGTATGAATAAATAAAATTTACTTACCATGATTTTAATTTTCTGAAGCTCACTTGTATCAATTTGCTTTTTAGCAGGACCTAATTCAACCCCTCTCACTCTCGTTGCAAAGTTCAAAGAACTCAAAGTCTCACTCAAGTCATGTTCAGAGGGACTTATTTGCACAAACATCAATGTTTTCGAATCACCCCCTTCAAGAAACCAACTTTTACATTAATCACCCTTTTTGGGTTATGGGTTTTCAAAAAAGATAAATAAAAATCGCAAATTTGAACTTTACCTAATGAATCTTGAAGTAAATGTGTAAGCTTTGGAAGCTCACACATTTACAATTAAAGAAACAAACTTTTACATTAATCACCCTTTTTGGGTTTTGGGTTTTCAAAAAAGATAAATAAAAAGCACAAATTTGAACTTTACATGAATCTTGAAGTAAATGTGTGAGCTTTGGGTATTCCAAAGCTCACACATTTACGTTAAAGAAACAAACTTTTTACATTAATCACCCTTTTTGGGTTTTGGGTTTTCAAAAAAGATAGATGAATTTGAAGTTTACCTAATGAATCTTGAAGTAAATGTGTGAGCTTTGAGTTCCTATATGGAATGTGACTACTCTTATTTGCTAAAGCAGAAATAACATCTCCAAGAGCAGAAAGTGATCGATTAATATTTTGAGCCTCTTTAAGCCTTTCACCTTGAGCATCTGTTTTTGCAACCCTTTCACTTCCAGCTAAATCCACAAGCCATAGTTTGCTCTTTGTGCACTCATTTGTTATCAAGTTCTTTGCTTTTACCATGATAGAAAGCATACTATAAAAAGAAACAAATCTTCAACATACAAAAAACAAGGGTAATAAAGTAAATTGCTAATTTTTGTACTTACCAATGAGATCTGCTGCTATGTTCATTCACATTATTTGATCCAACAACTCTTGCACTACTTCCAGCTTGTAATACATTCCAAACTTCTTTTATGTTCTCAACTTTAGCTTCAACTAAACCAGGAACATTGTGAAACCCTTCAGATGCTTGTTTTATTTCCAACCTATATTTTCATGAAAATTTTGTATTATTACATTTGTATACATTTAAGTTAACTGATTTAATAAAATAAAATATTGTTTTTACTTTTTGGAGGTTGATGATGGTGTTGCAAGTAGATCCCTTATTTGTTCATTATAAACTTCCAACACACTAACTGATATGTCATAAGTAAGAGTATCAACTCTTTCTTTTGCAATTTTGAATAATTCCTCTAATGTTCTGTAATTTACCCCTCGATTTCCCTCAATACCCTCCATTGTAAATGTCTTTCCTGTCCCTGTTTGACCATATGCAAATATACACACATTGTATCCATCCAATACTGAAGTCACCAATGGTGAAGCATGTGCAAAAACATCAACTGTTTAAAGGAAATACAAACACAAGAATGCATATTAATATATATATACATATATAAAAGGGCATTATTGGTATAGTAAGTTTATGAAACCTTGATTGTCATTTGGTGTGAAGACTCTATCGAATCTAAATGTCTTTTTAGTGGAACCACTATTAAGAACACCAAGTTCTCCATTTGAAGCTGCATCAAAGTCAACAACGGTTGACCATCCGGTCAAAGTTTCTTGTTTGCTTGGTGGACGACATCTGCAAAACACCCTTATGTTTCCTGAAATTATAATAAGAATTAGTATTTATAGAAAGTTAGAAACTTTATATGTTTGTTAAAAAAACAAAAAGAAAAAGAAAAAGAAAAAGTTAGCAGACCTTTTGTATCCTCAAGTTGATTATGAAGCTTTCTTCTCTTGATTTGTTCTTGGTTGTATTTCACTTTAAGATCCTCACACTGTGCAACTAAAAGTAATAATAGAAAATGTTAAAACTCCAATAGGGTGAAAATTTAATTGTGAATTTACTAATTTACCCACCCAATGCTTGAACTGCAGAAACCATGTTATTGAGATCAGGAACTGAGTCAGCACATTGGTGTGCTTGAAGAGAGAGCTGAGAGTGGTCTTGTTTCAATACCTGATTAATGAATAAGGTTAAAAAAGATATATAATTTTGATTATATTATGTAATATTTATGTTAATTAGTTAGTTAATTAATTAATTAATTACCGTTATTCTGTGTGATAGTTCTTTAACTGCAGCTACCCAAACCTTCTTGTCATGTTCATATCTACTTGATATGTCTCTCAATTGTTCAGATTGTTTCTCCATTTTTTGGTCTAAAAAGAAAGAAAATTAGGAATTTCTAACAAAATAATAAGTCAAAAAAGAAAAAAGTTAAATTTATTTTGGGAAAAATCTTACCAAGAGAAGATGAATGGATCAATCTTTTGTCAAGTTCCATGTGGACCTTTTCAAGCTGCTTAGTTGCTGCAGTTAAAGACATCCAAGCTTGATAACATTCATCAGTCTTCCTCTGACGTTGACTAGTCAACTCTTGTATCCTCTTCTCATATTTCTCTACTGATTTCTTTCGCATGACTTTCTTCTGTATATATATTCAGTAATTTATACATCATTCAGTAACATTAATGTGTTTGTTAATAATAAGAGCATTATTACATACCTGAACTGAAGGGATTTCTATATCAGCAGCACAGTTCTGACATTTTAGAAAATCTTCTTTTACATCATCTGTGAGTAAATCAAAAGAAAAGGTCAAATCAAATTCATATTCACGCAACAAAATTACAAATAGAATTAAAAATCTATATGAAATTTTAGCTACCAGGGAGTTTAGGAGCTCTTCTTATGCAGATTCCACTAACCAATGGGCTTCCAGTGATTCCTTCGAACCTAATTACAACTGTCTCACCAGGTTTGACCGATACTCTTGAGTCAACTAACTGTAATGGTTTATTAGCTCCAACAACCGAGAAGATGTCGAAATCTGCAAGAATCTGTTGAGAAACAATGGTGAGTTTTAAAGTTTTGTGGTTAATTTTTCAAGTATTTGGAAGAAACAATGAACTTGCCTTCTCTTCCTGTAAGTATACATTGAAGACTCTCATTCCTTTGGGGCCAAATGTGTTTATCATCTCAACGAAGTGAAGGTCAATAAAGTAATTTCCCTCTGGCAGATTGTTGAACAGGTACTGAAAGTCTCCTAGTCTTGCAGAGTGGTATATGAATGGAACATCACCGCCTTCAGTTATGGATTCGTTTGTTTGAAATACATCTCCTCCTTCAAAGTACTTATCGGCTACAATGTTTATATTGGAGTCTAGTTCCACCATAGTTTCTGCTCCAGCATTCACGAAGAGAACTACCTCATCTGGTGCAAAAAGGAAGTAGATTAATGTCGATTCATCTATAGAATTTACAAAGTCGACTCTCAAATGTAATGTGAAGTACTGAAAGATTTTGATTTTGATCTTATCGGGATGAAAGAGCAGAAATTGCAAAATTTAGACAACTAGGGTAAAGTAAAGCGTAAATCAGTCAAAATTCGAACCTGTACAGTTCGACCTCAGAAACCCCTTTGGAATTAGCTTGGAAGTGGAATCACAGACCATGTAATCCAACGAAGATTCTTCATCTTCGTCCATTGTTGAAACCCCACCCAACTTTTTCTCGCAATCAAGAGAACCATCCGAGCGAAAGAGGTGGTCAGTAATTAGGGTTCCACCTTCTTCCTCCATTTGGCAGTCATCATGTTGGTCCAGTGATTTGTTGCAGTCAAACCCTCCATTAGTAAAAGCTGGGATCATCCCAGATGTAGTATTCTCTTGATTCGAAGACTCGTTACTCCAACTAATAACTTCCGATACTGAGGCATGAGAGATCTGGCTTTCTTGGTTTTCACCTGATGGGTCGAGGGTGTCCATTTTGCCTTCCATGGAAAATTAGTGTATCTGGATATTTGAAAACTGTGAAGATGTTGAAAGGATTTCTTGAAGAGAAGATGATTTGGGGTTAGGATCGCATTTTTGGATTTGAAAATGTGGGGGGGTGAGAACTTCAATCTCGACCGTTAAAAAGAAGACCGTTGCTTCATGTCTTGATGAGGAATTAAAATATAGGCCACCTTTGTCAAAAGGGTAAGTATCATGGTAAAACCCTGCCACTTTTTCATATTTTGAATGGCTTATTTTATAGTAAAGTTGCAAAATTATCCCTATATTTACACAAATGATCAAAGAATAAGGTAATCAAATTACTTAAATTTTATAAAATATAACACAAAATTACAGAAACTATCTTGTAGTTCATAAAAAAAATCATAACTTTAATTCAAATTTGTATTTTACGGACATTTTTATAGTTTTAATTTGTTACATGATTACTCAATAAGCCATATAAAATGTGTATTCTTTCATCGTTTTTTACTTATTTTTTGAAAAAAAAAAATCGAAATGAGAGACTACTCATAATTGAAATCTATAGAATTCAGACTTTGGTCATGTCTTTTTTGAATGCTTAATCGCCAAATAATCACCGCTAATAAATTATATTGAATATTAGTAATGGTTATTGTTGTTTAATCCGCATTGGTAATATGGTTTCGTTATAAATTTCTATAAACGAAAACAGTTATGTTGTAAATACATTTCATAATGGAATAAAAAAATTGAAAATTCACAAATTTTGGCCACAATGTTTGTTTTAGTATTATACAAATAACTAAAAAAATAGATTTTACAAAAATACCATTGAATCTAAAATAGGTTGTTTTGGATCCATTTACCCACGAATATCCATGTATTTAAATGGTCATATCTATTCAAAAAAAATGTCTTAAATATGGTACTCACTACATCTCGGTACAATATTTCATATTCTCTTAATCATTTAGATGAGACGAAGTATGGATACATAGTTGAAGAAAATACGATTAACCAGATCAGTTCGACACTTTTAATTTTCACGTTCATTAGTTAAAACTCAAAAAAGATATTTATGTGTCTAAAATGAAAATCTCAATCCAAAATTAGTCAATTTTGTAGTATTTTGTATGTGTTTCATAGGTACATATGATGCAATTGTTTAGTTATGTACGATGCAATTTTATAGTTATGTATTATTTTTATATAAATATGAGTGATTTTCGTATACCAAAATCCAAATCCAAAAAACTATTCTGGAATAGGAACTTGTGTGTGTGCTAAACGGGTCGTATATATCCTTATTGAACGTTTAAATATCATATTTGTCCGACTTGAACTCTAAACATCATATTTGCCCTTCTTAATGTTTTAAAATATCAAATTTGCCCAAATCTATTTTTTAAATAGTTTTTATTATTTAAAAATCCTTTTTTATATTTTATAATCATCAAAAATAAAAAAATAACCAAATGGAACAAAATACCCTTGCTTCTAAAACACAGTTATACCGTATTCCTAGGACATGCTAATTACGTCTTCACTAAACGATCCATTTGTTTTGGCGGTCTAAATCACCCAATAAACGATCATATATATAACTTCAATTTATATGCAATTATGAATATAAAGCAATGAGTATGTGAAGGAAATTAGTGATCAAATAAAATAAAGTTACCTTGAGTATACATTTGGCATTTTCAATAATGGATCTCACTCTACTTTCACCTAACATCATGTTTGTGTCCAAGGCTATTTCCATGATGTCTTTCTCTCCCATTTTTGCAACGATATCCGGTTCAAATCTTACTATAACGCTTGATATCTGATATGAAGTTGATTCCAAGTTGCTTAAGTTTCTCTTTGGGACACGACGTGTTGAAGCCTCAACACAGCGTATCAAGATGCTTTTGGCCGCAGATTTTAATGAACCAACACGGTGTGTTAAGGTGTCTCAACACGGCGCGTTGGCAGCTGGGAAGGAAACCCTAATTTTTAGGGTGTTGCACCCTATTTAAAGGCCTTAAGTCCTTTTGGTTGGCCTCCTTATCAGCCTCCATTGTTATCAAAACGCTAAAACGAGTTGTAGCCTCCATTGTCAAGCATTTGAGACTTGGAAGAAAGTTTGGTGTTCATTTTTTGCATTGTGAAGGAGTTATAAGATCTTGAAGTTTATAAGCTTGGAGAAGGAAGTCTTGGATCCAGAACCATTACCCATTGTGAAAGGAGTTTGAGGTATCAAGTTCTTATCTGGATTGCTAGATGCTTAGATCTCTCTTTTGGGTTAAATTGTTATGTTTTAGCCATGGTTTGGATGAATGTTTGGATTAGGACGTCCCAAAGCCTTATTCTTTCAGATCTGGGGTTTTCATGGACTCCTTTGGCAAAAAGGTGCAAGCTTTAAAAGATTTTAGGCCTCATGTATGCATTAAGTCCCTTATTAAGCCCTTCTTGAGCATATGAGCTTCTCCTAGGCATGAATGAATGTAAAGTTGGCAACTTTACGTGGTCTTCCAGCTCATCTACATTTTGGGGCTTTGTCTTTGAAGATTAAGTTCTTAATGGTTAAGCCCTCACTCTTTTAAGTCTAGGGTTTGGGTTTGGACTCATTTCGGTGGTTCCTAAGGGTAAAGTTGGAAACTTTACCCTTCTAGGCCTCATTTTGGTCAAGATCTGAGCTTTGGAGCTCTTAGATTCGGTGAAGGTAGCTTAACGTATTAACCTATTGGGTCTTAGGCGAACACGACGTGTTTGTTGGTCAACAAGGCATGTTGGCTTGGTTTTTCCCGATTCAAAGTTAATGGAGAAACACAGCGTGTTGAAGGACAACACAACGTGTTTGGTCAACATGGATTGTTGATCTTGATTTTTGACTTTTGTCTTTAACCAAGTATGTCCTAAGGGGGTACTTGGGGTGATCTGAATTGTAACTAAGGAAATTATGGGCTTAGGATAAGGCCCATATGGGTTTGGATTTGGGCCATTAGTGGGCGTTTATGGATCTTTTGGATTTGGGCCTTAGTTTTGGTTCATGTTGGGTCAAGGGTAAAATGGTCATTTTACCCCAAGTATGGATGGTGGGCTTTAGAATGGAACCTAATTGCTAATTGGGTGTTATTTTGATCTGATAGGAGGTGTCATCAGGGCAGCAACTAGGGATTTCTTTTAGTGAGCTTCTGCATTCAGGGTGAGTTTCCTCATTGGTTTAACGAGTCTAAGGCACCAAGGCCGACCCTCGTTTGGTTATGTTATTATACTTGTTGTCTGTGTGATACTTGTATGTACTTGTATATGTATGTTTATTGGGCGGGGCTCGTTATGTGAGTGTGGGCGGGGTCTGTATCTCACTATTATCTGAGTGTGGGCGGGGCCCGTATCTCATTATTATCCGAGTGTGGGTGAGGCCCGTTATTCGAGTGTGGGTGGGGCACATATCTCATTATTATTCGAGTATGGGGGGCCCTTTATATGATATGTATGGTATGTGGTATTTGGGGAACTCACTAAGCTTTGTGCTTACAGTTGTGGTTTATGGTTTCAGCTGCTTTCGGTTCGAAAGGGAAGGGTCCGACTTGATCGCAGCGCATACAACCGTGTTTTCCGCAATTCATTTGGGATTTACTTTGATAATTGTTTACTCTGGAATGTTTTTATTATTTAATATGTCATTTAGGTTGTGTCGGCCAAAAATCGATCGATCTACAATTCGAATTTCAGGTTGTGTAATGCTATCCTAAATCTTAGAAAAATCATAACTTCCTCATACGAAGTCAGATTTGGGCATTCTTTTTATGCACGCTCTCGGTTTAATGTATACTACGACTTTCGTTTATATTGTTAAGGCTAAAAAGTAATTTATCAAAAATTAACTTTCTACGTTACGCGGTGTCGTGCCGGTTTAGCCGTAAAACTTCGACAGGTCATAACTTCTTCGTTATAACTCGGATTTCAGCGTTCTTTATATGTACGGAACCCTTGTGACATATACTATAACTTGGTTAAGATTTTTTATTCTAAATAATCTTCTATCAAAAAGTCATTTGTGACGATTATTGTCTCTAAATTGACTAGTCTGAATCTACGGGCGTTACATGCAAGTCCATAAAAACATGATTTTTAAGGTCCCTTAGAAGTATGAAATCCTTCTGGAAACTTTGGAGGTGCAACTCTAAGGACCGGGTGCTTAATATGAGGCTTAATGCATTAAGTTACCATTAAAGGTTAAGGTTGGGACTTTGGCTTATGGAGGGGTTGAGGGATAAAGTTGGAAACTTTACCCATCAAGACCATGGGTAGGACCATATATGAGCTTTGGAGCTCTTGTAGTTGAAGGAAATGACTTAATGGCTTAAGTTACCCAAATAATCACCATGTCATGGTTAAGGTTACCACGACGTGGTGACTTGGACCAGACCCGCCTGTTTTGTCGGTTTGTGGTCACGACATAGCGATTAGCTGGGTTGACTTTTGACCCATGTCTTTGACCAAGTTTGACCTAAGGGTATTTTTGGTACTTTGAGTAGTAATTGAGATTGGTCACTATTTGATGTATAGGTGATTGGTAGAGCTGATATTCTGTGACATCCCCAAAATCACGGCCAGAAAAGACCGGTTTGTTTATGCTTTGTTTAAAAATCAGAGTAACATTTTAAATAAAAGTGTTGCGGAATTTGTCCCAAAACAAAATATGATAAAGATTTATCAAAAGCATTTCCATAGAAATGTATTTCATTAAAAGACTTGGGATGTCATGTTCGTACAGATCAAAAGCATAAACAATACAATATAAGCCTTACTACATTATTTCATATCTATAGGCCTATATCCATAATCCCTCGTCCAAACATCATATCTATGCTCAAGCGCCACTACCTGTAATACATAACACTGAGTGGGTCAGGCTTGGGAGTCTGGTGAACACATAGGGTTTTCAACCCACAATAAATAAGTTTATTAACTTCATTAAATTAAACAAACCCGATTACTCGTTCCCGTTATCCTCACATTATGTCCCTAAGCATCTATCATAAGGGACCTATCCTAAGGATTATCATCGGGACGGACACTACTGCTAAGGGGATTCCTCAGCAATAAATGTCCTTAAGGCAAACATGTGGGGGATGGAGTACATCTGGTGAGCACACAGTTCAAATAAACACACAGTTCGAATAAACACCTACAGGTTGCGAGCCTGCTAGTGTTCCACTGGACTGTCTAGAATAGTCCGTGGTCGTCATCTATACTCCGCTAGATGACTGGATCTTCAATAACATCTACAACGAGGCCTCTCATTATTTCATTTTATCACACAACAACTAATACATCTACCCATGTTTTACCCAACATATTTTGTAGATATAAAATACATATACAGTTTAAATCATTGAAAACATATATAAAACGTTCATCCAACATAGATAGCAAGTATACAGATAATATGCACACACAACACGTAATTTATATAAAATACTTCATATTTATGTGTAAGCTGAAAGTAACTATGCACTCACCTGAAAGGTGGTGACTCAACACTTGGACAACGCTTCAATACTCTCAAAACGATATCCCTTCGATAAAACCTAGTATCGATACCACTAGGGTTTAGTCTAACGATAACCGCGACAAATTAATAGTCTGACTATTATTACTCAATATAACTCATAATAATAGTCCAAATAATTATTTTAAGGACCTAATAACATTCCTATAATTATTTGAAAGCTATATTAAAAATTGCGTAAGCGTAGCACACTTACAGCGAATTTTATCGAAAACTGGAACTTAATTGGAGCAGCGTTTCGAAACCGAAAGACTCCTTTTTCTTAGGACTCCGGGAGCCTCGGGGCTTCCTTAGGGTGCTAGGGGGTTTTTCCTAGGGTTTAGGGGGGTTAAAATGGGCTAGAGAGAGAAAGGAAATGTTGTGAAAAACTCGGAAACCTTCGCAGCCTTTTATAGGCGCTCAGCAGCTCGGACTACGCTGCGCGTTCAGCAGCTACGCTGGGCGTAGTTCAGATGGGGTTGCCAGCTCGCACCAGCTGGCTCGCACTTCGGAAGAGGATAAGGACCGAGGGTACGCTGGGTGTACCGAACTCCGACGCGGGGCGTAATCCGAAGGCTTCGTGGCATGATCCGAAGCGAGGTCTGATCAGCGATGGAGGGTCCGGATGTTGCCACGTCATCTCAGTTTCACAAATTTCGTTCTTGGCTTCTAAAAATCATAACTTTCACATACGAGCTCCGTTTTTAACGTTCTTTATATCCACGCGAAGGTGGGAACGTACTCTACAACTTTCGTTTAGACTTCGTTGGCTAATTTTGACTCGATTTTAAATTTTATATTATTAACAGGCCGGGACAGGATTGGTCCGTTAAATCCTCATAACTTCTTCATCCGACATCCGTTTTCACCCATCTTTTTCTCGTTACGCTACTCTCAACGAGATCTTCGATTCTCGTTTAGGTCGTGTCGGCTAAAAACCGCTCGATCTAATATTCGAATTTCGGGTTGTACACTGCTAACTCGAAACTTCGAAAAACCATAACTTCTTCATATGAAGTCAGATTTGGGCGTTCTTTTTATCGATGTTCTTAGTTTAACATATTCTACGACTTTTGTTTAGATCGCTAAGGCTAAATCCCGCTCTATCGTAAATTCACTATTTACGCTTCCCGGTATCGTGCCGGTTCTGTCGCGAAACTTCTACGGGTCATAACTTCTTCGTTATAACTCGGATTTCGGCGTTCCTTATATCCCCGGAATCCTTGTTTCGACCACTAAAACTTTATATAAAGATATCGGGCTTATCTCACACTTTTATTTTGACACTTATTTTTAATTCTTTATTAATTATACATTTATAATTAAATAATAAGCACATAAACACACATAATTCACATAATACTCAAATATTTCATCTTTATTATTTCAAAAAGAGTTAAAATAGTTGACCTAGACTATTACATTGACAAAAATGCTTAGCCCTGAAATCCGGGCGTTACAATTCTTTCCCCCTTAGGATGATTCCGTCCCAGAATCATGCATCAGCAAACAGATGTGGATAGCAACTCATCATGTCATCCTCTGTTTCCCAAGTGAGATTCGGCCCATTCGAATGTTTCCATCGGACTAGCACTAAGTCGAACATCTTGCGTCGTAACTTCTTAGTCTTACGGTCAACAATTGCCTCGGGCTCTTCGATCAGCCTCTTATTCTCATCCATCCTTAACTATGAGATTGGAATTATGTCGGGAACATATCCCGTGAATTTCCTCAAATAACACACATGGAAGGTGTTATGA
This sequence comes from Lactuca serriola, assembly GCF_051521515.1. NCBI lineage: Eukaryota > Viridiplantae > Streptophyta > Magnoliopsida > Asterales > Asteraceae > Lactuca > Lactuca serriola. Next base: position 157,441,787 of record NC_136409.1, read on the forward strand.
ATACCATTGAGTTCTTCGGGCAATTCCAGCTTGTAAGCTTGGTTCCCAATCTTCTGAAGAACTTTGAACGGTCCAATAAACCTTGGACTCAACTTTCCTCGTTTCCCAAATCGTATAATTCCCTTCCACGGTGAGACTTTAAGCAAAACGGAATCCCCAACTTCAAAAGTTATCGGTCGTCTTTTCTTGTCAGCATAGCTCTTCTGACGATCTTGGGCCGTTAACATTCTTTCCCTAATCACCTTCAACTTCTCAGCAGTCTCATGGACTATCTCGGGGCCCATAAATTGCTTCTCTCCGGCTTCAAGCCAACAAGACGGCGTACGACACTTCTGTCCATATAAGGCTTGGTAAGGTGCCATCTTGATGCTCGAGTGAAAACTATTGTTGTAGGAGAATTCTACCAGAGGTAAGTGCTCGTCCCAATTCCCTTGGAATTCGAGGGTACATGATCTCAGAATATCTTCCAATGTCTGAATCATTCTTTCACTCTGACCATCAGTTTGCGGATGGTCAGTCGTACTCAAACATAATTTTGTACCCAATTCCTCTTGTAAACTCCTCCAAAACCTTGACGTGAAACGACTATTACGATCTGATACGATCGTAAGAGGAACACCGTGAAGTCTTACAATTTCCTTCACGTAACCATTTGCGAGCTTATCCATAGACCACTTCTCGTTGGCTGCTATGAAGTGTGCACTCTTGGTGAAACGATCCACGACTACCCAAATCATGTCGTGTCCGCTCTTCGTCCTGGGTAGTTTAGTCACAAAATCCATGGTGATGTCTTCCCATTTACCCATGGGTACAGGTAAAGGTTCTAAACTCCTATACGGTTTTTGATGTTGTGCCTTAACTCTCGCACATGTTACGCACTCGGCCACATACTTCGCAACATCGAGCTTCATCGTCGGCCACCAGTAGTAGGGTTTTAGGTGCCTATACATTTTAGTGCTACCGGGATGAATTGAGTACATGGTCTTATGTGCTTCCTCCATCAAAAGGTCTCTTATTCCTCCCATCTTAGGTACCCAAATTCGATCTTGGAATACCTTCAGTCCTCGACTGTTTGTACTGAACACTAACGTTTTGCCCAAACGTTCTTCCTTTCGATCATTCTTCTCTAAAGCTTCTTCTTGAGCTTTTCTGATACTTTCCACAATCGTCGAGACGACTTCAATTCTTAACGCTCTTGGACTTTTCCTTTCAAGATTGACTTTCCAACTGAGAGCATCAGCAACAATATTTGCTTTACCTGGGTGGTAAAGTATCTCACAGTCGTAGTCCTTGAGTAGTTCTAGCCAACGCCGTTGCCTCATGTTCAACTCCTTCTGATTAAAGAGATACTGGAGACTCTTGTGATCAGTGAAGAGCTTGCACTTCGTGCCATAGAGGTAATGCCTCCATATCTTCAAGGCAAATACTATTGCTGCCAACTCCAGATCATGAGTGGGGTAGTTCTTTTCGTGCTCTTTCAATTGTCGATATGCGTATGCTATCACCTTTTATCTTTGGATCAAAACACAACCCAACCCGACTCCAGATGCATCACTATAAACCGCAAAGTCTTCAACTCCATCGGGTAGAGAAAGTATCGGTGCTTCACATAACTTCTTCTTTAGCTTCTCGAATACCTCATCGTGCTTCTCACTCCATGTATACGTAGCTCCTTTGTGGGTCAACGCTGTTAATGGAGCAGCTATCGAAGAAAAGCCTTGGATAAATCGTCGATAATATCCGGCTAATCCTAGAAATCTTCGGATCTCCGTGGGACTCTTTGGACGTTCCCACTTCATTACAGCCTCGATCTTTGCGGGGTCAACCATTATTCCCTCCTGGTTAACAACATGACCCAAGAATTGGACTTCCCGTATCCAAAAGTCGCATTTGGAGAACTTAGCGTAAAGCTTCTCCTTCTTTAATACTTCCAACACTTCTCGTAGAGGCTTGCCATGCTCCTCCTGGCTTTTCGATTAGATGAGAATGTCGTCGATGAACACTATCACGGATTTATCGAGGAATGGTTTACAAACCCTATTCATCAAATCCATGAATGCTGCCGGAGCATTGGTTAGTCCAAATGACATAACCAAGAACTCGTAGTGTCCATATCTCGTTCTGAACACAGTCTTCTCGATATCCTGATCTCTCACTTTCAGCTGATGATATCCCGACCTAAGATCGATTTTTGAGAAGTAGCTCGCACCTTGCAGTTGATCGAATAGGTCGTCAATCCTCGGCAATGGATACTTTTTCTTTACCGTTTCCTTGTTCAGCTCTCGGTAGTCTATACACATTCTCATGCTTCCGTCCTTCTTCTTTACGAATAAAACTGGAGCTCCCCAGGGTGATGAACTAGGTCGAATGAAACCGTTGTCCAACAGCTCCTGAAGTTGTGTCATAAGCTCCTTCATCTCCGTCGGTGCTAAACGGTATGGTGACTTTGCTATCGGTGTCGTTCCTGGTAACAAGTCTATACGAAACTCCACTTGTCTATCAGGTGGTAATCCAGGAAGATCTTCGGGAAAGACTTCCAGATAATCGCACACAACCGGTATATTCTGCACCTCTTTCTTCTCCTTCTTAGCATCGATTACGAATGCCAAGTATGATGCACATCCCTTGGACAAACATTTCCTGGCTTTCATCAAGGAGATGATTCCAGAATTCACTCTGCGTTTGTCCCCATACACCATAAATGATTCCTTTCCGGGTGGGTTCACCCTTACTATCTTCTTTCGGCATTGAATCTCAGCATCGTTGGCGCCAAGCCAATCCATACCCAAAACGATGTCGAAACCGTTTAACTCTATGGGTAATAGCTCTTTGTGGAATTCGTTTCCGTTTAGGTCGATGACGATGTTCCTAATACGATTACTAACAGGTACAAATTTGCCACTGGCAGCTTCTACAATCAGGGCATTATCAAGTTTTTCTACAGGCAATGCTAATTTTTCAACAAATTTATGCGACACAAAAGAGTAGTTGGCTCCGGAATCAAAAAGTATATTTGCAGACAAACCATTTACAAGAAAGGTACCTGAAGCGACGTTTGCTGCCTCCATCGCAGCCTCGAGCATCATCTGGAAGGCTCTCGCCTTCGGCTTCGGTGGTATGTTGGGCTTTTCCGCATCTTTCTTCTTTGGGCAATCCTTAGCAATATGCCCTTCTTCACGACACTCGTAGCACATCCTCTTTTTGGTGGTGCACTCATTGGCATAGTGCCCCGTTTTCCCACACTTGTAGCAGGTTACTTCCTCACCACATTTCCCGAGTGCTTCTTCTTGCACTTCTCGCAACATTTCAATTCATTTCCTCCCTCGAACTTCTTTGAACCGAACTTGCTCTTCTTTCTGTTGGGTTTAGCAGACCCTTCAAATTTCCTCTTCTCGCCAACCTCGACTTTGCTGGCAGCTCTTCCCTTAATCATGTCCTCCACAGACTTGGCAGCCCAGATAGCTGCCTCTAAAGTAGGTGCCTGACGCACTGGCACCGCGTACTCCCATGGTAATCCCTTTGCGTACTTATCAATTTTCGTCAGCTCATCCGGAACAAGACGCAAGGCAAATTCCATCTTTTCTGTGAAGTTGTTCGTGTATTCATCGATTGACATGCTCCCCTTCTTCAGGGTTAGAAACTGGTTCTCTAGCTCGAGCAAGTTTTGAGCTGAGCAGTACTTTCGTTTGAATTGCACCAGAAATTCTGCCCATGTCAGTTGCAGGGGCTTGTTGGGGCTTAAAGTCTTCCCTAAGGTATTCCACCAACGTACAGCGCCTCCCTGAAACTGACGCACTGCAAACGTGGTCTGTAGCTTCCCTCTGCAACCGCATGTCATGAAAGCTAACTCCATCTCCGAGATCCAATCCATGACTCCGATTGGATCTTCCTTTCCCGTGAAAGTCGATGGCTTGCAAGTCTGAAAATCCTTGTACTTGCATCCATTTCTCTTGAATCCGTCATCTTGGTTATTTTGTTGAACTATTGGTGGGTTGACTTGACCAACAGTTCCACTGTAGTCTCCTTCCTCAATCTGCCCTTCGTTCAACTCGGGCTGTTCGATCTGAATAGTGGCTTCCTCTCGATTTTGCTGGAGCAAACGTCTAGTTTCCCCCATTTGATGATCCAACATCGCTTGGATCATTGCTTGCACTCCGGCCATTGTGAATGGCTCAGCAGCGGCTTCTATCACCGGTATTTGCTCAATCACTGGGGGTTGGTTTCTGTTCCCATTTGCATTCACGTTTCCGCTACGGGTCCTTGCCATCTTGATCTATACACCGAATAAGGTGAATTTAGATCTTTATTTAGGACTGATGTTCAAATCGTCCTTATCACCCCGAAACGTTTACATGCTAGTTCTAATATCGTAGTCGTACGTTTAGAATTCTAAACACATAAGGTTTCCAGATCCGGTTGGCAACAGACCATAGATCCGAACAAATAATAGCATATCAGGCACAAAGCATTTAGCACATAAAGCATTTTAAGCATAATTCCTAAAATAATCTAGTGCTCACACCTCACAATCATCGCTTAGAATTCTAAGTTTAAGTCTAGAAATAAATCCATATTCCTAGTTCGCTTAAACTAATTCTCTGATACCAACTGTGACATCCCCAAAATCACGGCCAGAAAATACCGGTTTGTTTATGCTTTGTTTAAAAATCAGAGTAACATTTTAAATAAAAGTGTTGCGGAATTTGTCCCAAAACAAAATATGATAAAGATTTATCAAAAGCATTTCCATAGAAATGTATTTCATTAAAAGACTTGGGATGTCATGTTCGTACAGATCAAAAACATAAACAGTACAATATAAGTCTTACTACATTATTTCATATCTATAGGCCTATATCTGTAATCCCTCGTCCAAACATCATATCTATGCTCAAGCGCCACTACCTGTAATACATAACACTGAGTGGGTCAGGCTTGGGAGCCTGGTGAGCACATAGGATTTTCAACCCACAATAAATAAGTTTATTAACTTCATTAAATTAAACAAACCCGATTACTCATTCCCGTTATCCTCACATTACGTCCCTAAGCATCTATCATAAGGGACCTATCCTAAGGATTATCATCGGGACGGACACTACTGCTAAGGGGATTCCTCAGCAATAAATGTCCTTAAGGCAACCATGTGGGGGATGGAGTACATCTGGTGAGCACACAGTTCAAATAAACACACAGTTCGAATAAACACCTACAGGTTGCGAGCCTGCTAGTGTTCCACTGGACTGTCTAGAATAGTCCGTGGTCGTCATCTATACTCCGCTAGATGACTGGATCTTCAATAACATATACAACGAGGCCTCTCATTATTTCATTTTATCACACAACAACTAATACATCTACCCATGTTTTACCCAACATATTTTGTAGATATAAAATACATATACAGTTTAAATCATTGAAAACATATATAAAACGTTCATCCAACATAGATAGCAAGTATACAGATAATATGCACACACAACACGTAATTTATATAAAATATTTCATATTTATGTATAAGCTGAAAGTAACTATGCACTCACCTGAAAGGTGGTGACTCAGCACTTGGACAACGCTTCAATACTCTCAAAACGATATCCCTTCGATAAAACCTAGTATCGATACCACTAGGGTTTAGTCTAACGATAACCGCGACAAATTAATAGTCTGACTAATATTACTCAATATAACTCATAATAATAGTCCAAATAATTATTTTAAGGACCTAATAACATTCCTATAATTATTTGAAAGCTATATTAAAAATTGCGTAAGCGTAGCACACTTACAACGAATTTTATCGAAAACCGAAACTTAATTGGAGCAGCGTTTTGAAACTGAAAGACTCTTTTTTCTTGGGACTCCGGGAGCCTCGGGGCTTCCTTAGGGTGCTAGGGGGTTTTTCCTAGGGTTTAGGGGGTTAAAATGGGCTAGAGAGAGAAAGTAATTTAGAGAGAGAAAGGAAATGTTGTGAAAAACTCGGAAACCTTTGCAGCCTTTTATAGGCGCTCAATAGCTCGGACTATGCTGCGCGTTCAGCAGCTACGCTGGGCGTAGTTCGGATGGGGTTGCCAGCTCGCACCAGCTGGCTCACACTTCGGAAGAGGATAAGGACCGAGGGTACGTTGGGCGTACCGAACTCCGACGCGGGGCGTAATCCGAAGGCTTCGTGGCATGATCCGAAGCGAGGTCTGATCAGCGATGGAGGGTCCGGATGTTGCCACGTCATCTCAGTTTCGCAAATTTCGTTCTTGGCTTCTAAAAATAATAACTTTCACATACGAGCTCCTTTTTTGACGTTCTTTATATCCACGCGAAGGTGGGAACGTACTCTACAACTTTCGTTTAGACTTCGTTGGCTAATTTTGACTCGATTTTAAATTTTATATTATTAACAGGCCGGGACAGGATTGGTCCGTTAAATCCTCATAACTTCTTCATCCGACATCCGTTTTCACCCATCTTTTTCTCGTTACGCTACTCTCAACGAGATATCCGATTCTCGTTTAGGCCGTGTCGGCTAAAAACCGCTCGATCTAATATTCGAATTTCGGGTTGTACACTGCTAACTCGAAACTTCGAAAAACCATAACTTCTTCATATGAAGTCAGATTTGGGCGTTCTTTTTATCGATGTTCTTAGTTTAACATATTCTACGACTTTCGTTTAGATCGCTAAGGCTAAATCCTGCTCTATCGTAAATTCACTATTTACGCTTCTCGGTATCGTGCCGGTTCTGTCGCGAAACTTCTACGGGTCATAACTTCTTCGTTATAACTCGGATTTCGGCGTTCCTTATATCCCCGGAATCCTTGTTTCGACCAATACAACTTTATATAAAGATATCGGGCTTATCTCACACTTTTATTTTGACGCTTATTTTTAATTCTTTATTAATTATACATTTATAATTATATAATAAGCACATAAACACACATAATTCACATAATACTCAAATATTTCATCTTTATTATTTCAAAAAGAGTTACAATAGTTGACCTAGACTATTACATTGACAAAAATGTTTAGCCCTGAAACCCGGGCGTTACATATTCCGAGCAGTGACCTATTTAGTTATCTGTTCAGACTGAGAGGTGAGTTTTCCTCACTGCACTTGTGGGTCGAAGACACCAATGTCGACCCAATGAGTTATGTATTATGGTTTAGAGGATGTTGCTATGTTGTATTGATTTGTTAGAGGTGAGTCATGGTATATAGGATGTTGTTATGCGATAGTGATCTGTAGATTTGCTCGTGAGTATGTTGACAGGTTATATGATTATCTATTAACTGGATGTTGATATGGTGGTATGTTGACAGGTTTGTTGGCTCCCTCACAAAGCAGCGTCACCTCAACCCAACCATAAAATGTCGTCATATACATAACAAGCCATACATAAGCTGTGACCCTGAAAGGCAAGCCAGACTTATGATGTGGGCTCGGGAGCAAGCCATACATGAGCTGTGGGCCGGAAAGGCAAACCAGACTCATGCTGTGAACTTAGGGGTAATCCAGTATGTTAGCTATGGACCCAATATGCACATTGTTATATGTTGGTATGGTGGTATGTTAAGGGAACTCACTATGCTTTTGCTTGTAGTTCCAATTTTATGTTTCAGATACTTCGGATAACCATGGGAAAGTAAATGCGTGAGCGTGCACATCTTCTTGGTTTTGATGATACTGATTTAGGACACTATAATATATGATTTCTACTTTTGAGAACAATGTTTTGTAAACATTTGGTTTTGATATGGGTTTTGACCGAAAACAATGATTTCTCTTGATTTAGAAATGAAAATATTTATCTTGATTTGTGGGATGTTACATTTTGCTACAAACTATTTCAACAAAATCCCACCGAACTTGATTTTAGAAAAATCATTTGTTGCTGAAATCGATTTCAAATAATTTGAGTTTTCTAGATTTCAAACCCACCAAAACCGTTTGTTACTTTGGGGAAGTAGGATGATGGGAGAGTGGTGTCGCTGGAGAGGAGGCGTTGATGGGGATGCTTGGGTGCTTCGTCGATGGAAGTGAGAAGAGGGTTTTTCTAAGTTCAGACTCATTTTTTAGTTGGATGATTTAGATGGGTTTGGAGGCTAGATATCTAGAAGTCGAAAAGGTTCACTTAAATCAAACTATAAAGCGATGTTGTGGGTTGACAGAGGTGGTGAGGGTGAGTATATGGCGACAGAGCAAGCGTGTGCATAATCGTTGTTTCCTCCGTGAGGTTTTTGTAGTTTCCAATCTCGTTTGGCTTGTCGGAGATGTCGCCAGAGCTTGCGTCCGCCGGAAATGTCGTCGGATGTGAAACTCAAACCCCAAAACAGATTTTACATGCTATTGCAGGTAATAATACCAAAAAAACAAGTTTAAAGATTAATAACATATAAAAAAAAGCTAAATGACCAAATATGTACAAAATATATAATTGATTCCCATTCAAATCATGATCTCTTATAACAATTACTTAAAAATAAATGCACGAATTTGTCTTGAAATTAGGTTAAAAACCACATTTTCATAAATAACCTAAAAAAATATTATGCTTTAAGACAAAGCCCTCTTTCCATTGGTGGACATGAGAATTCCGGGACCCGGTCCGGCGAACAGCAACGGTCATCACACAACAAGCAACGGTGTCCACGGTTGGATTATTCATCCCAACCTCCGAGCAAACCCATTTCTTAATCAAACAAGCGCGCCATAATTTCTCAAACAGATTCGCGATTGCTTCTTCTAATTTGATCACACTCATCGATTTCCCCTAAATCGTTCATGGCTCACGACGTAGAAAAATCAACCTCCGTCCCACCAATAGAACCGCCACTCGGCTCCACCGTGATCCCAGTAGTGAACAAGCTTCGTGAAGTACTAGCAAAGGTCGGTGGGGGAGATTCGGAATTAGAGTTGCCGCAGGTGGCTGTCGTTGGCAGCCAAAGCAGCGGGAAGTCGAGTGTTTTAGAAGCCCTTGTCGGCCGTGATTTCTTACCCAGGGGTTCCGATATTTGCACTCGTCGTCCCCTGCTTTTGCAGTTAGTACGGAGTAATGAAGAAGCCGGTGAATTTGGCGAGTTTTGGCACTTACCAGGGCGGAAGTTCTTTGATTTCTCCCAGATTCGTGCAGAAATTCAGGTATTTGGATTTAGATTATGGCGTTATAATTAGAACCAACCTCTGAGATTTTGCTACCATTACACAATGGTTTACTTCCTTTTTGTTTTGTGAAGGCTGAAACTGAGAGGGAAGCAGGAGGTAATAAGAGGGTTTCAAACAAACAGATTTGCTTGAAGATCTATTCACACAAAGTTCTTGACATGACATTGGTTGATCTTCCTGGAATGACAAAGGTTCCAGTAGGAGACCAACCATTGGATATTGAAGCACAAATCCGTGAAATGATACTCTCCTACATTAAGCAGCCACGTTGTATAATCTTAGCCATTACACCTGCAAATTCAGATTTGGCAAATTCAGATGCACTTCAAATGGCAGGGATTGCTGATCCTGATGGTAATTATCAAATATACTATGCTTTTTTAATGTATTGTTTTGGTTTTAATTCTAAAACTTTTATATACCCTTTCTTTTTCAGGTCATCGTACAATTGGTGTAATTACAAAGGTCAACATTTTCTTCTTCTTCTTCTTTACTTTTGTGAACTTCATATTGTTTTCTTGAAAGGCATATCATTATTTGCATTTCTTTGTCTCTGTAACTACAGTTGGATATTATGGACAGAGGCACTGATGCCTGCAATCTTTTGCTTGGCAAAACAATTCCTCTTAAACTTGGTTATATTGGTGTTGTCAATCGTTGTCAAGAGGTAACTCATTACACGTATTCTTGCATACATACAAATTACAAAGCTTGTAGATTTCGTGTTTTGAAACCTAATTAAATTTGATTTGAGAAAGTTTTGTGAATACTATACAACCTTCTAACATCATTTCTATGTTCACAGGATATTAAGCTTAATCGTGGAATACACGATGCACTTGCATCTGAAGAGGCTTTCTTCCAAAGTCATCCAGTAGGGCCCAATTGTTACCCCCCCTTTCTGCATACACACAGTTAACTGATACATATTCTTTTGTTGATAATGATATATCACAGGTGTATAATAGAGTGGCAGATTGCTGTGGGATCCCTAAATTGGCCAAGAAATTGAATAAAGTATGAATTTTTACTAACTTCACTATGTGGACTAATATATTACATAAGTTTAATTGTTATTTTATTTTATTTTTTTTAGATTTTTGTACAACATATCTTGAAAATGCTTCCAGATTTGAAGTCTAGCATTCGGTCTAAATTAGCTATTGCTTCCAAGGAGCATTCTAATTATGGACACCTTCCACGAAAAGTATGTATAATAATATCATATTAAATTCCATTTTTGGCACATATTTTTGTACATACTGAATTTATTTTCTTTTTTTCAGCCTGATCAAGGATCATTGGTTCTAAACATTCTTCTCAAGTACTCCAAAGGTAACAAGTATTGTCACTCATATTATTATTATTATAAACCATTATTCTCTTTCCCAATAATAATATTTAGAAAGATGTTCATATTCAATTATTCATTACAGCTTTTGTGTCAATGGTTGATGGAAGAAATGAAGAAAAGTTAACATCTGAGGTGTATGGTGGGGCCCGAATTCATTACATCTTCCAGTCAATATTTGTGAGCCGATTGGAAGTAAGTTATAATTATAAATTTAACACTTTATATGCTAATTCTCATTATTATTTCTATAAAATTATATATTTCATATGTCAATTGTCACAGGAAGTAGATCCATTTGAGAGATTAACTGATCAAGACATCCGCACTGCAATCCACAATGCAACTGGTCCTAGATCCGCTTTATTCGTGCCCGAGGTTTTAATTAATTAATTAATTAATTTATTAATTAATTAATTTATTAATTAATTAATTTATATTAATAATTGAACCCTTTAATACATATATAGGTTCCATTTCAAGTTTTGGTTCGAAGACAAATAGCTCGGTTGTTGGATCCTTGTCTTCAATGTGCTAGACTTGTATACAATGAATTAGTAAAGGTATTATCTTTTTTTCTTTTTCTTTTTCTTTATAATTCAGAATAAATGAATATTTTGGAAATATTTCAGATCAGCCATAGTTGTCTAGTGCATGAACTACAACGGTTTCCTGTTCTTAAGATGCACATTAATGACATTGTTGGGAGTTTTTTATTTGAAGGTCTTCAACCTTCACAAACAATGATTGGACACTTAGTTGAAATGGAGGTATTACTTATTATTATTATTATTTTTTTGTAAAATTCTTAATTTCTATATTAATGGTTAAATCTTTCATATTGTAGATTGATCATATAAACACATCACATCCGAATTTTATTGGAGGAAATAAAGCAGTGGAGGTTGCTTCACATCAAGTTAGGTCGTATAGGTTGGGTTCAACAACACCTAGGACAAGGGTAATATCGTCCATATGTTAAAAAATAGTTTTTTTCTACTTTTTTTTTTTGAAAGATATGAAATACAACATTTGGAAACAGGATGGAGAAGATTCTGAAGCTTCCGGAAGCAATCGGAGATCTACTGCTATTGTTGTTAGATCTCCTACCAATGGAATAGTTCCTGATCAGGTTTTATTTATTTATTTATTTATTATTTATGCATCACTTTTATTTATTTATTTTTCACTAAAAAATTCTACTTAATAGGGAGTAAGATCGGTTGCAGATATTGAGAAAAACGGATCCCCTGGTAAGATGCAAAACTTCAATCACTAGCTTTGGAATGGAATCAGGGAAGGAATGGAATCATTCATTCCATTCCAACAATTCCTTATATTAACAGATTTTCAATTTTTAGGAAGTGAGAGGAGTTCAAATTGGATAATTTCGTCATTTTTTCGTGGGAAAGAGGTTCAAAGCCGAGGAATAGATGCATCCGGAAGCAACTCTGACAATGGAATCCTTAATCACAAGGAACATGGTTCATCTATAATTTATCTTAGAGAGGTATGCCAATTCCATTCCATTCTTTCAATTCCATTGTTTCAATTCCGTTTTATAAAGTTTTTTGTGTGTGAACAGCCACCATTGATGTTGAATTCATCAGAAATGCATTCAGAACATGAAGCTGTTGCATTGGCAGTTACAAAACAGTTATTGGAATCATATTATACAATTGTTAGGAAAAAGATTCAAGATTCTGTTCCTAAAGCAATCATGCACTTTTTGGTCAGTGCTTTTATTTTCTTTCATATTTTAATTTTGTAAATAATAATTAAAATTATATACAGAATAGTGTAATATAATCATATTTGAGTGATTTTATATTCAGGTGAATCACACAAAGAGAGAGCTATGCAATGTCTTAATTGAGAATATATACAGGTGAAATTTGAAACTGCTTGGTTTTTGAATTTTACTTTAAATAATTTTAACAATTTTTTAATATCTTAAAAAAAAAAAAAAACAGGGAGAGCCTTTTTCAAAAATTGCTACAAGAAGCTGATGATGTATCTTTAAAGAGGAAGCATGTTGAAGAAACTCTCATAGCTCTTCAAGAGGCCTCAAAAGTAAGTTTATTGAATTATTAAATTGTTTTTTTTTTTTTTTTTTTTTTTGTGTGTATTTACTAATAATATTTTTTTTTGTTTGATTAGCTATTAGATGAGTTACCAATCGAATCTGCAACAGTCTAAAAATAAGGGTAAAATGGTCATTTGTTTGTATTGAGACAGTTGATTCGGTCAAAAAAAGAAAGAGTCGTGTGTATACAAACGTTTTATCCATACAAGAGTTAACAGGACAAGGTCATAATCGACTTTTCCTAAGAAGAACGAGTGAGCAATTTGAAGGTAGGCTTTTGATCTTTGGCATTATATATTCTTATAATGTTGTACATAATTTTTTATTATGACCAAAACATTTCTAGGTTTTGTAGTTGATGGATGTTATTGTTGTATTGGGTTTTTAAAAATAATTGTAACGAAGTTATTACAATTGACGAAAACATAGTGAAAATAAGAATCACGATACTTGATAAGTGATTATATTTGTTTATTGTAGTTGTAATGTAACAAGATAAATATATGTTCTGAAAAATTCTATTTACATATTTAAAATGCCCAAAAATGATGGGAGCAAAAGGGTAAATTGGTATGTGCTTTGATGGTTATGAAAAATAACTAAAGTTTCACGCATAATAAACATAGTTATAAGCATTTTCGAAAAAAGAAAAAATAAAACAACTAGTTAAAAACCGTTTAATTAAGTCGATAAATATTTTTATGTTATTATATTCTAACATTTAAAATGTTTATTTTTTTTAATGACAAATCATTTCAAAGTTAAAGCATTTGATATTCTTGGAGCAACTTGTATATTCCATTTTATGTTTTTTATACAATAACTATACAATGAATCAATGATCATAATTCCATTGATGATTATTGAAATTCAAGCCTTGTATCATTAGCAAGCTGGTATTTCCGAAGAGTGTGTTAAAAATATGATTTTTTTTTTTTTTAAGTTGTCAATCTTGGAGTATAGTTTTGGTATATTAACTTAAACTAATCATCATAAATAAGCTTATTAATAAAAATATATGTTTTTTTTTTTTTTTTTAAAATATCCGAATGTTTAATTATGTACTTGAAAATGATATGTTTTGATAAGAATATGACATATTGACACAATTTTTGTTTCCGTTGGTCAATAACCACAAAAAATTTTGTTTCTCTTGAGATTTTTTTGGTATTTGCATAAAATTTTCAAAGAATTTTCTTTATTTATATTTGAAATTTCCATTTTGAAATGTTTAATATACTCGTTTTTCACTCAAATATATAATTTTAAGCGTTTGTGTCGTATATACGTTCAATTTACTATGTTTGTTTAAGTTTTTGTTAGATTTTAATTGTTCATCGAATTCCGAATTTGTTCTTGAAATTTAGAATTACTTTTTTCGAACTTTGGAATACGTAATGACATTTTTTGTTAGGAAAATTATTTTTTGTTGCACTAGAATACTCACTTGTCGGTTATTCTACATTTTTTTATTGATTATTTCCTTTAAATTTACATCAAATTATGGTTAAATTAGCTAACATCCCTTTATTTTTCATCCATTAATACCTAAGTTCACCGACTCTTATTTAGTTGTAAGTATTTATTTTTATAATCTTTAAAATTACTTAAACTATGTTATAAATCAATACTCACATTAATAACTAACGGATTTTATGAGGCGAATTTGGAAAATAAATCATTTTAAACATATGATAGGAGCATCTTTAACTTTACATTTCCAGATTCAACCGACTAACTCTAATCCGTTGTCCTCTCCTTGAATCTACACTCTCCTTTAATAGTATCCTGAAAAATCCTTGCCAATGCCAACAACCAATACAGCTTATGCAGATTACTCATCCCATAAATGTCGGTAATGAAGCCTCCTCCATTGCAATTATTAGGAAGTATGCCATTGAGGGGTAGTTTTTTTTTTCCAAAATTTTAGAGAAAGTTGGTTCCAGACTGGACATCCATCATACATGTCAATGACCGAAGGAATCAAAGAGTACATATGGTTATACGGTCTTATTCAGAGTCTTGGTTTGAAAATGGATAAACCTATCTTGCTTTGTGAGAATTAAAGTGACGGGTGTCTTGCAAAGACTCTGGTCTATCATGTGAAGACTAAACATATATTAATGTAAGGGTAATTTTCATCAAGGATGTTTTGGAATAAGAAATGTTTTCTATTCAAAAGATAGATATCAATGAGCATGTAGCTGATATGTTGACAAAGTCGTTGCCCACAGAGAAGTTCAAGCTTTGTTTGGACTTAGTAGATGTTCACAAGAGTTAAGTCCCTTCATGGAGAATTAGCAGGTTAGAGAGGAAGTTATTAGTTTATGTAGTCTGGAGTATTACTCGAGTCAAAGTGGATATTGTTAAATGTGAATTGAGAAATAAAGACTAATAGCTAGCTGATGAGTAACTAGCTGATAGGTAGATGGGTGATTGGTAGCTAGCTGATAGTCCGTTGTCGATAGCTAGCATAATGGAGTCCCGGTATAGTTTTAACTAAGGTTTACATTATACCTTGGCTATAAATAAAGACTGATATCTAGGATTTCTTGGTGTATCAAATCGTACTGTACTGTAATACCATGTTCAAGCTTGTGAATAAAAATATTCCCTCCTACTTGTAGATATAGGTCTTACTGACCGAACAACATAAATATTATGTGTGTTCTTATATTCTTGATTTCTTCGTGACATTAAAAGTATGAAAATAATGTGAGATTTTTGATTTTAGGTTTTAAATACTATGAGCCTATGGGCCAAAATCGACGTTTATACCTCGAGATCATAGTTGGTAGGAACAAAAACATATATGGTGTTCCTCATCTGCTATTTTGATGACTATTTTTGAAAAATAGTTAATTTCCTGCTAAAACTTGAACATGATTAAAAAATTGTTAAATACACACACACACACACACACACACACACATATATATATATATATATATATATATATATATATATATATATATATATAGACACACACACACATAGGGTTAGGTTATTGTGTTCTAATCTATTTATTGTGTACATGTAGGATTGATTATGGACCAATTATTTTAGTTATTTTAAGAAAGTAATTAATGCATATTACATATTAAAGATATAATGAATATTAATCAAATGTTTAGCATTTAATATGCATTAATTATTTTCTTAAAATAACAAAAATGATTGGTCTAGAATCAATCCTATATGGACACAATAGATAGTACAAACATTTGAACATAAATCTTTCTTTTTTTTCTCTCTCTCTCTCTCTCTCTCTATATATATATATATATATATATATATATATATATATATATATATATATATATATATGTTTTTAATCATAGTCATTGATTTTTTTTAATCAAATGATTGTGATCAAGATTAAAGAATTTTGTTTTGTTTTAAAATTCATTTTATATACAATAAAATATATAACAGTTTCATCACAAAAAACACATTTCACAATGTCCACTGTTTCGCAAAGTCCATTGTTTCAAAAGGCACACTCACATGAAATAAGCATTTGATTTAGGATGCTATTTGTGATGTAAGGATATATATATATTTTTGCTATATTGTTTAACCATATAGTAATTTATGCTATTTTCTTTTTATGATCTTTAGTTGTTTCTAAGTCCTTTAAGAAAAAGAAGTTAAAGAAAATATAAAGAAATGAGGGAAAAAAATAGTATTATTAGTTTTTTAATAAAAGGACCTAAAAAAAAAATATTAGTAATTTCTCCAACAGATCTGGAAAGAAAATAATCCGATACAAATATAAGAATGCATCATTAGTAATTACTGATTTTATCCTTAAATCATTAGTAAATAGTAATTACTGATTTTACCCTTAAATTTAATATAAAATGATTACGAAGCTTTAGCTTTATAATCACTAACTTTCTTCAAACACATTTCCTATATATTACATTTTCTATAGGAAAAAAAATACAAATCTAGCCATTTTTGTCAATTACTTATCAAAAAATAGCAAAAAAATAATACTTAGTCAAACATAGCCCTTAAAACAGTATTCAACTTTTGAATAGCCCTTAAAACAGTATTCAACTTTTGGTTGACTACGGTCAACGTCGTTGACTACTATTTTTTGCCCTAAACTACTGTGTACAAGTGCCCAATGCCCAATGCACATATTTGTGCAGTGTCGACTTGTACACCTACGGTTTCGTATAAAAAAAAAAAAAAAAAATTAAAACCGTAGGTTTTTTCACAAAACAATAGACGAAACCCAAAAAACAGTAGATTAAAAAAATAACAAGTGCCCAATGCCCAATGCCCAATGCACAGATTTGTGCAGTGTCGACTTGTACACCTACGGTTTCGTATAAAAAAAAAAATTAAAACCGTAGGTTTTTCCACAAAACAATAGACGAAACCCCAAAAACAGTAGATTAAAAAAATAACGTATTCCCCCCCCCCCCCCCCCCCCCCCCCAACGTCGTTGACTACTATTTTTTGCCCTAAACTACTGTGTACAAGTGCCCAATGCCCAATGCACAGATTTGTGCAGTGTCGACTTGTACACCTACGGTTTCGTATAAAAAAAAAAAAAAAAAAATTAAAACCGTAGGTTTTTTCACAAAACAATAGACGAAACCCAAAAAACAGTAGATTAAAAAAATAACAAGTGCCCAATGCCCAATGCCCAATGCACAGATTTGTGCAGTGTCGACTTGTACACCTACGGTTTCGTATAAAAAAAAAAAAATTAAAACCGTAGGTTTTTCCACAAAACAATAGACGAAACCCCAAAAACAGTAGATTAAAAAAATAACGTAGCTTAACCGAGAGGAAACCGTAGGTTTCCCAAAACCTACGGTTTTGTAGCTTTCAAATGAATTTTTTTTATACAAAACACGAAACAGTAGACAATATGGCGAAAACAGTAGACGATTTTAGAAACCTACGGTTTCGTGGGCTATATTTGGATATTTACTAATTTTTGGCTAAAAATTGATAATCACTTCCTTAATTTGGCTAGATTAGTAATTAACACTTTCCTATATATATATTGTAGTCTCTGTCATTAAATAAATAAAATACTGTCTTTTTTATTTTCTCTCTCTCTATTTTCTGTTCCATTTTTATTTTCTTTATTAAACTCGGAAACACTTATAGTGACAACTGATGACACGACACAAAACTGAAATCGAATTCGTGTTTGTGTCGAGAGTAAAAAACATGATGTCGTGTTGTGTCGTGTTCAAAATTCGTATGAAATCAACATGATTTAGCATTTGTTTGTCGTGTTATGTATGATTAAACATTAAGTAAATTAATTTGTATTTTATATTATATTTGTCGTGTATTGTCGTTTTTTAATTGCTTTATTTTTGAGTTAATTAAAAAAATACGACATCGTGTTGTGTCGTGTTCATATTATTTAAAAAATTGTCGTCGTCGCATCACACAAAAACACGATATGATTATACGATTTGTCACCCTATAAACAGTTAAACACTAGATTAATCAAAAATTTATAAATAAGTAATCACTATGTATTAATCAATGATATGAATTTAGAAAATAAACTATTTTAATCTGCGGAGCTGGTATAGATCAGTGCATCTTTGAACTTTACAATTTCACACTCAAACGCTACTCCGCTGTCGTCTCCCTGAATCTACACTCGCCGTTAATAATACCGCGAAAAATCCTCGCCGGTGCCGGCAACCTATACAACTTCTGCGGATTACTCATCCCACGAATGTCGGCGGCGAAACCTCCTTCGTCGCAATCACTACCATCCTTCACCTCCATCTCTACAAAACAAGGATTGATTTTAATCCTTTCAACCCTAACCCTACTTACATTCACTTACGTCTCCTTCAGCTCCTTAGGCTCCGGTCTCCAATACAACTACTCTTATTCTCCCCCTACAACAACAGTAACATCTGTTTCCACATTGAAGGTATGCGCTATTTCGTTAACTTGATTTGTTCAGATCTTTGTATTGTATGCAATAATTCTTACTCTTTTGGACTTTGAAATGGTAAACAGGAAGATGTGGATGCGGAGGATGGTGCAAGTCGAAATCCGGATGGGTTTTCGGATGTATATCATTCCCCGGAGGTATTTAAGCTGAATTATGCAGAGATGGAGAAGAGATTTAAGGTTTATATATATCCAGATGGGGATCCAAAGACCTTTTATCAAACACCGAGGAAGCTCACTGGGAAGTATGCCAGTGAGGGGTATTTTTTCCAGAATATTAGAGAGAGTCGGTTCCGGACTGAAGATCCAGATCAAGCTCACTTGTTTTTCATACCAATATCATGTCATAAGATGAGAGGAAAGGTGCGTTGATCTTAATTCTTTTCTCCATCTTCTCTGTTTACGGATCAATTGCATTATGAGATTTGTTCTGCAAATAAACCACTACAAATTAGATATGGTGTATTATGATCTTGTTAGTAATTGCCAGATTCAAGTGATCTTTTGCAATGAAATGCAGGGAACTTCATATGAGAACATGACTATAATCGTCCAAAATTATGTTGAAGGGTTGATATCAAAGTATCCATACTGGAACAGAACCCTAGGTGCTGATCATTTCTTTGTCACTTGCCATGATGTTGGTGTAAGAGCAACTGAAGGTCTTCCACTTCTTGTAAAGAATTCGATAAGAGCAGTGTGTTCTCCAAGCTATGATGTTGGATTTATCCCTCACAAAGATATTGCTCTTCCTCAAGTACTCCAGCCCTTTGCTCTTCCACGTGGTGGTGGAGATGACATTGAAAACAGGTTTCCATTTTAATTTTAGTTTATGCTTTCTCATTTACCCTAGAAATTGGTTTATTATTATTATACATTCTTGTCGTCTTTTTCAATCTAGGACTACACTTGGTTTCTGGGCTGGACATAGGAATTCAAGAATCAGAGTGATTTTAGCAAGAACATGGGAGAATGACACTGAACTTGACATTTCAAACAACAGAATTGATAGATCAACTGGTCCTCTTGTATATCAAAAAAGATTTTATAAAACCAAATTCTGCATCTGCCCTGGTGGGTCCCAAGTCAACAGTGCTCGTATTGCAGATTCAATCCATTATGGCTGTATTCCAGGTAGACATTCTTTCATCATTATAACAAAAAGTTTCCACCTTTTATTGTTATTGTTATATATCTAATTGGTTGATTATAACTTACAGTTATTCTGTCTAACTACTATGATCTTCCATTCAATGATATTCTTGATTGGGGGAAGTTCTCACTCATACTCAAAGAGAAAGATGTGTATGATCTAAAGAAAATCTTGAAGGACATATCCAATCAACAATTTGTCACTCTCCACAACAATTTAGTAAAGGTGCATTTTGTTTTTTTAAATTTTATTTTACCCTTTTGTGAATAAGAAATGGCTAAATAAAGAAAGTCTGTTTTACCCTTACAGATTCAGAAGCACTTCCAATGGAACACACCTCCAATCCCTTATGATGCTTTTCATATGGTGATGTATGATCTATGGCTGCGTCATTCTGTCATCAAATACTAGAAAAGTCAGGTTTGCCCTTTTACAGAAAATTGTTGTTTTAAAACCTTAATTACTATAGTACACATTTTTTCATTTTTTTGGACTTGTCATATGTTTACAAACATGTCCAATGTCTTGATTCTAATCCTTTGTAAATTAAGCCTTTTTTTTTTTTTTTTTTTTTTTTTTTTTTTCTAATTGGTTGAACAATTTGCAGTAATTCTAGTAGAGACTTAAAAAGGATAGGGTAGATTGGTTTGCTTCACTTACGAACTCGACTATGGCTTTTAGATAGTGTTGTTTCATACTAGACTTTTATAAAAAAAAAAGAAAAAAAGACTTCTACACAACATGAATTGAAATTGAGACAAAATTGAAATCGAATTTGTGTCATTTCTAGTGTAAAAAACACAACGCCATGTCGTACGTGTTCAAACTGGCCACCCTTTTTTGACACTTTCACATGTTGAGCAATCTAGATGACATAATACGAATCCAAAATGATGAATCGTATAAATAAACTGGTGGATTAGTAAACTTTTTTGATTTGATGAATCGATGTTTGGTGTCCTGAAAAAATAATAATTAACGAACAAGCTCTGAAAAAATAATAATTAACGAACAAGCTCTACCCGTTATGAATTAAGGGTGTGAATTTGAGTAATAATGTCATGTTTTTGTTTGACATGACACGACAAAGTTATATCATATATGTAACATGAATACGACGTAAAGGAACAAGAAGTTGTGTTTTTGTTAATTTATTTATTTTTTTAATTTTTTACCAACAAGAAAACAAACAAATTAAAACACGACAAAGATAACGTAAATAACTATTAGTTTATTTAATTCATACACAATTACATGGGTATCAAAAATATATCATAGGAAACCAACAAACATTTTACGAACATAACGAAGAAAGTTGGTTATGAATATGTTTAGTAACCTACATGTTTCGCTAATAGTGTCTTACCAATTGATTAATCATGGTATAAAAATTTTAAAACTATGGTAATATATATATATATATATATATATATATATATATATATATATATATATATATATATATATATATATATTAGGGAAATGTAAAGGTTAGGAATAAATTTTAAAAACATTCCTAATTAAAAAAAAAGAAAGCACAATGTAATAGTTGTACACATTTTCCAAAGCACAATTCTTTATAAAAAAATATGACAAAACTTCATAAATGGTCGTTGTGGTTTCACAAAATCTGAAGTTTAGTAATTAAGTTCGAAAAACCTCACAAATGGTCCATGTGGTTTGCAAATATGGTCCTGGTTGTCAAAATTATATGGTTTTGGTCCAAAAATGTTTGGTGGTGCACCAGTGGTTCAATTTTGGATGCATTGTGCGGATTTGGTCCCTATGTCGTTAATTTTAACAGATTGACTGTTAACTTTTTCAAATGCCTATTTTACCCTCAGAGACCATTTGCAATTGAGTCTTTTTACCAAACCACAAGGACCATTTATGCATATCATCTTTTTAACTATTGAAGTATTATATAATAGTTTTTTAATTATTTTTTAATTTCTTTTTATTGGATTAATATTTTTTATTGGATTATTATATATTAATAAATATTATTTTTAATATATAATATTTAATATATTAATAATATTATTTTATTGGAGTATTGATTTCTTTTAATTCTTTTTTTAATTTCTTTTTTATTTGATTAAATCTTTTTTATTGGGTTATTATATATTATTAAATATTATTTTTAATATATATATATATATATATATATATATATATATATATATATATATTAATGAGTATTACTTTATGGGATTATTAACTTCTTTTAGTTATTTTCTTTTAATTTCTATTGTATTAATTCTTTTTTGTCGGACCGAGTTTTGAGACATTTTTTGGACAAAATCATCAGTTTCGGACCTTTTTCTTTGTTTTTATTATGAAGAACTGATTTTTTTGTTTTTACAGCCCAAACATATTTTGGTTTATTTTGTTGTTGAAAAGTTTTCGAATTTTTGTTCAACCATTTTCGATTGTGTTTTGATTCGAATAAAATTGTTCTTTCGTCACTCTCATTATCTTCTACCAACTTTTTCAATTCAAGTTTTATTTTATTAGTATTTCCTTTTTTAATAAAGACTTGATTTGGAAACACAACATTATTGTACCCTTGAGCCTAGGATAAACCACTATATTTGATTTAAGATAATGTTATTCTTTTGTCTTTCAACACTTTCATGTATTCCTCTGAATCTATGAAGACTTGATCTACCACAACTCTTGGAATTTGTTTCTCATTCGAAACATCATCATCATCACTCACATAGTCCTCAACTACAACAATATCATAAGAATCACAAATTTTGGATGTCGAAGGTTGATCACTATTTACTTTCGACATTGAATCATTACATTCTTTACCTTTAGCCACTGAATTAACATTAATGTCAGACAATCGTGAGCAATCGACACATTCCTCTGCCTCAATTTCACTGATATTGTCAACATTATCATAGATATCAGCAAAATTTTGTTGAGAACCAAGTGTCGATTTCTCAATCATGTTCAAAATCTTGACTTGTTCATTTTTGGTTAAGGTTTCATTCACAATTTTTACAAGATCATCAACATTCAAACATTCATTTATATTTACAATACCATATGCGTAAAAATCATTTGGAATTTTATCATATTCAACTATATTACTTTCACAGTCATATGTTGTTTCATCAATTTTTCTCTTTCAAACGAATGGAAAGGAAGCAATTTTCAATGATGTTCATCATATGTCAGCTGAATGATAAAATTTTGTTAGTTTAACATACAAACGCTTAGCATAATTACAATATATGTTTCTTTGTTTAATAAGCATCGAAATGTCCATTCTAAGTGAGTCTCTATCCGTTAAAAGATTTTTTATTCTAAAATCAAGAGATTCCATTAGTCCTTTCTTTTCTTCGAGTCTATTTCTAGCTTCATATAATTGGGCTTTGGACTTTTTTGCTTCACTACTCATGGAGATTAACATGTCATTAAGATAAGCACACATATTATCACTTCGTCTAGAAATTGTGGTAAAATATGTCTCAAACTCGGTCCTGCAAAAAGAATTAATAAAATAGAAATTAAAAAAAAAATAACTAAAAGAAGTTAATAATCCTATAAAGTAATATTCATGAATATATATATATATATATATATATATATATATATATAATATTAAAATTAGTATTTATTAATATATAATAATCCAATAAAAAAGAATTAATCTAATAAAAAAGAAATTAAAAAAAATCAATACCCCAATAAAATAATATTATTAATATATTAAATATTATATATTAAAAATAATATTTATTAGTATATAATAATCAAATAAAAAGAATGAATCAAATAAAAAGAAATTAAAAAAATTAATTAAAAAAAACTAATATATAATACTTCAATATTGTTAAAAAGAAGATACGCATAAATGGTCCATATGGTTTGGGAAAAAGACTCAATTGCAGAAATGGTTCCTAAGGGTAAAATAGTCATTTAAAAAAAAGTTAACAGTCAAACAGTTAAAGTTAACGACAGAGGAACCAATTTCATACAAGGTATTCAAAATTGGACCACTGGTACACCACCAAGCCTTTTTGGATCAAAACCGCATAATTTTGACAACCACAAAGACCATTTTTGCAATTTTGTCTTTAACAAATGGTCCTTTTAGGCGACGTCGTCATTTTTTGGCCGTTAATAGAAGGACATTTCCGTCATTTCACAAAACAGGGACCATTTATGAAGTTTTTTCTTTATTTAAAAAAAAAAAAGAAAAAAACAGCCTAACATCCCATTGCCACTGCTTCCAACCTCAGATCAAATAACACACAAATCCTATCTTCCAATCAATTACAAATTGAAACTTCATGATTCTATAAGGAAAATAAAAAAGCCTAATATCCCATTGCTTCCAAAAACGTAATCCAAAAACCACCTAAAATATTTTTACGAAAATCACATACAATTAATATCCAATCTAAGAACTTTACCTCCAATATTAATATCAATCTATTCCGGTTTAATCATCAGCTTCTCTAATTTAAAATCTTTATTGAGCTTGAATGAGCTCTTATAAGCAAATCGATTGTTCAAGAACGATATAGATATTTGTTTTGCTGCAATAACCTGTTATGAGTTAAAGGAAATTAATAGATAAAATCATAAAAACTATCAATATCACAACCCTCGTCCTTTTTCTATATTTAGACTCATAAAAATTCTCAGTAATATAAATTTATTTTTCATGAGTGAGATGTATTGACCTCCAATCCTAATAAGTAAAAGCTAGATGTACAATTACAAGTTATGGCATGATACATTTAATGAGTAACAATTCAACGATATTGACCACTTATTGTACTTAAATATCAATTCCAATTAAAAATTGTAAGAATGAAACACCAATCTCGGCGAAACATTTTTACAAACACCTGGGCGAGCTTACAAGTTTCTTACATTGTTCACCAAAAGAACTTTCAAACCTACTTATATAACTACAAAACTGGAAATATCTAATCTATAGATTCAAACAACATGGACTAACTTGATAATTTGGGGGTGTTGAAGAAGAAATAGAGAACATAAACCTCATACTTGAAAACCAAGAACCCATGGGAATTTGAATACGTTCATATGTAGGAAGTTGAGGGGTGTTGATGTTTAGAAGCCATGTCCTGCGGCATGTGTATAAACAATGAAACAATAGAATAGTCGGTGAAATTGATGAGGATACAAGACATTTTATATATGTGTACTATTTTAGTAATCCTAATGTGAATATTAACATTTGATTATTCATATATTCAAAGATAATCTTTTTGTCTATTTATCTCTTATAAAGGAGACTCTAAATAAATAAGGTTAATGACCTAGAAAGGTAATGAACTTTTGTCTTTGTCCACATTTAGGTAACCATGTTTTTTTTCGTTCACATTTGACCATTGAACTTGTTTGACCTGTTCAAAATAGGGTAATATGACCGGTAATTACGGTAATATTACCCTATTATGAACATGTCAAATAAGTTTATTGGTATAATGTGTATGAAAAAAACATGGTTACCTAAATACGGACAAAAACCAAAGTTTCTTACCCGTTTTGGTAATACTGGACAAGAACCGTCTTAGGGACTGTGCCCTGGGATCAGGCTCCGATAGTTAATGAACAATTAGGTTAGGCTTGGTCTAACCCAATTTAGTCCCGGCTAGTCATGGGCTAAGTTATGTTGCGCGGTCTTTAAAACACATACAACCTAGCCCCTTAAGCGTATACAACCTAACCCCTAACTAGCTAGGCCTAAACTGGGTTGGTCTAAGACTTAACCATCTCCTCATACACAAGACCGGGCAACCCAATTTCATTTCACATCAATGGATCTTATGACTACTTGCACTTAACATAAATAACCCAATATTACCAAAATAGGTAAGGAACTTTGGTTTTTGTCCAAATTTAGGTAACCGTGTTTTTTTTTTCGTATACGTTAGACCAGTAAACTTGTTTGACCTGTTCATAATAAGGTAATGTTACCGCTAATTGCCGGTCATATTACCCTATTTTGAACAGGTCAAACAAGTTCAATGGTCAAATGTGAACGAAAAAAACATGGTTACCTAAATGTGGACAAAGACCAAAATTCATTACCTTTCTAGGTCATTAACCCAAATAAATATGGTTCAAGATAAGTTTCATTCTTGCATCATATTCATTTAAAACCTCTACAATCTTTTACCATTCAAATAATTAGTGGTTACCATTTAAGAGTTTAGTTTTTTGAACTTATATCTTATAATTACTAAGAAATTGATTGGTAGCTGAAAAGTTTTTATTTTAGTATAAAAAGGTCCATCATATGAGTTACATACACATACAACTCACATAATGAGAAATAAAACATATAAATGTTTTTGGATATATAATAACATTACTTCCATGCTTTTCTATTCACATTTTCTTTTCATCTCTTAAAGTTATTGTTTCATAGAGTGTTATTAGCACCTAAGAATTCCTTAAACTCCATTGGAGATTGCTTTATCTCTTATAATATTTTTCACTTTGGTTAAAACTTTATTCCATGATCACCAATATAATCTTGGTTATGATTTTCACAATGTAATTGTAAATTTGAAAGCGACTAAGATGTTACATTGTTTCTCTTCTCTTTTAATATTTATTATCTAAACTGTATGAAATTGGAAAAGAATGCATATGTAGGAGGGTTGCTTCAAATTTACATACTAGAATCGATACCACTAAAGAGGTAGACGGTTGTTAACCGGTGGTGAGAAGATTTAACTACATTTTTAATTATTTTTATTCATGATTTGTAAAATCTATTTTTGTATTCCTGTTCACTTTAGTTTTTTCATGTACAAATTATGAAAGGGGGTTCTTGATGTACCAACAAAGTCAAATGTAGTTTTTTCAAAAAATGTATTTGAAAATCAATATCATATTTACTAATCGATAAATTAAAACTCTTGACGAGATTAATATATAATGGAATATTTTATGTGACTTTATTATTAATTTCAATGTTTAATATTTGAAAGTTCATATCTAAAACTTCAATGTTTTTTTTTGTGTAAAATAAATAGTGTAATACAAAGTCTATCTGGTCAAAATTATTTATCAATAGTTCATTCAACAAAGATTTCGTATATGCCCTTATTAAACATAAAAATATCATATTTACCCGACCTAAATCATAAATATCATATTTATCCTTTATAAATGTCACACCCCCAACCAGAATGGCGGAAACGTTCGGGGGTGGAGGACGTCATGTACAATATCACAACAATTGTATAATACTCCCTCCGTCCCATATTAATAGTCCATGTTTCCTTTTTGGTTTGTCCCAAAATAATTGCCTACTTCTAAAAATAAATATGTCTTTTACCATAATACCCTTCATTATTAGTTAAATTACCATAAAATTAAATGCAATTACCATAGAATTAAATGCAACATAAGGGTAAGACTGTCATTTCATTTAATAAAGTTAATGGTAATTAATGTTTTCTTAAACTGTGTGTTTTTTGTCTGTGGACTATTATTTTGGGACGGAGGGAGTAGTAATCAAAGCAACAACAACAATTGCATTGATAACATAGTATTTACATTGTGTTCAAAACATTACTTGTTTAACATTAAAACTATAGTAAAATATAAGACGTAATGCTACCATGCTCCGTCTTCGCAACACCTGGGAGGGTACCTGTCTACTAATTTTTCCTGAGAATACAAGTGGTTTGCAAAAGTGTTAACATTAAAGTTGGTGAGTTCATAAGTATTTTTGATATAGAAAGTATATTCTTTGTTCTTTGAAAATGTTAATGTGTTCTCCCAGAAAATCCAATATTTTCTTTGTAAATAAGTTATAGTCTTAGTATTTTTCAGACCAGAAGGTATCAGTTTCTTATGTTTATAATCTGTGATTCGAGGTTCTGATTCAGGTAATTGGTATGACTCGTACCGTTACTTCCTATGATTGCTTAGTGTATACAAATTATATATAAGTAAGATTGAACGGACAGTCGATTGGGTGATTCTGCCCTAAGCCCACAACCAAACAATGAACAGGAAGTAAGGCGGAATTCACACATTCTACTGCCTATCGGATCTTTATACATATATAACTCTGAAGTATAAGCTAAGGAACCATAAAATTAACAATTAAGAGTCCTTTATGTTATACTAGTTAGTAAATAAGTGTTGAGTCTTTTGTAAATATGTTCCTAGTTGCACCCGCTCTACTGTAAATCATTGTTTTCGATAAGTAATCGTATTTGTTTTCAGAAAGATGAACTGTAAACCGTTTTCTTGTAAAATAATGATGTTTGTCACACCCCAAAACCGGAATGGCGGAAACGTTCGGGGGCGGAGGACGTCATGTAAAGTATCACAACAATGCAAAGTAGTAAACAAGCAACAACATCATCCATTGATTTATTAGCATAACTTTACTTACAAGAGTATTCTTTCATAGTAATAATAACATAATGAATACTCAAAATAAAAGACGAGTCTTGACTGCTCCGTCTTCTCTAAACCTTGCATCGGTACCTGTCTATTTGTGACCTGAGAATACAAGTTATTTTGAAAGCGAGTATCAGCTTTAAAGCTGGTGAATTCATAAGTATTTAATGTCGTTATCTAAATAAGTATAAATGAAAAGTCTTATAAGTAAAAGTGTAAACGTTTGAATTTCCTAGAAAATCCCATATTTCCTATTAGTATAAAAAGGTAGTCTTCTACCAAGACTTGAATGTTTTGAAAGTAACAAAGATGGTTTTTCCCTTGTATGACTACTATTAACAATATATATAGTCTACCTCATCGTTTATGTGAATGTATCACAAAATAAAAGTAACAGGGAAAATATAGCCATGTAAGTATTATCCTTTTGTATTAGGATAAACCCGACATCACGACTGCCGAAAAGGTATTAACCTTGAACATCCGTAGATGTTCATTGTCCTCTGTAGCTAACAGCAGTGTGTAGGAATGGTTAGTCCCGTAAAGGTACCCTAGTATAAGTATTAACCATAGGCATCCGTAGATGTTCATTACCTCTGTTGTTAACAGTTGGGTGCCAGAATAGTTAGTCCAGTATAGTATCCTTTTGTACTAGGATAGACATAACTAATCTACATGTATAATATGTAATAGTATCTCATTATATAGTATCTAGGTACAAGTATCCATGTAAGTGTATCCAAGTAAAGGTATTCTCTTCATTTAGCCTTTAGTATAGACTCATGTATGAACTGACTCTGGTGTAATTCCTTGTAATAGGAATAGCAAGTAGTATCTCCTAACTATACCTATAATAGTTACTAGTAATGTAGAAGTATCAACGAAGGTGTACCTTTGCTAACCAAAGGTACTGAACTGATTGAGGAAAACTTTTATGTCTACATATGTATACATGATATATAACTAATATTTAGACGACATTCGGACGGATAACCGATACCTCATAGCCACATCCCAACGAGGAAAAGGAAATAGAGTGAGTTAGTCTTCCTAAGTCCTTTAAACATTACTTATATAACTATACATATATGGGCATGCATTTAATTATATAAAAGCATAAAAGGAGTTTTGTAAAAACCTTTGAAAAAGATTAATATCTAAGAAAAGATCGACTTGATGTCAGTTTATAAAACGGTTTGAAAGTATTTTGTTTGAATAAACAGTTTAAGTATAAAGAAAACCTTTGTTTGAAATACATCTGTAACAGAGTTTGAAAAGAAACATACAGTGTATAAAGCAGTTCGATAAAGAGTTTTAAACATATAAAAATGTTTAAGGAAAACATTTGAAGAAATCTGTTTGGTAAAACAACTAACGTATAATAAATCCATTTGCATGTTAGTTATTAATCACATGTGACTGATATAATAACTAGCATGATTCAACTTGTATTCCCCCCATAAAGCATTTAAAAACATTTGGAAACATTTAAAAGGTTAATTCAAGGGGTATGAACTCACCTGAAATGAGTGGTTTGCTCGGAAGTGTCGGACAAGGTGCTAGGTGTCAAGTGAGGACTTGAACACACACAATGGTCCTAGTTATCATATAATAAACATATATGTAATCTAATTAGTCAATTAATAACTAATTAATCAAGTTAAGACACCCTAGGTCATGGAAACACTTTGATTCAAGTGCTATAGGTACCAAAGGGTTGCATCTAAGGGTTGTATGACATGGTATTTGAGTTTATGGCCCATGAACCACCCCTTTATGGAGTTTACGGCCAATGACCATTTCCCCATGAGTTTATGGCCATAAACTCATGGTACTAAGTGCCAAATTGTGTTTTGAGGTCTTACAAGTCATGATTGCACATCCTATGATCAAGGCCAAGCCTTAGGAAAGCATTAGGGGCATAATAAGACCACCTTGTGGAGTTTACGGCCACATGACCATATTATTATGTGTTCACGGCTGTAAACTCTCTTAGGGACATGTTTTGATTGTTGTTTAAGGTCTTAAACACTTCTAGGAAGGTTCAAGGTTGGCATCCAAGGCTTAGGAAGGGACTAATGTCCATTTTACCACTTTAAAAGGGGTTTACGGCCCAAGAACATCCTTGGCCGTAAACTCCTTTGTTCTTGTGTTATTTGATGATTTTCAAGTGTTATCAAGTTCATATTAAGCACACAAGAAGCTAGGGCAAGTGTACTTACAAGATAGAAGCTTGATTTGGTGTTTAAGGTCCAAGAGCACTAGTGTGTGTTCTTGGTGATTTGAAGATCTAATGAAAATCAACAATTGAATGGATGAAATGATTTATAATGACTAGGAGATAGGTTATAACAACAAATCAAGTCATGTAATACTCACATTTTCGGAAGATCGGGTGAAAGACGGGATGATAGTTGAGAGAGAATGGAAGGTGTTCTTGATAATGGAAGTTGGAAATGAAGAGTTTGGGGAGTAAACTCATGCTTAAGGCATGAGTTCACGGCCTAGGGAGAGTTTACGGCCCAAACTCCAAAAGTTTGGCCGTGAACTCTTGGTTAGGGTGCAATGGGTGGGTTTGCTACTTCACTACCCGAGACGGTACTTCCTTTCCTTCGTTCGTTTAAAGAATAAACACTAATAACGCTCAAAGGGACTTTTAAATTGGCTAACAATTATTAGAAATGTAATTGACTTTTAATTGAAGTGATTGACTTTAGAGTTTGACCGAATGAAAATTTCAGGTTGTCATGATGTTGATCCTGGAAAATCCTATATTTTCCATAAAAACCGAGTTGTAGTCTTAAACGTTCCAAGACCGAAAGGTACAAGTATAAATGTCATACTTAATTTGATGATACCTAGTTTTAAATATGTTTGCTCTGTAAATTTATATGCGATGTTAATACCCTTTAAGACTGTTTAAGAAGTATATTACTACGTAAATGATTCGTTGTTTTCTCCATGTGAGTTCTTATAACCATACTTGATGACCCCACATGGCCTGAAACGATGTTCTTCAGGTGTCAGAATCGTTATGACATTTGTCATCCCAGGCCTGCCGGCCTAACTGTAGCTAACAGTTAAGGTGTGAGATTGTCAGTCCCGTATAGATCTATACACAAATTCACGCTCTCTCTGCAAGAGACTCTGGTTATAAGTCGGGACTTGGTTGGTACTTAGATAAGTATGTGAAGACGTCTCACAAATTGCTTCAACGAGTTTACGAGTAATAAGTGAAAAACCTTTTAGTCAATAACATGTAACTTTGTAAAATAGACCGTTTGTTCCATAAACTATACCTATTATAGTTTATAAGTTTGTTTCCGTGTTATAATATGAGCTTTGTAAAATAGTTCATTTGTTCCATAAACTATACCTATTATAGTTTATAAGTTTGTAAGTTTAACAGTACCGATGTTTGGCGTATTTAATAAATTTCACGTTTAAATGCATATTAACGGTAAGAAAACATAATAAGATATTTATATTTTTAAACACAAGATTTCTTGTGTTTTACTTGTATCCCCCCCTAAAAACATTGAAAAAGCTTGGAAAAATACGGGGGTATGAACTCACCTCGAATGTGTGTGCCAGTTCGGACACAAATTGATTGCGAAGGATCCCCAGGTTAGAATACGTGAAAGTAACCGTGTCCTAAAAATAATTATATCCGACGACATATTTAAATTAATAAGATATAATAATAAATTAAATAGTGATTTAAATAATAATTAATGTGTTAGAAAACACTTTAATTATGTAAGAAATACTTACAAATAGCCTTAGGAATTATTTGGAATATTGCTTGGTGTTTTCGATGTGCATGGGGGAGTTTTCGGTTGGAGGCTTGAAGATTTGAAGATTTTGATGAATGTTCTTGGTGTTCTTGGTGAAAATAAGAAGATATGGGTAGGAATCGCTTGAAGATATGAGGTTTACGGATGATACTTGAGAGCAAAAGTGAGGTGTTTGTGGTCTAAAATGTGAGAAATGAACTGGGTTTGCGGCTACACACACACACCCACACACACACACACACACACACACACATATATATATATATATATATATATATATATATATATATATATATATATATATATATATATATATATAGAATTGAGTTTACTGTCTTAATGGGCCTTGGTTATGACTTATGAGTTTTCAGTCCTTTAAGAAGTGATTTCGGCCTATGTAAACCGAAAACCCAAAGTGCCTTCACTATACAACCGAAAACCACCTTTTGATCTTATTCTAAAACCGAAAACCTATTGTTTTTGATTCTTGGACGGAAAACTAAATGGTTCTAGAATCCTAGGACTGAAATCTATATATTTCTAGGATCTTTGGACTGTAAACCCTTTAATAGAGTATTACTTTATAATTTAAACCTTAACCTTTTGTCAAATGTTGATTTATGCTAACCTAAATTAACTTAGGTTTAAGTCTAGGCTTAGTCACAAGCTTATGAACATGTCCTAATGGATATGTATGATATAATGCAGCAAAGGTTGCAATGTGGTTCCACTTGTACTAGGTTAGTGTTTAGACTTTGCTAAGTTTAAATTTTCCCAGTTGTGACAATAGACTTTATAAATTTCAAATTTGCCGAAATTCATTTTCTAATATTTTATAATCATTATAATTATGAATAAAACTATATTGACCATATCACCCTTGTTTCCAAATTGTTTCGATACTCTTGATCCAATATCACAAACACGATGCTACCTCTGCCATCTCAGCCCCTGAATCGTGTCCCCCATCTCTTACTGTTAGAGTTTCATTGCAAGAAGTGAAAGCACCAAAATAAATAAAATCACTTCAAATGGTTTAAGTCTTGAGTTGGATTAAAGAAATCACACCTGCTATTCCGATCAGAGGGATATATCTTGATGCATGCTTAACACAACATGCCAATAGACCCTATTCATCAAAACTTCTCTGGAAACTATCGATTCTGAACGGGGGCATTAAAAAACAAGCCGACCATCTATTTGGAATCCATTCTTTTATCCTTGTGTTGTGAATCAAAGGGATAGGAATAAGAACACACACAGACTCGGGAGTAAATGTTGCTGTTCATCATCAAGTTTTTCTGACCTGAATCGAAGGTTGGGGCAGCCATTGGTGCAAGGGTGGGTCTCTCGACCTTACAGGAGTTTTGGGTGTTGGCTATGATTTACAGAGAGAATAAAGACACCTGGACTTGAGTTAGAAAAGGGAAAGGACTGTAATTTTTTTTGGAGGCTGCTATTTACACAACAAATAAACACTTTTGTTTTTGGGAAACAAGACTGGAACTTGGGTAAGAGGAGAATAAACCAAAAGTAGGGATAATATGGTAAATTTAATTCTTTTTACAATTACGCCTTGTTTCTGAGTTCCACTTCAGGACAGAAGTGGGAGGATACGGAGGGAAAGTGAGGGGTGTCGAAGGAAAATCGTGTTCCTGAGTTTCATTAATCGAAGGAAAGTGAGGGGAGGGGAAGAATTTTAGAGTCATATTTTTCTTCCAAATTTTCCTCCTAAATTGGGCGGATTTGGGAAGAAAGTGAAGGATGGAAATTTTTAAGTTTTATTTTTCTTTTTCCTCGTAACCCGGGAACACAAAAACTAAAAATTTTCCTTTCATTTCCTTCGAACTCGGGAACACAGAATAATGAATATTTTCCTTCACATCCATTTCTTTTTGTCAAAATTTTCCTTCCCTTTCCTTTAATGAATTTACATAAAAACTCAGGAACAAGGCGTTAGAATGATTTTAAAATATAAACAATAATTATAAAATATAAAAAAAGATTAAAAAACAAAATTTGGGCATATATGATATTTTAAAAGTTTATAAAGGGTAAATATCATATTTAAAAAATAGGGTGGATAAATATGATATTTTGATGTTTAATAAGGGTATATACGAAATTCTTACATTCATTGGAAAAAACTTATTTCTTTTTTTATCCTAAAAATATTACTGGATAATAGAAAGAAAATATTAAATAATATTTTAATTATATTAATGTTATAAAAACTTATAATATTTATTATATTGTATAAAAATAAAAAGCTAAAGTTTTAAAACGGTCTGACTATATTAGATAGTATTAAAATACTAATTAATGATTTTTTTATTGGTTGTTAATTCGGTTAATGCCCAAAAAGACGAATAAAATGTTAAATTTCAACATATTAAATTTTTTTTTACCTACGATTATTTTAACCACTTAATGGCACTCTTGCGCAACCCGCAAGATTTTGCTTAGTAAATCTTATAAAAGCGACCATCCAAGTGAATATGGTTTAAGATATGACATGCTTGCAATATATTTATTTGAAACCACAACTTTTTAACTTTCAACCGATTAATAAAAATCATTCAAGAGTTTTTTACTCATATATTATAACTAATTATTTAAGTAAATGAAATTTTATGTTTTTAAAATTAATGTCATTTATTAATGATCTTTTATATATATATATATATATATATATATATATATATATATATATATATATATATATATATATATATATATATATATATATATATATATATATATATATATGAAATGAATTATCTATGAAATAACAATAAAAACGTCGTTTCCATAATATTGTTTATTATAAAATAAATTTAATAACTCCACTAGTTGTCACAGCCTTAAGTTCCCCGAAGACGATTCATCAGTTGTCTGCTGTTGGGACTGGGACGGGCTCACTATCATTCCCTCTGCTATATCCTTCGTCGGAGTCGACATATCAAGAATATCATCCATGAACTTCATCAAGTCTGCCGCTTCTGCTGCCGCACTCTTTATCAAGGCAGGTTCTGGGGACTCTGGCAGTCGATAATATCCAGCAAGCTCTGGGAAATTCAACACTGCGTCACTACCCTTGAGTGCCAAAGCCGCTACGTCATAAGCTGCTGCAGCCATCTCCGCCGTCGGATATGTTCCAAGCCATAAAAGAGAGGGTTTACGTGGTTCATCAATCTCCGCCGCCCACATCTTATTCCAACCACGTACCCCATGAAAGGTATGGTATTTTTTGGTGGTGCTTTGGGAGCTTCCAGCAGAGACAGAGGTGTTCATAGTGAAAGTAAGTTGAGTTTCTCTGATTGAGGTTAATATTATATTGTGTTCGTAGTTCTTGAATCTTACAACCAGGTATAAACATACACCCCCTATGCATATGTATATATAAGTACAAAATAATTTGTGAAAAGGGTGATGGAAGCATGAGAAATTATGTGTGATCAATGCACATGTATGTGAATATATAAACATTAATTATAAAATCTTTGATGCATGTTAACTTAATAATTAATAATCAAGTTTTGCATCCAATAAATAAATATTTGTTAAACATATGAGACCTTGTGATGTAGAATGAAAGTATAAAAACACAAAAGGTAGATAAATATTGGGAGAAAAAACTCCTAACATCATTCAATAATGTTCTAGAAACTTAGAAGAAATTTTTGGAACGATCAAAGTTATAAGAAAGTCTATGTATAAGGGTAGTTCTATATTTCCATAGTGATATTGTAGTTGATAATTTAAAATCAAACAAACTAATAGTTATTATCTAAAATATCATGCAAATGATATGAAATCACCACATTGGCTAAAAAGTAATCTATAACCAAAAATCATATGCAAACACCAAAAACAACTTCTATTGTTCTTGAAATTCTTAATTAATTCCTTCTTATACGATAAATATGGTTCCGGATGATGAAAGAAAACCAACAGAAATATATATCAAATAAATTAAACTTTTACTATTTTTGTGATCAATCGACTTCAAAATCATTAACCTATGATGTTAAGGACTATTTTTTAGTTCCGGTGCACATCAATTATCAATATTGAAATTTATCACATACCTAGTAGAATTTTTTTTTTGAAATGACAAATCTAACCTACTCCTAAACTACTCATTAAATTCATCTATGTCCACGATGAGACTTAATCCTCCACCTCAAGAAGTGAAGACAACAACGGATACCGTTAGGCTAAAAGCCATTTGATAATAGAAAATTAATCACAATCACAAAATAAAGTCTTTAATTTCGATGGTGCGTTGGTTATATAGTATTAATCACAATCACAAAATAAAGTCTTTAATCACAATCACAAAATGAATGTATATAGAAAAAAATATGTTTTTTTTTTGTACAAAACCCTCAAATTAACTTGTTCAATTGTTACTGATGTGAGTTAGCATTTGATTAAGAACACGATTAAGTCAATAAAAGCTGTAAATGGACACACGATCTAAATAAAATATGTTTGGCTCAATAAACGTCTAAAGAGTAAAAGAGAGTTTGAGTACAAATACAAAAGACTCCAAGTTCGATACTTGTACTCTAAGTACTTACCGTATTTATAGGGTACAACAGACGCACAAAAAATAACGACGACTAAACATTACAGTGTCGAAACTAACATGCCTTGTTAATAGATAGAGTGTTGAAACCAGACTACTTTTGATGTGTATTTTAAATGCACTAGCTTTTTTATTTATAATTCATATTTTATCGCATCTAAACCACACCTTACAGACAGTGAACCCGATCGAGTATAGTATAGCTTTGATAAGCAAGGGTGTCGAACACAAGGGGAACGATAACAAATTAATTTAAAATATTTGATTATAGGTTACAAAGCACACAAAAGGAATAAAGAAATGTATTATTAAATCTGAAACGAATAACTAAATAGCAAATCTCGATAGACTGACAGAAAGACAAATCTCTTTAGGTACTTTGGTTTAGACAAATTACACCTTAAAATCATAGACAATTGCACACACAGATTTATTTATTCATGTTAACCGATTTTTAAAATGATTAGATTCATGTCCACTATTACTAATCCTTTAGCAAACAAGTCAATTCAAGCAGTGATCAATTAATTAAACTAACATGTTTCCTAGTGTTCAGTTCGTATCAAGCAAGACTTGTAATAATAGTTAATTAAATTTGTCAATTCAATCAACTTATATGTGGTTGGTCATCACACATGCTCACAAATTAATTTACTTATTTTCTAGTTAAACCTAGTTTCATGTTCACTATTCCTAGGCATATAATCTTATGTTCACAAAACTATATGATTCAAGCAATTAAGAAGATGTTCATGCAACTCAATGACCTGATATTTAACAGAAAATAATTATCATCAATACATAAGGATCTTTAACAAGCTTAACAAGATAAATTAAACACGAATAAAACAATACAAATAGCAATTAATCCATAAATCAAGGTTTCATCTAATCATAAACTCAAAGCAAATAGGTTGACACCAAAACCAGAAAGTAAAAACGTAGTAGTATCACAGTGGAATGCTAAGCATGGTCACGATAACAAATCACATGATTATCGACATGGATCTGCTCTCTAATCCTTCGGATCTTTGCTTCTGTCAGCTTAACGGCCTTCCAGACACCTTCTAGACCCTCAAAACGGCAGTTATGAAGTTTTCTTGTCGCACAAGTCGAAGTGGAATATCGTAGATTATGAAAATGGGTGAATGATATGGGGTATTTATAGTTGAATGAAGATGGAATTAATATGGAATATTAGAGTTGGATAGGAATAAGAAAACTAATGTTGGCTTAGGGATTAAGCAAATAAAAATAAGGTAAGTGGTGCTTGGGGAATAAGTAACTTGGAGGAAATTTCCGTCCAACTTTTATGGTTCATCTTCAAGACCGATTTTGGATGAGATAAATGCTGAATTAGCAAAAAGGCTCTCTCACATAAGTCGTAGGAAATTTCATCTAGTTTTCAAAACATTTTGAATCTCGCAAATCGGGCTTATGAGTCATCAGATATACCTGAAACACTGAAGAGGGGTCAATCTGCCAGCAATATCCTTTTTGCATCTTTTCAGCTCCATTCTCTTCCTTTTGTATTCCAACTCCCATTTTAACTGTAATTGAATATTTCAAAACATATTAAGTATCTTTTAGTTCTAAATAACATAAAAACATAGTATAAAATAATAAGAAAATATCATAAATATATGCATAAAATAGATGTTATCAAACTACCCCACACTAGCCTTTTGCTTCAAGCAAAACTGATTTTATTATCTCACCAATATCGCATAGAATAATCCATTTCAAACCCAACCATTATCCCAAGACCTAAATGCATGTATTTGTGTCTACAATTCCTAAGAACTTCCCACTCCTAAATACTCACAATCTTTATGAACCTTCACCCCTTAGCTTATACGACATTCATTTTTGCAACCCTTCGAATCAATCCTCAGAAATCTTTCTTAACCTTAAAGTATTTTTGGTTAAACTACCAAGCATACATAAACTCTAGAAAGAATTACACTTTGATACCCCAATGGAGCTCTTGGAATTCATCTCTTTTTGATATTTGCTTTGATTTCTTTGAATTCACCACCTTTTTGTTTGATTTTTGGTATCTTCAACTTTTTGATTTTTCAGTATTTTGATCTTTGGATTTCATACTTGACTGCTTCAAAATTCTTTCAACTTTTTGGTAATTTCTCTCTCTCTCTCTCTCTCTCTCTCTCTCTCTCTCTCTCTTTTTAATATCTCACTTTTTTCGCTCATATCCTACATGCTTAAGCAAGGAGATTAACTTCAACCTTTATTAGTTAAGGTATTAGTCTAAGTGCAATGACTACATAAGATCTCCTGGATAGATTTCAGGTTTAAGTTGCAGAACATATTATGTCATATAAACTACCAGATTACCTTTCATACCTCATGACTTTTCACTAGGAAATGGGAAGCCACAAATACACTATAACATGTGTTGGATCAAGTAAACATTTGGGTTCTCATCGGATCATCCCACACCATATTAGCAAAAAAAAAAATTATTACTAGATTTTCCTAAACTAAACTATTATTTCAAGTTTATAAAATTTTAAATTTTCCTAATCTAGCAAGTTTTAATTTTCCAATTTAAATTCCTTTTTCGACCCCTACCCCACACTTATTTCATACAATGTCCTCATTGTATGCATAAAACTAATTAAGCACATAAAAATAGTAAAAAAGAGAGAAAAATGAACAGCCTCCCCTGAGGTAGTAGTAGCGAGATTGACTGGGGCTGCTAAAAGTTGCTCCATAAATGTGCTGGAAGTTAGAAAACTGGAACTGCTGCTTCTGAATGTGCCAGAAAAATAAAATCAAGAACACCGACTTCTGAAATGTGGTGCAAAGAATTGCAAACTAATGCAATGTGTAGTGTCCACGATGTGGGAAAGTGTCGACCACGTCGTGTTGTCTAGTGAGGTGAAATCTATATTACGAATAATAGCATGGCCACGACGTGGTAATTGGTGGTCACGTTGTGATATCGAGAATGACACCCTCCTCTCGCGATGAAAAACTCCAGCACGACATAGGAAAGTGTCAACCATGTCGTGGCAGCCGGAATGATACTTCTACCTCGCGTCAAAATAAAACTCTATGGCGTGGGAGCAGCTTATCCATACCATAGGAATCAATATATGGTAGAAATGCCACTCTTCTAAATAATAAACTCTCACGAAATTGACGCGTACCCCACACTTATTAAAATCATGGGTCTTGATTATAAACTTCAAATTCTCACACGACTTTCTCTCTCGTGACAAATCAGCATTTGACCCCAATTGTTGAAATTTCTGAAAGCATCCGAAGGGCAAAAATTCTGCAAAGATCTGAATCATCAAGAGCATCAACATGGAAAACAAAATTTAAACAAAATAAAAATAAAAATAAAACTCACTAAAATAGTTTAAAAAAATAGCAAACCAAAATAACTTAGAAGGATATCACGATCACTCGTCTTCCTCGAAATCAAGCTACAATTGTTGATTAAATCCCTTGCATGCAAAAAGCGGTTTGTGAAAACAAAAACTTTCGAGACCCATTAGACTATTTCCTTTGTTTTCTGTGCACCATTAACTAATAAGTAGAACAAGAGTTGACCCAACTAGTCAAGAGTAGCAAGGGTTCGGTCTTCCACTTAACCACCTCGATATGCCTTGCTATACTACCCCTCGTGGATTGAGTTGGACAAATCACCAAAGTAGTAGACTAAACAAGTCAAGAATTCCCTAATTGCTTGCAATCTCAAAACCCATGCAAAAAGTAAAACCAAGCAATGCATATGATCACGAATTCCTGCACATAAAAACAAAAACCTTCCCGACAAGTGACATGATATCAACGAAAATAAAAATAAACATAAAATAAAACTAAAAATTAAAAACAAATAACGAATAATCAAACAAACTAAATTAATTGAAAACCATTCTCCGGCAACGGTGCCAAAAACTTGATGTGCACAAAATATACCTATCAACTTTTAAATTTATAACCTAACAAACTTATACTAACTATGCACCTATAGGCAGTGTACCTAGTCAGGTTATAGTATAGCTTGGGTAAGTCGGGTGTCGATCACAGGGAACGATAGTTAATTAATAAAATAATTACTAAAAGCTAAACTAATAAAAACAACTAAAAGTGGGGGGTTTTATCTGATTTTACAAGTTCATAAAAACTTAAGCACTAAAATAAAAACGATTGTAATCAATATACTAAAACACTTTCGTTTAGTTTCGAATCCACCTTTTTTCCTATGGTTAGTTCTTATTTATGGATTAATGAAGTTGGTTACCAAGTTATTGTAATTAGCAATTCAAGTCCAAATTTACAAATATTTTCACCAATTCATGAACTACATTGTATGGTCATACATAAGCAAAACACAAAATTAGTTATTCATTATAGATGAGCTATGTAAGATGTATCTAAACAAACACAATTATGGTCATAATTATGTTCTCTAGCACAGCTAAATTTATTACTTTTATTACTTATCTAAGATTTGGTCGATCCTAGCTCTAGCAATTTAATGGTCACTAAATCACTAGGTAATCAAGTTCATGTAAATTAAAGGTCCCTAAGCTACACTACACTTGAAATTAAGCAACAAAGTTACAACCTTTAACATGCTAGGTAATGATAATCAAACACATGCATAAACCAAATTCATATAATCCATAAAGTAAGAAACTAACTCATAGTTTTAAGTTTCATCAAACTAAGCGAAAGCAAGGGTTTTTAGCCCATAATCACAGCTGGAAAACACATAAACATAAGGGAAAATAGACTAATCATGATTAAACTAAGCAAACCGAATGTGTAGATGCGAATCCTTGCTCCAATATCTTTATCCTTTGATCTCTAGTTGAATTCTGCCCTCAAAGGGGTATTGAAAGGGTATTTTTTCGTTAATAGTCGCAACCTTCAACCCTCTCTCCTCTGGAATCGACCTAATGTCCGAGATATATATAGTTTCCAAAAATCTCAACACCACGACGTAGTAAAGGCACCGTGTCGTGGTCCTCGTGTTTATCCCGTATTCCCCAAGCCAACATCAAGAATCGCGAAGATTCCATTCACCACGTCGTGGTGGTTGAAAACCCGACTTTTCTCAAAACATGAAAGTCGTCCAAAATTGTGTCTAGTTTTCATATCATTTTGAATCACCTTAATCGGAGTTACGAGTCATGAGATATGGTCAAAATACTGATGAGGGGTCAAGCTGTCTAGCAACATCCTTCTTGTGTCTTCTTCTTGTCTAAGCTCGTATTTTCCTGCTTCTAGCTTCCATATTGCTCCCGAGAATGTCTTTATGCTACATAATAGATATTAAGCATAATAAGTACCTTTTGTTCTATAATAAGCATAATTATAGCTAAAAGTATTAAGATATGATGTAAAATATATGTGTAGATATGCACATATCAACTTTCACTAGTTTACATACACAAAGTACATTCAACTCCTCACTATAATCATTCACCGTTGAAACTTGGTAGCTGTTCGACATACACCGTTTCTTCCAGAACACTATTGAGTAATGCACATTTGACATCCATCTGATAGACATCGAAATCCTTGTGAGCTGCATAAGTAAGAAAAATTTGTACTACCTCGAGTCTTGCGACAGGGGCAAATGTTTCCTCATAATCAATACCATCTTGTTGACAATAACCTTTTACGACTAGTCTCTCTTTGTTTCTAATAATATTGCCTTCTTTGTCAGTTTTGCTCTAAAAATACATTTTAGACCAATTAACGAAACATCCTCAGGTTTAGGAACTAATCTCCAAACCTTGTTTTGTTCAAATTTAGCAAGTTCACAATGCATTGCAACAACCCAATCAAAATGTTCTAATGCAATATTGTCTATTTTTGGTTCTAATTTTGAAATGAAAACATTAAACATATATAATTCTTGATGAACATTCAACACCTCATTTTTGGTTCGAATCTTGGCTCGAGTCAAGACACCGGAATTCGGATCACCAAGAATCTGTTCTTTCGGATGATTTCTTGTCAATTTGTCCATCGGTGGATATGTAGGATCAAAGTCTAAAGGTGCATATTCAAAGATGTCTTCAACATCCAAAGATTCTCCTGTAATTGAGATATTATCAGTTACATCATGAAAATCATTATTTTGATCATTACCGTTATCATGATTCGATCCACTTGGCTCCCCCTCGACCAATGGATTTGAGATGTGATGCTCCCCCTCGACATTAGCATGGTTAGGCACATGCTCCCCCTCGACATGAGTTTGAGTTGTCATATGCTCCCCCTTAACATACGAATCACGTCTTTCGTTTTGAGACATAAAAATCAAATGCTCCCCCTCCACTTGATCATTAGTCGAAATTTGTACTCTTTTGACATTTACTCTTGTAGTCGATGAAGAATGTGCTTCATTTTCTTCATTTGTGATAGTCGAATTATCAGAGTGTTTTGACGTCTCAGGAATTTGATTATCATCAACATTGATCTCTGCATCAATTACCCTATCAGGAATACCAAAAATTAAATCAAGATCAATATTAAAAGTATCAATTTGTTCAGATTCAACATTTGGATCAACAACAATTGGTTTTTGAATGAATGATTGTTCAACTCTTTTGACATAATAATCGTCAAATGTGAGATTGAATGTTTCTTCTAGCTTCCTTGTTCACTTGTTTAACACCATATAAGCTACATAATTTATAGAATATCCCAAGAAAATTCCCTCATCAACTTTCGACTAAAATTTGGGAAGATTATCCTTGAGATTCATGATGAAACATTTGCATCCAAAAACATGAAAAAAATTTAACATTAGGTTTCCTTTTGTTATAATCTCATAAGGTGTTATGTTAAAACGACGATGAATGAAAGAATGATTTTGTGTAAAACAAGCAGTCGAAACCGCCTCTGCCCAAAAGTATTTTGGCAAATTCACATAAGTGAGCATCATTGTTGCCGCTTCACATTTTGTTATGGTGTGTATGGGGACGAAAAATTATGAGATATGCCCAGTTCAATAAGAAATGAATCAAGAATTAGATTTATGAAATCCGTTCCATTATCACTCTTTATCTTCTGAACTTTCCTTTTTAAGCTCAATTCAATGTTCTTGTTTAAATCAATCATCACTTGAGCAGTTTCAGACTTCTGTCGAAGAAAGAAAAACCAAGTAAACCTTGAAAAATCATCAACAATAATTAGTATGTCCTTCATCCCGTTGAGATTCTAAACAGTCGAAGGTCTACAGAAGTCAATATGAAGAAGTTCTAAAGGTTCAATGATTTTTGGATCAATTACGACCGGATGACCTTGACGATGTTGTTTTCCCTATTCACATGCAGCACACAACAAATCATTGTCAAATTTCAAAACAGGTAAACTACGAACAAGATCGTTAAGAACAAGTTTGTTTAGATTTTTGAAGTTGAGATGAGAAATACATCGATGCGATAACCAACTGAGATCCAAAGATGCTTTCGACAGCAGACACACTGAGTGAATGCCCACAATTGGTTAGTGAACATGTCTCCCTTTCGTTTCGACTTTAGTAGAATCTCATTTGTTTCCTTGTTGGAGATAATACTTCCTTCCTCATCAAAAAGAACTTTATTACCTGTTCCAACAACTAGTTACAAAACACTAATCAAATTGTGCTTTAAACCTTCTACAAAACCTACTCGATTCATGGTGA
Organism: Lactuca serriola; assembly: GCF_051521515.1. Classification (NCBI taxonomy): domain Eukaryota; kingdom Viridiplantae; phylum Streptophyta; class Magnoliopsida; order Asterales; family Asteraceae; genus Lactuca; species Lactuca serriola. The sequence goes on from NC_136409.1 coordinate 157,485,985, forward strand.
ATTTCCTATTCGTTACTTTCCCATAACCTTTGACTTTACATTTTTGGTTGTTTCCAAACTTGACAACTCTATAATTTTCCAACTTTTGAAAATCTCTCAAATTTTATTTCCTACCATTCATGTGACGCGAGCATCCACTATCGATATACCAATTTTCATCATATTTCTCGTCACATAGTTCTTGCGATCAATTATAAAAATTTAGGTTCCCAAGACCTTTTGGGTCCTTAGACATTAGTTTGAAACACATTGTTCAATGAAGAACCTAAGACCCAATTAAGAATTTTAGATTTGAAACTATCAATTAAGTCAATTTTACTAGCTTAAGGCATCGAAATATAATCATGCAATGGGGGAAGGTTTAACATTGATTTTCACCTTCTCATCCTTTTTCTGAGAAGCATCAATTTTCTTCTTTGAATTTTCATTCCACTTTCGCACCATTGGTGTAGAGTCTTGAGATGAAGTACTTCCATTCATCGAATCATTCAAGTAATTCTCGTAAGCATTTTGTATTTGCTCCTGAGAATACTTTCGTGATTGATATTGGTTTCCTTTTCCTTCAAGCCAATGATTGATGTTTTTAACATCACTTCTAACTTTTGTATATGAAGCTTTCATCTTCTGTGTTAAATCAGGATTTGGAAAATGTGGGTTTTTAGGTTTAAAAGGCTCACTATTCTTACCTTTAACTTCCAAAATTTCAAATTGTCATTTGTGAAATGATCTTTGTGAATGGTTTTGAAAGCGATTTTGATATCGGTTTTGATAACTAACACATTTTTGTTGAAAAACGTTTCTATTTTCATCAAAACTTCTTTGTCCGTGACTTTGAGCAAACTTCCCTTGTGCATAACTTTGACCAAAACTCCTTTGATCATGATTTTAAGTAAACTTCCCTTGTCTATTACTTTGACCAAAACTCCTCTTATCATGATTTTGAGCAAAACTCCTTTGTCCATGATTTTGAACATTTCTTTGTAAACTATTTGGTCAAAAGTGATTTTCGACATACTTTCGACACCTTTGAAAATCATTTTGTTTTTGAAATTGTTTATTTTGAAAATTCTTTGCATTTTGTGAAAAAGTCTTGGCTGTTTAGAGGATTTTTGTTTAAAAACCTTTTGTTTGTGAAAAGCTTTTTCATTTTTCCAATAATCTTTATTTTGTGCTTTTGATTTCGAAATTCTTTCATCACAAGCCAATTTTTCTACTCTTCCTTTGAAAGTTTGTGTTTTCACCTTTTGATGTTTTGGATCATTAGGTTAAGAATCAACACCTTTTTCTTTGTTTTTATTATGAACAACTGATTTTTTTTTGTTTTTACAGCCCAAACACATTTTGGTTTATTTTGTTGCTGAAAAGTTTTTGAATTTTTGTTCAAACCATTTTCGATTGTGTTTTGATTCAAATAAAATCGTTCTTTCGTCACACTCTCAATATCTTCTTCTACCAACTTTTTCAATTCAGGTTTTATTTTATTAGTATTTCCTTTTTTTAACGAAGACTTGATTTGGAAACACAACATTATCTGTACTCTTGAGCCTAGGATAAACCACTACATTTGATTTAAGATAATGTTTTCCTTTGTCTTTCAACACTTTCATGTACTCTGAATCTACGAAGACTTGGTCTACCACAACTCTTGGAATTGGTTTCTCATTCGAAACATCATCCTCATCACTCACATAGTCCTCAACCACAACAGTATCATGAGAATCACACATTTTGGATGTCGAAGGTTGATCACTATTTACTTTCGACATTGAATCATTACATTCTTTACCTTTAGCCACTGAATTAACATTAATGTCAGACAATCGTGAGCAATCGACACATTCATCTACCTCAATTTCACTGATATTGTCAGGATTATCTTAGATATAAGCAAAATTTTGTTGAGAACCAAGTGTCGATTTCTCAGTCATGTTCAAAATCTTGACTTGTTCATTTTTGGTTAAGGTTTCATTCACAATTTTTACAAGATCATCAACATTCCAACATTCATTTATATTTACAATACCATATGCGTAAGAATCATTGGAATTTTATCATATTCAACTATATTACTTTCACAATCATATGTTGTTTCATCAATTTTTTCTCTTTCAAACGAATGGAAAGGAAGCAATTTCCAATGATGTTCATCTCATGTCAGCTGAATGATAAAATTTTGTTAGTTTAACATACAAACGCTTAGCATAATTACAATATATGTTTCTTTGTTTAATAAGCATCGAAATATCCATTCTAAGTGAATCTCTATATATTAAAAGATTTTTTTATTCTAAGATCAAGAGATTCCACTAGTCCATTCTTTTCTTCGAGTCTATTTCTAGCTTCATATAATTGGGATTTGGACTTTTCTGCTTCACTACTCATGGAGATTAACATGTCATTAAGATAAGCACACATATTATCAAAATCAGACAAAACATCATTATAAAAAGATGAAGGAATTTTAAATTAGTTAAGAAGTTCACACACCTTTTCTGTCATTGGTAATTTAGTCGAATCTGTGGACACGAAATACCTTATAGTAATCTCATCTTCATCACCCGAAACTTCTTTCTCGTTTTCATCCTCTTCCACTTTCACATACATTGCCTCATGAGTCAGATGACACTTCCCATTATCATCCGATCTAGAAGACCATATTCGATACATTCCTTCTTCTTTTTCATCTCCTTTAGCAATCAGAGAAACACCCTTTGTTCTAGCTCGAATCTCCTCCTGCTTCTCAGTATAGTAAGTCTCATCCTTAACCCCCTCCTTTTTTCTCTTCTTTCTTCCTAAGCATGCAATCCTTAGCCAATGATTCGACCCATTGCAGTAGTTACAGTCGAAACCTGAGTCTCTTTTTAGTTTCAACTCCTTCTTTTTCTCATATGAACCCTTAACATTAGGGGTGTGCACGGTGTAGTTTGGTGCGGTTTAGAGCCAAAACCGCAAACTGCACCGCATATGCGGTTTGAGTTATTTAGAAACCGCAAACTGCACCGTGAACGTTCAAAACCGCATTATGCGGTGCGGTTTGGTGCGGGCGGTTTATGCGGTTTACATGCGGTTTGACTAATTATTTACTTTAAATTTAATGATAATACTATCATTGTCATCACTAACGGCTCACTAAGTGGTCATTAAGAAATTTGATGGTCAAATAATTGTGGTCATTAACTACTTATGAATATACATAAGTTAAGAAAACATAGTGACCATAAAATAATGGTCACTAAATCTTAGTTAAAAATGAATTTGACAAAAAAAATATAGTAACTGCGTTAAATTTTGGATTAATTAAGATTACATTTTAAAAACTTAAGATAATGTCACTAATTTAGTAATTTGTTTAGTAACTTGCAAAAATAATCCCTATAATCATGGTATTGACTTTTAACCTAATCTCTCCAGTTTATATCTCATTCCCTTCTTTATCTAAAAACCAAATCTTGGAAGATCTACAAAATTGGAATAGACTACTAAATCGATCTTGAGCTCTACAAAAATTGATTGCTATCGATGGCGAAGAGGGTATCTCTGGGGACTGACGAGGTGGAAGGGGGAGATGGAGCAGCGGTTAAGCGAATCGATTGCCATCGAAGGCTTTGTGGTCGATGGGAATAGCAGAGAAGGAAGAATACGAGGGGAAAAGGGGTTCGTTTTCTGGGCTGGTTCGATCGTCATCAACACACGAAGAAGGAAGAAGGATTCACGAACAGAGTAGGGGAAGGACGAAGGTGGTGACAGGGGGCTCCGGTGGTGGCATGGTCGAATGCTCACAGTGGCAACAATCGATTCGGTTTGGTGGTTTAGTTGCGGTCATCGATCATAAACAGGTAAAAGAATATTATTTTCTCTCTCTCTTTCTCTTTTTTTCCAAGCAATCAAATTAGGTAAAAATGGTGTTTTGGGATGTTGTTTGTTTTATCATGAATCTATGAAATGAACAAATTAGATATTTTGGGTTTACTTTTGACAGAAAATCGATGGGTGTTTGTAGAGGTGATTGGGTTTGTTGTTTTCACAGGAATGGGAGAAGGAAGAAAACGAATTGGAAACGGCCCTCTTTTTTTTGTGGGTTTGTTGGGTACATAAGGGCAAGAGCAAGATTATTCTTGTATTTCTTGACTGGAATCCATGTAGAATGAAAGGAAACATGGGGTTCATTAAGAGGAAATGTAGAAGAGAGGGGTGAGTGGGGTTGATCTTGTGACAACATCTATTGTGAAAAGGAAACACTTTTTCCTTTGGGTTTGAGTGTAGTAATGTCCTGAAAACCATAATGAAAATTTGCATTTCTTCCAATTACTTTTTTTTAAGGTCATATATTTTTACTGGTATCAAGTAAGACTACTTGGAATTTTCACTGAACTTTAATTTTAAGTTGGATTATTAGTTTGATATTTCTTTTTGATTATCAGAAAAGGATCTGGAGGTTTGAACTGGTAAAGGAGAAAAGCAAAAGCAGGGACTGCAAGTTTTCGTATATTAGACAAGGAGGATAAATGTGTTCTCACAGAATGGTATTCTTGTAGAACGTAATTCTCGTCTGGTATTAGTCTCACAAAATGTCAATCTCGTAAGAATGGTTGGAATCAATCGATTATGGACCATTGAAGAAGATCAATGGCATTTGTTCACGAATTGTATGGAATCACGGATTCCAATTCTATTGAAATGAAATCATGAATTCTAATTATGTTGGAATGGAGTATGGATATTTTCTCACTGATCTATGCATGTTCTACAATTTTTGGTTTTTCTCACTGATTTATTTTTCATTTGCTAATGCATTATTGGAATCTAAACTACAATTTGGTTTTATTTTCATAGAAGTTGATGCTTGAAGAACGGACCACAAAATTGAAAGTGATTCTAAGCAACATTATTCTTTTAGAATGTATTAGTGTCGTTAGATTTTGATGTTTTTTTTCGTTTTGAAAGTTTTTTTAGTTTTATTCTTTAACAATAAATGTAATTCTTAACAATTGTTAACCGTATTCTATAAGAAATAATGCATTTTTTGTTTTTATTCTTCAATTGATTGTTCAAGAATTTGTTATTTTACAAGAAGTTTTTAAAGTCATGATCAAGAAATAGATTCAAGAATATTTTTATTATTTATGGTTCAAGAATATTTTTATTTTTGAATATATACTCATAAATATATTATGTCAGAATGTCCGAATTAAAAGAATTATAATTCGTAAAATCGGATTTTTTAAATTAATAGAATCTATGATCCCTTAAAATATGCAATTTTCCTTTATTAAATATGTATTAATTGTCTAAAATACCCTTCTAATTAAATTAGATGATATTTTCAATTTTATTTAATTCAATAATATATATTAATCAATTTTTTTTAAAATAAATAAAATTGATTGGCCTACATTTATGCATACAATAACACAATAATTACTTTGAATAGAATAACCTAAGCCTATATATATATATATATATATATATATATATATATATATATATATATATATATATATATATATATTATTACTATTCTAATAAAAGAATAAGTTTAATCTCATATTGACAAGTGTCATGTAATTAGAACCCTCATTAATGTTATATATCATTTATCATGCCACTTGTCAACCTATTAATTATTCATTTCAAATTTCAAATTTTAAATTTTCCATTATAACTTTATTAAATTAAAATTGATTTTTCATTTTAAATTTCAAATTTTAAAATTTCTTTCTTTAATTATATTAAATTAATAACATTAGATTAAAAAATAAAATAAAATTAATATAAATTATAAAATGATATAACTCCACGTATTTATTTAAATCAACGATTAAACTTTTATATAACTAAAAAAATATCTCTTAAGTAATAATTTATTTAAAATAATTGATTAATAATTTTGATTTTTTAATACGGAAGTTTAATTAATTTTATAGCCGTGGTTATCACGGGTTATAAACTAGTATATATATATACACACACTTAGGTTCAAATGTTTTCAGTATCTATTGATATTAATTATGGACCAATCATTTTAGTTATTTTAAGAAAGTAATTAATGCATATTAAATACTGAAGATGTAATTAGGTTGTGTTTGGCACGCCACAGCTAGCTGATAAGCTAGCTTATTTTTCGAGTTTTTTTATGTTGTCTTGTTTGGTAAGCCAAAACGTAGTTTATATGCTAGCTTTTTGAAAAGCTACTTAGACTAGTTTTTTAAGAGCTTTTTTAAAATTTTCCAAATACACCCCTTAATTAATTATAGAAACACATATTTTTACATGTCCTTTTATGTAATTTTATATATTTCAGCTAGCTTTTCAGCTATTTTACCAAACGTTATTTTTTATCAGCTAGCTTTTCAGCTATCAACTAGCTTTTTAGCTAACAGCTGGCTTTTTAGCTAACAGCTGGCTTTTCAACTAGTCTGCCAAACATAGCCTTAATATCCATTATATCTTCAATATGTAATATGCTTTAATTTGTAACGCCCCGTTTATTTAAATAAATTAATAAATGTAAGTACCAGACTGATTTGCAAAGAATTTTCGATGTTGAGGGTTAAAAGTGTAAATTCATATTAGTTTTGTATGTATTTGTGAAGGCAGGGAGTAAATGGTAATTTATGGGACTTCATTTGAAGAGATTATGGGAGATAGGGGACTGTGTGATAATTTTCGTACCTAAGTTGTAATGGATTCTGATATTCAGGGTTTAAATTGTAAATATTGGGTTAGATTGGAAAAGATCCCATGGGGAGGGACCAGAGTTGTAATTATGGGAAAGATGTTACATGGACCGGGTATATATTCATTAAGTCGACTCATTTGTAACCTAATCCTAAAGAAGTGTCGGCCGCCACCCCTCCAACCTTATACCTCCTAGTCGCCGACCGCTATCACCACTCATCTAGTTCGTGTTTCCGACCAAATTGAGGCAGCCAAGCGAACGTAGAGCCTCCACCATTCTTCTCCTCCTTCTCCGCTGTCAAGGTCATGACCCGTTAGTGCCGAAGAAACCGTTCAATGCTGCTGCTCTGTTGCCAATGACGTCGAGGTCGCCGCCTGCTGCTTTGTTGATGATCTCCATCGTGTCGTGGTTGTCGGAGGCGTAACCAAACCGTGAGGGAGCCGCCTCCACCACCCTCGTTTCCTGTTGCATCGTCGCATCTACCATTTCCAGCGACGTCGGTGGCCTTATGCCGTCAGTGAAGACTAGTGGATGCCCTCCTTCGTGGCTACGCTGCTGATGTTAGTCCTTTCCCGCCGTCCGCAGTTGTTGCTACCGTGAGAGCCGCTGCTGTCGCCGATGGTGTTGCTGTTGCCGTTTCATCCTTATTCCGCCCCCACTAGCCACCGTGAGAGGTGGCTGTGGATGTATTATGGGTGTGTTTTCTCGTGTTGTTATTGTTCCAGGTTGTTATGAGATTGTATATGTGTTTTGGGTAGCCGGAATTCACAAAAGAGCCATCACCACCACCGTGAGGTGGTGGCTGCCGCCCAGCGCCACCGCCGGCCACCACGGTGTGGTTGTGTGGGTGTGTGTTAGTTAGTTTGTGTGTGTTTATTGTTAAGTAAAGCATTGTAATTGTAATTTTCAAAAGATTAATAAAAATAATAATAACCACCACCGTGTGCCGCCGTAGACCACCACTACCCGAGGTGGTAGTGGGTGGTGTCCCACAAGCAAAACCCTAATGGGCTTAGAGAGTTATTTTGGGCCTATTGGGCCACGTTTGGATGAGGAACCCTAATTAGGGTTTAGAAAACCCTAATTATGAGTATTGGGCCTTAGACCTATTGGACCCACTTGTGGGCCATTAGGAGTGGATTGTGAATGAAGCCCAAACTATTCCATGCCATTTATCTAGTAAATTAAAGGACTTAATGGATTAAGTCCTTAATGGGCTAATTGAGAAAATACTAATATTTGAGAGATTATCAGCACACGTGAGAATTTAATTTAATAAGTGAATATTAAATAATAATCATTGGCAGAAATTAATCTAAGCAATAATGGACTTAATGGATTAAGTCCCTAGTGTGTTAAGTCCTTAGTGGGTTAAGTAAGAAACACTTAACCCTAGTTATCATTTGATGTGAAACCCTAATTTCACTTGGGCTTTGTGTTGGGCCATCCAAGAATAATCAAATGGACTAGAGTAATTAGTTGGGCTTTAGGGTAAGGCCCATATGAAGGATTGGGCCTAATTTGGAAAATTGGGCCATAGTTGGGGCCTAGATGGTTGTATGATATTGGGCCCTAGAATGATACATGTTGGACTGGACTGATCAATTGGGCCTTATGGGAAGTCCATGTAGAGGTTTGGGCCCAATTTGGAAAATTGGGCCATATGTTGGGCTTTGATCCGTAGTTGACTTTGGGCCTATGGATTGGGCCTTGGGCTTGGGTAAGCCAAGCTAGGGGTAATGTAGTAATTATCCAAAGCATGTATTTTTAGTTATGTGTTAGAACCCAATTATTAATTGGGTGTTATTTGGTGTTGACAGTTCGGGAATCTGTCAGCCGGCAGCTGGGGTGGAGTCTGCGGGACTTCAACAGTGTGAGGTGAGTTTCCTTCCAGTAGGAACGGGTCTAAGGCCACAATGCCGGCCCGTTTAGCTAGTAGTAGTTTCCAGATTTGATCCGATGCAGTAGTTAGCATGTTTGATGCCTTCGTGGCTCAGACAGGATTTATGTGTTATGTGATCCGGGCTACGGCCTGATGTAGTAAATGTGTGTTCATGCTAGTGGATATGTTTATGCTATGTTCAGTCAGCTTCAGACTTCGGTCCGATGTAGGGGACGGAGGTCCCAGTCAGCTTCGAACTTCGGTCCGATGTAGGGGACGAAGGTCCCAGTCAGCTTCGGACTTCGGTCCGATGCAGTGGGCAAGGCCCCAGTTAGCCCGGACTTCGGTCCGATGCAGTGGGCAAGGCCCAGTATGTGCTTTATATGTATTGTATGGTATGTGGTAGTTTGGGGGAGCTCACTAAGCTTCGTGCTTACGGTTTTCAGTTTTGGTTTCAGGTACTCAGTTTTTAAAAGAGGAGCTCGGGAAGATTGCAGTGCACACACATTTGTTCAGCCTGGGATGTTTATACTCTGATATATTTGATAGTTGTTAAGATATTTTGAGATACATTCTTTATGATTCTTACATGACATTTGATGAATATGGTTTTATTACTAATTTAAAACGAAATTTTCAGACTGTATTTTTGGGATGTTACATAATTACTTTATTAAAATAACTAAAATGATTGGTCCAGAATCAATCATATATGCACACAATACATAGTGAAAACAAAATAACTTAACCCTACATATATATATATATATATATATATATATATATATATATATATATATATATATATATATATACTAGGTGTAAAACCCGTGTATTACACGGATTGATTAAAGAAAATAAAATATTAAAATATAAATAATAAGTATTTTTTAAAATAAAATTTTAAAATAAGAAATGAAGAAACATATTAATTGCAATTTATTATAATATTTATTACATTTGATACTTTACATATATAAGTATAAGATAATGTGGCTTTTTAATTTAATTTAAAAATTGAAAAAAAACCATAAATTGACATGTAGATATTATTTTTTTTTAGAAATACCATAAAATGACAAGTGTCAAAACTCATAGGAGATTGACATGTGGCAAAAAATTCTTCATTTATTAAGGAGGATATATATATATATATATATATATATATATATATATATATATATATATATATATATATATATAAAGTTGTTGAGAAATAGTTAATATTTGATTTGATCGTTTGTATACATAAGCTATACTAAAGAGAATAATTTTTAATAAAAACAAGTTTGTGATGGATTTTATATCAACCTAGTTGGGAAATCAAATCCTATCACGAGTACAAACCCCATCAGCGGTCCTGAATTTTAAAAAGCGTATGTACATCACTAACAGTAAGTTCGTAACCATATATTGATGAGAAGTGGGTGGAAATTTACGTCGACATAATACTTAGTTTCTTTATTACCCGTTAAAAGAAAACGAAACCGCGACACTATAACTCTACATTGTGGGATAAATTCCAAAATATAAAATAAAAAAATTCAAACCGAAGGAAGGCCAGACGTCAAACGACCATTACCTTTTACAGAAATGGCTACCACCGACTCCGACGGCAGTAAACAGCTTCATGTGGTGGTGTTCCCATGGCTTGCCTTCGGTCACATCATCCCTTACCTTCAACTTTCCAAATCAATAGCTCAAAAAGGCCACAAAGTCTCTTTTCTTTCCACAACTCGAAACATCCAACGTCTCCCTTCCCACCTCTCGCCACTTATAACCTTCGTTCCACTCACTCTTCCCCGCCTTCACCAGCTTCCGAAGGATGCAGAGGCCACCATGGATGTCCGCACTCAAGATATTCACTACCTCAAGAAGGCTTTCGATGGTCTTCAACCGGAGGTCACCCGGTTTCTCAAGGCAGAGTCCCCAGACTGGATTATTTATGATTTTGCTCCCTACTGGTTGCCGGAGATCGCAGCCGGCCTTAACATCTCCCGAGCTTACTTCCCGTTAGTCAACGCATGGTTCATGGCTTTTGTAGGATGGTCGCCGGAGGACATGATAAATGGTTCCGACTACCGGACGTCAGTGGAGGACTTCTTAGTCCCACCTAAGTGGGTCCCATTCCCTTCGAAGATATGCTATAAAAGGTATGAGGCTAACTGGATGGTGGGCAGTGGTTCCCCCGATGCTTCTGGGGTTTCCGATGCATATCGTAGTGGGATGATGTTGAAAGGTTCTAATTGTGTGTTGATGAGATATTCCTATGAATTTGAACCCCAATGGTTAACCCTTTTAGAAGAGCTACACCACCTCCCAGTGGTTCCAGTGGGCCTAATGCCACCGGTGGAGGTAGAAGATGGGAAAGATGACACGTGGCTACCCATCAAGAACTGGCTCGAAGGTCAACAAAAGGGTGATGTGGTGTACCTGGCATTAGGAAGTGAGATTATGCTGAGCAAAACCGAGCTCGGGGAGTTAGCTCTAGGTTTGGAGCTCTCTGGATTGCCATTTTTTTGGGCTTTTAGAAAACCGGCGGGTTCCACCGAGTCAGACTCGGTTGAGTTGCCAGATGGGTTCTTGGAGCGAACCCGTAACCGTGGAATGGTGTGGACAAGTTGGGTGCCCCAGTTACAGATACTGAGTCATGACTCGGTGGGTGGTTTCTTGACTCATTGTGGTTGGAGCTCGGTTGTGGAAGGGCTAATGTTTGGTCATCCTTTAATCATGCTTCCGTTTTTGGTGGACCAAGGGCTGAATGCTCGAGCACTGGTTGACAAAAAGGTAGGAATTGAGGTGCCAAGAAATGAGCAAGATGGGTCCTTCACCAAGAACTCGGTGGCCCACTCACTGAGTTTGGTAGTGGTTGAAGATGAAGGGAAAGTCTACAAGGAGAATGCCATGGCATTGAGCCGAATATTCGGTGACATTAACTTACAACAAAAGTATACAGATGACGTTGTTGACTATTTGGGAAAACATAGGTATTGCCCTTAAATGTCTTTTATGGTTTGTTTAAATGGTTGAATAAATGAAGTAACATGGATTTGGGTCTCTTTAAGACTTTAAGTTATTAAATAACAACCACCACGAACGATTAAAGTGTTTCATAGAAATAGTAAAATGTTTTGTTCAATGACTATATCTTTATCTATGGTACATTGTGGTTATATGGAAAACTAGGTGTGATTGGATCTTCAAACAAATCAGGATATCCCCAACAAAGATTGTTGATAACATCAAATCTATTTTCTTTACATGGATTAAACATAGAAGGGAGAACTCTAGTTTGAATGGGGTGCAATGGTGTATCAATCCCTTTTTATGTTTGTTAGTTACTTGTAATTGTAGCTATTTTTGTACTTTCCTCTTTGGCCCTTCTATCTACTTGGTAGTTGGTGGCCTTTTTAATATATTTGTCGGTTCTAATAAAAAAAAATTATATCTTTATCTTGTAAGAAAAAAAGTATTTAAGCACGTTTTTCTGAAGTGATTTATATTTATAGAGATATAATGAGAAATTCACTACACAAATTGATTAAATTGAAACTTTGGAAAGAATATTAGGAAACCAAGATATGCTTTCATGATGATCACACTAGTGAATACTGATATATTTTGCAACTTGCATATAAGGTGACTAGTGAGTAGGGGTGATATATTTAGAAGTCCATTGTACTATTTTTTTGGCATTCTACATTTGTGTAAATTTTAATAGTTTAGAAATCCATTTTTCATTTGATATTTATGTAATATAAAGTTTAAACTAGTTTGATCTTTATAACTTTATTACTAGTTAGTTTAAGAAATTCCACCATTTTCTTAGCATTTGTCCGTTGTAGGCACCACTGTACTTTCAAGAGCGTCCTTAAAATGAGGTTGTTTGCTCTCATATCTTTCAAATAGTTTATTCTTTGAATAGAAGTCCAATTGTTCGTTTTTAGACAAATTCTACTAATATTTTTATGAAGTAGAGCACAAATTTTTTTTTTTCTTTTTTAAACATGTCTAAACAATCTCTACCGACGGTAATTCTAGAAGGGATCTGAAACAAAGGTTGTGCAACCCATATTAAACGTTAAAACCTTGTTTTTTCAACATGTTGAGTGGAAGCTCATCAATGACAACCATTTAATGACAACCATTTCATATAGTGAATTTCTAACTTCTTCTTAGTCAAACTTTCGAGCAACCAATTTCCCTTCGTCTAAACCTCCAATTTGAAAGGCTAATCGTGTTTGAGTTTGAACATTCACTTTAATTTTTTCCATGTATATAAGGCATTTGCTTAAATGGTTCTATAAAGTGCTAATCCTATGAGATTTACTACCTGAAAAATACTATTTTCCACAATACTTACATGTGCTTTTCTTCTCACATGTTTCGTTGGTAAATTCTTTGAAATGGTCCCACATCAGAGATCTTTTCTTCATTTTGCATGTTCTCCTCATTAACCTCATGTGATTAAAATTGGTGGGATGACTCTACCTACCTAAAATACATTCGAATTTGATTACGACACACTAATTTGGGACTATAAAGGTGAAATAGTGAAACAACTCATGTCTATGACTATTGATGGAGCGTGTGTGGTTAACCGCCACATCAATGTGAGATCATAAATCGATTGAGGGTGTTTGAGCAAGTTTGCATTATTATTCACATCTTAATTATGATCATCGGCATCCCAGTCACAATTGGTAAGAGCATAATCGAGATTAAACATGTCATTGATAAGATTCAATGAATCTCAAAAGATCTAGGAGTTTCATGTGATTAAAATTGGTGGGGTGACTCTACCTACCTAAAATACATTCGAATTTGATTACGACATCCCTCTTCAAAGGTCGAATTGAAAATATGGATACTAGCCTTAATTTAATTATAGGTTAATAATTAAATAATAAAATCAACTAACTTGAATTCTCTATTCTCCCAATTTTAGATGTCAAATCAAGATAATAATGGTCTTCCTTATTCTTATGGAAATGGTTTTCCTCAATCTTCTGGAGATGATCTTCCACTTTCAAGTCAAGGTGAAAATGTATTCCTTTCCTTAGGAAATGGTGGAACTAGACACCGTCTCTCTTCCACTCTTCCACTTCCTCATGCGACTCTCCCAACGTAACGAGTTGAAAGATATGAAACAACTCAAGCCCTTTTCGCATGTAAACATGATGATGGAAATTCTATGTGTGCCCACGTTCCGAAAATGAAGTCGTACATTGACAAATTGGACGCGTGTCGTATTTCCAAGGGAGCAAGCCAATGATTTGGTTCTTATCTCGCTTCCTAAGTCGTATGGTCAGTTTATTGAGAACTTTCATATGAGAAATATCTATGTCAACCTAATAGATTTGGCCCAAATGTTGGTGGTTATTGAGGCAAAATGTTTAATAACACATCTAAAGCAAAGATGCTGATAGTGTCTGATTCCAATGTTTCCATAGACATTGGCAATGGTGACATTGGTGATCCAGAAAAAATTTCTCTTCCCAATGGAAAGGGGTCGTCTAAGGTCAAACTGTTTGATCGTATGTGTCACACCCCAAAACCAAGAACGGCGGAAACGTTCAGGGGTGGAGGACGTCATGTGAAGTATCATAACAGTGTAAAGTAGTCAACAAGCAACAACATCATCCATTGCATTAAAAGTAAAGTTTTAATACATGTGTGTTCTTTCATTGTAATAAGACACCAAAATATGTAATCAAAATAAAAGACGAGTCTTGTCTGTGCTCCGTCTTCTCAAAACCTGGTCATCGTACTTGTCTACTGGTGACCTGAGAATACAAGTTATTTTGAAAGAGTAGATCAACATAAAGCCGGTGAATTCATAAGTGTTTAAGTGTCATTACTTTGATTTGAAAAGCTGTTTTGAATGTCATGTAAATCTTTGAATGAAACATTTGACACAAGTGTGAAAACCCAAGAAAATCCCATATTTCCTACTAGTATAAAAGTAATCTTCTACCAAGACCTGAATGTTTTGAAAGTAGTCTTCTACCAAGAATTGGATGTTTTGCTGTAACAAAGATGGTTTTTCCCTTGTATGACTACTATCAACAACATATAGTCTACCTCATCGTTTATGTGAACGTATCACAAAATAAAAGTAATAGGGAAAACATAGCCATATAAGTATTATCCTTTTGTATTAGGATAAACCCGACATCGCGACTGCCGAATAGTATTAACCTTGAACATCCGTAGATGTTCATTATCCTCTATAACTAACAGCAGGGTGTAGGAATGGTTAGTCCCGTAAAGGTACCCTAGTATAAGTATTAACCGTAGGTATCCGTAGATGTTCATTACCTCTGTTGCTAACAGTTGGGTTTCGGAATGGTTAGTCCCGTATAATATCCTTTTGTACTAGGATAGATAGAACTAATCTACACGTATAATATGTAATAGTATCTCATCATATAGGATCTAAGTACTAGTATCCATGTAAGTGTATCCATGTAAGAGGATCCAGGTAAGTGTATCTCTTCATATAGCATTTAGTATAGACTCATGAATGAACTGACTCTGGTGTAATTCCTTGTAATAGGAATAATGTTTTGTATCCCCTAAACTATCCCTATAATAGTTTACTGGAATGTATTTGATGTCCAAGAAGGTTTATACACCCTTGCTACTCAAGAGTGTGGGAACTGAATGAAGGATGAAAGCTATCATATCAATATATATATATATATATATATATGTGAACATAAGTGTATAGATATAGTTTTGATCAAGAAGATGAAAGAGGTTTTGTAAAACATTTAAGAGTTTTGAACAATAAATAACAATGACTTGATGTCATTTTATAAAACATTTCAAAAGTAATTCATTTGATAACAAAATATTTTAAGACAGAAAACCATTTCATGTATCACATTTTGAAGTATGTGAACTCAGTGGGTTGAAAACATAGTTATAAATCACATGTGATTGATTCTATAACATACTGTTTTCTACTTGTATTCCCCCCATTAAAGCATTTAAAATCATTTAAAACATTGATTAAGGGGTATGAACTCACCTGTAGATGGTGGTTTGGATGAAATGAATGATGTAGGATTGCTAGGTGTCAAGTGAAGACTTGTACACACCCAATGATCCTAGTTAACATATAATCACACATATATGTATCCAATTAGACTTTAAACCACTAATTGACAAATTTAAGACATCATAAGACATGTAAAACACCTTATATAAGTGCTACAAGTCATAAGGACTGCATCTAAGTGCTGTAGGACCTTGCTATTGTGTTTGGGGTTCAAGGGTAAACTCCCTTGGAGTTTACAGTTTTGTGACCATAACCCTATGGGTTTACGGTCGTAAACACATGAGTTTACGGCCGTAAACTCATGTTCCTTTGACCATTTTTTGTTTTGAAGCTCTACAAGCCAATAGAAGTATCCCCTCTTCATGCTTAAGCCTATGGAAGTGTTTAGGGCACCATTTTACTCCTAAATGGAGTTAACGGTCCCTGGACCATTTCCCTTTGGGTTTACGGTCGAAAACCCCTATGGGTTTTGTCACACCCTAAAACCAAGAACGGCGGAAACGTTCTGGGGCGGAGGACGTCATGTACAGTATCACAACAATGAAAAGTAGTAAACAAGCAACAACATCATCCATTGCATTAATAATATAATTTTAATACAAGTGTTCTGACAAATTGTGATAAACACTAAAGTATAATCAAAATGAAAGATGAGTCTTGAACGAGCTCCATCTTCTCTAAACCTTGCATCGGTACCTGTCTATTGATGACCTGAGGATACAAGTATTTTGAAAGAGAGTATCAGCTTTAAAGCTGGTGAGATCATAAGTATTTTAGTGTCTTAATTTGTATGTAAGTATTTGTATGTGTACGAATTGTAAGTATTGAATATGTATATGAACTGTAAGTATAAAATGTTTTGTAATACAACTGTAAACGTTTGAAAAACCCTAGAAATCCCTATGATTCCTACTATTATATAAGGGTGTCTTCTACCAAGACCTAACTGTTCTAAATGTAGTCTTCTACCAAGACTTGACTGTTCTAAATGTAGCCTTCTACCAAGACCTAACTGCTCTGAATGTAGCCTTCTACCAAGAACCGACTGTTCTAAATGTTCGTTTCTTGTAAAAGTGTGTAATTTTCCCAAGTGTAACTATCATTCACAAAAATATAGTTTGTACATTTAATGTTTAAGTGAAAAGATCACTAAATATATGTAAAGGGCAAATTAATGTAGTACTGTAGTGTAGTGCTATAGGAACTACTGCTGTACTAACTACCTTAAACCGAATTTATATTAAGGCATTATGTGATAAATTGTACCATACTATTGACTAGGTAACAACGACAAATGTAGGTCATAAAAAGGTATGACGTTTGGCACCCGCAGACCTGCAGGTCCGGCTGTAGCTAGCAGCAAGGTGTAGGATAGTCAATCTAGTATAGATCTATACGCAAACTCACGCTCCCCCTCCAAGAGACTCTGGCTACAACTCGGGCCATGACATTTAAGGCATGATCCGATACAGTGGATCACAATTATGTCAACGTATTCATGTATATGTAATGTACTGAAATGTTGTACGCATGTTAGCTGTAATGTGTGTTCTCTCTCTATCTAGCACATATAGTAATGTATTGTAATGTTCTAGCTGCAATGTATGTTCTCTCTATCTAGCACGTATTGACTCATGAATGAACTGACTCAATGTATGATATCGTGTTCTAGTAATAGTTCTAGTATCTTCCTAAACTACCCATATGGTAGCTTACTAGTAATTTAACTGATATGTATGGACATGGATGTATACCCTTGCTACCCAAGGGAATTGGATGAACTGGAAGGACCTTTATGACTATATATGTACATATGATATATAACTAATATTTAAACAACCTTCGGACGGATACCCGATATCCCACCAGACCACATCTCAAGCGCGAAAAGGAAATAGGGTGGATAGCCTTCTTAAGTCTTTTAAACATTTCTTATATAACTATACATATAGAGGCATGCAATTTATAATATAAAAACATAAACTAAGTTTTGTAAAACCTTTGATCATAATTATTATCTAGGAAAAGATCGACTTGATGTCAATCTATAAAACGGTTTGAAAGCATGGGTTTGATAAAACAGTTTAAGTTTAAATAAACGTTTATTAGAAACACAATTGTAAATGAGTTTGAAATGGAACATACAGAGTAAAATATATAGTTTAATAAGGAGTTTTAAACATACGAAGTGTTTATAAAAATCATTTGAAGGAAACTGTTTGATAAAACGGCTAATGAGTAGCCAATCATTTGAATGCTGCTTATCAATCACATGTGATTGATATAATAACTAGCATGATTCTACTTGTATCCCCCTCCCCATAAAACATTTAAAAACGGTTAAAACATTGATTAAGGGGTATGAACTCACCTGTTGTGGGTGATACGGATGAACTGAAGAGGTAGGACTGCTAGGTGTCAAGTGAAGTCTTGAACACACTCTATGATCCTAGTTAACATATAATATCGCATATATGTAACAAATTAGTCTATAAACAACTAATAAACAAGTTAAGACACCCTAGGACATGCTAAATACCTTTATCAAGTGTTATTAGCCTCTAGGATTGTATCTAAGTGTTTGTAGGGGAAGCTATTGTGCGTAGGGCTCAAGGAAAACTCCACCATGAAGTTCACGACCCTAATGACACTACCAAATGAGTTTATGGTTGTAAACTCATGAGTTTACGGCCGCAAGCTCATACTTAGGTGACCATTTTGTGTTTGATGCTCTACAAGACCCTAAGAAGCATTTCTACTTAATGGCTTGGTCTATGGAAGAGTTTAGGGCATTATATAACTCCTTTTAGGAGTTTACGGCCCTGGGACCATATCCCATGGAGATTACGGCCGTAATCTCCCTTGGGAGGGTGTTTTTGGTGTGTTCAAGTCCCTAATTTAACTAGGAACTAAACTAGGCTATTGTACAAGGCTTTAGAAGAGTTTATAGCACCATTAGGCACTATTGTTTGGAGTTCACGGACCTGGAACTTCTTGGGCCGTGAACACCTTACTCTTGGTGTTCTAAGGGTGTTTGCTAGTCCTAAACTCATTAGGGTACATGTCTAAACTAGTCTCTTGGCTTAAGGAAGGTTTTTAGGGTGTTTTGGCACCTAAAAATGGAGTTCACGGCCCAAGAACATCCTTGGCCGTGAACTCACTTCTAGCCTTTGTTTCTTAATGATTTTGTGTTCTAAACATGTCATGGTAGCTTCTAGGTTGAGTTCCAAGGCTTGGGGGGGGGGCATTGGGCATACTTTGGCCCTTATAAAGGAGTTTACTCCCCAAGGTGTTCTTGGGCGGTAAACTCACAAATCTTAGTGTTTTCCTATGATTTCTAGTGTATTAAGCATATAAGAAGCTTTAAAACAACACTAGATAGTAGTACTCACTTTCCGGAACGAAAGTCCGAAGATCCTTGAGAGAGAATTCGGCTTTTCTCTAGTTGGAAATGTAACTAATGAATAAATATGGTTCAGAATTCTATATATAGTCCTGGGATTTTTGGCAGAAAATATTTTATTCCCGAAATGAACTCTAATATCATAGAGTTTTGGAATAACAATGTTGCACAAAACCCTAGTGCATCCACTCTCCTGATATCTCCTTAAGTGTAAATCCTGAAATACTCAACTTATACCCTAAAAGTCTAGAAATTCTATGTAACTGTTCTACTTCTATTGGCTGGATATGGTTTGTACAGAATGGAAATTTCGGGTTGTCACAGGTTTTGGTATTTTGATGTCTTCAAGTCCTATACACATTAAGGAGTGAATCTATGCAAGTTACCAAGGCTTAGTAAAGGGCTAGGGACATTTTGGCACCTAAAGAAGGGTTTACGGTTCAAGGTGTTCTTCGACCGTAAAAACCTTTGATCTTGGTGTTTCTTAGTGTTTTCTTGATGTATGGAAGTGTAACAAGCTTTACAATACACTAGGATAGGAGTACTTACTAGTTAGAAGCTTGAAAGGTACCAAAAGGCCAAGAACACTAGTGTGTGTTCTTGGTGTTCTTGGTGAAGCTTGAAGATTCAACCTTTTGGAAAGATTTCATGGATAGAAGTGTGTTAAATCACTATATTAGGTGATATACTAACTTGAAAGGGCTAGAAACACTTACTAGATTGAAGATCTTGAAGAAAACTTGGATGATACTTGAGAGAGTTTGAGATTTGGATCTTGAAAGTTGGAAAAATTATAAAAATAACTAAGTGTTACTTTTATACCACTTTCATTTAGGGTTTACGACCGTAAACTCCTTGTTTAGGCCGTAAACTCTAAACTTTTGAAGTGTCGGGACATTATTTTTGCACAATAAACCCTAGGGCATCCTCTCTCCTGATATATCCTAAAGTGTTAATCCTAAAATACTCAAACTTATTCCAAAAAGTCTAAAAATTAACAGTAACTGTTCTGACTTCTATTGACTTGACACGTTATACATAATAGAAATTTCGGGTTGTCACATCATCCCCCTGTTAGAAGGAATTTCGTCCTGAAATTAGAATTTAAGCAAATAAATAGTTACAATTAACTAAGCAAAAATATGAGGATATTTCAGTTTCATCTGATCCTCTTGATCCCAATTGAACTCCGGTCCTCGCTTGGCGTTCCAACGAACCTTCATTATCGGGATACGACTTTGCTTCGTTTGCTTGACCTCTCGGTCCATGATCTCTACTGGTTCTTCCATGAAGTTGAGGCTCTCGTTGATCTCGATCTCGTTGCGTGGAAGGTAGAATGTATGTTACTGACTTCGCGCGGTAGATTGAGTTTGTAAGCTAGGAGGCCGATTCGGGCAAGAATCTCGAAAGGCCCTATGTATCTTGGATTGAGCTTCCCACGCTTTCCGAAGCGTATCAAGCCTTTCCAGGGTGAGACCTTCAGTAGAACGCGGTCGCCCACCTGGAATTCCAATGGTTTCCTTCGCTTGTCAGCGTAGCTTTTCTGTTGGTCTCTAGAGGCTTTCAATCGTTCACGAATTTGAAAGAACTTCTCTGTCATTTCCCGAATGATCTCCGTATCCATGAGAGTGCTTTCGGGAACTTGTCCCTTAGCTAATTGGGTATCTCCCACCTCAGCCCAACACAGAGGGGATCTGCACTTTCGGCCATAGAGGGCTTTGAAAGGAGCTGCCTTTATGCTCGTGTGATAACTGTTGTTGTAGGAAAATTTGACAAGGGGTAAATGAGTATCCCAAGCTTTCCCAAAGTCAATCACACAGGCTCGCAACATATCATCTAAGGTTTGGATAGTTCTCTCACTTTGTCCGCCGGTCTGTGGATGGTAGGCTGTATTCATGTCCAGCCTAGTTCCTAGAGAACTTTGTAGCGACTGCCAGAACCTAGAAGTGAATATACTATCTCTGTCCGAGATAATGGATATGGGAACACTGTGCAGTCGTACAACTTCCCTAATGTAGATTTTCGTAAGTTTCTCCATTTTGTCGGTTTCTTTGATAGGTAGGAAGTGTGCAGACTTGGTTAATCTGTCGACGATGACCCATATGGTATCAAGTCCACCCGTTGTCTTGGGCAACTTGGTTATGAAGTCCATAGTGATCCGCTCCCACTTCCATTCTGGTATCTCCGGTTGCTGCAGAAGACCGGAGGGTTTGTGGTATTCGACCTTTACCTTCATGCAAGTAAGGCATTTACTTACGAAGGTAGCAATATCTGCTTTCATGTTAGGCCACCAGTATAACTTTTTAAGATCCAGATAGATCTTATCTGAACCTGGGTGGACGGAATAACGGGTGTTGTGTGCCTCGGTCATGACCAAGTCTCTGAAGCCACCGTGTTTCGGTGTCCAGATCCGATCCATGAGGTATAAGGATCCGCCACCCTTGACTTCTAAGTTCTTATCCATTCCTCTCAGGGATTCACCTACCACATTTTCAGGTTTCAAAGCGTCGAGCTGAGCCTCCTTAATTTGCGTGGACAAGTGTGAATGGATAGTTAGAGTCAAAGATTTGACTCTACGGCCAGAATATTCTTTCCGACTTAGGGCGTTAGCTACTATGTTGGCTTTACCCGGATGATAACGAATTTCGCATTCGTAATAACTAAGTACCTCGACCCACCGTCGTTGTCTCATGTTGAGCTCCTTCTGGTTGAAAATATGTTGTAGACTTTTGTGGTCTGTAAAGATCATGCTTTTTGTACCATACAGGTATTGTCTCCAGATTTTCAGAGCAAATACAACTGCTCCAAGTTCCAGGTCGTGGTGGTGTAGTTAACTTCATGTGTTTTCAGCTGTCTCGAGGCATAGGCGATGACTTTACCTCGTTGCATCAGAACACATCCGAGTCCTTGATTTGATGCATCGCAACAGACAACAAAGTCTTCTATCCCTTCGCGGAGGGATAGTATTGGTGCGGTGCACAAGGCTCACTTGAGCGTTTGAAACACTCTTTCCTATTTCTCTTCCTAGTCAAAGGTCACGCCCTTCTGGGTCAATGTCGTAAGTGGTTTCTCTATGCGGGAGAAGTTCTGAATGAACCTGCGATAGTAGCCAGCGAGACCTAGAAATTGACGAATTTCTGTAGGTGTCTTCGGTGCTGACCAGTTCTTAATGGCCTTGATTTTGGAAGGGTCCACGTGTATTCCCTCTTCGCTAACAACGTGGCCCAAGAATTCGAATCTTCGAATCCAAAATTCACACTTAGAGAACTTCGCATAGAGCTTCTCCGATCGTAATGTTTCTAAGACTTTGCGGAGATGTTGACTATGTTCCTCTTTACTTCGAGAGTAGATGAGTATGTCATAAATGAAGACGATGACGAACTGATCCAAGTAAGGACGACACACCCTATTCATCAGATCCCTGAATACTGCGGGCACGTTAGTTAATCCGAACGACATCTTTACGAATTCGTAGTGCCCATAACGAGTTCGGAAGATTTTCTTGGGAACATCCTCCTCTAGCACTCGTAGTTGGTGATATCCGGATCGTAGATCTATCTTCGAGAAGTAGTTGGCTCCTTGAAGTTGATCAAATAAATCGTCTATGCGAGGCAAGGGATAACGATTTTTAATGGTAAACTTGTTGAGTTCCCTGTAGTCGATGCACATACGAAACGATCCATCTTTCTTCTTGACGAACAAGACCGGTGCTCCCCATGGTGAGAAGCTTGGCCTAATGAATCCCTTCTTGAGAAGCTCGTTAAGCTAACTGGAAAGTCCCTGCATCTCTGCCGGTGCCAGATGGTAAGGAGATTTGGCTATGGGAGTAGCCCCTGGCACTAAGTCGATTTTGAACTCGACTTGGCGTTGTGGTGGTAATCCAGGAAGTTCTTCCGGAAAGATGTCGGGAAAGTTGCGTACCTCGGGGATGTTCTGAATGTCTTTTTCTTCTTGACTCATATCAATGATGTGTGCGAGGAATGCATGATTTTCCTTTCGTAAGCACTTCTGAGCTTGGATGCACGAAATGATGCGAAGGCTCGTACTAGGTTTGTCGCCATAGATAACTAAGGTTTCGTTGTTAGGAAGGTTAAGACGAACTGCTTTTTCAAAGCACATGATGTCGGCGCGAAGAAGACTCAACCAATCCATGCTGATAATAACATCGAAACATTTAATTGGGACCGGCATGAGGTCTATCTTGAAAGTATGGCCATCGAAAGTTAAAGTACAACCTATGTATATGCAATTAGTACTTTCCGTTTTCCCGTTTGCCATTTCTACCGTGAATGATTTATCTAATGCACATGGTTTTTTTTAAGTAGGTGTGCAAATTTATGACATACGAAGCTTTTCTCTGCTCCACTGTCGAAAAGTATGCAAGCATATGAGTTATCGAGGAGAAACGTACCAGTAACTATCGTAGGATCAACTACGGCTTCCTCGTGGCCTATGGCCATAACTCTTCCTACTCTGCCAGCCATCCCCGCCTTAGGGCAGTTCCTTTTGTAGTGGCCTACCTCGCCACAACCGTAGCAAGCTTGGCCCACACCGGCATTAGGAACTTGGGCGGTCGGCCCTGTTGGAATTTAGCAAAAACGAGTTGTATGCCCCTTTCTGTTGCAGTTAGAGCACTACATTTCCTTGTAAGGTCCGTGGTGATGCAAGTTGCATTTGTTGCACCTCGGAAGATTTCCAACATAAGTTTTTGCTGGTAAGGGGTTTGCAGGGACAACAGGGGTTACCGTGGCAGCATTGATTGCCACAAGTTGTTGTCTCTTTGAGGATTCTTGCGAAGCCCCGCTTTTCCTCTTGTTCCACCCCTTTTTCTTGTTGTCGTTTTTGTTTCCCTTTTGTGGCTGGGGTGTAAGGATTGTTGGGTTCTGGTGTTTCCCGTGATCTATGAGAGATTGTTCCAGCTCCTTGGCATTGTCAAAAGTAACAGGATTGGATGCTAACACACTTGACTGGATCTGGGGCGACAGTCCCCAGATTTATCTCTCTATTCTTTTGCTCTCCAGAGCAACCATGTCAGGGCATAGAATTGCCAGATCACAAAATCTATTCATATAGGTTGATATGTCGGAACCAACCATTTCTAGACCCCAGAGTTCCTGTTCGAGTTTTTGTATTTCCCCTCGGGGACAGTACTCCCTCATCAGCATGGCTTTCAAGTTTTCCCAGCTGATAGAATTTGCCACCACAATAGTCAAAGACTTAACATGGCCGTTCCACCAAGTTAACGCTCTGTCAGAAAAGGTAAAAGTAGCAAACTTGACCTTATTGCCCTCCGGGCAGGCGTAGATTTCAAAGACCGCTTCTGTCTTTTCAATCCATTGCCTTAAGACCATAGCCCCACTAGTTCCATTGAAGTTTTGGGGTTTAGCATTCGTAAAATCCTTGTAGGTGCATTCCCTGGGATGCCCATGGCTCTCTCCGTGGTTGGAAGGATATGCACCCATTCCTGATCCACTAGGGACAGGAGTATTGATGGCTGACACGGCAGCTGCTACAGCTGTTATGAAGGCTGCCTGGAACATAGTAGCATCGAAAAGAGGACATGGTTGAGGTGGTGGTATCGGCGTTTTGTTATTAGGGTTACGCCTTGGATTTCCGCGAGGCGGCATCTTTTAACTATACGTTTAAAAAGATGACAACATGGATAAGAATAAATGAATAATGAGAGTGACTCATGGACTAACTCTCCATAGTCCAACATGACAAATGAATAGCATGTTTGAATGAGGATCTAGCATTGCAAGATGAAAGCATTTGGATAATAATTTCCATATATTTAGATATCTGTAAATAATACTAGAATTATAGATGTAATAATTTTGGGAAAAGTGGCCTAGAAGTAAGCCTTACATCAACCAAGATAGGAAAATTTTGACAGAACTATGACTAGATCAAGACCTAACGGGTCTAAGATTTACAAGGATAGGAAATTAGACCAAAGTTTTTACATAAAATAGGTTATATCCAAAAGATGAGTCGATGAGATTCTATGGGCGACGAGAACTGCTAGCATGAGTTCTTGATCCCGACAGTAGGCGCTCTATGTCCCTCATGCGTCTGTCAGCTCTCACTTGCTGAGCTCAAAGTTCTCTAACTTCAGCTTGGGTTTCAGCAAGTTCTCTCTGCAGAGCTGCATTGCGGACCAGAGTCCTTTCATGAGCGGACTCTAGTTGGCGAATGTGGAGTGTGTTAACGCCAGAGTTGGCGTCAATCTCCACGACTCGATTGATAGTTGATTGACCTAGTATCGTGTTCCGAGAAATCTACGAAACATGATGGGTAGGACCCTGTCAACAGAACCTCCCTCAGTGAGGTTGTAGAAGCTTCTGTCTCCATTGTAGGGGATAGGTTGACCTTGTTCTTGACTCCACCTATTCAAGTTTGTGGCCCACAGAGGCGTGGGTCCTTGAAATGCGGGACGCAGGTTCAGGTTTGGGTTTTGAGCAGCTGGAGGTAGGTTGTTGACTTCAGGCTCCGAGTCAGAACTATTGGAAAAGCCCTCAGCATGGTGATCATAAAAAAGGATTGGGTGATCATCTTCTGGTTCTTCCTCTAGCCATCCAGCATTGCCTTGGTTTGGGAAGTACTGGTCGCCGTGAGGATAGAATCCAGCCATGATATCTACGCGAGAAAAGGGATATAAGAAATAACTAAATAGACGAACTAACTAAGATAATTATAAGATGATCTTTATCAGTTGCTTCAATACTTGTTTAGTGCATACTAGTTATATGTAGTTAGGATAGGACATGCCTTTGAATAAGTGATCCTAACCCTAAGCCCCCAAACCAACGAGGACAGGACATAAGGTAATTATTTCACAGATTCTAAGTCTATGACATCCTAGTATATATAACTTTAGTGTATCCACTAAACAACTATTGACATATTAATAAAAATCTATTTAGTTCTCAAATAAGTAATTACAGTAAGACCAAATACCCCTATGGTATTTCTTTGTGGTTGTGTTGGTAAGTTTTTAGACTTTTTGCCACATCAGAACCATTCTTGGGCATATGCTAATCAATCCTCGGACCAACATAGTTGATCAGGCTATGCCACTCCGAAGAATGACCATATATCCACAGACTCACTTGTGATATTCAACAATCGTAATAATTTTGTTCTTGTCGTTGTGACACTCATTTTAGTATGAATGCAGGCACATATACTTACTTAAATATTTTATTATTTAAAAGTATATACACTTAGTCAGAGTGTTTTAATCCCATTGTATTTATAGTTAGTATATCTTTTATGGGTTGATATACTATATTCACTATAAACAATGCTCTGATACCAATCTGTCACACCCCAAAACAAAGAACGGCGGAAACGTTCATGGGTGGAGGACGTCATGTGAAGTATCATAACAGTGTAAAGTAGTAAACAAGCAACAACATAATCCATTGCATTAAAAGTAAATTGATAATACATGTGTGTTCTTTCATTGTAATAAGACACCAAAATATGTAATCAAAATAAAAGACGAGTCTTGTCTGTGCTCCGTCTTCTAAAAACCTGGTCATCATACCTGTCTACTGGTGACCTGAGAATACAAGTTATTTTGAAAGAGTAGATCAGCATAAAGCTAGTGAATTCATAAGTATTTAAGTGTCATTACATTGATTTGAAAAGCTGTTTTGAATGTCATGTAAATCTTTGAATGAAACATTTGATACAAGTGTGAAAACCCTAGAAAATCCCATATTTCCTACTAGTATAAAAGTAATCTTCTACCAAGACCCGAATGTTTTGAAAGTAGTCTTCTACCAAGACTTGAATGTTTTGCTGTAACAAAGATGGTTTTTCCCCTGTATGACTACTATCAACAATATATAGTCTACCTCATCGTTTATGTGAACGTATCAAAAAATAAAAGTAATATGGAAAATATAGCCATATAAGTATTATCCTTTTGTATTAGGATAAACCCGACATCGCGACTGCCAAATAGTATTAACCTTGAACATCAGTAGATGTTCATTATCCTCTGTAGCTAACAGCAGGGTGTAGGAATGGTTAGTCCCGTAAAGGTACCCTAGTATAAGTATTAACCGTAGGCATCCGTAGATGTTCATTACCTCTGTTGCTAACAGTTGGGTTCCGGAATGGTTAGTCCCGTATAGTATCCTTTTGTACTAGGATAGACAGAACTAATCTACATGTATAATATGTAATATTATCTCATCATATAGTATCTAAGTACTAGTATCCATGTAAGTGTATCCATGTAAGAGGATCCAGGTAAGTGTATCTCTTCATATAGCATTTAGTATAGACTCATGAATGAACTGACTCTGGTGTAATTCCTTGTAATAGGAATAATGTTTTGTATCCCCTAAACTATCCCTATAATAGTTTACTGGAATGTATTTGATGTCCAAGAAGGTTTATACACCCTTGCTACTCAAGAGTGTGGGAAATGAATGAAGGATGAAAGCTATCATATCAATACATACATATATATATATATATATATGTATATATATATATATGAACACAAGTGTATAGATATAGTTTTGATCAAGAAGATGAAAGAGGTTTTGTAAAACATTTAAGAGTTTTGAACAATAAATAACAATGACTTGATGTCATTTTATAAAACATTTCAAAAGTAATTCATTTGATAACAAAATATTTTAAGACAGAAAACCATTTCATGTATCACATTTTGAAGTATGTGAACTCAGTGGGTTGAAAACATAGTTATAAATCACATGTGATTGATTCTATAACATACTGTTTTCTACTTGTATTCCCCCATTAAAGCATTTAAAATCATTTAAAACATTGATTAAAGGGTATGAACTCACCTGTAGATGGTGGTTTGGATGAACTGAATGATGTAGGATTGCTAGGTGTCAAGTGAAGACTTGTACACACCCAATGATCCTAGTTAACATATAATCACACATATATGTATCCAATTAGACTTTAAACCACTAATTGACAAATTTAAGACATCCTAAGACATGTAAAACACCTTATATAAGTGCTACAAGTCATAAGGACTGCATCTAAGTGCTGTAGGACCTTGCTATTGTGTTTGGGGTTCAAGGGTAAACTCCCTTGGAGTTTACGGTTTTGTGACCATAAAACCATGGGTTTACAGCCGTAAACTCATGTTACTTTGACCATTTTTTGTTTTGAAGCTCTAGAAGCCAATAGAAGTATCCCCTCTTCATGCTTAAGCCTATGGAAGTGTTTAGGGCACCAGTTCACTCCTAAATGGAGTTAACGGTCCCTGGACCATTTCCCTTTGGGTTTAAGGTCGTAAACCACTATGGGTTTTGGTATTTTGATGTTTTCAAGTCCTATACACCTTAAGGAGTGAATCTATGCAAGTTACCAAGGCTTAGTAAAGGGCTAGGGACATTTTGGCACCTAAAGAAGGGTTTACGGTTCAAGGTGTTCTTGGATCGTAAACACCTTTGATCTTGGTGTTTCTTAGTGTTTTCTTGTTGTATAGAAGTGTAACAAGCTTTACAATACACTAGGGTAGGAGTACTTACTAGTTAGAAGCTTGAAAGGTATCAAAAGGCCAAGAACACTAGTGTGTGTTCTTGGTGAAACTTGAAGATTCAACCTTTTGGAAAGATTTCATGGATAGAAGTGTGTTAAATCACTAGATTAAGTGATATACTAACTTGAAAGAGATAGAAACACTTACTAGATTGAAGATCTTGAAGAAAACTTGGATGATACTTGAGAGAGTTTGAGATTTGGATCTTGAAAGTTGGAAAAATGATAAAAATAACTAAGTGTTACTTTTATACCACTTTCCTTTATGGTTTACGGCCATAAACTCCTTGTTTAGGCCGTAAAATCTAAACTTTTGAAGTGTCGGGACTTTATTGTTGCACAATAAACCCTAGGGCATCCTCTCTCCTGATATCTCCTAAAGTGTTAATCCTAAAATACTCAAACTTATTCCAAAAATTCTGAAAATTAACAGTAACTGTTCTGACTTCTGTTGACTTGACATGTTATACATAATAGAAATTTCGGGTTGTCACATCATCCACCCGTTAGAAGGAATTTCATCTCGAAATTAGAATTTAAGCAAATAAATAGTTACAATTAACTAAGCAAAAATATGAGGATATTTCAGTTTCATCTGATCCTCTCGCTCCCAAGTGAACTCCGGTCCTCGCTTGGCGTTCCAACGAACCTTCAGTAACGGGATACGGATTTGCTTCGTTTGCTTGACCTCTCGGTCCATGATCTCTACTGGTTCTTCCACGAAGTTGAGGCTCTCGTTGATCTCGATCTCGTCAAGTGGGATAACAAGAGTCTCGTCGGACAGCCACTTTTTCAAGTTCGAGACGTGGAAGGTAGAATGTACATTACTGATTTCGCGTGGTAGATTGAGTTTGTAAGCTACGGGGCCGATTCGGGCAAGAATCTCGAAAGGCCTTATGTATCTTGGATTGAGATTCCCACGCTTTCCGAAGCGTATCAAGCCTTTCCAGGGTGAGACCTTCAGTAGAACGTGGTCGCCCACCTGGAATTCCAATGGTTTCCTTCGCTTGTCAGGGTAGCTTTTCTGTCGGTCTCTAGAGGCTTTCAATCGTTCACGAATTTGAACGAACTTCTCTGTCGTTTCCCGAATGATCTCCGTACCCATGAGAGTGCTTTCGAGAACTTGTCCCTTAGCTAATTAGGTATCTCCCACCTCATCCCAACACAGAGGGGATCTGCACTTTCGGCCATAGAGGGCTTTGAAAGGAGCTGCCTTTATGCTCGTGTGATAACTGTTGTTGTAGGAAAATTTGACAAGGGGTAAATGAGTATCCCAAGCTTTCCCAAAGTCAATCACACAGGCTCGCAACATATCGTCTAAGGTTTGGATAGTTCTCTCACTTTGTCCGCCGGTCTGTGGATGGTAGGCTGTACTCATGTCCAGCCTAGTTCCTAGAGAACTTTGTAGCGACTGCCAGAACCTAGAAGTGAATCTACTATCTCTGTCCGAGATAATGGATATGGGAACACCATGCAGTCGTACAACTTCCCTAATGTAGATTCTCGTAAGTTTCTCCATTTTGTCGGTTTCTTTGATAGGTAGGAAGTGTGCAGACTTGGTCAATCTGTCGACGATGACCGATATGGTATCAAGTCCACCCGTTGTCTTGGGCAACTTGGTTATGAAGTCTATAGTGATCCGCTCCCACTTCTATTCTGGTATCTCCGGTTACTGCAGAAGACCGGAGAGTTTTTGGTATTCAACCTTTACCTTCGCGCAAGTAAGGCATTTACTTACGAAGGTAGCAATATCTGCTTTCATGTTAGGCCACCAGTATAACTTTTTAAGATCCAGATACATTTTATCTAAACCTGGGTGGACGGAATAACGGGTGTTGCGTGCCTCGGTCATGACCTAGTCTCTGAAGCTGGGTGCCTCGGAATAACGGGTGCTACTGTGGACATAAGGGAGATGACACTCATACTTCATTACGTATCTAAAGGTTTAGATTGTGTAGTTTAATAGAACTTAGTCAAAGGCACATATGAATAGCATGTTGAAATGCTTCAACCTTGTAGATTCTATATATGGGAATATTATAGCAATAAATTGAACAAATATTGGACCCTTCTAATATTGAATCGAGTCCTATATGCTTTGGATATAGGATCGATTACATGTTCTATAATACTTGTTTATTCTAATTTTTCAAATTCTCTTAGAATTTTGAGAAAAAAGACTAGAATTTTAAGTGACGAGACTTATTAAGCAAATTTTCAAGAACATTATAAGGTTTACTGAAGATTGGTTGCTTGTGGACAGTTGAAAGTATGATATTGTTTTGGAAGAACCATAGTGACACGTTTTGGATCGAGATGATTCTCGGTCAGAATTGATGGTCATATAGGAATATGGCAATGATTCCATAATGGGAGATGGGTATATGGAAATGTCTCCATAATAAGAGTTGGCTATAAAATCTACACGTGAGTTGGAAACTTTAATGTAAGAAAAGTATTCAAGGAGTGTACCTTGAATTTGAGACCTAATTACCATGGAATTGTTTCTAGTAACAAAGTTTTAGTGGAATATTTTGTAATATCGGAGACTTAGTATTTGAGACTTTAGAATCTCGATATCACAAGAAATCAATGCATGTAAAGTTGAAATTCGACCACATCTTGGATAGCGATAAGAATTTAGTATCGTAAATTTAGCATCATTGGATTAATGTCTAATCGATATATTAATAAAGGAAGGACCATCGAGAAACATAGTATGCATGTTCATGACATGGCATGAATGAAGTTATCAAGTTCAAGTGGTTTGTAGATTACTTGAAATATTATACAATGAATAAATTCATAATTGATATGGTAATTAAATAAGAGATTTATTTATGATCAATGGGTATGATGCCATAATTAATTAATTTATTATTATGTTTCACTTTGCAGGTTTTACTTCCCTGAGTAATTTAAATATTATTCAAAATTCAACAGTCGTTTATAATTTTGGAAGTAAGTAGTGAATTAAGGTTGTGATGAATTAGTTGTAGATTGTCTATTGAGGTTAATACATTGCAATTCGAGTTGCTACAATATTCTTGAGTACTTTCAAAATATAGATTTTAAGTATTGGATAAACCCACACTTAGAGATTACTTCATGGATCTTGTCACGAGTAATTCGAAGATGATAATATCTTCTATTCTTAAAGCAGAGATATATAGTTCATTGTTTACAAATTAGTTATGCATTGGTTTACTCAAATGCATCTCATAACTGGATGTTATAAAGGGTAATTCCATGTGTGATTTAATGTGTGAGTAGTATGACTATGTAGTCAATGTAATTCGTTCCTTTTTCCCTAACAGGAAAATTGATATTGTTAGGCCCCTCGATGATTTGATGTTGACTATATAGTGTTGGGGCCAGCCGGGACTTATTGATGTGTTCAATTTGAAGTCTAATCAAGTCTTTATAAATCGGGAAACATAATATTAGACAATGAGATTGATTCTGATCCATGTCTCGTGTCCATACGATATCTTGAAGAGCGAAGGAATAGTTGATCACTTATCTTAGGGCCAAAAGCTGATCTGAATCAGAGTTCGACAGTGGCTTTGGAAAGCACTATTTGTTGTTTATTTCAAGGTCTATACTTGCAATTGTAGATACAGACTTATCCAAATGTGAGACTGTTGGATTAAGGTGTCTAAGCCAATAACTAAATTGGTATATTCTTGAATTAGAAGCAAAGTCCTTTTTGGGTTTCCCTTAAAACTAGTATCTAATTAGAATGACAGTTGGAGACAGAGGATAATTTGTTAGTCTATTATATGAATAATAAACTAACTGGAAATTGAAATATATGATTTATTAATATATTATATGATTAATATATTAAATGTAAATAGTTGTTATTAATTGATTAATTAGAATTGATTTTCATTTAATTCTAAGATTAATTAGAATGAATTATTCAAATGACTCTTTGGTTTCCATAGGAGTTTCGTTAAGCAAGTATAAATAGGACACCATGGATGTCATATGTTCCACACACCTTTACTTGCTTTCATAGAGATAAGTTTATGCTATAGTCTCCTCTCTACTCAAGTCTTCTTGCTACTAGAGTTTTAGGTACAAGCCATTAAAGGCATCCATTCTTTTGGTGCTGCCTTTCCAAGATCTAGAAGAAGGATTATACTTTGATTATTTACAATAATAATCAAAAGGTATGTAACCCTAAATTTTTATGAATTTCGATTTCATAGCGTCTCTCTTAGGGTTTTCTTGATATTCATCGTTAGTTGTTATCAATAGAGAAAACATAGATCCTTTCTAGGTAGCATGTGAACTTAAGGGTTTAAGTGTGTTTCCGCCACATGTAATTTTTTGATTATAACCTCGAAATCCCATCAGAAGCATTATGCGGAATTATTTCCAGCATCGGACTTTGAGGATGAAGTCTAATTCAAGTGGGGGAGAATCATGATGACCGAGTTTCAGGTACTCTTCAATATTGGATTTGGTCATAGAAAAAAATACATTTTTGGTCCATGCATACGTTGGTCGTAACATGGAGTATGCTGGGCGTACTACCTTTAAGTGGGTCGCTGGTGTTGATGGCGTACGTTGGCCGTACCCATATGTACGCTAGGCGTATGTAAGATGACCATAAACCTTAATTTTTAGGATTTGGCCCTATTTAAATGCCCTTATGGACCTTATGGCTATCCCCTCATTAGCCAACTTCCCTCTAATGACACCCCACAAAACCCTAGCCTTTCCTTGTGTGTTCTTGAGCCTTACTAGTAAACTTTTGGTGTTTTTGGTGCATTGTGAAGAAGTAGGAGCTTGGTGATCAACCATTGGTTGGAGTTGAGCTTGGAGATCCAAAATCTTCATCATCATGGCAAGTATCGGAAGGTATAAAGTTGCAACCTTGTTGATTGATCTTTTATATCTTGTGATGGGTTTTAGAGATAAAAAAATTATATTTTTGGCGGAAAATATAAAACCCTAAGTTTTTTTACACCCTAAGAATCTAAGTTTTTACTATTGAATGCAATAATAAATTTGAATATCAAGAACCCTATTGTAACCCTAGTATTTTCGAAAATAATAAAAGGATATAGAAAGCATACCTTTTGATTATGCTAGTATATAATCAAAACAAAGTCCTTCTTGGGATTGCTTGGAAGCTAGCACAAGAAATATTGTGCCTCTGATGGTTCACACCCAGCGCTAGTAATAAGGAGTCTTAAAGAGAGAAGAGATGAGAGCTCAAAATTTTGGCCTTAGCTTCTTGGAAAGGAGTGGACAAAATATGAAGCCATGGAGGTGTTTATATAGCTGAACGAAATTTGGGGCCAAAGTTAGGGTTTTTTGGATAAGGCATAAATTAATTAATATAATAATCAAGATGCCTTATCTTCTTATCCTTACCCAATGGATGAAAATTCTAGGCTATTCTTAGCCAATTTTCAACTTTCAATAAATAACCAAACAGCCCTTGCACTTTTAATTAATCTTAATCCCAAAATTAATTCTAATTAATTTTTGATTAATTATTAATTAAATAATACAATTTCTAATTAATATATTATTTTCATAACATATTAACAAATTCATTTTGATTTCTAATTAATTTATTAATAAATTAATAAATCAGTCTCTTTCTCTCTCTCTCTCTCTCTCTAAAAGTCATCCTTTTTAATTACTAGGTATGAGGGCAACCCAAACAGACTTTGCTAATAATTCAAGTTTATACTAATTTACTTATTGGCTTAGACACCTAATCCAACATCTAGATAGTTGGAGATTTTTGGCATATTTTGGCCCCTTGAGTTGTTCTTGCGACTATAAGCTACTCCAGAAGCTTAGGATGCTAGATCTTAGTGTGTCTGAGGTGCCATGTGCATAAAAATGGTAGCTTTATGGGTTTAACTCAACCATTCAAGAGTTAATGTTCATTTTATGAGGTTAAAGTGTTAAAGTTGGGTTTGGGGCTTTTTAATCCATGCATAAGCTTAAAGCTTCCAACTTTATGGATTAAGACCTTGTTTTAGAGTAGATCTGAAGTGTAGACGAAAAGTTCTTACGTGATTAAGCCATCCAAAGAAGGATTGGCTCATAGACCAGTACGTCGGGGGTACTTCCATGTACGTTGCGTGTACTTGGTTTGAACCCTGTAACTTGGTCAAGGGGACGTACGAGCTAGGTGAACTTAGTGTTCTCCCAACTGTGGACTTAGAAGGTTTTGGGTAATTTTGGGCTTCCGTTTTTTTTTTGGTTTTGGGCCACGGTTTTTGAGTCGATTAAGGGAATGGGTAAACGGCCTTTTACTCTAAAGAATCAAGTTTAATGAATTAGGTTCCCGGTTATTGTTTATGACCTAATTATTAATTAGGGTATTATTTAATTTATTAGTGTGAGAATTCTCTGAATCAGCAGCCAGAACATCTATTTGTTTATCAGCGGACCGAGGTGAGTTTGCTCAGTATGCTATAGGATACTAGGATTGTATGTGCTTCTTGTCTTTGTGACTCTTGCTGTATGCATGTATTCTTGGTTGCTATATGTATGTGGGGTGAAATAGACCCGGTACAGCCTTGAGCTGTCATTTGAGTTGAAATAGACACGGGAGTGAAATAGACATGGTACACCTTTGAGTTGTCATTTGAGTTGAAATAGACTCAGGGGTGAAATATACTTGGAGGTTAAACTGACCCGGTTCAGCCTTGAGTTGACATTTATGTATGGTGTGTGGTATTTTGGGGAACTTACTAAGCTTTGTGCTTACGGTTTTCTGTTTATGTTTCAGATACTTTCGGTTCGAAGGGGAAGAGCTCGGGATGATAACATTATACACAACATGATTTTCCGCTTTATATGATTTTGATGTACTTTTGAGTGATTATTGACATACTTAGATTTCCCTTATGATTTTATAAACATGTTTGGTTAATGGTGTTAATAAAACAAAAACGAAATTTTTGTTCATAATTTTTGGGACGTAACACCATGGAACTCTTTTGTGATAATGAATGTGCGGTTGCTTTGACAAAAGAACCAAAGGATCATGGTAGATCCAAGCAGATTGACAGAAAGTACCATTATATTCGACATCGGGTAGAAGAATGACACATTCTGACGAAAAGAGTATCATCAGAAGATAAATATTGTAGATCCTTTTACAAAGGCTCTGAGCAAACTAAAACACTATCAGCATGCTATGAGCATAGGCTTAAGAGACAATATTAGTTTTCATAGGTCTGTGATATTTTTGAAACTTTTAATCAAATAGGTGTAACTATTTTGGTGAATGAATAATAGAGAATTGTTTATGAGTATTGTACTGCCTTATTCAATTACTTATTTTTGTGTTTCGTTTTGCACGTTTTACTTCCTGCGTAATTTGAATTATTCAAACTTCCAAAGTCGTTCATACTTTTGGAAGTAAGTAGTGAATACAAATTGTCATAAATTGATTGTAGATTGTCGATTGAGGTTAAGACATTAATATTGGAATTGCTACGACATTCATGAGTACTTTGAAAATAGGGATATTAAGTATTGGATAAACCCACACTTAGAGATTACTTCATGGATCTAATCACAAGTAATAATAAGAAAATAATATCTACTATTTTTCAAACGGTGATATAAATGTTGTAATTTACAAATCGGTTGTGTATTGGTGCTACATAAACGCATCAGTAACTTTATGTTATAAAATATAGTATCATATATGATTTGGTGAGTAAAGGTTACTGATATGTAGTCAAAGTTTATTCGTTTATTTTTCCCTAACATGAAAAGTGATATGATACCATTCGTCCCCTCATGATTTGATGTTGCCATTATAAGTACAAGGGTCCATCCAGGACTAATTGATGTGTTTAGTTAAAGTCCAATATAGTCTTTACAAATCGGGAAATCGAGAAACAAAATCTTGGGCAATGAGATTGATTCTGATCCATGTATCG
Source organism: Lactuca serriola (assembly GCF_051521515.1). Classification (NCBI taxonomy): domain Eukaryota; kingdom Viridiplantae; phylum Streptophyta; class Magnoliopsida; order Asterales; family Asteraceae; genus Lactuca; species Lactuca serriola. The sequence continues at coordinate 157,522,492 of NC_136409.1, forward strand.
TGTCCATATGATATCATGATGAAGGAAGGAATAGCTGATCACTTATCTTAGTGTTGACGGCTGATTTGAGTCGGAGTTTGGCAATGGCTTTGGAAAGCAATCTTTGCTGTTTACTTGAAGGTCTATATTTGCAATTGTAGTTACAGACTTATCCAAGTGGGAGACTGTTGGATTAAAGTGTTTAAGCCAATAACTAAATAAAATGACTTTTGGAGAGAGTGACTGATCATTTAATTTATTATATAATTAATAAATTGGAACAAATGATTTATTAACATATGATATGATTAATATATTAATTAGAAATAGTACTTATTATTTAAGAATTAATCAGAAATTAATTGGTATTAATTTTGGGTTAATTAGAATTAAATGGAAGTGCAGGTACTGAGCTGTAATTCTTTAATAGTTTAGCAAAATAAGGTTTCTAAAACTTCTAAGCATGGCCGGTTTTGGCTAGGTCTTTTAGGGTTTCTAGATTTTGGGGGTGCAAAGCTCTCCATTTGGAGATGACTTGAAGGTTTTACCCCTTTTATTGTTGGATAAAGTGTCTAAGTCCGTAACTATATTTAGTATCAACTTGACCCGACCCGACATGGTCCATTTGGGTTGCACTTCACCTAACAACTTGTATGGGTATACTTTTGAGAATAAGATGTTTATGATATATTAATATATTATTACTTATAATATATTAATATGATATCATAATTATTTAATTAGTATTAATCAAGAATTAATTTAGAATTAATTTAGTGATCAAAATGGAGCTAATTAAATATAGACTCTTGTTTATATATATATATCGATTGGGATAAGATTTATTTAGGATGGGCTAAGAGTATATGAAGTCCATGGATAGTCCATTGAGATTTTAACCCATGGATCCTAGGTAAATGAAGAGTCATGGGTATTAGGGTTCAACCCTAATCCTCCATACTATATAAAGGAGTCCTTGGTTCTAGAATTGGCACTAGTATGTGTGAGCATAAGGGTGAGCCGATTTCTATAGTGTTCTTATTCTCTCAAGAGCTTCCAACTTGTGTTGGTGATTTGTGACACCACTTGAGGCATCCACACTATTGGTTCTAGACTCATAAACTCTAAGAAATCAACCACAAAAGAAAGGTATGTTATTCCACTTGATGTTTTATATTACAAGTACCCCATAACATGCTAGTTAGGTTGTAAACCTTGGAAATCAAATTTGCATGTATTTTAGAGAAAACATAAATCCAAGGTTTCTAGGGTTGCATGTACACCATAGGAGTTTTAGTTTGCTTAAAATCCAACAGTGGTATCAAAGCCTAGGCTTGTTTTCTTGATACTTGATGCAAACATGTTTAAAAATCTCAAAAATCTGCTATCTGCTGCATGAATTCGCCGAGTCCATGGGGGAATTCGACAAGTCCATGTGATATTTCATCATACTTATCGAGTAGGTTCTTACACTCGACGAGTAGGAGCCCCTGAATGCAAATTTTCGAGTTTTGCTACTGGAAATGGACTAGAAACATTACCCTAAACTGTTTTGGTGATTTAAAACTTGTTTTAGATGGTGTAATGGTTGTGTTATTCCATTTACAATGGCTAATATCAAAATTCCATGTTTTATATGTGTAAATATGATTCTTGAAATTTTGATATGAATGGTTATGTTCTTATGAGTTTTTAGAAGATCATAGGTATTAAATGTAATTTGCTTGTGGTATAATTCTTGATCTTAATGACTAATGATAAATCCATAACTTGTCCTCAAGTTATGGATAACCAAAAGTCACTTCTTTAAAAGTGTTATTAAAGAATAAGAGGTTACATAAAATGAAGAGTCTTCATTTTAATGGACCGTTAAAACTCATAAGTTATGAATTGAAGAGTCTTGAATAGTTTCAAAACTTGCCCTCAAGTCTTGTAATTTGTAAAGTCTCACACATTAATACTTTAAATTCCAAATAGATCCTTGCAATTTTAAAAGTTTAAAACTCAACCTTTATACTTCTATAATATTAAAAGTTTAATTATATATATATATATATATATATATATATATATATATATATATATATATATAAGAATAAGTCAGTCTTACCGTTAGTAGGCCTCATTCACGAAGCCGGTCTATAAGGGAGGTATAAGGTTACTGCCTATAAAATGACGGTTTAATGGGTGTCCACTCTCACCCACCGCTTCCTTGACTGGTGGAGGGTCGTTAGCCGAACGAGTAGGATAGGACCTAAATCCTCATTAAAAGTATAATGAAATTATAAAGTAACTAAACCTTTATTAATTCCCAATCTTAGTTACTTTAGGAAAATGTGAAATATGTGTTAACCCATTAAATTACACTTTGTACCTTACCAAGTCGTTAGTGGAGCGGGTGTGGTTAACCGACACACTAACAAGGACTAGTAAGAGTGAAAAGGGTGACTTAAGTTTTATCATAGATCGGTGGAGCGAGTGTGGTTAACCGGCACATCGATTAGGTGATAAAATTAAGGGTACCAAGTTAATTTGCATGGTTATTCACACCTTGTTTGTGATCCTCGGCATCCCAATCACAAACTTGAGAGGGCACAATAGAGATTCAAACATGCCATTGAAAGTTCAATGTATCTCCAAGATCTAGGAGTTTCAAATCTAATTAAAACTTAATAAGTCATTTTGTTTTTCATGGTGGAAATCGGTAAATCGTCATTTACCTACCTTCAAATATTTTATAGCAAGATTACGACATCCCTCTTCCAAGTTATGGAATAGTTTGTGGGATCCTAGCCTTAATATTTCATTTGGGAGACTTATTAAGGATTCTCCATCTAATTAAACTTGTCCTTCTTTCTTTTCAGATGTCAAACAACACTGCTGCTGGCTCAAACCCTACAGGCTCCTTTTCCCTCATGAACTTGTGTTGGAATGTCACTTTTGATGGGTCTATCTTCAATGAATGGATTAGAAACATCAGGATGATTACCCGCTATGAGGACAAGGAATATGTCCTTGATAAGGAGCTTAAGGTCATCAATGAGTCCACTGCTACTCCTGAGGAGGTTGCAAAGTACACTACACATAAGAGGGATGCTACCAAAGTGTCTTGCATGATGTTGGTTACCATGACTCCCGAACTCCAGGAATCCTATGAAGATTTCTACCCCTATGAGATGCATTTGGATATGACGGATAGGTACCATCAGAGCGCACGCAAGGAGAGGTATGAAATCATCTCCTTTATGATAACAACCAGGATGAAGGATGGTGAACCCATCACTGGTCACTTGCAAAAGATGCAAAGGTTCATGGACCGGTTGCTGAAGCTTAATGTGGACTTCCTTAAGGACATGTCAATTGATATTATTCTTCATTCCCTACCTCCAAGTTATGATTAGTTTCGTATGACTTATCATATGAACAAGGAGGAAGTTACACTTAGCAAGCTTCAAGGACTTTTAAGGACCGCTGAAAGTGGCCTTAAAGGTAAGTCGGCTATTACCTCTACTCCTACTCCTACATCAACCCCTGTTCTGGCAATTGATGGGTTTAAGCCATAAGAACATCCTATGTGCTCATGCAAACTGCTTGGATCTAGGTTTCTCTATTGTACATGCAATTCATCCAAGACTTTGAACCCTAGTTCTAGCATACAATTAATCATATTAACATAAGAATGGGGTTTAGATCTTACCTTGATTGTTATGTAGCAATAACAATCTCAAATCCTCCTTGTAATGGCTTTAGAAAGCTTAGAGTCATAAGTGTCACTCCTCTAATGGCTCACAAACACCAAGAGCAAGAGGATGAAGAATAAGGAGAGAGGAGGCTGCCCAAAACGTCCAGAAACCCTAGTGGAACTCTTAGCCTCGTTTTTGGGGCTTAAGGGTGCTATATATACATGTAGGCTATTAGGGTTTTCAACTAGGAAACCCTAATCTGACTGCTTAAGCCCTAAGCAGCCCATGGACCCTTTTAGAATATCCCTTGGACGATTTCTAATGGGTTTCCCCATATAATTCGTCCAACCTATTATTCCAAGGTGACCCATAGCCCAAATGTAAATATCTTATAATTACAGTTCCAGTCCCTTAAGTTTAATTAATCTCTTTTAGCCACAAAATTAATTATCAATTAATTCTTGACTAATATTAATTAAACAATATGATTTCTCCTTTAATATATTATTCTCATAATATATTAATAAATCATAATTGATCCTTTCTCTCCATAATTCATCCTATCAAGTTGCTTTGGTGAAGGCAACCCAAAAGGACCATGCACCATCGGGTCAAGTACATACCAAAATAGTTATGGACTTAGACACTAATCCAACAGTCTCCCACTTGGATAAGTCTAATAACTATTCTGCGTATGACTTCAGATCCTGATCTGCAATCGTAGCTTTCAAAAGCCGCTGTCAACTCTGATCTTATCAGATACGCGTGTCCTTTAGATAAGGGATCATATATTCCTCCATTCTAGATATCGTATAGACATGAGACATGGATTTCAATCATTCTCTCTATACTGTTTCCCGATTTCCGATTTGTGACAACTGACAACAGACTACATTTGAACACATCAAATTAGTCTCGGCTTGGCCAAGCGCTTAGTACCATCACTAAATCATTGAGGGGCCCAAAGATATCGCTTTCATCCTACTTTGGATAAAAGGAACGTATAAACTTTGATTCAATGCTTGCTTGTACTCACTCACCGAATCACAGACAACAATATGTTTTATAACACCAAGTTACTGGTGCGTTTACATATTATCAATGTGTAACCGACTCGCAAGATACAACTCACACATCTCGGTTTCAAGAATATAAGATGTTATCGTCTCACCAATCACTCGTGATAAAATCCATGAAGTGATCAAAGTGAGCGTGAGTTTAATCCAATGCTCAAACTCATATTCATAAGCACTCACGAACGTTGTAACAAACATTTGCTTATGTCTAATACACTTTAGACAATCCACACACCAATTCACGACAGTCTTCATTCATATCTACTTCCAACATATGAACGAATGTGGTCCGTTTGAATAATTCGATTGTTCTGAACCAATTTAATTATTTAGGAAGTCAAAACATGCAAAGTGAAACACAAGAATAATACTAATCCCATATGGCCCCAAACTCTGGGTATAAATAAAACATTTTATCTAATCACATTATTGATTACTCATTATTTGTTGTTTCGGGTAATCAACTTCTTACTTGATTTATAACTACACTTGTCCCATGGTCTCAACATGTACACTTCGTTTATCTACGGTCCTTATTTTGTGAAATAGATCAAATGAACACATTTCCAATCATACTCATTTTACAACTCCCAATCCTTATCATAAGTATAAGAATATCAAATTTTTGTTACTTATGCTAGATTCTAACACTTTATGCAATGATTCTTTCGTAAAGTCATAGCTCAAAATCATCATGACTTGGCCAATCTCTATCAGAAACAATTCTATAGATATGATCTCTCTTACTCAAAGTACATTCCTTTGAACATCCTTCATGCATAAAAGTTTCTAATCTAGACATAGATTCTCAATATCCAACTCCCAATATGGAAACATTTCCATATTTGCCATATGACAACTCATTCTTAATAGAATCTTATCTATTCATAATAATGTCGATATGATCCATCCAACATCATACTTCCAACTACTCACAAGCGACCAATCCTCAGCGAGCTTTGGATCGTCCTTTGATAGTTGTTTAATTATTTTAGTCAAAACCAATTCTTGTCCTTTTTCCCTCAAAATGCGCTAGACATTTGAAAAATTTTAGAATGGACAAATATTATAGCATTTTCAATCGATCCTATACCCGAAGTGTATGGAACTCAATGCATAATGTCTTACATAAAGATCTGATACTTTATCAATCTTCTGCCATAATATTTTATGTGCCACGTTCTCACAATTCGAACTATGAAGAGGGATGCCATAATCATAATCAAAATTTGAGAACACACTATGTATTTATTAACATTCCACAACCTAAGCCTTTGGATTTGAAATGAAGCATAATATTCTCTCCCTTAATTATAGCAAAACAACTATTCAACCCTTACGACTTTACAAAGTATAACTCTTGTTTTCTATAATTAATATTGATAACTTGCAATACTTGTCTTAATAATCATACAAGCACAACTTTTATGCTCCCACTATCATGATGATTATTATCATATAAGCATAACACTTACGCTCCCACTAGTTTTGATATGTATTCAGAAAACAGCTAAACTTCCAGAAAACAATACCTATTGAATTTCTTAAGTTCATATTTCTAATACCTAATTCTTTGATAATCTTTTATCTAAGCTTCTTAATCTTATACACCTTTGCCTTAGATAGCTCATATGGTGTCTAAACAATTCAGACTAATTGCCAAATCTCACAATTCAGATTATGGAAAGGGATACCATAACCATAATCGAATTTGAGAATATAATTTCACAATCACTATGTTCTTAAAATCTCTCTTAGTGAAAGCATTTCCTCACAGTCATTTCCATGAAGGAGGGAATCTTATGACACTTAGATTTTAATGGTGTATGTGTTCCTATCCATGTAAATTTGTTAAAACCAAAGTTTATGACAAATTCAAACTCATATGGACTGAAATCTTAATCTCAATTTCTTGCCTTGTGGTAACACAGCTGCCCACCATGTCTTCCAAGTAGTGTCAACACGATAGGTTGTAAACCTCAAGTTGTGTGCTAGTGATGATCGATAAGGTTTATTCTTGATTAGTTCTTGAAACTTTTCAAGACCATTAAGACTCCCACTGACTCCTTGACATATAAGATTCTCTTGTCAATAAACATTTCTTGACAAACAAATATTCAAGAGTTAGTGTAGCTTTTATCAAGACAAAACACTTCACAAAATTGGTTCTAGTTGGTCTTTGTCTTATCCAAGACATCACAACTTTCCAATTTCAAATGTACAAGAATAAGAAAACCTTTTCAAATTCCACATTTGATGAATGTTATAAACCTTCTTAAGACTTGTCACTCAATTCACAATGTTAGCTCCAAAACTTGTTTTTGGAACGAAGTATGATTGACTTCTTGATTTAACCATTTCTTCAATTCTTGATTCCTCTTCTCAGACATACAATTGCACTAAGACTCACTTAGAGGATCAATTGAGATATGGTTCTTAATCATTAAGACCTATCATAAAACATAATAAAAGGTACTCTCCCTTCTTCTTAGAATAGAGAAACTTTTATCTTTCTGCCTACTTGATTCTTCTTATTCGTTCTGCTATTGATTGAAACTCTCTCAATCAACTCAGAATTACACTTAATCTTATAAGTATAATCATATTTACTTAACCTTGGTAAATCATGACGAATATCTTTGTTACTCTTGTGGTGGACTTGATCAACACACAACTTTGTGTACTCGATCTCCTAGTCCTTCACTTGACATTTTGTCAAAGAATTTGTCTAAGTTTCCCAAATGTGAAAGTTTTCATTCATCATACAATCCTCGTTGCATGATTCCAAGTTTCTATCCACTTGAAACTTGGGCGATGAGAAACTCCCCCTATTTGGTAAATTCTTAACATTTCCACAAATAACATAATTAAGAATCAAATCCATTATTGCTAATAATAGAAACTTTCAAACATCAATTTTTCATACACGCCATTGCAAGGATAAATAAATAATATAAAATCAAATTTTATTTTATTGCGGAAAAATTTGTCCTTATAATGCAATTCAATCGAAAAACTATGTTAATACATATTTCTTAGAAATCTAATCTAACTCCAAGTAGTGGCTCAAAATCTAATCTTCAAACGATGCGATCGAAAAGTATTTCTTCACGATTAGATTCCGCTCACTTCTTCCCTTAAGCTTCCTCTCTTTTCTATGATCCTACAAAACACCAAATGTAATCTTATCACATCATGTATTAAGAATCTAGAATAGGAACTTAAAAGAGTTAGTTAATGGATTTTACCTAAAGTAGAGCCATACGTTTTGACTCTCCCATCTCTTAGATCTCTTAGGTAAATAGGTCAGCTTCGTCTCCAATGCCCCTTCTCTTGGCAATAGAAGCAAATGGACTCTTTGGGAATGGCACAAGGAACTATCTCAGAATCTACCTTTTCTGGATCTCCAATGTCACCATTTTCAATATCCATTGAAGTTTGGGAGTTTGATTCACCAAACAAATTTGCTCGACCAGCTTGCCAAATCATTGCTGATTCAGCAGCTATAAGCAAATAGGTCAAATCAATGAGGGTCACATCATGATTCATCATATAGTACTCTCTAACGAACTCACTATATGACTCAGGAAGTGATTGAAGAACCCAGTCAACAACCAGCTCCTCACAGACAACGGATCCCAACATTCTTAACCTATCAATGTGTTACTTCATCTCTAGGACATGTGCACACACTGAATTTCCTTCTTCATGTCTACTTGCCAAAAGGGATTGAGTGAGCTTGAACTTTTCAAGCCTTCGAACTTGTGGGTTAGGGAGAATAATTGGAGGAGGTGGAGGAAGTGAAGCATGATCTCTTGTTCCTTGATCGAATCGTGGAATATCATCTTCATGTGGAAAGCTTGTTCCACAGGATTTGGGAAGACCATAATTGTCGTACTTTGACATCTACAAAACGGGAGAAAAAATTCAAGTTAAGTTGATTAGGATCCTCGATGTGACACCCAAATGAAACATCGAGGCTAGGATCCAACACAATACTCTACAACCTAGAAGAGGGATGCCGTAATCTAGTTGCAGAATATTTGAAGGTAGGTAAATGATGATTTACCAATTTCCACCATGAAAAACGAAAAATTAATTTAAGTTTTAAATATATTGAAAATTCCTAGATCTTTTGAGATTCATTGAACTTTTCAATGGCATGTTTAAATCTCGATATGCCCCTCGATTTGTGACTGGGAGGTCGAGGATCACAAAACAGGGTATGAATAACCATCAAACATACTTGGTGCCCTCAATGTTACAATCACTTATTCGATGTGCCGGTTAACCACACACGCTCCACCGAACTATGATAAATATTGAATCACCCTATGCTACCTTTGCTTAGAACCATTTAGTGTGCCGGTTAACCACACACGCTCCACTAACGTCTTCGCAAGGGCACAAAGTGTAATTTCATGGAATTGCATCAATTCACTTTTGCCTAAAGTAACTAAGATTGGGAATTTTGTAAAAGCATTTAGTTACTTTTGTACTTCATTATACTTATAATGGAAGGTTTCTGTCCTATCCTACCCATTCGGCTAACGACCCTCCACTAGTCAAGAGTGCGGTGGGTAAGAGTGGATACCCATTCAATCGCCATTTTATAGGCAATTTCCTTAAACACCCCTTATAGACCAGCTTCGTGAATGAGGCCTACTAACGGTAAGACTGACTTTTACTCATATATATATATATATATATATATATATATATATATATATATATATATAATATTAGACTTTTAATGTTATATATAGTATAGGGTGTATTTTACACTTTTAAAATACTAGGTGGTCAAATTTAATAATTATACTTTTAATTTAATTAAATTGTAAACCAGAACTTTATGGATTTATTAAATCTATTTTAATTATACACTTTAATTAATTAATAAAACCATAAGCGTGTGATTTGAACTTTTCAAAACAATACTAGGGTTTTAGAATTTAACATTTCTAAATTAAACTTTTAATCAACTTTTAAATTCCAAAACTTGAGAGCAAGTTTTGAAACATTCTAAAACATTAGGGTTTAACTTATTTAAATTTCAAAAACAAAACTTTTAAGTTCAAATTTAAACTATAAAAATTAAAGGGATTAATTTGAAACTTTTCCAAACTTTATCAAGAATATTCTAGATCACATAATTCAGATAAGGCAATTAACAATTAATTGGTGGTTATCTAATTAGATCTAGTTCAAATTCTTGGAAGATAATGATCAAATAATTCAAATAATTTAACATTTATCAAATAAGATAACAATTATCTAATTAGATGACCAAAATCTTTTATTTTGACAAAGATAATCATAAGGAATCAATAAAATTCGTATTTTATTAATTTTAAACAATTATGGCAATTATCCTAAGTCAAAATAGGTAAAAATCCTGAAATCTACTCTAACTGACGCTCGAACTCGCCGAGTTCCTCTATGGACTCGCCGAGTTGGAGCTACTCGCCGAGTCCACATTGGAACTCGCCGAGTTCATCAGTCAGGGGGCCAAAAATTCAATTTTACAACAAGAATGAATGTACTAGGCATCAATACAATAGAAACCAATCAAGTCTCTGATACCACTGATGTGTTTAAGCCATAAGAACATCCTATGTGCTCATGCAAACCCTAATGCTTGGATCTAGGTTTCTCTATTGTACATGCAATTCATCCAAGACTTTGAACCCTAGTTCTAGCATACAATTAATCATATTAACATAGGAATGGGGTTTAGATCTTACCTTGATTGTTATGTAGCAATCACACTCTCAAATCCTCCTTGTAATGGCTTTAGAAAGCTTAGAGTCACAAGTGTCACTCCTCTAATGGCTCACAAACACCAAGAGAAAGAGGATAAAGAATAAGGAGAGAGGAGGCTACCCAAAACGTCCAAAAACCTTCATGGAACTCTTAGCCACATTTTTGGGGCTTAAGGGTGCTTTATATATACATGTAGGCTATTAGGGTTTTCAACTAGGAAACCCTAATCTGACTGCTTAAGCCCTAAGCAGCCCATGAACCCTTTTAGAATATCCCTTGGACGATTTCTAATGGGTTTCCCCATAGAATTCGTCCAACCTATTATTCCAAGGTGATCCATAGCCCAAATGTAATTATCTTATAATTACAGTTCCAGTCCCTTAAGTTTAATTAATCTCTTTTAGCCACAAAATTAATTATCAATTAATTCTTGACTAATATTAATTAAACAATATGATTTCTCCTTTAATATATTATTCTCATAATATATTAATAAATCATAATTAATCCTTTCTCTCCATAATTCATCCTATCAAGTTGCTTTAGTGAAGCCAACCCAAAAGGACCATGCACCATCGGTTCAAGTACATACCAAAATAGTTATGAACTTAGACACTAATCCAACAACAATTGGGCAGGGAAAGGGGAAGAAGAGGAAGACCCCTTCGAAGGTACTAAGGGAAAGTCCCTTGATGGTTCCTCTTCAAGTGGGACCAAGAAAGGTATCATTCCTCCTTCTTCAAACCCAAAGGAAGCACAATGTTTCTACTGCCACGAAAAGGGGCACTGGAAGCGAAGCTACCCTAAATACATGCATGATGTGAAGGATGGGAAAGTTAAACCCACCTATGCAGGTATTTATACTATATTTTCTAGTAACTCATTGCATACTGACTCTTGGTTGCTCGATACAGGTTGTGGTATTCACATTTGTACTGATTTGCAGGGCCTAAGAAGTAGTGAAGAAGTGGAGCACGGGAAGATAAACCTAATCATGGGCAATAGGAAAGCATCACCTATGACCAAGATTGGAGTTTATTCTTTATTGATTAATAATGGATTAACTTCAGATTTGAATAAATGTTGTTACTCGTCAGAAATGGCGATAAATATTATTTCCCTTCATAGTTTGTACAAACAAGGTTTCACATTTTGTTTTGATAATAAAATTGGTGCTATTGATGCTTTTTATTATAATGTGTTTTATTTTAAAGCATTACCTTGTGATAGTGTATATGAAACTGTGTCGATTGTAGACAACTTAGGAAATAATTTATATCATATCGATTCTTTGATGAGCTTGAATAAAGCATCCTTGTAGCATTGTCGTCTTGGACATGTTAACAAGAAGCACATAGGCCAACTCCAGAAGGATGGAGTTTTGGAATCATTTGACCTAAAGTCGGATGATAGTTACGAGTCTTGTTTACTTGGAAAAATGACGAAGTCACCCTTCACTGGTTGTTGTGAGAGGGGTGAAGGTTTGTTGGACCTCATACACATAGATGTGTGTGGACCTTTCAAAACCGCCACAAAAGATGCTAATCGGTACTATATGACTTTCACTGATGATTATAGCAGATATGGATATATCTACTTAATCAAGCATAAGTTAGAAACCTTTGAAAAGTTCAAATAGTTTAAGCAGGAAGTCGAGAATCAGTTGGGCAGGAATATCAAGATGCTCCGATCTGATTGGGGAGGAGAGTATCTTAGTATTGAGTTTCTTGACTATCTTAAGGAATGTGGGATAGTCTCGCGATTGACACATCCTAGGTCACCACAACTGAATGGTGTTGTTGAGAGGCACAATTTGACCTTGTTGGACATGGTCTGTTCCATGATGAGTCGAGCTTCGTTTCCAATCTCATTCTAGGGGTATGCCTTAGAGACTGTCGCCCATATCCTTAATCTAGTCCCTACTAAGAAGGTTGCCAAAACACCTCACGAGATGTGGACTGGGAAAGTGATGGGTTTTAGCCATAAGAACTTTCCTATGTGCGCATGCAAAACCCTAATGCTTGGATCTAGGCTTTCTAATTAAACATGCTTTAAATCCAAGACTTCTATTGACTAATTAGGTATAAGAACAATACAAAATCAGATCTAGAAGTTTACCTTTGAATCTCTTGTTTGATCTTGTTGTCTTGGAGCTCTAGAGTCACAATTGTCATTCCTCTAATGGCTTACAAACACCAAATAGCAAAGAAGATGATTTGAGAGAGAGGCTAGGAGGAAATCGGCCAGGGGTTCTCTACTTTAGATAAGATGCAGATTTCCCTTGGCCATGGGGTCTATTTATACTTATAGACTCCTTAAGGGTTTCACCTTAAACCCTAGTTGGATAATCTTTCGTTAAAGCAATCCAAATCCTTTCCTTAGATAAGCATTGGACGATTTGAGGCTATCCCTAGCCCTAGAATCCGTCCATCATTCATCCAATAAGGATTTACAGTCTAAAGTGTAACTTTAAAACAATTGACAGTTTATACCCTCTTATTTAATTAATCTCTTTAAGTCACCAAATTAATTCTAATTAATTCTATGACTTATATTAATCAAACAACAATATTATTATTCCTTATATTATTCTCATAATATATTAATAATATTTATTCTCTCATAATAAATCATCCTGTCAAGTTGCTATGGTGAAGGCAACCCAAAAGGACCATGCACAATCGGGTCAAATACTTGCCTAATATAGTTGCAGCCTTAGACACTATTCCAACAGAAAATTCCCAATCTGGAACACATCAAGATTTGGGGCTGCGAGGCTTTCGTGAGGCACGAGTCTCATGACAAACTTGAACCTCGAAGTGAGAGGGATATTTTCATCGGCTATCCACAAAGATCCTTTGGTTACCTCTTCTACAGGCCTAGTGAAAATGTGGTCTTCATAGCAAGAAGGGGAGTCTTTCGTGAGAGAGAATTCATAAGCCAAGGAAACAGTGGGAGGCAAATTGACCTTGAAGAGCTTCAAGAGTCAAGTGGTGAAGGAACCTCAAACACTATCAACCAACCTGAGGAGGAAAGTCCTATTGAGACGATAGATGAGTCCGTACCTCCGAGGCGTTCCACTAGAGTTAGGAACACACCTGATTTTTATTATGGTTATCACATCACCACTGAAGGTGATACATTTATTAGTGATAATACACTAATAGATTTGGATGAACCTAATAATTACAGGGAAGCCATGGCAGGCCCTGAGTTTGCCAAATGGAAGGAGGCTATGGACATCGAGATTTAGTCCATGTATGACATTCAAGTTTGGAACTTGGTTGACATCCGTTTACATGGCTTAGACAGAGGGTTTTGTCGATGCAAAGTACCCTAATAGGGTGTGTAAGCTTGAGAAACCCATTTATGGATTAAAACAAGCATCTCGCAGATGGAATCTTTACTTCAATGAGAAAGTCAAAGAGTTTAGCTTTCTGAGGAGCTAGGATGAGTCCTGTGTGTATGTTAGGGCAAGTGGGAGTATAGTTAGATTTTTGGTGTTGTATGTGGATGACATACTACTCATACGAAATGACATCCCAACTTTGCAGGAGGTTAAGTCCTGGCTTGGGAAGTGTTTTGCTATGAAGGACCTTGGAGAAGGTGCCTATATCATAGGGATAAGGATAATCAGAGATAGGAGTAAGAGACTAATTGGACTTAATCAGAGTATCAACTTGGATAAGGTGTTGAAAAGATTCAAAATGCAGAATTCCAAGAAAGGGGATTTACCGATCCAGCATAATGCCAAACCGACTAAGACTCAGAGTCTGAGTACAGAGGCTGAGATAGCTGAGATGAGGCGATTTCCATATGCTTCTGCTGTTGGCTCGATCATGTATGCTATGACTTGTACTCGCCTTTGTAACGCCCCGTTCCTAAGAGTAACTAATTATGAGTCCCCGGGATTTAAGAGAAGTGGTATTTTGATCATCTTGTGGGAAAAGTGGAATAATGAGGGCCAAGTATGAAATTTGGGAACTCGCCAAGTACGCCCAGCGTCAGCTGGGATTACGCCCAACATAAGGCATAAGTGGACGCGGGTGCAAGGTTAAGTACGCCCAGCGTACTAGAGGTACGCCCAGCGTACTCTCAGAGTTCTAAAACCCTAAAATTAGGGTCAGCCACTATATAAGGAACATGTTGGTGCATACCCTAGCCTCCATAAGCTCTCCCTTAACCTCGGAAACCCTAAGATAGCCGTCCCACCTCCTTGATTGGGTGTGTTTGGTCTTGGAAAGCTTGGATTAGCAAAGGAGAGCATAAAGGAAGAAAGGAGAAGTTGTCAAAGAAGGAGAGAAACGGCTGGAGCTTATAGATATGGGAAGACATCATCCTTTGGAGCCTATTTGAGGTATAAAGCTTCTTGCTTGACATTCATATTGTGTAGATCTATGTGTTGTGAAGCTTTGACACCATTCTTGTCCCAAAAGTCCTCATTTTGATGCATGTTTTGAGTTGGTCGAGATTATTTGTCCTTTCAGACCTTTGGAGAGGTCTTGAGTGAGAAAAATGAGGTACCAAGGGCTGTGGTTGTTCCATGTGTGAGATATGTGGGTCTTAATGGATTAAGACCTTGGATTAAGAGCTTTATGGACGTCCCAATTGATAAAGTTTGAGACTTTATGAATCTTAGGCATGTTTGGCCTAGGGATCTGAAGTTTGGGCTTAAGAGCTTAAGCCATTAAGAAGTTATAGGGACTTATTGAGTAGCGAAGTTACGCCTCGCGTAACATGTGAGTACGCCCCGTGTAGCGAGTCAGTGCCCCGATCCCCTGTTGCGAATCGGCATGTACGCCCAGCGTACCAAGGAGGGTACGCCCAACATACTCCCTCTGTTGGGTTTTCATTTTGGGCCTTAGGGTTTGGGTTGTTATTTGGGCTGCTGGATTTTGGGCCGTGACTGGACATTATGGTTAGAGTATTGTGGGCCCATTGGTTGTTATGGATCATGAGTTTAGGCCCATTTGGTGAGGTGGGCCCAATTTAGTAAATTGGGCCAATAATGGGCTTTGCTTTGGACTTCTGGACCTTGGGCCATTGGTGGGCTTGGGAGCTTACCTAGTGTTGGGCCGGATTGAGTTAAGGGTAAAATGGTCAATTTACCCTTGGAAGGGTATTGTGCTTAGCCTAATGATTATTTGTGCTATGTTGGCTAGTTCGGGATTTTCAGTGAGTCGGTGACTCGAGAATCTGCTTCTTCAGTTTAGAGTTTCGGCAGTGCGGGGTGAGTTATCCTCACTATATCAACAGGGTCTAAGGCACCAAGGCTGGCCCTTTATCGGATTGAGATCCGGGTATTGTTGTGATGTTATTGCTTTGATATGATTGCATCCTGGTAGTTAGGATGGTGTATGTTAGAGACACCTAGTTGAGGTCGGTATCCTGATATGTAGGGTGATGTTATGCTAGTGACCGGTTAGGTCGGTATCCTGGTTAGGATGATGATATTCTATGTGATCTATTTCATCGGCTTGTTGACTGTGAATTGTTATATGATTGTATGTTTATGTGCACATGGTTGATTGGACTGGAGTTGGGTTGAGGCGGGTCCTGCTTTGTGTTGTAGGCCAAGAATACCCAGGGCGGACCGGTTGTCCCGAAGGCCCATCGAGCGGTCCGGATAGGCTGTAGTTCCCAACAGGGCGGACCAGACGTGCCGAGGCTCGGAGAGTGGACCAAGCCGACTGAAGGCCCGGTGCGGGCGGAACAGTCATACTGTAGACTCAGAGAGTGGACCAGGTGAATTGAAGGCCCGGTGCGGGCGGACCAATCACACTGCAGACTCGATGTATATGGCTAGACTCGGAGGGTGGACCAGGTGGACTGTTGGCCGGCGCGGCGGACCAGTCACACAGTAGACCCGAAGTGCATGGTTGTTCTATGATCGGATATGATATGGCATGTTATGCGTGTATGGTATATGTGGTTGGTATTTTGGAGATATCTCACTAAGCTTTCGGGCTTACAGTTGTGGTTTAATGTTTTTCAGGTTCTTCAGGAGACCGTGGCAAGGCTAAGGCGCGATCATACCGCTCCTCATGTTTATGTTGTGATGTGATTCTGGGAATACTCTAAATAAATTGTATTGAAAACCTTTTTTTTAATAATTTAATGAAATTGGATTGTTTTTGAAAAATTTAAATTGGTTGGAATTTTTCGGTCGTTACAAGTTGGTATCAGAGCCTTGGTTTGAGTGAATTGGAGGAACACTCGTGTGACTCCAGTCTCAAATCGAGGAGGGTTTTCAAAAGAGAATTTAAAATGGTTTTCAAAATGAGTAAAGGAGGGCACGGAGGTATGATCAGCCGGAGCCAGTAAGTAACCCCAAAATACCATACATGATATTTGTTTTGAGCATTGATAGAACAGCATGCTAGTGCTTGGCTAGGGATCTTCAGGATTTCATGATAATGTTGCCTGATTTATGATGCCTGTTAGCCTAGGGTTTCCTTGTGGGAGATTTCCAGTGTTCCTCTAGTAGTGAGGGTTGAGCGCTTGATTTATATGTTTTCACTAGGGTGTTGTGGTAGTACTTCATACAAATATGGGTAGGTGTGGAAGGTAGTATGGGCCCGTACTACTGAAAGCACAGGACCCATACGCGTATCAGGGAAAACATGACCTCTAGGGTTGGGTTGAGAGTTGGTTCCCGGGTTAGTGGGAAGTGTCTGAGATTTTGTGGTGTTTTTCAGTATGGAGATTCCGAGGCATGCTGGGAGTCGATCCGGGTCAGGATCGGGAGCAGGAGAAGGAGTTCCGGACGGGTCAGTACCGCCCGAGGTACTTGGTCAGATGAGCACGTGCGAGTTGGATGCGAGAATTCGCGAGATCCTGCATGATGAGGTTGCTGCGTTGTTCCAGGCTGAGTTTCTGGAACTGTTTGGGTCGATCAAGACCGTCATGGTTGAGTATTTTGATGAGCGCTATGCAGCTCTCACAGAGACGGCTGCCGCGGCGGCTACAACGGCTGTAGCAGCGGAAGGGGGAGGAGCCGGTCGGCGTTTTCAGTATCGGGACTTCAATAATACGAAGCCTCCCACCTTTGATGGGGTTCAGGACCCGATTGTTGCTATGAGATGGTTATCGGACGTGGAGGGGTGTTTCTTCATGTGTTCATGCCCTGCTGATCAAAGGGTGAGATGTGCTCTGAACCTGTTGAGGCTCGGGGCAAAGGATTGGTGGAGATTGACCACGGGGTCATATTCGGATGCGCAGAGGGCTGCGATTTCATGGGATCAGTTCAGAGAGATGTTTAGCACTCGTTATGTTCTGCGGGTTGAGAGAGAGAGAGAGAGAGAGAGAGATTGGCGCATGAGTTCCTTGAGCTGAAGCAGGGTTCGGAGTCGGTGACTGAGATCACCAGGATGTTCACTGAGAGGGCGATGTTTTGCCCTGAGTTCGCTTCGGAGCAGGCTCAGATGTCTCGATATCTGAGCATGCTCAAGAGGGATATCAGATAGTTTGTGTCTACGCAGAGGTGCGAGACTTTGTTGGAGTTGCAGGAGGCCGCCGGGCGGCGTGAGTTAGAGACTGAGTTGCAGTTGTGTGAGCTGAGGCAGGCTCCGGTGCAGTCACAGCCGGCGCCGAAACGGTCCAAGACCGTTGATTCTAGGGTGGGAGATCAGAGCAGCCACGCTTGTGGGAAGTGTGGGAGGGGTCACACCAGAGTTTGTAGGTCCGGTGGTGCATGCCGCAAGTGCGGAAGGAGGGGCACTATGCGAGGGATTGTCGACAGTCAGCGCCGGTTCGGGATTTGAGGATTTGTTATCATTGTCATCAGGTTGGGCACTTGAGGGTCAACTGTCCACAACTTGCTGCAGGACCGGTGCAGGCTCCAGCACCGGCCACTTTGAGGATCATAGGTGGAGGTCAGGGTGGAGCGGAGCCCCCAAGGGCTCAGGGTCGTGCTTTTCAGCTTGCAGCAGAGGAGGTCAGAATAGTGCCGGATGCAGCTGCGGGTATGTTTCTTTCTTGATGCCTTGTTTATCTTGTGGTTTTTGTGGAGTATTGTTTATCTGCTAGTCTCATTGTGTGGTTTTTGGTGCGGTATTCGTTGTTCTTTGAGGGTTATGGTTTGGTTATGAGTTAGTGTTGGGAATTTTGTTGGTTATCATTCATGGGGGTTATTAGTGGAAATCTGGCGTCTGATTTGAGGGATGGGTAGCATCTGCATTCTGAGGAGTGGTTAGCTGCAAATTGAGTTTCTTTTGAGCTTGGGTCGATCAGCGTTGATATGTGTTTTTGTGAAGGTTGTTTGCGCTTGCGGGACACAGTTCGCGTGTAAGTGATTGTGTTGTGTAAGGTTGTTGAGGGAGGTCGATGATGGTGACCGGTGATTGATAGTTAGTGCTATAAGTAGGGGAGAATTGGAAGATTCTCCGGAAGATCGATGAGCATGTGAGGTTGTTTAGCTGTTTGGGATTCAACAATATTCTGTCAGCCAAGAGCGTAGGCTGGTATGAGTAAGTGGCAGGCATGCGGGGCGGGATACAGACCAAGGGTACTTGATTGTGGAGGGCCTGGGATCAGGCCGGGATTGAGTTTGTATGATGGAGAAAGAGTTCGGAACTCCTAGAGGGCTAGAACAGTATGCATGGTAGGAATCTCCCAGAGAGATAACTCGGAATGATGAATGCTAGTTGAGTGGTTCGGATAAACTGAAGGCCGGTAGGCGTACCAGTCAGGCCGAAGGCTCGGAGAACGGTCCAGCCAGGCTAAAGGCCCTGGAGGGCGGTCCAGTTTGGCTGAAGGTTCTGAGAGTGGTCCAGATTGGCTGAAGGCCTGGTAAGGTGGTCCAGTCATGCTGAAGACTCTGCAGGTATTGTTAGATCGGTTTGAGGAAATGGATTGAGTATGTTGCGATGTGTTAGCATTAGAGGGTCTGGCCTCGGGTATTGATCTTGATTAGTGGAGATGGTGCATGGACTCGAGAGTCCTTGCGAGCAGATTCAGAGCATGTGTGTTTCATGGATAGCGGTTATGCTATAAGGGAGTGGTGTAGCGTTGGGCGAGCACCGTGGCACTTGTCGTAGTGACAAGGCGGCCAAGTGGATTTCCCTAGTAAGGAAAGAGAGAGGAATGTAGTTGCGAGAGGGAGTGTAAGTTCACGGAAGTGAAAGCAGCAGCGCAGAGTTATGTTTGGAGTGGTCCAATTATGGTCATTGAGCAGCATGATTGCGGCAGTGGTATGGGATCACATCCGGATTGGATGTCTACTGAGGTTGCGGAAGGGATTCCGCGGGAGTAGAGCCGAGAGGATCGGAAGGGGTGCAGGGAGGGGGTCTTAGATTCCCAATTTGATTCTGATCAAGGAATTGTGTATGTAGTGGTGATTCATCCTGGGGGATGTTTGGAGGTGTCGTCAGTGTGACGGGTTTTCCTAACCCGAGGGTGTTAGAGCTAGTGTAGCATGTGCATGCGATTGCAAGAGGAGAACTCGTGGGAGTTACTCTGAGGCTGAAGAATGTGTTATTCTGTCAGCATGGGATGGATAGGATTGGAATCAGATCGGGAACCCGGTGGTTTAGGGTTATATCTAGCTCGTAAGAGCCAAGTGATTGTTGTGATTAGGATCGAGAAAGTGCCATGGAGTGGTACTCGGTTGATAAGTATGGAGCCTGATAGGTGTGGATATCAGAGGGTGAAGTCGGTGGCCGGCTTGAGGCGGTAGTCAGGACACTGCTAGAAAGGAGAAAGTGAGTTTCGGGCTTCGATGGTTGCGTCTTGAGGAACCTGGTTGGGTTAATGCCAGGTGGTGCGTGGCGGGAGAAGTTCTGGAGTAGAGATGCCGAAGGCTTCGAGGGCGAAGCCTAATTTAAGTGGGGGAGAATTGTAACGCCTCTTTCCTAAGAGTACCTAATTGTGAGTCCCCGGGATTTAAGAGAAGTGGTATTTTGATCATCTTGTGGGAAAAGTGGAATAATGAGGGCCAAGTATGAAATTTGGGGACTCGCCGAGTACGCCCAACGTAAGATGGGATTACGCCCAGCATAAGGCGTAAGTGGACGCGGGTGCAAGGTTGAGTACGCCCAGCATACTAGAGGTACGCCCAGCGTATTAGAGGTACGCCCAGTGTACTCTCAGAGTTCTAAAACCCTAAAATTAGGGTCAGCCACTATATAAGGAACATGTTGGTGCATACCCTAGCCTCCATAAGCTCTCCCTTAACCTCAGAAACCCTAAGATAGCCGTCCCACCTCCTTGATTGGGTGTGTTTGGTCTTGGAAAGCTTGGATTAGAAAAGGAGAGCATAAAGGAAGAAAGGAGAAGTTGTCAAAGAAGGAGAGAAACGGCTGGAGCTTATAGATATGGGAAGACATCATCCTTTGGAGCCTATTTGAGGTATAAAGCTTCTTGCTTGACATTCATATTGTGTAGATCTATGTGTTGTGAAGCTTTGACACCATTCTTGTCCCAAAAGTCCTCATTTTGATGCATGTTTTGAGTTGGTCGAGATTATCTGTCCTTTCAGACCTTTGGAGAGGTCTTGAGTGAGAAAAATGAGGTACCAAGGGCTGTGGTTGTTCCATGTGTGAGATATGTGGGTCTTAATGGATTAAGACCTTGGATTAAGAGCTTTATGGACGTCCCAAGTGATAAAGTTTGAGACTTTATGAATCTTAGGCATGTTTGGCCTAGGGATCTGAAGTTTGGGCTTAAGAGCTTAAGCCATTAAGAAGTTATAGGGACTTATTGAGTAGCGAAGTTACGCCTCGCGTAACATGTGAGTACGCCCCGTGTAGCGAGTCAGTGCCCCGATCCCCTGTTGCGAATCGGCGTGTACGCCCAACGTACCAAGGAGGGTACGCCCAGCATACTCCCTCTGTTGGGTTTTCATTTTGGGCCTTAGGGTTTGGGTTGTTATTTGGGCTGCTGGATTTTGGGCCGTGACTAGACATTATGGTTAGAGTATTGTGGGCCCATTGGTTGTTATGGATCATGAGTTTAGGCCCATTTGGTGAGGTGGGCCCAATTTAGTAAATTGGGCCAATAATGGGCTTTGCTTTGGACTTCTGGACCTTGGGCCATTGGTGGGCTTGGGAGCTTACCTAGTGTTGGGCCGGATTGAGTTAAGGGTAAAATGGTCAATTTACCCTTGGAAGGGTATTGTGCTTAGCCTAATGATTATTTGTGCTATGTTGGCTAGTTCGGGATTTTCGGTGAGTCGGTGACTCGAGAATCTGCTTCTTCAGTTTAGAGTTTCGGCAGTGCGGGGTGAGTTATCCTCACTATATCAACAGGGTCTAAGGCACCAAGGCTGGCCCTTTATCGGATTGAGATCCGGGTATTGTTGTGATGTTATTGCTTTGATATGATTGCATCCTGGTAGTTAGGATGGTGTATGTTAGAGACACCTGGTTGAGGTCGGTATCCTGATATGTAGGGTGATGTTATGCTAGTGACCGGTTAGGTCGGTATCCTGGTTAGGATGATGATATTCTATGTGATCTATTTCATCGGCTTGTTGACTGTGAATTGTTATATGATTGTATGTTTATGTGCACATGGTTGATTGGACTGGAGTTGGGTTGAGGCGGGTCCTGCTTTGTGCTGTAGGCCAAGAATACCCAGGGCGGACCGGTTGTCCCGAAGGCCCATCGAGCGGTCCGGATAGGCTGTAGTCCCCAACAGGGCGGACCAGACGTGCCGAGGCTCGGAGAGTGGACCAGGCCGACTGAAGGCCCGGTGCGGGCGGAACAGTCATACTATAGACTCGGAGAGTGGACCAGGTGGATTGAAGGCCCGGTGCGGGCGGACCAATCACACTGCAGACTCGTTGTATATGGCTAGACTCGGAGGGTGGACCAGGTGGACTGTTGGCCGGCGCGGCGGACCAGTCACACAGTAGACCCGAAGTGCATGGCTGTTCTGTGATCGGATATGATATGGCATGTTATGCGTGTATGGTATATGTGGTTGGTATTTTGGGGATATCTCACTAAGCTTTTGGGCTTACAGTTGTGGTTTAATGTTTTTCAGGTTCTTCAGGATACCGTGGCAAGGCGAAGGCGTGATTGTACCACTCCTCATGTTTATGTTGTGATGTGATTCTGGGAATACTCTAAATAAATTGTATTGAAAACCTTTTTGTAATAATTTAATGAAATCGGATTGTTTTTGAAAAATTTAAATTGGTTGGAATTTTTCGGTCGTTACAAGTTGGTATCAGAGCCTTGGAAAAGTTCCAAGCAGGAGACAGTAGTTGATTCTACTTGTGAATCAGAGTACATAGCAGCGAGTGAAGCGGTGAAGGAGGCAATATGGCTGAAAAACATCATTGGAGATCTTGGAGTTGTGCCAGCTATACAAGAGCCTATGGAGATTTTCTGCGACAAGAATAGTGCGGTTGCCTTAGCCAAGGAGCCAAGAGATCACGATAGATCCAAACATATTAACAGAAAATACCACTTCATAAGACACAAGATAGAAGAAGGACTCATCGTGGCAAAGAGGGTATCATCAGAAGAGAACCCTGCAGATCCCTTCACGAAGGGACTGACTAGGGTTAGGCATTTGCAGCATGCAAGAAGCATCAGGCTGAGGGACGATATTAGTTTTAATAATTAGATTTTTGAAACTTGTAAAATGTAATTGAAATTTGATGATTAAATAAAAGTTTTTATTTATTTATGAGTAAAGTGTTACTATCCTATGTTGATCGTTTACTATTGTTTCAATTTTGCATGTTTTGACTTCCAAAATAATTATTATTATTCAAACTCTCCACATTCGGTTATATGTCGGAAGTAGATATGAATCAAGACTGTCATGAATTTGGTTTGTAAGATTTGTCTAAGGTGCATTAGACATAGCAATGGTTGCTACAACATTCATGAGTACACATAAGTTCTGAGTATTGGATTAAACCCACGCTCGCTTGTATCACTTCATGAAATTTATCTCGAGTGATCGCGAGACAGTAATATCATATATATATATATATATATATATATATATATATATATATATATATCTTCAAACCTAGAGATATGAGTTGTTGACTATGAGTTGGTTATCCGTTGATTGTATGAAAACGCATCAGTAACTTGATGTCATAAAACGTGCTTTTGTGCATAATACAACAAGTAGTTAGTACAAGCATATGAGTCGAACTTTATCTGTTCCTTCTAGAAATAGAAGTGATATCTAGGCCCCTTGATGATTTGGTTTTGACTTATGTGTCGGGCCCAGTCAGAACCTAATTGATGTGTTCAATTTAGTTCTATGTTAGACAAATCAGAGATCGAGAAACAAATGTTGGACAATAAGTAAGACAATGTTCCATGTGTTTGTCCGGCTGATATCTTGAGAGCAGAGGAGTATACGATCACTTATCTAAAATGACGCTTCATAGTTCAACAGAGTTTTAAAGAGCTACGATTGCTGGTTGGTTCCTGAAGTTATACTTGCAACTATAGTTATCAGACTTATCCAAGTGGGAGACTATTGGATAAGGTGTCTAAGTCCGTAACTATATTTGGTATCAACTTGACCCGACCCGACATGGTCCATTTGGGTTGCACTTCACCTAACAACTTGTATAGATATACTTTTGAGAATAAGATGTTTGTGATATATTAATATATTATTAGTTATAATATATTAATATGATATCATAATTATTTAATTAGTATTGATCAAGAATTAATTTAGAATTAATTTAGTGATCAAAATGGAGCTAATCAAATATGGACTCTTATATATATATATATATATATATATATATATATATATATATATATATATATATATATATATGGATTGGGCTAAGGTTTATTTAGGATGGGCTAAGAGTATATGGAGTCCATGGATAGTCCATGGTGCTTTTAACCCATGGATCCTAGGTAAAAAAAGAGTCACAGGTATTAGGGTTTAACCCTAATCCTCCATACTATATAAAGGAGTCCTTGGTTGTAGAATTGGGACTAGTGTTTGTGTGTGTGTGAGCATAGGTGTGGGCCGATTTCTAGAAGTGTTCTTATTCTCTCAAGAGCTTCCAACTTGTTTTGGTGATTTGTGAGACCACTTGAGGCATCCACACTATTAGTGCTAGGCTCATAAACTCCAAGCAATCAACCACAAAATATCGGTATGTTATTCTACTCAATGTTTTGTATTACAAGTACCCCATAACATGCTAGTTAGGTTGTAAACCTTGGAAATAAAATTTGCATGTATTTTAGAGAAAACATAGATCGAAGGTTTCTAGGGTTGCATGTACACCATAGGAGTGTTAATATGCTCTAAACCCAACATTTATAACATGTGTGAAATTCAGGCCTTGTGACTTATGGCTTGAGCTTCTCTATATATATACCAGTTTAGTATTCTTTGTAGGTTGAGAGAGCTCCCATTTTGTATAGATGAGTAGGTTAGTTTAAGAGAGAGTATTATAGGTGCAAGCACACGCTAATAAAATTTTCATTCTACTCTATTTTATCTATATAATTGTGCTTAAACGTTAATTCGTTTCTTTCGATTATGCACTTTTACATTTCGCAATGTTAAATCAAAGCTTCATATGCCTTAAAAAGTGGTATCAGAGCCAAACCATGAAGATTCTAGCAATCAGATCTTGGAACGGTTCCGATTTGATAACATTTTTGCATAATCAATTAAAGATTCGATATCTTTTGGCGAGTCTCTCCAAATTCACTAAATCGTGTATATTTTTCTTTGAATTTCTTGCTTATCATGATTTTATGGTTGGCTTTATTTCGTTTCAAGCCAAATTTGTTGATCCAATCAATTTTTTTCATTAACTTAGCTCAAAACAAATCAAAATTTGATCCATACAGTTTATTCATCCAAATTATTGATCTATATTTTTGATTTCGTTACTGTTCATCAGTTAACTTGATTCATTCATTATGAGCCCAATTCACATAAATCATATTTTTGAGACCAATCGACTTTTATCTATTAATTTTTACTGTCAATTTGAAGCCCAAATTCGTATTTATTTCAATTTCTAGCCCAAAATCTTGAGACTGGCATATCCTTGTTTCAGTTGTTTACTTTGTCGTTAATATCATTTCCAGTTGAAATCTCCTTTGTAATCACAAATTGGTCTAATTTGATATTCCCGCAATTTTGTGTATGTTGTATAGATGTTGATTATCTATTCGTTTCTATCTTTTTTTTATTGATTTTACTTTCAGAGAATTGATTTTTCTTGATTGATCATATATGTGAATCGTGTTTCTCTTTCACATTGTATTCTTGATTCACGATTAACCATTCGATTTCAAGATTTTGCTTCTAGTTTTAATCCAAGAACAAGTTCATATTCTTCATATTATCAAGTCGATTTCTCCAGTATCATATTTCTTTAATTGACTTGAAATCAAATTGATCATAAATTGAGGAGCTGAAATAATGAACCGAAGAAAATGTGATGTTTTTGGTAGTATTGAATGTTTGATCTGAAAATTGATATGTAAAAGATGAATTTAGTGTTTGTCGAGAATTGATTTTTGATGGTCTCAGTGATTGACAAAGTAAAAGTCAAAATCGATTTATGAAGAGATCAAAGAAGCATTGAATTTAAATGACAAAGCCAAATAATTGAAAGAGTTTGAGGCGACGATTTTTAGAATTTTGATACACTCAGTTGACTTACATATATGTGAGCAAGTAATTTTAAGAACAGTCAATGTAAAAGTCAAAATTGGTGTTTGATCTGAAAAATATCTTGATATCGAAAGAATGGTGTTTATTGATGAAACATACCAAAAATACAGTCTAAAAATTTCATTTTAAATCATTAATAAAACCATAATTATCATTCAACATATATAAATCATAAGTCATGTATCTCAAAAATATCATAACATTTGTCAAATCTATCAGAGTATAAACATCCCAAGCTGAACAAATGGTGTGTGCATTGCAATCATCCCGAGCTCTTCCCCTTGCTAACAAAAGTACTTGAAACCAAAACTTAAAACTGTAAGCACGAAGCTTAGTGAGTCTCCCTAAACTACCACATACCATACACATAACATATAACATGCATGTAAGTCCCCAAAATGCTTGTGTATCAATCAGATCCAATTGATGGTGCGGAATCCCAATCAATTGGATGATGTATGATCAATATAGAAGAGAATGAGAAGAAGAAGAAGATGAATCTATGATGTATTGAATGAATATTGAGTGATGCTTCTTACAATAGATTCTCTCTCTCTCTCACACACACACACTTCTTCTCTCTAACTTTCTCTCTCTTCTCTAGCCTTCTCTTCTTAACCGTACACTCCCACATGCACTCCTCTATTTATATGGACCTCCAGCCATACACATGTGTACAGCCGCACACCCTGTGTATGGCCGTACACAGGGTGTGCGACCGTACACACAAACCGCAAACACATACAACATTACATAAAAATATATTTTCCTAGAAAAGCAAAGTATAAACCATATTTTTGACCCAACAATCTCCCCCTTGGTTTATAGCTTTCTTTTCTAATTGGCCCAACAAATTCCCCCTAAAAAGTAGCTGGCTTTTCTTGTCAATCTTCAATGGGAGCTTTGGCTTCAGCTTTAATCTTTGATTTCTTCACAGCTTCAAGATAAATTTGATGAATCTTCATGAATGACTTTATCTCGAGCGGTTGGGCTTTTTTTTCAAGATTTGACTCTGAATGCACATTGGGTAAGGAGGCTTGATAAAAAGATTCTTGAAAGATAGCACTTTCAGCTTGAGAATCTTCAGAGAGAACAACGGAGAGAAATAATCTTCTGGATCACTTCAACAGGTTCATAGATAGCAGCAAATTGATTGAGGAGGCTTCAATGCAATCTGTCACATAATCTTCAAGAACAGCTTCACCTTGCTTCTGAGGTTGAAAGATTGAATGATGGAAGAATAGTCTTCATTTCTTGCTCCTTCGAATGAAAATTCTTCGATGCTCATGGATGAAGCCTTGGCTCAGAAATCTTCAATACAGTCTCCACGAGTCTCATCTATGCCTGAAATCACTTTTCAAGACAAACCAAAACTAAAAGAAAAATTAGCACACAAAAAATATTTTTGGATTTTTGATATTTTCTGGAAAAATAAAAAAACACAAAAATATTTTTGGATTTTCTGAACAAGAAATAACACTATTTTTGGATTTTTAATTTTCTGATTTTTATTGATTTTTGAATTATTTCTAATTCTCCCTATGACAACCGTCAATTTCCGGACAAGTCAAAGTCAACTTAAGTCATCAAGTCAAACCGATCAACTCAACTAACCCTTGTGTACTATGGCTTACGTTATGTAATTACTAAACAACTCGCTATTCTAATGAGAGATCATAAATCGAAAAGTACGTACATCTAGATCTCCTTAACCTAAAACTGTGGTATGTGACGAGCCAAACCGATAAAAAATGTTGCATACTCATCGGGAGTGTGTAAGATCCTTAAACAAGGCTTAACGGGGTTTACGGACCTTACATTTCGAAGCCGGACACTCACATTTGTCACACACGAAACCGCTCTCAATCGTTTTCACTCTATCTCTTTGTATGAGAAATCTCTCCAAGAATGTCAAATCTCTCCAAGTATGTGAAATCTCTCCCAAATCTCTCTTTGTATGAGAAATCTCTCCAAAAATGTCAAATCTCTCCCAAATCTCTCTAAGTATGTGAAATCTCTCCCAAATATCTCTTTGTTTGAGAAATCTCTCCAAGAATGTCAAATCTCTCCCAAATCTCTCTAAGTATGAGAAATCTCTCCAAGAATGTCAAATCTCTCCCAAATCTCTCTAAGTATGTGAAATTTCTCCCAAATATCTCTTTGTATGAGAAATCTCTCCAAGAATGTCAAATCTCTCCCAAATCTCTCTAAGTATGTGAAATCTCTCCCAAATCTCTCTCAAAAGTTTCCGTAACTTTTTGAAGTCATTCGGGTCATTCCGACCCTTAACCGGGTCAAAAACGGCTTAAAACGGAGCAAAAACGGACAAAAAGGGCTTAAGGACCCGAAACCTCTCTTAGGACCCGAAATCTCTCTTAGGACCCGAAGCCTCTCTTAGGACCCGAAAGTCCTCTTAGGGACCGAAACCAAGAAGACCCGAAATCGAAGGTCCTCTCAGGGCCGAACCTCGCTCAAGGGAACCGAACCCGAAGGGTCCTCTCGGGCCCGAACCTCGCATGCCACACTCGAACCCGAACCTTCGGTCCATTTCGGATTCTGATGCCTTCGGACCGAGCCTTCGCTTCTCGCTTCCTCGCCTCCCTTCGTTTCGGACCTAGCCTCAGGAGGACCGAACCTCCGACCCCTTTCCGAGAAGCCTCGCTGGAAGTGCTTTTCTTCCCGGTTTTCGACTACGACTTCATTTTAGCTTCGTTTTTAATTGTTTTAACGTGGGATTTTCACCCAAAACTTTATTTTAACATATAAGGACCCATAATTATTAAATTATCACGTTTTTAAGGATAAAACCTTATCCAAAAGAGTGGGTGAAGTACAAAGGTGGAGTGTTGACTTTCCTTTATTTTATGACACAAGCAACCTCCCATACCCACTCCATGTCACTATTCCCCATCAGCCCTTACCTAGTCACTTCATTGTAACTTTCCCACCTTTTTCCAACCACACAATTGGTCAAAGGCTAGAAAAGCCTCCTCTCTCCTCACTTCTCTCATTTTCTCTCTTTTCACCAAAAAGATCAAACTCTTTTCTCTCTCGCTTCCTCTCTCTAGAATCCGAGATTCAAGGGCTGATCTTGGATTTTCCTCCACAATTGATCTTCAAATCTTCAAGTGATTCTTCAAGTGTTCTTGGGTTGAACGCTTCTCTTCTTCAACACTCATCTTCTGAAATCACTCAAGGTGAGTTCATACCCCTACATTTTCATGTTTTCTCAAGTTTTTAGGGGGGGGGGGGGGGGGGGGAATACAAGTTAAAGCACCAAGAACATAACTAAACTTTTCTAACAACCTTCATCAGAAAAGTTTAACTCCATTCACGGACTGTTTTGGACAACTTAAACATTTTAGTTTTCAAAAATGTTTTAGGTGCAAGTAGTTCCACTTCTTAGATTTAAAATGACTACTTCCACATCTCCATACGATTTTTCTACAATTTATGGTAATTTTTACAAAACAGCTTGTCTTTTCAAACACAAATCCGGACCAGTCTGTGAATATGAGAATTTTAATACAAGTTAAAGGCTTCCAAAAATCATGATAAAAATTATGAGTAAACTAGACACATTTTAGGAACTCTCAGAATTTACGGATCTAGTTTTCGACTTCGTATG
Source organism: Lactuca serriola (assembly GCF_051521515.1). Lineage (NCBI taxonomy): Eukaryota > Viridiplantae > Streptophyta > Magnoliopsida > Asterales > Asteraceae > Lactuca > Lactuca serriola. Next base: position 157,552,263 of record NC_136409.1, read on the forward strand.
ATTTTTCTATGATTTTCCTAAAACAGTGCAAAAAGGTTAAGAGTTAGTTAACAGCTTCTAACTTTCAAAACACTTTGTAACATGTTGAGCAAAGTGTTAAATCTTTGATGACTTCATATATTACATGTATTTCTTGTAATGATATATTTATATAATAGGAAAATTACTTACTGAATTAATAAGAATCCTCCATCATAACCATTAGTACAAAACAAAGCAAGATAAACATAGCTATATTGTACTATACATTTGACTTACATAGAAAGGGTTCAAATACACCACAAATAAACATACTAAACTATAATAAGTATAGTTAGGTTGCATGTACATTTCAAACATTTTGATAAACTATAATAGGTATAGTTTATGATCATTACATTACAAAAGGTTTTCACACGAATAGGGTACATTCCAAAGTACCGGGTTTTCATATAAATGGGGTACATTCCAAAGTACCGGGTTTTATACAAAAAGGGGTACAGATACAAAGTACCGGGTTTTATACAAAAAGGGGTACAGATACAAAGTACCGGGTTTTCATATAAATGGGGTACATTCCAAAGTACCAGGTTTTATACACAAAGGGGTACATATACGAAGTACCGGGTTTTTAAATACAAATGAGGTACATTCCAAAGTACCAGGTTCACATAAAATAGTTGTTATGATATTAAAACTATATTTCATCTAGAATTGTTAGACTTCAACTATAATCGTTGAGCGTATATGCTTGAGTCATATAAGAAATTAGTCTTGATTGGCTTAGAATTGGTGGTGCCCGCCTCATCTCCTGTTCCTCGTTAGGTTGTGGACCTAGGGCAGACCCACTATATTCAATGTTTTATCTAACTTAAATCTTATATAACTTATATACGCTGGACGATTATAGGGGAAATCTACGGGTCATTCTAGGGTTCATTAACACATCATATAGGAATATTTTGTTCACACTTAACTAAGAAAATATTGGATTTTCTGGAAATCAAATTCTATCGATTTTACAAGGAAAACGGTTTCTACTTCAAACAAAACTCTTATGAACTCACCAACTTAATTGTTGACACTTTTTCAAAACTACTTGTATTCTTAGGAAATCAGTGAAACAGGAAAAACTTCAGCGCCTTGAGGATGGGACGTTAAACCGTCAACAATTTACTTTTGTCATCATAATGTAATTGATTTTGAAACATGTAAACATATACTTTGGTGTAACTTTTTCAATTATATTTATGATGGTTGTATTTACTTTGAGCACTATTACATATGTTGTTGTGATACTGTACATGAAGTCCTCCACCCCCGGACGTTTCCGCCATCCCTGGTTTGGGGGTGTGACAGATTGGTATCAGAGCATTGTTTATAATGAACTTAGTATATCGAACCACATAAGATATACAAACTATAAATGCATTGGGACTAGAGTCTCTGATTTAAAGTTTTCAAAACAATTGTACTTTTAGAAATAAAGAGTTTCTTATTAAAAGTATACATGCATGCATACATACTAAGGTCAGCATCGTTCTAGAACAAAACAAAAGTAATGATTGTTGGATATCACAGGTAAGCTCGGGGATGTATGGTCAGTCTTGGGAGTGGCATAGCCTGATCAACTATGCTGGTCCAAGGAGTGATTAGCACATGCCCAAGAATGGTTGTGATATGGCAACAAGTCTAAAAACTTACCAACACTACCACAATGAAATACCATAGGGGTATTTGGTGTTATTATAATTACTTATCTGAGAACTAAATAGATTTTTATCAATAGGTCAATAATTGCCTAGTGGATACATTAAAATTATATGTATCCAGGACGTCATAGACTTAGAATCTGTGGATCTTTGCTTTACTTCCTGTTCTCATTGGATTGGGGATTTAGAGTTAGGGTTGCTTATTCGAAGGTCTATCTAGTCCCAAATACATATGACTAGTATGCATTAAACAATGTATTGAAGTACCTGATAAAGATCATCTTATAATTATCTAATTAGTACGTCTACTTAGTTATTTCTTATATCCCCATTTCTCGCAAAGATATCATGGCTGGATTCCATCCCCACGACGACCCGTACTACCCCAACCACGACAATACCGAATGGCTCGGAGAGGAGCTAGAGAATGATTACCCAATCCCTGTGGATGGTCACCAAGCTGAAGGCTTTGCTGATGGTTCTGACTCCGACCCTGAAGTGGAGAACCTACCCCGATGGCTCTTGTTCAGAATCCTAACCCTCGTCCGACTTTCCAAGGTCCGACGCCTCCTTAGGTAGAGTGCTTGGAAACCTGGAGCGAAGAGCAAGACCAACCTATGCCGTTTAATAGAGACCGAAACTTCTACAACATAAGCAAAGGAAGCTGTAACAACCCCCTCTAGCACATATCACACTATTGTCCGCTTTGGGCCACTCGGCACGAGGACTTCCCAGGGGGTCACCCATCTAGGTACTACTCCCGCCCGAGCACGCTTAACTGCAGAGTTCTTATGGGATCTGCTGTCCTTACGGCTTTAAAACGCGTTGTGATAGGGAAGGTATCCACACCCCTTATAAGGAATGCTTAGTTCTCCTTCCCAGTCGATGTGGGATCAGATCTAACCCACTTTCACCCCCCATTATAGGGTTCGATGTCCCCGTCGAACGCATCGACCCGTGCCCTGGCTCTGATACCATTTGTAATATCCCCCTCTAGCACATATCACAATATTGTCCGCTTTGGGCCACTCGGCACGAGGACTTCCCAGGGGGTCACCCATCCTGGTACTACTCCCGCCCGAGCACGCTTAACTGCAGAGTTCTTATGGGATCTGCTGCCCTCACGACTTTAAAACGCGTTGTGATAGGGAAGGTATCCACACCCCTTATAAGGAATGCTTAGTTCTCCTTCCCAGTCGATGTGGGATCAGATCTAACCCACTTTTGGTATCATAATTGCAACGCCTGTGTTTTTGGGCTTGTCATTAATGTTGATATAATAGTCTAGATAACCTTTGTAACCCGTTTTGAAATAATATAAGTGTATTATTTGAGTATTATGTGTTTTGTGCTTAATTGCTTAATTATGTGGTTTGATTAATTAAGAATAAAAATAAGCGTCAAAATTTAAGTGTAAAATAAACTTAATATCTTTGGATAATGTTGTAGTAGTTGAAACGAGGTTTCTGAATATATATAGAACCCCCAAATCTGACTTCGTATGAGGAAGTTATGATTTATCGAAGTTTTGGCTTAGCGGTATGCAGCCTGAAATACTCGATTTGAGATCGAGCGGGCTTTAGCCGAAGAAATCTAAACGAGGATCGAAGGTCTCGTTGTTGGTATCGAAGCGATGAAAAGTTAGGCGAGAACGGACGTCAAACGAAGAAGTTATGAATTTATAACGAAGTTTTTCTGTCCCGGCCTATTAAAAATAAATAATAAAAATAAAGTCAAAATTAGCCGACGGAGTCTAAATGAAAGTTGTAGAGCGTAGTCTCACCTACGCGTGGATATAAAGAACGTTGAAAACGGAGTTCGTATGAAGAAGATATGAATTTCTGAAGTTTATTAAATAATTTGTATTTAAATTTAATCTTTAATTCGGATGATTATCCGAAGGAGTCACCGATCTGATCCGAAGTACGCCCAGCGTACTAGCGTATGCCCCGCGTACAGCGAAGCATGACACGCCTCACACTCGAGTTCTTCGGATGACGAACGCCATGACGATTCTGAGGCAGTACGCCCCGCGTAATGCAGTACGCTCCGCGTACTCCGAGGCTCCAGCCTCCTATAAATAGGATGCGAGGGTTCCAGGCTTATTTGCTCATTTCTCCTCGTTTTTGTGCCGAAGCTCTGCGCGTAAACCCCCGAAGCCATCCCGACACCCCGGATCTCATATCCAAGTTAAGAAGGAAGTTTTACGATCCCGAGATCCCGAGAAGTGCGGTTCCCGAGCCGAAGCTCTGCCCGCGAGAAGTTCGATTTTTGTGAAGATCTTCCAGATCTACTGAGGATTACTACTTCTACAAGCCGTAGTGTTGTCTGATCATCTTCTAATCAAGTGAGTGTATACTACCTTTCATAAACACGATAATCATACAAGGATGGTTTGAGTGTATTAAGTATATTGTGGTCTATACGTGTGAGAGTGTAGTTACTTTCTTCTAACGCGTAATTATGAAGTATTTTATACGAAATACGTGTTATGTGTATGATATTTTTGTTATATGGGTGAATGTATATTCATTCTCTTCCATCTCATAGATTTGAATTGCTTTCTATGAAATACGTGTTATATGGGTGTGCCTCATCTGTTATGTGGAATATATATCGAATGAAAATGCTATACAGGTTTTAAACTATGTATGAAAATATATATTTTTATCTACTAATATGTTGGGTAGAATATGGGTAGATAGTTGGTGTGTAATAAACAGATGAGAGACCTCGATGTTGTTGTTGTTGTTGATCTAGTTATCCAGCAGAGTATGGATAACGACCACAGACTCTTTCTAGACAGTCCAGTGGAACGCTAGCAGGTTCATAACCTGTAGGTGTTGTGAACGATGTGTTCACCGGTGTACTCTATCCCCCTCATGGTTGCCTTCAGGATATCTATTGTTGAGGAAACCCCTCAGCAGTGATGTCTGTCCCGATGAAAATCCTAGATTAGGTCCCTTGAGATAGATGTTGTTTTAGGGACGTAAAGTGAGGATAACGGGAATGGGTAATCGGGATAGTGATTGGTTGGTGAAATTAAATATAATTAATTTATTGTGGGTTGAAAACCCTATATGCTCACCAGGCTCCCAAGCCTGACCCACTCAGTTTTAATTGTATTACAGGTAGTGGCGCGAGGGCATAAGATGGTTGAATCATCAAGTTGTTTTGTTTACAAGTCTGTATATGTATATATTTGTTGAATGACTTGTAATGTTATCGTTTATGCTTTACGGTCTGTATCGGAACATGACATCCCGAGTTTTGATTATATAATGAAAATGCATTTCTTGATGAAATGCTTTGATAAATATTATTTTATCATGTTTTGTTTTGGGAACAAATTCCGCAACACTTTTAAATCAAAAGGATTTACTTTGAAATTATTTTAAAAAGCATATATGAAATTGGTCTTTTCTGGCCGAGATTTTGGGGATGTCACAGTTGGTATCAGAGCATTAGTTTAAGCGAACTAGGAAATTTGTAGGATTTCTAGACTTAAACTTAGAATGCTAAGTGGAATTTTGAGATGTGTGTCTGTTGAATTTTAGACACGAGCACTAGTTTATTTTAGGAAAGTTTCCTAAAATGCTTTTATGTGCTAAATGTTATATGTTGCCATATATGATATTAATTGTTCGGATCTACGGTCTGTTGCCGACCGGATCTGGAAACCTTATGTGTGTAGGATTCTAAGCGTATGCCTACGTTATTAGAACTAGCATGTAAACGTTTCGGAGTAATAAGGATGATTTGAATATCTATCGTGAATGAGGATCTAATTTCACCTTATTCGGTGTGTAGATCAAAAATGGTGAGAACAGGGAGTGGCGTTGGAAACGCGGATGAAAACAGGAATCAACCGCCAGTGATTGAGCAAACACCTGTTGTAGCAGCACCACCAGAACCAATAGCAATGGCTGCGGTGCAAGCCATTATTCGGGCTATGCTAGCCGAACAAAGGGATGAGATGCGACAGCTGTTGCATGATAATAGGGATGAACCTATCATGCTTATTGAGGAACCCGAATTGATTCCCAAGCAATCGGAGGAAGGGAACAATAGTCACATTATGAGTCAAGTTTGGACTCAAGGAGAATGAAGGAACGACCCGGAAAGGAGAAACAACAAGGATGGGCGAATGTACAAGAATTTCTTGGGTGCCAAACCGCCAAGTCTTTCTGGGAGCCCAAAGCCTGTTGAGATAATGGATTGGATCTCCGAAATGGAGATGGTATTTGAAAGTTGCAACTGTAGCAACAAACAGAAGACCGTCTTTGCTGTTAGACAACTGAAGACTGGAGTCTTGAGTTGGTGGAAGTTGTTGGCAGATACTATGCCACGAGGGGAAGCCCTAAAAATGTCATGGGAGGAGTTCTTGGAACAACTAAGGGTGCAGTATTGTTCAGAGATAGATCTGATTGATCTGAACAATGAGTTCCAAAACTTGAAGAAGGGGAGGATGAGCATAGATGACTATGCTACTGCATTCACTGAGAAAATGAAGTTATTTCCATACCTAGTGCCAACGGAACTCTCCAAGATTGAGAGGTTTGCTAATGGACTGCCTGCCGACTTTGGTCCGACAGTCAAGATGGCAACGACTCTGAAAACGGCTGTTCGTGCAGCTAAGAATGTGGAGGCCCAGCAGAAGGAAAAGGTTCTAGAAAGGATAGAAGTTGGTGAAAAGAGGAAGTTCGATGGAACTTCAGGTTCCAATAAGAAAAACAAGTTCTCGAAGTCTGGTTCGAGAGGAGGAGGAGGCGAAGCGAAATGGTGCAACAAATGTAAGAAGAAGCATCATGGGAAATGTGAGGTAGTGGCCACGTGCTACAAGTATGGAAAGCCAGGTCACTATGCAAATGAGTGTACCCTCTCTAAGAAGGTTTGCTATGGTTGTGGTGAGGAGGGACACATGTCAAGGGACTGCCCGAAGAAGAAGGAGGCAGCTAGACCCAACATTCCGCCAAAGCCAAAGGCGAGAGCATTCCAGATGACACTGGAAGCTGCTAAAGATGAAGCTGATGTCGCTTTAGGTACCTTTCTCGTAAACACATTGCCTGCCCAAATTTTATTTGATTCTGGAGCCAACTACTCCTTTATATCGCATGAATTTGGTAGAAAACTAGCTTTGCCTGTTGTTAGACTAGATAATGCCTTATTAGTCGAAGTTGCTAGTGGCAAGTTTGTACCTGTTAGCCATCGTATGAAAAACATCTTAATTGATCTGAATGGGAATAAGTTCCACGAGGAATTATTGCCTATAGAACTTAACGGTTTCGACATCGTGTTGGGAATGGATTGGCTTAGCGCCAATGATGCCGAAATTTTATGCAAGAAGAAGATAGTTAAAGTAAATCCGCCTGGGAAAGATTCCTTTATGGTGTATGGGGACAAACGCAGAGTGAATTCTGGAATCATTTCCCTAATGAAAGCCAGAAAATGTTTGAACAAGGGATGTACATCATATTTAGCATTCGTGATTGATGCTAAGAAGGAAAAGAAGGTGATGCAGAGCATTCCTGTCATATGTGATTATCCGAAAGTATTTCTGTAACAGCCCGGATTTCCAGGTATCTTTTATGCTTATGTTTTTGGTGTTTTGTGAGGGGACTCAGCGAGTTGGAGCTCAGACTTGCCGAGTAGGATCGCGGTTCTGGACGCGGGTTCACGCCTGGACTCGGCGAGTCCAAGGTATGGACTCGGCGAGTCCGCGCTGTTTAATGAAACCCTAATTTCTTGGGTTTGGGACCTATTTAAAGGGCCTTAAGGCCGTCATTTGTGCTCACCAGACCCCTGAGTGAAACCCTAGCGAGTTTGAGCGTTTGGAGCAAAGCAAGGAGCCATTATTAACCTTGGAGGTGTTATATTGCAAGGGAAAGGAAGCAATAGCTAAAGGGAATCAAGTGGAGCCACTTCCTGAAAGATTTGAGGCCAAAACATCACATTTGAGGTACTACTTTCGAGCTATTCTCTGTTATGTTGATTTAGGGCTTATTGAGCCCTTTTGTGGTTAGATCTAGTGCTTCCTTGGTCCCTTAAGTGAGTTAGGTTATAGATCTGGACCTTTGGAGGTCCATAGTGTCCCTATGCCCAAGCTTTTTATGAATCCATGAGGGTTTTGGATTGGGGTCTTTATGCTTAAGGTCAAAACACCATTTATGAGTCATGGGGTGTGTTATGAGCACCAAGTTATGGACTTTACGTGATGAATTAGCTTAGGAGGGCCAGATCTATGAGTTGTTGGAGCGGATCTGACCTCAGAAGCAAGTTTGAGTTAATGCATGGCATGGACTCGCCGAGTCTGAAGAACAGACTCGGCGAGTAGCATGAAGATTGTCCTTGACCACTCAGTGAGTGGTCCAGCCGAGTTATGAGTTGACTCAGTGAGTCAGGGAGAGTTAGAGAGGGTTCACAGGTGGACTGAGTCGAACTAGAACTCGCCGAGTTGTTCTTGAGACTCGGCGAGTTGAGTCGGGGTGGCCCCGCGATTCATACCAGGTGGAACTCGTCGAGTCAGGGGAATACTCGACGTGTCAAAAAGGGAATCCTAGAGAGTTGGTGAAAACGCTTAGACTCGCCGAGTCGCCCTAGTGCACTCGCCGAGTCCGGTCAAAGTTGACCGTTGACCGTTGACCAGAGTTGACCAGTGTTGACTTGATAGGGGTAGTCAACCTTAGTGGTAAAAGTGTTAATTAAGAGACATATGATGTTATAGGAGGATTATAGCTCGGAGGATTGAGCACGAGTGATTTCCAGGATTCGCGAGTTATCAAGATACACGAGGTGAGTGTTCTCACTATACTTTATCTTGAGTAGGTAACCAGAGTTATGTGATCAGAGTATTTGTATGCTATATGTATGTGATGTGTTGTACTGCATTATTTCTATGTGAATTATGCTATGCATGTTTTAGAGTTGGAACCGGAAGGTTCACAGAGTTAAAACCTAAGGGTTCACAGGGTTTGGGTGCACGGACCCATAGAGTTATAGCCTCGAGTGGCTAATATGTGTTATGTGTGTGGTATTTTGGGGAACTCACTAAGCTTTGTGCTTACAGTGTTAGTGTTGTTGTTTCAGGTACTAGCGATGACCGTGGGAAGGCGCCGACTTGATCTGTACACACGCATGGGATTTTTGATATATATATGATCTTGGGATTTGTATGATGTGATTTGGGATTTTTAAACTTAATGTTTTTATGAAATTAAATGAGAAATGTTTTTATAATTTGTGAAAAATTATTTTGAAATTCACGGTGTTACAAGTTGGTATCAGAGCCTTGGTTTGAGGGATTCGAGTACACCTTCGGGCGTATTTGAACTCAAACTGAGGATTTGAGAAGTGTTTTCAAAAAGAATAAAAGGTTTTTGAAAAAACGCATAGCAGAGTTGTGTGTACGATCAGTCCGCGCCCGAACGGTGATTTCCCATAATACCCTTATGTTATGTGATATTGATACTGATATGATGTATTCGCATGCTAGAGTAGGCTAGGTATTCCTATTAGGACTAGAGTGGCCTGATTTGTGATGCCTTAGCCTAGGAAGAGGTGAGCTGCTATGAGATGCTTGAGATTTGAGTAGGTAGCAGCGAGGGGCTTATGAGAGGTCTATTAGAGAATGGTCTATGCATGATAGAGTACTTGGAATTTGGGATCCGAAGAGGAGGACTTGGGGTGTATTCTGATACGGTGCGGACAGTAGTATTGGGCCCGTACTACTGAAAGCACCGGAGCGGTGTACAGCCTAAATAAGAATCTTTGGAATACCAAGGATCAAGGAGGAAAGAGTTGACGAGTGTGAGTATGCTCGTATGGGTTCTAATTTATCGTATGTTGTATTTCAGAGGTAGATCATGGTGAGGACACGCTTGATGCCCAAGAGCGGTGGTACCAGTGATGAGGAGATCCGCCGGATCATCCATGAGGAGGTGGCTGCAGCTATCAGGGCAGTGATACCGGAGATGTTTGGGTCTATAAAAACCACGCTGATTGAGACCTTTGAAGAGCGTTATGCCGCTCTTTCTGAGGCCTCTGTTGCAGTGGCCACCGCGGCTGTTGCTGCCGCGAGGCCACAAGGTGGTGATGCGTTGCTGTTCCGGGGGTTCAGCAACACAAAACCACCAGAGTTTGATGGGACCCATGATCCGGTGGCAGCTATGAGGTGGATATCTGATATATAGAGGGGTGTTTCTTCACTTGCTCATCTCTTGAGCATTTGAAGGTTCGGTTCGCGCTGAACCAGCTTCGCTTGGGAGCGAAGGACTGGTGGAAGTTTGTGACGGCGCATTTCACGCCTACTGAGCTTGCGGCAGTGACCTGGGAGAGGTTCACTGCCATGTTTCGAGATGAGTACGTTCCCCAGGTGGAGAGGGAGCATTTGGCCCAGGAGTTTCTGACCCTCAAGCAGGGTACTGAGTCAGTTACAGCGATTACCAGGATGTTCCATGAGAGGGCGATGTTCTGCCCTGAGCACGTGTCCACTAAGCAGGCACGTATGAGCCGTTATTTGAGCATTTTGAGGCGGGATATTCGGGAGTTCGCGGCGAACTCCTCGTACCGGACATTTGCTGAGCTTCAAGAAAATGCTCGGAAGAGGGAGATTGAGCTAGAGACTCAGGCCAGGGAGGAGGCGGAGTCTCAGGGGAGGGATCGGCGACCGGCACAGTCTCAGCCGGCAGCCAAGCGGGCCAAGCCCGCTGATCCCAAACCAGGGAGCCAGAAGGGCCGCACTTGTGGGAAGTGTGGCAAGGGTCATGATGGAGTCTGCAGAGCGGGATCTTGCTACAAGTGTGGCAAGGAGGGGCATATGGCCAAGGACTGCCCCAAGGGGTTTGCGGTGTGTTTTCACTGCAACCAGACCGGACACCGGAAGGCGGAGTGCCCACAGTTGTGGGGATCAGCTCAGGGAGCACCTCAGGGATCCGCCCATGCTGCCATCAGAGCTACAGAGAGTCGGCCAGTGAAGGCCGAGGCGCCGAGGGCACGAGGGAGAGCTTTTCAGCTGACCGCGGAGGAGGTCCGCGCAGCACCCGATGTCGTGGCTGGTATGTATTCTTTCATGTATTTATTTTGATGTTGAGATATTATGCTTATGTTATGTTATGCGTAGGTACTTTTCTTGTGAATTCTGTACCTGCCTTGGTGTTATTTGACTCGGGTGCGAGTCGGTCTTTTGTATCTTTGGCTTTTAGTCAGCATATCAATGTTAGTCGTGAGGCGTTGAGTCGGCCTCTGAGAGTTTCCATAGCTGATGAGAGAGTGATATATGCCACGGAGGTTCTCCGAGGTTGCGTAGTCGAGATTTTCGGTGTTGAGTTCCCGATTGATCTGGTTCCTATTGCGATGGGTGATGTCTGTGTCATTGTGGGCATGGACTGGCTGAGCAGATTCGGTGCGGTTATCGACTGCGAGCGTCAGCTGGTGACCATACGAGACCCTAGTGGGGGAGTTCTTTCGGTGTACGGCGAGGGTACACATTCAGGATCAGCGTTTTGTTCGGCCGCTAGGGCGAGGCAGTGTCTACAGCAGGGCTGTAAGGGTTTTGTTGCGTATGTGATGGATATGCGGGTGGTTTCCGAGAGGCCGAGTTCAGTTGAGGAGGTTCCGGTAGTGCGTGAGTTCCCGGATGTATTTCCCGAGGAGTTGTCGGGTGTGCCTCCTGTGAGGCAAGTGGAGTTCAGTATCGATTTGGTTCCCGGGGCTGCGCCTATCGCTAAGGTGCCTTATCGCCTTGCACCTCCAGAGATGCAAGAGTTATCCTCACAGCTTGAGGAGCTGCTGGGGAAGGGGTTTATTCAGCCGAGCAGCTCGCCGTGGGGAGCGCCTATCCTGTTCGTCAAGAAGAAGGATGGTTCATACCGGATGTGCATTGATTACCGGGAGTTGAACAAGTTGACGGTCAAGAACCGTTACCCATTGCCGAGGATCGACGATTTGTTCGATCAGTTGCAGGGAGCATCTTGGTTCTCCAAGATCGATTTGAGGTCTGGATATCATCAGGTGAGGGTGCGGGATGAGGATGTCTATAAGACAACGTTCAGGACGCGTTATGGGCATTACGAGTTTGTGGTGATGCCTTTCGGGCTCACCAATGCCCCGACAGTGTTCATGGATCTCATGAACCGAGTGTGTAGGCCGATGCTGGATCGGTCGGTGATTGTGTTTATCGACGACATTCTGGTATATTCGAGATCTAGAGAGCAGCATGAGGAGCATCTGAGAGAGGTTCTCGGAGTTCTGAGATCGGAGAGGCTTTATGCCAAATTCTCCAAGTGTGATTTCTAGTTACGGGAGGTTCAGTTCTTAGGACATCTCGTTAACCAGGAAGGGATATTGGTCGATCCAGCCAAGGTTGAGGCGGTGATGAGTTGGGAGGTGCCGAAGTCACCCTCCGAGATCAGGAGTTTCCTAGGGTTGGCAGGGTATTATCTGAGGTTTATCAGGGATTTCTCTAAGATTGCAGTGCCACTCACCAAATTGACCCGGAAGGGTGTTGCTTTTTCATGGGGCCCCGAGCAGCAGGCCTCCTTTGAGACACTTTGCCAAAGGTTGTGCGAAGCCCCGATATTAGCTCTCCCGGAAGGGATGGAGGACTTTGTGGTATATTGTGATGCATCGATTTTGGGGCTGGGAGCGGTGCTGATGCAGAGAGGGCATGTGATAGCATATGCATCGAGGCAGCTGAAGCCTCATGAGTCGAGATATCCCACCCATGATCTAGAGTTGGGGGCAGTGGTGTTCGCCCTCAAGATTTGGCGTCACTACTTGTATGGGGTTCGGTGTACGATATACACGGACCATAAGAGTTTGAAGTATTTGATGGATCAGCCCAACCTAAATATGCGTCAGAGAAGGTGGTTGGATGTGGTCAAGGATTATGATTGTGAGATCCTGTACCACCCAGGCAAGGCTAATGTGGTAGCCGATGCGTTGAGCTGCAGGGCGGAGAGCACTCCACTATAGGATGTATGTTTGAGATTGACTGTGATAGCTCCGGTATTGGACGCCATTCGCGGGGCACAGGCCGAGGCTGTGCAACCTGAGATGCAGAAGAGGGAACAGGTTGTTGGTTTGGTTTCAGAGTTCATTACCGATGGTCGGGGGCTTATGACATTTCAGGGGCGTATCTGGGTGCCGTTTGTGGGAGGAACGGGTACCACTTTGATGGAGGAGGCTCATCGGTCGAAATTTTCGATCCATCCGGGGGCCACTAAGATGTATTTGGATTTGAGAAAGGAGTATTGGTGGCCCTGTATGAAGAGGGACGTCGCGTTGTTTGTTGAGAGATGCTTGACCTGCCGTAGGGTTAAGGCCGAGCACCAGAGGCCGCATGGCAAGTTGCAGCCATTGGAGGTTCCCGAGTGGAAGTGGGAACAGATCACTATAGATTTCATCACCAAATTGCCGAGGACTGCCAGAGGAGTTGATGCAATTTGGGTGATTGTGGACAGGTTGACGAAGAGCGCTCACTTCCTTGCCATCAGTGAGAGTTCTTCAGCAGAGAAATTGGCGGAGGTGTATGTGAGGGAAGTGGTATCTCGGCATAGGGTGCCGATCTCGATTGTTTCAGACCGTGATGTGCGTTTCACTTCCAGATTCTGGAAGAAATTTCATGAGGAGTTGGGTACTAGACTGCATTTTAGTACCGCATATCATCCCCAGACAGACGGTCAGAGTGATCGGACGATTCAGACGCTTGAGGACATGCTCCGAGCATGTGTGTTGGATTTCGGGGGTAGCTGGGATGCGTATTTACCCTTGGCAGAGTTTTCCTACAACAACAGCCATCATTCGAGCATTGGTATGCCACCCTTTGAGCTGTTGTATGGGAGGAGGTGTCGGACCCCCATTTGTTGGGGAGAGGTTGGGCAGAGGGTGATGGGCAGTATAGAGATCGTACTTCAGACGACAGAGCAGATGCAGCAGGTCAGACAGAGGTTGTTGACCGCTCAGAGCCGACATAAGAGTTATGCAGACAGGCGCCGGTCCGAGCTTGAGTTTCAGGTCGGTGACTTTGTTCTCCTGAAGGTCTCTCCTTGGAAAGGAGTGATTCGATTCAGGAAGAGGGGCAAGTTGGGGCCCCGATATATTGGTCCTTTCCGTGTGATCGCGAGGGTAGGCCGGGTAGCCTATCGTTTGGAATTGCCAGCAGAGTTGGGGAAGATTCACGACACTTTTCATGTGTCGCAGCTTAGGAAGTGTATAGCCGATGAGTCGGCAGTGGTTCCATTATAGGATATTCAGGTGGATGCGAGCCTGAATTATGCCGAGAGACCAGTGGCCATCAGAGATTGGAAAATCAAGGTTCTGAGGAACAAGGAGGTACCCCTGGTGTTGGTTCAGTGGCAACACCGGAAGGGATCAGAGATGACCTGGGAGTCGGAGCGTGAGATGCGTGAGCAGCATCCGGAGCTATTTTCAGAGCGAGACTTCGAGGGTGAAGTCTAGTTCTAGTGGGGGAGAGTTGTAACAGCCCGGATTTCCAGGTATCTTTTATGCTTATGTTTTTGGTGGTTTATGAGGGGACTCGGCGAGTTGGAGCTCAGACTCGCCGAGTAGGATCGCGGTTCTGGACGCGGGTTCGCGCCTGGACTCGGCGAGTCCAAGGTATGGACTCGGCGAGTCCGCACTGTTTAATGAAACCCTAATTTCTTGGGTTTGGGACCTATTTAAAGGGCCTTAAGGCCGTCATTTGTGCTCACCAGACCCCTGAGTGAAACCCTAGCGAGTTTGAGCGTTTGGAGCAAAGCAAGGAGCCATTATTAACCTTGGAGGTGTTATATTGCAAGGGAAAGGAAGCAATAGCTAAAGGGAATCAAGTGGAGCCACTTCCTGAAAGATTTGAGGCCAGAACATCACATTTGAGGTACTACTTTCGAGCTATTCTCTGTTATGTTGATGTTTATGTTGATTTAGGGCTTATTGATCCCTTTTGTGGTTAGATCTAGTGCTTCCTTGGTCCCTTAAGTGAGTTAGGTTATAGATCTGGACCTTTGGAGGTCCAGAGTGTCCCTATGCCCAAGCTTTTTATGAATCCATGAGGGTTTTGGATTGGGGTCTTTGTGCTTAAGGTCAAAACACCATTTATGAGTCATGGGGTGTGTTATGAGCACCAAGTTATGGACTTTACGTGATGAATTAGCTTAGGAGGGCTAGATCTATGAGTTGTTGGAGCGGATCTGACCTCAGAAGCAAGTTTGAGTTGATGCATGGCATGGACTCGCCGAGTCTGAAGAACAGACTCGGCGAGTAGCATGAAGATTGTCCTTGACCACTCAGTGAGTGGTCCAGCCGAGTTATGAGTTGACTCAGTGAGTCAGGGAGAGTTAGAGAGGGTTGACAGGTGGACTGAGTCGAACTGGAACTCGCCGAGTTGTTCTTGAGACTCGGCGAGTTGAGTCGGGGTGGCCCCACGATTCATACCAGGTGGAACTCGTCGAGTCAGGGGAATACTCGACATGTCAAAAAGGGAATCCTAGAGAGTTGGTGAAAACGCTTAGACTCACCGAGTCGCCTTAGTGCACTCGCCGAGTCCGGTCAAAGTTGACCGTTGACCGTTGACCAGAGTTGACCAGTGTTGACTTGATAGGGGTAGTCAACCTTAGTGGTAAAAGTGTTAATTAAGAGACATATGATGTTATAGGAGGATTATAGCTCGGAGGATCGAGCACGAGTGATTTCCAAGATTCGCGAGTTATCGAGATACACGAGGTGAGTCTTCTCACTATACTTTACCTTGAGTAGGTAACCAGAGTTATGTGATCAGAGTATTTGTATGCTATATGTATGTGATGTGTTGTACTGCATTATTTCTATATGAATTATGCTGTGCATGTTTTAGAGTTGGAACCGGAAGGTTCACAGAGTTAGAACCTGAGGGTTCACAGGGTTTGGGTGCACGGACCCATAGAGTTATAGCCTCGAGTGGCTAATATGTGTTATGTGTGTGGTATTTTGGGGAACTCACTAAGCTTTGTGCTTACAGTGTTAGTGTTGTTGTTTCAGGTATTAGCGATGACCGTGGGAAGGCGCCGGCTTGATCTGTACACACGCATGGGATTTTTGATATATATATATATATATATATATATATATATATATATATATATATATATGATCCTGGGATTTTGTATGATGTGATTTGGGATTTTTAAACTTAATGTTTTTATGAAATTAAATGAGAAATGTTTTTATAATTTGTGAAAAATTATTTTGAAATTCACGGTGTTACAATTTCCCGAAGATCTTCCTGGATTACCGCCTGATCGACAAGTGGAATTCCGTATTGACTTGTTGCCAGGAACAACGCCAATTGCAAAAGCACCTTATCGATTAGCACCGACGGAGATGAAGGAGCTGATGATGCAACTTCAGGAGTTATTGGACAAAGGTTTCATTAGACCTAGTTCATCACCCTGGGGAGCTCCGGTGTTATTTGTAAAGAAGAAAGATGGAAGTATGAGAATGTGCATCGATTACAGAGAGCTAAACAAGGCAACAATAAAGAATAGGTATCCGTTTCCAAGAATTGATGACCTGTTTGATCAATTGCAAGGTTCGAGCTATTTCTCGAAGATCAATCTTAGGTCAGGATATCATCAGCTGAAAGTAAGAGAGCAAGATATCGAGAAAACTGCATTCAGAACCCGATATGGACACTACGAGTTCTTGGTTATGTCGTTTGGACTAACCAATGCTTCGGCAGCATTCATGGATTTAATGAACAGGGTTTGTAATCCGTTCCTTGATAAATCTGTGATAGTGTTCATAGATGACATTCTGATTTATTCGAAAAGCCAAGAGGAGCATGGCAGACACTTGCGAGAAGTGTTAAAAGTTTTGAAGAAGGAGAAGTTGTATGCTAAGTTCTCCAAATGTGATTTTTGGATTCGAGAAGTCCAATTCTTGGTTCACGTGGTCAACCAAGAAGGTATAATGGTTGATCCGGCAAAGATTGAAGCTTTGACAAAGTGGGAGCAACCGAAGAGTCCCACGGAGATCCGAAGCTTTTTGGGATTAGCCGGATATTACCGAAGGTTTATCCAAGGTTTTTCTTTGATCGCTAGTCCATTAACATCTTTGACCCACAAAGGAGCTACTTATGCTTGGAGTGATAAGCATAAAGAAGCATTCGAGAAGCTAAAGAAGAAGCTATGCGAGGCACCGATACTTTCTCTACCCGATGGAGTTGAAGACTTCGCTGTTTATAGCGATGCGTCTGGGGTTGGATTGGGTTGTGTTTTGACCCAAAGAGAAAAGGTGATAGCATATGCGTCTCGACAGCTGAAGGAGCATGAAAAGAATTACCCGACTCATGATTTGGAGTTGGCAGCGGTAGTTTTCGCTCTGAAAATATGGAGGCATTACCTCTATGGCACGAAGTGCAAACTTTTCACTGATCATAAGAGTCTCCAATATCTCTTTAATCAGAAGGAATTGAATATGAGGCAACGACGCTAGCTGGAATTACTTAAGGACTACGACTGCGAGATACTTTACCACCCCGGTAAGGCTAATGTTGTTGCTGATGCTCTCAGTCGGAAAGTCAATCTTGAAAGGAAAAGGCCAAGAGCGTTGAGAATTGAAGTTGTCTCGACTATTTTGGAAAGTATAAAGAAAGCTCAAAGCGAAGCTTCTGAGAAGAATGACCGAAATGAGGAACGTTTGGGCAAAACGTTGGTGTTCGGTGTAAACAGTCATGGACTGAAGGTGTTCCAACATCAGATTTGGATACCTAAGACAGGAGGATTCAGAGATCTTCTGATGGAAGAAGCTCACAAAACCATGTACTCGATTCATCCCGGTAGCACTAAGATGTATAGGGACCTGAAACCCTACTACTGGTGGCCGACGATGAAGCTTGATGTTGCAAAGTATGTGGCTGAGTGTGTGACTTGTGCGAGAGTAAAGACACAACATCAGAAACCGTACGGGAGTTTAGAACCTTTGCCTGTGCCTATGGGTAAGTGGGAAGACATTGCTATGGATTTTGTCACTAAACTGCCCAGAACAAAGAATGGTCACGACATGATTTGGGTGGTCGTTGATCGATTCACTAAGAGTGTGCATTTCATAGCAGCCAAGGAGAAATGGTCTATAGAGAAGCTTGCAAATTCTTACGTGAAGGAAATTGTGAGGCTTCACGGTGTTCCGCTAACGATTGTGTCGGATCGTGATAGCCGTTTCACCTCAAGGTTTTGGAAAAGTCTACAAGAGGAAATGGGTACCAAGTTATGTTTAAGCACAGCTTACCATCCGCAGACTGATGGTCAGAGTGAAATAACGATACAAACACTTGAAGATATGCTAAGAGCATGTACCTTGGAATTCCTAGGTAATTGGGATGAACATTTACCATTGGTATAATTTTCTTATAATAATAGTTTCCACTCGAGCATTAAGATGGCACCTTATCAAGCTTTGTATGGACAGAAGTGTCGTACGCCGTCTTGTTGGCTTGAGGCTGGGGAAAAGAAGTTTATGGGACCGGAGATGGTTCATCAAACTGCTAAAAATTTGAAAATAATTAAGGAAAGAATGTTAGCAGCTCAAGATCGTCAAAAGAGCTATGCTGACAAGAAGCGAAGACCGATGACTTTTGAGGTTGGGGATTCGGTTTTGCTTAAAGTCTCACCGTGGAAGGGACTTATAAGATTTGGTAAAAGGGGAAAATTAAGTCCAAGGTTTATTGGACCGTTTAAAGTTCTTTAGAGGATTGGGAACCAAGCTTACAAGCTCGAAATACCAGAAGAACTGAATGGAATTCATAACACTTTTCATGTGTGTTATTTGAGGAAGTTCACGGGAGAAGTTCCCGACATGATTCCACTTTCGGAGTTGAGAATCGAAGAGAACAAAAGGTTGATTGAAGAACCAGAGGCAATTGTTGACCGAAAGACTAAGAAGTTGCAATGCAAGATGGTCAAGTTAGTGCTTGTCCGATGGAAACACACAAATGGGCCAAATCTCACCTGGGAGACGGAGAGTGACATGATGGGTCGCTATCCGCATTTGTTTGTTGATGTGTGATTCCGGGGACGGAATCATTCTAAGGTGGAGAGAACTGTAACGCCTGTGTTTCTAGGCTTGTCATTAATGTTGATATAATAGTCTAGGTTAACCTTTGTAACCCGTTTTGAAATAATAGAAGTGTATTATTTGAGTATTATGTGTTTTGTGCTTAATTGCTTAATTATGTGGTTTGATTAATTAAGAATAAAAATAAGCGTCAAAATTCAAGTGTAAAATAAACTTGATATCTTTGGATAATGTTGTATTAGTTGAAACGAGGTTTCTGAATATATATATAGAACGCCCAAATCTGACTTCGTATGAGGAAGTTATGATTTATCGAAGTTTCGGCTTAGCGGTATACAGCCTGAAATACTCGATTTGAGATCGAGCGGTTTTTAGCCGAAGCAATCTAAACGAGGATCGAAGGTCTCGTTGTTGGTATCGAAGCGATGAAAATTTAGGCGAGAACGGACGTCAAACGAAGAAGTTATGAATTTATAACGAAGTTTTTCTGTCCCGGCATATTAAAAATAAATAATAAAAATAAAGTCAAAATTAGCCGACAGAGTCTAAACGAAAGTTGTAGAGCGTAGTCTCGCCTACGCGTGGAGATAAAGAACGTCGAAAACGGAGTTCGTATGAAGAAGATACGAATTTCCGAAATTTATTAAATAATTTGTATTTAAATTTAATCTTTAATTCGGATGATTATCCGAAAGAGTCACCGATCTGATCCGAAGTACGCCCAGCGTACGCCCCGCGTACAGCGAAGCATGACACGCCTCGCACTCGAGTTCTTCGGATGACGAACGCCATGACGATTCTGAGGCAGTACGCCCCGCGTAATGCAGTACGCTCCGCGTACTCCGAGGCTCCAGCCTCCTATAAATAGGATGCGAGGGTTCCAGGCTTATTTGCTCATTTCTCCTCGTTTTTGTGCCGAAGCTCTGCGCGTAAACCCCCGAAGCCATCCCGACACCCCGGATCTCATATCCAAGTTAAGAAGGAAGTTTTACGATCCCGAGATCCCGAGAAGTGCGGTTCCCGAGCCGAAGCTCTGCCCGCGAGAAGTTCGATTTTTGTGAAGATCTTCCAGATCTACTGAGTGATTACTACTTCTATAAGCCGTAGTGTTGTCTGATCATCTTCTAATTAAGTGAGTGTATACTACCTTTCATAAACACGATAATAATACAAGGATGGTTTGAGTGTATTAAGTATATTGTGGTCTATACGTGTGAGAGTGTAGTTACTTTCTTCTAACGCGTAATTATGAAGTATTTTATACGAAATACGTGTTATGTGTATGATATTGTTGTTATATGGGTGAATGTATATTCATTCTCTTCCATCTCATAGATCTGAATTGCTTTCTATGAAATACGTGTTATGTGGGTGTGCCTCATCTGTTATGTGGAATATATATCGAATGAAAATGCTATACAGGTTTTAAACTATGTATGAAAATATATATTTTTATCTACTATTATGTTGGGTAGAATATGGGTAGATAGTTGGTGTGTAATAAACAGATGAGAGGCCTCGATGTTGTTGTTGTTGTTGATCTAGTTATCCAGCAGAGTATGGATAACGACCACAGACTCTTTCTAGACAGTCCTGTGGAACGCTAGCAGGTTCATAACCTGTAGGTGTTGTGAACGATGTGTTCACCGGTGTACTCTATCCCCCTCATGGTTGCCTTCAGGATATCTATTGTTGAGGAAACCCCTCAGCAGTGATGTCCGTCCCGATGAAAATCCTAGATTAGGTCCCTTGAGATAGATGTTGTTTTACGGACGTAAAGTGAGGATAACAGGAATGGGTAATCGAGATAGTGATTGGTTGGTGAAATTAAATATAATTAATTTATTGTGGGTTGAAAACCCTATATGCTCACCAGGCTCCCAAGCCTGACCCACTCAGTTTTAATTGTATTACAGGTAGTGGCGCGAGGGCATAAGATGGTTGAATCATCAAGTTGTTTTGTTTACAAGTCTGTATATGTATATATTTGTTGAATGACTTGTAATGTTATCGTTTATGCTTTATGGTCTGTATCGGAACATGACATCCCGAGTTTTGATTATATAATGAAAATGCATCTCTTGATGAAATGCTTTGATAAATATTATTTTATCATGTTTTGTTTTGGGAACAAATTCCGCAACACTTTTAAATCAAAAGGATTTACTCTGAAATTATTTTAAAAAGCATAAATGAAATTGGTCTTTTCTGGCCGAGATTTTGGGGATGTCACAGAAGCCCAACAGACAAAATTCCTCCAATTCCGGTCAATAGAATGCCCAAAACGAGATTCAGGGAAGAACAACTCTCCATCGTATCGCAGAGGTTGATGCAAATGCAAGAATGCATACAATCCACACCAATCGCCTTAAGCACACCCGTGAAAAATCTGAGAGAGACCATGAAACCCTACTACAAGCACTGACTGAAACACGAACCGAAGTCATAGAACTCTGAGCATGCCAGAGGGTGTACGAAAAGCACATGCTTGATATGGAGCGGCAGAGGGATGACCACCGCTAGTGGTAGATGCCTTACTTTCCTTCTCTGTTAAAAAGGAATCGTTTTTCCTATCTATGTCCTATGTGGCATTCCCTATGAAACCATCTTGTACTGTAAGTACTTTTAGTTAGGCCTTTAGGCGGCCAAAAACTCTCCTGCTCCGGATGTGATGTAAGACCCTCTACAAAGTCAATTTTTCCAAGCCTGTTACATCTTAAACATCAATGAGGTTGTCAGTCGGATAAATTCTGTGACACTCTTTGTTCAAATACTTCCGGTCGGTTTATCTGAAACCCACTTTAGTCAAGTTGTTGAACTAGAGTAACTTAGCTCCGGGATCGTTCCCCATTCTCTTTCAAAGTTTGAATCATGTCTATATTCACCAACCAATGGAACCCGGTTTGAACGACAAACATCATGAGACCATTCTACGAACTTACTTCTACTCCGTAATAAGACTGCATCATAGGGATGTAGGTCAAACCTTCTAGAACATACTTCTACTCTATAGGTGAACAGTCGAAATACATCTAGGTTCAATGATAGCCCTTACTAGGAATTCTAGTTCATCAAGAAGGATTAGTAAGAATGTTATTTGTTATGATTTCCTCACTTATACATTCCCCAATTATATATAACGAATACCTGGTAGACAATAGAATGTGAGATTTCTAACTTAGTTTCTTTTCCTCGTTGGGATGTGAAACTGAAGTAGAATCACACATTTTACTATCCGCCCAGTCTTGGTTATATCATAATGTGTATAAGCTAAGTTTTCATGTATAATAACTTATCACTTAGTCAGAATCAAAATAATACATAGCCAACCTTAGTCACTCACAAACTCCTTGTCTTTCGTGTTGCAGAATCATGTCATCATCCAGAAATAGTCAGCCGAACAATGAAGCCCCTATCCTTCATATCGACGCCGCTACATTTCAAGCCGCGGTAACAGCTGCTGTGGCAGCTGTCCTTACAAACCTCAACACTGGCAACGCAATCACGACTGACAAAGGAATTGAAAATTTCGATTGTTGTATCAATCCAGGAAGCCAACAAAGGGCAACAGTCATGGACATACAAAGTCGTAAAACCGAGAAGAGGAAATGAAATCGCCGAGCTCGAAAGGAGCGTCAACGATCCCAAAGACTTGCCATGCAACAGAAACAAGTGGCAACTCCTGCCCCTTCAGCACCGGCACAACCAATTTCCCAAGTCCCCGACATCGAGAAAAACTCTACACACAAAGGTGGTGGTAAAACCAGACCCCATAAAAGGAAAGTTTCGAAGTGGATGAACGAGGAGGGCACCCGTGTCCACGTAACTCTGACTAAACACCTCACTTCCACCACCAATGCTAGTGCAAGCCAGATATGTCACCAATGTGGCGATATTGGACACCTCAGAAAGGACTGTCCAATCATAAAGAACTTTGGCGCAGATGGGAGGATACTAAGGATCACTGCCGCAGGAGAAACTACTCCGGACCTCGTTAAAAATATCTAAAGCATTCGTTGTAACAGACTCATAAACTGCTTAAAACTAGTGCAACTAGAGTCTTATCTTTTGCGAGACCTCGTCAGTAAAGGGACCATCGTGCTGCGTATATTTGTCTTTTGTAGTATACCTAGTTCGCAACAATAGTATTGTAGTAAATCTATAGTACTATAACTCTGTTAAAAAGTTGCACAGTGGTGTCTTGTATGTAACGCCTTTATGATCAAATCTAGTGCTTTTATTACCAAGTGACTTAGATTTTTTTTTTATCATACGGCTAGAATACCAACCAAGGACCTGGATTCACTCAAGAGCGTGAGAATCAATCGATTAGGAAGTATCCCCACTTTTTGGCTCGATTATTCATGTCTACTACTTGCCTAAATTCAAATTTCGGGACGAAATTCCCTCTAACGGGGGGATGATGTGACAACCGTCAATTTTCGGACAAGTCAAAGTCAACTTAAGTCAACAAGTCAAACCGGTCAACTCAACTAACCCTTTTGTACTATGGCTTACGTTATGTAATTACTAAACAACTCTCTATTCTAATGAGAGATCATAAATTGAAAAGTACGTACATCTAGATCTCCTTAACCTAAAACTGTGGTATATGACGAGCCAAACCGATAAAACAATGTTGCATACTCATCGGGAGTGTGTAAGATCCTTAAACAAGGCTTAACGGGGTTTACGGACCTTACATTTCGAAGCCGGACACTCACATTTGTCACACACGAAACCGCTCTCAATCGTTTTCACTCTATCTCTTTGTATGAGAAATCTCTCCAAGAATGTCAAATCTCTCCCAAATCTCTCCAAATATGTGAAATCTCTCCCAAATCTCTCTTTGTATGAGAAATCTCTCCAAGAATGTCAAATCTCTCCCAAATCTCTCCAAGTATGTGAAATGTCTCCCAAATATTTGTTTGTATGAGAAATCTCTCCAAGAATATCAAATCTCTCCCAAATCTCTCTAAGTATGAGAAATCTCTCCAAGAATGTCAAATCTCTCCCAAATCTCTCTAAGTATGTGAAATCTCTCCCAAATATCTCTTTGTATGAGAAATCTCTCCAAGAATGTTAAATCTCTCCCAAATCTCTCTAAGTATGTGAAATCTCTCCCAAATCTCTCTCAAAAGTTTCCGTAACATTTTGAAGTCATTCGGGTCATTCCGACCCTTAATCGGGTCAAGAACGGCTTAAAACGGAGCAAAAACGGACAAAACGAGCTTAAGGACCCGAAACCTCTCTTAGGACCCGAAGCCTCTCTTAGGACCCGAAAGTCCTCTTAGGGACCGAAACCAAGAAGACCCAAACCCGAAGGTCCTCTCAGGGCCGAGCCTCGCTCAAGGGAACCGAACCCGAAGGGTCCGCTCGGGCCCGAACCTCGAATGCCACACCCGAACCCGAACCTTCGGTCCATTTCGGATTTTGATGCCTTCGGACCGAGCCTTCGCTTCTCGCTTCCTCGCCTCCCTTCGTTTCGGACCTAGCCTCAGGAGGACCGAACCTCCAACCCCTTTCCGAGAAGCCTCGCTGGAAGTGCTTTTCTTCCCGATTTTCGACTACGACTTCATTTTAGCTTCGTTTTTAATTGTTTTAATGTGGGATTTTCACCCAAAACTTTATTTTAACATATAAGGACCTATAATTATTAAATTATCACGTTTTTAAGGATAAAACCTTATCCAAAAGAGTGGGTGAAGTACAAAGGTGGAGTGTTGACTTTCCTTTATTTTATGACACAAGCAACCTCCCATACCCACTCCATGTCACTATTCCCCATCAGCCCTTACCTAGTCACTTCATTGTATTTTTCCCACCTTTTTCCAACCACACAATTGGTCAAAGGCTAGAAAAGCCTCCTCTCTCCTCACTTCTCTCATTTTCTCTCTTTTCACCAAAAGATCAAACTCTTTTCTCTCTCGCTTCCTCTCTCTAGAATTCGAGATTCAAGGGCTGATCTTGGGTTTTTCCTCCATATTTGATCTTCGAATCTTCAAGTGATTCTTCAAGTATTCTTGGGTTGAACGCATCTCTTCTTCAACACTCATCTTCTGAAATCACTCAAGGTGAGTTCATACCCCTACATTTTCATGTTTTCTCAAGTTTTTAGGGGGGGGGGGGGGGGAATACAAGTTAAAGCACCAAGAACACAACTAAACTTTTCTAACAGCCTTCATCAGAAAAGTTCAACTCCATTCACGGACTGTTTTGGAAAACTTAAACATTTTAGTTTTCAAAACTGTCTTAGGTGCTAGTAGTTCCACTTCTTAGCTTTAAAATGAATACTTGCACATCTCCACACGATTTTTCTACAATTTATGGTGATTTTTACAAAACAGCTTGTCTTTTCAAACACAAATCCGGACCAGTCTGTGAATATGAGAATTTTAATACAAGTTAAAGGCTTCCAAAAATCATGATAAAAATTATGAGTAAACTAGACACATTTTAGGAACTCTCAGAATTTACGGATCTAGTTTTCGACTTTGTATGATTTTTCTATGATTTTCCTAAAACAGTGCAAAAAGGTTAAGAGTTAGTTAACAGCTTCTAACTTTCAAAACACTTTGTAACATGTTGAGCAAAGTGTTAAATCTTTGATGACTTCATATATTACATGTATTTCTTGTAATGATATATTTATATAATAGGAAAATTACTTACTGAATTAATAAGAATCCTCCATCATAACCATTAGTACAAAACAAAGCAAGATAAACATAGCTATATTGTACTATACATTTGACTTACATAGAAAGGGTTCAAATACACCACAAATAAACATACTAAACTATAATAAGTATAGTTAGGTTGCATGTACATTTCAAACATTTTGATAAACTATAATAGGTATAGTTTATGATCATTACATTACAAAAGGTTTTCACACGAATAGGGTACATTCCAAAGTACCAGGTTTTCATATAAATGGGGTACATTCCAAAGTACCGGGTTTTATACAAAAAGGGGTACAGATACAAAGTACCGGGTTTTATACAAAAAGGGGTACAGATACAAAGTACCGGGTTTTATACAAAAAGGGGTATAGATACAAAGTACCAGGTTTTCATATAAATGAGGTACATTCCAAAGTACCGGGTTTTATACAAAAAGGGGTACAGATACAAAGTACCGGGTTTTATACAAAAAGGGGTACAGATACAAAGTACCGGGTTTTCATATAAATGGGGTACATTCCAAAGTACCGGGTTTTATACAAAAAGGGGTACAGATACAAAGTACCGGGTTTTTAACTACAAATGGGGTACATTCCAAAGTACCAGGTTCACATAAAATAGTTGTTATGATATTAAAACTATATTTCATCTAGAATTGTTAGACTTCAACTATAATCGTTGAGCGTATATGCTTGAGTCATATAATTAGTCTTGATTGGCTTAGAATTGGTGGTGCCCGCCTCATCTCCTGTTCCTCGTTGGGTTGTGGACCTAGGGCAGACCCACTATATTAAATGTTTTATCTAACTTAAATCTTATATAACTTATATACGCTGGACGATTATAGGGGAAATCTACGGGTCATTCTAGGGTTGATTAACACATCATATAGGAATATTCTGTTCACACTTAACTAAGAAAATATTGGATTTTCTGGAAATCAAACTCTATCGATTTTACAAGGAAAACGGTTTCTACTTCAAACAAAACTCTTATGAACTTACCAACTTAATTGTTGACACTTTTTCAAAACTACTTGTATTCTCAGGAAATCAGTGAAACAGGAAAAACTTTAGCGCCTTGAGGATGGGACGTTAAACCGTCAACAATTTACTTTTGTCATCATAATGTAATTGATTTTGAAACATGTAAACATATACTTTGGTGTAACTTTTTCAATTATATTTATGATGGTTGTATTTACTTTGAGCAGTATTACATATGTTGTTGTGATACTGTACATGAAGTCCTCCACCCCCGGATGTTTCCGCCATCCCTGGTTTGGGGGTGTGACACTCCCCCTAAAATTTGTGCATAGTGGAAAACTATGAACAAATTTAACAAAAATAAAATGATATCTAACTTTAAGAATGATTTGGGATCAAAGTTTTTAGACAACCTTTATCCGCTTGTCGGTACCTTCCATCTTCACGTCTTTGTCTGGTCGATCGCCGATATTGTTGTCCACTTAAACACAAAAAATTGTGACAAAATTAGGACATACTATCAGTGACAAGACAATGTGATCCTAATTTCCTAGATATTATATCTGATCCTAAGTTTCTAGATACTATATCTTAAGGACCATTCAGCTGACGACGACCAGGGATATTGTTGTCCACCTAAATTGAGCAGCGAGATCTATAGACAATCTTGGAGTGTTCAATTTTAATTGTACTGGAACATGTTTCCCGCTTCCAGATATGCCCCGGTAATCAAGGACTTCCAGAGTACTCCTTACATCGGATGAGCAGACCATCATTAGGGGAGAAGATAGATTCAGAGTATTATCACTTATAGTGCATATGCTGTGTACCAGGTCGGATTGTTAGTCACGCAAAAGAGACAACATATGGCTAACAGATAAGAGGAATTTCATATATATATATATATATATATATATATATATATATATATATATATATATATATATATATATATAGTTGTGATTGAAAGGTAGAGGAACACAATCATACCCTAACCCTTGTTTTGATTATCTTTGAATTTTAATTGGTTTTCAAATAATGACTCGACTGTCTTACTTGACGCAGTGTAATTTTTGAAACTAATATCTGTTTTTCCACACTTAATTTTCAAAGCGTCAAGTTCTTTAGTTACAACAACAAGTTTTCTTTTGATGTGATCATAATTCTCACACTTATTGCTGTAATCTTCTTGCAGTTTTCGGAAATCCTTGATTTTGGCCTCTGATTGAGCTTTTAGGGGTTTCTGTCCTTTCCTGAGTTGATATCCTTTGTATTTCAAGTCCTCATTCTCTCTCTTGATTAGATCTATTGATTCTCGTAAAAATTTAATAGTTTTAACACAAGATGGTGAGCATGAAACTTCATTTACCGGAATTGATGTGGAACTCATTTTCTTTTTTATTTTTTTTATATATTTTTTATATTTTTAATTGCACTTTGACTTAAAAACCGAGAAGGTCAACCTTAAAAGTCAAATTTAAAAAGTCAAACTCAAAAGTCAAACTTGAAAAGTCAAACTTGAAAAGTCAAACTTAAAAGTCAAACCGAAAAGCCAAATTTGAAAAATTAAAAGTCAAACGAGAAAGTCAAAATATAAAGTTAAAGGTCAACTTTTAAAAGTCAAAGTCAAAATTTTAAGTAAAAAGTCAAAAATAAAAGTTAAAATTTAAAAACTGAAATTTTTTGGTTGAAAAAAGATTTTAAAAATAAAATTTTGAATTTTTGGGGTTGAAAATGTCAATTTGCAAAATTATATGCGAAAAGGATGAGTTATATTCTAAATTTCGGATATAGGACATAAGAAGCCTCCTAGACGAGTTGGTAAGGCGCTGGGGCAATGACTTGGAGGTCCAGGCTTCGATCCCTGGCACCTTCAAAGACGTTTACTATTATTTTATGAAGGCTGCTGCGAGGACGCTACGATGCGAAGCTGCTGAAGCGATGCGAGGCTGCGAAGCGAGGTTGCAATGCGAGGACGAGGACTAGGACCGCATACCGAGACTGAGCCGCACACGTCCGAGCCGCACACTGAGGCTGCTGAGCCGCAAAACTTCAAAGGCTCAACCGCACACCTTTAACAGATTCGCGAAAAAAAACGATACTTTTCACTCTTTTTGCTCCAAAACTCGATCAAAAACTCGTTTTTATGAAAAATGCAAAGAAGTAACCCCTCTTATTTTTGCGAGATCTATCCAAAAACGCTATTCTCTTTTCAAAATAAGATCAAATAAGCTCCAGATCTGAAAAAAATTGATTGATACAACCAAGCTCTGATACCAATTGTAAGTCCCCAAAATGCTTGTGTATCAATCAGATCCAATTGATGGTGCGGAATCCCAATCAATTGGATGATATCAGATCAATATAGAAGAGAATGAGAAGAAGAAGAAGATGAATCTATGATGTATTGAATGAATATTGAGTGATGCTCCTTACAATAGATTCTCTTTCACACACACTTCTTCTCTCTAACTTTCTCTCTCTTCTCTAGCCTTCTATTCTTAACCATACACTCCCACATGCACTCCTCTATTTATATGGACCTCCATCCATACACATGTGCACAGCCGCACACCCTGTGTACGACCGTACACAGGGTGTACGGCCGTACACACGTGTACGACCGTACACACAAACCGCAAACACATACAACATTACATAAAAATATATTTTCCTAGAAAAGAAAAGTATAAACCATATTTTTGACCCAACAATGCAGCTAGGAGATACGGGCCTCACCCATACTCAAGGAGATACGGGCCCCCTCCCACCCTCGGGTATCTATGAGATTCGAGCCTCGTCCACACTCAACTACCTCAGAGATATGAGCCTCGCTCACACTCTGCTCACTAAGAGATAAAGGCCTCACCTACACTCAACTGGCTAGGAGGTACGGGCCTCGCCCACACTCCGCTATCCGGGATATACGGACCGCCGCCCACACTCCGCTAACATAAAGGTATCACTCAAACATGTATAACATAATCTACCAGTTCATAAACATACTCAGGTAATACTAAGATACGGGCCCTGCCCACACTCAACTACTAATCATAACAAGTGTAAGATACGGGCCCAACCCACACTTAGCTACTAAAAATAATGATTCTAAGATACGGGCCCAACCCACACTTAACTACTCTACACGGGCCGACATTGTTGCCTTCGACTTGTTCCTACTAAAGGAAACTTACCTCGCAAAGCTGACTGCTGAAATATCAAGTGAGGAATCTCTAATGGCTGCTCCAATAACTCCCCGACTATTAATTAGGGGTGTCAATTTATGACACGGCACGACAAAAATACACGACACGAAACGAAATTGGGACGAAATCAAAATTCGAATTCGTTTTCGTCTCGTGTTCGTGTCAAGTATAAAAAACACGATGTCGTGTCGTGTTGTGTTCGTGTTTACAAATCCACACGAAATTGACACGATTGAGCATGTGTTTGTCATGTTTTTCGTTTTTATCATTTTTATCGTGTTATATATGATTAAATATGAATTAAATAAAATAGCAGTTATATAATATTATCTTTGTCGTGTCGTGTCGTGTTTTCGTTTTTTAATTGGTTCGTTTTCGTGTTAGTGAAAAAAACACGACATCGTGTCGTGTCGTGTTCGTGTTACAAAAAACATTGTCGTGTCGTGCCGTGTCAGACAAAAACACAACACGACGGCCCGATTTGACAGACCTACTATTAATATCATAATAACACTTAATCAAAACCTAATAATCCTCCTTAAGGTAAAATGACCATTTTACCCCTGGTCAAAGTCAATCTTCTGGTTGACCCAACTCGCCAAGTTGCTCCATCAACTTGTCGAGTCCCCGAATCTAGAAATCATGATCTAACTTATCGAGTCACCTCCTGACTTGTCGAGTTCCCTGGCTACTTATAATCGTGTTTTATTGAATCAACTCCCTGAGTACCTTCACCGACTCATTGAGTTATGCCTTAAGCTAAAACGATACAACATAATCCAACGTGTCGAGTTCCTCTATGGACTCAACGAGTTCCTCTATCTGATTGTCCATCTTAACAAATTAAGCCTCTACTCTCAAAATCCATCGTCCATACTACATCTACATACTGGAAATGCCCTTTTTAAGGGTAAAGTTTCCAACTTTACCCGTTAATATCCCTTCTTAATGGATTTAGCTAGAACCCTAGTTCTTTTAGGATATAGATCTTTGTCCAACAGCCTTATCACTCCAAACCC
Source organism: Lactuca serriola (assembly GCF_051521515.1). Lineage (NCBI taxonomy): Eukaryota > Viridiplantae > Streptophyta > Magnoliopsida > Asterales > Asteraceae > Lactuca > Lactuca serriola. Next base: position 157,582,897 of record NC_136409.1, read on the forward strand.
ATGCATGAAAACCCAGATCTAGGTCCTAGATACCAAAAGAACACGTAAAGCCTCAGACATTCCTTCCATGCATGGCCTTTTAGGGTACAAAAGGCCATAACAACACCTTAGAGCTTGCATGGGGGCTTCAATGGCATAAAGCTTTCACCTTTATGCCTTAACAACCCTTAATGATCCTAGATCTGAAAGGTTCCTTACTTGGGACGTACGAACCCCAAGGGTTAAGCTTCTTGAACCAAAACCCTCAAACAGTGGAAATAAGTAGATCTAATGAATAAATGATCAAGTTAGAGACTTGATTACCAGAAAGTGAAGGGAATGAGATATTGCTTCTGGATCTACAATCTTCTCTTGGAGTCCTCAAGCTTCTTCCTCTTCTACAAGCTTCAAAATACACAAGAACACTAAAAAATGGCTTACACACTCACACAATGCTCTAGGGTTTTGTGGATTAGAGTTTGGGACTTAGAGGATGGAAATGAGGCCAAAAGGTGGGAATTAAGATGCTTAAATACGGTGCAAAACCCCAAAATTATGGTTTCACTCTGGCAGACCTACTTGCCGAGTCGAGGGATCTCGACTCATCGAGTAGATATCTTAAAACCCGCGTCCAAGACTTATTTCTACTCAACGAGTCTGGGGCTTCCAATTCGTCGAGTAGATCTATGAAAATGAATAATTTATAAATAAATGCGTACCAGCACCAGGGCATTACAATTGAAGATAGGCTGCAAATTCGATATATCAAGGATGATATTTTCACAACGAAAGTAATTATCGAAGGGGTCTGTACAAGAGTTGAAGTATTGAATACATGAGTAAATTATAGTGGAATCAAAGTTGGGAAGATGAAGTTTTTCATTATAGTCGAATTTGATTCTCCACTTGATTTCGATATAACAATCAATTTTCATAGAGATGTTTTGTATCTTCGAAGTCAAAAATCAAAAGGGTCGAAAATGCAGAAAATGGGTTTGTAGATCGAAGTGTTATCAGTTAGGAAGGATTGAAGTGAAGTCAAACCAATGATCTTAAATTGAAGTTCGATATATGTGGCTCATAAGTAATGTGATTTAAGTAAATAATTAAAAATGTATTGCTTCGATATTCAAAAAGAGTGATTGGTGATTATGTTATCAAATGTGTTAGAGATGGTTTGTGTTATGATCCCACATCGGCTAAAAGTACTATAAGTTGGTGGCTTATAAGTCTAAGTGTCCCCTCCTCCTATAAGTTGGCTTTTGGGAGTGAGTTCTACACTTGATATTATGGAATGATATGGGCCTAGTATGGGATGGGTCTGTATCAATTGGTATCAGAGCCGCCCTATCTTTCGAGGTACCAACACTTGGAGTGCTGAAGTATGGAGTGGAGGCTTGGACTCGAAAAGAGGGGTGCCAACCGTGACCAACATAGTCGTGAACAAAAATGACTCAGAGTGGTGGTTTGGACCGAAAGGGGGTGCCAACCGTGACCAACAAGGATGTTGTCTCTTCAAAGCATGGGGTATTGTTATGATCCCACATCGGCAGAAAGTACTATAAGTTGGTGGCTTATAAGTCTAAGTGTCCCCTCCTCCTACAAGCTGGCTTTTAGGAGTGAGTTCTACACTTGGGCTTATGGCATGATACGAGCCTAGTATGGGATGGGTCCATATCAGTTTGGTATATACAAATTGAAAATTTAATGGAGCAAATTGAAGGTCAACTGAAAAAATCAAACTTGGAATTTTTTACATGATTCTGATATTGCTTTCGATTTTCACTATGGCCGAAGATGTCATATGTGGTGGTATATGTTGAAGGTTATAAAAGGATCATGACCCTTGGATAGTAATTTTTCAATGGTGGTTCTATGGCCTTGAATGATTTTTCAATAATGACACTTAGTTGTTTGAATGAGAAACCTAATTAATATTGAATGTTTAGATTGAATGGTCGAAGGATTGAATGGATGAAGATTGATTTCAAAGGAGTTGAGCATGACTTCGATGATGGTCCAACATTAAAGGTTTGAGTATTAAAGCCTCAATATTTTTGGAGCTTCTTTGTTGTTGTGTTTCTTTGTATCAAGAAACAAAGAATTGGGGAAGATGATACAATGTTACAAATTTGGTCCCCAGTCTTACAACAAATTGGCATTTTTCACACAAAAACCCGAAAACTTCATACCTTTTGGGGAAATTTCTCAGGATTTTAAAGTTGATGTTTTCGCAAAGAAAATTTATAGTTTGTTCATTTTGAAGTCAAAGGCGGTCCAAAAAGTTAAAATTCTGAATCTTGACATATTTTTTTGGATTTTTTAGTTTTGAAGCTTCACATTTATTCCATTGATTGAGGAGGAATATATCATTGACAAATCCAATTTGAGCACATTCTCATTCCTATTTGGAGGTTTTATAATCATATTTCGATTATAAAAAGAGGGAAAATTCGGTATGGGTATTCGAAAGAAGTTTTTGGATCTTCATACATTTAGCGAATGATCTTTTATATTAGATCTTGAAAACCGATGTGACTGTGCGGGGAGATGGTATTGATTATGAAGTGATTCAAATTTGATATTTCGAAGTGGGTTTTATGATAAGTTTGGACTTCTTTATTATTTTTGGGATGTGCTTTATGCTCAAGGATGGGCAATTTTCCTTGGAGTCTTTGGTGCTGAATGTTGAAGTTGTCACTTGTAGCTTTGGATTGTAATGTCTCACATCCTAGAACCTGGATTAGAAGGCTATAGAATATTTTAAGATTTGATGATCACTTCTAAATTCTTGTCAAGATTTAGGTCTTAATTTGCAAATTACTCATTTGGAATTAGAAGCCTTATCATCCATTCCAAGCTTTGAGGGAGAGAATGTTGGGGTGCAAAGCTCTCCATTTGGTGATGACTTGAAGGCTTCACCCCTTTTATGACATGTGTGGAATTCAAGCCTTGTGACTTATGGGTTGACCTTTCCTATATATATATATATATATATATATATATATATATATATATATATATATATATATATATATATAGAGAGAGAGAGAGAGAGAGAGAGAGAGATCAAATAAGAAGGAAAATTTAGGTAGGAAGGTAAGAAGTTTTTTTTTCTATATATATTTTTTAACAAACAAACAAAATGAATCATTAGATTATTCAAAAGTAAGATGATTCACAAGAAATATTCCCAAAAAAACATCTTCATGATTCATTTTTATGTAAATTAAGAAAAAAATTCACTTTTATAACAATTTTAGTGAATAACAACAAAATCATTATAAAATTAATCATCGAGATGTTTTTTTGAGAACTTTCTTTGAATCATGTTATTTTTGATTCATCTAGTGATTTATTTGTTTTGTTCGTAAAAAAAATATGTAGAACAAAAACTTCTTACCTTCCTACCAAAAAAAACTTCTTACCGGATGTATATCCTATATATATATATATATATATATATATATATATATATATATATATATATACTAGTTTGGTATTCTTTGTAGGATGAGAGAGCTCCCATTTTGTATATATATTAATAGATTAATTTGAGAGAGAGAGAGAGAGAGTATTGTAGGAGCAAGCATATGCTACTACAAAAAAAAAATCTACTCCATTTTATCTATACAAATGTGCTTAAACGTTAATTCGTTTCTTTTGATTATGCACTTCTATATTTCGCAATTTCAAATCAAAGCTTCGTATGTCCTAACACCAGATTAATCCTATTGGACAATTAAGGAGTAGGATAATGACCTAATTCAAGATATTATTATTATATTCAAATTAGGGTTATCCGATACTTCCTTATCAACTACAAATAAGACTTTATAGTCTCTAGTTTTCATCCACTCCTTCTAAATTCTCAAGACCATAAAACTTTATATATGCCTTCCATCTCCTTAATTCTTCTAGTTATTAGGGATTTTGGTACAAGCCACTAGAGGCATCCAAGCTTTTGGTGTTTGCTTTCTAAGTAACTACAAGAGGACACTACTAGAAAAACAGCCTTTTACGATGCTCATTGCGCGTCGTAAAGGGCTCAAACGACACACAAATGCGCGTCAAGGAAGGCTCTGTCATAAAGAGAGACGACGCACATTTACGACGCTCATTTACGACGCGCAATTACGACGCACGTTTACGACACACAATGCGTATCAAGAAAGGTCCTGTCATAAAGGAAGACGACACGCATTCACGTGTCATAACCTTACGACACGCGTGTTAATGACACGCAATGCGTATCAAGAATGCCCCTGTCAAGAAAGGCCATGTCATAAATGAAGATGACACACATTTTTGCGTATCATAATTTGAAATGTTTAAAAAAATATTATTTATAGATTTATTAATTTTCAAATTAAATTTGTATTTAATGTCTCATAATAGAAAATAAAATATCATATAAAAAAATACAATCCATTGCATAAAATTTAATGGCATACAAATAATCATATACAAAAAATACAATCCATTGCATAAAATACAATCCCTAACTATCTAACCTATTATTACATTGCTATTAAGAGACACCTTGTTTCAGATATCATGTAAAAAACAAATCCTCCATGTCAAAAAATTGGTTGTTGTCTATCAAGTGTAGATGACAAATAATGACTTGAGCATTAGCTCAAACCAAAAAACTTTTATTAATCACACAATCTAAAAGCTGAAACCAAAAAGCTTTTAATTACACAAGAAACAACACATCATCATGAGAAACTACTAACCTGCCCTGAATGGAGGAAGTAGTTTTCTCCAGCCAACTTTGTTGGTGTGGACTGATAAAAGTTATAACATGTAGCAAGCTGCAAATAATACATATCAAAATTATTAGCAACTAAAAAAGCAACAAAAATAACAGACCTCTTCAGCCAGATTCAAGAACTTTCATTGATGTCTCCCACATGTCTCTGTTTTAATAACTCATTAGTTTATTTTATATATACAACTACAGTTGTAATTTTATCTAGAAATTAAAATTACCAACTCACTTATAAGGCTTCACAGTTGCAGCTTTGTTTCCCTGTATCCACACTTGAAGAATAGTTGTTGCACCTCTATCCATCTGTAAATTAATATATATATATATATATATATATATATATATATATATATATATATGTTAGGATTTAGATGATAATACCAAAATCTGGATGTGGACTTAGACTTACTGTTGATCCACAGTCACCATCTCCCACTATGTTGTCCCACTCATTTAAACTGTCCTTGAGATGAATAATTGTTGACACTGCTGCTTCTATAGCCACCTCCTGTGCACGACCTTGCTCATTCAGCTACTCTTGTCAACTCAATACCTGACATGACTTGCATTTCTATGGGAAGTAAACTATAACATACCAAGAAAATAAAAATCAACAGTTTTGGTTGTCGATAAGAATCAGATCAGAAGCACACAAAAGTTATAATATGAATTGGACCGAGATAATTTTATAATCTATAGTTATTATAATTTTTTAAATGGAATTTTCTTCTCAACAACAACAACAACCTCATCAATTTTTTTTAGGTTTGATGAAGAAAACAAATCAAAATTTTTTCTTCATTATCATCGAAAACCCTAACGAACAGAAAGTTGGATGTTAGGTGTAACATCGTGAATTTCAAAATAATTTTTCGCATAATATAAAAACATTTTTCATTTAATTTTCATAAAACATCAAGTTTAAAACTCCAATCCACATCATACAAAATCCCAAGATCACATATCATAAAAATCCCGTGCGTGTGTACAGATCAAGCCGGCGCCTTCCCACGGTCATCACTAATACCTGAAACAAACAACACTAACACTGTAAGCACAAAGCTTAGTGAGTTCCCCAAAATACCACACATAACACATATTAGCCACTCGAGGCTCTAACTCTGTGGGTCCGTAGACCCTACTCTATGAACCCACTGGTTCGAACTCTGGGAACCTTTCGGTTCCAACTCTATAAACATGCACAGCATAAATCACATAGAAATAATGCAGTACAATACATAACATACATATAACATACAAATAATCTGTCACATGACTCTGATTACCTACTCAAGGTAAAGTATAGTGAGAAGACTCACCTCGTATATCTCGCGAATCCTGGAAATCACTTGTGCTCGATCCTCCGAGCTATAATCCTCCTATAACATCATATATCTCTAATTAACACTTTTACCACTAAGGTTGACTACCCCTATCAAGTCAACACTGGTCAACTCTAGTCAACAGTCAACGGTCAACTTTGACCGGACTCGGCGAGTGCACTAGGGCGACTCGGCGAGTCTATACGTGCTCACTGACTCTCTAGGATCCTCTCCTGACACGTCGAGTACACCCCCAACTCGACGAGTCCCACCTGGCATGAATCGCGGGGCCACCACGACTCAACTCGCCGAGTCTCAAGAACAACTCGGCGAGTTCCAGCTCGACTCAGTCCACTTGTCAATCCTCTCTAACTCTCCCCGACTCACTGAGTCAACCCTTAACTTGGCAAGACCACCCGCTGAGTGGTCAAGGACAATCTTCATGCTACTCGCCGAGTCTGTTCTTCGGACTCGGCGAGTCCATGCCATGCATTAACTCAATCTCGCTTCTGAGGTCATATCCGCTCCATCAACTCATAGATTTGGCCCTCCTAAGCACATTCATCACGTAAAGTCACAGTCTTGGCTACCATGCAACGCCTACAAGGCTTCTTTTGAAGAAATGACCTCTAAAATGGCAACCTAAGTCTCCAACCCAAAAGGAAGGACATAAAGCATGGCATTAGGGACTCTCTGGACCTACTAAGGTCCATATCTAGGCACCATATCCCCATGGGACCTCTCACACTTCAAATACAACGCAAACAAGGCATGAAGAAACCCTAGATTTGACCATATCAACAAAAACATGAGAATGAGCTCTGAATGATACCTCAAGAAGCTTCCTCTGACGAAATGGAAGTAGATCCAAGATCCCCAACTCTTCTAGCTTGACTTTCGCCTTCCTTTCTTGCAAACACACACAAAATTGGTGAATAATGGCCTCTTATCTCACTCACACGAACCCTCAACTGTTTTGGTGCTCTCAAGGCCAAGGTAGCCGCAATGAAGGGCCATAAGGTCCTTTAAATAGGGCTTAGGACCGGGAAATTAGGGTTTCATTAAACAGCGCGGACTCGCCGAGTCCATTCCTTGGACTCGCTGAGTCCAGGCGCGAACCCGTGTCCAGAACCGCGATCCTACTCGGCGAGTTTGAGCTACAACTCGCCGAGTCCCCTCACAAAACACCAAAAATATATGCATAAAAGATACCTGGAAATCCGGGCTATTACAATTCTCCCGCATTAGAACTAGACTTCGCCCTCGAAGTCTCGCTCTGCAAATAGCTCCGGATGTTGCTCACGCATCTCACGCTCCGGCTCCCAGGTCATCTCTGACCCCTTCCGATGTCGCCGACCTGAAACTCAAGCTCGGACCGGCGTCAGTCTGCATAACTCTTCTGTCGGCTCTGAGCGGTCAACAACCTCTATCTGACCTGCTGAATCTGCTCTGTCGTTTGAAGAACGATCTCTGTACTTCCCATCACCCTCTGTCCAACCTCTCCCCAACAAATGGGGGTCCGACACCTCCTCCCATACAACAGCTCAAAGGGTGGCATACCAATGCTCGAATGATGGCTGTTGTTGTAGGAAAACTCTGCCAAGGGCAAATATGCATCCCAACTACCCGCGAAATCTAACACACATGCCCGAAGCATGTCCTCAAGTGTCTGAATCGTCCGCTCACTCTGACTGTCTGTCTGGGGGTGATATGCGGTACTAAAATGCAGCCTAGTACCCAACTCGTCATGAAACTTCTTCCAAAATCTGGAAGTGAAGCGCACATCACGGTCTGAAACAATCGAGATCGGCACCCCATGCCGAAATTCCACTTCCCTCACATACACCTCCGCCAATTTCTCTGCTGAAGAACTCTCGCTAATAGCAAGGAAGTGAGCGCTCTTCTTCAACCTGTCCACAATCACCCAAATTGCATCGACTCCCCTGGCAGTCCTTGGCAATTTAGTGATGAAATCCATAGTGATCTGTTCCCACTTCCATTCGGGAACCTCCAATGGCTGCAACTTACCATGCGGCCTCTGGTGCTCGGCCTTAACCCTACGGTAGGTCAAGCACCTCTCAACAAACCACGCGACATCCCTCTTCATACAGGGCCACCAATACTCCTTTCTCAGATCCAAATACATCTTAGTGGCCCCCGGATGGATCGAAAATTTCGACCGATGAGCCTCTTCCATCAAAATGGTACGCGTTCCTCCCACAAACAGCACCCAGATACGCCCCTGAAATGTCATAAGCCCCTGACCATCGGTAACGAACTCGGAAACCAAACCAACAACCTGTTCCCTCTTCTGCATCTCAGGTTGCACAGCCTCGGCCTGTGCCCCACGAATGGCGTCCAACACTGGAGCTATCACGGTCAATCTCAAACATACCTCCCGCAGCGGGGTGCTCTCCGCCCTGCGGCTCAATGCATCGGCTACCATATTAGCCTTGCCTGGGTGGTACAGGATCTCACAATCATAATCCTTGACCACGTCCAACCACCTTCTCTGACGCATATTTAGGTTGGGCTGATCCATCAAATACTTCAAACTCTTATGGTCCATGTATATCGTACACCGAACCCCATACAAGTAGTGACGCCAAATCTTGAGGGCGAACACCACTGCCCCCAACTCTAGGTCATGGGTGGGATATCTCGTCTCATGAGGCTTCAGCTGCCTCGATGCATATGCTATCACATGCCCTCTCTGCATCAGCACCGCTCCCAATCCCAAAATCGATGCATCACAGTATACCACAAAGTCCTCCATCCCTTCCGGGAGGGCTAACATCGGGGCTTCGCACAACCTTTAGCGAAGTGTCTCAAAGGAGGCCTGCTGCTCGGGGACCCATGAAAAAGCAACACCCTTCCGGGTCAATCTGGTGAGTGGCACTGTGATCTTGGATAAATCCTTGATAAACCTCCGATAATACCCTGCCAACCCTAGGAAACTCCTGATCTCAGAGGGTGACCTCGGCACCTCCCAACTCATCACCGCCTCAACCTTGGCCGGATCGACCAATATCCCTTCCTGGTTAACGAGATGTCCTAAGAACTGGACCTCCCGCAACCAGAAATCACACTTGGAGAATTTGGCATAAAGCCTCTCTGATCTCAGAACTCCGAGAACCTCTCTCAAATGCTCGTCATGCTGCTCTCTAGATCTCGAATATACTAGAATGTCATCGATAAACACAATCACTGACTGATCCAGCATCGGTCTACACACTCGGTTCATGAGATCCATGAACACTGTCGGGGCATTGGTGAGCCCAAAAGGCATCACCACAAACTCATAATGCCCATAACGTGTCCTGAACGCTGTCTTCTGGACGTCCTCATCCCGCACCCTCACCTGATGATATCCAGACCTCAAATCGATCTTGGAGAACCAAGATGCTCCATGCAACTGATCGAATAAATCGTCAATCCTCGGCAACGGGTAATGGTTCTTGACCGTTAGCTTGTTCAACTCCCGATAATCAATGCACATCCGGTGTGAACCATCCTTCTTCTTGACGAACAGGATAGGCGCTCCCCACGGCGAGCTACTCGGCCGAATAAACCCCTTCCCCAGCAGCTGCTGAAGCTGCGAGGATAACTCTTGCATCTCTGGAGGTGCAAGGTGATAAGGCACCTTGGCGATAGGCGCGGCCCCCAGAACCAAATCGATACTGAACTCCACTTGCCTCACAGGAGGCACACCCGGCAACTCCTCGGGGAATACATCCGGAAACTCACGCACTACCGGGACCTCCTCAACTGACCTTGGTCTCTCGGAATCCACCCGCGTATCCATTACATACGCCACAAAACCCTTACAGCCCTGCTAAAGACACTGCCTCGCCCTAGCGACCGAACAAAATGCTGATCCTGAACGTGTACCCTCGCCATACACCGAAAGAACTCCCCCACTAAGGTCTCATATGGTCACCAGCTGTCGCTCACAGTCGATAACCGCACCGAATCTGCTCAACCAATTCATGCCCACAATGACACAGACATCACCCATCGCAATAGGAACCAGATCAATCGGGAACTCAACACTGAAAATCTCGACTACGCACCCTCGGAGAACCTCCATGGCATAAATCACCCTCTCATCAGCTATGGAAACTCTCAGAGGCCAACTCAACGCCTCACGACTAACACTGATATGCTGACTAAAAGCCAAAGACACAAAAGACCGACTCACACCCGAGTCAAATAACACCAAGGCAGGTACAAAATTCACAAGAAAAGTACCTACGCATTACATAACATAAGCATAATATCTCAGCATTAAAATAAATACATGAAAGAATACATACCAGCCACGACATCGGGTGCTGCGCGGACCTCCTCCGCGGTCAGCTGAAAAGCTCTCCCTCGTGCCCTCGGCGCCTCGGCCTTCACTGGCCGACTCTCTGTAGCTCTGATGGCGGCAGGGGAAGATCCCTGAGGTGCTCCCTGAGATGATCCTTGCAACTGCGGACACTCTGCCTTCCGGTGTCCGGTCTGATTGCAGTGAAAACACACCGCAAACCCTTTGGGGCAGTCCTTGGTCATATGCCCCTCCTTGCCACACTTGTAGCAAGATCCCGCTCTGTAGACTCCCTCATGACCCTTGCCACACTTCCCACAAGTGCGGCCCTTCTGGCTCCCTGGTTTGGGATCAGCGGGCTTGGCCCGCTTGGCTGTCGGCTGAGACTGTGCCGGTCGCCGATCCCTCCCTTGAGACTCCGCCTCCTCCCTGGCCTGAGTCTCTAGCTCAATCTCCCTCTTCCGGGCATTTGCCTGAAGCTCAGCAAATGTCCGGTACAAGGAGTTCGCCGCGAACTCCTGAATGTCTCGCCTCAAAATACTCAAATATCGGCTCATACGTGCCTGCTCAGTGGACACGTGCTCAGGGCAGAACATCGCCCTCTTATGGAACATCCTGGTAATCGTTGTAACTGACTCAGTACCCTGCTTGAGGGTCAGAAACTCCTGGGCCAAACGCTCCGTCTCCACCTGGGGAACGTACTCATCTCGGAACATGGCAGTGAACCTCTCCCAGGTCACTGCAGCAAGCTCATCAGGCGTAAAATGCGCTGTCACAAACTTCCACCAGTCCTTCGCTCCCAAGCGAAGCTGGTTCAGCGCGAACCGAACCTTCAAATGCTCAGGAGATGAGCAAGTGAAGAAACACCCCTCTATATTAGAAATCCACCTCATAGCTGCCACCGGGTCCTGGGTCCCATCAAACTCTGGCGGTTTTGTGTTGTTGAACTCCCGGAACAGCAACGCATCACCACCTTGCGGCCTCGCGGCAGCAATAGCCGCGGTGGCCGCTGCAACAGCAGCGTCAGAAAGAGCGGCATAACGCTCGTCAAAGGTCTCAATCAGCGTGGTCTTAATAGACCCGAACATCTCTGGTATCTCTGCCCTGATGGCCGCAGCCACCTCCTCGTGGATGATCCGACGGATCTCCTCATCACTGGTCTCGCTGCTCTCAGGCATCAAACGTGTCCTCACCATGATCTACCTTTAAAATACAACATACGAAACATTAGAACCCCTTCGAGCATACTCACACTCGACAACTCATTCCTCCTTGATCCTTGGTATTCCAAAGATTCTTACTTGGGCTGTACACCGCTCTGGTGCTTTCAGTAGTACGAGCCCAATACTACTGTCTGCACCGTATCAGAATACACCCCAAGTCCTCTTCTTCGGTTCCCAAATTCCAAGTACTCTATCATGCATAGGCCATTCTCTAATAGATCTCTCACAAGCCCCTCGCTGCTACCTACTCACTCTCAAGCATTTCATAGCTGCTCACCTCTTCCTAGGCTAAGGCATCACAAATTAGGCCACTCTAGTCCTAATAGGAATACCTAGCCTACTCTAGCATGCGAATACATCATATCAATATCAATATCACATAAAATGAGGGTATTTTGGGAAATCACCGTTCAGGCGCGGACTGATCGTACACACAACTCTACTCTGCGTTTTTCCAAAAATCTTTTACTCTTTTTGAAAATACTTCTCAAATCCTCAGTTTTAGTTCAAATACGCCCGAAGGTGTACTCGAATCCCTCAAACCAAGGCTCTGATACCAACTTGTAACACCGTGAATTTCAAAATAATTTTTCGCATAATATAAATACATTTTTCATTTAATTTTCTTAAAACATCAAGTTTAAAACTCCAATCCACATCATACAAAATCCCAAGATCACATATCATAAAAATCCCGTGCGTGTGTACAGATCAAGCCGGCGCCTTCCCACGGTCATCACTAGTACCTGAAACAAACAACACTAACACTGTAAGCACAAAGCTTAGTGAGTTCCCCAAAATACCACACATAACACATATTAGCCACTCGAGGCTGTAACTCTGTGGGTCTGTAGACCCTACTCTGTGAACCCACTGGTTCTAACTCTAGGAACCTTTCGGTTCCAACTCTATAAACATGCACAACATAAATCACATAGAAATAATGCAGTACAATACATAACATACATATAGCATACAAATACTCTGTCACATGACTCTGATTACCTACTCAAGGTAAAGTATAGTGAGAAGACTCACCTCGTATATCTCGCGAATCCTGGAAATCACTCGTGCTCGATCCTCCGAGCTATAATCCTCCTATAACATCATATATCTCTAATTAACACTTTTACCACTAAGGTTGACTACCCCTATCAAGTCAACACTGGTCAACTCTGGTCAACAGTCAACGGTCAAATTTGACCGAACTCGGCGAGTGCACTAGGGCGACTCGGCGAGTCTATACGTGCTCATTGACTCTCTAGGATCCTCTCCTGACACGTCGAGTACACCCCCAACTCGACGAGTCCCACCTGGCATGAATCGCGGGGCCACCACGACTCAACTCGCCGAGTCTCAAGAACAACTCGGCGAGTTCCAGCTCGACTCAGTCCACTTGTCAATCCTCTCTAACTCTCCCCGACTCACTGAGTCAACCCTTAACTCGGCAAGACCACCCGCTGAGTGGTCAAGGACAATCTTCATGCTACTCGCCGAGTCTGTTCTTCGGACTCGGTGAGTCCATGCCATGCATCAACTCAATCTCGCTTCTGAGGTCAGATCCGCTCCATCAACTCATAGATCTGGCCCTCCTAAGCACATTCATCACGTAAAGTCATAGTCTTGGCTACCATGTAACGCCTACAAGGCTTCTTTTGAAGAAATGACCTCTAAAATGGCAACCTAAGTCTCCAACCCAAAAGGAAGGACATAAAGCATGGCATTAGGGACTCTCTGGACCTACTAAGGTCCAGATCTAGGCACCATATCCCCATGGGACCTCTCACACTTCAAATACAACGCAAACAAGGCATGAAGAAACCCTAGATTTGACCATATCAACAAAAACACGAGAATGAGCTCTGAATGATACCTCAAGAAGCTTCCTCTGACGAAATGGAAGTAGATCCAAGCTCCCCAACTCTTCTAGCTTGACTTTCCCCTTCCTTTCTTGCAAACACACACAAAATTGGTGAATAATGGCCTCTTATCTCACTCACAAGAACCCTCAGCTGTTTTGGTGCTCTCAAGGTCAAGGTAGCCACAATGAAGGGCCATAAGGTCCTTTAAATAGGGCTTAGGACCGGGAAATTAGGGTTTCATTAAACAGCGCGGACTCGCCGAGTCCATTCCTTGGACTCGCTGAGTCTAGGCGCGAACCCGCGTCCAGAACCGCGATCCTACTCGGCGAGTTTGAGCTCCAACTCGCCGAGTCCCCTCACAAAACACCAAAAATATATGCATAAAAGATACCTGGAAATCCGGGCTATTACATTAGGTTTGCTAAATAGTGACAATAACCCAAACAAAATAAATAAATATGAACAATATTATTATTATTATTTTTAACAAAGAAACACATACACCAAACAAAACCAGATTCTATTTTTTAGACAATGGGTGAGTTCTAACACATAAATAAAGCTACAAGGCTAATGCAATTGTCAAAAGGATCTAGGAAACCATAGAAACTTTAGAATATAATGTTATATAGCTTCATAACCAAAAGAGAAGCATTTGCAGTTAATGACATGCTGAAGTAGATGCATATAAGGAAAAATAATAAACAATCAATCTAGAAAATTAATATAGATACTGATAAAAATTGGACTGTTGATCAACAACAAACATGATAGTCCAACTGGAATCCTAATCAGAACCAAATATTTACTATGTATGGAAAATTAGCTTATTTGGAAGTTGGAACACTTCAAAACCAAAGCTTGAAATGAAGATAAAAAACAGTTAAAAAAATTACTAATTGATTCTACAAGTTGATCCTGAATTTTCTGCACATGATTAACCGTTCTTCCATTAATTAGGTCGTATGATTCATGATCAATTCTAGGTTAACTGATTACTTAAGATATAAGAGCTTTTTCTTGTTTCTTTAGATATATTTTTCAATGAAATCACACATAAAACATGCAAAACTCCTGCTCCTACACACCTGTCAACCTAACAGATACCAACATGACCCTACAAAATGACCATACGAAACGAAAATCTGAAGATTGGATATAACCAGCAAGTATTCCGACCGGGGAATTTAGGGATTTGAAAGTTTAAACAACAATTATTTTATTAAGAACCAGTGAGATAGAGCTACAGTGAGCAGAAATATTATGTTTTTCAAAGCAGGCACTAAAGGAGGAATCGACTACCTGGAGAGTATAACCTGATGAACGTATGGAAACAGCTACCTGGAGAGTATAACCTGATGAATGTATGGAACTTGATGAACGTATGGACTAATTATAAAAAAATAAACAGGGGGCACAACCCCCCTAGTCCGTTATAAGATCCGTCCCTGTTAACAGGTAAAGAAAAAAATAGAAATAGGCACTAAAGAATCCATTTTAATGGAAAATGCATCTTTTTTATTGCTAGAGTGCTTAAAATTTTCAAGTCTCAGTTGAATTGCAATATTCTTTTGTAACCCATCAGTCCATCCCAACATTTCAAGTTTCAATATAATTAACGCAGCTAAACATCACCACAAGTTATTAATAAAAAGGCACTAAATAATCCAGTAAAAGGAGATACCTTGGTACGTGGCTATTCAAGTCAGCAAATCCTACAACAACAAGGGTAAATTAGTCATTTAATATTTTGTGCATTAAGTCAAAAAGAATATACAATCACATATTAAGTCAAAAAAAATATACACTCAACACAACACTTTTTTTAATAATCTTCCGTGTAATTCTCCAGCTCTTCTGTTAACCACTCATCTAAATTTTCTTCAAGATGTCTAGTGAGTGAGATTTAAGGACAAATTTACCCTTCTGTATGGAATTGGTGCATGAAAGGATGTTGTGTGTTTATGAATGTGTATAAAAGAGGGGATATAAAGACTAAAGAAACACAAAAAAATAGTCCACTAGTTTAGGAAAAAAGAATATTCAACCTGAACATAAACATCAAAAACATGTCTTCCAAGACTCTAGTAAGATTGTTTATCTCTGAAAGCTATCTCTGCAAAATGCAGAGTCATAGTATACTTTCCATTTGCTAAGCAACGACCATAGTAAGTGAGAGACAGGAGAGTGTGGCGAGCCTTCGTATAAAGTTCATAGCCATTCATAGTGAGTAAAAATGCATTCATTTCGATATAATTTGCAACATTGTTATTAGCAGACCACATGCTTCTGGTGTTACCGGTGATCCATGTAGGAAAACTGTTGTCTAGGGAGTTACCAGTCAGATACTTAGTCATGTCATTTCACTAAATCAAAGATACTCGTAGAATACTACTACAAACATATATGATTCAGAAATAAAGAGAAATAATAGTTTTGAAGAAAATCAATAATCATACAGGGAAAAAGTAAATGCATATCTTTCTTACATTCTTTCAAGATTCAGTTCACTTAGATCTGGTATACCACTATTCAGATTGTTGAAACTGAGATCTCATTGTAAGTATATGAAAATAGATATAGAAAATACTTCAGGAAAGTTAAATAGAAACCAAAGAAGCTTATCATGTAGAAATATATAAGATAACCCTAACGGATATGGACTAAAGAGGGAGGACTTACAGATGTCTCAAATTGAACATTTGTGATATATAACCCAGAATACTCCTAGTTATAATCAGCTTCTCAACGTCCTGCAACATCCACCAAAGTTTATGAAGGTACCAGTTTTGAAATTAAAGTCTTGTTAATAGATTTCTACACCCTATTACTTACAACTTATTCATGCTTGTCAACCTATTCAGATTTGGAAAACGAAAGCCCTCTCCACTTAAATCAAAAATTTGTCTGCACACGGATTAGATAAAGACATGTTGATTAGTACTTACTGCAGGAATAGAAATTAAGAACGGAAGATCTTATGGAGGGAGTATATGTTTAACTTACAGTTTTGTTAAATTTCTCAACAAGAAAGACTTTCAGGTATTGGTCCTTCTAGACCACTAGAAGTAGCAAAAGATAATTAGCAAGACATATGGAAACGGGGACCAACATATACTATATAAAACCATAACACTACACCAAACACACAATAAAATAATATGACAAGAAGCAAGAACAAGAACAAAACATAACAGGGTATATTTTGTTTAAGCATTTTAACAAACACTTTGTGTGAATATATACAAATAGAGTGTAAACTCCAAAAACAATTTAAGCTGCAACGAAGAAGTGAATAATGAAAGAGGTAATGATGCACACTTAGGTGTATATGAGTTTGCAAATTACATATTGGAATAGAATCTGAATTCAAACGAAGCTAAAGAAAATAGTTCACATTATTGCTATATTATGGAGGACTAATTAAACAAGTAATTTTGCAGAAGAGGGATGAATTAATACCACAAACTTCCGGCTTTGAACATAAGATGTCATTATCATCGACAGAGACAGATGAAGGAGGAGTGGTGCGCAGATGAGGAAGAAAGACGTAGGGTTTTCATTTAGGGAGGAAGAACACAATCCAGGCGAACAGTCGCCTTTGTGAAGCAGATGAGATAGAAATTTCATGTTCGACTTTTTCATGCTTCTGGTAAGGGCGCGTGGAGAAAACGCCATACAAAACTCCAACGATGGATTGCCTGTTGCTTTGATCGACATCAAAAAACGGGAAGGAATAGGTGGCGGCGGTCGGAGTCCAAGGGATTGAAGAAAGCAACGCTCGATGTAGGAAGGGGAGGAAGAGCGACGATAATTTTTTTTGGAGAAAAGAACACACCTAGGGAAAAATAGCGGAAACAAGGAAGGCTGGTTTCTAAAGACGAGTCGCGCTTATCGGAGGAAACGCGAGCGGAGTTTGCCTGCAAGGCGACGTGAGGTCGCGGAATAGATCGATTGTAAAGAGCACTGAGTGAGTGAGTTTTTGTAATGTTCTTGAATGAGATGTTTGATGATACTGAAGATGAAGATGAGGGACTTAGTGCTTTTTCTTGCTAAGTAGAAGAGGCGGGGGGATTAATTTTTAGGATTCAATAGGCGGGGGTAATTTTCGTCGATTTCATTTCCCGCCTAAAACGCATGTTTCACTTAAAAATTATAAAGCGACACCTTTACATGACGCATATTTTATGAAAGGCGCCCTCCGTATTTTTTTTCTGACACTAATTTTAGGGCGCACACAAATGCGTGCCCTCTATCCTTCAAATTTTGCAAAACTGACATTATCTTTTAGGGCACTTACAAATGCGCGTCGTCTATCAGCGAGTGTCATTGTTTGCGCGTGATTAAATGGCTGTTTTCTTATAGTGGGAATCAAGTTGATTATTTTCTATAATAATCAAGAGGTATGTAATTATAATCTTATGTGATTTTCGATTTTCCTAGCCTCTCTCTAGGGTTGCTTGATATTCATTGTTTTTTGCTATCAATAGAGAAAGCGTATATCAAAACTAGGCTGCATGTGAACTTAAGGGTTAGTTGTTTTTCCATTCATATGTAATATTATAACCTAGAAAACCCATCAAGACCAAGATCTGCCCCCTGGCACTTGCATGAAAGACCGGGATTTGGCCCTCGACATTGCAAGGAAAGACCATGATTTGGTCCATCGCAAGATGTGACTGTAAGACTATGATTTAGCCCATAGCATTCACTCGGGGTTGGAGTAGACCCGTTATTTCATATATGAAGGTTATATATGTTTTATGTATGTTGATAGGATATTTGTCAGGTCATCGCTATAGCCTAAAACTTGTGTGGATGCATTGTATATATGATGGAATATGTGGTATATTGGAGAACTCACTAAACTTTATGCTTATAGTTGTGGATTAAATTTTTTACAGGTTGTTCGTGAGGAGAACTCGGTGATACTATACACACGCCTCGAAGATAATGATTTCCACTTCCTTGTAACTCAACTCTGATAACATAATGACTTCAAATTGATGAATGGCAGTTATGGTTTTTTTAGTTGAAGGTTTTAATCAGTTAATCCATTTTCAAGTAAAAAATCTCTTTTTAATGTTGGGATGTTACAAAGAGTACCCACAATGCAAGTAGTATAAGAGTTGAATAGGGGTGATTGGGATTTAATATGAGTTAATGGAGTGTGGGTGATGACATCGAGTAGAGTTAAATGAATAAGTTGAATGATTAATGAATGATTCAATAGAAGGCATAAAATGGTGATAATTATTGAATAAGTGTTTAATGGGTTGTGGGTATTTGTGTATATGTATTTGATGGATGATGTGTAATGATGTGACAATCCAATGAACTATATAGAGTTCAATTGATTGTAGATGCCCTAAGTGTAATACTAATACACATTACATTATACGTTGACCTAAAAAAACTAAAAAAATATAGCGCGCGCGTGTGTGTGTGTGCATATATATATATATATATATATATATATATATATATATATATATATATATATATATTAAAATTTCATTAAATACAACTTTTATTTGGTGCGGTGGCCCAAATAACTTTTGCCAAACCACAACCCAAACTACAAACCGATTAATCACCCCATTTTAACCCACAAAGTAAACCGATAATCGATAAGCTTGAGCCCGAAAATTGTATAAGGTTTTGGGGCGGTTTTGCGGTTTAAATCGTATCATGCTCAACTCTACCTGGGAGTGAGTAGTGGAAATGTAAGTAAGGTAACTAATATAGATTTCTAACATGAGCAAGTATCATTTGAGTAATAACTATGTAAGATAGGCCACCGTTATTGTAAAGTCCCAAAAACCATAGTAAAAATTTTCATTTTAAAAAGATATTTTCATGAAATCCATAAAGTATTCAACCATTGTTTAAAAAAACCAAAAAAGTCAGAGTATCAATATCATCTCTCAAAATATAAATTAGCAAGATGATGTGTATGATCACACCTTCGCCTTTCCCCAATCCTCTAAATCACCTAAAGCATTTAAATCCACAACAGTAAGCCAAAGCTTAATGAGTTCCCCTAAAATACCCCACACAACAATACACATACAATGCATGCACACATGAGCCTACAGTATGCTTGTACCACTTCACAAGGCCTACAGGATGCCTGGACTGCTCTACCGAGCCTACAGTCTAACTCGACCGCCTCACAAGGCCTAAAGTATAGCTGGACCGCTCCCTTATGCCTACAATCTGATTGGACCGCCTCGCAAAGCCTATAGTACACATAGAACAACCTAGTATCTTAGCTTACACACAAGGATACATACTACAATACAAAGTATAGTGAGAAAACTCACCTAGCAATCTAGTAGATACACAATACGGCTCACACAATCCAAGAACTGGTACTACGACTCACATGTACAACAATCAGGGACCAATTCTTAATCTACAGCCCAAGACCCTTAAGTTGAACTAAAGTCAAACTTGGTCAAAAAATTCAAAGTTCAATAGGCAAAAGTCCAACATTTGGTCTCCACATCGTAGCTAAGCATTTTCCATGTCATGGAGACGTCACGACAAAATAGTCGCGAAGACCACCTGATGCCATGTCGTGGGAGCTAAAATTACACGTCGTGGGAACTATCCGAATAGCTTAATGCATTAAGCTCTTAATCCTTTAGGCTACATTTCCTTACTTTGTAAGAGGCCTTTCCTTACCGAATGAGTCATAAAAAATCGATGCTTTATAGATATACATGTCCAATGCATGTCTTGAACTGTAGCTAGGTCAAAATGATGAAAATGAGGTCAAAACCTCATGCAAGGAATCAAAACTCAATCAAACGTCAGATCTGGAACATGTGACCTCAAAGATCCAAAAAGCTGCCAACTTTGTGGAGCCCAACCAAACTAACTAAAGCAAACATGAAGAACAAAGCATAAAATCCTATATATAGAAATGTAATACATAAAGATTGGAACTTGAAGACTCACAACGGTCCATAATATGTGCTAGAATATGTAGGAGGGGCTTCTTGTTGGATCTACACTCAATAGACACCTTATTTTCCTTCAAGGCACCAAAATCACTGCAAATGCTTCAAAACTCAACAATGAGGATTAGGGTTCATTTGGGGTGAAAGAGGGGTGATGAAGGTCGAGGGTGTGCAAACCCTAGCCATAACATCCCTTAAATAGGGCTTAAGGCCCGGAAAATTAGGGTTTTGCATGTAAGTGGATGCCACATCATGGCCAATATTTTGCCACGTCGTGGAACTCTAAAGAAATGAGGATTTCACTTGGTGTCACCACATTGTGGTGCTATCATAACCACATCGTGGTCACCATGAAAATCTTGTATTTTAAGCCTTAAATGCCCACAACAACAAAAACAATTATACTTGGAACTTGATGTTACAATTCTCCCCCGCTTAAACTAGATTTTGTCGTCGAAATCCTATGTTGAAAACTGACTCAGGTAGTGCTCGTGCATCTTCGCCTCAAGCTCCGAAGTCCACTATAAGCATTTCTGGTGCTGCCACTACACATTGACCAATGACACTACCTTGTTGCACAAGGCCTTTACATATTTCCCAGCTTCAAAAGTGCTTAGTGGATGATACAAAAGTGATCCCTTTGCATGATATTCAGGTCAACAAGCACCAAAACTACGTGGAGAGACCAATAGCGATTCTTGATAGGAAGACGCTATGAATATGGCTCAGCTCCTCATGCAGATATAGTCGGTAGCCCACCTTCCCCACTCTGGCCACCACTCAAAAGGGTCTGAGGAACATGGGGCAAAACTTGCCCTAATTACTAAGGCATATAACACCTTTCCAGGGTGATTCCTTTAGCAAAACCATATATTAAACCTGAAACTCCAACTCGGACTGTTACCTATCAACATAACTCTTTTGTCGGCCCTATGATCTTTGTAACCTCTACTTGATCTGTTGGATAATATATGTCGTTTGGAGTACCACCTCAGTGCTCCTCATGGCCCTGTGGACGACCTTTACCTAAAAAACTGGTGTTCGACACCTCCTCCCAAAAAGAAGCTCATACCAAGGTGCATCGATGTTGGAATGATGATTGTTATTCTACGAAACTCAGCTAAAGGAAGGTAGGAGTCCTAGCTCCCACCAAAATCAATAACACAAGCCCACAACATATCCTCGAGCATCTAGATAGTCCACTAACTATGCCCATATGTCTGCAAGTGATAAGTAGTACTGAAGTGCAGTCTAGTGCCCAACTCCTCATGGAACCTCTTTTAAAACATGGTAGTGAATCGAACATCTCGATTTGATACAATATAAATTGTTACACCGTGGCGAGTAGCTATTTCTCGCACATAAACATCGCTAATTTCTCGGCCAAAGATCTCTCCCAGATAGTAAGGAAATGGGCACTCTTGGTCAGGCAGTCGACACATTACCCAAATGCCGTCAAATCCCTTGTCCGTCCTCGGTGGCTTTGTGATGAAATCTGTGGTGATCTGTTCCCATTTCCACATGGGAATCTCCAAGGGTTGTAACTTTTCATCTTCATGGCTCCAGGATGAATCGAGAATATGGACTTATGCGCCTCCTCTAGCAATGTTTGGCAGACTTCACCGGAAACTGGAACCCAAAGTCGTCCGTACTGGGTCAATAATCCCCGACTATCGGTGATGAATCTATTAGTCTTGCCCCTAATCTTGTCCTTCTTCTAGTTCTCCCTCTTGAATCCCACTTCCTGAGCATCCCTGATCAAATGCAAAGTGGTGAAATTATGGTCGTCCTCAAACATAATCCGCATATAGGAGTATTAGCCGCCTTGCAGCTCAAGGCATCAATGACCACATTGGCTTTTCTCGGATGATAAAGAACCTCACAATCATAATCCTTAACCACATCAAACCATCTATGCTGCCTTATATTCTAATTCAGCTGGTCTATAAGATATCTCAGGTTCTTATGATCCGTGTAGATGGTGCAACTAACCCATAAAGATAGTGTCGCCAAATCTTAAAAGCAAACACCACTACCCTAACTCCAAGTTGTGTGTTGTATAATTAGCCTCGTGATGCTTCAACTGTCTGGAAGCATATGCAATAACTCTACCTCACTGCATGAGCACCGCCCCAAAACTGTGATCGAAGCATCATAATACCACAAAATCCTCAACACCCTCTGAAGGGGTCAATATTTAGGGCCTCACATAGTCTCTGCCTCAGAGTCTCAAATGCAGCCTATGGATCAGGCTCCCAGTGAAAATCCACACTCTTCCTCGCCAAGTGAGTAAGAAGAACAACAATCTTGGAGACATTCTGGATAAGCCTTTGATAGTAATCTGCCAACCCAAGAAAACTACGATCTCAGATGGAGAATTCGGGGCCTCCCACTGCATAACCGCTTCAATCTTGGCCGGATTGACCAAAATCCCGTTCTGATTGACGAGGTGCCCCAAGAATTGGACCAATCACAACCAAAACTCATACTTGGAGAACTTGGCATAGAACCTCTCCTTCCTCAACACTCCAAGTAACTCCCACAGGTGCTCCTCATGTTGCTTCCTGGTCTTGGAATAAACCAGAATCTCATCAATAAACACAATGACTGAGCGATCGAGCATCAAATGCATACCCGATTCATCAAATCTATGAATGATGCAGGTGCATTGGTGAGTCGCAACAGTATCACTATGAACTCATAATGACCATATTGAGTTCGGAAAGTTGTCTTCTCTACATACTCCTCTATGACTCTCATCTAGTGGTAACCCGACCTCAATCAATCTTGGAGAACCAAGACGCACCCTGTAGATGATCAAAGAGGTCATCAATCCTCAAAAGTGGATAAGGTTCTTCACTGTTAACTTATTCAACTCCCAGTAATCTATGCACATTCGATGAGAACCGTCCTTCCTTTTTATAAACAAAATCGGCGCTCCCCAAGGTGAACTGCTCAGCAGATAAAATTCTTGCCTAACAACTCCTGGAGCTGAGAGGACAACTCTTGTATCTATGGTGGTGCGAGGCGATACGACGACTTATAAAGCGGGGCCACACCTGGGATTAGATCGATCCTAAACTCCACCTACCTTACGGGAGGCACATCAGGTAGATCTTTCACGAAAACATCTGAAAACTCCCTAGCCACCGGCACATCCAAAACTGACTTCTTCCTGTTAAAACTTAACAATGGGGGCTAGGGTTTATTTGGAGGTGAAAGGGAGGTGATAGATGCTGAGGGTGTGCAAATCCTAGCCATCATATCCCTTAAATAGGGATTAAGGCCCGAAAAATTAGGGTTTTGCATGCAGGTGGATGCCACGTCGTGACACTCAAGAGAAATGTGCATTTCACCTTGTGCGAGCACGTCGTCGTACTATCATAACCACGTTGTGACCACCATCAAATCTTGTATTTTAATCCTCAAATGCCCACAACAATAAAAAAATTATAACTGGAACTAGGTGTTATAGTTATATAGTGGCTAGCTACTAGGGATGGCTATATTTTCGATACCATATGTTGTTATTTGGCTATATTTTCGACACCATATATTGTTATTGTACAAATGGATCATTTCTATAATTTTTCTATCATATCGGGATCAATACAGTAATTTGTGTAACGATCCAATTTTCACGACCAAAAATTTTGTTTTAAAAACATTACTTTAGAAAATATTAATAACTAAAAACATTGTTTGATCAAATCATAACACGAAGTGAACCATGTCTAAAAGCCAATTCATACATTCAATCAAATATCAAAGTACAAATCCCAGTGAAGCTCGTAAATGCGGAAACCGGAGAGTGTGTGTGTGACATGCTGCTACCGCGCCGGCTCCTTTCCCCTAGCTGAGGAGGTACCTGAAACCAAAACTGAAAACTGTAAGCACAAAGCTTAGTGAGTTCCCCCATAATACCCCATAACATGCAAACATATAACGACCAATGTTCAGCTAGGAGTTACGGGCCTTGCCCACACTCGGGAAGATACGGGCCCTGCCCACACTTCGCTAGCCGGGAGATACGGGCCTCGCCCACACTTGTGAAGATACAGGCCCTGCCCACACTTCGCTATCTGGGAGATACGGGCCCTGCCCACACTTAACCGCTAACCCATAACATACAAGTATCACGCAGACAACAAGTATAAGCAACTCTATCATATTAACACATATATCATACTTGACTAAACCCAGAGATACGGGCTCGGCCCACACTCTAGTACTAGCATCTCGTCTACACGGGTCGGCCTTGGTGCCTTAGACCCGTTCCTACTGGAAAGGAAACTCACCTCGAAATAGCTGCCGGTCTGTGTGGGAATTGATCACCTACTACTGCTGCTGCTGCTCCGGAAACCCTCCGGCTGCAATTCCTACAATATACTCAATCAAACACTGCTCACTGACCTTTGGGTAAAATGACCATTTTACCCCTGACCTTGCCCTAAGTCAAAGTCAGAGTCAAATTTCAGTTGACCCGACTCGCCGAGTTGGCTTTCCAAATCGCCGAGTCCCTACCCAAACGACTGCCCTGAATCCCGATCCTACCCGTCGAGTTAGGCGACGACTCGACGGGTTCACCTTCTTAACCAATATTCAAGTCCGTCATCCTACTCGCCGAGTTGTATGAACAAATCGTCGAGTTCATCTTCATCCGATGAACACTTATGCTAAGACTCGCCGAGTTGTATGAACAACTCGCCGAGTCTGTTCTTGATCTAAGGAGATTGCCTTGAACTCGCCGAGTCAGGGCATTGAATCGCCGAGTACCTCCATAGATGAGTTAAGCTTCCGACTCACTGAGTCACACCCCGTGACTCACTGCTCACTCGACACTACGAAAAGGGGACAAACTCGGAGACTCGCGAACAGACTCGCCGAGTTATATGAACGACTCGCCGAGTCGTTGCCATGCACCCACTAAATACACGGATTTGCTCGATTCCAGTCCATTCCATTCACAGATCTGGACTTCTAGGACACGAATCACACGTAAAGTTTCCAACTTTACGTCTGGATATTCACCAATATGGATTTTAGGGCTCAAAATGCCTCAAAAGGGTAGATCTAGGGTGAACAAGCAACATGGGGCCATAAAGCTAACAGATCTGAGCTCCTGGAGCTCAATCTTGCCTAGATCTAAGGGCCAATCAGCCTATTACGAAGTAATTTGCACATACCAACTTGGGGTTTGGCTCAAGAATGACTTACATGAAGTAATAAGCATAGAAACAGGGGAAAAACGGATTATACCTCAAAGGAACTGTTGAAAGAGTGCAAAGATGTCTGGATTCCTTTCCTTCCTCTTGATCTACTTCCCCTTCCTCCTCAAAACCTTCAAGAACACACACAATAGCCTCAAACTCTCAAGGAACAAGCTTATAACGAGGGTTGGGAGCTCTGGGGAGAGAATGGGGGCTGGCCTGGGCGGATAAGTCCTTTAAATAGGGTGCAAACCCCTGAAACTTAGGGTTTCATCCAACAGTTGTGACTCGCCGAGTCCAGGATATGGACTCGCCGAGTCGCCAACTTAAACGTGTCCCGGGTCCCACATCCACTCGGCGAGTCGGACCTATGACTCGCCGAGTCCAAGGCTAAAAGAAAGGAAATACTCAAATAACATTTACGTACCAGGAACCGGGTGCTACAATTTGTCTGGCGTAAGGACTAAATATCTACTTTTGGTATTACACAAGGACCATTTTTGTATTTTTGCTATTACACATGAAAAATTTCTCTAATATCCTTACTATACACTACATAGGGACCATTTTTTAAACTTTGTTTCACAAAGAAACCATTATTGTAACTTTGTCTTACACATTGATAATATATGTAATTTCATAATTACACATAAGGGTGTGCGTTGTGGAGTTATTTTTCAAAACCGAACCGTTAACAATAAATGCAGTTATTAGATTTTATAAACATAATTGTGTGGTTAATATAGCGGTGCAGTTATGCAGTTTTATGTTGCTCGGTTTCTTTCAGTTTCGGTTATAGCTTTTAACTGCATGACTTTGGTGTTGTTTTTAACCACATGGTTTTGGTAATTTTTGAGGTTTTACAAGTACCATTAGTTGTAACAATATGAAAATCATTAATTTACAAGAAAATAACAAACTAATAAATTAAGCATAACAGACTAACAAATTAGGGAAAATGACACATTAGCCCTACTATGTATTTTGACTTTGCTCATTCAGTCCCTAAAATTATTTTCAAGCCTTTTAAGGAAATAAAGTGTTTAATGTCACACCCCTAAACCAAGGATGGCGGAAACGTCCGGGGTGGAGAACTTCATGTATAGTATTGTCACACCCCAAAACCGGAACGGCGGAAACGTTCGGGGGTGGAGGACGTCATGTCAAGTATCACGAGATATGTATATGGTAAGCAAGTAATGAACAACCATTTCATTTAGAAAGAAAGTGTTTACAATGTGTGTGTTCACAAAACAAAGAAGTCATAAACAAATAACAAAACAAGGCTTGAAGCTATAAGCTCCATCTTCCGAAGTCCCAGCACGAGCACCTGTCTAATAGTCTCCTGAGAATACAAGTTATTTGAAAAAGTTGATCAACAATTAAGCTGGTGAGTTCATAAGATTTTAGTGATGTGAGTAAGCTGTAAAATGTGGTTAAGAATGTATATGCACAAGTGATGTAAGCTGTAAGTTCTGTTTTGAAATGTTCGCATGTTCCTCTAGAAAATCCTATATTTCCTACTTGAATAGAAGTTAAGTAAAATGACACTACAAGCCTTTTTATGCGTACTAAGTGGGTACAAGTTATATATACTTAGAGTAAATAAACAATCGATTGTGTGCATCTGCCCTAAACTCACAACCCAAAGGGGAACAGCAAGTAAGGTGGATATCACACATTCCATTGGTTGTTAGATTGTTGTCATATATAACCTTGGTGTATTCACTTGTTACTCATGGAGTTATTTGTAATGGTTCTTTTATATCTAATGATGAGTTCTTGTAAGAAAACCTATATTTCTTATAGTAAAATAATGACTACGGTGATTACTTTTATAAGAGCTTTGTTTATACTGCTATATATAATTTGATATTGGGTAGAAAGTTAACTGGGTGAATCTGCCCTAAGCCCACAATCCAACGGGAACAAGACGTCGGGCGGAAAACACACATTTAGCTATCTATTGGATATTAGTTTTATATATAAACATGGTGTATAAACTAACACTACAAGAAAAAGACCCTTTTACGACGCGCAAACCACGACACTCGTTGATTTATGTTACGCAAAAGAGAGTGACATTAAAAAAGTGTCATCTCTTCAAAAAATTTAACAATAGAGGACACGCATTATTGCGTGCCCTTAAATTAGTGTCTAAAAAAAACACGGAGGGCACCTATAATAAAATGCGCGTCGTCTAAGGATGTCGCTTTATAATTTTTAATGAAACGCGCGTTCCATCCTTTAACAGTAGGGGGAAATGAAATTCTGGAAAAATTAAAAACCCTGCCTTCCTTTTTTTCTCCTTTCCCTCTTGCCCAAATTATGGACGCCGCCTACTTCTTCCCTCTCACTTTGACCATCGTTACTTGCAATACCCGGTCATCCGTCGATAAAGGCAACAGTAGACTTGCCTTTCCATGTAAATCGTAGACCTCATTTGCAGGTTTCGTTCTCTGATATGGTTTCGCTCATCCGAAATCAACTGCCATCGTCGATCTGGTATGGTTTCGTTGAATTTTTTTGCAGAAGGTTTTGGAGATGGTGGTGTGTGGCGGTGGTTCCTCTGTCACCTGCGAGACATTCTTTTGGATGTTAAGCCTATGCACGTCATTGAGGAGCTTCATCTCGTCACCTGCCTGACTGCCTTCTTCAACCTTGCCTTATCAGTACTTTAATGTGACTTCACATAGGGACTCAAGGAATGACATCGTTTCCTGATGGAGAGGCATCTGCCTGCTTACTTCTGGTGACTTGAAGGTGAATTTATTTATTGACGGTGGCGTTTCCCCCAAAGCAGCTTGCCACCTCCTACATATTTGAAGCGCCGATGCAACGTACCTCTGCTTCCCTTTGTCGAGTCACCTATAGAGCTCCATTCTCCACCTGATTCCCCTTTCCCGCCTCAAATAGCCAACTCATCTCTCTTTTCCCTCAAATAGCCGACTCACCTCTTAATACGAGTTTGGTTTCGCCCTATTACTTCGCCTGGCCAGAAAATCAGAAGAAAAAGAAGTCGTCGCCTCAAGAAGAGGCAGGAGACTTCTCGGTGGGTTTTCTTTCTTGGCGTCGACGTTTCCCCCAAAACTTCTTGCCACCTACTGCTTGCTTCGAAGCGCCGATGCAACGTGCCTCGCTGCCTCTGCTTCCTTTTGTCGAGTCACCCTCTGTTAAGAGCTCCAGTCGCCATGTCTTATGCTTTTCAAGGTTTGATTTTTATTTCTATACCGAGTTCGTCTAATTCTTTTCTTTCTCTTTGATTTTGTTGCTACTTTTCTCTCTAGACAATGCGTCGGGTGAGTCATTTCGACCTCAAATCGAAGCTATAAATTACGTTTTTTTTCGTTTGTTGGATTCTTGTTATTGGCTATCATTGTTTGAAATTATATTACTATTTAATTGTATGTCTTATGGCACTAACCCCTTTTGAAACGTTAAATAGGGTTCTTTGTCGGAGTATGTTCTAATTTACCTGAACTGGATTTTCTCTTGCATATTCATGTTTATGTTCGGTTAGGTTCTGTTCATTTACATGATCCAAATTTAATGGAAATGGATGGGGTGACTGAGGATAATCTGAAACCGATAATGGAGGTTCAAACTGTTGAACTGGGGAGGGCGAGAGGTGACATATGTTCATACAAATGACATTTTGTCAGCTGCCAATAACCTGTTTGTAGAAATGCCTCAAAGAAATATCTTATTCAAGAACTCGTTGTAATGCCTCAAAGAAACATGGCGGGATTTGTTTGACTTTGATTGTAGCCGGTAAGTTTGACCATCTTCTGTAAGAATTCAAACATAGTTCTTTCAGCCTTACAATTATTTTATTGGTTTGTATCTTGTTATATTATGTGATGGATATAAATACCTCTTTCTTCAAATTTCCATCTAAACAAGATTTTCAATATGTCTCCAATCATAATACACATATAATAAGTAAGACTTTGGAGTCTATATTTGTCACTAGGGAAAATGTCTCTTGTTAATCAGTCTTATAGGTTTTGCATGAACATCCTGATGTTTGTTAGATGGTTTGACCTGGCAATCTTTTGGGCAAACTCAAACCTACCTAAATCGAGCCACCAGTTGACTCATCACCCTGGTGAACCATCATCAAAAGTTAAGCTACTTATTAGATCTCCATGATTCCTTTGATTTTTCTGTTACTTATATTATTAAGATTGGGATTTTATTGTACTTTCTATTTCTAAAGTTAACATAATTTCCAAATCTGGGGCGCTCTTTTTAGTTTTCCTCCCCTAAAAAACTATGATACAATTTTTGTGTTCCATTTTTGACATTTCTTATTTGTCTGGTCTTTTAGTGATTGAGTGTGTGTGTGTGTGTGTGTTTAGGTATCTTGTTATGAACATTTCCTTTGGTTTACTTGTAGGAGGTGAGCATTCTATGATCTGTTTACTTCAATGCAGAGCTTATGCTATTTGTTTCTTGCAGTGAATCCCATCATTTACCAGGTACTTTCTTTATCGTGTCATCATGTGTAGTCGACTGATTATTTCAATCCTGATTTTCCAGTTGAAATCATGGCATGGATATATTTCATATGGAAGTCTTACAATTTATTGCAAATCATATACTTGAGTTCCATAATCATTTTGCCATTATTCTCCTGAGTTGAATATAATCTAGACATATAGAGTAAGTCATCAATACTATATATGAAGTTTCTGATTATACAAATGCACACCAGGAATTATATGCTCGGATACAACTTTGATTGTTAGTTTACCTCTCCCACTTGAATACGAAGTTACTTCCATGGCTTGACAAAGTTACATTGTTTGATTAATTTGTATTCAGATTAAAGTAAATTGGGTTTGCTGAGATTGCTCCCCTGTTAATCGCACCTTGAAAACTAGATAAAGAAAAATATTAGAAATTATGCAAAGGGTATTTTAGGTTATATGATTAGAGAGTACCATGTATTCACAACACATTGCAATTTTCGTCTTTACTCTTCGCCTGGGTGGCAGTGGGACAAAATTTGCAATTTTCCAGACTGAATAAGACTACTACTACATTACATGACCATGACCATGACCATTTAATACTTGCTTTCAATAAACCAAGTTTCAGAATATTTATTCAGATGAAATGAATATTTTTAGGAAGAATGACAAATATGTGAAAAGTTAATAAGTCTAAGACAGGATTTTTGGTTATATTTCAAATCTAATATCTAAACTTGTAATATTATGTTATATACTATATTGATATTAACTAATCATATATATTTAAAAATACTTTTATGTTTCAGGTTTATGGTCCTGAAGCAGCTATATGGAGTGATGGTGTGATTCTTTACATTCTTCTTTGTGGGGTCCCACCTTTTTGGGGAGGTAAGTCTAAAGGAATAAAAGACTAATAAGTTAATAAGTTAATAACTTATCAAATGCTCTAAGCTTTCTTTTTAGTGACTGAATTTATGTTCTTTTTTTCTTCATGATAGAATCTGAAAATGAGATCTTTGAAGAGGTTTTGAGGGGTAAACTCGACTTTTCCTAAGATCCACGACCTAGTATCTCTGAAAGTGCTAAAGATTTGGTTAGGAAAATGCTTATTAAAGACCCCAAAAGACGAATAACAACTCATGGTGTTCTTTGTAAGTCTTGGTTGTTATAAAATTTTCCTATAAGTATTATTTAGGCTTCTTATTGAACATTATTGGCTCTGGAATCAGCAGCAACACAAATTGAATCAGCTCTGGAGTGCAGACGCGGATTGGCTTCGGAAAATTGTCAAAGTACGGAAACACAAAAATGTCAAATTTGTAATAAAATATTATTCAATGGATATTTTTTGTATATGATATTTTGTATGACATTAAATTTTATGAAATGGATTATATTTTTTGTATATGATATTTTATTTTCTATTATGAGACATTAAATGCAAAATTAATTTGAAAATTAGTAAATCTATAAAAAATATATTTTTTTAAACATTTAAAATTATGATACGCAAAAATGTGTGTCATCTTCATTTATGACATGGCCTTTCTTGACAGGGACTTTCTTGATACGCATTGCGTGTCATTAACACGTGCGTAGTAAGGTTACGACACACGAATGCGTGTCGTCTTCATTTATGACAGGGCCTTCCTTGATACGCATTGCGTGTCGTAAACGCGCGTCGTAAATGCACGTGGTAAATGAGCGTCGTGAATGCGTGTCGTCTGTAGACGATGCGCAAAAGCGTGTCGTCTGTAGACGATGCGCAAAAGCGCGTCGTCTCTCTTTATGACAGGGCCTTCCTTGACGCGCATTTGCGCGTCGTCTGAGCCTTTTACGACGCGCAATGAGCGTCGTAAAAGGCTGTTTTTCTAGTAGTGTAAGGTGTTATAGAGTTAACTCACTTAAAGTCTCTAAAACTGTACTGGATTAATAAAATGGATTAAGCCCTTTTCTGGGAAATCTCTAGTTTTGTACACCTAAAGTATTGACTTTGACAAGTATGTTTTGTACTAGAAAAACTGTGCTTCGACCCTGTGTCCTATAACCTGATTCATACTTGGTACCCTTATGATGACTTAATATATATAAGCATATATATATATATATATATATATTCGGGTAGATAATAGATTGGGGAACTCGGTTCAAGACCACAATCCAACGAGAATAGGAAATGAAGCGAAGGCACACATCCTATTAGCTGTCGGAATCTATTAGCATATATGTATGCTATATTGTATACATTAAGGAATCATAAAGCTAGCATTATGATCCTAACCTTTAATCATAGCCTTCTACCAAGGCATCTTCTGTTCTGAGTTAAACCCGATTGTTCCTTTGTCAAATGTAAAGTATATTCTCCCTAGTTTATAACTATCTTGACTAGAAAATAGATCAACTTTGAAGTGGTACCGACACTTTATGAAAGTAATGGGAGAAGTAAGTACACATCCTTGAGAGAGAATTCGGGTTTTCTCTAGTTGGAAAAGTAAGAAATGAATTCAAAATGGCTAAGTTTTTCTTATATAGTCTTGAGGGTTTTCGGTCCAAATTCCATTTTTGGACTTTAAATTCCAAACTCTTTGAAGTTTTGGACTCTTTTTGTTACGTAATAAACCCTAGGGTATCCTCTCTCCTGATATCTTTTGAAGCGCTAACTTTAAAACACTCAAACTTATTCCAACAAGCTTGAAAGTTAGCTGAAACAGTTTTGACTTCTATTGAAGTGGATGGTTGTACATAATGGAAAGTTTTGGGTTGTCACATCATCGCCCCGTTAGAATGAATTTCGTCCTGAAATTAGCTCTCTTAACATTGCTACAGGGGTTGCGCTCCTCTGATTTGCAGAATACTCACTCATAGACCTGGCAACTTTGCCCTGGTTTTCTTGATAGGATTCATACTTGGTCCATCTATCATTACCTTGTGTATACAAGCCATATATAATTAGGATTAGTAGGACTGTCGGATGTGCAACTCTGCCCCAGGTCCACAATCCAACGGGGAACAGGAGATAGAGCGGAAACACACATACTAGATCTGCATAATCATACTCATATACCACCCTTGCGTATACATTCAATAATAATAGGCAGACTGTATTCGTCCATAGCCTGTGTGCTCGAACTTGGTCTGCTGGACGAGTGGTATTTCGTGACGGTCTGTGGACAACAGATGATAAGGCTTCGGAGGACAAAGTACTCTTCGCACGAGTACTTCGGGGGTTTAGAATGCAAAAGATAAATTCTTTGATTCAGGTTGGACTTTCGATACGAATGAAGAAAGTTTCGAGAACTTGTCGATCGAGGCGATAGAAACATATGAACTCAGTATGGTGAGGACCACGCCAACTCATGACGAAAGAAAACAACAGACTCTATATTGAACAAAGTTTTGGTCAAATGAAAGAAACGTCTGATAAACGACGATATATCCCTGGTATGCTTGGCACTGTACTCCTAGTATGATCAACAATGTACTCCTTGTAACTGTTCTCGTGTTTCCTACCTTCTATTCGAAGTTAACACTCCTATGTATCGTACCGCTATGTGCGCATACATACAAATAAAAGTGCTTTACTAATTGAAGGGATAATTTTACACCTTGATCCCCCATGGTACCACTACCATCGCCCGTCATATACAAGTTGTGAATACTTAAGATGAGCCAGGCAGTCGACTGAGCATCTCTGCCTCAAATCCTCAACCAATTATGGAAAGTAGACCTAAGCGGAGTCACTCACTCTAAGTCTGCAACATCTTAGTTGCGCACGACCCTGAAGTATATGGTGAGCCTTAATAGCTTCTCTACAGGATCTTTTAGTTCTCTTGGATATTACGACCTATTTCAACATCTGAGTTGTTATAGTTACTTTTAAGTGTCATCCCGAAATTTTAATCTTATATGAATATAAATTAATTTTAAAAGTAAATATTATTTTGAAAACGTACCACTACTCGTCGACGACTCCGGGGCAGATTCTCCTGCGGTGATCATCAGAATACGTCCATCCACGCCTGAGTTCCTGATTATCGGGCAGTCCCTCTGATTGTGTCCATTCTCACCACAGCCGTAGCAGGCTTGGTTTTCTTCAGCTCCAAGGACTTGGGAGATCGGTTGAGCCGGTGCCCTACAGTAACAGATTGTGTATCCCTTTCTATGGCAGTTAGACACTGCATTTCCCGGCACACTCCAGTGTGGTAAAAGTTGCATTTTCCACACTTCGGAAGGTTTCCAGCATAACAACTGGCAGGTGCTGAATCAGTAGGCGTCGTTGCGGCGTACATAGTACTCGTTTGTTGCTCTTGCTGGGTGTCTTGTGGTGTTTGTTTCTTCTTCCTCTTGTTCCCCGACTTCTGATTATATTCCTCTTCCCTCGATGACTCGGGAATAGGGACTTTTATGTTGTGGCGGACTCCATGATTGATGAGTCGTTGAGCCAAGCGTTTAGCACTATCGAACGTGGCTGGGTTAGAAGACAACACATTTCCCTGGGTCGGAGCAGTCAGACCCCAAATGTATCTTTCTATCTTCTTGCTCTCCGAGGTAATCATCTCGGGGCATAGAGTTGCTAGTTCGATGAACCAGTCCGTATAGGTCACTATGTCTGAGCCGACCATAGTGAGATCCCACAACTCTTGTTCCAGCTTTTGAATCTCGCCTAACGGGAAATATTCTTCCCACATTAACTATTGTAGAATTTCCTAACCTATTGAGTTTTCCACTATTAGGATCAGTGACTTAACATGGCTGTTCCACCATGTTAGGGCCTTGCCATCGAAGGTGCAGGCAGCAAACTTCACTTTTCTTCCTTCCGGGCATAAACAGATTTCAAAAATCGACTCTGTTTTCTCAAACCATTGCATGAGAGAAATGACTCCTTCAGTCCCTTTAAAGGACAATGGTTGGCATCTGGTGAAGTCCTTGTAGGATAACTCTCCCTGGCGCACAGGGACTTCACCTTGAGTAGAATCAGTAGGCGTTTCACCTCCACCTGCACTGATGGGCTGATATTGTGCCATGGCTGTTGCCACAGCCGCAGCCACTGCAGCGTTTAGAGTTGCTGCATCCATTTGTGGAGAAGGTATTGGAGTTATCGGAGTAGTGTGTCTGGGTGATCTGCGAGGAGGCATCTTTGCTAAAAGAAAACAAAGATGAGACGGAATAAGTCTATAGAAACGGACACAAGCCGAAAGCAAAAAAGACAATGTTATCCTAGTTCTGGATGTATCGGGTCCTGACTTCCACAAGGTTCTAGGAACAATTCATAAATGAGTCTATACCAAATAAACTCTATGAATTTGAAATAACTATCCTCGAATGAATATCTGTTTCCTGAATAACTGTTACCAGCTGCATGTAAGAAAATAATTCTAACACATGTAATGTGAGCAGTGTTTCCACTCGCTCGATAAATTAACCTAATTAATATTTATTAGTGTGACGCGTAAGACGTTTTGGTTACTTCGGCTGATCTTTCCTTGAAATCTCCTCATGAATTTTTCCTTGTTCCTCCTGGACTCTTCTGTTGTCTACTCTGAGGATGTGGTTGCATTTATCTGGGTTTGTCGTGCGAGAATGAAAGTGACTAAAGAACCTATGAGTTTTAAGGTAAGTTTATGGGGTGATCCTTACGGAATCTTCCTATAATTGTACAAGGTACACAAGTTTGTATATAATGGGAGATTAGATAGACTTTCAAATAATTGTTCCCACCTCAACACTACACCCTTAAGAGGAATGGATAGCGAAGCGTAGGCCATAGATTCTATGTCTATAAAATCCCGATTATATATAACACTTTAGGAATATACCTTGCAAGATTATAGACTTATCCATAAGGGTCTTTTAAATTCTCACATAAGTTATTTATCTGAACTAAAATACTCCTATAGTATCCTAACGTAATGTACTTGGTATGTTCTAAACTCGTTATCACGCTAGCGTATCATAGAATACTCCCATAGTACTCTAACTCTAACTGTACTTGTTCCGATGTTCTCTTGACTGGTGTTCAGGTAAGTTTTAACCCTGTTGCAACACCACATCATTCCCAAACACATGTTGGTCACATCTCGAATGAATATAGTTGATCAGGCTATATTGATCCTAGCTATGATTACATAACTATTCGGGTTGACGACAATGCCCAAACTTTAAATACTTTTAGTTCTGTTCTCCTCATGACACTAGTTATATTATGTACATGTATGAGCTAGTAGGTTTATTTTTATAACTTGTAGTTATATTCTAAAATATATCATTATCCAGAGCACTTAAGCCCCATTGTATTTATAGCTGTATATCTTTTATCGGTTGATATACTTAGTTCACTATAAACAATGCTCTGATACCAATCTGTCACACCCTAAAACCGGAAAGACGGAAACGTTCGGGGGTGGAGGACGTCATGTAAAGTATCACGAGATATGTATATGGTAAGCAAGTAATGAATAACCATTTCATTTAGAAATAAAATGTTTACAATGTGTGTGTTCACAAATAACAAAACAAGGCTTGAAGCTATAACCTCCATCTTCTGAAGTCCCACCACGAGCACCTGTCTAATAGTCTCCTGAGAATACAAGTTATTTGAAAGAGTTGATCAGCAATTAAGCTGGTGAGTTCATACCCCGTAATGAATCATTTAACTATTTTAACTGTTTTAAGGGGGGGGGGGGGGAATACAGGTTGAACACAATGATAATTGTGTAAATGTTTGTTGTTAAACATCCTTCAAAATGTTACTTATGTTATTTATAAGTTGTCAACACATTTCAAAACTCGTTTAAAGTTATATTACTTTATAGTTATACAAAACTCCATTATTAAAGTAAAAGCATAACTTAGTAGAGAAATGAGTCATTTCACTAACAGTCCAAGTAGAGCATTAGTAAACTATTATAGGTATAGTTTAGGAGAATGCTATTCATTACTTCTAGTACAAAGAAGCACAAAAATAATCAATACCACAACAGAACAAACAGTGAAGAGAATCAAACAATACCAGAACAGAACATAACAAACAAGTTAGGTTGCTATAGCATGAGAACACACAAATAGGATCTAGTTATACTAATGAATCACTAACGCATTAGTGATAGTTATATTGGGTATACATGATCATATAACTTTAATGTGAATTACACGGCTTGAAAGAAATTTCTAGGGTCGCGTTTGGTTCCCTCAATCTCTTTACATTGAGAGCGTTTAGTAGGGGTTCTAGCTTTCACATTATGACCGTAATAAAACAAATATGTTTTTAGGTTATTAGTACATTCGCAGGTCATTATAAACGACTTCTGTGTACTTACTTCTCCCATTACTTTCATAAAGTGTTGGTACCACTTGAAAGTTGATCTATTTTCTAGTCAAGATAGTTATAAACTAGGGAGAATATACTTTACATTTGACAAAGGAACAGTCGGGTATAACTCAGAACAGAAGATGCCTTGGTAGAAGGCTATGATTAAAGGTTAGGATCATAATGCTAGCTTTATGATTCCTTAATGTATACACTATAGCATACATATATGCTAATAGATTCCGACAGCTAATAGGATGTGTACCTTCGCTTCATTTCCTGTTCTCATTGGATTGTGGTCTTGAACCGAGTTCCCCTAATCTATTATCTACCCGAATATATATATATATATATATATATATATATATATGCTTAGTATACATTAAGTCATCATAAGGGTACCAAGTATGAATCAGGTTATAGGACACAGGGTCGAAGCATAGTTTTTCTTGTACAAAACATACTTGTCAAAGTTAGTACTTTAGGTGTACAAAACTAGAGATTTCCCAGAAAAGGGCTTAATCCATTTTATTAAGCGAGTACAGTTTTAGAGACTTTAAGTGAGTTAACTCTATAACACCTTAGTTTATACACCATGTTTATATATAAAACTAATATCCAATAGATAGCTGAATGTGTGTTTTCCGCCTGATGTCTTGTTCCCGTTGGATGTGGGCTTAGGGCAGATTCACCCAGTTAACTTTCTACCCGATATCAGATTATATATAGTAGTATAAACAAAGCTGTTATAAAAGTAGTCACCGTAGTCATTATTTTACTATAAGAAATATAGGTTTTCTTACAAGAACTCATCATTAGATATAAAAGAACCATTACAAATAACTCCATGAGTAACAAGTGAATACACCAAGGTTATATATGACAACGATCTAACAACCAATGGAATGTGTGCTATACGCCTTACTTGCTGTTCCCCGTTGGGTTGTGAGTTTAGGGCAGATGCGCACAATCGATTGTTTATTTACTCTAAGTATATATAACTTGTACCCACTTAGTACGCATAGAAAGGCTTGTAGTGTCATTTTACTTAACTTCCATTCAAGTAGGAAATATAGGATTTTCTAGAGGAACATGCGAACATTTCAAAACAGAACTTACAGCTTACATCACTTGTGCATATACATTCTTAACCACATTTTACAACTTACTCACATCCCTAAAATCTTATGAACTCACCAGCTTAATTGCTGATCAACTCTTTCAAATAACTTGTATTCTCAGGAGACTATTAGACAGGTGCTCGTGTTGGGACTTCAGAAGATGGAGCTTATAGCTTCAATCCTTGTTTTGTTATTTGTTTATGACTTCTATGTTTTGTGAACACAAATATTGTAAACACTTTCTTTCTAAATGAAATGGTTGTTCATTACTTGCTTACCATATACATATCTCGTGATACTTGACATGACGTCCTCCACCCACGAACGTTTCCGCCGTTCCGGTTTTGGGGTGTGACAAGTATCACAACAACGAGTATAATAGTGCTCAAAGTAAATACAACTATCATAAATATAATTGAAAAAGTTACACCAAAGTATATGTTTACACGTTTCAAATCAATTACATTATGATGACAAAATGAATTGTTTGACGCTTTATCGTCTCATCCTCAAAACGCTGTTGATTTCCTATTTCACTGAATTCCTTAGAATACAAGTAGTTTTGAAAAAGTGTCAACACAAAGGTTGGTGAGTTCATAAGTTTTTGAGATAAAGAGTTTGGAAACCGATCTTTGTAATGAGTTGTGTGTTACCAAGAAAAATCCAATATTTTCCTTATAGAAGTTATGTGGTCCTAAATGCCGGGACCGAGAATGAACAAGTATTTGTCATACTTAAAGATATAAAAGTGGTTTTAAATTGGCGTAAAACCCTTTCTGAATTGAGAAAAATCCTATAATGAATGGTGTGTAGTCTTAAATACCAAGGCTGAAAATATACAATAATATCTGTAATTATTGATATAAAAAGTGATTTTAAATCGACATAAAACCCCTTTTGATTTATGAAAATACCCGTAAAATTTATGTGTTGTTAACTCCCTATGTGATCCGCTATAACCATACTATGACTGAATGAACCTGCCATGACGTTTTTCAGGCGTCACGAAACTGAAATGACACTTGTCACCACAGACCTGCCGGTCTAGCTTTTGCATGCAGCTCAGGTGTGGGGTGTCTAACCCAATATAGATCTATACACAACTATCACGTTCTCCCTACAAGAGAATCTAGATATAGCTACCAGGAATTTGAATCCCGCACTCGGACGTACGGAAAGAGAATGTCTCACAATTTAAGTTAACAAGTTTACGTGTGGTGTGCGTGAGTGTAAAAGCTTTTTGTGTGGGAATAAAACCTTCCGAAATGTGTTTGATGTGTTAATGGAAACATAAACCATACCTATTATAGTTTATCAAAATGTTTAAATGTAATAGTTATAACTTTGTTTATTATGGTTAACTACTGTATTTGTGAAGGTAAAAACCCTTTTGTTTATCGATATGTATATGTACTTTTTACCAAAGTGAAGCAACATGCATTATAACAACTAATTGATTACCATACTTTTGTAGGTAAAAATCCATTTGTTTCCTGATGTATGATTATATACTAAGTCAAAATGTCATCTATTTGTAAGAACATATTTTCACATAAAGATTTACACCTTGCTCAACATGTTACAAGGTGAAACGAAATTGATAGCATTTTTCTGTTGTTAATATTTTCATTTACTGTTATTAGAAAATTTATAGAAAAATCATCAAAGGTCCAAATCAGAATCCGTAAATTCTGAGATTTTGGGAAATGAGTCCAGTTTGTTCATAATTTTTATTATGAATTTTAATGACCTTCAACTTGTGTGAAAAAGTACATAATCACAGACTGGTCCGGATTGATGTTTGAAATGATAGACAGTTTTGTAAAAATCACCATAAATTATAGATAAATCGTATGGAGATGTGAAAGTAGTCATTTGAAAGCTAAGAACTTGAACCACCTAATACAGTTTTGAAAACTAAAATGTTTAAGTTGTCCAAAACAGTCCGTGAATGGAGTCCAACGTTTCTGATGAAAGCTGTTAGAAAAGTTTAGTTATGTTCTTGGTGTTTTAACTTGTATTCCCCCCTAAAAACTTAAGAAAACATGAAAATGTAGGGGTATGAACTCACCTTGAGTGGTTTCAGTAGATGAGTGTTGAAGAAGAGAAGTGTTCAACTCAAGAACACTTGAAGGATCACTTGAAGATTTGAAGATCTAACATGAATGTGATGATGTTTGTGTAAGGAATCAATGATTTGAGTAAAAAGGGAAGTGTGATAATCATAAAGAGGATGAATTATACATACCAAGAGTATAATAAAGCTTGATTATCAGCCTTGGATCTCGAATTGGAGGGAGAAGTTTGAGAGAAATGGTGTTTGATCTTCTTTGGTGAAAATGAGGAAAATGAGTAAAGTGAAGAGAGAGAGAGAGGATTTCCCAGCTCTTTGGATAAAAGTTGCTGGAAAATGAGTGGAAAAGGACATTGAAGTGACCTAGGTAAGGTGGGGAGGTGTGGCTGGTCATAGAGTAGGTGTGGGGGTGGTTGCTTGTGTCATAAGGTAAAGCAAAGTCAACACTCCACCTCAATTATTCACCCACTAGATTTTATTTATTAAATAAAAATTTTCATAAAAATATGTTTAAATTGTGATTATTTAGGGTCTTATATGTTAAAATACGAGTTTGAGTGAAAATCCCGCGTTAAAATCTCGAAAAACGGGCTCAAAACGCTAAAAATATTGAAAACCGGGCAAAAACTACCAAATTCCGAAATTTGGGCCGAGGATGCGAAGGTTCGGCTCCTTAGGAGCTTAGAACCGAGAACAGGAGAAGAAACCGAGAGAGGAGGGCTCGGCTGCGCGGGTCGCCTCTTGGACCGAAGGTGAGGCTCGGATGCATGGGAACCGAGAGGTCTCGCAGACATGCTCATCAGAAGGGACCGAGAGTCGGGTCCTCGGACCGAAGGTGAAGCCCTCTCGGGCCGAAGGTAAGAAGGGAGAGTCTCGGTTCGGAATTGTCAGAGGACCGAAATAGACAGAGCACTCGGTCCATTTCGGTTGAGAGGGTCTTGGCTCCTAAGAGGTTTCGGTTCCTGAGAGGGTTTCGGTTCCTATGAGGTTTCAGTTCCTTAAGTCAGTTTTTCGCGTAGACTTCCGTTTTGGGCTGTTTTCGTCAAATTCGAGGGTCGGGATGCCCCGAGTGATTTTAAGAAGTTGAGAGAGATTTCGAGAGAGATTTGGGAGAGATTTGACGTACTGGGAGAGATTTCACATACTTAGAGAGATTTGAGAGAGATTTGACATTCTTGGAGAGATTTCTCATATAGAGAGAGATTTGGGAGAGATTTCACATACTTGGAGAGATTTGACATTTTTTGGAGAGATTCCTCATGTAGAGAGAGATTTCACATACTTGGAGAGATTTTGTAGAGATTTCTCATACTTAGAGAGATTTGGGAGAGATTCTCGATAAAGAGAGATAGAGTGAAAACGATTGAGAGAGGTTTCGTGTATGACATTTGTGAGTGTCCGGCTTCGCAACGCAAGGTCCGTAAGCCCCGTTAAGCCATGTTTGAGGATCTTACACACTCCAGATGTATATGCAACATTGTTTTATCGGTTTGGTTCGTTACTTACCACAGTTTTAGTTTAAGGGAATCTAGATGTACGGACTTTTCAATTGATGATTTCTCATTAGCATAACGAGTTGTATAGCAATTACCTAACGTAAGCCCTAGTACACAAAGGTTAATTGAGTCGATCGGTTTGACTTGTTGACTTTAGTTGACTTTGACTTGATTGGAATTTGACGGTTGTCACATTTAATGACCTGTTGATCTGGTCCCCTTAACCTTTTTTAGCCGGTTAATAGACATATGTGACTTTTAGTTGATTAGAAAAAATAAATTAAATCCACCTATCTCTCTATCTCTCTCACATACGCACACCTGCAATTTCCTTCCATAGTCTCCTCCCACCCTTTTTATTCATCGATCCGACATGCCCCGACCCATCTAATCGATCCAGGTTGTGGTGTTTCCTGTCTTTTTGTCATCTCCAACTGACAACTAGTCCCCTCCCCCATCCGATTCATCTTCTCGGTGACCCATGTGAGAAACTTCAAATAAAAAAACACCCACATACAATCATTATCAGTGAAGAACATCTCATAACTACATACACAAGACGCGGAAGGAATTTAAACCCGGATCAGATCTAATTTATGGATTGGTCTCTCAAGATTTGTCAATGGGTCTAGAGAGCAGCCTCTCCGCTAAGTGCTCGTTCTCCATCTGTCATCGTTGAGGTCTTAGTGCTAGGCATACCAGATTACAATGAATTAAACATTTGGTCGAGCACAAGACCATATCACCTCAATTCTTACTTTCCTCTATTCATTGTCTGCACCTAATTCCATTTTTAACAATAATAGCTATAAATCTAAACAAAACTAAAAAAACCTACAAAACCAATTTTTTTCTTCAGGTTCTCATATATTCAGGGGGTGTTTGGATAGGAAAAAAAGAGGTGCTTATTGCTTATTCCCACAATAAGCTAACTTTGAGTGTTTGGATAATATCTAGCTTATTAAGCTAAATAAGCTAATTTTAATTAGCATCTCTCCCCATGCTTATTGCTTATTTCTTATTCCCACCACAAATAAGCTAATAAGCTAATCCAAACACCCCCTCAGGCTTAATATAAGTGTACCCGACCCAACAAGACCCACCTTCTTGCTGACGATCCATATGTAAAACGAGCACGACCACCTGTTGGATTTTAGAGCTCCAAAGACAGGGACTAAAGGAATCTAGTGGTGTGGGGAGCGTCTTATGGTCTGGTACTGAATGTAGGTGTATAACGAAACCCCTTTCATCTTCTTTAACTAGGTTTACAAGTCCATGGCTTGAAACCCCTTGAACCCAAGAACAAATCCCCTTGAAACCCCATGTCTTCTAAAGACGAAGTTTATGGAAAAAGGTCATCGAAGAAGGAAAGAGATCGACGATGCTTTCTTCAAACTGAGAGAGAATATTTTCAAGAGATCGACTATTGCTATCGTTTTCAATCTCTACAATGTCGATTTAAAAGCTTGATCTCCGAAAATCGGTTTCTGTCCCACCCTCCACTTTACCGGTCGACTTCGAAGACAAACACCCCCTCTGAAGCCGTTGATCCGTCTTGGCCCTTTTCCTTTCACAATTTTTGCTAGACAAATGAGACAACGAGAGCATGGTCTAATTTCCTTGAGATTTGATTTTGCTATGAATAGGGTTTGATGGAGTGAGGGCTAATCAAAAGCACCGCCATCAAAGAAGCCTCCTTAAACTCTCCAAATTAAAGAACTCAAACGGAACACAGTTGGTGATGTGGCAAGTTTGGTCAACAAATTAGAAAAAATCAAAGTCAATTTAGGGCAATTGGTCAACAAATGCCAATTTGGCAAAGGGGTAACTGGGTGACCCCTTCACTTTGGCCAAAAGGACTTAATCGACCCGACAAAAAGGACTTGGTTCCCTCATAAAGCCATCAAAATAGTTAAAAGACTAAAATAGTAAACCCTAGAAAGTTTATAGGGTGCATATGTCATTTTCCCAATAAATTAAGCATATGTCATTTTCCCAATAAATTAAGCATCAGACAATTAACATCTTAACATGAACAAATTTAAAAAACTTAGGCTAAAAGTTAAAACAC
The DNA here is from genome assembly GCF_051521515.1 of Lactuca serriola. NCBI lineage: Eukaryota > Viridiplantae > Streptophyta > Magnoliopsida > Asterales > Asteraceae > Lactuca > Lactuca serriola. Next base: position 157,627,090 of record NC_136409.1, read on the forward strand.
CACCAAACTATCTTTTTAAAAGTTTAATAAATGTTAAAACACCATCAAACCAATAACTTAACTAATTATATTTTATATTATTACTAACTAAATATTATATCTTATATATAATTATTTAATATAATAAATTCTGAAGATTCAGCTATTTCCCGTTATTGGAAAATTAAAAACCGCCTTGCATCGAAAATTTACGTTTTTTTTAAATTAAAATTGTACCATCGGTTTCAAATTTGGTTTTCGATTTATACGGTTTTTTTCGGCTTTTGCGATTTGCTTTTTCCTCGCCTCTAACCTTCTCGGGTATCTATACCGGATGGTTTTTTATTAAACTTATAGTATATATATATATATATATATATATATATATATATATATATATATATATATATATATTTATATATATTAAAAAAAATCAATAATCTTAAAAAAACAGTTTATTTATATAGTTATGATTATAATATTTACAAGGGTATGTTTTCCTTTTTTAAATGGGAGCGAAAAGGGGAGACAGGAAACATGTTTGACACCTGCTAGCAATCCTTCTTAATAAATGAAGGTTTTTTTTTTGCTATATGTCAATCTCTCATGAGTTTTGACACTTGTCATTTTGTAGTGTTTTTGAAATAAATATTATCCACTTGTCAATTTTTGGTTTGTTTTAACTTTTAGAATTAAAATCATATACTTATATAAGTATATATGTAAAGTATTAAATATATATATATATATATATATATATATATATATATATATATATATATATATATATATATATTAAATTGCAATAAATACGTTTCTTTTTTATTTATTTTAAAATTTTACATTAAAATTATTCTTTTTTACACTTTAATATTTAATATTTTTTTAAATCAACCCGTGTAATACACGTACGCCTAGTATATTTATATATGGGCTGACACCTGGTATATTTATATATTGACACCTGCTAACAATATATTGCATGAAGACAAAACCCAACAATATAAGGCACCGATACCATAAGGTTGACGGATAAGCTCCAATATGTTGATCTTCTTAAATTAATAAATTCAAACGAAGGCACGCCGAAGATCAGATCACCATTATCATTTACATTTTACCGGCGATGCCTACCACCGACTCCGACGGCAGTAAGCAGCAGCTTCATGTGGTGATGTTCCCATGGCTTGCTTTCGGTCACATCATCCCTTTCCTTGAACTTTCTAAATCAATAGCCCAAAAAGGTCACAAAGTCTCTTTTCTTTCCACAACTCGAAACATCCAACGCCTCCCAAACCTCCCTTCCAACCTCTCGCCACTTCTAAATCTTGTTCCACTCACTCTTCCACGTCTTCACCAGCTGCCACAGGATGCAGAAGCCACCATGGATGTCCGCACTGAAGATATTCAATACCTCAAGAAGGCCTTCGATGGTCTTAAGCCAGAGGTCACGCGATTTCTCAAGGCGGGTTCCCCAGACTGGATAATTTATGATTTTGCTCCCTACTGGTTGCCGGAGATCGCTGCTGGCCTTGGCATCTCGCGAGCCTTCTTCTCCATATTCAACGCATGGTTCATCGCTTTTCTAGGAGGATCGCCGGAGGACATGATAAATGGTTCCGATGATCGGACGTCGGTGGAGGACTTCCTAACGCCGCCCAAGTGGGTTCCATTCCCCTCGAAAATATGCTATCGGAGGCATGAGGCTGACTGGATGGTGGACAGTAGTTCTCCTAATGCTTCTGGGGTTTCAGATGTATATCGTAGCGGGATGATCTTCATGGGGTCTAACTGTGTGTTCATGAGATATTGCTTCGAATTTGAACCCCAGTGGTTAACCCTTTTAGAAGAGCTACACCACCTCCCGGTGATTCCAGTGGGTCTAATGCCACCGACCACATCCGCTGACGTCGGAGATGAGAAAGATGACACGTGGCTAACAATCAAGAACTGGCTCGATGGTCATCAAAAGGGACATGTTGTGTACGTGGCGTTAGGCAGTGAGGTTATGCTGAGCAAAACTGATGTAAGTGAGTTAGCCCTGGGTCTCGAGCTCTCTGGGTTGCCCTTCATTTGGGCTTTCAGAAAACCGGCGGGTTCCACCGAGTCAGACTCTGTTGAGTTGCCAGACGGGTTCTTGGAGCGAATCCGGAACCGTGGGATGGTGTGGACGAGTTGGGTACCTCAATTACAGATACTGAGTCATGACTCGGTGGGTGGATTCTTGACTCACTGTGGTTGGAGCTCGATTGTGGAAGGGCTAATGTTAGGTCATCCTTTAATCATGCTTCCGTTTTTGGTGGACCAAGGGCTGAATGCTCGAGCACTTGTTGACAAAAAGGTCGGAATTGAGGTGCCAAGAAATGAGCATGACGGGTCTTTCACCAAGAACTCGGTTGCCGACTCACTGAGTTCGGTAGTGGTTGAAGATGAGGGGAAGGTCTACAAGGAGAATGCGATGGCTTTGAGCCGAATATTTGACGACATGAAGCTACAACAGAAGTATACAAACGAATTTGTAGAGTATTTGGAAAAACATAGGTATAACCCTTGATTAAATGGTTGTTAAGGTTTTGTTTAAATGGTTGAATAAATGAAGATATAATAACATGGTTTTTGGGATTGTGTAAATGATTGAATAAGAACCATGAAAAGCTATTGAAGTATTTGATAGACATAAGAAGATGTTTTGTTCAGTCGGTATATCTTTTTTTTAGTGTATCCATTACTTACAACAATACAATGAAAAATTCTCTACACGAATTGATTCAGTGAAACTTTGAGACGAAGATTAATACTTTCGGAAAACTTAATCAGATTTAGTATAACTGATGATCAGATTAGTTTCACCACGAAACCAAGAAGCAGAACAGATCTAGTAGATTCATGATTCGAATCTTGATCATATTGTCTTCAATCTTCATGATAAGGATGATATCGAACAACATTAAACCAGAACATGCTAGCATAAAAAAACCGATTGTAGAAAATTAGACAACATGATAAATCAAGAAAATTAAGAAAATCAAAAGCACAACATTAAGATTTTTACGTCGTTTAGTTAGAATTACTAAAAACTTTACATCAATGATAGCATCTCTCTTTCTCAAATATATCTAAATTTAGACAGTGAAAACCGAGAAAAATACTTTCTAACAAGGCTAACCTTAAATTTCTGTTGTTTGAAGCGGTGCATTAATTCTAACTTTTCAAGAACTTATTGGTATTAAATTTTGTCCAGAGTCTTTAAGGTCGAAAATTCGTCTCCGATATAGGAATGTAGTTTAGGATTAAATATAGGAATGTAGTTTAGGATTAAATATAGGAATGTAGGATTAAATACAGGATTAAATTTGATTTGCTGTTCAAAAGAATGTATATATATTGGTTTTCAAATTGCTTGTAAATTTAGAAGGTTTTGCAATGAGTTTTTTTTTTTTTTTTTTTTTTTTTTTTTTTTAAACTAATTATAGTGGGAGCCATATGTTGGGTTTGGGTTTCATCCTTGATGGGTTGCAAATTTAACAAACACACCTACACACATACACACACACACTCTCTCTCTCTCTCTCATGAGCCTTCATCATCTTCCTTTTAACCATCATCATCCACACACCATGAATGATGAACCTAAGCTTCTTTATTCGACCAACAAACTTGTACCATAAAATCGAACTTCATCAGAAGCCCCACAATATGAATTAACCCAACACCATCATCTGCCACTTCATCATATTCCTTATCATAACCTTCATCATATTCCTTATGTGACCATTTCTACCCCTTGGTCTTCATCTAGTCATCACAGACCTACAACTTAAGAACTAGAAGGAGAAAGAGGGAAATCAATACCCATTGCAAAATCGAATCTCAAGGAAATCAGCCCCTGTCACCATCACATACCTGCAACTTGAGACTTGTTCATCAATTTTACATAGAAAGAAGAAAGAGAAATCGGATCTTCATCTTTGTTTAATATTCTCGTTTGTTTATTACCTTGCATCTGTAGATCTAAGGAAGGAGGAACACACACATAAAAACCAACCTTTTCATCACACCATCTAATCATATTCGTCATGATCATATCTCATATCTTCTCATTCAAATTTTAATTAGAAGAAGAGGATCGTTGACAGTTGCGATCGAAAACACATTCACACATACACTTATTAACTGAGCCACCTGAGATAAACAATAGACATTCATGGTTCAATTTCATCCGTAAATTTGATTTCAGATTCAAAAGTTGTTTTCATATTGTATTAGGGTTACCGGGTTTGAATCTTGAGAGATCGACGGTGGTCGAATCTTGACATATTCAAAATCAATTTCGTCCCCTAATATGTCTTCAACTTCTCAACCGATTTCTTTTGTTGTTATTGAAGAGCAAACCCAGAAAATAGATTGTTCGTATGTGTGTTAAAGTGCAAACCCATAAAACTAAGTGTGTAATTTGAATTTTATGCGCATGTATGTGTTGAATAACAAACTGGAATATGAACAACATTCGTACATCTTCATCTTCATCTAGGTTTCCATCTGAACACGTGAATTGATTTCCACAAAAAATTAAAAATAGATCCTATAACGTCCCAAAAATACCAATAATTTTTTTTACTTTTAAACCATTAAATCCATACAAAAATTTGTTCTAAAACCAATCACAGTAAAATGTATCTCTCAAAAATCAAAGTAAACAGTAATAATCAGTGCGGAAAAGCCATTAGGGCATGATGTTGTATTGTCAAGTCGGGCCATTCCCTCTGGAACTAAAAGTACATGGAAATATTTAAACCACAAAACCATAAACACAAAGCTTAATGACTTCCCCAAAATACCACATACCATATATAGGATAAGGAATGTTATGGGCTGGTCCATAGTCTTACTACCACTATCAGCCATGAGCCAAATCATGGTCTTTCCTTGCAACACCGAGAGCCAAACTTTGGTCTTACATACAAGTGTTAGGAGCCACGTTATAGTCTTCCATTGAAGCATCACAAATACAACTAGCATCCTACATATAAATGTCGGGGCCAACCTCTAGTATTACATACAATTACCAGGACCCAGATCCTAGTCTTCCATACACACGCCATGAGCCAGATCTTGGTCTTTCATACATATGCCTAGGGCCATACCCTGGTCTTCCATCACAAATACAATTAACGCCCTACATATTATAGTGAGAAGACTCACCTCACAGTCATAGTGAACAACTCACATCTTTGTCTCTCTCTCTCATCCAATGAACGGGTGATATACACCTCTTAATAAACCACACAAGGTAAACCCTTAGTTCACCTTCTAAAACTAACCACTTGAAAAAAAGTCAACCAAGTCAAAATTCAACGTTTTAACAATAAAAAAATCCTTATCAGCTGATCTGCAAGTCGTAGCCAGCCTATGGCCACGTGATAGCAAATAACTTAGTCTCGATACAATAAGTTCAGTCGCAGATAACTCGATCCCCACGCCGTGACACACAGGCCTCCACGTCATGGCTAAATCCAAACAAAATAGTCGATGATCCCTCATTTCCATGTCGTAGCACCCTTCATGCCACATCGTGGCCACTGGCTGTGAACAACTTAATAGATTGGGCCCTTAATCCATTAAGCCTTCAACTCCAACTTTCTAGAAAGCTTTTAAGGACTCAAAAGGCTCATAAAATCCAAAATTTATGGACATGAATGCCCAATGCATCTCTCTCTCTCTCTCTCTCTCTTACATATCTAGGTCAAAAATGGTAGAATTAGGATCAAAACCCCCATGCATGAATTCAAAACAACATAACTCTTTAGATCTGGAACATCTAACCATCTAGGGTCCTCTATGACCAATAAAGTTGCCATATTTATTGATTATATCCATCTAATATGTCAAGAAAATGAAGAAAAAGCATTTAAACCTAGATCTAGAATATGCTAACCAATAAGATTAGAAAAAGGAAACTCACAAAGGTCCAAAATTTTCTCAAATGAAATCTATAAGCTTTCAAAGAGGTTCTCTACACCAGAAGGGTATTCTTCTTCCTTCCAAATGCACCAAATCACCAAAAGTAAGCTCAAATATGGAGGAAAGTGTATTGGGCTTTTCTTCAAGGTTCTTGGGGTAATGGAGGCTGGAAATGATGCCCTAAATTTGAGGTTAAAGGCTTAAATACAAAGGAAACCCTAAAATTATTGGTATGGGCCAGAATAGTTGCCACGTCGCAGCCCTTCTCTTGACACGTCGTGGGACTCCTTTGGAAGACCCGATCATTTAAGCAATACCATGTTGTAGGCATCCTTGCACCACGTCGTGGCATAGAGTTTTTCTACAAAACTCCATTTTTTATCCCGTTAAGTCATTAGTTAAATTATTCTGAGAAATTGGTGCTACAATCTCCCCAACTTAAATTATATTTCATCATCGAAATCCGTTTTTACACCTAACAATACAATACGAGTTGACATCGCCTGGACCACCAAAATCCAATACAATGTTGGAGAATCACTCCACATTGACGACCACCTTCCAACAACGCCACCAAACCAAAACTTAGCAGAAATCACGCGTCCTGACAAATAAATGAACACCAACACGCAACACTTAGCCAACAAAGAGAAGGACTAACTACTTCGGCCGAAATTTGAAAAATCTATACTATGCTCGACTTCTAGACGGACAAAAGCACTCGAACCGCACCCATGATGAGCACAATCTACAATCCCAGTCATACGCCTTCCTACTAATAAAATGGATGCAACACTGTAAATTTTCAAATAAAATTTTCATTTTCAAATCACGTAAACTCAATATCACATTTCCTAAAAACCACAAAAATATATAAGTTGTCAAAACACAAGTCAACAAATGTTTAACAAAATCCCGAAATCCTCAAAAACAAAATCTCTAACTGGTGTGTACAATCAAGCTGGCGCCTAACCGCGATCCTGAGAAGTACCTAAAACACATATTACACAACACGGTAAGCATGAAGCTTAGTAAGTTCCCCAAAATACCACATACACAAATAATAAGCCTCTCATGGCTATAACTCGGCATGAACCCTCCGGTCATGCGTCTCGGTGAGGACCCTCCGGTTTCACGGTTCGGTGTGGACCCTCTGGTCATGTGTCTTAATGAGGACCCTCCGGTCTCACGGCTTAGGTGGACTCTCTAGTCCTGTATCTCAGCGAAGACCCTCCGGTCTCACAACTCGGGTTGGACCCACTGGTCCTAACTCAATAAAGCACAAAATAATTGTTGGGTCAAAAATATGGTTTATACTTACTTTTCTAGAAAAATGTATTTTTGTGTCTTGGACCGTAAATAATTTGGTGTTTACGGCCGTATATGTGTTTAAGGTTGTGTTTACGGCCGTAAACCCATTCACGACCCATGTTCACCAAGCCCATTTTCCCTAGTATATGTATAGGTGTTAGGGTTGAGGAGTAAGGATTTATGAACAGAAGAGAACATAGGAGCTTATGTGTGTGTGTGAATCTCATGTAAAGGAGCATCATTCCAATCTATTCAATACATTGAAGATTCATATTATTCTTTTTCTTCTTCTCTTCTATTTGATCTAACATCATCCGTTTGATTGGGATTCCGCACCATCAAACGGATCTGATTGATACACAAGCATTTTGGGGACTTACATTGATATCAGAGCAAGTTTGATTTTTGATTTTTGACTTTCTTTTTTGACTTTTGTCTTCAAAAATTTTGACTTTGACTTTCAAGTTTAACCCTTGACTTTAAACTTTGACTTTTTCGTTTAATTTTTAAATCTTCAAATTTAGCTTTTCGGTTTGACTTTTCAGTTTGACTTTTGAGTTTGACTTTTTAAATTTGACTTTTAAGGTTGACTTTTGAGGTTTATAGTCAAAGGACATTTTTAAATTTTAGTTTGACGTTTAAGTTTTATTTTAGCTTCGAGTTGTGCTTTTAATGGCTTTTGAGGTCAACAAGGGAATTGAAGACATGAAAGAGAATCGTTAGGATATGTTAAGACAAAATTTCAACTTCTTCAACTACATTCCCGGAGAAACCATGGAGGCTCAGCTGCAGCGATTTACCACACTCACTACTGAGATGAATATAGCTTGGATCTTCTTGAACAAATCTGAAATAAACAAAAAGCTACTGAATTCACTTCTGAAATCGTGGGATATGAACGTAGTTTTCATCAAGAAGACAAAAGATCTCAATCGTCTTAGTATTGCTGATGTAATTGAAGAGCTTGATGCTTTGAAATGTGGAAAACCAATGAGTTCCACAAACATCCCGACCAATGAAGTTTCATGTACTCCATCTTGTGAAGATACGATTAAAATTCTTCGTGAACAAGTTGATTTATTGAAAAGAGAAGTTGAGGACCTGAGATATGAAGGATATCAACTCAGGAAAGGATAGAAACCCTTGAAGGCTGACTTAGAAGCAAAAACCAAAGACTTTAGGAAGCTTCAGGAAGAGTATAGCAACAAGTGTGAAAATTATGACTATATTAAGAGACAACTTGTTGATGTAACTGAACAACATGGCACTTTGAAAATTAAGTGTGGAAAAAAAGATGTTAGTTTCAAAAATTATACTACGTCAAGTCAGACAGTTGAGTCCTTATTTGAAACTCAATTAAAATTCAAAGACAATCAAAACAAGGGTCTAGGGTATGATAGTGTTCCTCCACCTTTCAATCATAACTACAAATCCATCCCTATGACACGGGAAGAAATTGACAGGGAGGCACATCTTCAATATGGAAAACCAGCTGGATTTGTGTCAGGAGGTATTCAGGTTGAAAATACTAATGTTTCTACTTCATGTGCAGGTAAAGTAGCAGAAGATGAGAACAAGGAGAGCACTACCGAACAAACCAACATCTCTTTGAGCTCTGAATCGGTTGCTTCGAACTCAACTGCTTCTGATCAACCTGCTGTTGAGAAATACAGGCCACCAATTCCAGTGAAACAGAGTGTCTGTTGTAATTTTGATCATGGGAATAATAAAAGACAAGGCAAGGATACGCCACCAGAGGCAGGAAGAAATAACTTCACAGTGAAGACAAAGACTTGTTTTCACTGTGGAACACCTGGACACATTGCTATAAATTGTCCTAATCGCGCATACGTTCCTACTATGCTCAAGGCTGGCAGAACGCGCCAAGAGGGAGATACTTCAAAAGAAACCCTTCAAGGTCACGTTCAGACAGTGGTGACTGGAATGCGTAGAAGGCCAAGAATCTGAATCCCAAGGGCAAGAAGGAAATGTAAGCCAAGAAGCCCAATCCAAGAGATGCTCCAGTGAAACAAAGACCGGTTAGGTTAAATTCATCTCAACGGCCGACATCAAGATCAAAAGCAAGTACTGAGCCACCCATCTGCTCGAAAAGGAAATGGGTTAAACCCAACTACCAATGGGTACCAAAGGCTCAATCTCCTAAATCTCCTAATCATTCTAGTATTTCTACATCTTCTATTTGTGATAAACAGGACATGTCATGGGAGAAAGTATTGTGTGTTGATGACAAAGGTGGACCCAGTTTCAAAATGGACTCGGTTCCAAAGACCAGCTGATCCCGCTTTGTGTTGGAGCAGCTATGGAGGCATATCATCAGACTTCGGTATGTTGGTAGTGGCTATTCCAGGCACATGATAGGGGACATCTCTCGACTGTACAACACTCAGAACATTGTTTGAGAGTATGTGTCCTTGCGGGAAGGAAGAAAGGAAGGGATCACATGGGGTTTGTGCTTAACGACATGAAGAACTTTCGGATCTATTCTGAGATTATGCATGCTATTCTCAGACCTTCTGGATGCAGATTCAATCGGTGAATTACGATTTGTGTTTTCTTCTCTATACTCCTGAGTTTATCTTAAACTGATTCTTTTCAAAGACAACTTTTCATTTTCTTATAGTTTTTCGTTAGTAGGTAATGATTTTCTTATAGTTTTTCGTTAGTAGGTAATGATTTGGGAAGTGATATTATCAAGTGATAACGGGTAATCTGAATTTGCATAACATACCAGAATTGAATTGTCTACGCTCTGTGCTTGATGCGTCGGTAGGCACGAAAGATTCTAAATGGACTTGACTAGGAAGACTTGAACTTAAGGAATTCAAGGACTTGACAAATATTGAACTAGTTAGATTCGTTTAGCCTGACAATACGACGCTCGGATAGGTTGAGCAGGGAGATATGCATGGGAATCTACCGGTCACACTAAAAGAACCCGTATCTAGAACTATGGATTCACTTTTCCACGATGTGCGGATTCTGTCCTTAATTCCGGTATTGATAGGGTGACTGGGGAATTCCAATAAATTAGGTCTGTAGAAAGTTATTTTCTTTCTTTCTATCTGTTAGCCATATGTTGCCTCCTCTACGTGATCGAGAGATCCGACCTGGACTGTAACATATGCAACTCTATCTCTCTGCATCTTCTCTCTATGTAATTCTTTCTATCTGTTAGCCATATATTGTCTCCTCTGCGTGACTCATAATACGACCTGGTACACAGTATATGCATCATTCTCTTTTCAATCCCTCTAAAACTTCGGTTAGTCATATGTTTCATCCTCTGCGTGATTGGAAGAGATCCGACCTGGATGTATATCATATGCACTCTAAATCTATTTTCTCTCTTAATAATTGTCTGCTCGCCCGATGTAAGGAGTATTTTGGAAGTCCTTGATGGTTGGAGCATATCAGGAAGCGGGAAACATGTTCTAGTACAATTAAAATTTGAACACATACAGATTGTTTGTAGATCTCGCTGCTCAATTTAGGTGGACAACAATATCCCTGGTCTTCGTCAGCTAAATGGTCCCTAGGAAATATATCTAAGAATATAGGATCAAAATTTCTTGTCATTATTAGTCTGTTCAAAATTGTCACAAATTTTTCGTGTTTAAGTGGACCACAATACCGACGATCGATCAGACATAGACATGAAGATAAAAGTACCGACAAGTAGACTAAGGCTGTCCCACAACTTTGATCCCAAATATTTTCTTTTTGTTAAACTTGTTCATAGTTTTCCTCTACGCACAAATTTACGGAGAGAATAAAAAAATTTAAAAAATCAAACAAAAATCAGAAAATTAAAAATCCAAAAATATTTTTGTTTCTGTTTTATTTTTCAAAAAATATGAAAATTCCAAAAATATTTTTTTTGTGTGCTAAGTTTTCCTTTAGTTTTGTTTTGTCTTGAAAAGTGATTTCAGGTATAGATAAGACTCATGGAGACTGAATCGAAGATTTATGAGCCAAAGCTTCATCCGTGATCATCGAAGAATTTTCATTCGAAGGAGCAAGAAATGAAGATTATTCTTTCAAATTCAATCTTTCAACCCCAGAAGCAAGGTGAAGTTGCACTTGAAGATTATGTGACGGATTGCATTGAAGCCCCATCAATCAATCTGTTGCTATCTATGAACCTGCTAAAGTGATCCAGAAGATTATCTCTTTCTGAAGTTCTCTCTAAAGACTCTCAAGCTGAAAGCACCAATTTTCAAGAATCTCTACAAGAAGCCTCCTCACTCAATGTGCGTTAAATTTCAAATTCTAAAGAAATGCCCAACTACTCAAGATGAAGTCATTTATTGAAGATTCATCAAGTTCATCTTGAAGCTGTGAAGTCATCGAAGATAAACGCTAAAGCCAATCTCCAACTGAAGATTAACAAGAAAAGTCAGCTACTTTTTAGGGGGAGCTTGTTGGGTCATTTAGAAAAGAAAGTTATAAACCAAGGGGGAGATTGTTGGGTCAAAATATGGTTTATACGTTACTTTTCTAGAAAAATGTATTTTTGTGTCTTGGACCGTAAACAGCTTGGTGTCTACGGCCGTATACGTGTTTACGGCCATAAACAGGTTTACGGCCGTAAACACATTCACGGCCCATGTTCACCAAGCCCATATTCCCTAGTATATATATATAGGTGTTAGGGTTGAGGAGTAGGGATTGATGAACAAAAGAGAACATAGGAGATATGTGTGTGTGAATCTCATGTAAGGAGCATCATTCCAATCTATTCAATACATTGAAGATTCATATTATTCTTTTTCCTTTTCTCTTCTATTTGATCTAACATCATCCGTTTGATTGGGATTCCGCACCATCAAACGGATCTGATTGATACACAGGCATTTTGGGGACTTACAATAATATAGCATATATCATAAAGACAAAATGCATAATATCACATAACTCAATATAAGCATATAGGACCCTCCGGTCGACAACTCAAATAAGACCCTCCGGTCATACAGTATTACCACTTAGGTAAGTATAGTGAGAAGACTCAGCTCGTTAGTAAAGCAAGTATGTCTCGTACTCGAACCATCAGTCTAGCTTCCACCTAACATATATCGTAATTAACTATAATTAATAAACGACCCCAATGTGGAGGGTTTTAGTATACTACAACATCCTATGGTGCACATACAACCCTAAATGCTTTGGATCTATGTTTTCTCTAATTATACATGCAATATTGTTTCCAAAGCATAAAGCCTACAACTAGCATACAATTGACATAAACAACATAAAAGTGAGTTATAGAATTACCTCTTTGTTGGAGCTTGTAGTTTGGCCTTTAAGAACTTAGCACCTAAAATGTGATGCCTCAAATGGCTCACAAACACCATGAACAAAGGAGGACTTGAGAGAGAGAGGCTACTTAGCATAAAAAATTGTTTATCACTCTTCTTAGAATGTATGGGCCCGATTTTGGTGACTATGGGTTCCTTTTATAGTGTACGCAAAGTCTAGGGTTACATCCATGCAAACCCTAATTCACATGACCCTTCATATTACTTAGGCTCCATGGGTTAAACCTCCATGGACTATCCATGGGCTATCATATTGGTTTGGCCCATCCTAAATAACCATGGATCATTGGCCCGCACTATAAGAATCATTGATTTACTTAATCAGTCTCCGCATATTTAATTAGTCTCTTTTGATCACTAAATAAATTCCAGATTAATTCTTGATCAATACTAATCAAATAATATGATTTCATATTAATATATTAGAACTTATAATATATTAATAAATCATAAATTACCTCTTCTCAAAAGTCCATCCTATCAAATTGATCTGGTGAAGGCAACCCAAATGGACCATGCTACTCTCGGGTCAAGTACATACCAATTATAGTTATGGGCTTAGACACCTAATCCAACAGTCTCCCACTTAGATAAGTATAATAACTGTTATTGCAAGTACGACTCCAAAATCCCGACTAGCAATAGTAGCTCTTAAAAGTCGTTGTCGAACTCTGACCTACTCAAATGACCCGTCCATTAGATAAGGGATCATATATTTCTCCATTCTAGATATCCTATGAACTGAGACATGGATTGTAATCATTCTCTTTCTCCATCTGTTGTTTCCCGATTTCCAATTTATGACGACCGACTAATTGAACAAATCAAATCAATCCAGGCTTGTCCAAGCGCTTAGGGTGTCATTAGTAAATCATCAAGGGGCCCACATATATCGCTTTTATCCCTCTAAGGGTAAAAAGAATGAATAAACTTCGACTCAAACGCTTTCTTGTACTTACTCATCAAATCACACACACCAATATGTTTTATAACACCAATTTACTGGTGCATTTACATATGTCAATGTGCAACCGACTTGTAAAATACAACTCACATGTCTTGGTTTCAAGAATATAAGATACTATCGTCTCACAATCACTCTTGATAAAATCTATGAAGTGATTCAGATGAGCGTGGGTTTAATCCAATACTTGAATCTTATTCCAGGAGTACTCATGAACACTGAAGCAAACTTGTGCTATTTCTAAAAACCCTAGACAATCTACAGTCAGTTTCATGACAGTCTTGCCTCAACACCTACTTCCAAAGTATGATCGGCTGTGGATGGTTTGAATAACCAAATTATTCGGGAAGTCAAAACATGCAAAGTGAAACACAAGAATAATCGAATCCAATATGGTATTAGTACTTATGAATATAAATAAAACACCTTTTATTTAATCACCATATTTATTACACGTGATTTATTGTATAATGTTTCGATTAATCAACTTAATACTTGAATTAAAACGACAATTATTCCATGCTCCAAGCATGCACACTATGTTTGCCTATGGTCCTTCCTTTGTGAAATAGATCAATTGAAAGCATTTCAATGACACTCATTTCACAACTCCAAATCCTTACCGTAAATGTAAGAATACCAAATTCTTGTATTTACAGTAATCTGTTAGATTCTAAACTTAAATTCAATGATCCTCTTGTAATGACTATGCATAAAGTCACAAAGACTTGGCAACAGATATCACAAAGTATTCCAATGGGGATCAATTCCATGGAAAATAATTCTCACATTCAAAGTACATTCCTTTGAACATCCTTCTTGCATTAAGTTTCCTAATCTTACACAGATTTAAAGAATAAGTTCCACTTATGGAAGCATTTCCATATTCTCATTTTGACTATCACTCCTGAACAAGAGTTACCTCTTCTCAGAGTATATGTCAATATGGTCCTTCCAAAATTTACAATATACTTCTAACTGTCCATGAGCAACCAATATTTGGTAAACCTCAGATTATCCTCGACAATTGCTTAACCATTTTAGTCATATCCAGTTCTGGTCCTTTTTCCCTCTTAATGCCCTAGGCATTTGGAAAATTCAGAACACCTAAATATTATAGCATATGCAGTCGATCCTATACCCGAAGCATATGGGATACAATACATAATGTATTACATAAAGACGTGATACTATACCAGTCTCTTGCTATAACATTTCCATATATATAGAATTTCCTTATGTCAAATCTTTTCAACGTAACATTCATATATATCTTTGACTAAATTTAATTAAAATCTCAATCTATGATTTTAGATTGGAAATGAAGTATGAATGTCTCTCCCTTAATTATAGCAAAACAACTTTTCAAACCCTGCAACTTTGCGAATTGAAACTTTTGTTTTCTATAATTAACATTGCTAACTTGAAACACTTAACGTAATAATTGTGCTCCCACTATCATAATAATTACATTCTTATTAGCATAACACTTATGCTCCCACTAGCTTTGACATGTACTCAGAAATCAGCTGGACTTCTAGAAATCGATACTTATTGACTTTCTTACCAAAGTTCAGATTTCTGATACGAGATACTTCAATAAGACTTTATCTAGGCTTCTCAAATTCATACACCTTTCCTTAGATAGCTCACAAGTGTGTCTAAACAATTTTAGAACTTACATCAATAATTCTCAAATGTTTAGACCTTTGCCATTTCCCACAATTCGAACTATGAAGAGGGATGTCGTAATCATAATCGAATTTGCGAATGCAAATAACATAATTACTATCTCCTTAAAATCTACTTAGTGAAATCGTTTCCTCACAATCATTTTCATGAATTGGAGAGAAACCTTATGACACTTAGATGTTTATGGTGTATGTGTATCCATGTGAATTTGTCAAAACCATAATCACAAGACATGGTTAGTGACAAATCCAAACTCATATGGACTGAACTTGTTTAATCTTAATTTCTTGCCACCTGGCAGCATAAGTGCCTATTATTGCTTCCAATTTGTTATGCAAACAATTGAGCACTCATAGAACTCACATGCATAGTCAACTTTAACTGGAATGGGCATAGAAATAAGAATATGTCAACACTATAGGTTACAAACCTCAAGTGGTGTGCTAGTGGTTAACAATAGGTTTACTCTTGATTAGTTCTTGAAGCTATTCAAGATCCTTAAGACTCCCACTGACCTCTTGACATATAAAATTCACTTTGTCAAGGAACATTACTTGACAAACAAATATTCAAGAGTTAGTGTGGTTTCTTATCAAGACAAACACTTCGCACAATTGGTCTTAGCTGGTCTTTGTCTTATCCAAAACATCACAACTTACCAATTTCAAATGTACAAGAGTAGAAAACATTTTACTCTACATTTGATAAGTGTTATAAACCTTTCTTAAGATTATGGCACTCAAGTTACAATATTGGAGTATGACTCTAAGACTTGATTTTGGAACAAAGTATAATTTATCTTCTTGATTTAACCATTTTAACAATTCATGATTCCTCTTCTTAGCCATACAAATGCACTAAGATGTCCTTAGAGAATCAATTGTGATATGGTTTCATAATCACTAAGATAATCATAAAACACGATACTCAAGTACTCTCCCTTCTTTTTAGATTGGAGAAACTTTTATCTTTCTGCCTAATTTTATTCTTCTTATTCGTTCTACTATACATTGAAACCTTTCTAATGGTTTAGAATTACACTTAATCTTGTAAGTATTACCATACTTAGTAAACTTTAGTAAATCATAACAAATAGTCTTTTTATTCTTTGTGGTGGACCTGACCAGCGCACAACCAAATGTACCCGATCCCCTAGTCCTTCACTTGACTCACATATATATGTGAACAAGGAATTAGTCTTAATTTCCCAACGATGAAGTTCTCATTCATCACACAATACAAGTTGCATGATTTCAAGTTTCTATCCAACTGAAACTTTAGGTGATGAGAATTTTTCCTTATTTGGTAAATTATGACAGTATCACAAACGAAAGAATTAAATCCATTTTCCAATATTGCTATCAATGGAAACATATAAGGAACAATTTTTCACAAATGCCATTGTAAGGAAACTTAAAATAAGATAAATCTCAAAAAAATTATTTATTTTTAAAAATTGCAGAAAACTTATCCTTACAATGCAAATACGTATGAAAACTATGTTGTTATCTATTCCTAAGCAATCTATCATAACTCTTAAGCAGCAGATCAAAATTCTGATCATCGAACCATGCGATTGAAATCCATCTCTTCACGATCAGAATCAACTTACTCTTCCTTTAAGATTCCTTTCTTTTCTTCGATTCTACAAAACATTGAAATGTAATTACATTACATCATGTATTAAGAGTCTCCAATTAGGAACTTAATAGAGTTAGATAGTGGATTTTACCTGAAGTAGAGTCAAAAAATTTGACTTTACCATCCTTGCGATCTTCCAGGTAAATATGGTATCTTCGTAACCACTTCCCCTTCTCTTGTGAATAGAAGCATATGGACTCTTTGGGAATGGTACACGGGACTATCTCATACTTAGCCTTTCTCTCTACCATTCGGTCAAATGACTTGACCATGGCCGATCCCTTTCCATTGGGAAGAGAAAGCTTTTCTGGACTTTCAATGTTACCATTGTCAATGTCCATGGAAGTTTGGGGAGTAGATCTTCCAATCACATTTGCTTTACCAGTGCGCCAAATCATTGTTGATTCTGCGGCAACAAGCAAATAGGTAAGATCGATAAGGGTCATGTCGTGGTCTGTCATATAGTAGTCCTTAATGAACTCACTATATGACTCAGGAAGTGATTGAGGAACCCAGTCAATAGCCAACTTCCTCCAAGATGTGAGCACATATAGACTTTCCATCTTTGTGTTCGCTTGCCAATAGGGCTTGAGTGACCTTGAACTTTTCAAGTCTTTGAACTTGTGGATTAGGGAGACTAATTGGAGGAGGTGGAGGAAGTGAAATTCCACTACAGCACGAAGAAAGGATTAATCTTTCACCTTGATTGTCTTTCGAAATATCATCTTCATGAGGAAAGCTTTTTCCATAAGATTCAGGAAGACCATAGTTGCCTGACCTAGACATATATATAATGGGAGAAATTCAAGATAGTTGATTTAAGTCCTTAATACAAACCCAAATGAAATATTAAGGCTAGGACCCAACACAATATTTTAAAATTCGGAAGAGGGATGTCGTAATCCAATTGCAAAATATTTTGAAGGTAGGTAAATGACGATTTACCAATTTCCACCATGAAAAATGAAATTGATTATTAATTTTTAAATGAATTTAAATTCCTAGATCCTTTGAGATTCATTGAATTTTTCAATGACATGTTTAAATCTCGATTGTGCCCTTCAGGTTTATGACTGTGATGCCGAGGATCACAAACAAGGTGTAAATAACCATGCAAATTAGCATGGTACTCTTCATGTCATTTATCACCTAATCAATGTGCCGGTTAATCACACACGCTCCATTGATCTATGACAAACATCATTCTACCCTTTTCCACCCTTGTTAATCCAATTTAGTGTGTCAGTTAACCATACACGCTCCACTAACGACTTGGCAAGGTGCAAAGTGCAATTTCATGGGTTAGCACCAAATTCACATTTTCCTAAGTAACTAAGATTGGGAATTTGTGACCGTTTAGTTACTTGGTATTTTCATTATACTTTTAATGAGAATGTCCTATCCTACTCGTTCGGCTAACGACCCTCCACCAGTCAAGGAAGCAGTGGGTGAGAGCGGACACCCATTAAACCACCATTTTATAGGCAATAACCTTATACCCCCTTATAGACCGACTTCGTGAATGAGACCTACTAACGGTAAGACTGACTCTTTAACTTTTGCATATATAATTATTAAACATTTAATTTTATGTAATATAAGGGTGTATTTTGAACTTTTAAAATACTAGATGGTTTAATCTATTAATAAATTATACTCTTAATTTAATTAAACTTAAACCATGTCATTATGGAATTATTAATTCTTTTTTAATTAAACATTGTAATTAATTTAATAAGGTCCATAAGGTGCAATTTGAACCACTCAAATACTTAAAGGTTCTAAATATGAAAAATTCAGAATTAAAACTATTTAATTAATTTTTTAACTTATGAACCCAAGAGTTACACCTTTTTAATTACAAGAGTTTCTTAATTTGAGACTTTTTAAATACCAAAAGTTGAGGACAAGTTTTGTAACTCTTGAAAAACCTTTGATTTCCATAACTGAGTTTAATGTGGTTTTTATGGAAAAACTTTTCATGTTCCATAACTTGAGGACAAGTTATGGAGGACTTTAAAGAACATTTAGATCAATATTATAAAAAATAAAAATTATCATATAATTTATCTATGATCTAGTTAAACTCATAAGTCAAGACAATTCATATCAACAATTTTCAAGAAATTAGCCTATCATTTAAACTAATACAAATCTTGAAATTTTGACAATTAATTATCTTTTAATTGGACAAGGATAATAACTACCATATCAGAAAAAAAATAGATTTTATGATATAAAACAGTTTGTGGTAGTAATCCTAATCCAATTCTTGCCAAAAAAAAAACCCCCGAAAAACTGCAACCTGATCATACAACTCGTCGAGCCCAACTATAGACACGTCGAGTTCAATGCAAAAATTACCCTACTCGTCGAGTCCAAGATGTACTCGTCGAGTAGGTGCTATCATAACAGTTTTTCAGCTTTGGAAAAATAAGTCATGCATCAAATATAACAGAAAACAATCATATGCTCTGATACCATTGAAGGGTTTTAGTATAATTAACCTTAAATGCTTTGGATCTATGTTTTCTCTAATTGTACTTGTAATATTGTTTCCAAGGCATAAAACCTACAACTAGCATACAATTGACATAAACAACATAAAAGTGAGTTATAGAATTACCTCTTTGTTGTAGCTTGTAGTTTTGGCCTTTAAGAACTTAGCACCTCAAATGGTTCACAAACACCATGAACAAAGGAGGGCTTGAGAGAAAGGCTACTTAACACACAAAATTGTTTATCACTATTCTTAGAATGCATGGGCCTAATTTTGGTGACTATAGGTTCCTTTTATAGTGTGTGCAAAGTCTAGGGTTACATCCATGCAAACCCTAATTCACATGACCCTTCATATTACTTAGGCTCCATGGGTTAAACCTTCATGGACTATCATATTAGGTTGGCCCATCCTAAATAACCATGGATCATTGACCCACCCTATAAGAATCATTGATTTACTTAATCAGTCCCTGTATATTTAATTAGCCTCTTTTGATCACTAAATTCATTACAAATTAATTCTTGATCAATACTAATCAAATAATATGATTTCATCTTAGTATATTAGAACTTATAATATATTAATAAATCATAAATAACCTCGTCTCAAAAGTCCATCCTATCAAATTGCTCTGGTGAAGGCAACCCAAATGGACCATGCTACTCTCAGGTCAAGTACATACCAATTATAATTATGGGCTTAGACTCCTAATCCAACACAAAGGTGTTAGGCTAAACCCTCTATTAATTCCCAGAAGGATAAAAGACCATTTTACCCTTCCATGGCCTCTAAAGTCCACAGTTTGACCAAACCCTAAAAGTCAACAAAAGTCAACACCAAGCATGTACACTGGGCGTACTATTTCATCATGCAAGCATCAGGAAACTTTGACTCTACGCAACGCGTAGCTGGGAGTACGCTCAGCGTACGTCCCAAACTTACTTTTTCCACTCTCTTGGTCTTAATCTGTTAAGACTATAGCTATAATCTCAGATCTGGACTCACTAAAGGCTAATACTCCATAAAGTTTGTAACTTTAAGCCTTAGCATGGTTGAGTAAGTCCAAAACTCATAAACTCTCACTCTTTACTCACAAAAGTTCTCATATATCATCCATGGGGAGATCTTGACTTCCAATATTGTAACGCCTGTGTTTCCGGGCTTGCCATTTTTAGCAATGTAATAGTCTAGGTTAACCTTTGTAACCCGTTTTTAAATAATAAGAGTGTATTATTTGAGTATTATGTGTTTTGTGCTTAATTGCTTAATTATGTGGTTTGATTAATTAAGAATAAAAATAAGCGTCAAAATTAAAGTGTAAAATAAACTTGATATCTTTGGATAATGTTGTAGTAGTTGAAACGAGGTTTCCGAATATATATATAGAACGCCCAAATCTGACTTCGTATGAGGAAGTTATGATTTATCGAAGTTTCGGCTTAGCGGTATGCAGCCTGAAATACTCGATTTGAGATCGAGCGGTTTTTAGCCGAAGCAATCTAAACGAGGATCGAAGGTCTCGTTGTTGGTATCGAAGTGATGAAAAGTTAGGCGAGAACGGACGTCAAATGAAGAAGTTATGAATTTAAAACGAAGTTTTTCTATCCCGGCCTATTAAAAATAAATAATAAAAATAAAGTTAAAATTAGCCGACGGAGTCTAAACGAAAGTTGTAGAGCGTAGTCTAACCTTCGCGTGGATATAAAGAACGTTGAAAACGGAGTTCGTATGAAGAAGATAAGAATTTCCGAAGTTTATTAAATAATTTGTATTTAAATTTAATTGGAAAATCCGGCATTATCCGAAGAGGAGTCATCAGACTCATCCGAAGTACGCCTCGCGTACTCGTGTACGCCCCGCGTACACCGAGGAATGTCGACACTCACACTCGAGCACTTCGGATACGTAAGTAGTGACGATTTCGGAGCAGTACGCCCCGCGTACTCCGAGGCTCCAGCCTCCTATAAATAGGATCCGAAGGCAGCCGACTCAATTGCTATTTTTCTCTCTTCTCTCTCCCGTTTTGCATCGATTTGCGTGCCAGAAATACCCCGAAGCCCCGGTATTATTGTCGAGCCCCGAAGCAAGTCCCAAGATCCCTAAGATCCCGAGAAATGCGATTCCCGAGCCGAAGCTCTGCCCGCAGGAAGTTCGATTTTTGTGAAGATCTTCCAGATCTGCTGAGGATTACTACTTCTGCGAGTCATAGTGCTGTCCTATCATCTTCTGATCAAGTGAGTGTATACTACCTGTCATAAACACGATAATAATACAAGTATGGATCGAGTGTATTAAGTATATTGTTGTTTATAGGTGTGAGAGTGTGGTTACTTTATACTAACGCATAATTATAAAGTATTTTATACGAAATACGTGTTATGTGTATATTTTGTGTTATATGTGTGAACGTATATTCACTCTCTTCTATCTCATGGATCTGATTTGTTTTCTATGAAATACGTGTTATGTGTGTGTGCCTCATCTGTTATGTGGGATATGTATTGATCAAAGCATGCTATACAGGTTTTTAAACTATGTATAAAAATGTATATTTTTATCTACTAATATGTTGGGTAGAACATGGGTAGATAGTTGGTGTGTAATAAACAGATGAAAGGCCTCGTTGTTGTTTTGATTCAGTCATCTAGTGGAGTTTGGATGACAACCACGGACTTTTCTAGACAGTCTTGTGGAACATTAGCAGGTTCGCCACCTATAGGTGTTGATGAACTTGGGTGTTCATTCGCTGTACTCCATCCCCCTCATGGTTGCCTTATTTGACTTATATTGCTGAGGAACCCCCGAAGCATGTGTTGTCGCCCCGATGAAATATTCTTAGACTAGGTCCCTTATGTTAGTTGTCTTAGGGACATAAAGTGAGTATAACGGGAATGGGTAATTGGGTTATTGTTGGTTGGTGAAAATTAAATATGACTATTTATTGTGGGTTGAAAACCCTATATGCTCACCAGGCTCCCAAGCCTGACCCACTCAGTTTTATTTGTATTACAGGAAGTGGCGCGAGGGCATAAGATGGATGAACCATCAAGTTGTTTTGTTTACAAGTTTGTATATGTATATATTTGTTGAATGACTTGTAATGTTATCGTTTATGCTTATTGGTCTGTATCGGAAGATGACACCCCGAGTCATGATTTTATAATGAAAACACATTTCTTTTATGAAATGATTTGGTAAACATTGTTTTATCATGTTTTGTTTTTGGGAACAAATTCTGCAACTCTTTCAAATCAAAAGGATTTACTCTGAAATTATTTTAAAAGCATAAATGAAAATCGGTCTTTTCTGGCCGAGATTTTGGGGATGTCACAGTTGGTATCAGAGCATTAGTTTAAGCGAACTAGGAATTTGTAGGATTTCTAGACTTAAACTTAGAATGCTAAGTGAAATTTGGAAATATGTGTCTGTTATGTTTTAGACACGAGCACTAGTTTATTTTAGGAAAGTTGCCTAAAATGCTTTTATGTGCTAAATGTTATATGTTGCCATATATGAAATTATTTGTTCGGATCTATGGTCTGTTGCCGACCGGATCTAGAAACCTTATGTGTGTAGGATTCTAAGCGTGTGTCTACGATATTAGAACTAGCATGTAAACGTTTCGGAGTGATAAGGATGATTTGAATATCTACCATGATTGAGGATCTAATTTCACCTTATTCGGTGTGTAGATCAAAATGGTGAGAACAAGAAGTGGAGTTGGAAATGCTGATGAAAACAGGAATCAACCACCAGTGATTGAACAAATACCTGTAGTAGCAGCAGCACCTGAGCCAATAACCATGGTTGGTGTGCAAATGATGATTCAAACGATGTTGGATCGTCAGATGGATGAAATTAGACGGTTGCTTCAACAGAATCGTGAAGAACTGTCAATTCGTGTGGAAGAGCCTGATTTAAATGAAGGGCACTCGGAAGGTGGAAACTTCAGTAGGTCTGTTGGTCAAGCCAACCCACCGATAGTTAGGCAAGACAACCATGATGGAAGGAATGATGGAATGGGATGCAAGTACAAGGACTTTCTAACTTGCAAACCATCGACCTTCAATGGAAAGGAGGATCCTATTGGAGTTATGGATTGGATCTCCGAAATGGAGTTAGCCTTTATGACTTGTGGCTGCAGAGGCAAGTTGCTGACTATCTATGCAGTGCGTCAATTCCGAGGTAGAGCCGATCGTTGGTGGAACACTCTAGGGAAGACTTTAAGCCCTAATGAGCCACTGCAATTGACATGGGCAGAGTTCTTGGTGCAGTTCAAGCGCAAGTTCTGCTCGGCTCAAAATCTATTGGAATTGGAGAACAAGTTTTTGGCATTGACGAAAGGCAGCATGTCAGTTGATGAATACACCAATAACTTCAACGATAAAATGGAGTTTGCCTTGCGTATCGTCCCAGACGAGCTGACAAAGGTGGACCGGTATGCGAAGGGACTCCCATGGGAGTACGAGGTGCCAGTACGTCAGACACATACTCTAGAGGCAGCTATCTGGGCTGCCAAGTCTGTTGAGAACATGATTAAAGGGAGAACCACCGACAAGGTTGAGGTTGGTGAGAAAAGAAAGTTTGAGGGAACATCTGGTTCCGGTAAGAAAGGCAAATTTTCGAAATCTGATTCGAAAAAGTTTGGAGGAAAAGGAGGCGAAGCAAAGTGGTGTGATAAGTGTAAGAAAAAGCACTTTGGGAAATGTAGCGAGGATGTAACCTGCTACAAGTGTGGAAAGGTTGGACATTTTGCCAATGAGTGTCCGAACAACAAAAGGATGTGTTTTGGTTGTAATGAAGAGGGGCATATTTTGAAAGACTGTCCGAAGAAGAAGGAGGCAGCTAGGTCCAACAATCCACCAAAGCCGAAGGCGAGAGCCTTCCAGATGACACTTGAGGCTGCGAAAGATGAAGCTGATGTCGCTTCAGGTACCTTTCTCGTAAACGAATTACCTGCTCAAATTTTGTTTGATTCTAGAGCCAACTACTCCTTTATTTCGCATGAGTTTGGTAGAAAGCTAGCTTTGCCTGTTAATAGACTAGATAATGCTTTATTAGTCGAAGTAGCTAGTGGCAAGTTTGTACCTGTTAGCCATCGTATGAAAAACATCTTAATCGACCTTAATGGGAATAAGTTTCTCGAGGAATTATTACCTATCGAACTTAATGGTTTCGACATCGTGTTGGGAATGGATTGGCTTAGCGCCAATGATGCCGAGATTTTATGCAAGAAGAAGATAGTTAAAGTAAACCCGCCTGGGAAAGATTCGTTTATGGTGTATGGGGACAAACGGCGAGTGAATTTCGGAATCATTTCCCTAATGAAAGCCAGAAAGTGTTTGACCAAGGGATGTACATCATATTTAGCATTCGTGATCGATGCTAAGAAGGAAAAGAAGGTGATGCAGAGTATTCCAGTGGTGTGTGATTATCCGAAAGTATTTACCGAAGATCTTCCTAGATTGCCACCTGATAGACAAGTGGAGTTCAGAATTTACTTGTTACCAGGAACCACGCCAATAGCAAAAGCACCTTACCAATTAGCACCGACGGTGATGAAGGAGCTGATGATGCAACTTCAGGAGTTATTGGACAAAGGTTTCATTAGACCTAGTTCATCGCCCTGGGGAGCTCCGGTGTTATTCGTGAAGAAGAAAGATGGAAGTATGAGAATGTGCATTGATTACAGAGAGCTGAACAAGGCAACAATAAAGAATAGATATCCGTTGCCGAGGATTGATGACCTGTTTGATCAATTGCAAGGTTCGAGCTATTTCTCGAAGACCGATCTAAGGTCAGGATATCATCAGCTAAAAGTAAGAGAGCAAGATATCGAGAAGACTGCATTCAGAACTAGATATGGACACTACGAGTTCTTGGTTATGTTGTTTGGACTAACCAATGCTCCGGCAGCATTCACGGATTTAATGAATAGGGTTTGTAATCCTTTCCTTGATAAATCTGTGATAGTGTTCATAGACGACATTCTGATTTACTCGAAAAGCCAGGAGGAGCATGGCAGACACTTGCGAGAAGTGTTAGAAGTTTTGAAGCAGGAGAAGCTGTATGCAAAGTTATCCAAATGTGATTTTTGGATTCGTGAAGTCCAATTCTTGGGTCACGTGGTCAACCAAGAAGGGATAATGGTTGATCCAGCAAAGATTGAAGCTGTAATGAAGTGGGAACAACTGAAAAGTCCCACGGAGATCCGAAGCTTTTTAGGATAAGCCGGATATTACCGAAGGTTTATCCAAGGCTTTTCTTCGATTGCTACTCCATTAACAGCTTTGACCCACAAAGGAGCTACTTATGCTTGGAGTGATAAGCATAAAGAAGCATTCGAGAAGTTAAAGAAGAAGCTATGCGAGGCACCGATACTTTCTTTACCCGATGGAGTTGAAGACTTCGCTGTTTATAGCGATGCGTCTGGGGTTGGATTGGGTTGTGTTTTGACCCAAAGAGAAAAGGTGATAGCATATGCGTCTCGACAGTTGAAAGAGCATGAAAAGAATTACCCGACTCATGACTTGGAGTTGGCAGCGGTAG
Source organism: Lactuca serriola (assembly GCF_051521515.1). Lineage (NCBI taxonomy): Eukaryota > Viridiplantae > Streptophyta > Magnoliopsida > Asterales > Asteraceae > Lactuca > Lactuca serriola. The sequence goes on from NC_136409.1 coordinate 157,653,029, forward strand.
TTTTCGCTCTGAAAATATGGAGGCGTTACCTCTATGGCACGAAGTGCAAACTTTTCACTGACCATAAGAGTCTCCAATATCTCTTTAATCAGAAGGAATTGAATATGAGGCAACGACGATGACTAGAATTACTTAAAGACTATGACTGCGAGATACTTTACCACCCCGGTAAAGCTAATGTTGTTGCTGATGCTCTTAGTTGGAAAGTCAATCTTGAAAGGAAAAGGCCAAGAGCGTTAAGAATTGAAGTTGTCTCGACCATTGTGGAAAGTATAAAGAAAGCTCAAGAGGAAGCTTTTGAGAAAAATGACCGAAAGGAGGAACGTTTTGGCAAAACGTTGGTGTTCGGTGTAAACAGTCATGGACTGAAGGTATTCCAAGATTGTATTTGGGTACCTAAGTCAGGAGGAATTAGGGATCACCTGATGGAAGAAGCTCACAAAACCATGTACTCGATTCATCCTGGTAGCACTAAAATGTATAGGGACCTGAAACCCTACTACTGGTGGCCGACAATGAAGCTTGATGTTGCAAAGTATGTGGCTGAGTGTGTGACTTGTGCGAGAGTAAAGACACAACATCAGAAACCGTACGGGAGTTTAGAACCATTGCCTGTGCCTATGGGTAAGTGGGAAGACATTGATATGGATTTTGTCACTAAACTGCCCATAACAAAGAATGGTCACGACATGATTTGGGTGGTCGTTGATCGATTCACTAAGAGTGCGCATTTCATAGCAGCCAAGGAGAAATGGTCTATAGAAAAGCTTGCGAATTCTTACGTGAGGGAAATTGTGAGGCTTCACGGTGTTCCGTTAACGATTATATCGGATCGTGATAGCCGTTTCACCTCGAGGTTTTGGAAAAGTATACAAGAGGAATTGTGTACCAAGTTATGTTTAAGTACAGCTTACCATCCGCAGACTGATGGTCAGAGTGAAAGAACAATACAAACACTTGAAGATATGCTAAGAGCATGTACTTTGGAATTCCTAGGTAATTGGGATGAACATTTACCATTGGTAGAATTTTCCTATAATAATAGTTTTCACTCGAGCATTAAGATGGAACCTTATCAAGCTTTGTATGGACAGAAGTGTCGTATGCCGTCTTGTTGGCTTGAGGCTGGGGAAAAGCAGTTTATGGGACCGGAGATGGTTCATCAAACTGCTGAAAAGTTAAAAATAATTAGGGAAAGAATGTTAGCAGCTCAGGATCGTCAAAAGAGCTATGCTGACAAAAAGCAAAGACCGATGACTTTTGAGGTTGGAGATTCGGTTTTGCTTAATGTCTCGCCGTGGAAGGGACTTATAAGATTTGGTAAAAGGGGAAAGTTAAGTCCAAGGTTTATTGGACCGTTTAAAGTTCTTCAGAGGATTGGGAACCAAGCTTACAAGCTCGAATTACCAGAAGAACTGAATGGAATTCACAACACTTTTCATGTGTGTTATTTGAGGAAGTTCACGGGAGAAGTTCCCGACATATTTCCAATTTCTGAATTGAGAATTGATGAGAACAAAAGGTTGATTGAAGAACCAGAGGCAATTGTTGACCGAAAGACTAAGAAGTTGCGACGCAAAATGGTTGGGTTAGTGCTTGTCCGATGGAAACACACGAATGGGCCGAATCTCACCTGGGAGACAGAGAGCGACATCTTGAGTCGCTATCCGCATTTGTTTGTTGATGTGTGATTCCGGGGACGGAATCATTCTAAGGTGGAGAGAATTGTAACACCTGTGTTTCCGGGCTTGCCATTTTTAGCAATGTAATAGTCTAGGTTAACCTTTGTAACCCGTTTTTAAATAATAAGAGTGTATTATTTGAGTATTATGTGTTTTGTGCTTAATTGCTTAATTATGTGGTTTGATTAATTAAGAATAAAAATAAGCATCAAAATTAAAGTGTAAAATAAACTTGATATCTTTGGATAATGTTGTAGTAGTTGAAACGAGGTTTCCGAATATATATAGAACGCCCAAATCTGACTTCGTATGAGGAAGTTATGATTTATCGAAGTTTCGGCTTAGCGGTATGCAGCCTAAAATACACGATTTGAGATCGAGCGGTTTTTAGCTGAAGCAATCTAAACGAGGATCGAAGGTCTCGTTGTTGGTAACGAAGCGATGACAATTTAGGCAAGAACGGACGTCAAACGAAGAAGTTATGAATTTATAACGAAGTTTTTCTGTCCCGGTCTATTAAAAATAAATAATAAAAATAAAGTTAAAATTAGCCGACGGAGTCTAAACGAAAGTTGTAGAGCGTAGTCTCACCTTCGCGTGGATATAAAGTACGTCGAAAACGGAGTTCATATGAAGAAGATATGAATTTCTGAAGTTTATTAAATAATTTGTATTTAAATTTAATTGGAAAATCCGACATTATCCGAAGAGGAGTCATCGGACTCATCCGAAGTACGCCTCGCGTACTCGTGTACGCCCCGCGTACACCGAGGAATGTCGACACTCGCACTCGAGCACTTCGGATACGTAAGTAGTGACGATTTCGGAGCAGTATGCCCCGCGTACTCCGAGGCTCCAGCCTCCTATAAATAGGATCTGAAGGCAGCCGACTCAATTGCTATTTTTCCCTCTTCTCTCTCCCGTTTTGCATCGATTTGCATGCCAGAAATACCCCAAAGCCCCGGTATTATTCTTGAGCCCCGAAGCAAGTCCCGAGATCCCTAAGATCCCGAGAAATGTGATTCCCGAGCCGAAGCTCTGCCCGCAGGAAGTTCGATTTTTGTGAAGATCTTCCAGATCTGCTGAGGATTACTACTTCTGTGAGTCGTAGTGCTGTCCGATCATCTTCTAATCAAGTGAGTGTATACTACCTTTCATAAACACTATAATAATACAAGTATGGATCGAGTGTATTAAGTATATTGTTGTTTATAGGTGTGAGAGTGTGGTTACTTTATTCTAACGCATAATTATAAAGTATTTTATACGAAATACGTGTTATGTGTATATTTTGTGTTATATGTGTGAACGTATATTCACTATCTTCTATCTCATGGATCTGATTTGTTTTCTATGAAATACGTGTTATGTGTGTGTGCCTCATCTGTTATGTGGGATATGTATTGATCAAAGCATGCTATACAGGTTTTTAAACTATGTATAAAAATGTATATTTTTATCTACTAATATGTTGGGTAGAACATGGGTAGATAGTTGGTGTGTAATAAACAGATGAGAGGCCTCGTTGTTGTTTTGATTCAGTCATCTAGCGGAGTTTGGATGACGACCACGGACTTTTCTAGACAGTCTTGTGGAACATTAGCAGGTTCGCCACCTGTAGGTGTTAATGAACTTGGGTGTTCATTCGCTGTACTCCATCCCCCTCATGGTTGCCTTATTTGACTTATATTGCTGAGGAACCCCCGAAGCATGTGTTGTCGCCCCGATGAAATATTCTTAGACTAGGTCCCTTATGTTAGTTGTCTTAGGGACGTAAAGTGAGAATAACAGGAATGGGTAATTGGTTTATTGTTGGTTAGTGAAAATTAAATATGACTATTTATTATGGGTTGAAAACCCTATATGCTCACCAGGCTCCCAAGCCTGACCCACTCAGTTTTATTTGTATTACAGGAAGTGGCGCGAGGGCATAAGATGGATGAACCATCAAGTTGTTTTGTTTACAAGTTTGTATATGTATATATTTGTTGAATGACTTGTAATGTTATCGTTTATGCTTATTGGTCTGTATCGGAAGATGACACCCCGAGTCATGATTTTATAATGAAAACACATTTCTTTTATGAAATGATTTGGTAAACATTGTTTTATCATGTTTTGTTTTTGGGAACAAATTCTGCAACTCTTTCAAATCAAAAGGATTTACTCTGAAATTATTTTAAAAGCATAAATGAAAATCGGTCTTTTCTGGCCGAGATTTTGGGGATGTCACAGTTGGTATCAGAGCATTAGTTTAAGCGAACTAGGAATTTGTAGAATTTCTAGACTTAAACTTAGAATGCTAAGTGAAATTTTGAAATATGTGTCTGTTATGTTTTAGACACGAGCACTAGTTTATTTTAGGAAAGTTGCCTAAAATGCTTTTATGTGCTAAATGTTATATGTTGCCATATATGAAATTATTTGTTCGGATCTATGGTCTGTTGCCGACCGGATCTAGAAACCTTATGTGTGTAGGATTCTAAGCGTGTGTCTACGATATTAGAACTAGCATGTAAACGTTTCGGAGTGATAAGGATGATTTGAATATCTACCATGATTGAGGATCTAATTTCACCTTATTCGGTGTGTAGATCAAAATGGTGAGAACAAGAAGTGGAGTTGGAAATGCTGATGAAAACAGGAATCAACCACCAGTGATTGAACAAATACCTGTAGTAGCAGCAGCACCTGAGCCAATAACCATGGTTGGTGTGCAAATGATGATTCAAACGATGTTGGATCGTCAGATGGATGAAATTAGACGGTTGCTTCAACAGAATCGTGAAGAACTGTCAATTCGTGTGGAAGAGCTTGATTTAAATGAAGGGCACTCGGAAGGTGGAAACTTCAGTAGGTCTGTTGGTCAAGCCAACCCACCGATAGTTAGGCAAGACAACCATGATGGAAGGAATGATGGAATGGGATGCAAGTACAAGGACTTTCTAACTTGCAAACCATCGACCTTCAATGGAAAGGAGGATCCTATTGGAGTTATGGATTGGATCTCCGAAATGGAGTTAGCCTTTATGACTTGTGGCTGCAGAGGCAAGTTGCTGACTATCTATGCAGTGCGTCAATTCCGAGGTAGAGCCGATCGTTGGTGGAACACTCTAGGGAAGACTTTAAGCCCTAATGAGCCACTGCAATTGACATGGGCAGAGTTCTTGGTGCAGTTCAAGCGCAAGTTCTGCTCGGCTCAAAATCTATTGGAATTGGAGAACAAGTTTTTGGCATTGACGAAAGGCAGCATGTCAGTTGATGAATACACCAATAACTTCAACGATAAAATGGAGTTTGCCTTGCGTATCGTCCCAGACGAGCTGACAAAGGTGGACCGGTATGCGAAGGGACTCCCATGGGAGTACGAGGTGCCAGTACGTCAGACACATACTCTAGAGGCAGCTATCTGGGCTGCCAAGTCTGTTGAGAACATGATTAAAGGGAGAACCACCGACAAGGTTGAGGTTGGTGAGAAAAGAAAGTTTGAGGGAACATCTGGTTCCGGTAAGAAAGGCAAATTTTCGAAATCTGATTCGAAAAAGTTTGGAGGAAAAGGAGGCGAAGCAAAGTGGTGTGATAAGTGTAAGAAAAAGCACTTTGGGAAATGTAGCGAGGATGTAACCTGCTACAAGTGTGGAAAGGTTGGACATTTTGCCAATGAGTGTCCGAACAACAAAAGGATGTGTTTTGGTTGTAATGAAGAGGGGCATATTTTGAAAGACTGTCCGAAGAAGAAGGAGGCAGCTAGGTCCAACAATCCACCAAAGCCGAAGGCGAGAGCCTTCCAGATGACACTTGAGGCTGCGAAAGATGAAGCTGATGTCGCTTCAGGTACCTTTCTCGTAAACGAATTACCTGCTCAAATTTTGTTTGATTCTAGAGCCAACTACTCCTTTATTTCGCATGAGTTTGGTAGAAAGCTAGCTTTGCCTGTTAATAGACTAGATAATGCTTTATTAGTCGAAGTAGCTAGTGGCAAGTTTGTACCTGTTAGCCATCGTATGAAAAACATCTTAATCGACCTTAATGGGAATAAGTTTCTCGAGGAATTATTACCTATCGAACTTAATGGTTTCGACATCGTGTTGGGAATGGATTGGCTTAGCGCCAATGATGCCGAGATTTTATGCAAGAAGAAGATAGTTAAAGTAAACCCGCCTGGGAAAGATTCGTTTATGGTGTATGGGGACAAACGGCGAGTGAATTTCGGAATCATTTCCCTAATGAAAGCCAGAAAGTGTTTGACCAAGGGATGTACATCATATTTAGCATTCGTGATCGATGCTAAGAAGGAAAAGAAGGTGATGCAGAGTATTCCAGTGGTGTGTGATTATCCGAAAGTATTTACCGAAGATCTTCCTAGATTGCCACCTGATAGACAAGTGGAGTTCAGAATTTACTTGTTACCAGGAACCACGCCAATAGCAAAAGCACCTTACCAATTAGCACCGACGGTGATGAAGGAGCTGATGATGCAACTTCAGGAGTTATTGGACAAAGGTTTCATTAGACCTAGTTCATCGCCCTGGGGAGCTCCGGTGTTATTCGTGAAGAAGAAAGATGGAAGTATGAGAATGTGCATTGATTACAGAGAGCTGAACAAGGCAACAATAAAGAATAGATATCCGTTGCCGAGGATTGATGACCTGTTTGATCAATTGCAAGGTTCGAGCTATTTCTCGAAGACCGATCTAAGGTCAGGATATCATCAGCTAAAAGTAAGAGAGCAAGATATCGAGAAGACTGCATTCAGAACTAGATATGGACACTACGAGTTCTTGGTTATGTTGTTTGGACTAACCAATGCTCCGGCAGCATTCACGGATTTAATGAATAGGGTTTGTAATCCTTTCCTTGATAAATCTGTGATAGTGTTCATAGACGACATTCTGATTTACTCGAAAAGCCAGGAGGAGCATGGCAGACACTTGCGAGAAGTGTTAGAAGTTTTGAAGCAGGAGAAGCTGTATGCAAAGTTATCCAAATGTGATTTTTGGATTCGTGAAGTCCAATTCTTGGGTCACGTGGTCAACCAAGAAGGGATAATGGTTGATCCAGCAAAGATTGAAGCTGTAATGAAGTGGGAACAACTGAAAAGTCCCACGGAGATCCGAAGCTTTTTAGGATAAGCCGGATATTACCGAAGGTTTATCCAAGACTTTTCTTCGATTGCTACTCCATTAACAGCTTTGACCCACAAAGGAGCTACTTATGCTTGGAGTGATAAGCATAAAGAAGCATTCGAGAAGTTAAAGAAGAAGCTATGCGAGGCACCGATACTTTCTTTACCCGATGGAGTTGAAGACTTCGCTGTTTATAGCGATGCGTCTGGGGTTGGATTGGGTTGTGTTTTGACCCAAAGAGAAAAGGTGATAGCATATGCGTCTCGACAGCTGAAAGAGCATGAAAAGAATTACCCGACTCATGACTTGGAGTTGGCAGCGGTAGTTTTCGCTCTGAAAATATGGAGGCGTTACCTCTATGGCACGAAGTGCAAACTTTTCACTGACCATAAGAGTCTCCAATATCTCTTTAATCAGAAGGAATTGAATATGAGGCAACGACGATGACTAGAATTACTTAAAGACTATGACTGCGAGATACTTTACCACCCCGGTAAAGCTAATGTTGTTGCTGATGCTCTTAGTTGGAAAGTCAATCTTGAAAGGAAAAGGCCAAGAGCGTTAAGAATTGAAGTTGTCTCGACCATTGTGGAAAGTATAAAGAAAGCTCAAGAGGAAGCTTTTGAGAAAAATGACCGAAAGGAGGAACGTTTTGGCAAAACGTTGGTGTTCGGTGTAAACAGTCATGGACTGAAGGTATTCCAAGATTGTATTTGGGTACCTAAGTCAGGAGGAATTAGGGATCACCTGATGGAAGAAGCTCACAAAACCATGTACTCGATTCATCCTGGTAGCACTAAAATGTATAGGGACCTGAAACCCTACTACTGGTGGCCGACAATGAAGCTTGATGTTGCAAAGTATGTGGCTGAGTGTGTGACTTGTGCGAGAGTAAAGACACAACATCAGAAACCGTACGGGAGTTTAGAACCATTGCCTGTGCCTATGGGTAAGTGGGAAGACATTGATATGGATTTTGTCACTAAACTGCCCATAACAAAGAATGGTCACGACATGATTTGGGTGGTCGTTGATCGATTCACTAAGAGTGCGCATTTCATAGCAGCCAAGGAGAAATGGTCTATAGAAAAGCTTGCGAATTCTTACGTGAGGGAAATTGTGAGGCTTCACGGTGTTCCGTTAACGATTATATCGGATCGTGATAGCCGTTTCACCTCGAGGTTTTGGAAAAGTCTACAAGAGGAATTGTGTACCAAGTTATGTTTAAGTACAGCTTACCATCCGCAGACTGATGGTCAGAGTGAAAGAACAATACAAACACTTGAAGATATGCTAAGAGCATGTACTTTGGAATTCCTAGGTAATTGGGATGAACATTTACCATTGGTAGAATTTTCCTAAAATAATAGTTTTCACTCGAGCATTAAGATGGCACCTTATCAAGCTTTGTATGGACAGAAGTGTCGTACGCCGTCTTGTTGGCTTGAGGCTGGGGAAAAGCAGTTTATGGGACCGGAGATGGTTCATCAAACTGCTGAAAAGTTAAAAATAATTAGGGAAAGAATGTTAGCAGCTCAGGATCGTCAAAAGAGCTATGCTGATAAAAAGCGAAGACCGATGACTTTTGAGGTTGGAGATTCGGTTTTGCTTAAAGTCTCGTCGTGGAAGGGACTTATAAGATTTGGTAAAAGGGGAAAGTTAAGTCCATGTTTTATTGGACCGTTTAAAGTTCTTCAGAGGATTGGGAACCAAGCTTACAAGCTCGAATTACCAGAAGAACTGAATGGAATTCACAACACTTTTCATGTGTGTTATTTGAGGAAGTTCACGGGAGAAATTCCCGACATAATTCCAATTTCTGAATTGAGAATTGATGAGAACAAAAGGTTGATTGAAGAACCAGAGGCAATTGTTGACCGAAATACTAAGAAGTTGCAACGCAAAATGGTTGGGTTAGTGCTTGTCCGATGGAAACACACGAATGGGCCGAATCTCACCTGGGAGACAGAGAACGACATCTTGAGTCGCTATCCGCATTTGTTTGTTGATGTGTGATTCCGGGGACGGATTCATTCTAAGGTGGAGAGAATTGTAACGTCTGTGTTTCCGGGCTTGCCATTTTTAGCAATGTAATAGTCTAGGTTAACCTTTGTAACCCGTTTTTAAATAATAAGAGTGTATTATTTGAGTATTATGTGTTTTGTGCTTAATTGCTTAATTATGTGGTTTGATTAATTAAGAATAAAAATAAGCGTCAAAATTAAAGTGTAAAATAAACTTGATATCTTTGGATAATGTTGTAGTAGTTGAAACGAGGTTTCCGAATATATATAGAACGCCCAAATCTGACTTCGTATGAGGAAGTTATGATTTATCGAAGTTTCGGCTTAGCGGTATGCAGCCTGAAATACACGATTTGAGATCGAGCGGTTTTTAGCCGAAGCAATCTAAACGAGGATCGAAGCTCTCATTGTTGGTATCGAAGCGATGAAAATTTAGGCGAGAACGGACGTCAAACGAAGAAGTTATGAATTTATAACGAAGTTTTTCTGTCCCGGCCTATTAAAAATAAATAATAAAAATAAAGTTAAAATTAGCCGACGGAGTCTAAACGAAAGTTGTAGAGCGTAGTCTCACCTTCGCGTGGATATAAAGAACGTCGAAAACGGAGTTCATATGAAGAAGACATGAATTTCTGAAGTTTATTAAATAATTTGTATTTAAATTTAATTGGAAAATCCGGCATTATCCGAAGAGGAGTCATCGGACTCATCCGAAGTACGCCTCGCGTACTCGTGTACGCCCCGCGTACACCGAGGAATGTCGACACTTGCACTCGAGCACTTCGGATACGTAAGTAGTGACGATTTCGGAGCAGTACGCCCCGCGTACACCAAGGCTCCAGCCTCCTATAAATAGGATCCGAAGGCAGCCGACTCAATTGCTATTTTTCTCTCTTCTCTCTCCCGTTTTGCATCGATTTGCATGCCAGAAATACCCCGAAGCCCCGGTATTATTCTCGAGCCCCGAAGCAAGTCCCGAGATCCCTAAGATCCCGAGAAATGCGATTCCCGAGCCGAAGCTCTGCCCGCAGGAGTTCGATTTTTGTGAAGATCTTCCAGATCTGCTGAGGATTACTACTTCCGCGAGTCGTAGTGCTGTCCGATCATCTTCTAATCAAGTGAGTGTATACTACCTTTCATAAACACTATAATAATACAAGTATGGATCGAGTGTATTAAGTATATTGTTGTTTATAGGTGTGAGAGTGTGGTTACTTTATTCTAACGCATAATTATAAAGTATTTTATACGAAATACGTGTTATGTGTATATTTTGTGTTATATGTGTGAACGTATATTCACTCTCTTCTATCTCATGGATCTGATTTGTTTTCTATGAAATACGTGTTATGTATGTGTGCCTCATCTGTTATGTGGGATATGTATTGATCAAAGCATGCTATACAGGTTTTTAAACTATGTATAAAAATGTATATTTTTATCTACTAATATGTTGGGTAGAACATGGGTAGATAGTTGGTGTGTAATAAACAGATGAGAGGCCTCGTTGTTGTTTTGATTCAGTCATCTAGCGGAGTTTGGATGACGACCATGGACTTTTCTAGACAGTCTTGTGGAACATTAGCAGGTTCGCCACCTGTAGGTGTTAATGAACTTGGGTGTTCATTCGTTGTACTCCATCCCCCTCATGGTTGCCTTATTTGACTTATATTGCTGAGGAACCCCCGAAGCGTGTGTTGTTGCCCCGATGAAATATTCTTAGACTAGGTCCCTTATGTTAGTTGTCTTAGGGACATAAAGTGAGAATAACGGGAATGTGTAATTGGGTTATTGTTGGTTGGTGAAAATTAAATATGACTATTTATTGTGGGTTGAAAACCCTATATGCTCACCAGGCTCCCAAGCCTAACCCACTCAGTTTTATTTGTATTACAGGAAGTGGCGCGAGGGCATAAGATGGATGAACCATCAAGTTGTTTTGTTTACAAGTCTGTATATGTATATATTTGTTGAATGACTTGTAATTTTATCGTTTATGCTTATTGGTCTGTATCGGAACATGACACCCCGAGTCATGATTTTATAATGAAAACACATTTCTTTTATGAAATGCTTTGGTAAACATTGTTTTATCATGTTTTGTTTTTGGGAACAAATTCCGCAACTCTTTCAAATCAAAAGGATTTACTCTGAAATTATTTTAAAAGCATAAATGAAAATCGGTCTTTTCTGGCCGAGATTTTGGGGATGTCACAAATATCCCATTTTGATGAGTCCACTCAACTAGAGACACTTAAAAGGGACTGGTATCATGTTCTGGAGTTCAACAAACTTATCATGCTCTGGAGTTCAACAAACTCATAAAGCTTCAAGCTTTGGGACATAAACCCTAAAATGAACGACAATATGCACAAATCAAAACAATGAGAAAGCTTTGAGCTTGATACCTCCAAATGATGCACCAACCACAAGGAAACTCAGATCCAAAGCTTGGACACCAACTCTACTCTCTTCAAAGCTCCTTCTTCACCCAAAGAATCCCACAAAGATCACTCAAAAGCATCAAATGGACACTTAAGATAAGAAAACGGAAATTAGGGTTTTAAGGGTAGTTGAAGACTGGAAATGTTGGCTAAAAATAGAGTTATCGTGTTCCTTAAATAGGGATACACCACAAATTAGGGTTTCCATTCTGGGCCTAGTACACCCAGCGTACTAGATGGCTTTCGCGTCCAAATCATGCACATGAGTACGTTGAGCGTACTCATGTGCTGCGCGAACCACCAACATCAGGCGTTGTGCGAACCACCTCCGCGGTCAACTGAAATGCTCTCCCACGAGCTCTTGGAGCCTCGGCCTTCCCCGGTCGACCATCGATAACACGTAAAGCAGGAGCAGAAGCCTAGGCTGATCCCTGAGTGAGCTGGGGACACTCGGACTTCTGGTGGCCCGTCTGGTTGCAGTGAAAGCAAACCGAAAATCCCTTGGGGAAGTCCCTCGTAATATGCCCCTCCTTGCCACATTTGTAGCAAATCTCCGCTCGGCAAGACCTCTCAAGAATCTTTCCACACTTGCCACAAGTACGACCCTTCTGGCTTCCAACTCCCGAATCAGTGGGCTTAGCCCGCTTCATCGCCAGCTATGACTAGACTGGTCACTTATCCCTCCCCTACTGCTCTCCCTCCTCTCTAGTTTTACTCCCTATCTCAATCTCTCTCCTCCTAGTGTTGGTCTACAAATCAGCCAATATTCGATAAGACGAGTTTGCCACGAACTCCTGAATATCTCTCCTCAATATGCTCAAATACCAACTCGCACATGCCTTCTCAGTAGACATGTGTTAAGGGCAAAAACAATGCCCTCTCATGAAACATCCTCATAATCTCTGTCTTCTTCTTGGGAGACAAAAACTCTTGTGCCAAACGTTCCCTCTCCACCTAGGGAGCATACTCATCTCTAAATAACTTGGTGAACCTCTCCCAAGTCACTGCAACATGATCTACAGGGGTAAAATTAGTCGTCACAAACTTCCACCAGTCCTGCGCTCCCATGCGAAGTTGGTTCAACGCAAACCGAACTCTCAGATGCTCCGGGCATGAACACGTATAGAAACACCCCTAAATGTTGGAGATCCACCTCATGGCAGCAATCAGGTCCTGCTTCCCAACAAACTCTGGTGGCTTCGTGTTGCTGAACTCACGAAACAACAACGAGTCACCTCCCTATGGATTAGCAGCAGCTATGGCCACGGTGGCTGCAGCAGCAGCAACCTCCATGATAGCAGCGTATCGCTCATCGAATGTCTCAATTAACGTGGTTTTAATAGACTACAACATCTCTGGTATGTCCTTTCTGATAGCTGCGGCCACCTCCTCATGAATGATCATGCGGATCTCCTCGTCACCGGTACCACTGCTCCCGGTGTTGTTGCGGGTAATCACCATAGTGTCTCTGAAATGCAAACACAAAATCATCAGAGACTAGCTCAAACACACAGACACTCTGTTACCCACCCCTACATGCTCCTTAGCATCCTAATATTCTTACTTGGGTCGTATACAGATCCAGTGCTTTCAGTAGTAGGGGCCTAATACTACCTTCCATACCAACCTATAGTCGTCCCAAGTCCTCCTAGGATCCTAATTTACAAGTACTCTATCCCTCACAAATATCAAACTACTCTCTCGGTAGATTCCTCAATGCTCATCTAGGTATCTCTCCTATATTACTCGAAACTCTCTCTAAAAGGTTCTTGCTATGTTTCCCTACTTAGTACGCACACAAAGAAATTAGTAGATAAGATCAATCAATAGCATACCCTAGGCTAAGGTATCATGAATCAGGAAACTCTAGCTCTAAATTCTGAAATATCTAGCCTATCCTCGAGCATGAAGCTCAAATATCTCATAATATACACAAGTAATGGTATTTTTGGAAATCACCGTTCGGGCTTTGGCTGACTGTACACATTGCTCCGTCTCGTTATCTCTTAAAAGCTCTTACTCATTTTAGAAAATAATTTCTTTTTAGAAAATTTTCTCAAATCCTCAGTTTCAGTCCAGACATACTCAAGAGTACATACGAATCCCTCAAACCAAGGCTCTGATACCAACTTGTAACACTGTAAATTTTCAAATAAATTTTTCACTTTCAAATCACATAAACTCAATATCACATTTCCCAAAAACCAAAAAATGTATAATTTGTCAAAACACAAGTCAACAAAATGTTTGATAAAATTCCAGAATCCTCAAAAACATAATCTCTAACTAGTGTGTACAAACAAGACGGCGCCTTCCCGCGATCCAGAGAAGTACCTGAAACACATATCACACAACACGGTAAGCACGAAGCTTAGTCAGTTCCCAAAATACCACATACACAAATAATAAGCCTCTCATGGCTATAGCTCAGAATGGACCCTCCGGTCATGCGTCTCGGTGAGGACCCTCTGGTCTCACGGCTCGGGGTGGACCCTCTGGTCATGTGTCTCAATGAAGACCCTCTGGTCTCACGGCTCGGGTGGACCCTCCAGTCCTGTATCATAGTGAAGACCCTCCGGTCTCACAACTCAGGTTGGACCCTCTGGTCCTAGCTCAGTAAAGCACATAATAATATAGCATATATCACAAAGACAAAATGCATAATATCACATAACTCAACATAAGCACATAGGACCCTCCGGTAGACAACTCAAATAAGACCCTTTGGTCACATAGTAGTACCACTTAGGTAAGTAAAGTGAGAAGACTCACCCCGTAGGTAAAGCAAGTATGTATTGTACTCGAACCACAGGTCTAGCCTCCACCTAACGTATATCGTAATTAACTCTAATTAATAAAAGACCCCCAAAGATGTTAGGCTAAACCCTCTACTAATTCTCAGAAGGATAAAAGACAATTTTACCCTTCCAGGGCCTCTAAAGTCCACGATTTGACCAAACCCTAAAAGTCAACAATAATCAACACAAGCACGTATGCTGGGCGTACAACCCTTTACGTTGGCCGTACTACTTCACCATGCAAGCATTAGGAAACTTTGACGCTACGCTACGCGTAGCTGGGAGTACGCTCAGCGTACGTCCCAAACTTACTTTTTCCACTCTCTTGTTCTTAATCTGTTAAGACTATAGCTATAATCTCAGATCTGGACTCACTAAAGGCTAATACTCCATAAAGTTTGTGACTTTAAGCCTTAGCATGGTTGAGCAAGTCCAAAACTCATAAACTCTCACTCTTTACTCACAAAAGTTCTCATATATCATGCATGGGGAGATCTTGACGTCCAAGATCCCATTTTTATGAGTCCACTCAACGAGAAACACTTAAAAGGGACAGGTATTATGCTTTGGAGTTCAACAAACTCGTAAAGCTTCAAGCTTTGGGATATAAACCCTAAAATAAACCACAATATGCACAAATCAAAACAATAAGAAAGCTTTGAGCTTCATACCTCCAAATGATGCACCAACCACAGGGAAACTCATATCCAAAGCTTGGACACCAACTCTACTCTCTTCAAAGCTCCTTCTTCACCCAAAGAATGCTACAATGATGACTCAAAAGCTTCAAATGGCCACTCAAGCTAAGAAAACGGAAATTAGGGTTTTGAGGGGAGTTGAAGACTGGAAATGGTGGCTAAAAATGGAGCCATCTTGTTCCTTAAATAGCGACACACCACCAATTAGGGTTTCCATTCTGGGCCTAGTACGTCGAGCGTACCGTCTGGTACGCCCAGCGTACTAGGTGGCTTCCATGTCCAAATCACGCACATGTGTATGCTGAGCGTACACATATGTACGCCATGCGTACTCAACTGCCACCTTTTCTCAATTAAGGGCCAAACTTGACAACTAAAATAAAGTAAGGTCTATTGAGATATACCTGGTCTTAGGATGTTACAATTCTCCCCCACTAGGATCACACTTTGCCCTCAAACTCATCTTCTAGAAATAACTCTTGGTACTTTTTTGCACATCTCAGACTTTCACTCCTAAATACATTCCGACCCTCTACGATGCTGCCACTGAACCTGAACCAATGGTACCTCTTTATTCCACAAGACCTTCACCATCCTATCCAAGATCGTTATCGGCTTCTAAATGTAGTTCAAGCATTCGTCAACCTGGATTTCCTCCAAAGGGACCACTGGTGTCTCATCGGCTACACACTTCCTCAGCTGGGACACATGGAAAGTGTTATGAATCTGGCTCAACTCTGTAGGCAGCTCTAACCGATAAGTTGCCCTACCCACTCGGGCTATCACTCTGAAAGGAACGTTGTATCTAGGGCCCAGCTTATCTCGCTTCCCGAATCGGATCACCCTTTTCATGGGGATACCTTCAGGAGGACATAATATCCGACCTGGAACTCTAACTCTGAACGTTGTCGGTTTGTGTAACTCTTCTGACAACTCTGACACGTTAGTAACCTCTGTCTAACCTATTGGATCTGCTGTGTCGTCTTGAGCACTATCTCGGTGCTCCCCATCACTCTCTACTCTACCTCTCCCCACCAGATGGGAGTCCGACTCCTCTTTCCATATGAAAGCTCAAAGGGAGGCATATCGATACTGGAATGATGGTTGTTGTACAAAAACTCATCCAATGGAAAATAAGTGTCCCAACTCCTACCAAAGTCCATAATACATGCACGTAGCATGTCCTTGAGCGTCTGAATAACACACTCGCTCTGCCTATTTGTTTGTAGGTGATATGTCATACTGAAATGCAACCGGGTACCCAACTCCTCATGAAATTTCTTCCATAACCTGGAAGTGAAATGCACATCTCGATCTGATACTATCGATATTGGCACCCCATACCATGCTACCACCTCTCGAACATAGATATCTGCCAATTTCTCCGAAGAAGAGCTCTCACTAATAGCCAGAAAGTGACCACTCTTTGTCAACCGATCTACAATCACCCATATCACATCGACACCTAGTGCGGTCCTCGGTAATTTGGTGATAAAATCCATGGAAATCTGTTCCCACTTGTACAAGGGAATCTCTAAAGGCTACAACTAGCAATGAGGAAACTGGTGCTCCACCTTGACCTGACGACAGGCCAAGCATCTCTCGACTACCCACACCACATCTCTCTTCATACAGGGTCACCAATAATCCATTTTTAAGTTTAAATACATCTTGGTGGCCCCGGATGGATCGAGAATCTCGACCTGTGAGCCTCCCCCATCAAAATACGTCGAGCTCCATCCGTATATGGCACCCATATCCGCCCACGGAAGGTCATAAGCCCCCGACTATCCGTCTCAAACTTAGAAATCCGCCTAATCACCCCTTTCTCTTATGGTTCTCTAGTCTCACGGCCACCACTTGGGCCTCTCGGAAGGTATCTAGTACTGGAGTCATCACCATCATCCTCATGCACACATCTCGGATCGAAGCTCTCACTGGTATACGAATCAGGGCATCGGCTACCACATTAGCTTTGCCAGGGTGATACAAAATCTCACAGTCATAGTCTTTCACTACATCCAACCATCTCATCTGTCTCATATTCAGGTTAGGCTAATCCATAAGGTACTTCAGGCTCTTATGGTCCGTGTAGATGGTACACCTGACACCATAAAGATAGTAGCACCAGATCTTGTGGGCGAACACCACCGCCCGCAGCTCCAAATATTGGGTGAGATACCTTATCTCGTGAGGCTTCAGCTGCCTCGATGCATATGCAATCACGTGTCCCATCTGCATCAACACGATGCCAATCCCATATATAGATGCAACACAGTAGACTACGAAGTCCTCCACTCCCTCAGGAAGGGCTAACACTGGAGCTTCACACAAGCTCTGGTGAAGAGTCTCGAATAAAGTCTGCTGCTTGGGCCCCCAAACAAAAGTAACACCCTTCCTGATCAATCTGGTGAGAGGAACGGCAATTTTGGAGAAATCTATGATAAACCTCATGTTGGGTTTTGAGCATTCTAACACTCCTATGGTGTACATGCAACCCTAGAAACCTTGGATCTATGTTTTCTCTATTATACATGCAAACTTTGATTTTTCCAAGGTTTCATCCTAAATAGCATATCATGTGGTATATGTAATACAAAATTCTAGTAGAATGACATCCCTTTCTTGTAGCTTTGATTCCTTAAGACTTTGTGAGCCTAGCACCCCAAACGTGATGTCTCAAATGCTTCAGACAACACCACCAACAAATGGAATAACTTGAGAGAAGATTATATTGCACCAAAATCGACTAGCCCTCACTTGTGTATCCTTAAGTTCCAATTTTACAATTATGATGCTTCTTTATATAGTGTGCTCATTAGGGTTACACCATGTAACTCATGACTTTCCAGATTCTTCATAATCCATGGGTTTTAACCTCTATGGAGTATCCATGGGTCACCACATGGGTTTAGCCCATCATGAAGAACTATGGATCATAAGCCCACTTTATAAGAATGAATGATTTACCAAATCAATCCCCATTTATTTAATTAGTCTCTTTTGATCAAAAAATTAATTCCAAACTAATTCTTGATCAACACTAATTAAATAATTCATATTAATATATTAGAACTTATAATATATTCATAAATCATAAATATCCTCTTCCCACAAAAGTCTATCCAAATTGCTCCGATGCTATGCAACCCAAATGGACCATGCTAAATCGGGTCAAGTACATACCAAATATAGTTATGGTCTTAGACACCTTATCCAACAGTCTCCCACTTGGATAAGTCCAATAACTATAGCTGCAAGTACGACTTCAGGATCCAACCAGCAATCGTAGCTCTTAAAAGTCTTGTGGAACTAAGTTGTTCCATTTTAGATAAGTGATCATATAATCCTCTATTCAAGATATCAGCTGGACAAATACATGGAACAACGTCGTATTTATTGTCCAGCAGTTTGTTTCCCGATTTCCGATTTGTTTGACATAGAGCTTAATCAAACACTTCAATTCAGTTCTGACCGGGCCCGATACATAAGTCAAAAAAAAATCATCGAGGGCCCCAAGATATCGCTTTTAATCCTCTAACGACTAAAAGGAACAGATAAACTCGACTCATATGCTTGTAGTAACTAATCATCAAATTGTACACAACAACATGTTTTATAAAATCAAGTTACTGATGCGTTTCCATACTATCAATGTACAACCAACTCATAGTAAACAACTCACATTTCTTGTTTTGAAGACTTATATGATACTACCATCTCACGATCACTCGAGATAAATTCCATGAAGTGATACAAGTGAGCGCGGGTTGAATCCAATACTCAGAACTTATGAGCACTCATGAATGTTGCAGCAAAAATTGCTATGTCTAATACAATACAAACAAATCTACAAACCCAATTCATGACAGTCTTATTTCAATACCTACTTCCAAAGTATGATCGACCGTGGATAGTTTGAATAATATAATTATTCTAGAAGTCAAAACATGCAAAATGAAACAACAGTAAATGATTGACACAAGACAGTACCATACTAGTAAATAAAACATCTTTTATTTACACATCAAATGCCAATTACATTTCAACTATTACAAGTTTCGAAAGCTATCTAATTACTAAAACTAATATCATCATTCAGCCCACGTGCCTCACATGCTGTAAATGCTTAACTCTACACAGTCCCTTCGTGAGGGGATCTGTTGGGTTATCATCCAATGATACCCTCTTTACCACGAGGAGTCCTTCTTCTATTCGATGTCTAATGAAGTGGTATTTTTTGTCAATATGCATAGATCTGGCGTGATCCCTTGGCTCCTTGGCTAAGGCAAGCACTCTCGTTGTCACAGAAAATCTCCATAGGTTCCTTTATAGTTGGTACAACTCCAAGGTCTCCAATGAATTTCTTTAGCCATATTTCCTCCTTCGCCGCCTCGCTTGCTGCTATGTACTCTGATTCGCAAGTTGAATCAGCAACTATCTCCTGTTTGGAACTTTTCAAAGTAATTGGTCCTCCATTTAGGGTAGAGACCCAGCCCGACTGAGAGCAGAAATTATATTTTTCTGTCTGACAGATGGCATCACTATACCCCACTACTCTCAAGTCATCACTCCCACCAAGGGTAAGAACCCATTCCTTAGTCCTCCGCTGGTACTTAAGAATGTTCTTCACCACAGTCCAGTGAGCCTTTCCAGGATTCCCTTAATATCTGTTGACCATGCTCAAATATAAGGTTACATCAGGGCGAGTACAAGTTATAGCATACATGATAAAGCCTACAGCGGAAGCATGTGGTACTCGACTCATCTCAGCTATCTCAGCCTCTGTACTTGGGCTCTGAGTCTTACTCAGTTTGGCGTTACTCTGTGTCGGTAAGTCACCTTTCTAGGAAACCTGCATGCTAAAGCTTTTTAGCACCTTATCCAAGTAGGTACTTTGACTAAGTTCAATTAGTCTCTTACTCCTGTCTCTCAATATCCTTATCCCTAGGATATATGCAGCTTCTTTGAGGTCCTTCATAGCGAAACACTTCCCAAGCCAGGACTTAACCTCTTGCAAGGTTGGTATGTCATTTCCTATGAGTAGTATGTCATCTATATACAATACCAAAAAGCTAACTATACTCCCACTATCCTTAACATATACACAGGACTCATCCTCGCTCCTCGAAAAGCCAAACTCTTTGACTTGCTCATCGAAACAAATATTCCATCTACGAGATGCTTGTTTTATTCCATAAATGAATTTCTCAAGCTTACACACTCTATTAGGGTACTTTGGATCAACAAAACCCTCTGGATGACTCATGTAAACATCCTCATCCAACTTTCCATTAAGGAAAGCCGTTTTGACATCCATTCCCCATATTCAATAATCATGAAATGCAACTATGGCTAGCATAACCCTAATAGACTTAATCTTCGCTACTGGTGAGAAGGTCTCATCATAGTCAACTCTCGAAGTTTAAGTAAAGCCCTTCGCAACTAGTCACGCCTTATAAGTGTGTACCTTCCCATCCATGTCCGTCTTCTTCTTGAAGATCCATTTGCACCCGAATGTCCTACGACCCGGTACATTGTCAACCAAGTTCCAAACTTGATTGTCATACATGGACAAAATGTCGTTGTCCATAGCCTCTTTCCATTTGGCAGACTCAGGGCCTGCCATGGCTTCCTTGAAGTTGTTAGGTTCATCCAAAATTATCAGTGTACTATCACTGATAAATGCATCACATTCTGTAGTAATATGGAAACCATAATAAAAATCAGGTGTGCTCCTAACTCTCGTGGAACGCGTCAGAGGTACGGACCCATCATCAGCTCAACAGCAGTTTCCTCCTCAGGTTGATTGCTAGTGTTTGAGGTTCCTTCACCGCTTGACTCTTGAAGTTCTTCAAGGTCAATTTGCCTCCCACTGTTTCCTTGGCTTATGAATTCTCTCTCATGAAAGACTCCTCTGCTTGCCACGAAGACAACATTGTCACTCGGTCTGCAGAATAGATAACCAAAAGATTTATGTGGGTAGCCGATGAAAATACATCGCTCACTTCAAGGTTCGATCTTGTCGTGAATCTCGCGCCTCACAAAGGCCTCACAACCCCAAATCTTGGTGTGGTCTAAAGTGGGAACTTTCCCAGTCCACATCTCGTGAGGGGTTTTGGCAACCTTCTTGGTAGGGACTAGATTAAGGATATGTGTGGCGGTCTCTAAGGCATACCCCCATAATGAGATTGGTAACGAAGTTGGACTCATCATGGAACCAACCATGTCTAACAAGGTTCGATTGCACCTCTCAGCCACACCATTCAGCTGTGGTGTCCTAGGAGGTATCAATTGTTAAACAATTCCACACTCCTTATGATAGTCAAGGAACTTGATACTAAGATACTCACCACCTCGATCGGATCGGAGCATCTTTATCTTCTTGCCCAACTGATTCTCCACTTCTTGTTTAAACTCTTTGAATCTTTCAAAGGCTTATGACTAATGCTTGATTAAGTTGACATAACCATATCTACTATAATCATCAGTAAAAGTCACATAGAAGCGGTTAGCGTCCCTTGTGGCGGTTCTGAAGGGTCCACACACATCTATGTGTATGAGGTCCAAAAAACCTTCACCCCTAGCACAAGTGCTAGTGAATGGTGACTTAGTCATTTTTCCAAGTAAACAAGATTCACAACTATCATCTGACTTTAAGTCAAATGACTCCAAGACTCCAGCCTTTTGGAGATGGCCTATGTGCTTCATGTTGACATGTCCAAGACGACAATGCCGCAAGGATGCCTTATCCAAACTAGTGGAAGAATCAATATGGAAAACAATATTTCCTAAGTTGTCTACAACCGACACAGTTTCATATACACCATCACAAGGTAATGCTTTAAAATAAAAAAAAAACACCATTATAAAAAGCATTAATACCACTACATTCATTATCAAATGAAAAAGTAAATCCTTTTTTGTACAAACCATGAAAGGAAATAATATTTCTCGCAATTTCAGACGAGTATCAACATTTATTCAAATCTAATATTAACCCACTACTAAGCAATAAAGAATAAACTCCAATCTTGGTGACAGGTGAAGCTTTCCTATTCCCCAAGATCAAGTTTATCTTCCCGTCCTCCACATCCTCACTTCTTTTTAGGCCCTCCAAATCAGAACAAATATGAATTCCACACCCTGTATCAAGGACCCAAGAATTAGTATGTGGTGAGTTATTAGACAATATAGTGTAAACACCTGCATGGGTGGGTTTCACTTTCCCATCCTTAACATCCTGCAAGTACTTGGGGCAGCTTCGCTTCTAGTGCCCTTTTTCCTAACAGTGGAAGCATTGAGCATCCTTCGGGTTGGAAGAGGGAGTGGCAGAACCACCTTTGGTTCCACTCGAAGAGGAGCCATCAAGAGACTTTCTCTTGGTACCATTCGAAGGGGTCTTC
The DNA here is from genome assembly GCF_051521515.1 of Lactuca serriola. Classification (NCBI taxonomy): domain Eukaryota; kingdom Viridiplantae; phylum Streptophyta; class Magnoliopsida; order Asterales; family Asteraceae; genus Lactuca; species Lactuca serriola. The sequence goes on from NC_136409.1 coordinate 157,675,207, forward strand.
CTCTTTTTCCCTTTACCTTGCCCGATTACCAGAACAGGGGCGGTGGTAGGAGTGGTAACAACATTCTTACCTTTGAGACTACTTTCAGCAGTCCTTGAAGTTTGCTAAGTGTGACCTCCTCCTTGTTCATATGATAGGTCATCCGGAACTGATTATAACAGGAGGGTAAGGAGTGTAGAATGATATCTATTGCTAAATCCTCATCAAAGTTCACATTTAACTTTAAAAAACGGCCCACAAATCTTTGCATTTTCTGTAGGTGGCCCGTGATAGACTCTCCATCCTTTATTTTTGTTGTTATCATGGAGGTGATGATTTCATACCTTTCCTAACGAGCACTCTGATGGTATCTTTCCATCATGTCTAAGTGCATCTTATAAGGGTATAAATCTTCATAGGATTTCTAGAGTTCTGCTGTCATGGTAGCCAACAAGATACAAGATACGTTAGCGGCATCCTTCTCATGTGTAGTGTACTCAGAAATCTCCTCTGGAGTAGCATACGACACATCGATGACCTTAAGCTCCTTGTCGAAGACATATTCCTTGTCCTCATAACGAGTGACCATCCTTATGTTCCTAATCCAATCATTGAAATTAGTTCCATCAAAGATGACTCTCCCACAAAGGTTCATGAGAGAGAATGAGTCAGTAGGGTTTGAGCCAAAAGCATTGTCGCAAGACCTCTGAAAGGAAGAAACACAAGTTTAGATTAGATAAAGAGTCCTTAATAAGACACCTAAATGAAATATTAATGCTAAGACCCAACACAATATTATATAACTTGGAAGAGGGATGTCGTAATCCAAGCTACAAAATATTTGAAGGTAGGTAAATGACAATTTACCAATTTCCACCAGGAAAAACGAAACATAATATTAAGTTTTAATTGGATTGAAACTCCTAGATCTTTTGAGATTCGTTGAACAATTAAATGGCATGTTTAAATCTCGATTATGCCCTTCAAGTTTGTGACTGGGATACTAAGGAGCACAAACAAGGTGTGAATAACCATGTAAATTAACTTGGTACTCTTAATTCTATCACCTAATTGATGTGCCGGTTAACCACACACTCTCCACCGATCTATGATAAACCTTAAGCCACCCTTTGCCACCCTTGTTAGTCTAAGTTAGTGTGTTGGTTAACCACACACGCTCCATTAACGACTAAGCAAGATGTAAAGTGTAATTTCATGGGTTAGCATCAATTTCACATTTTCCTAAAGTAACTAAGATTGAGAATTTATAAAAGGTTTAGTTACTTTATATTTATCATTATACTTTTAATGATAATTATAGTCTTTGTCCTACCCGTTCGGCTAATGCCCTCCACCAGTCAAGGAAGCAGTGGGTGAGATTGGACACCCATTAAACCACCATTTTATAGTCAGTAACCTTACACCCGCCTTATAGACCAGCTTCGTGAATGAGGCCTACTAACGGTAAGACTGACTTGTTCTTATACATACATATATATATATATATATATATATATATATATGTATATATGTATGTATATATATATATATTATTAAACTTATAATATTATATTAGTATAAGGGTTGAATTTTACACTTTTAAAACTCTAGGGTTTGGAATTAAAGTATTCTAAAGTGACTTTACAAATTCCAAAACTTGAGGGCAAATTTTGAAACTATTCAAAACCTTTCATTTCTATAACTTATGAGTTTTAATGATTTTAATGGAAAAGACTCTTGGAATTCCATAACTTGAGGACAATTTATGGAGTCCATTAAAAAGCATTTAGATCAACAATTAAACTAACAAGCATGTCAAATAAATTCTATGATCTAACAAAACTCATAAGCATGCATAATTCATATCAATAATTTTCAAGAATCATATAAACTTAATATAAAACTTGAAACTTTGACAATTATCTTTCAATTGGACAAGTAAGAACATTACCCTTTTGAAAAACAGGTTTCCTGGTTCAAAAATAGTTTAGGGTAATGATCCTCATCCAATAGAAAGCAAAAACCAGAAATTCTGCACACAGGTGCATCACCACGCTGTGGTGAGCAGTCAGATGCAAAAATGACAGAATTTCAACTTTGGAAAAACAAGTAGCATCAAGTATAATGGAAAGCAAGCCTAGGCTCTGATACCACTATAGGGTTTTGAGCATTCAAACACTCTTATGGTGTACATGCAATCCTAGAAGCCTTGGATCAATGTTTTCTCTGTTATACATGCAACCTTTGATTTTTCCAAGGTTTCATCCTTACTAGCATATCATGTGGTATATGTAATACAAATTTCTAGTAGAATGACATACCTTTCTTGTAGCTTTGATTCCTTAAGACTTTGTGAGCCGAGCATCCCAAATGTGATGACTCAAATGCTTCACACAACACCACCAACAATTGGAATAATTTGAGAGAAGATTATATTGCACCAAAATTGGCTAGCTCTCACTTATGTATACTTAAGTGCCAATTTTACAAGTATGAGGCATCTTTATATAGTGTGCTCATTAGGGTTACACCATGTAAATCATGACTTTCCACATTCCGCATGATCCATGGGTTTTAACTGTTGGATTGGGTGTCTAAGTTCATAACTATTTCTGAAATGTACTTGACCCGATTAGCATGGTCCATTTGGGTTGCATGGCATCATGCATTTGGATAGACTAAAATGAGAGAAATAACACTTAAGGTTTATTAATATATTATAAGTTCTAATATATTAATAGTATTATTTAATTAGTATTGATCAAGAATTAATTTGGAATTAATTAAGTGATAAAAAGAAGACTAATTAAATATATGGGTTGATTGTGTAAATCACTCATACTTGTATAGTGGGCTAATGCTCCATGGATTATCAAGTTGGGATAAAACCCATAGGATGCTCCATGGTGGTTATAGAACCCATGAGTCTTGGAAATGAAAGGTCATGATAATTAGGGTTTACATGGTGTAACCCTAATTGTAACACACTATATAAGCTTCATGTTACACACCAAAATCGGCCACTAAGTAAGACAAGTGAGGGCTAGCCGATTTCTAAGTGTTCTTCATTTCTCTCTAAGTTATTCCAAGTGAATTTGGTGTTGTGTGAGACATTTGAGGCATCACACTTGAGGTGCTACGCTCACAAGGTTTTCAAGGAATCCAATCTACTACAAGTTATGTTCTCTTGCTTACTTTTATGATTAAAAGTTCCCTATGTATGCTAGATAGGATATAAACCTTGGAAAAACAAATTTTGCATGTATCATGGATAAAACATAGATCCAAGGTTTCTAGGGTTGTATGAACACCTTAGGAGTGTTAGAATGCTCAAAACCCTTTATTGGTATCAGACCTAGGCTTGTTTGTTTGATACTTGATGCAAAATTGTGAAAAAAAACTCAATTTTTCTGCACTCTGCAGCATGGACTCGCCAAGTCCATGGGGGGACTTGACGAGTCCATGAGTAAACTCATCCTACTCATCGAGTAGGTTCTTGCACTCGACGAGTAGGAGCCACAGAATGCAGTTTTTCTAGTTTGCTGCTGGAAATGGACTAGAAACATTACCCTAAACTGTTTTGGTGCTATAAAACTTGTTTTAGATGGTGTAATGGTTATGCTAATCCATTTTCAATAGCTATTATAAAATTTTCAAGTTTTATATGGTTAATTTATGATTTTTGAAATTGTTGATATGCATGTTCATGAACTTATGAGTTTAGAAGATAATAGGAATTATTTGTAACTTACTTGTTAGTTTAATTCTTGATCATTATGTGTTTTAATGGAATCCATAATTTTTCCTCAAGTTATGGATTACCAAAAATCACTCTTTTAAAGTCCATTATTAAACACATAGGTTACATAAAATGAAAAGTCACTCATTTTATTAAACCATTTAACTCATAATTTATGAAAGATGAAAAGTTTTGAAAGTTACAAAACATGCCCTCAAGTTTTTGAACATGTAAAGTCACTCTAAAAATTTTAGTTCCAACCCCTAGAATTTTAAAAGTTAAAATTCACCCTTATACTTTATAATATTATAAGTATAATAATAATTATATATGTATAAGAAAAAGTCGTTTTACCATTAGTAGGCCTCATTCACGAAGTCGGTCTATAAGGGGGGTATAAGGTTGTTGCCTATAAAATGGCAGCTTAATGGGTGTCCACTCTCACCCACTACTTCCTTGATCGGTGGAGGGTCATTAGCCGAACGGGTAAGACAAGGACTTTAAATCTTCATTAAAAGTATGATGAATATAAAGTAACAAAATCTTTTTTATAAATTCCCAATCTTAATTACTTTAGGAAAATGTGGATAAGGTGCTAACCCATGAAATTACACTTTGCACTTTGATTAAGTCGTTAGTGGAGCGTGTGTGGTTAACCGGCACACTAACTTGGACTTAACATGGTAGGCAAAGGGTAACTTAATATTTATCATAGTATCGGTGGAACACGTGTGGTTAACTAGCACATCGATTGAGGGGGTAAATATTAAGGGTACCAAGTAATTTACATGGTTACTTCACACCTTGTTTTGTGATCTTCGGCGTCCTAGTCACAAAACCTAAAGGGCATACTCGAGATTGAAACGTGCCATTGAAAATTTCAATGAATCTCAAAGAATCTAGGAGTTTCAAAACCAATTAAAACCTAATAATTTATTTCGTTTTCATGGTGGAAATTGGTGAATCGTCATTCACCTACCTTCAAATATTTTATATCTTGGATTACGGCATCCCTCTTCTAAGTTATAAAATATTGTGTCGGGTCCTAGCCTTAATATTACATTTGGGTGTTTTATTAAGGACTCTATTTATATCTAAACTAAACTTGTCTTTCTTCTTTTCAGATGTCTTCCAACAATGTTGCTTCTGGCTCAAACCCTACCGGATCCTTCTCTCTCATGAACCTTTGTGGTTGAGTCATCTTTGATGGATCCAAATTTATGGATTGGATCAGGATGCTCACTCGGTATGAGGACAAAGAATATGTCCTCGACAAGGCGTTTAAAGAACTCGAGCTGATTGCTACTCCTGAGGAGATCACTGAATATCAGGCCCATGAAAGAGATGCTACGAAAGTGGCATGCATCATGTTGGCCACTATGACAGCCGAGCTCCAAAAGTCCTATGAGGACTACTATCCTTTTGAGATGCACCAGGATTTGATGGACCACCATCATAAGAGTGCTCGTGAAGAGCGATATGAAATCATCTCCTCTATGATAACAACCCGAATGAAGGATGGTGACCACGGAGCACATGCAGAAAATGCAAAGGTATGTGGACCGTTTGCTGAAATTGAATGTGAACTTCCCGGAGGAATTAGCAATAGACATCATTTTGCACTCTTTACCTTCATTTTATGATCAATTTCGTATGACATACCAGATGAACAAGGAGGAAGTTACACTCAGCAAACTTCAAGGGCTTTTGAAGACCGCGGAAAGTGGTCTTAATGGTAAGTTGGTTGTTACCACTCCTACTCCTACTGCGGCCCCTGTCTTGGCAATTGGGCAAGGCAAAGGAAAGAATAGGAAGAGCCCTTCGAAGGGCACCAACGGGAAGACCCTTGATGGCTCCTCTTCAAGTGGAACCAAGAAAGGTTTCGTTACTCCTTTTGCTAACCCTAAAGAGGTGGAATGCTTATATTGCCATGAAAAATCGCACTGGAAGCGAAACTGCCCAAAGTACATACACTATTTTGTCTAATAATTCACCCCATTCTAATTCTTGGGTCCTTGATACAAGTTGTGGTATTCACATATGTACTGATTTGTAGGGACTAAGAAGAAGTGAGAATGTGGAGCATGGGACGATAAACTTGATCATGGGGAATAGGAAAGCTTCACCTGTCACCAAGATTGGAGTTTATTCATTGTTGCTAAGTAGTGGATTAGTATTAGAATTGAATAAATGTTGTTACTCGTCTGAAATGGCGAGAAATGTTATTTCCTTTCATACCAAGGTTTTACCTTTTCATTTGATAATGATAGTGGTGGTATTAATGCTTTATTTAATAATGTTATTTATTTTAAAGCATTACCTTGTGATGGTGTATATGAAACTGTGTCGGTTGTTGATAACCTAGGAAATAATGTATTGTGTATCGATTCTTCCACTAGATTGGATAAAGCATCTTTATGGCATTTTCGTTTTGGATATGTAAGCAAGAAACGCATAGGCCAACTCCAAAAGGATGGAGTCTTGGATTCGTTTGACCTAAAGTCAGATGATAGTTGTGAATCTTGTTTGCTTAGGAAAATGACAAAGTCACCCTTCACCGGTACTTGTGCTAGGGGTGAGGGTTTGTTGGACCTCATACACACTGATGTCTGTGGACCCTTCAGAACCGCCCAAGAGATGCCAACCGCTTCTATGTGACTTTTACTGATGATTTTAGTAGATATGGATATGTCTACTTAATCAAGCATAAGTCAGAGACCTTTGAAAGATTCAAAGAGTTCAAGCAGAAAGTGGAGAATCAGTTGGGCAGGAACATTAAGATGCTTTGATCCAATCAAGGTGGTGAGTATCTTAGTACAGAGCTCCTTGACTATCTTAAGGAATGTGGGATTATCTCACAATTGACACCTCCCAGGACACCACAGCTTAATGGTGTGGCTGAGAGGCGCAATCAAACCTTGTTGGATATGGTTCGTTCCATGATGAGTTGAGCTTTGCTACCAATCTCTTTTTGGGGGTATACCTTAGAGACTGCCGCCCATATCCTTAATCTAGTTCCTACAAAGAAGGTTGCCAAAACACCTCATGAGATGTGGACCGGAAACGTTCCCAAATTGGACCACATTAAGATTTGGGGTTGCAAGGCTTTTATGAGGCGCGAGTCTCACGATAAGCTCGAACCTCGAAGTGAGAGGTGTATTTTCATCGGCTACCCATAGAGATCCTTTGGTTACCTCTTCTACAGACCTAATGATAATGTGGTCTTTGTAGCAAGAATAGGAGTCTTTCGCGAGAGAGAATTCAAGAGCCAAGGAAACAATGAGAGGCAAATTGAACTTGAAGAAATTCAAGAGTCAAGTGGTGAAGGAACCTCAAACCCTAGTAATCAACCTGAGGAGGAAACTCCTGTTGACCCGATAGAAGAGTCTGTACCTCTAAGGCATTCCACGAGAGTTAAGAATGCACCTGAGCATTACTATGGTTTCCATATTACTGTATAAGGTGATACACTTATTAGTGATAGCACACTAGTGAGTTTGGATGAACCTAACAACTACTCAGAAGCCATGGTAGGCCCTGAGGCTGTTAAATGGAAAGAGGCTATGGACAGCGAGATACAATCCATGTATGACAATCAAGTTTGGAACTTGGTTGACAATGTACCAGGTCGCAAGACAGTCAGGTGCAAATGGATCCTCAAGAAGAAGATCGACTAGGATGGTAATGTACACACTTATAAGGCACGACTGGTTGCAAAGGGTTTTTCTCAAACTCCGAGAGTTGATTATGATGAGACCTTTTCACCAGTAGCAAAGATTAAGTCTATTAGGGTTATGTTAGCCATTGCTGCATTTCATGATTATGAAATATGGAAAATGGATGTCAAAACCGCTTTCCTAAATGGAAAGTTGGTTGAGGATGTTTACATGAGTCAGCCAGAGGGTTTTGTCAGTACAGAGTAGCCTAATAGAGTGTGTAAGCTTGATAAATCCATATATGGAATAAAGCAAGCACCTTGAAGATGGAATCTTTGCCTCGATGAGAAGGTCAAAGAGTTTGGCTTTTCGACGAGTGAAGATGAATCTTGTTTATATGTCAAGGCTAGTGGGAGTATTGTCAGTTTTTTGGTACTGTATGTGGATGACATACTACTCATAGGAAATGCCATCCCAACTCTGCAGGAAGTAAAGTCCTGGCTTCGTAAGTGTTTCACTATGAAGGACCTTGGAGAAGCTACCTATATCCTAGGGATAAGGATTCTGAGAGGCAGGAGTAAAATACTAATTGGACTTAGTCAGAGTACCTACTTGGAGAAGTTGTTGAATAGATTCAGCATGCAGAATTCCAAGAAAGGAGAGTTATCGATCTAGAGTAACGCCAGACTGAGTAAAACTCAGAGTCCGAGTACAGAGGCTAAGATAGCATAAATGAGTCGAGTACTGTATGCTTCCGCTGTAGACTCGATCATGTATGCTATGAATTTTACTCGTCCTGATGTGGCCATTGCATTGAGCATGGTCAGCAGATATCAGGGGAACCCTGGCAAGGCTCACTGGACTACAGTAAAGAACATTCTCAAGTACCTGCGGAGGACTAACGACTGGGTCCTTACCCTCAGTGGGAGTGATGACTTGAGAGTATTGGGGTATAGTGATGCTAGATTTCAGACTGATAGGGATAATTTCCGCTCTCAGACAGGCTGGGTCTTTTCCTTAAACGGAGGAGCAATTTCTTGGAAAAGTTCCAAGCAGGAGACAATAGCAGATTCAACTTGCGAATCATAGTATATAGCGGCAAGCGAGGCAACAAAGGAGGCTATGTGGCTAAAGAACTTCATTGGAGATGTAACACTGTAAATTTTCAAACAAAATTTTCTATTTTAAATTACCAACGTCACATATAATAATTCACAAAATTTCGAATATCGATGTCATAACGTATTTCGAAATAGTTTTCAAAAGTAATTATCAAAATCCAGGATCCTCATTCATGACTCTTTTCTCTTGTGTGTACAATCGGGCCGCCACCTTCCTGCGATCCTGATAAGATCCTGAAACACATAACACATAACACGGTAAGCACGCATGCCTAGTGAGTTCCCCAAAATACCACATACATACAATTAGCCACTCAAGGCTATAACTCTATGAGATCATCTGGTCAATGTGTATCAGGGGCCTTCCGGTCCCACAATCCTGGTAGACCTTCCGGTCCTACTCATGATGACCTTTTGGTCCTACTCTACTGACCTTCCGGTCCGTACCATATTGACGTTCCGATCCATACCCTGTTGACCTTCCGGTCCATACATTGTTGACCTTCCGGTCCATATCACACTACTCATAACATATCATAACACATACATATTACCATGATGACCTTCTGGTCCATACCATACTACACATAACATATCATAACACATACATATCACATCGAAACATATATCACATACTCCTCATAGCACATAAGACCTTCTGGTCACACATAATTACCACTCTTGGTAAAGTATAGTGAGAAGACTCACCTTGAAAGCAACCAAGTGACAGCCTCGTACTCGGAAATCTCGACCTAGCTTCCGGCTAACACAAAGGATAAACATCTCTTAGCAATAATTACTCATACTCAAACACACCCTAGGCTATTCTCTTTCTCTGTCTAACTCTTGAAGGGGGTAAAAGACCATTTTACCCCTCCATGGCTTCCATCACACATGGCTGACCCAACCCTAAAGTCAACTGTAGTCAAATTCGAGTCCACAGTCCAGATCTGGCCCAACTCGGCGAGTGCACCCTTGTGACTCGTTGAGTCCACTCACTTTCTCCGAAGTTTTGTGAGGATTCAAATCAACTCGTTCAGTTGACCCCACAACTCGCCGAGTTAGTACGCGATTCATCTTGACCAAGAAAACCCTAACTGACTCGTCGAGTCTATCCAGCCCTTTTCTCATTCAGACGATTTCACTTAGATATATCACTCTAAACTATATATCTATCATCTCAAGGCTCAATAATCACATAAAGCTTCAATATTTATGTTCATGCATGATGTTATTGCTTCAAAATGCCATTACATGCCCTCCATGAAAGATTTAGCTCATCAACCCTCATTTAGACAACTAAAGTCGGGGCGTCTAGTCTTCAAGGACCTCACAAGGTTCAGATCTGAGCTTTCCCTCCTCAGATCATGTCTCAATTAGCTCATAGGCACAAAAGAAGGGAAGTAAAACCCTAAAACTCCCAAGATCATGAAATCTAACAAAAATAGATAAAACGGATGCAAGTTTCTACCTTCCACAGTAGTTCCACGTGAAGAAATGCTAGATCCACAGCCCCCATCTCGCTTCTTGCTTGAATCATGCTCTTTTCCTTCCATAAGACCCACCAAATTACTTGATTTTATCATAACAACTCTTTCATGGATCTAATGGCGATTTAGGGCTTCTCACAGGAGGTATGAGGCGCACCTAAGGTTATAATTTCCCTTAAATAGGCCCCAACCCCGTAAACTTAGGGTTTTCTCTGCCCAGAGCCTACTCGGCGAGTCTGTCCTTGGACTCGTCGAGTCTGCTCATGAAATCCACGTGATCACCTCGACGTGACTCGGCAAGTCAGACCTTCGACTCGTCGGGTCCCTCCTAAATCCTCAAAAATTGAAACGCAAACTATCATACCCAAAATTCCGGATGTTACAATTCTCCCCCACTTAATTTGATTTCGCCCTCGAAATCGCTCTTAGCATCACATAGATCAAAACCTAACAGCCCGCAAAGCACCACCCAAGAGGATTTCATACCACACACTATCTTCCAATGATACCTGATCCTAAACTCAGAAAAGGACAGGCCCAACTTCCACTATGATACCGCTACTGGCTCCCCAGGATCCGAAAACTCTAGTGGTCTGTCATGCTACCAGACCACCCCCTACAAGATTCTTTCGTTGCAACTGATAGAACAAGTCGAAGCCCTAAAATAGACTTCCGCTCACTTAAACCAAATACATTAAACAATCCATATCATTTTCCAAAATGAAATGGTCACATCACACCAGGGACCCATCTGCTGAACTGCAACAAAATCCAAATGAGCAATGAATTCTCAATACCCCGATCTTGGGCACAAGAAGAAAATCATGTTGCTCCACAAAATCTACTGACTTCTACAACTATGTACCTCAGCTCTCTCCCCGATATCCCTTTCAACACTGAGCACTTGATTAACTCTTGATCCCACAACTGAACCACTAAAGGTTACCCATAACATACCTAACAATGTCTCATTGACTACCTTCTCTCCACAACCATCTCAGCCCATTGTGACACACAAGTCACAAAGTTTGACTTACTACAAGCGAAAACTACCACTTCCCCCAAATTTGATACATTCGACCTCTGACATATACTACCCATTAGCTCCATGCGTCTCGAGATCCTTTCCATTCCAACGAAGTGACCCACTCATGTCTAAAACTTCTGATAATGCACAATGCCTCTCAAGATGCAACTCACCACTAAATCTGGAATCTCATTTCACCTTCTCAATACGCCACTAGGGCCAACTCGAACTCGAGAGTCTGACTCAAAAGCAAAATTGGAACCACTCATCGCAATGAAGTACTCAACTCATAACCCATGACCCGCAACTTATGCGTACATCCCTTCTCCATTTCCATCTGCTTATGATAACCATACCTTAACTCAGAATATGATAACTCCCGACCATTAGGGAGATCCTCGTCTCGCCCATGGCCTAGCCACCAGGTTCCTACAGACTCAAAGATAAGGCTACCCAAGCCTAAGAACTCCTCTGCGTCATGCTCCGACTAGCGAAGACTACGACTTCTCATAGTTCCACAACGCTCTCTCTTAATGCTTGGCTAATACTACGGCTTCCCGCAGTATCGCCAAACCATCTTGCTGACTGGTGGACACTATAGCTCTCCGTAGTACCATAACACCCTCTCGCTGACTGGTGGACATTGCGGCTCCCCGCAGTACCACAACACCTTCTCACTAACTGGTGAAAACTACGGCTTCCCGTAGTATCACCACACCCTCTCACACTAACCAATGGATCTTGTAGCTCCCCACAGTCTTACAACACTTTCCCTTACCACCCCACGATCTCATACCCAATCGATGCTATAATGTATTCACTAACTCTTGTTCTGCGGCCCAACATATATAGGTGCACTCACACCGCTCCAAAAAATAAGCACCAATACTCTCGTCGGCAGCTGCCATGTCAAAACCCCTCTTTTCGCTACTAATCACATTCTTACATAATCTCGCTTGAGATCATTTAGCCGAAGGGCTCCCACTGGAACCATAGATACCCGCTACACCACATCCCATCTCTTAACTCAAACTCGAAATAATTCGAACCTTAGGACATCACACTCGGATATCTCAAAACACCATTACAAAACTTCACGATGCCTTGCCTCTATCACTGATCTCATACTCATAACATCATGCTCAGATATCGCATTGCTTCATCAGAATCTCGCAACTGATCTTCCTCTTGCACCACTTGCAACCTCGAAGTATTCCACTTCCCAATATTGAAGCACAGAGGCATCATCAAAGGCTCAGAACACGTTGACGAAAACCTGAAGCTCCATTCTATACTGATCACTACCCATACGAAACTACTCAGGCCACTCCTGAAACTGGTTGACAAACCATTTGCTGCCCTTCCTAGGGTATGGATCACAATTTATACCAACACTTGCAAATCTCTGCCATTGCACCCTGAATCCAGCGATCCCATCGCACTCGAATTCGACATATGCAGATTCCGAAAATCCCAGGTCACAATGAATTATCCAATCAATGATCACCTGCTGGGGATCCACTCATGCTTTCATAAACGTGTACTTGCATCTTTTCCTGCCTGGCACCTTGCCTCATCCTTTTCTAACTTAGGTCTCATATGCCCGTATCGCAGTATTCCATAATCATTTCTCTGACTGCACTTGAACGGATCACCGATCCCCTTACTGAAAAGCCTATTCTCCCCCACTCAGGGTTCGAACCATCACCATTTGGCACGACCACCACTTACTTAGTAGACTGTCCCACCAGGTATGTCACACTTGACTCTTGGATGTATAACGCAATCCTCCCTGGGACTTCCCCAAGGAAACCAAACTATTCCCATAAGTCCCATCCCTGATAGCATCTCAGAATCCTCCCCACATAACTGCCTCTAGACACTTTGAGGCCTTGGACTGATACACCGCCGGAACCCTACTGTTCCGAATCCAACCTGGAATAATGCCCTCTCACACACTTGACTATAACTCTTTGCCCCACTTACCCAAATTGGAAATAATCCTAAAAGCACAGACTTCATCCACATTGTCGACAAACAATGTGGACCACGAGGGCCGCTGCTAATGACTCTTTCTTGGTATAAGAATACCTCGTAGCCAGCATACTACCCAAATGTTCAAAAGAAAAGGTCACCATGCTTGCTACCCCACATGGTTTACCTTCGACTACGTCTAGCATAAAATTGAAATAGCACATCCCAAGTCACAAAAGTGACATCTCCACTATCGTCCGGTCGCTCAGCGCATACCGTCTTCTTCCATAATGCATTATCCGTACTTATCTCTGAGTCTTGCGACTCCAACTGGCATCTCACCAACAATCCCTTGAGGCTAACTCGATTTCCTTCTCGAGGAATGCTCCAATAAACTCGTTCATCATGGCCTTTTGGCCCCATACTCTTTCACATCTGATCTCAGTCTAGATAATCACCATGGAATAACTGGTAAAACCAGAAGCACTAACCACCACATGTCACAGTACTCAAACCGTGTGGCCGCCTCTCGATCTGCTATGAATCATGGTACCCATACCATGACGTCACCTCTCAATCTACTACTTATCATGGTACTCGAACCACGACATCACCACTCAATCTGCTACTTAGAATCCTCCGGAATAGCCTCCTGGATCGCTGTGGCCACCTCGTCATGAATCATTCGGCAAATTTCACCATCGCTAACACCACTGCTCTCCGATGTGTGTCGTGTACCATCCATGACGTCTCACAACATAAAATAAATCAAAGACTCGCTCGAGTATACTTGCACACGATCACTCAACCCTACTTGTTCCTTAGCATCCCAAGGATTCTTACTTGGACTGCTCACTGATCCGGTGTTTCCAGTACTACGGGCCCTATACTACCTTCCATACCACATCAATATTCACCCCAATTCCTCCTCCTAGGATTCCAGATCACAAGTACTCTACATATTATCACACATAGGCCACTTTACAGTAGACCTCTCACAAGCTCCTCTATGCTACTTACTCACTCTCGAAGTAACTCACAGCACCAGTAACTCCTAGGCTAAGGCATCACAAATCAGGCCACTCTAGTCCTAGATATGAATACCTAGCCTACTCTCTAGCATTCATAACATATCACATAATATCTCATAACATATAACATAAGGGTATTTTGGGAAATCACCGTTCGTGCGCTAGCTGATTGTACACACTGCTCCTTTCGGCTTTCTTGAAAATCTTTTCCTTATCTTAGAAAATCGTTTCTTTTTGAAAACTTTTCTCAAATCCTCAGTTTGAGTTCAGATATGCCCGAAGGTGTATCCGAATCCCTCAAACCAAGGCTCTGATACCAACTTGTAACACTGTAAATTTTCAATTTTAAATTACCAACGTCACATATAATAATTCAAAATTTTCGAATATCGATGGCATAACGTATTTCGAAATTGTTTCAAAAGTAATTATCAAAATACAGGATCCTCATGCACGACTCTTTTCTCTTGTGTGTACAATCGGGCCGCCACCTTCCCGCGATCCTGATAAGAACCTGAAACATATAACACATAACATGGTAAGCACGCATGCTTAGTGAGTTCCCCAAAACTCTAAGAGACCTTCTGGTCAATGTGTCTCAGGGGCCTTCCGGTCCCACAATCGTGGTAGACCTTCCGGTCCTACTCATGATGACCTTCTGGTCCTACTCTACCGACCTTCCGGTCCGTACCATATTGACCTTCCGGTCCATACCCTGTTGACCTTCCGGTCCATATCACACTACTCATAACATATTATAACACATACATATTACCATGATGACCTTCCGGTCCATACCATACTACTCATAACATATCATAACACATACATATCACATAATTAAATTAAATGTATAATTAATTAAATTAGACCACCTAGTATTTTAAAAGTTTAAAATACACCCTATACTATGTATATATGACATTAAAAGTCTAATATTATATATATATATATATATATATATATATATATATATATATATATATATAAGTAAACAGTTAGTCTTACCGTTAGTAGGCCTCATTCACGAAGCTGGTCTATAAGGGGTGTTTAAGGAAGTTGCCTATAAAATGGCGATTTAATGGGTATCCACTCTTACCCACCGCACTCTTGACTAGTGGAGGATCGTTAGCCGGATGGGTAGGATAGGACAAAACCTTCCATTATAAGTATAATGAAGTACAAAGTAACTACATGCTTTTACAAATCCCCAAATTCTAGTTACTTTAGGCAAAATGTGAAATTGTATGCTAATCCATGGAATTATACTTCGTACCCTTGTCAAACGTTAGTAGAGTGTGTGTGGTTAACCGGCACACTAATTTGGGATTGACATTGGTGGCGAAGGGTGGCTCGATGTTTATCATAGATCAATGGAACGTGTGTGGCTAACCAGCACATTGATTAGATGATAGTAACATTAGGTGCACCACGTACATTCGCATGGTCATTCACACCTTATTTGTGATCCTCGACATCCCAGTCACAAATGAAGGGCATAATCGAGCTTAAACATTCCATTGAAAAGTTCAATGAATTTCATTTAAAACTTAAACTTCATTTTTGTTTTTCATGGTGGAAATTGGTAAATCGTCATTTACCTACCTTCAAATATTCTGCAACTGGATTACGACATCCCTCTTCTAGGTTGTAGAGTATTGTGTTGGATCCTAGCCTTGATGTTTCATTTGGGTGTTACATCAAGGATTCTTATCAACTAACTTGAATTTCTCCCATTTTGTAGATGTCTGAATCTAACAATGGTCTCCCCAAATCCCATGGAACAAGTTTTCCAAATGAAGATGATATTCCATGATATGATTAAGGAACCATAGATCATGCTTCACTTCCTCCACCTCCTCCAATTATTCTCCCTAACCCAAAAGCTCGAAGGCTTGAAAAGTTCAAGCTTACTCAAGCCCTATTGGCAAGTAAGCACGAAGATGGGAAACATGTGTGTGCACACGTCTTAGAGATGAAGTCACGCATTGATAGGTTAAGGATGTTGGGTGTCGATATCTCAGAGATGTTGGCTGTTGACTGGGTTCTTTAGTCACTTCCTGATTCATATAGTGAGTTCGTAAGAGAGTACTATACAATGGTTCACGACGTGACCCTCATTGATTTGACCTATTTGCTTATTGCTGCTGAATCAGCGATGATTTGGCGCACTGGTGAAGCAAACTTGATTGGTCGATCGAACTACCAAACTTCATTGGACACTGGCTACATTGGAAGTCCAGAAAAGGCTAAGATTGTACCTTGCTATGTACCAAAGGAGTCCATTTGCTTTTACTGCCAAGAGAAGGGGCATTGGAGACGAAGCTGCCCTGTCTACCTGAGAGATCTAAGAGATGGGAGAGTCTACTGTTATGACTCTTCTTCAGGTATGAAATCCAATATCTAGCTCCTTTAAGTTCCTATTTTTGATTCTTAATGCATGATGTAATAAGATTACATTTTGATGTTTTTGTAGGATCGAAGAAAAGAGAGGAAGCTTAAGGGAAGAAGTGAGTTGAATTAGATCGTGAAGAAATGGATTTTGATCACATTGCTTGAAGATTGGATTCTTGAGCTACTACTTGGAGTTAGAATAGATTGCTAAGAAATATGTAATAGCATAGTTTTTAGTTGAATTGCATTGTAAGGACAAATTTTTCCGCAATAAAATAAATTTTGATTTTATCTTGTTTATTTATCCTTGCAATGGTGTGTATGAAAAATTGATGTTTAATTGTTTCTTTTATTAGCAATGATTTATTTGATTCTTAATTATGTTATTTGTGGAAATTTCGAGAATTTTCCAAATAAGGAAAGACTCTCATCGCCCAAGTTTCAAGTGGACAGAAACTTGGAATCATACAACATGGTTGCGTGATAAATGAGAAACTTTATATTTGGAGCTTAGACTAACTCTTTGACAAAGTGTCAAGTGAAGGACTAAGATACCGAATACAATAGGTTGTGCGTCGATCAAGTCCACCACAAGAGTGATAAAGATATTCGTCATGATTTACTAAAGTTTAGTAAATATGATTATACTTATAAGATTGAGTGAAATTCTGAGTTGATTGAAAAGGTTTCAATAAATGGCATAATGAATAAGAAGAATCAAATAGGCATAAAGATAAAAGTTTCTCCATTCTAAGAAGAAGGGAGAGTACCTTTTATTGTGTTTTATGATAAGCCTTAATGATTAAGAATCATATCTCAATTGATCCTATAAGTGAGTCTTAGTGCATTTGTATGGCTAAGAAGAGGAATCGAGAATTGTGGAAATGGTTAAATCAAAAGGCAATCGTACTTCGTTCAAATATCGAGTCATAAAGTTAAGATTGCAACATTCAGTGACTCATCTTTAGTAGGTTTGTAACACTTATAAAATGTGGAATAAGGAGAGTTTTTCTTATTTTTGTACATTTGAACTTGGTAAGTTATGATGTCTTGAAGAAGACAAAGACCAACTATAACCAATTGAGTGAAGTGTTAGTCTTGATAGGTTTTCGCACAACTCTTGAATATTTGTTTTGTCAAGGAAAGTTCCTTGACAAGAGAATCATATATGTCAAGAAGTCAGTGGGAGTCTCAATTGTCTTGAAAAGTTCAAGAGATAATTAAGAATAAACCAATAGTTAATCACTAGCACATGACTTGAGGTCGGCCACCTATCGTGTTGACATAATTTTGTTTCTATGCCATTCCAGATTAAGTCAATTATGCAATATGAGTTCTATGAGTTCTCAATTGGATTGCATAAAGGCAATGCACCCTGATCAATTGAAAGTACATTGATAAGGTAAGGGTGAGCTGCTTAACAACCTGGAAGCAATGGTGGGCATTCATGCTGCCATAAGGCAAGAAATCATGATTGAACAAGTTCAATCCATATGAGTTGGATTTGTCACAAACATTGTCTTATGATTGTTGTTATGACAAATTCACATGGATAGGAACACATACACTTTAAAAATCTAAGTGTCATAAGGTTTCTCTCCATCATGAAAATGATTGTGAGGAAACGCTTTCACTAACAGAGATTTTAAGAAGATTGCAAGTGTAAAAATTGTATTCTCAAATTCGACTATGATTACGGCATCCCTTTTCATGGTTCGAATTATGAGATTTGGCAATTGGTCTGAACATTTGGGACTCAATAACATAAGTTCTGAGTTTATTTAGACACACGCGTGAGCTTTCTAAGGCAAAGGTGTATGAGGTTAAGAAGCTTAGATAAAGGCTTATCAAAGCATCAGGTATTTAGAAATATGAACTTAAGGAATTCAATAAGCATTGTTTTTCTAGAAGTTCAGATGTTTTCTGAATATATGTCAAAGCTAGTGGGAGCATAAGTATTATGCTTGTATGGTAATAATCATCATGTTAGTGGGAGCATGATTATTATTTCAAGTATTTCAAGTTAGCAATATTAATTATAGAAAACAAAGATTCACTTTGCCAAGTTGTAGGGGTTGAAAAGTTGTTTTGCTATAATTAAGGGAGAGAATATTATACTTCATTTCAAATCTAAAGGCTTAGATTGTGGAATTTTAATCAAATTTAGTCAAATATATATGAATGTTGTGTTGGAATGGTTCAATATGAGGAAATTCTATATATGGAAAGGATAATTGCATTCTCAAAATTTGGTTATGATTACGGCATCCCTTTTCATAATTAAAATTGTGAGAACATGGCAATTAGAAATACTATAGTAGAAGAGTGGTAAAGTATCATGTCTTCTTGTGAGACATTATCAATCGTGTTCTATACGCTTTGGGTATAGGATCGATTGCATATGCCATAATATTCGACTGTTCTAATTTTCCAAGTGCCTGGGGCATTAAGAGGGAAAAGGAATAGAACCAAGTTTGAATATAATAATTAAACAACTGTCAAAGGACGATCTGAGGTTCGCTAAGGATTTGTTGCTTGTGAGTAATTGGAAGTATAGTATTGGATGGACCATGTTGACATTATTTTGAATAAATAAGATTCTATTTAGAATGGGTTGTCATATGGCAAATATGGAAATGTTTCCACATTGGGAGTTGGATATTAAGAGTTTCTGTCAAGATTAGAAACTTTTATGCAAGAAGGATGTTTAAATAAATGTACTTTGAATGTGAGACTTCGCGTCTATGGAATTTTCTTGTAACAGTTACCGATAGAATACCTTGGAATTTCATTAGCCGAGTCTTGGTGACTTTTGTGCTATAACATTACGAAAGGATCATTGCATAAAATGTTAGAATCTAACATATTCTATTAGTGGCAAGAATGTTGTGATCTTACAATAATGATAAGGATTGGGAATTGTGAAATGAGTTTCATTGGAAAGGTTTTCAATTGATCTATTTCACAAAGTAAGGATCAAAGGTAACATAGTGTGCATGCTCGGAGCATGGGACAACTATTGTTGTAATTCAAGTAATAAGTTTATTATCCGAAACATTAAACAATGAATAATGAGTAGTCAATATGGTGTTTAAATAAAAGTGTTTTATTTATGCTCAAAAGTCTTGGGGCCATATAGGATTAAGTATTATCGTTGTGTTTCATTTTGCATGTTTTGACTTCCAGAATAACTGGGTTATTCAAACCTCCATAGTCGGTCATACGTTGGAAGTATGTATGAAGGAAGACAGTCATGAATCTGTCTGTAGATTGTCTAAAGTGTTTAGACATAGCACAAGTTTGTTGCAGATTTCATGAGTGCTTTGATAAGATTAAAGTATTGGATTAAACCCATGTTCACTTGAATCACTTCATGGATTTATCACGGGTGATTAGTGAGACGATAACATTGTATATTCTTGAAACCGAGACGTGTGAGTTGTTATTTGCTGGTCGGTTGCACATTGATGATAAGTAAACGCACCAGTAACTTGGTGTTATAAAACTTATTTTTGAGTGTGATTCGATTAGTAGGAGCAACCAAGCATTTGAGTCAAAGTTTATCCATTCCTTTTACCCAATGTGGGATAAAGGCAATATATGTGGGCCCCTCGATGATTTATTCATGACACCCTAAGCGCTTGAGCAAGTCGGGACTAAGTTGATGTGTTCAATTGTAGTATGTTGTCAGTCGTCATAAATCAAATGTCGGGAAACAATACATAGATAGAGAGAATGATTTAAATCCATGTCTCGTGTCTATACGATATCTTAAGAATGGAGGAATATACAATCCCTTATCTAAAGGACACGCTATCTGATAAGATCAGAGTTGACAGCGGCTTTTGAAAGCTACGATTGTTGATAAGGTTCTAAAGTTATACAAAATAGTTATTAGACTTATCCAAGTGGGAAACTGTTGGATTGGTGTCTAAATCCATAACTATTTTGGTATGTACTTGACCCGATTATGAGCATGGTCCTTTTGGGTTGCCTTCACCATAGCAATATGTAGGATGAATTAAGGAGAGAAAGGTTTAATTGTGATTTATTAATATATTATAAGAATAATATATTAAAGGAGAAATCATAATGTTTAATTAATATTAGTCAAGAATTAAGAATTAATTTTGTGGCTAAAAGAGATTAATTAAACTTAGGGGACTGGAATTGTAATTATAAGATAATTACAATTGGGCTATGGATCACTTAATAACATAGGTTGGACGAATTCTATGGGAAGCCCATAAGGACTTCGTCCAAGGGATATGATTAAAGGAGTCCATGGGCTGCTTAGGGCCTAACCAGTTAGATTAGGGTTTCCTAAGTGCAAAACCCTAAAAGCCTATGTATATAAAGACCCCTAAGGCCCCAAAAACGTGGCTAAGTGTTCCTTTAGGGTTTCCAGCCGTTTTTGGTGCCTCCTCTCTCCTCCCTCTTCATCCTAGTTGCTTAGTGGTGTTTGTGACTCCATTAGAGGTGCAACACTTGAGGCACTAATTAGCTCAACAAAAATGTAAAGGTTCCACATCCCATAATTATACTTCCTTTGTGAAGTTATACCAACTCTTTAAAAGCAAAGAACAACTTAAGCTTAATTTAGGATTTAAATGTGTTACTGAAGGCTTCCAAAATAAAGTGAAAAATCCATAAAAGACAAGTTTGAAGCTATTTGCTTTATGGATAATTATGACAAGCTGATAAGGGAAACAAAACATAATACTACTGATACATGTCAAGTGGTTAAATTATCCATAAAAGACAAGTTCGGAAGCATAAACTTGTTTTTGCTATGTCATTATAAGGAATTTGTTTAAAACATAAACAAGAAAAAACCATAACTCAAACATTAGGATAATCTGCAGCATCTATACATGAGACACTCTCAATCCACTATAAAGCAGTACACTCCTGCTGAGTAGGCTACAACAATTCGTTGGGGGACGTTGCATAATGTTGAGAGAAATAACTTGCAGACACACTTGAACAAAAGTTAGAACAAGTATATTGTGGAATAGTTAATATCAAAGGATCTAAAAGCTCAACAATAATATAGTTAGAGAGTTAGAGAGTTAGTTGCGAAAAGTAAAGAAATATAAATGACATCAATTGTTATATCAAGAATACACTTAAGCTGATTCGTAACAAGGAATGCGTTCACTCCAAGTTAATAAGGAAGATCAAGCTTGGTGATTAAGTCTTAAAGACTTGCTCCGGAGAGAGGTTATAATCAGATATGTTTCAGTAACAATTGAGACTAAGAAGAGTATGAAGATAGAGAAATGAAGAAGATAACGTGGAGAAATATATTCAGAATAAGTCGCAAGTCATCAGTGATCGAGAGTGTTTAATACAATAGAATAAGTCTCTATTTATAGAGACTCTGAACTAAACTAGACTACAACTCTATAAGCATTCATGCAAGGCATACTGGACAATAGAGTGTATTACATAAAAGACAAATAAAGTAATCTAGTTAAGTAGACTGCGGTAGCAAAAGACTGATTGCGGTTGCTGATGAAGAAATGACTCTGGGTGTTGGATTGGTTGCGGGTGTTGAACCGTTGTGGCATAGAGATGGTTGCCGTAGCTGAGTTCAAGAGGGTCACTTTTATGATGCAACAATTTCCCCTAAGTGACCTCTTTAACTCCGGTTCAGCTATAAAGTTTGAGGAACTTGATCAAAATCCACCAGAACTTCCTGACATTTTCCAGCCATGTGATTCTTCTTGAAATTTCAAACTTGACTTCTGCAGTAGTATGCTTCGATTTTTCAACTGCGGTCCGGCATATGTCAAGTTGTTTCTTGGGCAGGCGATGCATGGCATTCATCGGAATGATGTATTTGACGTTGTCAGTCTTCCGTTTGAATATGATTCCAAGTTCAGGAAAGTTTGTTGCGCCTAGTGATCTTTCTTCGAAGCCTTAGGTAGGCATTGGCACAGGTTCAAGTGGAGTGAGATCAAACTTCTTGATGATGGTGGGGTAGATATCCGCATCTATCTTGGCAAAGTCACAGATTGTATCCCTCATAAAAGAGTTGGCTTTTTCAAGCGCTATTTGCATTTTAGGGTGCTTTTCTGCCTTGTTCTGGAACACTCTGGCAATAAAGAAGATTTCTTTCGGATTCATGCATGGGAAGTCAGCCTGGGTGCGGATGTATTCATGCTCCCTTCTGGTGAGGGTTAACTGGATGAAATCAGCCTTCATGAACTTCCGCATCTTGTAGTTCTTGACTGGATGGTCTATCATTAGACCATATATTCTCAATGGAGGAGCCATGCTTACCATAAAATCGGTTAAGTCTTTCAAACTCCATTGGTAGTCGTTTGTGAGCAGGAAGGCTGCAGTCAAATGACTCAAATACTGCAAAGTATTTGGCATTGGGAGAAATTGGAATATCCCAGTATCCATCAGCAGGAGGTTCAGCATATGTGTGGTGCGGGGTGTAGTCTTCATCCAATAGCCTGCAGTGCGGATTGACCCATGAGTTAATCAAGGACTCATCTATCATAGTGTCGAATCCGCATTCTCTCCAGATAAGTTCAGCAAGCTTGGCCGCCTTCCAATCATGCTTTCTTTAGGTTGTGGCAGGGGAGTCTATGGAGCTTGCGGATGACATGTTCTCCTCAAGATTTTTGAGGTGAGGAGGAGTCTCAGGCTTTTTGGGAGTGTCTTTTGGAGGTGAAGTAGGAGGAGATGGGGTATGTTGAGATGGTGGTGGTGAGGGGATTTTCTTAGTGATGATCAGGGGACTCTGATGAATGGAAGTATCAGAGTGGTGGACTTCTTCATCTTCACTTCCCCCTCTTGAGGGATGCAACGGAGGTGCTTCCTCAAGCCATTGCTTAAGTCCATTCACCTTGGTACAGACTTCTTGAAACTGAGCTTTGATAGCCTCTGCCAATTGGGAATTATTTGGAGTGGAAGGGTTGAAGAGCAGCTTGTGTATTTCTTTGGTAAGCTGGAGGATCTCATGGCCATGGAAGTTGGAGGTAAGGGATTTCTGCATTCTGTTAATGGTTGCATGAAGAACAGAGATAGTGGACTCATAAGCAGTATGAGTCTCATCTATCACTTTCTGAGACTGAGCAGCTTGATCCGTGATGGCTGCTTGAAGATCCTTTTTGATTGCGGTCACCTCAGTGATGAGGCGTTCCGCAGCAGCCATGAAGTCCTTATGGTCAGCCCTGCGATTGTTGTCAAGGGACCGAATCCCCATCTCTACTTTAAGAGAGATGCGCTCAGCAGCCATACGCTCCCTTGTCTCCAGTCGTTCAATTCTCTCAAACAATGACTGCGGTCCTGGAGTGTCTTTAGGTTGAGGTTGAGTAGGTTTAACCGCAGCCAAGATTTGATCTACTTTGGCTTGAAGGCTCATGAACTCCTTCCGGGTGACAACATTCTTCTTCTTCTTCTTCTCTTTAGGCTTGGAAGTTGAATGCTGAGAACCACTGGACTCCTCTTCTTCTTCAAACATCATCAGGTCGTCGTCTGAAGAGTTCGGTTTGTTGACCTCTTGGATGTCTTCATCATCAAGACCGAAGGTAGGAGCTAAGTTGAGTTCGATTGTAGGCCCTTCGTCTTGTGATGGGTTGACTATAGCAGTGGGAGATGGAATAGGAGTTGGAGTAGGAGGAACTTTGGAGGTATGTTGGGCTGCGGATGCTGCTTGATCTTTGAGAAGTGAATCGGCCATCTGAGACGTCCAGTTTTGAATATGAAGAATTCCTGCTATAGTATAGGCATTGTTGATTGCATCAGCCCAATACTTAGCAACCATTTAAATTTCACGTTCCTTTTGTTGTTGCTTTTTGATTTGTTGATCCTTTCGGGCTTGGAATGCCCTTTGAAAGGCAGCATATTTCTTGATTTCGGCATCAGTAGTTGGTTGATACCGACTCCAAGAATCACTTGAATCATCTCCGTCAATTCTTTGAGTGCGCACCAAGGTGTCCCTTGGGTTCACGGATCCTTGCACATGTGTGCTCACCGTGCCTAAACCACCTGTAAAGGATGGAAGCAGAGTAGGATTTTCGGAGCTTCCTTGGTCTCCGTGACCCGTGGTCACGTTTGGCCTCGGCTCCGTTCTGGCATGAGCGAAAGAAGTGCCCTACGGATGGATTGGTGTTTGAAGTGTTTGGGATATGTTCAAAAGGATGGAGTCTAACTCCTCGGGAGAAAAAACATGCAGTCGGGAAGCCCTGGAGACCTTAGGGCGATGTCCAGATTTATCTGCTTGAGATATAACTGGTGGGCTGTCTCCACGTTCAGATGATGATGATGATGAAACAAGCTCACATGATGAGCTTGAGTGGTATTCGATGGTGGTATTGAATGGAGCTGCGGCAATCCCAAGGACTACCTTAGCCTGTGGAGAGGCTGAGGTATTAGTTCGGTCATGCATTTGGCTAGAGGTATTGGTGGTTTTTCTTTTCTTGAGGATAGATATCGGTTGTCTATCTTCCTTAGAATCACTGCTCGATACAGTGGTGGGTTTGGTTTTGCGTTTCTTTGTGGGGTCGGTTGGTTTGGGAGCATCCTTCTTAGGTGTGCTTTGTTTCTTCTTAGATGCCAACTTCTTTCTTCTTTGAGAAAGGTTGGATAGTGTAGTGGCAGAGAGGACTGCGGTACCCTCAGGGATAATGGCTGCGGATGGAAGAGGCGGGGTAGAAGGGTATGGGGCAATACCCTCTGTAGCCTCAATGTGGTCTGAGACATCAGCAATCTCAAGACCAAGAAAAGTAAGAATATGGGTGGGAAGCCTGCAGATCGGTCCAAAAAAAGTTTGGTCAGAAGAAGGGTTGTACCTTTTTAGATCCATAGTGACAAAGAAGTTGATGTCACTGCCCATGTCAATGCCAGCATCCGCATGCAAGTCTGAGATGCATAGTGACCAGAACCGAGCAAATGTGAGCTCTGTTGGGTTCTCCCTTGGGTGATCTGTGGGGATATATTGGAGGAAGTCGTCCCAAAGAATATGCCCATAGTTGACATCGTGGCCTGTGTAGATGCTCCACACCAGTTCTAGCAACTTTAATCCCATGTTGTCGATGCCTCCGGTTCTACCGGATAGATAGCGGATAACGAAGTGGCACACAAACTGCCAAACCGCGGGCAGTTGGTTCTTTTTAAACTCACCAATCCCTCGGATTGGTTTCTGATACCCCATCTGGTAGAGTGCGGTAGTGACGTCAGACATTGATGGTGAGAAAATCTTGATGGAGGGGTGAATCAGAAGATTAATGGCGGATAAGAATTTCTCTTTGGTCAAGATGACCAAAGAATCATTGATAAGGTTGAGATGCACTTTATGGGGGTTCTCCAATGGACGATATGCAGAAAAAGCACATTTGAAGAGTGTTGAAATAGGTACGACGTCTGTAAAAGCATCGAATGGACCAAACAAAATATGGTTCTTGAGAAACTTGATCATAAGCTTGGTTGGAGCATTGTATGACGAGTGATCTTCAAAAATTACTCTGAAATTGCTTGAAGCTATTGTTGGAGAGTCAGAACCAGTTGGATTCACAGAACCTGAAGCCTTGGATTGCTTCTTAGATGCACCTGATTTCGCCATTGTGAGGGAAGGAAAATAGAGTTCTTGAGAGTTATGGGGGTTTTGAAGGTTGAGAGAGAACAGTCGATAATCAGAGAGCATAAAGGATTAGTGGGAAAGAAGATGGGTTTATAAAAGGGGGTGAAAAGGTTTTAACCCTAGGTAAAAAGGTAGAAGAGGGTAAAACGTCGATTGGGGTTTTTTTGGGGGCAATCCATGATTTTTGGATTAAATCTCAGCCACACAAAATGAAAACGGGTTTAAAAATATTTTAGGAGATTTCCAAAAGGGGGTTTGCATTTAATGTAAGGTCAGACGCATGTCAATACGTCAGGTAATCGTGGGGGTGATGAGAGAGAAAGTTGTAACGGATGGGACGTGGTAGGGAGAGGAAAGGACAAATTAAGGATGAGTTTATTGGAAAATCATTCTTTTTGTCATCATCCCTAAAATAGGTCTAATACGGGGATTATTCAGAAAGAGAATGTGACAGTTTCTAAAGGGAATGTTTTATTTTATTTAATGAAGGATCATTAAATAGCACACAAAGATTCGAGAGTTGATGAAACCGTTGGGAGATTATCATGATGGTCACGGATGGAAATGTCATTGCGGTTGAGAATCTTCATAGCGGATGAAAATGCTTTGCGGTTAAGGGTCGTCATCGTGGATGAACAAAGGAAAGACTACAGTGAGGAACTAAGAGAAAAAAAACTTGTACAAAAATTAGTAATAATAGACCATTATGACCCATGAGAGATACGTATGACATATGGTTGCGGTACCTAGACTGCGGTACGAAAACCATCTATCATATGTAATTCTCAGTTAGAACCGCAATGGAGACGAAGAATGGTCTGCGGTAGCTAACAATTCAAAAAGAATTGTGGGTCTGGATTCATCATCCCTAGCATTTGCAGGAAAGTGTTGAGTTTTGAGGAGTCGAGCGCTTTTGTGAACACATCAGCAATCTCTTCATGAGAAGGGACAAAGATGAGTTCAATGTTACATTTCAAGATGTGGTCTTTGATGAATGATACCGTAGTTCAATATGTTTGGTCTTTGAGTGCTGAATCGGATTGTGAGAGATAGCAATAGCACTTTCAGAGTCACAATATATCGGTATCCGCAACATTCTATACCCGTAGTCCATTAGTTGAGTTTTCATCCAAAGGACTTGAGAGCAACAGCTGGCTGCGGCCACATACTCGGCTTCTGCAATAGATAAAGATACACAACTTTGTTTTCTATAGGACCAGCTGACAAGTCTTTCTCCTAAAAATTTGCATCCACCAGATGTACTTTTTCGATCGAGCTTGCATCTGACATGATCCGCATATGTGAAGGCTTGTAGGCTGAAGTCATTGTCTGCGGGGTACCATAGACCAAGAGATTTTCTTCCTTTCAGGTACCGAAGATTTTTTTGGCTGCGTTCAGATGAGATGCTTTTGGTTCAGCCTGATACCTTGCACAAACACCAGTTGCAAAAACAATGTCTGGTCTGCTTGCGGTGAGGTACATCAAAGAGCCTATGATGCCTCTATAAGTCTTGTGATCCACAGATTCGCCTGAGGGATCAGAAGAGATCTTATAACCGAAGGCCATGGGGACCTTAGCAGATGAACAGTTGTCCATTGAATATTTCTTCAATAGTTCAGTGGTGTATTTCTCTTGATCAATGAATATGCCTTGCGATACTTGTTTTACTTGAAGACCTAGAAAGAAGTTAATCTCTCTATTCATGCTCATTTGGAACTTGTTGGTCATGAGCTTAGCAAATTCATCTACCATGCCTTGATCAGTCGAACTGAAGATGATATCATCCACATATATTTGTACCATCATAAGGTGGTCACCATTTGCTTTTCTGAATAGTGTGGGATCAATCACTCCTCTCTTGTACCTGAATGAGACGATAAATTCAGAGAGTGTCTCATACCAAGCTCTTGGAGCTTGTTTCAAACCGTAGACTGCTTTTTCAAGCTTGTAGTAGTGGTCTGGAAATTCAACATTTTCAAATCCTAGAGGTTGCTGAAGATAAACCTCTTCTTTTAGTTCCCCATTGAGAAAGGAACTTTTAACGTCCATCTGGTGTACCTTAACGTTTGTCTTGGCTGCGTATGCTAGAAAGATCCGGATGGCTTCCATGCGTGCTACCGGAGCATACATTTCATCATAGTTAATGCCTTCCAGTTGACTATAGCCCTTGGCAACAAGCCTTGCCTTGTTTCTGACTACCGCACCAGATTCATCCAGCTTGTTCTTGAAAACTCATCTTGTACCA
This sequence comes from Lactuca serriola, assembly GCF_051521515.1. Lineage (NCBI taxonomy): Eukaryota > Viridiplantae > Streptophyta > Magnoliopsida > Asterales > Asteraceae > Lactuca > Lactuca serriola. The sequence continues at coordinate 157,703,461 of NC_136409.1, forward strand.
ACAATGGAGTGACTACGTGGCTTCGGAACGAGCTGCCATACTTTGTTTCTTTGAAATTCTTCAAGCTCTTCTTGCATTGCGGCTATCCAGTCTGGTTCAAGCAGTGCTTCTTTGATCGATCTGGGCTCAACCGAGGACATAAATGCTGCATAGTGGCAGTGATCAGATAAGTCCTTGGAACACCGAGTCTGGATACCTGCGGATGGGTTGCCGATAATTTGACCTGGTGGGTGGTCTTTCGTCCATACATGAAGACGTGGCAGCAAATGATCAGTAGCTGCGGTAGAAGGGATATCTTGGATGTCAGAGGAATCTACGATTGGAGATGGCAGTTCCCCCTGGATTTGAAAACATCCTGCTGAATCATCTTGATCTATTGGAGCAGAATTTTCTTGAGTAGCCGGGAGAGGTTGACGTTCCCCCTGGGTTGCGGACGGGAGTTCCTCTAGAACCTGAGAAGGTTACCCCTGGACTGCAGATGGGAGAGTGACAATCCATGGATCGGTTCTAGTGTCAATATTCTCTATGAGTTCATCATCCGAATCCAAAGATGCGTTTGATGGTAATGCTTCTCTGCGGGTAGGAATTTGAACAACATCAAGTACAGGAACCTCAACGGTTGTGGCTAGATCCGGAGTAGAGCTTTCCCCCTCAACCGGAGAGGTAGAAGTATTGAGAGATACTACTTCAGATAGAGATGGTCCAGAAACATCAGCATGTTGTTGTTGAGCTGCAGGTGACACAAGAACTTCGGATAGTTTCGCCATTTCAATAGGATTGAAAAGATCGTCATAATTGACTTCAACTAGATTTAAGGATCCTGAAGAGGCAGGAATGTCACATTCCATGATTGCGGTGGTTTCTGTGGACGGAGGGGCATCGCGGATGTGAGAATCATCAAATTTCACATCAAAGCTTTCAATGATCAGCCTTGTACGTCTGATGAGCACTCGATAAGCAACCATGTTAGTGGAATAACCAAGGAAGATGCCTTCGTCAGAATTTGGTGCAAACTTGTTGAGTTGGTCTCTGTTGTTGATCACGAAGCATCTACATCCAAAAATATGAAAGAAGCGAACATTTGGCTTGCGGTTGTTAAGACCCTCATATGGTGTTTTACTGAGGCATTTGCATACGATACTTTGGTTTTGAACAAAGTAAGTAGTTGCTACTTCTTCAGCCCAGAAGTAGAGAGGAAGTTGGGCGAAGTTAAGCATAGATCTGGCTGCTTCTACTAGTGTGCGGTTCCTTCTTTCTACTACACCATTTTGTTGCGGTGTATAGGGTGCTGAGAAGTTGTGAGAGATGCCTTTGGAAACCAAGAAACTATTGAGAAGATGATTAGTGAACTCGGTTCCCTTATCACTGCGGATGCGTCTAACTGGAAGCTTGATCTGAAGTTCGATTTCTTTGATGAAGTTGATGAAGATCTGCGGTGTCTCTGATTTGATTCTAAGAAAGAAGACCCATGTGAAGCGTGTATAGTCATCAACAATAACCAGTATATACTTTTTGTGGTGGAGACTGGCTACGGTTGAGGGACCGCAGAGATCAATGTGTAACAGCTCCAGTGGTTCAGAAATAGAGGAGCCCATTATCAGAGGGTGACTTGCTTTTGATTGTTTGCCGCATTCACAAGCTGGACATAGAGTATCGTTGCTGAATTTGAGAATAGGGAGACCGTGGACTAGTACTCCAGTGACCAGGTTGTTGATGTATCGGAAGTTGAAATGAGTTAGCTTGCAGTACCATAGCCAGCTGACTTCGGATACAGCTTTGGACAAGAAACACAACTGCGGTCTGCCAATGATTAGAGAGACATCCAAAGGATACATGGTACCTTCGGATCGAGATTTGATTAGACATGAGCTTCTATCACTTGTCATTACGTAACAAAATCGATCATCAAATTCAACACGATGTCCTGCTTTACATAGTTGGCCAACACTGATGAGATTGTGTTTAAGGCTTTCTACATAAGCAACCTTCTGAATGGAAAAGTTCCCGGTAGTGAGAACACCGTAACCTCATATGACACCGTTTGCATTGTTGTCAAACGTGACATTTCCACCATTACATATAGGCCTGAAATCCCGAAGGTACTCTAACCTTCCGGTCATGTGCAAGGAGCAGGCACTGTCAATTAACCATTCTTCTTCTTGTTCCTCCTTGCACAAAGCCTGAGAATTACACTGTTAGTTTAGGCATCCAAAAAAGTTTGGAGCCAGGGACAAGTGATGTATTTCTAAATGATGCATAGTCCGAGGTTGCATGGATAGGTCTCTTGTCAACTTTTAGACCTAGTCCTGGATGTTTGTTCAGATTTGGATTGTTGTGAGTTTTTGAAAAAATACGAGGTTTCTGACTTTGATTCGATTTGACATGAGATAAAACCTTTTGACAACTACACTGACATTTACAAAAAGAGATTTTGCCATTGAATCTGACACTTTGCTTGGTCAACGGCTTATAGAATGAATTGGACTTGGTACCGGTCCGAGGTGGGTAACTATTGATATGCGTGTTGTTTAGGTTCTGAAAAGTTTGTTTTGAACGAGGTTTAGCACGTGTAAATCTTTGAGTCCCTTTAGGTAGATTTGGTAAGATGCCCTTCCATTTGTTGAAAGTTTGACGTGATTTTAAAAGTGTTGGAGTGGGTAAAATTCCTTTCCAATTAGGGTCATTTGAGGAATAGGCCTGAAAAACGTAGTTTCTAAAAGACTTGACACCTTTTTGGGTTGTGTCAGAAGTAGTAGGATGACTTTTAAAACTGGACTTTCCTTTTTGCTTGTTTTTATGAAAGAAGAGTTTTTTGAAATGTAGTTTGAGAAAACAAATTTTTCTGGACTCTTAGATTTTGGAATTCTGACATGTCTCTTATTTTTTGAAAAACTTTGTCTGTTTGTGCCTCGAGGTCTAAGTTCTTCTTTGAAAGCCTTTTTTGCCAAAGATTTTGGTGAACCGCAGTCATTGTTGTTCAGCTGCGGTTTCCTGGAATTTTTTAAATGATTTTGAAAACGTGGACTTGAATCATCAGAACTTGAGGATTCTGGAATTTAAGAGCATTGACCTACTTCAAAATTTTCTATGGGTAACTCATGAAATATTGGCTGAAGAGTTGCGGTTCCTTGAGCTGATGACTGCGGTAGAGAAGACTTGACTACCGCAGAGTAGGTCTTAGATGGGACTTCGGTGGGACACTTGTGGGACATTTGACTACAGTGTGAGACACTGTGGTCTGAGGACAGAGATGGAAAGTCTTTTGAGACTTCAGGGCCCTCAACAACAATCTCTTCATCGATTATGGATGAAGTTTGAGAATTTGGATAAGTGGTGCCACAGATAGGAATTTGATTACATGTGTGACCCGAAACCTCAGGCACAATTTCCTCAATGACGCAATTATTACTCAAATTGTGTAGTCTACCGAAGTGAGTTTTGATATCTTCGGGAAAAGTCTTGTCACTGACAGGGAAATGAAATTCTCTATCAGGAGGGACATACAATCTGTCTTTGTTGAACCGGGTGAGGAATCCATTGCGGTAGGATATCCATTTGACCAACCCTAATTATATGTATTGTCCACGGTTCCATTGTTTACCAAATTTTCAATAGCCTCACTTTCATTAAACAATTTTTCAATTAAGAGATTTAAGCATACAATTTCTCTCTGAGCTAAATCTCTCTGGTTCAAAGCTATCTCTAATTGGGTTTCGCTTAACATTCTAGCATCTTTTTCTAACTCTAGATCCTTCTCTAACATAGCCATCTTAAATCTTTTGTTATCCAGTCGTCCTCTCACATGGAACATCTCTTGGGACGCAATGTTCTTCTCATCTAAGGCTTTGTTATAGTCTGTAAGGACGGCAACACAAGTGTCATTTAGATCGTCTATGTAGTGTTGACAGTCATGCATACTATAATTTAAAGTTTGGATCATGAGTTTTACCTGTTCGACGATGCTTAGAGTCCCATCCTTTGCCATGTAGCAGTAGTTCTTGTTCAGCATTGTAGACCCATCATCATCCGCAGTGGCCAACATGCAGATTTTCCCTTTTCCTTTAACACTGCTGATGGTCTCTTCTTCGCCTCCGGATGACCAAACTTGATGGTCTCTTTTGACATAGGTCAGATATGCCCTAGCTTTTTCCTTTTCTTCCAGCTCTTGAGCCGGTAGAATTCTCTGTCTTTGACTATATTGGCCTTACAATCTTTTGCGAAGTGATTTTCTTTGTTGCATTTGTGACAAATCACAATATCAGTCTTGTCTTCGGATTGAGTACCAGAGTTAGTGTTCTTAGGAAACTGCGGTACCTCCTTTGGTTGATTGTTCTGAGATTGCGGTGGTGGATGAGAACTTTTGGGATATCGAGAATGGTTGTTCTGAGAACCGAAGTTACGGTTGAATGGAGGTTTGTTGAACTATTGTTTCTTGCGGAAGGAAGGAGATGGTATACGGTTGAATTGTTGGCTAACCAGAGCAATAGCCTTCTGAAACTCTTCTTCATCATCATACTCAGAATCCGCTTCGTATGACTGCGGTGGAGTGTCATACGATGACGAGTAGAGTGACTGCGGTGGAGCTTGTCCTATGAGAGCAAGCGGTCCTCCGAAGTCAGCACAGTCTTTGAGTACGGTGGATTCTTGTGCTTGAAGCTCTCCATAGAGCTTGTAGAGTGACAAAGAGTGAATCTTCATGTCGCCTTGGACTATCATCTTAGATGTAGTCCAATGTCTTCCTAAAACATTAAGAAACTGGAGACTGGTTTCATGGTTACTGCGGATGGTGCCCGCATTGGATAACTTAGTGACTATCAGGTTGAACCTTTTGAAGGAGTCTTCCAAACTTTCACCAGTATGAGCTTTGAAGTTGTTGAAGTCATTGAGTGTGGTAGTGAGCTTCTTGTCTTGTGCTTGTTCTGAGCCTTTGTACATGTTCTTGAGCACATCCTAGATCTATTTTGCTAATTTGCAGTTTATGATAATATCGAAGTTGTCAGGAGCAACTCCGCAGGAAATTTCATAGAAAGCAACAGCATCATTTTCCATTTTATCGAGATCATCCTTGGTGGGACGGCTCATGGCTGGTTGACCTCCTCCTAACCTGGTTGCAGCGCCGTCAGTTTAGACTGGTGTAAGGACTGGGACATGTGGTTTGTTGCGGAAAGTAAAGAAATATAAATGACATCAATTGTTATATCAAGAATACACTTAAGCTGAATCGTAACAAGGAATGCGTTCACTCCAAGTTAATAAGGAAGATCAAGCTTAGTGATTAAGTCTTAAAGACTTGCTCCAGAGAGAGGTTATAATCAGATATGTTTCAGTAACAGTTGAGACTAAGAAGAGTAGAAAGATAGAGAAATGAAGAATATAACTTGGAGAAATATATTCAGAATAAGTCGCAAGTCATCAGTGATCGAGATTGTTTAATACAATAGAATATGTCTCTATTTATAGAGACTCTCAACTAAACTAGACTACAACTCTATAAGCAGCCATGCAAGGCATACTGGACAACAGAGTGTATTACATAAAAGACAAATAAAGTAATCTAGTTAAGTAGACTGTGGTAGCAAAAGAATGATTGTGGTTGCTGATGAAGAAATGACTTTGGGTGCTAGATTGGTTGCGGGTGCTGAACCATTGCGGCAGAGAGATGGTTGCGGTAGCTGAGTTCAAGAGGGTCACTTTTATGATTCAACACATAAAGGTTAATCTTAAGTTATTTTCTCATAGCAACTTATAAATTATATGGTGAAATAAGCTATATACACCAGTAACATCAAGAATGCATTCACACTCAGCAACGTGTAGACGTCTCATCCTAGGGTATGCAATTACCTGAGCGATGACACCCAGTCTAGGGGAACCAACTATACTATTGTTTGGAAATGTATCCATGATCTAAATCTACAAAATTAAGATGTCAAATAAATAACCAACTTAACAAAGTTAGAATACTTGTTGCTTCAAAACATATTAAACATAATAGACATACCTTAAATGCATATATAAAACCCTACAGAGTATATGTGTGTCTACTACTAACTCCTAGCGCATTGGGGTTCAAATGCTCCTCAATTTTGTCAAAAATAATACGTAGTGGTCTCTAAGTGAAATGCCATATCACTCTACCCAATGGGTACATATCCTTGCTCTAGCATATACAGTAAGGAGACTCTCACCGCATCTGTATTACTTAATTGATAAAGTACATTACTGAATACATGCATAAGGTCAACCACTCTCACCGAACGTGAAAGTGACACAAATAGAAACACACATTGTTTGAACTCTATGAAACTAGAACTTTTCGGGGGAGGGGGGGGAGTACTCCCTGAACCGCAAGTCGGTAACCAAGTAGAATGCTTTTCTGTCAAAGAAAACTCGATTGTCACCAACCAGGAATAGAAGCTCTTGTAGGTCAACTGGATCAAAAGTAGTAGATTCCTTGCACATAAGATATTGACAGAGTAAATGGTGACTTTCCACACTTATTTACATGTTCATGTAATCACCAAGACATGTTTGCCTAAATATGACCCAAAAAACTTGTCGGTTTTGTAACCGAGCCATGATTTCACGCCCAAGTTAAGGCCTGCAGGTTGTAGTAACAACCATTTTGTATGTTGTGTCATGTTACAATCAAAACAATAATTAATTAGGCATCTTTGTATGTATGTTCCGGAGGACGTTACTGAATAAACAATTCCGGACCAAAGCTCTGGAACACAAGTTCGGAGCAACAATCCGGAACGCAATTATGGACAAAATTCCGAATTGGATTCCAGAATGTTCCTCGTATTCCGGAAGAGTTCTTATTATTCCGGACATGTTTTTCGGATTTCAAACTTGTTCCGAAATAGTCAAAATGATGATTTTTGGTAAGAGTTTTTGATGTAGCATACATATATTCCTACATGTAATCTTATAATTGTCTTTAAACCAATAAAATTCATAGGAAAAACTGATAATACCTATATAATTGCATAAATTATACAGGTTTTGACGTATAATATAAAATTAAGGTATATAATTATAAACATAATGAAAAGTTACATATAAAAAATACATCTCATCACTACTATCAGAAGACGTTTCCAGTTTTAGTGGTGTCCGGAATGTTTTCTGTAGGGTAATCCAAAATAATAAAGTTCAAAATGAAGTGTGAAACTAATTAAAATGATATTTTTTAGGAGAGACCATTGTTTGAATCCATTACTCGTTGACCCAATACAAAATTAGGTCCCAAATGACCCATTCTCATTTAAAAAATTATTATTATTAAAATAACATTAAAAATAATTAATTTACTCAATTTCCGATTCTTTAGCACTTAATCATTTATGTCCATTTATAAACAAAAATATCTAGAATGTAAATGCAGTAACCGTAAAAGTTTAAGAATTTCTCCATTAATCTGAATTGTAATGGCCACCTAGTTGTAACTGCCACATATTAATTTTCCAAAATTCTCCAATTAATTAAACATGAATCTATAACTTCTCATAGAGAATTGTAAATCGAGTAAAGAAAGATTTAAATGTTAATAATTTTCTAAATATTACAAAGAAAATGTTTACAGTTCATATTAAAGATTATATATTTTTAAATGAAACTTAAGTATTATATATAGGAAAGTTACGTAAACCAAAGAAAACTATAAGAATCTAAAAAATTACAAATTTCTTCAAAGTTGAAATTAAACAGAGGGATAATTTTGAGAGAGAAAAAGAGATAAATCATAAATTCTTAAAATTTTATATATGGTTCATCTTTTATTGTGGACTACTTCTCAACAGTTAAGTTTCTTTTTCTTAAAGAATATTATTAAGAAAAATTAATTTAATAATTATGAACAAAATGTAGTGATAGAATATGTTTTTATAAGATCTATTTTCTATTTATTTTTTTTTTGAAAGAATATCACAGAATAGGTTTTCATAGGATTTATACTAAATGAGAGTATGTTATTTGTAGGAATACTAAAAATGGATGATTAATTAATTGGATAACTAATGGAAAATGGTAACTGCCGATTTAATATGTTGATCTTCTGAAATTAATAAATTCAAAACGAAGGCACGCCGAAGATCGGATCACCATTATCATCTACATTTTACCGGCAATGCCTACCACCGACTCCGACGGCAGTAAGCAGCTCCATGTGGTGATGTTCCCATGGCTTGCTTTCGGTCACATCATCCCTTTCCTTGAACTTTCTAAATCAATAGCCCAAAAAGGTCACAAAGTCTCTTTTCTTTCCACAACTCGAAACATCCAACGCCTCCCAAACCTCCCTTCCCACCTCTCGCCACTTCTAAATCTTGTTCCACTCACTCTTCCACGTCTTCACCAGCTGCCACAGGATGCAGAAGCCACCATGGATGTCCGCACTGAAGATATTCAATACCTCAAGAAGGCCTTCGATGGTCTTCAGCTAGAAGTCACTCGGTTTCTTGAGTCAGAGTCCCCAGACTGGATTATTTATGATTTTGCTCCCTACTGGTTGCCGAAGATCGCTGCTGGCCTCGGCATCTCGCGAGCCTTCTTCTCCATATTCAAGGCATGGTTCATCGCTTTTTTAGCAGAGTCACCGGAGGACATGATAAACGGTTCCGATGATCGGACGTCGGTTGAGGATTTCCTGGTGCCAGCCAAGTGGCTTCCGTTTCCTTCGAAAATATGCTACCGGAGGCATGAAGCTAACTGGATGGTGGGAGGTTGTTCTCCTAATGCTTCTGGGGTTTCAGATGCTTATCGTAGCGGGATGATTTTGAAGGGTTCTAACTGTTTGTTTATAAGACATTCCTATGAATTTGAACCCCAATGGATGACCGTTGTACAAGAGCTGCACCACCTCCCGGTGGTTCCAGTAGGCCTAATGCCACCGGCCACAGCGGTGGAGGTAGAAAACGGGAAAGATGACACGTGGCTAACAATCAAGAACTGGCTCGATGGTCAACAAAAAGGTCATGTGGTGTACGTGGCATTAGGAAGTGAAGTTATGCTGAGCAAAACTGATGTGAGTGAGTTAGCCCTGGGTCTCGAGCTCTCTGGGTTGCCATTCTTTTGGGCTTTTAGAAAACCGGCGGGTTCCACCGAGTCAGACTCGGTTGAATTGCCAGACGGGTTCTTGGAGAGAATCTGGAACCGTGGGATAGTGTGGACGAGTTGGGTACCTCAGTTACAGATACTGAGTCATGACTCGGTTGGTGGTTTCTTGACTCACTGTGGTTGGGGCTCGATTGTGGAAGGGCTAATGTTTGGTCATCCTTTAATCATGCTTCCGTTTTTGGTGGACCAAGGGCTGAATGCCCGAGCATTGGTCGACAAAAATGTAGGAATTGAGGTGCCAAGAAACGAGGAGATGGGTCCTTCACCAAGAACTCGGTGGCCGACTCACTGAGTTTGGTAGTTGTTGAAGATGAAGGGAAGGTCTACAAGGAGAATGCGGTGGCTTTGAGCCGAATATTTGGCGACATGAAGCTACAACAGAAGTATACAGACGACTTTGTAGAATATTTGGAACAACATAGGTACAACCCTTGATTAAATGGTTGTTACTTGTTAAGGTTTGTTTAAATGGCAGAATAAATGAAGATAACATGGGTTGTTACCTTTGTTTAAAGTGATTGCATTGATAAGAACCATGATGAGCCATTGAAGTATTAATTTGGTACTTGGACATAATAAGATGTTTTATTCAAGCATTATATCTTTTTCACTTTTTGGGTGTATCCATTACTTACGCATAGAAGTATTTAAAATTTGTTCGTTTGTCATACGTGCTTTCTCTTTGTAGAGATAAAATGAAAAATTTTCTACACAAATTTTATAAGTGAAACTTTGGGAAAAAGATTAAAACTTTCGGGATGCTAATTTGATTTACTATCACAACTGATGATCAAATTAGTTTAGTGACCGAACCAAGAAGCGGACAGAACTATTTGATTCATGATGGTCATATTGTCATCATGGTAATGCCATGAATCCATGATGACATATTATAGTCTTGCACGAACAACATTAAACTAAAACATTATAGCATAAATACAGATTGAGAACAATAAGACAACAGAATTCATCAATAAAATTAAGTCAAGATTTTTACTTCATTTAGTTAGAATTAGTGAAACTTTACTCTACATCCATGATGGCATGTATGTTATTACTTCTTATCTTGGCCATCTATACATGCAATAATCTCTAGACTCTAGCTCTTCTCAAATATCTCCATTTAAAGAGTGAAAATCTAGAATTATACTTTCTAATAAGGCATATAGTTACAATCTTTAAATTTCTCTTAGTTGAGGGTGTGTTAATTCAACTCAGAGAATCCATAATAATAGTTTTTTAAGAGCTAATTGGTTTCTGATTGCTTGTAAATTTACAAGCTTTTGCAATATCAGTTTTTCAATAATTGTGGTGGAACCACATGTTAGGTTTGGTGGCCATATCAGTTTTCATTAATTGTGGTAGGAACGATGTGTTGGGTTTGGGCTTCACTCTTAGTTAGTTTGAAATTTTAATAAGCCTTTTTGTTTCTTTTTGTTAAGTGTCTGGATTTTGGACTTTATTGAACATGGGATCAAATATGCTGCTAGACCATCTAGTAGGAGTGTTCATTTGGATGGATCGGTTTAATCCGATCCAATCAAGTGAATCCAAATTAATTTCGGTTTTTAAAACGTAGATCCAAATAGTCCAAACTAAATTTAAATCCGATCCGATCCAACCAAATTATAATTCGGTTGGATCGGTTTTTTACAACTCGGTTTTCAAGAATCAAGACATTTCAACAAATATATAACTTTAGGATTAACTTACTCTATAATATAAACTAAAAAAATATTGTTTAATTAGTTGTGAACTAAAACTTATAAATAACTATCAAGAAAAATATATTATAGTTTACTACTTTATAGACAAATTTTTTTTATAAGAAGTACATATTAAAGTATTATAATAGATGAAAAATTTTAATATATTAAAAGAATAATTTAGTAAATTTATAATTTATTAAAGATATATATTAAAAAGAAAAAAATAATAAATTGTAATTCGGTTTTTTTGGACTATTCGGTTTTTATTTTATAAACCAAAACCAATCCGAAATCCAAAATAATAATTCGGTTTTGCTAAAAACCAATCCAAAAATCCGAATATCCGAACCAAATAGTATGATCCAAATTGTCCAATTGGACAATTTGGTTTTATCCAAATAGTGAACAGTCCTACCCTCTAGCACCAAACTGTTAGTGGATGTATGTATAATGTTTGTATAGGCTTTCAAGCCTTTATATTTATTTATTTATTTGACTTGTTCCAGAGAAAAACTTGATCGGTTACATGATCATTAATTTCAGTGACAAGTTTAATCCTACCCGAGGTGACCGACGGAACCACGGTCGGGGAAGTGACCATCAATAGCAGGACTGTCACATGCCATTATCCAACAACACACCACTCTAGGGCTTGGACAGACCTTGTCGTACTGTGTGGGCTCCTCCCACTTATTGGATGTATTCATACGACCCACCAACCTGAACCACTTCGTCGCGACAATATTGGGTTGTCCAACCACTTCAACCGCCTTCTACTCAGGTTATCGGTAGAAGCATTGGGCTATTCAGTAGTAGCAACATACCCAACAACCTGTTGTCTTTTATTCCTCTGGACCACACCAACTTCCGACATATCAGTTGTGGATCATTCTATATTGCTTTTGTAAGAATTTTAAGCAATAAACCTTCGAGACCCAACCAACTAAGGATTGCTTTGACATAGGAGTAACCAACCATCTATCCTCGGATACAGTAACTTATAAACCGTTTTTAATAAACATTATTGTTTTGATCAAAAATTGATAAACTGATATCGTAACCAAATTAGTAAGTGTGGTGTGATGTTCACAATAAAAATATTTAACTTTAAAGTGCTTAAGATCATAAAATATGTCAAAGATCCTCGTCGTACCCAAGATCCTGGGAGGAAAACAATAATGTTCGAAAAACTTCTTTGATAATTTTGACTTGTCTTGAAAAAAGTAAATATGTGTATTCATAGTAACTGAGAGAAAAATAGTGTTAAAGTTATATAATTGGCGAATTTAGAGAATAAATCTTAAGATATTCAAAAAGGTGTCAAGATACTAGAGAATATCTCGGTTGTTTTAGTAAGATTAGGACAATATAACCAAATATACGATCAATCAAGTTTGTGAAAATGTTGTAATCAAGGTTCTAAAAAGCTCGACATGGCTCCACCATGGCATGCCATGGCTCTAAGGCTTGTACCTGTCGTCGAACGTTACCAAAACGTTGTCTTAACTCATATATGTGTGTAAAAATAAATAATATATGAAAATACATATAAAAATATTAATTATATACAAATTTTCTGCCTTATATCACGCTTTACAAACGACATGGCTCGCGAAGGCTCAAAAAAATCTTGAGGCTTGACATTGTCACCAAGTCCCGCCTTATGTTATTTAGAACCTTGGTTGTAATCGATCAAGTATCAGTAGTAAATAATTAAAAATAAGTACCAGAACATATAAATGTACGAGGAAAACCATTAATCCTCTTGAATCTCCGACATAAAACCTCGGGAGTTGTTAAAACCACTTACCTTAAACTTAAATTAATAAAAACGTGATTACAAATGCTAGTTGATCGTGTTCTAGGTGTTAAAAAACTCAAGTGTCGAGAGAGAGGAAGAGGGTGAGAGTATAAGTCTGAGAATGAGTGTGAGTTGATCACTTGGTCTTATTTATACAAAAAACTATAACGAACTTTCCTAAATTCTAAAGATCCTCCTTGATCCATGATTGAATCGACATTCTTGAACCACTTCAACGTTCATTAAGCTTTGACCACGTGCTTTTGGCTTGGTCTATCCCTTTCTAGTTATGTGATCCCTGCATAAGACATTACAAGAAATACGAAGGTTGTCCCAAGATATTAACTAAACCTATGATCTTGGGCTACCTAGTATGTCAGTATAATTTCAGGATGTTGAAAATATAAGTATTGTTTTTGCTATAACAATTGTCCCCATAAATCTTCAATTCTAGGATCCTAGGAGTTGGAGATTTCTAACTTGAGCTGTTTGTCTTAAAGAGATAGGATGCATGTTCGATTTTTGTGACAACTGATAAAATTTAGTCATCATTCACTAGAAAAAATCACCGTAAACACACAATGTAATAGACTTAATGTAATATATTCCACTCTTTTAATGCAATTAAAGTTTTTATCTTTAAATGAATTCAGAATACCACTCAAGTCTTATATGGATATAGAACTTTGTCAAACAAACACTATTCACTATTCATAAGTAACAAATTAGTACATTGAGAACAAGATTTGTATGTTAGGTATTATTTGTTAGAAATAGGGGATGAACAGAGTGTTTGGATTATCTGAAAGTCGTGATTCACTATCAAATTGAAGTATTTCAATGGTACAAAACAAACACTCAATTGGATGAAATTTATAGATACGAAATCAGAGAATGTATGTGAAATGTTCTTCAAGAAGTGTCCCAGAAAAATGACCAAAAACCGCTATATGATTCCTGTCTGAAAATTGTCACAAGACAGTTACAAACTGTCATCAAAACTGCCAAACTTGTCATAAAACAGATCTCAGGGAAAAGGGTCAATTTTCTAAAAATCGAATTCTTGATGCATTTTTTAATATAGCAACATAACCCAAAAGCACCTTGGACCCTGCTCTGCCACCGGACCCCCGTTCGTTTAGGGGCTTCGCCCCTAAATAACAGTGTACTTTGAATCTTGAAAACTTAAACAATTATGCACTCCTACACCATCCTAACTTGTTCAATATTCAACAAGACTACTTTTAGTCAACAAATTTAATCCTATTACACTAAAATAATATTGATGATATTAAATCACCAACAATATTATGTACAAATAACACTCTAAGTAGATAGAGCATGTGAACACGATTCCATGGATATAAAGAACATTCAAAACAGAGTTCGTATGCAAAAGTTACGACCGTTTAAAGAAAACGAATTGTCAGATAACAGTTTGCGGCCTAAAAATGTCACTTCAAACGTTGTGTATGGTACTTTAAAATGTGAATTTTTGAACCCAAACAGTTTTACCATAATCACTAATCAATCTAGTATTTGATTTTGGAGTTAACTCATTTTGCCCTAAAAAATCTAACACGGTTATGGATAAGAACGAAAGAACGCATTACTGACTTTCCCACAAATGAACCTTCAAACAATTTGTTGGAATGGCTACACGCCTCCTTAAGTAATATTGAAAACATTTTATGAATTAGACAAGACTCTTAGTATTTGATTCTACTTTTGAAAATTTTGTAACAAGAAGTTATATTACTTTAGCAAAAAGTGTCGAATCATAGCAAATAGAAAGATATTGTAAAACGACTTTAAACACAATTTTAACATAGCTATGCTATTTGTTAGATAAATATTTTTACATATTTTGAGCTATAATTTCCAGGACATCGTGTAACGACCCAAAAATCAAGGGTAAAATTTTCATTTTTAATATAGCTAAAACATTGATACTATTTATTTCAAAATTTTCAAATTATCATTAAGTAAAACATTTATCAGAGTTCATCCCAAAATCATTCATTGCGGAAATCATAGGTGTGTGCACTGCGATCAATCCGAGCTCTTCATTTCAAAATCGATGATACCTGAAACCAAAACTATAAACCGTAAGCACAAAGCTTAGTGAGTCCCCCAGAGCATACCCCACACACAATCCACATAACATATACCATATTAGCTATAAAAGCTACATATATCACATAAGCCATGCATACAAACATATGGGTTGCCATGGAAACCCTCCAAGGTCTTATACCATGTGCCATGGGAACCCTCACATGGTCACAAACCACTGCCACGGGAACCCCCCAGTCTCTACTACCAAATACAAATCATGCAAAATAAACGTACTGGGATGCCATGGAAACCTTCCAAGGTCTTATACCATGTGTCATGGGAACCCCCACATGATCACAATCCACTGCCACGCGAACCTCCCGGGGTCTTCCATGTAAGCATCACAAAGACAAGTAGCATATCAAATACCACACAATCAACTAGCATTCCACATGTAACTAATTGCCATGGGAACCCCCACATGGTCACATACATAATACGTAATGTATCGATAGCACATTCGCAATAATCATCAAAACTAAATAAATGGGTCGGCCTTGGTGCCTTAGACCCATTGGTATGGTGAGAAGACTCACCTCGCACTGCAGAAGCTTCCCGCATGAATTCCTTAGTTGCTTCCCCGCCAGCTTCCCGAGTTGTCATTACCAATCCAAATACCCAATTAGTAATTTGGTCCCATACCATAATCCTTAATCCATACATGGCGTAAAATGACCATTTTACCCCTGGTCCAGTATGATCCAAAACTAAGGCCCAAACCCAAGACAAAAGCCCAACATTATAATGTCCATGAAACCATCAATGGCCCAATTTTCCAAATTAGGCCCGGACCTTGCTAATGGACCTTATACTAAAGCCCGATATTCTCCTTAGTCATTAATCCTGACCCCAATTGGCCCACGAAGGCCCACAACAACCTAATCCAAGAATTGGCCCAAATTGAGGCCCACAAATGTGAAGTCCATTTCTTTATTGGGCCACAACGCCCAATAGGCCCAACTATTCCAATATTGGTCCAAGATACATTCAAACCCAACAAACCGCAAATTCAGGCCCAAAACCATTAGGGCCCAAAGGTCCAAAGTCCATTAAGGCCCAAGTCCTCTTGAGAGCGTACGCCCAGCATACCTTTTTTGTACGCTTCACGTATTGGGCAAATTGACTATACACTCAACGTACTACATAGTATGCATAGCGTACAAACAGCTCATGTCCAAAATCCATTAAGTGCTCAATACTTGATCTCACAAGTCCAAATCATAGATCTGAGCTATACTTAACGTCTAAACACATAAAGTCACTGACTAGGTGACTTTGCATGCCACAAAACAAAGCCAAACTCCAAAAATGGCATTGTACTTCCATATAGTGACCCTAACTCATGCATGAAACTATTAAGACCTTCAAGATGGTAACTTTCTGTCTTAGGGACTCAAATAGCATCCATGGTGGCAACCCCCAAGTCTAAGAATCAAATTTGAACCATAAAGCTTCATCCTTAGGACCAAAAAGGAACCAAAACCCAAAACTAGTATATCTAAGAGATAAATGATCAAGTTCAAAGCTTTATATCTTCATAAAGCTGAGAATGAGTCCTAAAATCCAGATCCATAAGCTCCTCCTTGATTCCCATCTTTGCATCAAACTCCTTCTTCTAGAAAAAGGATCAAACTCCCCAAAAATGGACTCCATAAGCTCAATATGCCACCATGGATGATATATGACGATTTCTAGGGTTTAGAGGGGTGGAGGCTGAAGATACTAGGGTTAGGTTATGAGATAAGGAGCTTAAATAGGGTCCAAGACCCTAAAATAGGATTCTGATCTGACTGGAGTACGCCCATCGTACATATGGTATGCCCAGCGTACTCCGGGAAACATTCGCGATCATCATGGTCAGTACGCCCATCGTACTACCTTCTTTACTAGTACGCCCTACGTACTCTTTGTGTACGCCCTGCGTACTCTTTGTGTACGCCCCGTGTACTCGGCTAAGCCTGAAAACCACGAAACTTCCTAAGGCCATAATTTCTTCGTTATAAGCCCGATTCCAACGATCCTTATATCCACGGAAAGGTAACGAGAATCCCTACATTTCTAATAACTCAAACCTTTCTTAAGACCTAAATAAAAATTCATTTTCCACAAAAGCCCAAACTGTTACTTTACCAAAATACCCCTAGGCTCCAAAACACGAACCGAACACCCAGATCACTTATAATACATCACCTGCACCCAAATAGGCCTAGATCTTACCTTCCCAAAAGCCATAATCCTTATAATAACCGACCTTCGAGCCACAGCCTCAGACTAGGAGTCAATTCGGAACAAAGCGTTACACATCGAACTAGTGTTTTCAAAAAAAAACGTGAGTTGTCATTTTGTGCGTGGATAAAGATGCGGAATGTGTCACAAAATGAGAGAAGACACTTGTCAACCATAGGGAGGTGCCACTTGTTCATTTTTTGGTGGATCACATCATCTTCCCCTCTCTATATAAGAGAGAGAGGTCAGTTACCCATCTCCCTCACCTCTCTCTCTCTGTTCTCTCTCAGATCTCTCACGCATCGCCGCCACATGCCACCGTATGGCACAACCGGATATTTTCCAACCACCACTTATTGCCACCGAAGACAACCCCATCCTCATACCAGTTCCTTCCCATCCACCATAGCCAAAACAACTGCCAAAACCACCAAAAACCACCGCCAACGGTTGTCAGAGTGGTTTTCCTATGAGATACTTGCATTACATTAATTATTTATTATTACTGTAGTTGTTTCGTTACTGTAGTTGTTTAGTGTATACATCATAGTTATACATAACTAAGATTCTATAGTCTGAGAATGTTTGGTTTGTCCTTACTTCATGTTCTTGTATGATAAATGGCTTAGGGTAGGATCATGTATTCGACAGCCTATAGTGTTATGTATGATTAGCATACACGAGCACTGCAGGGGTGGTGGAAGTTTCATGGATGAGTTGTGTGGGGTCAGTCTGTGACATCCCCTAATTTCTCGGTCAGAAAAGACCGATTTAATTTATGCTTTTTAAAATAAAATCAGAGAAATCTTTTTAAAAGATGTTGCAGAATTGGTCCCCAAACAACATATGATAAAAGTTTATCAAAACCCTTCATTAAGAAGGTATATATTTTCCATATATATATATATATATATATATATATATATATATATATATATATATATATATATATATATCAAAACCTCGGGATGTCATGTTTCGATACAGATCAAAAGCATAAACAAGACATTATAAGCCTTTCGACAGTTATTTACAACTACTGGACTATAATCCAAAAATCTCTCGTCGTCCTCCGACTATGCTCGGGGTCCACTACCTGTAACATAAAAAGCTAAGTGAGTCAGGCTTGGGAGCCTGGAGAGCATATAGGGTTTTCAACCCACAATAATAATAAACTTATTAAGTTCACCAATCAACAATAACCCTGATTACCCGTTCCCGTTATCCTCACTTTACGTCCCTAAACACTTTTCACAAGGGACCTAGCCTAAAGAATATCATCGGGATGGACACTACTACTAAGGGTTTTCCTCAGACATACATGTCCTAAAGGCAGCCATGAGGGGGATGGAGTACAGCGAATGAACACTCTCAGATCATTAACACCTACAGGTTGCGGACCTGCTAATGTTTCCTACTGGACTGTCTAGAAAGTCCGTGGTCGTCATCCAAACTCTGCTAGATGACTGGATCTCAAAACACATCGAGGCCTCTCATCAACTTTATTTTATCACACATCACTATCTACCCATGTTCTACCCAACATATTTGTAGATAAAAATACTTATACAATTTTAAACTTGTATAAAACATCAACTCAACAGTCATCTCAAATAAACAATTACTATATTTACACATAGCACGTATTATAAGGTAAATACTTCATATCTATGTGTAAAATGAAAGTGACTATACACTCACATGATTTGATGATAATTGGGCAGCAATTCGTTTCCTAAAACGATCGTTTCTAATAAAATCGGGAGTTTTATTGAGAAACCGGGCTTTGCAAAGGTCGGACTTCGAAACCGAAAAGATAAATTTTTTCGGGCTTCTCGGGCACTTCGTGGAGTATTCCGGGCTTTGGAATAAGTACCGGGGCTTCGGGGGATGTTAATATGAAGAAAATATGGGAAAGGGGGTTAAAAATGGCAAATTTTCAAAATTACCCGGGAGGTCTCGCACCCTTCTATATATAGGGGGGAGGCTTCTGGTCCAAGGGCTGAGAAGAGGCCACGCGTCGCAGATCCGAAGCTCGCAGGGAAGGCTCGCACATGGCTCGCACCTGCGAGGGGCTCGTTGGCAGCTTGTGATTGGACCGAAGTCCGGATCCGATGAGGGAAGCTCGTGGCTTCTGCGAGGGTTCGGACACGAGGGAGAAGACACGCGTCGGATCTTCACTGGACCACTTTGGATAAGCCCATGTGCTCGGATGACTCAGCAGGACACGTGGCACATGCAAAGCAAGGACACGTGGCCGAAGTCCACGTGTGTGGAATTCCTCGGTTTTGGGGATTTTTCTCGTTTTTCGCGCCAAAACTTCTAAAATCCATAACTTTCGCATACGAGCTTCGGTTTTGATGATCTTTATATGCATGCGTAGCTAAAATTACGCTCTACAACTTCCGTTTAGCCTTCGTCGGCTAATTTTGAATTTAATTTTTATATTATTACTTTTAACAGACCGGGACAGGAAATCCGTTAAAAATTCATAACTTCTTCATCCGACGTCAGTTTTCGTCAGACTTTTTACCATTGTGCTACTAATGACGAGACCTTCGATTCTCGTTTAGGTTGTGTCGGCTAAAAATCGCTCGATCTAAAATTCGAGTTTTTAGTTGTCTACTGCTAAGCTGAAACTTCAAAAAATCATAACTTCCTCATATGAAGTCAGATTTGGGCATTCTTTTTATCGAACTTCTCAGTTTAACGAATACTACGACTTTCGTTTAGATTACTAAGGCTAAAAAGTAGTTTATCAAAAACTCACTTTTTACGACATTCAGCGTCGTGCCGGTTTTGTCGCGAAACTTCGACAGGTCATAACTTCTTCGTTATAACTCGGATTTTGGTATTCTTTATATCCCCGAAATCCTTGTTTCGACCACTATAACTTTATGTAAAAATATCGGGCTTATCTCACACTTTAATTTTGACGCTTATTTTTATTCTTAATTAATTAAATGCTAATAATTAAGCATAAAACATATAATTCACATAATATTCACATAATTCCTTTTTATTTCTTCAAAATGAGTTACAAAGGTTAACCTAGACTATCACCTTAATATAAATGCCTAGGCTAGAAACACGAGTGTTACACAATCGGCCAGTTTCGTGATGTTTAGCTTTCCTCTAGGGAGTAAGGATTGAGAGTATGCATACGTTAGTATGTATTGTTATGGTGTTGTGATGATCCTCTGGGACAAATACGGGTAGGTATGGAAGGTAATATGAGCCCGTACTACTGAAAGCACAGGACCCTTACGCGTAACAAGGAAGTCACAACCCCTAGGGCTTTGTTGGGAGTTGGTTCCAGTGATATGATATGTGTGTTATCTGATATATCCCTGGTTTATTTTCAGTATGGTGATGACGTGACACTTTTAGACAGGATCTGGTTCAGGATCAAGAGGTGGCAGCCAGGGTGGGCCAGCAGTGATAGAGGACCATATCAGGGAGATTATCCACGACGAGATGATTACCATTGTTCGGGGGCAGATTCTGGAGTTATTTGGGTCTATTAAGACCGCGATGATGGAGTTCTTTGATGACATATATGCTGCTTTGTCTGAGGCTGCTACTACCACAGCCATCGCAGCCGTTGCGACTACAAGGACTGGTGGTGGGCGGATTTTCCAGTATCCGAACTTCATTAATATGAATCCCCCGAGTTTTGATGGAGTTCAAGACTCGATTATATCCATGAGGTGGCTATATGATGTTGAGGGATGCTTTTTCACCTGCTCTTACTCAGTTGACCAGAAGGTCATGTGTGCTCTAAACCTTCTGAGGTCCAGAGCGAAGGATTGGTGGTGACTTGTTATAGGGTCGTATTCTTCTAAATATAGATTTTTTGTTTCTTGGGAGCAATTCTCGGAGATGTTCTGTACCAGATATGTGCCATGGGTGGAGCGTGAGAGGTTGGCCCATGAGTTTTTAGACCTGAGGCAGGGGAATGATTTGGTGATGGAGATCACCAGGATGTTCACAGAGAGGGGCATGTTTTGTCCTGAGTTTGCTTCTAAGTAGGCTCGGATGACACGTTACTTGAGCATGCTCAAGACGGATATCCGGCGGTTTGTTTCCACCCAACAGTATGATACTTTGTTGCAGATGCAGGAGGCTGTCCGGTGGCATGAGATTGATATGGAGCCGCAGAAGAGTGAGTAGAGGCTGGCCTTGGTGTACTCGCTTCCAACGCCAAAGCGGTTCAAGTACGTTGATTCTAGATCTGGAGGGCAGAGGGGCCGAACTTGTGACAACCCGTAATTTCAATCTTGTAAAAGTCAAACTTATCCAAGAAAAGTCAAACTTGTGCTTTGCTGTAATCTTAAGGTTAGATTAATAACCTCTGCATATTAAACACTTAGTTAAATGGAGTGTGGAAATATGAAATTTAAACACTCAAAATCTGAGGAATCTCGCAGGAACAGTAAATGTCTCGCAACCGAGAACCTCTTTCTCGGCCGTGAACTCACTTCGGAACGTAAAATCCTTCGCAGCCGTAAACTCCTTCGGATCACAAACACTACCTAATATATATATATATATATATATATATATATATATATATATATATATATATATATATATATATATTTGACTGAAATAATCCTCACTTCTACACTTCTAGCCGTAAAATCAAGCTTTTTCTCTCAAGATCTTCAACCGAAAACCCCTAATTTTCTCTCAACTATCATCCAAGGATCATTTGATTCACCTTCGGATCTTGATAAGAACATCTAGTGTTCTTCTTTTCATCAATCAAACACTCCTCGTTTCTGGGTTTATAGCCGTAAACCCTTGAATCTCCTTGGTTTCACCAAGAACACATACTTGAGTTTACAGTCGAAAACACTTGAATCTTCAAGTGGCCATGAACCGTTTACTATCGTAAACACTGAAGCCCAGCCGTGAACTCCAAGCAGTCACTCGATTTCGCTTCTAACACTTATTTTGTAAGTATTCCTTACATCCTAGATTGTTTCATTAACACCTTTGAGGTTATATTCACTAATTTCATGCCAATATATTGCGTGAATTGCTATTTAGGACTTGGTTTTGTCCCGGGAGCTAACTAGTGGAAGCAATCATCCTATATCCAACATTCAATTGAATCACTCACTTAAGCTGAGTCCATACCCCTATAATTTACCTTTTTAAATGCTTTTTTTTTGGGGGGGGGGGATACAAGTAGAACACAATATTATTGTGTTAATCATTTATATGTGGAAACAAACAAACAAAATGATTTCTTATGCTTAAATGTTGTTAAAATCACTTTAAAACTCTTTTAAACTATTTTTAGATTTATGTTTTTATCAAAATCGTATTTGTGTACATATTTATGTATAAATATGCTTTAACAGACTTAGGACTATTGCTAAATACCATAACTTCTGTTCCTTGTTTGGTTATGGGCTTAGGGTAGGATCACCAGTCCGACTGTCGGTTAAATCATAGTTATACTTGCTAAATATATGCATGAATATTAAAACCCCATTTTCATGGAGCATACTTAACTCAGTTACATATGTTGAGCAATTGAGTCTTTTCTCCAAATCATTTATAGTTCAAACAAACATACTAGTAAACTATAATAGGTATAGTTTAGAGGATCAATACATACTATTTCTAGAACAAAGAAACAATACATTAGTCAATACATACATACTATTATTATTCATTACAAAGTATGCTATTCATTTTCAAGAACAAGAAGGAACTTACATACTATAACAAGAACAAGATAACTAAAATGTGAGATACTATTTCATGGCATAGCAAGATTCTTACTATGTCACGTTTTGTAACCAGAGGCTCCTAGAGGGAGACCATGATTTTGTGTATAGATCTATACGGGATTGACCATCCCACACCTTGCTGCTAGCTACAGTGGGACCTGCATGTCTACGGGTGACAAATGCCATATCGTTTTCAACGCCTGAAGAACATTGTGTTTTATACTAGTCTATCAAGCATGGTTATAACCTAATCACATTTTAACCTTAATTAACCTGTTTGGTTTTCAAGGTTGTTAATGCATCAGTAGTGTATTTTATACAATACTACTGTAAACCTTCATTTTCCATTACATTCATACAGTGATATTCTCACATGAGAAATGCATACTATTTTTCTAGTAAAGATAGTTTTACAATATGGAAAACATACATTTATACTATTTCAAGTACAAACATACATGTTACACTATTTTCAAGAGAACAAAACATACAAACAATTGACTCTTGGGCTACTTTTCATTTAAAGTAGAAAATATAGGATTTTCTAGGAAGTATACAAACATCTTCACTAGAAAATACAAACATTTTCATGAAACAAATGCAAACATTTGACACTAAAATACTTATGAACTCACCAACTTAAATGTTGATACTCTCTTTCAAAATAACATGTATTCTCAGGGAACCAGTAGATAGGTACACCAGATCAGGTTTTGAGAGGACGGAGCAAGTCCAGACTCATCTTTTATTTTGTTATACATTTTTGGTGTCTTACAACCATTCACAGAACACATATGTATTAACTATTCTATTAATGCAATGGATGTTTTTGCTTGTTTTACTATTGTGCATTGTTATGATATTGTACATGACATCCTTCGCCCCTGAATATTTCCGCCGTTCTCGGTTTCGGGGTGTGACAGAACTTGTGGGAAGTGCGGCAAGGTTCATGAGGGGGCCTATCGACCAGGAAGTGTGTGCCATAAATGTTGCAAGGAGGGGCACTATGCGAGGGATTGCCACCAGCTGGCCCCAACTCTGAGTACCAGGATCTGCTATCATTGTGATCAGGTTGGCCATGCGAAGGTTAGCTGTCCATTGCTCACCGCTAAGCCGGCGCAGGCCCCGGCGCCAACTACTTTAAGGATCACCGATGGGTGCCAGCGGAGCCCCCAAGGGCTCGAGGTTGCACTTTTCAGCTCACCGTCGAGGAGGCCAGAGTATCTTCGGATGTTGTGACTGATATGTATCTATTCATTATTCCGTTAATTATGTTTTGTTCTATGCTTATATATATATATATATATATATATATATATATATATATATATATATATATATACCTTTGATAGGTACTTTCCTAGTGAACTCTTGCTCTTGTGTTGTTTGACTTGGGTGTGATTCAGTCATTTGTATCATGATCTTTCAGTAGGGAGTTTAACATGCCCATTGGGGAGTTAGAGTGTCCGTTGCGTATTTCTATCGCCAACGAACATGGTATTTCTACGTCTACGCTATTTTAGGGATATGTGCCATAGATTTTCGAGGTGCCTTACCCGATTGATTTGATTCTGATTCCCATGTAAGATGTTTGTGTGATAGTGGGTACGAACTGGCTGAGCAGGTTTGGAGCCATGATTGATTGTGGGGGTTAATGAGTGGTAATGTGAACCCCAAATTGGGGAGAACTAGTTATCTATGGAGAGGGCACCATGATGGGTTTAGGGTTTTGTTCAGCAACAAGGGCTCGTCGCTATATTTAGCATGGGTGTGCAAGTTACTTGGCTTATGTGGTGGATACGCATGTTGTGGATCAAACTACGGTTTCATAGGTCCGAGTTATTAAGGAGTTTGCAGATGTGTTCCCGGAGGAGTTACCTGGTAGGCCTCCCGAAAGGCAGGTCGAGTTCAAGATCGACCTTGTGCCAGGTGTGGCCCCTATTGGCAAGGCGCCGTACCACTTGGCACCGCCAGAGATACAAGAGTTATCTTCTCAGTTGTAGGAACTGCTAGGCGAGCAGTTCATCAGGCCGATCAGTTCTCCGTGGGGAACGCCGATACTGTTCGTCAAGAAGAAGGATGGTTCACACCGGATATGCGTTGATTACTGAGAGTTGAACAAGTTGTCAATATTTAATGCAGTGAAAAAAACGGTATATAGATTGTCAATATAGGTTTAAATTAAGTAACATTTATTTTGGAATGAGCGTCTAATTAGAATTTTTATGCTTATATAACAATATAATTAAGTAACATTTTTAAATAATTGAAAAACATATAATAATAACAAGTGGAAAATAGTTAATTCAAAAATACCGAAAATTGTCATGTGACAAAATGAATGAGAAAATGACATGTAGCAAAATGATTCTTATTTATTAGGATAAATTTTTTTATGTTATTTTATAATATTTTTTTATTGTGTCGGCTTTGTATAACTTTATATGTATTTTTTTATATGTTCCCCTGTGTTTAAAATTTTATATTTTGACGACTTACGTGTTTCCTTTATCAAATTCAAACATTCCAAAATCGGATTCTGATCGTAACCTAGCAATTTAATCGTCATTAATTTCATTTAGAATTTCACCCAATTTAAATTTGTATTTCCTTATATAAATTTTTTTAATGATCCTGATTTTTCCCTTCAAAAATATTTCAAACATTTATTTCTTATGCATTCCTTTATCAAATTTAAATTTGTATTTTCTTTATATACATAAAAAAATTAATTTTGATAACTAACGCGTTTCTTTATCAAATTTAAAATTTCCAAAATCAGATTTAATCATAACCTACAAATTTAATCGTCATTAATTTCATTCATAATTTCACCCAATTTAAATTTATATTTTTCATATATAATTTTTTTTAATGATCCCGATTTTTCCCTCCAAAAATATTTCAAGCATTTATTTTTATATAATGTTGCCCAATTATATTTATTAATTTCCTCATATGAAATAATAAAACTTACCAATCTCTTTCTCTCTCTCTCTCTCTCTCTCTATATATATATATATATATATATATATATATATATATATATATATATATCAATTTTATAAACAACATTAACCCTAAAACAAAGTGATTAATTTTTCTTTGTATAACATACCAACCTATTTTGTTTTATATTTATATAGTAACAATAAAATTTATAAACTTACACAACAAATATACATATTTCGAATTTTGTCTCTGCATTATACCTTAAAAAATACAATTCCCTCCGAAATAATATTTGTCAATAATTTCATTCATAATTTCATGCAATCTGAATTTGTATTTTCCTTATATAAATTTTTTAATGATTACGATGTTTTCCCTCCAAAAATATTTCAAGCGTTTATTTCTTAGATAATGTTGCCCTATTATTATTATTATTTTCCTCATATAAAATAATAAAACTTACCAAAGACATATATTTATATTTAACTTTTATAAGCAACATTAACAATAAAACAAAATGATGGATTCAAGTGACGATTCATCTTCTTTAAGAAAAAATAAGCTAAAAGTCTTGTCCCTAGTGTTTTATCTATCAATCTTTCGTCAAATTAAACTAATGTAATTATCTATGATTTTGAAGGTACTAATATGTAACGAGGAATGTCGTTCAGTTAATAAAACAAAAAATATTGTCTACAAAAAGGTCCTTCAACGATTATAGATATTTATCGATTTCAATGTATCTTCTACAAATTTAAATAATACCAATAACCATATTTTTTTTAATAATTATCAAGGTTGTGAAAATCGTTCGGCAGCCGACTGGCGTTAAGCGATTGGACTCGATGGGGATTAGTCGGTGATTAATCGGGGACTCTAAATTATTAATAAAGTTATTTAAAAAATTAATATATCCTAAAAGAAGAAGTATTTAAAAATTTAAAATTTTGAAAATTTGAAAATTTTAGTATAATATCTTAAAATTTGAAAATTAAAAATTTTGGTATAATATTTGAAAATTAAAAAATTTGAATTTTTTAAATATTTCCCGCATATGATCGCCGAGGACCGTCAATGACTGTCAAGCCGAGTTTGACCGATTTTGATCAATTTCCACCAAACACCCTAATCGTAATCGGTTCAAGGCCGTCAAGCGATTAATCAGTTGTAAATACCGATTTCTGCAACACTGATAACTATTATGCAATATATGTTGACAATTTGTATGTTTTTTTATTCGTTCTCGTGCTTAACGCGAGCTATAATCTAGTATACTAATAAAAAAATAGTTTTTTTTTTGTCATGTGTCATCATATTAGGTCTCCTAATTAATGAAATCCTACCTATCAACTTATTAATTCTCCATTTCAAATTTTAAAAATCTCACTCTAATTATATTAAATTAATAACATTAGAATAAAAAATAAAATAAAATTAATACAAATTATAAAGTGATATAATTTCATGTATTTATTTGAATCAACGATTATAATTTTATATAACTAAAAAAAATTATTTCTTAATTAATAATTTATTTAAAATATTTGATATATAATTTTGAATTTTTAGTATGAAAATTTAATTATTTTTGTAATAGTGATTTTTAGGGGTTATAAACTAGAATATATATGTATATATAATCTCACTCTTAGTCTTATTCTTAATAATACACTATTTCTCGCACTAAGTTGGCTCCCAACCTTAGAAAATTGGATCACCAAATCCAGTTAGGAATTGGGAAATGATGTAATGATCGAGAAATAACTAACTAACTCGGTAGCATGACATTTGTATTGTTAAAAGGGTGCACTAACTCTTTGTCCATTTTAAGAACCTTGAGGGGCCACCCGCACCAACAAATAGCTTTACACTAAGCCTCAAATTACAAAATGGTTCCTTTAACTATTTTTATGCTCCAAAGTAGTCTCTCAATTATCATTATCTTCAATTGGATACTCAATTTAAAATTTTGTTTCTAATCTGTCCTTCTTTGTCAAAATCAGGTAGTTATGAATTGCAATGTTTTTGTTGTTATGTGTGATTTTTTTCTCTTTGGTTTTGTGTCAAAGTATGGAACTATTTTCTTCATAGTAAAATATATTGATCTTGTGATTTTTTGGTATTACAAGTATAAACCTAAAATTATTTTTCTTTGATTTAATATTATCTCAATATCTATATTAGTCCGAATTATGCCTATAATTATGCCTATAAAGGCTTACATAATCCATTTGTATAGATGGATTTACATTTAATAGGTATTGCCAAATTTCTAAATACTGACAACATTTTTCTTTAACTAAGCTTCGAAATAAAAGAGGAAAAAACAGAAGTTAAAGAAAATAGATATTTTGTCAATAAAACAAAATAACTAAATATGCGAAATTTGAAGAAAACTTAAAAAACAAACATTTTTTGCGAAGATGGGTTGCGCATATTACATTTGGGTGTTTATCAAGAAATCCTACTTGAAGAGAGATTTATGGCGATACAAAACGCGTTCGTGAATTCATGGCAGATTAA
The DNA here is from genome assembly GCF_051521515.1 of Lactuca serriola. NCBI lineage: Eukaryota > Viridiplantae > Streptophyta > Magnoliopsida > Asterales > Asteraceae > Lactuca > Lactuca serriola. The sequence goes on from NC_136409.1 coordinate 157,731,657, forward strand.
TAAAAGCTACATCTATTTTAAGTTTGATATTTGGTCAGTTCTTTTATGTTCCGCATAACACTCTTACAAAAATCACCATAGTTTCTTAAGATAATTTCATTGCAGTTAAGTTCTTTTATGTGTTCCACATAACACTCTTACAAAAGTCATGCTAGTTTCTTAAGATACTTTCATTGCAATCTATCAATGAATGAAACATATTGAACTTGACATATATTTTGTTCGTGAAAATGTAGCAGGGATCAAGTTCAAGTTCTGCCCATTTTGTCTAGGTATCAATATTGTGATATATTTACCAAAAGTCTTCCAAAAGTTTTATTTGAGGATTTCCTATCTAGTCTTCGGTCTAACTTTTTATTGTTCCTACTAAGAGGGACTAATAGATGATTTTAACCCAAATAGATAACCCTTAACTTTGTATATGATTTATGTAGATAGAGTTTCCTTTTAGATAAAAAGAAAATTGTTGGTTATATTTATCGTGTAAAATACTAAAAGAAATGCAAAATATATATATATATATATATATATATATATATATATATATATATATATATATATATATATATATATATATATATATTTGATATTTGAATAGATAAACACCAGGTTTAAGATGAACCACCAAAACCACTTCAACTTTGCGTTCTTAAAAGTATTTGTACCAAGGGGATGTCATTTAAAACATTACTTGAAAAAGGGTCCAAGTGGAAACGTTGAAGACTTAAAGGTATAAGGAGTAGATTATAAAAGAATGATAGTTAAGGAGTATTGACTCTTGAAAAAATGAGAGGGATTCTGTTAAACTTACTTCTCCAACTGAAGTGACATGATCAAAATTGGTGGTGTGGTTGGTGGTGGATGTGTAATTCTTAATTACTACAATGTTTTGTTGTTAAATATCATTTTTTTTGTGGCATCATGAAAATTGGTTAAGCATATGGATGAGTAGTAGGTTTAGTTCACCCACTTGTATTACCATGTCTCATGCATATGACTTTTTTTTCATTAATAATAATAATAATAATAATAATAATAATAATAATAATAATAATAATAATCTGGGTAAATAAACAAGTACTTTAAAATCATTAAAGATACTTGTATAAAATCATTAAAAGCAATTAAGCATTGGGTTGCAACACCATTTCTGCATGAAAACTTTCTACCATATTTGCCCTATATATAGAATTAATTGCACTTCACCGATCAAAAATGAAACGCCTTTAAATCTTGTTGAGTTGTTGTTAAAACTTAAAACCAGATTATTTATTTATTTATTTGTTTCCAAACAACCCAAAAGAAAGCGTTAATCAATTATTTGTTTTCTACTAAGCATTCAACAATAACAGTTTTTTTAATCTGTATTTCATATAAATAAAAACAGTTTTTTTTTAATCTGTATTTCATATAAATAAAAACATATCATTGTATGTTAGTAGAAAGCATTCAACAATAACAGTTTTCTACCATGTATTTCATATAAATAAAAACCCACAATACAAATATCAAAAGAGTAATACGGAATAGAAGTTACACACATATAAAGCAATTAAAACCTATAGAAGAAAAAAAATATTTACATATCGACATATCGTATTAATTATCAAATGACAAAACGAATGGAAACATAAACGTAGGTAAGAATTTGTTCCGGTGCAACCTAGTGGTAAGGCTTCATCCATCGCTAGATTGTCACGTATCCTCAACTTTGGAATGAAAAACAAATACGGTGGTTGTGTTGTTGACGGTTAGGAATAACCGAATAAGAGTCGATCAACACACAAACACAATCTCATGACAATTAAATATGTGAAGAAAAATGAAGAACACAAGGATAGTCACTCGATCCTAGAAATCGAGCTACGTACACGGTAGAAAAAATGAATTTATTGTACTCGAGTGTGCTAGTGCACATCAAAATGTTTTACAATGTCGGAAATAAATGACCTTTTATGGTGTAACTATTATGAAAATATGAGTGTTACAAGTTGATATGAGAGTCATGGTTTAATTAGTGAATTAGGTTCTTGTAGTAGATTTCTAAACTTAAACTATAATGTAGAAAATAATTAATTGACTAGACTTGGTGGACATAAGTTAGTCAACTGTTAAATATTTATGGATACGGTGATATATATGTATATATAACTGCCTATAAATTATGTTTGCGGTGAACGTTGCAGAGAAGGTTGCGGTGCATGTTGTGATGCATGTTGCGGTGCATGTTGTGGTGTATGTTGTTGTGCATGTTGCGGTGTAATTTGCGATGAATGTTGTGATAAATATTATGGTATATGTTGCGATGTGGAGTAATATGATGAAGATGGCGTTTGGAGTGGTGACACATTGGACTATTGGTACTTTGAACCACTATGGAATTTGGGATAAATTCAATATTTATGGTACTCTTGGTACATAGAGAGCCATGTAGATGTTTCTGAAGTTTGATGAAAAGTTGTGTTTGTAGTAGATTTATGACTCAATACTTGGAGATGTGCGGCGTGACGTAGTAAATTGAATAATGGTATACTTTGATGAGTGTGGCGCGAACATGATGAATTTGTGACACGATTATAAAGTATGATTATGTAGTTAAATGTGGAGATCGCAGCACGACTGAAATTATACGTGGCGCATCCGGAAAGTTTGATGCTAAAACTGGTTGAATAAGATCATGATGCAAACAGTAGATATTCACGGCGCACAAGCAAGGAGATTTATGATAGGAGATGTTGTTGTGTGTAATTCATACAGGAGTTATTTATGATGTAAGAGGTAGATGTAGTAAGTTGCTAGACCACCAAAATGTTGATTAAATGTTAATACCCAATCATTGAAGTTGACCATGTGAAGTTCAAGTAATTTGGTAAAGTTGTGTTGAATAACAAGAACCTAATAGACAGTAGAGTTTTATAGCTAGAGTGAGGTAGTTTGATTGCTGATTAATATCCAATGCAGATGACAATGGATAATTATCGGTGATTTGTTGTTTGATATCTAATGTAGGTGGCATCAAATATTCATTGGTGATTTGTCGGTGATATATCCAATGCAGGTGGCAACGAATATTTATTGATGATTTGGTGATATATCCACGTAGGCGACAACGAATATTTGAATCTGATGATTTTGTGGGTGTGGTATCCAATGAAGGCGGTAACTGATATTTATATTTGGTGAAAATTTTGTTGCATTACCCAATACGGTGATTATGGGTATTTATTTGGCATCAGGTGAGCCATTATTTACTCGTCATATTGTGACATAAATCGAGTAACCAGTAGTAGTTAGGAGCCTTAGGTGTACATTGTTGCATAGTATTATGTACCTTATGATATTAAAGTAGTATTGTAGTATGTATATGGGGTGGGGTAGAGGGGGGCTTAGGTATAAAATGTCATACATACGATTTGATTTCTAACTTTGGATGATGTGTATCTAAAGAGGTGAGTTGTAGTTGATGATCATTACTGGTAAGTCTTATTAGGTGTTATACGAAAACATCACTTGGTGTGAGATCTTTGGTGTAATATCATAATAGCGTAGCGGAAGCATGATGAGTATTATTGATGTTATAAGACAATATCCATATGTGATTTTTACATAGTATATATGTAGAAGGAAGTGTAGGGGAATTGTGTGTTATATACTAGCCGCATATAAGTTGAGTCATAAGTCGAGTGTTTTGTGATAGTAGATATGTTGGCTATAAGGTGTTGAATAGTAGTTGAGTAGTAAAATTTAAAGGTGAAATTTATTACGAATGTTGTATGAACATATACATTGTGTTGGTGAGTTTTATAAAGGCAACGTTGGTGATAAAACACAGTGGGTGTTATGATGTAATTATTTAAGTATATTTAACGAGATGGAATATAATATAAGTTATATTAATTATTGTATTTGAAGATAATTGGTGTAATTGTCAAGGTGATTGAATAAAGATAGCTAAAAGCTATGACTAATAATCAAAGGAAAATTATTAGTAGTGAAACAACTAAGAGATATGGTTGATTGTAGATAGTAGTGGGTTAAATACAACAAATAATAGAGGATTGGGAATTGTGGTTGATCGTAGGTGAAATACTATCGACGAGACTAAGTGGAGGTTAAAACATATAGTGATAATTTAATTATCCTACAAATGATGATTAATAATAGGTGGAACATTATTAGTTAATACTTGTCGAAGATCTTGATGAATAGAGAATAGTGACATGTGAAATGTCACTAGGTAAGAGGAGATAGTGAGTGTTGGTGATTTCTGGTTGTAGCTCATCACAAAGATATACAATTATGTAGTATAATAGTTAATTTTATAAGGTATATATCAAGTGTGATTTAAGATGTTGTGGAGATAATGTCTTGGTGAAGAGGTGTGGTATTAATCACGATATCGGAAGTATAAACGGAATGAGTAGTCGCGACACAACGACCTTGTAATTGCAGTGTGATTCCTGAGTTCTCTCATGTATATAAATGAGGTTGTGTTGTACATTTGAGGAGTTTAGACAAATGAACTCAGAGTTTAGAGTCAGTTCTAGAACGTGAGGGTACAAGATGTCGATCAGGCTGAGGTATCCTCTTTGTTCTGTCATTACATTGTCGTGTTTTACTATTTTATAACATAATTATGATGGGTCGTTGGAACCCGATCTAGTTTTTAGAAGTCATAATATGGTGCTATTATGAATGTAACATCCTAAATTTAGGACTAGATTATTAAATTAATAAACTAAATAAATAAAGGGTGATTTATATAAATAATTCATTAAGGAATAATCATATAATAACATTTTAAAAGTTAAAAGGGCTAAAAGTGTCAAGTTGACAATCTGACTTGACCACAGGCTGACTCGGTAAATGGAAGGGACTCCCATAATTATATAATGGATGGAGGAGGATGTAACATTCGAAAAATAGTGATAAATTTTTTCATTTTAAAATCATAAATTTTGTAACGACTCAAATTTCAACCCAAAAATTTTCAATTAAAACTTTAAGTATTTATGTAAATCACAACTACAATATCTTAAAACATTTCAAAGTATCATTTAAAAGTTGTCATGTACACGAGTCCCCATTGATGCAATGCAATCGAGCCATGCCATTCCTTTATTATAAGAAAACCTAAAACATTTAAACCACAAATCGTAAGCACAAAGCTTAGTGAGTTCCCCAAAATACCACACACAGCACAACACAAATAAGCAACTATGGGTTATCAGCAACCCTAGGGACTATCGGTAGTGCTAGTGGAATAACAACACGCCCGGTGGGTTATCAACAATCCTGGAGACTATCAGCAGTCTCAGTCACATGTGAACAACATAACACAATAACAACAACAAGACCCATCTGGTCATCACATATACAACTATTCTACCATACAGGCTCATACAAACATGCAAGAGTCACAAAGACAGCTAGCATCCTACATACATAATTTAGTGATCCGGCATTGGTGTCTTCGACTCACGACCACCGAGAGAAGACTCGCCTCAAATTGTTAAAACAGCCAGATGAAAGCTCGAACTGCTGACCCAGGAAACCTCCACACTAAATATCATTATTAATAGCCAGGTCATAAACCACAATCGAACCTACCCAAAGACACCCAAAAGTCTACAATGAGCCGAAATCCTAAATGGTGCCCAAAGCCCACTATGGTCCCAATTCCGAGAAGGCCCAAAGCCTAACAATGACCCTAAAGTCAAAAACGACTAAGTACCCAATAAGACAAAAACCTTAGTAGTCTAACATGGCCCAAAATCCAAGAGTCAATAAAATTCAACGATCTGAGTACGCCCTGTGTACTCTATCTATGCCCACCGTTCGCCACCTTTGGCCAGTACGCGTTGCGTACTAGATAGGTACACCCAACGTACTCCACAGCAACTTAAACTCATCATTAAGGAGTTAAATGGTGAAGCCACTAAGTCCACTTCTCAGATCTAGTCCCAAATAATGTCTTAACCCATAAAGTCATAAACTTTAAGCCTTTGCATGACTGGAAAGAGTTTAATCCTTGAAACTCTAACTTAATACACACTCAACACTACCAAGATCTTGCATGGCTAGAAAGGGACCATCAATTAACCATTTTTATGAATCCGTAAGGCCTAAAATGCTTGAAAGGACAACTAATAAGATCCGGAGTACTCCATACTCACAAAGGTCCAAGATTTGGGACAAAAGTTCATGAAAAACCAAACTATGGAGATCTAGAAGGAAACTCATCAAGATATGAACTTTATACCTTTAGAAGATGCACCACATGGAGTAGTTTCTGGATCCAAAAGCTTGCAAGCAACCCCTCCTTCTTTACTAGTCTTCTTCTTCAACAAAAGGCCACCAAAAACACCACCAAACTTCCATATCTTCACTCACGAAGGATACACTCAAAATTAGGGTTTGGGAGGGCCGGAGGCTGATTATAGGAGGCCAAAGAGTGAGTTAATGTCATTGATACCCTAAAAAGTAAGGTTTGGCATCAACCTACGTACCCCCCACATATTCTTAGTACACCCAATGTACTAGGTTAAATCTCGCGATCATCTCCTGCTAGTACTCCCAGTGTACTCCCTGTACGCCTAATGTACTAGGCTCGACCTAAAAAAACCTCCAACTTCGAATGGAAATAACTTCTTCATTTCAACTTTGGTTTAGGCGATCTTTATATCCACTGAAAGGAATCGAAAATCCCCACAATAATATCTAGATATATGGGTCTAAGAACTACTCGAACAATACCCCATTTCTTATGAAAGAAACCGACATATGGCTTTTTCCATGCTACCCTTCGTCACAAAAACAATTCAAAGGATTTAAGTCTCATAACCTTCATTACAGACTTCCAAAATATCTAAACATCGCTCCTCAAGGCCTCAAAAGCTTTTATGGTATCGGTTTCTGGCCCATGACCCTAAATCGCAAAATGGCCCAGAACAGGGTGTTACAAATTTTATACATCAAGTGTCTCAAAATCAATCATAAGACAGTGTATCAAAATCATCAAAGCAAACTAGTCAAAAATGCAGAATGCTAAGGGGCATGTTGTGCGATCACGTCGGGCACTTCCCTTTTGAATTAGAAATACTTGAAAATGTTAAACCACAAAATCGTAAGCACAAAGCTTAGTGAGTTCCCCAAAATACCACATATTATACATACAATTGCCATGGGCCACTCCTATGGTCTTATACTTTGAATGCCATGGGCTAATTGTTAGGTCTAAATTTATGGTTTATACTTTTGCTTTTCTAGGCCTTTATAGTTTTCAGTCTAGGGCCAAAATCCCCATGAGTTTCTTTGTTGTTTGGACCGATATCACATGTGATTTCGGTTAGGCTATTGGGTTTTCGGTTTAGGCTTTGTACATGGGTCCAGATATATAAATTGTATTATTTAGGGGCGTGAAAGAGTGAGAAGAGTGGGCAGGACGTTCTAGGGGCTGCCATATTGCAAGAGATGAGATTTAGGAGGGAAAACAGGAGAGAACGTGTGTTATCAACATCTTATGTACCAGACAATACTGAATATAGTGTGCATTGAAGATTAATCATTTTGTGTTCTTGTTCTTCTTCTATATTCTATCTTGCATCATTCACTTGATTGGGATTCCGCACCATCAAATGAATCTGATTCATACATCAAAGCTAATTTGGGACTTACAAGTGGTATCAGAGCTTGGATCGGTATCAATCGATTTGGCAAGATTTTTAGAGTTTATTGGATTTTTCTTGGAGTTTCTGGCATTTTTGATTTATTTTGGACGAAATTTTGGCTGTTTGTTCTTCGTGTTCTTCATATTTTTTAGTTTTTGATCGAGTTTTGCGCTAAAAATTGAGAATTTTCATGTTTTTGGACGATTTTTGCGAGACCCCAGCGGCTATTTTCGGTCTCAGATTAGGGTTTCAGCAGTGTTTTCAGCCAGCAACGGGTTTGTGGTCAGTAGTGTTTTCGGTGGAGCGTCTCCAGTTCTTGGTGCGAGGGCTCTCGGTCCAGTTCTCGGCTTTGCTTTCGGTCCTCGTGTTCGGTCAACGATTTCGGTGCAAGATCCTCGTTTTCGGTCAGAAGTTGTTTTTGGTGCGAGACTTCTCAGTGTGGATGAGAAGCTTCGCATTTTCGGCCTGAAAATCAATTTTTTGAATTTTGAAGTCTCGTTTTCGGCCTAAAGTTTTGAATTTTGACTTTTAACTTCCAAGTTTGAATTTTGACTTTCAAAGTTGACTTTTGACTCTCAAGATTAATCTTTGACTTTTAACTTTGACTTTCTCGTGTAACTTTCAAATTTTAACGTTTGGCTTTCTCGTTTGATTTTTAATTTTCAAGTTTGACTTTTGAGGTTTCAAGTCAAAGGGTATTTTTCTTGGTTTCACAATCAGTTCTATTTTTGGTTGATTATCCTTTTTGGTGAATAATGAGTTCAACAATCACCAAGGTTAATGAAGCGTCATGCTCTCAGTCCTGTGAAGCTAAAGTTAAACATTATCATGATCAAAATGAACTATTAATTAGGGAAATTGAGGACTTTAAATATGAATTTTATACTCTCAGAAAGGCCCAAAAACCTTTAAAAGAACAACTAGAGGCCAATACAAGAGACTTTAGGAAACTTCAAGAAGAATATAGTAACAAATGTGAGAACTATAACTATGTTAAGAGACAACTTGCTAGATTGACTGACGAGCTTGACACATTGAAAAATAAATTTGAAAATGCAGATTTTAACTTCAAAAAATTTGATGTGTCAAGTAAGAGAGTTGAGACTATAATTGAGAAACAATGTAAATTTAAAGATAATCAAAATAAGGGTGTAGGGTATCACAGTGTTCCACCTCCCTTCAATGACAACTATACCCCACCCCTTGAAATCAATGAGGAAGAGACACATGCTTAGTTTGGCCTGCCCCCTGTACCAGCTTCAGTTAAGACTAAACAATGAGGTCCAATTAAGAATGTTGAGGTAAGCGATACTAATGCCTCTACTTTATGTGCACGTAAAGTAGTGGAAGATGAGAACAAGGAGAACAGAAATAATTTTGGTTCTATTAATTTTGCTGATTGTCAAACCAATGTCTCCTTGAACTATGGATCTGTTCCTTCTAATTTTGTTACTTCTAATAAACCTATTGTTGGTAAATACAAACCACTAAAACAAGCAAAACATATTGCTTGTTGTAAGTGTACTTATGGGAACAATCAGATACAAGGCATGGGCACGCTACCAGGGATATGCAGAAACAACTTCTACGTTAAAAAACAAACTTGTTTCCACTATGGAACACCTGGACACATTGCCAGAAATTGTCCAAATCGTGCATATGTTCCCTACTATGCACAAGGTTAGCAGAACACGCCAAGAGGGAGATTCTCCAAAAGAAACCCTTCGAGATCACATTCAAACAATGGTGAATGGAATGCCAAAAAGGGAAAGAATCAAACTCCCAAAGACAAGAAGGGAATGTCGGCCAAGAAGCCAAATTGAAGAGATGGTCCAGTTAAACCAAGATCGGTTAGTTCAAAGTCATCTCAGCGTTTGTTTACAAGTTCTAAAGCGAGTGATAAGGCATCCATCCGATCAAACAAGAAATGGATTAAACCCGACTACAAATAGGTACCAAAGGTTCACACTCCCAAATTATCTAACGATTCTAACATTTCTTCATCTTCTGTGTGTGATAAACATGATATGACATGGGAGAGAGTACCTTGTGTAGATGATAAAGGTCAACCTAGTTTCAAAATTGGCTGGGTTCCAAAGACCAACTAATCCCACACTATATGCTAGAGCAGCTATGGAGGAATATATTCAGACTTCGGTTTGTTGATAGTGGTTGTTCCAAGCACATGATAGGGGACCTCTGTCAACTGAACAACACTCAGACTTTTAAGTGAGGGTATGTGTCCTTTGCAAGAAAGAAATGAAGAAAGAAAAGATCACAAATGTGTTGGGTTTTAGTTCAAAAATAGTTTCATAAACTTCAAAATAAGGCAACGAAAGACTTTAATTTTTTGAAATAATATAAACATTTTATACCCACCAAGGATCTTCTTGCAACTTTTAGAAAGATTAAAACACCAACCAAAGAAGAGGTGAAGAAATAACAACCTTTGTAGTTCTTTGGGTCCTCTTGGGAGGCTTGAAAGTTGATGAAGAATGTGAAACCTTTGAGACACCAACAATGACTCAAATTGATGTAGAATGCTAGTTCTTTGTTTAAAACTCTTAAGCTTTGAACCAAAATCAAGTATGGTTCAAAGAGAGCAGAATGCAAGCATCAAATCTTCAAAGTGAAAGAATAGAGAAAATATGGAGAGGGAGGGAGAAACTCTCGACCATGACATGAGAGAATGAGGCAAGAACTTCAAGAGTGGAAGCCTCATATTTATAGTGCCTAAAAGTGAAGTTATTAACCATTGGTTCCTTAAATTTTAGATAAACTTGTCTCCATCTCATAAGTGTGTTTCCTATGCCTTTAAAGCATGATTAGACAAGTCAAACATTTCTTATTTTCATGCAAATCTCGAAAATTAAATAAAGAATAAGAGTTCGTTTATATTTTATAAGCTCAAAGTTTATAAGATATAAACTTTGTCTTTTCCTAAAAGACAAAAAGCATAACTAGTCCAAAATATTGTACATGACTTGATAAATCATACCATATGAATTATGTAATATTTCTTGTTAACGAAAATTATTATTTCCAAGAAATAAATAATTCCCAATTTAATTATAAGAGTTTTATTGAATATTTATTAAAATCGATTTCTAATAAATAATCAATTGTATCAAGTTGTTGTTACTGTGACCCATTAGTATCATATGTTATTTATCAATATCAATTTAATTTTACTCTTGAGCATACTGGATCTTTCAAAATGGGGATCGTACTTAACGGTGTGAAGAATTTTTTAGTTTGCCTACTTCGTTCCATAATTGAAACACAGCTAAGGTTGAATTCGTTGCGACATTTGCTTGATGTTATCAAGTCATCTAGATGCATCTTCAATTGCTGACTTACGGTTTAAATTCTTTCGATACTCCTAAGTTTTTTCTAAAAATGATTCGTTTTGAAGACAATTTTTTAAATTTGCGCATTTATTTTAATTTCTTTCTTCCCATGCCCAAATTAAGGGGGAGAAATAAACATACAAAAAAGTAGAAAAATCTAAAATTCAAAATGATGTTTTCTTTTGTAAGCACTTTTGGGAAGTGATATGAAGTTTAGTGCTAAAGGGCAATATGAGATGCGTGTTATGCACTGAAGCTGAATTGTCTAGACTTTGTGTTCAATTTGATGGTAGGCACAAAGGATTCAAAAGGACTAGACATAGCTGACAATGAAAGGAATTGACTGTGTTAACTCATCTGGACTGAGATAGTTTCATTTGGACTGACTATACGATGTTTGGATAGATAAAGCAGTGAGATAAACATGGGAGCCTACAAGATACATTAAAGTTAATTATCATCGAGAACTATGGCTCAACATTTCTTCAATATACGGACTTATGTCCTTAATTTTGGTGCTGATAGGGTGACTGGGGGGTTTCTGATAAAGTAGGTCTGTGTGAAATTGTTTTTCTTTCTTATCCTCTTTGTCAGTCATATGTTTCCCCTTTGTGTGATCGAAAGATCCGACCTAGGACGCAACATATGCACCTCTATCTCTATCCATCTCTATCTATGCTTCTTTCTATCTATCTATTTCAGTCATATGTTGTCACATTTGCGTGATCGGAAGATCCGACCTAGGACACAACATATGAACCCTTTTATCTCACTAACCCTCTATCTATGTTAGTCATATGTTGTTCCCTCTGCATGATTGGAAGACATCCGACCTGGGAGACAACATATACCTTTCTATATCTATCTTCTCTCTTAAATAATTGAGCACTCACCCAAAGTATAGAGCTCTTTGAAATTCTTGATTTCTAGGGTATGTCGTGAACTGGGGAACATGTTCTAGTGATTTTAAAATTGAATTGGTTCATGATTAAAGGTTGTCTGTAGATCTCATTGTTGAACTTAAGTGGACAACAATATCCTTGGTCGTCGTCAGCTAAATGGTCTATAAGGAATACAGGTGCAAATGTCTTGTCATTTATAATCTGTCTAGTTTGTCAATATCTTTTGAGTTTAAGTGGACCACAATATTGATGATTCACCAGAGCTAAACATGCAGGTGTGTGCTGATAAACGATATTGAATTGCTTGACAACTTTGATCCCAAAAAGTTTTAAATTTCGTTATTATTTTTTTTTTGTTAAATTTGTTCATATTGTTCCTCTATACACAAATTTAGGGGGGGGGGGGGAATTAAAAAATTAAAAATCAAACAAAAATCAGAAAATTAAAAAAAAAACCAAAAATATGTTTATTTCTGTTATTATTTCTTTTTCAGAAAAATCAAAAATCCAAAAAGTATTTTTGGTTTGCTTTTGAGTGTATTTTGTTTTTATGTTTATTTCTTTGTCATTTTTTTGTGTGCTAAGTTTGTTTTTGGTTTTGTTTTTATTTCAAAATTTCATTTATCTTAAAACAAGAACTCAAAGGAAGAAGAGCCTCTAGGAGACTATATCGGAATTTTCTGAGCAAGGAGAAGAAACTTGGAAAGGAGTTGATGGTCATTACACTTCATTCTATTTTAAATTCCATCTGAGCCAAGGCTGGGTCCTTGAACAACTATGGTAATAAGTGTTTTTTATAATTATGTGATCCACAAGGACTTTTTAATCAATGGTTACTTTTCAAGGCGCAACGGTGATCATTGAAGAACGTTCATTCGAAGGAATAATAAGTGAAGATTATTTTTCAATAGAAAATCTTTCAACCCCAAAAGCAAGGTGAAGCTGTACTTGAAGTTATGTGATGGATTGCATTGAAGCCTCCTCAATCAATTTGTTGCTATATATGAACCTGCTGAAGTGATCTAGAAGAATCGGTCTCTCTGTTATTTTCTCTAAAAGATTCTCAAAGCTGCAAGTGTTGATTTTCAAGAATCCTTACAAGAAGCCACCACACCTAATGTGCGTTCAAAGTCAAATTTTTTAAGAAAAGTCCAACTGTTCAAGATGAAGTCAATCATTCATACATTCATATGTTCATCTTGAAGTTGCGAAGAAATCGAAAACGCTGAAGCCAAGCACAAAGTGAAGATTGAAAAGAAAATAAAGCTTCAAACCCAGGGGGGTTTGTTAGTCAAAAGAAAAGACAGCTACGAACCCAGGGGGAGCTTGTTAGGTCATAAGAAAAGAAAGTTATAAACTAAGGGGGAGATTGTTAGGTCTAAATTTATGGTTTATACTTTGCTTTTCTAGGCCTTTATAGATTTCGGTCTAGGGCCGAAATCCCCATGAGTTTCTTTGTTGTTTGGACCAAAATCATATGTGATTTCGGTCAGGCTATTGGGTTTCGGTTTGGGATTTATACTTTGGGTCCAGATATATAAATTGTATTATTTAGGGGCGTGAAGATTGAGAAGAGTGGGTGGGATGTTCTAGGGGCTGCCATATTGCAAGAGACATGATTTCGGAGGGAAAATAAGAGAGAACATGTGTTATCAACATCTTATGTACCAGACTATATTGAATATAATGCGCCTTGAAGATTAATCATCTTGTGTTATTGTTCTTGTTCTATATTCTTGATGGGTTTTATACAAACAATCCTATGTGTGCATGCAACCCTAGAGTTGGATCTATGTTTTCACTATTAGTTATACAACTTTATGAACACAAAAAGAAACCTGGCATGCTACTATTATTTTCGAAATTCATATATAAAAATAGGATACATACCTTTTGTTGTTATATAGCAATAACAACTAGTTCCTAGAATTTCCTTAGCTCTTGAAAGCAAGTACCACAAGTGTAGTACCTATAATGGCTCACAAACACACTAGGTGAAAGGATGAATATGGGAGAGAGGAGAGAAGGGTATCTTGCCCTATATTTCGTCCCTTTTATGGTTTCCCAAGGTCTGGACGAAATCTTAGTGCCTTAGGGTGCTATTTATACTTAAGGCTAACTAGGGTTTCAAGGTGTAAACCCTAATCCCTTAGCTTAGGGCCTAAGCAAGTCCATGGACTCCTTTCCTTAAGCCCTTGGACGAAAACTCCTAGATCCTTCTAGGATTTCCGTTCAAGCCTTAATAAAGGTGATCCAATGGCCCAAAGCCTCAACTATTGAATAATTACAAAATAGCCCCTGCACTTTCAGTCAGTTCCTTTAATCCCAAAATTAATTCTAAATTAATTTCTGATTAACTACTAATTAATAATATGATACCAAATTAATATATTATTCATATAGTATATTAAAAAATCATATTTATACCCTAATTTATTATTCTTAACAATAAACCAGCCTCTCTCCTCAACAATCATCCTGTGTACTCACTAGTGTGAAGGCAACCCAAAAGGACCATGCACCATCGGGTCAAATACATACCAAAATAGTTACGGAGTTAGACACTAACCCAATAGTCTCCCACTTGGATGAGTCTAATAACTATTTTGCATATGACTTCAGATCCTGATTTGCAATCGTGGCTTTCAAAAACCGCTGTCAACTCTGATCCTATCAGAAGTGTGTCCTTTAGATAAGGGATCATATATTCCTCCATTCTTGATATCGTATAGACTTGAGACATGGATTTTGATCATTCTCTCAGTCTATGTTCTGTTTCCCGATTTCCGATTCATGACGACTTACAATAGACTACAATTGAACACATCAAATTAGTCTCGGCTTGGCCAAGCGCTTATGTGTCATCACTAAATCATCGAGGGGCCCACAGATATCGCTTTCATCCTACTTTGGATAAAAGGAAAGGATAAACTTTGATTTAATGCTTGCTTGCACTCACTCACCGAATCACACACAACAATATGTTTTATGACACCAAGTTACTGGTGCGTTTACATTTTATCAATGTGTAACCGACTCACAAGATACAACTCACACATCTCGGTTTCAAGAATATAAGATATTATCGTTTCACCAATCACTCGTGATAAAATCCATGAAGTGATCCAAGTGAGTGTGGGTTTAATCCAATGCTCAAATCATATTCATAAGCACTCATGAACGTTGCCACAAACATTTGCTTATGTCTAATACACTTTAGACAATCCACACACCAATTCATGACAGTCTTCATTCATACCTACTTCCAACATATGAACGGCTGTGGTCCGTTCGAATAATTTGATTGTTCTGAACCTATTTAATTATTCAGGAAGTCAAAACATGCAAAGTGAAACACAAGAATAATACTAATCTCATATGGCCCCAAACTCTGGGTATAAATAAAACATTTTATTTAATCACCATATTGATTACTCATTATTTGTTGTTTCGGGTAATCAACTTCTTACTTGAATTATTACTACACTTGTCCCATGCTCTCAACATGCACACAATGTTTACTTATGGTCCTTACTTTGTGAAATAGATCAAATGAACACATTTCCAATCATACTCATTTCACAACTTCCAATCCTTATCTTAAGTATAAGAATATTAAATTCTTGTTACTTATGATAGATTCTAACATTTTATGAAATGATTCTTTCGTAAAGTCATAGCTCAATATCATCAAGACTTGGCCAATCTCTATCAGAACTAATTCTATAAATATGATTTCTTTCACTCATTGTACATTCCTTTGAACATCCTTCTTGCATAAAAGTTTCTAATCTAGACATAGATTCTCAATATCCAACTCCCAATATGGAAACATTTTCATATTTGCCATGCGACAACTCATTCTTAATAAAATCTTATCTATTCATAATAATGTCGATATGATCCATCAAATATCATACTTCCAACTACTCACAAGCGACCAATCCTCAGCGAGCTTTGGATCGTCCTTTGATAGTTGTTTAATTATCTTAGTCAAAACCGATTCTTGTCCTTTTTCCCTCTTAATGCGCTAGACATTTGGAAAATTTTAGAATGGTCAAATATTATAGCATTTACAATCGATCCTTTATCCGAAGCGTATGGGACACGATGCATAATTTCTTACATAAAGATCTGATACTTTATCAATCTTCTGCCATAAAATTTTATGTGTCACGTTCTTACAATTCGAACTATGAATAGGGATACCGTAATCATAATCGAAATTTAAGAACACGCTATGTATCCTTTGACTAAATTTATTAAAATTTCACAACATAAGCCTTTAGATTTGAAATGAAGCACAATATTCTCTCCCTTAATTATAGCAAAACAACTTTTCAACCCTTACGACTTTACAAAGTATAAATCTTGTTTTCTATAATTAATATTGCTAACTTGCAATACTTGCCATAATAATTATACAAGCACAACATTTATGCTCCCACTATCATGATGATTATTATCATATAAGCATAACACTTATGCTCCCACTAGCTTTGACATGTTTTAGAAAACAACTGAACTTCCAGAAAACAATACTTATTGAATTTCTGAGGTTCATATTTCTAATACCTAATGCTTTGATAATCTTTTATCTAAGCTTCTTAATCTTATACACCTTTTCCTTAGATAGCTCATATGTGTGTCTAAACAATTCAGACTAATTGCCAAATCTCACAATTCGAATTATGAAAAGGGATACCGTAACCATAATTGAATTCGAGAATACAATTTCACAATCACTATCTTCTTAAAATCTCTCTTAGTGAAAGCATTTCCTCACAGTCATTCTCATGAAGGAGGGTATCTTATGACACTTAGATTTTAATGGTGTATGTGTTCCTATCCATGCGAATTTGTCAAAACCAAAGTTTGCGACAAATCCAAACTCATATGGACTGAACTTTCTCAATCTTGAATTCTTGCCTTATGGTAACACGAGTGCCTACCATGTCTTCCAAGAAGTTAAGCAACTCACCCTTTCATATCAATGTACTTTTCATCGATCAAGGTGCTTGCCTTTTATGCATTCAAATGAGAACTCATAGAACTCACATGCATAATAACGCAATTGGAATGGCACAGAAACAAAATAATGTAAACACGATGGTTGTAAACCTCAAGTCGTGTGCTAGTGATGATCGATAAGGTTTATTCTTGATTAGTTCTTGAAACTTTTCAAGACCTTTAAGACTCCCACTGACTCCTTGACATATAAGATTCTTTTGTCAATAAACATTTCTCGACAAACAAATATTCAAGAGTTAGTGTAGCTTTTATCAAGACAAAACACTTCACAAAATTGGTCCTAGTTGGTCTTTGTCTTATCCAATACATCACAACTTTCCAATTTCAAATGTGCAAGAATAAGAAAACCTTTTCCAAATTCCACATTTGATGAATGTTATAAACCTTCTTGAGACTTGTCACTCAATTCAGAATCTTAACTCTAAGACTTGTTTTTGGAACGAAGTATGATTGACTTCTTGATTTAACCATTTCTTCAATTCTTGATTCCTCTTCTCAGACATACAATTGTACTAAGACTCACTTAGAGGATCAATTGAGATATGGTTCTTAATCATTAAGACCTATCATCAAAAGTACTCTCCCTTCTTCTTAGAATAGAGAAACTTTTATCTTTCTTCCTACTTGATTCTTCTTATTCGTTCTGCTATTGATTGAAACTCTTTCAATCAACTCAGAATTACACTTAATCTTATAAGTATAATCATATTTACTTTACCTTAGTAAATCATGACGAATATCTTTGTTACTCTTGTGGTGGACTTGATCAACACACAACTTTGTGTACTCGATCTCCTAGTCCTTCACTTGACACTTTGTCAACGAATTAGTCTAATTTCCAAATATGAAATTTCTCATTCATCATGAAACCAAGTTGTATGATTCCAAGTTTCTGTCCAATTGAAACTTGGGCGATGAGAAACTTTCCCTATTTGGTAAATTCTTGACATTTCCACAAATAACATAATTAAGAATCAAATCCATTATTGCTAATAATAGAAACCTTCAAACATTAATTTTTCATACACGTCATTGTAAGGATAAATAAATAATATAAAATCAAAATTTATTTTATTGCGGAAAAATTTGTCCTTACAATGCAATTCAATTGAAAAACTATGTTAATACAAATTTCTTAGCAATCTTATTCTCACTCCAAGTAGTAGCTCAAGAATCTAATCTTCAAGTAATGCGATCGAAATCCATTTCTTCACGATTAGATTCCACTCACTTCTTCCCTTAAGCTTCCTCTCTTTTCTTCGATCCTACAAAACATTAAAATGTAATCTTATCACATCATGTATTAAGAATCTAGAATAGGAACGTAAAAGAGTTAGTTAATGGATTTTACCTAAAGTAGAGCCACACGTTTTGACTCTCCCATCTTTTAGATCTCTAAGGTAAATAGGGCAGCTTCGTCTCCAATGCCCCTTCTCTTGGCAATAGAACCAAATGGACATTTTAGGAATGGCACAAGGAACTATCTTAGAATCTACCTTTTCTAGATTTCCAATGTCACCATTTTCAATGTCCATTGAAGTTTGGGAGTTTGATTCACCAGACAAATTTGCTCAACCAGCTCGCCAAATCATTGATGATTCAGCAACTATAAGCAAATAGGTCAAATCAATGAGGGTCACGTCATGATCCATCATATAGTACTCTCTAACGAACTCACTATATGATTCAGGAAGCAACTGAAGAACCTAGTCAACAGCCAACTTACCTGAAATCTCGACACCCAACATCCTTAACCTTTCAATGTGTGACTTCATCTCTGAGACGTATACACACACAGGTTCCCATGTTTACTTGCCAAAAGGGCTTGAGTGAGCTTGAACTTTTCAAGCCATCGAACTTGTGGGTTAGGGAGAATAATTGGAGGAGGTGGAGGAAGTGAAACATGATCTCTTGTTCCTCAATTGAATCGTGGAATATCATCTTCATGTGGAAAGCTTGTTCCATGGGATTTGGGAAGACCATAGTTGTCATACTTTGACATCTACAAATCGGGAGAAAATTCAAGTTAAGTTGATGAGAATCCTCGATGTGACACCCAAATGAAACATCGAGGCTAGGATCCAACACAATACTCTACAACCTAGAAGAGGGATGCCGTAATCTAGTTGCGGAATATTTGAAGGTAGGTAAATGACGATTTACCAATTTCCACCATGAAAAACGAAAAAGAAATTTAAGTTTTAAATCTATTGAAAATTCCTAGATCTTTTGAGATTCATTGAACTTTTCAATGACATGTTTAAATCTCGATATGCCCCTCGATTTGTGATTGGGATGCCGAGGATCACAAAAC
This sequence comes from Lactuca serriola, assembly GCF_051521515.1. Lineage (NCBI taxonomy): Eukaryota > Viridiplantae > Streptophyta > Magnoliopsida > Asterales > Asteraceae > Lactuca > Lactuca serriola. The sequence continues at coordinate 157,750,924 of NC_136409.1, forward strand.
AGGGTGTGAATAACCATGCAAACTTACATGGTTCCCTCAATGTTACAATCACCTATTTGATGTGCCGATTAACCACACACGCTCCACCGAACTATGACAAACAATGAGTCACCCTTTGCTACCTTTGCTTAGAACCATTTAGTGTGCCGGTTAACCACACACGCTCCACTAACGTCTTCGCAAGGGTACAAAGTGTAATTTCATGGAATTGCATCAATTCATTTTTGCCTAAAGTAACTAAGATTGGGAATTTTATAAAAGCATTTAGTTACTTTTGTACTTCATTATACTTATAATGGAAGGTTTCTGTCCTATCCTACCCGTTCGGCTAACGACCCTCCACAAGTCAAGAGTGTGGTGGGTAAGAGTGGATACCCATTCAATCGCCATTTTATAGGCAATTTCCTTAAACACCCCTTATAGACCAGCTTCGTGAATGAGGCCTACTAACGGTAAGACTGACTGTTTACTCATACATATATAATACTAGACTTTTAATGTTATATATAGTATAGGGTGTATTTTACACTTTTAAAATACTAGGTGGTCTAATTTAATAAATTATACTTTTAATTTAACTAAATGTGAACCAAAACTTTATGGATTTATTAAATCTCTTTTAATTATACACCTTAATTAATTAATAAAACCATAAGGGTGTGATTTGAACTTTTCAAAACAATACTAGGGTTTTAGAATTCAACAATTCTAAATTAAACTTTTAATCAACTTTTAAATTCCAAAACTTGAGGGCAAGTTTTGAAACATTTCAAAACATCAAGGATCAAATAGAAAATAATTTAAATTAAACAATTAATTTAATGATTATCTAAATTTGACCTAATTTCAATTTCTTGCAAGATAAGTTACTCAATTAATACAAATAATCAATCTTTAATCATATAAGGAAGTTATTATCTAATCAATTGGTAATTATCTTTTGTTTAATCAAGGATATACTCAAATATAAGATAAAATTTGAATATTAAAGACCCAAAACAATTAAGGCAAGTATCCTCAAGCAAAACAACAAGAAATCCAGAAATCTGCTCTTACTGTCGCTCGAACTTGTCGAGTTCCTCTATGGACTCGCCGAGTTGGAGCAACTCGCCGAGTCCACATTGGAACTTGCCGAGTTCATCAGTTAGGGAGCCAAAAAATCGATTTTGTAGCTTGAAAAAATAACCAATGCATCAATACAATAGAAACCAATCAAGGCTCTGATACCACTGATGGGTTTTAGCCATAAAAACATCATATGTGCTCATGCAAACCCTAATGCTTGGATCTAGGTTTGTCTATTGTACATGCAATTCATCCAAGACTTTAAACCCTAGAGCTAGCATACTATTAATCATATTAACATAAGAATGGGGTTAATATTTTACCTTGATTGTTATGTAGCAATAACAATCTCAAATCCTCCTTGTAATGGATTTAGAAAGCTTAGAGTCACAAATGTCACTCCTCTAATGGCTCACAAACACCAAGAGCAATAGGATGAAGAATGATTAGATAGGAGGCACCCAAAAACGTGTAGAAACCCTAAGGAATCAGTTGGCCACATTTTTGGTGCCCTAGGGGTCCTTAAATAGTGAGGCTATTAGGGTTATCTAACAAGGAAACCCTAATTTGACTGTTTAGGCCCTAAGCAACCCATGGACTCCCTCCTTAAAGGCCTTGGACGATTTGTAATGGGTTTCCCCATAGAATTCGTCCACTCCATCCTCTATGGAGTCCATTAGCCTAATATTCAACTATCACACAATTGACAGTTCTAGTCCCCCTTTATTTAATCAATGTCTTTTAGCCACAAAGTTAATTCTTATTAATTCTTGACTAATATTAATTAAACAATATGATTTCTCCTTTAATATATTATTCTCATAATATATTAATAAATCATAATTAATCATCCCTCTCTTCATAATTTATCCTATCAAGTTGCTTTAGTGAAGGCAACCCAAAAGGACCATGCACCATCGGGTCAAGTACATACCAAAATAGTTATGGACTTAGACACTAATCCAACAAATGGTACATGCAAATATCCAACAGTTAAACGAGAGTTGACTTATATCCGGCCCCAAAAACATGAAAAATACGAAAGATATGGGAGTATGAAGCTTAACGTGGGGTTTTTGAGATGTAGATGAAGAAGAAGATGAAACTTTGAACCTAGCTTGTGCCTTGAAGAGATCTCGAAGTTATGTGTGTTCTAAGGAGTTTGACACACAAAAAAGTGTGTAAATTGAAAGTTTTAAGCATAAACATGAAGTAAAAACACTTGGATCAAACATGGACTTACCAAGAGGCGTTAAATCGAGTTTTTGGTGAGGATGAACTCGAAACTTCTTGAGAGAACAATGGGAGGTTTTGATAGGATAATGAGTTGAAAGTAAAGTTTGGGAGGAGAGGGGGGTTAGGTCGAGGGTTTAAGAGAGAGAGAGAGAGAGAGAGAGAGAGAGAAAGGAGGGAAGAGAGTTGACTAAGTTGTTAGTTGATGTGAGTTGCATGGATATATGGAGGACAATGACCTTGATGCATGGAGGGTAAAACATGGAGACATGTTAGAAAATAATGAGGTGGCATGCAACATTATCCTTCCTATTTTTTTTATATGAGCCAAACGAACCAAGGAGGTTCTCGGCCTAATTGGTGGCCCAAAAATAGGGGTGTTATATTTTTAGCTTGGTCCACAAGAGTTTTCGGCCCATTGGGCCCTTTTATTGGGTTTACGATCCAAATTGATAAGAGAATTGGTTACGGGCTAATAAGGTTCAAGAAGGTTATTTACGGTCAAGCATGCCTCTTTAAAGGTGTTCACGGGCAAAGGTGATCCTCTAAGGGGTGTTGACGGTCTTGGATGAATCCTAGGAAGGTGTTTATGGTCTTGATTAAGAGAAATCTCAAATATGTTGTCATTATAGTTCAAATGTTCAAGGTTGTGATACAATTACAAGTTCTTGTGCCAACATCATTTGATCCTTGTTTGATCCAAATATTGCGGGTCGTCACAATATACAACATGTGGACATAAGTAATTAAAATTACCAAAAATACCCCTCATAGGTTCTGTAATAGCCCAAAAATACAGACAATTTTCATTTTAAAGTTCATGTCAAACCTACGGTAACCATATCAAAACAGTCAAAAACATGTCTGTAACAACGTAAAATTCAAAACAATTTTTCACTTTTTAATAACACAATTTCATTCATAAAACGATTCCAATTCTCAGTGTTTCACATAACAAATCCACAAAATCACATCCCACGATCAAACATATGAAACTCCGATAGTGTGTACTGGTCATGCCGGCGCCTTCCTGCGATCCTCACTGGTACTTGAAACACCTCACACAAACACTGTAAGCACAAGGCTTAGTGAGTTCCCCAAAATACCACATACAACACATATGCCTCTCGAGGCTACAGTACGACCCTTCGATCGATGTGTCTCAGCGGGAACCTCCAGTCCCGTAGCTCGTTGGACCCTCTGGTCCGGTCATAGCTCGTTGGGCCCTTCGGCCCGGTCTGTATCGTTGGACCCTTCGGTCCGTTCTATATCGTTGGACCCTCCGGTCCGGTCTATACAATCACATAGCATACATATATCACATAACACATAATCTCATACATACACATAGCACACAAGACCCCCCCGGTCTACACAAATATACCACTCTAGTTAATGTAGAGTGAGAAGACTCACCGCGGGTATCTCGGATAATCTCGCACTCGAACACACTGGTCTAGCCCCCGCCTAAACACATAACAACACTCTCAAATAAATAATGGCTCTCAAAGGCTAGATTAAATCCACTCTACAATTCCACAGAAGGGTAACAGACCATTTTACCCCTCCCTAACCCTAAAAGTCCAAAGGTTGACCAAAACCCTAAAAGTCAACGAAAGTCAACAGAAGGCAATACGCGGCACGTACCTTCTCTGTACGCGGGGCGTACGCCGGCAAGTCACAAACGGGGTCTCAACCCCTTACGCTGCGCGTACTAAGAGTTACGCCCAGTGTAAGTCTCAGTTTCAGCCTTTCCTTGGTTTTTGGTCTTAAATGGTTAAGACACTCATTCAACTTTCAGATCTGACTCATGCTAGACCTCTTATCCCATAAAGTCAGAACCTTTAAGCCTTTGCATGGCTGTAAAGGTCCCTACATCCTATAACACTTTTCCTTCCTCCTCAAAAGGTCTAGATCTCATGCATGGCTCAATATCCACGTCCAAGATTGCATTTTTATGAACATACAACTCTTATAGTCCTGAAATATGATAGATCTAGGCCAATGAAGACTATTTGCTCATAAAGTCTCCATCTTGGGACCAAAAACCCTACATATTGGTCCAAGAAGCACACAACACAAAAGACAAGTCAAGATTTGAGTTTTTTACCTCAGGAAGAAGCTCCAACCTTTGAAAAGCTCGGATCTACTCTTGCCCACAACTCCTAGTCTCCAAAATGGGCTCTACTTCTCTTCCATCACCTTGAAATGACACTTTGAAGCTTAGAACACCAACACACTAGCTAGAAACGAATGAGGAATCTCTATTAGGGTTTCACTCTCTGAAATGGGGGCTGAGGTCCAGGCCATAGCATTCCTTTTATAGTGCACAAGCCCCAAATTAGGGTTTACACCTGGACTCGCTACGCCCATCATAACCCTGGGTACGCCCATCGTACCCAGGCGAGTCCGCGTACAAATTAAGTGCGCGAGTACGCGCAGTGTACTCACAAGTCTAACAATTCATTTAAGGGCTTAACATGACAACTTGGGAAAAGAAGAAGGGCTTAAGAGACACACCGGAATTCGCGATGTTACAATGTCATGGAAAAATTTATTAGAGTACAAATTCCCAAAACCACTAAGTGCGGAAAACATAGAGTGGTTCGGTGCAATCAAGCCGTGCCCTTCACCTTCGAGCTGGAAGTACCTGAAAAATAAATTGAAACTGTAAGCACAAAGCTTAATGAGCTCCCCCAAAATACCACATACTAAATATATATATTGCCAAGCATATCTGGGTGCTTGCCTACCCCTTTCAGTCTATTTCAGCCAGATACCTTCAAGCATATATGGGTGCTTGCAATCCCCTTTGGTTTATTTCAAGCGGATACTATCAATCATATATGGGTGCTTGCAATCCCCTTCGACCTATTTCAACCGGATACGATCTGTGACATCCCCATTTTCACGGCCAGAAAAGACCGATTTTGTTTATGCTTTGTTTAAAAATTAGAGTAACATTTTAAACAAAAGTGTTGCAGAATTTGTTACCAGAAAAAAAAACATGATAATTACATTATCAAGGCATTTCCGAGGAAATGCTTTTTTTATTTATTTTAAAACATTTGGGATGTCATTGTCAATAAAGAAACATAAGCATAAACAGAACTTACATTCATTATCACTAGTGATTTATATCTCCTTAATCTCTCAGTGTAATGTGACTTCATATCAACACCTGTGATATAAATAAACTGAGTGGGTCAGGTTGGGAAACCTGGTGAGTACATAGGGATTTCAATCCCACAATCTTATATCATATATATAATTTAGAACTCACAAAATATACAATTTCACCATATATGTATAAGCAACTCTTATCCCACCCCGTCGATCCTCACAACGAGACTATCCATACTCTCAAACCTAAGATTAACCGTTTTACCTAATCCATACTCCCAGATCAGAAATGAACGGCTTTACCTAATCCATACTCTCAGATTAATGACGAATGGTTATGCCTAATCCATACTCTCGGACTAGGGACGAATGACTAATCCATACTCTCGGATTAATGATGAATGATTATGCCTAATCCATACACTCGGACTAGGGACGGATGACTAATCCATGCTCTCGGATTAATGGCGAATGACTATGCCTAATCCATACTCTCGGAATAGGGACGGATGACTAATCCATGCTCTCAGATTATTGGCGAATGACTATGCCTAATCCATACTCTCGGACTAGGGACAAATGACTATGTCTAATCCATGCTCACGGATCGATGACATATTCTAAAGTTCTATTCTATGATTATAACTCACTTGTACTCGTAAGAAAATACTACCCAATATTCCTCATTATTAATTTAGGTTTACTCTTTATCCTAAATCATCATATAATCAGGTATGTTCTTTAACACGTATTTCAGGCAACGTAAATTAACTCACACATAAACATATAATTAATACTTCAATCAATACTTGTATTAAAATCATGTTCATGAAAGGGACTATGCACTCACCTGATTAGGTGGTGACTCGGCACTCGGACAGTATTTCGTTACTCTTAAAACAATTTGCTCGATAAAACCTAGTATCAATATCACTAGGGCTTAGTCTGACGTTAACAGTGATTAATTAATAGTCTAGATATTATTACTATTATATAAGCGTTAACACAATACTTTTCACCCACTATATACAGACGAGGCCATACATGGAACACCGGAGGGCAGGATCATTAATTCAGCATATAAGCACTTCTGAATCCAGCAACCCAAGCGGCCCTCCAAACCCGAACCCCCGTACCGAGAGTGGTTAAAAGATATTATATGATACTTATATAACCCATAATAATAACCCAAATACTTATTATAAGGTCCTAATAACATTACTATATTAAAACATAAGCTATACTAAAGATAGGGCAGGCATAACTTACTTACAGCGGGTTTTCTTGAAAACCGGGCTCTGCTGAAGCAGAGTTTCTGAGCCGAAAGGCTCTTTTCTCAGGGCTTCGGGAGCCTCGGGGCTTCCTTCGGGTGCTATGGGGTTTACCTAGACTTTACGGGGGGTTTGGGGCTTTAGAGAGAGAAACTAGAGAGAGAAAGTGAAGTTGGGAAGGTGTGAAGAATGAGAGAACTCGGCACCTCTATTTATAGGCTGGAAATCCAAAAAACTCATCGAGTTGGCCTCCAACTCGTCGAGTCCCAGGCCAGGTGTCAGCATTCTGGTGGCAAAACGTGTGTGGCTCACATTGTGCCACGTCACCCCTTTTGTAGCAGCACCCTGCTGACTTCTAAACCCCGTAACTTTCGCATACGAGTTCCATTTTCGACGTTCTTTTTTTCCACGCATAGGTAAAAACAAGATCTACAACTTTCATTTAGACTTTGTCGGCTAATTCTCAACCGATCTTAAATTTAACTGTAGAAGGAGATTAGGCTGTTAAATGACCGCAAAGAATTCGTAACTCCTTCATACGGACTCCGTTTTCGTCTATCTTTTTACCATTGAGTTACTATTAATGAGATCTTCAACTCTCATTTAGGCCGCGTAGGCCAAAAGCCGCTCGAACTAAAATTCGAGTTTTGGGTCGTGCACTGCTAAGCCAAATCTTGGAAAATTCATAACTTCCTCATACGAAGTCAGATTTGGGCGTTCTTTTTTTTGTATGTTCTCGGTTTAACGTACACTACAACTTTTGTTTAGATAAATAAGGCCAAAAAGTCTTCTATCGTAAGTTCACTATTTACGCTTCCCGGTGCCGTGCCAGTTTTGCCGCGAAACTTCGACGGGCCATAACTTCTTCGTTATAACTCGGATTTCGGCGTTCTTTATATGTACGGAAACCTTGAGACTTATTATAAAACTTGGTTAAGATTATTTATTCTAAATAATATTTTGCCGAAAAGTCGTTTTCGACACTTATTGCCTCTACATTGACTAGCCCAGATCTGCGGGCGTTACACGATCAAGCATATCTGGGTGCTTACAATCCCTTTCGGTCTATTTCAACCGAGTACCGGGTCTATTTCATCCCTATCAATACCACATAATCTTAAGATCAATTAACCACAAAAACATCAATAGATATTGGCATACCAGACAATTATCTCAAAGAAAATCATCTTACTCTAAGCATCAACTAGTGGGCCAACATCGGTGCCTTCGACCCACGGATATACCAAAAGTAACTCACCTCTCGATCGAAAATCAACTATTGTTGCTCTCACTATCAGCTACACCGGTGCTACTCTACACCTAGATAATCATGCAAGAGAAACCTTAGATCTGCCATTCAAAATCAAGAGTTGACCAAAAGTCAACTCAGGTCAAAAGTCAACACCAAGGGTTAAAGGTCAACTTTCTCCCTTAGCTCATCCTCACATCGTGAGGACAAATTCGACTTTGACTCACTCTGTGAGTCGACGCAACTTCACTCGTCCAACAATATTCTAAGAACGGGACAACTGCCTAGCTCACGTCGTGATGTACCATTTCTCACGACGTGAGGTCAGTTTTGACCAACTTTGAGTATTAAGCTCTTAATCCATTAAGGCATACATTGGGACTTTCCAGAATACCTTCCTCAACCCTAAGGACCATAAAATTATAGCATTTTAGTCATGCATGTCCAATGCATGACTTAAACGCCATCTAGGTCAAAAGAAGGGTATTAAGATCAAGACTCAAGCTTGGCGTCTAAAATCTACACTAAAACTCAGATCCAAGGACTCTCATACAGAATATGTCTCAACGATCCATAATGTTGCCAACTTTATGGACCCATGCATGTTAAAACACCCAACCATGCAAAGAAAGGTTCCAAAGTTTAGATCTAGCATGTTAAGGAAAAAAGATAGGAGCTTTATGACTTACAATTGCTCACAAGCTCAGCAAATCGAAAAGGTAGAATCTATATTTCAAAAATTAAACACCACAAGAGACTTCTTCCAATTCAAGGGCCAAAAACTCCAAGTAAGCTCTTCAAATTCAGCAACAATGGTCCAAGGACTCAAGGAGGTTGAAATTAGGGTTTTTCAGGGGCTAGAGAGTGAGAGAGGATGAGGATGGGAGATCCTAGCCCTCTTATTCCATTAAATACTCAAAAATTAGGGTTGTGGGTCATCAGACCTGACTTACATCATGAGATCTTATGCCTCACATCGTGAGGGTCGTGGATGTGGGTCAAATGGTTAATGGGCATTTTCATGTTGTGATCACTATGGATCACAACATGAGCTTCCTCCAAAATGCAAAAATTCAAGAATTGAAGTTCCTCAAGGATTCACATGCTACAAATCTCCCCCAAATGAATCAGACTTCATCCTCGAAGTCCGCTGTTGCGAATAACTTTGGGTAATGCTCCCGCATCTCGTCGTTCGGCTCCCAAGACCATTCAAAAACCTTGCGGTGCTGCCACCATACCTTCACTAAATCATCAACCTTGTTCCGTGAGGTTTTCGTCTTCATGTCAAGGATCGCTATAGGTCTCTCCATGTAGTTCAGGTGTTCATCCACCTGAATTCCCTTAAATGGAACCATTACGGAATAATCAACCAAATGTTTACGCAACTGCATGACATGAAAAGTACTATGAATTTGACTAAGCTCCTCTGGAAGATCAAGTCGATACGTTACCCTTCCCACCTAGGATATAACCCTAAAAGGATCGATATACCTGGGGACCAACTTGCCTCGCTTCCTGAATCGAACAACACCTTTCCAAGGTGACACCTTTAGGAGAACCATATCCCAACTTGAAACTCCAAGTATGATAGATGCTTGTCGACATAACTCTTCTGCTGACTCTGATCTATCTGAATTCTACTACAAACCTGTTGAATCAACTCAGTCGTCTTGAGTATGACCTCGGTACTCCCCATGACTCCCTGACCGACCTTGCCCCAACATATCGAGGTCCCACATTTCCTCACATAGAGCATCTTAAAAGGAGGTCGATCAATGCTGGCATGGTAGCTATTTTCATATGAAAATTCTATTGGATTTTAGTATACTACAACATCCTATGGTGCACATACAACCGTTAATGCTTTGGATCTATGTTTTCTCTAATTATACATGCAATATTGTTTCCAAAGCATTGAGCCTACAACTAGCATACAATTGACATAAATAACATAGAATTGAGTCATGAAATTACCTTTTTGTTGTAGCTTGTAGTTTTGGCCTTTAAGAACTTAGCACCTCAAATGTGATGCCTCAAATGGTTCACAATCACCATGAACAAAGGAAGACTTGAGAGAGAGGCTACTTATCACACAAAATCGTTTATCACTCTTCTTAGAATGCATGGGGACCGATTTTGGTGACTATGGGTTCATTTTATAGTGTGGCAAAGTCTAGGGTTACATCCATGCAAACCCTAATTCAAATGAACCTTCATATTACTTAGGCTCCATGGGTTAAACCTTCATGGACTATCCACGGACTATCATATTGGTTTAGCCTATCCTAAATAACCATGGATCATTGGCCCACACTATAAGAATCATTGATTTACTTAATCAGTCCCCGTATATTTAATTAGTCTCTTTTGATCACTAAATTAATTCCAAATTAATTCTTGATCAATACTAATCAAATAATATGATTTCATATTAATATATTAGAACTTATAATATATTAATAAATCACAAATAACCTCTTCTCAAAAGTCCATCCTAACAAATTACTCTGGTGAAAGCAACCCAAATGGACCATGCTACTCTCGGGTCAAGTACATACCAATTATAGTTATAGGCTTAGACACCTAATCCAACAAATTCCACTAACGGAAGATACGTATCCCAACCAACATCGAAATCCAGAACACACACCCCCAACATATCCTCGAATTTCTGGATGGTTCGCTCGCTCCGACCATTCGTCTACGGGTGTAAGCTCATGCTAAAATGCAGACAAGTACCCAAATCGTCGTGGAATCTCTTCCAAAATCAGGAAGTAAACCGTACGTTCATGTCAGAAACCACATAACCAACACCCCATGTTGTGCCACGACCTCTTTGATGTAACCTCAGCCAACTTTTCCGCAGAGATACTCTCTTGGATCGGGATAAAATGCGCGCTCTTGGTCAATCAATCCATGATGACCCAAATCGAATCCACACCAAACACATCCCGAGTCCACTTTGTAGTTAAGTCCATGGTAATCTCCTCGCATTTCCAAACGTGAGTATCCAATGAGTGCATCTTGCCGTGAGGTCGCTGATGCTCTGCCTCGACTTTTCTGTAAGTCAAGCACCTCTCCATGCACCAAGCTACATGCTGCTTCATGTAGGCCAACCAATAGTCAGCAAGAAGATCTCTGTACATTTTTTTCGCCCCAGGATGAATGGAGAATCTCGATTTGTGCGCCTCCTCCATCTAGACCTGACGTACATTACCCAAATACGGAACCCTCAATTTCCGATGAAGAGTCAATAAACCCTGTGTATAATAGTCAAAGGAAGCCACTTGACCCACAATGCGCTCACTCTTTTGGTGCTCTTCCTTTATAGCCTCAACTCGTGCCTCCTGAATTCGCTCCAAGAGTGGGGTAACCACTATCATCCTCATACAAATATCCCTGATTAGTGTCGCGACCTCCTTATGGATAAGAGCATCGGCCACCACATTGGCCTTCCCTGGATAGTAAAGGATCTCACAATCATAATCCTTCACTAGATCCAAGCACTGACGTTGCCTCATATTCAGATTCGGCTGATCTCAAGTACCCCAGGCTCTTGTGATCAGTGTAAATAGTACAGATGACCGCATAAAGGTAATGTCACCAAATCTTGATGGCAAAAACCACAGCCCCCAGCTCCAAATCGTGTGTCGGATGGTTCGCCTCATGAGGCTTCAGTCGCTTTGAGGTGTAAGCAAGAACACGACCCCTTTGCATCAAGACCGCACCCAATCCCGTGATAGACACATCACAGTAAACCAGAAATTCCTCCACACCCTCTAGCAAGGTCAGAATTGGTGCCTTGCACAATCTCTGTCTTATGGTCTAAAATGTTGCATGCTGCTTAGGCCCCTAGCGAAAAGTGGCAGTCTTCTTCGTCAGTCAGGTCGGAGGAACCGCTATCTTGGAGAAATCATGAATAAATCTTCGGTAAAATCCTACCAACCCAAGGAAACTCTGAATCTCGGATGGAGACCTCGGAACTTCCCACCTCATCACGACCTCCACCTTGGCTGGATCGACCAGAATACCATTCTGGTTGACAAGGTGCCCCAAGAACTGCACGTCGCGCAACCAGAAATTTAACTTAGAGAACTTTGCACACAGCCTCTCCTTTGTCATGGTCTCCAACACCTCTCGCAAGTGCTCTTCATGTTGTTCCTATGTCTTGGAATAGACCAGGATGTCATTGATGAATACAATTACAGAATGATCCAACATCAGTCGACACACGTGGTTCATGAGGTCCATGAATGCAGCTGGAGCATTGGTGAGCTCGAAGGGCATCACCACGAACTCGTAATGGCCATAGCGAGTCCAGAAGGTCGTCTTCTACACATCGTCCTCTCTGACCCTCATCTAATGATAACTCTAATTTAGATTAATCTTGGAAACCAAGACGTACCCTGAAGCTGGTCAAACAAGTCATCAATCCTCGTGATTAGGTAACGGTTCTTCACCGTTAGCGTATTCAACTCCCGGTAGTCAATACACATCTGATACGACCCGTCCTTCTTCACAAACAAGATCAACGCACCCCAAGGCAAACTACTCGGTCGGGTGAATCCCTTTTCTAACAGATCATACAGTTGTATAGACAACTCCTTCATCACTAGTGGATCTAACCGATATGGGGCTTTGGCTATCGGAGCTGCACCAAACCGCTAATGGGCGATCCAAGTCACCCGAAGCCTCACCAAACCGCTTACTAAGCGCAAGGGACACAAAAGAACAGGTAGCCCACGAATCGAAAAGAACCACATCAGGAATACCGTTCACAAGAAACGATCCTAGAACATAACACAAAAATATAAGCAGATAAATCAATATAATAAAGACTTAAAGAGAAGAGATATACCCTTCACCACATCTAGTGTAGCACGAGCCTCCTCAGCAATAAGATGGAAAGTTCTGCTCCTCACAACCGACACATCTGCATTGCCCTGGTGGCCATCGTTGATTCGTAAGGTAGCTGGAGATGGTGCTCCTACTGGTCCTCCCACTGCTAAAATTGGGCAGTTGGCCTTTTTTTGGCCCCTTTGATTGCAATGAATTCAAATCAGGTCTATTTGGATGGTAGTGATAGGAGCAGTACAATCCTTGCTCAAGTTCCCCGTCTTGCCGCACTTGTAGCAGCCCGAACCACCTGCTTTGCAAAACTTATCATGCGACCTGCCGAATTTGCCACAATGCTTTGACCCTACCGACCCTTCAACCTAGATTCAAACCCCCTGGGTTTCTTCGCCGAATCCCTAGTCACCTGTCGATTCTCCGCCTTCCTCTTCCCTAAATGCTCCAAATCAATCTCTCGCTCCCTTGCCCTGACTATCATCTCATCGAGGGTCAGGCAGACAGAAAAACTAACAAACACCCTGATGTCCGATCTCAACATAGCATCATATCGGGTCTTCCTCATCCCCTCATATGCCACATATTGGGGCACCAAAAAGGCTCTCTCCCCGAACATGGCAGTGATCTCCACTACAGTCTCAGTTATCTGCCTCATGTCAAGAAACTCCCTGGCTAACTGTTGCGACTCAACAGCCGGTGCACACTTTGCTCAAAACTGGATCAAAAAATCTATCCAGTTTATGGCCTCGATGGTTAGGGATCCCAAAGCATCGATGACATTCTCCCACCAATCTCGGTCTCGCTCCCTCAAACATCCTGCAGCTAACCGGACCTTCGACCCCTCGGTGCAGAAGTTCGTCATCTGATCACACTTAATGTCAGCTATCCAACACCTGTTTGTGATGGGGTCCTTCACCCCAAGGAAATTTGTTGCGTTACATCCCTAGAAATCCTTGAAGGAGAGTGTGGGGTCCCAGACTGGCTAGTGGCTAGATCGGTCCAGAAAGCCTGAAGGCGATCCTCCATTAAGTCGATGATACCCTCCTTAATCAAACCGAATATCATTGGGGTTGCATCAAGAATGCCTCTAGTAATCTCAGATGCAATGAAATCTCATAATCCCTCGTCAATTGGTTTAGAGCCCGTGCCCGAATGTTCACAGATGAGAATGTTCACACTCTCGATTTCCCTGGATTCATCGTGGCCTTCTTGGCATCGGGCATAAATCTTGTGCTTTTAGTAGTATGGGCCCAATACTACCTTCAACACCTATTTATACCCTCCTTAAGGACTACCCCAACTTCTCTAAGTCACTCTTCCTAACTAATACGTTTTCAACTATAAGGCATCCTACGCACGAACTATTTCAGAGGGATTCCCTTAGACTTCCTCCCTCACCGCTCTCTGCTATCAGCTGTAGAAAGAACTTCTACAAGTACTACCTAACTACTACATGAACACAGTTACCTACTACTAGTACTAGCTAATTGTTTGAATGACAGGTCCCACATTAAAACGGTTGGACTTAAACAAGAGTCGCATAACAGAGTTAAGCCTATCCTTCTAAAATTATCCAATCACAGTAATATGTAACCCAACGTATTCATCGACTAGTTAGTTAGTACTAACAAATTTTGTAAAGCACAAAGCATGTAGTATTCGAGCATCAGGCAATTCAACTCAAAACATACCCTATACAGGCCATCCTAACAAGTAAATGATCTAATCCTAGCATGCAAATCTAAAATCTCATACATATAGGCATCTATCCTAGCATTCTATCATGCAATTCTAAGCAGAACCTTATCCCTTAATCTAGCAAGAAATTCTCATATCATATCATATAACTCGTATTGGTATTTTGGGAAAACTTACTTGAGCTCGGCTGATTGCATGCATCACACCCCTTGTCTTATGTTAAAAATCCTTAGATTAAAATGTTTCCATTTTTGAAAAACCTACCAAACCCTCGATTTGAGTCCAGACACACCCGATAGTATGCCCACATCCCTCAAACAAAGGCTCTGATATCAACTTGTAATAGCCAAAAAATACATATAAAATTGTCATTTTATAGTTCATGTAAAACGTACGGTAAGCATATCAAAATAGTCAAAAACATGTCATGGCAAAATGTTATTAGAGTACAAATTCCGAAAATCTCTAAGTACGAAAAACATAGAGTGATGCGGTGCAATCAGACCGGGCCCTTCCCCTTCGATCTGGAAGTGCCTGAAACATAAAATAAAATTGTAAGCACAAAGCTTAGTGAGTTCCACCAAAATACCACATACTAAACACATATACTGCCAAGCATATCTGGGTGCTTGCCTACCCCTTCGGTCTATTTCAACCGGATACCTTAAAGCATATATGGGTGCTTGCAATCCCATTCAGTCTATTTCAACAAAATACTATCAAGCATATTTGGGTGCTTGCAATCCCCTTCGGTCTATTTCAACCGGATACTATCAAGCATATATGGGTGCTTATAATCCCATTCGGTCTGTTTCAACCGAGTACCGGGTCTATTTCACCCCAATCACTAACATACAATATCAAGATCACTTAACTCACCTTACTATAAATATCAACAAATATTGGCATACCAGAAATTATCTCAAAAACAATCATCTTACTATAAGCATCAACTTGTGGGACGACATTGGTGCCTTCGACCCACGCATACAACGTAGGTAACTCACCTCTTGATCTAAAATCAACTATTGTTGCTCTCACTATCAACTACACTAGTGCTAATGCACACCTAGATAATCATGCTAGACAAAACTTAGATCTGACCTTCAAAACCAAGAGTTGACCAAAGTCAACTTAGGTGAAAAGTCAACAGGAAGGGTCAAAGGTCAACCTTCTCCTTATCTCACCCTCACGTCATGACCACTAAAGCTCACGTCATGAGGAAAGACTCCAATCAGACTAACTCAGCGAGTTGACTTAGCTTCACTTGTCCAATAATATTCTCAAATCGGGACAACTGCATAGCTTACGTCGCGATGTTCCATTTCTCACGACGTGAGGTCAGTTCTGACCAACTTTGAGCATTAAGCTCTTAATCCATTAAGGCATACGTTGGGACTTTCCAAAACACCTTCCTCAACCCTAAGGACCATAAAAAGTATAGCTTTTTAGTCATGCTTGTCTAATGCATGACTTAAACACCATCTATGTCAAAAGAAGGGTATTAAGATCAAGACTCAAGCTTGGAGTCCAAAACCTACACCAAAACTTAGATCCAAGGATTCTCATATAGAAGATGTCTTAATGATCCATAAAGTTGGCAACTTTATGGATCTCATGCATGTTAAAACACAAAACCATGCATAGAAAAGTTCAAAAGCTTAGATCTAGCATGCTTAAGGCAAAAAGATAGGAGCTTTATGACTTAGAATCGCTCACAAGCTCAACAAATCCAAAAGGTAGAAGCTATATTGCCAAAATGAAACACCATAAGAGCCTTCTTCCAATTCAAGGTCCAAAAACTCCAAGTAAGGTCTTCAAATTCACCAACAATGGTCCAAGGACTCAAGTAGGTAGAAATTAGGGTTTTTAGGGGCTAGATAGTGAGAGAGTCTGAGGATGGGCGATCCTAGCCCTCTCATTCCATTAAATAATCAAAAATTAGGGTATTGGGTCATCAGACCTAGTTCACATCATGAGGCCTTATGCCTCACGTTGTGAGGGTCATGGATATAGGTCAAATGGTCAATGGACATTGATATGGGCATATTTAGTTATAAAATTCATGCATTATCTTAATACTTTATGTTGTTTTTGTCTCATTTAATGAACAAAAGGTGCTTAATTAGCTTAAATATTTCATTTTCAGCACCAAAGACATGCTCGGATGGAAAAGGAAGCGGAATTGGCGATTGGACGCTTGGATCTTGGATTTTGAAGAAAGAAGGACGTTGCTGGACAGCTTGACCCCTTGTCAGTGTTTTGGCCATATCTCATGACCGTAACTCCGATTTACGAGATTCAAAATGTTCTGAAAAGTAGAGACAATTTCGGACGACTTTCGTGTTTTGAGAAAATGCTGATTCCAAACGTACTCGGCGAGTAGGGTCAATTACTCGGCGAGTTGTATCGAACTTTCGCGATTCTGGACGCGTTGACTTGCTGTACACGGGTTTTAAGTGATGTACTCGGCGAGTAGGTCACTGGACTCGCCGAGTAGCCTCTGTTTTGTGAAAATCTATATAAAGGGACTTTCAGATCGATATCATAGCATGGAGAGAAACCCTAGGAGGCTGAGAAACGATTGGAAGTGCTGCTAGGTCATGAGGAACTAAAGAATCAACCCTACATTCAATTGTGAAGAGAATCAAGACAATTTTGGTTTATTCTTAGTAAATTTTTGATTTGAATCATGTTTACATACTTTGATTTCGTTTTTGAGTTTATGTTTACTACAATCATGAGGTAAAAACTTATTCTTCTGTTAGGGTAGACAATTTTGTGAACATGGATTGATTATTTGAGTAGGATTAATTTTAATTGGTAATTATGTTTTGTTAAGCTTGTTAAAGAACCTTATGTGTTGACAATAACTATTCTTCTGTTAATAAATCAGTAATTAAGTTGTATGAACATCTCTTAGTTATTAATTTCATATGATTTATTGTGACCACATAGTTGTATGTCTTGGAATAACGAACGTGAAACTAGAATTAACTAGAAGATAGGTAAGTTAATGTGTAAGCTTGTTGGATAAACATCGATAAGAGGTTAATTGAACGGCCAATTTAGTTAACCACTACAAGTCTTACTTAACCCGAATCAATAATCTAGGAAACCCGTTAATTTAGACAACTGGCCATTGCTTGAGTTAATTTGTTTTCTAAGAATTAGGAATAGCGAACGTGAACCTAATTATCTTAATCGGTAGCCAATGAAGAATTAATCCGATACATTAAAATCATCCAGGGGAAAAAATGAGTCGTACCTAAACAGAAGTCCTCTTTATTATTGAATTTAGTTAAATCTTTGCTTTTCTAGTTCTTAGTCTAAGTAATAGTTAGTAAGTTTCTAGTCTTGTAAAACTAGAGAAAACCCATTTTCTATTACTTGTTTTATTTAGATAATATTAGCATTTATTTTAATTGTTTACCGTTCCCTATGTTCGATACCCAACTTATTTAACTATACCACAATTGATAGGTCCACTGCCTTTGTGTGTTTATTTTATAATTAAAAGTAGGTTTAAAACTAGTTGAGTTTACACACATTAGACATTTTCACATCGTGACTACTATGGCTCATGATATGAGCCTCCTCCAAAATTCAAAAATTCAAGACTTTAAGTACCTCGAGTATTTGGATGCTACAGGTTCCATTACTCAATTTTATTGCTTCAACTATTCCTCATATAAAAATATGAACGTAGGCGAAAACTGTGCGTCAATTTGAGTCCGTACGCAAAACTTATGAAGAAATAAGTGAATCCTTGACATAAGGAAATATGTTTGTGTTTCTATTTGCCTTGAGAAAACAGGATCGTGGTTTTAGGTCTACACACACCAAAATCTCGATTTTTTTCAAAATAAGACTCTACTTTGCATAGTTCTTGAAGACTCTTTTTTGATTCACTGTGCACCATTTATATAGGTTCTCACATATGATTAGGAGGTGTTTTATTATCCAAAAACACTCATTTTAGTCCATTAAGTGCTCATTGAAACCTTTCAAGAACATGATGGTCTTTAAGCTTTAAATGAAAGTTTATCTAGTCTATTTTCCAATTGCACATTTTAAAACTCACATAGTTTGTTCCTAACTCAATGAATGCCCAAATGAATGTTGTTATGTACATAAAACTACAAAAAAATCCATTGTAAGTGCTTATTTTAACTATGGAATCCTTAATTTCATTATTACACTTTAAATAATTATAAACAGTCAATTGAAAGGGTTAAGAGCTCAATAACACTCTACCAATATGACTTGTTCCCAAATCATTTAATATTTCATTGGGTGTTATCAAGCATATCAAACATTTGTAGCACAATTCAATCCAATATCAAGATCTTAACACTAAAGGGATTGCACAATTCCATAACAAATTTCTAAAATGACCTTATAGCCAAATATTCATTAAATTCAACTAAAGATCATTCAAGTCTTCATGTTTTTACATTTAAATCATATTACTAGTATCAACTCATGTATATACTCATCAAATTCTCACATACAAAGGATTCCATTGTTTTTTTTTCACAATTTCTACAAAATCAACTAAAACCCATGCTTATACTTGATTCTACCATCATGGATGAATTTGAGTATTCAAGTTGGATTTGATGCCATCAAATATCATTTAGGTCATAGAATCCAATCCCATTTCATCACCAATTGCAATATCTTTAAGTTGGGTTTTATAGGTTTCATGGAGATTTTTACCGAAATCAACAAATCCATTAATGGGATGATTGGATTGAGATTAGAATCATGGAAAGCACCCAAGGGAGGTTAGAAAACCAAACTCTAATCATCAGTTGGAGTCAAAATCAACATTAGGGTTCTACCCAAACCTTAAATTCGAAATTTAAGGGTAATAGAGAAGAGATTATACATAGCAAGCTTTTGATTCCTCTTTCTTTTGCTTTGATGCTGAAATCTTGCTTGATTCAGGTGGAGAAAGGATAAATAATCTATATAAGGGAGCTTCCCTTGGCTGAAAATCACGTTTGGAAGAGGAACAGAGAGGGTGGATCTTAGTTCCCACTTTTCTTCACATTTGGTCCCTCTAGTTTACATCTTTTGTCAAAGTTACCACTACTTCATTTATGTTCTCGTTTGTTTAAAAAAAAACTTAACATAACAAGTCCTTTATAACATTCGAATCTAGAGGTACATTATATTTTATTAAATTTTGGCTTTTGAGATTCGCCACAACATGGAGAATGATCGCCACGCATGGCGAGGCACTTTTTCTTGCGGGTAGATTTTGACCTACCACAACGTGGCCACCACTGATGTTTTAAACCCAAATTGTTTAGGTTTTCCACCTTATTTGAAGGAATGGGGAGGCTAGGATTTGCTCATCCTCAGCCTCCACCACTATCCTTAGCTCTGAAGAAATCCTAATTCCTTTTCCTCCATTAGTTAAGCGTACTTTGGTAATTTTGGGAGATTTTGAAGGAAGGAGAAAGAAGGAGTAAGCTAAGGGTCATTAAGCAAGTTCTCATTCCTCTTTCTAGCACCTTTCTAGACCTTTGTAAGTGTCCTAGACTCCACCTTTATGTTTCTAGGTTCCTGGATCTTGAGTTTTGTCTCATTTTCTTCTTGTTCTTGTTATTTGGGATGGTAAGATCCCATAAAGGTTGCAACTTTATGAATTTTTGGGTTATTTGGAGTGACTAATGGTTTGAATATGAAGTATGGTGGATTAGTTGAACCATGCATGAGATGTTGGTCATAATCCCCATTTTTGACCTAATATGAGCTCAACACATGTATTGGATATGAATATATATAAAGCACCAACTTTTAGGTTAGTTTTGGTGTTAGAAACTCTTCTAGAGTTGATGGAGTTGGAAATTCTGAGATTAAGTGCTTATTGATTAAGTCCATGTCATGTTTTGCCTTTTCGGACCTAGAGTTTGATATGTTGATCCCTTGTGGAGTCTTAAGGGATAAAGTTGGAAACTTTATTCACCTAGACCATAAAAAGGACCAGATCTAAGCTTTAGAGCTCTTAGAATCGAAGGAAAAAACTTAACCCATTAAGTTGTTTTTGAACCTAGTGCCCACGACGTGAACCTAAGTTCCATGGCATGGCGAATGGGGATTTAGCGTTTGGTTTGTCGTTTGCGGGTCATGACGTGGATAAGGATGGCCACGGCATGGCAAGTCAACTGAAGTCAAGTTTTACCGTTAACTTTTGATCAAATTCCTTGTTTTGGAAAGAGAGCTAAGAGTTTACCTTATGTGTTAGTATATGTGGTGTATATCATCTGTTTTCTTGGCAGTGAGAACGGTACTTGTTGTTTATCGTCTGATAGGTGAGGCTTCTTACTATACTTGTAGGTCGAAGGCACTAATGATGACCCACTGGATTGTGTTATATAGAATGCTAGTTGTCTTTGTGATACTGGCGTAGAATACCCTGAGGGTAGCCCATGCCAATTTCATGAAAGACCATGGGGGTAGCCTATGACACTAGGTTGTAAGACCATGGGGTTAGTGTGAGTCCAAATTAGGTTTGATGTATCAATCAGATTCACTTGATGGTGCGGAATCCCAATCAAGTGAATGATGCAAAATAGAATTATTGGATTAGTGTCTAAGTCCATAACTATTTTGGTATGTATTTGACCCGATGGTGCATGGTCCTTTTGGGTTGCCTTCACACTGGTGACTAGACATGATGATTGTTGAGGAGAGAGGTTGGTTTATTGTTAAAAATAATAAATTAGGGTATAAATATGATTTGTTAATATATTATATGAATAATATATTAATTTGGAATCATATTATTAATTAGTATTTAATCAGAAATTAATTTAGAATTAATTTTGGGATTAAAGGAACTGACTGAAAGTGCAGGGGCTATTTTGTAATTATTCAATAGTTGAGGCTTTGGGCCATTGGATCACCTTTATTAAGGCTTGAACGAAAATCCTAGAAGGATCTAGGAGTTTTCGTCCAAGGGCTTAAGGAAAGGAGTCCATGGACTTGCTTAGGCCCTAAGCTAAGGGATTAGGGTTTACACCTTGAAACCCTAGTTAGCCTTAACTATAAATAGCACCCTAAGGCACTAAGATTCCGTCCAGGCCTTGGTAAACCCTAAAAGGGACGAAATCTAGGGCAAGATACCCTTCTCTCCTCTCTCCCATATTCATCCTTTCACCTAGTGTGTTTGTGAGCCATTAGAGGTACTACACTTGTGGTACTTGCTTTCAAGAGCTAAGGAAATTCAAGGAACTAGTTGTTATTTCTATATAACAACAAAAGGTATGTATTCTATTTTTATATATGAATTTTGAAAATAATAGTAGCATGCCATGTTTCTTTTTGTGTTCATAAAGTTGTATAACTAATAGTGAAAACATAGATCCAACTCTAGGGTTGCATGCACACATAGGATTGTTTGTATAAAACCCATTAGTGGTATCAGAGCCATTGGTTTTTGTTTTCAGTTAGCATTATTCTAATGTATGAACTTGACATATTAGGGTTTATGGCTAATAAACCCTGGAGGCTTGATTTTCGAAATTAGGGTTTCTAAACCCTAGATTTCGAAACTTTTGGTAAGATTTCCTAAACCTTTTTCTTTGGCCCCAAGATTTCGATTTTAGGGTTGTCTAACCCTAGAATTTCGAAATTGCCTCCTTCGCCAAGATTAGATCCTAAATTTTAGGGATTTGGATAATGTCATATCTTGTAATTATCCTTTAAATGTTTAAATTTGGTAATTAAAGATTTTGAATTATCTCATCCCATAATTTCGAATTCTAGGGGATTTAAGGGATTAGGTTAAATTAATTGTTTAATTTAAAAGATATCCTTACCAAAATAAAAGATAATTGTCAAATTAATTAGATAATCATTTCCTTATGTGATAAACTTGATTTATTTGAATTATTTGATAGATTATCTTGTAAGAAATTGAATTAGGTCATATTTAGATAATTACTAATTAATTGGTTAATTATTATTATTTGTAATTTGATCTGGAATGTTCTTGCTTATGTTTTGAAAAGTTTCAAAACTTGCCCTCAAGTTTTGGAATTTAAATTGTTTGATTAAAAGGTTTAATTTTGAAAAAGTCTAAATTCTAAAACCCTACTTTTGAAAAGTTCAAATTACACCCTTAAGGTTTTATTAAATTAATTAAGTGTATAATTAAAAGAGAGTTAATAAATCCATAATGATATGGTTTATATTTAATTAAATTAAAAGTGTAATTTATAAAATTAAACCACCTAGTATTTTAAAAGTGTAAAATACACCCTTATACTATGTATAACATTAAAAGTCTAATATTATATATGTATAACTTAAATGCTAGTCTTACCGTTAGTAGGCCTCATTCACGAAGCCGATCTGTAAGGGGGGTATAAGGTTATGGCCTATAAAATGGCCGTTTAATGGGTGTCCACTCTCACCCACCTCTTCCTTGATTGGTGGAGGGTCGTTAGCCGAATGGGTAGGATAGGGCAAACCCTTTCCATTAAAAGTATAATGAAGTATAAAGTAACTAAATGTTTTTACAAAATTCCCAATCTTAGTTACTTTAGGCAAAAGTGAATTGATGCAATTCCATGAAATTACACTTTGTGCCCTTGCGAAGACGTTAGTGGAGCGCGTGTGGTTAACCGGCACACTAAATGGTTCTAAGCAAAGGTAGCAAAGGGTGACTCAATGTTTGTCATAGTTCGGTGGAGCGTGTGTGGTTAACCGGCACATCGAATAGGTGACTGTAACATTGGGGGCACCATGTAAGTTTGCATGGTTATTCACACCCTGTTTTGTGATCCTCGGCATCCCAGTCACAAATCGAGGGGTATGTCGAGATTTAAACATGCCATTGAAAAGTTCAATGAATCTCAAAAGATCTAGGAGTTTTCAATAATGGTGGAAATTGGTAAATCGTCATTTACCTACCTTCAAATATTCTGCAACTAGATTACGGCATCCCTCTTCTAGGTTGTAGAGTATCGTGTTGGATTCTAGCCTTGATGTTTCATTTGGGTGTCACATAAAGGATTCGAATCAACTTAACTTGAATTTTCTCCCGTTTTGTAGATGTCAAAGTATGACATCTATGGTCTTCCCAAATCCCGTGGAACAAGCTTTCCACATGAAGATGATATTCCGCAATATGATCGAGGAACAAGAGATCATGCTTCACTTCCTCCACCTCCTCCAATTATTCTCCCTAACCCACAAGTTCGAAGCCTTGAAAAGTTCAAACTCACTCAAGCCCTTTTGGCAAGTAAACATGAAGATGGGAAACCTATGTGTGCACACGTCTTAGAGATGAAGTCACACATCGATAGGTTAAGGATGTTGGGTGTCGAGATTTCAGGCGAGTTGGCTATTGATTGGGTTCTTCAGTCACTTCCTGAATCATATAGTGAGTTCGTTAGAGAGTACTATATGATGCATCACGACGTGACCCTCATTGATCTCACCTATTTTCTTATAGCTGCTGAATCAGCAATGATTTGGCGTGCTGGTCAAGAAAATTTTTCTGGTGAGTCAAACTCCCAAACTGCAATGGGCACTGGCAACATCGGAAGTCTAGAAAGAACTAAGTCTATGATTGTCCGATGTGCTGTGCCAAAGGAGTCCATTTGCTTTTATTGCCAAGAGAAGGGGCATTGGAGACGAAGCTGCCCTAACTACCTGAGAAATCTAAGAGATGGGAGAGTCAAGATGCATGGCTCTACTTCAGGTAAAATCCATTAACTAACTCTTTTAAGTTCCTATTCTAGATTCTTAATACATGATGTAATAAGATTACATTTCGATGTTTTATAGGATCGAAGAAAAGAGAGGAAGCTTAAGGGAAGAAGTGAGCTGAATCTAATCGTGAAGAAATGGATTTCGATCGCATTGCTTGAAGATTAGAATTTTGAGCTACTACTTGGAGTTAGAATAGATTGCTATGAACTATGTATTAACATAGTTTTCAATTGAATTGCATTGTAAGGACAATTTTTTCCGCAATAAAATAAATCTTGATTTTATATTATTTATTTATCCTTGCAATGGCGTGTATGAAAAATTGATGTTTGAATGTTTCAGTTATTAGCAATAATGGATTATGTTATTTGTGGAAATGTCAAGAATTTACCAAATAGGGAGAGTTTCTCATCGCCCAAGTTTCAATTGGACAGAGACTTGGAATCATGCAACTTGGTATCATGATGAATGAGAAATTTTATATTTGGAAATTAGACTAATTCATTGACAAAATGTCAAGTGAAGGACTAGGAGATTGAGTACACAAAGTTGTGTGTTGATCAAGTCCACCATAAGAGTGACAAAGATATTCGTCATGATTACTAAAGGTTTAGTAAATATGATTATACTTATAAGATTAAGTGTAATTCTGAGTTGATTGAAAGAGCTTCAATCAATAGCAGAACGGATAAGAAGAATCAAGTAGGCAGAAAGATAAAAGTTTCTCTATTCTAAGAAGAAGGGAGAGTACCTTTTATTATGTTTTATGACATGTCTTAATGATTAAGAACCATATCTCAAATTATCCTCTAAATGAGTCTTAGTACAATTATATGTCTGAGAAGAGGAATCAAGAATTGAAGAAATGATCAAATCAAGAAGTCAATCATACTTCGTTCCAAAAACAAGTCTTAGAGTTAAGATTGTGACATTGAGTGACAAGTCTTAAGAAGGTTTATAACATTCATCAAATGTGGAAAGTTTTGATGTCTTGGATAAGACAAAGACCAACTAGGACCAATTTTGTGAAGTGTTTTGTCTTGATAAAAGCTACACTAACTCTTGAATATTTGTTTGTCGAGAAATGTTTATTGACAAGAGAATCTTATATGTCAAGGAGTCAGTGGGAGTTTTAATGATCTTGAAAAAGGTTTCAAGAACTAATCAAGAATAAACCTTATCGATCATCACAGGCACACGACTTGAGGTTTATAACCTATCATGTTGACATTATTTTGTTTATGTACCATTCCAATTGAGTTAATTATGCATGTGAGTTCTATAAGTTTTCATTTGAACACATAAAAGGCAAGCACCTTGATTAATGAAAAGTACGTTGATAGGAAGGGTGAGCTGCTTAACTACTTGGAAGACATGTTAGGCACTCGTGTTACCATAAGGCAAGAAATCAAGATTGAGAAAGTTCGGTCCATATGAGTTTGGATTTGTCGCAAACTTTGGTTTTGACAAATTCGCATGGATAGGAACACATACACCATTAAAATCTAAGTTTCATAAGATTCCCTCCTTCATTAAAATGTCTGTGAGGAAATGCTTTCACTAAGAGAGATTTTAAGAAAATAGTGATTGTGAAAATTGTATTCTCGAATTCGATTATGGTTACGGTATCCCTTTCCATGATTCGAATTGTGAGATTTGGCAATTAGTCTGAATTGTTTAGACACACATATGAGCTATCTAAGGCAAAGGTGTATAAGTTTGAGAAGCTTAGATAAAGGATTATCAAAGCATTAGGTATTAGAAATATGAACTTAAGAAATTCAATAGGTATTGTTTTCTGGAAGTTAAGTTGTTTTCTGAATACATGTCAAAGCTAGTGGGAGCATAAGTGTTATGCTTATATGATAATAATCATCATGATAGTGGGAGCATAAATGTTATGCTTGTATGATTATTATGGCAAGTATTGCAAGTTGGCAATATTAATTATAGAAAAAAAAGAGTTATACTTTGCAAAGTTGTAAGGGTTGAAAAGTTGTTTTGCTATAATTAATGGAGAGAATATTATGCTTCATTTCAAATCTAAAGGCTTAGGTTATGGAATGTTAACAAATTTAGTCAAGGATACATAGTGCGTTCTCAAATTTTCAATTATGATTATGGCATCCCTCTTCATAATTCGAACTATAAGAACGTGACACATAAGATATTATGGCAGAAGATTGATAAAGTATCGTATCTTTGTGTAAGACATTATGCATCGACTCCCATACGCTTCGGGTATAGGATTGATTACTAGTGCTATTATATTTGACCATTCTAAAATTTTCCAAATGTCTAGCGCATTTAGAGGGAAAAAGGACTAGAATCAGTTTTTGACTAAAATAATTAAACAACTATCATAGGACGATCCAAAGCTCGCCAAGGATTGGTCGCTTGTGAGTAGTTGGAAGTATGGTAATGGATGGACCATATCGACATTATTATAAATAGATAAGATTCTATTAAGAATAAGTTGCCATATGGAAAATATGGAAATGTTTCCATATTGGGAGCTGATTATTGAGAATCTATGTCTATATTAGAAACTTTTATGCAAGAAGGATGTTCAAAGGAATGTACCTTGAGTGAGAGACATCATATCTATAGAATTATTTCTGATAGATATTGGCCAAGTCTTGATGATTTTGAGCTATGAATTTACGAAAGGATCATCGCATAAAATGTTAGAATCTAGCATATTCTATAAGTGGCAAGAATTTGATGTTCTCACACTTGTGATAAGGATTGGGAGTTGTGAAATGAGTATGATTGGAAATGTGTTCATTTGATCTGTTTCACAAAGTAAGGACCATAAGTAAACATTGTGTGCATGCTGAGAGCATGGGACAAGTGTAGTAATAATTCAAGAAAGAAGTTGATTACCCGAAACAACAAATAATGAGTAATCAATATGGTGATTAAATAAAATGTTTTATTTATACCCATAGTTTGGGGCCATACTGGATTAGTATTATTCTTGTGTTTCACTTTGCATGTTTTGACTTCCTGAATAATTAATCAAATTATTCGAATGCACCACAGTCGTTCATATGTTGGAAGTAGGTATGAATGAAGACTGTCGTGAATTGGTGTGTGGATTGTCTAAAGTGTATTAGACATAAGCAAATGTTTGTTGCAACGTTCATGAGTGCTTATGAATATGATTTGAGCATTGGATTAAATCCACGCTCACTTGGATCACTTCACGGATTTTATCACAAGTGATTGGTGAGACGATAATATCTTATATTCTTGAAACCGAGATGTGTAAGTTGTATCTTGCGAGTCGGTTACACATTGATAATATGTAAACGCACCAGTAACTTGGTGTTATAAAACATATTGTTGTGTGTGATTCGGTAAGTGAGTGCAAGAAAGCATTAAATCAAAGTTTATCCGTTCCTTTTGGCTCAGAAACTCTGCTTTGGCGGAGCCCGGTTTTCAAGAAAACCCGTTGTAAGTAAGTTATGCCTACGCTATCTTTAGTATAGCTTATGTTTTAATATAGTAATGTTATTAGGACCTTATAATAAGTATTTGGGCTATTATTATGGGTTATATAAGTAGCATATAATATCTTTTAACCACTCTCGGTACGGGGGTTCGGGTTTGGAGGGCCACTTGGGTTGCTAGATTCAGAAGTGCTTATATGCTGAAATGATCCTGCCCTCCGGTGTTCCATGTCTGGCCTCGTCTGTATATAGTGGGTGAAAAGTATTGTGTTAACGCTTATATAAAAGTAATAATATCTGTAACACTGTAAATTTTCAAAACAATTTTTCTTTTTTCCAAAATCACATAATGTATCACATCACAAATCAAAATCCATAATCAATTCTGTTTTCAAAAACAAATCCCAAGATCTCTAATATAAAAATCTCCATCAGTGTGTGTGTGTACGTGTCAAGCCGTCGCCTTCCCACGGTCCTCGCTGGTACCTGAGACATCAAACATAACAACTGTAAGCATAAATGCTTAGTGAGTTCCCCAAAATACCACATACTACAAATACGCCACTCGAGGCTAACCCGACCCTCTGGTCAAGATGTCTCAACGGGACCTTCCAGTCCCGCAGCTCGTCGGACCCTCTGGTCCAGTCATAGCTCATTGGGCCCTCTGGCCCGATCTGAATTGTTGGACCCTCCGGTCCGGCCTATATAGTCATACAGCATACAATAACACATAGCATACAATCTCATAAATAGCACATAATCTCATACATAACACATAAGACCCTCTGGTCAACTCATAATACCACTCAAGGTAATGTATAGTGAGAAGACTCACCTCGCGTGTCTCGGTAACTCGTAAAGCTCTCAACCACTAATGCCCGATCTCCCGAGCTATCGTCCTCCTACAACACAGGTGTATCTTTACTTAATACTACTTGAATCTGACTGACTAATACCACTAAGTCAAACCAGTCACTACTGGTCAACGGTCAACGGTCAACCCGACTCGCCGAGTCTGGCGTGGACTCACCGAGTCCCTACAGGAACCCGATTCCCTCTGAATCTCTTCCAACTCACCGAGTCACTCACCCGACTCGGTTACACAGTCCCTGGTCCGAAGTCTCGGCGAGTGCACTCCATGCACAACCTCAAACGACCTTCTAAGGTCAGATCCACTTTAGCAACTCAAAGATCCAGTCCCCGTAAGCTTATTAACCACGTAAAGTCCGAGTCTTGGTGCTCATTAAGCATCATATAGCTCATTAATGGAGGTTTAGCCTCAAATACATAGATCCCAATCTAAAACCTCCATGGATGCACATAAAGCTTGGGCAAGGAGATGCTCTGGACCTCTATGGGTCTAGATTTAGAGCCATAACTCGCCAAGGGACCATAATGATGCTAGATCTAGCCACAAATGGGTTCAAAAACCCTAAATCTATATGAACATCACAATAACAAATAAGGATTCAAATGGTACCTCAGATGTGATGTCCTGGACCTTAGCTCTTCAAGAATCTACCCCTCTCTTGCTTCCTCTTGGCTAGATCTTCTCTTCCCTTGCTAGACAATAACTCCAAGAATCAACAATGGCTTCTTCCCTTACTTGAATCACTCAATTGATCTAGGGTTTCACTCTGGGGACTAATGAGCGCAAATGACGGCCATAAGGCCCTTTAAATAGGCCGCAAACCCAAGAAATTAGGGTTTCATTAAACGTCGCAGACTCGCCGAGTCCACTAAGGCGACTCGCCGAGTCCGAGCCTCAATCCGGATGAGAACCCGCGTCCTAACTCGACGAGTCTATGCACCAACTCGCCGAGTCCCTTCTCAAAACTCAAAATAAAAAGATTAATTAATATACCTGAAATCCCGGATGTTACAATTCTCCCCCACTAGAATCTGACTTCGCCCTCGAAGTCTCATTCCTGAAATAACTCTGGATGCTGCTCCCGCATCTCCCGCTCCTGTTCCTAGGTCAACTCGAATCCTCTCCGATGCTGCCACTGGACCTATACCAGAGGCACTTCCTTGTTCCTCAGAACCTTGATCTTTCGATCCACAATCGCAACTGGTCTCTCTGCGTAGTTCAGGCTCGCATCCACCTGAATATCCTCCAACGGCACCACTTCCGACTCGTCGGCAATACATTTCCTCAATTGCGAGACATGAAAGGTATCATGGATCTGCCCCAACTCAGCAGGTAGGTCCAACCGGTAGGCTACCCTGCCCACCCTAGCAATTACCCTGAAGGGTCCAATGTACCGGGGCCCCAACTTGCCCTTCTTCCTGAATCGTATCACCCCTTTCCAAGGAGAGACCTTTAGGATCACAAGATCACCGACCTGAAACTCGAGCTCGGACCGACGCCTATCCGCATAACTCTTCTGGCGACTCTATGCGGTCAACAACCTCTGCCTGACCTGCTGAATCTGCTCGGTCGTCTGGAGTACAATCTCCGAGCTACCCATCACCCGCTGCCCCACCTCTCCCCAGCAGATGGGGGTGCGACACCTCCGCCCATACAATAGCTCAAAGGGTGGCATACCAATTCTCAAATGATGGTTGTTGTTATACGAAAACTCTGCTAAAGGTAGGTGGGTGTCCCAGCTCCCTCCAAAATCCAGAACACATGCTCGGAGCATATCCTCAAGCGTCTGAATCGTTCGCTCGCTCTGTCCGTCCGTCTGCGGGTGGTATGCGGTACTGAAATGCAATCTCGTACCCAACTCCTCATGAAACTTCTTCCAAAACCTGGAAGTAAAACGCCCATCCCGGTCTGAAACAATCGACATCGGAACTCCATGTCGCGATACCACCTCTCTCACATATAATTCTGCCAATTTCTCCACAAAAGAAATCTCGCTGATGGCTAGAAAATGAGCGCTCTTCGTCAATCTATCCACGATCACCCAAATCGCATCAACTCCTCTCGCAGTCCTTGGCAATTTGGTGATAAAATCCATGGTAATCTGTTCCGACTTCCGCTCGGGAATCTCCAACGGTTGCAGCTTACCATGCGGACGCTGGTGCTCGGCCTTAACTTGGTGACAAGTTAGGCACCTCTCGACGAACCAAGCAACATCCCTCTTCATACAGGGCCACCAATACTCCTTCTTTAGGTCCAAATACATCTTGGTAGCCCCAGGATGGATTGAGAACTTCGATCGATGTGCCTCCTCCATCAAAATGGTACGTGTCCCGCCCACAAACGGTACCCAAATCCGACCCTGAAACGTCATAAGCCCCCGACCATCGGTAACGAATTCCGATACTTGACCAACCACCCGCTCCCTCTTTTGATTTTCTGATCTCGCAGCCTCAGCCTGGGCCCCTCGGATGGCGTCCAAAATCGGAGTCGTCACCGTCAACTTCAAACAGATGTCTCGCAATGGGGCACTCTCTGCCCTACGACTCAGGGCGTCGGCTACCACATTAGCCTTGCCCGGGTGGTATAGGATCTCGCAATCATAATCCTTTACCACATCCAACCATTTCCTCTGCCGCATATTTAGATTTGGCTGATCCATCAGGTACTTCAAACTCTTGTGTTCCGTGTATATCGTACACCGAACCCCATACAGATAGTGACGCCAGATCTTGAGAGTGAACACCACAGCCCCCAACTCCAGATCATGGGTGGG
The DNA here is from genome assembly GCF_051521515.1 of Lactuca serriola. Lineage (NCBI taxonomy): Eukaryota > Viridiplantae > Streptophyta > Magnoliopsida > Asterales > Asteraceae > Lactuca > Lactuca serriola. Next base: position 157,782,248 of record NC_136409.1, read on the forward strand.
ATATCTCGTCTCATGAGGCTTTAACTGCCTCGATGCATACGCGATCACATGCCCTCTCTGCATCAACACCGCCCCCAACCCCGATATCGATGCATCACAGTACACCACAAAATCCTCCATCCCTTCCGGCAATGCAAGCACGGGAGCTTCGCACAATCTCTGGCGAAGAGTCTCAAATGAGGTCTGCTACTCCGGACCCCATGAGAAAGTAACACCCTTCCGGGTTAACGTGGTAAGTGGCACAGCAATTTTGGAGAAATCCCTGATAAATCTCCGATAGTAGCCTGCCAGCCCCAAGAAACTCCGGATCTTCGCAGGCGACCTCGGCACTTCCCAACTCATCACGGCCTCGATCTTGGCCGGGTCAACCAATATCTCATTCTAGTTAACGAGATGCCCTAAGAACTGGACCTCTCGTAACCAAAAATCGCACTTGGAGAATTTGGCGAATAGCCTCTCCAACCTCAGAACCCCGAGGAGCTCCCTCAAATGCTCCTCATGTTGCTCTCTGGTCCTCGAATACACCAGGATATCATCAATGAATACAATGACTGTACGATCCAACATCGGCCTACACACCCTGTTCATGAGATCCATGAATGCCGCTGGTGCATTGGTGAGCCCGAATGGCATCACCACGAACTCGTAATGCCCGTAACGAGTCCTAAACGCCGTCTTCGGGATATCCTCATCCCGAACTCTCATCTGGTGATATCCCGATCTCAAGTCAATCTTGGAGAACCACGACGCCCCCTGCAACTGATCGAATAGATCATCGATCCTCGGCAACGGATAACGGTTCTTGACCGTCAACTTGTTCAACTCCCGGTAATCAATGTACATCCGGTGTGAACCATCCTTTTTCTTGACAAAAAGGATCGGCGCTCCCCAGGGAGAGCTGTTGGGACGGATGAACCCTTTTCCCAACAGCTCTTGCAGCTACGAGGATAACTCTTGCATCTCTGGCGGTGCCAGCCGATACGGCGCCTTAGCGATAGGCGCAACCCCGGGAATCAAATCGATACAAAACTCCACTTGCCTCTCGGGAGGTACGCCCGGCAACTCCTCGGGGAACACGTCCTGGAACTCACGCACTATCGGTACATCGTCCACTGAACTTGGCCTCCCAACGGCCTCTCGTACATCCGTCACATAGGCCACGAATCCCTTGCAGCCCTGCTGCAAACTCCGCCTTGCTCTGGCAGCCGAACATAATACCGAACCACCACGATTCCCCTCGCCATAAACTGTCAGCACTCCCCCACTAGGATCTCGGATCGTCACCAACTGACGCTCGTAATCTATGATAGCCCCGAAACGGCTCAACCAGTCCATGCCTACTATGACACATACATCCCCCATAGCAATCGGAATCAAATCAATCGGGAACTCCACCGCAAAAATCTCCAGCACACATCCATGTATCACCTCGGTAGCACATACCTCACGCTCATCTGCTATGGAAACCCGTAGAGGTCGACTCAACGCCTCTCTCGGAATACTAATGCGCCGACTAAAAGCTAAAGATATGAAAGACCGACTCGCACCCGAGTCGAATAAAACCAATGCAGGTACAGAACTCACAAGAAAAGTACCTACGCACAACATATAACGATTACAATAGCATAAACTCAACATAAAATAGATAAAGATAACAAACCCGCCACGACGTCAAGTGCTGCGCGGACCTCCTCCGCAGTCAGCTGGAAGGCTCTCCCCCTAGCCTTTGGTGCTTCGGCCTTCACTGGCCGGGTCTCGGTAGCTCGAACCACAAGTGCAGATCCCTGAGCTGATCTCTGAAGCTGGGGGCACTCGGCCTTCCGATGGCCGGTCTGGTTGCAATGGAAGCAAACCGAGAACCCCTTCGGACAGTCCCACGCAAAATGTCCTTCCTTCCCGCATTTGTAGCATACCCCAGTCTTGCACGGCCCGTCATGGCTCTTTCCGCACTTCCCACAAGTGCGGCCCCTCGAACTGCCTGTCCTCGAATCAGCGGGCTTTGCCCGCTTGGCGGCCGGCTGCGACTGTGCCGGTCGCCGATCACCCTTCTCCAACTCATTCTCCTCCCTCTCCTGTGTCTCAAGCTCGATCTCCCTCTTCCTGGCATTTGCCTGCAGCTCGGCAAATGTCCGATAAGTCGAGTTCGCCACGAACTCACGGATGTCCCTCCTCAAGATGCTCAGATAACGGCTCCTGCGAGCCTGCTCAGTGGACACCAACTCCGGGAAAAACAGCGCCCGCTGACGACCCACATCCTCGTAATCACTGTCACCGACTCGGTCCCCTGATTGAGGGTCAGAAACTCCTGAGCTAAATGTTCCCTCTCCACCTGGGGAACATACTCATCACGAAACATCGCAGTAAACATCTCCCAGGTCACTGCAGTCAGCTCAGCTGTAGAATAGCTCGCGGTCACAAATTTCCACCAGCCCTTCGCCCCCAAGCGAAGCTGGTTGAGTGCGAATCGCACCCTCAAGTGCTCCGGACATGAGCACGTATAGAAACACCCCTCTATGTCTGAGATCCACCTCATAGCGGCGATCGGATCCTGTGTACCATCGAACTCCGGTGGTTTCGTGTTGCTGAACTCTCGGTACAGCAACGAATCACCACCCTGGGGTCTCGCAGCCGCAACAGCTGCGGTGGCTGCAGCAACAGCAGCATCAGTCAAAGCAGCGTATCGCTCGTCAAATATCTCGATCAGTGTGGTCTTAATAGACCCAAACATCTCCGGAATCTCGGCTCTGATGGCAGCGGCCACCTCCTCATGGATGATCCGACGGATCTCCTCATCGCTCACCCCACTGCTCTCGGGGTTATGGCGTGTCCCAACCATGATCAACCTCTGAAATACAACATAAGAAATGTCAGGAATACTCTCGAGCATACTCACACTCGATAACTCAAACATCCTCTCTCCTGGTACTCCCAAGGATTCTTACTTGGACTGCGTACCAATCCGGTGTCTTCGATAGTACGGGCCCAATACTATCGTCCACACCGAATCGATATACAACCCAAGGCCTCCTCCTAGGATCCCAAATCGAAAACACTCTTCTCTCGCTATGCACTGGCTACTCTCAATAGCCCTCCCCTGAGCTCCTCACTGCTACCTACTCACTCTCTCAAAGTGTCTCCTAGCAGCAGCGATCTCCTAAGCTAAGGCATCACAAATCAGGACCACTCTAGTCCTAATAGGAATACCTAGCCTCTCTAACATGCACCACATAATATATCATAACTCATAACATATAATGTAAAGGTATTCTGGGGATTCACCGTTCGGGCGCTGGCTGACCGTACACACCTTCCACTATGCTCGTTTCCAAAAACCTCTTTTTCTTTTTAGAAAATTTTAGTTTTATTTGAAAATTCCTCAAATCCTCGGTTTGAGTTCAAATACGCCCGAAGGTGCATCCGAATCCCTCAAACCAAGGCTCTGATACCAACTTGTAACACCGTAAATTTTCAAAAAAATTTTTCATTTTTCCAAAATCACATAATGTATCACATCACAAATCAAAATCCATAATCAATTATGTTTTCAAAAACAAATCCCAAGATCTCTGATATAAAAATCTCCATCAGTGTGTGTGTACGTGTCAAGCCGTCGCCTTCCCACGGTCCTCGCTGGTACCTGAGACATCAAACATAACAACTGTAAGCATAAATGCTTAGTGAGTTCCCCAAAATACCACATACTACAAATACGCCACTCAAGGCTAACCCGACCCTCCGGTCAAGATGTCTCAGCGGGACCTTCCAGTCCCGCAGCTCGTCGGACCCTCTGGTCCAGTCATAGCTCATTGGGCCCTCTGGCCCGATCTGAATCGTTGGACCCTCCGGTCCGGTCTATATAGTCATACAGCATACAATAACACATAGCATACAATCTCATAAATAGCACATAATCTCATACATAACACATAAGACCCTCTGGTCAACTCATAATACCACTTAAGGTAACGTATAGTGAGAAGAATCACCTCGCATGTCTCGGTAACTCGTAAAGCTCTCAACCACTAATGCCCGATATCCCGAGCTATCGTCCTCCTACAACACAGGTGTATCTTTACTTAATACTACTTGACTCTGACTGACTAATACCACTAAGTCAAACCAGTCACTACTGGTCAACGGTCAACGGTCAACCCGACTCGCCGAGTCTGGCGTGGACTCACCGAGTCCCTACAGGAACCCGATTCCCTCTGAATCTCTTCCAGCTCACCGAGTCACTCACCCGACTCGGTTACACAGTCCCTGGTCCGAAGTCTCTGAACAACCCGCACCAACTCGCCGAGTCTGGGATTAGACTCGGCGAGTGCACTCCATGCACAACCTCAAACGACCTTCTAAGGTCAGATCCACTTTAGCAACTCATAGATCCAGTCCCTGTAAGCTTATTAACCACGTAAAGTCCGAGTCTTGGTGCTCATTAAGCATCATATAGCTCATTAATGGAGGTTTAGCCTCAAATACATAGATCCCAATCTAAAACCTCCATGGATGCACATAAAGCTTGGGCAAGGAGATGCTCTGGACCTCTATGGGTCTAGATTCAGATCCATAACTCGCCAAGGGACCATAATGATGCTAGATCTAGCCACAAATGGGTTCAAAAACCCTAAATCTATATGAACATCATAATAACAAAGAAGGATTCGAATGGTACCTCAGATGTGATGTCCTGGACCTTAGCTCTTCAAGAATCCACCCCTCTCTTGCTTCCTCTTGGCTAGATCTTCTCTTCCCTTGCTAGACAATAACTCCAAGAATCAACAATGGCTTCTTCCCTTACTTGAATCACTCAATTGATCTAGGGTTTCACTCTGGGGACTAATGAGCGCAAATGACGGCCATAAGGCCCTTTAAATAGGCCGCAAACCCAAGAAATTAGGGTTTCATTAAACGTCGCAGACTCGCCGAGTCCACTAAGGCGACTCGCCGAGTCCGAGCCTCAATCCGGATGAGAACCCGCGTCCTAACTCGGCGAGTCTATGCACCAACTCGCCGAGTCCCTTCTCAAAACTCAAAATAAAAAGATTAATTAATATACCTGAAATCCCGGATGTTACAATATCTAGACTATTAATTAATCACGGTTAACTTCAGACTAAACCCTAGTGATATTGATACTAGGTTTTATCGAGCAAATTGTTTTAAGAGTAACGAAGTACTGTCTGAGTGCCGAGTCACCACCTAATCAGGTGAGTGCATAGTCCCTTTCATGAACATGATTTTAATACAAGTATTGATTGAAGTATTAATTATATGTTTATGTGTGAGTTAATTTACGTTGCCTGAAATACGTGTTAAAGAACATACCTAATTATATGATGATTTAGGATAAAGAGTAAACCTAAATAAATTAAGAGGAATATTGGGTAGTATTTTCTTACGAGTACAAGTGAGTTATAATCATAGAATAGAACTTTAGAATATGTCATCGATCCGTGAGCATGGATTAGACATAGTCATTCGTCCCTAGTCCGAGAGTATGGATTAGGCATAGTCATTCGCCATTAATCTGAGAGCATGGATTAGTCATCCGTCCCTAGTCCGAGAGTATGGATTAGGCATAGTCATTCGCCATTAATCCGAGAGCATGGATTAGTCATCCGTCCCTAGTCCGAGAGTATGGATTAGGCATAATCATTCATCATTAATCTGAGAGTATGGATTAGGTAAAGCCGTTCATTTCTGATCTGGGAGTATGGATTAGGCATAACCATTCGTCATTAATCTGAGAGTATGGATTAGGTAAAGCCGTTCATTTCTGATCTGGGAGTATGGATTAGGTAAAACGGTTAATCTTAGGTTTGAGAGTATGGATAGTCTCGTTGTGAGGATCGACGGGGTGGGATAAGAGTTGCTTATACATATATGGTGAAATTGTATATTTTGTGAGTTCTAATTTATATATATGATATAACATTGTGGGATTGAAATCCCTATGTACTCACCAGGTTTCCCAACCTGACCCACTCAGTTTATTTATATCACAGGTGTTGATATGAAGTCACATTACACTGAGAGATTAAGGAGATATAAATCACTCGTGATAATGAATGTAAGTTCTGTTTATGCTTATGTTTCTTTATTGACAATGACATCCCAAATGTTTTAAAATAAATAAAAAAAACATTTCCTCGGAAATGCCTTGATAATGTAATTATCATGTTTTTTTTTCTGGGAACAAATTCTGCAACACTTTTATTTAAAATGTTACTCTAATTTTTAAACAAAGCATAAACAAAATCGGTCTTTTCTGGCCGTGAAAATGGGGATGTCACAGATCGTATCCGGTTGAAATAGGTCGAAGGGGATTGCAAGCACCCATATATGATTGATAGTATCCGCTTGAAATAAACCAAAGGGGATTGCAAGCACCCATATATGCTTGAAGGTATCTGGCTGAAATAGACTGAAAGGGGTAGGCAAGCACCCAGATATGCTTGGCAATATATATATTTAGTATGTGGTATTTTGGGGGAGCTCATTAAGCTTTGTGCTTACAGTTTCAATTTATTTTTCAGGTACTTCCAGCTCGAAGGTGAAGGGCACGGCTTGATTGCACCGAACCACTCTATGTTTTCCGCACTTAGTGGTTTTGGGAATTTGTACTCTAATAAATTTTGCCATGACATTGTAACATCGCGAATTCCGGTGTGTCTCTTAAGCCCTTCTTCTTTTCCCAAGTTGTCATGTTAAGCCCTTAAATGAATTGTTAGACTTGTGAGTACACTGCGCGTACTCGCGTGCTTAATTTGTACGCGGACTCGCCTGGGTACGATGGGCGTACCCAGGGTTATGATGGGCGTAGCAAGTCCAGGTGTAAACCCTAATTTGGGGCTTGTGCACTATAAAAGGAATGATATGGCCTGGACCTCAGCCCCCATTTCAGAGAGTGAAACCCTAATAGAGATTCCTCATTCGTTTCTAGCTAGTGTGTTGGTGTTCTAAGCTTCAAAGTATCATTTCAAGGTGATGGAAGAGAAGTAGAGCCCATTTTGGAGACTAGGAGTTGTGGGCAAGAGTAGATCCGAGCTTTTCAAAGGTTGGAGCTTCTTCCTGAGGTAAAAAAAACTCAAATCTTGACTTGTCTTTTGTGTTGTGTGCTTCTTGGACCAATATGTAGGGTTTTTGGTCCCAAGATGGAGACTTTATGAGCAAATAGTCTTCATTGGCCTAGATCTATCATATTTCAGGACTATAAGAGTTGTATGTTCATAAAAATGCAATCTTGGACGTGGATATTGAGCCATGCATGAGATCTAGACCTTTTGAGGAGGAAGGAAAAGTGTTATAGGATGTAGGGACCTTTACAGCCATGCAAAGGCTTAAAGGTTCCGACTTTATGGGATAAGAGGTCTAGCATGAGTCAGATCTGAAAGTTGAATGAGTGTCTTAACCATTTAAGACCAAAAACCAAGGAAAGGCTGAAACTGAGACTTACACTGGGCGTAACTCTTAGTACGCGCAGCGTAAGGGGTTGAGACCCCGTTTGTGACTTGCCGGCGTACGCCCCGCGTACAGAGAAGGTACGTGCCGCGTATTGCCTTCTGTTGACTTTCGTTGACTTTTAGGGTTTTGGTCAACCTTTGGACTTTTAGGGTTAGGGAGGGGTAAAATGGTCTGTTACCCTTCTGTAGAATTGTAGAGTGGATTTAATCTAGCCTTTGAGAGCCATTATTTATTTGAGAGTGTTGTTATGTGTTTAGGCGGGGGCTAGACCAGTGTGTTCGAGTGCGAGATTATCCGAGATACCCGCGGTGAGTCTTCTCACTCTACATTACCTAGAGTGGTATATTTGTGTAGACCGGGGGGTCTTGTGTGCTATGTGTATGTATGAGATTATGTTTTATGTGATATATGTATGCTATGTGATTGTATAGACCGAACCGGAGGGTCCAACGATATAGAACGGACCGAAGGGTCCAACGATACAGACCGGGCCGAAGGGCCCAACGAGCTATGACCGGACCAGAGGGTCCAACGAGCTACGGGACTGGAGGTTCCCGCTGATACACATCGATCGGAGGGTCGTACTGTAGCCTCGAGAGGCATATGTGTTGTATGTGGTATTTTGGGGAACTCACTAAGCCTTGTGCTTACAGTGTTTGTGTGAGGTGTTTCAGGTACCAGTGAGGATCGCGGGAAGGCGCCGGCATGACCAGTACACACTATCGGAGTTTCATATGTTTGATCGTGGGATGTGATTTTGTGGATTTGTTATGTGAAACACTGAGAATTGGAATCGTTTTATGAATGAAATTGTGTTATTAAAAAGTGAAAAATTGTTTTGAATTTTACGTTGTTACAGACATGTTTTTGACTGTTTTGATATGGTTACCGTAGGTTTGACATGAACTTTAAAATGAAAATTGTCTGTATTTTTGGGCTATTACAGAACCTATGAGGGGTATTTTTGGTAATTTTAATTACTTATGTCCACATGTTGTATATTGTGACGACCCGCAATATTTGGATCAAACAAGGATCAAATGATGTTGGCACAAGAACTTGTAATTGTATCACAACCTTGAACATTTGAACTATAATGACAACATATTTGAGATTTCTCTTAATCAAGACCATAAACACCTTCCTAGGATTCATCCAAGACCGTCAACACCCCTTAGAGGATCACCTTTGCCCGTGAACACCTTTAAAGAGGCATGCTTGACCGTAAATAACCTTCTTGAACCTTATTAGCCCGTAACCAATTCTCTTATCAATTTGGATCGTAAACCCAATAAAAGGGCCCAATGGGCCGAAAACTCTTGTGGACCAAGCTAAAAATATAACACCCCTATTTTTGGGCCACCAATTAGGCCGAGAACCTCCTTGGTTCGTTTGGCTCATATTAAAAAATAGGAAGGATAATGTTGCATGCCACCTCATTATTTTCTAACATGTCTCCATGTTTTACCCTCCATGCATCAAGGTCATTGTCCTCCATATATCCATGCAACTCACATCAACTAACAACTTAGTCAACTCTCTTCCCTCCTTTCTCTCTCTCTCTCTCTCTCTCTCTCTCTCTCTCTCTCTCTCTTAAACCCTCAACCCAACCCCCCTCTCCTCCCAAACTTTACTTTCAACTCGTTATCCTATCAAAACCTCCCATTGTTCTCTCAAGAAGTTTCGAGTTCATCCTCACCAAAAACTCGATTTAAGGCCTCTTGGTAAGTCCATGTTTGATCCAAGTGTTTTTACTTCATGTTTATGCTTAAAACTTTCAATTTACACACTTTTTTGTGTGTCAAACTCCTTAGAACACACATAACTTCGAGATCTCTTCAAGGCACAAGCTAGGTTCAAAGTTTCATCTTCTTCTTCATCTACATCTCAAAAACCCCACGGTAAGCTTCATACTCCCATATCTTTCGTATTTTTCATGTTTTTGGGGCCGGATATAAGTCAACTCTCGTTTAACTGTTGGATATTTGCATGTACCATTTGTTGGATTAGTGTCTAAGTCCATAACTATTTTGGTATGTACTTGACCCGATGGTGCATGGTCCTTTTAGGTTGCCTTCACCAAATCAACTTGATAGGATGAATTATGGAGAGAGAGAGAGAGAGGATTAATTATGATTTATTAATATATTATGAGAATAATATATTAAAGGAGAAATCATATTGTTTAATTAATATTAGTCAAGAATTAATTAGAATTAACTTTGTGGCTAAAAGACATTGATTAAATAAAGGGGACTAGAAATATCAATTGTGTGATAGTTGAATATTAGGCTAATGGACTCCATAGAGGATGGAGTGGACGAATTCTATGGGGAAACCCATTACAAATCGTCCAAGGCCTCTAAGGAGGGAGTCCATGGGTTTCTTAGGGCCTAAGCAGTCAAATTAGAGTTTCCTTGTTAGATAATCCTAATAGCCTCACTATTTAAGGACCCCTAGGGCACCAAAAACGTGGCCAACTGATTCCTTAGGGTTTCTACACATTTTTGGGTGCCTCCTCTCTTATCATTCTTCATCCTCTTGCTTTTGGTGTTTGTGAGCCATTAGAGGAGTGACATTTGTGACTCTAAGCTTTCTAAAGTCATTACAAGGAGGATTTGAGATTGTTATTGCTACATAACAATCAAGGCAAAATATAAACCCCATTCTTATGTTAATATGATTAATAGTATGCTATCTCTAGGGCTTAAAGTCTTGGATGAATTGCATGTACAATAGAGAAACCTAGATCCAAGCATTAGGGTTTGCATGAGCACATAGGATGTTTTTATGGCTAAAACCCATCAGTGGTATCAGAGCCTTGATTGGTTTCTATTGTATTGATGCCTTGGTTATTTGTTCAAGCTTCAAAATCGATTTTTTGGCTCCCTGACTGATGAACTTGGCGAGTTCCAATGTGGACTCGGCGAGTTGCTCCAACTCGGCAAGTCCATAGAGGAACTCGACGAGTTCGAGCGACAGTAAGAGCAGATTTCGGGATTTCTTGTTGTTTTGCTTGAGGATACTTGCCTTAATTGTTTTGGGTCTTTAATATTCGAATTTTATCTTATATGATTAAAGATTGAACAAAAGATAATTACCAATTGAGTATATCCTTGATTAAACAAAAGATAATTACCAATTGATTAGATAATAACTTCCTTATATGATTAAAGATTGATTATTTGTATTAATTGGGTAACTTATCTTGCAAGAAATTGAAATTAGGTCAAATTTAGATAATCATTAAATTAATTGTTTAATTTAAATTATTTGCTATTTGATCCTTGATGTTTTGAAATGTTTCAAAACCTGTCCTCAAGTTTTGGAATTTAAAAGTTGATTAAAAGTTTAATTTAGAAATGTTGAATTCTAAAACCCTAGTATTGTTTTGAAAAGTTCAAATCACACCCTTATGGTTTTATTAATTAATTAAGGTGTATAATTAAAAGAGATTTAATAAATCCATAAAGTTTTGGTTCACATTTAGTTAAATTAAAAGTATAATTTATTAAATTAGACCACCTAGTATTTTAAAAGTGTAAAATACACCCTATACTATATATAACATTAAAAGTCTAGTATTATATATGTATGAGTAACAGTCAGTCTTACCGTTAGTAGGCCCCATTCACGAAGCTGGTCTATAAGGGGTGTTTAAGGAAATTGCCTATAAAATGGCGATTGAATGGGTATCCACTCTTACCCACCGCACTCTTGACTAGTGGAGGGTCGTTAGCCGAACGGGTAGGATAGGACAGAAACCTTCCATTATAAGTATAATGAAGTACAAAAGTAACTAAATGCTTTTATAAAATTCCCAATCTTAGTTACTTTAGGCAAAAATGAATTGATGCAATTCCATGAAATTACACTTTGTGCCCTTGTGAAGACATTAGTGGAGCGTGTATGGTTAACCGACACACTAAATGGTTCTAAGCAAAGGTAGCAAAGGGTGACTCATTGTTTGTCATAGTTTGGTGGAGCGTGTGTGGTTAACCGGCACATCGAATAGGTGATTGTAACATTGAGGGCACCATGTAAGTTTGCATGGTTATTCACACCCTGTTTTGTGATCCTCGGCATCCCAATCACAAATCGAGGGGCATATCGAGATTTAAACATGGCATTGAAAAGTTCAATGAATATCAAAAGATCTAGGAATTTTCAATAGATTTAAAACTTAAATTTCTTTTTCGTTTTTCATGGTGGAAATTGGTAAATCGTCATTTACCTACCTTCAAATATTCTGCAACTAGATTACGGCATCCCTCTTCTAGGTTGTAGAGTATTGTGTTGGATCCTAGCCTCGATGTTTCATTTGGGTGTCACATCGAGGATTCTCATCAACTTAACTTGAATTTTCTCCCGATTTGTAGATGTCAAAGTATGACAAATATTGTCTTCCCAAATCCCGTGGAACAAGCTTTCCACATGAAGATGATATTCCACGATTCGATTGAGGAACAAGAGATCATGTTTCACTTCCTCCACCTCCTCCAATTATTCTCCCTAACCCACAAGTTCGATGGCTTGAAAAGTTCAAGCTCACTCAAGCCCTTTTGGCAAGTAAACATGGGAAACATGTGTGTGTATACGTCTTAGAGATGAAGTCACACATTGAAAGGTTAAGGATATTAGGTGTCGAGATTTCAGGTAAGTTGGTTATTGACTAGGTTCTTCAGTTGCTTCCTGAATCATATAGTGAGTTCGTTAGAGAGTACTATATGATGGATCATGACGTGACCCTCATTGATTTGACCTATTTGCTTATAGCTGCTGAATCATCAATGATTTGGCGAGCTGGTTGAGCAAATTTGTCTGGTGAATCAAACTCCCAAACTTCAATGGACATTGAAAATGGTGACATTGGAAATCCAGAAAAGGTAGATTCTAAGATAGTTCCTTGTGCCATTCCAAAAAAAGTCAATTTGCTTCTATTGCCAAGAGAAGGGGCATTGGAGACGAAGCTGCCCTATTTACCTTAGAGATCTAAAAGATGGGAGAGTCAAAACGTGTGGCTCTACTTTAGGTAAAATCCATTAACTAACTCTTTTACGTTCCTATTCTAGATTCTTAATACATGATGTGATAAGATTACATTTTAATGTTTTGTAGGATCGAAGAAAAGAGAGGAAGCTTAAGGGAAGAAGTGAGTGGAATCTAATCGTGAAGAAATGGATTTCGATCGCATTACTTGAAGATTAGATTCTTGAGCTACTACTTGGAGTTAGAATAAGATTGCTAAGAAATTTGTATTAACATAGTTTTTCAATTGAATTGCATTGTAAGGACAAATTTTTCCGCAATAAAATAAATTTTGATTTTATATTATTTATTTATCCTTACAATGGCGTGTATGAAAAATTGATGTTTGAAGGTTTCTATTATTAGCAATAATGGATTTGATTCTTAATTATGTTATTTGTGGAAATGTCAAGAATTTACCAAATAGGGAAAGTTTCTCATCGCCCAAGTTTCAATTGGACAGAAACTTGGAATCATACAACTTGGTTTCATGATGAATGAGAAATTTCATATTTGGAAATTAGACTAATTCGTTGACAAAGTGTCAAGTGAAGGACTAGGAGATCGAGTACACAAAGTTGTGTGTTGATCAAGTCCACCACAAGAGTAACAAAGATATTCGTCATGATTTACTAAGGTAAAGTAAATATGATTATACTTATAAGATTAAGTGTAATTCTGAGTTGATTGAAAGAGTTTCAATCAATAGCAGAACGAATAAGAAGAATCAAGTAGGAAGAAAGATAAAAGTTTCTCTATTCTAAGAAGAAGGGAGAGTACTTTTGATGATAGGTCTTAATGATTAAGAACCATATCTCAATTGATCCTCTAAGTGAGTCTTAGTACAATTGTATGTCTGAGAAGAGGAATCAAGAATTGAAGAAATGGTTAAATCAAGAAGTCAATCATACTTCGTTCCAAAAACAAGTCTTAGAGTTAAGATTCTGAATTGAGTGACAAGTCTCAAGAAGGTTTATAACATTCATCAAATGTGGAATTTGGAAAAGGTTTTCTTATTCTTGCACATTTGAAATTGGAAAGTTGTGATGTATTGGATAAGACAAAGACCAACTAGGACCAATTTTGTGAAGTGTTTTGTCTTGATAAAAGCTACACTAACTCTTGAATATTTGTTTGTCGAGAAATGTTTATTGACAAAAGAATCTTATATGTCAAGGAGTCAGTGGGAGTCTTAAAGGTCTTGAAAAGTTTCAAGAACTAATCAAGAATAAACCTTATCGATCATCACAGGCACACGACTTGAGGTTTATAACCTATCATGTTGACATTATTTTGTTTATGTACCATTCCAATTGAGTTAATTATGCATGTGAGTTCTATAAGTTTTCATTTGAACACATAAAAGGCAAGCACCTTGATTAATGAAAAGTACGTTGATAGGAAGGGTGAGCTGCTTAACTACTTGGAAGACATGTTAGGCACTCGTGTTACCATAAGGCAAGAATTCAAGATTGAGAAAGTTCAGTCCATATGAGTTTGGATTTGTCGCAAACTTTGGTTTTGACAAATTCGCATGGATAGGAACACATACACCATTAAAATCTAAGTGTCATAAGATACCCTCCTTCATGAGAATGACTGTGAGGAAATGCTTTCACTAAGAGAGATTTTAAGAAGATAGTGATTGTGAAATTGTATTCTTGAATTCAATTATGGTTACGGTATCCCTTTTCATAATTCGAATTGTGAGATTTGGCAATTAGTCTGAATAGTTTAGACACACATATGAGTTATCTAAGGAAAATGTGTATAAGATTAAGAAGCTTAGATAAAAGATTATCAAAGCATTAGGTATTAGAAATATGAACCTCAGAAATTCAATAAGTATTGTTTTCTGGAAGTTCAGTTGTTTTCTAAAACATGTCAAAGCTAGTGGGAGCATAAGTGTTATGCTTATATGATAATAATCATCATGATAGTGGGAGAATAAGTGTTTTGCTTGTATAATTATTATGGCAAGTATTGCAAGTTAGCAATATTAATTATAGAAAACAAGAGTTATACTTTGTAAAGTCGTAAGGGTTGAAAAGTTGTTTTGCTATAATTAAGGGAGAGAATATTATGCTTCATTTCAAATCTAAAGGCTTATGTTGTGAAATTTTAATAAATTTAGTCAAAGGATACATAGTGTGTTCTTAAATTTCGATTATGATTACGGTATCCCTCTTCATAGTTCGAATTGTAAGAACGTGACACATAAAATTTTATGGCAGAAGATTGATAAAGTATCAGATCTTTATGTAAGAAATTATGCATTGTGTCCCATACGCTTCGGATAAAGGATCGATTGTAAATGTTATAATATTTGACCATTCTAAAATTTTCCAAATGTCTAGCGCATTAAGAGGGAAAAAGGACAGGAATCGGTTTTGACTAAGATAATTAAACAACTATCAAAGGACGATCCAAAGCTCGTTGAGGATTGGTCACTTGTGAGTAGTTGGAACTATGATATTGGATGGATCATATCGACATTATTATGAATAGATAAGATTTTATTAAGAATGAGTTGTCGCATGGCAAATATGGAAATGTTTCCATATTGGGAGTTGGATATTGAGAATCTATGTCTAGATTAGAAACTTTTATGCAAGAAGGATGTTCAAAGGAATGTACTATGAGTGAGAGACATCATATCTATAGAATTGGTTCTAATAGAGGTTGGCCAAGTCTTGATGATATTGAGCTATGAGTTTACGAAAGAATCATTTCATAAAATGTTAGAATCTATCATAAGTAACAAGAATTTAATATTCTTATACTTAAGATAAGGATTGGAAGTTGTGAAATGAGTATGATTGGAAATGTGTTCATTTGATCTATTTCACAAAGTAAGGACCATAAGTAAACATTGTGTGCATGCTGAGAGCATGGGACAAGTGTAGTAATAATTCAAGTAAGAAGTTGATTACCCGAAACAACAAATAATGAGTAATCAATATGGTGATTAAATAAAATGTTTTATTTATACCCAGAGTTTGGGGCCATATGAGATTAGTATTATTCTTGTGTTTCACTTTGCATGTTTTGACTTCCTGAATAATTAAATAGGTTCAGAACAATCAAATTATTCGAACGGACCACAGCCGTTCATATGTTGGAAGTAGGTATGAATGAAGACTGTCGTGAATTGGTGTGTGGATTGTCTAAAGTGTATTAGACATAAGCAAATGTTTGTTGCAACGTTCATGAGTGCTTATGAATATGATTTGAGCATTGGATTAAATCCACGCTCACTTGGATCACTTCACGGATTTTATCACAAGTGATTGGTGAGACGATAATATCTTATATTCTTGAAACCGAGATGTGTAAGTTGTATCTTGCGAGTCGGTTACACATTGATAATATGTAAACGCACCAGTAACTTGGTGTTATAAAACATATTGTTGTGTGTGATTCGGTAAGTGAGTGCAAGAAAGCATTAAATCAAAGTTTATCCGTTCTTTTTATCCAATGTGGGATGAAAGCGATATCGGTGGGCCCCTCGGTGATTTAGTGATGGCACCTAAGCACTTGGCCAAGCCGGGACTAATTTGATGTGTTCAAATGTAGTCTGTTGTCAGTCGTCATAAATCGTAAATCGAGAAACAGTATAGAGAGAATGATTTAAATCCATGTCTCAGTCTATACGATATCTAGAATGGAGGAATATATGATCCCTTATCTAAAGGACACGCTTCTGATAGGATCAGAGTTGACAGCGGTTTTTTAAAAGCTACGATTGCAGATCAGGATCTGAAGTCATACGCAGAATAGTTATTAGACTTATCCAAGTGTGAGACTGTTGGATTAGTGTCTAAGTCCATAACTATTTTGGTATGTACTTGACCCGATGGTGCATGGTCCTTTTAGGTTGCCTTCACCAAAGCAACTTGATAGGATGAATTATGGAGAGAGAGAGAGAGAGAGGATTAATTATGATTTATTAATATATTATGAGAATAATATATTAAAGGAGAAATCATATTGTTTAATTAATATTAGTCAAGAATTAATTAGAATTAACTTTGTGGCTAAAAGACATTGATTAAATAAAGGGGACTAGAACTGTCAATTGTGTGATAGTTGAATATTAGGCTAATGGACTCCATAGAGGATGGAGTGGACGAATTCTATGGGGAAACCCATTACAAATCGTCCAAGGCCTCTAAGGAGGGAGTCCATGGGTTTCTTAGGGCCTAAGCAGTCAAATTAGGGTTTCCTTGTTAGATAATCCTAATAGCCTCACTATTTAAGGACCCCTAGGGCACCAAAAACGTGGCCAACTGATTCCTTAGGGTTTCTACACATTTTTGGGTGCCTCCTCTCTTATCATTCTTCATCCTCTTGCTCTAGGTGTTTGTGAGCCATTAGAGGAGTGACATTTGTGACTCTAAGCTTTCTAAAGCCATTACAAGGAGGATTTGAGATCGTTATTGCTACATAACAATCAAGGTAAAATCTAAACCCCATTCTTATGTTAATATGATTAAAAGTATGCTAGATCCAGGGTTTAAAGTCTAGGATGAATTGCATGTACAATAGAGAAACCTAGATCCAAGCATTAGGGTTTACATGAGCACATAGGATGTTTTTATGGCTAAAACCCATCACTATTGTGTTATGTGTTTAACTTTTAGATCTTTACTTAAACATGAATTTTATCACTTAGATCTTCATAAAAACCATGAGAAAAGTATGTTTTTTTGTTATATATTACATGTAAACTTGTAGATCTGAGATTATAAACCCTAAATAGCTAAAACAAGTGTTGTGTTCAAACATCTATAACCTAAACTCAAAAATCAGCTTTAAACAGAAACATTATGGTCTAATTTCGGATTGTTTTTACCACCTTGGTGGTTATATTTTTCAAGAAATATTTTACATGAAAAAAGTTCAGGTTTATACCTTTAAAATGACTACTCGTATGCATCCATACGATTTTTCTACAATTTTTGTCGATTTCTACAAAACTGCCTATCATTTCCGGAATAATTTCGGACCAGTCTATGAAGATGAACATTTTCACACTGGTTTGAGGCCATTATTGTTGGGTCAAAATATGGTTTACACTTTACTTTTCTGGGCAATTATATTTTTGTGTAATATTTTATGAATTTATGGCTTAGTTTACGGCTGAGTTTACGGCCGTAAACTCATTTACGTCCCATTTGTTTCCGGCCCATATTCCTAGTATAAATAGAGGTGTTAGGGTGAGGAGTAGAGATTGATGAACCCTAGAGAGTTTACGGCCTACAGAGAGAAATGAGCGTTTGTGTGTGTGAATGTTGTGTGAGGAATTTAATTCATATTATCAATACATTCAAGATTCATACTATTCTTCTTCTCCTTCTCTTCTTTCTTATCTGACATCATCCGTTTGATTGGGATTCCGCACCGTCAAACGGATCTGACTGATACACGGGTAGATTAGGGACTTACAATTGGTATCAGAGCCAAGTTGTATCAGTCAAAAGGTTTTATTGTTTCGTTTGGAATCTGAATAATTGGTGTTTACGGTCCAAGCTTACGGCCGTAAACACCGATTTCTTGGGTCGTAAACTCTATTTTGGAGCATTATTTGATCTTATTTTCGAAATATTTTTGCGTTTTTTGATAGATCTCGCAAAAATAAGGGGGGTTTGTTCTTCGCGTTTTTTATAAAAACGGGTTTTTGATCGAGTTTTGGAGCAAAAAAGGGTAAAAAAACGGTGTTTTTAGTCGTAAACAACGAAGGGGTGGCGGCCGGCGGCTAGGGTTTCGGAGTTCACGGCCCGAGGCCTCGGAGTTTACTGCTCGCGTTTACGGTAAGCAGCGTTTACGGTGTCGCATCTCGCAACAGGTCTCCGCTTCGCATAGCATCGGCTCGCATCGCTTCGCATCGGCTCGTCCTCGCAGCAGCAGCCTCGCATCAACGACTTCATAAAAAATAGAAGCGACTTTG
Organism: Lactuca serriola; assembly: GCF_051521515.1. Lineage (NCBI taxonomy): Eukaryota > Viridiplantae > Streptophyta > Magnoliopsida > Asterales > Asteraceae > Lactuca > Lactuca serriola. The sequence goes on from NC_136409.1 coordinate 157,800,690, forward strand.
GGGATAGCCGGGGATCGAACCCGGGACCTCTAGTTCACAGTCAGCCCCCCTTGCCAACTAGACCAACCGAACCCTTGTTCCTTCCCTCCCATATTATAAAGTTAAACACTACTATCGCTTCCTATTTCCGAAATTTGACACTTTTAACCCCAAAAATCAATTTCTTTCTTTTTAAATATCTTTTTCCACCAAAAATTTTAATTTTTAATTTTTTAATTTTATTTTTGACCTTTTATTTAAAATTTTGACTTTGAATTTTAAAATTTTGATCTTTGACTTTCTCATTTGACTTTTAAATTTCAAATTTAGCTTTTCGTTTTGACTTTTAAGTTTGACTTTTCAACTTTGACTTCTGAGTTTGATTTTTTAAATTTGACTTTTAAGGTTGACTTTTAAAAAAAGAAGGGCATTTTAAATTTGTCGTTTAATTTTTATCTTAGCTTCTAGTTGTGCGTTTTAATTGATTTTAAGGTCTACGAGGGAGTTGAAAACATGAAAGAGAGTCGTCAGGATATCTTAAGACAAAATTTCAACATGTTCGATTATATCCCTGGAGAAACCCTGGAAGCTCAGTTGCAGCGATTTACCACACTCACTACTGAGATGAATATTGTTGGGATCTTTTTGACCAAATCTGAGATAAACAAAAGGCTATTGAATTCACTTCCAAAATCGTGGGATATGAATGTAGCTGTCATCAAGAAGACAAAAGATCTCAATCGTCTTAGTATTGCTGAAGTAATTGAAGAGCTTGACGCTTTAAAGAGTTCTGTAAACCTTCCGGTCAATGAAGTGTCATGTTCTCATTCATGTGAAGTTTCATGTTCTCAATCATGTGAAGATACGATTAAGTTTCTTCGGGAACAAATTGATATATTTAAAAGAGAAGATGAGGACCTGAGATATAAAGGATATCAACTCAGGAAAGGACAGAAACCCCTGAAGGCTGAGTTGGAAGCAAAAACCAAGGACTTTAGGAAACTTCAGGAAGACTACAATAACAAATGTGAAAACTATGATTATGTAGTCAAACAAAATGCTGAGCTAGTGGCTAAAGTTGAATCTTTGAAAGGAAAGTTTGAAACCACCAAACTTGATGTTTGAAAATATGACTTCTCAAGTGAGGTGGTTGCAAATATGATAGACCAAAGCATGCAGTTTAAAAGGAATCAAAACAAGGGTCTAGGGTATGATAGTGTACCTCCTCCTTACAATCATAACTACACATCCATCCCTATGAAACAAGAAGAAATTGACAGGGAGGCACATCTTAAATACGGAAAACCAGCTGGATTTGTGTCAGGAGGAGTTATTAATGTTGAAAATATTGATGTTTCTGTTACATGTGCAGGTAAAGTAGCAGAGGATGAGAACAAGGAGAGTTCTTATGAACAAACCAATGACTCCTTGAACTCTAAATCTGTTGCTTCGAACTCGGCTGCTTCTAACAAACCTGTCGTTGAGAAATATAGGCCTCCAATTCCAGCGCAACAAAGTGCCTGTTGTAAGTGTGCATATGGGAACAACAAGAGACAAGGCAAGGATACGCCACCAGGGGCAGGAAGAAATAAATTCACAGTGAAGAAAAAGACATGTTTTCACCGTGGAACACCTGGACACATTGCCCGAAACTGACCAAATCACGCATACGTTCCCTACTATGCACAAGGGTGGCAGAACGTGCCAAGGGGGAGATACTCCAAAGGAAACCTCTCAAGGTCACGTTCAGACAATGCCGACTGGAATGCCATGAAGACCAAGAATTCAACTCCCAAGGCCAAGAATCAAACCTCAAAGGACAAGAATCAAAATCCTAAGGGCAAGAAGGGAATGTCGGCTCAGAAGTCTAGTTCAAGAGATGCTCCTGTGAAGCCAAGACCGGTTAGGTCAAAGTCATCTCGGCAGTCGGCTTCAAGTTCCAAATCAAGTACTGAGCCACCCATATGATCGAAAAAGAAATGGGTTAAACCCAACTACAAATGGGTTCCAAATGCTCAATCTCCCAAATCAACTAACGATTCTAATATTTCTATGTCTTCTGTTTGTGATAAGCAGGACATGTCATGGGAGAGAGTATCGTGCGTTGATGACAAGGGTCGACCCAGTTTCAAAATGGATTGGGTTCCAAAGACCAACTAATCCCGCTCTGTGTCGGAGCAGCTATGGAGGCATATCATCAGACTTCGGTTTGTGGGTAGTGGCTCTTCCAGGCACATGATAGGAGACATCTCTCAACTATACAACACTCAGGACATTGTTTGAGAGCATGTGTCCTTTTGCGGGAAAGGAAGAAAAGAAGGGATCACATGGGGTTAGTGCTTAATGATATGAAGAATTTTTGGATCTGTTCTGAGATTATGCGTGCTGTTCTCAGACCTTCTGGATGCAAATTCAATCGGTGACTTACGATTTGAGTTTTCTTCTTTATAATCCTAAGTTTTTCTTAACATGATTTGCTTTAAAGACTAATTTTTGTTTTAGGATAATTTAAATTTGTGCATTTACTTTCATTTCTCTCCTATGCACAAATTTAGGGGGAGAAACAAAAACAAAACAAAAATTAAAAAATAAATAAATAAACAAAAATCCAAAAACATTAGAAAATTAAAAAAATTAAAAAATTGTTGGTTATGAAATGTGCTGCTTGAGGGAGATGTTTTGGGAAGTGATATTATCTAGTGATAACAGGCAATCTGAGTCTGCGTAACGTACCCAAAGTTGAAGGGTCTATGCTCTAACTTGATGCGTCGGTAGGCACGAAAAATTTTAAATGGACTTGACTAGGGAGATTTGAACTTAGGAAATTTATAGACTTGACAAATCTTGACCTAGTTAGATACGTTCAGCCTGACAATATGACGCTCGGATAGGTTGAGCAGGGGGATATATATGGGAATCTACTCGTCACATTAATTGAACCCGTACTTGGAACCGTGGTTTAACTTTTCCTCGATGTGCGGATTCTGTCCTTAATTCCGGTTGGATGGGGTGACTGGTAAATTCCGATAAATTAGGTCTGTAGAATACCATTTTCTTTCTTTCTGTCTGTTAGCCATATGTTGTCTGCTTTGCGTGACTTCCAATTCGACCTAGTACACAACATATGCAACTCTATTTCTCTACAGGATATATATATATATATATATATATATATGTGTGTGTGTGTGTGTGTGTGTGTGTGAAATATATGTGTGAAATACTTCTCATCTGTTAGTCATATGTTGTCTCCTTTGCGCGACTTCTAATCCGACCTGGTACACAGCATATGCAACCTTCTTCTTCTCAACCCCTCTGAAGTAGTTAGCAATAAAATTCTGAATCTCTTCTCTCTCTGAATGGTTGTCTGCTCACCCGGTGTAAGGAGTACTCTGGAAGTTCTTGATGGCTGGGGCATATCAGGAAGCGGGAAACATGTTCCTGTACAATTAAAATTGAACACATACAGATTGTCTATAGATCTCGTTGCTCAATTTAGGTGGACAACAATATCCCTGGTCGTCGTCAGATGAATGGTCCTTAAGATATAGTATCTAAGGAATTAGGATCAGATATAATTTTTAGGAACTTAAGTTCACCTTGTCTTGTAACAAATAGTATGTCCTAAATCTGTCACAAATTTTTCGTGTTTAAGTGGACCACAATACCGACGATCGACCAGACAAAGATGTGAATATGGAAGGTACCAACAAGTGGATAAAGGTTGTCTAAAAACTTTGATCCCAAATCACTCTTAAAGTTAGATATCATTTTCATTTTTGTTAAATTTGTCATAGTTTCTTCTAATTTAAATATTAGGAAAGAATTAAAATTCAAAATAATGAAGATAAAAAAAACAAAAAAAAATCAAAAATCAAAGAAAAATCAAAAAAATTAAAAATCCAAAAATATTTTTGTTTCTATTTTAATTTGTGTGCTAAGTTTTCTTTTAGTTTTGTTTTTGTCTTGAATAATGATTTCAGGTATAGATAAGACTCATGGAGTTTGTGTTGAAGATTTCTGAGCCAAAGGCTTCGTCCGTGAGCATCGAAGAATTCGCATTCGAAGGAGCAAGAAATGAAGATTATCCTTTCAACATTCAATCCTTCAACCCCAGAAGAAAGGTGAAGCTACAACTGAAGATTATGTGACGGATTGCATTGAAGCCTCCTCAATCAGTCTGCTGCTATCTATGAACCTACTGAAGTGATCTAGAAGTTTAGTTCTCTCTGATGTTCTCTCTGAAGATTCTCAAGCTGAAAACACTATCTTTCAAGAATCAGTACGTAAAACCTCCTCACCCAACGTGCGTTTAATGCTAAATTCTGAAGAAAACCTCAAGTGCTCAAGATGAAGTCATTCATTGAAGATTCATATGTTCATCCTAATGCTGTGAAGAAATTGAAGATAAATGTTAAAGCCAAGCTCTCATTGAAGATTGACAAGAAGAGCCAGCTACCTTTTAGGGGGAGCTTGTTGGGTCATTAAGAAAAGAAAGCTATAAACCAAGGGGGAGATTGTTGGGTCAAAATATGGTTTATATTTTACTTTTCTGGGCAATTATATTTTTGTGTAATATTTTATGAATTTATGGCCTAGTTTACGGCTGAGTTTACGGCCGTAAACACCTTACGGCCGTAAACTCATTTACGGCCCATTTGTTTCCGGCCCATATTCCTAGTATAAATAGAGGTGTTAGGGTGAGGAGTAGAGATTGATGAACCCTAGAGAGTTTACGGCCTACAGAGAGAAAGGAGTGTTTGTGTGTGTGAATCTTGTGTAAGGAATTTAATTCATATTATCAATACATTCAAGATTCATATTATTCTTCTTCTCCTTCTCTTCTTTCTTTATCTGACATCATCCGTTTGATTGGGATTCCGCACCGTCAAACGGATCTGACTGATACACGGGCAGATTAGGGACTTACAATTAAAAATTATAATAAAAATTAGGAATAAAGTAGACTCACTTTCCAAACTCTCAGAGTTTACGAATCTAAATTTTGACTTACGATGATTTTTCTATAATTTTTCTAAAAACAAGGACAGAAATGTCAAAAACAAGAAATTGTTTTTATCATGCTAAAAGCTCTTATACCGGTGTTAGATGGAAGTTTTTATAACTTATATATACTTTTGAAACATCTATACATGTTAAGTTATATATATTCTTTCATTTATTGGGCCTGGAAAATTAATATACATGTTTAGTGAGCCTTAGTGTTCTTATACATGTTTAGTGGGCCTTAGTGTCCTTTTGCATGTTTAGTGGGCCTTAGTGTCCTTTTACATGTTTAGTGGGCCTTAGTTGTCCTTTTACATGTATATTGAGCCCGGGATATACATTCATATTCCTTTTGAGACTGGAAATAATATACATGTTGAGTGGGCCTTAGTTGTCCACTTACATATTTATTAGGCTTGGAATATACCTTGTATGTTTTTCTTTCTTTTTCCGCGTAAATTTGATTAAGGATCTAGTGAGAAGTGTCGTTTGACACCTATTGAGTGTACAATAGTAACATGTAGTTATAATCAGAGTCTCCTGGAGGGAGATCGGGAGGTTGTGTATAGATCTATATGGGGGTAACACCCCACACCTGAGTTGTTCGCTACAGTTAGACTAGGTCAATCTAGGGTGAAAAAAACCTTACCTTATTCCGTTGGCGTCCGAAAAACGCCATGACAGGCGAAATTGTCATTATCTAGTATGGTTATAATGGCTCACTTAGAGTAATTAACGTTATAAAATTTATGGGAAATCATTCTCTTTTCTTTTTGGATAAAACGGTAACCTATATGCGTTGGTACTCAACCTCGGGGGTTGAGATTCCAGCATTCTCTTACGCAGACAACATCGGGTTGTCTGGGATCATTCTCTTTCTATTTTCGCAAACATTAACACACATGCATTAATATAAGATCGGGCATAAATATTTCAAACCATTTCATTTTAGAAAATATCGGATTTTATGGGAATATTCGCTTCAATTTTACAAGCAAAAGATAACCTAGGACAGGCATGCAAATATTCACGGTTTTAGAACGAGACTTACAAATTATTTTATAGAACTATCGGATTTCTGAAAGCACTATGAGAACTACTCTAAACAAGTACAAAACCATTTTTATACAAAAATGCTTATGAACTCACCAACTTTTTAGTTGACGCTTTTCAAAATGACTTGTATTCTCAGGGATCCAGTAAGTAACAGGTAATAAGCTCGGCTATGAGATCAACTGGTGTGGCTTCAAGAAATTTTACTTTCTTACTTTTATGTAACTGATGAACAATATGTAAGTGTGTATTTCCAATGTATGATGTTTTGTTGCTATGTTTCATTCATATTCAATTGTTACGATATTGTACATGAAGTCATCCACCCCCGGACGTTTTCGTCGTCCTGGTTCGGGGGTGTGACAGATTGATATTAGAGCATTGTTTATAGTGAACTAATATATCTAACTGTACAAGATATACAACTATAAATACAATGGGGCTAAAAACACTCTGACTAAAAGTATACCTTAAGAATATAAGGTGTTGTTTGTTTTTTGGAAAAACCTCTTCAAACCTCTTATTGTTGCGCGGCGCAGCACACGCGCAGCACTTTTCATCTCGCAAATGTTTGTTTTTTAGAAGTCTTTTGAGTCAAAAACTTCTGCGCGTGCTCTGTTTGGCGCAACACTTGTACTATTTCTTCCAACTTCTTCTTCTTCTTTTTTTATTGCTGAAATTTTGATTATATGTTGTTAAAATTTTATTTCACATTTTTTTTGTTTATTCTTGTTGAATTTATTTTTTTGTTTTTTTATATTCAATAATGATAATTTTGTGATGAAATATCATTATTTTTTGCTAAAATATCTTTATTTTTTGTTGAAATCTTATTTTTTTTTACTGGAACATCAAATACAAGGTTAAAAAGACAAAATAATATATTCAAAAACTAATACTAACATTTATAATCAAGATTATTCATGCATTCAAAGATCACAGTCAAATACAACACTGATGAGAATCAAAAAATCAAATACAATTAATAAAAATTAAGAACATCATATTAAAGAAGGAACTTGGATGATGAACGTGATGCTGCAAAGGGTGATGTTGTTCGAATGTGATGCTGCAAAGGGTCTGAAGAAAACATAATATACGAACAGTAGCACATGATTTATACATAACTTTCAACAATGATTATGGAAATGATATCAAATTTCGAATTATTTGATTTTTTTAAATTGAGCAACGATATCCCATAATCTTGTAGATACGTTTCATATAATAGATATGGATTGAAAGAATATATACGAAATGTGATAGTTATGAACGTGACTTTAATTAGGAAGGAACGAAATTTACTTTCAAAAATTATGATGAGGTTTAAATGAGTTGAATACATTCCTTTTATAAATGATATTAACATTAAATCAATTAGTCAAACTTTCAAATTTAGTCAGTATTAATTTAATTTAATTTAATTTTAGGATGACATCATCAAAATAATCCAATGGTTGAAATTAATAAAGAAAACACAATGAATGGTCGTGATTTTTTAGGATGATGTCATAAGGTTTCTCTTTTAATATATATAAAGATAAAGATATGTATAATTGATGTTGATATATTGTTGTTTGGTGAAATAAGTAGCAGGTGATAATGATGTATTTACTTTGGATGTAGTATATCTAAAATGGTTGTATGATGTAGTGATAATCCATTGGTTAGCCTTAATGGTGTTTCAAGGCAATAACCATTAAGGTGGAAATAACATTAGAAGGTCTCATAAGGAGTCATGAGACAATAACCAGCTAGTATGATTTAATTAATATATTTGATATGATGTATATTGTTTGATGATGAATTGATTATTATATGACGATATATGTTGTTGTTGTTGTTGTTGTTGTTGTTGTTGTTGTTGTTATTATTATTATTATTTTGTGGTTGTTATTCACTAAGCTTTATAGCTTATGGTTTTTCGTTGTTGTTGTGTTGTGGGTTAGATTGTTGTAGCGTGCAGCTCAGATCTTGTAGTTGATGCCGATATGATTCCTAGTGATAATTTCTTGTATTACAGTGTGTGAGTGTACACCAAAATTATTTATAAGATTGTAAATAAGTGAATTTTTAAGGTGTACCTAATATTAAAATTTGGGCGTTACACCTTTTATCTTCAACTGTTGTATTTTCCCTATCTGTTGAACCTCTAACTATGTATAATGTTCCTCATTCTTGTTCCCAAGCAACTCCAAGGTTCCTCTTTGTTTACCATCCTTTGGTGATCGTCAAATTCGACATGATGACCTTCATCATCAAACTGACCTACTACTATCAACATCTTTTTTAAGAAAATGATATAATTAACATTCTTCAATGTCTAATTTGAATCTAAGGTACTTTTGAGAGCCATATCCCTAACTGTAGTGATATTCAAGCTTTTTATATCTGCTAGAATCACCTTCCTACTATAATGCCTAAAAATTTCCCTTACTTATCTGTAATGGTTGACATGAAACGAAGCACGTGAATCTTTGATCACTGATTTAATCGAGATTTGTACACAACAATCAATGTATCATTATATTTACCTCAATGTTGCCTTTATCTATTGAGGGTTTTAGGCATTCGTTTTAAAAGTGAACATTCTCTTTGAAATTTCAACATCTAATATCTTTTTTTTACATCTCTTCCTTGATTTTCACCTTATTCTATTATCATTTAGATTTTCTACCCTTATCTTATACACTCATCAAACTACTAGAACTTTCCCTTACATTCATTTTGCTAATAGCATCATCGAGGACAAAATCACAAATGCCTTTAAAGGTAAGCTTAGTTGTCATGATGAAATAGCAACAACGCCTAAACTTCATCTTTAAATTTATTCGCAACATATAACAATCTTGATATTATCTAATTAATTATTGGCATTATTTGTCACCGAATTTCCTTATTTCATCTTTGTACTTACTAACTATCTGATTAAGAATACATTATTCATTATAGAGGGTTTCTTATACATGTTAGATAACATATTGATCAACTCAAATAATGTTCATGCGTTGACAACGTTGTAAGCAATGTACCAATAGCCTGTTGATCTAACAAGTTCCAAATCCAATCCTACCGCTTCATCGCTTATTGTTTTCTTTCATTCAATGGTTCTTGTAGTTTTTTTCTGGAAGAGATAATCTTCATCTTGTATCTTCAAGAAGCCAAAATCGTGCTTTAAATTTATCAATTTTAAGCTTCCTACTTTCAACATAACTCTGATACCGTTTATTAGAATACGCAAAGTTAAACCGTAAAAAGTGAGAAAAAAATCTTTATATAGGGGGGCCATCGAAGGCCCATTTCCCGACCCATCTACACCATTTCTAAACAAAAATATGTCATTTTACCTTTTCACATATGACATGTCTTTTTCGATTACAGCGTGTGCTAAAAAAATGGTTATTATGAAGATGTTATAAATTTTTACTTATTTCTTGGAAAACGTTTAATATGATTAGCCATACTTGTTTTTTTCTCTTTTCTTAAACAAACCTTAATGCTTAAATAGATGGCAAATGAGATATTAAGGATAATTAAAGGAGATAAAAAAAAGAAGATGATGAACACGAGATGACAACTTTAAATATAAATATAGGGATGATTAATGTGTAAGGTTAGACATTATTGTTTCTGTTTTTCTGAAACAACAAATAACATAGATAGGAGAACTAAGTTAATTCTATAGAGTGGGTGAGTGTGTATGTATTTCAATGATTTTAGAATTTATGTGAGACCCAAAAAATATAAAACAGAGAAGCCAATTTTTTCCTCGTATTAATGACACATAACTTCACAAACATAATAAGATTGACGTAAGTTTAAATGACGGATTTTATCCATACAAAAATATGGTCATAAAAACATTTTTTGTAATGTTAATATATCATAATCACAAAATAAATGCTACCCATAAAAACCATAGTCCATTCTTGAGATTTACTCTATTATGTTTCTCTTAAAATCTAAAGTTAACAAAACCATAGTTTAATAAAAATTTGTATTTAATAAAGGATTTTTCTAATATGTACGGTAAGGGCACATATAGAATACATTAATTATGATAAATATTATTATAATTAAATATGTAATACATTAATTGTATAGATTACTAGTTGTAAGACCCATTTATTACATGGGTTAATTTAAAAAAAAAAAAAGTTAAATATACATGTCAAAATATTTGAGAACTTTAAATTTATAAGAAAATAAGAAAAATAATGAAGTATTATAATGTAAATGTTTTTTATCTTTTAAATTTAAACAAATAATTCAAATAAATAAACAAAAAAATAATAATAAGCTTTAATTTTGGGAATTTTGAAATTAAAATGTAAGTTGATTAATGAATTAATGAAATTAATATCAATTTATTACTACATTTATTGCAATTATTATATTAAAATATTATGTGGAATTTAATAAAATACAAAAACTCATAAAATGATATGTGGAAAGCAAATTAATTCAAAATAACCACAAAAATGATATTTGGTAAATTAAATGGGAGTGTGACAAGTAGCAAAAAAAACTTTCTTTTATTAGAGATGATACTAGAGTAGATTATCAATAATTAATGTATTTTATATTTTTTAATTATAAATATTCTCTATAATTAATACATTTCACGTTTAATTATATTAATATTTTCTATAATTAACGTTTTTTATATGTGCCCTTAAGCACATATGAGAAAATCTTATTAATAAAACATGAAAATCAAATATCATCTCACATTTTGTTCTTATCAATCTTTCTACTCATTAAATTAAAATAACTGTGAAAATCAAGAAAAAAATTAATAAAGGAAGTTATCAAAAAGAAGATTAATAAAGAAAATTAATAGATATCACATGTCATTATTTTATAAAAAAAAATAATAAAAATATAAAATATAAAAAAATATTTAATTTTTAGTATCTTTTCATAATTATATAAATAAATAAATATAAAGCTATTAAATCAAGCATCAATCTTTGACTCTAATCTTTGACTCCTGAAAGCTGCTTCAAATAATAAAAAATTAAAGAATTTTGACTTCTGAGATCAAATGCCATCTCAAGGACCAAGGCCGTAAAATGGACAATACTGAGAAAGCATCTTGAATTCGAATTAATTTTGTAAATAAAAGTAAAATTGCCATTAGATTAATTACTGTTTCTTCTTACCAATTTAATTCTTATATTTCCAAAAATGTATTATTTATATTATTTCTGTAAAAACTTTCTGATTTTATTAAAATATTTATCAATTTTTAATTTATGAAATAATACTAAATTTTTTGACAAAACAAGACGATTATCTTTGTACATTTGATTTACGGAAATCTCTATAAAAATCTTAAAATTTTACCTTAATCTACGAAAAAGTCTCAAACTAAATTTTGTTTACGAAAAAACATGAATTACCGGTAAAAATGACGATTTAACTCACTTTTTCCAGTTTACCGATTTTATTACTTACCTGTTTCACTAAAATCTTATTATTTTACCCTAATTTGCGAATAAGTCCCAAAATAAAATTTAATTATGATTTGAGCCTTTGCTCTATGTAACATACATTTTACCGGTTTCATTGTTGATCCGGACGTCTAATCATTAAATGAGATGATGAGATGGATATGTTGAGTTATATAATGTTATGTTTAGCATAAAACTTGATATTGTGATGTATTGTATATATCTTTTTGGAACATAAAATGCATCCACCGAAGACTACAATAATTACATAAACTAACAACAACTGCGTTATTTTTTACGTTTATAAGAAATATCAAATTGTCTATCTAATCTTATGTAACCCAATATATCCATCTCATCAGATATCAACTCATTTTCTGTCATTTTTTCTTGGAAACACACATTTTATTGCTTTTATTGTTGACGTAGATAGATAATCATAAATGAGCCGATGAGATGTATATCAAATCTTACAGTAAATGTGACATTATACAACCTATCGTATTCATCTTATCAGCTAGTTTAATGACTAGGTGCTTAAGTCAGCAATGAAACCGATAAAATGTATGTTACATGAAGAAAATGATCAAATCATTAATAAATTTTATTTTGGGACTTATTCGCAAATTAGGATAAAATAATGAGACTTTAGTGAAACATGTAAGTAATAAAACCGGTAAACCAGAAAAAAAAAAAAAAAAAAAAAAAAAGGGTTCAAATCGTCATTTTTACCGGTAATTCATGTTTTTTCGTAAACAAATTTTAGTTTATGATTTTTTCGTAAATTTTGGTAAAATTTTAGGACTTTTCTGGAGATATCCCTTTGATTTACAACATATACTACACACAGTTTAGTGTTATTATTAATTTTTTTTTATTGAATTCTAAACTAATATATTCTATAAATTCCTTAGTTGTTTTGATAATTTGGAATGTTTATACAAACACTAAAAGAAAAATCAAACTATCCTTAAATTAAATAACGCATTTATATGATATTTTGAAAATAAAATGACTATACATATGCATACTCAAAATGGCCACATTTGTTAGTTTTTGTTTTTATGATAGCGTTTTGGTTGACGAGTGAAATTTCATATAAAGGTCGAGAGTTTAAACTTTACACATCTAAAATATTACTAATGTTCAACAATTAATCTTATAAATAGGCATTGGACGAGTGACATAAACAGCTCAGATAATACATTTTACAATTTTCATTTTCAAAAATTAACATGGAAAAATCTATGTTTCTTTTAGGATTTTAGTCCCTATGTTTTAACCAATTTCATACTTACCTAAAACCGAAGGTGGAACCTCGAGCCTCATCAGATCACATCAAGCATATAAAGAACATAGGATATGATAAACAAAAATCTACAAGTGAAATACCCAAAACACCCTCACATATACAGTTTTGTTGGTTTATATCGTTTTAGCCTCAGTTCATACAAAGCGGGAGTTACGCCAACAATCATGCACGTGGTTGATAAACTGAAAGTAGTCTTTTCTACTAAAATAATCTGATATCTTATAAGTTTAATAAAATAAAGTTAAATATAATTAGATACCAAAAATTAAATATATTTGTATCAAGTTTTGAAAGTTATGCATTTGAAAAGGGCGGTACTTCCTCTTGTCTTTTTCATCAATCAACTTAAATTATTTTTATATCTTCATTATGATTATCTTCTCGATTGAAATAAAGGATGTAAATGTCTAAACATATAATTTTTAAGTAGATAAATAAAAAATATCCCATTTAAAAATAAAAACGTTAAACTGTAATAAATCTTCCGGATATCGAAACTTAAAACAATTGTAAATAAACAATTCAATGAAAAAAATAGAAAAAACCAAATGGACAAATACTGACCTATGAGGTTTCGGGTCGCACAAGACTTTCTTCTAATGTCTCTCCTAATATTAAACTTTTCTTCGGTTGTATATTTTAGAATTGATTTTGGTAAAGAATGAGGCATAGTGATTTCGTAATTTTATACAAATAGATGTTCATCAAAATAATACATTCAAACCATGTGTTTTAAAATAGAATCATGTGGTATAACTACAATGCGATAACATATGTTAGGGAAACTATTGTATAAAGAGAAAAAGCCAAGGACTTGCTTTCTTTCCAACGTCGCACAACACATCCATCGTGTAGATATCTAGAGAAAAGAGCCAATACCTAACTTTCTTATCATATAACACACTACATATTCATGCTACTATGACATATTAACCCCCACATGGTTACTATTAAATGTATGATCAAAATGCACATAATAATATTTTCATTGAATTGATTTAGCAATCCTATGGACTTCACGTTCATCATAAAGACATACTTGAATTAATATTAACTTTATCACATATTTGCATTATTAGTATTTTCTACATACAATCGTGAAAATCACAAGAAAACCACCTCGTATATACTTTTCCCTAATGGAATGTTGTTGTAACATCCTAAAAAGTAAGGTTTAGGTAAATCTGATTAGTGTCACGAGACCGCTAATAAGTAGCTACATGTAGAATTTGGATGAATTTGTACAAAAGTTCAAGGTTTTGTACCAATGCATCTAAGGTGTTGTATATGGGAACACAAACCATTTTAACGTAATTTGGAATAAATTACATAGAACAAACATGTGGTAAAATTGAATGTGTAAGTGCTTAATGCACCAAAAAGTTAAAATGTTGACACTACGATGTCACTAATGTGAGTAGTTCTACTACATTTCCATAGAAATAAACCAAGCCCTAGTGTAGTTAAATTAAGACATCTTGGGATAGTTTCATAAACACGTGGAAGATATAACCCAAAATCATACAACAGAAGAAAGAGACATTTCGGTCAAACTACAAGTATCAACAACAATATTACGAATCAAGAATATTATAGCACACCAATAAATACTGAAAATATGTCGAGATTTTTTAGTTTAATTTTTATCCGCAATATGTGATGCGAGAAACAAAAGGATATATAGACGGAAGCATTCGGTTTAATTTTAAGAGTTTTAATTTGCTTCATGAGTGTATCAACATATTGGTCGATTTGCACTAGACAAAGATATTTGAGAATGGATTGAGAAGAAATAGAAATGTAAATGAAGAAGTGTAGTGAATGTTGGTTGTTGAGAGGCACGATTAAAGAAGCCACATAAGAGTGCATGGTGGTTGAAAAAGAAAGAGGTGATGACTAATGCAACAAGTGTTAGATCGAAGGAGTGAGAGTTGGGGTTGTTTGTGTAGTCTTCATTAGTAAGGGTATGTAATGGTTTACCTTATATTTTGTTTTTCTATCATACAAGAAATCATTGAGTTTTGTTATTAGGTATTGATATAACTTTTTTAAAACTTGATATATTTTATTTAAATATATAATTATGTGCTTCTTGTTTATCTATACAAAATTATAGCCTTAGATTACTCTTTAAAAACAACACGACTTGTCATGACATGTAAAACTTTAGACTTGACATTGCCATTAAACTATGACTCACATCATTTAGAAACCTGTTAAGAAGGGTAAAAGGTTTTCGGTAACTGAACTTGACAATTGAGGAGATGGAAGATGTAAGACGATTGTTTGTGGTGGGATCCACGTTACAGTATAAAATATAATTTTAACAAAAAAAACTATGAGCAAAATAATCATATATTTAACATTTTATTTTTAATCAAATTGGGTTAATGGATTAAATCCCCAATAAATGATACCATGGGGCACTCATTAACCAAATTCAAAGATGAATTGAACCTTGAATACCTACTATACCATATGAACCATTTGTTTAAGTTACCATAATAAATATGAAAAAAGAATTAAAAGCATACAATAATGTAAATAAAGTTTACAAAGTTAAAGTAGACGACCCAAATTAGAACCAAACATTGAAATAGAAACCAAATTAACAAAAAATACATAGTTAAAATTTCAAAAACAGAATATCACAAAACAATACACATCTAAAATTTACATTACATTTGTCAATCATAAAATTAGACTTTACAAATACATTTATTCGAAAAATATTTCTCACACAACAGATGTCAATCAAATAATATAACACGAATTATGTGGACATTTAATTTTTAGAAATGAATTATTTGAGATTTTATAAAGATTGTTATTAAATGTGAAATTACCGACTCCACATGACATTGAATATGGTGAAATTGGCGCCGGGAAAGGGTTATGGAAAGGCACAATTACAAAAACCCTTTTTATTGGAGAAGGTGTATAAATATGGACACAAGATTCTATTCACCCCCCAAATCCCCTCTCCATTCAAAGAATAATTTCCTCCCACGCCTTCCTTCTTCATCTTTCCACAGCATTTCCGGCCACCGTCTCCTCCGCCGCCGCGTCCACAATAGGGCGGATATGGACCACGCTCCTTATTAAACTTTTATGTTCGAAGAAACTGATAGTTTCAGATTTTAAATTTTGATTTCACAGGAACCCAATAATGAACGGTGATTTACTTCTTATGATTTCCTAATAATTCTGTATTTGGTAGGAATTTAATCTCATTCTGTTTTGATGATTTTTTTGGTTGTAGACGAATCCCCCAAAAATGAAAAGGTTATAGAGATCGAAGATGGTGATGATCACGAGGACCAATCGTCTCCGAGAGGCGTGTTGGAAATTCCTGTATCTGGTTCGGATTCCGATAATCAGAGCAGCGTAAGCCGGAGCCTCAGCAGCCGCGGTTCGTCTTTCAATGATAAATCTCCGGAGGGAGAAGTTGATTGCGGTGGAGAGGAGGAGGCTGGCGGCGGAGCGGGGGTCGGCAATCCTTCGTCGACGGCGTGGAGGAATTTGGTTGATAATTTGAAGTGGAAGTCGATTAAGAGGCTTTCGACGTTTCCGTTGGTGGCTGGATATGAGCTTTCGAGGAAGAGTTTGATGAAGAGATTAGCGAAGAATCATAACATCGAGGAGGCGATTGATGGCGGGAATTGGGCAGTTCCGAAACCGTCGTGGCGGAATTTTACGTTGGAAGAACTTGCAGCTGCCACCGATAACTTCAGCTCCGGTGAGATTCTTTTCGGCGCACCTCTTCATATATCTTTATTTATTTCCCCAATAAAACTTAAATTTTCAAATTTGAAAAATATAATATTATTTTTACTTCATAGGAGGTCTCACATTTTTATCAAATTTGCATTATTTACTTATAATTATTAGGCTTGTTAACTTAACTTATTTTCTAGTTGTTTTATTTTATTTTAAATTTGTAATGCTTGTCAAATAAAAAACTAGTTTTTTTAAAAAGTTTTAGTTAGTAAGCCAAACATATTTTAAAGCAACCGTTTTTATTTTGCGTTTTATATAATTAGATTTCTTATGAGTTTATATTTGCATAAATCGGTACATTCTTACTAAAAAATTAAAAATAAATCCATGCAACTGATTTTAGTAGTTTTCATGGTATAAAATTAAGGAGAAAAGAAAAGTCAAATGATAGGATTTAATAAAGTTGACTAAAGAGGTGTCTAGTCCACATCTTGGCTCACACTTTTATAGATTTTTGGTTTCCATTTTTTGATTATTAAAATTGGATAGTTTGAATTTTATTTTATTTGTATAATTAAGTAGTCATGAGGGATGCATGCTTAACCTATCAACAACCATCCATTTTAGGAAACAAATTACTAATTTTTACAAACCTAAAATTAAACCTTTTTTAATTAATCTTCTCTAATTTTAAACCATTTCACTATACTTGTTCCATGTATTATAATACATATCATATTCCTTCATTCGGTTCCCGTTTCTTATTTGAAAAATGAACATGAAAGTTGTCCACAATATTTTTTTACTATTTATTTATTTATGATGAACAAATTACATAAAACCTATTGTATTCTAGAAATTTTATGATTTAACAATTATATTTCAAATTTGTCAATAAAAGTCATGAAAGTTGTCCAAAGTGTTCTTTTTTACTTTCTACTTATTTTCTTACATTGGACAAACTACATAAAATCCATTATATTTTAGTAATTTACTGATTTAATAATTATATTTCAGTTTCAGTCAATTAAAATCACTCAAGCTTACCTACTATAGTAGGTTAAAATTTCTACAATAGAATCTATTGTCAAAGTCTTGATTTAGTGAAAGTCTTGCCGATTAAAAAAATTATACTAGTACTTTGATACTAAATATTCTAGTAAAGGCATTAAATGTTTTTGACATATTTTTATATTATTATCTTTTTAGCCTATTATAATAGATTATAGAAATTGTCAAACTGTGTTGATTTTAATTGAGGAAACTAAAATATAATCATTAAACTATATGATTAAAAATTGATCAAAATATAATGACTTTTTCTCGATGCTATGTTTTTGCTATTTATTATTTATAATAAAAAATGATATTTTGATGAGATCACAAACAAAACAAGTACAACTCTTTCACTAAAAAGTAGGTCCAACAACACATGATAGATATATCAGATACTGTTGTCAAATAAAAATATAAACCTAATTTCATAATGGTTTCTAGCACGTTGACTCTTTGACTTTACTCCAAATTTAATTTCATCTTACAATAAAATCAAAAATCTGTTTTAACTTTTTATTTCTAAAATAGATAATTTGGTGGGACGAGGGGGGCATGCTGACGTGTACAAAGGACGGTTACCGGACGGCGAACTAGTGGCGGTGAAAAGAATAACGAAAAAAGAGAAAAAAGACGAAGACAGAGTCGGCGACTTCTTATCGGAGCTCGGAATCATCGCTCACATCAACCACCCAAACGCCGCTAGATTGATCGGATTCAGCTCTGACACTGATCTGCACCTTGTCCTCCAATTCGCACCTCATGGCAGCCTTGCAACTTTACTACACAGTAAACTTTTCATCTTTCTCCTTACGCCTTTTTCAATCCTTCGATCAGTCACATCAACTAGCTAGGGTTCTACCAGATCTAGGTTTAGAGCTCACGTGATCGATCTAATCCTATGTATTTTGTACAGATGGTGAAGAGAGATTAGAATGGGGGTTAAGGTTTAACATCGCGATCGGAATCGCGGAAGGTTTGCAGTATCTCCATTGCGAATGTCACAGACGCATAATTCATCGAGATATCACAGCTTCAAATATTTTGTTAATGGAAGACTATCAACCACAGGTTAATTTTATAATTTTCCCTTTAATTACCTCCATCGATGCAAGCAACCTTTTACTCCTCGTTTAATTAGGTGATCATATGATTGTTCAGATCTCTGATTTCGGTTTAGCAAAATGGCTCCCGGAGAAATGGGTACACCATATTGTTTCCCCAATTGAAGGAACCTTCGGATACATGGCGCCTGAGTATTTCATGCATGGAATTGTTCATGAGAAGATTGATGTGTTCTCTTTCGGTGTTCTTTTGCTTGAGCTTATCACCGGTCGTCGTGCAGTTGATTCATCTCGACAAAGTCTCGTAATCTGGGTAAGGTTAATTTGGATACATTGAATTCAGATAAGGAAATTGTTATGTTGAATATGTACATATGTAGGCAAAACCACTTCTGGAGCAAAGCAAGATGAAAGAGCTTCTGGATCCACGTTTAGAAGACGATTATGAAATGATCGAACTGAAACGAGTGATGTCAGCAGCGTCAGCATGCATTCATCATCTTCCAAACATGCGTCCAAACATGAAACGGGTAATTTGATTAATTTAATCTATGGTGAAAGAAATTAAAACATTGATGATCCATGGAAACTCAGACACGTACATTTGTTTTATCTTTGTGGTGCAGGTTGTGGAGATACTTAAGGGTGAAAGCAAGACAGCTGAAGTTAAACAGAAAACAGCAGGAGGAAGGGCAGTGCTTTTAGACGCTTGTGATGTGGATAATTACAATTCTACCACGTATCTGAAAGATCTTAATCGACACATGGAGCTTGTAATGGATGAGTGATTGATGGTTTTTGGTTTTTTGTTTTTGTTTTGTGTTTGAAGCCAAGGGTGGGTGGGTGTGTATATTGATGGATGGGGAGCGTGGTGGGCTTTAGAAGAGAGAAGTTGTAGTTGGTATAGATGTGGAAGAAAAAGTTGTAAAGCATGTTTTAATTGTGTTAATATGGGACTTGAAACTTATGGATATGGAATCTTATTAGTCCCATTTCAAATGGTATTAATTAATATGGAATATTCACTGGTTTCTAATTTTCTTTAGTTTTCTACTAATATGACGTAATATGAAGGTCATGCAAATGTGGTTTCATTTAACATTTGAACCCTCTCCCCCAGTACCTTTATTCGCTTTATAACCAATGTAGTCATAATATACTGTCTAACCACGTAATCATCATTTTATACCATTGGATCAAAATTCAACGGACCCAATTTTGAAGGTGGAATTTTTTGGGTTTTTTTTAAATCTTATTAAAACCCTATCCAATCTCAAAGAAAAATATTATGATAAAGGGCACAATGGGCTTTTCCCTTTATCTCCAACCTCCAAATCCCAAATCAAGGATGTCGATTATTGTTGAATAGCAAATGGTGAATTCTCTAAAATACTACAAACAATAATACACATGCACACCATGGCCTTTAGTACAAGGTTGGATTGCCTCTTGAGCCAACAAAATTAAGCTGGACCACTCCCTTTGGGCCTAAAATATTAACTGGGATGCTTGGGTGTCATGGCCTTCAGCACACAACTGGACCGCCCTCAACCCATCCGTAATATGCCGACATATACATGTAAATAACAAATGACCAAACAAACAACCACAAGTAATTATAACAGATCTGCATGTCGAACAGTTCACTAGAACATACTAGCATCCTAACATACAAATGATCTACTGTCGTACAAAGTATAGTGAGATAACTCACCTCACAGACAAAGCAATAAACCTTTATAACTCGAAACACACAAAGGCATGCACAACAACCACCTAAACATGTATTCACACCTCAAACCTCAACCTATGTGACATCCCCATTTTTACGGTCAGAAAAGACCGATTTATTTATGTTTTGTTTTATAAAATCAGAGTAATACTTTGATTAAAAGAGTTACGGGATTTTTCCCAAAACAAAATATGATAAGAATTTATCAAAACATTTCTTAAAAAAAACGTATATTCATTAAATAAAAAAATCTCGGGATGTCATGTTCCGATACAGACCAAAAGTATAAACAGTATAAAATAGACCTTACAACAGTTATTTATAACTACTGATCTATAATCCAAAAGCTCTCGTCATGTTAATCAACTTATGCTCTTGTGCCACTACCTGTAATTCAAAGGAAACTGAGTGGGTCAGATTTGAGAGTCTGGTGAGCATATAGGGTTTTCAACCCACAATAATATAATTATTATATTTAATCATCAAACAATCAACTCAATTACCCACTCCCACCATCTCATTTATTTCTTAAGGACTTACTTTAAGAATCATTTATCCTTCATTCATTCATACCTAATGATTGACCTAAGGAAATAGACATAAAGTCTATTTCTACTAAGGTTTATATAACAGGCACTACGTCGCATAGTCGTCAGGGTTTATTCAACAGGCGCTACGTCTCATAGTCGCCAGGGTTTATACAATAGGCACTACGTCGCACAATCGCCAGTGTATATTTATAAGGCACTAAGTCGCATAGTCGCCAGGGTAGAATGGACAAAAACACCAAAACTCAAATCTTTTAACTTAACATATAAAGCATAAAATTACACATCGATAAGGTGAAACATATGGAAAGCCTCTTTGTTGAAAGTTTCTTTTTACGAGGACTTTGATATCTTTGTTATAACTTATTATTATAAGCGGACGTTTGCCTTTATAAGTAGTTAATTATTTATAAAACAATATTTAAGAGACGAAATTTATCTTGTTTATTAGTGATTAATAATTTAAGAAAAATAATTAATTTTACAGACAATCTAAATGAAAACATTTTTATTTTAAACTATATTTAATATTTAACTAATTAAAAAAAATTGACATTTTTCTTTTATATTTATTTGATATTATCATTTATATTTTAAATTTAACATTATATTTAAATTTAAAAAATTGTGTGTATTAGATAAATATAGTGGGGATTTTCAATAAACAAGTTAAATATGTTTAGTTTATACTTTAAATTAGCACCATAATTAATTTAAAAAAAAAAAAAAAACTATATTATGTTAAAAGTTTAAGAGTTAACATTGAAATAAAAATAGTAAATTATTTGACATATTAGAAGAGAAGTTAAGAACTTAAAAAGTTTCACATTACTATGGATAAACAAATAATACATTAATTAGAATAATAGAAATTTTAATGTATTCGTTTTTTTTGAACGACAAATACAAATATATATTAAAGTACTTCTAAATTATTTCATCTATGTCCACAGTGAAACTTGAACTCTCAACCTTAAGGAGTGAAGACAACACCAGATACCACTGGGCTAGAAGCCCTTTGATATTACAATTTTTATGATTAGAAATCAAATTTAAGATACAGTTTTACAATGATCAAACAACTATCAGGCAAGCATAATCATCATTTATTAAAAAAAATGATACAATAACCAACATCTGTTATAAAAAAAAAAATAGAGCAATTTACAATAACATAATCTAGTTGGAAATATAAATACAACTAAATTAAATAAATAGATGTATGTCATGGTAAAAAAAGAAAGCACACTATGAGATTTTGGTCGTGGAAAACAAGAAACCGACTAATATTATGAACACGGACTTACTTCAAATTGGCCTTTGGGCTTGGGCAAGCGGAGCCTATTGGGTAGAACATAAAAAGGTCCGCGGAATCTGTAACTATACATATTTGTTGGTGAAATCATAGAAGTTTGATAAGTGATATGAGAAATTTTCCATATAAAAACAAATAATCATAGAAGTTTGGGTTTCAATTAAAAGAGATTTTGTTTCGATGTTTTCTACACATTTATGTTTATGAGATTTTGCCTATGTTGTTTTTATTTGAATACGATGTTTACAATTAGAATAATTTTGTATTGTTATCTCAAAATAAATACATATAAGTGTTTTACTTCATTCTTGAAAAGTAATGTTTAAAGTGAATATTGCATATCCTTCAAAATTTTATTGATTTGTCTTCATTTATTCATATAGAAGGTATACGAAAGGAATTTAAAATATCAAACGCAACGATTATTGTAAATCTCAATCAGAATATTATCATTTGTTAAAAAAATACAAATATAAGATTATTTAAATTTTTTTACATTTGTTTTCAATAATAAACAACCAACAATCAAATTATTTACAAATATTAATTTCAAATTTAAATAGCCAATGTTATATTTCTAAATATATAGAAATATTTTATTAACCAAAATTAGAAACCGCAAATCATGGAATACCAAAGATTATGATACTTCAATTATTTTTTTTCCCTTTGTCTTACTCATCGCATCAACCATACCAATTACCGAAAATCAGTAGCAGATTTTAAAGAAACAACTTTATAAATTCATTCACATAAAAAATTTCCGAATGCTAACAGTATCGACTTTTAATTACAACAAATATTTATAATAAGGGAAAAGTGAATATACCCTTAAGGGTATATAAGCTTAGGTACCCAAAGACACCATAATACGTTGTTTTGTTTGATATATTCGTTTTAATGTTCTTTAACTTCAACCTATAACTTGAGTTACTTTCAAGATTTTTGAAATTTCATGATTATCTTTCTCTTACATCACATTTTTTTTGTCGAACACCTACTAGGCTATATATATTGTAGTTGAAAATGAAAACTATGTAAGAGGAAGATAAATGTGTAATTTGTAAAAATTATGAACGTAAATCAAATTAGAAGTTAAATTATAAGAACATCGGACAATTACAACGTATTATATGATAAAAAATGACGTAGTATAGTGTACTTGGGTACCTAAGCTTATATACCCTTAAGGGTATATTCACTTTTCCCTTATAATAAAGTTGAATAATATCAATATTCATGTATGCTATTTTCTTAATAATGATATTAAATATGATATATTTATCACTATTTGTATGATCACTTACTAAGCATTTATAAACTTAACTTCTATATATTTTCTATATATTGTTAACTATTATTTCATTTAGTTGTGAAACCGATACACGATATATATATATATATATATATATATATATATATATATATATATATATATATATATATATATATATATATATATATATATATATATATATATATATAGAGAGAGAGAGAGAGAGAGAGAGAGAGGGATCATTTGAGAACCTATACTTTTCCGAGAACCCGAGAACCAAACAAGGACCGTTAGATCAAAATAACAGAGGGTCAAGATGATTTGTGACATTTTTGTAAAAACTTGAAAATAAAAAATACAGGGGTATCTTATTTCAATTTGTTAGAGGGCATTTTAGAGATAGAAAACTTATATCTGATCTTGTCAAACCCTTTCATTGTACTATTTCTCTATGTTCATCATCAAATCTCTTTCTCCTCTCACGTTCTTCATTGACGATAAAGACGACTGCCTCCTCTATCATCCGTCGTCGATCGCCTCCCTTCTACCTTCACCGGCCACCTCTACCTCTGTCGACCATCACGTTCTTCATAGAAAAAATTCCAATGAAGATGCTTTGATTTTGAATCGTTTTATCCTCCATCAATTCGTTCCCCGGAGTACACCATAATCGCCGACTTCATCTCGGCTCCCTCTGTGGATTGAAGACTTGAACGGAGAAGAAGATCCTTTATCGATCAAGAATTCAAAGTGCAAACAATATGAAAAGTGCATCCGGTCTCGATCGCTATAGTTACACCTGAAGCACTTGACCTTAGCCTATCAGACTATCCCTAACTCTCGATATCGGTCTCAATTTTCCTCCACTAGAAGTTGCCTAAACAGATATTTTTATTTTTCTGCATTTCTTCGGTTTTTTAGATCAGATGTCACTTTTGCTTTTCTGCGTTACCAAAATTAAGTTGACAATCTATATGTTTGCTCGTATTCTGATTTAGTTATCAGATTCAATACAGTATGTGATATTGAAATCACTTAGAATTTAGAAGTTTTCTTATTAAGAAGAATATTTTCGTGAAAATATAAAACTCTAGTGCTCTTTTCCTTCATGTGTTGCCTTATGAATATTGTTGTTCTCTTTAACATTGACCTTTCTGGTGAAAATATAGTCAATTTGTATTAAAAGTGTCAGGTTTTTTGAAGTGCACACAAGTTGCTCGATGAAAGTCCTGAACCAAATTTAGTTCCTTTGCTTTAATTTTAAGGTAGATTGGCTTAATACAAGTATACAAGTTTGCATTCCTGTGTTCACTTCTAATAATCCATGATATTTTCTTAGGATTTTACCGGAGTTCTATTTGTAGTTAACCTTGTTTGTATATGAGCTTCTATGAACATACTTAGTGGTGACTCCAAGAAGATCAACCCATTGGTAGGTAATATTCTAATTATCCCATTCACATATTTTTTTAAAGCATTAATAGCTTTTAATTCTTTCGTATCTTCATATTTCCCAGGTGCCAGTGGACCTTGTGATTGACCATTCAGTTCAAGTTGATATTTTAAGAAGTTCAAATGGTGAACTTTGCAAATCCATAAAGTTTTCAAATTGAAAACAGAAATGATTATGGATTTGTTAAAGTGATAAGAAATTTAAAACAAGGAAGGAATTCGGCATTCAGACAAAATAAGATTTCTACATTCAACTTGAAAACTGAAATTTTTATGCCTAGTTTGTATTTTGAGTGAAAAATGGATGTATGAAATATGAATGTTCTAAAAAAATTCCAAATGAAGTCATCCACATGCTTTAAGAGTTTATATGCACAGTAAGGTGGAATTCAAAAAATTGTGCATTTGATAGAAGGTCTATAGACATTTTATTATCAAAACAAGTTTTGTTTAATTCATTAGATATTCTGAAAATTGGTTAAAGAAGTGGCACCAATTGACAAGTTATCCAGTGATACCTTGAAGATTTTGTAATAATTATTATTATTGGTGTTTAGAAACTGCTTTAAGTTTATTTATAATTATAAGTTATAACCACATTAACGAAATTGATATGCACTTATTTTTACATTTATTACAATTATTACATTTTAATATTATGTGGAATTATCCTCCCTAATAAATAAAAATAATTTTGTCACTTGTCATCTTCTAATGTCTTATGTCACATGGCTTTTGTTTTGGTCAAAAACTTGATCAAGTAATATTCAATCAAATTGTATGAGAGGTTGTGGTGTTAAGATAATGTATGTGTCGAATAATGATCAACGTGAGACAAATGAGTTACAAAGAAAGCTCTTGATCCTTTATATGATATCTGGCATAATATATTGGGCGGTGATTATGATCATCTGTCATGTTGTTTTTATTGATATAA
Organism: Lactuca serriola; assembly: GCF_051521515.1. Lineage (NCBI taxonomy): Eukaryota > Viridiplantae > Streptophyta > Magnoliopsida > Asterales > Asteraceae > Lactuca > Lactuca serriola. Next base: position 157,826,591 of record NC_136409.1, read on the forward strand.
ATCTTTGATTACATAGAAGATGGTGATAATACGAATACAAGAGTGATAGTAGAGCTTCATGTGTGTCTAGTGTGTGTTTTACAAGTGTCATTTATAGTCTAAACTAAACAACAAGAAGTCTTATATTTTCAGTATCCTCTGGAATGAATATATGCACGTTGTTTGATTTGGTACTCCTGGGTCTTTAGCCCTAGTTGAAACGATTCTTAATGGAGAATGGGTCTTATGTTGACTAATTTTGCACATGTGAAAAAAAAATATAGTTGTTAAAAATAATAGGAAGTATTAATCTTAATAATTAGGATCCCGGATCCCGAGATATGCTTAAGAATCCTGAAGCTTCAAAAGTATTAATGATCATGAATATGATTTAGAATCTTGCTCCTAACAACTTTTTCTTATTATTTTCATTTTATTTTTTTCGCATATCATTTTATGGTTTTTTCATTTTATTAAATTTTACATATTATTTAATGTAATAATAAATTCATATCATATTTATTAATGGATTTTCCTTCTAATTTCAAAAGTATTAAATTAAAGCCTTATTAGTTTTTTTTTTAATTTATCAAAATTATTGTTTAAATTTAAAAGAGAAAAAAAAACATTTTAATTTAAATAATTCAATATTTTTTCTACTTTTCTTATAAATTCAAAATTTTCAAATGTTTGGAGTTTTATATTTAATTTTTCTTTTAAATAAACTCATGTAATATATGGGTCTCACACCTAGTATATAAAATGGAAAAACCCATAAAATGACAAGTGGAAAAAAAATCTTAAAAAATGACATGTGTAAAATGCAATGAGAGCATGACATGGTCTGGGTTTCGGTTCCAACTTTTCATCCAATTCGGGTTTCGGGTCGGTTTCAGCTCAAGGAACATCCATAGTGAGGGGGAAACAAATTACAAATTATTTTGTTTTAATTATAGACCTTTATGTTGTTATATTTTATCCCCTGGTTGTGAGCATGGGTGGAGCCACCTATGAGCCAGTGCAGGCCCAGCCTCACCCTCAAAATTTCAATTTTTTTCTTATATATATATATATATATATATATATATATATATATATATATATATATATATATATATATAAAGAGAGAGAGAGAGAGAGAGAGAGGTTCATGTGTTCTAAGTATCTATTATGTGGATGTAGGAATCAATGTAGACCAATCATTTTAAAAAGGTAATTATGTAATCATTTATTTAGTTAATATTTGTAATTTAGTTAATTTGATATTTCTCCCAAATTAAATCCCTTTATATTAGGTAGCTATTTATGAAAATATAATTGACCTTTTCTAACCCTAAATTTCTCCCCTTTATCTATCAATTGAATAGTCGGTCACAAACCATTGCATGTGCTCGTGAAATTGAAGTCAAGAACTGGGAAGTCTAAAAGGAACGAGAGAAGCAAAGTAGAAGTTGTGTGAGGGAGAATCAGTGCTAGAGTTGGTCCCCTTCGACAACGATTGTGGCATTACAACCCAAGAGGGAAAGACGTCGATGTCTTTCACAGTAAGTCGATTTACATTCCTTCCATCCCTAATTTCCATTTAATCTATTTGTCTCATTTTTGGGTTCCACGACGGTACACAAGTGGATTACTACACCATCTCTAAAAATTGGGTTGTGCTCTCTCTACCCCATGCTTCCAGTGATACCCCTCATCTACATAGAAATGCTATTGGGTTATTGTTGCATCATAAAACTCTCAAGGTTCATCAATATTTCTATTTATTCTATTTCTTTTTCTAATTTTTTGCTTGACCTGTAGGTTTTATTGATCAATTCGGCTCTAAAATTTAAGGTTTCTTGATTCGGGTATCATCAACTATTTTTTCTTTCTCTACGTGTGTTGCATTTCATCAACAAGTGGTTGATTTCATTCATTTTCTTGAAAAAAGATAAACCATAGAGCCAAAGTCGTTCAATTTCAGGAATCTGTAGGACATTACCATGTTTCGAGGATAGAATTCTTTTTATTCCTGAGTAATTTATATGTTAATTGGATAAAAATATCATGAATCTAAGAAACCACTTTTGAGTTATTTCCAGTTATGAATTCTGAAAAAGGTTTTCTTAAATAACAAGGGAGACTGCAATGCGTGCGATCGGTCGAGCTCAAGTAAGTGTTTCCTAAAGTTAAACCATGCTTTTAAATTGTAACTAGTATGTTAATATGTGAATTACATGCTAGAGTAGGGCAAAGGATACCTTTAAAAGTTATGTGATAAAATTGCTAGATTTGCGTGATGCCTTGTAGCCTAGGAGAATGCAATGCTATGAATATATTTCTTGGAATTGATGTTGACTCAGTTATTTGCTAAGTGTATGCTTTCAAAGTTGTATATGTTTAGGATTGCATAGCCCTAGAATGATGGATTCTGCCTTATTTCATGTTCCTTGTTTGGTTGTGGTCTTAGGGTAGAAACTTTATTTGACAGTCTATGTGATTCTATTTATGTATAACTTGCATGCATAAGGAAACCGACGGTGTTGATTGAGGTTTCTAGTTCTGTGAGGATTGAGAAATCCTAGAAGAGTCTAGGATATGTGTATGTGTTGTGTTTGTGGGTCATATTTTATCTGTGGTTGGGTGAATTAGAGGTATCATGGATGGCCTTGGGGAAGGTACAGGTAGGTGTGGAAGGTAGTATTGAGCTCGTACTGCTGAAAGCACAGGACCTGTACCCGAGATAAGGACAGACCTGGAATCTCTAAGGAGTCCGATGGGGAGGAATCCCTTCGAACTTCCTTATCGATTGCTTTCTATGTTGTATTTTCAATTTGAGGATGGTGATAGCTACATGAGGAGGATCAGTTTCATGATCAGGCTCGGGATAGAGTTCAGGTTCTGGTGCGGAACTTATTGATGAGAGGCTGCGCGAGCTTATCGCAGCCGAGGTTACTTGCAGCATTCTTGATGATACCCTTATGATTTTCGTTACCGTCAAACAGGGGATCATGGAGATTATGGAGGAGAAACTCAATTCTTTTCCGAACCAATATCGTTGCGGAACAGATTGGGACCCGAACTCCCTCATTCCGGGAGTTCAAGGTGTGCGGTGCCCCCGAGTTCTTTAGGGTTAAGGACCTCATCGCTAGTCGCTGTTGAATCGTTGACATAGAGGATGCTCGGTGCACGAACTTTTGCCCCGATGCGGCAAAGGTGGGATTTGCGTCCTGCATGTTGAGGGACCGAGCGCATGACTGGTGGGATGAGGTTACCCGCGAGGTAGGGACGGCGAGTGTGACTGTGATGACATGGGAGGATTTTGTGCGGAGGTTTGATCAGGAGTTTGCACCGGCCATTGAGGTGCAGCAGCTGGTCAAGGACTTCCAGGACCTTCACTAGACCACAGAGACTGTAGCGGAGATTACCGCCAAGTTTAGGGAGATGGCACTGTTGGTTTCACAGTACGTTGCGGATGCGGAGATGAGGAAGATGAGATATCATGCTATGTTGAGGGATGATACCCAGGAGTTTGTGAGCTTCTCAGGGTGCAAGACCCTGAATGACATGATTAAGAAGGCCCGTGAGCGGGAAATCGAGTTAGAGCTCCAGACGAAGCAGAAGCTGGAGCAGGTTCAGACGGCAGTGGGTCAGGCTAAAAAGCCTAAGACATCCGATGTTCACAACAAAGGCCAGTCGGGTCAGGGCCGATGCGCCAAGTACGGAAAGCCGCACGGTGGACCATATCGATCTGTGGGATCAGGATGTTTCGGTTATGGTCAGACAGGCCACATGAGGAAGGACTTCCCTAAGAGGGCCTTGATTTGTTTTCACTACAACCAGACTGGCCATAAAAAGTTTGATTTGTTTTCACTACAACCGCCACTTTGAGGATTACACATGGCCGACAGGGCAAGACGGAGACTCCTGCGGTGAAGAGCAGAGGCATTTCAGTAGACCACAGATGAGGCCCTCTTAGGGTGTGGGTAATGTGGTTATGCATTCATATGTTACAGGTTTAGTAGATACACATGAATCTATTTTTCATTATGATTAAGTGTCTCATGGTGGCACACTTTACTGGACACTAGGCCTAGCAATTGAGCGGGTTTTAACACTGATCCGGTCCAAACCTTTAAGAATTATATGAGTTTAAAGCATAGTTTTTTATCTGTTTACCCGTTAACAACCCGTACCCGCTAACCCTTTTATTAAAAGGGTCGGGTATGGATCATCCCTAATCCGCTCTTTTATAACCTACCCCATATAAATTTTAGAATTATACATTTATATTGTATACTGCCTAAAGTTTACTTTTAATTCCAATCGAAAGTCCAAAGGGGAAAGGCCAATGACCAAACCGTTTTTACATGGGACTCGAGGATTCGACTTCTAGACTTCTAGTCTTTTATCAAGAATCATGATGTCATTTCATTTATATTTCATCAAGCAATCATCAATTTCATTTCTAAATCAATAATGTCATTTATCAACCAGATAAAAGTTTGCAATTGTTATTCTCCATTAGTGCAATCGACAGTCAAAAACCAATCGTAAGTTACTACAATAATGATTTCAATTCCAATGGAATGTCCTCGTAATGCATTTTCTAAATCAACATTTGTTTTATTTAATAAATGTTATTTTAAGAATTAAGTAAAATGTGTTTGATTATTCAAAAAACCTACGGGTTAAGGGACGAGTTTGAATATTTGTTGATTCGGTGAATAAGGGTATGAGTTTGATTATTCAAAACCTTGCAGGTTACAGAGTGAGTTTGGATTGGATTTTAAAATTTGTTAAAATGATTTATATCTAGGACGATTCAATTCAAACCCGGGCCATCGCAAGGTCTACAGGACACCCAAAACTAATAAAGATATAAAACCAAAAAATGAATGACTAATTTGATTCATACAATGCATTTGTCCAAATGAACAAAACTTATGTATTTCAAGTTGGATTTGATATTAGGCAAGGAACAAATATGAAGAAGGCTGATGGTACTCTCTATGTCCATTCTCAAAATTGACCCTAATCCTATTTTCTTACTACATCTCTCTATGGCGATGCCAAACATTTAAGGTTCATGCTTGTCTTTGCAACATCCCACATTGGTTGGGAATAATAAATTTGTATGGGTTTATAACTTTATTCTCTTGATATGCCTTGTAAACTGCATAACCGAGTTTCTTCTATTTCTGAGTATTCATTTTGCATTTATCTCTTCTTCCATAACTGTTAGAAAGTATGATACACTGCATCAAATCTTGGGTGTTTACGTTGAAACTTACAACAACTACGAGGTTGGTTTTACTTTTGTTGTTTCATCTTTAACTTTGTCAGATAAGGGGACATTCTTTCTTCTACATTTTTTATAATCAGATCTGATCCCGAAGGATAAATCTGTTTTTTGGACAAAACTTGGTAAATATTAATAATAACTGGATTTATTATTCGCAACTAATTGACATATAATTCTCAATATTATTTCTCGATTTTCTTACATGTCTATTTGATCTGATTTTCATCACATACATATTATAGATTTCCTTCATAATAATTCATGGTTAGTTTCAAAATTAAAATTAAAAAGTTAATTGTAATAAAAAACCAAATATTATGGTTAAATGCACATCTTACACCTTATGTTCATTGTGATTATTTTTTTTTTTTTTTTATGAAAATACGAATTCATCGAGATTCTTCACGGGTTGCATACCCAACCAAAGAGCCATCCTGCGCCCCATTTTTTGCTTGGTGCACTCCCCCTGACGGTACCGCGGGTACCACCAACTCATTTTTTGTCTTCTCGAGCCACTCCGACCAGCCCAATGAGTTGTATTCTTGAACTTTGACTTAAATTTTTCAGAGTCTTGAGCTTGACTATCTACGATGCATTCTTCTTCCTACTCGCGAGAATTTACGCTTATTCTCTAATATACTTTGGATAATAATGTGTCTGTCGTGAGTATTGTCTTGTATTCCTCTTTTTTATAATAAACTAATGATTAAACACATGACATTGGAATGTTAGTTAACATTTAATGTAGGAGTTTAATGATTATTGAACTCTTTAGTGATAAAAATAAAACATTTCGTAAGGGAAAAAAAATTATAAAATTGTAAAACTTAAAATAATCTTCATTTACATTTTTTGGAACTGGCGGTTGTATTAACGGAAGCCAGGCCTCCATATTCCAGAAGACGTCCCAAGTTTGAGATCACAGAGGGGCAGACTCAAACACATAGGGGTCCTAGGGAGAACATCATCACACAAGGAGTTGGGTGAAGGAATTATGTAGTTGGACCGATTTGAACACACAACCTTCACCCCATGTGGGTTATCAAACCCGGATGCATCACTACTAGCTAGGTTGCAGATCATTTGCAATCTTCATTTATATTGTGTATGTACTTATAACTAACTTATAACTAATTTGGAGTTTCATTCGATATGATCCAAAAAGAGTTCCATGTTAAGACCATGATTTCATTTCGATTCCATAACTATCTCAAAAGATTGAATCGATCAACCTCTTTTTTAAGATGTTTGGCTAAGCTTATTTAAGGACCTTATTAACTTATTAACGGTTTCATACCACTATAAGCTAAGAATATATTTGAATAAAAAATAATTTATTTCGATGGAAAACCTTGGATAAGTTATCTCACACTTATAAACATTTATAAGTTTATAATTTTTTTTCTTTTGACAAACACCATCTTATTATAATAACTATCCCAAAAGACTGAACTTTTTAATACATTACAGAAATAAAAGTAGTACAATTGTACAAAAAAAAATAGTAAAACTATTCTATAATTTTATTAAATAATGTTCCAAAAAGATTTCCATGTTAAGACTTAGTTGCACGTCCCAATTTTTGTTATTCACTTGTAACGATTTGATTCCATTACCATCCCAAAATACTGAATTGCTGTATTGCACAACCTCTATTCAATTATAAGTCCGAGTCCAAAAATGTCCAAAATATTCAAGAACGAATTTTCCAATTGCACAGGAAGATTTTCATCTCCGTTTTCAAGTAGTATTCCTAATTTAAGTTCTATCGATACAAAGTACAAACCATTCATTTGCATACTTCTTACTCGAGAAGCAATGATCGTTCAACAGTTAATTTAATTAACGCTAACATGTTTCAAGAAGACATGCATAACATTTCTGCACCAAAAAGATGGGTTCACCCAAACCATTAATCTCCGGTTCTTTTCTTGAGACCTGTATATAACTTATCCCCCAAACACAAAACGAAAAAAAGAACTGAACTGTTATCTCCCTATCATCATACTAAATTACTAATACTAAAACCACTAAAAACTAATATCAGTCAGCAGATTAAGGTCAGCATTTGAAACACCGAAAAAGAAACTACCCCACAACATAAGAGCAACCTTATAGTGCTATATAATCTATTTCGTCTCCTTTAATCCATGTTAATACGACTGGTTAGGCCATATGAAGAACTCAGCTGAAGGTGGCAGCAATGCCATCGGACCTGAAGTTTCAGGAGCACCACCATTCCCAGAGTGAAGATGGTGGAACAAACTTTGATGATGGTACATTGGTGTAATCGAGTTTGGATCATATGGCAAAGCATAAACAGGTGGTGCACCGGAAAAGTTGATACTGTTTCCATTGTTGCCGCCACCGTAAGGCGGCAGTTGGTGGTGGTTGTTGATCAGAGAAGGTTTCTGCTCCGCCTCGGAAGTCACTTTCAGACGCTTTGCAGCTCCACCAACTGGAAGAGAGCTACTGGAAATTGCTTCCACGTCATACCTATTCATCTCAAAGTTCGTCACTGCATTCATTCCTCTGAATTTGATCGCTGCTATGTCATATGCCTCAGCTGCTTCTTCCTCAGTAGCTACAAGATCATGATTATATTGTCATCATAAAGATAATATAAGATACAAATGATAATATTAATTTGAGGATCATTTTGTTTTTTATAGATTACCAAAAGTTCCTAGATAAAGATCTTTGTTTCCAGCAACACGCCCTATTCTTGCTTGCCAACGACCTTGTTGGTGATGCCTTGTAACCCCTCTATAGATCGATGCTCCCCTTGAGAATCCACTACTTTTCCTGTTAGAATTAAAAAGAAACGTGTCATAAAGATATAAACTTTTTAAACTTGTTTGATGAAAAGTTATGAGGTAGAAAATTAGTGAGAAGAATAAATATAGATGTTGAACCTTCTTAGGGAAGCGATGAACTCTTGTTTAGTCGCATGTTTCATGTCTTCCAATTCTTGTGCGTATTTTGCAACCTAAAAAGCAAAAGATTAAAACCAAATTAAAAACGTATCACTTTTGATTGTTTACTTTTTTTTATATATATATTAGAACTTAAAAGTAAAGATTTAATGAATAGGTGTGTAGGATAATTACGGGAAAGTTTGTAGTAGCGGTGGGACCCCAGTACTTGAGAGCAGCCAAATCGTAAGCTCTTGCTGCTTTGTCTTCTTTGTCATAACCACCTGAATATGCATTAAAACATGGTTAGTTAGTTACTTAATTATAATAATAATGCGAAGTTAAAAGAAAATTGATATGAATGAATACACGAAATGAAAAAAAGAAGAAAATTTACTCACCTAAGTACACTGCAGATGAGAAAACCGAAAGTAGAGTGACCACACATGCAAAAGAATCCAAAAAACATTAGCTTACAATAATAATAATAATAATGGTCCATGAAATGAAACGAGGATAAAAGTAGTTTGAGATAAAAGTAAAAGGTAAAGATTGCAAGCACTTTTGGTATATACATTTTTGCACGGGTAGGAATATATTTTACTAGATAAGAATAGTCGTTTCAAGTCCCTAAAAATGTCCAAAAGGTCACGGGAACAAATGGGGTGGGTTCCAAAGCTCACTGAAAATGGACATTTGTGACTACATATTGAAAATCAAAGGTTTCCATGAGAATGAATGAGTATGAGAGTGTTTGACTTGGTCAAAGCAGGGGTAAAAGAGGAAAGGAAAAGCAAAAGTGAAAAGCAAAGGCATGTATGTACAAAAGCACAGAGAACAGCAGACACACTAAGTAGGATTCAGACTAGTTAGTGTAGGTATGTGAAATTGATGGATAGATAGATATGGAGAGAGAAAGAAAGATGAGGGGGGTAATCTGTAATATCCAATGGACAAACTTGTGCCATTTTAAGGGAAAAGAAAATCCAACTGGTGTTAGCATAAATACAGAAATAAAAGAAACTAGAAGAAAGTACACAAAATGGTACAATTTACAAACATCAATCAATCATCATCATAAACAACAACAACAACATCAACAAACTTTTGATAGATTTGAAATCCAACCCATGATCATAAATTCATAATCTATCTTCAAACTCAAATCTTTTTTCAAAAATTCAAACACAGTGTACAAGTTTTAATCCATGATCATAATAAACTCATAACACTTTGTTCTTGTTTTGATTCAAAAGAAAATTACCTTGTCGTCCTTTCCTTGCTTGACCCTCTCTTCTACAGCTATTATCCCAAAGATGCGCTTCGTATCTACCAGTCCACCTATGTCTGCACACATCAATATGTCTCTAGTGTTCAGTTTACTGTACAATCTTTAATGCATAACGTACACATAATCCTTCTTCTTTTACCAAAAATCAAACACCTTTGCATACCTAGTAACACCTCTGTAGATCGAAGTTCTTTGTCCAAAAGTATCACCGATCTTCTTACTAACATTATTCTGATCACCTGAATCAACCGCTACGATTGCCTGCTTCTGATCGGAGGAACCCTGGGCGACATGTTGGGTGGTGATACCTAGCGACAAAGCATTCATCGGACACTGTACATAAGCTAACTCGTTGCCGCCGGCGGATTCCATCGACTGCCCGGCAAACTCGGTCAGATGGGTGCCTGAGTCGTCCACTTCCGACCCCGAGTTCGTCGAGAATGTCTGGAACCCGGTGGTGGTGCACGCGAGACCGTTTAGATCTTGTTGGTCGGAGAAGTAGACGGAGCTGCTTCCGTCGTACATATGGGTTAACGATGACGAGTCTTGTGTTTCCGTCTGAGATACGTCGGTGTAACGAAAAGACTGCATAGAGTGGGTGTTGGCGGCGGTGGTGGTGGTGGTGGTGGTGGGTGTAAGGGTGGTGTCGCCGCCTAGGAAGTCTTCGAGCTTTGGAGCTTGTTGCTGGTTGATATGGGACTCCATGAAGCTTCGGAAAAGCGGTGAATCGCCGCCACCGTCTTTGACATCCCCGTGACTATTGCCGTTGTCGCCGGTGTACATCGGTGAAGTCTTTCCACCGCCGTTAGTCCAACCTGCACCACCGGAAATTAGTAACTCACTACCACAACCAAACTCAGTTCAAGACATGCAAATCAACCAAGAGAATCCAAAGATATATATACATATAAATAAGTACATATATCCCCAGAAAATCAAGTAATAATTTGTATTTTGTCTTGAAAGTTACATCATCAGCTATTTATTTCGACAAACTTGCACAAACAAATCGTATTTTTCTCAACCACTTACGTTCTTTTTCCGACATTAAAACCGAAATCTTGGGTACTGTTTATCTTTAAATAAAAATCCAAATTTGTTTTAGAAAAAAAAAACAGCTTGAAATCTCATTGATCCAAAATCTAGCACAAAAGCCAAGCATAACTGCACCTCAATTATTCTGTACTAAATTCTCAAGAAAAGTAAACAAGAAAATATACCATTTGCATAGAAATTATCGTTGAAGTAATACTGCTGAGGCTGAGAGGTAGAAGAAGTGAACATCTCCATTGGAGAGAGTGAAAACGAGAGCCAGTTATTATCGGGAGCCATTGATTTGTGGTGGTGTTTAGTGACCTAAGTTGCAACTATACGATTAGAAGAAGAAGAAGAAGAAGAATCCAAACCCAACATTACCAATGAACGTTTAAAGTGTTAAGAATATGATGAAGGTGGAGGCGAAGAATGGAAAAGAGAGAAGATTAGTGTTGAAGAGAGCACATGCAGAAGCTAGCTTTCCGGCACCGGCAAAGGCAGGGGTAGTTGTATTGACTGTTCTTGAATGTTAATTGTTAAAGAAAGAGAAAGAGAAAGAGAAGGAGAGAGGAGATGAGAGGTGGAGGTATATAATGGGATGAAAGAGTCGGTTTCATCTGCCACACCGGCGGAAAACCAGAGGGAAAAAACAAAACATTGTCTCTTCGGTTTCATTTAATATTATATTTACTCCATTTTTATCTTTTACTTAAATAAAAAATTTAAAACTTTTACCTTATAGCATCTTATCAAAGAAAAACTTATCCGACCCGTTTCCGTGGTACTTAAGTCCTTATGAAAGTATATTTTTTTAAATATTTTTTTTTTGGAAATGGTGTAGGTTAACCTCCTTTTGTTTTTGGGTTGGAGTTAAGGAAATAACGTGGTAAACCAATCGGACGAATATGAACAAGGCTTGTTTATGTTTGTTCGTTTAAGTTAGCTGAATAAATAAACGAATAAGAACGAGTTTTCTTGTTCATTTTCGTTCGTTTAACAAATTAAATTGTTCATGTTCTTGTGTTTATGTTTGTGAACGTGCTAAATTAACAAAGATAAACAAACATAATTGAAAATATATGAACATAAATAAACATATAATATATATGAACATAAAATAAACTTATATAAACGAACGTAAATGAACAACATAAACGAACGTTCACGAACATAATCAAATGAACGAGACCATTGTTCATGTTCGCTCGTTTAAGTAAATGAACGAGAATTTGTGTTCATGTTCGTTCATTTATTAAATAAACGAACATAAACGAACTTTCCGCCGAACGGTTCACGAACAGTTTGATGAACGTTCAGTTTGTTTACAGCCATAGGTATAACAATTGGATTCGGTTTGGGTAGATGGGTTGGCAGGTCAGAATATATTGACCCAATCAAACCCATATAATATATAGGTTGGCAGGTTGGCGGATCACAAGTTGACAGGTTGGAAACATCAACCCAACCCAACCCACATAACTCATTTAAGTATATGGGTCTGTGGGTCAGTGGATCGTTTTCGGATAACTTTTTACATGTTAAATTTATATTAATTATGTCTCTAAATTAATTAATATTTATCATTTTTTACTATGATGACATCAATAACCAAATACCTATCTAACATAATAACTTAATAAGCAACACATTTGAAAACAAAGAGGTTTCAAACATAAACTCATAAACATCCAATCAAATTGAAAACATTCATGCAAAGTGCAATTGTGTCGTATATTCCATTAATTAATAACTAATTTTTTTAAAATATAATATATGTAGTCGGGATGGCGGGTTGACCCCCGAACCCAACCCAACCCATGAAATAAACGGTTTTGTGGATTGGCCTGTTGGCGGGTCAGAAATCTCAACTCAAACTCGTTTATTTTCGTGTCAGTGTAACGTCCCAAAAATCATAGTATATTCTTTTATTTTTAAAAGGGGTAAAAAATGTATTTCCATCAAACTCAATCACTCAAAAGCATAGTTTTTATAATCGTATCGAAATCTGAGTATCTCTCCAAAATATGACAACAACTGGATGATGTGTACAATCATGTCTTCGCCTTCCCCCGATCCTGTGCAGTACCTGAAACATTTAAATTCACAATTGTAAACCAAAGTTTAGTGAGTTCCCCACAATACCCCACACACACAATGCATGCACACATGAGCCTACAATCTGACTAGACGGTCTCGCAAGGCGTACAATACACCTGGAGCGATCTCGTTAGGCCTTCAGTCTTACTGGACCACCTCACAAGGCTTACAGTATACCTGGATCGCTCAGGTATCTTGGCCTACAACACAAAGCAAGACCGCCACAACCCAACCACACCATGTCAACATATAATAATCACACAATAACCAGCAACACAGGTAACATAAATCTACCAACTAACATATCACTATAACATAACAACATCCTACACACAAGGATACATACTGCATTGCAAAGTATAGTGAGAAAGCTCATCTTGCAGGTTAGCAGACTATCAACACAACTCACACGAAACCAAGATTGGTGCTATGAATCACCAACACAACAATCAGATGTACATTCTCAATTGATAGCCCAAAACTCTCAAGTTGACTAAAAGTCAACCTAGTAAAAAATCAATGGTCAAAAGTCAACCCAGGTAGTCACCTATTGGCTACGTTGTAGCAACTCTATGCCAAAACAGTCGTTACCAGACTACCCATCATGTCGTGGCAGCAATCCAAGCAAATCGGTCGCAATAAACCCCCTTCATGTAACATCCCCGAAATCATAATACAAAATTTCTTTTTCAGAAACAATTTTCATAAACCATATGTTATACAAAACACTGTTTTCAAACTATAGTTATAAAATCAAAGTATCAAACATCTCTCAAATCATAAAAACTCCATAGGATGATGTGTACCATCAAGCCTTTGCCTTCTCCCGATCATCTAAAGTACCTAAAATATTAAAATCCACAACTATAAGCCAATGCTTAGTGAGCTCCCCCAAAATACTCCACATAATAATAACAAGTACAATACATGCATACAGGGTTTGTTGTCCCATGGCCTCAACCTAACCATCCAGGGTTTTGTTGGTATATTGCCTCAACCCAACCATCCATATTTTGTTGGCTTATAGCCTCAACTCAACCATCCTAGGTTTGTTGGTCTACCGCATAAAGCAATATCACCTCAACCCAACCATCCAGGGTTTGTTGGCCTCCCGCCTCAACCCAACCACCAATATGTAAACATATGCACAGATAAAAATTAATTAGCAAGTATAAGTAATCATACATATCTACCAATATAACAAATTACTACAGTTGTACAACGTAGTAACATCCTATATATCAAGATACATAACACAACCAAATGGGCTAGCATTGGTGCCTTCGACACACGAGTATAGCGATGAAAACTCGCCTTAAAGTCTAGAAAACAGCATAATTGATCACTGCTCCAAATATCGGCTTTACAGGTCACCTAAGCATCAAACAGGGATCAAAACTCAATCTACTGCTCAAATTCCCCATTTGACCTAAATTCAAACTTTATCAAAGTCGACGGTCAACAGTCAAAAAGTTAAAAGTCAACATCAATCATGTTACGTGTGACATCCCCAATTTCACGGCCAGAAAAGACCAATTTGTTTATGCTTTGTTTTATAAATCAGAGTGATCGTTTAAAGAAAATGGTTGCAGAATTTGTTCCCAAAATAAAATATGATAACCATTTATCAAAACATTTCTCAAAGAGAATGTATATTCATTAAATAATAAAACCTCGGGATGTCATGTTCCGATACAGACCAAAAGCATAAACAATATAAAATAGACCTTACAACAGTTATTTATAACTACTGATCTATAATCCAAAATCTCTCGTCAAGTCCACCAACTTATACTCTTGTGTCATTACCTGTAATGCAAAGAAAACTAAGTGGGTCAGGCTTGGGAGCCTGGTGAGCATATAGGGTTTTCAACCCACAATAATACATTTATTATATTCAATTATCAAACAATCAACCCAAATACCCATCCCCATATCTACTTTATTTTCTCAAGGGTTTAACCTAAGAATCTACTATCCTTCATTCATTCATTCCTAAGGATTTACCTAAGGAATTGGCATGAAGTCCATTGCTGCCAAAGTTTATCTATCAGGTACTAAATCCATAGTTATCAGACGCTAACTCCATAGTCGCCGAGGTTTACTCAAGCGGCGCTAACTCCATAGTCACCAAGGTTCACTTAACATGCGCTAACTCCATAGTCGCCAAGGTTCACTTAACATGCGCTAACTCCATAGTCGCCAAGGCTTACTCAACAAGCGCTAACTCCATAGTCGCCAAGGTTCATCAAATAGGCACGAAGTCACATCGTCGCCAAGGTTTATACAATAGGCGCTAACTCCATAGTCACCAACTATCCCATCTACCCAAGTTCTACCCAACATTTTCGTAGATATAAATACTTACACAATTTAAATCATTTAACACTTGTATAAAACATCAATTCCACGTCCATCTCAAATAGACAAATAATATATAAACACATAGCACGTATTTCATAGCAAATACTTCATATTTATGTGTTAGAAGAAAGTAATTACACACTCGCACATATAAACATCTTTATATTACACACATAGAACGTATTTCATAGCAAATACTTAATATTTATGTGTTAGAAGAAAGTGACCACACACTCACACATATAAACAACAATATACTTAATACACTCAAACCATACTTGTATTATTATCGTGTTTATGAAAGGTAGTATACACTTACTTGATTAGACAATGCCCGGACAGCACTACGACTTCTAGATGTAGTATTCTTCGGCAGATCTGGAAGATCTCCACAAAAATCGAACTTCTCGCGAGCAGAGCTTTGGCTCGGGAATCACACTTCTCGGGATCTCGGGAGCGTAAAACTTCCTTCTTAACTTGGATATGAGATTCGGGGTGTCGGGATGGCTTCGGGGGTTTACACGCAGAGCTTCGGCACAAAAACAAGGAGAAATGAGCAAATAAGCCCGGAACCCTCGCTTATTCCATACCTAATTCCAACTGAACTTTCCAAGGTCAACAAGTTTGCCAATGGATTACCAGCGGACTTTGGTCCGATAGTCAAGCAAGCAACCACTCTGAAAGCCGCCATCTGGGCAGCCAAGAATGTTGAGACCCAAATAAAAGAAAAGGGTCTGGAAAGAGCTGAAGTTGGAGAGAAAAGGAAGCATGAAGGATCTTCAATAATCGACAAAGAAAGCAAATTCTCGAAATCTGGGGGAAGAGATGAAGCTAAGTGGTGTGAGAAGTGTAAGAAGAAACACTTCGGGAAATGTAGCGAGGAGATGACTTGCTACAAATGTGGGAAGACAGGGCACTACGCCAACAAGTGCGCACCCATCAAGAAGGTGTGCTATAGATGTAACGAAGAAGGGCATATTTCTAAAGACTGCCCAAAGAAAAACACACCTCCACAGCCAAGGGCATTCCACATGTTCCTCAACGAAGCAGAAAAGGATGGGAGGATTAAAAGATGAAGACTTCATATTAACATATAAAGTCTGTATCAAGAAGCATAGCCTGTTAGAGGCATAGTATAGGGTGAACTTGAACTTTTGTGTAATAGTTTCAAGAATTAATATAAACCCTGGTTTTGTTATCTGATGTGTTGAATGATTATATGATTTATGTATGGTGACTTGGTTAACTGCGAGACAATGCTTGGGACGAGTATGAGTAGGTGTGAATGGTAGTAGAGATCTATACTACCGGAAGCACAGGACTCGCACTTGGATCAGGGAAAGTCACAAGGTTACCAAGAAGCTAGAAATTGTTTCCGTTTTATTCAAGCATGTCATTACCATTGTTTCGGTAATGACTAGTAGGATGATGGTTATTCCGACCCTAGTGGTCATATTAAATTGAGTCCGACTACGATGAGAGGTCCTTGGGACACGACCCATCGGTTAGTTACAATAGATAAATGAACGTATTTATCCTAAGAAGAAGAAGGAGTCCACAATAAGGATTTATTTTGTAACTTGAAGGTTACAGTTTAAAGTCCAACATAGTAAGAAGAGCAGATGCAGGATTGAGCATCAAGGTTATTACTTAGGATGGAGAGATAACTTGTGGAGTCAGTATACGAATCCTATTTCGTTGATGATTCCGGGACGTAATCATCCTAAGGGGGAGATAATTGTAACGCCCGTAGATCAGGGCTAGTCAATTTAGAGACGATAAGCGTCAAAAATGGCTTTTTGATAAAAGATTATTTAGAATGAATAATCTTAACTAAGTTTTAGTATATGCTACAAGGATTCCGTACATATATAGAACGCCCAAATCTGACTTCGTATGAAGAAGTTATGATTTATCGAATTTTCGGCTTAGCGGTATGCAGCATGAAATACTCGATTTGAGATCGAGCGGTTTTTAGCCAAAACAATCTAAATGAGAATCGAAGATCTCGTTGTTGGTATCGAAGCGATGAAAAGTTAGGCGAGAACGGACGTCAAACGAAGAAGTTATGATTTTATAACGAAGTTTTCCTGTCCGGGCCTACTAAAAATAAATAATAAAAATAAAGTCAAAATTAGCCGACGAAGTCTAAACGAAAGTTGTAGAGCGTAGTCTCACCTACGCGTGGATATAAAGAACGTCGAAAACGGAGTTCGTATGAAGAAGATATGAATTTCCGAAGTTTATTAAATATTTAAAATTTAAATTTAATTCTAAATCTTGGTATTATCCGAAGAGGAGTCATCGGACTCATCCGAAGTACGCCTAGCGTACTGTTGTACGCCCCGCGTACCGCGAAGCAGGACGCACCTCGCACTCAAGTGACTTCGGATACGTAAGCAATGACGATTTCGGACCAGTATGCCCCGCGTAACGTCGTACGCCCAACGTACTCCGAGGCTCCAGCCTCCTATAAATAGGATGCGAGGGCAGCCGACTCATTTGCCCTTTTTCTCTCTTCTCTCTCCCGTTTTGCATCGTTTTGCATGCCAGAAGTACCCCGAAGCCCCGGTAATATCCTCGAGCCCCGAAGCAAGTCCCGAGATCCCGAAGATCCCGAGAAGTGCGATTCCCGAGCCGAAGCTCTGCCCGCGAGAAGCTCGATTTTTGTGGAGATCTTCCAGATCTGCTGAGGATTACTACTTCTGCAAGTCGTAGTGCTGTCCGATCATCTTCTGATCAAGTGAGTGTATACTACCTTTCATAAACACGATAATAATACAAGTATGGTTTGAGTGTATTAAGTATATTGTTGTTTATATGTGTGAGTGTGTGGTCACTTTCTTCTAACACATAAATATTAAGTATTTGCTATGAAATACGTTCTATGTGTTTATATATTATTTGTCTATTTGAGATGGGCGTGGGATTGATGTTTTATACAAGTGTTAAATGATTTAAACTGTGTAAGTATTTATATCTACGAAAATGTTGGGTAGAACTTGGGTAGATGGGATAGTTGGTGACTATGGAGTTAGCGCCTATTGTATAAACCTTGGCGACAATGTGACTTCGTGCCTATTTGATGAACCTTGGTGACTATGGAGTTAGCGCACGTTGAGTAAACCTTGACGACTATGGAGTTAGCGCTTGTTAAGTAAGCCTTGGCGACTATGGAGTTAGCGCATGTTAAGTGAACCTTGGTGACTATGGAGTTAGCGCCGCTTGAGTAAACCCCGACGACTATGGAGTTAGCGTCTGATAACTATGGATTTAGTACCTGATAAATAAACTTTGGCAGCAATGGACTTCGTGCCAATTCCTTAGGTAAATCCTTAGGAATGAATGAATGAAGGATAGTTGGTTCTTAGGGTAAAACCTTAAGAAGATAATGGGGATGGGTAATTGGGTTGATTGTTTGTTGATTAAATATAATAATTATATTATTGTGGGTTGAAAACCCTATATGCTCACCAGGCTCCCAAGTCTGACCCACTCAGTTTTCTTTTCATTACAGGTAATGGCACCAGGGTATAAGTTGGTGGACTTGACGATAGATTTTGGATTATGGATCAGTAGTTAAATAACTATTGTAAGGTCTATTTTATATTGTTTATGCTTTTGGTCTGTATCGAACATGACATCCCAAGGTTTTATTATTAAATGAAAATACAATCTCTTTGAGAAATGTTTGGATAAATGGTTATCATATTTTTGTCTTGGGAACAGATTCCGCAACAGTTTTCTTTAAACGATTACTCTTATTTTAAAAACAAAGCATAAACAAATCGGTCTTTTCTGGCCGTGAAATTGGGGATGTCACAGTAAAGTGGGTTAGATCTGATCCCACATCGGTTGGGAAGGAGAACTAAGCATTCCTTATAAGGGGTGTGGATACCTTCCCTATAACAACGCGTTTTAAAGCCGTGAGGGCAGCAGATCCCATAAGAACTCTGCAGTTAAGCGTGCTCGGGCGGGAGTAGTACCAGGATGGGTGACCCCCTGGGAAGTCCTCGTGCCGAGTGGCCCAAAGTGGACAATATTGTGATACGTTCCAGAGGGGGATGTTACACCCGGTGACTCCCCCTTCGGATAATACCGGGTTTTATAATTAAATTTAAATATTAATTATTTAATAAACTTCGGAAATTCATATATTCTTCATACGAACTCCGTTTTCGACGTTCTTTATATCCACGCGTAGGTGCGACTACGCTCTACAACTTTCATTTAGACTTCGTCGGCTAATTTTGACTTTATTTTTATTATTTATTTTTAGTAGGCCCGGACAGGAAAACTTACTTATAAAATCATAACTTCTTCGTATGACGTCCGTTCTCGCCTAACTTTTCATCGCTTCGATACCAACAACGAGATCTTCGATTCTCGTTTAGATTGTTTCGGCTAAAAACCGTTCGATCTCAAATCGAGTATTTCGGGCTGCATACTGCTAAGTCGAAACTTCGAAAAATCATAACTTCCTCATACGAAGTCAGATTTGGGCGTTCTTTTTATGCACGCTCATGGTTTAATGTATTCTACGACTTTCATTTAGATTGCTAAGGCTAAATATCGCTCTAACGTAAATTCACTTTTTACGTCGCGCTGTGCCGTGCCGGTTCTGTCGCGAAACTTCGACAGGTCATAACTTCTTCGTTATAACTCGGATTTCGGCGTTCTTTATATGTACGGAAACCTTGTAACATATACTATAACTTAGTTAAGATTATTCATTCTAAATAATCTTTCATCAAAATTTCATATTTGACGCCTATCGTTTCTAAATTGACTAGCCCTGATCTACGGGCGTTACAATTATCTCCCCCTTAGGATGATTACGTCCCAGAGTTATCAACGAAAATAGAACTTGTACAATGATTCCATACGCTATCTCTTCATCCTAGGTAATAACCGTAAATTCTATGTTTCCTCAAAAGAGTATTTAACTCTATGGCTTTCTTGACCGCAGACGATGCCCAATCTTGCATCTGCTTATCGTACTATGTTGTACTTTCAATCGTAACCCTCGAGTTACCAAATAAGTCGTTATTATGGACTCCTTCTTCTTCTCAGGATAAATACTTTCCTTTATTTATTGTAACAAATCGATGGGTCGTGCTCTACTGACCTCTCAGTGAATGATGCAATGCTTAGACTCAGGTCTCTTAGAGTTAAATTCCAAAATGGAATATACCTTCCTTAATATTCTAATGTGATATAATCACATTTCAGAATGTAGCATTTCTACCTACAAACTTCTTTTAATAACGAGCGCGACACTATCAATCGCATTAACTTCAACCTTCTGACTTAAGTCAGATGTTACATCTAACTTGGTCCTCTAGACCACGTAACATACTCCTCGTAGTCGAACTCAAATTTAAACATGACCACTAGGGTCGGAACAAGAACCATCTTACTAGTCATTACCGAAACAATGGTAATGACATACCAGAATAAAATGGAATCAATCACTAGCTTCTTGGTAACCTTGTGACTTTTCCTGATCCAAGTGCGAGTCATGTGCTTCCGGTAGTATATGCATCTACTACCTTTTACACCTACTCATACTCGTCCCAAGTATTGTCCCGCAGTCGACCAAGTCACCATACAAGAAAATCACAAAACAATTTAACACATATGAATGTGTCCAAGTAATCATAAACAATTTCCCTAGACTCTGCTAGGACTTCTTCATTGCTCAATCTTCACTCATCAACTCTACTTCAACTCAATTAGTGATGGAAATACCAGACGATGAGACAACGTCAAGAATTTCACTAATCGTTCCATCATCCTGCCAATCGAAGGTTTACTTTAGACGCACCGTACTCCTATAAACGTACTTTTATTTCATAAGACATACTCTAAAGGCAAGATACCACTCTTACGATATCTTCTAATAGGTGTCATCCACTATCATAAGCCTTCTTCATTTCCTCAATTTACTCAATTTCTCTACGAGTATTCACCATGACCTCTTGTACATCCAAGCAGACATTCGGTGTACCAAGCGAGAATTTAAGATAAGAAAGCTTTAATTACGGTAAACGTATAAATCTCCTTATCGCTCCGAAATGTTTACATGCTAGTTCTAATATCGTAGTCATACGCTTAGAATCCTACACACATAAGGTTTCCAGATCCGGTCGGCAACAGACCATAGATCCAAACAAATAATAGCATCAATATAGCTATCACACAAAACATTTAGCACATAAAAGCTTTTTAGGCATCATTCCTAAAATAAACTAGTGCTCGTGTCAATTTAGGTGTACCACCTAACATATTTTAGACACACTCCTCACAATCATTACTTAGCATTCTAAGTTGAAGTCTAGAAATTTCCTAGAAATTCCTAGTTCGCTTAAACTAAAGCTCTGATACCAACTGTGACATCCCCAATTTCACGGCCAGAAAAGACCAATTTGTTTATGCTTTGTTTTATAAATCAGAGTGATCGTTTAAAGAAAACGGTTGCAGAATTTGTTCCCAAAATAAAATATGATAACCATTTATCAAAACATTTCTCAAAGAGAATGTATTTTCATTAAATAATAAAACCTCGGGATGTCATGTTCCGATACAGACCAAAAGCATAAACAATATAAAATAGACCTTACAATAGTTATTTATAACTACTGATCTATAATCCAAAATCTCTCGTCAAGTCCACCAACTTATACTCTTGTGTCATTACCTGTAATGCAAAGAAAACTAAGTGGGTCAGGCTTGGGAGCCTGGTGAGCATATAGGGTTTTCAACCCACAATAATACATTTATTATATTCAATTATCAAACAATCAACCCAAATACCCATCCCCATATTTACTTTATTTTCTCAAGGGTTTACCCTAAGAATCTACTATCCTTCATTCATTCATTCCTAAGGATTTACCTAAGGAATTGGCACGAAGTCCATTGCTGCCAAAGTTTATCTATCAGGTACTAAATCCATAGTTATCAGACGCTAACTCCATAGTCGCCGAGGTTTACTCAAGCGGCGCTAACTCCATAGTCACCAAGGTTCACTTAACATGCGCTAACTCCATAGTCGCCAAGGCTTACTCAACAAGCGCTAACTCCATAGTCGCCAAGGTTCATCAAATAGGCACGAAGTCACATCGTCGCCAAGGTTTATACAATAGGCGCTAAGTCCATAGTCACCAACTATCCCATCTACCCAAGTTCTACCCAACATTTTCGTAGATATAAATACTTACACAATTTAAATCATTTAACACTTGTATCAAACATCAATTCCACGTCCATCTCAAATAGACAAATAATATATAAACACATAGCACGTATTTCATAGCAAATACTTCATATTTATGTGTTAGAAGAAAGTAATTACACACTCGCACATATAAACATCTTTATATTACACACATAGCACGTATTTCATAGCAAATACTTAATATTTATGTGTTAGAAGAAAGTGACCACACACTCACACATATAAACAACAATATACTTAATACACTCAAACCATACTTGTATTATTATCGTGTTTATGAAAGGTAGTACACTCACTTGATTAGACGATGCCCGGACAGCACTACGACTTGTAGATGTAGTATTCTTCGGCAGATCTGGAAGATCTCCACAAAAATCGAACTTCTCGCGGGCAGAGCTTCGGCTCGGGAATCGCACTTCTCGGGATCTCGGGAGCGTAAAACTTCCTTCTTAACTTGGATATGAGATTCGGGGTGGCGGGATGGCTTCGGGGGTTTACACGCAGAGCTTCGGCACAAAAACGAGGAGAAATGAGCAAATAAGCCCGGAACCCTCGCATCCTATTTACAGGAGGCTGGAGCCTCGGAGTACGCGGGGCGTACTGGTCCGAAATCGTCATTGCGTTCGTCATCCGAAGAACTCGAGTGCGAAGGTCGTCATGCTTCGCTGTACGCGGGGCGTACAGCAGTACGCTGGGCGTACTTCGGATATGCCCGGCGACTCCCCCTTCGGATAATACCAGGTTTTATAATTAAATTTTAATATTAATTATTTAATAAACTTCGGAAATTCATATATTCTTCATACGAACTCCGTTTTCGACATTCTTTATATCCACGCGTAGGTGCGACTACGCTCTACAACTTTCGTTTAGACTTCGTCGGCTAATTTTAACTTTATTTTTATTATTTATTTTTAGTAGGCCCGGACAGGAAAACTTCGTTATAAAATCATAACTTCTTCGTTTGACGTCCGTTCTCGCCTAACTTTTCATCGCTTCGATACCAACAACGAGATCTTCGATTCTCGTTTAGATTGTTTCGGCTAAAAACCGCTCGATCTCAAATCGAGTATTTCGGGCTGCATACTGCTAAGTCGAAACTTCGAAAAATCATAACTTCCTCATACGAAGTCAGATTTGGACGTTCTTTTTATGCACGCTCATGGTTTAATGTATTCTACGACTTTCATTTAGATTGATAAGGCTAAATATCGCTCTAACGTAAATTCACTTTTTACTTCGCGCGGTGTCGTGCCGGTTCTGTCGCGAAACTTCGACAGGTCATAACTTCTTCGTTATAACTCGAATTTCGGCGTTCTTTATATGTACGGAAACCTTGTAACATATACTATAACTTAGTTAAGATTATTCATTCTAAATAATCTTTCATCAAAATTTCATATTTGACGCCTATCGTCTCTAAATTGACTAGCCCTGATCTACGGGCGTTACATTACACCATGTGTAATAGCTCTACGCCCTGCATAGAGCATCAGTTGGTTTTTACGGGACAAAACAAGGTTACGCGTTGCGTAGCCATAAGTACGCCCTGCGTACGCTGAAGCCAAACTTTCCATTAAGTGATTAATATAGAAAGACACCACGTCCAACTCTCATATATGCTCTAAATAAATGTCCTAGGTGATAAAGTTCCAAACTTTATGCACTTCCATGGCTTATCAAGGCTCAAGAGCAAACCTTAATTTCATGAAACCTTCTATGGGCCAAAACCTCATGCACGGATGGTTAGAAATGGTCAAGATCCCATTTTTATGACTTAATACCCTTAAATACATCTGAAAATGCACTTTACAAGATCTAGAAAAGCTCACACTCAAATGGACCAATTTGTGGGATAAAAAGTACATAACTTTAACATCTAACCTAGATCTAACAACGGAAGCATAAAGGTACAAACTTTATACCTTATGGAGATGAACGAGGAGAAAGGACTTCTAGATCTGAGGTTGGTTCAAGCTTCCAAGCAACTCCACCACCTTCTTCTTTCTGCAAAAGCACCCAAAAACACTTTTTAAGCTCACAAATCATCGAAATGGAGTTATGGTTTCAAGGGAGACATTTGGGGGAATGGAGGTTGTGGATGGAAAGGATTCATGAAATCTTAAGTTCTTAAATAGGGCTCAAAACCTCGAAATTAGGTT
Source organism: Lactuca serriola (assembly GCF_051521515.1). Taxonomy (NCBI): domain Eukaryota; kingdom Viridiplantae; phylum Streptophyta; class Magnoliopsida; order Asterales; family Asteraceae; genus Lactuca; species Lactuca serriola. Next base: position 157,850,961 of record NC_136409.1, read on the forward strand.
TTGGGCTCTGGCCAAGTATGCCCTGCATAATAAGATCTACACCCTACGTAGATCATTAAAGCCATGTCTCGAAGATTCCTTCTACGCAACGCGTAGAATGCTATCTACGCCCTGCGTAGATCAAAATTCAAAATTTCATTTTAAAAGATAAGGAAAGGAATTTACCTACAAGGATCGGGTGTTACAATTATCCCTCACTTGCATCAGAATTCATCCTTGAAGTTCGTTGTTGTGAATAAATATGGGTAGTTCTCCCGCATCTTCGCCTCGAGTTCCCATGTCCACTCGGAACCCTTCTGATGTTGTCACCGGACCTTGACCAAAGGTACCACCTTGTTGCACAAGGCCTTCATCTTCCTGTCTAGAATCAACACTTGTCTCTCCACATAATTCAGGCGCTAATCAACATGAATGATATCTAAAGGAACCACCATCGAATCGTCAACCACATACTTCTGAAGCTGAGAAACGTGGAAGGTGTTGTGAATCTGACTAATCTCTTTAGCCAGATCCAATCGATAGACCAACTTGCATACTCTGGACACTACTCGAAACAACACTATAAATCGGAGACCCAACATGAACCTCTTCCTGAAGCGTATTGTAACGCCCGTAGATCCGGGCTAGTCAATTTAGAGACGATAACCATCAAAAATGACTTTTTGATGGAAAATTATTTAGAAGGATTAATCTTAACTAAGTTATAGTATATGTTACAAGGATTTTGTACGTATAAAGTGTTGGATTAGTGTCTAAGTCCATAACTATTTTGGTATGTACTTGACCCGATGGTGCATGGTCCTTTGGGGTTGCCTTCACCAAAGCAACCTGATAGGATGAATTATGGAGAGAAAGGATTAAATATGATTTATTAATATATTATGGGAATAATATATTAAAGGAGAAATCATATTGTTTAATTAATATTAGTCAATAATTAATTGGTAATTAGTTTTGTGACTAAAAGAGATTAATTAAACTTAAGGGACTGGAATTGTAATTATAAGATAATTGCAATTTGGGCCATGGATTGCCTTTTATTATAAGATGGACGAATTCTATGGGGGAAGCCCATATGAAATCGTCCAAGGCCTTAAGGAAAGGGCTCCATGGGTTGCTTAGGGCTTAAGCAACCAAATTAGGGTTTCCTTGTTAGATAACTCTAATTGCCTCACTATATATAGACCCCTTAAGGACCAAAAACGTGGACAAGCAACCTTTTAGGGTTTCACATGTTTTTGGGCAGCCTCTAACCTCTCTCCTCTTCATCCTCTTGCTTACGGTGTTTGTGAGCCATTAGAGGAGTGACAATTGTGACTCTATGCCTTCCAAAGTCAATGCAAGGAGATTTGGGATTGTTATTGCTATATAACAATCAAGGTAATATTATAAACCTATTCTCATTTTAATATGATTACTTGTATGCTAGAATTAGGGTTTATAGTCTTGGATAACTTGCATGTACAATAGAGAAACCTAGATCCAAGCATTAGGGTTTGTATGAGCACATAGGATGTTCTTAGGACCAAAACCCATCAGTGGTATCAGAGCCTAGACTGGTTTCTATTGTATTGATGCTTGATATGTTTGAAAAATTCGATTTTTGGGTTTCTGGAGGCTGGACTCGTCGAGTCCATAGCTGAATTCGCCGAGTCCATGCAGACTCGACGAGTCCATGCTTGACTCGACGAGCCAACTCGTCAGATGGGGATATCTTCGCGATTTCTTGCTGTTTTTGCTTATGGAAAGTTGCTTTATCACATTAGATCAATATAAATCCGTTTTTTTGATATATATATATATATATATATATATATATATATATATATATATATATGAGTATATTCTTGATCTAATTGAAGATATTTATCAATTAATAAGATAATTGTTTCCTTATGTGATAATTGATTAATTATTTTGACTAAATTGATAAATTGTTTTGCAAGAAATCATTAAATAAATCAAATATGGATAATTATGTGATTAATTGTTAATTTAGATTATTTGTTATTTGATCCTTGTTGTTATGAAAAGTTTCATATTTTCCCTTTTAGGTTTTATAGTTTAAATTTGAACCCAAAGGTTTTGTTGTTTTGAAATTTAAATAGTTGAAACCCTAATGTTTTGAAAAAGGGTTTCAAAACTTGCCTTCAAGTTTTGGAATTTAAATTTTGATTAATTGTTTAATTTTGATGTATATTTAAATTCTAAACCCTAATGTTTTGAAATGTTTCAAAACTTGCCCTCAAGTTTTTGAATTTAAAAGTTGATTAAAAGTTTAATTAGGAATGTTGAATTCTAAAACCCTAGTATTGTTTTGAAAAAGTTCAAATCACACCCTTATGGTTTTATTGATTAATTAAGGTGTATAATTAAAAGAGGTTTAATAAATCCATAATGTTTTTGGTTTAAAATTTAATTGAATTAAGAGTATAATTGTTAAATTTGACCACCTAATATTTTAAAAGTGTAAAATACACCCTATACTATATATATAACATTAAAAGTCTAACATTATATATATGTATGAGTAAAAGTCAGTCTTACCGTTAGTAGGCCTCATTCACGAAGCTAGTCTATAAAGGGTGTTTAAGGAAATTGCCTATAAAATGGCGATTGAATGGGTATCCACTCTTACCCACCGCACTCTTGACTAGTGGAGGGTCGTTAGCCGAACGGGTAGGATAGGACGAAACCTTCCATTATAAGTATAATGAATTATTAAAGTAACTAAATGTTTTCATAAAATTCCCAATCTTAGTTACTTAGGCAAAATTGAATTGATGCAATTCCATGAAATTACACTTTGTGCCCTTGCAAAGACGTTAGTGGAGCGTGTGTGGTTTACCGGCACACTAAATGGTTCTAAGCAAAGGTAGCGAAGGGTGACTCAATGTTTGTCATAGTTCGGTGGAGCGTGTGTGGTTTACCGGCACATCGAATAGGTGACTGTAACATGTGAGGGCACCATGTAAGTTTGCATGGTTATTCACACCCGCTTTGTGATCCTCGGCATCCCAGTCACAAACAAGAGGGGCATATCGAGATTTAAACATGCCATTGAAAGTTCAATGAATCTCAAAGGATCTAGGAGTTTTCATAGATTTAAAACTTAAAATTTCTTTTTCGTTTTTCATGGTGGAAATTAGTGAATCGTCATTCACTTACCTTCAAATGTTCTGCAATTTGGTTATGACATCCCTCTACCAAGTTGTAGAATATTGTGTTGGGTCCTAGCCTTAGTATCTCATTTGGGTGATTTACTAAGGACTCAATCAATCAACTAACTTTAATTCGTTTTCTCCCGTTATGTAGATGTCAAAGTTCGACAACTATGGTCTTCCCAAATCCCGTGGAACAAGCATTCCACATGAAGATGATATTCCATGATTCGATCGAGGAACAAGAAATCATCCTTCACTTCCTCCACCTCCTCCAATTATTCTCCCTAACCCACAAGTTCAAAGGCTTGAAAAGTTCAAAATCACTCAAGCCCTTTTGGCAAGTAAACATAAAGAAGGAAAGTCGGTGTGTGTACACGTCCTAGGGATGAAGTCACACATTGATAGGTTAAGAATGTTGGGATCCGTTGTCTGTGAGGAAATGGCTGTTGATTGGGTTCTTCAGTCACTTCCTAACTCATATAGTGAGTTCGTAAGAGAGTACTATATGATGAACCGCGACGTGACCCTTATAGATCTCACCTATATGCTTATTGCTGCTGAATCAGAAATGTTTTGGCGCAATAGAAAAGAAAAGTTGATTGGTGAATCTGCCTTCAAGACCTCTATGGATATAGACAATGGCAACGAAAGACATGCTATGATCGAAAAGTTTGATCATAAGAAAAAGTCAATGTCTGAAGTAGTTCCATGTCATGTTCCAAAAGAGTCAATTTGCTTTTATTGCCAAGAGAAAGGGCATTGGAGACGAAGCTGCCCCATTTACCTAAGAGATCTAAGAGATGGGAGAGTTGTAACGTATGGCTCTAATATAGGTAAAATCCATTAACTAACTCTTTTAAGCCTCTATTCCAGATTCTTAATACATAATGTGATAAGATTACAATTGATGTTTTGTAGGATCGAAGAAAAGAAAGGAAGATTAAGGGAAGAAGTGAGCAGAATCTAACCGTGAAGGAATGGATTTCGATCGCATTTCTCGAAGATTAGATTCTTGAGCTACTACTTAGAGTTAGAATTAGATTGCTAAGAAAGATGTATTAGCATAGTTTTTCAATGAATTGCATTGTAAGGACAAATTTTTCCCGCAATAAAATAAAATTTGATTTTATATTATTTATTTATCCTTGCAATGGCGTATATGAAAAATTGGTGTTTGAATGTTTCTATTATTAGCAATAATGGATTTGGTTCTTATTTATGTTATTTATGGAAAGTCAAGAATTTACCAAATAGGGAGAGTTTCTCATCGCCCAAGTTTCAATTGGACAGAAACTTGGAATCATGCAACTTGGTTGCACGATGAATGAGAAATTTCATATTTGGAAATTAGACAAATTCATTGACAAAGTGTCAAGTGAAGGACTTGGAGATCGAATACACAAAGTTGCGTGTTGATCAAGTCCACCATAAGAGTAACAAAGATATTTGTCATGATTTACTAAAGGTGTAGTAAATATGATTATACTTACAAGATTAAGTGTAATTCTGAATTGATTGAAAAAGTTTAAATCAATAGCAGAACAAATAAGAAGAATCAAGTAGGCAGAAAGATAAAAGTTTCTCCATTCTAAGAAGAAAGGAGAGTACCTTTTATGCTTTATGATAGATCTTAATGATTAAGAACTATATCTCAATTGATCCTCTAAGTGAGTCTTAGTACAATTGTATGTTTAAGAAGAGGAATCAAGGATTGGAAAAATGGTTAAATCAAGAAGTCAATCATACTTCGTTCCAATAACAAGTCTTAAAGTTAAGATTGTGACAATGAGCGAAAAGTATTAAAGGTTTATAACATTCATCAAATATGGAAAGTTGTGATGTCTTGAATAAGACAAAGACCAACTAGGACCATTTTATGAAATGTTATGATAAAAACTACACTAACTCTTGAATATTTGTTTGTCAAGAAATGTTTATTGACAAAAGAATCTTATATGTCAAGGAGTCAGTGGGAGTCTTAATGGTCTTGAAAAGTTCCAAGAACAAATCAAATAAACCTTATCGATCATCACTAGCACACAAGTTAAGGTTAACAACCTATCGTGTTGACGTTATTTTGTTTTTGTGCTATTTCATTTAAGTTAATTATGCATGTGAGTTCTATGAGTTCTCATGTTGAACGCATAAAAGGCAAGGCACCTTAATCAATGAAAGATACATTGATAGGAAAGGGTGAACTGTTTAACTACTTGGAAGACATGGTGGGCTGCTGTGCTACCATAAGGCAAGAAATCGATATTAAGAAAGTTCGATCCATATGAGTTTGAATTTGTCGTAAACTTTGGTTTTGGCAAATTCACATGGATAGGAACAAATACATCGTTTAAATCTAAGTGTCATAAGATTTCCTCCTTCATGGAAATAATTGTGAGGAAATGCTTTCACTAAGAAAGATTTTAAGAAGATAGTGATTGTAAAATTGCATTCTCGAATTCGATTATGGTTACGGTATCCCTTCCATAATTTGAATTGTGAGGTTTGGCAATTGTTAACATGCACATATGAACTATCTAAGGCAAAGGTGTATAAGTTCAAGAAGCCTTGATAAAAGATTATCAAAGCACTAAGTATTAGAAACATGAACTTAAGAAATTCCATAAGCATTGTTTTTCTGAAAATAAGTTGTTTATGAATACATGTCAAAGCTAGTAGGAGCATAAGTGTTATGTTTTTATAATAATCAGCATGATAGTGGGAGCATAAAAGTTATGATTGTATGATTATTAAGGCACATATTGCAAGTTGGCAATATTAATTATAGAAAACAAGAGTTATACCTTGCGAAGTCGTAAGGTTTGTAAAGTTGTTTTGCTATAATTAAGGGAGAGAATATTATGCTTCATTTCAAATCTAAAGGATTAGGTCGAGAAATGTTAATAAATTTAGCCAAAAGTACATAGTGTGTTCTTAAAATTTCGATTATGATTACGGCATTCCTCTTCACAATTCGAATTTTGAGAACATAGCAAATAAAACATTATGGCAGAAGATTGATGAAGTATCAAATCTTTATGTAAGACATTTTGCATCGTGTCCCATACGCTTCGGGTATTGGATCGATTGCAAATGCTATAATATTTGACCATTCTAAGATTTTCCAAATGTCTAGCGCATTTAGAGGGAAAAAGGACAAGAATTGGTTTTGACTAAAATAATTAAACAACTATCAAAGGACAATCCAAATTTTGACGAGGATTGGTCGTTTGTGAGTAGTTGGAAGCATGGTATTGGATGGACCATATCGATATAGAAAAGATTCTATTAAGAATGAGTTGTCATATGGAAATTATGGAAATGTTTCCATATTGGATGAACCATATCGACATCATTACGAATAGATAAGATTCTATTAAGAATGAGTTGTCATATGGAAAATATGGAAACGTGTCCATATTGGGAATTGAATATTGAAAATCTATGTCTAGATTAGAAACTTTTATGCAAAAGGATGTTCAAAGGAATGTAATTTGAGTGAGAGACATCATATCTAAGGAATTGTCTTGTAACAATGTCCGATAGAGGACTTTGTAATATCATTGGCAATAGTCTTTGTGACTTTGGTGCAGTGACATTACGAAAGGATCATTGCATAGAATGTTAGAATCTAGCATATTTTATAAGTAACAAGAATTTGATATTCTCACACTTATGAAAAAGGATTTGGAGTTGTGAAATGAGAATGATTGGAAATGTGTTCAATTTGATCTATTTCACAAAAGTAAGAACCATAGGTAAACATTGTGTGCATGGTAAGAGCATGGGACAAGTGTAGTAATTCAAGTAAGAAGTTGATTACCCGAAACGACAAATAATGAGTAATCGATATGGTGATAAATAAAAGGTGTTTTATTTATACTCAAAGGTTTGAGGCCATATGGGATTAGTATTATTCTTGTGTTTCACATTTGCATGTTTTGACTTCCAGAATAATTGAATTTATTAAGAATAATCGAATTATTCGAACGGGCCACAGTCGTTCATATTTTGGAAGTAGATATGAATGAATACTGTCGTGAATTGGTGTGTGGATTGTCTAAAGAGCATTAGACATAAGCAAATGTTTGCTGCAACGTTCATGAGTGCTTATGAATATGATTTGAGCATTGGATTAAACCCACGCTCACTTGGATCACTCCATGAATTGTATCATGAGTGATTGGTGAGACGATAACATCTTATATTCTTGAAACCGAGATGTGTGAGTTGTATCTTGCAAATCGGTTGCACATTGATAATATGTAAACGCACTAGTAACTTGGTGTTATAAAACATATTGTTGTGTGTGATTTGGTGAGTAAGTGCAAGCAAGCATTGAATCAAAGTTTATCCGTTCCTTTTATCCAAAGTAGGATAAAAGCGATATCTTTGGGCCCCTCGATGATTTAGTGATGACAAAACGTAAATGCTCGGCCGGGCTAGGGCTAATTTGATTTGTTCAATTAGTCAGTCGTAATAAATCGAGAATCAAGATATAGTACAAAGAGAATGATTTGAGATCGTATCTCATATGATATCTAGAATGGAGGAATATATGATCCCTTATCTAAGGACATGCGTATCTGATATGATCAGAGTTGACAGCGGCTTTGGAAAGCTACGATTGCAGATCAGGATCTGAAGTCATACGCAGAATAGTTATTAGACTTATCCAAGTGGGAGACTGTTGGATTAGTGTCTAATTCCATAACTATTTTGGTATGTACTTGACCCGATGGTGCATGGTCCTTTTGGGTTGCCTTCACCAAAGCAACTTGATAGGATGAATTATGGAGAGAAATGATTAAATATGATTTATTAATATATTATGGGAATAATATATTAAAGGAGAAATCATATTGTTTAATTAATATTAGTCAATAATTAATTGGTAATTAGTTTTGTGACTAAAAGAGATTAATTAAACTTAAGGGACTGGAATTGTAATTATAAGATAATTGCAATTTGGGCCATGGATTGCCTTTTATTATAAGGTGGACGAATTCTATGGGGGAAGCCCATATGAAATCGTCCAAGGCCTTAAGGAAAGGGCTCCATGGGTTGCTTAGGGCTTAAGCAACCAAATTAAGGTTTCCTTGTTAGATAACCCTAATTGCCTCACTATATATAGACCCCTTAAGGACCAAAAACGTGGACAAGCAACCTTCTAGGGTTTCACACGTTTTTGGGCAGCCTCTAACCTCTCTCCTCTTCATCCTCTTGCTTATGGTGTTTGTGAGCCATTAGAGGAGTGACAATTGTGACTCTATGCCTTCCAAAGTCAATACAAGGAGATTTGGGATTGTTATTGCTATATAACAATCAAGGTAATATTATAAACCTATTCTCATGTTAATATGATTACTTGTATGCTAGAATTAGGGTTTATAGTCTTGGATAACTTGCATGTACAATAGAGAAACCTAGATCCAAGCATTAGGGTTTGTATGAGCACATAGGATGTTCTTAGGACCAAAACCCATCATAAAGAACGTCGAAATCCGAGTTATAACGAAGAAGTTATGACCTGTCGAAGTTTCGCGACAAAACCGGCACGACACAACGCGACGTAAATAGTGAATTTACGTTAGATCGATATTTGGCCATAGCGATCTAAATGAAAGTCGTAGAATACGTTAAACCGAGAGCGTGCATAAAAAGAACGTCTAAATTTGACTTCGTATGAGGAAGTTATGTGTAACAACGTAAAATTCAAAACAAATTTTCACTTTTTAATAACACAATTTCATTCATAAAAAGATTCCATTTCTCAAAGTTCCGCATAACAAATCCATAAAATCATATCCCAAGATCAAACATATGAAACTCCGATAGTGTGTACTGGTCATGCCGGCGCCTTCCCGCGATCCTCACTGGTACCTGAAACACATCACACAAACACTGTAAGCACAAGGCTTAGTGAGTTCCCCAAAATACCACATACAACACATATGCCTCTCGAGGCTACAGTACGACCCTCCGGTCAATGTGTCTCAGCGGAACCCTCCAGTCCCGTAACTCGTTGGACCCTCTGGTCCGGTCATAGATCGTCGAGCCCTTCGGCCCGGTCTGTATCGTTGGACCCTTCAGTCTGGTCTATATTGTTGGACCCTCCGGTTCGGTCTATACAATCACATAGCATACATATATCACATTGCACATAATCTCATACATACACATAGCACACAAGACCCCCCGGTCTACACAGATATACCACTCTAGGTAATGTATAGTGAGAAGACTCACCACGGGTATCTCGGATAATCTCGCACTCGAACACACTGGCCTAGCCCTCGCCTAAACACATAACAACACTCTCAAAGAAATAATGGCTCAAAGGCTAGCTTAAATCCACTTTTCAATTCCACAGAAGGGTAAAATAACATTTTACCCCTCCTTGACCCTAAAAGTCTGAAGGTTGACCAAAACCCTAAAAGTCAACGGAAGTCAACAGAAGGCAGTACGCGGCGCGTACCTTCTCTGTACGCGGGGCATACGCCGGCGAGTCACAAACGGGGTCTCAACCCCTTACGCTGCGCGTACTGAGAGTTACGCCCAACTTAAGTCTTAGTTTCAGCCTCTCCTTGGTTTTTGGTCTTAAACGGTTAAGACACTCATTCAACTTTCAGATCTGACTCATTCTAGACCTCTTATCCCATAAAGTCGAAACCTTTAAGCCTTTGCATGGCTGTAAAGGTCCTTACACCCTCTAACACTTTTCCTTCCTCCTCAAAAGGTTTAGATCTCATGCATGGCTCAATATCCACGTCCAAGATTGCATTTTTATGAACATACAACTCTTATAGTCCTGAAATATGATAGATCTAGGCCAATGGAGACTATTTGCTCATAAAGTTTCCATCTTGGGACCAAAAACCCTAGATATTGGTCCAAGAAGCACACAACACAAATGACAAGTCAAACTTTGAGCTTTTTACCTCAGGAAGAAGCTCCAACCTTTGAAATGCTCGGATCTACACTTGCCCACAACTTCTAGCCTCTAAAATGGCCTCTACTTCTCTTCCACCACCTTGAAATGAAACTTAGTAACTTAGAACACCAACACACTAGCTAGAAACTAGGGGTGTCGAACGGGTAAAATTTTCGGGTTTCGGGTAGAATGGGTCGGGTAGAACTGGTATTTCCTTAAGAAAATAATACCCGATACCCAACCTATATTGTAACTCGGGTTTTTGGGTTTCGGGTATTCGGGTTTCGGGTATTCGGGTTTGAGGTCGGGTCGGGGAATTATCGGGTATACCCGAAAATTTCTTAAATGACACTTATTGATAATTTTTTATTTTTTTATTTTTTTATTGTTACATGTTGGTTGGTTTAATAAAGAATCGGGTAGGAAAATACTCCATACAATTAACAAGTACATATATAATAACAATACAAATCATTATAATATGTTATGTACTTTTTTAATTCTATTTCGTGCGATAGTTAAAAAACTGAGAATTGTGATGACGATTTAGGACTTCAGCGTCATATTCCCTTTGCAAGTTTGCGTCGTGTAACATCCCAAAATTCAAGCCCAAAAATTTCATCTTTGATTAATTAATTCATAAAACATTCATTAGGAAATATTATATAAACACGTCATCTTAAAACCAAGTATTATGTTTGAAACCCACAACCATGAACAAATGTCATATTAGAGTACAATCCCAGGAAACACCGTGCGGAAATCATATGTGAGTGTGTGTGATGCCATGCTACACCGCCGGCTCCTTCCCCTTGGATGAAGAGGTACCTGAAACCAAAAACTGAAGCCGTAAGCACAAAGCTTAGTGAGTTCCCCCATCATACCACATACCATACAATACCATCGGTATCTTTCAATCGGCAATCATCATTGGTATCTTTCAACCGGTAAACATCATCGGTATCTTTCAACCGGTAATCGTCATCGGTATCTTTTAACCGGTAACTAGGGACTGTTCCACCCCCTACTACTAGCATACAATAGCAAGATATAATCACACATTCAGACGTATCCGGGTACTGACCTACCCCTTGGTCCTAAGGACCACTATCATGGAAACTATCCCTATCATGTAACATATCATACATATATAACTCATAACCAAACGCAAACCAGACCAAGATAAATTATCACAAAGACAATTATCTTCTAAGTACTCCTCAATGGTGGGCCGACATTGTGGCCTTAGACCCACCCCTACTGGTAGGTAACTCACCTCGTATATGCTGAACTGTGCGGGAATCCTCTGACTGCTACCACTGCTGCTCCAGAAATCCACCGGCTTCCAAAGACTGCAAAAGGTGAACCAAACTCGAATCCTTCAGTCCCCTCTTGATCCTTCTATGCTCTTCCTTCTTCCTTGAGATCAAAACTCACAAAAATAACTCAAAAGGCCTTAGATCTTCACAAAATGGCTAGGGTTTGCTATGAGGAGTGTTTGGGAGCATAAGGAGGGAAATGAGGCTGCATAAGGTCGTTTAAATAGGGTGCAAACCCCTGGATTAGGGTTTTTGCCCAAATAGCGGCTACTCGCCGAGTCCGCAGCTTAAAACCCGCGCCTCATCCCGCTTCTACTCGGCGAGTCAGTCCTTCGACTCGCCGAGTCCAAGGCCAAAAATGCAAAAATAAATGGAGATTTAATAACAGAATACATACCAAGAATCAGGTGCTACACGTCGACTGTCGAGTCGTCGTTCATAAGAAGGAAATCGAAAGGTTTTGTTTTATTTGAAGTGTGCGTACGTGACTGCATTGTATATTTGGTATTATTTAAAAAACGAATTTGGGTATTCGGGTATACCTGAAAATAAATATTCATACATAAAACCCGACCTGTATTATTATCGGGTTAACCTATTACCCGAATGTTCATACCCGTTACTGTTCTACCCGACCCATTCTACCCGAATTCGGAACGGGTCGGGTGGGTAGAACGGGTTTCGAGTTTTTTGACAAGCATAATAGAAACGAAGGAGGACTCTCTATTAGGGTTTCACTCTCTGAAATGGGGGCTGAGGTACAAGCCATAGCATTCCTTTTATAGTGCACAAACCCCAAATTAGGGTTTACACCTGGACTCGCTACGCCCGGCGTAACCCTGGGTACGCCCAGCGTACCCAGGCGAGTCCGCGTCCAAATTAAGCGTGCGAATACGCGCAACGTACTCTTCTGTACGCCCAACGTACTTACAAGCCTAACAATCCATTTAAGGGCTGAACTTGACAAATTAGGAAAAGAAGAAGGGTTTAAGAGACACACCTGAATTCAGGATGTTACATTATGATTTTTCGAGGTTTCGACTTAGCGGTATGCAGCCCGAATACTCGAATATGAGATCGAGTGATTTTTAGCCGAAATAATCTAAACGAGAATCGAAGATCTCGTTGATAGTAGTCCAACGGTAAATAGACAGACGAAAAAGGATGTCGGATGAAGAAGTTATGAATTTCTAATGGAGTTTTCCTATCCCGGCCTACAAAAAATAATATAAAACTAATATATTTATAATATAATAATATATTAAAAATAAAGTCAAAATTAGCTGATGGAGTCTAAATGAAAGTTGTAGATCTTGTTTTTACCTATGCGTCGATATAAAGAACGTTGAAAACGGAGTTCGTATGCGAAAGTTATAAATTTCTGAAGTTCGGGGCGCGAACCCCAAAGTTGTGTCAGTGGCCACGACGTGGAAATAGTGCCCACGACGTGGCATGTTTTCTGACGCCTCCTGGAGTCTGCCAGACCCAACTTGCGATGACGCATGCAGTGACGACCAAGCCCACAACGTGGAAACAGTGCCCATAACGTGGAAAATGAGAAAACAGCCCTATAAATAGATTTGAAGGGGCAACCGTTTGTGGTTGCCAAATCTCTTCTCTCTCACCCGTATTACATCGATTTACGTGCAAAGAAGTACCCCCGAAGCCCTGATATCATCCCGAGACCCGAAGTGAGTCCCGACGCTCCGAAGATCCCGAGAAGAAAAGAGTTTCCGAGTCGAAGCTCTGTCCGCGAGAAACCCGCTGTGTGAAGATATCCCGGTTTCACCGAAGAGTTACTACTTGGAAAGCCGTAGTGCTGTTCGATAATCGTATTATCAGGTGAGTGTGTAGTTACTTTCTTCTAACACATAAATGTGAAGTATTTTCTATGAAATACGTGCTATGTGTTATGTATTGTTTGTTTATTTGAGATGGGTGTGGAATGGATGTTTTATACAGGTTTTTAATGATTTAATCCGTATATGTATTTTATATCTACAAATATGTTGGGTAGAACATGGGTAGATGAAATATTTGGTGACTATGAGACGTAGTGCCTATTGTGTAAACCCTGGTGACTATGAGACGTAGTGCCTATTGTGTAAACCCTGGTGACAATGAGACGTAGTGCCTATTGTGTAAACCCTGGTGACTATGAGACGTAGTGTCTATTGTATAAACCCTGGTGACTAGGGTAGAATCAAGCATTTGACCGTTTATCCTTATTTCCTATTCCTTGTCTGGTTGTGGGCTTAGGGTAGAATCAAGCATTTGACCGTCTATAGGATCCAGTGTTATGTATGATTAGCATACATAAGTGTTGCAGTGTCAGTGGAAGTTTCATGGATGAGTATATGTATAAGCAGCCGTCCGGTTGAGGAATGTTTAGCCATTCTCAGGCGGGTGAGGATAGGATGTATTTGTATCTAGATGTTGTATTATTAGGTCAGTTTGTGATAATCCTCAGAGACAAATACGGTTAGGTGTGGAAGGTAGTATAGGCTCGTACTACTGGAAGCACAAGACCCATATGCATAGCAAGGAAGCCACAACCTTAAGGGTTTCGTTTATTTAGAATAGATTTTATGGTATGAAATGCGGCATGTATGATATATTCATGTTTGTTTTCAGTATGGTGCTCACAAGGGGATCAGGTTTAGGAGCCAAAGCGGGTGGCCAGGATAGGCCAAGATTGACCGAGGATTAGATTGGTGAGATGATTGTTGCTGAGGTGGTTACTGCTGTCTGGGGATCGATTCTAAAGTTTTTTTGTGTCTATCAAGACCGCCTTGATTGATCTTTCCGACGATCGTTATGTTGCACTTTTTGAGGTTGTTGATGTTGCAGCTACCGCGGTCGTTGCTGCGGCGAGGAATCGTGGAGAGTGAGTTTTCCAGTACCGAGGCTTCAAAAATAAAAAGCCCTAGGTGTTCGATGAAATTTAGGAACCGATTGTGGCGATAAGTTGGTTATCTGATGTGGAGGGGTGTCTCTTCACATGCTCTTGCCCTGCTAACTAGATGGTCAAGTGCACCCTGAACCTTCTCCGGTCAGGGGCGAAGGATTAGCGGAGATTGGTGACTGGCGCATACACACATGAGCAGAGGGATGATGTGACTTGGGAGCGGTTCTTTGAGATGTTTTGCATGAGGTATGTTCCTTTGGTGGAGAAGGAGAGGCTGGCTCAGGAGTATTTGGATATGAGGCAGGGGACTGAGACGGTGATGGAGATCACCAAGATGTTTACTGAGAGCACTCTTTTCTGTCCTGAGTTTGCTGCTTCTGAGCAAGCTCAGATGATTGGTACTTGAGCATGATCAAGACGGATGTCCGCCATTTTGTGTCCACCCAACATTATAGTACTCTCGCTGAGCTACAGGATGTCGCGAGGAAGCGAAGATTGAGATAGAGCTCCAGGAGAGGGAACTGAGGTATGATCTTGTGTAGTCATAGCCTACTGAAAAGCGGTTCAAGCACGCTGATTCGAGACTTGGGGACAGAGGGGTTGCACTTGTGTCAAGCACAACAAGGATCATGATGGTGCTTGTTGATCTTCATCTGGATGCCACAAATATGGAAAGGAGGGGCATTATGCCAAGGATTTTCCTCAGCAGGCCCACGTATCGATCACCATGATCTATTACCATTGTGAGCATGTTGGCCATATTCAGGCCAATTGTCCCTTTCTCACTGCGAGGCCGGTGCAGGCTCCAACATCGGTTACCTTGAGGATCATAAATGGGAGCCAAGGTAGGGTAGAGCCCACAAGGGCTCGAGGTTGTGCTTTCTAGCTCACACCAGAGGAGGCCAGGGCGACGCCATACGTCGTTACTGTTATGTTTCTATTTATCATTCTGTCAGTTAGTTTACGACATGCTTATGTTTATGATTTGATAGGTACCTTCTTAGTGAATTCCTTGCCCGCTCTTGTGCTATTTGACTCAGGTGCTAGTCGTACCTTTGTATCTCAGTCTTTTAGTAGAGGTTTTGATATGATTCTTGGGGAGTTGGAGTGTCCTTTGCGGGTTTCTATCGCCAACGAACATGGGATTTCTGCATCGAGTGTTTTTCAGGATTGTGTCTTGGAGATTTTTGGGGTGCCTTACCCGATTGATCTGATACCTATTCCCATGGGAGATGTATGTGTGATTGTAGGGATGGACTGGCTGAGTAGATTCAAGGCTACGATCGATCGCGAGGGTCAGCGGGTAGTAGTTTGAACCCCAAGTGGGTGAGAACTGGTTATTTATGGAGAGGGTACCAGATTAAGATCAACCTTTTGTTCTGTTGTCAGGGCTCGATAGGATATTCAACATGGTTGTATGGGTTATCTTGCTTATATGGTTGATACTCGAGTTGGGAATCAAGCTTCGGTTTCAGATGTGCATGTTGTCAGAGAGTTTGCAGATTGAATTTAGGATTGATTTGGTTCTAGGTGCGACTCCAATTGCTAAGGTGTCGTACCGATTAGCACCACTCGAGATGCAGGAGTTATCCTTCCAACTTCAGGAGTTGCTGGGCAAACAATTTATTACACGAACAGTTCGCCGTGGGGAACACTGATTTTGTTTGTCAAGAAGAAGGATGGTTCACACCGGATGTGCATTGGTTACCGGGAGTTAAACAAGTTAAAGGTGATTTGAGGTCAGGGTATCATCATATAAGGGTTAGAGAGGAGGACGTGGAGAAGACTGTATTTCAGTCTCGTTATGATCATTACGAGTCCGTGGTGATTCCATTTGGGCTCACCAATGTGCCTATGACATTTATGGATTTGATGAATCGGGTATGCAGGTCGATGCTCGATCGATCAATTAATATATTCATTAATGATATCTTGGTGTATTCCAAGACCATGGAGCAACATGATGAGCACCTTCGAGAGCTCCTGCAAGTTTTGAGGCGAGAACGGTTGTATGCCAAGTTATCGAAGTGTGAGTTTTGGTTACGAGATGTCTAGTTCCTAGTACATCTCGTTAACCAAAACAAGATTTTAGTCGATCCAACCAAGATTGAGGCCGTGATGCAGTGGGAGATTCCAAAGTCTCCCTCGGATAACAAGAGTTTTTTGGGATTGGCAGGGTATTATTTGAGATTTATTCAGGACTTCTCCAAGATTGTGGTACCCCTCACTTGTTTGACGAGGAAGGGCATATTTTTAGTTGGGGGTCTGATCAGCAGGATACGTTCGAGAAACTGAGACTGAAGTTGTGTGAGGCCCCAGTGTTGACCCTCCTAGAGGGTAATTTTGTGGTATTTTGTAATGCATCCCCCAACGGCCTAGGATCCATTCTTATGCAGAGATGGGAGGGTTATTGATTATGCTTCTCGACAGTTGAAGCCGCACGGGGTTCGCTATCTGACTCATGATTTGGAGTTAGGAGTAGTGGTTCTCTCTCTTAAGATTTGGCAGCATTATCTTTATGGGGTCCCTCGTACCATCTACATAAATCAAAAGAGTCTAAGATATCTCATGGATCAACCGAATCTGAATATGAGGCGACACCAGTGACGGGATGTAGTTAAGGATTATGACTGCGAACTTCTATACATTCTCGGGAAAGCCAAAGTGGCAGTCGATGCTTTGAGCTGCAAGACAGCTAGTTCAACTATTGGGGGCCTTTGTATGAGGATTTCGATTTATTCGTCATTGTTGGTTTTGATTAGGGTGGCTCAAACCGAGGGAGTCAAGAAGGAAAATTGGAAATATGAGAGACTCAAGGGTGAGATTGACAGATTTGCTACCGACAGTTGTGGATTATTGACCCAATATGCACAAATTTGCTTCGGGCCACTGAACATGTGTGCAAGCGTGCGTCCTGCGGGCACGAATGCACCACCGCTCGACTAGAAAAGTTCAAAGTACTTTTTGCAATTTTTTCCTTTTGGTTAACAGATACAAAAACGAATTAAGAGCTATAAATCATAAATTTCGATTTTGATTTCTTTATTAATTGTCTTATTTAAATTGTGATAGTTACGATTTTGTTTTAATTACATCAGTTACATTGGACAGTATAAATACAACGTCTATGTGACTGATTCGAGACATCGAATGAAACGAAATCACTCTCTTCCTCTCTTACGTTTTTGCTTCATCTTTTCTATCTTGCTGTAACCAAGGTATAATCCGGGCCAAGTGAGGGTTCGAGCAATCTAGAAGAATTGCTTTCCACTGTTGTATCCTGGGAAACAAACACCCATATAGGGCAAATTTGTTTCAAGGAAACTGTGTTAAACACAAGCCCCAGTAAATAATTTAAGGGTTTTGTTCTTTTGTACAATTTTTTGGGTTATATTTTCCTAACAAATCATGCATTGAGGTATTCTCACACGCCGCACGTACGCATGGTGGTCGACCAAGTGCTAGTTGACTCATCTGAGAACTGATCATGTGGTTCCAACTTTTGACATTCATAACTCTTTCATATGAATTTTGTTTGACCGTATTTTTTCCTTTGTTGTTTAGTATTTATCAATAGCTTTCTGAGGACCTATCACACATGTAATTTGGACATCGGAAGTCATCATTTTTAAGCTCCAAAGTAAGTACCTATTATGATTTGGAATTCTTTCCAAACTTATGAATTTTTCAAAGTCCTTTACATTTTCACTGAACTTTTACCTTATCTTTAATTGACGATAACTTCCTCATTTGAAGTCTCATTTTCGTGAGTCTTAGCTCATGAGTATGGGTGTTCATCTATTTTTTTTCTACTTTAGGCTTTAAACTAGTCATTTTACCATACATTCTTCGTTATAAACCTATTATCTGTAAATATTTTCTCTAAATATTCTTTGTTATATAGGTTATAGTTTTCATTTATAAGCCTACCTCTCATTCAATTTTGTGGTGGTGAAAACTAATGTGGGTGGTGGTGATTAGTGGGTATGTTGGTGGTGGCCGGAGGTGAGATTCGTCGGAGTATTTAAACGAAAAGGGAAAAAAAAGGTGATGGTGAGGGTGATTAGTGTGTGGTCCTTTTATCTGTCAACTAATTTGAACAAGATGATAAAACCCTTATTAAATAAATCAATTTAGTGACAATCTATTTATTTATTTATTTATTTATTTATTTATTATTATTATTATTACTATTATTATTATTATTATTAGATTTTGGCCTATAAAAGAACTTAACATCATAAAATTTATAATATACATCCCTATTCTAATAAAATAATAGTTTTATTCTCCTTTTGACATGTGTCATTCTATTAGGCCTTATAATTAATGCATATGTTATCTCTTTTTGCCACGTGTCACCCTATTATGTTTTCTAATCAATGCATGCCACTTGTCAACATATTGATTCTTCATTTCAAATTTCAAAATTTAAATTTCCCACTTTAATTACATTAAAATAGTAACATTAGAATAAAAATTAAAATAAAATTAATACAAATTATAAAGTGATATAATTTCACACATTTATTTAAATCAATATAATTATATATAATTAAAAAAATCTCGTAATTAATAATTTATTTAAAATAATTGATTAATAATTTTGAGTTTTTATTATAAAAATTCAATTAATTTTGTAACCATGGTTTCTATGGGTTATAAACTAGTGTATAGAATACTTAAAGATAATTTTTGCATTAACTATTTTCCTTTGCCGTTGAAAAAACTAATTTCATTTGAAAATTACATATCCGTATGTATATTTTATTACGATTACAAAATATTGGAATGAACAAAGATTCTCTTAAGACTCTTCCCCCATGGGGGTCGGGGGTCCTCGGCTTATGCATTCATAGTTTATTCGCTATTTTACATCATAATTATATATTAAAAAACACAATAAAGTTTGAATCAAATTTCTATCATAAATATCTTGCGATGATGTGTAACATGCAAAAAATAGTAAACTTTACCTAAACCAAAACATGATAGTTCTAGAAAAAAAAAAGTGAGATGAAAAGTGATTAGAAAAAAAATCCTATTTTTCGCATAAATGGATTATTTTTAGGCATTTATTAGTGATCGACATTAAATTATGTAAATATTACAAATGATTATTTTAGTAAACAGTTAGCAATTATTTGTTTCATTTAAAGATATAATATTCTATTTGAGTAGTTAAAAAACGATATTTTTTGTTTATGTAAATTTTCAATTCCAAGTTACATTCTTGACGATTAGTAAAAGTTATGTGAGATTAATAATTCTCATTCAGGTGTAACTAGTTTTTATTTTATTATTATTTTTAATCTTTTTTGTTTTTTTTTTAATCTATGAGATTAATTTAGAGAGACCTAGAGTTTAAAGGAGACAAAAGTAGAGTTTGACGGAGAGGAAAAGTGATTTAGAGTAAATAAAATAATAATAAGAAGAAATCTGAGTTATATTTGTCTTTTAATGGTTAATTAATTAATTAATTAATTACTAAAAAAATATAGGGGAAGAAATTTTGTCTGGGGCTCGGCTTCATGTCGGCTTGACTGGCCCCCAAATTAAGTTATACATTTTTTTAATAACTTAAAAATCACATATTTGAAATTTAGTTAATTTATTGATTTTTATTATATGATCTCAACGAATTTTAAGTTTTTTTTTACTTACACGCTTTAGAATTAATAATTAAATTAATTAAACTAATAATTTATATAACACCGAATCTGAACAAGTTTGTGATGAGAAGAAAGGAGCTTTTGCGTATTTTGTTGACTAATATAACCTTGCCACTTTCACCTAATTCACACACATGTCCTTCGCCAGCATTCAGCAGCACATCTTCTTCATATGCTTTTTTGTCTTTTCCCTTTTTTGGTTAAATGAAGCGTTACCTTTTGGTTTGATAAACTAAATTTATTAAAAAGTTTAAGAGAAAATAATAAAAATAGTCATTTTTATAAAGCAGTCTATATGAATTAGCTTACATTTAACAAATTCCACCAATAAACATGGACATTGTGAAATGAACCACCATATAAGCGCATTTTAGAGTTTTTTCTTCCATTTTATATTGAAAATGCATATGACATCGATCATTAATAATCCTCTTGCAATAATATATAACACTAGAAATATTGTAAATATACACATTGTGGTAGTGCATAGATATATGCAATCCAGAAAAAAAAAATCAAGAATGCAAAATTTTTTAGGGGTTACATATTAAGTATTAACGGACTCAACTCCATCAACACTAAACCAATGTCTATTGGTCGTTAAAAAAAAACATTAATAAGGTCAATAGGCATTGGTATGTGACAAACCTATCTGTTAAAACAGTTAGATTTAAAATTTAGGGAAAATTTAAAGGAAAAATCTATATATGTCGACAATAAATATTAATATTAATGAATAATATAAGAGGGTGCTGGGTGCAAGCGTTTTTACAAGATAAATTTATCAGTCACACATTCATATTTTAATAATTATGTGGATTACATTATTTTCATTTACTTTAATCGTATCATCTAGCATAAATTATAAATAATTATTGAGATAGTACATTCTTTCACAGATTTGTTAAACTCTCATACTTTTCTCCCAAATGAACTGTTAATACTGTAGTTTTCTATAAATAAATAAATAAATATAATAGAATAGAATAGAATTAGTGTAACTATCATATAATAAATAAATATAATATGTTTCCCTAAAGAGAAGTAATCGTAGTGGGGAGTGGAGTAGGTCCGGAACCCGGAAGTTAACCACGATGGAGTACATGCCCCAAAACCCCTTTCTCGGATTCGGGGCCGATTCGATCCTACCCGACCAAATCGCATTTTACTCGTTTTGCCCATTTTTACCTTTTTCGCGACCTTCTAAACCGGCACGTGATTTCACACGTGCAATTGTGATCATCCTAGGGTCTTCAACTTCGACTTACTTAGACACGGATAGGCATTTCATGGAATTTAATATTTGCCCCTTGTACTTTATATGTTTTCAGCATGTGATCCTTGTACTTGTTTATTATCACACATCTACGTTTTGTAAGAATTACGTTTTCATGTAAATAACTACTTGTCATTAAACTAAGAGTAAATTTCAGAAATTATGTATGTGTTGTATTCAAAGTCGCACTTTGAATCTGAATTTCAAATTTTTGATACAAGCGATGTTAGTTGTTTCGTTTTCTTGTACTGATTTAAATTCATCATAATCAATTGTTAAATACATATACAAAGTTATTTTTACCCCTTTTTTTTTCATATTGTTACATTAGATATTTTGTTTATTATTATTAAAATAAAATCATTACGGTTACTGCGAACATCTACAAAAACAAATTTGGAAGAAAAGAAACATGAAGTCATTGACGATTAGGTAATTGATTCTCTTCCCATTCAAGGACGAACTTGAGTATAGTAAAATGTATCTAGAGAAAACCCATAAAGGAACACCTAGATGATCTTATTTACAATCATCTACATCATTCCTTCTAAACATGAACATTATTCCTGAATCGATTAGAAACGAAAGGGTGGGCATTAAGGTGTGTGTGTTTTTTTTTTCTTTTTCTAAAAGCTTTTCCTAGCTATTTTCTTTTACGGATGCACAAACATTTTCTCTGCAAACTGTTTGTTTTATAGACCACAGATCTATAAAGACATGTTCTTTATCTTCTTCCAAATATGACACAAGTTCTTTCAAAAGTTAGAGACGTGTTTGTCGAGTGGCATAATTTGATATTTCATTTAGATAAAACAATGCAATAATTTTCTTCTTTGCGCCTTAAAGAAACAATAAAATACCAAATAAAAACATTTTGCTCCTTAAAGAAACGATAAAATAACAAATAAAAACATTATAACAAACATCGCTAATAGTAATAGTAGTAAATTAGTTTTGAAATTCAAAATATAATGGTAGTGATAATAATAAATCAACTATTACAATTAATACTAAAAGGTCTTTGGTCTAACAGTAAGGAATGACTTTTTCAATTGGGAGGTCATAGGCTCAACTTTCGGAGACATAAATGATAATTTAAGACAAGATTAGTTTGTAGTTCCAAAAAAAATATATTACAATTAATATAGTATTTTATTATTACTAAAACTTATATCATAGGTATTAAATACATAAATGATCCTTGTGGTTTCTAAAACTTGCATAAATGATCCTTGTGGTTTCTAAAACTTGTACAAATAGTCTCTTGGCTACATATAATTACTACTTTGCCATTTCTCTGTTTCTTTTATCTTTTTCTAAAACTAAACTTAAATATTAAAAAAATATCTCACTCCCACCCCAACTTTCAGTTTAACCCCTAACAAAGTTTTCTTCCCTTTTTTCTTCTCCTGTTAAAATCGATGCATCCCTTTCATACCCTCATCACCTATAATTTACCTCGTCTCTAGCAATGATGGTGCACCCACCTTCTTTCCGGCGATGATGATGACCATCCTCATCTCCACCCCTTCCATCTTCATCACAACCCTTTCTCGTCGTCATCCCACTAGTGAAACGAGCTCATATAGGTTTCTCATATCCGAAAAAAGCCTACGCTACCAGTGACGATGAATGTAATGATGGTTGGATAAGACATCGATCTTGGTTATCACTCAACATGTAACACCCGTTTTCCAGATTGGATCAATATAGGGAATAAAGGAGTCAAATGCATGATTTTTCAGAAAAATCATGTGTCACGATGTGACCAAATGGAGGTCACGACGTGACAAACCAAAATGAGTACACATATCCGGAAGAATGCCACGACGTGACAAGGGCTGCAGCCCAACCCATGATCTTTTAGGGCTTCCTTTGTATTTAAACCCCTAATCTCGGATTTAAGGTTTCATTTCCAGCCTCCATCACTCTCAAATCTCATAAAACCTAAACCTAATATCTCTTGGTGATTCTTGGCTCATTTTGGTACTTTTGGTAGCTTGAAGAAGAAGAAGAATAAGTTCTAGTGTGTTGATCCAGCAAGGAAACCTCGTTTCCTTCCTCTTATGCATATCCTGGACCTTTGTAAGTGTTCAAGATCCAAGCTTTAAATTCCATGTATCTAGATATAGGTTTCTTGTCCCTTTTCTTTCATGGCTGTGGAAGTTTGGAGGAATGGATTCCATAAAGTTGGCAACTTTATTGACCCTTTAGGTCTCTGTGAGGTTATATGTTGTAAATCTAGAGTTTCTTGGAGTTTTTGGTCCCATGAATAAGTTTGAGTTCCTTTCTCCCATATTTGGACCTAAAAAGTAAGAGACATGCATTTGACATGCATGTCCATAAACAACCAATTTTTATGATCCATTAGGTGTAGGAAAGCCTTCTGGAAAATATGGATAATGACTTTGGTGATTAAGAGATTACTGGATAAGTTCATGCTTCATGAGGTCATTAAGAATTCAGGTTTAGAGGTTTTTTCTTATTTAAGTGTTTTAATGGTTAAAGTTAGAAATTTTATCCATCAAGACCTTGGAGGGTATCTGATGTGAGCTTTGAAGCTCTTAAGGATGAAGGAAAATAGCCGAATAATTAAATTGTTTAAACCCAATTCCCACGACGTGGTGACTGGGGATCAACTCGATTGTTTTGGCATTTTGTGACCACAACATGACCAAAGGGAGGTCATGACGTGGAGGTTTACTAATAATAGTTATTGAGTTTAACCTTGACCGTTGACTTTTGGCATGGGTTGACTTTTGGTCAATTGGCTTGTATTAGAGGGTGAACTAAGAGTTGGTCTTGTGTGGTTATTAGGAGGTTTGTAGCAACTGCATTTCACTACGAGAGGCTGTTAGCTATTGATTTTGCCAATTAGATGAATCTTCTCACTATACTATGTATGATGCTAGTTGTCTTTATAACTCTTGCATTGGTATGTTGGGATGGGCTTGTTTGTATGTTGGGTTGGACTCGGTTTGTATGTTGGGCTGGGCCCGTTGTATGGTATGTGGTATTTTGGGGAACACACTAAGCTTTGTGATTATGGTTTTGTGGTTTAACATTTTTCAGGTACTTCCAGTTCCAAAGGGAATGGCCCAACTTGACTGCACAACATCTCCTGATGGTTTTCTCAGCACTGATTATTATTTTTTTACTCAGGTGTTTGGAAAATACAATTTACTCTAATTGGTTTTGGAACAAATGATTGTATGGATTTGATGTTTTAAAAATGAAAAATTTATTGGTATTTTTGGGACGTTACAAGTTGGTATCAAGGCCCTAGTTTGAGGGATTCGGGCAAACTTGCGGGTGTGTCTGGACTTAAACTGAGGAATTGATAATCTTTTAAAAAAAATTCTAAAAAGGTTTTTACAAAGAAAGGGATGCGATGCATGCAATTAGCCAAGCTCAAGTAAGTGGTTCCCAAAGTACCCATACATATTGATATGCTATATGTGTTATAGGATGTTTTGCATGCTAGAAGTTGGCATAATGATATGTTCAGGGTGTTGAATTAAGGTGTCCAAGCCAGAAAGTAAATTGTTATATTCCACTAATAAGAAGCAAAGTCCTTTTTGGGTTGCCCTCATAACTAGAACTTGATTAGAATGACATTTATAAAGAGAAGATGATTCATTATATTGATATATGATTAATAAACTAATTGGAAATTATAAGGAAATGATTTGTTAATATATTATATGATTAATATATTAAATGGAAACAAATAGTTGATTTGTTAATTTATTATGTGATTAATAAATTAATATGAGATCAATAGTTAAACAATTGATTTGTTAATTTATACAATTAATAAATTAATAAGAAATCAATTAGAATTAAGTAATTATTAGTCAGAATTAATCTGGAATTAATTTGAGACTAATTGGAATTAATTAAAGGTGCAAGGGGTGAATTATAATTGTTCAATAGTTGAACAAAAGTAGCAATTCTAGAACCATCCAAGGGGTGTACGGTTTTGGGATCTTCCTTGGGGTTTCAATAAGCCTCATGGATGCATATAAGGAAAGGATTTGGATTGAGATTAAATCCATTTAAATCTTGTTTGGTCCCTAAGTTACCTAAACTATAAATAAGACCCCTTATGGCCTTATTTTCATTCATGCACTTCCCATAAGCCTTAGGAATGAAAATTATATCCCTCCGCCTCTCTCCTAAAGTGTATTCTAGTTCTAGGGTTTGGGTTTGAGCCATTAGAGACATCATACTTTTGGTGCTAGCTTTCCAGGCACTTCAAAGGAACGATTGAAGTGATTTGTTTATTACAACAAATCAAAGGTATGTAACCATAATTCTTGTGTTTTTTTTATTATACTAGGTTTTCAATTAGGGTTCATGTTAGTTTTGGTTGTTCATAGTTTGTTGCATTTAAAGTGTATGACATAGATCCTTTAGGTTGAGTGTGCCTTTAAGTGTTAAGAAAATTCCACAAGCACATAGTTGTAACCTATAAAATCCATCGGTGGTGTCAGAACCTAGGTATGTCTAACATTTGTTGTACATGAGTTAAACCTGAACAATGTCGATTTTTCGAAAAAATACACCCCACGACGTGAGCAGCAGGGTCTCACGACGTGAGATTAGTCTGAAACAGAAATTCGGGATTTTGCAGCCTAATCTAATTTGTTTGGTTAATTTTGGTAATTATCTAGTTTTAAATTTGTCAAAATCCGATTTTTTGTATGCCTTGGATAATGAAAATAAAAACCCTAAATATTAGGAGCTAATCTTGGAAAGATAATATTTAATTATAAGATTAATTCAATGAATTATCCTTACGAATTTAATAAAAAATTTAACTATAAGATTAATTTAAAGAGAATTACAAATCCATGATAGGTTTAATGATTAATTAACAGATTGATTAACATAATTAATTTTAAATGTCTAAATGATTAATTAAATAATCGATTAATTTAGACAATTAATTTTAAACCTAGTATTTTGAAAAGTTTTAAAATACACCTTATACAATATATGATTAAAATTTTAATATATTATATGTATCAGACAAGTCATTCAAATCGCTAGTACGCCTCATTCACGAAGTCATACTATAAATGGTGTATAAGGAAACAATCTATAAAATGATCATTGAATGGGTGTCCACTCTCACCCACTGCTCCCTTGTTTGGTGGAGGGTCGTTAACCAAGGAAATTTGATAGGACATAACCTCATTTAAAGTATGGTACTATAAAGTACTAGAACCCACTTTGAAAAAATCCCACCATAGTTACTTTAGGAAAAATATGAAATGTTTGCTATACGGCACACTAATTTGGGACTATAAAGATGAAGCGATGAAACAACTCGTGTTTATAACTATTGATGGAGCTTGTGTGGTTAATCGGCACATCAATGAGAGATTATAAATCAATTGAGGATGTTTGAGCGGGTTTACAAGGTTATTCACATCCTAATTGTGTTCATCGATATCCCAATCCCAATTAGTAAGATCATAATTGAGATTAAACATGACATTGATAAGATTCAATGAATCTCAAAAGAACTAGGAGTTTCATGTGATTGAAATTGGTGAGATGACTCTACCCATCTAAAATAGATTCGAATTTGATTATGACATCCCTCTTCAAAGGTCGAATCGAAAATATGGATCCTAGCCTTAATTTAAAATTTGGGTTAATAATTAAGGATTAAAATCAGCTAACTTGAATTCTCTCTTCTCCCAATTTTTGAATGTCAAATCAAGACAATAATGGTCTTCCTCGTTCTTATGGAAATGGGTTTCCTCAATCTTATGGAGATGATCTTCCATTTTCAAGTCAAGGTGAAAATGTCTTCTCTTCCTTAGGAAATGGTGGAATTGGACATCGTCTCTATTCAACTATTCCATTTCCTCCTCTTGTGACTCTCCCAACGCCATGTTTTTTTCGAGTTGAAAGAGATGAAATTACTCAAGACCTATTGGCATGTAAACATGAAGATGGAAATTATGTGTGTGCGCACGTTCTGAAAATAAAGTCGTACATTGACATGTTGGAAAGGATGGGTATCAAATTTCCAAAGAATCAAGCCAATGATTTGGTTCTTCTTTCGCTTCCTAAGTCATATGTTCAGTTTATTGAGAACTTTCATATGTGAAATCTTGATGAGACCCTAATTGTTTTGGCCTATATGTTGATGGTTGTTGAAGTAGAAATGCTTAAAAACACAACTAAAGTAGAAATTCTTATATGGTCTAATTCCAAAAATTCCAATGAATCTATTTGTTTGTGTTGCCAATTGAAAGAGACATTGGAAGCGAAGCTGCCCAAAATACCTGAAAGATCTTAGAGATGCTAAAGTCAAGTCATGCGACTCTACTTAAGGTACATCCATTATCTAACTCAATAAGTTCCTATTATATAGGCTCTTAACACATAATGTGATGATAACATTTTGATGGTATTAGAGGATCTAAAAGAAAGACGGAAGCTTAAACAAAGTGAGCTAAATCTTTGGTCACATGTTTCGATGGTTGGAATTTGGAGCTACAACTATGGAGTTAGGATAACTTAATAGATTGTTATTACTCTTCGGAGATGTTTAGAAACATAGTTTTTTCATTTTATGCATTGTAAGGACAAGTTCCAATTTTTTTTTTTAATTTTTTTTAATAAAAGCAAAGTTTTGGGCCTTATCTTATTTTCTTACAATGGAATTAATGAAAATGTTAGTTATGTTTCTAATAATAGCAATATTAATTGTGGATTTGATTCTTATAATATCGCTTGCAGTATTGTCACATTTGACCAAATGAAAAGAAATTTCATCACCAACGGGACAGATACTTGGTGTTGTATAAGTTGATTTATATAATATATGAGAATCTTGTTCATTAGAAAACTATGACTTAATTCATTGTTCACATACTTATGTGAGGCACGTGAAGGACTAATGGATCTGGTACAGATTGATATAGACTCTTCCGATCCACCATGAAGAGACAATAACTCTGTTTGTTATGATTTATTGATGTTTCAGTAAATATGATTGTGTTTATAAGATTAAACAGAATTCTAATACTTTGAGAAGATTCAAAGAGTACCAGAACGAATAGAAGTCAATTAAGCATAAAGATAAAGGATTCTCCGATCTGAAAAGAAAGGATTCTCCAATCTGAAAAGAAAGGATGGTGTTTTAGTATCATGCTTTATGACCATCTTAGTAATTATGGAATTGTATCACAATTAATCTTCCAAGAACGTCTTAGTGAAATTGTATGACTAAGAAGAGGGATTAAACATTGTTGGAAATGGTTCGATTATAGATGAGTCACACTTCATTCCAAATGTAGTTTTAGAGCCATGCTCTAATAACTATGAATCGTATCTTGAAACTCAATTCAAACTAAGAAGGATTATAACACCTTGTAATATGTGGAGTAATAATGCTTTCTTACTCTAACACATTTGGAATTGGAATTTTGATGTTTTTCGTTGATCGAGAAACAAAAGATAAAACGAGTCCTATTCTATGAAGTGTTTTCTTGTCGGATATCCGCATGAACTTTTAAATATGGGTTTTAGCTCGTAAAGGAATGTTTCTTGAGAGAAAACTTATATGTCAAGAAGTCAGTGGGAGTCGTATTGATCTTGAGAGTTTCAAGAGTCAACCGACAATGATCATTTTAGTTATCACCAGCATAAGACCTAAGGTTGATAATATGTTGTGTTTATTGACACATTCTAATTTTTGTGCACTTCCAGTTGAGTTGGCAATGCCTATGAGTTTTATGTTCTTCATTTAACTACAAAAGGCTAAACACATTGGTCAATGAAAGTACATTGATTAATAAGGGTGAGCTGCTAACAACATGGAAGCACTGGTGGACCTATTAAGCTGCTAGAAGGTAAGCAATTGGAAAAATAACAAATTCAGTCCATGAAAGAAAACTGAATTTGAATTTGGTTTGTCCTAAAACTTGTCTTGTGATTATAGGTTGGAAATGGTTGATTCACATGGATAGGAACGTATGCACCTGTAAATCTAGGTAGCAAAAGGTTTTCGCTCTAACTCATGAAAATGATTATGAAGAAATACTTTTGCTGATAGAATTTAAAGATTTGATAAAGATCAATATGGGTATTAACTGCATTATCAAATTCACAATATGATTACGACATTCCTTTTCATATTTCAAATTGTGAGGAATGAAAATGAATTGTTTAAGCCTTCAATAGATATGATTATCACATTTTGAAAGGGTTTAAACACATATACTATCTAGATAAATTTCATAAGCTTAAAAAGCTAATTAGAGGCTAGATGAAGCATCGAGAAATAAGAATATTTGCTTCCATGAGAAAGTCAAAGGAATTGATTTCTAGAAGTCTAGTTGATTTCTGAGTACGTTTCAAAGCTAGTGGGAGCATAATTGTTATGCTCATATTGCATGTTGACAATACTATCCATAGGGAACAATGTCTCCAATTTGCAAGTTGAAAAATTTGGGAAAGGTTTCTCTATAGTGGACATAAAGGAAAGGGAACTCATGTTGGGTTTTTAGCATTCTAACACTCCTATGTGTACATGCAACCCTACATACCTTGGATCTATGTTTTCTCTATTATACATGTAAATATTAATTTTTCCAAGGTATTGTTCTAACTAACATAATATGAAGAGCATATAACATAAATTCTAGTAGAATTACATACCTCTGTGTTGTAGCTTGATTCCATGGAGCTCAAGAGCCTAGTGCCTCAAGTGTGTCACCTCAAATGGTTCACACAACATAAAATACACTTAGAATAACTTGAGAGAAATGAGGCACTTCATGAAATCGACTAGCCCTCACCATTCCTTCATAGTGCCCGATTTTTGGGAAGAATAAGATGCTTATATAGTATGTCACAATTAGGGTTACACCATGTAAACCCTAATTGTCATGGCATTTCATTTCCATGATCCATGAGTACAAAAACACCATGGAGCATCCATGGAACATCCTATGGGTTTTAGCCCAACTTGATAATCCATGGAGCATTAGCCCACTATACAAGTATGGATGATTTACACAATCAACCCATATATTCAATTAGTCTCCTTTTGATCACTTAATTAATTCCAAATAAATTCTTGATCAATACTAATTAAATAATCTTATTAATATATTAGAACTTATAATATATTAATAAACCTTAAGTGTTATTTCTCTTATTTTAGTCTATCCAAATGCATGATACCATGCAACCCAAATGGACCATGTCAATCGGCTCAAGTACATACCAAATATAAGAAAAAGAAGATCCCGGAGTTCTCTTTCTAGGTTGAGGAGATTGCTTTTACTTTCTTGTTAAACCTACCCGAAAGAGAGTGAGTGGTGGATTCAGAGAAAAGCTATTCTTCTTAGCAGTTTCACAAGTGAATGGAATGATTCTTCCCCCGAGGGTGACTTCACTACCTGGATCCTCATCTCTTGAACTCTCGGGGAACTCATCGATTCATCTAGTATTTAAATATATAATTCATTTATCAATTTACTAGATTGAAACCTTCTCACGTTCAAAAATGGATAGATCCAATGTCACATTCAGTAAAGATTTATGACACTAATCCAACAGTCTCCCACTTAGATAAGTCTAAAACTATTATTGCGTATGACTTCAAAACCCGACTAGCAATCGTAGCTCTTAAAATCTGCTACCGTCGAACTCTTAACAAATCGCTGACGCGTCCATCAGATAAGGGATCATATATTCCTCCATTCTAGATATCATATGGACTGAGACATGGATTATAATCATTCTCTTTATCCATTTGTTGTTTCCCGATTTCTGATTTATGACGACCGACTAATTGAACAAATCACATTAGTCCTGGCTTGGCCAAGAACTTCGGGGTGTCATCACTAAATTATCGAGGGGCCCACAAATATCGCTTTTATCCAGAACGTAACAGGAATGGATAAACTTCGACTCATATGGCTTGTTCTACTACTTGTTGAATCATACAAAAAGGCACGTTTTATAACATCGAGTTACCAATGCGTTTTCGTGCAATCAATGTATAACCAACTCATATCTCTAGGTTTGAAAAATATAAGATATTATCGTCTCATGATCACTCGTGATAAAATCCATGAAGTGATTCCAATGAGCGTGGGTTGAATCCAATACTGAGAACTTATGAGTACTCATGAATGTTGTAGCACCACTTGCTATGTCCCATACCTTGGACATCTACAATCCAGCTTCATGACAGTCTTGATTCATATCTACTTCCAACATATGACCGACTGTGGATAGTTTGAATAACTTAGTCATTCAGGAAGAACGACCTAGTTATTCTGGAAGTCAAAACATGGAAAGTGAAACACAAGAATAATTGAATCCAATATGGTCTCAGAACTTATGAATATAAATAAAACATGGTCTCATAACTTATGAATATAAATAAAACACCTTTTATTTATCACCATATTGATTACCCAGCATTCATTGCATACTGTTTCAAACTATCAACTTTATACTTGAATTAAAACAATAGTTGTCCCATGCTCCAAGCATGTACACCATGTTTTCTAAACACTAGTCATGCCATACACCAAGTATGCACACTATTTTTGTCTGAACATTAGTTATGCCATACACCAAGTATGCATACTAAGTTTGTCTATGATCTTTACTTTGTGAAATAGATCGATTAAACATAATTCCAATGATTCTCATTTCACAGTCCCAAATCCTTACCGCAAATGTAAGAATTCCAAATCCTGCCATTTACCTAAATCAGTTAGATTCTAAACTTATATGCATTGGTCCTCTTGTAATGATTATGCACAAAGTCACAAAGACTTGTCAACAGACATTACAGAGTATTCCAATAGAGACCAACTCCATGGAACCGAAGTCTCACATTTAAAGTTCATTGCCTTTGAACATTTTTCTTGCATTAAGTTTCCTAATCTCACACAGATTTAATGAATAACTTCCACCTATGGGAATATTTCCATATTCTCATTTTGACTATTACTTCTGACCAAGAGTTGCCTCTTTTCAGAGTATGTCAATATGGTCCTTCCAAAATTAACACTATACTTCCAACTGTCCCTGAGCAACCAATCTTTAGTAAACCTTAAATTGTCCTTAACAATTGCTTAATCATTTTAGTCATATCCAATTCTATACCTTTTCTCTTCTTAATGCCACAGGCGTTTGGAAAATTTTAGAAAGGATGAAAATTATAGCACATGCAATCGATCCTATATCCAAAGCATATGGGACACGATTCATGATGTCTCACATAAAGACATGATACTAGACCAGTCCTTTTGCTACAAGATTTCTATTTGCCAAGTTCTCATAATTCAGATTATGAAAAGGGATGTCGTAATCATAATTGAATTTTTGAACACAAATAATGTAGCCATATATAGAATTTCCTTATATTGATCCATTCCAACATAACATTCATATATATACTTGACTAAATTTGATTAAAACCTCACGATCTAAGCTTATAGATTTGAGATGAAGTATAATTTCCTCTCCCTCAATTATAGAAAAACAACTTTTTCCCAATTGAAACATTTTGTTTTTCTATAATTAACATTGCTATCTTGCAATACTAATAATAATTATCATGCTCCCACTAACATGATGATTATTAGCATAACACTTATGCTCCCACTAGCTTTGACATGTACCCAGAAATTAGCTGAACTTCTAGAAATCAATACTTTATTGACTTTCTTACCAAAGTTCAGATTTATGATACGAGATGTTTTGATAAGACTTTATCAGAATCATACACCTTTCCTTAGATAGCACACAACTGTGTCTAAACAATTTCAGAACTATGAAAAGGGATGTCGTAATCATAGTCTTAATTGTTTAGACCTTTGCCATTTCTCACAAGTCCATGTTAGTGTGCCGGTTAACCACACACACTCCACTAACGACTTTGAGAATGCAAATATCACAACTGTTGTCTACTTAAAATCTACTTAGTGAAAGTGTTTCCTCACCATCATCTTCATGAATCAGAGATAAACCTTATGACACATAGATTTTATGGTGTATGTGTTCCTATCCATGTGAATTTGTCAAAACCATAATCACAAGACAAGCATAATGACAAATCCAAACTCATATGGACTGAACTCAATCTTAATTTCTTGCCACCTGGCAGCACAAGGGCCTGTCATTGCTGCCAAGTTGTTATGCAACCAATTGAGAACTCTCAGAACTCATATGCAAAGTCAACTTTAACTGGAATGGGCACAAAAATAGAAATATGTCAACATGATAGGTTATAAACCTCACATCGTGTGCTAGTGATAAACTACATGTTTTTACTCTTGATTAGATCTTGAAATTCTTTCAGGATCTTTAAGACTCCCACTGTCCTCTTGACATATAAAACTCTCTTGCCAAATATTCAAGAGATAGTGCAGATTCTTTATCAAGACAAACACTTCACACAATTAGCCTTAGCTGGTCTTTGTTTTATCCAAAACATCACAACTTACCAATTTCAAATGTACAAGAGTATGACACTTTTACTCTTACATTTGACAAGTGTTAATAAACCTTCTTAAAGATGTATCACTCAAATTACAATCTTGGAGTATGACTCTAAGACTTTTTTTGGAATGAGGTATGACTCATCTTCTTGATTTAACCATTTCAACAATTCATGACTCCTCTTCTTAGCCATAAGAATGCACTAAGATGTCCTTAGAAGACCAATTGTGATATGGTTCTTTAATCATTAAGATGATCACAAAACATGATACTAAAGTATTCTCCCATCTTTTTAGATTTGAGAAACTTTTATCTTTCTGCCTAGTTTGATTCTTCTCATTCATTCTGCAATACATCGAAACTTTTCCAATGTTTCAGTATTATACTTAATCTGGTAAGTAAAACCATGTTTACTAAACTTTATTAAATCATGACAAATAGTATTAGCGATCTTTGTGGTGGACTTGATCAATGCACAAGAATGTGTACTCGATCCCTTGGTCCTTCACTTGACTCACATATACATGTGAACAAGGAATTAGTCTTAATTTTCCAAAGATGAAAATCCTCATTCATCATACTATAAAACTTGCACGATTCCAAGTTTCGGTCCAATTAAAACTTAGGTGATGAGAATCTTTCCTTATTTGGTAAATTAGACATTACCACAAATGAAAGAAACAAATCCATTTTCCAATATTGTTATCAATGGAATCATATAAGCAACAATTTGTCACAAATGCCATTGTAATGATACTTAGATTAAATGGAATAAAAAATTTTCCTTTTATTCTAAAACTTTGTGGAAAAACTTATCCTTATAGTGCAAAAGCATATGAAAAACTTGTTGTTATCTATTCCTAACCAATATATCATAACTCCTAAGAAACAACTCAAAATTCTGATCACCGAACCATGCGATCGAAATCCATCTTCGCGATTAGAATCAGCATATACTTCCTTTAATTTTCTTCACTTTTCTTTGATTCTTAAACCATCAACATGTGACCCAGTCACATCATGTAATAAGAATCTTAGAATAGAAACTTAACAGAGTTAGATAGTGGACTTTACCTGAAGTAGAGTCAAACTCCTTGACTTTATCAACCTTATGATCTTTCAGGTAAATAGGCAGTTTTGCAATCAATGCCCCTTCCTTTGGCAATAGAAACATATTGACTCTTTGGGAATGGTCCATGGGACTATCGCATACTCGACTTTCTCTTTACCATTTGGTCAACCGAGTTGACTATGGTCAATCCCTTTCCTTGGGAAGAGAAGGCTTTTCTAGATATCCAATGTTACCATTGTCAATGTCCATGGTAGTTGGGAAGTTGATATACTAATCAAATTTGCTTTACCAAAGCTCCAAATCATTGCTGATTCAGCAGCACCAAGCAAATAGATAAGATCATTAAGGGTCATGTCATAGTCTATTTCATAGTAGTCCCATAGGTAACTCACTATGTGACTTAGAAAGTGATTGAACATCCAACTTTCTTAAGACTTTGATACCCAACTCTACCGGCTTGTCAATATGTGACTTCATCTCCAAGATGCGATCACACATAGACCTTGCTTGCCAATAGGGCAAGAGTGACCTTGAACTTGTGGGTTAGGGAGAATAATTGGAGGAAGTGGAGGAAGTGAAGTTCCAAGAGATTTGGGAAGATCATAGATGTCTGAACCAGGCATCTTCTGGGAGATATTCAAGATAGTTGATCTAAAGTCCTTAATATAACACCCAATATGAAATATTAAGGCTAGGACCCAACACATTACTTTTATAACTTGGAAGAGGGATGCCGTAATCCAAGCTATAAATTATTTGAAGGTAGGTGAATGACGATTTACCAATTTCCACCATGAAAACGAAATAATTTAATTAGGTTTTATTTGGATTCGAAACTCCTAGATCTTTTGAGATTCATTGAACTGTTCAATGGCATGTTTCAATCTCGATTGTGCCCTATCAAATTTTATGACTGGGATGTCGAGGATCACAAAAGAAGGTGTGAATAACCATGCAAATCTATTTGGTACCCTTAATATTTACCCCTTAATCGATGTGTCGGTTAACCACACGAGCTCCACCGATACTATGATAAACATTAAGTTACCCTTTGCCTACCTTGTTAAGTCAAGCTAGTGTGCCGGTTAACCACACGCGCTCCACTAACCGACTTTAGCAAAGTGCAAAGTGTAATTTCATGGGTTAGCACCTAATTCACATTTTCTTAAGTAAATAAGATTGGAAATTTATAAAAGTTTTAATTACTTTATATTTATCATTAATACTTTTAATGAAGGGGGAATTCTAGTCCTTGTCCTACCCGTTCGGCTAATGAACCTCCACCAGTCAAGGAAGCGGTGGGTGAGAGTGGACACCCATTAAACTGTCATTTTATAGGCAGTAACCTTATACCCCTTATAGACTGACTTCGTGAATGAGGCCTACCAACGGTAAGACTGACTTGCTCTTATATATATATATATATATATATATATATATATATATATATATATATATATATATAATTAACTTATAATACTATAAAGTATAAGGGTTTGAATTTTAACTTTTAAAATTCTAAGGGCTTAACTTGGAATTAAAGTATTCATAAGGGAAAACTTTTCAAATTCCAAAACTTAAGGGCAGGTTTTGAAACTATTCAAAACTATTCAATTCCATAACTTATGTGTTTAAAGCAGTTTTAATTCCAAAAACTCTTCAAGTTCCATAACTGGAGGACAAGTTATGGAAGACTTTAAACTACTAAAAGAATATGACTTTTCTTTATTCATAACCTATGGAAATATTTATGAGTTTTATGAATCTTAAATGTGACTTTTCATATAACTTGAGGACAAGTTACAAAAATACATTTTAGAACTAACTCTTAGATTAATTTGGATTGAAAACAACAATTTCACATAACTTTTCTATTAATCTAAGCAACTCATAAGAACAAGATAATTCAATCAAACTTTTTCATGTAATTAGCCTAACCATTAAAGTAATACAAAACATGAATCTATTGACAATTATCTTTGAAATTGGATTAGCATGAACATTACCACATCAAAAGCAGGTTTATAAGTTGAAAAACAGCTTAGAGTAATGTTCCTAGTCCAATTCTAGCCAAAACAGTCGAAGATATGCTGTCTGGGGGTCCAAATCGTCGAGTGCATGAACCAACTCGGCGGGTTGGATGAATTTAGCCTTGGACTCGTAGAGTCCCTTAATGGACTCGGCGAGCCTGTTGAGCAGACAACAACAAACTTTGATTTTTCAGCCAATTTTGCAAGTATAACAAGAAAACAAGCCTAGGCTCTGATACCACTGTTGGGTTTTTAGCATTCTAACACTCCTAAGTGTACATGCAAACCTAAATACCTTGGATCTATGTTTTCTCTATTATACATGTAAATATCAATTTTTCCAAGGTATTTTTCTAACTAGCATAATATGAAGAACATATAACATAAATTCTAGTAGAATTACATACCTCTGTGTTGTAGCTTGATTCCATGGAGCTCAAGAGCCTAGTGCCCCAAGTGTGACACCTCAAATGGTTCACACAACATCAAATACACTTAGAATAACTTTAGAGAAATAAGGCACTTCATGAAATCGACTAGCCCTCACCATTCCTTCATAGTGCCCGATTTTTGGGAAGAATAAGATGCTTATATAGTATGTCACAATTAGGGTTACACCATGTAAACCCTAATTGTCATGGCCTTTCATTTCCACGATCCATGGGTACAAAAACACCATGGAGCATCCGTGGAGCATCCTATGGGTTTTAGCCCAACTTGATAATCCATGGAGCATTAGCCCACTATACAAGTATGGATGATTTACACAATCAACCCATATATTTAATTAGTCTCCTTTTGATCACTTAATTAATTCCAAATAAATTCTTGATCAATACTAATTAAATAATCTTATTAATATATTAGAACTTATAATATATTAATAAACCTTAAGTGTTATTTCTCTCATTTTAGTCTATCCAAATGCATGATGCCATGCAACCCAAGTGGATCATGCCAATCGGGTCAAGTACATACCAAATATAGTTATGGACTTAGACACTAATACAACAACTCATACTTCATTACAAATCCACATGTTTAGATTGTATATTTTAATAAAACTTAGTTGGAGACATATATGAATAGCATGTTTAAATGTTTCAAAATTAGATATTCTATAAATATGGAAATATTATAGCAAGGAGTTGAACATATATTGAACCTTTTTAGTAATCATTTGAGTCCCATATGCTTCAGATATAGAATCAATTACATATGCTATATTATTCGATTATTCTATTTTTTAAATTATTTAAACATTTTTTGAAAAGGATTAGAATTGCATGTGACTTAAGTTGTCAAACAACTGCCAAGAAAGTTCTGAGGTTTTACCGAATAATTGGTTGCTTGTGGACATTTATAAGTATGTTACTATTAAGATGGACCATAGTGACACGTTCTGGATTGAGATGATTCTTGGTCAGAATGTTGGTCATATGGGAATATGAAAATGTTTCCATAATGGGAGATGTTTGTAAAATCAACATGTGAGTTGGAAACTTTATTGCAAAGAAGTGTTCAAGGATTGTGGCTTGAATTTTAAACTTCATAAACATGGAATTGTTTCAAGTAACAAGTTCCAGTGGAACATTCTGTAATATCGAAGGCTCAGTCTATGTGACTTTAGAACCTCGACATCACAGAAGGACAGTTCATGTAAAGATGAAATTTCACTACATCTTAAATAAGGAAAAGAATTTGGAATTGTGAAATGAGAATCTTTAGAGTAATATCCAGACGATCTGTTTACAAAGGAAGGATCATTGAGAGGCATAGTATGCATGTTTATAACATGATATGACTGTTGTTATCTAATTCAAGTGGTTAGTTGATTACTTGAAACATTATAGAATGAATAAATTCGTAATTTTTATGGTGATTAACTAATACGAATTTATTTATGATCAATAGGTATGACACTATAGTCAATTAATTTATTATTCTGTTTCACTTCGCATGTTTTACTTCCCTGAGTAATTTTAATATTATTCAAAATTCCATAGTCGTTCAAGGTCTATACTTGCATTTATAGTTTCAGACTTATCCAAGTGGAAGACTATTGAATTATGGTGTCTCGGACAATAACTAAATTGGTATATTCTTGTAATTAGAAGCAAAGTCCTTTTTGGGTTGCCCTCATAACTAGAACTTTATTAGAATGACATTTATAGAGAGAGGATAATTCATTATATTATAATATGAGTAATAAACTAATTAGAAATTGTGAGTTAATATATTATATGATTAATATATTAATTGGAAATAGATAATTAATTTGTTAATTTATTATGTGATTAATAAGTTAATATGAGATCTATAGTTAAACAATTGATTTGTTAATTTATATGGTTAATAAATTGATAAGAAGTCAATTAAAATTAATTAATTATTAATCATAATTAATCTAGAATTAATTTGGGATTAATTGGAATTAGTTAAAGGTGCAAGGGATTAAGTATAACTATTCAATAATTGAACAAAAGAAGCAATTCTAGAACCATCCCAGGGGTGGACGGTTTTGGGAGTTTTCTTGGGGTTTCCATAAGCCTCTTTGATGCATATAAAGAAATGATTTGGATTGGGATTAAACCCATTCAAATTTTTCTTGGTCCCTAAGTTACCTAAACTATAAATAGGACCCTTCATGATCTTATTTTCGTTCATGCAGATCCCATAAGCCTTAGGAACGAAAATTATATCCCTTTTCCTCTCTCCTAAAGTGTATTCTAGTTCTAGGGTTTGGATGTGAGCCATTAGAGGCATCATACTTTTGGTGCTAGCTTTCCAGGCACTTCAAAGGTACGACTGAAGTGATATTTGTACTACAACAAATCAAAGGTATGTAACCTTAATTCTTATGTTTTTTTATTATACTAGGTTTTCAATTAGGGTTCATGTTAGTTTT
Source organism: Lactuca serriola (assembly GCF_051521515.1). NCBI lineage: Eukaryota > Viridiplantae > Streptophyta > Magnoliopsida > Asterales > Asteraceae > Lactuca > Lactuca serriola. The sequence continues at coordinate 157,890,733 of NC_136409.1, forward strand.
TGTTTTTCATACTAAGTTGCATTCAAAGTGTATGGCATAGATCCTTTAGGTTGCATGTACCCTTAAGTGTTAAGTGAAATTCTGTAAGAACATACTTCTTGTAACCTATAAAACCGATCACAGGGTTGCATTTTGGAATGCCTATTAGGAAGGATTTTTTTCTATGTTTTGTAGCCTATAGATTTTTGCTGCCCGAATGCTTCTTGCTTTGTGCTTTATAGGACTTATATTGATGTGTGTAACATCCCGAATTCAGAAAACCTATAAAGGAAAAAAAGACCACAAAATCATAAGGCGACTCGTCGAGCATGTGGGGTGACTCGACGAGTAGGAGCGCGTTCCGGGTCGCGGGTTAAGTGACCTACTCGACAAGTCGGAGGATCGAATCAGCCAGTTGGTCAGGGTTTGGGAAATCCTAAATTCAGGACTTGGCACCCTATTTAAGCATCTTATTCTCCTCCTCTTGGTTCCATTCCCAACCCCCATTGTCCAGAACTTAACCCACGAAACCCTAGATCATTTGGTGAGTGTGTGAGCCATTCTTGAGTGTTTTGGTGTTCTTGGAGACTAGAAGAGGAGGAAGGAGATTGAAGGTTCAAGGAGGAACTTGTAGATCCAGCAACACCATCTCATTTCCATCATTTTCTAGTAATCAAGTCTTCATCTTGCCTTATATATTCTTAGATCTATTCATGTACACTTTATGAGAGTTTTGGTCCATGGAGCTTGATCTATGGGACAAAGATGTCCCAAGCAAAGATCCTTTCAGATCTGGGGTCCCTAAGAGTGGTTAAGGCATAAAGGTGCAAGCTTTATGCCATTGGAACCCTCATGCAAGCTTTGAAGAGGTTATTATGGCCTTTTAAGCAAAAACGGCCATGCATGGATGTAAAGGCAGAGGCTTTGCATGTTATTTCGACCCTAGATGGTTAGATCTGGGTCCTGGATGCTTTGTATTCGAATGAAATCGTCTGAATAGAATTGGACTTAGAGGGACTCGGCGATTCGCTCATAGGACTCGGCGAGTAAGGTCGTTTTCTTGCCCAAAACCCTTCTGTTAGTGGGTGTGAGTTAAGTTAGAAGAGGACTTAGCCTGTTGGGTTCATTATGGACTTGAAGATCATCGTACTCGACGAGATCAAAGAATGAACTCGGCGAGTCCAAGGCAAAATCCCTAACTTATGAAGATGGACTCGACGAGTTCAAAGGTGAACTCGGCGAGTCGGTTGAGCAATGGTCCCGACATGTTTGAATGAGAACTCGACGAGCTCAAGGAAGACTCGTTGAGTAGGATCGAACTCCAGAGTTACATGTGGATTGTGGGACTCGACGAGTTGGTTGGTTAACTCGGAGCGTTGACTTTGACCGTTGACTTTGACCAAGTTTGACTTTTAAGGGTATTGTGGTCTAAGTGTTATTTTGGGTATTGATAGTTCGGGGAGCCGAAGGATCAGAAGTTTAGGAATTGCCGGTTAGTAGGCGGAGGTGTTTAGCTAGTCTTCAACAGTGCGAGGTGAGTCTCCTCATTGTGTGCATGGGTCTACGGCCACAATGCCGGCCCATTATGTTTATGTATCGTAGGAAGGCCCGAGGGTTAGCCCTAGGCACTTATTGTATATGTTTCGGGTACAACCCGATGCCGAGCAAGGCCCGAGGAATGTTAGTATACTAGAAGTATTTATGATTCTTGTGTGTATCGGTACGATAGGTTCCGGACCAAGGTCCGGTGTCGAGATAAGCCCGAAGTACATTTATATGGTAGTAAGTTCCGAACTAGGGTTGATGCTGGGGCAAGCCCGGGGAGGATTTATAAGTGCATGATAGATTATACTTGTTGTCTTTGTGATACTTGTATGTGCCTGGTAGGGAGGTGAGTGTGGGGGAGTTCCCGTATCTCATCACTAGCTGAGTATGGATGGGGTTCCATATCTTGATATTAGCAGAGTAGGGGTGAGGCCCGTGATAGGAGAGAAGTGAGTGTGGGCGGGGGCCCAGATTTCACTAACAGTAGGAGTGTGGACGGGGTTCCATAACTCATCAGTAGCAGACCAGGGGTGGGACCCAAGATAGGCGAGGCCTTAGGACAGAAGTACAGTAGAGTATGCTTATTTATGTGCTAGTATGTTATTTGATTGTATGTATGGGTATAGTGGGAGAGGCCCAGAGACATGCAGGGGCTAAGAGAGACAAATCTGTATACCGAGCGGGGCTCGACGCCAGGCGGGGACTGATGTCGGGCGGGGCCCGATGCCGGGCAAGGCCTTATGTAGCGGGCGGAGGCCCAGTATGGGGTTATGTGTATGTGGTTATGCGTATGTGGTATGTGGTAGGTTGGGGAACTCACTAAGCTTCATGCTTATGGCTTTCAGTTATGGTTTCAGGTACTTCCTGTAGTGAAGGGAAGAGCTCGGGATGATCGCATGACACACACCAAGAAATTTTAGCCTGGGATGTTTTAATCTGATAAAAAGAGCATGTTTTGAGACGATACTCTAATTTTGATATATAAACCTTTGTTTATGGATGAAATGATTTGATACTTATGATTTTATTAATGTTTAAAAAGAAATTGTTGGTCATGATTTTTGGGATGTTACAATGTGAGTTAACTATTAATTGAATACATTAAGCTACATGCTACAAAGGTTAAATAATTTTAAAATGACTGATTTGGCCCTATTGCGTAGGTCTTGTTTAAGTCCAACCATTGTAGGGTTGGGTCTTTTAGTCGAAATGTTATTAAGTTTTGTTGCATGTCATTGTATTCTTGAAGTACTTAGCTGACATTAGTAGGAGTCTTTTTAGCATGTGATGGCAGGGTGAGGCGGGAATCCTAGGAGAGCCTAAGAAGCGTTTAGTGCACTGATTGGAGAGATTTTGGGATTGTTATTATGAGTAGGCGACTTATATGATTCAGGATGATTCTTGAGGAAAGTATGAATGGGTGTGGAAGGTAGTATTGGACCTGTACTACTGAAAGCATAGGATTCATACTTGAATCAAGGAAAGTCACATGGATTATAATAAGTCTGTAGAATGAGGAATTATTGAGTATGATTTGATCATGTCTATGGTTGCTTATTTAGTATGGTGATGAGCACTCATGGAGGAGGTTCTGGTTCAGGATCAGGCTCTGGTGTTGAGCCGATTGATGAAAAGATATAAGAGTTCATTACGTCTGATATCGCTCGCGGTATTTTAGAGGTGACTCCTGTTATGTTTGGTACCATTAAGGAGGGGTCATGGAGTTACTGGATGATCAGATTGGGTGGTTTCGTGCAGAGATTGCGGCTAGTCAGATCGGGGAATATACTCTCTCTATTAGGGAGTTCAAGGCTTGTGGAGCCCCAGAGTTCTTCGGGAAAAAGTACCTTATTGCTAGTAGATGGTGGATTGCTAACATGGAAAATGATTAGTAGACTAGTTTCTGCCCCGAGGGATCGTAGGTTGGATTTTCATCTTGCCTTCAGAGGGATGGAGACCGTAACTGGTGGGAGGAGGTTGTTCACTCTTTGGGAGTGGAGGCCGTGGCGGCCATGTCTTGGACTGATTTTGTGTCGAGGTTCAGGGCAGAGTTTTCACCTTCCATTGAGGTGCAACAAACGGTGAGGGAGTTTTAGGACTTTCGCCAGACAACGGAGATTATGGCGGAGATCACCGCCAAGTTTAGGGAGAGGGCTTTACTGGTTTCGCAATATGTTGTGGATGAGGATATGAAGAAGATGAGGTACCATGATATGTTGCAGGATCATATTTAGGAGTTTGTCAGCTTGTCAAGTTACAAGACCTTGGAGGATATGATTGCCAGATCCTGAGAGTGGGAGATTGAGTTAGAGCTTCAGTCGAAGCCAAGTTAGATTTAGTTCAGACAGTAGAGGTCTCAACAAAGAATCCCAACACTTTCAATTCACGATCTAGGGGCTAGCAAGGCTAGAGCCATTGCGGAAAGTACAATAAACCGCATTGTAACGCCCGTGTTTCCCGTAGGCATTTATAAGATGATGTAATAGTTAGGCTCAACAATTGCAACATATTTGATATAATAAAGGAAAAGTATGTGAATATTATGTGTTCTATAGTTGTAGTATGCATGCTTATAGCGATATAATAAAATAGGAATAAAATACACATCTAAAATAGATTAATAATTAGGCCAACTATCCTTGAAGAATTTTGAAGAAGTCGAGAAAAGGATTCCGAAGATATAAGGAGCGCTTAAATCAAACTTATAATGAAGAAGTTATGATCCATTGAAGTTTGCCACTTTACGTGATGGATGGGTTATAGAAGGGTAGATCTATGGTTTGGATCATCTGCATGGCCTGGAAAGCTTCTGTATGGATTAAGATCTAGGGGTACTCGGCGAGTTGCTTGAAGATGGGCAGGAACTCGACGAGTTGGAAGAACAACTCGGCGAGTATGTTGAATGTTTCCTTGGACTCGGCGAGTCTGTTCTTGGACTCGGCGAGTCTGGTCGTAAGGTCCTAACCTTCTTCTGGTTGAGCCGTGAATTGGTGAGTCAAGGGAGGACTCGGTGAGTTGAGTGCGAGGGCACTCAGAGTTGTGGGACTCGACGAGTCTCGGGGTGACTCGGCGAGTTGAGTCGCGGATTGGGGAAGTTTTGAGCATGGGGACTCGACGAGTCATCGGGTTGACTGGCGAGTAGAGTCAGTCAGGAGGTTGACTTTGACTCTGACTTTGACCAAGGGTTGACTAGTTGACTTCCAGGGGCATTTTGGTAATTGTTGGTATTTGTTTTGAGTTCAGTGTTGGTGTTGGCTAGTGGTGGAGATCGTGTCAGTGGTCGGAGCAGCTCGGTCTTATCTTTTCAGTCGGCAGTTGCGAGGTGAGTTATCCTCACTATATCGACAGGGTCTACGGCACCAAGGTCGGCCCTTTATCGGATTGTAATCCGGGTATCGTTGTTATGTTATTACTTTGCTATGTTTGCATCCTGGTAGTTAGGATGGTATATGCTAGTGACCGGTTAGGTCGGTATCCTGGTTAGGATGATGCTATGTTATGTGATCTGCTAGATCGGTTTGATTGGATGTGAATTGTTATATGACTGAATGTTTATGTGCACATGGTTGTTGGACTGGGGTTGGGTTGAGGCGGGTCCTGCTTTGTGTTGTAGGCCAACATACCCAGGGCGGACCGGTTATCCCGAAGGCCCAGCGAGCGGTCCGGATAGGCTGCAGGCCCCAAGAGGGCGGACCAGACGTGCCGAGGCTCAGAGAGTGGACCAGGCCAACTGAAGGCCCAGTGCGGGTGGACCAGTCATACTGTAGACTCAGAGAGTGGACCAGAATGATTGAAGGCCTGGTGCGGGCGGACCAATCGCACTATAGACTCGAGGTATATGGCTAGACTCGGAGGGTGGACCAGGTGGACTGCAGGCCCGGTACGGTGGACCAGTCACACAGTAGACCCGAAGTGCATGGTTGTTCTGTGTTATGTGATGTTATGGCATGTTGTGCGTGTATGGTATATGTGGTTGGTATTTTGGGGGTATCTCACTAAACTTTCGGGCTTACAGTTGTGGTTTAATGTTTTTCAGGTTCTTCAGGAGACCGTGGCAAGGCAAATGCGTGATTGTACCGCTCCTCATGATTATGTTTTATGATGTGGTTCTGGGAAGACTTTGATAATAATTGTATTGAAAACCTTTTTGTAATAACTTTATGAAATGGGTTTGTTTTTGAAAAGTTTAAATTGGTTGAAATTTTTAGAGTGTTACAATTAGGACGTGTGTAGCACCTATGTTTGACTGCAAGAGGTTGTTAGCTATTGATTTTGTCGACTAGGTGAATCTTCTCACTATAATGTGTAGGATTCTAGTTGTCTTTGTGATTCTTGCATTGGTATGTTGGGTTGGGCTTGTTTGTAAGCGGGGCTGGGCCCGTTGGTATGTTGGATTGGACCCGTTTGTATGTTGGTTTAGACCCATTTTATGGTATGTGCTATTTTGGAGAACTCACTAAGCTTTGTGCTTATGGTTTTGTGGTTAAACATTTTTCAGATACTTCCAATCCAAAAGGAAGGGCCCGGTTTGACTGCACAACATCCCCTAATGGATTTTTCTGCACTGATTAATATTGTTTTACTCTGAAGTTTGGAATATATAATTTAGTATGATTGTGTAACAATCATAAAATTATTGAAAATTTGTAGCTTTTTAAACAACCCAAAATCTCATTGTTTACATATTGTTTTCAAAATAAGTTTCACAACAGAGAAATCCCAAAATCATAAAACCAAAAACATGAGGAGGTGCACGATCAGGCCTTCGCCTTGTCACGATCCTCCGAGATACCAGAAACACAATCCAAAACTGTAAGCCCAAAGCTTAGTGATTTTCCCCCAAAATACCACCACAACACATAATCATAAATATCACAACAACAGCACGCATACAGAACCTTCAGCATGTATGGACCACCGCACCGAACCTTTAGCCTGTATGGACCAATCTCTAGGCCTTCGGCATGACTGGTCTGCCTTACAGGCGTTCAGTCTATCCGAGCTGCCCTAGGTCTGTTGTCCTTCAGCACAAAGCAGGACACCCTAAAACCAACAACACACATGTTGACATATACATAACTCATAAACATATAATCAATCAACAGACAAGCTGTGACAACCCGAAATTTATTCCGTCATTTTTAACCCCTTCTTCCGTTAATAAGCCTCGTCTTATTTGACTGCCCGTTAACCTTTCGGAATAGGTTAATTAATGTGGGACTTTTATGATGACTTGGTAAGGGTTGAAATAAAGTAGAAACACCCTCAATATTCCCTTAGAAAAATTTTAGTTTCAACCAAGTCAAAATACAACCACTAAATCGGGTGCGACCAAAAGCCCCGTTTAACGGCAGTATCGGGTAGATTTCCACTGAGCCTCAACTCAAACCCCTATATAAGGGGGAGTGGACTTTAATTCCACCCTTTTCACCCTCTCTCTCTAGACACTCTCTCTCTACATCTTAATTTCGAGCCAAAAATCGTCCATTTCGAGCCCCAAACAAGTAAGAAATCCATCCTAACTTGTTGTGTAGCTTAGTTAACATACAAATTCGTGTTTAAGACATCAAATAAGGGCCAAGTTATGTGTTTACGGCCCAAGAACACTCTTGGACCGTGAACACCGTTTAATGGGGCTTTTAAGCCCCAAAACCCCTCTAAACTACCTCTAAGGCTTAGATATGGCTAAATGGCTTATGGAATCGGACTTAGAACACCTTGAACTAACATTTTGGGGATTAAACTTGAGTTTACTGCCCAAGATCATGCTTGGGCCATAAACTCCTCTTCATGGGGGGTAAACTCAAGTTTATGTGTTAGAAATGCCCCAAACACCTCCTATGGCCTTGGAAAAATGTCTAGAAGCAAATCCCATATATGTAAATTCTTTAAACATTAAAGAAACCAAGGAATGGGAGTTTACGGCCGTAAACCCCCTAGGAAAGGTCCATGGGCCGTAAACTCCTAGAAAGTGCCCAAATGATGCCCTAAACTCCCCATTTGACTTGGAAAAATACATAGGATTTTATCCTCTACCATTTAAGACCCTTATACATCAAAGGAATGACTGTATAGGAGATTACGGCCGTAAACTCCTTGTTTAGGGCCGTAAACTCCTCAAATGGTCCCTTAAGAGCCTTAAACCCCTTCATATGCATTATATTTGGACCTAGCTTAATTCCATGAATGATATAAGACCTTTTGACATCCTAGAACACCCTCACCATGAGTTTATGGCCATAAACTCATGGGGAGTTAGTCCCAGGGCCGTGAACTCTATAAAGAGTTTACTCTTGGAGAGTAAACTCCCTATTTAAGCCATACACACCCTTAAACATTACCCGGGACATCCCTAGCACTTAACCAAAGTGTTTTCCGCACTTTAGGATGCGTATACTTGATTAATTAGTATTATGTGTACTAATTGTATGTAAACATATGTTATCATATGTTAATAGGTCACTAAGTGTGTTCAAGTCCTTACTTGACATCGAGCACCCAACCAGCACCTTCGTCGGATCCACTTACTTCAGGTGAGTTCATACCCCTGAATGAACCTTTATAAATGTTTTTACATGTTTTATGGGGGGAATACAAGTTAAACATGCCAGTTATCATATCAATCATATGTGATTGATAACCCGCATGCACAAGGATTTCTTACACCGTTAACTGTTTTACCAAGAATGATACCGTAAATGGTTTTCTAAAATGACTTTACTTGTTCAACTCGTACTTATGTTGTTTTATTAAAGTTATGATTAAATCTTGTTTATGAAAGGTTTCCAAGGAATTTCTAAAGGTTTTCAAACTTATTTTATAAAAGAATACCAAGTCGTAATTTTCTCAAGTATAAAGGTTTTCCCAAGTTTTTCATCAAAGTTTTTCTCCCATGTTTTTATACTCCTATTTGGTTAAGATACTACTGCTTCACTTCTACTTAGTTTAAACTCCTACTTGATAACGCTTTCACTTCGTGATACGCTTATACTTGTTAACGCTTCTACTTCACTTATACTTGTAAATGCTCCTACTTCACAATACACTTATACTTCACGATACGCTTATACTTCACGATACGCTTATACTTCACGATAAGCTCCTACTTGTTAACACTTATACTTTGGGAAACACTTCTACTTCGTTAAACACTTTAACTTCATTAAATGCTTCTACTTAGTTAAATGTACGCTTGTGCTTGTATAGATATATATAATTAATGTTTAAAGGACTTAGGAAGGCTTGTTCGCCCTATTTCCTTTTCTTCGTTGAGATGTGGTCTGGTGGGATCGGATGTCCGTCCGAAGATCGTTTGATCATTTGTTATATATTATGTATACAAGCATAGACATATAGGTTTACATTAGTCAGTTCAGTTGTGAGTCTTTATCATTAGTCCAGTATTTTACATCAGATCTCACTACACGAGATACATCTTCAGTACACGACCTTCTCTGTTGTCAAGTTGGTAACCAGAGTCTCCTGTAGGGAGTGCAGACATTGTGTGTATAGATCTATATGGGACTGACACCCCCGCACCCTGACTGTTAGCTACAGTCTACGGACTACCAAGCCAAGGGGTGACAAATGTCATACTTACACAGACGCTTGTAGGGCGTCTAGTTCTCTAGTGTCTATCAGTATGGTTACGAGTATCTCGGGGTTACCTTATAATTCATGTTCTTAAGGTAACGGGTTTTAACATTGTGTTCACTGTATCCACTGTTTTTAGACCTTGCTAGACGTATCATTCAGTTGATACTATCTGGGGTCTGACTCCACTGTTTTTAGACCTTGCTAGATGTATCATTCAGTTGATACTGTCTGGGGTCTGTCTCCACTGTTTTGGACCTTACTAGTTGTATCTTTCATTTGATACTGTCTAGGGTCTGTACTCACTGTCTTGGACCTTACGAGCTGTATCTTTCATTTGATACTGTCTAGGGTCTGTACTCACTGTCTTGGACCTTACTAGTTGTATCTATCATTTGCTACTGTCTAGGGTTTGTACTCATTGTTTTAGACCTTACTAGCTGTATCTTTCATTTGATACTGTCTGGGGTCTGTGTCTCTTTTTGTTAGATTGAGCCAGACGTGTCGTTCAGTCGATACTCTCCTAGAGTCTATGATTCCTTTTGCCTTAGTCAGTAGTCCTCACTGCTGAGGCATATGTTATTTTCCCTGATATTCTCCTACTTTATTTAAAAATCAAATCCCGTATTTTGATAATGATAGTGTTTAAGGGAAAACTAACTTTTTACAACATAACTCTGTCCAGTCTTGGTAGAAGACTGCTTTTAATTAGAAAATATAGGATTTTCTGGAAAGGACTCTCATACATTGTAGACTCTAAAAACTACTACTTTTATAAAGTTATTTTGAACTTACACAAATGACACTAAATACTTATGAACTCACCAGCATTTGTAAAAATGCTGATACTCGCTTTTCAAATAACTTGAATTCTCAGGTCAGCAATAGACAGGTACATCCCAGGAGCTTTTGATGAAGACAGTTTAGTACCAAGCTGCACCTATAATACTACTTGTATTACTTTAATGTTTCATGTAATGTAAACCATGTAAAACTATTACTATTAATGCAATGATTGTTGTACTTTGATTACTATACTGCATATGTTGTGATACTTGACATGACGTCATCCACCCCAGAACGTTTCCGCCGTTCCGGTTTTGGGGTGTGACAGATTGGTATCAGAGCATTGTTTATAGTGGGCTAAGTATATCAATTCATAAAAGATATACAGCTTATAAATACATAGGGATAAAACACTCTGACCAAGAATTATACTTTAAAATATAACCATATTTTACCAAAGTATAAGAACATCCAAAATCTAAACACTCGAACACAAGTATCACAAGAGGAACAAGAATAAAAGTCTTCGGATGTTGAGCATTACCGTTAAACCTGGGCAGTTATGTAATCGTAAGCTGGAAAAAATGTAACCTGATCAACTACATTTATTCGAGATGTGATGAACGTGTGCTTGGGAGTGATAGTGGTGTTGCAACAGGTCTGAAACTTACCAACTAGGAATGCTAGAGCCAAATATAAAGTTCAAAAATACTATGGGAGGATTTTGGAATACTAAAAGACTCACATTAATCCCAAAATCATATTCAGAAGATAAGAAACAAACAAGAAATTAAAATACCATAGGCGTATTTTAGGATCCATAGACAACCTTGTATGAAGAACTAAAAAGATCCTTATTGATATACCTACAATTACAGAGAGTATACTCCCAAGGTTATATATAATAAGGATCCCATAGGCTCAGAATGTGTGGTTTCGATCTACTTCCTTTTTCCTCGTTGGGATGTGGATATAAAGTAGTATCACATATTCGAAGGCCTATCGGATCTAAGCTATATATGATTTGTATACCCTGTGTAATCGTAGCAGGACTCGATATGGATCACCTAGTGAAATGTTAATAATCTCTTAGGATTCTTTAGACATTTCCATTCTCGCACGAACCCTGTAGAAAACCCTATCCACTTCAGTACTCGGCAGAAGAGTTGATTTAGACCCAAAAAAGGTTCATTAAGGAGATTTCTAGTCGGAAATAAATGAACTGGGTCTAGATTATTGAAATCACCAAGTGCCTATATCTTTTTAGGGACATCGGTGAGAAATTCGCCTAAACTTCCGAGATTTCCAGTCATCCATCATGAAGTGATGACACCCAGAGTCGGATTCGAAAGTAAGGCGGAGTAGAAATTCAATATGTCTTCACGAGGAGAGAACCCTAGGTAACTACCCGAAGGAAACCAACGTCGGTCCCAGTCAAAGATACGAGGTAGACAGAGGGAACCAGTACATGGAACCCGAGAAGAGTCTTTTCCTCGTGTTCGTCACCCTAATACACCCATAAAATAATACAATTTAGTGAGTTAGTGGTCACACTACTCACGCTATGTGTTAGGTAAAATCGCCTTTTCCCGTCACCAGTTACACGATTAGAGCGGATCCCCACACCTCTATTGAGAGTGTTTAGGCATAAGCCTTCATGAGCCTCTCTTTCCGCGGTTTTCGTTCCGAACTGTTCTCAAATCTTTCCAGACCGGAGAGTGAAACCTTTCCCAATATAAAGGTAGCGTAGTAGGAACGACTCCCATCTTATGGCCTTTTTCCGATACTCATACTCCTACCTTGAATACCAGGACTACATCATAGGGATGTAGGTCGACACTCAGACAACCAACATCCAAGGCATGGGAAAATTTATGCCAAATACAGTCAGGAAAGATATGTCCAGGGTTAGTCATCGTCTCTCATTATCTTGTATTCCTTTCCGTGTAGGAAAACCATGCCTCCGAAGAAGCGTAACCAGTCCGCAAGCAAGAAACCTACTCTGCTATTCGATGAAGCTACGTTCCAAGCTGCAGTCTCGGCAGCCGTAGCAGCTGTCATGGCTCACCTAAATGCTAACAACGCCAATGTTAGCAAGGGCCCTATCGGGAATTCCAATCCTAGCAGTGAACAGCAGCAACCAACACCTGCATACCCAGCCACCCAAGAACCTCGACCAAATCCACTGAAGAGAAAACTCAAGATCGAGGAGGGAAGTACCTCGCCTCAAGGACCTTTCGAAGGGCAACGAGCTGAGACGGTTAAATTTCCTGCCAACCCTTCCATCCCTACACCTAGGAGACCATACCTAGGAAACCTTCCTTACTGCAGCAAGTGTAGCTACCATCATCATGGTATATGACGGGAGCTCTATTGTGCTAGGTGCCACATGATGGGGCATACTGCTCGCGTCTGCAGAACCCCGATTGAGTTTATTACACCAACCACCAATGTGGCGGCCAATCCAGTTTGCCGTCTATGTGGTGATATTGGACACTTCAAGAAGGACTGCCCAACCGAAGGAAAAGACAAGGACACAGGAGGAGTCTGACTATAATGCTTAGGGAGAAGCATCAAGGAAACCAGTAGATTTTGGTACGTCTCTCGATCTCAGATAACTAACCGAGAACATTAAAAGGCTAACTCTAAATGTAATTATTTCCCCGTTAAGGCGAAAGTCGCAGCGCTGTTATAAAATTTAAAATTCATCAGGTAAAACTATAATGGCTAAATATATACGCTACGGCCATGTATGATTGAGATGGATAGACCTAGAGTGAGTGAAGGCCGCCTCATTTCCTGTTCCTCGTTTGGTTGTGGATTTAAGGCGGAGTCGCTCAGTCAACAGTCATCCCCACCTTAATTATACATGACTAGTATATATGAGGCGATTATAGAAATGCCTCGTGAGAATCCATTCATAAAAAGGCACTCTACTCAGAAACACTCAGGACCCTCTATAGTTCCGCGTCGACTCTATCGGTCCAAGTATCCGCGACAGTGATACACGGGACGAAACCCGAGACACCTAGAACTTGTGTGCCTGTTCGGCACATGACTCTATCGACCCTCATTCTATATCATGTCGAAGTGTGCCAACTTCGACGCCTCTATTGATCATGGTTCGACTCCTTACAACCATGTGTAAATCCTTAGTGCTGTGTAAAAAGAACTTTCCCCATAGCCATTTCGATAAATAAAGGTTCTTCCGAACCTAAACAAAATAAAATAATAAAGACTAATGCAATCCGTCAGTCGTCGATCTTATTTCAAACCTTCTGAAGTACCCAGGAGAGGGGTACCGTGCGCTGTTAACCAACCCTCTTTATACAGATAAAAACCGAAGAGAAAGACACTGTAGGAATTCAAGAAGACGATAACCACCCGAAGCATACCTCGTAGATCCCTCAGAAAGACCCTTCATCCTATCCCATGGAACGGAAACTAGAGTCAAGAGAAGCCCTTGTGGATTGAGCTACTATAATGACCACAGATCCGAAGTTTGTCGTCATCCCGGTTAAGCCAACATAGTAGCTAACACCCTCGGTTGGTAAAGAAATCAGAGTCATAAGAGTCAAGGACATTGACTACGACCATCCATTCGCGCTTAATTCCCCGAATTAAGCATCACAGCGGATATCCCAGAAATCCGAAAGTTGCGATGAGTTAAACTCTTAGATGAATGGATGAGGAGATTAAATGTTCCGAGTGATGGAACCCTACACTCACTAGATTTGACCTAGACCAAGAAAAACTCAGAACCTATGGGAGAGTAGTTGTTGAAGATGTTCGCACTACTCAGGCACTTTGTCCACCCCGTTACAGACGAGTAGTGCCTAGGATCCTCCGCCCCATCACATGGAGGAAGTCACCGTCGACTTGTAGACGATAGACTACATTCTCCGAAGTGAACACTAGAATACCGAGAACCACAGGATAACCTTCGCAGCCAAGAATACTTGACCAAAGTGCGAGAGTAGTAGCGTTAAGCCTTATAACCCGGATCCCGAGGAGATTATGGACTTGACACCAGTCTAGGTGTTAGTCGATGGGTTATACAAGAGCAACCACTTTCCACACTGAAATAAACCAAAATCTTAGAGATTTATTGGACTACTAGGTGTTCCACGAATACTATCTCGTGCAGAAATAGTAGAACCACCTCCCGAGGTAGTCCAACACTCGTCTGGTGAAACCCTATCTCCCCGACCCTGAGGGTTTCCGTTAGGAATATCTCAAGATTCATTAGTGCAGGTTCATTTTGCACAAGATTGAGATAGCCACTCTACAACAAAAAGATACCGTAGACACACAACCCATGCGATGATCTAGAAAGTCTCTAAAAGCCAATTAATAGGAAACGTGAAATCAAGGACAACCCGAGCTTCCTAAGAACCAACCTGAAGGACTACACTTCCAGTATGAGAGAGAACGTTAGGAACTTCGGAATGGCAATCACGCCAGTGATGATCTTGCCATAGAAGTACACTATGTTCTAAGTACTGAAAAGCTCTACCCTTCCGAGAGCTTAGGAGCATCCGAGATTCTTTACGGAGATTGGTCCAACCCTCGTCAGACCACTACTACTTCGGATATTCCACAAGCTTCACCCCATATCGACCCACTACTTAGACTTGACAAATGCTTGCCCGACGTCACACTTTGTATCCCACTCATCTTGATAGAAACCATTGAGAACCCTAACTTTGTAGATGAACCCGTAGAAATCACTACTACACGAGACGAAATCTGCGTCCCGTAAGTGAAGGTTCGCTGGAAGGCCAAGCGAAGACTAGAGTTCACTTGGGAGTGTGAGGACCAACCAAATAGGAAGTACCCTCATGCCTCTACTCGGTCATTCATACCTGCTTCCTTGCCTAAACCAAAATTTCGGGACGAAATTCCCTCTAACAGGGGGATGATGTGACAACCCGAAATTTATTCCGTCATTTTTAACCCCTTCTTCCGTTAATAAGCCTCGTTTTATTTGACTGCCCGTTAACCTTTCGGAAGAGGTTAATTAATGTGGGACTTTTATGATGACTTGGTAAGGGTTGAAATAAATTAGAAACACCCTCAATATTCCCTTAGAAAAATGTTAGTTTCAACCAAGTCAAAATACAACCACTAAATCGGGTGCGACCAAAAGCCCCGTTTAACGGCAGTATCGGGTAGATTTCCACTGAGCCTCAACTCAAACCGCTATATAAGGGGTAGTGGACTTCAATTCCACCCTTTTCACCCTCTCTCTCTCTATACACTCTCTCTACATCTTAATTTCGAGCCAAAAATCGTCCGTTTCGAGCCCCAAACAAGTAAGAAATCCATCCTAACTTGTTGTGTAGCTTAGTTAACATACAAATTCGTGTTTAAGACATCAAATAGGGGCCAAGTTATGTGTTTACAGCCCAATAACACTCTTGGACCGTGAACACCGTTTAATGGGGCTTTTAAGCCCCAAAACCCCTCTAAACTACCCCTAAGGCTTAGATATGGCTAAATGGCTTATGGAATCGGACTTAGAACACCTTGAACTAACATTTTGGGGAGTAAACTTGATTTTACTGCCCAAGATCATGCTTGGGCCGTAAACTCCTCTTCATGGGGAGTAAACTCAAGTTTATGTGTTAGAAATGCCCCAAACACCTCCTATGGCCTTGGAAAAATGTCTAGAAGCAAATCCCATATATGTAAATTCTTTAAACATTAAAGAAACCAAGGAATGGGAGTTTACGGCCGTAAACCCCCTAGGAAAGGTCCATGGGCCGTAAACTCCTAGAAAGTGCCCAAATGATGCCCTAAACTCCCCATTTGACTTGGAAAAATACATAGGATTTTATCCTCTACCATTTAAGACCCTTATACATCAAAGGAATGACTGTATAGGAGATTACGGCTGTAAACTCCTCAAATGGTCCCTTAAGAGCCTTGAACCCCTTCATATGCATTATATTTGGACCTAGCTTAATTCCATGAGTGATATAAGACCTTTTAACATCCTATAACACCCTCACCATGAGTTTATGGCCATAAACTCATGGGGAGTTAGTCCCAGGGCCATGAACTCTATAAAGAGTTTACTCTTGGAGAGTAAACTCCCTATTTAAGCCATATACGCCCTTAAACATTACCCGGGACATCCTTAGCACTTAACCAAAGTGTTTTCCGCACTTTAGGATGCGTATACTTGATTAATTAGTATTATGTGTACTAATTGTATGTAAACATATGTTATCATATGTTAATAGGTCACTAAGTGTGTTCAAGTCCTTACTTGACACTGAGCACCCAACCGGCACCTTCGTCGGATCCATTTACATCAGGTGAGTTCATACCCCTGAATGAACCTTTATAAATGTTTTTACATGTTTTATGGAGGGGAATACAAGTTAAACATGCCAGTTATCATATCAATCATATGTGATTGATAACCCGCATGCACAAGGATTCCTTACACTGTTAACTGTTTTACCAAGAATGATACCGTAAATGGTTTTCTAAAATGTCTTTACTTGTTCAACTCATACTTATGTTGTTTTATTAAAGTTATGATTAAATCTTGTTTATGAAAGGTTTCCAAGGAATTTCTAAAGGTTTTCAAACTTATTTTATAAAAGAATACCAAGTCGTAATTTTCTCAAGTATAAAGGTTTTCCCAAGTTTTTCATCAAAGTTTTTCTCCCATGTTTTTATACTCCTATTTGGTTAAGATACTACTGCTTCACTTCTACTTAGTTTAAACTCCTACTTGATAACGCTTTCACTTCGTGATACGCTTATACTTGTTAACACTTCTACTTCACTTATACTTGTAAATGCTCCTACTTCACAATACACTTATACTTCACGATACGCTTATACTTCACGATACGCTTATACTTCACGATACGCTTCTACTTCACGATAAGCTTATGTGATCTCCAAATTATACGAGAATGGGTTGTGAATTTGTTCTTGATGGAGGTGTTCATGAAGGTGTGTGTTGCACTGTTCTCATATTGCATTTCCATAAGGACCTGTTGTTATGTGATCTCCAAATTATACGAGAATGGATGATTAATTTGGTCATAGAATAATTGTTTCCATTGATTACCTATGATGATATGCTTAATCATATCAGGCACCTTCTGACTGCTAAAATGGTTCTCCCTAGTTATTAAGGTATCACTAAACCTAATTGGAGCAAATCGATAACAATCATACCTAAGTGGAGGATACATTTCTCGAATGGATACCAATGGGTTTTTTCGTGTTTAAATTTAGAAATGAGCAATGAATGAAACAAGTTCGAGATGGTGGACCTTACTTAATTTACCATATGGCCAGTTTTTCCTGCAAAAATGGATACTGGGCCATGCTTTTACTAACCCAAACCATCACTACTTGTGATTTTGAAAAAAAATGTCACTATCGCATATGGCGAATCTGATGAGTGTTTAGATTGCATAAAACATTGTTACTTGTGATTTTGATTGGAAATCGTTTAGGGTTTGGGGACACATTTCTAATTTAGAAGAAAAAAATGAGGAGAGAGAGAGAGAGAGGGTTAAGTGAGAGATAAGGGGTTTGTATGTGTATTTATTATTATTATTATTATTATTATTATTATTATTATTACTATTATTATTATTATTATCTATGTGAAATTAAACAATATCTTCACCTCACCTCCAAAATATCAAACTTTGACTTGAGGATTAAGGAATCTTGAGCTTGGTGACACTTGTGGAGAAGATACAAAAATGGGCTTGTTGATGAATGGGAGATACTCTGTCTTCATATCACCTCATGCTCTTCTCTTACTCTATCTTCAACTCCTCTTATTCTTTATTATTACCTTCTTATACTCTCTTGATTCCCCTCTCCCATCTCATCTTTTTACCTTTCTTAAACTCTTCTCATATCTTCTCACACTCCACCTTTATGTTCTCATATTCCTATGTTTTCCATTCTATTCTTATTTAGACCCAATGGTCTAATCACATGGTATACTACATCTATCATATAGGGGAACAACATAACTCTACCTTACCAGAGTACACTCATCTGTCTCAGTCCCACACTTTGATCCCTTCTAAATCCTTTGGCAACATCTCTTTTTGTGCATCTTTCACGGACTGCAATTATCCTTTATGGGTCCTTTACACTTAATCCCTCATGGATCATATATCAAGGTTCTTTAGAAGATGTAACCCCCATAGATCCGGGCTAGTCAATTTAGAGACGATAAGCGTCAAAAATGACTTTTTGATAGAAGAGTGTTTAGAATAAATAATCTTAACCAAGTTGTAGCGTGTGTCACAAGGTTTCTGTACATATAAAGAATGCTGAAATCCGAGTTATAACGAAGAAGTTATGACCTGTCAAAGTTTCGCGACAGATTCGGCACGACGCTGTAGGACGTAAATAATGAATTTATGATAGAGCGATATTTAGTCTTAGTAATCTAAACGAAAGTTGTAGAATACGTTAAACCGAGAGCGTGTACACTAAGAACGTCTAAATCTGACTTCGTATGAGGAAGTTATGATTTTTCGAAGTTCCAACTTAGCAGTATGTAGCCCAAAGTTCGAATATGAGATCGAGTGGTTTCTAGCTGAAACAATCTAAACGAGAATCGAAGATCTCGTCGATAGTAATGCAACGGTGAAAAGACAGACGAAAACAGACTTCAGATGAAGAAGTTTTGAATTTCTAACGGAGTTTTACTGTCCCGGCCTGCTAAAAATAATATAATAAAAATAAAGTCAAAATTAGCCAACGGAATCTAATCTAAACGAGAGTTGTAGAGCATAATCTCACCTATGTGTGCATATGAAGAACGTCGAAAACGGAGCTCGTATGCGAAAGATATGAATTTCTGAAGTTCGGGGCACGAACCCCGACACTATGTCAGAGTTCACGACGTGAGCTCGGTAATAACGTCTCCTGGAGCCTGTCAGATCCAAGTTACGATGAAGCACCTGATGATGACTGAACTCACGACGTGAATATTTGAGATTCACGATGTGAATCCAGAAAAATGGCCCTATAAATTGAAATAGAAGGGCAGCCGATTTTGGTTGCTAATTCCTTCATTCTCTCACTCCCGATACCCTCTCTAACCCTCTTGAAGCACCCCAGAAGCCCTGGTATCATCCCGACACCCGAAGCAAGTCCCGATGCTCCAAAGATCCCAA
Source organism: Lactuca serriola (assembly GCF_051521515.1). Classification (NCBI taxonomy): domain Eukaryota; kingdom Viridiplantae; phylum Streptophyta; class Magnoliopsida; order Asterales; family Asteraceae; genus Lactuca; species Lactuca serriola. Next base: position 157,909,815 of record NC_136409.1, read on the forward strand.
GAAGAAAAGAGTTTTTGAGTCAAAGCTCTGCCCGCAAGAAGCCTGGTTCGTGAAGATATCCCGGTTTCATTGAAGAATACTACTTTAAGAGCCGTAGTGTTGTCCGATAATCGTCTTATCAAGTGAGTGCATAGTCCCTTTCATGAACATGATTTTAATACAAATATTGTTTGAATGTATTAAATATATGTTTTGTGTGTGTTATTTGATGATGTCTGAATTATGTGTTAAAGAACATACCTGATTGTTTATAACTTAGGTTAAAGAATAAACCTAAGGTTTGTTATAATGGTTATGGGGTAGTATCTCTTTATGAGTACGAGTGAGATATATACGGATAATAGAACTTTAAAATATGTCATTGATCCGGTAGCATGGATTAGACATAGTTATTCGTCCCTAGTCCGAGAGTATGGATTGGACTTAGGTAATTGTCATTAATCCGGGAGTATGGATTAAGACTTAGTCAGTTGTCATTAATCCGGAAGTATGGATTAAGACATAGTCAGTTGTCCTTAGTCCAGGAGTATGGACAGGACATAGAATCTGTCATTAGTCCGGGAGTATGGATTTAGACATAGACCAATTATCTCTCATCCGAGAGTATGGAATGGGCATAATCACGGACTCGAGAATATGGATTAGATCCAGGAGTAAGAGTTAAAATTTAAGGTCCAAGGGTATAGATAGTCTCGTTGAGAGGATTGACGGGGTGAGGTAAGAGTTGGTTATATGTATATACAGAAAATTTTATATTGTGTGAATTCTAAATTATATATATTTTATAACATTGCAGGATTGAAATCCCTATGTACTCACCAGTTTTTCCAAACCTGACCCACTCAATATTTTTGTATCACAGGTATCGATACAAAGACACATTACACTGAGAGATTAAAGAGATGTATATCATTAGCGTAGATGAATGTAAGTTCGGTTTATGCTTATGTGTCTGTATTGACCAGGACATCCCAAATGTTTTAAAACGAATAAAATACATCTCTTCGGAGATGCTTGGATAAAGTATTTATCATGTTTTCTGGGAACAAATTCTGAAACAATTTTCTTTAAAAGAATACTCTGATTTTAAAATAAAGCATAAACAAATCATGTGTTTTCTGGCCGTGAAATTTGGGGATGTCACAGAAGAACTCTCTTACTTTGTTTTATTCATGGAACCCCTTTCTCAACCTTCTCTACCAACACATAATCATATTCCTACAGGAATCATCTATCTATATTCCCGAAGGAATCATCTTTCTACATTCTCATAATCTTTCATGTGAATGTTACGGTTCTACCTTAGTCTTACATATCACTTGCCACTTGACATTCTATCTCATTATTTCCTTAAGAATTCTTCTACTATAGATCTAGTACTTAATTCATGAAGTACTTAATCCAATTCTTCATCGACTAACATATAGGTCTTTAGCAAAATAGCACTAGCAACTAGTCATACATACATACTCTATCTTTATCTTATATGTTGTAGGTATTTACATAATCCCACTAGTATTGGTGGGATGTCAAGTCCACCAAGCAAATTACACCATTTGTTTGCAAATAAAAAGTAATATAATGGTAAAAAGGGGTATCGATATTCGGGGAAATGGTTGTATTCAGTCACCATTGCAATCCAATAGAACTAGTGTAAATAAACTAACTAGCTACAATTAGAATAAAGAGGGGGGGGTGGGGGTGTTGTGATTGCTTGAAAACTAAAAGACTTGAATAACTAAAAATCTAGCAATTAAGCAAGATGGTGAGATGCTCAAATATTGAAGAGAATTGGTTAACCAAGACAATTCAACACAATGAACATTTGTGTGTTTATCATTACAATTCAATATGAAGCTTATCATTCATCCCCAATTGGTTATATCAATCATGAAGCATGATATGCCAAGATTCCTCATAGGTAGTATGGAGGTCGGGGAAGCCCACAACATACCTTCTTAATCAAAATCAAGGATTCAATTGAAGCAATTGAACCCAAGAAGTTGATTAGCCTTAAGAATGAAGGAATCCCTAATTCCTAGAGGATGTCAATGCTTACACATCCATAAAGGAGTCATGATTCATAAGCTAGAGATGATTTCTACCATCATAAAGCCCGTTTTCTAAGTAAATTCAAATATTCAATGCTAAACCAAAAAAATAAACTAACAATTGCTCATTCAAGTACCAAGCTCAAGATCAAAGACACAAGCATAAGATGTAACATCCCAAAAATACGAGCCAAAAATTTCATTTTTAAAACATATACTTTGCAAAACATTAGAAATAAAACATTCACCGATCATATCATTTCATAAAAGATGTCGCGTGTCTGGAAACCATTTTATAAAACAATATAATGTCAGAGTACAAATCCCTAGGAAAATCTCATAGTGCGGAATACAAAGCATGTATGTGATGTGCCACTACCGTGCCAGCTCTTTCCCCTTCGAAGAAGAGGTACCTGAAACCAAAACTGTAAACCGTAAGCACGAAGCTTAGTGAGTTCCCCCACTGTACCACATACCATATAACCACATAACATACATATATTGTCAGGCATAACTGGGTGCCCGACCTACCCCTTCGGTCCTCTCGACCGGATACTGACTAGCATATCTGGGTGCTGGCCTCCCCTTCGGTCCTCTCGACCGGATGCTGACTAGCATATCTAGGTGCTGGTCTCCCCTTCGGTCCTCTCGACCGGATGCTGGGGAGTATTTCACCCCCTACTATTACCTCATAACACATATCACATAATCTATCTAGCATGGCTAGGCATGACCGCCCCTTCGGCCCTATCGACCGGTAATCTGGGGACTATTTCCCCCTACTGTCACTAGCACATAACATCATATCATACTAGTACATAAGCACATCACAGGTAGTAGCGACCCTAGATGAATATCACAGAGACAATCATCTATCATACAACCCCTACTGGTGGGCCGGCATTATGGCCGTAGACCCACCGCTACTGGAAGGTAACTCACCTCAAAATAGTTGTTGATCTGCGTGGGAACTAACTGCCTTCTGCTGCTCCTGCCCTGGAAATCCTTCGGCTATAATTCCCACAAAACACTTAGTCAAATACTTCTAACCGACCTCAAGGTAAAATGACCATCTACCCCTAACCAAGCCAAAAGTCAAAGTCAAAGTCAACTTCCAGTTGAACCGACTCGCCGAGTTGGCTCGCCAACTCGTCGAGTCCCTATCCATTCGATTGACCATAATCCCGTCTCTACTCGTCGAGTTACGCATTGACTCGACGAGTTTTCCTTCTAAACTGATGTCCAATAGTCCTTCATCCTACTCGCCGAGTTGTATGAACAACTCGTCGAGTTCATCTTCATCCGAAGAACATTGTATGCTGAGACTCGCCGAGTTGTATGAATAACTCGCCGAGTCTGTTCTTGAGGCAAGAAGATTGCCTTGGACTCGCCGAGTCAGGGCATTGGCTCGCTAAGTTCCTCCATGAGTGAGTCTGGCTTCTGACTCACTGAGTCACCCCCCATGACTCACGACCCCACTCAGAAAACATGAAAAAGGGAAAACTCGGGGACTCGCGACTCGACTCGCCGAGTCCGATGAACGAATTGCCGAGTCTTTCACATGCAATTACTATATACTCGATTTTGCTTGAATCCAGCTCATGCCATACATAGATCTGAGTTCTTAGGGATTGATTAACATGTAAAGTTTCCAACTTTACGTGTAAATAAACACCAATGAAGGTTTTAGGGGTCAAAATGCACTAAAAAGAGTATATCTAGGGATTTCATGCAATATGGCTCCATAAAGGCAGTAGATCCGACCTCCTGGAGCTCAGTCATGCCTAGATATAAAGGTTAATCAACTTATCACAAACCCTAATTCATAATCAATCTTGGAAATGGCTCAAGAAGGACTTTAATGGAGCTCTAAGGGACTCTTAGCATGAAAATAGAAGGAAACTGAGTTATACCTCAAGGAATCTCTGAAATAACACCAAGATGCTTGGCCCCCTTCTTCTCCTCTTGATCTACTCTCATTTTTCTCTCAAAATCTTCAAGAAATCACACCAAAACACTTCAATCTCACAAGGAACGAGGTTAGGACGATATAGGGAGCTCTGAGGGTGAAGGGGGCGAGATTGGGGGCGCATATGATGGTTTAAATAGGGTGCAAACCCTTGAAATTAGGGTTTCATCAGACAGCGGGGACTCGCCGAGTCCAGAATATGGACTCGCCAAGTCGCCAACTTAAACGCGTTCCATATCCCGGCTCTACTCGGCGAGTCGGGCCTACAACTCGCCGAGTCCAAGGCTAAGAATGCAAAATACTTAGATAAATTTTACATACCAGGAACCAGGTGCTACATAAGAAATATGAACTAGAATCATAAACATAAGATAAATGACAATTAAGCATGAATCCTTCAAAACACACACAAATACCCAAGGGTTTTAACCAAAGTTAACCAAAATAGAGAAATTAGCCACTCATGGCAACAAAATAATAATCACAAAAGTGTTTTTTGCATCAAGAATCTACCAATTAATTAGAAAGATGAGAAGAATGAGTATCCAAGCTCCAAAAATCACCTCTCCAGGTCTCTAATGGTGGAAAATCGAAGTGTATCTGAAAGATCCAACCCCAAGGTAAATGGTAAGCAAAATGACCAAAATGACCAAAAGAGTGCAGTTATGCGGGCACCGGCACAAGCGTTGTGCAACTGAGATTCCACCCTCACAAGTGTTGCTGGAATGCTATTGGTCCATTCTTCTCCACTACCCACTCCACTACCCAAGAATCCCTTGGTCCCCTCCATGACTCACATGATTTGAAATTGGTCAATCACCTTCAAGCTTTAAATAGGGATAGTTCATGCCCAAAATAAGAATCCATGACCCATCTTTAAAAGCCCACTTCATCCAAATCTTCAACTTTTTGAGCCCAAATCTCCTTTGATCGATCCGTAAAGCCCAATAATGCATCGAAAAGACCACCAAGCCCAATTCTAGTCAAACCGCAACCGCAATGAGCTCCAAAACCCTGCAAAAAATATCTCATGCAAAATAGAACGTACCCGACACGATCCATGATAAAGAAAATAAAGAATATACAATGCAATACTAATTAAAAGAGCTAAAAAAATACTAAAATAAACTAATAAAAATAAGGAAATAACATAAGCTATCAAATCACCCCAAGCTTAAACCTAACTTGTCCTCAAGTTAGAACAAAACTAAAATGACCTCGAGATGAGCTAAACTAAAAGGGAAAAAGAAAGATACCATAGAACTTGGTCAACATCAGTCAACATGGTCATAATTAGTCTTTCATGGACCCTACGCATCTTTAAAATGTTCCCTGCTTTAGAGTCATAAACCACATTCTCGAATCACTTGAAGAGCGAATAGACCACGTCGATCTGGATGTAGTCGCGGTGTGCAAGACAAAGGAAACAGAGGATACGCTCAATGGAGGCACTTTAAATCACCAATGCAGATCATAATGCATGAAGGAAAGGCGCCTCTTCACATACGATGACTCCTAAATTTGTCAAGCTAAAGTGTATAATAACGAAATAAGGTTTTGCAGCACACCCTCCGGGCAAACATCCGGCTTCAGGGGCTTATCCCTTGTACTATCCTTTACAATCTACCGTCTCATCGTCATAGCATTTTCTCACCAAAATAAAAAATAAAATAAAATAAGAAAAATCTATTTAACCTAAATCTAAACTAACAGCTTAAATCTTCAATCTTGAACTTCTGTTATTTGGATTTCAACGTCTTTCTAGCTTGATCTTTTTTTTTTGGAGAAAAGTCTTGAACTTGGATTCTTGTTCTTCTTTTTGTCTTGATTTTCTTCATTTTTCTTCTTGGAAGGTCTAAGGAATTTCACCATGTAACATAGGACTCCAATAGTGAAAATGGAGTAATAGATAGAGGCTAACATTAACACCTAATGATCATTGATAATGTGTCAAGATCTACTAAAACGGGTGGGGAATGACTCAAAAAAATGGGTGTTACCAAAAAAAACTTGGTCCCAAAAGATATGAATTAGGGGACCCACTTCAAAGTTTATCGAGCACCTCAATGCAAGGTGTGATAAACAAAATCATTCTAACTATCTACTCTAGACCCCTAAAAAAATGATGACCTATCCTAAAAAGGTGGTGAGAATCTAACTAAGTAAGGCTCGAACGAGACTCAGGAGTACTCAAGGGTACTCCCTCTAAAACCAAGATACGAGTCTTCAATGTCTTTAAAATACCTTATCGGGCTAATCTTTGCACACACACATCGGTTTGACTAACCACATCCCTTTGCACCTAGACCCATTCAAGCTACCTGCATTTGACCCCCACACAAGCGGTCTCAAAGTGGTCTGCAAGGCTAAAAGCGTGTCCTATTTTTCCAATAATTGTAATTCCACACCAAGGACCCAGGACCAATCTATGATTCAATACTTATGAATCGGCGCTATGGTACCTGTAGTGATGAGAAGAAAAGAGAGAACAAAAATGCACGAACTTAAACTAGAATGCATGTAAAAAAATATGAAAATTAGAAAAGAAAGAACTACAATATGCAATATTTTTGATTTTTTTTATACAATTTTTTTCTAAATGACCTAAAGGACTTACTCTAAATGCAAGTATATACAACCTAAATGCAATCAAAAAACAAATGATAAAGAATACCTCACCCCAAGCTTAAAATTAAGCATTGTCCTTAATGCTTAGGATGAGAGTAAGGAAGGATCGTACCGGGATCAAGGTGGAGGAGGCCCGCGAGGACGGTAACCGCCTTCAGGCTGAAAATGATGCCAACGATCCTCCATGTAGCTATTGGCACGAGCTTGCTGCTCCTCGATGTGCTAAATGGGTGCTATATTCTGGTTGCCCTGGGAGCGCAAGGCAGCAAGCTGACTGTATATATCAAGAGGGAACTCGGGTCCCGACTTGTTGTGTTGTTGATAGGACCGGTACTCATGTTGTGGCTCAGAGTGTGCTCCCAAAGGCTGATCATAAAAGGGCGGTGACAGTTGCCAGATTGGGATGTCATAATGGTCTTCGGCCTCAAATGGGCTATCAGCATTGCCAGTGTCGACCTGCATTTCATCATCATGATGTAACTCATCAGGCAAGAACCAAGTTTAGGGGTTGCTGGTGGTAAAGTCGGATATACGGGTATTAGGTAAGAGGTAAACTAATTCCTCGGCATGATTGAGCCAAAAGTACTGACGATTGTTGGTAGGTAGCAATAATTCCATCCGGGTGAGAGCTAAGCAGTCGAGGAGGTAGAGAGGTGGGTCATCCGCTGGCACATACTCAGACTCGGGAAATTAAAGGCCCACACCCAAACCATTAGGGTAATAAGACCTCCAATGCAAATTTCGCCAGTGCTCTTCGTGCGTATGCTGTCACATTTATCCAAGAAAAAAGTGGCAAAACCGGGGCAAGGGCAACGACGGCTAGTCCTGCAATAGAGGAAATATAGCTCGACTGTGTTTATTTGTCCCGGCTCGTGACGAACAAAGATGGAAGTTGAAAGAATCCGGTGGGCAATTTTCCATCAAGGATGGATGATGTAAGGATCTTTTTTGTCGAATTGGATTGAAGTTTGGAAGACTGGTGATCTGAGGCCAAAACTCTACTTTGGGTAAGTTCTTGAATTGAGTCCATTGATAACTATAGATGTCGGTGTTGTGGCTCTCGTATGTGCCCATGATAGCGTTGAGGGTGTCGTATATGAGTCGGTGATACCGACCCTGGAGTCTAGATTGATCACCCCCTCCGTGTCATCCCGTGCATAAGTGGAGAGGAACTCAAGTGTGGGTTGCTTATATGTGCGTATGGAAAGAGCTACGTAATCATGCCAACCTATGTTGAAGAACATTTGTTGAAAGCAATCGTCAAGGCCAAGGTGGGTCATCGACTCCCGGTGGTAAAATTTTGTGGCTCGGATCGCACGTTTTTGGAGGTTGGACTTGAATTGCTTGATTTGGGCACTAGTGAGGATAAGGTTACCATCACGATCGACATGCTCGGTGGACACTTTTTTGGTTGATCGTGATGATTGACCTTCACAGGAAGAACCATGAGACGCATGAATGGTTTTGTTCTTTCCCATTGTACCTGTAAATAGAACCTAGCAACGACAAAAACTTGGCCAAAATTATCCCTCACACTCACTTCACACCAATCCAATCAATCCAAACAAAAATAAAAATATAAACCGGGAAAATACTCCAAACTTGCAATTTGGCACAATTCCAGGCAATGTAATGCAATCAACTCAAAGCAATTCAATTCTAATCAATCTAATCCATAGCATAGTTCTATCCAAATTAGAAATGGAATGCAATAAAATTAAAAGGAATGTACCAAATTCGAGTATCGAAACCCGAAAAGAAAACCGCTAAAACCGCACCCCAAGCATGAATTTGACCCGCAAGGTTGAGTCTTTTGACTCTCCGATGAGAAACAAAAATTTTGAAATTTTTTGTCAAAATTAGTGGCGGTGGCCGGTCGGAGCTAGGGTTTCCGGCGAGTGAAATCTGGCTAAATGGATAGTAGATCGGCATGTACGGTTGTATTTGGTGAAGAATGCCCCATGAAAAATGGGAATTTGATGGAAGGTGGCGGCGGTATGGAGGTTTTACGATTTTTCGGTCAGCTAGGGTAAGGTGGTAGCGGAGCTAGCTGTTCCTAGTGGAGAAGGTTGGAGGGTGGTCGGAATTAGGTGGGAAGTAGGGTGGAGTGGAAATGCCGGTGGTAGCAGCAAAGAGGACAATATTAGTAGCTGGTTGCTTTTTTCCGGCGACGAGGGGGAGGGGGTGAAATTGGAGCTGCTGGCGGCGGTGTCGGCTGGAAAGAAGGCGGAGTAGAGAGGTCGGCACGTGGCGACGACGGATGTTGGATGTTGGTCGGAAGTCGCCGGTGGCAGCGGGAGTAGCAGCCGGTGTGTGCGCTGAGTTCGTCGGGAGTCACAAGGGTGGGGGCTGTTGACGGCAGGCACAAGGGGTAGAAGGGTGAAGCTGACGGGTTAAGGGGTTATAAGGGTGGGTTAAATGTGGATCGGTTTATCGGGTGGGTTTTAAGATTGGGTCAGGTATGGGTATTATAGGGCTGGAGTGGTGTCGCGCAATGGGATAGCTGCTTGGTCTTGGCTACTGAATACTCTGCGAGGGTGGGAGAAATGTCGCGCAAGTGGTTGCGAGGGCGGTTATTGTGACATCCCCAAATTCACGGCCAGAAAAGACCGATTTGTTTATGCTTTATTTGAAAATCATAGTATATTTTTAAAGAAATATAATGCAGAATTTGTTCCCAAAAAAATATGAAAAAGAATTTATCAAAGCATTTCCGTAGAAATGTATTATATTAAAAACTTTGGGATATCATTGTTAATACAGATCAAAAGCATAAACATAAACAACATAGGCATTATAATATCTATTTATTCTAGTAGCCTATAATCCATTGATCTCTCATTAGATCATCACTCCTGTGCTATCTTTCCACTACCTATATATGAGAAAACTGAGTGGGTCAGGCTTGGGAGCATGGTGAGCACATAGGGTTTTCAACCTGCAATAAATAAGTTTATTAATTTCATCAACCAACAATAACCTGATTACCCATTCCCGTTATCCTCACTTTACGTCCCTAAAACACCTATCGTAAGGGATCTAGACTAAGGATTATCATCGGGATGGACACTATTGCTAAGGGCTTTCTTCCTCAACAATAAATGTCCGTAAGGCAACCATGAGGGGATAGAGTACACCAGTGAACACATCGTTCAAAAACACCTACAGGTTGTGGGCCTGATAGCGTTCCACTTGACTGTCTATAATAGTTCGTGGTTGTCATCTATACTCTGCTAGATGACTGGATCAACAACAACATCGAGGCCTCTCATCATTTTATTTCATCACACACAAACTATTTCATTTACCCATGTTTTATCCCCAACATATTTGTAGATATAGAATACATATACAATTTAAATCATTTAAAACATATATAATAGTGTTCGTCTAACATAGATAACAAGTATACAGACAATATGCACATATAGCATGTAATTTATATAAAATACTTCATATCTATGCGTAAGATGAAAATAAATATGCACTCACTTTAGTAGCGAGAGTAGATAGAATCTAAAAATGGTCAATAGCTCGTGATCATCGGGCTCGAGACGCGGAACGGCTTCAGAAAACGAGAGAGAGAAGGAAGATTTGGTGTAAGAAGTGAATGAGGTCGAACTTGCTATTTATAGGCTGATTTCAGCCCATTCACGTTGTGATAATTCATTGCTCACGTCGTGAGCCATGGACGAATCACCTCGTAGCTTCGACATCTGCGTTCTAGGCTTGAATAGTGTCTGTTTGACTCCTCACATCGTGAGAATTCACTACTCACGTTGTGAGATTTTGAGTTATAGTTCCCGTAGACTTCTAGCTTCAAAATGTGACTTTTTGACTCCTCACTTCGTGAGAAAAGAGGCTCACGTCGTGAGTCCGGTCAATTTAGGGTTTCTGACACATGTCATGCTCTTAGACAGCTGTATCTTCGGAAAGTCATAACTTTTGCATATGAACTCCGTTTTTGACATTCTTTATATCCACGCGTAGGTGGAGACGTACTATACAACTTTCATTTAGACTCCTAAGGATAAAAAGTAGTTTATCATAAATTAACTTTTTACGTTTCCCAGTGTCGTGCCGGTTTTGACGTGAAACGTCGACAGGTCATATCTTCTTCGTTATAACTCGGATTTCGGTGTTCTTTATATCTCCGGAATCCTTATCCCGACCAGTACAACTTTCTTCATAGATATTGGAACTATCTATTATTTTATTTTTGACGCTTATTTTTATTCTTAACTTATTAGATCTTATAATTAAATATAAGACACATAAAATCACATAATATTCAAATAATTCCTATTTATTATTAAAAAGTAGGTTATAAGTGTTGATCCTAACTATTACACCATTAAATTAATGCTTAGCCTAGAAATACGGGCGTTACAGTTATCAGGTCGCGCAATGACCTCCCTCAACCGCACGTATCCAACAGTTTGTGCTCCATGTGGGGGTAAGTTGGACTCGAATTTGCGCGGCTGGGGGTTGGTCGCGCAACATTTGCGTGGGTACCCATGCAACTTGTAGATTTTTGACACTTTTTGCATACTTTACCAAGATCATTGCTAAACTTCAAGATGCTTATTTTTGACCAACTTCAAGCCTAGAAACACCAAAACTTCAAGCGGAGATTATTTATTTACAATGAATTTATTTAACGTCTTTACCAAGACATAGCCCCGCTTTCTTCAACTTTTGTAAATCGCAGTTTCCAATGTTACATTATCGAATTCTCGCGTGTCAAAGCCTTCATAAAATGGTTTCAAGCGGTACCCATTCACCTTAAATATTTGATTTGTTTCCAAACTCTTAATTTCAACCGCACCGTGATCAAACAATTTTATAACAATAAAAAGGTTCGTGTCATCGAGATCGCAACTTTCCGGGGAATAACTTTAAGCGTGAATGATAAAGAAGAACTTTTTGGCTAGGAATAAAATGTTTTCGAGTGATGTGCTTGGCGTGAAACACTTTTGTCTTGTTTTTGTAGATGCTTTCATTTTCATAAGACTCGTTCCTCAACTCTTCGATTTATTGAAGTTGCATCTTTCGGTGCTTCCCGATTTATTCAATATTGAAATTACACTTTTTAACCGCCCAATATGCCTTGTGTTCCAATTCCACCGGTAAATGACAAGGCTTTCCATAGACGAGGTGGAATGGAGTGCCAATTGGAGTTTTATAGGCGGTCCGATACGCCCACAATGCATCTTCTAACTTCAAGCTCCAATCTTTTCGTGTAGTGTTGACTGTCTTTTCAAGAATTTGTTTGACTTCACCATTTTACACTTCGGCTTAGTTGTTTGTTTGTGGATGGTAGGCGGTCGAAATCCGGTGTGTGACACCATATCTCTTCATCATGGCTTCCATCATTTTGTTGCAAAAATGAGTGCCCCTATCACTCACCAAGGCTCTCGGTACACCATATCTTGCATAAATATTTGACTTCAAGAAGTCAATTACCGTTTTAGAATTATCATGCCTTGTAGCCTTCGCTTCCACCCACTTTGAGACTTAGTCAACCGCCAAGAGTATATATGTATAACCGAAAGACATGGAGAATGGCCCATGAAATCGATTCCCCATACATAAAAGATCTCACAAATGAGGATATGGCTTTGAATCATTTCATTCTTCATGGATACGGTTCCCATTCTTTGACATCTATCACAACTCTTTCAAAATAGATAGGTATCTCTTCACATTGTTGGCTAATAGAGCCCACATTCTATCACTTTTCGCATGGTTTGGTTTTGACCAAAATCTCCTCCGCATGCATACTCATGGAAAATTTTCAAGATTGATTCGACCTCATTTTGGTGAACACACCTCCGTATTAGTTGATCCGGAAAATGTTTCAAAAGATAAGGGTCGTCCCACACGTAGTATTTGGAATCACTCTTCAACTTGGCCTTTTGGTACTTGGTAAATGCGTGTGGAATTTATTTAGTAACCAAGTAATTGACCATATCTGCATACCAAGGAATGGTGTTTTAAATGCAGAAGAGGTGTTCATCCGGAAATTCATCAAGAATGGAAGAAGAAGAACCACCAATATTCAACCGACTTAAGTGATCCGCAACTAGGTTTTTGGCACCAATTTTGTCCTTTATCTCAAGATCGAACTCCTATAAAACAAGAATCCACCGAATTAACCGTGGTTTGGTATCTTTTTGGTCATTAGATACTTCAAGGCCGCATGGTCGGAGCATACAATAACTTTTGTCCCGATAAGGTATTGTCGGAGTTTCTCCAAGGCGAAGACAATGGATAGAAGTTCCTTATCGGTGGTGGAATAATTGGCTTGAGCATTATCCAACGTTTTGGAGGCATAGTAGATGACATGTGATGCTTTGCCCTCCTTTTAACCTAAAACTGGTCCAATGGCAAAATTGCTTGCATCACACATAATTTCAAAACGAAGCTCCCAATTTGGAGGTTGGATTATTGGAGCGGAGGTGAAAAAGTCTTTAAGTTTGTCAAAGGCCTCTTGATGTGCTACATTGAAGTCAAAGTCAACATCTTTTTGGAGAAGGAGGCACATAGGTCTCGTGATCTTCGAGAAATTTTTGATAAATCTTCTATAGAATCCTGCATTGCCCAAGAAAGATCTTACTTCTCTAACACATGTTAGGTAAGTAAGGGTTTGTATGACATCAATTTTGGCTTTATAAACTTCAATTCCCTTTTTAGAGACGATGTGTCCCAAGATGATTCCTTGATTGACCATGAAGTGGCACTTCTCAAAGTTTAACACCAACTTCTTCTCAATGCACCTTTTCAAAATCTTCTTAAGGTTATCCAAGCATTCATCAAACGAATTGACATACAATGTGAAGTCATCCATGAACAATTCAATTATATTCTCAACATACTCGAAGAAGATGCTTACCATACATCATTAGAATGTGTGTGTGGGGGGAGGGGGAGCATTGCAGCATAATCCAAGTGGCATCCGCTTGTAGGAAAACATGTCGAAAGGGTATGTAAAAGTCGTCTTGTATTGATCTTCGGGGGCAAGGGGTACTTGATGAAAACCCGAGTATCCATCGAGGCAACAATAATGTGATTTGCCCGCCAATCTTTCGAGCATTCGCTTAATGAAAGGAAGAGGCAAATGGTCTTTTCGTGTGCTTGAATTCAACTTTCTATGATCAACACCCTCCATCCATTTTGAACTCGAGTGGGTACCATGACTCCTTTGTAATTCTCAATAACCGTGATTCCCGTTTTCTTGGGAACAACTTGAATCGGACTAACCCATTTGGAGTCAGAAATGGGGTAAATCATGTCCACATCAAGGAGCTTAATTATCTCTTTCTTGACAACTTCCATCATAGGAGGATTTAATCGTCTTTAAGCTTCCCTCCTAGGCTTACAATCATCCCCCATGAGGATCTTGTGAGTGCATACATTAGGACTTATCCCCTTGATGTCCATTATTGTCCACCCCATGGCCTCTTTATGATCTTTCAAAACTTCAACCAATTGATCTTCTTCAAAGTCTTTCAATTGAGAGGAGATGATAACTAGGAGATTTTCGTCTTTACCTAGATAAGCATACTTCAACTGGCTAGGTAAGACTTTCAATTCAAGTGTGGGTGGGTGGATTATGGAAGGGGGCATCTTGTTTAGAGAATGAGATAAGGCAACTTGAGAGACATCCTTATTTGTTGAATTGTGAAGTTCTAAAGTCTTCACAATCTCTTCAACTTCGGAGTCCAATGTATACATATTCAATGTTTTCTTCAAACTTTCACAATCAAGACTCATGTTGAGTACCATCTTCAAAATATCCCCATTGGATAACTCGAATAGTTCTTGGGTGACTGGCTCAATCACATCAACCCGATACAATGGAGAAATGTTGCTAGGGTTCCTCATTGCGTCAAAGATGTTAAAGTGAATGGTCTCTCCATCAAACTCCATGGTGATCTTGCCATTGTGGACATCAATAATCGTGTGAGCGGTATTCATGAAGGGTCTTCCAAGAAGGATCATAGATGACTTGGAAGGAGTCTTATCAATAAGGTCAATGACATAGAAGTCTGCGGGAAATACTAGTTGATTGACTTACACTAGTACATCCTCCAACACGCCTCTTGGAAATACACTTGACTTGTCCGCTAATTGAATTATTACTCTGATTTCTTTCAAAGGTCCAACATTGAGGGATTGAAAAACCGAGTATGGCATCACATTGGTTGAGGCTCCAAGATCTAGCATGACACTTTCAACATGTGAATTACCAATTTTGAAAAAGATAGCAAACATTCTCGGCTCCTTGCATTTGGGTGGTAACCTCTTTTGGATAACCGCAGACACATTTGCATTGACTTGAATCTTTTCATTTTCCTTAAATTTCCTCTTATTGGTGCACAAATCCTTAAGAAATTTGGCATAGAGTGGAATTTGCTTTATGGCATCCAATAGTGGAATGTTGATTTGGACCTTGCCGAAGGTTTCAAGAAACTCTATCTCTTCCTCCTGTTTCTTTGACGGGGCAACTGAGAGGGAAAAGGTGGTGGCATGACCAATGGCTTGATGGTCTTGTTGGAAGATTCGGGTTGATCAATGTTTGGCACAACTGGTTCCTTTGGAGGAACCACAACTTTTGAAAGTTCAACAATAATAACTTCATCTTCATCTTCTCTTGAAACTATTTTAGGGTTGCTTTCTCCAAGTGTTTTCCCACTTCTCAAGGTTATTGCACTCACATTGGGATTCTTCTCGGTTTGAGATGGAATTTTACCTCTTTGTTCCATCTTGTTGAGAGCGGTGACCAAGTCTCCAATTTGTGCTTGAATGTTGGAGAAAGTGTTCTTGGTCTCTTGTTGAAATTGGGATTGGTTTTGAGCAAAAGAAGTTACGAGTTCTTGAAGGCTCATTTGATGGTTACCACTTGATTGGCCTTGCTGTGGAGGTTGTTGGTAATTTGGAGTGGGATGAGATGTTTGTGGGTATGGAGGTTTTTGTGATGGGTTTTGAGAAAATTGGGGTCTCATCATAACATGTGGTGGGTTTTGCTTTAGTGGGTATTGGTTGGTTGGGTTATTCCTCCAATTTGGGTTGTAGTTGTTTTGAAATCCCATAGGTCTTGGTTGACCTTGATATCCTCCCATGGCATTAACATCCTCCAGTTCACTTCCAAGTGTAGGGAATTTATCCGTATAATGTCCCATCATAGCACAAATACCACATACCATCAATTGTTGACCACTTCCTATTTGACTTAACACATTAGTCAAATCCAAGAGCTTTGATTCCAAGTGTTGGGTGTTGCTAACTTCACCAACCACTTGTGGAGAATTTCTCTTCATTTCATTTCGAGTCCCAAAGTTCCTTTGATTTTGAGAAATGGTTCCAAAAAGTGATCTTATCTCTTGAGGTGTCTTGTTGAAGATGTCACCACCACTTGAAGCATCAATCATCATTCGATCCTTTTCATTCATACCCTCATAAAATTGTTGAAGAAGTAGTTGTTCGGGTATATTGTATTGAGGAAAACTTGTACACAAGTTGTTGAATCGCTCCCAAAAATCATGAAAAGTCTCATTCTACCCTTGACGAATCCCCAAAATGTCACTTCTTTGACTTGATATCCGGGAGGTGGGGTAGAACTTGCTATTGAAGTCTTTGAGTAACTCTTCCCATGTGTGAATAGATCCTGGTGGTAAGTTGAATAACCACTCTCTAGCTTTATCTTCTAAAGTGAGCGGGAAGGTGGTTAGCTTGAAATCATCCAATGTCACATTTCCGGGCAACATGCTAACACATATAATATGAAAGGACTTCAAATGCCTTTGAGGATCTTCTCTATCCAAACCATGGAACTTGGTGAGTTGATGTATGAAGTTTGACTTCAATTTAATCCCTCGGCGGTTTGCGGGATAAACAATACCAAGGGGTGTGTGAGTAACATCTCTCTCCATCATTTGTCAAAGTGGAAACTCTTGAGGGGGATTGAGTGGATTGGGGTTATTGGGATATTATTGCATGTAATTGGGAGGTTGTTGGTAAGGTGGGGATGGGTATTGGTGGTGATTGTACATTTGTGGTGGATAAGGTTGGTAGTTAGGATATTGGTTGTAGGGGGGTTGTTGTTGTGGGTACATTGGGTGTTGGTACATTAGAGATTGTGGGTAATTAGGTTGATTTGGTTGATGTGCTTGTTGTTGAACTTGAAAATCATTGTTTTGAGGTTGGTTGTTTTGATGGAAGTTTTGGTTTTGTGGTTGTGGTTGTTGATAAATGGGCTGATTTGGTTGAGGAGGGGGTTGATTCCAAGGTGGCATATCTATGAGAGGTTCTTGGTGTTGTTGTCTTGGTTGTTGGGGTGGGGTATTGGCATCTTGATTGTTTGGGTTTGGGTTAGGATTGTGAGGTGGAGTGTGATTCATGGTTACGTAGTTTTCAAACAGAATGTCTTCAAAGGAATGACCAACAATTGGAGAACTCGGTTCGGTGTCGGTATCACTTGAAGTATGAACTTGATCTTCTATGTCGATTACTGGAGAAGAGGAAGAAGCTTGAACGAGTTGTTGTTTCTTTGCTTGTTTGGCTAACATTTTCAACCTTTTTGCTTCTTTTTCAATCTCCGGATTGTAGAGTAGTTCACCGGTTCTTGTAGACCTAGGCATAAACAATCAAATAACAATAACCATTTTCCCCGACAACGGCTCCAAAACTTGGTGGGATGTCAAGTCCTCCAAGCAAATTACACCCTTTGTTTGCAAATAAAACGTAATATAATGGTAAAAAGGGGTATCGATATTCGGGGAAATGGTTGTATTCAGTCACCATTGCAATCCAATAGAACTAGTGTAAATAAACTAACTAGCTACAATTAGAATAAAGAGGGGGGGTGGGGGTGTTGTGATTGCTTGAAAACTAAAAGACTTGAATAACTAAAAATCTAGCAATTAAGCAAGATGGTGAGATGCTCAAATATTGAAGAGAATTGGTTAACCAAGACAATTCAACACAATGAACATTTGTGTGTTTATCATTAGGATTCAATATGAAGCTTATCATTCATCCCAAATTGGTTATATCAATCATGAAGCATTATATGCCAAGATTCCTCATAGGTAGTATGGAGGTTGGGGAAGCCCACAACACACCTTCTTAATCAAAATCAAGGATTCAATTGAAGCAATTGAACCCAAGAAGTTGATTAGCCTTAAGAATGAAGGAATCCCCAATTCGTAGAGGATGTCAATGCTTACACATCCATAAAGGAGTCATGATCATAAGCTAGAGATGATTTCTACCATCATAAAGCCCTTGTTCTAAGTAAATTCAATGATCCAATGCTAAACCAAAGAAATAAACCAACAATTTCTCATTCAAGTACCAAACTCATGATCAAAGTAAACAAACATAAGAAATATGAACAAGAATCATAAACATAAGATAAATGACAATTAAGCATGAATCCTTCAAAAACCCACAAATATCCAAGGGTTTTAGCCAACGTTAACCAAAATAGAGAAATTAGCCACTCATGGCAACAAAATAACAATCACAAAAGTGTTTTTGCATCAAGAATCTACCAATTAATTAGAAAGATGAGAAGAATGAGTATACAAGCTCCAAAAATCGCCTCTCCAGGTCTCTAATGGTGGAAAATCGAAGTGTATCTGAAAGATCCAACCGCCAAGGTAAATGGTAAACAAAATGACCAAAAGTGTGCAGTTGCACGGATACCCGCGCAAGCATTACGCGATTGAGATTCCACCCTCGCAATTGTTGGTGGAATGCTATTGGTCCGTTCTTATCCACTACCCAAGATTCCCTTGGTCCCCTCCATGACTCACATGATTTGAAAATGGCCAATCACCTTCAAGTTCTAAAATATGGATAGTCCATGCCCAAAATAAAAATCCATGACCCATCTTCAAAAGCCTTCTTCATCCAAATCTTCAACTTTTTAAGCCCAAATCTCCTTTGATTGATCCGTAAAGCCCAATAATGCATCAAAAAGCCCACCAAGCCCAACTCCAGTCAAACCGCAACCGCAATGAGCTCCAAAACCTTGCAAAATATCTCATGCAAAATAGAAAGTACCCGGCACGATCCATGAAAAAGAAATAAAGAATATACAATGCAATACTAATTAAAAGAGCTAAAAAATACTAAAATAAACTAATAAAAATAAGGAAATAAAATAAGTTATCAAATATTTAAACATGCATACATATTCATACATGAGATTATAACATATATAATCATAATCTAGTGAGAAAGCATTATAACTCACATTATTAATTAGTGAAAACTAACCACCCTTGGCATCAAATCTTCAATTCATGCACTTGATCCATCTTCCTTGCCCAAAGCCTATATATATATATATATATATATATATATATATATATATATATATATATATATATATATATATATATATATATAACATATCAAGCTCCTTATAACCTATCTTAGCCCATTAAGAACTTAACTACTCTCTATGTCAAAATGATCACTTAATTGATCATAATTCTGACATTTCATTTTCGACCTCTAAATCTATTATACCCTATGAATTAACCATCCCATACTACCTAATTCATACTCTAAACTCTATTTTTGTCAGTTCATATTCCTCACTAGTTAGGGTTTGGAATCCTAACTTATACATATATGGATTTCACCTCGGAAATCACATACAAAGCTTGTTTAAATCTTCTAAACACTCTTAATAACATACTAATTGAGTTATAATTCTATTAACTTAAACAATCTAACCAACCTAATAATTTCACCATTGAAGCTCAAAGCTTCATTAAAGGATGAAATTGTTACCTTAAGAGGTAAAGTGTGTTAATCCTTGCAACCCTCCATCTCTAGCTCATCTTGTCTCCTTTTTTACCTCGAAATCGACATTCTCCGGCCTCCATTGAATTGGGGAGAAATGGGTTCGAGAATGAACCCTTGACATATTTAATTTTTTTCTCTGATCTGCATAACCGTGTTGTGGCAACATGTCTACAGTGTCGCGGTACGCCTAGTTAGGCAACAGTCTCCTTCTAATCGAGTCATGATGCCTCTCTCATATAACATCCTACTTTCGCCACCACGTCATGGTAACCCATATTACCACGCCGCTGTGAAAATACATTGCCATCTACTTATGACATGACTTTCATCCATCTTACTGCTTCGCCCACCGCGTCGTGGTAAAGCACTTACCGCGTCGCGGTGTGTGCATTTTAGTAGCTCCTTAGCTGATTTCATACCAATTATGCGACAATTTTTCTTCTAACTTCTAGCACTTATAACTTCTTCGTTTTAAACTGATTTACAATGACCTTTATATCCATGCAAATGTGGGGGGTGAGTTCTACAACTCCATTAAGTCACTTCAGACTGACTACTCATATGTCTTAGTCTATTAAGTCACAAAAGACATAAAATTGTCATTTTACTCTTTATGGCCTAAATGCACCATCTCTTGTATTTCTTCTCTTGAACCACTTATTTCCTCTTGTAAAAGTGACTTAGACTTATCTTGACTGATTTCACAAAAGTTACATTTTCTCATTTCATGAAATTTCTCTAAATAACCAAATTGTCATTTTGGTCGATTATTCATCCAAAGTCAAATCCTTTTGATTTTTTAGTTCTTACAAATATACTTCAAACATGTATTTTGTAGATTTTTTTATTTTAATTTGAAATCCATAATCAAACATATTCCATTTTGACAGATAGCTTAAGACCTTCTTTGGTTTTGTATTGTTCTAATAGTTTGATATGTGATTAGGGGTTGTTAGCAAGTGATTGTTAATCTTATATGTATAATTATGTACACATGCATAATTATAAATATGTACATATATAGATGTATATAAACAAATTGTAACACATAATGATTGATGCAATTGAGCAATTATTTAAATGTAAGAAAGAATTTTAGATTTTGTCAGGTGATGCATCCCCTTTTCCTCGTCATTCTTCTTATCCTCGGCGTATTATACGCTGTAATTTCTATTTTATATACTTACTATAAAATTATTAACATTATTTCATATTAGGCCTCGTAGTGTTGAACAGTGGGAGGCTTTTGACCTTTGACTAGGAAGCCACG
Source organism: Lactuca serriola (assembly GCF_051521515.1). Classification (NCBI taxonomy): domain Eukaryota; kingdom Viridiplantae; phylum Streptophyta; class Magnoliopsida; order Asterales; family Asteraceae; genus Lactuca; species Lactuca serriola. The sequence continues at coordinate 157,930,558 of NC_136409.1, forward strand.
TGCGCGGTATCTTTTGACTCGATGATCTTGGGCTGGCCGCACGTGCATCCCCTTCAACTATTGGCTCATGCTAAATCATTTTCTTAAAAAAAATAATAATAATAACACATTTCTTATATCCTCATACGACTATGTATCCTTGTGTAGCTTTTGTGTATTGTTATTTATACTTTTCGTATTTTTTTAGTATTGTTTCATACAGCTTGGTGTTTTTTTATTATACAAGTTTATGTGTCATAGAATTAGATTATCATATAATTTGATATGGTTGTGTACCAAATTGTTTGTTAGGTCCATATTCTTTCATACTATAAGTCTATAGCTGTTTGTTATTATATTACATCCTATTTTTTTACAATTTATACCCATGTTAGGGCTAACAATAAGACAAAGTTTGAAATTTTGGAGATACACGAGAATTCTGATCGAAATCTCTTGAAATTTACTAAATTGTAATGTACTTTGTTTCTTATATTATAATAATAATAATATCTTATTTTGTTTATTAACTATTATTATATGCTTCTAAAAATCTTCTTATATATAATTGAGTGCACATATATTATTATGATTTGTCTGGTTTATTCAGTATTTGGTTAAACCATAAAACTGTTATTTATTCGGTCTTTAGATCTTTTTTTTGCTTGGTTACATGCAAATGAAGATCAGTTTTTGTTGGTTAAACGGTGGGCTATATTTTTAACTAGGTGTAAAACCTGTATATTACACGGGTTAATTAAAAAAAATTAAATATTAAAGTGTAAACAATAACTATTTTTTAAAATAAAATTTTGAAATAAGAAATAAAGAAATGTATTAATTGGAATTTAATATCATATTTATGACATTTAATACTTTACATATATAATATATAAATATTATGTAACTTTTTAATTTTAAATTTTGAAAACCTATGTGGATATTATTTATTTAAACAATATCACAATGACAAGTGTCAAAACTTATTAAAGATTGACATGTGACAAAATAAATTTTCATTTATTATAGTTGATTAGTGTTAGTATGTTTCTAACGCTTAAACTTGTGTTCAAAACAACGACACAAGTAAAAATGGAAGCCAATTTCTAAAACAAAATTTACAAAATTTTCATTTATTGGTTTGATCATTTGAAAAAAGGTACTTCATATTTGGCATCCGCTTAATCTTGTTCCCATTAAGAAAATCGGTTAAGATGTACACAATTTGTAGAGTAAAAGTGTCCGATAAAAATAATTGATTCTTTAAAACCTCAAAAATATCACATTGATGTTTGAGCAATAACCACTCTGATTCATAATATAAAGATTCGGTTACACTAAATTAGATTATTATGAAGTTACCATAAAGTCTATCTGTGTCATAATGTGAATTCAAATATTAAATATTGTTGAATTCACCCAAGTAATTACATCGAAATATGACCTAAAGACTCGATATACCAACATCTCTATAAAAATTTAAATAGATTTTATGCCAAATGTTGTGTGAAATGTCACATGTTAATGACACTCCATATTTTAATTTGAAAAACAGGATATCATTTAATTTTTCTGCTATATTCTATATTTTTATTGCATTAGAGGGGTAGTAGTACTACTTACATGACGAAGACTTGGTTGAAGTGCCATGTGCTATTTATATTTTATCTTTTAAATTATTGTTGCTCTTCTATTGTTTATTGAAGAAACAAAGTTGGATAATTTTAGTTTATTGGTAATTTTTGATTTTTAAAGATCACTAGAACACAAAGGTATACTTGGGCTTGGCCCAATTGGATAAGATACGCTTGATCTCTCAAAAATATCTCATCTATATGCATGCTTTTTTGCTACCTTCTTTATTAGCTTTGATTTAATGAAATCATTCCTGCCATTTCAAAAAATAAAATAAAATAAACATTGGAAAAAACACGTCGATACTTTTTTTTTTGGGTGATCTACCAAGTACACCAGTTATCACACACGTGGATGTATTGTAAGACTAAACCTATTTCATCTTTGTTTTTGTGTTGAAGTCCGGATAAATTTCACAAAATCATTTTAAGTAAATAGTATATTTTTAAATTTGTGAAATCGTTCAAGTCCTTTGGTAAATATGTTTTGAAATTTAATCTAAATATCATTTGATTATTCACTTGTTTTCTCATTTCGCCAAATTGAAGATATTTCATGAAGTGATATTTTTGTACAGATTATTTACATATTTACGTTACAGAAATTTAAAATTTTGGCTGTATTTTGATAATTTTTAGAGAATTTTTTTATGTGTTTTGCAAAATGTTTCATATGTTTTGCAAAATGAATTATATTTTACTCTCGAACAATAGTCACTGATATTATAAGATGTTTTTTTACAAACTAATATGTTTCACGAAATAATACTTTAGTTTCGAAATCGTTAGATTTAACTTTGTTTCTTTTCACCAAGTAAGAGAAAACCAACAAATAGTTTAAAGATATCTCTAAAGGAAAAAAGGAAAGAAACATTAAGAGATTATTACATTGTTAATGATGCAAATTAATACCAACAATGAACTTATGAACTTATAAGTGAATAATCTCTCTTAGAGTACTCAATGAAGATTGAGGAATGATGAATTGGAGTCTTACGTTGTCGATTATAAAGTATCTTCGATGACCATGGTGATTCTCCAATGAGATCATGTATATAATTATCACCAAAACACCATGAAGCAGTTTGTGATGTAATGTTATTTAATATATCTAATCAAAACCAATAAATAAATAAATAAACATGAAACAGATAAATACATAAATAATATATAGTGAAGCCAATACCAATAGAATTATAAAAAATAACATTAAGTGGAATCTAAAAATTTCAACATAGTTTGATAGATTTATTATAAATAACAATATTAGTTTAATTAAAAAAAAAAAAAGTCTTCATTTTTTTTGGTGTGTTGTAATCTATAAACCTAAGTCCAATAACCTTCGTCTCGCTCGACAAGAGAATGTATTAATTCGAAAGTCTCATCGGTATAATGCATCTCATAACATTCAAAATGTATATTGATCTTCAACTTAAAATATAAATTGATCAATTTCTATGATAGAATACACCACATGAAAGAAATCACCAAGCTGCATTCTATGTATAACCATAATCATAAAAGTTAACTCAATCGACCCAACATAAGTTTTCCATTTTTGAATCGAAGATTAGCATTATAATAAAATCTCATATGATTAAATATTTGGACTCAATATGCTAACTAAGATACGCTGACTGAGTTAAAATATAGCAAAAGAAGGTAGAAAAGTTATAAATTTTGCTGAGTTGATGACTCAATTAACAACACGATGTTTGTAAAATAGATGGATCTCACGGGTAGTTTGCAAACCAATAAAAGCTGGTACATAGTTTAGGGGATTTAACATAAACTAACTTCCACAATTTAACACATTTCGTAAATGATTCATGAAATTATTTCTTTAAAGAAAAAACAATTTCATTAATTCACGTGACCTTTTTTGACAAATAAAGTGATTATTTGAAAAAGAAAGACAAATTCATGTAAACATAATAAACCTTTAGAACATAGGTTAATGTCTTTAAAGTAGTATTTTTTTTTTTTTAATTTTAATTTTTTTATGTATCTCAACTTTGTAAAGGATTTTTTTTTGAAAGAGTCACACTCCGCAAACTAACTTCTTAAAGGATTTAATCACTCAAGTTTTAGTTTTTTTTTTTGTCCATTTAATTATCTCAAACTTAACAAATATATAGTTGAAATAATGATATTTAAGTATTTTGTTTACTTTTGGTAAACTCCTGGCAAATAGATTGGTGGATGTTATCGATACTCTTCTCGCCATGGAGCAATCCACTTTTATTAGAGGGAGACAAATTTCAGATGGATTGTTCTTTTTGAATGAGGTCGTTATGAGGGTGAAGGCGCGAAAGAAAAAGCTCATGATTTTTAATTTTGATTTTAAGAAAGTCTATGACTCATTTTCTTGGGATTATCTTCTGGAAATCGAATATTGTGGGCTTTGGAGACACATGGTGTGGGTGGATCATGTTAGTTCTTGTTTTGGTAGAACTTCTATTCTAGTTAACAGTTCGCATACTAAGGAGTTTGCAGTTCAAAGGGGTTTGAGACTTGAAGATCCTTTATCCCTATTCTTGTTCATTCTAGCCATGGAAAGAAAGTCTTCATGTGGATTTAGAGCAAGTTAGCAGGAGTTTTCACTGGAATGCGAATTCTTGGGTTAGAGACTCTAGTTTCTCATTTTTTTATGTAGATGATGCCATTTTGTTGTATCCATGGAAGGTGGAGAATGCTAGAATAATTGTTTATATTCTCTTTATTTATTTATTTATTTTTTGCGTAAGGTTTGAGAATCAGTTTACTTAAAAGCAAGTTAATTGTGGTTTATTGTTGATTCTTCAATTTAGTTAAAAGCAAGTTAATCGTGGTTGTTGTTGATTCTTCTTTGGTTGATTACACTGCTTCTATTATTGGATGTGGAGCTGATTCCTTGCCTTTTATACATTTGGGTATTCCAGTTGGAAATAAGATGAGTCGGGTGGGGGCTTGAAATGTTGTGTTGGACCGCTTTAGGGAGATGCCCTAGAGGTGGAAGGCTAGGTCATTATCTATTGGTGGGAGACTTACATTATTGAAGTCTATGTTGGGGACGGTTGGGATGTACTTCATATCGATTTTTTCGATTCCCATTATAGTCCTTTGTTCCTTGGAGTCTCTTAGGGCTCAGTTTTTTTGGGGAGCGGATATTAGAGAGAGATGTATGCATTGGGTTGGTTGGGAGAAAGCTTTGGCTAGTAGAGTGAAGGGAGGGTTGGGGAATGGAGTCTTTTTGCTTTTAATTGTGCTATGTTGTTCTGATGGGTTTGAAGATTATTTATTTGTCCCGATTTACTTTGGGTTAGATTGATTAAATCCTTAGATGATACAGGTGTTTCAATCTCTGCTAATGATCCTTAAAGGAGTATTCTACATGTCATGGGGCAGTTAAGAGTTATGAAGTTTGATTTGCAAGGTTTGTGCCCATTTTATGTAGGGGATAGGTCAAGGACTCGGTTTTGGCATGATAGATAGATTGGGGATGGTCCTTTGGTTACTTATTTTCATAGATTTTATCCATTGGATCTCCAATAATAAAATATTATTCAACATTGATTTTCTTTAGGGTGGTCAACTGACTCCATGGTCGGGTTCCGAGAGGGGGTGGAGCAGGAGAAATGGCTGGAGTTTATTGCTTTGATGCAGGGAGTACATGAGAGTATTTAGATAGTGGTTTGTTGCCTAGGGGGTGGGGGAGACTTGATGGAATAACTTGGTTGATATCAAGTTGAACATCATGTTATGGAGAATTTCTTTACCGGGTATTCCAACGAGGAAACGAGGGAGTACCTATCCTATAGGGGTAGTACTATGGATTTGATTCTATGTCTGGTTTGCTTATCAGCAGTGGAGACGGTCAGGCCATATTCTTATTGAGTGCACAAAGCTTAGGGATATTTGGTGTCAGATTTATATTTAGTGGGATGTTCTCATTCCAACTCCGTTGTATTTAGTCTCCATTAGTACTTGGTCTTATTTTGTGTGATTGATCCAAGGTAGCGTAAGACATTTAACGTAGTGGTTGTTACAACTTTCTCGACCATTTGGAATTTTAGGAATTCCACTATCTTTGCCACGACTATACCCACAAAATCAGTTCTTTTTGATGATATCGTTCATAGATCATTTTTTGGATCTCTAAATAGGCGTAAGAAACTATTTTTTTCTTGGATTTCTTGGTTACATAACATATCTTTAGCTTTTAATCTTTTCTAATGGTTATTTTTTAGCTTCTTATTAGTTTCTAATAGATCCCCGTCGCCAGGCCAATATATGGGCGAGTTGGGCCAAGACTCACGATATAAAAAAAATAAGGGCATGATTTTTTTCCAATATGTATTAATATATATGTTATATTGGTCCAACACTAAGTCCAGTCTATTTAAGAAGAAATCAACATCTGGAGTGGTGAAAACGTCCGCCAAGTAATTAGAAGGTTTTGAGAATTACAATCGTCAAATTGGTATTCAGTAATTCCCTTGAAAATTGAAAATCGTACGAGTGGTATTGGAGACCGAGGAGTCGAGTTCTAAATCAATAAATCGATATTCAATCTATCATCTAAAGTCTAAACCTATTGTTAAGTTTGATTTTTTTTTTCAAGTTTGAATTTCTCATTCTAAATCAAATAACTATCTGATTTATATTCTCTCAATCTCTCTAAACATGTTGCGCATTCAATCGATCATCTAAACAAAATTTGAGTTTGATTTTTTTCAAGATTCAATCTTGCAATATATGTTCCAAATTTTGAGTTCCGAGTAAGAGGACAACAAAATATGTTAGCCTTATCAGTTCTCCTGAAGCAAGAAGACAACAAATTTGTGTGAGTTCTTTTAAGTTTTTGTTTAATTCGTTTTTTCTTATTTTTGTTATTTGTTTCTGATTTCTGATTTCTTTTCATTGATTTGGGTGAATTTTTTTATCTTTATCGGTTGGATTCGAGTGCAGTTAAAAAGATTTAAAGTCACAAAGATTTCTCCTCTTTTGAGTTTCAATTTCTAAGTCAAAATGTGTTGCCTTGTATATGATTAAGTGATTTTTGTCTCAATTAATTTTTTTTCCTATCTTCGGTGATTGATAAGCTTTTGATTTCTCCTATATCTGAATCGAAATTTGTTGCCTTCTCCTTGTTTTTTTTTTAATTTGTCTTCTAAACCTTTGTGTTTTTTTTATGTTGATGTGAATAAGGAGACAGATTTAATTATCTATTGAAGTACTTATGAGTTATGATTTCTGTTTTGTTTGATTATCTAGACTTTTAGAGACATATAAGGTATAAAATTTTCCATTGTTTTGATTTATATTTTGTTGACTTATGAGTTTTAATTTCTGTTTTTTTTACGGCGAGGATTTCCTAAAAAACATATTTTTATCAGAAATTTCTTTTTGATAGAAATTTCAAATATCCAAAGAAAACATCAATCTTTTTAAAAAGCATTTAGAAATGATTATTTTGTTATTCTTGTAGATATGACATTCAAAAATAGATTTGAACAAATGCAATATTTTGCATATATATTTGGTGTTTGTTTGATGGTTCCAAATTAGTTTTTTAAGTTGATGAATTAAAAAAATATTGTTTAAATCTTCGGTCCAAAATGACAAATGGTGAAGAATGTGATATTAATGGTATTTGTTTATTTATTGAGTTACAAATTTTGAAGAAAATGTGAGGCATACAAAGGTGAAAGTTCTTGGACATCTATTCACATAATGGACTATGCAAGAAGAATGAATATGTTCCTTAATGTATTGGTTGCGTATAAGACAATATTAATGGTGCCTGATTGCAGCTGCTTCCGTGGAAAGAAATTTTTCAAAATTGAAGCTCTTGAAATTGTATCTCCGAAATACCATAACTCAAAAAATATTGAATAGATTAGCAATTTTAAGTACCAAAAGTGATTTTTTTTACAAAATATTTATTATTGTAATATAAGAGATTTTTTTACAAAATATTTATTTTGTTTGTATTATTTGTTTGAGTAGAAAATTTACTGCATTTTTTATTTTAAAAATTGTTTATATATTCGTTTTCTCTATCGTATGGTACATATATAAATGCATAAAATTCTTATCTCACCCCGAGTAGTAAAAAACAATGGACCGACCCTACTCATCACTCCAAAAAAAGTATTTTGTTTACTTTAAGTTATTAATTATGGTTTATTACTGTTTGACATATTTGTAACACTCCAAAAATCACAATAAATTTTAACTTTTCAAAAACAACACATTTCATCCATAAAGTGTTTACAAATCCATTGTTTCAAAAATATTATCTGAAATCAGAATTTCCCCAAGACCCAATAACATAAAATCGGGAAGATGTCCATGATCACGCATTCGCCTTGCCCCAGTCATCTGAAGTACCTAATACAATAAACTGAAACTATAAGCCAAAGCTTAGTGAGTTCCCCCAAAGTACCACCACACAACACATAACATATACAAATCAGCATGCTAGGTCCACAACCTTCCGGTTGGAATACTCTGGCCTACAACCTCCCCGTTGGATTGCCCTACATATCACATATTGGGTCCACAACCTCCCGGTTGGATTACCCTGGCCCACAACCTCCCGGTTGGATTGCCTCGGTCTGTTGACTGACAACACAAAGCAATAGTCTCAACCCCAACATAACATGTCGACATATAACAGATAACATACATATTCAGTGGATAGATAATCATACAACCACTAATCACAAGTAGTCCTACATATTTACTAGTCTAACACATATCAACAACTATTAGATAATCATATAGATCTATCACCTACTCACACACCATCAATCAATACATATTAGAATATCAATCCTTGGTCGATATTGGTGTCTTCGACCCAAAAGTACAACGAGGAAAAATCACCTCTCAGACCGAATGATAGTTGGATAAATCTCTGCTCGAATATCGGCTCTACTCGTTACGTATTCAATAAATCATGACCAACTCTCAATTACAACTCAAAATACCCAAAGTACCCTTAGGTCAACTTGGCCAAACCCTAGTCCATTCCGAAAGTTAGCAGACTGATCACCAGGTTGTGGTGTCGATATGACACAATAGTCGTGACCAGCCTAGCCACCACGTCGTGGCCACTGGGTCTTCAACAACTTAACGAATTAAGCTGTTTTTCTTCGACTCCATGGATTCTCCAAGTAAGATATGATCCGGTTTAGGGTCTAGATGGATAAAAAAATCCAACTTTATCCCTTAGAACCCTCCAAGGTGCATAGATCTCAACTTTATGGTCCAAAACACCACATGGCTTAAGCAATAAACACTTAATCTATAACGTCACTTGTCCAACAACCCCAAAAGAGTTTCTAACACCATTATCATAACAAAAATATGTGCTTTTAACATACATGCATGTCCAATGCATGTCTTGAACTCTTATTAGGTCAAAAATAGGGCAAAAAGGCCAAGATGCATGCATGGTCTCAAAACTCAATCCTAGTCTTGATCCAAAGCACCAAATACTCCCAAAGGCCTGAAGATTCGTAAAGTTACAAGTTTTATGAGATTAAACCATCCAAAACAACAAGGCATAGAGAAGGGTGGACAAAATCTAGAGATCTATCAATTTACTCATCAAGATGAAAGCATTATACCTCCTGGAGATGTTTAAGGAAGACAAACTTTTGGATCTACGTTGCTTTGAACTCCCAAGATGATCTACCACCACCTTCTTCCTTCACAAGCACCAAAACACACACTTTAGACTAAGACAACTCGTACAAGAGGTCTAGGGTTTACAAGGGACGATTATGAGGGATGGAGGCTGATGGGAGGGAGGATTTAAGAGGTTAAGGTTGTTTAAATATGGCTCAAACCCTTAAACTTTAGGGTTTTCTCCAACGGTGACCACCACGCCGTGGCACCTATTGCCACGTTGTGGTGGACCATTAAATCCCCGCAACCCATAAGCTATTGCCACATCGTGGTGAGGCTCCACCACGACGTGTTGCTGCTCAAAAATCCAAAATATACAATACACAATAGTTTAAACTAAAGTACCTCCAAGGATCTGGATGTAACAGTATTCTTACTGAGTGCACAAAGGTTAGGGATATTTGGTGTCAGATTTATATTTGGTGGGATGTTTTCATTCCAACTCCATTGTATTTAGTCTCCATTAGTACTAAGTCTGATTTTGTTAGATTGATCTGAGGCAGCGTACGACATTTGATGGAGTGGTGATTACAGTTTTATCGACCATTTGGAATTTTAGGAATTTCACTAGGGATGAAAATTTATGACACGACACGACAAAAATACACGACACAAAACGAAATTGGGATGAAACTGAAATTTGAATTCGTGTTCGTATTAACTGTAAAAAAACATGATGTCGTATCGTGTCATGTTCGTGTTCAAAATTCGACATGAAATTGACACGATTTAGCAGTTTTTTATCACGTTTTTCGTGTTTGTCGTGTTTTTCGTGTTATATTTGATAAAGTATTCATTAAATAAACTACTTTTTAATATATGATATATTTTTCGTGTCATATCGTGTTTGTCGTTTTTTAATTCATTCGTTTTCGTGTTAGTTAAAAAAAACACGACACTGTGTTGTGTCGTGTTCGTGTCACATAAAACCTTGTTGTGTCGTGTTCGTGTCACATAAAACATTGTCGTGTCGTGTCAAACAGAACACGAAATGATAGCACGATTTGCCACCCATAAATTTCACTATCGTTGCCACGACTACACCCACAAAATCAGTTATTTATGAGGATATTGTTCATAAAGCATTTTGTGGATCTCCAAATAGGCTTAGAAAAACTAATTTTTTTTCTTGGATTTCTTGGTTGCATAAGATATCTTTAGCTTGTACTCTTCTATAATAGTCATTTTTGTAGATTAGTACTAGTTTCTAATAAAATCATCGGTCGCTCCAAAAAAAATATTTTGTTTACTTTAAGTTATTGTTTATGTTTTATTGCTCCATACAAGTTATAATTCATATCAAAACAAAGTTTATTGAAGTTTTTTTGTTTATAATTTATATTTATAACCTTTCTCAAATTAATAATCATTTTTTTCCTGTAATATCAAAAAGGTAAAATTGATATTATTCAAATAGTTCATTCAATACAAAAAATTAATAACTTTTATATATAAAATATTTGAGCTATGTTATAATGTGGATTGACAACTATTGTGTGGACGTGTGGACAATGCTATTCTATGAGAATTACTAAGAGAATAAGTTGTTTTGTAATGTGAATACGTTTAGCTTTACACAACTATCGTCGTTTTCATGCATTCTTATTAATTTTTATTCATTTTTGTTCTTACACATCGTTTTTTACTCATTTTCATTTTTACAGAATACGACTCAATAAACATTCTGATAATATTTTGACATAATGAAAACAATAATAAAAAAAAGTCTATAATAACCTTATAGACGATTTAATTAGTGAGAATGCATGATAATGACAATAGTTATGTGAGATTGAACGTATTTACATTACCAAACAATATACTTTCTTTGTCATTCTCATAGAATAACATTGTCCACACGTCCGCACAATAGATGTCAATCCACATTTGAACCTAGTTCTAAAATATTTATCTCAAATACATGTCATTTATATGTTCAAAACACACACACACACACACACACACACATATATATATATATATATATATATATATATATATATATATATATATTATTTCACATGTCACTTAAGAATAATATTTTTTGGTCCTTTAGTGTATCCTTATTAGTAATTTAAACCAATCTATTTTTTTTTAATTTAATTTTTTGTATTTTACACATATACAACCCAATCCAACTAAAATTTTCATCTCATTAGCAATTTAATTCAACCTAACTTTTAATTAAATAAATAAATTATGTGTATATGAATCTTATTTTGTAGAGAAAAAGGGTCATTTATATATATATATATATATATATATATATATATATATATATATATATATATATATATATATATTTTAATAAAGATAAAATTTGATTATTTTTTAATTAGCTTTTGATTATAGATATTAATGCAATACCATCACTTAAGGATTGACACTATGTAGAAAAATGGGTTGTGAGATGCTGAACCAGATTGTGGTGGTCAGCGGCAGTGACAGCTTAAGGTTTTGATTTGAGGTCGAAAATAGAATATGTGTAAAAATTGAAGAACAAAGGGGGCAAAAATCAAAATTTATAGTTTTAGATGTAATATGTAACTTTTTAAATATTTATGGACTAAATATAACTTAAAAAAAAAAAAAAAAAAAAAAAAAAAAAAAAAAAAAAAAAGAGGAGGGGCAACATCCCCTCACCCTATATCCACTCCGTCAATGGTCAGCGGATCGCTTTAGCTTTTTCATTTCTTTTAAAACAAAACAAATAAATGGTTAGCCACTCGCATGAACCCCTCGATGGTGATAGTCTTGGACATTTGTCACAAAAGTTTGCAAATGTTACATTTTTAGTTATTTAGACCTTTGGCAATAGTATAGTTTTGTGTCTTTGGTCACATCATTTTTGTTAATGTTACACTTTGGTTTTCTTACTACATGTCTTCTATTAATTTCCATCGTTCTTTAAGTTTGGTGTCTTTGGGTTTTTGCCACATCATTTTTGATAAGGTTACACTTTGGGTCCCTTACTATATGTGTTTTATAAATTTCGTCATTCTTTCAGTTTTAAATTTTCCTTTGACTATTTTGTTTGCTTATTCATTGGTTTTGCAAAATGAACAAATCAATATAAATATATCTTTTATTTTGTTGCATTTAAACCTTATTATTATTGATTAAACTCATTTAGAAATGTCATGACATTTACAAAGTTCAATCAAGCATCCATAGATTTTGCTAAACTTATTCGAACTCGCGTCAATAGTATAGGGGTTTTTACAGGTTCATACAAAATTTACTAAGAAGAAAAACAGTTACTAAAGACATGCTAATAATCAATAATCGAATATTTAAAATATCTTATGATCATGATAGCATAATGTAATAATCTTCATGGAGAAAAAGAAGAGGTAGAAGCATTCTAATTTCAAAATGAATGGAATACACATTGTAATTATCACATAGTTCGAACTTACTAGTAGTCTATATCAATTTTGCAGTCTCTATACTCCAACTAACCAATAGGTTTTGTGTTCCAAAAACCGCGTGATTATGTCAATTTCAACCGAAAAAATTATTTTATCATATCAACATCAACATCTAACCAAGTCAAAAAGAAATTTGAGTAAATTATAGTTTTGGTATCTATGGTTGGCATCAATATGTACTTTTGTTTCAAATTTTCAAAAATTGATTTTACTCATCATCTTTATGGTTTTCAAATCTTGTATCATTGGTCCTTTCCGTCTAACATGGTTAGAATTTCATGTTAATCCATTGTTAAAATACTTTTTTGCCCTCGAATCAAATTTGATAAAACCTATATACTATGGACCTTATTTTTGTAAATTATATATACTAAAACCCTTTAAAAACTGCTTCCTATTGGCAGCTCCTCTGCCTCGTTACCGAACATCACCTCCATTGCTGGTACCCCTACCTCCCGACGGGCATATTTTTGGTTAATTCTCCAAAAATAATTATCGTGAAACAATGATAGTCACCTATGTATATCGTTTTAATTCAGCATTTTTGAATTCAAATATTATTGAGAGAAAACATAATGATTTTAAATATTTATTTATCATTACATGAATTAAGTTTATTGTCTTCTTGTATTTCGTTGTGACAAAATAATCCAAGTTTATTGTCGGCTCTTGTGCCCCTTCTCGGAGAATCTGTAAGTTCTTTTAATTCTTTTAGTTTTTCGATTTTGATTTTTGATTTTGTAGTTTTGGATATATGTTTTGCTTTGAACATGTTTTTAACAAATTTGGTTTTAACTGCGGTGATATATGAAAAAGGAAGTGGCAGGTTACACGATCGGTGCCTCGGTGGGCTTGGATAGAAATTGGTAATGGGCAGTGGGCAGTGGTCTTGGAGTGAAACGGGTGGGCAGGAGTCTTTCATATTTAAAAAGAAAAATAAATCTGATAAAATAATAACAATTTAAAAAAAAAAAAAAAAAAAAAAACTCATTGTATTATTTTTTAACATTAAAACCTTTATATTTTTTAAAGTGTATCATTTAAAGCATTGAGTTCGGTAAATCATAGATAGCCAAAAATATTAAATAATCGATTCTCAACGTTTTGATTATTACAATTCATTAGATTAAAAAATTTCAAAAAAAATATGAAAGCTTAAATGCATTAGATGGATCTTCCAAGCGTCACAAAGCAGCCAAGTATCCGAACATGGAGAGAGTTGTTTATGAAGACATTCGTAAGCTTGAGAACTTGCTTACGGGAATGCATTATCAACACAAAATGGATGTGAATGAGTTGTTGGATTATCCAGGTGAAAATAATGAATGTTACGAGGTTCAAAGCATTGAAGAACTTATCGCATATATAGTTCAAAATTCGGTTGATGATGATTCAGTGCCTTTGGAACCGGTCACTCGGAAAGAACCATTGCAAGCGGCAACAACTCTTCACAACTTTTTGTTGCAATATGAGAATACAGTGTCTCAACTCTTAAGTGCAATTGGGAGATTTAAAGATGAACTCAATATAGATTTGAAACTCACAAAAATACAAATGACTATAGATTCATTTTTTACTAGACAATTATATAATTTTGGGATACTTTAGTAATTATTAATTTAAAGTTTCGTTGGGACCAATATATTTATATTGAGATTTAAAAAAAAATATTATTTTATTATTTTATCGATTGGGGACTAATTTTGTTCTGATCACAAGTTGGAACCAGATAAATTATTAATTTTATCGAGGTTATTAATTTATCTAGTATTAAATTATAAAAGTACTACTGGAACAAAAATATGATTTAGGCATACAGTATTAAAAAACTTCAAATTAGATCATTAGAAACATATAACGATTAGGAAAAGATGAGGTAAGCTTTGTAATCAACGTTCGGTTATGTTAAGCGAATCCCATCCCTACGGATTTTGAAATTTATAGAAAGATAACATCACTTTTTGACAAAGAAGTAATTATTGAAGAAAAAAAGAATTCATTTCACACTAAATGGTTTTAAACATTCAAATATAATATGTTTTAACATACGACATTATTAACTTTTTTCGATTTTAGATAGTGGAGTTCGGTCTATGGCGAATCTAGAATAAACAATCATCTGATTCAATAAACAAGTTCAACCAGATCAATATAAGCATGTATTTGAAAATCGGGTCGTACCGACGGTTCGACCGATTGAACCAATAACCGTTTAGATTACCGTTTTTTAATCTCAAAAAACCACTTCTTAGCAAACATGGTGGAACAGGCCGATTTGTCAAAAACACTTGTCCAACCAAACCAGTTGGGCCTTTCAAACAACCGTTTTGGTAAATATATGTATTAAAATTTTAAAAACAACTGCAAAATCCAATTTATAAATAAAATAAAATGCGTCCCGGCTAACCGATTGTTAACTTTTTAGCTAACATAGCTACCAAGCACAAAGGTAATTAAGAGTTTTTTTCACATTTTGTTATTTATAAGACATTATCTCTCATATATTTCACTTAGTTGGTCGATGTGTGACTAACTAAAGATGGTAAATATAACTTTTTGAATCAATTTTTTTTCAAACATATCTATTTTTCTTTCGACTAACACACTTTTTCATTTAGTTGGCCTTTTAATTTTTTTAAGTGGGTCCTAATTTTTTAGATATATAATTTATAGTAAATCTTAAAATATTAGTGGGTCAAAAGACCCGCCTTATGGTAGTGTAGCCTCACCCATGAGCTCACAAACATGAGATGACACCTACTTGGTGTTACAAATATCACCCCTCATGTTTTGCATAGAGCTCTGCAAACATAAAGTAAACATATGTTTGTCATGTTCTTTCCTCTCTTTCCACACACATTCTCTCTCGTCTCCCGTCTCCCTTATTTGTCATAGCAAACACCACCCCCTTGGCAAAAATATGACAATAATGTGGAGCTCGGCATCTTCTACGACTACTCTCATTAGCTTTAGAGTGTTGGTTTTTAGCTTATAAAAACCGCATGAAATAAAAGAAAATTCCGTTTAAAAGTACGAATTTACAACTTTTATATCTAAAACAAAAAAGCTTCTAAAAGAAAAACTATTTGAAGTAGAATTTTAAGAAAAGTTGTTAGACTATATAAAGAATTAACAATCTATTTGAGTTTTTGTTTATATGTATTTTTTTTGCCTTTACACTATTCAAAAACTTACAACTACTTATCAAAGATTTATATACAAAGGAAAACTACAACTTCAAGCTACAAATAAAAGCTACTAGATAACAATTATTTTTGCCACACTTACCGATAGAACACACATACATATCGAGTTTCCACTAAGGTGTACACAGACGAGTGTATGGTTAAATTTTCCAGAATTAAAACTGGTGGTTCTTAAAATGATGGAAACAAAACCAATTTTCAGTTCTTTAGATATTGGAACCGGTCTTAAATTGGTTAGAATTGGTTTCATAGTTGGGTTCCCGATTTAATTCTTAATTTATTTAGCTATCCGTCTAGCTCAGGTTGTTAATACATTAGTGAGTTCGGAGCACTCTGCTTTGATTAGGGTAGAAAAATTGTATCACTCTTTTTCTTGGGAATTTATATTTTAGATGATGTTGTTCACATGTTTTTCTTAGAAATGGGTTTCTCTGATTCGTTTGAGTAACACCCCGAATTTCAAACCTAAATTTTTCATATTTAAAACAGAGGAAACCATTGGGGACGTGGAAGGGCAGGGGATGTGTCGGAGATCTGTCGGGGATAGTCCAGGGATGGGTTTATTGATAGATCGGGGATGTGTCGAAGGTGTGTCAGGGATAGGACAGGGATAAGACCAAAATATAAAGGGGGGGGGGAGGGGGGGATTCAACTCCCCATAAACGTTAGGGATGTTAAACCCCAACCTATCCCTGCCCCATTGTCATCTCTAAACAGAACAACTAACTCGAGCTACCTAAGCCAAATCGAGACTAGTCCTTAGTTAAATGCTCAATTTTACCAAAGTTTGACCAAGAGCCAAATGGGTCAATAAATCAACGGTCAACGGTCAAAGTCAATGGTCAACCATCACTAATCACCGCGTTGTGGCCAAACTCCTTGACTACGCCATGATGACAAAAAGACAAAACAAACACGACTGAAACCTACCACTGCTCCGCGACCCACCACTCATCATGCCGTGGAGAGTGTCCAAAACAACTTAATGGATTAAACACTTATCCCTTAACCTACAGAGCTCAACAGCTCAGATTTGATTCTTATAAAGGTCTTAATGAATAAACTTTCAAAATTTATCCATTTTGACACCCCAACAAGCCAATATCTAAAACCCTAAGTCCATAAAATGTCCAAAAACTCACTTCTCTTCAAGCATGGAGTAAAGAGAGCTCATGCATGTTGTATAACTCGACCAAAAGGTCAAATCTAAATTCCATTATGAATTTATGATCATGGAGTTGTCCAAAATCCTAAGATCAAACCGTTAAAGGGACCAAAACACCAAAATATAGACTAAAACATCATTATCTCATAAATCCAAAGATGAACTATTATAAAGCAAGGATCTTTGCAACTTACAAAGGTCCAGAAGGTAGGTGAAAGATGGGATCTTCTGATGGAAAGCTCCAATACTTAATATTGCAAGAAAGCATCACATGAAACCACCAAAAAACCAACCAAGAAGTGTGAGAGGAGAGAGGAGATGCCCAAACTATGAAAAAGGAGGATAGGGTTTGCTCCTAAGGAGCTCTTGATTCGATGGAGGCTACAAAATGAACTAAAATGGAAGTCGTTACCATTAAATATGGAGGAAAACCTAATTTTATGAGCATAGGTTGCACAGCTCACCACGTCGTGGTGACATTCTCACCATGTTGTGGTGACGGGTTTCCCAGATTTCCTCCAGTTTCAAACAGTCATAACTTCTTTGTTCCAAATCCATTTTCAGTGATTGTTATATGCACACAAAGGTATTAACAGGCCCCACAATCATATCTAATTACTTTTGACTTAATGAATACTGAACTTAATTCATTAACACATGAAAATAGTTTGATATATCATTTTTTCCCATTTTACCCTTTTTGGCTCCAAAGCACAAATCATGGGCTCAAGACACTCCTCCAACATTATAAACATCTAATAAGGTCTAAAATTTATTTCCTTGAAGCCCAAAATCTTTACTTGATCAATTTATGGTCCGTTATCCCAAAATTAAAAGCATCCCGAAACTGGATGTTACATCTCTCCCCCACTTAACTCGATTTTGTGATCGAAATCCGTCTCAATTAGAATTTTTAAAAACAACACCAACACAATACATATGCTTCCTATTTCATCCAACATGTATGTTTCAACTAGGCCTGAAAAAATTTGACACGATACGTGTAACACCCAGTCTTCCATGTCGGATCAGTTTAGGGTTTCAAGGAGTCAAGGGATGGTTTTTGGGTAAAACCAAGGGTCATGACGTGAGGAGTAATTAAACGAAGAAGTTAAATGATGTTGAGCTCACGATATGAGTAGTAAGAAGCTCATGATGTGAGATACGTTGCAGCCCAAGCCCTTGATCCTTTAGGGCTTCCTTCGTATTTAAGCCCCATGAGCCTCAGTTTAAGGTTTCTAAATAGTCTACTTTGTCCCTAAACACAGTAAAAACCTAACCCTAGCCTATCTTTGTGATTCTTAAGCTTCTGGTGGAGTTTTGGTGGTTTGAAAAGGAAGAGATTGATGGGTTTTATGCATAAGAACAATCCTATGTGCTCATACAAACCCTAATGCTTGGATCTAGGTTTCTCTATTGTACATGCTTTGAATCCAAGACTTAAAAACCTAGATCTATCATATATAATTCGAAATTATCATTAAGAAAACATATCTAAGTGTTTTACCTCTTTCAAGTGGCTTGAATCCTTGTAATCTTCTTGATCTTTAGCTTAGAGTCACAATTCTAACTCCTCTAATGGTTCACAAACCCCACAAGCAAGAAGGCAATATGAGAGAGGGCGAGAGATGCTAAAATTGGCCCTAGGGTTCTTTTAGAATCAAGTGTAGCCGATTTTCAAAGCCTAGGGGTCTTATTTATACTTGCAGGCTGCTAGGGTTTCAGTCTAAACCCTAATGGACAGCTTAGCCACCAAGAAGCCTAAGGAACCTTCTGGAATAAGGCCTTGGACGAAAATATGATGGATCCCCATCATAATTCCGTTCTCCCCTTAGCCCATTAGGTTCTCCAGCCCAAAACTCAACTATCATACATTTGACAGTTTATACCCCTTTATTTATATAATCTCTTTTAGTCACCAAATTAATTCCTAATTAATTTATGACCAATACTAATTAAATAAATATGATTTCTCCTTTAATATATTATTCTTATAATATATTAATAAACCATAATATTCTCTCTCTCTCTCTCTCTCTCTCCTTAAATTACCTTGTCAAGTTGCTTTGGAGAAGGCAACCCAAAAGGACCATGCACAACCGGGTCAAGTACATACCAAATATAGTTACGGGCTTAGACACTAATCCAACAGTCTCCCACTTTGAAAAGTCTAGTAAGTATATCTCACATATGACTTCAGAATCCGATTAGCAATCGTAGCTCTTATACTTCGCTGTCAACTCTGATCAACTGGTCCTTCAGATAAGGGATCGTATAATCCTCTGTTCTAGTTATCATGCTGACAATGCTTATTGTCCAGCATTTGTTTCTCGATTTCCGATTTGTTTGACATAGAATTTAGTTGAACACATCAACTTCATTCTAACCGGGCCCGACACATAAGTCAAACCAAATCATCAAGTGGCCAAGATATCACTTTTATTCTCATAGAATAAATGGAACAGATCAACTTCGACTTATATGCATCCATTGTTCACTAATTAAATTATGCACAACAATGTGTTTTATAACATCAAGTTACTGATGCGTTTACACATCATCAATGCATAACCAACCAGCAAACAATAATCATATCTCTAAGTTTTAAGACTATATGATATTATCGCTTTGTGATCACTTAAGGTAAAACACCACGAGTGATACCATCAAATACGAGTTTATTCCAATGTTCGAATCATATTCATAAGCACTCATGAACTTTGCAGCAAACCTTTGTTATGCCCAAAACCTTCAGACAATCTACAACCAATTCATGACAATCTTATGTAACACCCATAATCAGAAAGACCAAGAAAGGAAAGGAAAACCCTAAGTCAAGGGGGTCAACTCGTCGAGTCCAGGGCGGAGCTCGACGAGTCCGAGCGGGATCCGGGTCGAAGAGTAAGTAACCGACTCGACGAGTCGGCAAGAGGACTCGGCGAGTCCGGTTTGAATAGGAAACCCTAAATCCGGGACTTTGTGCACTATATAAACATCTCATTCTCTCCCTTAGGGTTCTTTATAGCCTCTCTTATCCAGAACACAAAACCCTAAGCCTTCATTTTAGCACATTCAAGCTTTCTTGCCATTTTGGGTGATTTGAAGGAAGAAGGAGGAAGGGAAACTTTGGTCATTCAAGGATTGGCTTTAGATCTAGAGCCGGTGTGACTTTTCAGATCCCTTGAGGTAATAAGCTGGCCTTATTGCATTTAGATCTATCTTATGGTTGAGATTTGGGCATTTTTGGGTATGGTGGAGGTTTATTTCGAGTTTGGAGTAGATGTGAGGTTGCTACCTCAGATCTAGGCTATTAAGGATCCAGAAAGCCATAAAGTTTATGCCAATAAGTTGCTGGTGAAGCCCCTTGGTCACAAAACCTAGCCCTAGAGTGTTTTAAGCCCATATCTCTTTGGTTTCACGTAAACTTTGTAACTTTACGTGAGGAATAGACTTGGGAAGAGTGGATCTATGAGTTGGAGCGCCTGTATGGCTCGAAAAGCCACTGTATGGATTAAGAACTGAAGCTACTCGGCGAGTCACATGGGTGGACTCGGCGAGTTGGATGAAGATAGGCAGGAACTCGACGAGTTGAAAGAACAACTCGGTGAGTCTGTTGAATATTGTCATGGACTCGGCGAGTCTGTTCTTGGACTCGCCGAGTCGGATCGCAGAACCTCAACCTTTTCTGGTTAAGGCTCAGATCAGTCAGTTGAATGGTGACCCAGTGAGTTGGACAGGATGGGATTCAGAGATCGTTGAACTCGACGAGTCTTGGGGTGACTTGGCGAGTTAGGTCGCATTATGAGAGTTCTGAGTATATGTACTCGAGGAGTCAAAGGACTGACTTGGCGAGTAGAGTCAGCCAGAAAGATTGAATTTGGCCAGAGTTGACTCAGTTTGGTTTCTAGAGTTCAGTTTGGAACTAAGTGATATGTATATTGATATTGGTACCTCGGGGAGCTAGTGGAGCAGCGGTTCGGAGAATTGTCGGTCAGCAGCAAGAGAGTTATCAGCAAGTTCAGCAGTGCAGGTGAGTTTCCCTTTGTGTGAATGGGTCTAAGGCTACAATGTTGGCCCATGTAGATATGAGTAGGAAGACCCAGCGGTTAGCCCTAGGCACTGTATGCCAGAATGATATTTAGGACCAAGGTCCATTGATAGCGGGTGGGTGCCCAAGAAATGGTTTGCATGATAGAGTATACTTGTTGTCTGTGTGATACTTGTATGTGCCCGGTAGGGAGGTGAGTGTGGGCGAGGTCCCATATCTCACTAATAGCAGAGTGTGGACGGTGTTTCACATCTCATTAGCAGCAGATCAGGGTCGAGGCCTAAGTTAGGGAAGGAGTGAGTGTGGGTTGGGCCCGTATCTCACTATCAGTAGGAGCATGGACGGGGTTCCATGACTCATCAGTAACAGGACAAGGGCGAGGCCCAAGATAGGCAAGGCCTTAGGACAGGATTCATTAATATATGTTTAGCTTATGTGTTGTGATATGTTTATGTGATAGTATATGTTAGCGGACGAGGCCTAGTGACAGGCGAGGCCTAAGTGAAATAGATCTGTATTCCGAGCGGGGCTCGAAGCTAGGCGGGGCCTGGAGCGGAGGGGCCGTTGTAGCGGGCGGGGCCCGAGGTAGGGGGCGAGCCTCGAAATAGCGGGCGTGGCCCAGTATGTGCTTTATGTGCTTATGCAGGGTATGTGGTAGGTTGCGGAACTCACTAAGCTTCGTTCTTACGGTTTTCAGTTTTGGTTTCAGGTAGTTCCGGTAGTGGAGGGAAGAGCTCGGGGTGATCGCATGGCACACACCATTGATTAGTCAGCATGGGATCTTTACTCTGATAATGACAATATGTTTTGGAAATGATACTCTGAATTCATGTTATGACTCATGATATGTTTTTATGAATATGGATTTGGTAATGATTTAAAGAAAATTTTTGGTTCGGATTTTTGGGACGTTACAAGTTGGTATCAGAGCCTTGGTTTGAGGGATTCGGACATACCCTTGGGTGTGTCTGAACTCAAACTAAGGGATTGGTCTAGAAGTTTTCAAAATGAAAAGACGGTTTTGTAAAAAGAGTTTTTTTTTAATGAAACAATTTTAGAAAAGTGAAAAGAATTCAGAAGGAAAAGAATTTTGATAAGAGAAAAGGGTGTGGTGCATGCAATCAGCCGAGCTCAAGTAAGTACCCCAAAATACCCATACAAGTTTATGTTATGATTATCATTTAGTAGAACAGCATGCTAGACTAGGA
The DNA here is from genome assembly GCF_051521515.1 of Lactuca serriola. NCBI lineage: Eukaryota > Viridiplantae > Streptophyta > Magnoliopsida > Asterales > Asteraceae > Lactuca > Lactuca serriola. The sequence continues at coordinate 157,952,909 of NC_136409.1, forward strand.
CTATGGATCTAGGGAGGATGCCTTATGTGCCTATTATATGTGCTTTGAGCTGCATGATAGTGCTGGTTAGACAGTAGTAGGATAGCCTGTTTAGGTTATGCCTGAGTTTATGAGCTTATGTCGCATGCTAGAGCAGATTCTTGATATGAGATTATGATTGCTTGAGTTTTTTATGGTTAGATTTTCCCTTGTCTGAATGTTGCTTGCTTTGTGCATTGTGAGATTCTGAGTGATGGGAGTTAGCCATTAGGTGAATACGTCACGTCACATGTGGTCAGGGTTGAATAATCTCAGAGTGTTGGATTTGGCCCTATTACGCAGCTCTCGTTTGATTCTAACCATTGTAGGGACGAGTCTTTTACTCGAAGGATTATCTGAGCCTCATCACATGTGATGGTATTCAGGTGATGGCTGATTGGCATCACAAGGAGGCCTTCAGCAGCTGAGGACTGGTTTGAGTTGAGTCAGAGCTTTCCCTAGGGTAAGCCTAGGATGGGATAGTGTTGGGAGCTGTAGTAGTAGAAAAAGGGACCTGGTGGAGTCGAAGCAGTTCTTGAGGAAAGTACGGATAGATGTGGAAGGTAGTATAGGCCCGTACTACTGAAAGCAGAGGATCCGTACTCGATTCGAGAAAGGCCGAGATGAGACCGGGAAACTTGTAATGTGTATGTATGATCCCTCAGCAATGATGAGTATCCTGATAGTTATTGCGATATGTTTCAGCATGGTGATGTTGCGTGAGAGACCAGTGGGCGGATCAAGCGCCGAATAGGGATCAGGCTCGGGTTCAGGGGCCGAGCAGATTGAGAAGCAGATGAGGGAGTTAATATCAGCTGAGGTTACGTGCAATATCTTAGATCAGACCCCTGTGATCTTTGGCACGGTCAAGGAGGGTATACTGGAGATCTTGGATGAGAGGCTGGGAGCCTTTCGTACTGAGATAATGGCTTTGATGGGAGCCCGTACTATGACATTTCGAGAGTTTAGAGCTTGCGGAGCGCCAGATTATCACGGGGCTAGGGACCCCATCGCTATTAGTAGGTGGTTGGCCGATGTTGCCAACGCATTCCGTACGAGTCGGTGTCCTGAGGGGGAAAAGGTCAGACTCGCCTCCTGTCTTCTGAAGGACAGAGTGAGGGATTAGTGGGAGGAGGTTGGTCACGCCATTGGTGATGATGTCGCGTTGGACGCGATGACCTGGAGCGATTTCTCGGCCAGGTTCAGGGCTGAGTTTTCGCTGGTTATTGAGGTGCAGTAGCTGGCATGGGAGTTTCAGGATTTGACGCAGACTACTGAGACTGTGGCGGAGATCACCGCCAAGTTCAAGGAGAGGGCCCTTCTTGTTCCGCAGTATGTCGCGGACGAGGAGATGAAGAAGGCCCGATATCATGAGATGTTGAGGGCTGATATCAGGGAGTTCGTGAGCAGGTCCAGCTGTAAGACGCTGGAAGATATGATTTCTCGGGCTAGAGAAAGGGAGATTGATTTGGAACATATCCAGAAGAGGAAGTCGGATGAGGTTCAGGTAGCCACGGGTTCGGGCAAAAGGCCTAAGGGGTCAGATTTGAGGTCGAGGGAGTACCGAGCCGCGGGAGGTGCGGCAGGACGCGCGAGGGTGCGTGTAGGAGTGGTAGTGGTGGAGATTCAGGCTGCTTCAAGTGCGGCCGGACTGGTCATCTTAGCAGGGATTGTACTGCTACCACCACACAGGGATCAGACCTGATATGTTTCCACTGCAGTCAGCGGGGCCACAAGAAGGCCCAGTACCCCAGTTTGTTTTCGGCAGGATGGGTGATAGCACCTGCCCCTGCAACTCTGAGGATCATAGATGGCCGTCAGGGCCGAGCAGAGGCGCCTGCGGTAGGAGGCAGGGGTTTTCAGATGACTACCTTAGAGGCGCGAGCAACGTTGGACGTATCAGGTACGCGACTGTCGCTTTCTGTTTACTTCATTCATGGTTATATTGTTATGGTTCTGCATCGTTGGTGGTGTAAGTATTTTAGAATTGAGCGGCTTGCTTGTGATTTAGTTATGCCATATGCATGCCTTTAATAACAAAATGGTAGTTAGGGGTCGTGCCTTATGGAAGCAGGTTACTTAGGATGCAGTAACTATAGCATGCTTATGTGGAACTCAATAGTGACCCGCTGGATTCAGAAAGGTGTTATTGAGTGATGGATCGGTTAGATCCCTAGCTATGGCAAGCTTGGTTCTTTAGCAGATTGATTGCGGTATAGTATAGAAGATGGCGAATTCTTCTCAGGCATTTAGCAGTGAGGTATAAGCAGGATCAAAGTGGGGGAGAACCCTCCGAGTGTACAAGGGTATGAGCACGTGAATCCAGGATGAGTACACGACATATGAGAAGGAAAAGAAGTAGCACAACGATTGATGGATTGAGGAGTTCAACATTGGGAGTTTGAGAAACTTCCTAACAGTTAGTTCAAGTAACCGAGATGGTTAGTAGCTGGTTGGGAATTCGGGTTAGAGGGTCGCTTGTAGGACTCGAGAAAGTTGGAAGGAGGATTTTGAGAACGGTTAGCATGGGATGCTTTTGTGTTAACAGTCAGTGGAAGAGACAGCAGGTAGAGCATGGTAGAGCAGCGGGAGCGCCGCAACATTTTTCGTCAGCAGCCAGTGAGTATGGAAAGTGTTGTAAGACTACGGATAAGTCATAGCATTCCCTAGGAGCTTAGTTAGCGGAGTGTGGGCGGAGGCCCGTATCTCCTAGTTAGCGGATTATGGGTGAGGACCTTATCTCCTAAGTGATCAAGGTGGGGATCAGGAATGGGTAGTAGATGAGAATAGTATGGAGCTAGCCTGCATAGCCGGGTGAGACCCGTGGGCGAGGCCCGTATGTGAATAGCAGTATAGGTGAGACCTGAGAGCAGGGTTGCTTAGTAGTATAGTCGGATGAGACCCATGGGCGAGGCCCATGAGTTTTAGTAGCACAGGTGGGACCTGGTAAGGACCTTAGGGTCAAGTTAAGGGATCGAGGATCCCAGGACTTGTAGCACCAGGGTGGCAGAGTAGAGGCGGCGGTATTAGGTAGCCTAAGTTTCCTCAGAAGTCACTGGGAGCGACTAGAAGTTTGTGTTGGGGCTAGCGACCGGTGGGAGCCGGTAATCCAGATATTTATAGATCAGTAGGGACCAGGGTGGTCTCGGTTCATCCGGAAGGCAGATAAGGGACAATAGAAATTTTTAGGCAGTGGCAGTGATGGTAACCAGACTATGGTGGAATACAGTTGGTTGATCGAGGGGTGCTATGCACATCGCATCTGGTTGGATAATCTCAGAGGGAATGAATCTTTTACTCGAAGGATTATCCGCACAATTCGCTGAGAGGGGTGCCCAACACTAAGTTATAGTGATGAGAAGTGTCCAATGGATACTAACAGTAATGACCCGTACCGGAAGTAGCGGGAGTAATGGATTGGGTGAAGGATAGGACCTTCACAGTGACAAAGGAAGTAGTTGGTTATGGAATGTTGCCTCGGGGAGTGCCTGAAGGATTGGCAGTTGAGTAAGTTGTGTTTTCAGGATGGTCAAGGTTAGGGTAAACCCGAGAATATTATCCAAAAGGATTAATGTTAGTCAGAATGACCGGGAGGAAGGCCAGCGAAGGTGGTCAGCGGGTGATAGGTCTACCAAGTAGAGTGTTGAAAGCAGATTGCAGGGAGATTGGCCGTAGAGAAACTTTGAGGACGAAGTTGAGTTTAAGTGGGGGAGAGTTGTAACACCCATAATCAGAAAGACCAAGAAAGGAAAGGAAAACCCTAAGTCAAGGGGGTCAACTCGTCGAGTCCAGGGCGGAACTCGACGAGTCCGAGCGGGATCCGGGTCGAAGAGTAAGTAACCGACTCAATGAGTCGGCAAGAGGACTCGGCGAGTCCGGTCTGAAGAGGAAACCCTAAATCCTGGACTTTGTGCACTATATAAACATCTCATTCTCTCCCTTAGGGTTCTCTATAGCCTCTCTTATCCAGAACACGAAACCCTAAGCCTTCATTTTAGCACATTCAAGCTTTCTTGCCATTTTGGGTGATTTGAAGGAAGAAGGAGGAAGGAAACCTTTGGTGATTCAAGGATTGGCTTTAGATCCAGAGCTGGTGTGACTTTTCAGATCCCTTGAGGTAATAAGCTGTTATTGCATTTAGATCTATCTTATGGTTGAGATTTGGGCATTTTTGGGTATGGAGGAGGTTTATTTCGAGTTTGGAGTAGACCTGAGGTTGCTACCTCATATCTAGGCTATTAAGGATCCAGAAAGCCATAAAGTTATGCCGATAAGTTGTTGGTGAAGCCCCTTGGTCACAAAACCTAGCCCTAGAGTGTTTTAAGCCCATATCTCTTTGGTTTCACATAAAGTTTGCAACTTTACGTGAGGAATAGACTTGGGAAGGGTGGATCTATGAGTTGGAGCCCCTGCATGGCTCGAAAAGCCATTGTATGGATTAAGAACTGAAGCTACTCGGCGAGTCACATTGGTGGACTCGGCGAGTTGGATGAAGATAGGCAGGAACTCGACGAGTTGGAAGAACAACTCGGCGAGTCTGTTGAATATTGTCATGGACTCGGCGAGTCTGTTCTTGGACTCGCCGAGTCGGATCGTAGAACCTCAACCTTTTCTGGTTAAGGCTCAGATCGGTGAGTTGAATGGTGACCCAGTGAGTTGGACAGGATGGGATTCAGAGATCGTTGAACTCGACGAGTCTTGGGGTGACTCATCGCATTATGAGAGTTTTGAGTATATGTACTCGACGAGTCAAAGGACTGACTCGGCGAGTAGAGTCATCCAGAAAGATTGACTTTGACCAAAGTTGACTCAGTTTGGTTTCTAGAGTTCATTTTGGAACTAAGTGATATGTATATTTATATTGGTAGCTCGGGGAGCTAGTGGAGCAGCGGTTCGGAGAATTGTCGATCAGCAGCAAGAGAGTTATCAGCAAGTTCAACAGTGCAGGTGAGTTTCCCTTTGTGTAAATGGGTCTAAGGCCACAATGCCGACCCATCTAGATATGAGTACGAAGACCCATGGGTTAGCCCTAGGCACTGTATGCCAGGATGATATTTAGGACCAAGGTCCATTGATAGCGGGCGGGTGCCTAAGGAATGGTTTGCATGATAGAGTATACTTGTTGTCTATGTGATACTTGTATGTGCCATGACTCATCAGTAACAGTACAAGGGCGAGGCCCAAGATAGGCGAGGCCTTAGGACAGGATTCATTAATATATGTTTAGCTTATGTGTTATGATATGTTTATGTGATATTATATGTTAGCGGGCGAGGCCTGGTGACAGGCGAGGCCTAAGTGAAACAGATCTGTATTCCGAGCGGGGCTCGAAGCCAGGCGGGGCCTGGAGCGGCGGGGCCCGAGGTAGCGGGCGTGGCCCAGTATGTGCTGTATGTGCTTATGCAAGGTATGTGGTAGGTTGGGGAACTCACTAAGCTTCGTGCTTACGGTTTTCAGTTTGGTTTCAGGTAGTTCCAGTAGTGGAGGGAAGAGCTCGGGGTGATCGCATGGTACACACCATTGATTAGTCAGCCTGGGATGTTTACTCTGATAATGAAAATATGTTTTGGAAATGATACTCTGAATTCACGTTATGACTCATGATATGTTTTTATGAATATGGCTTTGGTAATGATTTAAAGAAATTTTTTGGTTCGGATTTTTGGGACGTTACATCTTTATTCATGTCTACTTCCAAAATATGATCGACTGTGGATTGTTTGAATAATCCTAGCATTCAGGAAGTCAAAATATGCAAAATTGAAACAATAGATAAATAACCAACACAAGATAGCAGCTTTACTCATGACTAACACAATTTTATTTATTCATCAAATGTCAAGTACAAACTATCTATTACACGTTTCCTATCTAATCCAAACTTATATCATCCTTCAGCCCAATGCTCCTAGCGTGCTGCAAGTGTTTGACGCTACTCAATCCCTTCGTAAGGGGATCTGCTAGGTTTTCTTCTGATGATACCCTCTTCACAACGAGGAGTCCCTCTTCTACCCGATGTCTGATAAAATGGTATTTTTCGTCGATATGTCGAGATCTACTATGATCTCTCGGTTCCTTGGTCAAGGCAACTGCTCCTTCATTATCACAGAAAATTTCCATCGCTCCTTTATGGATGGCATAACTCCAAGGTCTCCAATGAAGTTCTTCAACCATATAGCCTCCTTTGATGTTTCGCTCGCCGCAATGCACTCTGATTCGCACGTTGAATCAACTACGGTCTCCTGCTTGGAACTTTTCCAAGTCACTGCTCCTCCATTTAGGGTAAAGACCCAGCCTGACTGAGATCGGTAATTATCCCGATCCGTCTGAAAACTAGCGTCACTGTACCCTCGTAACCTTAAGTCATCACTCCCACCAAGGACTAGAAACCATTCCTTGTTCCTTCGTAGGTACTTAAGAATATTCTTAACTACAATCCAATGGGCTCTACCAAGGTTCCCCTGATATCTGTTGACCATGCTCAAAGCGAAGGCCACATCAGGGCGAGTACAAGTCATATCGTACATGATAGAGCCTACTGTAAAAGTGTAAGCTACTCGGCTCATATCAGCTATCTCTTCCTCTGTACTCGGGCTCTGAGTCTTACTCAGCTTGGTATTGCTTTGGATTGGCAACTCCCCTTTCTTGGAATTTTCCATACTAAAACGCTTTAGTACCTTATCCAAGTATGTATCCCAACTGAGTCTTATCAATCTCTTTTCCCTGTTTCCTACTATTCTTATTCCCAGAATATAAGCAGCCTCTCCGAGGTCCTTCATAGCGAAACATTTCCCAAGCCAGGACTTGACCTCCTACTAGGTTGGGACATCGTTTCCTATGAGTAGTATGTCGTCGACATACAATACGAGGAAGCTCACTCTACTCCCACTGGCTTTGACATATACACAAGATTCATCTTCGCTTCGCAGAAAGCCAAACTCTTTAACTTTCTCGTCAAAACAAAGATTCCATCTATGAGACGCTTGTTTTAATCTATAAATGGATTTCTCAAGCTTGCATAATCTATTTGGATGCTTCGCATCGACAAAACCCTCTGGCTGATTCATATAAACATCCTCAGCCAACTTTCCATTAAGGAAAGCAGTTTTCATGTCCATCTGTCATATTTCATAATCATGAAACGCAGCTATTGCAAGCATTACCCTAATAGACTTTATCTTTATAACTGGTGAGAAGGTCTCATCATGGTCAACTCCGGGAGTTTGAGTAAAGCCCTTCGCAACCAATCGCGCTTTATAAGTATGCACTTTCCCATCCATGTCCGTCTTCTTCTTGAAGATCCACTTGCACCCGACTGTCTTACGACCCGATACATTATCAACAAAATTCCAAACTTGGTTGTCGTACATGGACTGAATCTCGCTGTCCATCGCCTCTTTCCATTTAGCAGACTCCGGGCCTGCCATGGCTTCCTTGTAGCTGCTACATTTGTCCAAATTTACTAGTGTACTATCACTAATAAATGTATACCCTTCAGTAGTAATATGAAATCCATAAAAATGGGGTGGAACACTAGCCCTAGTGGAACGTCGAAGAAGTAAGGACTCGTCAACAGGTTCAACAGGAGTTTCCTCCTCAGGTTGAGTGCCAGTGTCAGAGGTTCCTTCATCGCTTTCATCTTGAATCTCTTCAAGTTCAATTTGCCTCCCACTGAATTCTTGGCTTATCAATTCCCTTTCTCGGAAAACTCCTCTTCTAGCAATGAAGACAACATTGTCACTCGGTCTATAGAAAAGATAGCCAAAAGACTTCTGCAGATAGCCGATGAAATAACACTTCTCACTACGAGGTTCGAGTTTGTCGTGAGTCTCTCGTCTTACGAAAGCCTCACAACCCCAAACCTTGATACCAAAGAGGGAGCTTTCCATGTCCACATCTTGTGAGGAGTCTTGGTAACCTTCTTGGTGGGAACTAAGTTAAGGAAATGGGTGGCAGTCTCTAAGGCATACCCCCAGAAAGCTATTGGTCATAATAGAACGAACCATGTCCAACAAGGTCCGATTACGTCTCTCAGCCACACCATTAAATTGTGGCGTCCTCGGAGGCGTCAATTGCGAAACAATTCCGCATTCTTTTAGATAGTCGTGAAACTCAAGACTTAGGTACTCTCCTCCTCGGTCTGACCGAAGCATCTTGATTTTCTTGCTCAGCTGATTCTCCACTCTATTCTTAAACTCTTTGAAATTTTCAAAGGTTTCCGACTTTTTCTTGATTAAGTAGATATATCCATATCTGCTATAATCATTTGTAAAAGTCACGTAGAAGTGGCAAGCATCCCTTGTGGTGGATCTAAAGGGCCCACACACATCGGTGTGTATGAGATCCAATAGAACCTCACCCCTTTCACAAGTGCCAGTAAAGGGTGACTTGGTCATCTTCCCAAGTAAGCAAGATTCACACGTGTCATCGTCCCTAAGGTCGAATGACTCCAACACTCCATCCTTTTGGAGTTGGGCTATGTGTTTCTTGTTTACATGGCCAAGGCGACAATGCCACAAGCATGCTTTGTCTAGACTAGTAGACGAATCAATATTCAAAACATTATTTCCTAAATTATCAACAACCATCAAAGATTCATAAATCCCATTACAAGGTAACGCATTGAAGTAAAAGACACCATTCAAATAAACATTAATAGAACCATTACTATTATCAAAAGAATATCCAAAACCTTGTCTAAACAACCCATGAAATGAAATAATGTTTCTTGCCATATCTGGCGAATAATAGAAATTGTTTAAATCTATCCCTAACCCATTACTCAACACTAAAGAATAAACACCGACTTTGGTCACAGGCGACGATCTTCTGTTACCCATAATCAGGTTCATCTTTCCATGTTCCACCTCCCTACTTCTTTTTAGGCCCTGCATATTAGAACAAATGTGGTAACCACACCCTGTATCAATAACCCATGAAGTAGCAAATGATGAGTTATTATATTTAATAGAATACATACCTGCAAAGATGGGCTTAATCTTCCCATCCTTTATATCTTGCAGATACTGAGGGCAGCTTCGTTTCCAGTGGCCCTTTTGGTGACAATAGAAGCACTCTTCTTCCTTGGGATCGGAGGAGGGTTTAGCAGGGCCTGCTTTGGTCCCACTTGAGGATGAACCATCATGGGGCTTCCCCTTTTGGTGGATCTTACATGGAGCCTTCCTCTTTTTACCCTTTCCTTGACTTATTGCCATCACAGGAGCAGCCACAGCAGGGGAAGATGCAACATATTTGTCTTTGAGGTTGCTCTCAGCAGTCCTCAAAAGTCCTTGGAGCTTGCTCAAGGAGACCTCTTCCTTATTCATGTGGTAGGTCATCCTAAACTGGTTGTAGCAGGAGGGCAAGGAGTGGAGGATTATGTTGATAGCCAAATCCTCATCAAACTAAACATTAAGTTTGAGAAGACGATCAACATACCTCTGCATTTTCTGCAAATGAGAGGTTAGGGATTCTCCACTCCCCATCTTAGCAGTGATCATGTTAGTAATGATCTCATAGCGCTCTTGCCTCACGCTCTGGTGATACGTGTCCAGCAAATCCTAATGCATTTCATACGGATACATGTCCTCATAGGACTTTTAGAGTTCGAGGTTCATGGTGGCCAACATGATGCAGTGAACTTTCATGGCATCACGCTCGTGGGCCTCAAAGGCGGCCAACTCTTCTGGAGTAGCAACATCTGGGATGATCTTTTCAATCTTTTCATCGAGGACATATTCTTTGTCCTGGTAGCGTGTGATCATGCGAATATACCTCATCCACTCATTGAAGTTTGACCCATCAAATGTCACTTTCTGACACAGGTTCATCAACGAGAATGACCCAGAAGCATTGTTGTTGTTGGTTGCAGACTTCTGAAAAAGAAGGGAACAATGTTTGATTAGAAATGAATCCCTAATTAAACACCCAAATGAGAAATTAGGGCTAGGATCCAACAACATTATTTACAACTTAGAAAGGGATGCCGTACTCTAAAAGTAAATAATTTGAAGGTAAGTGAATGATGATTCACCAATTCTCACCATGAAAAACGAAAAAGAGATTTAGGTTTTAAATGTATTGAAAACTCCTAGATTTTTTAGATTCATTGAACTTTTCAATGGCATGTTTAAATCTTGATGTGCACTTCAAATTTGCGACTGGGATACCGAGGATCGCAAACAAGTTGTGAATAACCATGCAAATCAACATGGTGCACTCAATGTCTCTATCACCTAATCAATGTGTCGGTAAACCACACACGCTCCATTGATCTATGACAAACATCGAGTCACCCTTCGCTACCAATGTCATCCCCAAATTAGTGTGTCGGTTAACCACACGCGCTCCACCAACGTTTGACAAGGGTACGAAGTGTAATTCCATGGATTAGCATCATTTTTCACATTTTACCCTAAAGTAACTAAGATTGGGAATTTGTAAATCATGTAGTTACTTTGTATCTTACATTATACTTTTAATGAGGAGAGGGTTGCCCTATCCTACCCGTTCGGCTAACGACCCTCCACCAGTCAAGCAAGCGGTGGGTGTGAGTGTACACCCATTAAGCGTCATTTTATAGGCAGCAACCTTATACCCACCTTATAGACTGGCTTCGTGAATGAGGCTTACTAACGGTAAGACTAGCATTTTAAGTTATACATATATATATATATATATATATATATATATATATATATATATATATATATATATATATATTAAGCTTGTAATAATATATAATAGTATAGGGTTGAATTTTAAACTTGTAAAACTCTAAGGGTTTGAAATTTAAATTATTCAAAATTAAACTTTTAATCACAAATTTCAAATTTCAAAACTTGAGGGCAAGTTTTGAACTTTTCAAAACAAAAGGGATCAAATAACAAATAATTTAAATTAAACAATTAATTTCATAATTATCTATATTTGACCTAGTCCAATTTTAGTCATAAGATAAATACCAAATAATGTTAAATAATCCATATTTATCATATTAACAACCAATATTCAAAGGATTTGAAATTATCTATTGTTTTGGCAGGGATAATCATTTAATTAAAGTAAAATTCAGATTTTAACTTCAAAAAACGATTTAGGCATCAAATCCATGACAAAACAACAACTCAATCCCGAAATATCCTCTGCCTGACGCACAAACTCGTTGAGTCCAGATACTGACTCGCCGAGTTGAGTCGGGCAGAAGCAAGAAAAATGATTTTTAGCAAGCAAATAGTTAAAGCATCACATTCAATTGAAACCAATCAAGGCTCTGATACCACTGATGGGTTTTATGCATAAGAACAATCCTATGTGCTCATACAAACCCTAATGCTTGGATCTAGGTTTCTCTATTGTACATGCTTTGAATCCAAGAGTTACAAACCTAGATCTATCATATATAATTCAAAATTATCATTAAGAAAACAGCTCTAAGTGTTTTACCTCTTTCAAGTGGCTTGAATCCTTGTAATCTTCTTGATCTTTAGCTTAGAGTCACAATTGTAACTCCTCTAATGGTTCACAAACCCCACAAGAAAGAAGGAAATATGAGAGAGGGTGAGAGATGCTAAAATCAGCCCTAGGGTTCTTTTAGAATCAAGTGTAGCCGATTTTCATAGCCTAGGGGTATTATTTATGCTTGCAGACTGCTAGGGTTTCAGTCTAAACCCTAATGGACAGCTTAGCCACCAAGCAACCCAAGGAACCTTCTGGAATAAGGCCTTGGACGAAAATATGATGGATCCCCATCATAATTTCGTTCTCCCCTTAGTCCATTAGGATCTCCAGCCCAAAACTCAACTATCATACATTTGACAGTTTATACCCCTTTATTTAATTAATCTCTTTTAGTCACCAAATTAATTCCTAATTAATTTATGACCAATACTAATTAAATAAATATGATTTATCCTCTAATATATTATGCTTATAATATATTAATAAACCATAATATTCTCTCTCTCTCTCCTTAAATTACCTTGTCAAGTTGCTTTGGAGAAGGCAACCCAAAAGGACCATGCACAACCGGGTCAAGTACATACCAAATATAGTTACGGGCTTAGACACTAATCCAACAAAGATCACCATGGAAGCATAGTTTCATCTTGGAAGTTTCATTTGCAACCCTTAGACACACATTTGAACCAATGTGAGTAATCAAGGTCCAAGATTTATGTTTCCTTGTTGCTAGATCTAAGTTTTTATGCATATTTATCCAAGATCTTAAGAGTTAGATTGTTGGGACTCCATAAAGTTGGCAACTTTATGGGTCCTTAGGGTCTGTTGGTGCTTATATGTCATGGATCTGAAGTTTGGAAGATGTTTGAGTCCATGCTTAAGAAATTACCTACTTTGTAACGTCCCAAAATTCAAGACTTAAAATTTCTTTTAATAAAACATTACTTAAAGCAAAATCATCAATCCAAAACATAATCAGAGTATAAATTTCCAAAACACATGTTCGTTATCAGAGTAAAACATTCCCATGCTGCCTAATCTATGGTGTGTGCCATACGATCACCCCGAGCTCTTCCCTCCGAACCGGAAGTACCTGAACCCAAAACTGAAAACCGTAAGCACGAAGCTTAGTGAGTTCCCCACCCTACCACACACCATGCATAACCACATACTGCACATACTGGGCCACGCCCGCTATTCTGGGCCTCGCCCGTACCTCGGGCCTCGCCCGCTACAACGGCCCCGCCGTTCCAGGCCTCGCCTGGCTTCGAGCCCCGCTCGGATACATATCTGTTTCTCTTAGGCCTCGTCTGTCATTGGGCCTCGCCCACCAACATATACTAACACATAAACATAATGCAACACATACACTAAACATACACTACCGAATCCTGTTCAAAAGGCCTCGCCTATCTTGGGCCTCGCCCATGTCCTGCAACTGATGAGTCATGGAACCCCGTCCACGCTCCTACTGATAGTGAGATACGGGCTCGGCCCATACTCACTCTTTCCTTAACCTGGGTCGCACCCCTACTCTACTGCTAATGAGACATGGAACACCGTCCATATTCTGCTGCCCGTGAGATACGGGACCTCGCCCACACTCACCTTTCTACCAGGCACATACATGTATCACACAGACAACAAGTATAACTATCATGCAAACCATTCCCTTGGGCACCCGCCCGCTACGCTGGACCTCGTCCTGAATATCATACTAGCATACTGTGCCTAGGGCTAACCCCCGGGTCTTCCTACTCATAACTACATGGGCCGAAATTGTGACCGTAGACCCATTCACACAAAAGGGAAACTCACCTGCACTTGCTGAACTTGCTGAAACCCCTCTGCTATTGCCTGACAACTCTTATGAACTGCGGCTCCACTAGCTCCCCGAGCTATCAATATCAATATAACACTTAGTCTAACTGTCCTCCGAAAGTCAACTAAGTCAACTCTGGTCAAAGTCAAAGTCCTGGTTAAAGTCAACCTTCCAGGTCAACCCTACTCGCCGAGTCTTCCTACTGACTCGCCGAGTTCATATGCTCAAATTCCTTCCATTCACGACTCGACTTGCCGAGTCAGCCCATGACTCGCCGAGTCCACCGATTTCCGAGTCCTGTCTTGTTCAGCTTACTTAGTCTCCACCCGACTCACTGATTCGAGTCTTAACTCGAAGGGTTCGGGGTTTCGCGACCTGACATGCCGAGTCCAAGGAAAACTTCAACAGACTCGCTGAGTTGTTCATCCAACTCGTCGAGTTCCTCCTAATCTTCATACTACTCGCCGAGTCCACTCGAAGGACTCGTCGAGTCTATACATTCCTACATACAATCAGAAGCTTTTTGAGTCATGCAGGGACTTCAAACTGTAGATCCACTCTTCCAAGGCTTATTCCTTACGTAAAGTTGCAAACTTTACGTATAACTAAGGAGGTTTAGGCTCAAAACACTCTAGGGCTAGGTTTTAAGACAAAAGGGCTTCACCAACTGCTCAATAACTGATGCTTTACGACATTTAGGACCATCCCAACACTAGATCTGAAGTGGCAACCTCATATCTAAGCCCCAAACCCGAAATAGATCTCAAACAACCATAAAACCCCAAAATCTCATAACAAAAATCGATCTAGATGCAAAGGAGGGAAGATAACAGCTCATTACCTCCAAGATGAGCACAAACTGAAGTATATCTCGGATCTACACCACTCCTTTGAAGCAACCCTCTTGATCTTCAACTTCCTTTCAAAGATTCCCTCCTCCAAAGCTATTTTCTCTCAAATGATGGAAGCTCACACGAAATCTAGGGTTTACAAGCTCTCTAGGGTGATATGGAGGCTGAGGAAGGGACATAACACCCTTTATATAGGGTACAACCCCCAAAATTAGGGTTTTCTCCTTTCAGCACCAACTCGTCGAGTCCCAGCTTCCGACTCGGTGAGTTGGTCACTTAATCTGCGACCCAACCCCGCTCCAACTCGGCGAGTAAACGAGCCTACTCGTCGAGTCCCTTCTTCAAATTGCACTTTCATTCTTTAAATCATACTTCTGAAATTTAAGATGTTACATACTTTTTCTTCATGAATGACCTGGTTTGAGCTCAAGTCTTGTATTGGACATACAAGACCTTAAATCATCGATTTTTATGACCCTAGGAGTATTAGGAAGCCTCCTGGAAAAGATGGATTAATGGCTTTAAGAGGTTTTTTTTATCAAAATGGTATAGACAAATTCTCACGACATGAGGAAGATGCATGTCATGTCGTGAGGATTGTAAGACCCAACTAATTTGTCTTGTAGTAGATTACGACGTGAGGCCATAGATGTTCACGTCGTGAGGGTTTGTCTGTTGACTTTTGTTGACCGTTGACTTTTTGCTAAAAATTGACTTTGAGTCAAACTTGTGGATTTTGGGCTATTGATTGAGATTCTATCTGGTTTTGGTGTTAGTGGATTCGTGGGAACGAGCAACGCTGAAAAGGGACTGTATCGCAGTGTTCAGAGTTCTTTGATTCAGGTGAGTTTTGCCTCATTGTACCGTGGATCAAAGACACCAACGCTGACCCACTAGTTTTGGTTATTTGTTAGTAGAGGGATGCCTTAGGGATTGTATATAGTTATGTAGGATAGACTGAGGACTCTTGACCTAGGCTCTTTTACTTTTCCCTTGTTTTGTTGTGGTTCTAGAGTAGGATCACCTGTTTGGGTGTCTATCTCACCTATGAGTCTCTATGATTATGCATTCCTTAGATTGTTGATATTTAGTAGGTTGTTATGTTGTTAGATATGTATCATGGTATTGAGTATGTTGCTATGTTGTAGTGATCGGTTAGATCTATGTCCTGGTATATAGGATGTTGCTACATAGTAGTGATTTGTAGAACTATATGTTTATCTGTACTTGTTGGTTATCACCTTGTGGAATGACCTAGGTACTGTATGTGGTCATGTAGGATAGCCTGAGAACTCTTGATCTAGGCTTTCTTTCATGTTCCTTGTTTGGTTGTGGCTCTAAAGTAGGATCATCATTCGGGTGGCAATCTCACCTCTGGTTACTTGTAGCTACACACTTCATGGAGGTTAGATGGTAGCGGGATAGTGTGCGGTGCAAGGACTAGTAAGCGGTAGTGATCTGTATGATTGTTGTTTTCCTGTATTGTGGGCCTACGTGAGCCTTGATTGTTTATTTTTCGACATAGTATGGTTGGTTTGAGGTGGTACTACTTTGTGCGGTAGCCAACAAACCTATGAGCAAGCCAGACATAAGATGTGGGCCTGAAGGGCAAGCCAAACTTATGATGTGTGCTTGGGAGCAAACCAAGTATGAATTGTGGAGCTGAAAGGCAACCAGACTCAAACTATGGGCTCAGGGGTAATCCATCCGGATGGTTGTGGACTCGAGGGTATTCCAGCATGATGGCTAAGTGGACACGATCCATGTTTGTATGTTATCGTATAGGGTATTTTGGGGAAAACTCACTAAGTTTTGTGCTTACCCAGTTGTGTATTGTTTCACGTATCATGGGTTATCTCGGGAAGGCAAAGGCGTGACTATACACACTCATCAGTAGCAATGAAGATTCCACATTTTAAATATTAATCTGATCTTTAATAAATGTATTTGGAATAAATGTTTTCTCAACAATGGATTTATAATTGGTAAGTTTTGCTTAAACAAAAATAAAAAAACTTGGTCAGGAAAATGGGACGTTACAAAACGACAAACCGACACGAACTTAACACGAAATTAGCGGGTTTAGGTCAGAGATTACGACACGTTTTAGTAAACGGGTTGACATGATACGACACAAAAATTAAACGGGTTGGGTTAGGGTTAAGACTCACAGCTCGAATATCAATTGTTTAATTTATATATCTTTTTTTTTTAAATTTCATATTTTTATAAATATCTTATAGATTATAGATTTGTAGTGCGCCAAACTCAAGAACTAAAATTAAAATTCAAACTTTCAAAGTGACTTAATTTTACTCATCCTCGCCAACTATCCCCTTTGCTCCCAAGCTCTAACTCTTTTCTTTTTACCATTTAAACTTAGTATGAATTTTGTCATTCTACATCCTTTAGTGTCTTAGTTTTTCCTTTTCGCCTCCCCGTATCATACTTTCCAACATTTAAAATGTTTCAACCTGACATACTACTACATATTTACAAGGTCTAAACCTTAACTCGGAACCCAACACGAAATCGACACGAAAATAAAAGGGTTGACATGACATGACACAATAATTAAATGGGTCAGGTTTGGGTCAAGCCATCTCAACTCGTTTAATGTCTTGACACGACACGAACCTGAAACGACACGACACGTTTGTCAAGTCTAGTTGCAACCCAACGACCTATTTTCAGCCAACAGGTTTGTTTCAGCCGAATAACCTATTGCATCAAACATGTTTGTTTCAACCCAACGACAGATTTCAGCCAATAGGTTTGTTTCAACACAACATGTATATATCATACAAGCATATCAACAAGAGTCACAAAGACAAAAAAACATATAACGACACCCAGTGTCCTGTAGTACAGTGAGAATACTCACATGAGCTAAACAGCAGAAACTCAACAAACAGCCTCAACAAAATAATTACAGAACAACTAATCTGAGACTAGTCCTGAGTCAAATACTCAATTCTACCAATGTTTGACCAAAAGTTGAACCGGTCAACAGGTCAACGGTCAACGGTTAAAGTCAATGGTCAACCATCCCCGACCATCACGTTGCGGCCAAACCCTTTGACCGTACATTGGTCACAAAATGAAAAACAGGCGTTGTTGAAACCTACCATCGTGCAGCAACCCACCACTCACCGTGCCATGGTGAGCGTCCAAAGCAGCTTAATGGATTAAGCACTTATCCCTTAACCTCAAGAGCTTAAAATCTCAAAGTTGGTTCTTCTAAAGGTCTTAATGGATACTTGGTCAAGTGGGTTGGATTCTAGTCCTGGAAGGGTAAAACGCTCTTTTGCCCAAAGGAGGTTTAATTATGATCCTAGACATTTTGTGAGTTAGTCATTTCCTTAGTTGTTAATTAGGGTTTTATTATGGATATGTTCAGCAAGAGGAGGCTTGACATCGTCGGATCGAGTGGGCGGTTTATCTTATCTTTGGGGTTAAGGTGAGTCTTCTCACTATACTGTGTAGGATGCTAGTTGTCTTTCTGACTCTTGCATTGTGTGCTGGACGGGCCCCATTTATATGTTGGGTTGGGCCTATCATGTATGTTGGGAGGAGCCTATTTGAAAGTTGGGTGGGGCCTATTATGTATGTTGGACAGTCCAATGTATGTTGGGTGGGGCTCGTTCGTATGTTGGGTGGGGACGGATATATGGGCGGGACACAATGTTATGTATGGTATGTGGTATTTTGGGGAACTCACTAAGCTTTGTGCTTATAGTTTGTGGTTTAAGATTTTTCAGGTAATTCCAGTTTCAAAGGGAAATGCCTGGATTGACTGCATAACATTCCCGATGGCTTTTCCGCACTATTATATTTGTTTTACCGTGATGTTTGGAAAATACAATTCACTCTTATGGGTTTTGGAACAAATGATTGTACAGAATTAATGGTTTAAAAATAAAATTTTGTATCGTTATTTTTGAGACATTACAATTGTCATCTTAATAGGCTTCTAATTAGATTAAATTTGGATGCAAAAGGTATTGATATTCCCATATTGTTTTGTGCTTCTTGTAATTTGGAATTGGAGGATATTGGAAATCTTTTAGTTTATTGTGAAAGCGATGTTAGACATTTTGAATTTTGTGGGCAGATGGTGGGATATTATTATCTCAGGTTTCATTGTGATTGAATATGTTATCCTTTGGTTAGACTCGGTTCAGATGTCTAGTATGAAATCATTGACATTAGAATCAATAGTTATGACTATGTGGTGGTCTATTTGCAACTTTCGAAATGGAATTCTTTTTGGTCCTCATAATGTTAGACGAAATATGTTGATCGGGAGTTTGGTTGACTTTATACAATTGGTTGTCGATAGGAATACAAAAGTAAGTGTTAGTTGGGTGTCATGGTTTTCAAACCCTATTTTGGCTATTCATTTGTAATTACTTTTCATTCGTGGTTTGCTAAATTTAATCAATAAAAATTCAACTGTTAAAAAAATATATAAAAGAAGGACAAGGTTGTTAAGATCCTGATCCTGATCGTAGGACCGTAAGATCTTAAGATCCTACCTAAATAAGTCGTGTCAGATCATAATAGATCGTTTTATATGTAAGATCACAAAATGGATCGTAGGATCAGATCAAGATCCAATCCCATCATACCACTCTATGAAAATTGAAAATTTGTAATATGATTTTTCTTTTCTTTACTCCTTTGTTGATTGACCCGGTCTCCATACCTACATGTCAATCAAGAATAATCTCATCCACTGCATATTTTATGAAATATAAACCGATGATTACGCTTCATACCCTCGTTGATTATGTTTCGTATGAAGAACAATAAACAGTAAAGTGATTGGTGAATATATATTTCATGTTTTAAACTTATAATTATATCATTTTCAGTGGGATCATAGGATCCTGATCCCGATCTTAGGATTCTGGTCTTGCAAACCCAAAAACAATCCTACGTAGGATCCTGATCTTAACAGCCTTCAGAAAGACTACTAATCTTCATAAATGGTCCTTATGGTTTCTAGGAATATCAATTTTAGTCCCTAACTTTTTTATGTTTCATGGAAGGTCCATGTGGTTTCAATTTCTATTATGGTTGGTCTCTCACCCACATAGATCGACTTATATAATCTTTTTAATTAAGTTTATATTTTTCTTTAATTAAAAAAATTAGAAAAAGAAAAATAATAGCAATCCTACCCCACCTCTACTTACCCACCACCATCTTACTTTCCAATATCCATTTTCTTATACGATTGCAAATCCATAGCTACAAGACCCCAAGATTTCCAACTTGTGCTCCCAATCCATATCAATAAACAACCCTACCATAAACCTTCTAAACTCAAAGAAATATCCCATTCTTAGTTAGCCAAACAAATTATTAACTTCATACTTGAAGAAAACTCCAAATTTGACATGAATGTTGCCAGGACCACGATCAAATCGACACCCCTACCAATCCTACCGACACGTCTTACCAAATCGGATCTTGTATAGATCTGAGGCCCATTTTTGAAAAATGAACAACGCTGCTCTGATCCTTAACCAAAAATTAAAAAAAAAATCCATCATTCCACCCTTGATGTAAGATCTATGCACCCCAAAGAACCATCAATTGATACAATTTGAAGACCCTCAGCAATCTCAACTACTAAACAAAGCTCATATGAAGATGCATCCACCACACCTTAAGGTTGGTTGATAGATAAACATCAACTCTTCCCCTGCTAAAGATAGAAATCAGTACAACGAGTTAACCAACCATTCCACGGACACTCAACCTGAGTGGTTCGAGCATCTTCTGAACTAATCTTTGGTATTCCAGAGAGGAACAACTGGATTCAAAGAGATGTTTTCCTAGGAGTTTCCGATGTGATACCCACACATACATCCCTGAAGGAACAACTATCTATTCCTCTATGGAAGGAATGATGATCTAGATACAATGATGGTGAGATTACGAGCATAAGGAAATGGGATGAGATGTAAGGAGAGATCGGGAGTTGAAGGAACGAGAGTATGTGCCACGGGTTTTCTTGTGGTCAATGCATTAAGAATAGATATAGAAATGGGGTCGGAGAATAGTAGGGACCCCAATCCCTATCCCCATCCTAGAATCCTTATTTCAATCTTCATCCTCATCTCTAATGGGGACCAGGGATCTCTAGCGGGGAATCAGAGATTTATTTTTCTATTTGAAAATGAAAACTTTTAAGAAAATCTCTAAATTTAAATTACATAAGATTAAAAAAATTTACAAACCATAAAAATATTCGTAAATTGCAAAAACTAGGGAAATCTGCAAAAATAATAATAATAATAATAATAATAATAATAAAAAGTCCTTACATTTTCGCTCTAATGACAAAAAAGTAATCACTGATTTCTTTTTTTCTTTTGCAGTTTAACTATTGAAACCGGTAAACACGTGCTAAACAACCCTTTTACCCGATTAGTGTCACTTTTAAGGGTTAATTTTGCTATAAAAAAAACTCTTTGATGATTTTTTCGTTAATAGGGTTAAAGTTTAAGGACTTTTTTGGAGATTTTTCTTTTGTATATATACTAAATTTATTTGAAGAAATCTTATATTTATTTATTAAAAATCATAAAATAAAGATAACATCTACATCCCTTTCATTAAAAAAATCATATTTTTTTATTAAAAAACACAATAATGATCAATTGTATATCATTTTTGGGATTTTTTTTATGATTCTCTTT
The DNA here is from genome assembly GCF_051521515.1 of Lactuca serriola. NCBI lineage: Eukaryota > Viridiplantae > Streptophyta > Magnoliopsida > Asterales > Asteraceae > Lactuca > Lactuca serriola. The sequence continues at coordinate 157,973,773 of NC_136409.1, forward strand.
AGTAAATACCATTACTACAATTATAAATGTATCATTTAAATATAATTCATAAATTGAGCTCCATGATATATATGGCCTAGAAACACACTCCTTATGAAAAATCAACAAAAGTCTTATTAATTATATTTAACATGTGTTTTCATAAGTATTGTAGCTCGTGTATTAGGGTTATTGTCATAAAGCCCTCATATTTACATGAAATGTGAGGTTATATCATATGTCCTAATTTGTGTTCATTAATGTCTCACAAATAGGTAGGTTTTATCATTTTGGGATTTTTATCAAGTTGTGAAGAGAAATAATAGTAAGTGAACGATGGTGATGATGGTTGGTCAAAGATGAAGAACTCAGAAGGTGATTCGGAGATGGTGTTGATGGGGGGTACCTGTGTTTTGTGGTGAAGATGATGTTGTTGGTGGCAAATGATGGTAGTGGTGACGGAGTGTGGTGGTGGTGATATTTAAATATGAGGGCTTTTATTGTAATGATGGCCGACAAAGAGGGTATAGAACCTGATAAAATGTTAAAATGAAAAAATTGACAGATGTGAGGCATTAATGAACATAAAAATGGAGTTTTGTTGACTTGTCATAAGTAGTGCATCTCTAGGCCACGTAGTGTGTATAACAGAGTTCTATTTAGGAATAACAAACCCTGATAAAACTTTATTTTCTAAGGCGTCGTTCGATTGTGAAAAGATTTTCGGTAAGCTGTAGTTTTATGGTAAACGTTTTACACCCAAGACCTAAAAATTCAACAATAAAGTAGTAATTGGCTTAGAAAATATGCACTTCTTGCGACAAATCAACAAAGTTCTTTTAAGTTATATATAGTATAGATGGTCTTTATGACATTAGTAACCATATTTATTAAAGAGAATAAAAAAAATCCAAAAATGATATATGAATTATCATTATTGTGTTTTTCATAAAAAAATATCATTATTTTGAGTTTTTTAATAAATAAATATAATTTTTCTTCAAAAAAATTCAGTATATATAAAAAAATATCTAGAAAAGTTTTTAAACTTTAACCTTATTAACGAAAAAGTCATCCATGATTTTTATTTTTGCAATTTAACTCTTAAAACCTACGCTAACCGATTACAAATGTTGTTTTTATAAAATGACGATTTTGCCCTTGGTGTTTTCTTTTTTCTGTTTTATATTACAAAATCTAAAAAAGAAAAGAAAAAAAAAGAAAATACTCATCTCTCTCTCTCTCCCCTCTCTCTCTCTCTCTCTCTCTCTCTCTCTCTCTCGTTTTGACCTTCGATGAAGGAAGGGAAGGAGGAACCAACGATTTCACAAATTCTCACCCTCCTCTTGTCGAAGCACCACCCAAACACCCTCAACCGTTGCTATTCCCGATTCCCTTCTCCCTTTTTTCTTCCTTGACTCACCGGAAAAACGAAACAAAATGAAGGAGGTTGTTGCCTCAGTTCCAACCACCCCTCATCCGGTTGTTGAGAAATCCCAAGAAACCCCCACCTGCTTTCGTTTCTGTTCTCCTTCTTTTTTTAGTCAGATCGAGCACCGATGTTGCTCTCCATTGGTCGACTGTTACCATTGTTTCTTTTTTTGGTTCGATTGCTATCGGAGATGACAAAGAGGCTAAGAGGATTGCGGGAAAAACAGGCTTCCCTTCTTCGTGGTTCCTCAACCACCATCGATCCACCCGTGCTCTTGCTTTCGATCGTCTTCTTCTTCTCGATTCGCGTCAGATATGTTCAGATCTCGACGATGGCTTCGTTCTTCAATTAGGGTTTTCGTCTTCGTTCTTCAGTTAGGGTTTTTTGCTTCAGATCTTCTGTCCATCGATCTACAACTTTCTTGGGTTCTTGAGTTCTAAAAAAATGTTTTATGTTGTTGGAATTGGGTTAGAAAACACACACATAGAAATGTTTTTGTTCCTGAAATCATCGATTCTACTATGCTCTTGATGTTGTGTGTATGAGAGAGATGGAGTGTAATGATTGATTTTTGATTTTCAGATCACAAGAACACACACATGTTGTAGTTTATCTCCAGATCAAATTTTTGAAAATCAGAGCATCAAAGAAATGGATTTGGAACACACACAAGAAATCTGGAACATGAACACATACAAATACAAGATATGAACTCAAGAACTCAAATTTCTAACCTTTTTGTAAGCAATAACAAGTTTGGGTTGTAGCATACAATGTGCTAAAGCTTTTTTAGAGAGAGAGAGAGAGAGAGAGAGAGAGAGAGAGAGAGAGAGAGAGAGAGAGAGAGAGAGAGAGAGAGAGAGAGAGAGAGATTTTGTAATAAAAAAAATTAAAAAAGGAAAAATACCAAAGGCAAATATGTCTTTAAAATTTTGGACTAAACTCACAAAAAAGTGAAAATTTTGGATCACCCTTACGAGTCCAAACTTGTTTGGACAAAATTTGCCAACAGAGTCCATTCTTGCAATTTTTTCTAAAAATTAAAAACCATATGGAAGAAATTGATACAAATTGAAAACTTTGACTAAAATTGCAATGTTCCACAAATCATAGGTACCATTTCCGAAATTTAGTATATAAAATACTAGTATAATTTTGGTTTTCATAACATATCCAAGGAAAAATTGCTTTCAAAGACGGCGACTACAATATTATGGTCCAATTCCACCCTTTCACCTAAGAAAAACCGTCCCTTTTATTTTGGATTTATTTAAGCAACCTTTTCTCAAATTTCAAAACCCATCAAGAAAAATCATTTCTCTACATGAGTTTATTCACATTTGACCCGATTTAGTGTAAACAACCCCCATAAACGCACACACACAGACAATGATGGAGAAGGTGTATGTAGCAATCGGGAATGACGTACAAGAAGGGTTTGCAACTCTCGAATGGACACTAAGAAAATGGTCTTCTTCTCAAATCTCCATTGTTATCCTTCATGCAGATATCAACCGGGACTTCGTTTACACATACTGTAAGTTCATCGCACAGTTCTCAATTTTGACTTTTTTCTTTTACATTTTGACTCACATGGTTTCTTGATTCAAGATGGAAAACTCCCTGCAAGTTATGTGAATGATGAGAGTGTCGACTTACTCAATAAGTATCAACAAGGAAAACTGAACAAGATTTTACAGCAATACATAGATTTTTGTGGCGAGGTGAAAACAGAAACTTTAAATATCGAGAAATATGATGAACCAATACACAAACGAATCCTGCAACTCATATCAGGTCTTCGAATATGCAAACTAGTGATAGGAGCTACTTTCTTCAGGTAATCCTCATGGTAATTGCGAAGAAAATTTATCGTTTATACTTGGGTCGATTATACTCTGTTCTTCGTTTCCACAGGAAATTTGGAAATTTAATAATGGGATTAAAGAAAATTCAGCAAAAGAAGCCTAATTTCTGTGAATTATACTTAATAAGTGGAGGGAAATTGATCTTTTTGAAAGAAGAAAATAATGAGGGATTCATAGAAGACGATCAAGGGGTGATGATAGCTAAATTAAACAAAAAGAGAGGTAGTTTTAAAGGTTGGATCGGCAAAATGTACCCCAGAAATCCAAAAAGCCCTTCGGATTCGCCTTCTTCTTCATCAAGCGCGGATTCACCTTCAATTTGGGAGAGATCTGCAGAAGAGATTGAAGAGTATTTCAACAAATTGCTGGATTCAAATGAAGATGAAGAAGAAATTGGGCAAGCTTCAAATGCTATTCTGGAGAACAATGGATCCACGGAACTGGATATACCCCAAGATTTGGTAAATTTCTCATCGTATTACTGGAATAGTTATGTATTTAGGTCAAAAAAGAATAAACCAAGAACAATTTTCAGAATTCGAGACAGAAAACTGGATTCCTGAGAGTTAAAATATGTGAAGCGAAGGACGCCATACATTTGAAGAGAAGAGAAGCCAAAGAAAGTGTTCAAAGATATTCAAAAGCGGAATGGGCGATTACCCTTTGTAATTCAAGGGTAATTAACTCTCATCGATTTCTTATTCGATTCTGTTTTTGATATTACTTTCTTGTATAAATCGATTCTGGGTTACACAGGTGGATGATATTGAAGCTCGATTAAACGAAGAAACCACAAAACGAGGAGATCTAGAGAAGGAATTAGAAATCGTTACAGAGCAACTCATCGAAACCCGGAATGGAATCGAGCAAACCAGAAGTACGATTGATTCCACCTTCGAAATCCAACGGGAGCTTTCAAACAAACTCAAATCATCCACACTCTCAAAATCCCAATCCGAAGAACAATTAACCAAAATGATCCACAGACGTATTGACATGATTCAAGAGATCGAAAAACTCCGGAAACAAAAAGACGTCATGCAACGAAGAATCGAGTTTTGCAGAGATAAAGAAGCCATAGAAACAGCCGCAAGATTGAATCATTTGACCTTTTCTTACAAAGAGTTTACACCCGATGAGATCAAATCAAGCACTGAACACTTCTCAGAACATTCCAGAATAAAATGTTCTGGGGATTTCACAAACGTGTATCGAGCTCGAATCAATCATACAACAGTTGCTGTCAAGTTATATGAAGTTTCAGAAGAAGAATTTGGTAGCAAGGTAAAGATTCTAAGCAGATTACAACACCCACATTTGGTAGCCATGTTAGGGTTCTGTACAGAGCTTAAATGCATCGTATTCGAGTATATGCACGGAAGTTGTCTCCGGAATGTTCTTTTCTCCAATGGTCGGAAGAAACAAGCTTTAAACTGGAGATCGAGAGTCTGTATTGCAACCGAAGTTTGTTCAGGGTTGACTTTTCTCCATCTATCCAAACCAAAACCCATCGTTCATGGCAATCTGAACCTAACCCACATCCTTTTGGATCGAAATAATGTTGCAAAACTACATGGGTTTCGGTTGGATTCTTCATATAATGAATCTGATATCAGATCTGATGTTAAAGATTTCGGGAGTTTGGTGTTACAGCTGCTAACCGGAAGAAATTGGAGTGGGATTCTTGATGAGGTAAATGAAGCTTCGGTTATGGAGGTATTAGATCAGAGAGACGGAGAGTGGCCATTGCAGGTGGCTATGGAGCTTGCTAGAATAGCAATAAGGTGTTCAGGTGGGAATACAGGGATGACAATGGTGATGAAGGAGATGGAGGAGTTGAGGAAGAAGGCGGATGAAGTTGGAAATAGTAAGATTAGTGTCGATTTTGATGAAGAGACTGTTATACCCTCTTTCTTTTTTTGTCCTATATTGCAGGATATAATGAGGGACCCACATGTTGCTTCAGATGGATTTTCGTATGAGCTTAGTGCTATAGAGAGGTGGTTTGGAATGGGGCATAATACGTCGCCATTGACAAACTTAGAGCTAGAACACAATCGGCTTACTCCTAATCATATCCTTCGTTCTTTGATTCAAGATTGGCATAACAAAAGATCGATTTCTGTATCATAAACTATATGTAAATGTAAGTGTAAGTGTAACTATACAAAATGTATAAATGGAGACATGGAGTTTCTTGATCTTGATCATGATGATAATTATGGTGTTATGATGACAATTGATTAAGAATGTATGCATGTAATGTTTGAGATTAAATAAAATAATCAAGAATCACAATATTCACAATCCAACAAGAAAAATACCACACAATTAAGTTCAAACTTGTCCGATCATATCAAGTTAAAAGCAACATTTCTTCTAAACCTCGCTTTGGATCTCTTAATTTCAATAAGCTTATCATGAACACACCAAGGAAAACTCAAAAAATGATCACGTCTCATATCCTCATTATATCGACCCCAATAATCTAGATGATATGTCACATGATACCAAGCAGATGCTTTTGCATAAACATCATCATCATCATCTCCAATTTCCACATTATGATCATCATTGATCCCTTTCTTAAACCAATTCCTAGCTTCTTTTCTCAAAGACCTCACAGCCAAACCAACCACTTCAGCGTCATTCCTCCTATCAAAAGACCTCGACATTTTCATGACACTACCACTTAACAATTCAGCCTCGGTTTTAATCCCATAATAATCCATCAAATTTCCCAATTTGTAATCATATTCGGTTTTAAAATCAAATGCTTCACCGATATAATACTCAAACCCAGTTATTTCCATGTCAGCATCGTATGCTTGTCTTGCCACGTCATGTGTGAAGGGGATGACAAGGCTGTTATGTGGGGCCATGTGTTTGACCTCGCGAAAGAGTTTACCAATTATATTTTGGGATTTGTATGTGGTTTTGTCTGGTTTTTCCATGAAATCTGGGTACTCTTTGACACGGAGATTTGCGGGAATTTCTGCGGGGACACCGGTTTTTGGGAAATCGACGGCTATTGAGAAGAGCTTCGCCAGTTCTACACACGGTTTCGACATTGCTTTCTCGGGTTCTCTATCTGCAAAGACAGTGTGGGCATTTGCAATGATTCCTAGACTGTCGTTGACTATGTAGTTTGTGAAATACTCCTCTACCTCCTAAAAATAAAAAATAACGCAAAAAAATAAAAATTAAATATCTTCATATTACCACATTTGTAGAAGTTAGGGTTGGTTTGTTTATTTGTTTGGATGGAAAGAAATGGACTTAGTATTGGACTAGAATGAAATACAACTTATAGTTTTAACTCTACTATATGTTGTTTTATTTACAAAATAAAACAACATATATGATTTAATTGTATTTTTTTAGAAACAAAGGATTTATTTAAATTGTTTGGATAGTTTAAAATTTACTACATGCTTATGATTTAATTGTATTTTTTTAAGTTTTAAAAAGACTACGTAATCTGTTTGGTATTTTTGTGATTAATTCTTTATTAGAAATGAAACTTAACAAAAAGGAAAGAATCAACGTTCCATCAAGAATGGTCCATTGCATTCTATTAATCAAAACAAACCGTTATTTTTCGATTGCAATGGAATGAAGAATTCCATTGTGTCTCTGATTCCTTTGTACCAAAAACACTACCTTACTATCAAATATTTAATTTGAAAAACTTATACAATAGGAGCAAGTATATCTAGTTAAAATGTAAAAGTATATGTACCTCAATAGTAACATCATGATCAAGTTGCATAGTTGGTGTGGGGTTATAGTTCATCGGTTCAATTTGCTTTGGCGGAATTAGATCCGAGTCCCAACAAACAAAGTAAATATCTCCATCCAAATCACTCCCCGAGCATTCGTTTGGATGAGGCCTAAAAAAACATATTTATACATATTCATAAAACAATATATAAATTTAACTTGAATGTATATTATATTTTTACCTATGCCCTTTCTGTGGAAAAACAACACAATCCACCATATGATGTAACATTGGAACATCAACAGCCCTCAAAACCCGTACATCGCCCGGATGCAAACATGGATTTTTAGCAACAACCACTTTCCCAACAACAACTCTACACTTATTACCACCACCATTAACATCATTATCATGATGCATCGTCCTTCTTCCTGCTTCAGAAAATTGTACAAAAACTTCACCATATTCAAGTGTTCGAGTTTCATCCAAACATCCCATCATTGTCCTTCCTTTAGGAACATAAATCCTACGCAATTCTAACAACTTTGTTGCACGAAAAACTTGCAACATCATTGAAAGAAATGGTTCAGCATTAGGCTTATACCCACACGAAAGCATTTCTTTCATAATATTTGTGTTTTCACTAGGTGACATTAGCTCTAAAGCCTCTTGTGCCTTCATTGGCTCCCTTAAAACCGCATCTAATAAGTCCACGACTTCTTTTTGCTTTTTCTCAAAAACATGATCTTTGACTCCAAGGGTGGAAAGAAGTGTGATGAGTTGGCGATTCATGTAACAAGGTTGATACTTGCTTATTGCAAGAATATCTAACTTTGTGTTTTGTGATTCAAATTTACACATACTATTTCTTAAAGATAATTTTATCGATGAAGTGGGGTCCACAGCGACAACACCTTTGTAGCCACCATATCGAATTTGAAATGCAGACGGAATAAAATCAAATCCACATTTAATGGATACCCTTTTTGCAAATTCAGCCGATATTTTCCCGATTCCATCAGAAAAAATATATTTCACACCATTTCTTATAACTCCTACATCAGGAATCTTTAAAACTTCATGATGTGCGACACTTAAACTTTCCTTTGAAGAGCCTAAAGATTGACCGAGTCTTGCAGCGTATTTTGCAACATTTTTTATACTACTGAAATCACCCATCCATTCGCGTATATCAGCAGCCTTTAATCTACCATTTGAAGCAAACATCCATACAGAATTATCACGTAATTGACTTGATGAAAAAGCGAGAAATTCAAACTTTTTGTTTCCAATAACTATTCCATTTTTCAGAACAAACAAAATCCTTTTATAAATCCCGGTTCTTGTTTTCCCAAATATATTATTCGCACGTGGAGATAAATCCGTTGAATAAAGTTTCTCCAATTCTTCATCAAGAAACGACACACGAATAAAATTATCGATATATTCTGCAAAATCGTAGAACACGATTAGACACATTGACTTCTGGCCCACAAAAATAAACTTTTGATGGTGTAATTTGAACCCTTCTCACATACACAAGATCAGAATCAAGTGATATAGCGGGGGATGATCGTATCCTATTATTGTTTTTGTATTCATCTTTTATCCACCTTACAGGATCATAACAACAATCTTTAACATAGTAGAGTTTTTCAAGAACATATTCTATGGAACCAATGTGTCTTCTTTGTGGGTCCAATAACTCAAAGAAACTTGAATCAAGTAGTGGGCCCGGGATGCAACAATGCACAAATCTTGAACACTATATTGTATGGGAGATAAAAAGTGGGACCCACTATTGGGACAAGATCCAAGTTTTTGGAGAAACTATGGCCTTTCATTAACTTGAATTGACCATTATTTTCTTCATAATATGGGAAATATCGAGAAAGATTAGGGAGATCAACACCATGTGGAAGTTCCAAACATAAATGAGAAGATTGCCCGATTGAAGAATATGGAGTAAAATCAGTCGCCCTAATCCACTGATCATCAGGAATGTCACTATAATAGTTATGAATGTCTTCTTCAGCTTTTTGAAATATTCTAGGAGCACCATAAAGCTATAAAAAAAAAGATAAAATTGATTTAGTCACTATAAGAAAAAGATAAAAATATAATACTCTAATCAAACTAACCTGAATAACAACAAATTTTGAACTCTTTCTCTTGTTGTGAATTGTACTTTTGCATATGATCTTGACCCTCGATTTGATTTTTTAACCTCTAGTGCATGAATAGTCCCAAGGCCTGTGTAGTTTTCTAGAGATATTTTGATTACATCTGCTGATTCTAAAGTGGGATACCCATACACTTGAATTGTGTTACTCATGTTGCTTTAGCTGCAATGTGATTGTATTGTATATAATTAATAACCACAACTACATTGAAATCATACAAAAAGCCAAAAAAAAAAAACATATATATAGATCACACATTTTACTAAGTGAAATTCGTTCTCGTATCCTTAAGTTCACTTTGTTTCATCAAACAAAAGCAACTTCACTAGATTCGATCTGTAAATTTAATTTAGTAGCAGTTAGACTAGAAAAAGAAGGAAAACTATAACGCTAGCATGAAAATAGACTTAAACCTTAATATGCAATGGAAGAGCGATTCATAGAGTAACGACGATGAAGACGATTTGTGTATAGCTTCGGGTTTGTTCATGGGCGACTTTGATCTTCAATTTGAAAGTCTTTTTCTAGAATATTCCCATCGGTTTCCTTCTACAACTATGGGTCCTATATATTATTGATGATACCTTAATATTGTGAAAATCATCAAGTTTCTTTGTCAATATCCTATCAAAATGATTTATTAAATGTATTTTTAATTTTTTTTATTCGCTTTTATCTGTAACCATATTTTAATTATCTTTATGCTTTTTGTTTTTATATTAATGTTTATCTTTTTTAATTATATTTCTCATTTATATAACATTCTTTTACATAATGAAAATATATTTATAATAAGTTTTTTACTAAATAGGTGTAAACATTTTCATTCATGGATACGTGTAGTATATATTTCTCCAATATTATATTTTGGCACTTAATTAATGGGTACTTATACACTTTAATACTATATTTCTTTCATTTTATACATCAGTTATCTAAAATTAATAGACGATTACGAGGAAACATAACACATATTTAATGTTATCGTTTTATTATATGATAGTTTGCACTTATATATTTTATCTAAATAATAGTTTATTTTTAGTTTTTTATTAAAAATGTTCGATAGATAAAATAACTATTTAAAAGATATAGTGATTAAATTGTTCATAATGAATTGTTTGCACTGTGGTATTTTTAGTATTTATTTAAATAGTACAATAAGAATATTTTTGAAAAATAGAAAAATATTTTTGAAAAAAAAATAGAATCTAGTGCAAGCAAACAAAAAAGCTACTATAAAAAACGTAAAAATTATAAAAATGTTGAAATGCATGTAAAAATAATTACCAAATATTTTTTGTTCTCAAACTTTGATTTTAAAAATGAATATAAAAATATAAAATCAAAACGATGCTAATATTCCTATTTCAATATTATTAAGGGTGTAGATTTTTTCCAATGGGTTCACAACATTACAGCCAAATGGGATTCCTCTTGGTTTAGATAGCCCTCTCTTTCTCTTCTATATACTTGTACAATATGCATCGATTAATAGGAAAAATGACTTGTAAAGTAACAAAGAATTAGAAGTGTATAATTATTATTGAATTTTTTTTGTACACATATTGTCAATCAACTATAATGGTTGTGCATATGACCATTAAACTTCATATTTGTTCAAAAAATATCATTATGTTACCGGTAGTAGTAGGTCACCAGGCTGCTGACATGAATTTTACTGTTTATTATGTACACATTATACCATTAATTTTTTTTTTTTTTTACACATTTTACCATTAAAAATTTTTATATACATTTTACCATTAATCTTACGTATTTATGTCAAAAAGGATTTGCCACAATATACTAACTACTCCTTTTTACAAGGGCATTATACTTATAAAAAAAAAGACAACTTCAAAAATGGTCCCTGTGGTTTCCGAAAATATCAAGTTTCGTCCCTAAGTTCAAAAAACCTCACGGATCGTCCCTGTGGTTTCAAAACTTTTAACATTTGGTCATTCCGGCTAATTCCGTTACTATTTAGCCGTTAAGTCAGGGGCAATTTTGTCATTTCACTACACAGGGACCATTTATGAGGTTTTTAATTACTTTTAAAAAAAATAAATAAATATATAATATTTAATATGCAAGGGTCCTCCCTCTCTCTCTCTCTCTCTCTCTCTCCGATTCACCGTCGGAAGAAACAACCACCGGAGATTTATCTTCTTTGACTCAAGAACACGTAACACTGCAGGGAAGAACAACGAACTGAAGAGCTCCATCTTTCCAACTTCATCAATCACAAACAGATCTGTATATTCTTTGAATTGAAAATGAAATCGAAAATCAACTTCTTACTGAGAAATTGGAGATGAAGCTAAACGAACCTGTAACTCAGGCAAAGCTAATGATTCGAATGATGCTACATCAACTCTGTATCTTCCCACAGTAGACCATCTAATGGACTCTACACTGCCATGGAGTCGAAGGTATACAAAGGCGATTCAAAACAAATTCAGATTCAATTTGATTCATGAAGATATGGAATCAAATGATGAATGAGACATGGAATCTATACAACTTACAGGGGAGCTAGTGACGAGAAAGAATTTTATACAATAGAGAGAGAGAGAGAGAGAGAGAGAGAGACGAAATCCTAACCTTCTCCCTGTGCCAGTGGTGGTGGTTGTGCAGTGCCTCATCGTTTTCAGTCTTATCATCATCACCATCGTCATTCTTTAAACTGGTGTCCAAATCGGAATTGAAGTTCCTCTTGGAACGAGAGTATCTTCTTATGCGATTAGGGTTTTGAGATCCGGAGGAATTACTCCGGCTCCCCCTGAACTCTGTGATTGAGCGTCGCCAGCGGTAGAACTAGGGTTTAACGCATTGGGGTCGTCTTCATCGTCGTGTCTTTTGAGTTCATGGTTGATTTGGTGTTTGATGACGAAAATTTCGTTCTTGAAAACCTGTTGATCATTCTTCGTTCTTTAAAACCTGTTGATCATTCTTCGTGTTCTGCTTCGTTTTTCCCGTGAGCCAATGAAGAAAATTGGATTGGGGTTTTTAGCGACTGTGAGGGGGTGTTTGGGTGGAGCCTCTTCGACAGGAACAGTGGTGGAGAACGAGGGAGGCTGTTTCCTCTTCTTGCCTCTTCTTTCATTCATCTTCGTGTTTGAGTTTGAAATCGGATGCAAGGTGTTTGAGTTTTGTGGATTCCATATCTAAAAAATCGAACGGGAAAGAGAAAGTATAATGGTGGACTAGGTGGTGGTTTCTGGTAGCTGGGATGATGATGAAGAAGGGTGATTTTGGTCTCACCGGAGAAGATGAACTTGTGGTTGACGAGAGAGAGAGAGAGAGAGAGAGAGAGAGAGAGAGAGAGAGGGTGGGGCTCTTTAATTAAATAATTTTATATATATATATATATATATATATATATATATATATTTAAATAGAGAAAACCTCATAAATGGTCTCTGTGTATTGAAATGATGAAAATGCCCATCACTTAACGGTAGAAAGCTAACAGAGTTAGGCGGAAGGACCATTTGTTAAAAGTTTTGAAACCACAGGGACCATCTGTGAGGTTTTTTGAACTTAAGGACTAAACTTGATATTTTTGAAAACCACAGGGACCATTTTTGAAGTTTTGTCAAAAAAAAAATAAAAAAACTAATGGGCCGAAATTCATAAACGACCCAAAATACTTGATCCAGTCCAAAAACAGCCTTTCTATTCTAAGTTCTAACCCATTCTGGATTCTGGAAGTAACTAGCGAGATTTTCTGTCTGCCGCCTTTCACCTGTGTCCCTTTGTGTCTTTTTGGTAAGCGGGAATAGAGGAGGGAATGAAATCAGTCATTCCGTTCCAGATTAAAAATTTATTATCGAAGAATCGTTGTTGAAAACTCGACTGAAAACTTCATTGAAGAATTGCTGTTGAACAATCAACCGAAAACTCCATCTCGCATCTACCAATACGAAGTCACAGGTATGTGATCGCTTCTTTCGTCGTCTTTGATAATTCCTTGCTCCAATCTAGTCTGTGAAGACGTGAGCTATGTTTTCAACATGTTTGTATTTTACAAGCATATGAAGTGTTTGATGAAATGCCTATATAAAACTATTATTCTAAGTTTTAAGAAAACATGTCATGTAACATCTGATAAAAACACAACAATACATCAGATTCCAAATTGAACTCATAGCTGTCTTATGCCTAATAAATAACCTCAAAACCTTAAAGATCACTAACTGTTTCTTTCTTTCATTCATTTTAAGCACACTTGTGTATCCAATTGAGAAAACAATACTGTGTTATTTTTTGATTGTTATTTTCAAACACAGTGGTTGGGTAGCCATTCAATTGCCTGAAAATTGCAAGATATTGTAAACCCTAATTTGCATGTGTAGATTTGGTTTCTTCACGTATTAAACTTTTCTCATTGATTCTGTTTTACAGTTTGGTTGCTGTAATCATAAGCTGTAATAACAATGTCAGAATCCGACCCTTCATACATCTTCTCCCAAAAAAACTCTAGACTCCCCGAAGACACTGTCTTCTTCACCATATTCCCTGACTCCTCCCTTTCACCAGACCCCAAATCCCAAAATTCCAAAACTACCCCTCTTCTTTCCCCCCACCTCCAGTCTCTCCACCTCCAAATCCTCCAATATCTCTCCCAATACACCACCAATTACATATGGCAACACGAACCCTTCACTCTCTCCCCCTCTACCCAATCACCCTGTTCCTTTTGCCCCTCAAATCACATCCCTCATCTTCATGGAAAGCTCAGATATGGAGACAATCTTGAAGACGAATGGTTCATTGTTTTCCTACTCTTTCAAACCTCACAAAAATTCCCAAATCTTTCAATCCATGTATGGGATACAGATGGAGAGTTTCTCCTAATCGAATCGGCTTTCCACCTCCCAAAATGGGTCAACCCTGAAACCACCACCAACAGAATCTTTATCAGAAATGGAAACCTACACATCATCCCCGAAGATCACTTCCCTTCAAATCCCACTTTAGACAATGCTCTTTCATATCTAATCAAACAAGAAAACCAAACCAAAGCTCCAAATTCAGTCCAATTATCCATAAAGAATCGAATTGGGGATTACCCAGAAAGAGCAATCAAGAATATGCATAAAGTTAGGGTTAGGGTTCCGATTCTAATAGCCCAAATCTTGAAACACGAACCGTGTTTAATCTCATTAGCAGTTGAAGGGTTTTATGATCGTGATATAGATTCAATGAAGTATGCTGCAAAAATGGAAAGATTTTTGCCAAATAAAAGCTCTGATGAGATTGTTGAAGTGTCAGTGATAATGTCACGTGCAATGTATGCACAATTGATGCAACAAACGTTTCAAGCACCAAAGTGTTACCCAATGCCAGCTAGGAGTGAGAGTGGGTACACGTCAGCAGAGTTGGGTATGAAGATAGCTTGTGGGTTTGAGATGATTTATCAGATTAAAAAACAAGAAAAGTTACAAGGAAAAGGAAGCACATGGGAGGTTTATAAAGAGAGTTTGGAAAAAAATGGATACTTTGAAGGGTTAATTTCAGGGTCAAAAGAGTATAAAAGATTAATGGAGAATGCAGAAAGTTATTACAAGAAAAGTTCATTGCATTCTAGAGAAAGGTATGTTTTAATAGATAAATTTAAAAGTTTTATATGTATATTTATTTATACATTGGCGATTTTTGCAGTGAAATTATGAGTGCTCCTGTGAAGCGAATAGATGATATCATTGCTGATTGTAATGTTTCATTAGATGAGTTTAAAAATCAAGAAATTCCTCCTTCAGATGATGATTCTTGGCTTTATAATGGTGAAGATGAATTAAATGCTGCTCTTTTTGAGAGACAACAGGAGATGGAATTTTATGATATGAAAAAGAATAAAAAAAAGAATAAAGAGGATGATGTGGGTCCCTCATGTTCTTCAGATTTAAATGATTATGATCTTGGTGATATAGCAAAATCAATGCAAGAATTTGTTCAGAAGATGTCAAGCTTTGAAGGAGCAGAAGTTCCTGGAAACAGGCAATTTTTTTTTATCCGTTTATTAAATAAATCTTCATGTTTTCTTTTCTTTTTTTATATAAAATTCTTTTTTTTGTTACTTTTAGAAATTCGGAAGATGTGGATCTGGATGTGGAGCGGTTTATGAAAGAAATTGATTTGGTTATGAATCCTTCAAATGGAGATGAAGAGCTTGATTCTGATATGGATTTGGGTAAGTTTTCTATTAGACATGGACCATTTTTGTAGTTTTTTTAAACATATGGACCATTTCTGTAAAAAAAAATCTGCGCAGGGACCTTTTCAGTAAATTACAGGGACAGTTTTTGTAATTTATTTTCTACACAGGGACCAAACCTGCCAACATATGAAAGTCTTTAAACATATAGACCATTTCTGTAAAAATAATCTGCACAGGGACCTTTTCTGTAAATTACAGTGACAATTTTTGTAATTTATTTTCTACACAGGGACCAAACCTGCCATCATATGAAAGTCTTTAAACAGATAGACCATTTATGTAAAAAAAGTTGTGCACATGGATCTTTTCTATAAATTAGAGGGACAGTTTTTGTAATTTATATTCTACATAGGGACCAAACCTGCCAAGATACAAAACTGTTGTTGCCAAAATATCTAATTAGATATATATAATAATATAAGTGCAAATTGTGGCAGATGATGATGAAGATATTGAAGATGATGATGATGATGATGATGATGAAGAAATGGATTTCATGAATTCTTATTCTGATGTTTTGAGTAAGGAACTGAAGAGGACAACACTTGATAAAAGTTTTGTTCGTGCAAATGCAAATGAGAAGGAATTAAAGAAGGATGAGGTTTGTTTGTTATATTTTAAAGAATTTTGGATCATTTTTGTACAAGTGATATTGATGGGGGTTGTTTATGACAAATTTCAGGGAACATCAAAAGTGGAAGAAGAAGAAGAAGAAGAAGAAGAAGAGTTTAGTCGTGTGGATGTGGATGTGAACCTTGTGAAGAATTTTCTTGGTTCGTTTTCTTCTCAAGAGGGGCTACCGGGTCCAGCTTCCAATTTGCTTGGACTTATGGGCCTTCAACTCCCACAAGATCATAAGGATAAATGATTTTAAAAACTTTATTTTATATATTATTTTGTATAATAGTACAAATACCTAAATTATCATATGCTGGATTGAGATTTTTAAGTCGCTTAATTAGGCAGCTGGGTTTGAAGAAGCAGTCTGATTTGATAGATTGGATTGGGTTTGAAAATTTTGACAAGAAATCAACGGGTTAACCTTTAATTTCAATCTTTACTTTTCTAAAACAATTAAATCATGCCTAGTATTGATGCAAATCCTTTCGCACATTAGATTTTCATCAACATCATCATAAATGAACATAATCATGCTCAATAACATTTTCATTATTGATATTACCATTTCATTCTCCCAAAGGTAAGGGTTTCGTTTTCTCCTGATAAAACCTTGTAATCTAACCATAAATATGGTGAGGCTATTCTCTACCTTCAAAAATACAAACATTTTCGTAGATTTGGGAGTTTTCTTTCTATGTGTACATCATCAACAATTTCAAACTTCATACAAAATCTCGTGTCTCCATGTGTGGTGGAAAGTTTATAACATATAGGGTACACAAAAATCTTTCCAGTTTCGTAACACCCTTTGCATGGGTCGTTTGAAAATTATTTAATCAATCATCAACATACTGTTTTTAAACTTCAAAATATCAAGAAAATTGATACATTAGACGGCTGTAGAGACCATGTTTCTAAATGGAGTTATTAAGAAAAATATTTATATGGTTAACTAGAAAGCTTTGTATGGAGAGATCGAAAGTCTATGGTTGGCAACTTAAAATCCATCTATATATAGTCTCAAACATGATTTTCGTCAATTGTATCACAGGTTTCATCATGTCATCATCTCGAATGGTTTTAAGGTAAATGATGTTGATCATTGGGTATATCACAAGTTAAGTAGGAATAAGTATGTCTTTATGTTATTATATGTTGATGACATTCTTCTTGTGATTAACGATATAAGCATACTTCTCTAAACCAAGAAATTACTGAAAAATAATTTTGAAATCAAAGATCTTCGTGATGTCTCTTTTATATTAGGAATCAATATAATAAGAGATTGCTCTCAATTTGTTATTGTATTGTCACAAAAGAGTTATATCAATGAAGATCTAAGTAGATTTGACATGGAATGATAGTATACCATGGGATACATTATCGCTAAATGAGACATTCAATTTTAAACAATGTGCAAAAATGATCTTGGGAGAAATGATATACAAAATATATTATATGCTTCATAAGTGGGGAGTCTTAGGTATACTTAAGCACCCATCCTCCCGAAAATGCAAATATAGAATAATCTATGTATTCAACATTAAAGAAGTCAAAACATGTGACGTGTTATCAAAGAAAACAACAAAAAGACTATATGCTAACTTATCACAAATCAAGATTTTAGAGGTCACTGGTTTCTCCTAATCAAGCTTTCTTGGATACCCATACAACAAATTCTATATATCATACTATGTTGGCTGGAGAAGCTATATCCAGGAAGTCTTATAAATAGACATCGAATAGCTACTTCAACATCGTAGTTGAGTTCATAGATTGTTTAAGCCAATTATGGAATCTGGTTTTTAAAAAAATCATGAAATTATGAATAGTAAATATCATTGATTAGTCATTAAAGATTTATTGTGGTAACAGTTTGACTACTTTAATTTAACAACAATAGTAGCTCGATGAAGTTAAAACTTATCGAAATCAAGTTTCTAGTTGTCAATAAGAAAGTTCCGGATGGAAGAGTTTCTATAAAACATATAGGAACCGATTTAATGCTAGCAGACCCCCTAACTAAAGTCTTGACTCATAAGGTGTGCATTAGCAGACTATTCATATGAGCGTTATTATATTTAATACTAGGCGAATCTTCACGCGTTGCGCGAGAATAGAATTATATAGTTAATATAATAACTTTTACCAAATTATTATTTAATATTTCTACTTTGAAACAAATCGTTAATAGTAAAGTAAAAATATGGTTAACATATTATTTTTATTAAACATTATAGTTTAATTTTTAAGTCATTATGATATATACAATTATTTGATAATTTTATAAACTGTTTAAAATTGTGTAAATTATATATCAAATGAATGATAATATAATGGGTAACAAAACATATGAACAAAACGTATGAACAAAAATATGAATCGCAACTTTTAGTAACATAAAAATAGAAAAACATCTATTATAACATTTGTATTAAAAAAGATATATATATACAACGAATAATAAAAAATATGAAAAATAAACACTATAACTTTTAATAACATAAAAACACTAAAACATCTATTATAACATTTATATTAACTCTTCATATTTAAATCACAAATATCTTCAAATACATTAATGTTCTTAATGAGCAAAACTGTACAACCTTATAAAAGTTATAAGAAAGGAAAATAAAAAGTTATTAGTGAT
The DNA here is from genome assembly GCF_051521515.1 of Lactuca serriola. Taxonomy (NCBI): domain Eukaryota; kingdom Viridiplantae; phylum Streptophyta; class Magnoliopsida; order Asterales; family Asteraceae; genus Lactuca; species Lactuca serriola. The sequence continues at coordinate 157,992,459 of NC_136409.1, forward strand.
TACTAATTAATAATCATAAGTTAAAAACTCTTGAGTTGTAACTAATAAATATACATAAATTAGAAAACCTTTGAGTTGTAGTGTGAGTTTCAAATGAATGCTGTATTTGGAAATGTATATTTATTATTATTATTATTATTATTATTATTATTATTATTATTATTATTATTATTATTATTATATTCGTCTAAATAATTGGTTTTGATGCATCATTTTAATCCCTTCAATTATTAGACATAAAGATATTTAATTATAAATTTCTAACATACAATATATATATATATATATATATATATGTAATTCACATATAATATATATTTAAACAAATCACATATAATATATATTTTCGTAAATGTCATATGTAATTCTTGTCGTAGTAATATGGATAAATTACTTTAATATGAAGAACATATCATGATAAGTCTATTATAATTACATATCAAACGTTCAAAATTATGTTATCTTTTAAATATTGTCTTTTAAATATGTTGTGTAGGATAAACCAACAAAAAAATAATAGAAAAAAAACATAATCAAAATAGAAAAACTACAATCAAATAAATAAGAGCATTGAGTGGTTGAATATATAAATAAAGATGTTACATAAACATATATTTAAATTAAAAGAAAAAACTAATATTTGTCAACTTTGCTCAAACAAAAAAATCTATATCCATTTTATGAATCTTCTTTCTTCATTTAAAACCATTCAACTATAGAAACTTGATAACAATGCTTTACTAACTTGCAATCAAAATATTTTTCTTGAAAAAGAAGAATCAGAAAGATATTTGAAGCAAAACATTGATGTTTGGAGAGTCATATTCAAGATTGAGTAATACACATAAATCACATATAAAGATTAAATGAGAAACTGAATGTAAAGAAAGAATAGAAAAGCTTCATTTGTTTTGGTTGAAAGAAAAAAAATCATATTACAATTATCATCGATGCGACATAACCCATTTCTTCAAATCATCATATTTGGATCGTGAATGCTTCAACTATATGAAAACTTTTGAATCACAATATCTTCAAATCCTTCTTACATTTATGATTTTATATAATACAAAAGACACAAAAAATTGGCCTTTTATATTAAACTTTTCACTAAATGCTAATTAAACATAATATAAGTTATTAAACTTTTGAATGTTAAATCATAATTAAGAAAACTTTTGAGTTGCATTAGTTAAAAAAAGGGGGTTTCAAATGAACGTGGTTTGAGAAAGTTAAAAAATGGGGTTTCAAATGCATGAGATTTAAGAAAAAATGTTAGCTTTATAAGTATGTATGATATTGGTTTAGTGAGAGTCCTTATGTGTTATGTGGTTTATATCCATACATTGACTAATGTTATTCTGCAGAATAAAGTCGATGATATTTTTATCATTGTCCTGAATTCAAGACGTTATAATATTTGTTTTCAATAAAGTAAGGACCTCACTCAAGACGACAATTAGATCATTTCAAAAATGAAGATATGCAGGTTATGTTGTATGTCATTTTCATCCACATCTTTTCTATGTCATTAAGTGTGTAGGTATGATGATCACAATAGTTTAGTCATCCTTTAAATATATTATCAAAGACTCCTTGGTTTTATATCTATGGATAAGATGGACCAAATTATCCATTAGGAAATAAGTTAAAATGAATAAAAGCGCACCTAAAGAATTCATAATACATTTTTGTAACGCCCTAAATTTCAACCCAAAATTTTCATTTAAAACTTTAAGTATTTATTTAAATCACAACTGTAATATCTTAAAACATTTATCAGAGTAGCCTTAAAATTTATCAAGTACACAAGTCCTCCATTGATGCGATGCAATCGAGCCGTGCGCCTCCTTTAATATGATGATCTTAAAACATGTAAACCACAAATCGTAAGCACAAAACTTAGTGAGTTACCCAAAATATCACACATAGCACATCACAAATAAACAGTTATGAGTTATCAGCAACCGTGGGGACTATCAGTAATCCCAGTGGGCAAACAGCACCCCCGATGGGTTATCAGCAACCCTGGAGACTATCAGCAATCTCAGTGGGCAAACAACATGTCCGGTGGGTTATCGGAAACTTTGGAGACTATCAGTAGTCTCAGTATACATTATCACATATCATAGTAACAACATGCAAGACCCAGCTGGTTAGTACACATGTACATATATTACCACACAGACTCATACAAACATGTAAGAGTCATAAAGACATCTAGCATCCTACATACACAATTTAGTGAGCCGACATTGGTGCCTTCGACTCACAAGCATAGGGATAAGACTCACCTGAATTGAAGAACTCTGAAACACTATGACACGATCCCTTTTCTGCATTGCTTGTACCCGCGAATCCACTAATACCAGAACCAGATAAAATCTTAATTAATAGCCCAAAACCCTCAAGTTTGACCCAATATCAAACTTGGTCTAAAAGTCAACGGTCAACGGAGGTCAAAGTCAACAAGTCAACTTCAGGTTGAGTACACCCAACGTACTCAGCTCATACGCATGGTGTACTCACCATCCAGGGACGGGACTCCTCACGAGTACGCCCAACGTACTCGGCCAAAAGGCACTTTTTCCATTAAGTGCTTAATCTCTTAAGCCATTTCATCCAACACTTAGATCTAGTCCAAAAACATCATTCTAAGTCATAAAGTTTCCACCTTTATGATTTTCCATGTCTAGAAAATGTCCAAAAGCCAAAACTTTAACTTATTAATCCATTAAGACATCATGACACTTTAATGGAAGGAACAGAAGGATCAAGATCTAGACTTTAAGTATCAAAGGGACCAAAAATGCATCTTTTTCAACTTAATCCATTAAGACCAAGTCTCCAACCTTCATATCTAAATCACAATGATGTTTAGATGGATAAAATTTCCAACTTTATCTATAAAAAGGTCACAAACTTTCAAGATCTAAACTTTATGCTCTAAAATGACCAAAAGCTCATAATAACCAAAAACTAGCTAGATCTAACAAATGAATCATCAAGATTCAAACTTTATACCTCTAGAAGAGAGATCAAGGTGAACAAAGTCCAGATCTACAAGCTCCGATGTAACCAATACTTCTTCAATGAGTTCCTTCTTCTCCAAGGTACACTAAGAACACTCCAAAACACTTAAAAGCACATTCTTTTTGCTCACAAGGCTCAATATAGGGTTAGGGTTTCAAGAAAGGGTGTTGGAGAGGTGGAGGTTGACGATGGAATGGGTTTGGAGGAGTTAAGGAGCTTAAATAAGGCTCAAACCACGAAAATAGGGTTTAGGCACTGATCGCGTACGCCCAACGTACTTAAATTATGCCCAACTTAGTAGGGATTCCCTAGTACGACCATCGTACACGTTGAGTACGTCTAACGTACGCAACTCAACCTATAACTTCCCTAACTTCAAACGGTCATAACTTCTTCATTCCAACTCTGTTTTCGATGATCTTTATATCCACAGAAAGGTGTTGAGTAGATCTACAACCCTATCTAATTACTTTTGGCTTAAAAATCATCGAACTAAAAATCCATAATTCAATGAAGAAGCCTAAAACACCACTTCCCATTTTACCCTTTGAGTCCAAAGCACAAATCGAACTCTTGGATCACACAATCTACATTACCCACATCCAAATAGGTCTAAACCTCTCGTTACCAAAGCCCGAAGCCTTATGATACTTGATCTTTGGGTCATGGCCATGAATTATGAGACGACCTGAAACAGAGTGTTACAACTCTCCCTCACTTAAATTAAATTTCATCCTCGAAATCCATCCTTACTATCTCTTCTGCAAAGCCAAACGATCCTGAATAAGCTCTCTGAATTACGAAGATGACTAGGAAAATCACCTCACTCTGGTAACCATCTACCCTTATTATTGTTGAACCCAAAATAGCAAAAATCGCAATCCCTAACGAAGAATTAACCTCAACTTTGCTCTAAGCCCACGAGTGTCCAACCGCTACGCCTGAAACTGAAAACTCTACTCGATGTCTGATTCCCAAGAAGGCAAAACCACTCCAAACCATTTCCATAATGACTCAACTTTAGATCCCGAACCGCACAAACCAATCCGTCGTGAATAGGTTCACGGATACCCGAAACATATACGCCCCGACAACTTACCGATACTGAAAAATTCTCATCGAAAACAAAATTAGCTTCAGACTCAAAAATTGAACATGTATAGGTGGTCCTGGTCTATCCACCAATACAACTCCATCAACCATTCACTCCCGATGGAGGATAACTCAACCAACCAATGCTCGACGATCACAAAGTCCGCTTAACCCCAACAATGGCTATAAATCGAACCGAGTTATCACATCACATTGGCCCCAAGCTAGTCTATGATTTCCCAAGTATTACAAATGTTGAGGCCCACTCACAACCCTTCACCCAACTTCGTGATGATCTAAATCATCCTAGAGAATACCATGATCCAAGTCATAGACTTCCATCCCTGTTATCACCGCTTACCAACCTAGTGAATGCTACGACTTCATTGTTGTCTTATAACACTTCAACAATCGCATCATATCCTAGTGAATGCTATAGTTGCTCTGTAGTATTACATCACTCCCACAACTGCACACTAACTTGGGGAATGCTACAGCTGCTCTGCAGTATTACAGCACCCCCACAATTGCACATTAACTTGGGGAATGCTACAGCTGCTCCGCAGTCTTACATCACCCCGACAACAACACACTAACCAAAAACTCTACGAGTCAAAAAACCCGTTCTACCGGACTCTGTCAGGTGTTCGGATCGTGCTTCAGACCCCAAAGCCTTTATCATACCACAACAGAGATAAAGGTCCTAACATAACTCTCGACCTGAACCCTCTCGCAGCCAGAGGGGGAAAATAGATTCCTAAATGAAATAAAATTTCCACCATATGGAGGAAAGTTAATTTCTTCCAAAGTTGGATGGAAAACATTCATTCTCATCAAGGAATGTGACATGTTACAAAAAAATACGCCATTTACTTATCAGAAAACCAAAACCCACCACTACTGCTATTGACCGCCAACTGTTACCTCCACCACCACCTACAACTACCACCGTTAGCACCACCGCTACCACCATCACCGCCGCTACCAGCCACCACCCCTCTCCACCACCAGCCACCGCTACCATCATCACCCCCACCACTACCGCCACCACCACCACCACTACCAACATCACCCGCCACCACCTTCACCACCACCATTACCATCACCTACCGCTACCAACACTACCGCCACCATCTCCATCACTACTACCATCAACCACCACCATTGATACTACCTCCTTCGCTGCCACCTCCACCACTACCACTACCACCACCACTACCGCCGTCGTCGCCACCACTACTACTATCACCCACCGCCACTACTATCATTGCCACTACCTCTATTGCTACCACCTCTACCACCACCACCACCACTACCACCGTTACCGCCACCACCACCACCGTCGTCGCCACCATCACCATCACTACCATAGCCACTACCACCACTATCAACACCCAACACCACCACTACCACCACCACCACTACCACCACCATTGCTACCATCACTATTGTCGTCACCACCACTACCACACCCTCCACCACCACCAACACCATCACCACAACTACCACTAACACTGCCACCACCACTGCTACCATCACCTACCACCACTGTCTCCAAAGCCACCATCACCACCACTGGCACCATCACCACCACTGAAACCACCACCGCCACAACTATCGTCACCACTTTTAACAATTTACTATTTTTGTAATTTATACAATGTATCTTTACATATAAGTTAGAAAATAAAGTAAAATTAAGCAAAGCAGACAAAAAAAGGTAATTCTGTCAGTTTATATGGATTACAATTTCATTTTTTGCGAACTAAACATAATTTGGAATTAATTCTAATTCCATTTCCTATCAACCAAACAGGATATGGAATTGGATTCAAATTCCTGGTAGATTCATTTTCTAATTCCAATTCCAAATCCAATTCCTTCATAAACATTCTGCTAACCAAACAACACATAAAAGTCTTTGCTGAGGAAAACCATCACATAAGGATGGATTAAGCAATGAGGGTGTGAGACACCGACTCTAACACCATGTAACTTTTCCAAAAGGGACCTTAAAGATAGAGGGAGGACTCTTGTTATTGTATCTCACATAGGTGTAACACAATATGAAGATCCTCTGCTTTCAGTAGTACGGGCCCATACTACCTTCCACATCTATCTGTACTTTCCTCAAGAATTGCCTTGACTCCACCAAGTCACTTCTACTACTACTGATCTCTGCTACTCTCATCCTAGGCTTGCCCTAGGGAAATCTCTGACTCCACTCAAACCAGTCCTCAGCTGCTGAAGGCCTCCTTGTAATCCTAATTAGCCATCACCTGAATACCATCACATGTGATGAGGCTCAGATAATCCTTCGAGTAAAAGGCTCGTCCCTACAACGGTTGGACTCAAACAAGAGTTGCGCAATAGGGCCAAATCCAACACTCTGAGATTATCCAACCCTGATCACATGTGACGTGACGTATTCACCTAACGGCTAACTCTCATTACCAAGAGTTCTACAAAGCACGAAGCAAGCAGCATTCGGACACCGGAAACTACTCAAGCAAATCTACTCTCATAACGAGGAACTGTACTAGCATACAATGCTAAGCTCGCGCTACCAGGCATAACCTAAACAGGCTATCCTACTGCTGTCTACTTAATACTAGCATGCAATTCTCATAAAGCTTAAACACATATAGCAGGCACATAAGGTATCCTCCTAGATCCTTAGTCCTATACTAGCATGCTGTTCTACTGAAACTGGAACAATTAATCATAATAAAACTTGTATGGGTAATTTGGGAGTACTTACTTGAGCTCGGCTGATCGCATGCACCACACCCTTATCTTGTTTAAAAATTCTTTTCTTTCTAAGTGCTTTTCAAAATCCTTTTCTTATTTTAAAAACTTTTTACCACTTCCTTAGTTTGAGTTCAGACACACTCGGGAGTGCGCCCGAATCCCTCAAACCAAGGCTCTGATACCAACTTGAAACAACCCAAAAATACGACCCAAAAATTTCAATTTTTATTATAACAAAAACCATGAAACTGAGTATCGCATAATAAAACCATACGTTGCGTGTTTTGAAAACCATAATAAAAATACTGTGAGAAGAACTGTATCACAACTGTATCCAATATATCAAGAAACTGAATCAACTCCCAGGACAAAAACTGAAGCTGTGGTGTGTGCGATGCCATCATCCCGAGCTCTTCCCTTTGCTTGCGGAAGTACCTGAAACCAAAACTGAAACTGTAAGCATGAAGCTTAGTGAGCTCCCCCAAACTACCACATACCATACAATACATATAAAGCACATATTGGGCCTTGCCCACTGACTGGGACCCCGTCCCCTGCATCGGGCCGAAGTCCGGACTAACTATCTGGGACCCCGTCCCCTGCATCGGACCGAAATCCGGAAACTGACTGGGACCCCGTCCCCTACATCGGACCGAAGTCCGAAACTGACTGGGACCCCGTCCCCTACATCGGACCGAAGTCCGAAACTGACTGGGACCCCGTCCCCTGCATCGGACCGAAGTCCGGACTAACTGAACACAGCATAGCATAACATATCAACTAGCATAAACACATAAATCCTGTCTGAGCCACGAAGGCGTCAAACATACTAACTACTACATTGGACCGAAGTCTAGGAACTACTGCTGACTGAACGGGCCGACGTTGTGGCCTTAGACCCGTTCCTACTGGAAGGCAACTCACCTTGTGAACTGGCTGCTGTGTGTATGGCTTTGGAAGGTAACTGCTGCAGCTCCGGTATCTCCCCGGCTACAAATCCATAAACACACTCAATCAGATGCTAATCACTGCATTGGGTAAATGACTCTTTTACCCCTGGTCAAAGTCAACTCTCCCGGTCAAAGTCAACCTACAGTTGACCTGACTCGCCGAGTTGGGCCGCCAACTCACCGGGTCCCTAGTCTCACTTCCCAACCCTACTCGTGGCTACTCGTCGAGCATGGCATCGACTCGAAGAGTACCCTCTTGATTCAAAAGCTCAGGCAATCTGCATCCGACTCGCCGAGTCATATGAACAACTCGACGAGTTGTTCTTCGAGCTAAGAAGATTGTCTTGGACTCGCCGAGTTGTATAAACAACTCGTCGAGTCCCTCCATTACTGAGTCTAACCTCCGACTCACTGAGTCCATCCTACTGCTCACTGGTCCCCACTCGGAATCACTCAAAGGGGTAAAGATCGGGGAATCGCGGCCTGACTCACCGAGTCCGAAGAACGACTCGCCGAGTCACATGCATGCAGATACTAAAAACTCGATCCTGCTCAAAATCACCGCATACAATTTATAGATCTGAGTTTCTAAGGCTGATTTACCACGTAAAGTTTCCAACTTTACGTGCACATACGCATGAAAAAGGATATAAAGGCTAAAAAGGCACTTAGAAGAGTAGATCTAGGGCTATCATGCAAAATGGCTCTATAAAGGTGATAGATCTACGATTTTGGAACTGAAGCATGGCTAGATCCGAAGGCTAATCAATCTAATGTGATCTCTCTACCAAGAACAAGCTAAGAAATGGCTAAAAGAGGCTAAATATGCTTGTGAAAGAGAAATAAATCATAGAAACAGAAGGGAATCGGCTGATACCTCAATAAACTCTGAAATGGGTGCAAGACCTTGGATCTTCTTCTTCTCCTTTGGATCTAGCCTCCTTCTTCTCTTCAAAACTTCAAGATTCACACAAGAAATGCTCAATTACTCAAGGGAATGATTAGGGTTTTCTAAATGATACTCTGAGGGTGAAGGGAACGAGTTTGGGGCTCATAAGGTGGTTTAAATAGGGTGCAAACCCGGGGATTTAGGGTTTCTACCTGGCAGGCAAACTCGCCGAGTCCCGAATATGGACTCGCCGAGTCGCCGATTGACACGTGCTCGAAATCTCGTCCCTACTCGACGATTCGGGCCATAGACTCGTCGAGTCCCTCTCGAAAACTTCTAAATAAATGCCACGAAAGCAACATACCAGGAATGGGGCGTTACAATTCTCCCCCACTTGTCTCAGACTTCATCCTCGAAGTCTGCTACGGCTGAATCTGCAAATAACTCCGGGTAGTGCTCTCTCATTTCTTCCTCAGCCTCCCACGTCCACTCAGACCCCTTCCGGTGCTGCCACTGCACCTTCACTAACTGAATTGCCTTGTTCCTCAAGGTCTTTGTCTTCCGGTCCAGAATCGCGACCGGCCTCTCAATATAATTTAGGATGCTATCAACTTGAATATCTTCTAAGGGAACCACTGCTGACTCATCCACCAAAAACTTCCTCAACTGAGACACATGGAAAGTGTTGTGTATCTGGCTAAGCTCTACTGGAAGATCCAACCGATAAGCAACCCGACCCACTCGGGCCAAAACCCTGAAAGGACCAATGAATCTGGGGCCCAGCTTGCCCCTCTTCCGAAACCTGATGACACCCTTCCAGGGTGAGACCTTCAAAAGGACCATATCGCCCACCCGGAACTCCAAGTCTGAACGCCTCCTATCGGCGTAGCACTTGAAACCAAGGCCCAGCATGTAACGCCCCGTTTATTTAAATAAATTAATAAATATGAGTCCCAGGCTAATGTGTGAAGAATTTTGATAGTTGGGGGTTGTTTAGTAAATTATAGAGTTTATTTGAGAAGAATTTTAGAAGTAAGGGTATGCTTGGTAATTATTAGGATTCAAATTGTAAGGATTTTGAATTAATGGGGGGGGGGGGCTAATGGGTAAATTTCGTATTTAGTTGGAAATGAATTTGGTGGGGAGGGACTAATCTTGGATAAAGGAACAGAAGTTTGAATGGACACGGGATATACCCGTATCCCTTATCTCCCCCACATCGCATCTTCAACCCTAACCTAAGAAACCATTTCCAGCCGCCATGTGTGAGTTGCTACCCGCCGCTTCCCCTCCTCGTTCGTTTTTCGATCGGACGAAGCCACCTCGCCCCTGGAACGCCATCGCGACACTGCTTCTGGTCGGAGGCGTCGTTGACAGCTCGGAGAGCCACCAAGATCGGTGGCAGTCGCCGTTTTCGCCGCTGAGAGGGTCATGCGTGACCTGAGGGTCCTCGGTAAGTATCGCCACCTGCTACTTCTTCCTTCCTCACACCTGATCGACGATGTAACTGCCACCGGTGGCCCTTGGCCACTGATCTCGTCATTTCCCGCGATGTAGCCACCTGAAAGGTAGCCGGATGTTTATGGGTTCCAATTTACAACCTGTTTATTATGGTCTTGAAGTTGTGGGCGTGATATATGGCTGGGATCTTTGGTATAAATTAGTATTTTCGTGGGTGTTGTAGATGCTGTTTGATGACCGGAAAATGGAGGAAGAACCAACCATGGCCGCCAGCCATGGTGGCTGCCGCCAAGCTCAACTAGCTGTTGCCATGGTGTGTGTGTGTGTGATTAGTTTGTGTGTGTTTAGATTAGTTTAGTGTGTGTGTGTGTGGGTATTGAGATTTAGCATTGTAAAATGTAATTTGAATTTGGAATAATGAAAATGGAGTAAACCACCACCGTAAGGTGGTGGCTGCCGCCTCGAACCGCCATTGACCACCACTACCCGAGGTGGTAGTGGGTGGTGTCCCGCTAGCAAACCCTAATGGGCTTAGATATTGGTTTTGGGCCTATTGGGCCATGTTTGGGTGTAAAACCCTAATTATGAGTATTTAGGCCTTGAACTTATTTGGACCCATTTTCGGGCCATTGGGATTGGATTGTGAATTAAGCCCAAACTATTCCAGGCCATTTATCTAGTAGATTAAAGGACTTAATGGATTAAGTCCTTAATGGATTAAGTCCTTAATGGGCTAAGTGAGAAAATACTAATATTTGAGAGATTATCAGCACACACACGAAAATTATTTAATAAATGAATATTAAATAATAACCATTGGCAGAAATTAATCTAAGCAATAAAGGACTTATTGGATTAAGTCCTTAATGGATTAAGTCCCTAGTGTGTTAAGTCCTTAGTGGGTTAAGTAAGAAACACTTAACCCTAGTTATCATTTGATGTGAAACCCTAATTTCACTTGGGCTTTGTGTTGGGCCATCCGAGAATAATCAAATGGACTAGAGTAATTAGTTGGGCTTTAGAGTAAGGCCCATATGAAGGATTGGGCCCAATTTGGAAAATTGGGCCATAGTTGGGGCCTAGATGGTTGTATGATATTGGGCCCTAGAATGATACCTGTTGGACTGGACTGATAAATTGGGCCATATGTTGGGCTTTGATCCGTAGTTGACTTTGGGCCTATGGATTGGGCCTTGGGCTTGGGTAAGCCAAGCTAGGGGTAATGTAGTAATTATCCAAAGCATGTATTTTTAGTTATGTGTTAGAACCCAATTATTAATTGGGTGTTATTGGGTGTTGACAGTTCGGGAATCTGTCAGCCGGCAGCTGGGGTGGAGTCTGCGGGACTTCAGCAGTGTGGGATTGTGTCTACGGGACTTCAGCAGTGTGAGGTGAGTTTCCTTCTAGTAGGAACGGGTCTAAGGCCACAATGCCGGCCCGTTCAGTTAGCAGTAGTTTCCAGACTTCGGTCCGATGCAGTAGTTAGTATGTTTGATGCCTTCGTGGCTCAGACAGGATTTATGTGTTATGCGTTATGTGTTCCGGGCAACGGCCCGATGTAGTATGCAGTATATGTGTTTATGCTAGTTGATATGTTATGCTATGCTATGTTCAGTCAGTTTCCGGACTTCGACCCGATGCAGGGGGCAAGGCCCCAGTTAGTTCGGACTTCGGTCCGATGCAGGGGACGGGGTCCCAGTCAGTTAGTCTGGACTTCGGTCCGATGCAGGGGACGGGGTCCTAGTCAGTTTCCGAACTTCGATCCGATGCAGGGGGCAAGGCCCCAGTTAGTCCGGACTTCGATCCGATGCAGGGGACGGGGTCCCAGTCAGTTAGTCCGGACTTCGGTCCGATGCAGGGGACGGGGTCCCAGTCAGTTTCCGGACTTCGGTCCGATGCAGGGGGCAAGGCCCAGTATGTGCTTTATATGTATTGTATGGTATGTGGTAGTTTGGGGGAGCTCACTAAGCTTCGTGCTTACGGTTTTCAGTTTTGGTTTCAGGTACTCAGTTTTCAAAAGAGGAGCTCGGAAAGATTGCAGTGCACACACCGTTTGTTCAGCCTGGGATGTTTATACTCTGATATATTTGACAGTTGTTAAGATATTTTGAGATAAATTCTTTATGACTCTTATATGACGTTTGATGAATATGGTTTTATTGCTAATTTTAAAAGAAATTTTCAGACTGTATTTTTGGGATGTTACAATCGTATACATCTTTATGTATATCATAGTATCCCCTCTTGCCATAAGGGTTGTTTTGGATAGTAAACCTATGAGTCCACATATATCTTACATGATATCAGAGTTGATGTCTAGCACCTCAATAATTTAACACATCATTGTCTATACTCATCGAGCCTCCTCTTAGAGGCAGTGTTAGTGTATCACACGGTGCTACACGATCTTATATATCACTATATATGTTGGCATATTTTTTTTGTCCATAAGGACTCTTTTGAAGAGTAAACTAAAGATTCCACATATATCTTACAACTCCAACATATATAGAGACATATCAATATGACATATACTAACATGACTATCTTTGCACTAGAAGAATTTATTGAAACTTAATTCAATTAATAGTCTACATTGCATGAAATAATATATACGGAGGTGAAGTTTGGAATTTTTTTTTGAAAAAACCATTCAACCAAAACGATCAAATTTGGTATGAAACTATAAATGAAACCGATTTTAAAATTCATGATATTCTTGTGCCTTTTTAAATTCGGCAAATTATTTGGACTTCTTTTATAAACTTAGAGAGGACTTCAAAAACAATTATGATTTGTATGCATAATTTTTTGGTCATACACTATAATTTATGTTTTATATAGTTATACAATACAATCAATCAATCATCTAACACATAAATAATTTTTCAATACACATATATTTTGGAAAACAAAAGGTGAAGAACTAAAAAGACGTGCTTTTATAAAAGTTAGACTAATATTCGTTAACCAATCTAGAAATATACAAGCATAGATTGAATCCGGAAAGTATCTGATCAATTTGAAATTAAAGTGTTCGTACATGTGATAACACCAAAATGTCCAATTTCCATACAACTGACATGGAATCCAACATCAAATTAGTAGTAGCATATCAATTTGGGTGTGTTATTATTTATTTTACATCAAACACATTATATTAAATATTTGACGTGAAACCAACATATGGCATATCACTACAAAATATTATCAAACTAGATTATAACCCGTGGATACAAAATATTATCAAACTAGATTATAACCCGTGGACACCACGGGTGAGAAATTTCAAAATAATATCAATTAAATTATAACTTAATTATTTAGCAATGTTTTGTATGTAATTGGATAATGATATAATGATTGGTTGAAATTAAGAAATGGTAATCGTTTGAATATCAAATAAACAATTTGTATTTGTAGATATGTAAGAAAATAATCATTTTGTATAATGCAAAAATTTAAATAAACAAAAAACATAAATTGATATAAATAATAAAGTTGTACAAAGTTTTTATAAATTTCTAAAAACTTCTTTATACACGACATTGGATGTTTTATTTGATAATTTACCATGGTTATCTAAAATTAACAATTTTAATCATTCTCTACTTTGAACCCTAGATAAAGCAACATATAATTGGCCATGTGTAAAAACAGGATCCTTGAGAAACAATCCAACCTTCGATAAAGACTGTCCTTGGCTCTTGTTAATTGTCATTGCAAAACATACAGCCAATGGGAATTGTCTTCTTTGGAATTTGAACGGGATCTTGTTTTCAGTAGGAGTTAAAGACATTCTTGGAATAAAAGTCCGCTTTCCAATATTACTTCCAGATATGATAATTGCCTCGATAACACGTTTGCCCAAAGTTTTGACCTGTAGTCTAGTGCCATTACATAAGCCATTTTTCTGATCAATGTTTCTCAATAACATAACTGGAACACTGACTTTTAAAATGAGATTATGGTTTGGCATACCTGACATTTTAAGACCATTTAAAACATCAGGTGAGTATAAATTTGCATCAAACTGATCATGGACAAACTCAAACTGGCAGAGGCTATCTGAACTTAAATATTCTTTTTCCTCTCCTGGAATCAATTTTAGCAACCGATTATTTATTTCTTGAACAACTTCATTTTTGGGAGCAAGTATTGCTCTTTCTTGAAAATAACCCGCGATGTTGAAGTTTTCAAGAATGGAAGGATATACAAAATTGATTAATGAACCAATAGGATCACATGGATCATTAATGAGAATATCTTCTGGAATATCAACAATTGCTTCACCATCATTCGGACCACCAAGATTACCTTCTCCTATGTCCAAAAGCCAGTTTGAAAAACCCTTTATTCGATCAACAACAGATGAATCGCTTCCAACAGTTAACCTCATGTTTTTTTGTTAATTTATGGACTTTGCATTGTTGCCATAAATACGAAGAGCTTAAAGAAGCGTTAACAATGTTTTGTCTACTGCCACCCGGAACAACAGGTAGAATTTGTCTGAAATCACCTCCAAAAACAACCACTTTTCCCCCGAATGGAATATTTGAGTTTGTAGGATTGACAAATCTTAATATATCCTTCAAAGTTCGATCTAAAGCTTCAAATGCATGCTTGTGTACCATCGGTGCTTCATCCCAAATGATCAATGAGGCTTTTCTTACTAAACTTGCAAGATCACTCTTTGGATTTATTCTACAGTAAGAATCCTCGGTAAGATTTATGGGAATTATAAACCGAGAGTGTGTTGTCCTGCCTCCAGTCAACAATAAAGAAGCGATCCCACTTGAAGCAACGTTTAAAACAATCTCTCCTTGGCATCTAATTGCTGCAGAAATTGTCTTCCAGAGAAATGTCTTACCCGTTCCACCATAACCATAAATAAAGAATACACCTCCCTTATTATTTTTAACCTTAGCCATGATATCTTGAAAAATGTTGCGTTGCTCATCGGTTAATGAAACAAAGAGCCGATCAAAGTCATTCTTTAAATTTGGTATGTCATAATCTAGCTCTTCGGCTATCAAACGATTGTTTGAAGATGAAACCGAATCAAGATCAGGGTAAGGCATCCTTCTATAGTGCTTGAGACTGGAATTGTTTCGAAGTAAAATTTGTTCTATCTCAAACAAAGTCAAGTTTTTAATTTGATCTTCGTTTAGTGATAAACCTGTACGAACAACACAATATTACTTGCATCATATTAAAAAAGAGATTAAGTGGGACGTAAAATGTAATTGACTGCATATTGGAAATTTATATGATACAATTTTAATAATAATGTAATAAACATATAATACCTGGAGAGTTCAATCTCTTTTGTTGAGTATAAAGAATTCCATCTGAGAGGTATTCCCACGTGTTTTCCCACACAATCTCTGGCTTACACAAACTGGTGGACAATAACATCGTAGCAAATAAGAAACGTAAATAAAAACCAGATCCAGAAAGATTTGCTTCTTTAATTGCTTCGATGTATTCTTTGTCATCATCCAAAAGGCCTAAATTATAGCATGCATCTTTAAAAGAAGAACATATTTCACCATTGACCGTGCGAATTTCTTCGAATGATTTTGGACCTTTCACTTTATTTAAAAAAATTCTTAAAAAATATGTTTCGCCAAGTTTAGGAGAAACCGAGTGAATTCTACCAATAGAATATCCAACTTCCCTTGGCTTCCAAGTTTGAAGGTTAGGTTTCCAAACAAACTTTGTAGGAAATTCAGCATATAAGTTTCCATGCTTCTTTATTGGTTTCATTACACTTCATCCAACATATAAACATTGAAGAAGCATTTGAAGGACGGTCAAGAACATCTTCAATATCATCGTCTGCCTCATATATGACTTGTTGTTGACCAGACAAATGAAAAGGCAGTCTAATCACAGCAGGATACCTATAATGAACATCATATTTAAAAATACGCCATGATGCTTCACATGCAGATATATATCTCCAATCATAGTATTCTTTGATTTCATCGACTGCATCGTTGTTATCAGAATCATTATTGTTGTGCACCATAGCAATAGTCGCTCTATCAGGACCCTTGTTTATATATTTAAATAAATATTTTATAGAAGATCCTTGATTGCACCATTCAACATTAATGTGTGCCTGATATCTTTTCAACAGATATTTGTTGTATGGAACAACATTTCTGTTATCCAAATGAACACCAGATTTTTCAACAGAATTTCCATCATTTCTTCTCCTATATAAAGGAAAACCATCTGAATCAAGTGAAGTATGATTACAGAATTGCTTTGGAAAGTTTTTAGAACACTTTCTGTCCACCATGCATGGGCAATTCAAATTTTCAGCTCCACATGGGCCGTGAATCATGAACTCCCTGAAAAGTGAATATAATTCTCGATCTTCATCAATATTTGGAATCTCAGCAGAAATAATCGGATCGATATATTCAACTGTAGGAAGCTTGTAGTCAGAATGCATAAATAGACATATATGACTATGCGGCAGACCTCTTTTTTGAAATTCAATTGTGTAAACCACTGCATGAAAAAATATACAAACAAGATAGAAGTTAGCAACTAAAGAAGGTATATATATATATATATATATATATATATATATATATATATATATATATATATATATAGACACACACACACACAAATATTAAAGTATAATTTTAAATACCTGCTTGAACTTTGCCAAAATTTTCATTTTGCCTTAAATCTTTAATAAATGCATCCAACTTAATCTTAAATAACCTACATAATATATCCGGTCTATCTTCTGGATGAAGTGGAGTGTCCTTAAGAAACCTTTGAACTTCTGGCCATTTTGGATTACACGTAAAGGTTATGAAAAAAATAAGGATATCCAAACCACTTACATAGTGACATGGCATCCAAATAGTTTTGCATCATATAACGTGCACCACCGGTAAACGAAGAAGGTAAGATCACACGTTGCCCAACGTTTGAGATATATGTACTCCCACATGCTTGGTGATTACGCAGATTCTCATAAGACTCGCATCTAAGAATTTTTTGTTGCTTACGTATGAAATATAATCGCTCACTTTCAATCATTGTATAACCATCAACTAAAAATTGTTGGAACAACCTTTTAGCATTAATAATTAGTGAGAACGATTGATCTTTATTAGGGTTGTTCACTATTCGTATAAAACCGAATTATCCAATTGGACAATTTGGATTGGACTATTTGGTTCGGATATTTGGATTTTTGGATTGGTTTTCAACAAAACCGAATTAGTATTTTGGATTTCAGATTGGTGTTGGTTTATAAAATAAGAACCGAATAGTCCAAAAAAACCGAATAAACATTTCTTTTTTATCTATTTATAATATATATATATATATATATATATATATATATATAATTATTTATTAATTTTGTAATTTATTTTTTTCAAATAGGTTCAAAACGTTTCACCCGATAAAAAAACATTAATATTCATTTTCTCTCGAAAGTTTTGTATTTATAAAATATTTAACTATAATATATATTCTTATTAGTTGTTTATAAATTTCAAATCACAACTAAATGATTTGTTTTTGCTTCTTGTGTAAAGTTGGGTAATATTATAATTATATGTCATTTTAAAATGTTTATGTTTTTGAAAACCGAATTATAAAAACCGATCCAACCGAATTGTAAATGGATCGGATTGGATTTGAATTTAGTTTGGACAATTCGGATCCATGTTTTGAAAACCGAAATCAATTTGGATTTACTTGATTGGATCGGATCAAACCGATCCATCCAAACGAACACCCCTAATCTTTATCTTGAATTCTGTAAGCGAAAAATTCTCTCATTGTACATGTCGGGCGTTTGCTGTTACTTGAAGCTGTTATACCTCTATGAAGGATGTCAACTCTATAACCATCATCTCCATATGGAAATAGTAATGGATACTGAAGAGCAAGGTAAGAAGGATGTAATTCACTGATACGTTCTAGTAATCCAGATGTGGTTTCAACAATGATGTCCCTTTTTTTCAATTGAATCACAAATGTCACCAACAATTAAAGCTGCTACCTCAGAAGAAGTTGGTAAGTTATACGTCCTTCCATCTTGTTCTCTTTTTCCGATTAATCTTAACTTCAAATTAGCACCTGGATTTTCGTGAAGACTGTCTCTTACCATCCTATAAGACTTGACCAACACATTGTTTGAATCTAACATAACCTTCAAAAATTTTATAATCTGGAGATCATATGATATTGAACTTGATGTAGAAGCGCTCTTTGGTCCACTGAAAATATTATAAAAAATTATTTATTGTTAGTAAATAAATTAAAATGAATTGAATTGATTTACCAAAGTTAATTGTAAAAATTTACCCAATACTTGTTGATCTATTTGAAATCTCGTTCTCCGTATCATATATGTATAACTGACAGAATTTTGGTCTAGATCCACCTGTCGGTAGAAGACTTCCCATACTATGATAATTTTGACCACTAAGTCTAAATATGTATGGTGCGTTGCCCGTGTTGATGGATGAATCAACTTTTCCTCCCATGGATGTAAATGAAAACATTGAATTGTAACGTCGAATGTTCTTCATGAAGTGTTTGCTTTTAGAATCTACGGAACGGTAAAGATTTTTATAAGATGACGGTGCTTCTTTTAAGGGTGGTAGTTCAACTTTGCCGTAACCACAACATAACGAATAAGATGTATTCTCGTTTTTTTTGCCTCTAAGCGATTCATCTTTCCATAGTTTTGCATGACAAATTTGACATATGACAATCTGGTCTCCATGATCCAAGTAATCTGTTGAATCCCATAAATAAATTAAAAATAATGAATATAATTAAAAATATTAAATTTTCTATATTTATGATCACCTTGTGAAGTTCCGCGAAAAACATCTTCAATAATATGGTCATCATTAATTTCTTCATCTAATGTCAAGTCAATCATAGGTATAGCAGATATGTGTGTAGTCTTTCTTTTTAATTGATGTTTTCCTTTTGGTAACTTGATTGATGAACATTTTTGAGTGATGGTTGAACGACCGGTAGATGTCATGCCAATACCAAACAATGTATTATCATTGTTAATAGATAGCGGTGTTTGAATGTTATTATGAAAAATATAATTTCCTAAAAAAATAAAAATACAAATTATAACGTTAGGAATTTGTATAAATTATATAACTGGTAAACATATATTTTAGAATATGTCTATAAAGAAATGCATACCATTTGAAATGTTAGATAAAAGATATTCTAACATTTACATCTGCAGACTAAGAATGAATAGTTGTATGTTGATATACAAATGATTTGACTGAGTTTAGATTTTCCTTATGTGATGTAACGTTTCTGTAGTTATCTACCGATACTAAATGACTACGACGATTGTAGACATCTGTTATGTAATGAAAAAAAAGAAATATTGTTAGTAATAAAACTAATAAAATTAATTATAAAAAAACAATTAAACTTTAGAATTTAGCAATTTGATATAATTTATATAGTTCAAAAAGAATTATAAAATAAAAGAATAACAATACCGTTATTTGATATGTAAGAAACATGTGTAATATGTGATTTTTGATGGGTAGATGTGTTAGAATTTACTTTGGATTTTTTATTATCCAAATATAACTTTCTAATTTTTCTCCTCTCTTTAGCGTTTGTAGAAGCTGTAATGTTAATTGAACCTGTAAAATGATAGTAAATAATTTAAGAACATTTTTTATATAAAATTAAATATATTATATTTTATAAAAAATTATTTATTTTTAAAATAATAATGAACAATAGATTAAAAATAAATAAATAAAATATATTAAATATTTAAAACAAAGTAAGAAAATTACCGTATTGGCTAAAATGAGTAGCATGTGCAATAGATATATGTTGAGACGATTCCGCGGTATAGTTATTCTTAGATTTTTTATTATCCATGTATAACTTTCTCGTTCTTCTTCTTTCTCTAGCATATGTAGCATCCATATTCTTCTTTGATATATAATAAAATCAATAAAGTTAACTTATAAAATTAATAATTTTAAAATAACTATTACAAATGATTGGTAACCTATACAATCCAAATAAACTTCAATTTCTTAGAAATTGAATAATAATAACAAACCAAAGATAGTTATAAATCATAATGCGAAACTTATGTTATATGGCAATACAATTGGAGAAACATAATATATTTATCGATCATAAAAGTGGTTTTTTTTATGTTAGAGAAAGTGATAACGTATTTTTATCATTGTTCATGCTTGATTTTGATAGTACAATGGAAATTCCACTACCCATATATATATATATATATATATATATATATATATATATATATATATATATATATATATATATATATATATTGAAAATTCCAATACAACTAATGTATTCAAATGTTTAACATATTCGGGTTGACATTTAAAACCGTATTTATGCGTAAAGTAAATCAAAAACATGAGAAATTAAATAAATTTAATTTTAACCATTTTAAAGATTATTCATAATTTTTTATTTATAATAAAACCCACCTAAAAGTTATCACTATTCCCCAAACTTTCCCCTTTCCCTTTTATCTGTAACACACACGATGAAACAAAAAACTCAGCCCTAGAATTTTGATTACATACACATTTCCATAGCCACCGTTCGATTTCTTAAAGGTTGTGAACGTTTATCCATGTATATCGATAAAGGAAGATACTAATATACCATCGATTAGAAATGTGAAGTGAAGAAAAGCTTACGTCGAGTAATCCCGCTGTCGAACTCAGAGACTGGTTGAACGCAACATTGGGGTTTGAAGAAAGCAAGATTCAAGGTAAGAAATGATCAACTGATGGTTAATCTTAGTTTTTGTAACACCCAAAGTTTTGAAGACCAAGAAAGGGAAGAAAACCCTAAGTTTAGGGGTCGACTCGGCGAGTCCAAGGAGGGACTCGGCGAGTCGGAGCGGGATCCGGGTCGAGGAGTAAGTGACCAACTCGGCGAGTCGGCCAAGTGGACTCGGCGAGTCTGGTCTGTGCGTGGAAGACCCTAAATTCGGGACTTGGAGCCTATATAAACGTCTTAATCTCCTTCCTAGGGTTCCTTACTGCCTCTTAAGCCCTGGATATCAAACCCTAGCCGCCATATCCTCTATTTGATCCATTTATTGTCTTCAAGAGTGCATTAAGCTTGGAGAAAGAAGAAGAATCTTGAGAGTGCAAGAAGGGGGATGTAGATCCGGGATTTGGAAGTCATTTCTGAGCTTTTGGAGGTATAAACTAGTTCCTGGACCCTTTTTGCATCTAGATTTATGTGTGGTTGTTGGGGCTCTTTAGCCATAATGATATTATTTTGAATTAGGAGCCGGATCTGGAGTTGCTACTTCAAATCCAAGTGTGTTATGGACTGGAGAAGCATAAAGTATCAGCCCTTGAGTCGATTTTGAAGCCCCTTGGCCTTAAACCCTAGTTTATGGTGCTTTTTGCCTAGATCTCCCTCTCTACACGTAAAGTTTGCAACTTTACGTGGGGGATAGGCTTGGGAAGGGTAGATCTACAGTTTGGAGTCCATGCATGACTCAAAAGTCCTCTGCATGTATGTAGATCTGAATGGACTCGGCGAGTCCTTCGAGTGGTCTCGGCGAGTAGCTTGAAGATGAGGAGGAACTCGACGAGTGGGATGAACAGCTCGTCGAGTCGGATGAAGATGGGCATGAACTCGGCGAGTTGGATGAAGATTGTCGTGTGCTCGGCGAGTCTGTTCTTAGACTCGGCGAGTCAGGTCGCGTAGTCCCAAACCCTTCGAGTTAAGACTCGAGTCAGCGAGTCGAGCAAGGACTCAGTGAGTTGGTCAGGACAGGATTCGGGAATCTGTAGACTCGGCGAGTCAGGGGCTAACTCGGCGAGTCAAGTCGCGATTGGAAGGACTTTGAGCATAAGAACTCGGCGAGTCAGTAAGTGGACTCGGCGAGTAGGGTTGACCTGGAAGGTTGACTTTGACCAGGACTTTGACTTTGACAAGAGTTGACTTAGTTGACCTTTGAAGGTCAGTTAGACTAAGTGTTATGTTGATATTGGTAGCTCGGGGAGCTAGTGGAGCAGCAGTTCGGAGTTAGTGGTCAGGTAGCGGTCAAAGGGATTAGCAGCAGCAGTTCAGCAGTATTAGGTGAGTTTCCCTGTGCATGAATGGGTCTACGGCCACAATGCCGGCCCATGTAGTTATGAGTAGAAGATCAGGGGTTAGCCTTAGGCCCAGTATGCTAGTATGATATTCGGGACGAGGTCCAATGATAAAGGGCGGGTGCCCAAGGAATGGTTTATGTAGTAGTTTATACTTGTTGTCTGTGTGATACTTGTATGTGCCTGGTAGGGAGGTGAGTGTGGGCGAGGTCCTGAATCTCACCAATAGCAGAGTGTGGATGGTGTTCCACATCTAAGTAGCAGCAGAGCAGGGGCGAGGCCCAAGTTAGGGAAGGAGTGAGGGTGGGCTGGGCCCGTACCCCACTATCATCAGGAGTATGGACGGGGTTCCATGACTCATCAGTAGCAGGACAAGGGCGGGGCCCAAAGATAGGCGAGGCCTTAGAACAAGAGCCGTTAGTATATGTTTAGCTTATATGATGTTATGTGATATGTGTATGTGTTATTATATGTTAGTGGGCGGGGCCCTGTGACAGGCGAGGCCTAAGTAAAACAGATCTGTATCCGAGCGGGGCTCGAAGCCAGGCGGGGCCTGGGGCGGCGGGGCCGTCGTAGCGGGCGAGGCCCGAGGTAGGGGGCGAGGCCCAGGATAGCGGGCGTAGCCCGGTATGTGCAGTATGTGGTTACGCATGGTATGTGGTAGGGTGGGGAACTCACTAAGCTTCGTGCTTATGGTTTTCAGTTTTGTTTTCAGGTACTTCCGGTAGCGGAGGGAAGAGCTCGGGGTGATCGCATGGCACACACCATAGTTTAGACAGCCTGGGAATGTTTACTCTGATAACGAATATGTATTTTGGAAACTAATACCTTGTTTATGTTTTGAAATGATGAATTTGCTTAACGTAATGTTTTAATTAAAAGAAATTTTTAGTCTTGAATTTTGGGACGTTACAAGTTGGTATCAGAGCCTTGGTTTGAGGAATTCGGACATGCTCTCGAGCGTGTCTGAACTTAAACTGAGGGATTGGTATAGAAGTTTTCAAAATGAAAAGACAGTTTTGTAAAAAGAGAGTTTTGGAAAAGAAAACAGTTTTAGAAAGGAAAAAATAATTCAAAAAGAGAAGAACTTTGAAAAGAGAAAAAGGGTGTGGTGCATGCAATCAACCGAGCTCAAGTAAGTACCCCAAAATACCCATACAAGTTTATGTTATGATTATCAGTTGATAGAACAGTATGCTAGATTAGGACTAAGGATCTAGGAATGATGCCTTATGTGCCTATTATATGTGTTTGAGCTGCATGATAGTGCTGATTAGACAGTAGTAGGATAGCCTATTTAGGTTATGCCTGAGTTTATGAGTTTGTGTTGCATGTTAGTTCAGATTCTTGCTGTTTGGATATGATTGCTTGAGTATGTTGTGGTTAGATTTTCCCCTTGTCCGAATGCTGCTTGCTTTGTGCATTGTGGGATTTTGAGTGATGGGAGTTAGCCATTAGGTGGATACGTCACGTCACATGTGATCAGGGTTGAATAATCTCAGAGTGCTGGATTTGGCCCTATTGCATAACTCTTGTTTGAGTCCAACCGTTGTAGGGACGAGTCTTTTACTTGAAGGATTATCTGAGCCTCGTCACATGTGATGGTATCCAGGTGATGGCTAATTGGCATCACAAGGAGACCTTCAGCAGCTGAGGACTGTTTGAGTTGAGTCAGAGGTTTCCCTAGGGTAAGCCTAGGATGAGATAGTGCTGGGAGCAGTAGTAGTGGATAAGGGACCTGGTGGAGTCAAAGCAATTCCTGAGGAAAGTACGGATAGATGTGGAAGGTAGTATGGGCCCGTACTACTGAAAGCAGAGGATCCGTACTTGATTCGGGAAGGGCCACGACAAGACCGGGAACCTAGTAGGGGGTGTGTTTGGCCTCGCAGCAGTGATGAGTTTTCTGATAGTGGTTGTGTTATATGTTGCAGCATGGTGACGTTGCGAGAGAGACCAGCGGGCGGATCAGGCGCCGGAGAGGGATCAGGCTCGGGTTCAGGGGTCGAGCAGCTCGAGGAGCGGATAAGAGAGCTGATATTAGCTGAGGTTACGCGCAGTATCCTAGCTCAGACTCCTGTGATCTTTGGCACGGTCAAGGAGGGTATACTGGAGATCTTGGATGAGAAGCTGGGAGCCTTCTGTACCGTGATGATGGCGTTGTTGGGAGCACGTACCTTGACATTTCGAGAGTTCAGGGCTTGCGGGGCACCAGATTATCATGGGGCTAGGGACCCCATTGCTAGCAGCAGATGGTTGGCTGATGTTGCCAACGCTTTTCGTACGAGCAAGTGTCCCGAGGGGGACAAGGTTAGACTCGCCTCCTGTCTTCTAAAGGACAGAGCGAGGGATTGGTGGGAGGAGATTGGTCATGCTTTGGGGGATGATGCCGCGTTGGACGCGATGACTTGGAGCGATTTCTCGGCCAGGTTCAGGGCGGAGTTTTCGCCGATTATTGAGGTGCAGCAGCTGGCACGAGAGTTTCAGGATTTGACGCAGACTACTGAGACTGTGGCGGAGATCACCGCCAAGTTCAGGGAGAGGGCTCTTCTTGTGCCGCAATATGTCGCAGATGAGGAGATGAAGAAGGCTCGGTACCATGAGATGTTGAGGGATGACATCAGGGAGTTCGTGAGCAGATCCAGCTGTAAGACGCTGGAAGATATGATTTCTCGGGCTAGAGAAAGGGAAATTGATTTGGAGAAAATCCGGAAGAGGAAGCCGGATGAGGTTCAGGTAGCTACGGGATCGGGCAAAAGTCCCAAGGGATCGGATTCGAGATCGAGGGATCATCAGGACCGCAGTCGGTGAGGAAAGTGTGGAAGGGCGCATGGGGGCGCGTGCAGGAGTGGTAGCGGTGGTGAGTCCGGTTGTTTCAAGTGCGGTCGGACTGGCCATTTCAGCAGGGATTGTACTGTTACCGCCGCGCAGGGATCAGACTTGATATGTTTTCACTACAACCAGCGGGGCCACAAGAAGGCCCAGTGTCCCAGTTTGTTTTCAGCAGGACGGGTGATGGCACCCGCCCCTGCAACTTTGAGGATCACGGATGGACGTCAGGGTCGGGTAGAGGCACCTGCGGCAGGGAGCAGGGCTTTTCAGATGACAACCTTGGAGACGAGAGCAACGCCGGACTCACATTCGTTAATAGCGGAAACACAATAAGGTAGAAATGGTTTTGGTTCGATTTTTGAAATTTGAGTGTTTGTTTAAACATTTGAATTTTGAAATTGCTAAATTTTAGACAAAATCTCGTTAATGATTATTTAGGGGATCATATGAGTAAATAAAACAATTATTTTATTTGATATACCTTCTAAATTATATGAGTTTTGTATCATTGTATAGTAAGGTTTTCAATTTTATGTATAATACAGATAATCCATATCTGATCCATATTTCAGTTGTGATCAAGAATCGATGTTTTGGTGGGTCACTGTGTTTCAAGATACTTATGTTAGTTTAAATCATTGTTCATTTTTATCAAACTTTATCTTTTTGCATACCTTTAATCCCTATTTCAATCAAAATCACTTAGTTTTTACTACTGCTTCATTATCTTGCAGGCCAATAAAAATGGTATGTGACAAATTGCAGAAATCCATATAGTTTATTAAAACTCTTATTACTTGATGTATAAGTGCATGCATAGATGTTTATTTAGGATTTTATGCACAAGGGTTAAAATGAAAAATAACAATGCTACTTTTATTAATTAGATTTGTTTATCATTAGTTATATTGCCTAAAACATAGTGATCAGTACAATTAATTTATATGTTAAATTCAATTATTTGTATCAAACACATTTTAATTGAATATCGAAACCCTTAGGGTCTATTTGTTTTGCATAATATTTTAGAATGTATTGAATCTGTTAATACACAATTCTTCATTAAAAGATGGCAACCCTAAGATGATATTTAGTTGAGATAAAAATTTTGTGTTTATTTTATTTATATTTCTTATTATTTAACATATCTTTTAATCAACATATGCAATACACAATATTTAGTATTTTATAACCAATATTCTTAAATTGACAGGTAGGTGGTATGTGTAGCCTAAACAAATGATAATTGGACAAAAATGGTAATGAACTAATATTATGTTAATTTTTCGTTAGGTATCGTACCTTTATTTATTCCTATTATAACATTCTACTGTCAAAAAATTGTTGTTTACACTTTTGTAGCAATATATATTAATTTTGCTCTTAAACCACTAAATCAATAACTGTTTCTCTGACTCCCGGAGGAATAATTGGTTCCAAAATAAGCATTGTATTTTGAAATGTGCTATAGGTAGCAATATATATTACTTAACTAACAAAATTAATAATTTCTTGTTTTCTTTAGATATGGAAGAATATAAGGCTATGGGCACCATTCTTAAAATGTGGTCAGCTAACAAAACCTCAATCTTTCAGGGTTTTACTTCAGGTAATAATAATATGATTGAAATTTTTTGTATTTGTTTTTGTTTTTGTAAATATTTGATTTGTGAAATTTAAATTGTCTTATTTTCGTCCTCCTACAAAGCTGGAAATATCAATGAATAAGCAACATGTAATCAACCAGAATTAAGATCTTCAGTCAATCTCATTTTGAAGCACAATCACAATCACAGACTGGGCTACTTTAGAATAGGAATAAGAAACATCCAAATTCAAAGTCAAATATAAACAACTGCTACAAATAGAAGTCTATATAATATATGTTTGAAAATTAAAAAATAAATGTGGTGTATGTTAAATAACAAAATTATTCCAAGATCATAAGTGATTTAAATAACAAAATTATTTCTAAATCATAAATTAACATTCATAATAATATATTATGAATGTAGGTTAAACATACTAATAAAAAAACAATCATCCCCAACAAATGTGTAATGAATATATAATGTTAAGTTGTAAAATACCTGTTCATCTATTAAGATTAATTATTTTAAAGATTATTCATAATTTTTGATTTATAATAAAACCCACCTAAAAGTTATCACTATTCCCCAAACTTTCCCCTTTCCCTTTTATCTGTAACACACACGATGAAACAAAAAACCCAGCCCTAGAATTTTGATTACACACACATTTCCACAGCCACCGTTCGATTTCTTAAAGGTTGTGAACGTTTATCCATGTATATCGATAAACGAAGATACTAATATACCACCAATTAGAAATGTGAAGTGAAGAAAAGCTTACGTCGAGTAATCCCGCTGTCGAACTCAGAGACTGGTTGAACGCAACATTGGGGTTTGAAGAAAGCAAGATTCAAGGTAAGAGATGATCAACTGATGGTTAATCTTAGTTTTTTTTTTAACATAAAATAGATTATGTCGAAGAAAATTTACCTGTTTTTCTTTGTTCCAGAAATGTTGTGACTGAAGATATAAGCGAAAAGTTAAGCCGTTCAAAAGAATAAACTCACATTCGTTAATAGCGGAAACACAATAAGGTAGAAATGGTTTTGGTTCGATTTTTGAAATTTGAGTGTTTGTTTAAACATTTGAATTTTGAAATTGCTAAATTTTAGACAAAATCTCGTTAATGATTATTTAGGGGATCATATGAGTAAATAAAACAATTATTTTATTCGATATACCTTCTAAATTATATGAGTTTTGTATCATTGTATAGTAAGGTTTTCAATTTTATGTATAATACAGATAATCCATATCTGATCCATATTTCAATTGTGATCAAGAATCGATGTTTTGGTGGGTCACTGTGTTTCAAGATACTTATGTTAGTTTAAATCGTTGTTCATTTTTATCAAACTTTATCTTTTTGCATACCTTTAATCTCTATTTCAATCAAAATCACTTAGTTTTTACTACTGCTTCATTATCTTGCAGGCCAATAAAAAGGGTATGTGACAAATTACAGAAATCCATATAGTTTATTAAAACTCTTATTACTTGATGTATAAGTGCGTGCATAGATGTTTATTTAGGATTTTATGCACAAGGGTTAAAATGAAAAATAACAATGCTACTTTTATTAATTAGATTTGTTTATCATTAGTTATATTGCCTAAAACATAGTGATCAGTACAATTAATTTAGATGTTAAATTCAATTATTTGTATCAAACGCATTTTAATTGAATATCGAAACCCTTAGGGTCTATTTGTTTTGCATAATATTTTAGAATGTATTGAATCTGTTAATACACAATTCTTCATTAAAAGATGGCAACCCTAAGATGATATTTAGTTGAGATAAAAATTTTGTGTTTATTTTATTTATATTTCTTATTATTTAACATATCTTTTAATCAACATATGCAATACACAATATTTAGTATTTTATAACCAATATTCTTAAATTGACAGGTAGGTGGTATGTGTAGCCTAAACAAATGATAATTGGACAAAAATGGTAATGAACTAATATTATGTTAATTTTTCGTTAGGTATCGTACCTTTATTTATTCCTATTATAACATTCTACTATCAAAAAATTGTTGTTTACACTTTTGTAGCAATATATATTAATTTTGCTCTTAAACCACTAAATCAATAACTGTTTCTCTGACTCCCGGAGGAATAATTGGTTCCAAAATAAGCATTGTATTTTGAAATGTGCTATAGGAAGCAATATATATTACTTAACTAACAAAATTAATAATTTCTTGTTTTCTTTAGATATGGAAGAATCTAAAGCTGTGGGCACCATTCTTAAAATGTGGTCAGCTAACAAAACCTCAATCTTTCAGGGTTTTACTTCAGGTAATAATAATATGATTGAAATTTTTTATATTTGTTTTTGTTTTTGTAAATATTTGATTTGTGAAATTTAAATTGTCTTATTTTCGTCCTCCTACAAAGCTGGAAATATCAATGAATAAGCAACATGTAATCAACCAGAATTAAGATCTTCAGTCAATCTCATTTTGAAGCACAATCACAATCACAGACTGGGCTACCTTAGAATAGGGATAAGAAACATCCAAATTCAAAGTCAAATATAAACAACTGCTACAAATAGAAGTCTATATAATATATGTTTGAAAATTAAAAAATAAATGTGGTGTATGTTAAATAACAAAATTATTCCAAGATCATAAGTGATTTAAATAACAAAATTATTTCTAAATCATAAATTAACATTCATAATAATATATTATGAATGTAGGTTAAACTACTAATAAAAAAAACAATCATCCCCAACAAATGTGTAATGAATATATAATGTTAAGTTGTAAAATACCTGTTCATCTATTAAGATTAATTATTTTAAAGATTATTCATAATTTTTGATTTATAATAAAACCCACCTAAAAGATATCACTATTCCCCAAACTTTCCCCTTTCCCTTTTATCTGTAACACACACGATGAAACAAAAAACCCAGCCCTAGAATTTTGATTACATACACATTTCCACAGCCACCGTTCGATTTCTTAAAGGTTGTGAACGTTTATCCATGTATATCGATAAAGGAAGATACTAATATACCACCGATTAGAAATGTGAAGTGAAGAAAAGCTTACGTCGAGTAATCCCGCTGTCGAACTCAGAGACTGGTTGAACGCAACATTGGGGTTTGAAGAAAGCAAGATTCAAGGTAAGAGATGATCAACTGATGGTTAATCTTAGTTTTTTTTAACATAAAATAGATTATGTCGAAGAAAATTTACCTGTTTTTCTTTGTTCCAGAAATGTTGTGACTGAAGATATAAGCGAAAAGTTAAGCCGTTCAAAAGAATAAACTCACATTCGTTAATAGCGGAAACACAATAAGGTAGAAATGGTTTTGGTTCGATTTTTGAAATTTGAGTGTTTGTTTAAACATTTGAATTTTGAAATTGCTAAATTTTAGACAAAATCTCGTTAATGATTATTTAGGGGATCATATGAGTAAATAAAACAATTATTTTATTTGATATACCTTCTAAATTATATGAGTTTTGTATCATTGTATAGTAAGGTTTTCAATTTTATGTATAATACAGATAATCCATATCTGATCCATATTTCAATTGTGATCAAGAATCGATGTTTTGGTGGGTCACTGTGTTTCAAGATACTTATGTTAGTTTAAATCATTGTTCATTTTTATCAAACTTTATCTTTTTGCATACCTTTAATCCCTATTTCAATCAAAATCACTTAGTTTTTACTACTGCTTCATTATCTTGCAGGCCAATAAAAATGGTATGTGACAAATTGCAGAAATCCATATAGTTTATTAAAACTCTTATTACTTGATGTATAAGTGAATGCATAAATGTTTATTTAGGATTTTATGCACAAGGGTTAAAATGAAAAATAACAATGCTACTTTTATTAATTAGATTTGTTTATCATTAGTTATATTGCCTAAAACATAGTGATCAGTACAATTAATTTATATGTTAAATTCAATTATTTGTATCAAACACATTTTAATTGAATATCGAAACCCTTAGGGTCTATTTGTTTTGCATAATATTTTAGAATGTATTGAATCTGTTAATACACAATTCTTCATTAAAAGATGGCAACCCTAAGATGATATTTAGTTGAGATAAAAATTTTGTGTTTATTTTATTTATATTTCTTATTATTTAACATATCTTTTAATCAACATATGCAATACACAATATTTAGTATTTTATAACCAATATTCTTAAATTGACAGGTAGGTGGTATGTGTAGCCTAAACAAATGATAATTGGACAAAAATGGTAATGAACTAATATTATGTTAATTTTTCGTTAGGTATCGTACCCTTATTTATTCCTATTATAGCATTCTACTATCAAAAAATTGTTGCTTACACTTTTGTAGCAATATATATTAATTTTGCTCTTAAACCACTAAATCAATAACTGTTTCTCTAACTCCCGGAGGAATAATTGGTTCCAAAATAAGCATTGTATTTTGAAATGTGCTATAGGTAGCAATATATATTACTTAACTAACAAAATTAATAATTTCTTGTTTTCTTTAGATATGGAAGAATCTAAAGCTGTGGGCACCATTCTTAAAATGTGGTCAGCTAACAAAACCTCAATCTTTCAGGGTTTTACTTCAGGTAATAATAATATGATTGAAATTTTTTGTATTTGTTTTTGTTTTTGTAAATATTTGATTTGTGAAATTTAAATTGTCTTATTTTCGTCCTCCTACAAAGCTGGAAATATCAATGAATAAGCAACATGTAATCAACCAGCATTAAGATCTTCAGTCAATCTCATTTTGAAGCACAATCACAATCACAGACTGGGCTACTTTAGAATAGGAATAAGAAACATCCAAATTCAAAGTCAAATATAAACAACTGCTACAAATAGAAGTCTATATAATATATGTTTGAAAATTAAAAAATAAATGTGGTGTATGTTAAATAACAAAATTATTCCAAGATCATAAGTGATTTAAATAACAAAATTATTTCTAAATCATAAATTAACATTCATAATAATATATTATGAATGTAGGTTAAACATACTAATAAAAAAAACAATCATCCCCAACAAATGTGTAATGAATATATAATGTTAAGTTGTAAAATACCTGTTCATCTATTAAGATTAATTATTTTAAAGATTATTCATAATTTTTGATTTATAATAAAACCCACCTAAAAGTTATCACTATTCCCTAAACTTTCCCCTTTCCCTTTTATCTGTAACACACACGATGAAACAAAAAACCCAGCCCTAGAATTTTGATTACACACACATTTCCACAGCCACCGTTCGATTTCTTAAAGGTTGTGAACGTTTATCCATGTATATCGATAAAGGAAGATACTAATATACCACCGATTAGAAATGTGAAGTGAAGAAAAGCTTACGTCGAGTAATCCCGCTGTCGAACTCAGAGACTGGTTGAACGCAACATTTGGGTTTGAAGAAAGCAAGATTCAAGGTAAGAGATGATCAACTGATGGTTAATCTTAGTTTTTTTTTTAACATAAAATAGATTATGTCGAAGAAAATTTACCTGTTTTTCTTTGTTCCAGAAATGTTGTGACTGAAGATATAAGCGAAAAGTTAAGCCGTTCAAAAGAATAAACTCACATTCGTTAATAACGGAAACACAATAAGGTAGAAATGGTTTTGGTTCGATTTTTGAAATTTGAGTGTTTGTTTAAACATTTGAATTTTGAAATTGCTAAATTTTAGACAAAATCTCGTTAATGATTATTTAGGGGATCATATGAGTAAATAAAACAATTATTTTATTTGATATACCTTCTAAATTATATGAGTTTTGTATCATTGTATAGTAAGGTTTTCAATTTTATGTATAATACAGATAATCCATATCTGATCCATATTTCAGTTGTGATCAAGAATCGATGTTTTGGTGGGTCACTGTGTTTGAAGATACTTATGTTAGTTTAAATCATTGTTCATTTTTATCAAACTTTATCTTTTTGCATACCTTTAATCCCTATTTCAATCAAAATCACTTAGTTTTTACTACTGCTTCATTATCTTGCAGGCCAATAAAAATGGTATGTGACAAATTGCAGAAATCCATATAGTTTATTAAAACTCTTATTACTTGATGTATAAGTGAATGCATAAATGTTTATTTAGGATTTTATGCACAAGGGTTAAAATGAAAAATAACAATGCTACTTTTATTAATTAGATTTGTTTATCATTAGTTATATTGCCTAAAACATAGTGATCAGTACAATTAATTTATATGTTAAATTCAATTATTTGTATCAAACACATTTTAATTGAATATCGAAACCCTTAGGGTCTATTTGTTTTGCATAATATTTTAGAATGTATTGAATCTGTTAATACACAATTCTTCATTAAAAGATGGCAACCCTAAGATGATATTTAGTTGAGATAAAAATTTTGTGTTTATTTTATTTATATTTCTTATTATTTAACATATCTTTTAATCAACATATGCAATACAAAATATTTAGTATTTTATAACCAATATTCTTAAATTGACAGGTAGGTGGTATGTGTAGCCTAAACAAATGATAACTGGACAAAAATGGTAATGAACTAATATTATGTTAATTTTTCGTTAGGTATCGTACCTTTATTTATTCCTATTATAACATTCTACTATCAAAAAATTGTTGTTTACACTTTTGTAGCAATATATATTAATTTTGCTCTTAAACCACTAAATCAATAACTGTTTCTCTGACTCCCGGAGGAATAATTGGTTCCAAATAAACATTGTATTTTGAAATGTGCTATAGGTAGCAATATATATTACTTAACTAACAAAATTAATAATTTCTTGTTTTCTTTAGATATGGAAGAATCTAAAGCTTTGGGCACCATTCTTAAAATGTGGTCAGCTAACAAAACCTCAATCTTTCAGGGTTTTACTTCAGGTAATAATAATATGATTGAAATTTTTTGTATTTGTTTTTGTTTTTGTAAATATTTGATTTGTGAAATTTAAATTGTCTTATTTTCGTCCTCCTACAAAGCTGGAAATATCAATGAATAAGCAACATGTAATCAACCAGAATTAAGATCTTCAGTCAATCTCATTTTGAAGCACAATCACAATCACAGACTGGGCTACTTTAGAATAGAAATAAGAAACATCCAAATTCAAAGTCAAATACAAACAACTGCTACAAATAGAAGTCTATATAATATATGTTTGAAAATTAAAAAATAAATGTGGTGTATGTTAAATAACAAAATTATTCCAAGATCATAAGTGATTTAAATAAAAAAATTATTTCTAAACCATAAATTAACATTCATAATAATATATTATGAATGTAGGTTAAACATACTAATAAAAAAAACAATCATCCCCAACAAATGTGTAATGAATATATAATGTTAAGTTGTAAAATACCTGTTCATCTATTAAGATTAATTATTTTAAAGATTATTCATAATTTTTGATTTATAATAAAACCCACCTAAAAGTTATCACTATTCCCCAAACTTTCCCCTTTCCCTTTTATCTGTAACACACACGATGAAACAAAAAACCCAGCCCTAGAATTTTGATTACATACACATTTCCACAGCCACCGTTCGATTTCTTAAAGGTTGTGAACGTTTATCCATGTATATCGATAAAGGAACATACTAATATACCACCGATTAGAAATGTGAAGTGAAGAAAAGCTTACGTCGAGTAATCCCGCTGTCGAACTCAGAGACTGGTTGAACGCAACATTGGGGTTTGAAGAAAGCAAGATTCAAGGTAAGAAATGATCAACTGATGGTTAATCTTAGTTTTTTTAACATAAAATAGATTATGTCGAAGAAAATTTACCTGTTTTTCTTTGTTCCAGAAATATTGTGACTGAAGATATAAGCGAAAAGTTAAGCTGTTCAAAAGAATAAACTCACATTCGTTAATAGCGGAAACACAATAAGGTAGAAATGGTTTTGGTTCGATTTTTGAAACTTGAGTGTTTGTTTAAACATTTGAATTTTGAAATCTCGTTAATGATTATTTAGGGGATCATATGAGTAAATAAAACAATTATTTTATTTGATATACCTTCTAAATTATATGAGTTTTGTATCATTGTATAGTAAGGTTTTCAATTTTATGTATAATACAGATAATCCATATCTGATCCATATTTCAGTTGTGATCAAGAATCGATGTTTTGGTGGGTCACTGTGTTTCAAGATACTTATGTTAGTTTAAATCATTGTTCATTTTTATCAAACTTTATCTTTTTGCATACCTTTAATCCCTATTTCAATCAAAATCACTTAGTTTTTACTACTGCTTCATTATCTTGCAGGCCAATAAAAATGGTATGTGACAAATTGCAGAAATCCATATAGGTTATTAAAACTCTTATTACTTGATGTATAAGTGCATGCATAGATGTTTATTTAGGATTTTATGCACAAGGGTTAAAATGAAAAATAACAATGCTACTTTTATTAATTAGATTTGTTTATCATTAGTTATATTGCCTAAAACATAGTGATCAGTACAATTAATTTATATGTTAAATTCAATTATTTGTATCAAACACATTTTAATTGAATATTGAAACCCTTAGGGTCTATTTGTTTTGCATAATATTTTAGAATGTATTGAATCTGTTAACACACAATTCTTCATTAAAAGATGGCAACCCTAAGATGATATTTAGTTGAGATAAAAATTTTGTGTTTTTTTATTTATATTTCTTATTATTTAACATATCTTTTAATCAACATATGCAATACATAATATTTAGTATTTTATAACCAATATTCTTAAATTGACAGGTAGGTGGTATGTGTAGCCTAAACAAATGATAATTGGACAAAAATGGTAATGAACTAATATTATGTTAATTTTTTGTTAGGTATCGTACCTTTATTTATTCCTATTATAACATTCTACTATCAAAAAATTGTTGTTTACACTTTTGTAGCAATATATATTAATTTTGCTCTTAAACCACTAAATCAATAACTGTTTCTCTGACTCCCGGAGGAATAATTGGTTCCAAAATAAGCATTGTATTTTGAAATGTGCTATAGGTAGCAATATATATTACTTAACTAACAAAATTAATAATTTCTTGTTTTCTTTAGATATGGAAGAATCTAAAGCTGTGGGCACCATTCTTAAAATGTGGTCAGCTAACAAAACCTCAATCTTTCAGGGTTTTACTTCAGGTAATAATAATATGATTGAAATATTTTGTATTTGTTTTTGTTTTTGTAAATATTTGATTTGTGAAATTTAAATTGTGTTATTTTCGTCCTCCTATAAAGCTGGAAATATCAATGAATAAGCAACATGTAATCAACCAGAATTAAGATCTTCAGTCAATCTCATTTTGAAGCACAATCACAATCACAGACTGGGCTACTTTAGAATAGGAATAAGAAACATCCAAATTCAAAGTCAAATACAAACAACTGCTACAAATAGAAGTCTATATAATATATGTTTGAAAATTAAAAAATAAATGTGGTGTATGTTAAATAACAAAATTATTCCAAGATCATAAGTGATTTAAATAACAAAATTATTTCTAAATCATAAATTAACATTCATAATAATATATTATGAATGTAGGTTAAACATACTAATAAAAAAAACAATCATCCCCAACAAATGTGTAATGAATATATAATGTTAAGTTGTAAAATACCTGTTCATCTATTAAGATTAATTATTTTAAAGATTATTCATAATTTTTGATTTATAATAAAACCCACCTAAAAGTTATCACTATTCCCCAAACTTTCCCCTTTCCCTTTTATCTGTAACACACACGATGAAACAAAAAACCCAACCCTAGAATTTTGATTACATACACATTTCCACAGCCACCGTTCGATTTCTTAAAGGTTGTGAACGTTTATCCATGTATATCGATAAAGGAAGATACTAATATACCACCGATTAGAAATGTGAAGTGAAGAAAAGCTTACGTCGAGTAATCCCGCTGTCGAACTCAGAGACTGGTTGAACGCAACATTGGGGTTTGAAGAAAGCAAGATTCAAGGTAAGAAATGATCAACTGATGGTTAATCTTAGTTTTTTTTAACATAAAATAGATTATGTCGAAGAAAATTTACCTGTTTTTCTTTGTTCCAGAAATATTGTGACTGAAGATATAAGCGAAAAGTTAAGCCGTTCAAAAGAATAAACTCACATTCGTTAATAGCGGAAACACAATAAGGTAGAAATGGTTTTGGTTCGATTTTTGAAACTTGAGTGTTTGTTTAAACATTTGAATTTTGAAATCTCGTTAATGATTATTTAGGGGATCATATGAGTAAATAAAACAATTATTTTATTTGATATACCTTCTAAATTATATGAGTTTTGTATCATTGTATAGTAAGGTTTTCAATTTTATGTATAATACAGATAATCCATATCTGATCCATATTTCAGTTGTGATCAAGAATCGATGTTTTGGTGGGTCACTGTGTTTCAAGATACTTATGTTAGTTTAAATCGTTGTTCATTTTTATCAAACTTTATCTTTTTGCATACCTTTAATCCCTATTTCAATCAAAATCACTTAGTTTTTACTACTGCTTCATTATCTTGCAGGCCAATAAAAATGGTATGTGACAAATTGCAGAAATCCATATAGTTTATTAAAACTCTTATTACTTGATGTATAAGTGCATGCATAGATGTTTATTTAGGATTTTATGCACAAGGGTTAAAATGAAAAATAACAATGCTACTTTTATTAATTAGATTTGTTTATCATTAGTTATATTGCCTAAAACATAGTGATCAGTACAATTAATTTATATGTTAAATTCAATTATTTGTATCAAACACATTTTAATTGAATATCAAAACCCTTAGGGTCCATTTGTTTTGCATAATATTTTAGAATGTATTGAATCTGTTAATACACAATTCTTCATTAAAAGATGGCAACCCTAAGATGATATTTAGTTGAGATAAAAATTTTGTGTTTATTTTATTTATATTTCTTATTATTTAACATATCTTTTAATCAACATATGCAATACAAAATATTTAGTATTTTATAACCAATATTCTTAAATTGACAGGTAGGTGGTATGTGTAGCCTAAACAAATGATAATTGGACAAAAATGGTAATGAACTAATATTATGTTAATTTTTCGTTAGGTATCGTACCTTTATTTATTCCTATTATAACATTCTACTATCAAAAAATTGTTGTTTACACTTTTGTAGCAATATATATTAATTTTGCTCTTAAACCACTAAATCAATAACTGTTTCTCTGACTCCCGGAGGAATAATTGGTTCCAAAATAAGCATTGTATTTTGAAATGTGCTATAGGTAGCAATATATATATTACTTAACTAACAAAATTAATAATTTCTTGTTTTCTTTAGATATGGAAGAATCTAAAGCTTTGGGCACCATTCTTAAAATGTGGTCAGCTAACAAAACCTCAATCTTTCGGGGTTTTACTTCAGGTAATAATAATATGATTGAAATTTTTTGTATTTGTTTTTGTTTTTGTAAATATTTGATTTGTGAAATTTAAATTGTCTTATTTTCGTCCTCCTACAAAGCTGGAAATATCAATGAATAAGCAACATGTAATCAACCAGAATTAAGATCTTCAGTCAATCTCATTTTGAAGCACAATCACAATCACAGACTGGGCTACTTTAGAATAGGAATAAGAAACATCCAAATTCAAAGTCAAATACAAACAACTGCTACAAATAGAAGTCTATATAATATATGTTTGAAAATTAAAAAATAAATGTGGTGTATGTTAAATAACAAAATTATTCCAAGATCATAAGTGATTTAAATAACAAAATTATTTCTAAATCATAAATTAACATTCATAATAATATATTATGAATGTAGGTTAAACATACTAATAAAAAAAACAATCATCCCCAACAAATGTGTAATGAATATATAATGTTAAGTTGTAAAATACCTGTTCATCTATTAAGATTAATTATTTTAAAGATTATTCATAATTTTTTATTTATAATAAAACCCACCTAAAAGTTATCACTATTCCCCAAACTTTCCCCTTTTCCTTTTATCTGTAACACACACGATGAAACAAAAAACCCAACCCTAGAATTTTGATTACATACACATTTCCACAGCCACCGTTCGATTTCTTAAAGGTTGTGAACGTTTATCCATGTATATCGATAAAGGAAGATACTAATATACCACCGATTAGAAATGTGAAGTGAAGAAAAGCTTACGTCGAGTAATCCCGCTGTCGAACTTACAGACTGGTTGAACGCAACATTGGGGTTTGAAAAAAGCAAGATTCAAGGTAAGAGATGATCAACTGATGGTTAATCTTAGTTTTTTTAACATAAAATAGATTATGTCGAAGAAAATTTACCTGTTTTTCTTTGTTCCAGAAATGTTGTGACTGAAGATATAAGCGAAAAGTTAAGCCGTTCAAAAGAATAAACTCACATTCGTTAATAGCGGAAACACAATAAGGTAGAAATGGTTTTGGTTCGATTTTTGAAATTTGAGTGTTTGTTTAAATATTTGAATTTTGAAATCTCGTTAATGATTATTTAGGGGATCATATGAGTAAATAAAACAATTATTTTATTTGATATACCTTCTAAATTATATGAGTTTTGTATCATTGTATAGTAAGGTTTTCAATTTTATGTATAATACAGATAATCCATATTTCAGTTGTGATCAAGAATCGATGTTTTGGTGGGTCACTGTGTTTCAAGATACTTATGTTAGTTTAAATCATTGTTCATTTTTATCAAACTTTATCTTTTTGCATACCTTTAATCCCTATTTCAATCAAAATCACTTAGTTTTTACTACTGCTTCATTATCTTGCAGGCCAATAAAAATGGTATGTGACAAATTGCAGAAATCCATATAGTTTATTAAAACTCTTATTACTTGATGTATAAGTGCATGCATAGATGTTTATTTAGGATTTTATGCACAAGGGTTAAAATGAAAAATAACAATGCTACTTTTATTAATTAGATTTGTTTATCATTAGTTATATTGCCTAAAACATAGTGATCAGTACAATTAATTTATATGTTAAATTCAATTATTTGTATCAAACGCATTTTAATTGAATATCAAAACCCTTAGGGTCTATTTGTTTTGCATAATATTTTAGAATGTATTGAATCTGTTAATACACAATTCTTCATTAAAAGATGGCAACCCTAAGATGATATTTAGTTGAGATAAAAATTTTGTGTTTTTTTTATTTATATTTCTTATTATTTAACATATCTTTTAATCAACATATGCAATACACAATATTTAGTATTTTATAACCAATATTCTTAAATTGACAGGTAGGTGGTATGTGTAGCCTAAACAAATGATAATTGGACAAAAATGGTAATGAACTAATATTATGTTAATTTTTCGTTAGGTATCGTACCTTTATTTATTCCTATTATAACATTCTACTATCAAAAAATTGTTGTTTACACTTTTGTAGCAATATATATTAATTTTGCTCTTAAACCACTAAATCAATAACTTTTTCTCTGACTCCCGGAGGAATAATTGGTTCCAAAATAAGCATTGTATTTTGAAATGTGCTATAGGTAGCAATATATATTACTTAACTAACAAAATTAATAATTTCTTGTTTTCTTTAGATATGGAAGAATCTAAAGCTGTGGGCACCATTCTTAAAATGTGGTCAGCTAACAAAACCTCAATCTTTCAGGGTTTTACTTCAGGTAATAATAATATGATTGAAATTTTTTGTATTTGTTTTTGTTTTTGTAAATATTTGATTTGTGAAATTTAAATTGTCTTATTTTCGTCCTCCTACAAAGCTGGAAATATCAATGAATAAGCAACATGTAATCAACCAGAATTAAGATCTTCAGTCAATCTCATTTTAAAGCACAATCACAATCACAGACTGGGCTACTTTAGAATAGGAATAAGAAACATCCAAATTCAAAGTCAAATACAAACAACTGCTACAAATAGAAGTCTATATAATATATGTTTGAAAATTAAAAAATAAATGTGGTGTATGTTAAATAACAAAATTATTCCAAGATCATAAGTGATTTAAATAACAAAATTATTTCTAAATCATAAATTAACATTCATAATAATATATTATGAATGTAGGTTAAACATACTAATAAAAAAAACAATCATCCCCAACAAATGTGTAATGAATATATAATGTTAAGTTGTAAAATACCTGTTCATCTATTAAGATTAATTATTTTAAAGATTATTCATAATTTTTGATTTATAATAAAACCCACCTAAAAGTTATCACTATTCCCCAAACTTTCCCCTTTCCTTTTTATCTGTAACACACACGATGAAACAAAAAACCCAGCCCTAGAATTTTGATTACATACACATTTCCACAGCCACCGTTCGATTTCTTAAAGGTTGTGAACGTTTATCCATGTATATCGATAAAGGAAGATACTAATATACCACCGATTAGAAATGTGAAGTGAAGAAAAGCTTACGTCGAGTAATCCCGCTGTCGAACTCAGAGACTGGTTGAACGCAACATTGGGGTTTGAAGAAAGCAAGATTCAAGGTAAGAGATGATAAACTGATGGTTAATCTTAGTTTTTTTAACATAAAATAGATTATGTCGAAGAAAATTTACCTGTTTTTCTTTGTTCCAGAAATTTTGTGACTGAAGATATAAGCGAAAAGTTAAGCCGTTCAAAAGAATAAACTCACATTCGTTAATAGCGGAAACACAATAAGGTAGAAATGGTTTTGGTTCGATTTTTGAAACTTGAGTGTTTGTTTAAACATTTGAATTTTGAAATCTCGTTAATGATTATTTAGGGGATCATATGAGTAAATAAAACAATTATTTTATTTGATATACCTTCTAAATTATATGAGTTTTGTATCATTGTATAGTAAGGTTTTCAATTTTATGTATAATACAGATAATCCATATCTGATCCATATTTCAGTTGTGATCAAGAATCGATGTTTTGGTGGGTCACTGTGTTTCAAGATACTTATGTTAGTTTAAATCATTGTTCATTTTTATCAAACTTTATCTTTTTGCATACCTTTAATCCCTATTTCAATCAAAATCACTTAGTTTTTACTACTGCTTCATTATCTTGCAGACCAATAAAAATAGTATGTGACAAATTGCAGAAATCCATATAGTTTATTAAAACTCTTATTACTTGATGTATAAGTGCATGCATAGATGTTTATTTAGGATTTTATGCACAAGGGTTAAAATGAAAAATAACAATGCTACTTTTATTAATTAGATTTGTTTATCATTAGTTATATTGCCTAAAACATAGTGATCAGTACAATTAATTTATATGTTAAATTCAATTATTTGTATCAAACGCATTTTAATTGAATATCGAAACCCTTAGGGTCTATTTGTTTTGCATAATATTTTAGAATGTATTGAATCTGTTAATACACAATTCTTCATTAAAAGATGGCAACCCTAAGATGATATTTAGTTGAGATAAAAATTTTGTGTTTTTTTTATTTATATTTCTTATTATTTAACATATCTTTTAATCAACATATGCAATACACAATATTTAGTATTTTATAACCAATATTCTTAAATTGACAGGTAGTTGGTATGTGTAGCCTAAACAAATGATAATTGGACAAAAATAGTAATGAACTAATATTATGTTAATTTTTCGTTAGGTATCGTACCTTTATTTATTCCTATTATAACATTCTACTATCAAAAAATTGTTGTTTACACTTTTGTAGCAATATATATTAATTTTGCTCTTAAACCACTAAATCAATAACTGTTTCTCTGACTCCCGGAGGAATAATTGGTTCCAAAATAAGCATTGTATTTTGAAATGTGCTATAGGTAGCAATATATATTACTTAACTAACAAAATTAATAATTTCTTGTTTTCTTTAGATATTGTAGCGCCCGGTTCCTGGTACGTAAATGTTATTTGAGTATTTCTTTTCTTTTAGCCTTGGACTCGGCGAGTCATAGGTCCGACTCGCCGAGTGGATGCGGGACCCGGGACACGTTTAAGTTGGCGACTCGGCAAGTCCATATCCTGGACTCGGCGAGTCACAGCTGTTGGATGAAACCCTAAGTTTCAGGGGTTTGCACCCTATTTAAAGGACTTATCCGCCCAGGCCAGCCCCCATTCTCTCCCTAGAAGCTCCAAACCCTCGTTCTAAGCTTGTTCCTTGAGAGTTTGAGGCTATTGTGTGTGTTCTTGAAGGTTTTGAGGAAGAAGGGGAAGTAGATCAAGAGGAAGGAAAGGAATCCAGGCATCTTTGCACTCTTTCAGCAGTTCCTTTGAGGTATAACCCGTTTTTCCCCTGTTTCTATGCTTATTACTTCATGTAAGTCATTCTTGAGCCAAACCCCAAGTTTGTATGTGCAAATTACTTCATAATAGGCTGATTGGCCCTTATATCTAGGCAAGATTGAGCTCCAGGAGCTCAGATCTGTTAGCTTTATGGCCCCATGTTACTTGTTCACCCTAGATCTACCCTTTTGAGACATTTTGAGCCCTAAAATCCATATTGGTGAATATCCACATGTAAAGTTGGAAACTTTACGTGTGATTCGTGTCCTAGAAGTCCAGATCTATGAATGGCATGGACTGGAATCGAGCAAATCTGTGTATTTAGTTGATGCATGGCAACGACTCGGCGAGTCGTTCATATGACTCGGCGAGTCTGTTCGCGAGTCTCCGAGTTTGTCCCCTTTTCGTAGTGTCGAGTGAGCAGGGAGTCACGGGGTGTGACTCAGTGAGTCGGAAGCTTAACTCATCTATGGAGGTACTCGGCGAGTCAATGCCCTGACTCGGCGAGTTCAAGGCAATCTCCTTAGATCAAGATGGACTCGACGAGTTATTCATACAACTCGGCGAGTCTTAGCATCAGTGTTCATCGGATGAAGATGAACTCGACGAGTTGTTCATACAACTCGGCGAGTAGGATGAAGGACTTGAATATTGGTTAAGAAGGTAAACCCGTCGAGTCGTCGCCTAACTCGACAGGTAGGATCGGGATTCAGGGCAGTCGTTTGGATAGGGACTCGGCGAGTTGGAAAGCCAACTCGGCGAGTCGGGTCAACTGAAAGTTGACTCTGACTTTGACTTAGGGCATGGTCAGGGGTAAAATGGTATTTTTACCCAAAGGTCAGTGCGCAGTGTTTGATTGGGTATATTGTGGGAATTGCAGCTGGAGGATTTCCGGAGCAGCAGCAGCAGCAGTAGGCAGTCAGTTCCCGATTAGATCAGCAGCTACTTCGAGGTGAGTTACCTTCCAGTAGCGGTGGGTCTAAGGCCACAACGCCGACCCACCAGTAGGAGACGTATGGTAGATGATTGTCTTTGTGATATCATCTAGGTTTACTACTACCTGATATGTTATATGCTAGCATGATACGTTATATGTGATAGTAGTCGAGTTCGGTTGTTAGGACCGAATGGTAGTCAGACACCCCAGATACGTCTGACAGTATATGATGATATGTTTGCATGCTGGCTTGTTATGTTATATGCGATAGAGGTAGTATGAGGGGACCAGTCCCTGTGGTCGGTTGTTAGGACCGACGGGTAGTCAGCACCCCAGAATGACTTGACATGGGTAGTCAGCACCCCAGAATGGCTTGACATGGGTAGTCAGCACCCCAGAATGGCTTGACACGGGTAGGACGGCACCCCAGAACGGCCGTACCGGGTAGTCAGGCACCCCAGAATAGCCTGGCAGTATGTATGTTACGTGTTTGTGTGGTATGTGGTACGACGGGGGAACTTACTAAGCTTTGTGCTTACAGTCTTCAGTTTTGGTTTCAGGTACCTCCTCAGCTAGGGGAAAGGAGCCGGCGCGGTAGCAGCATGTCACACACACACTCTCCGGTTTCCGCATTTACGAGCTTCACTGGGATTTGTACTCTGATATTTTGATTGAATGTATGAATTGGCTTTTAGACATGGTTCACTTGTGTTATGATTTGATCAGACAATGTTTTTAGTTTTTAATATTTTCTAAAGTAA
This sequence comes from Lactuca serriola, assembly GCF_051521515.1. Classification (NCBI taxonomy): domain Eukaryota; kingdom Viridiplantae; phylum Streptophyta; class Magnoliopsida; order Asterales; family Asteraceae; genus Lactuca; species Lactuca serriola. The sequence continues at coordinate 158,037,202 of NC_136409.1, forward strand.
TGTTTTTTAAAACGAAATTTTTGGTCATGAAAATTGGGTCGTTACAAGTTGGTATCAGAGCCCTGATTTGAGGGATTCTGACACACCCTCGGGAGTGTCTGAACTCAAATCGAGGGATTAAAAGATTTTCTAAAGGAAAGATGTTTTCTAAAATTGAGAAAAAAAAGTTTTGAGAAAGAACGAAGTGTGTGATGTGCGCGACCGGCCGAGCTCAAGTAAGTATCCCCAAAGTACCCATACAAGTTTATGTTATGTTTATCAGTTTTTGTAGAACAGCATGCTAGAATAGGACTAAGGATCTAGGAGTGATGCCTTATGTGCCTGCTTAATGTGTTTCAGTTGTATGAGAACTTGCATGCTAGTTATTGAGTAGATAGTAAGTAGGATAGCCTGATTAGGTTATGCCTTGTAGTATGAGCTTAGCACTTTATGCTAGCTCAGTTCCGAAGGTAGATAGAGTTAGTTGAGATTGTTACCCTTATCTGAATGTTGCTTGCTTCGTGCTACGTGGGACTCTAAATAATGGGAGTTAGCCATTAGGCGAATGCGTCACGTCACATGTGATCAGGGTTGAATAATCTTAGAGTGTCGGATTTGATCCTACTGCGCAGCTCTTGTTTGAGTCCAACCGTTGTAGGGACGAGTCGGGTACTCGAAGGATTATCTAAGCCTCGTCACATGTGATGGTACTCGGGTAATGGCTAATTGGAATTACAAGGAGGCCTGCAGCAGTTGAGGACTGGTTAGAGTGGGACTAGAGATTTCCCTAGGGCAAGCCTAGGATGAGTATAGCAGTAATCAGCAGTAGTGAAAGGGATCTGGTGGAGTCAAGGCATTCCTTGAAGAAGGTACGGATAGATGTGGAAGGTAGTATGGGCCCGTACTACTGAAAGCATAGGATCCGTACCCGAACCAAGGATGGCCAAGATAATACCAGGGAACTTGTAAGTAGATGTGATCCCTCAGGGAGTATCAGTATCACTAATGATTGTTGTGATGTATTGCAGAATGGTGGTACTTCGATCGAGGCCGGTAGATGGCGGTTCAGGAGAGGGGTCAGGTTCGGGATCAGGTTCCGAGCCGGTTGATGAGGGACTACGCGAGTTCATCGCGTCAGAGATTACCAGGGGTATCCTTGAGTCGACTCCCATTATCTTTGGGTCGATCAAGGAAGGGATCATCGAGTTGATGGAGGATCGCCTCAGGGCGTTCAGGAGCGACATGGCATCTGGCCAGTCGGGATCTCGCACACTGTCCTTTAAGGACTTCAGGGGCAGTGGTGCGCCGGATTTCCATGGGGTGAAAGACCCCATTGCTGCCAGGCGATGGATTGCAGACATCGAGTCTGCCCAGTTGACTAGCTTCTGCCCCGAGGGGTCGAAGGTGAGGTATGCAGCAGGATGTTTACGGGACCGAACCCGGGATTGGTGGGAGTCAGTGGGTGACTCGTTGGGAGCCTCAGCTATCAAGGCTATGACCTGGTCGGACTTTGTGACCAGGTTCAGGGCAGAGTTTGCGCCGGCGGTCGAGCTTCAGCAGCTGGCCAGGAAGTTTCTTGACATGAGACAGACGACGGAGACTGTGGCGGAGATCACCGCCAAGTTCCGGGAGAGGGCTTTGTTGGTGCCCCAGTATGCCGGTGACGAGGACATGAGGAGGACTCGTTACCATGATATGCTACGAGCTGACATCCGGGAGCATGTTAGCTTTTCGGCTTGCCCTACCTTGGACTCTATGATTGCCAGGGCGAGGGAGAGGGAGATAGATTTGGAGCACATCCGGAAACGGAAATTGGAGGAGGGACAGGTAGGAGGGGCTTTAGGGAAGAAGCCCAAGGGATCAGATGGTAGGCCGAAAGGCCAGTCAGGACCGAGCCGCTACAGGAAATGCGACAGGCCGCACGAGGGGGCGTGCAGGATGGGATCATCAGGCTGCTACAAGTGCGGCAAGTCCGGGCACATCAGCAGGGATTGCACTGCTCCGGCAGCAGTTATTTAGACATCAGAGTTGCTGTGTTTTCACTGCAACCAGAGCGGCCACAAGAAGGCCAATTGCCCCCAGTTGATAGTTTCAGCGCCGGTGAAGGCGCTAGCTCCAGCGACCCTGCGGATCACGGATGGCCGGCAGGGCAAGTCAGAGGCTCCAGTGGTGAGGAGCCGAGCATTTCAGCTGACTACCAAGGAGGCACGCGCCGCACCCGATGTGGTGACGGGTATGATTCTTTCCCTCTATCTTATTTTTATAATGTTATGTTATTGATATGTGCTTTGTATGTATACGTATGCATTAGGATCGTTCCATGTGAACGGCCTCCCAGTTCAGGTGTTATTTGATTCGGGTGCGTCCCGATCATTCGTTTCCCTTGCGCTTAGCAAGAAGTTTCATGAGCCATCAGGCGAGTTAGATTGCCCTTTGGAGGTGGAGATTGCTGATGATCGATCGGTGCGAGCATCGATGGTATTTCGAGATTGCGTGCTGCGTTTGTTCGAGGAGCGCTATTTGGTAGATTTGGTTCCCATACCGTTGCGTGGGAACAAGGTGATTATAGGCATGGATTGGCTGAGCCCTAATGGGGCTGTGATAGATTGCGAGCAGCAGCTAGTGCAGGTCAGGACCCCAAGTGGGGGAGAGTTAGTGATTCATGGAGAGAGGCCCCAGTGTGGACCCGCTGTATGTTCAGTAGCGAGGGCTAGGCGCTACCTTCAGCAGGGATGCGCAGGATATGTCGCGTATGTGATGGATACCCGGGAGGCGGGTAAGTCGACAGTGAGCGAGGTTCCGGTGGTCTGAGACTTTGCAGATGTTTTCCCAGAGGAGCTTCCTGGGATACCTCCGGAGCGACAGGTGGAGTTCAGGATTGACCTTGTTCCTGGTGCGGCTCCGATAGCCAAGGCACCGTATCGGTTGGCTCCTCCCGAGATGCTGGAGTTGTCTACGTAGCTGCAGGAGCTGCTAGACAAGGGATTTATTCGTCCGAGCATTTCGCCCTGGGGAGCCCCGATTCTGTTTGTGAAGAAGAAGGACGGGTCGCATCGGATGTGTATAGATTATCGGGAGCTGAACAAGGTAACAGTGAAGAACCGTTACCCGCTTCCGAGGATTGATGACCTCTTTGACCAGCTTCAGGGAGCATCTTGGTTCTCCAAGATTGATTTGCGTTCGGGTTATCATCAGATGAGGGTCAGGGAGGAGGATATGCAGAAGACCGCGTTTCGGACGCGCTATGGCCGTTATGAGTTCGTGGTGATGCCGTTTGGACTCACCAATGCTCCTGCTGCGTTCATGGACCTCATGAACCGCGTATGCAGACCGATGCTGGACCGGTCTGTGATAGTCTTTATCGATGATATCTGGGTTTATTCCAAGACTCGGGAGGAACATGAGGAGCATCTGAGAGAGGTGTTAGAGACCCTGAGGAGGGAGAGCTTGTATGCCAAGTTCTCTAAGTGTGAGTTTTGGTTGCGCGAGGTGCAATTTCTTGGACACCTCGTCAGAACGGGATTCTGGTCGATCCGGCCAAGGTCGAGGCCGTGATGAGATGGGAGGTTCCGAAGTCTCCATCTGAGATTCGGAGTTTCCTGGGATTGGCAGGCTACTATCGGAGATTTATTCAGGATTTCTCCAAGATAGCCGTACCCCTGACGCGGCTGACGAAGAAAGCCGTGGTCTTTCGGTGGGGACCCGAGCAGCAGGCTGCATTTGAGACGCTGAGACAGAGATTGTGTGAGGCGCCGATCTTAGCCCTGCCAAAGGGCGTAGAGGATTTTGTGGTTTATTGTGATGCGTCCATTTCTGGGTTGGGCGCGGTACTGATGCAGAGGGGGCATGTCATTGCCTATGTTTCGAGGCAGCTCAAGCCTCACGAGGCGAACTATCCGACGCACGATTTGGAGTTGGGGGCGGTGGTCTTTGCCCTCAAGATTTGGCGGCATTACCTCTACGGGGTTCGATGTACCATCTACACGGACCACAAGAGTTTGAGGTACCTCATGGATCAGCCGAATCTGAACATGAGGCAGCGTCGATGGTTGGACGTGGTGAAGGATTATGATTGTGAGATCCTTTACCACCCGGGGAAGGCCAATGTGGTGGCCGATGCGCTTAGCCGCAAGGCGGTGCCGATCAGGGACGTTTGCATAAGGATGACCGTGGTGACTCCCCTGTTGGAGCAGATTCGGGAGGCTCAACAGGAGGCTATCAAGGAGGAGCATCGGAAGAGCGAGCGTGTGGTGGGTCAGGTTTCCTCCTTTGATTATGATAGCCGAGGACTTTTGACACTACACCGTAGGGTGTGGGTGCCGTATCATGGAGGCGTGCGCCAGATTTTGATGGAGGAGGCGCACGAGTCCCGATTCTCTATTCATCCCGGGGCGACGAAGATGTATAGGGATCTTCGTCTAGACTATTGGTGGCCCTGCATGAAGCGGGATGTGGCATGGTATGTCGAGCGATGTTTGACCTGCAGGAAGGTCAAGGCCGAACATCAGAGACCGCATGGCAAGATGCAGCCGTTGGATATTCCACTGTGGAAATGGGAAGATATCACGATGGATTTTATCACGAAGCTTCCCAGGACCGTACGTGGAGTGGATTCGATTTGGGTCATCGTGGATAGATTGACCAAGAGTGCTCACTTTATTCCAATTCAGGAGAGCATATCGGCCGAGAAATTGGCCGACATCTACATCAGGGAGATTGTGGCACGGCATGGGGTGCCAGTATCGGTGATCTCGGACCGGGATGTGCGTTTTACTTCCAGGTTTTGGAAGAGATTCCATGACGAGTTGGGCACTCATCTGCATTTTAGCACCGCCTTTCACCCGCAGACGGATGGGCAGAGCGAGCGGACCATCCAGACTCTGGAGGATATGTTGCGGGCGTGCGTGCTAGACTTTGGTGGTAGCTGGGATACCTATCTTCCCCTGGCCGAGTTCTCCTATAACAACAGCTATCACGCGAGTATCGACCGCCCTCCCTTCGAGATGTTGTACGGACGGAGGTGTAGGACCCCGATATGCTGGGGTGAAGTTGGCCAGAGGGTCATGGGGAGCACCGAAGTGGTGCTCAAGACGACCGAGAGGATCCAGCAGGTCCGGAGCAGGCTTCGGACTGCTCAGAGTCGGCAGAAAAGTTATGCCGACAAGCGTCAATCCGATTTGGAGTTCCAAGTCGGGGATATGGTTCTCCTGAAGGTGTCGCCCTGGAAAGGCGTCATTCGATTCAGGAAGCGGGGCAAGTTGGGCCCGCGATTCATCAAACCGTTCAGGGTCGTAGCCCGGGTGGGCAAGGTAGCGTATAGGTTGGATCTGCCAGCCGAGCTCAGCCAGATCCACAACACTTTCCATGTTTCTCAGTTGCGAAAGTGCCTAGTGGACGATTCTGCAGTAGTACCTTTGGAGGATATTCAGGTAGATGACAGTCTGAATTACATTGAGCGCCCAGTCGCAATCCTCGACAGGAAGTCGAAGGATTTGAGGAACAAGAAGGTGGAGCTAGTGAAGGTGCAGTGGCAGCACCGCAAGGGTTCGGAATGGACTTGGGAGCCGGTGGACGAGATGATGGAGCATTATCCCGAGCTGTTTCAGGATTGAGCAGCAGACTTCGAGGACGAAGTCTAAAATAAGTGGGGGAGATTTGTAGCACCCGGTTCCTGGTACGTAAATGTTATTTGAGTATTTCCTTTCTTTTAGCCTTGGACTCGGCGAATCATAGGTCCGACTCGCCGAGTGGATGCGAGACCCGGGACACGTTTAAGTTGGCGACTCGGCGAGTCCATATCCTGGATTCGGCGAGTCACAGCTGTTGGATGAAACCCTAAGTTTCAGGGGTTTGCACCCTATTTAAAGGACTTATCCGCCCAGGCCAGCCCCCATTCTCTCCCCAGAAGCTCCAAACCCTCGTTCTAAGCTTGTTCCTTGAGAGTTTGAGGCTATTGTGTGTGTTCTTGAAGGTTTTGAGGAAGAAGGGGAAGTAGATCAAGAGGAAGGAAAGAAATCCAGGCATCTTTGCACTCTTTCAGTAGTTCCTTTGAGGTATAACCCGTTTTTCCCCTGTTTCTATGCTTATTACTTCATGTAAGTCATTCTTGAGCCAAACCCCAAGTTTGTATGTGCAAATTACTTCGTAATAGGCTGATTGGCCCTTAGATCTAGGCAAGATTGAGCTCCAGGAGCTCAGATCTGTTAGCTTTATGGCCCCATGTTACTTGTTCACCCTAGATCTACCCTTTTGAGACATTTTGAGCCCTAAAATCCATATTGGTGAATATCCACACGTAAAGTTGGAAACTTTACGTGTGATTCGTGTCCTAGAAGTCCAGATCTGTGAATGGCATGGACTGGAATCGAGCAAATCTGTGTATTTAGTGGATGCATGGCAACGACTCGGCGAGTCGTTCATATGACTCGGCGAGTCTGTTCGCGAGTCTCCGAGTTTGTCCCCTTTTCGTAGTGTCGAGTGAGCAGCGAGTCACGGGGTGTGACTCAGTGAGTCGGAAGCTTAACTCATCTATGGAGGTACTCGGCGAGTCAATGCCCTGACTCGGCGAGTTCAAGGCAATCTCCTTAGATCAAGATGGACTCGACGAGTTGTTCATACAACTCGGCGAGTCTTAGCGTCAGTGTTCATCGGATGAAGATGAACTCGACGAGTTGTTCATACAACTCGGCGAGTAGGATGAAGGACTTGAATATTGGTTAAGAAGGTAAACCTGTCGAGTCATCGCCTAACTCGACGGGTAGGATCGGGATTCAGGGCAGTCGTTTGGATAGGGACTCGGCGAGTTGGAAAGCCAACTCGACGAGTCGGGTCAACTGAAAGTTGACTCTGACTTTGACTTAGGGCATGGTCAGGGGTAAAATGGTCTTTTTACCCAAAGCTCAGTGCACAGTGTTTGATTGGGTATATTGTGGGAATTGCAGTCGGAGGATTTCCGGAGCAGCAGCAGCAGCAGCAACAGTAGGCAGTCAGTTCCCGATCAGATCAGCAGCTACTTCGAGGTGAGTTACCTTCCAGTAGCAGTGGGTCTAAGGCCACAACGCCGACCCACCAGTAGGAGACGTATGGTAGATGATTGTCTTTGTGATATCATCTAGGTTTACTACTACCTGATATGTTATATGCTAGCATGATACGTTGTATGTGATAGTAGTCGAGTTCGGTTGTTAGGACCGAATGGTAGTCAGACACCCCAGATACATCTGACAGTATATGATGATATGTTTGCATGCTGGCTTGTTATGTTATATGCGATAGAGGTAGTATGAGGGGACCAGTCCCTGTGGTCGGTTGTTAGGACCGACGGGTAGTCAGCACCCCAGAATGGCTTGACATGGGTAGTCAGCACCCCAGAATGGCTTGACACGGGTAGGACGGCACCCCAGAACGGCCGTACCGGGTAGTCAGGCACCCCAGAATAGCCTGGCAGTATGTATGTTACGTGTTTGTATGGTATGTGGTACGACGGGGGAACTCACTAAGCTTTGTGCTTACAGTCTTCAGTTTTGGTTTCAGGTACCTCCTCAGCTAGGGGAAAGGAGCCGGCGCGGTAGCAGCATGTCACACACACACTCTCCGGTTTCCGCATTTACGAGCTTCACTGGGATTTGTACTCTGATATTTTGATTGAATGTATGAATTGGCTTTTAGACATGGTTCACTTGTGTTATGATTTGATCAGACAATGTTTTTAGTTTTTAATATTTTCTAAAGTAATGTTTTTTAAAACGAAATTTTTGATCATGAAAATTGGGTCGTTACAGATATGGAAGAATCTAAAGCTGTGGGCACCATTCTTAAAATGTGGTCAGCTAACAAAACCTCAATCTTTCAGGGTTTTACTTCAGGTAATAATAATATGATTGAAATTTTTTGTATTTGTTTTTGTTTTTGTAAATATTTGATTTGTGAAATTTAAATTGTCTTATTTTCGTCCTCCTACAAAGCTGGAAATATCAATGAATAAGCAACATGTAATCAACCAGAATTAAGATCTTCAGTCAATCTCATTTTGAAGCACAATCACAATCACAGACTGGGCTACTTTAGAATAGGAATAAGAAACATCCAAATTCAAAGTCAAATATAAACAACTGCTACAAATAGAAGTCTATATGATATATGTTTGAAAATTAAAAAATAAATGTGGTGTATGTTAAATAAAAAAATTATTCCAAGATCATAAGTGATTTAAATAACAAAATTATTTCTAAATCATAAATTAACATTCATAATAATATATTATGAATGTAGGTTAAACATACTAATAAAAAAAACAATCATCCCCAACAAATGTGTAATGAATATATAATGTTAAGTTGTAAAATACATGTTCATCTATTAAGATTAATTATTTTAAAGATTATTCATAATTTTTGATTTATAATAAAACCCACCTAAAAGTTATCACTATTCCCCAAACTTTCCCCTTTCCCTTTTATCTGTAACACACACGATGAAACAAAAAACCCAGCCCTAGAATTTTGATTACACACACATTTCCACAGCCACCGTTCGATTTCTTAAAGGTTGTGAACGTTTATCCATGTATATCGATAAAGGAAGATACTAATATACCACCGATTAGAAATGTGAAGTGAAGAAAAGCTTACGTTGAGTAATCCCGCTGTCGAAGTCAGAGACTGGTTGAACGCAACATTGGGGTTTGAAGAAAGCAAGATTCAAGGTAAGAGATGATCAACTGATGGTTAATCTTAGTTTTTTTTAACATAAAATATATTATGTCGAAGAAAATTTACCTGTTTTTCTTTGTTCCAGAAATGTTGTGACTGAAGATATAAGCGAAAAGTTAAGCCGTTCAAAAGAATAAACTCACATTCGTTAATAGCGGAAACACAATAAGGTAGAAATGGTTTTGGTTCGATTTTTGAAATTTGAGTGTTTGTTTAAACATTTGAATTTTGAAATTGCTAAATTTTAGACAAAATCTCGTTAATGATTATTTAGGGGATCATATGAGTAAATAAAACAATTATTTTATTTGATATACCTTCTAAATTATATGAGTTTTGTATCATTGTATAGTAAGGTTTTCAATTTTATGTATAATACAGATAATCCATATCTGATCCATATTTCAGTTGTGATCAAGAATCGATGTTTTGGTGGGTCACTGTGTTTCAAGATACTTATGTTAGTTTAAATCATTGTTCATTTTTATCAAACTTTATCTTTTTGCATATCTTTAATCCCTATTTCAATCAAAATCACTTAGTTTTTACTACTGCTTCATTATCTTGCAGGCCAATAAAAATGGTATGTGACAAATTGCAGAAATCCATATAGTTTATTAAAACTCTTATTACTTGATGTATAAGTGCATGCATAGATGTTTATTTAGGATTTTATGCACAAGGGTTAAAATGAAAAATAACAATGCTACTTTTATTAATTAGATTTGTTTATCATTAGTTATATTGCCTAAAACATAGTGATCAGTACAATTAATTTATATGTTAAATTCAATTATTTGTATCAAACACATTTTAATTGAATATCGAAACCCTTAGGGTCTATTTGTTTTGCATAATATTTTAGAATGTATTGAATCTGTTAATACACAATTCTTCATTAAAAGATGGCAACCCTAAGATGATATTTAGTTGAGATAAAAATTTTGTGTCTATTTTATTTATATTTCTTATTATTTAACATATCTTTTAATCAACATATGCAATACACAATATTTAGTATTTTATAACCAATATTCTTAAATTGACAGGTAGGTGGTATGTGTAGCCTAAACAAATGATAATTGGACAAAAATGGTAATGAACTAATATTATGTTAATTTTTCGTTAGGTATCGTACCTTTATTTATTCCTATTATAACATTCTACTATCAAAAAATTGTTGTTTACACTTTTGTAGCAATATATATTAATTTTGCTCTTAAACCACTAAATCAATAACTGTTTCTCTCACTCCCGGAGGAATAATTGGTTCCAAAATAAGCATTGTATTTTGAATTGTGCTATAGGTAGCAATATATATTACTTAACTAACAAAATTAATAATTTCTTGTTTTCTTTAGATATTGTAGTGCCCGGTTCCTGGTACGTAAATGTTATTTGAGTATTTCTTTTCTTTTAGCCTTGGACTCGACGAGTCATAGGTCCGACTCGCCGAGTGGATGCGGGACCCGGGACACGTTTAAGTTGGCGACTCGGCAAGTCCATATCCTGGACTCGGCGAGTCACAGCTGTTGGATGAAACCCTAAGTTTCAGGGGTTTGCACCCTATTTAAAGGACTTATCCGCCCAGGCCAGCCCCCATTCTCTCCCCAGAAGCTCCAAACCCTCGTTCTAAGCTTGTTCCTTGAGAGTTTGAGGCTATTGTGTGTGTTCTTGAAGGTTTTGAGGAAGAAGGGGAAGTAGATCAAGAGGAAGGAAAGGAATCCAGGCATCTTTGCACTCTTTCAGCAGTTCCTTTGAGGTATAACCCGTTTTTCCCCTGTTTCTATGCTTATTACTTCATGTAAGTCATTCTTGAGCCAAACCCCAAGTTTGTATGTGCAAATTACTTCATAATAGGCTGATTGGCCCTTAGATCTAGGCAAGATTGAGCTCCAGGAGCTCAGATCTGTTAGCTTTATGGCCCCATGTTACTTGTTCACCCTAGATCTACCCTTTTGAGACATTTTGAGCCCTAAAATCCATATTGGTGAATATCCACACGTAAAGTTGGAAACTTTACGTGTGATTCGTGTCCTAGAAGTCCAGATCTATGAATGGCATGGATTGGAATCGAGCAAATCTGTGTATTTAGTTGATGCATGGCAACGACTCGACGAGTCGTTCATATGACTCGGCGAGTCTGTTCGCGAGTCTCCGAGTTTGTCCCCTTTTCATAGTGTCGAGTGAGCAGTGAGTCACGGGGTGTGACTCAGTGAGTCGGAAGCTTAACTCATCTATGGAGGTACTCGGCGAGTCAATGCCCTGACTCGGCGAGTTCAAGGCAATCTCCTTAGATCAAGATGGACTCGACGACTTGTTCATACAACTCGGCGAGTCTTAGCATCAGTGTTCATCGGATGAAGATGAACTCGACGAGTTGTTCATACAACTCGGCGAGTAGGATGAAGGACTTGAATATTGGTTAAGAAGGTAAACCCGTCGAGTCGTCGCCTAACTCGACGGGTAGGATCGGGATTCAGGGCAGTCGTTTGGATAGGGACTCGGCGAGTTGGAAAGCCAACTCGGCGAGTCGGGTCAACTGAAAGTTGACTCTGACTTTGACTTAGGGCATGGTCAGGGGTAAAATGGTCTTTTTACCCAAAGGTCAGTGCGCAGTGTTTGATTGGGTATATTGTGGGAATTGCAGCTGGAGGATTTCCGGAGCAGCAGCAGCAGCAGCAGTAGGCAGTCAGTTCCCAATCAGATCAGCAGCTACTTCGAGGTGAGTTACCTTCCAGTAGCGGTGGGTCTAAGGCCACAACGCCGACCCACCAGTAGGAGACGTATGGTAGATGATTGTCTTTGTGATATCATCTAGGTTTACTACTACCTGATATGTTATATGCTAGCATGATACGTTGTATGTGATAGTAGTCGAGTTCGGTTGTTAGGACCGAAGGGTAGTCAGACACCCCAGATACGTCTGACAGTATATGATGATATGTTTGCATGCTGGCTTGTTATGTTATATGCGATAGAGGTAGTATGAGGGGACTAGTCCCTGTGGTCGGTTGTTAGGACCGACGGGTAGTCAGCACCCCAGAATGACTTGACATGGGTAGTCAGCACCCCAGAATGGCTTGACACGGGTAGGACGGCACCCAAGAACGGCCGTACCGGGTAGTCAGGCACCCCAGAATAGCCTGGCAGTATGTATGTTACGTGTTTGTATGGTATGTGGTACGACGGGGGAACTCACTAAGCTTTGTGCTTACAGTCTTCAGTTTTGGTTTCAGGTACCTCCTCAGCTAGGGGAAAGGAGCCGGCGCGGTAGCAGCATGTCACACACACACTCTCCGGTTTCCGCATTTACGAGCTTCACTGGGATTTGTACTCTGATATTTTGATTGAATGTATGAATTGGCTTTTAGACATGGTTCACTTGTGTTATGATTTGATTAGACAATGTTTTTAGTTTTTAATATTTTCTAAAGTAATGTTTTTTAAAACGAAATTTTTGGTCATGAAAATTGGGTCGTTACAGATATGGAAGAATCTAAAGCTGTGGGCACCATTCTTAAAATGTGGTCAGCTAACAAAACCTTAATCTTTCAGGGTTTTACTTCAGGTAATAATAATATGATTGAAATTTTTTGTATTTGTTTTTGTTTTTGTAAATATTTGATTTGTGAAATTTAAATTGTCTTATTTTCGTCCTCCTACAAAGCTGGAAATATCAATGAATAAGCAACATGTAATCAACCAGAATTAAGATCTTCAGTCAATCTCATTTTGAAGCACAATCACAATCACAGACTGGGCTACTTTAGAATAGGAATAAGAAACATCCAAATTCAAAGTCAAATATAAACAACTGCTACAAATAGAAGTCTATATAATATATGTTTGAAAATTAAAAAATAAATGTGGTTTATGTTAAATAAAAAAATTATTCCAAGATCATAAGTGATTTAAATAACAAAATTATTTCTAAATCATAAATTAACATTCATAATAATATATTATGAATGTAGGTTAAACATACTAATAAAAAAAACAATCATCCCCAACAAATGTGTAACGAATATATAATGTTAAGTTGTAAAATACCTGTTCATCTATTAAGATTAATTATTTTAAAGATTATTCATAATTTTTGATTTATAATAAAACCCACCTAAAAGTTATCACTATTCCCCAAACTTTCCCCTTTCCCTTTTATCTGTAACACACACGATGAAACAAAAAACCCAGCCCTAGAATTTTGATTACACACACATTTCCACAGCCACCGTTCGATTTCTTAAAGGTTGTGAACGTTTATCCATGTATATCGATAAAGGAAGATACTAATATACCACCGATTAGAAATGTGAAGTGAAGAAAAGCTTACGTCGAGTAATCCCGCTGTCGAAGTCAGAGACTGGTTGAACGCAACATTGGGGTTTGAAGAAAGCAAGATTCAAGGTAAGAGATGATCAACTGATGGTTAATCTTAGTTTTTTTTAACATAAAATATATTATGTCGAAGAAAATTTACCTGTTTTTCTTTGTTCCAGAAATGTTGTGACTGAAGATATAAGCGAAAAGTTAAGCCGTTCAAAAGAATAAACTCACATTCGTTAATAGCGGAAACACAATAAGGTAGAAATGGTTTTGGTTCGATTTTTGAAATTTGAGTGTTTGTTTAAACATTTGAATTTTGAAATTGCTAAATTTTAGACAAAATCTCGTTAATGATTATTTAGGGGATCATATGAGTAAATAAAACAATTATTTTATTTGATATACCTTCTAAATTATATGAGTTTTGTATCATTGTATAGTAAGGTTTTCAATTTTATGTATAATACAAATAATCCATATCTGATCCATATTTCAGTTGTGATCAAGAATCGATGTTTTGGTGGGTCACTGTGTTTCAAGATACTTATGTTAGTTTAAATCATTGTTCATTTTTATCAAACTTTATCTTTTTGCATACCTTTAATCCCTATTTCAATCAAAATCACTTAGTTTTTACTACTGCTTCATTATCTTGCAGGCCAATAAAAATGATATGTGACAAATTGCAGAAATCCATATAGTTTATTAAAACTCTTATTACTTGATGTATAAGTGCATGCATAGATGTTTATTTAGGATTTTATGCACAAGGGTTAAAATGAAAAATAACAATGCTACTTTTATTAATTAGATTTGTTTATCATTAGTTATATTGCCTAAAACATAGTGATCAGTACAATTAATTTATATGTTAAATTCAATTATTTGTATCAAACACATTTTAATTGAATATCGAAACCCTTAGGGTCTATTTGTTTTGCATAATATTTTAGAATGTATTGAATCTGTTAATACACAATTCTTCATTAAAAGATGGCAACCCTAAGATGATATTTAGTTGAGATAAAAATTTTGTGTTTATTTTATTTATATTTCTTATTATTTAACATATCTTTTAATCAACATATGCAATACACAATATTTAGTATTTTATAACCAATATTCTTAAATTGACAGGTAGGTGGTATGTGTAGCCTAAACAAATGATAATTGGACAAAAATGGTAATGAACTTATATTATGTTAATTTTTCGTTAGGTATCGTACCTTTATTTATTCCTATTATAACATTCTACTATCAAAAAATTGTTGTTTACACTTTTGTAGCAATATATATTAATTTTGCTCTTAAACCACTAAATCAATAACTGTTTCTCTGACTCCCGGAGGAATAATTGGTTCCAAAATAAGCATTGTATTTTGAAATGTGCTATAGGTAGCAATATATATTACTTAACTAACAAAATTAATAATTTCTTGTTTTCTTTAGATATGGAAGAATCTAAAGCTGTGGGCACCATTCTTAAAATGTGGTCAGCTAACAAAACCTCAATCTTTCAGGGTTTTACTTCAGGTAATAATAATATGATTGAAATTTTTTGTATTTGTTTTTGTTTTTGTAAATATTTGATTTGTGAAATTTAAATTGTCTTATTTTCGTCCTCCTACAAAGCTGGAAATATCAATGAATAAGCAACATGTAATCAACCAGAATTAAGATCTTCAGTCAATCTCATTTTGAAGCACAATCACAATCACAGACTGGGCTACTTTAGAATAGGAATAAGAAACATCCAAATTCAAAGTCAAATATAAACAACTGCTACAAATAGAAGTCTATATAATATATGTTTGAAAATTAAAAAATAAATGTGGTGTATGTTAAATAACAAAATTATTCCAAGATCATAAGTGATTTAAATAACAAAATTATTTCTAAATCATAAATTAACATTCATAATAATATATTATGAATGTAGGTTAAACATACTAATAAAAAAAACAATCATCCCCAACAAATGTGTAATGAATATATAATGTTAAGTTGTAAAATACCTGTTCATCTATTAAGATTAATTATTTTAAAGATTATTCATAATTTTTGATTTATAATAAAACCCACCTAAAAGTTATCACTATTCCCCAAACTTTCCCCTTTCCCTTTTATCTGTAACACACACGATGAAACAAAAAACCCAGCCCTGGATTTTTGATTAGACACACATTTCCACAGCCACCGTTCGATTTCTTAAAGGTTGTGAACGTTTATCCATGTATATCGATAAAGGAAGATACTAATATACCACCGATTAGAAATGTGAAGTGAAGAAAAGCTTACGTCGAGTAATCCCGCTGCCGAACTCAGAGACTGGTTGAACGCAACATTGGGGTTTGAAGAAAGCAACATTCAAGGTAAGAGATGATCAACTGATGGTTAATCTTAGTTTTTTTTAACATAAAATAGATTATGTCGAAGAAAATTTACCTGTTTTTCTTTGTTCCAGAAATGTTGTGACTGAAGATATAAGCGAAAAGTTAAGCCGTTCAAAAGAATAAACTCACATTCGTTAATAGCGGAAACACAATAAGGTAGAAATGGTTTTGGTTCGATTTTTGAAATTTGAGTGTTTGTTTAAACATTTGAATTTTGAAATTGCTAAATTTTAGACAAAATCTCGTTAATGATTATTTAGGGGATCATATGAGTAAATAAAACAATTATTTTATTTGATATACCTTCTAAATTATATGAGTTTTGTATCATTGTATAGTAAGGTTTTCAATTTTATGTATAATACAGATAATCCATATCTGATCCATATTTCAGTTGTGATCAAGAATCGATGTTTTGGTGGGTCACTGTGTTTCAAGATACTTATGTTAGTTTAAATCGTTGTTCATTTTTATCAAACTTTATCTTTTTGCATACCTTTAATCCCTATTTCAATCAAAATCACTTAGTTTTTACTACTGCTTCATTATCTTGCAGGCCAATAAAAAGGGTATGTGAAAAATTGCAGAAATCCATATAGTTTATTAAAACTCTTATTACTTGATGTATAAGTGCATGCATAGATGTTTATTTAGGATTTTATGCACAAGGGTTAAAATGAAAAATAACAATGCTACTTTTATTAATTAGATTTGTTTATCATTAGTTATATTGCCTAAAACATAGTGATCAGTACAATTAATTTATATGTTAAATTCAATTATTTGTATCAAACGCATTTTAATTGAATATCGAAACCCTTAGGGTCTATTTGTTTTGCATAATATTTTAGAATGTATTGAATCTGTTAATACACAATTCTTCATTAAAAGATGGCAACCCTAAGATGATATTTAGTTGAGATAAAAATTTTGTGTTTATTTTATTTATATTTCTTATTATTTAACATATCTTTTAATCAACATATGCAATACACAATATTTAGTATTTTATAACCAATATTCTTAAATTGACAGGTAGGTGGTATGTGTAGCCTAAACAAATGATAATTGGACAAAAATGGTAATGAACTAATATTATGTTAATTTTTCGTTAGGTATCGTACCTTTATTTATTCCTATTATAACATTCTACTGTCAAAAAATTGTTGTTTACACTTTTGTAGCACTATATATTAATTTTGCTCTTAAACCACTAAATCAATAACGGTTTCTCTAACTCCCGGAGGAATAATTGGTTCCAAAATAAGCATTGTATTTTGAAATGTGCTATAGGTAGCAATATATATTACTTAACTAACAAAATTAATAATTTCTTGTTTTCTTTAGATATGGAAGAATCTAAAGCTGTGGGCACCATTCTTAAAATGTGGTCAGCTAACAAAACCTCAATCTTTCAGGGTTTTACTTCAGGTAATAATAATATGATTGAAATTTTTTGTATTTGTTTTTGTTTTTGTAAATATTTGATTTGTGAAATTTAAATTGTCTTATTTTCGTCCTCCTACAAAGCTGGAAATATCAATGAATAAGCAACATGTAATCAACCAGAATTAAGATCTTCAGTCAATCTCATTTTGAAGCACAATCACAATCACAGACTGGGCTACTTTAGAATAGGAATAAGAAACATCCAAATTCAAAGTCAAATATAAACAACTGCTACAAATAGAAGTCTATATAATATATGTTTGAAAATTAAAAAATAAATGTGGTGTATGTTAAATAACAAAATTATTCCAAGATCATAAGTGATTTAAATAACAAAATTATTTCTAAATCATAAATTAACATTCATAATAATATATTATGAATGTAGGTTAAACATACTAATAAAAAAAACAATCATCCCCAACAAATGTGTAATGAATATATAATGTTAAGTTGTAAAATACCTGTTCATCTATTAAGATTAATTATTTTAAAGATTATTCATAATTTTTGATTTATAATAAAACCCACCTAAAAGTTATCACTATTCCCCAAACTTTCCCCTTTCCCTTTTATCTGTAACACACACGATGAAACAAAAAACCCAGCCCTAGAATTTTGATTACACACACATTTCCACAGCCACCGTTCGATTTCTTAAAGGTTGTGAACGTTTATCCATGTATATCGATAAAGGAAGATACTAATATACCACCGATTAGAAATGTGAAGTGAAGAAAAGCTTACGTCGAGTAATCCCGCTGTCGAACTCAGAGACTGGTTGAACGCAACATTGGGGTTTGAAGAAAGCAAGATTCAAGGTAAGAGATGATCAACTGATGGTTAATCTTAGTTTTTTTTAACATAAAATAGATTATGTCGAAGAAAATTTACCTGTTTTTCTTTGTTCCAGAAATGTTGTGACTGAAGATATAAGCGAAAAGTTAAGCCGTTCAAAAGAATAAACTCACATTCGTTAATAGCGGAAACACAATAAGGTAGAAATGGTTTTGGTTCGATTTTTGAAATTTGAGTGTTTGTTTAAACATTTGAATTTTGAAATTGCTAAATTTTAGACAAAATCTCGTTAATGATTATTTAGGGGATCATATGAGTAAATAAAACAATTATTTTATTTGATATACCTTCTAAATTATATGAGTTTTGTATCATTGTATAGTAAGGTTTTCAATTTTATGTATAATACAGATAATCCATATCTGATCCATATTTCAGTTGTGATCAAGAATCGATGTTTTGGTGGGTCACTGTGTTTCAAGATACTTATGTTAGTTTAAATCATTGTTCATTTTTATCAAACTTTATCTTTTTGCATACCTTTAATCCCTATTTCAATCAAAATCACTTAGTTTTTACTACTGCTTCATTATCTTGCAGGCCAATAAAAATGGTATGTGACAAATTGCAGAAATCCATATAGTTTATTAAAACTCTTATTACTTGATGTATAAGTGCATGCATAGATGTTTATTTAGGATTTTATGCACAAGGGTTAAAATGAAAAATAACAATGCTACTTTTATTAATTAGATTTGTTTATCATTAGTTATATTGCCTAAAACATAGTGATCAGTACAATTAATTTATATGTTAAATTCAATTATTTGTATCAAACACATTTTAATTGAATATCGAAACCCTTAGGGTCTATTTGTTTTGCATAATATTTTAGAATGTATTGAATCTGTTAATACACAATTCTTCATTAAAAGATGGCAACCCTAAGATGATATTTAGTTGAGATAAAAATTTTGTGTTTATTTTATTTATATTTCTTATTATTTAACATATCTTTTAATCAACATATGCAATACACAATATTTAGTATTTTATAACCAATATTCTTAAATTGACAGGTAGGTGGTATGTGTAGCCTAAACAAATGATAATTGGACAAAAATGGTAATGAACTAATATTATGTTAATTTTTCGTTAGGTATCGTACCTTTATTTATTCCTATTATAACATTCTACTGTCAAAAAATTGTTGTTTACACTTTTGTAGCAATATATATTAATTTTGCTCTTAAACCACTAAATCAATAACGGTTTCTCTGACTCCCGGAGGAATAATTGGTTCCAAAATAAGCATTGTATTTTGAAATGTGCTATAGGTAGCAATATATATTACTTAACTAACAAAATTAATAATTTCTTGTTTTCTTTAGATATGGAAGAATCTAAAGCTGTGGGCACCATTCTTAAAATGTGGTCAGCTAACAAAACCTCAATCTTTCAGGGTTTTACTTCAGGTAATAATAATATGATTGAAATTTTTTGTATTTGTTTTTGTTTTTGTAAATATTTGATTTGTGAAATTTAAATTGTCTTATTTTCGTCCTCCTACAAAGCTGGAAATATCAATGAATAAGCAACATGTAATCAACCAGAATTAAGATCTTCAGTCAATCTCATTTTGAAGCACAATCACAATCACAGACTGGGCTACTTTAGAATAGGAATAAGAAACATCCAAATTCAAAGTCAAATATAAACAACTGCTACAAATAGAAGTCTATATAATATATGTTTGAAAATTAAAAAATAAATGTGGTGTATGTTAAATAACAAAATTATTCCAAGATCATAAGTGATTTAAATAACAAAATTATTTCTAAATCATAAATTAACATTCATAATAATATATTATGAATGTAGGTTAAACATACTAATATAAAAAACAATCATCCCCAACAAATGTGTAATGAATATATAATGTTAAGTTGTAAAATACCTGTTCATCTATTAAGATTAATTATTTTAAAGATTATTCATAATTTTTGATTTATAATAAAACCCACCTAAAAGTTATCACTATTCCCCAAACTTTCCCCTTTCCCTTTTATCTGTAACACACACGATGAAACAGAAAACCCAGCCCTAGAATTTTGATTACACACACATTTCCACAGCCACCGTTCGATTTCTTAAAGGTTGTGAACGTTTATCCATGTATATCGATAAAGGAAGATACTAATATACCACCGATTAGAAATGTGAAGTGAAGAAAAGCTTACGTCGAGTAATCCCGCTGTCGAACTCAGAGACTGGTTGAACGCAACATTGGGGTTTGAAGAAAGCAAGATTCAAGGTAAGAGATGATCAACTGATGGTTAATCTTAGTTTTTTTTTAACATAAAATAGATTATGTCGAAGAAAATTTACCTGTTTTTCTTTGTTCCAGAAATGTTGTGACTGAAGATATAAGCGAAAAGTTAAGCCGTTCAAAAGAATAAACTCACATTCGTTAATAGCGGAAACACAATAAGGTAGAAATGGTTTTGGTTCGATTTTTGAAATTTGAGTGTTTGTTTAAACATTTGAATTTTGAAATTGCTAAATTTTAGACAAAATCTCGTTAATGATTATTTAGGGGATCATATGAGTAAATAAAACAATTATTTTATTTGATATACCTTCTAAATTATATGAGTTTTGTATCATTGTATAGTAAGGTTTTCAATTTTATGTATAATACAGATAATCCATATCTGATCCATATTTCAGTTGTGATCAAGAATCGATGTTTTGGTGGGTCACTGTGTTTGAAGATACTTATGTTAGTTTAAATCATTGTTCATTTTTATCAAACTTTATCTTTTTGCATACCTTTAATCCCTATTTCAATCAAAATCACTTAGTTTTTACTACTGCTTCATTATCTTGCAGGCCAATAAAAATGGTATGTGACAAATTGCAGAAATCCATATAGTTTATTAAAACTCTTATTACTTGATGTATAAGTGCATGCATAGATGTTTATTTAGGATTTTATGCACAAGGGTTAAAATGAAAAATAACAATGCTACTTTTATTAATTAGATTTGTTTATCATTAGTTATATTGCCTAAAACATAGTGATCAGTACAATTAATTTATATGTTAAATTCAATTATTTGTATCAAACACATTTTAATTGAATATCGAAACCCTTAGGGTCTATTTGTTTTGCATAATATTTTAGAATGTATTGAATCTGTTAATACACAATTCTTCATTAAAAGATGGCAACCCTAAGATGATATTTAGTTGAGATAAAAATTTTGTGTTTATTTTATTTATATTTCTTATTATTTAACATATCTTTTAATCAACATATGCAATACACAATATTTAGTATTTTATAACCAATATTCTTAAATTGACAGGTAGGTGGTATGTGTAGCCTAAACAAATGATAATTGGACAAAAATGGTAATGAACTAATATTATGTTAATTTTTCGTTAGGTATCGTACCTTTATTTATTCCTATTATAACATTCTACTGTCAAAAAATTGTTGTTTACACTTTTGTAGCAATATATATTAATTTTGCTCTTAAACCACTAAATCAATAACTGTTTCTCTGACTCCCGGAGGAATAATTGGTTCCAAAATAAGCATTGTATTTTGAAATGTGCTATAGGTAGCAATATATATTACTTAACTAACAAAATTAATAATTTCTTTTTTTCTTTAGATATGGAAGAATCTAAAGCTGTGGGCACCATTCTTAAAATGTGGTCAGCTAACAAAACCTCAATCTTTCAGGGTTTTACTTCAGGTAATAATAATATGATTGAAATTTTTTGTATTTGTTTTTGTTTTTGTAAATATTTGGTTTGTGAAATTTAAATTGTCTTATTTTCGTCCTCCTACAAAGCTGGAAATATCAATGAATAAGCAACATGTAATCAACCAGAATTAAGATCTTCAGTCAATCTCATTTTGAAGCACAATCACAATCACAGACTGGGCTACTTTAGAATAGGAATAAGAAACATCCAAATTCAAAGTCAAATATAAACAACTGCTACAAATAGAAGTCTATATAATATATGTTTGAAAATTAAAAAATAAATGTGGTGTATGTTAAATAACAAAATTATTCCAAGATCATAAGTGATTTAAATAACAAAATTATTTCTAAATCATAAATTAACATTCATAATAATATATTATGAATGTAGGTTAAACATACTAATAAAAAAACAATCATCCCCAACAAATGTGTAATGAATATATAATGTTAAGTTGTAAAATACCTGTTCATCTATTAAGATTAATTATTTTAAAGATTATTCATAATTTTTGATTTATAATAAAACCCACCTAAAAGTTATCACTATTCCCCAAACTTTCCCCTTTCCCTTTTATCTGTAACACACACGATGAAACAAAAAACCCAGCCCTGGATTTTTGATTAGACACACATTTCCACAGCCACCGTTCGATTTCTTAAAGGTTGTGAACGTTTATCCATGTATATCGATAAAGGAAGATACTAATATACCACCGATTAGAAATGTGAAGTGAAGAAAAGCTTACGTCGAGTAATCCCGCTGCCGAACTCAGAGACTGGTTGAACGCAACATTGGGGTTTGAAGAAAGCAACATTCAAGGTAAGAGATGATCAACTGATGGTTAATCTTAGTTTTTTTTAACATAAAATAGATTATGTCGAAGTAAATTTACCTGTTTTTCTTTGTTCCAGAAATGTTGTGACTGAAGATATAAGCGAAAAGTTAAGCCGTTCAAAAGAATAAACTCACATTCGTTAATAGCGGAAACACAATAAGGTAGAAATGGTTTTGGTTCGATTTTTGAAATTTGAGTGTTTGTTTAAACATTTGAATTTTGAAATTGCTAAATTTTAGACAAAATCTCGTTAATGATTATTTAGGGGATCATATGAGTAAATAAAACAATTATTTTATTTGATATACCTTCTAAATTATATGAGTTTTGTATCATTGTATAGTAAGGTTTTCAATTTTATGTATAATACAGATAATCCATATCTGATCCATATTTCAGTTGTGATCAAGAATCGATGTTTTGGTGGGTCACTGTGTTTCAAGATACTTATGTTAGTTTAAATCGTTGTTCATTTTTATCAAACTTTATCTTTTTGCATACCTTTAATCCCTATTTCAATCAAAATCACTTAGTTTTTACTACTGCTTCATTATCTTGCAGGCCAATAAAAAGGGTATGTGAAAAATTGCAGAAATCCATATAGTTTATTAAAACTCTTATTACTTGATGTATAAGTGCATGCATAGATGTTTATTTAGGATTTTATGCACAAGGGTTAAAATGAAAAATAACAATGCTACTTTTATTAATTAGATTTGTTTATCATTAGTTATATTGCCTAAAACATAGTGATCAGTACAATTAATTTATATGTTAAATTCAATTATTTGTATCAAACGCATTTTAATTGAATATCGAAACCCTTAGGGTCTATTTGTTTTGCATAATATTTTAGAATGTATTGAATCTGTTAATACACAATTCTTCATTAAAAGATGGCAACCCTAAGATGATATTTAGTTGAGATAAAAATTTTGTGTTTATTTTATTTATATTTCTTATTATTTAACATATCTTTTAATCAACATATGCAATACACAATATTTAGTATTTTATAACCAATATTCTTAAATTGACAGGTAGGTGGTATGTGTAGCCTAAACAAATGATAATTGGACAAAAATGGTAATGAACTTATATTATGTTAATTTTTCGTTAGGTATCGTACCTTTATTTATTCCTATTATAACATTCTACTATCAAAAAATTGTTGTTTACACTTTTGTAGCAATATATATTAATTTTGCTCTTAAACCACTAAATCAATAACTGTTTCTCTGACTCCCGGAGGAATAATTGGTTCCAAAATAAGCATTGTATTTTGAAATGTGCTATAGGTAGCAATATATATTACTTAACTAACAAAATTAATAATTTCTTGTTTTCTTTAGATATGGAAGAATCTAAAGCTGTGGGCACCATTCTTAAAATGTGGTCAGCTAACAAAACCTCAATCTTTCAGGGTTTTACTTCAGGTAATAATAATATGATTGAAATTTTTTGTATTTGTTTTTGTTTTTGTAAATATTTGATTTGTGAAATTTAAATTGTCTTATTTTCGTCCTCCTACAAAGCTGGAAATATCAATGAATAAGCAACATGTAATCAACCAGAATTAAGATCTTCAGTCAATCTCATTTTGAAGCACAATCACAATCACAGACTGGGCTACTTTAGAATAGGAATAAGAAACATCCAAATTCAAAGTCAAATATAAACAACTGCTACAAATAGAAGTCTATATAATATATGTTTGAAAATTAAAAAATAAATGTGGTGTATGTTAAATAACAAAATTATTCCAAGATCATAAGTGATTTAAATAACAAAATTATTTCTAAATCATAAATTAACATTCATAATAATATATTATGAATGTAGGTTAAACATACTAATAAAAAAAACAATCATCCCCAACAAATGTGTAATGAATATATAATGTTAAGTTGTAAAATACCTGTTCATCTATTAAGATTAATTATTTTAAAGATTATTCATAATTTTTGATTTATAATAAAACCCACCTAAAAGTTATCACTATTCCCCAAACTTTCCCCTTTCCCTTTTATCTGTAACACACACGATGAAACAAAAAACCCAGCCCTGGATTTTTGATTAGACACACATTTCCACAGCCACCGTTCGATTTCTTAAAGGTTGTGAACGTTTATCCATGTATATCGATAAAGGAAGATACTAATATACCACCGATTAGAAATGTGAAGTGAAGAAAAGCTTACGTCGAGTAATCCCGCTGCCGAACTCAGAGACTGGTTGAACGCAACATTGGGGTTTGAAGAAAGCAACATTCAAGGTAAGAGATGATCAACTGATGGTTAATCTTAGTTTTTTTTAACATAAAATAGATTATGTCGAAGAAAATTTACCTGTTTTTCTTTGTTCCAGAAATGTTGTGACTGAAGATATAAGCGAAAAGTTAAGCCGTTCAAAAGAATAAACTCACATTCGTTAATAGCGGAAACACAATAAGGTAGAAATGGTTTTGGTTCGATTTTTGAAATTTGAGTGTTTGTTTAAACATTTGAATTTTGAAATTGCTAAATTTTAGACAAAATCTCGTTAATGATTATTTAGGGGATCATATGAGTAAATAAAACAATTATTTTATTTGATATACCTTCTAAATTATATGAGTTTTGTATCATTGTATAGTAAGGTTTTCAATTTTATGTATAATACAGATAATCCATATCTGATCCATATTTCAGTTGTGATCAAGAATCGATGTTTTGGTGGGTCACTGTGTTTCAAGATACTTATGTTAGTTTAAATCGTTGTTCATTTTTATCAAACTTTATCTTTTTGCATACCTTTAATCCCTATTTCAATCAAAATCACTTAGTTTTTACTACTGCTTCATTATCTTGCAGGCCAATAAAAAGGGTATGTGAAAAATTGCAGAAATCCATATAGGTTATTAAAACTCTTATTACTTGATGTATAAGTGCATGCATAGATGTTTACTTAGGATTTTATGCACAAGGGTTAAAATGAAAAATAACAATGCTACTTTTATTAATTAGATTTGTTTATCATTAGTTATATTGCCTAAAACATAGTGATCAGTACAATTAATTTATATGTTAAATTCAATTATTTGTATCAAACGCATTTTAATTGAATATCGAAACCCTTAGGGTCTATTTGTTTTGCATAATATTTTAGAATGTATTGAATCTGTTAATACACAATTCTTCATTAAAAGATGGCAACCCTAAGATGATATTTAGTTGAGATAAAAATTTTGTGTTTATTTTATTTATATTTCTTATTATTTAACATATCTTTTAATCAACATATGCAATACACAATATTTAGTATTTTATAACCAATATTCTTAAATTGACAGGTAGGTGGTATGTGTAGCCTAAACAAATGATAATTGGACAAAAATGGTAATGAACTTATATTATGTTAATTTTTCGTTAGGTATCGTACCTTTATTTATTCCTATTATAACATTCTACTATCAAAAAATTGTTGTTTACACTTTTGTAGCAATATATATTAATTTTGCTCTTAAACCACTAAATCAATAACTGTTTCTCTGACTCCCGGAGGAATAATTGGTTCCAAAATAAGCATTGTATTTTGAAATGTGCTATAGGTAGCAATATATATTACTTAACTAACAAAATTAATAATTTCTTGTTTTCTTTAGATATGGAAGAATCTAAAGCTGTGGGCACCATTCTTAAAATGTGGTCAGCTAACAAAACCTCAATCTTTCAGGGTTTTACTTCAGGTAATAATAATATGATTGAAATTTTTTGTATTTGTTTTTGTTTTTGTAAATATTTGATTTGTGAAATTTAAATTGTCTTATTTTCGTCCTCCTACAAAGCTGGAAATATCAATGAATAAGCAACATGTAATCAACCAGAATTAAGATCTTCAGTCAATCTCATTTTGAAGCACAATCACAATCACAGACTGGGCTACTTTAGAATAGGAATAAGAAACATCCAAATTCAAAGTCAAATATAAACAACTGCTACAAATAGAAGTCTATATAATATATGTTTGAAAATTAAAAAATAAATGTGGTGTATGTTAAATAACAAAATTATTCCAAGATCATAAGTGATTTAAATAACAAAATTATTTCTAAATCATAAATTAACATTCATAATAATATATTATGAATGTAGGTTAAACATACTAATAAAAAAAACAATCATCCCCAACAAATGTGTAATGAATATATAATGTTAAGTTGTAAAATACCTGTTCATCTATTAAGATTAATTATTTTAAAGATTATTCATAATTTTTGATTTATAATAAAACCCACCTAAAAGTTATCACTATTCCCCAAACTTTCCCCTTTCCCTTTTATCTGTAACACACACGATGAAACAAAAAACCCAGCCCTGGATTTTTGATTAGACACACATTTCCACAGCCACGTTCGATTTCTTAAAGGTTGTGAACGTTTATCCATGTATATCGATAAAGGAAGATACTAATATACCACCGATTAGAAATGTGAAGTGAAGAAAAGCTTACGTCGAGTAATCCCGCTGCCGAACTCAGAGACTGGTTGAACGCAACATTGGGGTTTGAAGAAAGCAACATTCAAGGTAAGAGATGATCAACTGATGGTTAATCTTAGTTTTTTTTTAACATAAAATAGATTATGTCGAAGAAAATTTACCTGTTTTTCTTTGTTCCAGAAATGTTGTGACTGAAGATATAAGCGAAAAGTTAAGCCGTTCAAAAGAATAAACTCACATTCGTTAATAGCGGAAACACAATAAGGTAGAAATGGTTTTGGTTCGATTTTTGAAATTTGAGTGTTTGTTTAAACATTTGAATTTTGAAATTGCTAAATTTTAGACAAAATCTCGTTAATGATTATTTAGGGGATCATATGAGTAAATAAAACAATTATTTTATTTGATATACCTTCTAAATTATATGAGTTTTGTATCATTGTATAGTAAGGTTTTCAATTTTATGTATAATACAGATAATCCATATCTGATCCATATTTCAGTTGTGATCAAGAATCGATGTTTTGGTGGGTCACTGTGTTTCAAGATACTTATGTTAGTTTAAATAGTTGTTCATTTTTATCAAACTTTATCTTTTTGCATACCTTTAATCCCTATTTCAATCAAAATCACTTAGTTTTTACTACTGCTTCATTATCTTGCAGGCCAATAAAAAGGGTATGTGACAAATTGCAGAAATCCATATAGTTTATTAAAACTCTTATTACTTGATGTATAAGTGCATGCATAGATGTTTATTTAGGATTTTATGCACAAGGGTTAAAATGAAAAATAACAATGCTACTTTTATTAATTAGATTTGTTTATCATTAGTTATATTGCCTAAAACATAGTGATCAGTACAATTAATTTATATGTTAAATTCAATTATTTGTATCAAACGCATTTTAATTGAATATCGAAACCCTTAGGGTCTATTTGTTTTGCATAATATTTTAGAATGTATTGAATCTGTTAATACACAATTCTTCGTTAAAAGATGGCAACCCTAAGATGATATTTAGTTGAGATAAAAATTTTGTGTTTATTTTATTTATATTTCTTATTATTTAACATATCTTTTAATCAACATATGCAATACACAATATTTAGTATTTTATAACCAATATTCTTAAATTGACAGGTAGGTGGTATGTGTAGCCTAAACAAATGATAATTGGACAAAAATGGTAATGAACTTATATTATGTTAATTTTTCGTTAGGTATCGTACCTTTATTTATTCCTATTATAACATTCTACTATCAAAAAATTGTTGTTTACACTTTTGTAGCAATATATATTAATTTTGCTCTTAAACCACTAAATCAATAACTGTTTCTCTGACTCCCGGAGGAATAATTGGTTCCAAAATAAGCATTGTATTTTGAAATGTGCTATAGGTAGCAATATATATTACTTAACTAACAAAATTAATAATTTCTTGTTTTCTTTAGATATGGAAGAATCTAAAGCTGTGGGCACCATTCTTAAAATGTGGTCAGCTAACAAAACCTCAATCTTTCAGGGTTTTACTTCAGGTAATAATAATATGATTGAAATTTTTTGTATTTGTTTTTGTTTTTGTAAATATTTGATTTGTGAAATTTAAATTGTCTTATTTTCGTCCTCCTACAAAGCTGGAAATATCAATGAATAAGCAACATGTAATCAACCAGAATTAAGATCTTCAGTCAATCTCATTTTGAAGCACAATCACAATCACAGACTGGGCTACTTTAGAATAGGAATAAGAAACATCCAAATTCAAAGTCAAATATAAACAACTACTACAAATAGAAGTCTATATAATATATGTTTGAAAATTAAAAAATAAATGTGGTGTATGTTAAATAACAAAATTATTCCAAGATCATAAGTGATTTAAATAACAAAATTATTTCTAAATCATAAATTAACATTCATAATAATATATTATGAATGTAGGTTAAACATACTAATAAAAAAAACAATCATCCCCAACAAATGTGTAATGAATATATAATGTTAAGTTGTAAAATACCTGTTCATCTATTAAGATTAATTATTTTAAAGATTATTCATAATTTTTGATTTATAATAAAACCCACCTAAAAGTTATCACTATTCCCCAAACTTTCCCCTTTCCCTTTTATCTGTAACACACACGATGAAACAAAAAACCCAGCCCTGGATTTTTGATTAGACACACATTTCCACAGCCACCGTTCGATTTCTTAAAGGTTGTGAACGTTTATCCATGTATATCGATAAAGGAAGATACTAATATACCACCGATTAGAAATGTGAAGTGAAGAAAAGCTTACGTCGAGTAATCCCGCTGCCGAACTCAGAGACTGGTTGAACGCAACATTGGGGTTTGAAGAAAGCAACATTCAAGGTAAGAGATGATCAACTGATGGTTAATCTTAGTTTTTTTTTAACATAAAATAGATTATGTCGAAGAAAATTTACCTGTTTTTCTTTGTTCCAGAAATGTTGTGACTGAAGATATAAGCGAAAAGTTAAGCCGTTCAAAAGAATAAACTCACATTCGTTAATAGCGGAAACACAATAAGGTAGAAATGGTTTTGGTTCGATTTTTGAAATTTGAGTGTTTGTTTAAACATTTGAATTTTGAAATTGCTAAATTTTAGACAAAATCTCGTTAATGATTATTTAGGGGATCATATGAGTAAATAAAACAATTATTTTATTTGATATACCTTCTAAATTATATGAGTTTTGTATCATTGTATAGTAAGGTTTTCAATTTTATGTATAATACAGATAATCCATATCTGATCCATATTTCAGTTATGATCAAGAATCGATGTTTTGGTGGGTCACTGTGTTTCAAGATACTTATGTTAGTTTAAATCGTTGTTCATTTTTATCAAACTTTATCTTTTTGCATACCTTTAATCCCTATTTCAATCAAAATCACTTAGTTTTTACTACTGCTTCATTATCTTGCATGCCAATAAAAATGGTATGTGACAAATTGCAGAAATCCATATAGTTTATTAAAACTCTTATTACTTGATGTATAAGTGCATGCATAGATGTTTATTTAGGATTTTATGCACAAGGGTTAAAATGAAAAATAACAATGCTACTTTTATTAATTAGATTTGTTTATCATTAGTTATATTGCCTAAAACATAGTGATCAGTACAATTAATTTATATGTTAAATTCAATTATTTGTATCAAACGCATTTTAATTGAATATCGAAACCCTTAGGGTCTATTTGTTTTGCATAATATTTTAGAATGTATTGAATCTGTTAATACACAATTCTTCATTAAAAGATGGCAACCCTAAGATGATATTTAGTTGAGATAAAAATTTTGTGTTTATTTTATTTATATTTCTTATTATTTAACATATCTTTTAATCAACATATGCAATACACAATATTTAGTATTTTATAACCAATATTCTTAAATTGACAGGTAGGTGGTATGTGTAGCCTAAACAAATGATAATTGGACAAAAATGGTAATGAACTTATATTATGTTAATTTTTCGTTAGGTATCGTACCTTTATTTATTCCTATTATAACATTCTACTATCAAAAAATTGTTGTTTACACTTTTGTAGCAATATATATTAATTTTGCTCTTAAACCACTAAATCAATAACTGTTTCTCTGACTCCCGGAGGAATAATTGGTTCCAAAATAAGCATTGTATTTTGAAATGTGCTATAGGTAGCAATATATATTACTTAACTAACAAAATTAATAATTTCTTGTTTTCTTTAGATATGGAAGAATCTAAAGCTGCGGGCACCATTCTTAAAATGTGGTCAGCTAACAAAACCTCAATCTTTTAGGGTTTTACTTCAGGTAATAATAATATGATTGAAATTTTTTGTATTTGTTTTTGTTTTTGTAAATATTTGATTTGTGAAATTTAAATTGTCTTATTTTCGTCCTCCTACAAAGCTGGAAATATCAATGATTAAGCAACATGTAATCAACCAGAATTAAGATCTTCAGTCAATCTCATTTTGAAGCACAATCACAAACACAGACCGGGCTACTTTAGAATAGGAATAAGAAACATCCAAATTCAAAGTCAAATATAAACAACTGCTACAAATAGAAGTCTATATAATATATGTTTGAAAATTAAAAAATAAATGTGGTGTATGTTAAATAACAAAATTATTCCAAGATCATAAGTGATTTAAATAACAAATTTATTTCTAAATCATAAATTAACATTCATAATAATATATTATGAATGTAGGTTAAACATACTAATAAAAAAAACAATCATCCCCAACAAATGTGTAATGAATATATAATGTTAAGTTGTAAAATACCTGTTCATCTATTAAGATTAATTATTTTAAAGATTATTCATAATTTTTGATTTATAATAAAACCCACCTAAAAGTTATCACTATTCCCCAATCTTTCCCCTTTCCCTTTTATCTGTAACACACACGATGAAACAAAAAACCCAGCCCTGGATTTTTGATTAGACACACATTTCCACAGCCACCGTTCGATTTCTTAAAGGTTGTGAACGTTTATCCATGTATATCGATAAAGGAAGATACTAATATACCACCGATTAGAAATGTGAAGTGAAGAAAAGCTTACGTCGAGTAATCCCGCTGCCGAACTCAGAGACTGGTTGAACGCAACATTGGGGTTTGAAGAAAGCAACATTCAAGGTAAGAGATGATCAACTGATGGTTAATCTTAGTTTTTTTTTTAACATAAAATAGATTATGTCGAAGAAAATTTACCTGTTTTTCTTTGTTCCAGAAATGTTGTGACTGAAGATATAAGCGAAAAGTTAAGCCGTTCAAAAGAATAAACTCACATTCGTTAATAGCGGAAACACAATAAGGTAGAAATGGTTTTGGTTCGATTTTTGAAATTTGAGTGTTTGTTTAAACATTTGAATTTTGAAATTGCTAAATTTTAGACAAAATCTCGTTAATGATTATTTAGGGGATCATATGAGTAAATAAAACAATTATTTTATTTGATATACCTTCTAAATTATATGAGTTTTGTATCATTGTATAGTAAGGTTTTCAATTTTATGTATAATACAGATAATCCATATCTGATCCATATTTCAGTTGTGATCAAGAATCGATGTTTTGGTGGGTCACTGTGTTTCAAGATACTTATGTTAGTTTAAATCGTTGTTCATTTTTATCAAACTTTATCTTTTTGCATACCTTTAATCCATATCTCAATCAAAATCACTTAGTTTTTACTACTGCTTCATTATCTTGCAGGCCAATAAAAATGGTATGTGACAAATTGCAGAAATCCATATAGTTTATTAAAACTCTTATTACTTGATGTATAAGTGCATGCATAGATGTTTATTTTGGATTTTATGCACAAGGGTTAAAATGAAAAATAACAATGCTACTTTTATTAATTAGATTTGTTTATCATTAGTTATATTGCCTAAAACATAGTGATCAGTACAATTAATTTATATGTTAAATTCAATTATTTGTATCAAACGCATTTTAATTGAATATCGAAACCCTTAGGGTCTATTTGTTTTGCATAATATTTTAGAATGTATTGAATCTGTTAATACACAATTCTTCATTAAAAGATGGCAACCCTAAGATGATATTTAGTTGAGATAAAAATTTTGTGTTTATTTTATTTATATTTCTTATTATTTAACATATCTTTTAATCAACATATGCAATACACAATATTTAGTATTTTATAACCAATATTCTTAAATTGACAGGTAGGTGGTATGTGTAGCCTAAACAAATGATAATTGGACAAAAATGGTAATGAACTTATATTATGTTAATTTTTCGTTAGGTATCGTACCTTTATTTATTCCTATTATAACATTCTACTATCAAAAAATTGTTGTTTACACTTTTGTAGCAATATATATTAATTTTGCTCTTAAACCACTAAATCAATAACTGTTTCTCTGACTCCCGGAGGAATAATTGGTTCCAAAATAAGCATTGTATTTTGAAATGTGCTATAGGTAGCAATATATATTACTTAACTAACAAAATTAATAATTTCTTGTTTTCTTTAGATATGGAAGAATCTAAAGCTGTGGGCACCATTCTTAAAATGTGGTCAGCTAACAAAACCTCAATCTTTCAGGGTTTTACTTCAGGTAATAATAATATGATTGAAATTTTTTGTATTTGTTTTTGTTTTTGTAAATATTTGATTTGTGAAATTTAAATTGTCTTATTTTCGTCCTCCTACAAAGCTGGAAATATCAATGAATAAGCAACATGTAATCAACCAGAATTAAGATCTTCAGTCAATCTCATTTTGAAGCACAATCACAATCACAGACTGGGCTACTTTAGAATAGGAATAAGAAACATCCAAATTCAAAGTCAAATATAAACAACTGCTACAAATAGAAGTCTATATAATATATGTTTGAAAATTAAAAAATAAATGTGGTGTATGTTAAATAACAAAATTATTCCAAGATCATAAGTGATTTAAATAACAAAATTATTTCTAAATCATAAATTAACATTCATAATAATATATTATGAATGTAGGTTAAACATACTAATAAAAAAAACAATCATCCCCAACAAATGTGTAATGAATATATAATGTTAAGTTGTAAAATACCTGTTCATCTATTAAGATTAATTATTTTAAAGATTATTCATAATTTTTGATTTATAATAAAACCCACCTAAAAGTTATCACTATTCCCCAAACTTTCCCCTTTCCCTTTTATCTGTAACACACACGATGAAACAAAAAACCCAGCCCTGGATTTTTGATTAGACACACATTTCCACAGCCACCGTTCGATTTCTTAAAGGTTGTGAACGTTTATCCATGTATATCGATAAAGGAAGATACTAATATACCACCGATTAGAAATGTGAAGTGAAGAAAAGCTTACGTCGAGTAATCCCGCTGCCGAACTCAGAGACTGGTTGAACGCAACATTGGGGTTTGAAGAAAGCAACATTCAAGGTAAGAGATGATCAACTGATGGTTAATCTTAGTTTTTTTTTAACATAAAATAGATTATGTCGAAGAAAATTTACCTGTTTTTCTTTGTTCCAGAAATGTTGTGACTGAAGATATAAGCGAAAAGTTAAGCCGTTCAAAAGAATAAACTCACATTCGTTAATAGCGGAAACACAATAAGGTAGAAATGGTTTTGGTTCGATTTTTGAAATTTGAGTGTTTGTTTAAACATTTGAATTTTGAAATTGCTAAATTTTAGACAAAATCTCGTTAATGATTATTTAGGGGATCATATGAGTAAATAAAACAATTATTTTATTTGATATACCTTCTAAATTATATGAGTTTTGTATCATTGTATAGTAAGGTTTTCAATTTTATGTATAATACAGATAATCCATATCTGATCCATATTTCAGTTGTGATCAAGAATCGATGTTTTGGTGGGTCACTGTGTTTCAAGATACTTATGTTAGTTTAAATAGTTGTTCATTTTTATCAAACTTTATCTTTTTGCATACCTTTAATCCCTATTTCAATCAAAATCACTTAGTTTTTACTACTGCTTCATTATCTTGCAGGCCAATAAAAAGGGTATGTGACAAATTGCAGAAATCCATATAGTTTATTAAAACTCTTATTACTTGATGTATAAGTGCATGCATAGATGTTTATTTAGGATTTTATGCACAAGGGTTAAAATGAAAAATAACAATGCTACTTTTATTAATTAGATTTGTTTATCATTAGTTATATTGCCTAAAACATAGTGATCAGTACAATTAATTTATATGTTAAATTCAATTATTTGTATCAAACGCATTTTAATTGAATATCGAAACCCTTAGGGTCTATTTGTTTTGCATAATATTTTAGAATGTATTGAATCTGTTAATACACAATTCTTCGTTAAAAGATGGCAACCCTAAGATGATATTTAGTTGAGATAAAAATTTTGTGTTTATTTTATTTATATTTCTTATTATTTAACATATCTTTTAATCAACATATGCAATACACAATATTTAGTATTTTATAACCAATATTCTTAAATTGACAGGTAGGTGGTATGTGTAGCCTAAACAAATGATAATTGGACAAAAATGGTAATGAACTTATATTATGTTAATTTTTCGTTAGGTATCGTACCTTTATTTATTCCTATTATAACATTCTACTATCAAAAAATTGTTGTTTACACTTTTGTAGCAATATATATTAATTTTGCTCTTAAACCACTAAATCAATAACTGTTTCTCTGACTCCCGGAGGAATAATTGGTTCCAAAATAAGCATTGTATTTTGAAATGTGCTATAGGTAGCAATATATATTACTTAACTAACAAAATTAATAATTTCTTGTTTTCTTTAGATATGGAAGAATCTAAAGCTGTGGGCACCATTCTTAAAATGTGGTCAGCTAACAAAACCTCAATCTTTCAGGGTTTTACTTCAGGTAATAATAATATGATTGAAATTTTTTGTATTTGTTTTTGTTTTTGTAAATATTTGATTTGTGAAATTTAAATTGTCTTATTTTCGTCCTCCTACAAAGCTGGAAATATCAATGAATAAGCAACATGTAATCAACCAGAATTAAGATCTTCAGTCAATCTCATTTTGAAGCACAATCACAATCACAGACTGGGCTACTTTAGAATAGGAATAAGAAACATCCAAATTCAAAGTCAAATATAAACAACTACTACAAATAGAAGTCTATATAATATATGTTTGAAAATTAAAAAATAAATGTGGTGTATGTTAAATAACAAAATTATTCCAAGATCATAAGTGATTTAAATAACAAAATTATTTCTAAATCATAAATTAACATTCATAATAATATATTATGAATGTAGGTTAAACATACTAATAAAAAAAACAATCATCCCCAACAAATGTGTAATGAATATATAATGTTAAGTTGTAAAATACCTGTTCATCTATTAAGATTAATTATTTTAAAGATTATTCATAATTTTTGATTTATAATAAAACCCACCTAAAAGTTATCACTATTCCCCAAACTTTCCCCTTTCCCTTTTATCTGTAACACACACGATGAAACAAAAAACCCAGCCCTGGATTTTTGATTAGACACACATTTCCACAGCCACCGTTCGATTTCTTAAAGGTTGTGAACGTTTATCCATGTATATCGATAAAGGAAGATACTAATATACCACCGATTAGAAATGTGAAGTGAAGAAAAGCTTACGTCGAGTAATCCCGCTGCCGAACTCAGAGACTGGTTGAACGCAACATTGGGGTTTGAAGAAAGCAACATTCAAGGTAAGAGATGATCAACTGATGGTTAATCTTAGTTTTTTTTTAACATAAAATAGATTATGTCGAAGAAAATTTACCTGTTTTTCTTTGTTCCAGAAATGTTGTGACTGAAGATATAAGCGAAAAGTTAAGCCGTTCAAAAGAATAAACTCACATTCGTTAATAGCGGAAACACAATAAGGTAGAAATGGTTTTGGTTCGATTTTTGAAATTTGAGTGTTTGTTTAAACATTTGAATTTTGAAATTGCTAAATTTTAGACAAAATCTCGTTAATGATTATTTAGGGGATCATATGAGTAAATAAAACAATTATTTTATTTGATATACCTTCTAAATTATATGAGTTTTGTATCATTGTATAGTAAGGTTTTCAATTTTATGTATAATACAGATAATCCATATCTGATCCATATTTCAGTTATGATCAAGAATCGATGTTTTGGTGGGTCACTGTGTTTCAAGATACTTATGTTAGTTTAAATCGTTGTTCATTTTTATCAAACTTTATCTTTTTGCATACCTTTAATCCCTATTTCAATCAAAATCACTTAGTTTTTACTACTGCTTCATTATCTTGCATGCCAATAAAAATGGTATGTGACAAATTGCAGAAATCCATATAGTTTATTAAAACTCTTATTACTTGATGTATAAGTGCATGCATAGATGTTTATTTAGGATTTTATGCACAAGGGTTAAAATGAAAAATAACAATGCTACTTTTATTAATTAGATTTGTTTATCATTAGTTATATTGCCTAAAACATAGTGATCAGTACAATTAATTTATATGTTAAATTCAATTATTTGTATCAAACGCATTTTAATTGAATATCGAAACCCTTAGGGTCTATTTGTTTTGCATAATATTTTAGAATGTATTGAATCTGTTAATACACAATTCTTCATTAAAAGATGGCAACCCTAAGATGATATTTAGTTGAGATAAAAATTTTGTGTTTATTTTATTTATATTTCTTATTATTTAACATATCTTTTAATCAACATATGCAATACACAATATTTAGTATTTTATAACCAATATTCTTAAATTGACAGGTAGGTGGTATGTGTAGCCTAAACAAATGATAATTGGACAAAAATGGTAATGAACTTATATTATGTTAATTTTTCGTTAGGTATCGTACCTTTATTTATTCCTATTATAACATTCTACTATCAAAAAATTGTTGTTTACACTTTTGTAGCAATATATATTAATTTTGCTCTTAAACCACTAAATCAATAACTGTTTCTCTGACTCCCGGAGGAATAATTGGTTCCAAAATAAGCATTGTATTTTGAAATGTGCTATAGGTAGCAATATATATTACTTAACTAACAAAATTAATAATTTCTTGTTTTCTTTAGATATGGAAGAATCTAAAGCTGCGGGCACCATTCTTAAAATGTGGTCAGCTAACAAAACCTCAATCTTTTAGGGTTTTACTTCAGGTAATAATAATATGATTGAAATTTTTTGTATTTGTTTTTGTTTTTGTAAATATTTGATTTGTGAAATTTAAATTGTCTTATTTTCGTCCTCCTACAAAGCTGGAAATATCAATGATTAAGCAACATGTAATCAACCAGAATTAAGATCTTCAGTCAATCTCATTTTGAAGCACAATCACAAACACAGACCGGGCTACTTTAGAATAGGAATAAGAAACATCCAAATTCAAAGTCAAATATAAACAACTGCTACAAATAGAAGTCTATATAATATATGTTTGAAAATTAAAAAATAAATGTGGTGTATGTTAAATAACAAAATTATTCCAAGATCATAAGTGATTTAAATAACAAATTTATTTCTAAATCATAAATTAACATTCATAATAATATATTATGAATGTAGGTTAAACATACTAATAAAAAAAACAATCATCCCCAACAAATGTGTAATGAATATATAATGTTAAGTTGTAAAATACCTGTTCATCTATTAAGATTAATTATTTTAAAGATTATTCATAATTTTTGATTTATAATAAAACCCACCTAAAAGTTATCACTATTCCCCAAACTTTCCCCTTTCCCTTTTATCTGTAACACACACGATGAAACAAAAAACCCAGCCCTGGATTTTTGATTAGACACACATTTCCACAGCCACCGTTCGATTTCTTAAAGGTTGTGAACGTTTATCCATGTATATCGATAAAGGAAGATACTAATATACCACCGATTAGAAATGTGAAGTGAAGAAAAGCTTACGTCGAGTAATCCCGCTGCCGAACTCAGAGACTGGTTGAACGCAACATTGGGGTTTGAAGAAAGCAAGATTCAAGGTAAGAGATGATCAACTGATGGTTAATCTTAGTTTTTTTTTAACATAAAATAGATTATGTCGAAGAAAATTTACCTGTTTTTCTTTGTTCCAGAAATGTTGTGACTGAAGATATAAGCGAAAAGTTAAGCCGTTCAAAAGAATAAACTCACATTCGTTAATAGCGGAAACACAATAAGGTAGAAATGGTTTTGGTTCGATTTTTGAAATTTGAGTGTTTGTTTAAACATTTGAATTTTGAAATTGCTAAATTTTAGACAAAATCTCGTTAATGATTATTTAGGGGATCATATGAGTAAATAAAACAATTATTTTATTTGATATACCTTCTAAATTATATGAGTTTTGTATCATTGTATAGTAAGGTTTTCAATTTTATGTATAATACAGATAATCCATATCTGATCCATATTTCAGTTGTGATCAAGAATCGATGTTTTGGTGGGTCACTGTGTTTCAAGATACTTATGTTAGTTTAAATCGTTGTTCATTTTTATCAAACTTTATCTTTTTGCATACCTTTAATCCATATCTCAATCAAAATCACTTAGTTTTTACTACTGCTTCATTATCTTGCAGGCCAATAAAAATGGTATGTGACAAATTGCAGAAATCCATATAGTTTATTAAAACTCTTATTACTTGATGTATAAGTGCATGCATAGATGTTTATTTTGGATTTTATGCACAAGGGTTAAAATGAAAAATAACAATGCTACTTTTATTAATTAGATTTGTTTATCATTAGTTATATTGCCTAAAACATAGTGATCAGTACAATTAATTTATATGTTAAATTCAATTATTTGTATCAAACGCATTTTAATTGAATATCGAAACCCTTAGGGTCTATTTGTTTTGCATAATATTTTAGAATGTATTGAATCTGTTAATACACAATTCTTCATTAAAAGATGGCAACCCTAAGATGATATTTAGTTGAGATAAAAATTTTGTGTTTATTTTATTTATATTTCTTATTATTTAACATATCTTTTAATCAACATATGCAATACACAATATTTAGTATTTTATAACCAATATTCTTAAATTGACAGGTAGGTGGTATGTGTAGCCTAAACAAATGATAATTGGACAAAAATGGTAATGAACTAATATTATGTTAATTTTTCGTTAGGTATCGTACCTTTATTTATTCCTATTATAACATTCTACTGTCAAAAAATTGTTGTTTACACTTTTGTAGCAATATATATTAATTTTGCTCTTAAACCACTAAATCAATAACGGTTTCTCTGACTCCCGGAGGAATAATTGGTTCCAAAATAAGCATTGTATTTTGAAATGTGCTATAGGTAGCAATATATATTACTTAACTAACAAAATTAATAATTTCTTGTTTTCTTTAGATATGGAAGAATCTAAAGCTGTGGGCACCATTCTTAAAATGTGGTCAGCTAACAAAACCTCAATCTTTCAGGGTTTTACTTCAGGTAATAATAATATGATTGAAATTTTTTGTATTTGTTTTTGTTTTTGTAAATATTTGATTTGTGAAATTTAAATTGTCTTATTTTCGTCCTCCTACAAAGCTGGAAATATCAATGAATAAGCAACATGTAATCAACCAGAATTAAGATCTTCAGTCAATCTCATTTTGAAGCACAATCACAATCACAGACCGGGCTACTTTAGAATAGGAATAAGAAACATCCAAATTCAAAGTCAAATATAAACAACTGCTACAAATAGAAGTCTATATAATATATGTTTGAAAATTAAAAAATAAATGTGGTGTATGTTAAATAACAAAATTATTCCAAGATCATAAGTGATTTAAATAACAAAATTATTTCTAAATCATAAATTAACATTCATAATAATATATTATGAATGTAGGTTAAACATACTAATATAAAAAACAATCATCCCCAACAAATGTGTAATGAATATATAATGTTAAGTTGTAAAATACCTGTTCATCTATTAAGATTAATTATTTTAAAGATTATTCATAATTTTTGATTTATAATAAAACCCACCTAAAAGTTATCACTATTCCCCAAACTTTCCCCTTTCCCTTTTATCTGTAACACACACGATGAAACAAAAAACCCAGCCCTAGAATTTTGATTACACACACATTTCCACAGCCACCGTTCGATTTCTTAAAGGTTGTGAACGTTTATCCATGTATATCGATAAAGGAAGATACTAATATACCACCGATTAGAAATGTGAAGTGAAGAAAAGCTTACGTCGAGTAATCCCGCTGCCGAACTCAGAGACTGGTTGAACGCAACATTGGGGTTTGAAGAAAGCAACATTCAAGGTAAGAGATGATCAACTGATGGTTAATCTTAGTTTTTTTTTAACATAAAATAGATTATGTCGAAGAAAATTTACCTGTTTTTCTTTGTTCCAGAAATGTTGTGACTGAAGATATAAGCGAAAAGTTAAGCCGTTCAAAAGAATAAACTCACATTCGTTAATAGCGGAAACACAATAAGGTAGAAATGGTTTTGGTTCGATTTTTGAAATTTGAGTGTTTGTTTAAACATTTGAATTTTGAAATTGCTAAATTTTAGACAAAATCTCGTTAATGATTATTTAGGGGATCATATGAGTAAATAAAACAATTATTTTATTTGATATACCTTCTAAATTATATGAGTTTTGTATCATTGTATAGTAAGGTTTTCAATTTTATGTATAATACAGATAATCCATATCTGATCCATATTTCAGTTGTGATCAAGAATCGATGTTTTGGTGGGTCACTGTGTTTCAAGATACTTATGTTAGTTTAAATCGTTGTTCATTTTTATCAAACTTTATCTTTTTGCATACCTTTAATCCATATCTCAATCAAAATCACTTAGTTTTTACTACTGCTTCATTATCTTGCAGGCCAATAAAAATGGTATGTGACAAATTGCAGAAATCCATATAGTTTATTAAAACTCTTATTACTTGATGTATAAGTGCATGCATAGATGTTTATTTAGGATTTTATGCACAAGGGTTAAAATGAAAAATAACAATGCTACTTTTATTAATTAGATTTGTTTATCATTAGTTATATTGCCTAAAACATAGTGATCAGTACAATTAATTTATATGTTAAATTCAATTATTTGTATCAAACGCATTTTAATTGAATATCGAAACCCTTAGGGTCTATTTGTTTTGCATAATATTTTAGAATGTATTGAATCTGTTAATACACAATTCTTCATTAAAAGATGGCAACCCTAAGATGATATTTAGTTGAGATAAAAATTTTGTGTTTATTTTATTTATATTTCTTATTATTTAACATATCTTTTAATCAACATATGCAATACACAATATTTAGTATTTTATAACCAATATTCTTAAATTGACAGGTAGGTGGTATGTGTAGCCTAAACAAATGATAATTGGACAAAAATGGTAATGAACTAATATTATGTTAATTTTTCGTTAGGTATCGTACCTTTATTTATTCCTATTATAACATTCTACTATCAAAAAATTGTTGTTTACACTTTTGTAGCAATATATATTAATTTTGCTCTTAAACCACTAAATCAATAACTGTTTCTCTGACTCCCGGAGGAATAATTGGTTTCAAAATAAGCATTGTATTTTGAAATGTGCTATAGGAAGCAATATATATTACTTAACTAATAAAATTAATAATTTCTTGTTTTCTTTAGATATGGAAGAATCTAAAGCTGTGGGCACCATTCTTAAAATGTGGTCAGCTAACAAAACCTCAATCTTTCAGGGTTTTACTTCAGGTAAT
Source organism: Lactuca serriola (assembly GCF_051521515.1). Taxonomy (NCBI): domain Eukaryota; kingdom Viridiplantae; phylum Streptophyta; class Magnoliopsida; order Asterales; family Asteraceae; genus Lactuca; species Lactuca serriola. The sequence goes on from NC_136409.1 coordinate 158,079,258, forward strand.
AATAATATGATTGAAATTTTTTGTATTTGTTTTTGTTTTTGTAAATATTTGATTTGTGAAATTTAAATTGTCTTATTTTCGTCCTCCTACAAAGCTGGAAATATCAATGAATAAGCAACATGTAATCAACCAGAATTAAGATCTTCAGTCAATCTCATTTTGAAGCACAATCACAATCACAGACTGGGCTACCTTAGAATAGGAATAAGAAACATCCAAATTCAAAGTCAAATATAAACAACTGCTACAAATAGAAGTCTATATAATATATGTTTGAAAATTAAAAAATAAATGTGGTGTATGTTAAATAACAAAATTATTCCAAGATCATAAGTGATTTAAATAACAAAATTATTTCTAAATCATAAATTAACATTCATAATAATATATTATGAATGTAGGTTAAACATACTAATAAAAAAAACAATCATCCCCAACAAATGTGTAATGAATATATAATGTTAAGTTGTAAAATACTTGTTCATCTATTAAGATTAATTATTTTAAAGATTATTCATAATTTTTGATTTATAATAAAACCCACCTAAAAGATATCACTATTCCCCAAACTTTCCCCTTTCCCTTTTATCTGTAACACACACGATGAAACAAAAAACCCAGCCCTAGAATTTTGATTACATACACATTTCCACAGCCACCGTTCGATTTCTTAAAGGTTGTGAACGTTTATCCATGTATATCGATAAAGGAAGATACTAATATACCACCGATTAGAAATGTGAAGTGAAGAAAAGCTTACGTCGAGTAATCCCGCTGTCGAACTCAGAGACTGGTTGAACGCAACATTGGGGTTTGAAGAAAGCAAGATTCAAGGTAAGAGATGATCAACTGATGGTTAATCTTAGTTTTTTTTTAACATAAAATAGATTATGTCGAAGAAAATTTACCTGTTTTTCTTTGTTCCAGAAATGTTGTGACCGAAGATATAAGCGAAAAGTTAAGCCGTTCAAAAGAATAAACTCACATTCGTTAATAGCGGAAACACAATAAGGTAGAAATGGTTTTGGTTCGATTTTTGAAATTTGAGTGTTTGTTTAAACATTTGAATTTTGAAATTGCTAAATTTTAGACAAAATCTCGTTAATGATTATTTAGGGGATCATATGAGTAAATAAAACAATTATTTTATTCGATATACCTTCTAAATTATATGAGTTTTGTATCATTGTATAGTAAGGTTTTCAATTTTATGTATAATACAGATAATCCATATCTGATCCATATTTCAGTTGTGATCAAGAATCGATGTTTTGGTGGGTCACTGTGTTTCAAGATACTTATGTTAGTTTAAATCATTGTTCATTTTTATCAAACTTTATCTTTTTGCATACCTTTAATCCCTATTTCAATCAAAATCACTTAGTTTTCACTACTGCTTCATTATCTTGCAGGCCAATAAAAATGGTATGTGACAAATTGCAGAAATCCATATAGTTTATTAAAACTCTTATTACTTGATGTATAAGTGCATGCATAGATGTTTATTTAGGATTTTATGCACAAGGGTTAAAATGAAAAATAACAATGCTACTTTTATTAATTAGATTTGTTTATCATTAGTTATATTGCCTAAAACATAGTGATCAGTACAATTAATTTATATGTTAAATTCAATTATTTGTATCAAACACATTTTAATTGAATATCGAAACCCTTAGGGTCTATTTGTTTTGCATAATATTTTAGAATGTATTGAATCTGTTAATACACAATTCTTCATTAAAAGATGGCAACCCTAAGATGATATTTAGTTGAGATAAAAATTTTGTGTTTATTTTATTTATATTTCTTATTATTTAACATATCTTTTAATCAACATATGCAATACACAATATTTAGTATTTTATAACCAATATTCTTAAATTGACAGGTAGGTGGTATGTGTAGCCTAAACAAATGATAATTGGACAAAAATGGTAATGAACTAATATTATGTTAATTTTTCGTTAGGTATCGTACCTTTATTTATTCCTATTATAACATTCTACTATCAAAAAAATGTTGTTTACACTTTTGTAGCAATATATATTAATTTTGCTCTTAAACCACTAAATCAATAAGTGTTTCTCTGACTCCCGGAGGAATAATTGGTTCCAAAATAAGCATTGTATTTTGAAATGTGCTATAGGAAGCAATATATATTACTTAACTAACAAAATTAATAATTTCTTGTTTTCTTTAGATATGGAAGAATCTAAAGCTGTGGGCACCATTCTTAAAATGTGGTCAGCTAACAAAACCTCAATCTTTCAGGGTTTTACTTCGGGTAATAATAATATGATTGAAATTTTTTGTATTTGTTTTTGTTTTTGTAAATATTTGATTTGTGAAATTTAAATTGTCTTATTTTCGTCCTCCTACAAAGCTGGAAATATCAATGAATAAGCAACATGTAATCAACCAGAATTAAGATCTTCAGTCAATCTCATTTTGAAGCACAATCACAATCACAGACTGGGCTACTTTAGAATAGGAATAAGAAACATCCAAATTCAAAGTCAAATATAAACAACTGCTACAAATAGAAGTCTATATAATATATGTTTGAAAATTAAAAAATAAATGTGGTGTATGTTAAATAACAAAATTATTCCAAGATCATAAGTGATTTAAATAACAAAATTATTTCTAAATCATAAATTAACATTCATAATAATATATTATGAATGTAGGTTAAACATACTAATTAAAAAAACAATCATCCCCAACAAATGTGTAATGAATATATAATGTTAAGTTGTAAAATACCTGTTCATCTATTAAGATTAATTATTTTAAAGATTATTCATAATTTTTGATTTATAATAAAACCCACCTAAAAGTTATCACTATTCCCCAAACTTTCCCCTTTCCCTTTTATCTGTAACACACACGATGAAACAAAAAATCCAGCCCTAGAATTTTGATTACATACACATTTCCACAGCCACCGTTCGATTTCTTAAAGGTTGTGAACGTTTATCCATGTATATCGATAAAGGAAGATACTAATATACCACCGATTAGAAATGTGAAGTGAAGAAAAGCTTACGTCGAGTAATCCCGCTGTCGAACTCAGAGACTGGTTGAACGCAACATTGGGGTTTGAAGAAAGCAAGATTCAAGGTAAGAGATGATCAACTGATGGTTAATCTTAGTTTTTTTTAATTAAAATAGATTATGTCGAAGAAAATTTACCTGTTTTTCTTTATTCCAGAAATGTTGTGACTGAAGATATTAGCGAAAAGTTAAGCCGTTCAAAAGAATAAACTCACATTCGTTAATAGCGGAAACACAATAAGGTAGAAATGGTTTTGGTTCGATTTTTGAAATTTGAGTGTTTGTTTAAACATTTGAATTTTGAAATTGCTAAATTTTAGACAAAATCTCGTTAATGATTATTTAGGGGATCATATGAGTAAATAAAACAATTATTTTATTTGATATACCTTCTAAATTATATGAGTTTTGTATCATTGTATAGTAAGGTTTTCAATTTTATGTATAATACAGATAATCCATATCTGATCCATATTTCAGTTGTGATCAAGAATCGATGTTTTGGTGGGTCACTGTGTTTCAAGATACTTATGTTAGTTTAAATCATTGTTCATTTTTATCAAACTTTATCTTTTTGCATACCTTTAATCCCTATTTCAATCAAAATCACTTAGTTTTTACTACTGCTTCATTATCTTGCAGGCCAATAAAAATGGTATGTGACAAATTGCAGAAATCCATATAGTTTATTAAAACTCTTTTTACTTGATGTATAAGTGCATGCATAGATGTTTATTTAGGATTTTATGCACAAGGGTTAAAATGAAAAATAACAATGCTACTTTTATTAATTAGATTTGTTTATCATTAGTTATATTGCCTAAAACATAGTGATCAGTACAATTAATTTATATGTTAAATTCAATTATTTGTATCAAACACATTTTAATTGAATATCGAAACCCTTAGGGTCTATTTGTTTTGCATAATATTTTAGAATGTATTGAATCTGTTAATACACAATTCTTCATTAAAAGATGGCAACCCTAAGATGATATTTAGTTGAGATAAAAATTTTGTGTTTATTTTATTTATATTTCTTATTATTTAACATATCTTTTAATCAACATATGCAATACACAATATTTAGTATTTTATAACCAATATTCTTAAATTGACAGGTAGGTGGTATGTGTAGCCTAAACAAATGATAATTGGACAAAAAAGGTAATGAACTAATATTATGTTAATTTTTCGTTAGGTATCGTACCTTTATTTATTCCTATTATAACATTCTACTGTCAAAAAATTGTTGTTTACACTTTTGTAGCAATATATATTAATTTTGCTCTTAAACCACTAAATCAATAACTGTTTCTCTGACTCCCGGAGGAATAATTGGTTCCAAAATAAGCATTGTATTTTGAAATGTGCTATAGGTAGCAATATATATTACTTAACTAACAAAATTAATAATTTCTTGTTTTCTTTAGATATGGAAGAATCTAAAGCTGTGGGCACCATTCTTAAAATGTGGTCAGCTAACAAAACCTCAATCTTTCATGGTTTTACTTCAGGTAATAATAATATGATTGAAATTTTTTGTATTTGTTTTTGTTTTTGTAAATATTTGATTTGTGAAATTTAAATTGTCTTATTTTCGTCCTCCTACAAAGCTGGAAATATCAATGAATAAGCAACATGTAATCAACCAGAATTAAGATCTTCAGTCAATCTCATTTTGAAGCACAATCACAATCACAGACTGGGCTACTTTAGAATAGGAATAAGAAACATCCAAATTCAAAGTCAAATATAAACAACTGCTACAAATAGAAGTCTATATAATATATGTTTGAAAATTAAAAAATAAATGTGGTGTATGTTAAATAACAAAATTATTCCAAGATCATAAGTGATTTAAATAACAAAATTATTTCTAAATCATAAATTAACATTCATAATAATATATTATGAATGTAGGTTAAACATACTAATAAAAAAAACAATCATCCCCAACAAATGTGTAATGAATATATAATGTTAAGTTGTAAAATACCTGTTCATCTATTAAGATTAATTACTTTAAAGATTATTCATAATTTTTGATTTATAATAAAACCCACCTAAAAGTTATCACTGTTCCCCAAACTTTCCCCTTTCCCTTTTATCTGTAACACACACGATGAAACAAAAAACCCAGCCATAGAATTTTGATTACATACACATTTCCACAGCCACCGTTCGATTTCTTAAAGGTTGTGAACGTTTATCCATGTATATCGATAAAGGAAGATACTAATATACCACCGATTAGAAATGTGAAGTGAAGAAAAGCTTACGTCGAGTAATCCCGCTGTCGAACTCAGAGACTGGTTGAACGCAACATTGGGGTTTGAAGAAAGCAAGATTCAAGGTAAGAGATGATCAACTGATGGTTAATCTTAGTTTTTTTAAATTAAAATAGATTATATCGAAGAAAATTTACCTGTTTTTCTTTGTTCCAGAAATGTTGTGACTGAAGATATAAGCGAAAAGTTAAGCCGTTCAAAAGAATAAACTCACATTCGTTAATAGCGGAAACACAATAAGGTAGAAATGGTTTTGGTTCGATTTTTGAAATTTGAGTGTTTGTTTAAACATTTGAATTTTGAAATTGCTAAATTTTAGACAAAATCTCGTTAATGATTATTTAGGGGATCATATGAGTAAATAAAACAATTATTTTATTTGATATACCTTCTAAATTATATGAGTTTTGTATCATTGTATAGTAAGGTTTTCAATTTTATGTATAATACAGATAATCCATATCTGATCCATATTTCAATTGTGATCAAGAATCGATGTTTTGGTGGGTCACTGTGTTTCAAGATACTTATGTTAGTTTAAATCATTGTTCATTTTTATCAAACTTTATCTTTTTGCATACCTTTAATCCCTATTTCAATCAAAATCACTTAGTTTTTACTACTGCTTCATTATCTTGCAGGCCAATAAAAATGGTATGTGACAAATTGCAGAAATCCATATAGTTTATTAAAACTCTTATTACTTGATGTATAAGTGCATGCATAGATGTTTATTTAGGATTTTATGCACAAGGGTTAAAATGAAAAATAACAATGCTACTTTTATTAATTAGATTTGTTTATCATTAGTTATATTGCCTAAAACATAGTGATCAGTACAATTAATTTATATGTTAAATTCAATTATTTGTATCAAACACATTTTAATTGAATATCGAAACCCTTAGGGTCTATTTGTTTTGCATAATATTTTAGAATGTATTGAATCTGTTAATACACAATTCTTCATTAAAAGATGGCAACCCTAAGATGATATTTAGTTGAGATAAAAATTTTGTGTTTATTTTATTTATATTTCTTATTATTTAACATATCTTTTAATCAACATATGCAATACACAATATTTAGTATTTTATAACCAATATTCTTAAATTGACAGGTAGGTGGTATGTGTAGCCTAAACAAATGATAATTGGACAAAAAAGGTAATGAACTAATATTATGTTAATTTTTCGTTAGGTATCGTACCTTTATTTATTCCTATTATAACATTCTACTGTCAAAAAATTGTTGTTTACACTTTTGTAGCAATATATATTAATTTTGCTCTTAAACCACTAAATCAATAACTGTTTCTCTGACTCCCGGAGGAATAATTGGTTCCAAAATAAGCATTGTATTTTGAAATGTGCTATAGGTAGCAATATATATTACTTAACTAACAAAATTAATAATTTCTTGTTTTCTTTAGATATGGAAGAATCTAAAGCTGTGGGCACCATTCTTAAAATGTGGTCAGCTAACAAAACCTCAATCTTTCAGGGTTTTACTTCAGGTAATAATAATATGATTGAAATTTTTTGTATTTGTTTTTGTTTTTGTAAATATTTGATTTGTGAAATTTAAATTGTCTTATTTTCGTCCTCCTACAAAGCTGGAAATATCAATGAATAAGCAACATGTAATCAACCAGAATTAAGATCTTCAGTCAATCTCATTTTGAAGCACAATCACAATCACAGACTGGGCTACTTTAGAATAGGAATAAGAAACATCCAAATTCAAAGTCAAATATAAACAACTGCTACAAATAGAAGTCTATATAATATATGTTTGAAAATTAAAAAATAAATGTGGTGTATGTTAAATAACAAAATTATTCCAAGATCATAAGTGATTTAAATAACAAAATTATTTCTAAATCATAAATTAACATTCATAATAATATATTATGAATGTAGGTTAAACATACTAATAAAAAAAACAATCATCCCCAACAAATGTGTAATGAATATATAATGTTAAGTTGTAAAATACCTGTTCATCTATTAAGATTAATTACTTTAAAGATTATTCATAATTTTTGATTTATAATAAAACCCACCTAAAAGTTATCACTGTTCCCCAAACTTTCCCCTTTCCCTTTTATCTGTAACACACACGATGAAACAAAAAACCCAGCCATAGAATTTTGATTACATACACATTTCCACAGCCACCGTTCGATTTCTTAAAGGTTGTGAACGTTTATCCATGTATATCGATAAAGGAAGATACTAATATACCACCGATTAGAAATGTGAAGTGAAGAAAAGCTTACGTCGAGTAATCCCGCTGTCGAACTCAGAGACTGGTTGAACGCAACATTGGGGTTTGAAGAAAGCAAGATTCAAGGTAAGAGATGATCAACTGATGGTTAATCTTAGTTTTTTTAAATTAAAATAGATTATATCGAAGAAAATTTACCTGTTTTTCTTTGTTCCAGAAATGTTGTGACTGAAGATATAAGCGAAAAGTTAAGCCGTTCAAAAGAATAAACTCACATTCGTTAATAGCGGAAACACAATAAGGTAGAAATGGTTTTGGTTCGATTTTTGAAATTTGAGTGTTTGTTTAAACATTTGAATTTTGAAATTGCTAAATTTTAGACAAAATCTCGTTAATGATTATTTAGGGGATCATATGAGTAAATAAAACAATTATTTTATTTGATATACCTTCTAAATTATATGAGTTTTGTATCATTGTATAGTAAGGTTTTCAATTTTATGTATAATACAGATAATCCATATCTGATCCATATTTCAATTGTGATCAAGAATCGATGTTTTGGTGGGTCACTGTGTTTCAAGATACTTATGTTAGTTTAAATCATTGTTCATTTTTATCAAACTTTATCTTTTTGCATACCTTTAATCCCTATTTCAATCAAAATCACTTAGTTTTTACTACTGCTTCATTATCTTGCAGGCCAATAAAAATGGTATGTGACAAATTGCAGAAATCCATATAGTTTATTAAAACTCTTATTACTTGATGTATAAGTGCATGCATAGATGTTTATTTAGGATTTTATGCACAAGGGTTAAAATGAAAAATAACAATGCTACTTTTATTAATTAGATTTGTTTATCATTAGTTATATTGCCTAAAACATAGTGATCAGTACAATTAATTTATATGTTAAATTCAATTTTTTGTATCAAACACATTTTAATTGAATATCGAAACCCTTAGGGTCTATTTGTTTTGCATAATATTTTAAAATGTATTGAATCTGTTAATACACAATTCTTCATTAAAAGATGGCAACCCTAAGATGATATTTAGTTGAGATAAAAATTTTGTGTTTATTTTATTTATATTTCTTATTATTTAACATATCTTTTAATCAACATATGCAATACACAATATTTAGTATTTTATAACCAATATTCTTAAATTGACAGGTAGGTGGTATGTGTAGCCTAAACAAATGATAATTGGACAAAAATGGTAATGAACTAATATTATGTTAATTTTTCGTTAGGTATCGTACCTTTATTTATTCCTATTATAACATTCTACTATCAAAAAAATGTTGTTTACACTTTTGTAGCAATATATATTAATTTTGCTCTTAAACCACTAAATCAATAAGTGTTTCTCTGACTCCCGGAGGAATAATTGGTTCCAAAATAAGCATTGTATTTTGAAATGTGCTATAGGAAGCAATATATATTACTTAACTAACAAAATTAATAATTTCTTGTTTTCTTTAGATATGGAAGAATCTAAAGCTGTGGGCACCATTCTTAAAATGTGGTCAGCTAACAAAACCTCAATCTTTCAGGGTTTTACTTCGGGTAATAATAATATGATTGAAATTTTTTGTATTTGTTTTTGTTTTTGTAAATATTTGATTTGTGAAATTTAAATTGTCTTATTTTCGTCCTCCTACAAAGCTGGAAATATCAATGAATAAGCAACATGTAATCAACCAGAATTAAGATCTTCAGTCAATCTCATTTTGAAGCACAATCACAATCACAGACTGGGCTACTTTAGAATAGGAATAAGAAACATCCAAATTCAAAGTCAAATATAAACAACTGCTACAAATAGAAGTCTATATAATATATGTTTGAAAATTAAAAAATAAATGTGGTGTATGTTAAATAACAAAATTATTCCAAGATCATAAGTGATTTAAATAACAAAATTATTTCTAAATCATAAATTAACATTCATAATAATATATTATGAATGTAGGTTAAACATACTAATAAAAAAAACAATCATCCCCAACAAATGTGTAATGAATATATAATGTTAAGTTGTAAAATACTTGTTCATCTATTAAGATTAATTATTTTAAAGATTATTCATAATTTTTGATTTATAATAAAACCCACCTAAAAGTTATCACTGTTCCCCAAACTTTCCCCTTTCCCTTTTATCTGTAACACACACGATGAAACAAAAAACCCAGCCATAGAATTTTGATTACATACACATTTCCACAGCCACCGTTCGATTTCTTAAAGGTTGTGAACGTTTATCCATGTATATCGATAAAGGAAGATACTAATATACCACCGATTAGAAATGTGAAGTGAAGAAAAGCTTACGTCGAGTAATCCCGCTGTCGAACTCAGAGACTGGTTGAACGCAACATTGGGGTTTGAAGAAAGCAAGATTCAAGGTAAGAGATGATCAACTGATGGTTAATCTTAGTTTTTTTAAATTAAAATAGATTATATCGAAGAAAATTTACCTGTTTTTCTTTGTTCCAGAAATGTTGTGACTGAAGATATAAGCGAAAAGTTAAGCCGTTCAAAAGAATAAACTCACATTCGTTAATAGCGGAAACACAATAAGGTAGAAATGGTTTTGGTTCGATTTTTGAAATTTGAGTGTTTGTTTAAACATTTGAATTTTGAAATTGCTAAATTTTAGACAAAATCTCGTTAATGATTATTTAGGGGATCATATGAGTAAATAAAACAATTATTTTATTTGATATACCTTCTAAATTATATGAGTTTTGTATCATTGTATAGTAAGGTTTTCAATTTTATGTATAATACAGATAATCCATATCTGATCCATATTTCAGTTGTGATCAAGAATCGATGTTTTGGTGGGTCACTGTGTTTCAAGATACTTATGTTAGTTTAAATCATTGTTCATTTTTATCAAACTTTATCTTTTTGCATACCTTTAATCCCTATTTCAATCAAAATCACTTAGTTTTTACTACTGCTTCATTATCTTGCAGGCCAATAAAAATGGTATGTGACAAATTGCAGAAATCCATATAGTTTATTAAAACTCTTATTACTTGATGTATAAGTGCATGCATAGATGTTTATTTAGGATTTTATGCACAAGGGTTAAAATGAAAAATAACAATGCTACTTTTATTAATTAGATTTGTTTATCATTAGTTATATTGCCTAAAACATAGTGATCAGTACAATTAATTTATATGTTAAATTCAATTATTTGTATCAAACACATTTTAATTGAATATCGAAACCCTTAGGGTCTATTTGTTTTGCATAATATTTTAGAATGTATTGAATCTGTTAATACACAATTCTTCATTAAAAGATGGCAACCCTAAGATGATATTTAGTTGAGATAAAAATTTTGTGTTTATTTTATTTATATTTCTTATTATTTAACATATCTTTTAATCAACATATGCAATACACAATATTTAGTATTTTATAACCAATATTCTTAAATTGACAGGTAGGTGGTATGTGTAGCCTAAACAAATGATAATTGGACAAAAATGGTAATGAACTAATATTATGTTAATTTTTCGTTAGGTATCGTACCTTTATTTATTCCTATTATAACATTCTACTGTCAAAAAATTGTTGTTTACACTTTTGTAGCAATATATATTAATTTTGCTCTTAAACCACTAAATCAATAACTGTTTCTCTGACTCCCGGAGGAATAATTGGTTCCAAAATAAGCTATGTATTTTGAAATGTGCTATAGGAAGCAATATATATTACTTAACTAACAAAATTAATAATTTCTAGTTTTCTTTAGATATGGAAGAATCTAAAGCTGTGGGCACCATTCTTAAAATGTGGTCAGCTAACAAAACCTCAATCTTTCAGGGTTTTACTTCGGGTAATAATAATATGATTGAAATTTTTTGTATTTGTTTTTGTTTTTGTAAATATTTGATTTGTGAAATTTAAATTGTCTTATTTTCGTCCTCCTACAAAGCTGGAAATATCAATGAATAAGCAACATGTAATCAACCAGAATTAAGATCTTCAGTCAATCTCATTTTGAAGCACAATCACAATCACAGACTGGGCTACTTTAGAATAGGAATAAGAAACATCCAAATTCAAAGTCAAATATAAACAACTGCTACAAATAGAAGTCTATATAATATATGTTTGAAAATTAAAAAATAAATGTGGTGTATGTTAAATAACAAAATTATTCCAAGATCATAAGTGATTTAAATAACAAAATTATTTCTAAATCATAAATTAACATTCATAATAATATATTATGAATGTAGGTTAAACATACTAATAAAAAAAACAATCATCCCCAACAAATGTGTAATGAATATATAATGTTAAGTTGTAAAATACCTGTTCATCTATTAAGATTAATTATTTTAAAGATTATTCATAATTTTTGATTTATAATAAAACCCACCTAAAAGTTATCACTATTCCCCAAACTTTCCCATTTCCCTTTTATCTGTAACACACACGATGAAACAAAAAACCCAGCCCTAGAATTTTGATTACATACACATTTCCACAGCCACCGTTCGATTTCTTAAAGGTTGTGAACGTTTATCCATGTATATCGATAAAGGAAGATACTAATATACCACCGATTAGAAATGTGAAGTGAAGAAAAGCTTACGTCGAGTAATCCCGCTGTCGAACTCAGAGACTGGTTGAACGCAACATTGGGGTTTGAAGAAAGCAAGATTCAAGGTAAGAGATGATCAACTGATGGTTAATCTTAGTTTTTTTAAATTAAAATAGATTATGTCGAAGAAAATTTACCTGTTTTTCTTTGTTCCAGAAATGTTGTGACTGAAGATATAAGCGAAAAGTTAAGCCGTTCAAAAGAATAAACTCACATTCGTTAATAGCGGAAACACAATAAGGTAGAAATGGTTTTGGTTCGATTTTTGAAATTTGAGTGTTTGTTTAAACATTTGAATTTTGAAATTGCTAAATTTTAGACAAAATCTCGTTAATGATTATTTAGGGGATCATATGAGTAAATAAAACAATTATTTTATTTGATATACCTTCTAAATTATATGAGTTTTGTATCATTGTATAGTAAGGTTTTCAATTTTATGTATAATACAGATAATCCATATCTGATCCATATTTCAGTTGTGATCAAGAATCGATGTTTTGGTGGGTCACTGTGTTTCAAGATACTTATGTTAGTTTAAATCATTGTTCATTTTTATCAAACTTTATCTTTTTGCATACCTTTAATCCCTATTTCAATCAAAATCACTTAGTTTTTACTACTGCTTCATTATCTTGCAGGCCAATAAAAATGGTATGTGACAAATTGCAGAAATCCATATAGTTTATTAAAACTCTTATTACTTGATGTATAAGTGCATGCATAGATGTTTATTTAGGATTTTATGCACAAGGGTTAAAATGAAAAATAACAATGCTACTTTTATTAATTAGATTTGTTTATCATTAGTTATATTGCCTAAAACATAGTGATCAGTACAATTAATTTATATGTTAAATTCAATTATTTGTATCAAACACATTTTAATTGAATATCGAAACCCTTAGGGTCTATTTGTTTTGCATAATATTTTAGAATGTATTGAATCTGTTAATACACAATTCTTCATTAAAAGATGGCAACCCTAAGATGATATTTAGTTGAGATAAAAAATTTGTGTTTATTTTATTTATATTTCTTATTATTTAACATATCTTTTAATCAACATATGCAATACACAATATTTAGTATTTTATAACCAATATTCTTAAATTGACAGGTAGGTGGTATGTGTAGCCTAAACAAATGATAATTGGACAAAAATGGTAATGAACTAATATTATGTTAATTTTTCGTTAGGTATCCTACCTTTATTTATTCCTATTATAACATTCTACTGTCAAAAAATTGTTGTTTACACTTTTGTAGCAATATATATTAATTTTGCTCTTAAACCACTAAATCAATAACTGTTTCTCTGACTCCCGGAGGAATAATTGGTTTCAAAATAAGCATTGTATTTTGAAATGTGCTATAGGAAGCAATATATATTACTTAACTAATAAAATTAATAATTTCTTGTTTTCTTTAGATATGGAAGAATCTAAAGCTGTGGGCACCATTCTTAAAATGTGGTCAGCTAACAAAACCTCAATCTTTCAGGGTTTTACTTCAGGTAATAATAATATGATTGAAATTTTTTGTATTTGTTTTTGTTTTTGTAAATATTTGATTTGTGAAATTTAAATTGTCTTATTTTCGTCCTCCTACAAAGCTGGAAATATCAATGAATAAGCAACATGTAATCAACCAGAATTAAGATCTTCAGTCAATCTCATTTTGAAGCACAATCACAATCACAGACTGGGCTACCTTAGAATAGGAATAAGAAACATCCAAATTCAAAGTCAAATATAAACAACTGCTACAAATAGAAGTCTATATAATATATGTTTGAAAATTAAAAAATAAATGTGGTGTATGTTAAATAACAAAATTATTCCAAGATCATAAGTGATTTAAATAACAAAATTATTTCTAAATCATAAATTAACATTCATAATAATATATTATGAATGTAGGTTAAACATACTAATAAAAAAAACAATCATCCCCAACAAATGTGTAATGAATATATAATGTTAAGTTGTAAAATACCTGTTCATCTATTAAGATTAATTATTTTAAAGATTATTCATAATTTTTGATTTATAATAAAACCCACCTAAAAGTTATCACTATTCCCCAAACTTTCCCCTTTCCCTTTTATCTGTAACACACACGATGAAACAAAAAACTCAGCCCTAGAATTTTGATTACACACACATTTCCACAGCCACCGTTCGATTTCTTAAAGGTTGTGAACGTTTATCCATGTATATCGATAAAGGAAGATACTAATATACCACCGATTAGAAATGTGAAGTGAAGAAAAGCTTACGTCGAGTAATCCCGCTGTCGAACTCAGAGACTGGTTGAACGCAACATTGGGGTTTGAAGAAAGCAAGATTCAAGGTAAGAGATGATCAACTGATGGTTAATCTTAGTTTTTTTTAACATAAAATAGATTATGTCGAAGAAAATTTACCTGTTTTTCATTGTTCCAGAAATGTTGTGACCGAAGATATAAGCGAAAAGTTAAGGCGTTCAAAAGAATAAACTCACATTCGTTAATAGCGGAAACACAATAAGGTAGAAATGGTTTTGGTTCGATTTTTGAAATTTGAGTGTTTGTTTAAACATTTGAATTTTGAAATTGCTAAATTTTAGACAAAATCTCGTTAATGATTATTTTGGGGATCATATGAGTAAATAAAACAATTATTTTATTTGATATACCTTCTAAATTATATGAGTTTTGTATCATTGTATAGTAAGGTTTTCAATTTTATGTATAATACAGATAATCCATATCTGATCCATATTTCAGTTGTGATCAAGAATCGATGTTTTGGTGGGTCACTGTGTTTCAAGATACTTATGTTAGTTTAAATCATTGTTCATTTTTATCAAACTTTATCTTTTTGCATACCTTTAATCCCTATTTCAATCAAAATCACTTAGTTTTTACTACTGCTTCATTATCTTGCAGGCCAATAAAAATGGTATGTGACAAATTGCAGAAATCCATATAGTTTATTAAAACTCTTATTACTTGATGTATAAGTGCATGCATAGATGTTTATTTAGGATTTTATGCACAAGGGTTAAAATGAAAAATAACAATGCTACTTTTATTAATTAGATTTGTTTATCATTAGTTATATTGCCTAAAACATAGTGATCAGTACAATTAATTTATATGTTAAATTCAATTATTTGTATCAAACACATTTTAATTGAATATCGAAACCCTTAGGGTCTATTTGTTTTGCATAATATTTTAGAATGTATTGAATCTGTTAATACACAATTCTTCATTAAAAGATGGCAACCCTAAGATGATATTTAGTTGAGATAAAAATTTTGTGTTTATTTTATTTATATTTCTTATTATTTAACATATCTTTTAATCAACATATGCAATACACAATATTTAGTATTTTATAACCAATATTCTTAAATTGACAGGTAGGTGGTATGTGTAGCCTAAACAAATGATAATTGGACAAAAATGGTAATGAACTAATATTATGTTAATTTTTCGTTAGGTATCGTACATTTATTTATTCCTATTATAACATTCTACTATCAAAAAAATGTTGTTTACACTTTTGTAGCAATATATATTAATTTTGCTCTTAAACCACTAAATCAATAAGTGTTTCTCTGACTCCCGGAGGAATAATTGGTTCCAAAATAAGCATTGTATTTTGAAATGTGCTATAGGAAGCAATATATATTACTTAACTAACAAAATTAATAATTTCTTGTTTTCTTTAGATATGGAAGAATCTAAAGCTGTGGGCACCATTCTTAAAATGTGGTCAGCTAACAAAACCTCAATGTTTCAGGGTTTTACTTCGGGTAATAATAATATGATTGAAATTTTTTGTATTTGTTTTTGTTTTTGTAAATATTTGATTTGTGAAATTTAAATTGTCTTATTTTCGTCCTCCTACAAAGCTGGAAATATCAATGAATAAGCAACATGTAATCAACCAGAATTAAGATCTTCAGTCAATCTCATTTTGAAGCACAATCACAATCACAGACTGGGCTACTTTAGAATAGGAATAAGAAACATCCAAATTCAAAGTCAAATATAAACAACTGCTACAAATAGAAGTCTATATAATATATGTTTGAAAATTAAAAAATAAATGTGGTGTATGTTAAATAACAAAATTATTCCAAGATCATAAGTGATTTAAATAACAAAATTATTTCTAAATCATAAATTAACATTCATAATAATATATTATGAATGTAGGTTAAACATACTAATAAAAAAAACAATCATCCCCAACAAATGTGTAATGAATATATAATGTTAAGTTGTAAAATACCTGTTCATCTATTAAGATTAATTATTTTAAAGATTATTCATAATTTTTGATTTATAATAAAACCCACCTAAGAGTTATCACTATTCCCCAAACTTTCCCCTTTCCCTTTTATCTGTAACACACACGATGAAACAAAAAATTCAGCCCTAGAATTTTGATTACATACACATTTCCACAGCCACCGTTCGATTTCTTAAAGGTTGTGAACGTTTATCCATGTATATCGATAAAGGAAGATACTAATATACCACCGATTAGAAATGTGAAGTGAAGAAAAGCTTACGTCGAGTAATCCCGCCGTCGAACTCAGAGACTGGTTGAACGCAACATTGGGGTTTGAAGAAAGCAAGATTCAAGGTAAGAGATGATCAACTGATGGTTAATCTTAGTTTTTTTAAATTAAAATAGATTATGTCGAAGAAAATTTACCTGTTTTTCTTTGTTCCAGAAATGTTGTGACTGAAGATATAAGCGAAAAGTTAAGCCGTTCAAAAGAATAAACTCACATTCGTTAATAGCGGAAACACAATAAGGTAGAAATGGTTTTGGTTCGATTTTTGAAATTTGAGTGTTTGTTTAAACATTTGAATTTTGAAATTGCTAAATTTTAGACAAAATCTCGTTAATGATTATTTAGGGGATCATATGAGTAAATAAAACAATTATTTTATTTGATATACCTTCTAAATTATATGAGTTTTGTATCATTGTATAGTAAGGTTTTCAATTTTATGTATAATACAGATAATCCATATCTGATCCATATTTCAGTTGTGATCAAGAATCGATGTTTTGGTGGGTCACTGTGTTTCAAGATACTTATGTTAGTTTAAATCATTGTTCATTTTTATCAAACTTTATCTTTTTGCATACCTTTAATCCCTATTTCAATCAAAATCACTTAGTTTTTACTACTGCTTCATTATCTTGCAGGCCAATAAAAATGGTATGTGACAAATTGCAGAAATCCATATAGTTTATTAAAACTCTTATTACTTGATGTATAAGTGCATGCATAGATGTTTATTTAGGATTTTATGCACAAGGGTTAAAATGAAAAATAACAATGCTACTTTTATTAATTAGATTTGTTTATCATTAGTTATATTGCCTAAAACATAGTGATCAGTACAATTAATTTATATGTTAAATTCAATTATATGTATCAAACACATTTTAATTGAATATCGAAACCCTTAGGGTCTATTTGTTTTGCATAATATTTTAGAATGTATTGAATCTGTTAATACACAATTCTTCATTAAAAGATGGCAACCCTAAGATGATATTTAGTTGAGATAAAAATTTTGTGTTTATTTTATTTATATTTCTTATTATTAAACATATCTTTTAATCAACATATGCAATACACAATCTTTAGTATTTTATAACCAATATTCTTAAATTGACAGGTAGGTGGTATGTGTAGCCTAAACAAATGATAATTGGACAAAAATGGTAATGAACTTATATTATGTTAATTTTTCATTAGGTATAGTACCTTTATTTATTCCTATTATAACATTCTACTATCAAAAAATTGTTGTTTACACTTTTGTAGCAATATATATTAATTTTGCTCTTAAACCACTAAATCAATAACTGTTTCTCTGACTCCCGGAGGAATAATTGGTTCCAAAATAAGCATTGTATTTTGAAATGTGCTATAGGTAGCAATATATATTACTTAACTAACAAAATTAATAATTTCTTGTTTTCTTTAGATATGGAAGAATCTAAAGCTGCGGGCACCATTCTTAAAATGTGGTCAGCTAACAAAACCTCAATCTTTTAGGGTTTTACTTCAGGTAATAATAATATGATTGAAATTTTTTGTATTTGTTTTTGTTTTTGTAAATATTTGATTTGTGAAATTTAAATTGTCTTATTTTCGTCCTCCTACAAAGCTGGAAATATCAATGATTAAGCAACATGTAATCAACCAGAATTAAGATCTTCAGTCAATCTCATTTTGAAGCACAATCACAATCACAGGCTGGGCTACTTTAGAATAGGAATAAGAAACATCCAAATTCAAAGTCAAATATAAACAACTGCTACAAATAGAAGTCTATATAATATATGTTTGAAAATTAAAAAATAAATGTGGTGTATGTTAAATAACAAAATTATTCCAAGATCATAAGTGATTTAAATAACAAAATTATTTCTAAATCATAAATTAACATTCATAATAATATATTATGAATGTAGGTTAAACATACTAATAAAAAAAACAATCATCCCCAACAAATGTGTAATGAATATATAATGTTAAGTTGTAAAATACCTGTTCATCTATTAAGATTAATTATTTTAAAGATTATTCATAATTTTTGATTTATAATAAAACCCACCTAAAAGTTATCACTATTCCCCAAACTTTCCCCTTTCCCTTTTATCTGTAACACACACGATGAAACAAAAAACCCAGCCCTAGAATTTTGATTACACACACATTTCCACAGCCACCGTTCGATTTCTTAAAGGTTGTGAACGTTTATCCATGTATATCGATAAAGAAAGATACTAATATACCACCGAGTAGAAATGTGAAGTGAAGAAAAGCTTACGTCGAGTAATCCCGCTGTCGAACTCAGAGACTGGTTGAACGCAACATTGGGGTTTGAAGAAAGCAACATTCAAGGTAAGAGATGATCAACTGATGGTTAATCTTAGTTTTTTTTTAACATAAAATAGATTATGTCGAAGAAAATTTACCTGTTTTTCTTTGTTCCAGAAATGTTGTGACTGAAGATATAAGCGAAAAGTTAAGCCGTTCAAAAGAATAAACTCACATTCGTTAATAGCGGAAACACAATAAGGTAGAAATGGCTTTGGTTCGATTTTTGAAATTTGAGTGTTTGTTTAAACATTTGAATTTTGAAATTGCTAAATTTTAGACAAAATCTCGTTAATGATTATTTAGGGGATCATATGAGTAAATAAAACAATTATTTTATTTCATATACCTTCTAAATTATATGAGTTTTGTATCATTGTATAGTAAGGTTTTCAATTTTATGTATAATACAGATAATCCATATCTGATCCATATTTCAGTTGTGATCAAGAATCGATGTTTTGGTGGGTCACTGTGTTTCAAGATACTTATGTTAGTATAAATCGTTGTTCATTTTTATCAAACTTTATCTTTTTGCATACCTTTAATCCCTATTTCAATCAAAATCACTTAGTTTTTACTACTGCTTCATTATCTTGCAGGCCAATAAAAAGGGTATGTGACAAATTGCAGAAATCCATATAGTTTATTAAAACTCTTATTACTTGATGTATAAGTGCATGCATAGATGTTTATTTAGGATTTTATGCACAAGGGTTAAAATGAAAAATAACAATGCTACTTTTATTAATTAGATTTGTTTATCATTAGTTATATTGCCTAAAACATAGTGATCAGTACAATTAATTTATATGTTAAATTCAATTATTTGTATCAAACGCATTTTAATTGAATATCGAAACCCTTAGGGTCTATTTGTTTTGCATAATATTTTAGAATGTATTGAATCTGTTAATACACAATTCTTCGTTAAAAGATGGCAACCCTAAGATGATATTTAGTTGAGATATAAATTTTGTGTTTATTTTATTTATATTTCTTATTATTTGACATATCTTTTAATCAACATATGCAATACACAATATTTAGTATTTTATAACCAATATTCTTAAATTGACAGGTAGGTGGTATGTGTAGCCTAAACAAATGATAATTGGACAAAAATGGTAATGAACTTATATTTTGTTAATTTTTCGTTAGGTATCGTACCTTTATTTATTCCTATTATAACATTCTACTATCAAAAAATTGTTGTTTACACTTTTGTAGCAATATATATTAATTTTGCTCTTAAACCACTAAATCAATAACTGTTTCTCTGACTCCCGGAGGAATAATTGGTTCCAAAATAAGCATTGTATTTTGAAATGTGCTATAGGTAGCAATATATATTACTTAACTAACAAAATTAATAATTTCTTGTTTTCTTTAGATATGGAAGAATCTAAAGTTGCGGGTACCATTCTTAAAATGTGGTCAGCTAACAAAACCTCAATCTTTTAGGGTTTTACTTCAGGTAATAATAATATGATTGAAATTTTTTGTATTTGTTTTTGTTTTTGTAAATATTTGATTTGTGAAATTTAAATTGTCTTATTTTCGTCCTCCTACAAAGCTGGAAATATCAATGATTAAGCAACATGTAATCAACCAGAATTAAGATCTTCAGTCAATCTCATTTTGAAGCACAATCACAATCACAGGCTGGGCTACTTTAGAATAGGAATAAGAAACATCCAAATTCAAAGTCAAATATAAACAACTGCTACAAATAGAAGTCTATATAATATATGTTTGAAAATTAAAAAATAAATGTGGTGTATGTTAAATAACAAAATTATTCCAAGATCATAAGTGATTTAAATAACAAAATTATTTCTAAATCATAAATTAACATTCATAATAATATATTATGAATGTAGGTTAAACATACTAATAAAAAAAACAATCATCCCCAACAAATGTGTAATGAATATATAATGTTAAGTTGTAAAATACCTGTTCATCTATTAAGATTAATTATTTTAAAGATTATTCATAATTTTTGATTTATAATAAAACCCACCTAAAAGTTATCACTATTCCCCAAACTTTCCCCTTTCCCTTTTATCTGTAACACACACGATGAAACAAAAAACCCAGCCCTAGAATTTTGATTACACACACATTTCCACAGCCACCGTTCGATTTCTTAAAGGTTGTGAACGTTTATCCATGTATATCGATAAAGGAAGATACTAATATACCACCGAGTAGAAATGTGAAGTGAAGAAAAGCTTACGTCGAGTAATCCCGCTGTCGAACTCAGAGACTGGTTGAACGCAACATTGGGGTTTGAAGAAAGCAACATTCAAGGTAAGAGATGATCAACTGATGGTTAATCTTAGTTTTTTTTTAACATAAAATAGATTATGTCGAAGAAAATTTACCTGTTTTTCTTTGTTCCAGAAATGTTGTGACTGAAGATATAAGCGAAAAGTTAAGCCGTTCAAAAGAATAAACTCACATTCGTTAATAGCGGAAACACAATAAGGTAGAAATGGCTTTGGTTCGATTTTTGAAATTTGAGTGTTTGTTTAAACATTTGAATTTTGAAATTGCTAAATTTTAGACAAAATCTCGTTAATGATTATTTAGGGGATCATATGAGTAAATAAAACAATTATTTTATTTCATATACCTTCTAAATTATATGAGTTTTGTATCATTGTATAGTAAGGTTTTCAATTTTATGTATAATACAGATAATCCATATCTGATCCATATTTCAGTTGTGATCAAGAATCGATGTTTTGGTGGGTCACTGTGTTTCAAGATACTTATGTTAGTATAAATCGTTGTTCATTTTTATCAAACTTTATCTTTTTGCATACCTTTAATCCCTATTTCAATCAAAATCACTTAGTTTTTACTACTGCTTCATTATCTTGCAGGCCAATAAAAAGGGTATGTGACAAATTGCAGAAATCCATATAGTTTATTAAAACTCTTATTACTTGATGTATAAGTGCATGCATAGATGTTTATTTAGGATTTTATGCACAAGGGTTAAAATGAAAAATAACAATGCTACTTTTATTAATTAGATTTGTTTATCATTAGTTATATTGCCTAAAACATAGTGATCAGTACAATTAATTTATATGTTAAATTCAATTATTTGTATCAAACGCATTTTAATTGAATATCGAAACCCTTAGGGTCTATTTGTTTTGCATAATATTTTAGAATGTATTGAATCTGTTAATACACAATTCTTCGTTAAAAGATGGCAACCCTAAGATGATATTTAGTTGAGATATAAATTTTGTGTTTATTTTATTTATATTTCTTATTATTTGACATATCTTTTAATCAACATATGCAATACACAATATTTAGTATTTTATAACCAATATTCTTAAATTGACAGGTAGGTGGTATGTGTAGCCTAAACAAATGATAATTGGACAAAAATGGTAATGAACTTATATTATGTTAATTTTTCGTTAGGTATCGTACCTTTATTTATTCCTATTATAACATTCTACTATCAAAAAATTGTTGTTTACACTTTTGTAGCAATATATATTAATTTTGCTCTTAAACCACTAAATCAATAACTGTTTCTCTGACTCCCGGAGGAATAATTGGTTCCAAAATAAGCATTGTATTTTGAAATGTGCTATAGGTAGCAATATATATTACTTAACTAACAAAATTAATAATTTCTTGTTTTCTTTAGATATGGAAGAATCTAAAGTTGCGGGTACCATTCTTAAAATGTGGTCAGCTAACAAAACCTCAATCTTTTAGGGTTTTACTTCAGGTAATAATAATATGATTGAAATTTTTTGTATTTGTTTTTGTTTTTGTAAATATTTGATTTGTGAAATTTAAATTGTCTTATTTTCGTCCTCCTACAAAGCTGGAAATATCAATGATTAAGCAACATGTAATCAACCAGAATTAAGATCTTCAGTCAATCTCATTTTGAAGCACAATCACAATCACAGACTGGGCTACTTTAGAATAGGAATAAGAAACATCCAAATTCAAAGTCAAATATAAACAACTGCTACAAATAGAAGTCTATATAATATATGTTTGAAAATTAAAAAATAAATGTGGTGTATGTTAAATAACAAAATTATTCCAAGATCATAAGTGATTTAAATAACAAAATTATTTCTAAATCATAAATTAACATTCATAATAATATATTATGAATGTAGGTTAAACATACTAATAAAAAAAACAATCATCCCCAACAAATGTGTAATGAATATATAATGTTAAGTTGTAAAATACCTGTTCATCTATTAAGATTAATTATTTTAAAGATTATTCATAATTTTTGATTTATAATAAAACCCACCTAAAAGTTATCACTATTCCCCAAACTTTCCCCTTTCCCTTTTATCTGTAACACACACGATGAAACAAAAAACCCAGCCCTAGAATTTTGATTACACACACATTTCCACAGCCACCGTTCGATTTCTTAAAGGTTGTGAACGTTTATCCATGTATATCGATAAAGGAAGATACTAATATACCACCGAGTAGAAATGTGAAGTGAAGAAAAGCTTACGTCGAGTAATCCCGCTGTCGAACTCAGAGACTGGTTGAACGCAACATTGGGGTTTGAAGAAAGCAACATTCAAGGTAAGAGATGATCAACTGATGGTTAATCTTAGTTTTTTTTTAACATAAAATAGATTATGTCGAAGAAAATTTACCTGTTTTTCTTTGTTCCAAAAATGTTGTGACTGAAGATATAAGCGAAAAGTTAAGCCGTTCAAAAGAATAAACTCACATTCGTTAATAGCGGAAACACAATAAGGTAGAAATGGCTTTGGTTCGATTTTTGAAATTTGAGTGTTTGTTTAAACATTTGAATTTTGAAATTGCTAAATTTTAGACAAAATCTCGTTAATGATTATTTAGGGGATCATATGAGTAAATAAAACAATTATTTTATTTGATATACCTTCTAAATTATATGAGTTTTGTATCATTGTATAGTAAGGTTTTCAATTTTATGTATAATACAGATAATCCATATCTGATCCATATTTCAGTTGTGATCAAGAATCGATGTTTTGGTGGGTCACTGTGTTTCAAGATACTTATGTTAGTTTAAATCGTTGTTCATTTTTATCAAACTTTATCTTTTTGCATACCTTTAATCCCTATTTCAATCAAAATCACTTAGTTTTTACTACTGCTTCATTATCTTGCAGGCCAATAAAAAGGGTATGTGACAAATTGCAGAAATCCATATAGTTTATTAAAACTCTTATTACTTGATGTATAAGTGCATGCATAGATGTTTATTTAGGATTTTATGCACAAGGGTTAAAATGAAAAATAACAATGCTACTTTTATTAATTAGATTTGTTTATCATTAGTTATATTGCCTAAAACATAGTGATCAGTACAATTAATTTATATGTTAAATTCAATTATTTGTATCAAACGCATTTTAATTGAATATCGAAACCCTTAGGGTCTATTTGTTTTGCATAATATTTTAGAATGTATTGAATCTGTTAATACACAATTCTTCGTTAAAAGATGGCAACCCTAAGATGATATTTAGTTGAGATAAAAATTTTGTGTTTATTTTATTTATATTTCTTATTATTTAACATATCTTTTAATCAACATATGCAATACACAATATTTAGTATTTTATAACCAATATTCTTAAATTGACAGGTAGGTGGTATGTGTAGCCTAAACAAATGATAATTGGACAAAAATGGTAATGAACTTATATTATGTTAATTTTTCGTTAGGTATCGTACCTTTATTTATTC
This sequence comes from Lactuca serriola, assembly GCF_051521515.1. Classification (NCBI taxonomy): domain Eukaryota; kingdom Viridiplantae; phylum Streptophyta; class Magnoliopsida; order Asterales; family Asteraceae; genus Lactuca; species Lactuca serriola. The sequence continues at coordinate 158,104,157 of NC_136409.1, forward strand.
CTATTATAACATTCTACTATCAAAAAATTGTTGTTTACACTTTTGTAGCAATATATATTAATTTTGCTCTTAAACCACTAAATCAATAACTGTTTCTCTGACTCCCGGAGGAATAATTGGTTCCAAAATAAGCATTGTATTTTGAAATGTGCTATAGGTAGCAATATCTATTACTTAACTAACAAAATTAATAATTTCTTGTTTTCTTTAGATATGGAAGAATCTAAAGCTGCGGGCACCATTCTTAAAATGTGGTCAGCTAACAAAACCTCAATCTTTTAGGGTTTTACTTCAGGTAATAATAATATGATTGAAATTTTTTGTATTTTTTTTTGTTTTTGTAAATATTTGATTTGTGAAATTTAAATTGTCTTATTTTCGTCCTCCTACAAAGCTGGAAATATCAATGATTAAGCAACATGTAATCAACCAGAATTAAGATCTTCAGTCAATCTCATTTTGAAGCACAATCACAATCACAGACTGGGCTACTTTAGAATAGGAATAAGAAACATCCAAATTCAAAGTCAAATATAAACAACTGCTACAAATAGAAGTCTATATAATATATGTTTGAAAATTAAAAAATAAATGTGGTGTATGTTAAATAACAAAATAATTCCAAGATCATAAGTGATTTAAATAACAAATTTATTTCTAAATCATAAATTAACATTCATAATAATATATTATGAATGTAGGTTAAACATACTAATAAAAAAAAACAATCATCCCCAACAAATGTGTAATGAATATATAATGTTAAGTTGTAAAATACCTGTTCATCTATTAAGATTAATTATTTTAAAGATTATTCATAATTTTTGATTTATAATAAAAACCACCTAAAAGTTATCACTATTCCCCAAACTTTCCCCTTTCCCTTTTATCTGTAACACACACGATGAAACAAAAAACCCAGCCCTAGATTTTTGATTACACACACATTTCCACAGCCACCGTTCGATTTCTTAAAGGTTGTGAACGTTTATCCATGTATATCGATAAAGGAAGATACTAATATACCACCGATAAGAAATGTGAAGTGAAGAAAAGCTTACATCGAGTAATCCCGTTGTCGAACTCAGAGACTGGTTGAACGCAAAATTGGGGTTTGAAGAAAGCAAGATTCAAGGTAAGAGATGATCAACTGATGGTTAATCTTTGTTTTTTTAACATAAAATAGATTATGTCGAAGAAAATTTACCTGTTTTTCTTTGTTCCAGAAATGTTGTGACTGAAGATATAAGCGAAAAGTTAAGCCGTTCAAAAGAATAAACTCACATTCGTTAATAGCGGAAACACAATAAGGTAGAAATGGTTTTGGTTCGATTTTTGAAATTTGAGTGTTTGTTTAAACATTTGAATTTTGAAATTGCTAAATTTTAGACAAAATCTCGTTAATGATTATTTAGGGGATCATATGAGTAAATAAAACAATTATTTTATTCGATATACCTTCTAAATTATATGAGTTTTGTATCATTGTATAGTAAGGTTTTCAATTTTATGTATAATACAGATAATCCATATCTGATCCATATTTCAGTTGTGATCAAGAATCGATGTTTTGGTGGGTCACTGTGTTTCAAGATACTTATGTTAGTTTAAATCATTGTTCATTTTTATCAAACTTTATCTTTTTGCATACCTTTAATCCCTATTTCAATCAAAATCACTTAGTTTTTACTACTGCTTCATTATCTTGCAGGCCAATAAAAATGGTATGTGACAAATTGCAGAAATCCATATAGTTTATTAAAACTCTTATTACTTGATGTATAAGTGCATGCATAGATGTTTATTTAGGATTTTATGCACAAGGGTTAAAATGAAAAATAACAATGCTACTTTTATTAATTAGATTTGTTTATCATTAGTTATATTGCCTAAAACATAGTGATCAGTACAATTAATTTATATGTTAAATTCAATTATTTGTATCAAACACATTTTAATTGAATATCGAAACCCTTAGGGTCTATTTGTTTTGCATAATATTTTAGAATGTATTGAATCTGTTAATACACAATTCTTCATTAAAAGATGGCAACCCTAAGATGATATTTAGTTGAGATAAAAATTTTGTGTTTATTTTATTTATATTTCTTATTATTTAACATATCTTTTAATCAACATATGCAATACACAATATTTAGTATTTTATAACCAATATTCTTAAATTGACAGGTAGGTGGTATGTGTAGCCTAAACAAATGATAATTGGACAAAAATGGTAATGAACTAATATTATGTTAATTTTTCGTTAGGTATCGTACCTTTATTTATTCCTATTATAACATTCTACTATCAAAAAATTGTTGTTTACACTTTTGTAGCAATATATATTAATTTTGCTCTTAAACCACTAAATCAATAACTGTTTCTCTCACTCCCGGAGGAATAATTGGTTCCAAAATAAGCATTGTATTTTGAAATGTGCTATAGGTAGCAATATATATTACTTAACTAACAAAATTAATAATTTCTTGTTTTCTTTAGATATGGAAGAATCTAAAGTTGTGGGCACCATTCTTAAAATGTGGTCAGCTAACAAAACCTCAATCTTTCAGGGTTTTACTTCAGGTAATAATAATATGATTGAAATTTTTTGTATTTGTTTTTGTTTTTGTAAATATTTGATTTGTGAAATTTAAATTGTCTTATTTTCGTCCTCCTACAAAGCTGGAAATATCAATGAATAAGCAACATGTAATCAACCAGAATTAAGATCTTCAGTCAATCTCATTTTGAAGCACAATCACAATCACAGACTGGGCTACTTTAGAATAGGAATAAGAAACATCCAAATTCAAAGTCAAATATAAACAACTGCTACAAATAGAAGTCTATATAATATATGTTTGAAAATTAAAAAATAAATGTGGTGTATGTTAAATAACAAAATTATTCCAAGATCATAAGTGATTTAAATAACAAAATTATTTCTAAATCATAAATTAACATTCATAATAATATATTATGAATGTAGGTTAAACATACTAATAAAAAAAACAATCATCCCCAACAAATGTGTAATGAATATATAATGTTAAGTTGTAAAATACCTGTTCATCTATTAAGATTAATTATTTTAAAGATTATTCATAATTTTTGATTTATAATAAAACCCACCTAAAAGTTATCACTATTCCCCAAACTTTCCCCTTTCCCTTTTATCTGTAACACACACGATGAAACAAAAAACCCAGCCCTAGAATTTTGATTACACACACATTTCCACAGCCACCGTTCGATTTCTTAAAGGTTGTGAACGTTTATCCATGTATATCGATAAAGGAAGATACTAATATACCACCGAGTAGAAATGTGAAGTGAAGAAAAGCTTACGTCGAGTAATCCCGCTGTCGAACTCAGAGACTGGTTGAACGCAACATTGGGGTTTGAAGAAAGCAACATTCAAGGTAAGAGATGATCAACTGATGGTTAATCTTAGTTTTTTTTAACATAAAATAGATTATGTCGAAGAAAATTTACCTGTTTTTCTTTGTTCCAGAAATGTTGTGACTGAAGATATAAGCGAAAAGTTAAGCCGTTCAAAAGAATAAACTCACATTCGTTAATAGCTGAAACACAATAAGGTAGAAATGGTTTTGGTTCGATTTTTGAAATTTGAGTGTTTGTTTAAACATTTGAATTTTGAAATTGCTAAATTTTAGACAAAATCTCGTTAATGATTATTTAGGGGATCATATGAGTAAATAAAACAATTATTTTATTTGATATACCTTCTAAATTATATGAGTTTTGTATCATTGTATAGTAAGGTTTTCAATTTTATGTATAATACAGATAATCCATATCTGATCCATATTTCAATTGTGATCAAGAATCGATGTTTTGGTGGGTCACTGTGTTTCAAGATACTTATGTTAGTTTAAATCATTGTTCATTTTTATCAAACTTTATCTTTTTGCATACATTTAATCCCTATTTCAATCAAAATCACTTAGTTTTTACTACTGCTTCATTATCTTGCAGGCCAATAAAAATGGTATGTGACAAATTGCAGAAATCCATATAGTTTATTAAAACTCTTATTACTTGATGTATAAGTGAATGCATAAATGTTTATTTAGGATTTTATGCACAAGGGTTAAAATGAAAAATAACAATGCTACTTTTATTAATTAGATTTGTTTATCATTAGTTATATTGCCTAAAACATAGTGATCAGTACAATTAATTTATATGTTAAATTCAATTATTTGTATCAAACACATTTTAATTGAATATCGAAACCCTTAGGGTCTATTTGTTTTGCATAATATTTTAGAATGTATTGAATCTGTTAATACACAATTCTTCATTAAAAGATGGCAACCCTAAGATGATATTTAGTTGAGATAAAAATTTTGTGTTTATTTTATTTATATTTCTTATTATTTAACATATCTTTTAATCAACATATGCAATACACAATATTTAGTATTTTATAACCAATATTCTTAAATTGACAGGTAGGTGGTATGTGTAGCCTAAACAAATGATAATTGGACAAAAATGGTAATGAACTAATATTATGTTAATTTTTCGTTAGGTATCGTACCTTTATTTATTCCTATTATAGCATTGTACTATCAAAAAATTGTTGTTTACACTTTTGTAGCAATATATATTAATTTTGCTCTTAAACCACTAAATCAATAACTGTTTCTCTGACTCCCGGAGGAATAATTGGTTCCAAAATAAGCATTGTATTTTGAAATGTGCTATAGGTAGCAATATATATTACTTAACTAACAAAATTAATAATTTCTTGTTTTCTTTAGATATGGAAGAATCTAAAGCTGTGGGCACCATTCTTAAAATGTGGTCAGCTAACAAAACCTCAATCTTTCAGGGTTTTACTTCAGGTAATAATAATATGATTGAAATTTTTTGTATTTGTTTTTGTTTTTGTAAATATTTGATTTGTGAAATTTAAATTGTCTTATTTTCGTCCTCCTACAAAGTTGGAAATATCAATGAATAAGCAACATGTAATCAACCAGCATTAAGATCTTCAGTCAATCTCATTTTGAAGCACAATCACAATCACAGACTGGGCTACTTTAGAATAGGAATAAGAAACATCCAAATTCAAAGTCAAATATAAACAACTGCTACAAATAGAAGTCTATATAATATATGTTTGAAAATTAAAAAATAAATGTGGTGTATGTTAAATAACAAAATTATTCCAAGATCATAAGTGATTTAAATAACAAAATTATTTCTAAATCATAAATTAACATTCATAATAATATATTATGAATGTAGGTTAAACATACTAATAAAAAAAACAATCATCCCCAACAAATGTGTAATGAATATATAATGTTAAGTTGTAAAATACCTGTTCATCTATTAAGATTAATTATTTTAAAGATTATTCATAATTTTTGATTTATAATAAAACCCACCTAAAAGTTATCACTATTCCCCAAACTTTCCCCTTTCCCTTTTATCTGTAACACACACGATGAAACAAAAAACCCAGCCCTAGAATTTTGATTACACACACATTTCCACAGCCACCGTTCGATTTCTTAAAGGTTGTGAACGTTTATCCATGTATATCGATAAAGGAAGATACTAATATACCACCGAGTAGAAATGTGAAGTGAAGAAAAGCTTACGTCGAGTAATCCCGCTGTCGAACTCAGAGACTGGTTGAACGCAACATTGGGGTTTGAAGAAAGCAAGATTCAAGGTAAGAGATGATCAACTGATGGTTAATCTTAGTTTTTTTTTAACATAAAATAGATTATGTCGAAGAAAATTTACCTGTTTTTCTTTGTTCCAGAAATGTTGTGACTGAAGATATAAGCGAAAAGTTAAGCCGTTCAAAAGAATAAACTCACATTCGTTAATAGCGGAAACACAATAAGGTAGAAATGGTTTTGGTTCGATTTTTGAAATTTGAGTGTTTGTTTAAACATTTGAATTTTGAAATTGCTAAATTTTAGACAAAATCTCGTTAATGATTATTTAGGGGATCATATGAGTAAATAAAACAATTATTTTATTTGATATACCTTCTAAATTATATGAGTTTTGTATCATTGTATAGTAAGGTTTTCAATTTTATGTATAATACAGATAATCCATATCTGATCCATATTTCAGTTGTGATCAAGAATCGATGTTTTGGTGGGTCACTGTGTTTGAAGATACTTATGTTAGTTTAAATCATTGTTCATTTTTATCAAACTTTATCTTTTTGCATACCTTTAATCCCTATTTCAATCAAAATCACTTAGTTTTTACTACTGCTTCATTATCTTGCAGGCCAATAAAAATGGTATGTGACAAATTGCAGAAATCCATATAGTTTATTAAAACTCTTATTACTTGATGTATAAGTGCATGCATAGATGTTTATTTAGGATTTTATGCACAAGGGTTAAAATGAAAAATAACAATGCTACTTTTATTAATTAGATTTGTTTATCATTAGTTATATTGCCTAAAACATAGTGATCAGTACAATTAATTTATATGTTAAATTCAATTTTTTGTATCAAACACATTTTAATTGAATATCGAAACCCTTAGGGTCTATTTGTTTTGCATAATATTTTAAAATGTATTGAATCTGTTAATACACAATTCTTCATTAAAAGATGGCAACCCTAAGATGATATTTAGTTGAGATAAAAATTTTGTGTTTATTTTATTTATATTTCTTATTATTTAACATATCTTTTAATCAACATATGCAATACACAATATTTAGTATTTTATAACCAATATTCTTAAATTGACAGGTAGGTGGTATGTGTAGCCTAAACAAATGATAATTGGACAAAAATGGTAATGAACTAATATTATGTTAATTTTTCGTTAGGTATCGTACATTTATTTATTCCTATTATAACATTCTACTATCAAAAAAATGTTGTTTACACTTTTGTAGCAATATATATTAATTTTGCTCTTAAACCACTAAATCAATAAGTGTTTCTCTGACTCCCGGAGGAATAATTGGTTCCAAAATAAGCATTGTATTTTGAAATGTGCTATAGGAAGCAATATATATTACTTAACTAACAAAATTAATAATTTCTTGTTTTCTTTAGATATGGAAGAATCTAAAGCTGTGGGCACCATTCTTAAAATGTGGTCAGCTAACAAAACCTCAATCTTTCAGGGTTTTACTTCGGGTAATAATAATATGATTGAAATTTTTTGTATTTGTTTTTGTTTTTGTAAATATTTGATTTGTGAAATTTAAATTGTCTTATTTTCGTCCTCCTACAAAGCTGGAAATATCAATGAATAAGCAACATGTAATCAACCAGAATTAAGATCTTCAGTCAATCTCATTTTGAAGCACAATCACAATCACAGACTGGGCTACTTTAGAATAGGAATAAGAAACATCCAAATTCAAAGTCAAATATAAACAACTGCTACAAATAGAAGTCTATATAATATATGTTTGAAAATTAAAAAATAAATGTGGTGTATGTTAAATAACAAAATTATTCCAAGATCATAAGTGATTTAAATAACAAAATTATTTCTAAATCATAAATTAACATTCATAATAATATATTATGAATGTAGGTTAAACATACTAATAAAAAAAAAATCATCCCCAACAAATGTGTAATGAATATATAATGTTAAGTTGTAAAATACCTGTTCATCTATTAAGATTAATTATTTTAAAGATTATTCATAATTTTTGATTTATAATAAAACCCACCTAAAAGTTATCACTGTTCCCCAAACTTTCCCCTTTCCCTTTTATCTGTAACACACACGATGAAACAAAAAATCTAGCCCTAGAATTTTGATTACATACACATTTCCACAGCCACCGTTCGATTTCTTAAAGGTTGTGAACGTTTATCCATGTATATCGATAAAGGAAGATACTAATATACCACCGATTAGAAATGTGAAGTGAAGAAAAGCTTACGTCGAGTAATCCCGCTGTCGAACTCAGAGACTGGTTGAACGCAACATTGGGGTTTGAAGAAAGCAAGATTCAAGGTAAGAGATGATCAACTGATGGTTAATCTTAGTTTTTTTAAATTAAAATAGATTATGTCGAAGAAAATTTACCTGTTTTTCTTTGTTCCAGAAATGTTGTGACTGAAGATATAAGCGAAAAGTTAAGCCGTTCAAAAGAATAAACTCACATTCGTTAATAGCGGAAACACAATAAGGTAGAAATGGTTTTGGTTCGATTTTTGAAATTTGAGTGTTTGTTTAAACATTTGAATTTTGAAATTGCTAAATTTTAGACAAAATCTCGTTAATGATTATTTAGGGGATCATATGAGTAAATAAAACAATTATTTTATTTGATATACCTTCTAAATTATATGAGTTTTGTATCATTGTATAGTAAGGTTTTCAATTTTATGTATAATACAGATAATCCATATCTGATCCATATTTCAGTTGTGATCAAGAATCGATGTTTTGGTGGGTCACTGTGTTTCAAGATACTTATGTTAGTTTAAATCATTGTTCATTTTTATCAAACTTTATCTTTTAGCATACCTTTAATCCCTATTTCAATCAAAATCACTTAGTTTTTACTACTGCTTCATTATCTTGCAGGCCAATAAAAATGGTATGTGACAAATTGCAGAAATCCATATAGTTTATTAAAACTCTTATTACTTGATGTATAAGTGCATGCATAGATGTTTATTTAGGATTTTATGCACAAGGGTTAAAATGAAAAATAACAATGCTACTTTTATTAATTAGATTTGTTTATCATTAGTTATATTGCCTAAAACATAGTGATCAGTACAATTAATTTATATGTTAAATTCAATTATTTGTATCAAACACATTTTAATTGAATATCGAAACCCTTAGGGTCTATTTGTTCTGCATAATATTTTAGAATGTATTGAATCTGTTAATACACAATTCTTCATTAAAAGATGGCAACCCTAAGATGATATTTAGTTGAGATAAAAATTTTGTGTTTATTTTATTTATATTTCTTATTATTTAACATATCTTTTAATCAACATATGCAATACACAATATTTAGTATTTTATAACCAATATTCTTAAATTGACAGGTAGGTGGTATGTGTAGCCTAAACAAATGATAATTGGACAAAAATGGTAATGAACTAATATTATGTTAATTTTTCGTTAGGTATCGTACCTTTATTTATTCCTATTATAGCATTGTACTATCAAAAAATTGTTGTTTACACTTTTGTAGCAATATATATTAATTTTGCTCTTAAACCACTAAATCAATAACTGTTTCTCTGACTCCCGGAGGAATAATTGGTTCCAAAATAAGCATTGTATTTTGAAATGTGCTATAGGTAGCAATATATATTACTTAACTAACAAAATTAATAATTTCTTGTTTTCTTTAGATATGGAAGAATCTAAAGCTGTGGGCACCATTCTTAAAATGTGGTCAGCTAACAAAACCTCAATCTTTCAGGGTTTTACTTCAGGTAATAATAATATGATTGAAATTTTTTGTATTTGTTTTTGTTTTTGTAAATATTTGATTTGTGAAATTTAAATTGTCTTATTTTCGTCCTCCTACAAAGTTGGAAATATCAATGAATAAGCAACATGTAATCAACCAGCATTAAGATCTTCAGTCAATCTCATTTTGAAGCACAATCACAATCATAGACTGGGCTACTTTAGAATAGGAATAAGAAACATCCAAATTCAAAGTCAAATATAAACAACTGCTACAAATAGAAGTCTATATAATATATGTTTGAAAATTAAAAAATAAATGTGGTGTATGTTAAATAACAAAATTATTCCAAGATCATAAGTGATTTAAATAACAAAATTATTTCTAAATCATAAATTAACATTCATAATAATATATTATGAATGTAGGTTAAACATACTAATAAAAAAAACAATCATCCCCAACAAATGTGTAATGAATATATAATGTTAAGTTGTAAAATACCTGTTCATCTATTAAGATTAATTATTTTAAAGATTATTCATAATTTTTGATTTATAATAAAACCCACCTAAAAGTTATCACTATTCCCCAAACTTTCCCCTTTCCCTTTTATCTGTAACACACACGATGAAACAAAAAACCGAGCCCTAGAATTTTGATTACACACACATTTCCACAGCCACCGTTCGATTTCTTAAAGGTTGTGAACGTTTATCCATGTATATCGATAAAGGAAGATACTAATATACCACCGATTAGAAATGTGAAGTGAAGAAAAGCTTACGTCGAGTAATCCCGCTGTCGAACTCAGAGACTGGTTGAACGCAACATTGGGGTTTGAAGAAAGCAAGATTCAAGGTAAGAGATGATCAACTGATGGTTAATCTTAGTTTTTTTAAATTAAAATAGATTATGTCGAAGAAAATTTACCTGTTTTTCTTTGTTCCAGAAATGTTGTGACTGAAGATATAAGCGAAAAGTTAAGCCGTTCAAAAGAATAAACTCACATTCGTTAATAGCGGAAACACAATAAGGTAGAAATGGTTTTGGTTCGATTTTTGAAATTTGAGTGTTTGTTTAAACATTTGAATTTTGAAATTGCTAAATTTTAGACAAAATCTCGTTAATGATTATTTAGGGGATCATATGAGTAAATAAAACAATTATTTTATTTGATATACCTTCTAAATTATATGAGTTTTGTATCATTGTATAGTAAGGTTTTCAATTTTATGTATAATACAGATAATCCATATCTGATCCATATTTCAGTTGTGATCAAGAATCGATGTTTTGGTGGGTCACTGTGTTTCAAGAAACTTATGTTAGTTTAAATCATTGTTCATTTTTATCAAACTTTATCTTTTTGCATACCTTTAATCCCTATTTCAATCAAAATCACTTAGTTTTAATACTGCTTCATTATCTTGCAGGCCAATAAAAATGGTATGTGACAAATTGCAGAAATCCATATAGTTTATTAAAACTCTTATTACTTGATGTATAAGTGCATGCATAGATGTTTATTTAGGATTTTATGCACAAGGGTTAAAATGAAAAATAACAATGCTACTTTTATTAATTAGATTTGTTTATCATTAGTTATATTGCCTAAAACATAGTGATCAGTACAATTAATTTATATGTTAAATTCAATTTTTTGTATCAAACACATTTTAATTGAATATCGAAACCCTTAGGGTCTATTTGTTTTGCATAATATTTTAAAATGTATTGAATCTGTTAAAACACAATTCTTCATTAAAAGATGGCAACCCTAAGATGATATTTAGTTGAGATAAAAAATTTGTGTTTATTTTATTTATATTTCTTATTATTTAACATATCTTTTAATCAACATATGCAATACACAATATTTAGTATTTTATAACCAATATTCTTAAATTGACAGGTAGGTGGTATGTGTAGCCTAAACAAATGATAATTGGACAAAAATGGTAATGAACTAATATTATGTTAATTTTTCGTTAGGTATCGTACATTTATTTATTCCTATTATAACATTCTACTATCAAAAAAATGTTGTTTACACTTTTGTAGCAATATATATTAATTTTGCTCTTAAACCACTAAATCAATAAGTGTTTCTCTGACTCCCGGAGGAATAATTGGTTCCAAAAGAAGCATTGTATTTTGAAATGTGCTATAGGAAGCAATATATATTACTTAACTAACAAAATTAATAATTTCTTGTTTTCTTTAGATATGGAAGAATCTAAAGCTGTGGGCACCATTCTTAAAATGTGGTCAGCTAACAAAACCTCAATCTTTCAGGGTTTTACTTCGGGTAATAATAATATGATTGAAATTTTTTGTATTTGTTTTTGTTTTTGTAAATATTTGATTTGTGAAATTTAAATTGTCTTATTTTCGTCCTCCTACAAAGCTGGAAATATCAATGAATAAGCAACATGTAATCAACCAGAATTAAGATCTTCAGTCAATCTCATTTTGAAGCACAATCACAATCACAGACTGGGCTACTTTAGAATAGGAATAAGAAACATCCAAATTCAAAGTCAAATATAAACAACTGCTACAAATAGAAGTCTATATAATATATGTTTGAAAATTAAAAAATAAATGTGGTGTATGTTAAATAACAAAATTATTCCAAGATCATAAGTGATTTAAATAACAAAATTATTTCTAAATCATAAATTAACATTCATAATAATATATTATGAATGTAGGTTAAACATACTAATAAAAAAAACAATCATCCCCAACAAATGTGTAATGAATATATAATGTTAAGTTGTAAAATACCTGTTCATCTATTAAGATTAATTATTTTAAAGATTATTCATAATTTTTGATTTATAATAAAACCCACCTAAAAGTTATCACTATTCCCCAAACTTTCCCCTTTCCCTTTTATCTGTAACACACACGATGAAACAAAAAACCCAGCCCTAGAATTTTGATTACACACACATTTCCACAGCCACCGTTCGATTTCTTAAAGGTTGTGAACGTTTATCCATGTATATCGATAAAGGAAGATACTAATATACCACCGATTAGAAATGTGAAGTGAAGAAAAGCTTACGTCGAGTAATCCCGCTGTCGAACTCAGAGACTGGTTGAACGCAACATTGGGGTTTGAAGAAAGCAAGATTCAAGGTAAGAGATGATCAACTGATGGTTAATCTTAGTTTTTTTAAATTAAAATAGATTATGTCGAAGAAAATTTACCTGTTTTTCTTTGTTCCAGAAATGTTGTGACTGAAGATATAAGCGAAAAGTTAAGCCGTTCAAAAGAATAAACTCACATTCGTTAATAGCGGAAACACAATAAGGTAGAAATGGTTTTGGTTCGATTTTTGAAATTTGAGTGTTTGTTTAAACATTTGAATTTTGAAATTGCTAAATTTTAGACAAAATCTCGTTAATGATTATTTAGGGGATCATATGAGTAAATAAAACAATTATTTTATTTGATATACCTTCTAAATTATATGAGTTTTGTATCATTGTATAGTAAGGTTTTCAATTTTATGTATAATACAGATAATCCATATCTGATCCATATTTCAGTTGTGATCAAGAATCGATGTTTTGGTGGGTCACTGTGTTTCAAGATACTTATGTTAGTTTAAATCATTGTTCATTTTTATCAAACTTTATCTTTTTGCATACCTTTAATCCTTATTTGAATCAAAATCACTTAGTTTTTACTACTGCTTCATTATCTTGCAGGCCAATAAAAATGGTATGTGACAAATTGCAGAAATCCATATAGTTTATTAAAACTCTTATTACTTGATGTATAAGTGCATGCATAGATGTTTATTTAGGATTTTATGCACAAGGGTTAAAATGAAAAATAACAATGCTACTTTTATTAATTAGATTTGTTTATCATTAGTTATATTGCCTAAAACATAGTGATCAGTACAATTAATTTATATGTTAAATTCAATTATTTGTATCAAACACATTTTAATTGAATATCGAAACCCTTAGGGTCTATTTGTTTTGCATAACATTTTAGAATGTATTGAATCTGTTAATACACAATTCTTCATTAAAAGATGGCAACCCTAAGATGATATTTAGTTGAGATAAAAATTTTGTGTTTATTTTATTTATATTTCTTATTATTTAACATATCTTTTAATCAACATATGCAATACACAATATTTAGTATTTTATAACCAATATTCTTAAATTGACAGGTAGGTGGTATGTGTAGCCTAAACAAATGATAATTGGACAAAAATGGTAATGAACTAATATTATGTTAATTTTTCGTTAGGTATCGTACCTTTATTTATTCCTATTATAACATTCTACTGTCAAAAAATTGTTGTTTACACTTTTGTAGCAATATATATTAATTTTGCTCTTAAACCACTAAATCAATAATTGTTTCTCTGACTCCCGGAGGAATAATTGGTTCCAAAATAAGCATTGTATTTTGAAATGTGCTATAGGTAGCAATATATATTACTTAACTAACAAAATTAATAATTTCTTGTTTTCTTTAGATATGGAAGAATCTAAAGCTGTGGGCACCATTCTTAAAATGTGGTCAGCTAACAAAACCTCAATCTTTCAGGGTTTTACTTCAGGTAATAATAATATGATTGAAATTTTTTGTATTTGTTTTTGTTTTTGTAAATATTTGATTTGTGAAATTTAAATTGTCTTATTTTCGTCCTCCTACAAAGCTGGAAATATCAATGAATAAGCAACATGTAATCAACCAGAATTAAGATCTTCAGTCAATCTCATTTTGAAGCACAATCACAATCACAGACTGGGCTACTTTAGAATAGGAATAAGAAACATCCAAATTCAAAGTCAAATATAAACAACTGCTACAAATAGAAGTCTATATAATATATGTTTGAAAATTAAAAAATAAATGTGGTGTATGTTAAATAACAAAATTATTCCAAGATCATAAGTGATTTAAATAACAAAATTATTTCTAAATCATAAATTAACATTCATAATAATATATTATGAATGTAGGTTAAACATACTAATAAAAAAAACAATCATCCCCAACAAATGTGTAATGAATATATAATGTTAAGTTGTAAAATACCTGTTCATCTATTAAGATTAATTATTTTAAAGATTATTCATAATTTTTGATTTATAATAAAACCCACCTAAAAGTTATCACTATTCCCCAAACTTTCCCCTTTCCCTTTTATCTGTAACACACACGATGAAACAAAAAACCCAGCCCTAGATTTTTGATTAGACACACATTTCCACAGCCACCGTTCGATTTCTTAAAGGTTGTGAACATTTATCCATGTATATCGATAAAGGAAGATACTAATATACCACCGATTAGAAATGTGAAGTGAAGAAAAGCTTACGTCGAGTAATCCCGCTGTCGAACTAAGAGACTGGTTGAACGCAACATTGGGGTTTGAAGAAAGCAAGATTCAAGGTAAGAGATGATCAACTGATGGTTAATCTTAGTTTTTTTTAACATAAAATAGATTATGTCGAAGAAAATTTACCTGTTTTTCTTTGTTCCAGAAATGTTGTGACTGAAGATATAAGCGAAAAGTTAAGCCGTTCAAAAGAATAAACTCACATTCGTTAATAGCGGAAACACAATAAGGTAGAAATGGTTTTGGTTCGATTTTTGAAATTTGAGTGTTTGTTTAAACATTTGAATTTTGAAATTGCTAAATTTTAGACAAAATCTCGTTAATGATTATTTAGGGGATCATATGAGTAAATAAAACAATTATTTTATTTGATATACCTTCTAAATTATATGAGTTTTGTATCATTGTATAGTAAGGTTTTCAATTTTATGTATAATACAGATAATCCATATCTGATCCATATTTCAGTTGTGATCAAGAATCGATGTTTTGGTGGGTCACTGTGTTTCAAGATACTTATGTTAGTTTAAATCATTGTTCATTTTTATCAAACTTTATCTTTTTGCATACCTTTAATCCTTATTTCAATCAAAATCACTTAGTTTTTACTACTGCTTCATTATCTTGCAGGCCAATAAAAATGGTAT
This sequence comes from Lactuca serriola, assembly GCF_051521515.1. NCBI lineage: Eukaryota > Viridiplantae > Streptophyta > Magnoliopsida > Asterales > Asteraceae > Lactuca > Lactuca serriola. The sequence goes on from NC_136409.1 coordinate 158,119,627, forward strand.
GTGACAAATTGCAGAAATCCATATAGTTTATTAAAACTCTTATTACTTGATGTATAAGTGCATGCATAGATGTTTATTTAGGATTTTATGCACAAGGGTTAAAATGAAAAATAACAATGCTACTTTTATTAATTAGATTTGTTTATCATTAGTTATATTGCCTAAAACATAGTGATCAGTACAATTAATTTATATGTTAAATTCAATTATTTGTATCAAACACATTTTAATTGAATATCGAAACCCTTAGGGTCTATTTGTTTTGCATAATATTTTAGAATGTATTGAATCTGTTAATACACAATTCTTCATTAAAAGATGGCAACCCTAAGATGATATTTAGTTGAGATAAAAATTTTGTGTTTATTTTATTTATATTTCTTATTATTTAACATATCTTTTAATCAACATATGCAATACACAATATTTAGTATTTTATAACCAATATTCTTAAATTGACAGGTAGGTGGTATGTGTAGCCTAAACAAATGATAATTGGACAAAAATGGTAATGAACTAATATTATGTTAATTTTTCGTTAGGTATCGTACCTTTATTTATTCCTATTATAACATTCTACTGTCAAAAAATTGTTGTTTACACTTTTGTAGCAATATATATTAATTTTGCTCTTAAACCACTAAATCAATAACTGTTTCTCTGACTCCCGGAGGAATAATTGGTTCCAAAATAAGCATTGTATTTTGAAATGTGCTATAGGTAGCAATATATATTACTTAACTAACAAAATTAATAATTTCTTGTTTTCTTTAGATATGGAAGAATCTAAAGTTGTGGGCACCATTCTTAAAATGTGGTCAGCTAACAAAACCTCAATCTTTCAGGGTTTTACTTCAGGTAATAATAATATGATTGAAATTTTTTGTATTTGTTTTTGTTTTTGTAAATATTTGATTTGTGAAATTTAAATTGTCTTATTTTCGTCCTCCTACAAAGCTGGAAATATCAATGAATAAGCAACATGTAATCAACCAGAATTAAGATCTTCAGTCAATCTCATTTTGAAGCACAATCACAATCACAGACTGGGCTACTTTAGAATAGGAATAAGAAACATCCAAATTCAAAGTCAAATATAAACAACTGCTACAAATAGAAGTCTATATAATATATGTTTGAAAATTAAAAAATAAATGTGGTGTATGTTAAATAACAAAATTATTCCAAGATCATAAGTGATTTAAATAACAAAATTATTTCTAAATCATAAATTAACATTCATAATAATATATTATGAATGTAGGTTAAACATACTAATAAAAAAACAATCATCCCCAACAAATGTGTAATGAATATATAATGTTAAGTTGTAAAATACCTGTTCATCTATTAAGATTAATTATTTTAAAGATTACTCATAATTTTTGATTTATAATAAAACCCACCTAAAAGTTATCACTGTTCCCCAAACTTTCCCCTTTCCCTTTTATCTGTAACACACACGATGAAACAAAAAACCCAGCCATAGAATTTTGATTACATACACATTTCCACAGCCACCGTTCGATTTCTTAAAGGTTGTGAACGTTTATCCATGTATATCGATAAACGAAGATACTAATATACCACCAATTAGAAATGTGAAGTGAAGAAAAGCTTACGTCGAGTAATCCCGCTGTCGAACTCAGAGACTGGTTGAACGCAACATTGGGGTTTGAAGAAAGCAAGATTCAAGGTAAGAGATGATCAACTGATGGTTAATCTTAGTTTTTTTTAACATAAAATAGATTATGTCGAAGAAAATTTACCTGTTTTTCTTTGTTCCAGAAATGTTGTGACTGAAGATATAAGCGAAAAGTTAAGCCGTTCAAAAGAATAAACTCACATTCGTTAATAGCGGAAACACAATAAGGTAGAAATGGTTTTGGTTCGATTTTTGAAATTTGAGTGTTTGTTTAAACATTTGAATTTTGAAATTGCTAAATTTTAGACAAAATCTCGTTAATGATTATTTAGGGGATCATATGAGTAAATAAAACAATTATTTTATTTGATATACCTTCTAAATTATATGAGTTTTGTATCATTGTATAGTAAGGTTTTCAATTTTATGTATAATACAGATAATCCATATCTGATCCATATTTCAGTTGTGATCAAGAATCGATGTTTTGGTGGGTCACTGTGTTTCAAGATACTTATGTTAGTTTAAATCATTGTTCATTTTTATCAAACTTTATCTTTTTGCATACCTTTAATCCTTATTTGAATCAAAATCACTTAGTTTTTACTACTGCTTCATTATCTTGCAGGCCAATAAAAATGGTATGTGACAAATTGCAGAAATCCATATAGTTTATTAAAACTCTTATTACTTGATGTATAAGTGCATGCATAGATGTTTATTTAGGATTTTATGCACAAGGGTTAAAATGAAAAATAACAATGCTACTTTTATTAATTAGATTTGTTTATCATTAGTTATATTGCCTAAAACATAGTGATCAGTACAATTAATTTATATGTTAAATTCAATTATTTGTATCAAACACATCTTAATTGAATATCGAAACCCTTAGGGTCTATTTGTTTTGCATAATATTTTAGAATGTATTGAATCTGTTAATACACAATTCTTCATTAAAAGATGGCAACCCTAAGATGATCTTTAGTTGAGATAAAAATTTTGTGTTTATTTTATTTATATTTCTTATTATTTAACATATCTTTTAATCAACATATGCAATACACAATATTTAGTATTTTATAACCAATATTCTTAAATTGACAGGTAGGTGGTATGTGTAGCCTAAACAAATGATAATTGGACAAAAATGGTAATGAACTAATATTATGTTAATTTTTCGTTAGGTATCGTACCTTTATTTATTCCTATTATAACATTCTACTATCAAAAAAATGTTGTTTACACTTTTGTAGCAATATATATTAATTTTGCTCTTAAACCACTAAATCAATAACTGTTTCTCTCACTCCCGGAGGAATAATTGGTTCCAAAAGAAGCATTGTATTTTGAAATGTGCTATAGGTAGCAATATATATTACTTAACTAACAAAATTAATAATTTCTTGTTTTCTTTAGATATGGAAGAATCTAAAGCTGTGGGCACCATTCTTAAAATGTGGTCAGCTAACAAAACCTCAATCTTCCAGGGTTTTACTTCAGGTAATAATAATATGATTGAAATTTTTTGTATTTGTTTTTGTTTTTGTAAATATTTTATTTGTGAAATTTAAATTGTCTTATTTTCGTCCTCCTACAAAGCTGGAAATATCAATGAATAAGCAACATGTAATCAACCAGCATTAAGATCTTCAGTCAATCTCATTTTGAAGCACAATCACAATCACAGACTGGGCTACTTTAGAATAGGAATAAGAAACATCCAAATTCAAAGTCAAATATAAACAACTGCTACAAATAGAAGTCTATATAATATATGTTTGAAAATTAAAAAATAAATGTGGTGTATGTTAAATAATAAAATTATTCCAAGATCATAAGTGATTTAAATAACAAAATTATTTCTAAATCATAAATTAACATTCATAATAATATATTATGAATGTAGGTTAAACATACTAATAAAAAAAACAATCATCCCCAACAAATGTGTAATGAATATATAATGTTAAGTTGTAAAATACCTGTTCATCTATTAAGATTAATTATTTTAAAGATTATTCATAATTTTTGATTTATAATAAAACCCACCTAAAAGTTATCACTGTTCCCCAAACTTTCCCCTTTCCCTTTTATCTGTAACACACACGATGAAACAAAAAACCCAGCCCTAGATTTTTGATTACATACACATTTCCACAGCCACCGTTCGATTTCTTAAAGGTTGTGAACGTTTATCCATGTATATCGATAAAGGAAGATACTAATATACCACCGATTAGAAATGTGAAGTGAAGAAAAGCTTACGTCGAGTAATCCCGCTGTCGAACTCAGAGACTGGTTAAACGCAACATTGGGGTTTGAAGAAAGCAAGATTCAAGGTAAGAGATGATCAACTGATGGTTAATCTTAGTTTTTTTTAACATAAAATAGATTATGTCGAAGAAAATTTACCTGTTTTTCTTTGTTCCAGAAATGTTGTGACTGAAGATATAAGCGAAAAGTTAAGCCGTTCAAAAGAATAAACTCACATTCGTTAATAGCGGAAACACAATAAGGTAGAAATGGTTTTGGTTCGATTTTTGAAATTTGAGTGTTTGTTTAAACATTTGAATTTTGAAATTGCTAAATTTTAGACAAAATCTCGTTAATGATTATTTAGGGGATCATATGAGTAAATAAAACAATTATTTTATTTGATATACCTTCTAAATTATATGAGTTTTGTATCATTATATAGTAAGGTTTTCAATTTTATGTATAATACAGATAATCCATATCTGATCCATATTTCAGTTGTGATCAAGAATCGATGTTTTGGTGGGTCACTGAGTTTCAAGATACTTATGTTAGTTTAAATCATTGTTCATTTTTATCAAACTTTATCTTTTTGCATACCTTTAATCCCTATTTCAATCAAAATCACTTAGTTTTTACTACTGCTTCATTATCTTGCAGGCCAATAAAAATGGTATGTGACAAATTGCAGAAATCCATATAGTTTATTAAAACTCTTATTACTTGATGTATAAGTGCATGCATAGATGTTTATTTAGGATTTTATGCACAAGGGTTAAAATGAAAAATAACAATGCTAGTTTTATTAATTAGATTTGTTTATCATTAGTTATATTGCCTAAAACATAGTGATCAGTACAATTAATTTATATGTTAAATTCAATTATTTGTATCAAACACATTTTAATTGAATATCGAAACCCTTAGGGTCTATTTGTTTTGCATAATATTTTAGAATGTATTGAATCTCTTAATACACAATTCTTCATTAAAAGATGGCAACCCTAAGATGATATTTAGTTGAGATAAAAATTTTGTGTTTATTTTATTTATATTTCTTATTATTTAACATATCTTTTAATCAACATATGCAATACACAATATTTAGTATTTTATAACCAATATTCTTAAATTGACAGGTAGGTGGTATGTGTAGCCTAAACAAATGATAATTGGACAAAAATGGTAATGAACTAATATTATGTTAATTTTTCGTTAGGTATCGTACCTTTATTTATTCCTATTATAACATTCTACTATCAAAAAATTGTTGTTTACACTTTTGTAGCAATATATATTAATTTTGCTCTTAAACCACTAAATCAATAACTGTTTCTCTCACTCCCGGAGGAATAATTGGTTCCAAAATAAGCATTGTATTTTGAAATGTGCTATAGGTAGCAATATATATTACTTAACTAACAAAATTAATAATTTCTTGTTTTCTTTAGATATGGAAGAATCTAAAGCTGTGGGCACCATTCTTAAAATGTGGTCAGCTAACAAAACCTCAATCTTTCAGGGTTTTACTTCAGGTAATAATAATATGATTGAAATTTTTTGTATTTGTTTTTGTTTTTGTAAATATTTGATTTGTGAAATTTAAATTGTCTTATTTTCGTCCTCCTACAAAGCTGGAAATATCAATGAATAAGCAACATGTAATCAACCAGAATTAAGATCTTCAGTCAATCTCATTTTGAAGCACAATCACAATCACAGACTGGGCTACTTTAGAATAGGAATAAGAAACATCCAAATTCAAAGTCAAATATAAACAACTGCTACAAATAGAAGTCTATATAATATATGTTTGAAAATTAAAAAATAAATGTGGTGTATGTTAAATAACAAAATTATTCCAAGATCATAAGTGATTTAAATAACAAAATTATTTCTAAATCATAAATTAACATTCATAATAATATATTATGAATGTAGGTTAAACATACTAATAAAAAAAACAATCATCCCCAACAAATGTGTAATGAATATATAATGTTAAGTTGTAAAATACTTGTTCATCTATTAAGATTAATTATTTTAAAGATTATTCATAATTTTTGATTTATAATAAAACCCACCTAAAAGTTATCACTGTTCCCCAAACTTTCCCCTTTCCCTTTTATCTGTAACACACACGATGAAACAAAAAACCCAGCCATAGAATTTTGATTACATACACATTTCCACAGCCACCGTTCGATTTCTTAAAGGTTGTGAACGTTTATCCATGTATATCGATAAAGGAAGATACTAATATACCACCGATTAGAAATGTGAAGTGAAGAAAAGCTTACGTCGAGTAATCCCGCTGTCGAACTCAGAGACTGGTTGAACGCAACATTGGGGTTTGAAGAAAGCAAGATTCAAGGTAAGAGATGATCAACTGATGGTTAATCTTAGTTTTTTTAAATTAAAATAGATTATATCGAAGAAAATTTACCTGTTTTTCTTTGTTCCAGAAATGTTGTGACTGAAGATATAAGCGAAAAGTTAAGCCGTTCAAAAGAATAAACTCACATTCGTTAATAGCGGAAACACAATAAGGTAGAAATGGTTTTGGTTCGATTTTTGAAATTTGAGTGTTTGTTTAAACATTTGAATTTTGAAATTGCTAAATTTTAGACAAAATCTCGTTAATGATTATTTAGGGGATCATATGAGTAAATAAAACAATTATTTTATTTGATATACCTTCTAAATTATATGAGTTTTGTATCATTGTATAGTAAGGTTTTCAATTTTATGTATAATACAGATAATCCATATCTGATCCATATTTCAGTTGTGATCAAGAATCGATGTTTTGGTGGGTCACTGTGTTTCAAGATACTTATGTTAGTTTAAATCATTGTTCATTTTTATCAAACTTTATCTTTTTGCATACCTTTAATCCCTATTTCAATCAAAATCACTTAGTTTTTACTACTGCTTCATTATCTTGCAGGCCAATAAAAAGGGTATGTGACAAATTGCAGAAATCCATATAGTTTATTAAAACTCTTATTACTTGATGTATAAGTGCATGCATAGATGTTTATTTAGGATTTTATGCACAAGGGTTAAAATGAAAAATAACAATGCTACTTTTATTAATTAGATTTGTTTATCATTAGTTATATTGCCTAAAACATAGTGATCAGTACAATTAATTTATATGTTAAATTCAATTATTTGTATCAAACGCATTTTAATTGAATATCGAAACCCTTAGGGTCTATTTGTTTTGCATAATATTTTAGAATGTATTGAATCTGTTAATACACAATTCTTCGTTAAAAGATGGCAACACTAAGATGATATTTAGTTGAGATAAAAATTTTGTGTTTATTTTATTTATATTTCTTATTATTTAACATATCTTTTAATCAACATATGCAATACACAATATTTAGTATTTTATAACCAATATTCTTAAATTGACAGGTAGGTGGTATGTGTAGCCTAAACAAATGATAATTGGACAAAAATGGTAATGAACTTATATTATGTTAATTTTTCGTTAGGTATCATACCTTTATTTATTCCTATTATAACATTCTACTATCAAAAAATTGTTGTTTACACTTTTGTAGCAATATATATTAATTTTGCTCTTAAACCACTAAATCAATAACTGTTTCTCTGACTCCCGGAGGAATAATTGGTTCCAAAATAAGCATTGTATTTTGAAATGTGCTATAGGTAGCAATATATATTACTTAACTAACAAAATTAATAATTTCTTGTTTTCTTTAGATATGGAAGAATCTAAAGCTGCGGGCACCATTCTTAAAATGTGGTCAGCTAACAAAACCTCAATCTTTTAGGGTTTTACTTCAGGTAATAATAATATGATTGAAATTTTTTGTATTTGTTTTTGGTTTTGTAAATATTTGATTTGTGAAATTTAAATTGTCTTATTTTCGTCCTCCTACAAAGCTGGAAATATCAATGAATAAGCAACATGTAATCAACCAGAATTAAGATCTTCAGTCAATCTCATTTTGAAGCACAATCACAATCACAGACTGGGCTACTTTAGAATAGGAATAAGAAACATCCAAATTCAAAGTCAAATATAAACAACTGCTACAAATAGAAGTCTATATAATATATGTTTGAAAATTAAAAAATAAATGTGGTGTATGTTAAATAACAAAATTATTCCAAGATCATAAGTGATTTAAATAACAAAATTATTTCTAAATCATAAATTAACATTCATAATAATATATTATGAATGTAGGTTAAACATACTAATAAAAAAAACAATCATCCCCAACAAATGTGTAATGAATATATAATGTTAAGTTGTAAAATACCTGTTCATCTATTAAGATTAATTATTTTAAAGATTATTCATAATTTTTGATTTATAATAAAACCCACCTAAAAGTTATCACTATTCCCCAAACTTTCCCCTTTCCCTTTTATCTGTAACACACACGATGAAACAAAAAACCCAGCCCTAGAATTTTGATTACACACACATTTCCACAGCCACCGTTCGATTTCTTAAAGGTTGTGAACGTTTATCCATGTATATCGATAAAGGAAGATACTAATATACCACCGAGTAGAAATGTGAAGTGAAGAAAAGCTTACGTCGAGTAATCCCGCTGTCGAACTCAGAGACTGGTTGAACGCAACATTGGGGTTTGAAGAAAGCAACATTCAAGGTAAGAGATGATCAACTGATGGTTAATCTTAGTTTTTTTTTAACATAAAATAGATTATGTCGAAGAAAATTTACCTGTTTTTCTTTGTTCCAAAAATGTTGTGACTGAAGATATAAGCGAAAAGTTAAGCCGTTCAAAAGAATAAACTCACATTCGTTAATAGCGGAAACACAATAAGGTAGAAATGGCTTTGGTTCGATTTTTGAAATTTGAGTGTTTGTTTAAACATTTGAATTTTGAAATTGCTAAATTTTAGACAAAATCTCGTTAATGATTATTTAGGGGATCATATGAGTAAATAAAACAATTATTTTATTTGATATACCTTCTAAATTATATGAGTTTTGTATCATTGTATAGTAAGGTTTTCAATTTTATGTATAATACAAATAATCCATATCTAATCCATATTTCAGTTGTGATCAAGAATCGATGTTTTGGTGGGTCACTGTGTTTCAAGATACTTATGTTAGTATAAATCGTTGTTCATTTTTATCAAACTTTATCTTTTTGCATACCTTTAATCCCTATTTCAATCAAAATCACTTAGTTTTTACTACTGCTTCATTATCTTGCAGGCCAATAAAAAGGGTATGTGACAAATTGCAGAAATCCATATAGTTTATTAAAACTCTTATTACTTGATGTATAAGTGCATGCATAGATGTTTATTTAGGATTTTATGCACAAGGGTTAAAATGAAAAATAACAATGCTACTTTTATTAATTAGATTTGTTTATCATTAGTTATATTGCCTAAAACATAGTGATCAGTACAATTAATTTATATGTTAAATTCAATTATTTGTATCAAACACATTTTAATTGAATATCGAAACCCTTAGGGTCTATTTGTTTTGCATAATATTTTAGAATGTATTGAATCTGTTAATACACAATTCTTCATTAAAAGATGGCAACCCTAAGATGATCTTTAGTTGAGATAAAAATTTTGTGTTTATTTTATTTATATTTCTTATTATTTAACATATCTTTTAATCAACATATGCAATACACAATATTTAGTATTTTATAACCAATATTCTTAAATTGACAGGTAGGTGGTATGTGTAGCCTAAACAAATGATAATTGGACAAAAATGGTAATGAACTAATATTATGTTAATTTTTCGTTAGGTATCGTACCTTTATTTATTCCTATTATAACATTCTACTATCAAAAAAATGTTGTTTACACTTTTGTAGCAATATATATTAATTTTGCTCTTAAACCACTAAATCAATAACTGTTTCTCTCACTCCCGGAGGAATAATTGGTTCCAAAATAAGCATTGTATTTTGAAATGTGCTATAGGTAGCAATATATATTACTTAACTAACAAAATTAATAATTTCTTGTTTTCTTTAGATATGGAAGAATCTAAAGCTGTGGGCACCATTCTTAAAATGTGGTCAGCTAACAAAACCTCAATCTTTCAGGGTTTTACTTCGGGTAATAATAATATGATTGAAATTTTTTGTATTTGTTTTTGTTTTTGTAAATATTTGATTTGTGAAATTTAAATTGTCTTATTTTCGTCCTCCTACAAAGCTGGAAATATCAATGAATAAGCAACATGTAATCAACCAGAATTAAGATCTTCAGTCAATCTCATTTTGAAGCACAATCACAATCACAGACTGGGCTACTTTAGAATAGGAATAAAAAACATCCAAATTCAAAGTCAAATATAAACAACTGCTACAAATAGAAGTCTATATAATATATGTTTGAAAATTAAAAAATAAATGTGGTGTATGTTAAATAACAAAATTATTCCAAGATCATAAGTGATTTAAATAACAAAATTATTTCTAAATCATAAATTAACATTCATAATAATATATTATGAATGTAGGTTAAACATACTAATAAAAAAAACAATCATCCCCAACAAATGTGTAATGAATATATAATGTTAAGTTGTAAAATACCTGTTCATCTATTAAGATTAATTATTTTAAAGATTATTCATAATTTTTGATTTATAATAAAACCCACCAAAAAGTTATCACTGTTCCCCAAACTTTCCCCTTTCCCTTTTATCTGTAACACACACGATGAAATAAAAAACCCAGCCATAGAATTTTGATTACATACACATTTCCACAGCCACCGTTCGATTTCGTAAAGGTTGTGAACGTTTATCCATGTATATCGATAAAGGAAGATACTAATATACCACCGATTAGAAATGTGAAGTGAAGAAAAGCTTACGTCGAGTAATCCCGCTGTCGAACTCAGAGACTGGTTGAAAGCAACATTGGGATTTGAAGAAAGCAAGATTCAAGGTAAGAGATGATCAACTGATGGTTAATCTTAGTTTTTTTAACATAAAATAGATTATGTCGAAGAAAATTTACCTGTTTTTCTTTGTTCCAGAAATGTTGTGACTGAAGATATAAGCGAAAAGTTAAGCCGTTCAAAAGAATAAACTCACATTCGTTAATAGCGGAAACACAATAAGGTAGAAATGGTTTTGGTTCGATTTTTGAAATTTGAGTGTTTGTTTAAACATTTGAATTTTGAAATTGCTAAATTTTAGACAAAATCTCGTTAATGATTATTTAGGGGATCATATGAGTAAATAAAACAATTATTTTATTTGATATACCTTCTAAATTATATGAGTTTTGTATCATTGTATACTAAGGTTTTCAATTTTATGTATAATACAGATAATCCATATCTGATCCATATTTCAGTTGTGATCAAGAATCGATGTTTTGGTGGGTCACTGTGTTTCAAGATACTTATGTTAGTTTAAATCATTGTTCATTTTTATCAAACTTTATCTTTTTGCATACCTTTAATCCCTATTTCAATCAAAATCACTTAGTTTTTACTACTGCTTCATTATCTTGCAGGCCAATAAAAATGGTATGTGACAAATTGCAGAAATCCATATAGTTTATTAAAACTCTTATTACTTGATGTATAAGTGCATGCATAGATGTTTTTTAGGATTTTATGCACAAGGGTTAAAATGAAAAATAACAATGCTACTTTTATTAATTAGATTTGTTTATCATTAGTTATATTGCCTAAAACATAGTGATCAGTACAATTAATTTATATGTTAAATTCAATTATTTGTATCAAACACATTTTAATTGAATATCGAAACCCTTAGGGTCTATTTGTTTTGCATAATATTTTAGAATGTATTGAATCTCTTAATACACAATTCTTCATTAAAAGATGGCAACCCTAAGATGATATTTAGTTGAGATAAAAATTTTGTGTTTATTTTATTTATATTTCTTATTATTTAACATATCTTTTAATCAACATATGCAATACACAATATTTAGTATTTTATAACCAATATTCTTAAATTGACAGGTAGGTGGTATGTGTAGCCTAAACAAATGATAATTGGACAAAAATGGTAATGAACTAATATTATGTTAATTTTTCGTTAGGTATCGTACCTTTATTTATTCCTATTATAACATTCTACTATCAAAAAATTGTTGTTTACACTTTTGTAGCAATATATATTAATTTTGCTCTTAAACCACTAAATCAATAACTGTTTCTCTCACTCCCGGAGGAATAATTGGTTCCAAAATACGCATTGTATTTTGAAATGTGCTATAGGTAGCAATATATATTACTTAACTAACAAAATTAATAATTTCTTGTTTTCTTTAGATATGGAAGAATCTAAAGCTGTGGGCACCATTCTTAAAATGTGGTCAGCTAACAAAACCTCAATCTTTCAGGGTTTTACTTCGGGTAATAATAATATGATTGAAATTTTTTGTATTTGTTTTTGTTTTTGTAAATATTTGATTTGTGAAATTTAAATTGTCTTATTTTCGTCCTCCTACAAAGCTGGAAATATCAATGAATAAGCAACATGTAATCAACCAGAATTAAGATCTTCAGTCAATCTCATTTTGAAGCACAATCACAATCACAGACTGGGCTACTTTAGAATAGGAATAAGAAACATCCAAATTCAAAGTCAAATATAAACAACTGCTACAAATAGAAGTCTATATAATATATGTTTGAAAATTAAAAAATAAATGTGGTGTATGTTAAATAACAAAATTATTCCAAGATCATAAGTGATTTAAATAACAAAATTATTTCTAAATCATAAATTAACATTCATAATAATATATTATGAATGTAGGTTAAACATACTAATAAAAAAAACAATCATCCCCAACAAATGTGTAATGAATATATAATGTTAAGTTGTAAAATACCTGTTTATCTATTAAGATTAATTATTTTAAAGATTATTCATAATTTTTGATTTATAATAAAACCCACCTAAAAGTTATCACTATTCCCCAAACTTTCCCCTTTCCCTTTTATCTGTAACACACACGATGAAACAAAAAACCCAGCCCTAGAATTTTGATTACATACACATTTCCACAGCCACCGTTCGATTTCTTAAAGGTTGTGAACGTTTATCCATGTATATCGATAAAGGAAGATACTAATATACCACCGATTAGAAATGTGAAGTGAAGAAAAGCTTACGTCGAGTAATCCCGCTGTCGAACTCAGAGACTGGTTGAACGCAACATTGGGGTTTGAAGAAAGCAAGATTCAAGGTAAGAGATGATCAACTGATGGTTAATCTTAGTTTTTTTAACATAAAATAGATTATGTCGAAGAAAATTTACCTGTTTTTCTTTGTTCCAGAAATGTTGTGACTGAAGATATAAGCGAAAAGTTAAGCCGTTCAAAAGAATAAACTCACATTCGTTAATAGCGGAAACACAATAAGGTAGAAATGGTTTTGGTTCGATTTTTGAAATTTGAGTGTTTGTTTAAACATTTGAATTTTGAAATTGCTAAATTTTAGACAAAATCTCGTTAATGATTATTTAGGGGATCATATGAGTAAATAAAACAATTATTTTATTTGATATACCTTCTAAATTATATGAGTTTTGTATCATTGTATAGTAAGGTTTTCAATTTTATGTATAATACAGATAATCCATATCTGATCCATATTTCAGTTGTGATCAAGAATCGATGTTTTGGTGGGTCACTGTGTTTCAAGATACTTATGTTAGTTTAAATCATTGTTCATTTTTATCAAACTTTATCTTTTTGCATACCTTTAATCCCTATTTCAATCAAAATCACTTAGTTTTTACTACTGCTTCATTATCTTGCAGGCCAATAAAAATGGTATGTGACAAATTGCAGAAATCCATATAGTTTATTAAAACTCTTATTACTTGATGTATAAGTGCATGCATAGATGTTTTTTAGGATTTTATGCACAAGGGTTAAAATGAAAAATAACAATGCTACTTTTATTAATTAGATTTGTTTATCATTAGTTATATTGCCTAAAACATAGTGATCAGTACAATTAATTTATATGTTAAATTCAATTATTTGTATCAAACACATTTTAATTGAATATCGAAACCCTTAGGGTCTATTTGTTTTACATAATATTTTAGAATGTATTGAATCTCTTAATACACAATTCTTCATTAAAAGATGGCAACCCTAAGATGATATTTAGTTGAGATAAAAATTTTGTGTTTATTTTATTTATATTTCTTATTATTTAACATATCTTTTAATCAACATATGCAATACACAATATTTAGTATTTTATAACCAATATTCTTAAATTGACAGGTAGGTGGTATGTGTAGCCTAAACAAATGATAATTGGACAAACATGGTAATGAACTAATATTATGTTAATTTTTCGTTAGGTATCGTACCTTTATTTATTCCTATTATAACATTCTACTATCAAAAAATTGTTGTTTACACTTTTGTAGCAATATATATTAATTTTGCTCTTAAACCACTAAATCAATAACTGTTTCTCTCACTCCCGGAGGAATAATTGGTTCCAAAATAAGCATTGTATTTTGAAATGTGCTATAGGTAGCAATATATATTACTTAACTAACAAAATTAATAATTTCTTGTTTTCTTTAGATATGGAAGAATCTAAAGCTGTGGGCACCATTCTTAAAATGTGGTCAGCTAACAAAACCTCAATCTTTCAGGGTTTTACTTCGGGTAATAATAATATGATTGAAATTTTTTGTATTTGTTTTTGTTTTTGTAAATATTTGATTTGTGAAATTTAAATTGTCTTATTTTCGTCCTCCTACAAAGCTGGAAATATCAATGAATAAGCAACATGTAATCAACCAGAATTAAGATCTTCAGTCAATCTCATTTTGTAGCACAATCACAATCACAGACTGGGCTACTTTAGAATAGGAATAAGAAACATCCAAATTCAAAGTCAAATATAAACAACTGCTACAAATAGAAGTCTATATAATATATGTTTGAAAATTAAAAAATAAATGTGGTGTATGTTAAATAACAAAATTATTCCAAGATCATAAGTGATTTAAATAACAAAATTATTTCTAAATCATAAATTAACATTCATAATAATATATCATGAATGTAGGTTAAACATACTAATAAAAAAAACAATCATCCCCAACAAATGTGTAATGAATATATAATGTTAAGTTGTAAAATACCTGTTTATCTATTAAGATTAATTATTTTAAAGATTATTCATAATTTTTGATTTATAATAAAACCCACCTAAAAGTTATCACTATTCCCCAAACTTTCCCCTTTCCCTTTTATCTGTAACACACACGATGAAACAAAAAACCCAGCCCTAGAATTTTGATTACATACACATTTCCACAGCCACCGTTCGATTTCTTAAAGGTTGTGAACGTTTATCCATGTATATCGATAAAGGAAGATACTAATATACCACCGATTAGAAATGTGAAGTGAAGAAAAGCTTACGTCGAGTAATCCCGCTGTCGAACTCAGAGACTGGTTGAACGCAACATTGGGGTTTGAAGAAAGCAAGATTCAAGGTAAGAGATGATCAACTGATGGTTAATCTTAGTTTTTTTTAACATAAAATAGATTATGTCGAAGAAAATTTACCTGTTTTTCTTTGTTCCAGAAATGTTGTGACTGAAGATATAAGCGAAAAGTTAAGCCGTTCAAAAGAATAAACTCACATTCGTTAATAGCGGAAACACAATAAGGTAGAAATGGTTTTGGTTCGATTTTTGAAATTTGAGTGTTTGTTTAAACATTTGAATTTTGAAATTGCTAAATTTTAGACAAAATCTCGTTAATGATTATTTAGGGGATCATATGAGTAAATAAAACAATTATTTTATTTGATATACCTTCTAAATTATATGAGTTTTGTATCATTGTATAGTAAGGTTTTCAATTTTATGTATAATACAGATAATCCATATTTGATCCATATTTCAGTTGTGATCAAGAATCGATGTTTTGGTGGGTCACTGTGTTTCAAGATACTTATGTTAGTTTAAATCATTGTTCATTTTTATCAAACTTTATCTTTTTGCATACCTTTAATCCCTATTTCAATCAAAATCACTTAGTTTTTACTACTGCTTTATTATCTTGCAGGCCAATAAAAATGGTATGTGACAAATTGCAGAAGTCCATATAGTTTATTAAAACTCTTATTACTTGATGTATAAGTGCATGCATAGATGTTTATTTAGGATTTATGCACAAGGGTTAAAATGAAAAATAACAATGCTAGTTTTATTAATTAGATTTGTTTATCATTAGTTATATTGCCTAAAACATAGTGATCAGTACAATTAATTTATATGTTAAATTCAATTATTTGTATCAAACACATTTTAATTGAATATCGAAACCCTTAGGGTCTATTTGTTTTGCATAATATTTTAGAATGTATTGAATCTGTTAATACACAATTCTTCATTAAAAGATGGCAACCCTAAGATGATCTTTAGTTGAGATAAAAATTTTGTGTTTATTTTATTTATATTTCTTATTATTTAACATATCTTTTAATCAACATATGCAATACACAATATTTAGTATTTTATAACCAATATTCTTAAATTGACAGGTAGGTGGTATGTGTAGCCTAAACAAATGATAATTGGACAAAAATGGTAATGAACTAATATTATGTTAATTTTTCGTTAGGTATCGTACCTTTATTTATTCCTATTATAACATTCTACTATCAAAAAATTGTTGTTTACACTTTTGTAGCAATATATATTAATTTTGCTCTTAAACCACTAAATCAATAATTGTTTCTCTGACTCCCGGAGTAATAATTGGTTCCAAAATAAGCATTGTATTTTGAAATGTGCTATAGGTAGCAATATATATTACTTAACTAACAAAATTAATAATTTCTTGTTTTCTTTAGATATGGAAGAATCTAAAGCTGTGGGCACCATTCTTAAAATGTGGTCAGCTAACAAAACCTCAATCTTTCTGGGTTTTACTTCAGGTAATAATAATATGATTGAAATTTTTTGTATTTGTTTTTGTTTTTGTAAATATTTGATTTGTGAAATTTAAATTGTCTTATTTTCGTCCTCCTACAAAGCTGGAAATATCAATGAATAAGCAACATGTAATCAACCAGAATTAAGATCTTCAGTCAATCTCATTTTGAAGCACAATCACAATCATATTCTGGGCTACTTTAGAATAGGAATAAGAAACATCCAAATTCAAAGTCAAATGTAAACAACTGCTACAAATACAAGTCTATATAATATATGTTTGAAAATTAAAAAATAAATGTGGTGTATGTTAAATAACAAAATTATTCCAAGATCATAAGTGATTTAAATAACAAAATTATTTCTAAATCATAAATTAACATTCATAATAATATATTATGAATGTAGGTTAAACATACTAATAAAAAAACAATCATCCCCAACAAATGTTTGAAAATTCTAAAACAAAACTTGAAAGTACTTAATGAAAAGTAAAATGCATAATCATTGTCTACAAATCATAATCCAATACCTAACGAAACTTAAACTTAAAATAAAAAGTCAGCCACTTTTTTCCAACTTTGCCTTCACAATCTGGTTAATGTGTCCTTCTGGCGATATTTTAGGAGTTTTTGATGATGATAAATGTTCATTCAACTCCAGATCAAACACTTCTTCCAGATTTCTCCTCAAAACAGTTGGTGTATTGAAACCCTTCATGGGACTTGTTGCTGAGTTTTTATCAACAGTGTAAGGTGTTATGTTGTCGTCTGTCCCAGAAATTGCATCCTAAAAAAAATTTGTACTTAATTAATTTATAATCTGAACTTATATTTATAAAATAATTATATGCTATTATAAAGTGTATATAACCTTCAAGATCCTATTATCTTGTGATTCAGAATCGGCTTCACCAATATCAAATGATTGTGAATTACCTACCTGCATAATAAATAATAAAAAAATATGAACACATATAATAATAATAATAATAAATCTTTTTATAAGAATAGTAAAAATATTAAGCATAATAATAATAAATAAATTAATGACCTGTGAAACGGTAAACTTATTTTCGAGTTCTTCAATCAACTTTTCATCATCACTGACTCTACATATACTGTATTGGTTGTTGTTGTTCGAGACATTGAAGCGACTGATTGATATTTTAAAAGGCAACTTCAAACCTTTCAGTGCATTTATCTCTCCGGGATAAAGTTGAGTACTAAAACCAAGCTACAATAAAAAAAAGTAAAAAAAAAATTAGTTAAACTAAATATATTAAGTAAATGTATCATTTAATTTTAATCAAGGAAGACGACCTTGACTGTTTTTTTAAACAGATCATGGGCTGATTTTTTCAAAAGATATTTTCCATCTCTTTCAAACATGGTTAAGGTAAGAGTACCAGTATTGTCTTGCACACGTATCGGAATCCTATATCTATAAAAAAGGAAAATCCAAAATATATTAATTACAATATAAAATATAATATAGGTTTTAATGATTCAGGAGGAAAATAATAACCTCGGAATAACCGTAGTTTTGTTTTTTGTGCAATCCTTATTATGAGATTCATAACTGGTTAATCCTTCATCATCAACTTGATCTTCTGCACCAGGAGGCCGAATTGTTTTGTAGGTGCAATTTGTACATGCCAAATAATGCCATGGTTCATTTTGTAAAATTCCCTTTATAGTGCCCACGATAATGAAAGTATTTTTCTTCATATTAATTTTATTTTGATTATGCAATATACATAACAAAAAAAGTAGGTTTATAAATATTATAAAATATATAAAAACCGCACCTCCACAGGTTCTGAAACATCAGCAATTGTCTTCAACTGAAACTTAACCATGAAATCATCATGTTCAGAAACTTTATTAGACTTCATAAGTGTGAATGTATTTGTGGATGAATCAGGACGATCATCTCCATCTAAACTATTTGTTAAAAAAATTTAACTAATATTAGTCACATAAAAATTAATTGTAGAAATTTGAATGAAATAAAGAAAAGTAAATAATATTAATCACATAAAAGATAAATATAGAAATTATAATGAAATAACAAATAAGTAATATTAATCACATATAACTAATATTAGTGACATAAAAGTTAATCGGAGAAATTAGAATGATATAACATAAAATACCTTTTCTTAAAAAATTGATATCGTCAATGTCTGTGTTAATGAACAGCTTCGACACGGCAAAATAAGTGTTAACTGTGGGACGATCTATAAAAAAGATTTTAATACGTGTTAATTTAATGATTAAAAAAATAATTAATAACAAAATACTACAGTATACCTCTCCAAATACTAAGTTTCGCAAATTGAATGATAACGATAATACGAAGATTGCGTGGATTGTTATCAAGAAACTCTTGCATTTTGTAAGCAAAATCACCCCACAAATTGACACTTAGTTGCAAACCACTGCCAAATAAAAGTTTTAAATTAAATGAAATTATAATTAGATAATCTAATATCCAAAAAAAATAAAATAAAATATAAAATAACAAACTTTGCATCTTGGATTTGGATGTTGAGTCTGTGTTTTTTGATATCATCATTGTCTCTCCCCATCTCACCAATTGCAACGACTAATCCAATAACATCTATGAACATCAAAAAAGATGAATTAAATTTTGTTATGATTTTAAAAACATGATATATTATTCAAACCATAAAATTGACAATAATTAATCTATAACAAATTGCAACTAACCAATAGCAGTGTTTTCAGGATGGGTCAATGAGATAATAGACTGGTAATCAACAAATTCAAAACCAAATGCAGGTCCAGAAAAGTCATGACACTCCGTAAGAACAGTGTTATGGACAAAAGTAAGTTTATGATGTTGCCGAGTTAAAGTAAAACCACCCATCCTTTGAGATGCAAAGCTTGGACATTGTATGTAAAATGCCAAGCCATCTTTTAGAATGTTTTTGAATCGATAGATGTTTTTTCTTAATACATTTGCTTGGATCTTGGTATCCTAAAAGAAGTATGATTTATAAAATTATCATCAAATCATATTAAATTTTGAATGTGTAATGAATATATAATGTTAAGTTGTAAAATACCTGTTCATCTATTAAGATTAATTCAATCGAGAAAAGTTCATCCTTGTTATAGAATGAAAAAAGGTTCCATAGGTTTATCACTTTAACTTTGATAGTCGACTCATCTTTGAGTATATCCAAATCCGAAATCAAAGTAACATTTGGCTGTGCCATTTCTCTGCACAGAAAAATCAACATATATAAAATGACACGGATCGAAAAAGCAATGTAAAATAAGTTGAATTAATTATCAAAGAACAACCAAGCTGATAACCTAATGTATAGTTATCATGGTTTTCGTGTAGCATTAGAGTAGATAGCAATTGACATGTGAAACAGTGAAAGCAGTGAAGGGATTGAATGAAATGTAAAATCAAATTATTGAAACATATTGTCTAAACATATAATAAGAAATAACAACTTTTAAAATCGTACCTTCATTACGTGCAAATATAGCAAGAATAACAATCAATTAATTGATGTAAATTATATGTTCAAGAAACAAAGGCAAAGAAACGAATTACATTCTAAACACAAAGATAGGGAAAAAAAAAAAGAGAGAGAGAAAAAGAAAGATTGAAATTACAGAAATAGATGTGCAGGTTGATGTTAATTTGAAAAATTAATAGAAATAAGTGTTTTACTAACCTTTTGCAAATCGGTAGAGCAGAGCAGCTTAAGAAACTCAAACTTGAGGGCAAAGCAGTAGAAGATTATGGGCATCGATGGGTTAATATAAATATGCAGAGAGTAATGAAGCACAAAAATTTTATTAATTGCAGAAAAGTATTTTATTTTACCGATTTTATTCCTGATTTTTTTGGATCTGATTAGTGGGAAATTGTTTCAAATTAAAATCTTTGACTACAATTTCGTTTTCTCTTTTTTTTCTGCAAAGATTTGGGTTAATTTGATTCCTGATTTACAGGATTACAGGATATGATAATATCGATTGTTATTTTTTGAATTTCAAAATATATGCTGTAAAACAAATAACCATAAATGTAGGATTGACCATAAATTTACCAAAATTATAGGATTAATATCTTTAATATCTGTTTTTATATACAGGTAATTGACCTGAATTTTAGGAGCTGATGTATCGATATTTAATTTTTTCTGATTTTATATGCAGGTAAATGAGCTGAATTTTAGGAGGTGATGTATCTATATTTGCTGTAAAGGATGGGCGGGAAATTTTGCATAAGAGATTCCTGGTTAAGACACGTGGCAAGGAGGAGGTGCATAAGAGGGACACGTGTCATGCAAAGTACTCTTTTATTAAGAATAGATGTTTTAAAATGAGTTCGATATAAAACATAATATATATAATTTATCATGATTATTTTAACAAATTTTCAAAACCTAAAATTTTCTAGATTAAGAAAATAACAAATTACATGTTATAAAGGTTATAATTTAATGAAATAGTATAATTATAATAACAAAAAAAAAAAAAAAAAAGATGTTACTTTATTGTTGCAACATTCAGTCATTCAGAAATGTGTTGTAAGATGATGACAAAAGAGAAGTAACTAGTAAGGTTCTGAATGCCCGGTCGCTTCGGGGAATCTCTTGAAATGGGAAAGTATTGGGGCCTACCTTGATTCTATGAAGTTATGGTCCTCGTAATAAGCTTTAATGTCATTTGACTCCCTGCTAATTTTAGAAATTGCTCTTATAACCCTATACTGAGACACATAGTAGTCGTCACTTATTACATGAATACAGTCACTTTTTATTAACCTTACTTATTAGTTGTGCCATTGTGGAGTCATTTAATTTTAGTGGAAAAAGTTTTTCGTAATAAAAGATTATGTTCTCAGAATCGGATTTATATTACTTTTTATCAAGTTCTAATCAAATTGCTAAATATAAAACATTATTGGTAGTTGCAAAGATGAATAGCTTTTTTTCCCAAAAAAATGTTACTAGTTTCATTCTATTATCCTTATGTTAGTTGTTTCTATTAATCTAAATTATGAAAGTTCACTAATCGATTTATTTAGCAGATAATAATATGTTCTTTCTCCCTCTTGTCATGATCGATGAATATATTTCTGTTAAATATAAGTAAATAAGAGATCACTATATGACAATGTTTTGATCGTAATAATGAATCCCTTATATTCTTGTATGCTTCTTGAACAAAAGGATTTTCATTCAGTGATATAAAACAATGGATTTGTCATAGAAAACTTTGTAAAAATTATGTTAATTTTCTGTGAATACTTTGCTTTTCTAGTTCTAGTAATAGATTGAAGTAACTTTGTACATTCATTCCTGTGAGACAAACAAATAGCAAAAGTAAAACTTTCATCCCACACCAACTTAGAAAAGAAAAAGAGGTAAACACTTTATTTATTTATTTATTTATTAAAATTGACCCATTTTCATCGAGGGGAACATTTTATTTATTTATTAAAATTGACCCATTTTCATCTCGTGACCCGACTCAACATTATTGAGGTCCACTCGAGTTCATTGTTTAGTATGGTTAATTATATGTTCACACTAGAATCCTACGTAGTTGATAAGGTTTTTTTTACTATATGATTTTTTTTGGTTGATATAAAGGAAAATGAAAGCGTTAGATATATACTTTGACCCTTTTGTCCATATGAGACAAACAAAGAACAAAAGTAAACGTTTAATCTTATATTGCATTTTTTACAAAATAAAATGATCAGGAAGATTGTTATGACAAGTCACAAGTGTATACAATCAATGAAAAACAATAGAATAATACAAACATAATTCAATTTTCATAGAAAACATACTTGAATAATGATTACACACAAAATTACAATCTCGGAATTTGTAGAAGATTGAGGCCTGCAAGCAGTGTCCTAAAGCAAAAAAATTCAGGGTATGGATCTGACTTGAGGATACAACAAACAATCCAAAAAGTGATATTGAATCTTTGAAAATTTTTATGTTCCTTTCATTGTTCCAGAAAACAAATTGTAAGAAGAAATGAAAGTTTTTCCAACCCCAAATTTTTTTCTTTGGTGATCCATTTATAGGTATAGATTGACAGTTTATAATTGTCTTTCCTTTCAATAACTGCTAAACCCGAAAATATTTGTTAAAGCAATTAAACTGAAATTATCATATTTAATTATAAATAAAAAGTCAAAACCGAAATTGATTTTTTTTTGTTGATATAAAGGAAAATGAAAGAGTTAGATATATACTTTGATACTTTTGTCCATATGAGAAACAAAGAACAAAAGTAAACGTCTAATCTTATATTGCATTTCTTACAAAATAAAATGATAATGAAGATTGTTATGACAAGTGTATACAATCAATGAAAAACAATAGAATAATACAAACATAATTCAATTATATACAATGTAAAAAATTAATTCATAGAAAACGTACTTGAATAATGATTACACACAAAATTACAATCTCGAAATTTGTAAAAGATTGAGGCCTGCAAGCAGTGCCCTAAAGCAAAAAAATTCAGGATATTGATCTGACTTGAGGATACAACAAACAATCCAAAAAGTGATATTGAATCTTTGAAAATTTTTATGTTTCTTTCATTGTTCCAAAAAATAAATTGTAAGAAGATATGAGAGTTTTTCCGACCCCAAAATTTGTTCTTTGGTGATCCATTTATAGGTATAGATTGACAGTTTATAATTGTCTTTCCTTTCAATAACTGATAAACCCAAAAATAATTGTCAAAGCAATTAAATCGAAATTAACATATTTAATTATAAATAAACAGTAAAAACCGAAATTAATATTTAAAAAATAATTTAATTAGTCAATGACACTGATCAAGACCAATTTAACTAAGATCCAAGATGTTAACTCAAGGCTTTCCCTCAAGACCCCAATTTAACTAGCCCAATTACCAAATCCAATTCAATCTCTTTAACTCAAAGTTTTGGTCTTACTAGCAAACAACTAAGATGGAGCTTTATAAAGAACTAAAAGTTTCTTCTTTCTTCCAACATGGGACAAGTCTCACAAAGGTAATTTACACTAACAAAGTTCCAACAAAGATAACTTTATATAAAAGAATTCTTCCCTAGAAACTATATTCACATCTCTTTGTTGTTCCTTCTTTGAGATTAAACTTTTTTTTGGGTGGAGACATGTTTATTTTTCTAGTTTCTAAGTTGAATTAATAGTGACCAATTAAAATTTAGTATATGAATGACAAACATCTCTCCTTTAACTATATTAAAAGACAACTTACAAACAAAGCCACTTCAATATAACCCATTATCTTTTTCAGCATAATTTCATATTTTGGCAAAAAAAAAATCACTGGATTCCATTTTTGTGACCATTTAGCATGTTATGGAGTCAATTTTCAGGAGTTGACATATTTGTTGACATGATACTTATATGACATGATCATTGATATTAGAGTTAGACATATTATCTGATGATATGTCATTTTGGTTGGTAAAATAAAAGAACTAACCTAAAGTGTATTGGATTCGAAAGACTCCACCACCTCCTTCATGGACTTAACAAACACATATTGACCAGACGGATATAGCCATTTTCATGTTGATAATTAAATAAAATAGCAAAAAAGGACCATGCAAAACATTTTTCAAATCCTTAGGGGAGCCAATTGTAAAATAAATCCGTAAAAAAACAATCTAAAAAAGGTGAGATATATCATATATTAATTAATTAATTAATAATTAAAAAATCTAACACAGATTTGGTCCACTTGAATTGGTGTGTATACTATATATATTGCGTTGAATGCGTTGAGTTGAAAATCTAACTTTGATCGGCGAAAATGGCGTCCGGAAAGGCAATAGATCTGGTGAAGAACGAACTACCCGTGGATGAGGAGTCGGTGGTGTTTTCCGGTGACCACCGTACCGGTCTTGTCCTCGTCGATATCGTTAACGGCTTCTGTACCGTTGGCGCTGGAAATCTGGTAAAACTTTCCCTCTCATTTAAATTTTCGCAATTTCATCTCTCATCTCTCTCTCAACTGTGCAATCGATCGCATATGGTTATGGTTGCTGTAACATGTTATAATCCATCCAATCGGTCTCTCATCACCTTCAAATTCATATGTTCTATTACCATTGATGAATAGCAATAAGTACCTATCGAGCTCTGAACCAAATTTTTATAGATCATGGAAGTGGTTTCGACTTTTAACCTAAAATTGATCTTACAATCGACCACATTACATTCAATTTAACTGTTTAGTCGATGAATGCGATGCTAAATTATGCTAGTTTTCTAATGCGTATCATGATCTTGTTTCAGGCTCCAAGAGTACCTGATAAGCAAATATCTGGAATGGTTGATGAATCAATACAACTTGCGAAAGTGTTTTGTGAAAAGAAATGGCCTGTGTTTGCTTTCCTTGATTCTCATCATCCAGATGTCCTTGAACCCCCATATCCTCCTCACTGTATAATCGGGACAGATGAATCAAATTTGGTTCCTGGTAAATTTGACTTTTCTTCATCTCAAGCTACTTTTTGTTGCTCTAATTTTGACTTTTTGTAGGCTTACAATGGTTGGAAAACGAGTCGAATGTGACACTTAGACGAAAAGACTGCATTGATGGATTTCTTGGTTCTTTTGAGAATGATGGATCAAATGTGTTTGTAGATTGGGTGAAAACACACCAAATTGAAGTTGTAAGTATTGTGTTTGTATATCATGCAATCAAACAAATAGTAATTTATATCCACTCTATTTTTTTTTAGATTGTGGTTGTAGGGATATGCACGGATGTATGTGTATTGGATTTTGTTTGTTCTACACTCTCTGCAAGAAACCGTGGTTATCTTAAGCCTCTAAAGGATGTTATTGTCTATTCTGGTGGATGTGCAACTTTTGATCTTCCACTACATGTTGCAAAAGACATCCCCGGTGCTCTTGCTCATCCTCAGGTACCCGTGTCTTCATTCATGCAAATTTGTCAGGGTCCCACATCAGCTAGACAAAGTCACATCTGTTCATTAAGAAAAATCTCCCATTGTGGTGGGCCCCATTGGTTTTCAACCAATTGTAAACAATAAAATAATAAAAAACAAAATTAGTGGGTCCCATAAATAATCAAAGCTCCTATCAAGTCCAATTTGTCTCTGTATATGTTGGAGTCTATCAGAGAAACTCATTATTTACAATTTTGCCACTTAACTTTAAATCTCACTAACAGGAACTAATGCACCATGTTGGGCTATACATGGCAAAAAGCAGGGGAGCTATTGTGGTGTCAGAAGTGTCATTTACACCATCAAAGAAGTGATCTTCCCATTCCCGTGTTTATGATATTTAAAAAGCTATCAGAATCACAATTCATAAATGATGTCACTTTTTTTTTTCTTTGTATATATGTTCCATGTTTTTTAAACTCAGAGACATTATTGTACAATGGTTTTTTATATATTTATATGGACATACATCCACCTTTCTTTGATCTTGATTTCTTAGGGCTGCTCATACAAGAAAAAAAGGAAGATTTTTGCGTCTTTGACTTAACCCCAAAAAGGAATGACTTCAAGGGTATTATCGACTTACTCGAAGATAATTTCCCTTTCTGTTGTTGTTGCTTCTGATTGTTCAAAAGCCCAAATTCCTTTTCTACCCTTTCCAAAGTCTTCTCCAATTCAAGTTTTATAGCAACCACATGATCTAAACTTGCTTCAAGTTCTTTACTAATTTCATTGTGTTCTTGTTTCTTTTTCATAATTTCACCTTGGAACTTTGCAGCCTCTTCATGGCTACTGAACTTAATTCCCTCCTCGATATTCGATAAATACGTGAATCTCATCCTTAATTCATCTTTTAGCAACGTACTTTCCTCCAACCATATTGTAAGTTTACTCTTTATATCTTTAAGATTTTTATATATCAACTTAATATCTGACCTTGATTTCACCTTTTTAATCTCATCATTTAGATCTTCAATCTGGGTTTTGAATTTGTGAACCTCATGGAAAGCAGTGCTGAATTTCAACCAGAAGTTGACATTCTCATCAAGAATCATATCCATGGCAGAAAAAGCTTGAGCTTCTTCATCAATGGTGGTCTTGCTCTCATCTTCATGAGGTATGTTTTCTTGAACAAGTCTCAACTTCTGTTTTAATCCTTGGTTTATTTTCTGTTCTTCACTCAATTTCTTCTTAGTATCCTTGTAGTGTCTCAAGATCGTGATGTACTCTTCTAGAATGATCTTATCTTTGTCTTCAATCCCATTCAACAACATCGATTGCCAACTAATGTCAATGTTCTTTTCTTCTGATTTTGATTCAACAACTGTTTCGTTGCATACACAAGTATGATCACTTTCTTTTGGTAGTTCGTCTTCTATTTTTTGAATCTGTGTTTGAAATTCGTCTTCCATTTTTTGAATCTGTGTTTGAAATTCGTCTTCCATTTTTTGAATCTGTGTTTGAAGCTCGTCTTCCATTTTTTGAGTTTGAGTTTGAAGATCGTTTTCAAATTTTTGAGCTTGTGTTTGCATATCGTCTTCCATTTTTCGAATCTGTGATTGAAGATCATCTGCTTCTTTTCGTAACATGTCTGCAAGAACAGTTTGGGATGAAATCGAGGATTCTAAAGTAATCACCATGTTCACAAGCGTATCAATCGTATCTGCCAATTCTGTAATTTTTTCTGGATTCTTCGATACGCCCTCCAAGCTTTGATTTGAGACGTTTCTGATTTCTTGTTCGTGTTCTTGTTCTTGCTCTAGATCTGATTCCGAATTATATTTCTGTTTGATTGATTTGAGTTTTTGTTTAGCTTGATCGAATCTCTGGTGCTCTAATTTAACATCGTACCTCAATTTCTTTTGATGATCTTGTAACATAGCTAAGGTCTCTTGGCATGACTTCAAAGCTTCTTCCGCCATTAAAGTACCTTTATTGTCTTCTTCGATTTTCTTACATATTTCATATTCATCTTCTAATCTGCAAATCCTCTGTTGATTTTCGGTTATTTGGGTTTCCGCATCCCAGTACTCAGCAAGGCTGTTCTCGTAATAATTCTTCATGGAATCCTTCAACGTTTCCATCTCGAGGATTTGCTTTTGAAGATTATCAATCTCTTCAAGAGCATCGTCTTTCGTCAATCCAGATTTCGGAGGACTTTGATTTTCCTTTTCTTCGCTCGTCTTTGTTGCATCGATCGTCTTTGATGCATTGTCGAGAACACAATTCACGTCTTTGTTAACAGGTTTTGGGGATTTAGGGATTTTGATTCGATTTTGACGATTGAGTTTAGGTGTTTTCGGAGAATCGTAGTTGAAATCATCGTCGTCTTCATCGAGGCTTAAATCGACTTTTTCCGGACAAATTGAAGCAATGGTGGTGTTCGCTTTCTGCAAATCGCCCGATAATTTATCATATCGTTCAGCTAATGCTCGATAAGCACGAAGAGTTTCCTCGATGAAGCTTATAACATCCGGCCGGTGTCTATAATACATCTCCGCCCTTCTAGCGAATGAATCGCCATCGTTTTGAATCAAATTCAGAACGTGATCCACCTTCATATCCATATCTGCAAACAATCATACAAAAACTTGTTACATTTCCGATGATATTTCCAAATTCTGATAATTAATCAATCGATCGATAGGAGTGATCAATCACCTTGGAGATTTAGTTCGAGCCATTTGGACTGCTTAGTTCGAATGTGACTAGCCCACCACCACGAATGCCCGCCGCCTGTTGCTTTCTGTAACATCTTCTCCGATCAATGACGTCCGTCAGATCTGCTTTCTTTCCTCTTGTTTTACTCCGTCGTGTTTTCTCTTCCCCTCCAGTTTAACGCCGGAAAATCCACACAGAGGGGAGAGAGAATGAAGAAGAGGAAGGGAAGTTGGAGAGAAAATTGTGTAGCAAACCAGACAAAGAGCAAAAGGGTAAATGGGATAATTAGGCAACACTAACAACAACAAAATTTGTTTTTCTTGAGGCAAATTAGGAAGCATTGAGGTGATGGGGAATGTTATGAAGAGAATTTGGCGCTCAAAATAGAAATGATAATAAAATGTTGAGAGGTTATTTAGCGCCAAAATCTTTGCACCACCTACAAATATATATATGGAGGTTGGGAAAATGGATTTTTTTTATGCCACATGTATAATCTCTTAAATAAAATAATAAATCATATTTATGATATTTTATAAACATACCATGTTATTGAGAAATTTTAAGTAGTTAAGTTCATTGGTATACATGATTTCTATAAACCCTAAACCCTAAATCACACGATTGATTAGGTATTTAATTTGAGTAATTTACATTTTACACCCATCCTATAAAGAGGGATGGGTATGAACATGAAGACATCTTGAAAACAATAGACTTCTCTTTTTATTAAACCCTACAAACTTTTATGTTATATTGATACATTTGTCTTCCTAATTTAAGGGGTTTATATATACAATAGCTACTTTTTTTGTTTCTTATTATTTAAAAATGAAAATTGCAAAAATGGTCCCTGTGGTATGCATTTTTTTGGGGTTTTAGTCTAAACCCCTACTTTTTTGGATTGGTGGTCCTTTTGAGCTAGTTTGCTTGCAGTTTTGGTCCCTGTCCAAACTAAAAAGACTATTATATCCTTAATGAATTTATTTTTTATTTTTCTTTTCATTTATTATTATTATTATTATTAAATATAAAAATGGGCCCACTTATCCACCCCATCTCTCTCTCTCTCTCTCTCTCTTTCTCTCTCTCTCTCTCTATATATATATATATATATATATATATATATATATATATATATATATATCATTACAGAAGAACCACTGATTACATTCACAAGGAGATAACCCAAGAGAAAGAAACCTGGTTCTTCAATTTCATTGACCACCTTCAAGAATCTAAAACATAAAGCCTTTGTTTTTTCATCTTTTTACGCAAACCTATTATTCGACTATTGTAGCAGCTAGTTCTCTACACGGATTGGGATTTTCAGGAAGGATTGATCAAACCCAAATTGGGATTTTCAAGAAGATGATAGAGTACTCTTCAGATGCAGATTCATAATGTGGTGACTTAGGTTTACAGTGACCAGTTTCATCGTCAAATCTTAGCCAAATGACGAAAAGGGTGATTGCAGACACCGAAATCGATGCCCCTCATCCCACCTACCACAGTTTTGATCAAAATCCGACCATTGTTATCGTGTGGTCAATTCTGCTTGCTTCGATTTTCTCGGGATTGCACTCGACTTCAACATCAAGGGGAACACGATGGCGGTGTTTGATTTGAAATCCGACAATCGGAATCGGGGTTTGTACCACTTTCGTTTTCTCTAAAACCTCCCCTACAATTTCAAACCATTATTCTTCATGTTTTTGCTTTACAATCCGGAATCGATTTCAAAGGAAGATTAAGTGTAGGCATAGAGGGAGATGGATTGTTTCAATTCATCAAAAATGGTAGACAGTGGTGAATTTGTGACTGGTTGGTTACAGGGGAGGCTGCTGAACAGTAAAATGAATTGATCTTCATGTTCATGTCCTAGGATACATCTATGATCTTTGGTTTTTACTCTGGAAAATCATGTGTGAATGGACCCAAATTATTTCATATGTGGGTGTATGTATTCTAAGAACTGAAGAAATCCCTTTCATCTACAATCCTCAAAAGCAATGTTTCTACGTTTCGATTTCAATGACTTCTGTTACCAACTCATTCAGTGTTACCTGAATATGTAACTAATTGAAATCATACAAACATGTAGTTAAAAAAACTAGAAAATCGAAAGAAATCATGCAAGAAGTGTGTGTGTGAACCAAAAACTAATTGAGAGAGAGAGAGAGGATAAGTGGGCCCATTTTTATATTTAATAATAATAATATTAAAGTGAAAGAAAAATAAAAAATAATTTCATTAAGGGTATAATAGTCTTTTTAGTTTGGACAGAGACCAAAACTGCAAGCAAACTAGCTCAAAATGACCACCAATCCAGAAAAGTCAGAGTTTGGACTAAAATTCCAAAAAAATGCATACCACAGGGACCAATTTTGCAATTTTGTCTTTAAAAAACTAACCAAAATTAACAAATTTCTACTGATAACCATGTATTTCATAGAATGCCTTTTGAAATTGGCCTAAATTTACATTGATTTTGGCATTTCGCAATGTCCATAAATATATTGAGAGTGCCTTGCGAAATATGTTTGTCCCCTGTGAAATGGGTTGTCATGGGTCGGATCCGGACCTTATATTTAAGTCGATGTTACTATGAAAACTCAATTTTTCTCTCGACATTTTGCAAAACTAAGAAACACTCATAATTCATATATACTAAAAAGGAACATAGGCTTATTCGAGTAGGTTTTTCTTATGTAATAGTTTTGATTCACGTATATAAGGTCTTTCTCTTATGTTTGTTTGTATTTTTATAGATACTAACATCTCATACAACATAAACATTTTGCATTTTGCATTTCGTAGAGAACCATACAAAATGTTTATGGGCGCTGCGAAATGCCAAGCAACGTCATTATGACATTTCGCAATACCTATAAGCATTTTGCAGAGTACATGCGATATGAAATACATGGTTATTCATGAAAAATATTAGCTTTTTGCTAAATTTTGATAAACTTAAGCAAAATTGCCATATTTTTCATTTTCTATTTTTTTTTTCTCATTTTGAAAGACCCACAATTATAACAGAATATTTTTATATTTATTCAAACTTAGTCTTCCTACACTTTAGTATCACATCAAGTTGAATGCTATTTTTACAAGTTAAAACGAGTATCTTTACAATTATTATATAAATAAAACCTCTTATAGCTTCACATTCTTAAGAAACTCCTTGGAAGTGGCACAATCACCATACACTAAAGGGAGGGACAGAAGATTGAGGTGGTATAGACATGTCCAAAGAAAATTACGATCATTAAATAAAATTACCATCATCAACAGTATGGAAGGTAAAAGGAGGAGATGACATCCTAGAAGGAATTGAGAAGATAGCATGAGGATTGACATGTAGGATCTTGTTCTTTCCTTTGACATGACCTTAGATAGAAAGATATGAATGTAATGAAGCTAAACATCAAGATAGATAGGTAGCATTATCACATTGTATTGTTTGTTTTATCATCTTTATTGTTCATATATGCTTATTGCTCATATATACATTGATTTATTCATGTTTTGGTTTACTACTGACATTGACTTACTCCTTTTGTAGGTGATTGGATGTGTTTGATTTATTCATATATTGTTTTACTGCTCACATTGACTTAGTTCCTTTGTTTCCCCAAGTGCTTGGATGTGTATGGTTGTATTATTATTTACTCGTTTCTATGTCTTACACTCTGATTACTTTCACCTTGTTTCTCTCATTTACAAGTTATTATTTGCACACGGTGAATATCACTTGTAACACAATCACTCTACGTTCTTTTTTAGACATTACTGTCAACATATACATGCCCATATCATATCCCATTTTAATATAAGGGTTTGTCTCTTCTTAAACAAACATTTCAAGGATTGTTGATTTGGTAACAAAGATATATATTAATAGGTAATGTGAGATTATATTTAATCATCTTTCAATTTTATTTTATTTTTGATGTTGGAATTTTTGATGTTTGTTTTTGTATATATAAGACAACAAATTCGTTTCCCATGGAAACAATTCTTTTTTAGGTTGTAACAAAATGTCAGATTTCATCAAATATTTTTGTGAGCCAAAGAATTTTAAAATGTTGATTCTTATGGAATGAGAGTTGTGTATAAATTCGTAAAATGTCAAGATAAATATTATATTTTATTACTAGTTCCTAATTGTCTTAGGAATAGTAAAGCTTTTATGTTTTAGATTTTTGTCATATTTCTTTGTTTGTTTTGACAATTTTAGTCCCTAAAATAATAAAATTTTCTTTTTTGTCTTTTTGCCCCAACATTTGTTAACTTCCGATCATGTGGCTGACTCATCTGTCTTTTCTGTTTTTTTTTTTTTATCTCAATTTGTTTAGTTATCCACATTTATCTACTTTTGCTCACATTTCTTTGCCTATTTTGCCCCAACATTTTACAAAACAACCAATAATTAGCATAAAAACAAATCATCGATCATAAAACTTGCATGTTACAGTTTCCCGACACATTAACCTGTTTCAAACTCGTAACGTAGTTCGGGGGTTTTTTACTAGTTAGGCAAATTTGATTATTTTTATCTGTCTGATATTTAGAAGGAAAAAAAATGAAATGAAAACAAGGTCATTGGTATAATATCATATTTATTTTAATGATTTTCTATTACAAGGACGAAAACACCCTAGGACTAGGGTAGACCAAGGCCCACCCTCACATTTTCAATCTTTTTTTTGCTTTTAAAAATAAAATGTCATTTGGATATTTATGTTATATTCTATTTTTTTCCTAAGCATTTTTCCTCATTTGTATTCTTTTTCCTCATGTTAAATTGAGAAAGAACCTAATTTTTTTTTTTTCTTCGCCCCGTTCGGTTATATATTAAATAAAATTACTTATATATTTATTACTTATATATATTATTTAAATAACTAAGAAACCCAGTGATGAGTTTACTTTTTTATTCTTTTATGGGGCAGTACCAAAAAGTGGAGATAAGAAATAAAACTGATAAACGACGCCGTACGGAAGGTAAACGGTAACTTAGTTGGGAACAATTTAAAATAAGGTATGGTTCAGAGTTCAGTTACAACGGCTACCTGCAACAAGATTTCCTCCCCCATTTTTTTTTCCACTCGTAGAACTCCTAACTCGCTTCAATAAACCGACCACATTCAACAATCTCTCGATTGTCGCTCTGTTGTTAATGGGTTAATCTTGACTCCGAACACCAGGTACACTTTTGTTTCCCCTTCTCTCTCATTCCACAAACAAATTATCAAAACCCTAAGCCATTAATTTGTTCGTATTCTTTATGTGGTTGCTGTAATCGATTGAATTCAGGTGAGGGGTGAAATATTTCTATATTCGAACCTTTAGCATTCCAATTTGAAATTTGACACAGGGTTTTATATATATTTCAGTTTAAACATGTCTAGGTATCCAAATATGATGTTAGATTTTAATATAGTCATCATTTTGTGATGTAAACAAAACCGATCTTGCCCAAATCGTCATATCCAGGCTTTTGGGACCTCTTCACTTGTGAAATGTTAGTTCGATTGTTCATAACATGGTAATTAGTTCTTTAGTTCCCATTTTATATCCAAAATGAGGGTAGGTTTTGAACTCGAAAGTCAAATAGTGCCTCTGAAATTGGACTAATATCTTGAAATTGTGATGAATTTAGTATCTTATGCTTTCAATGACTCTGTTAGTTTAGTGTTCATGACAAATGTGATAAGAGTATTGGAAGCTTCATATTGCTAATTTTATGATGACTTTTGGCCAATATTGATTTTCCATTTTCTCCTGTGATTCTCCTAATGATATACTAGTTTGTCACAGGTTATATACAAAACAGTGAACATGACTGAAAAAGTTTATGAAGAGTTAGATAAGGCAAAAGCTGAAATTGAAAAGCTCAGGTCAGAATATCATGTGAAATCCAATCTGTGTAACAGCTTGAAAAGATCACATGATGATCAAATCAAAAGAATCCAAGAACTCAATCTGAAACTCGAGCAACAATCACAGGAAGTAGAAGCAAAGACAGATGAAATCCATGCTGCAAATCAATCACTCAAAGAACTCCAATCAAAACTTAAAGATAAAGAGAATATCATCAAGAGTTTCACTTCTACCAATGAGAAGCTTCGTATTGATTTCAATTCAAAACTCCAGGAAACCGAAGAGGAGAAAATCAACCTTCTTTCTTCATTAGATGAAGCCAGTATGAAAATCTCAGATCTAGAGCAAAAAAACCGTGATTTTATGGACAAGATTGAGGTTCTGAAAGAAGGGATTGTGTCTGTTTCACAGAAGAAATGTGCAAGTGAAAGCAAAGTGGCTAAAGCTTCTAAACAAATGAGAGAAAGAGGAGATATGTTTGAAAAGCTGGAAGAGGAAAAAGTGAAGCTTGAAGAACAGATTAAATGGAAGAATGAACAGTTCAAGCACTTAGAAGAAGCCCATGAAAAACTTAGAGATAAACTTCACACAAAGGAAAAAGAATGGGATATGGAAAAAAGTTCTTTTTTTGATGAAATATCCACATTGGAAACAAAGTTAGATTCTCAAATCACACTTTCTGAAGATCTAAAAAGACGATTAGAGGCATCCAATCAAGATCTTGCTCATGAAAAGAATCAAAGAAAGAATCAAATTCAAGAAGCAAGTAACTCATCTTCTATTGCAAAGCTTCAAAAAAAGCTTAAGACTTTGGAACAGATTCATAGTAAATGTTCTGGTCAAATTGAAGTCAAAGAAGCTGAATGGAGATCTCAAATGGAAAAAGTTGTTTCAGACTTGAATTCTTGCAGAAAAGAGATAGAAAAGAAAGATTCACATTTGATGAAGATTACAAAAGAGTTAGATGATTATAACTCTTTAATGTTCAAGTCAACAATGGAGAAAGAAGAGTCTGAAGTCATGATAGTGGCATTAAAGTCAACCCTTTTGGAGGCCAAGTCAAAGATTCATGATCTTGTTAAATTTCAAGAAAGTATGAAAGAACAAGATGCAGAAATGGAGTCATTGAAAAAAGAGATGAAGAAAGTATGCGATTTGTTAGATATGGCAAATGAGGAAGTAGCTGAGAAATGTTGTGAAGTAAATGAAGTTGAATTTGAGCTCCAGATATGGAAATCGATTGCTGAAAATCTAAAAGTCAACTTAGAAGTCAACCATCAAATGAGACGCGAAGTGGAAGCTTCTTTATTATCTCAAGTCGCCATTGAAGTAAACCTAAAAGAAGAAAATGAAGAAAAGGGTAAAAGAATCAATGATCTTGAACAACAACTTGAAGAATCAAAGAAAAAAATGGAAATGGATACCCTTTTGAGATTTAGTAAAGAAAAACAAAGTCTTGATAAGATTGTAGAAGAGAAAGATGAGAGGATTAAGAATCTTCAAAAGATTATGGAATCTTTGGAGGAAGAATTTAATGATTCGAGTGTTTGTTTTTCTTCTCAATTATCAAAAATGCAAAGTGAGGTGAATGTTTTTCATGAAGCTTGGGAGAAGATAAGAACAAGTGTGGTGATGAAGGAGATTGAAGTGGAATTAAGGGATTTGATGATTGTGGAAATGGAAAAAGATTTGGAGAAGATATTTTTAGAGAAAGAAAAGTTGATGGAGATTATTGGAGGTGTTTCTGAAAGGATTAATAAGTTATCAAGAGAAGATGGACAAATGATGGGGACTTTGAGAAGTATAGTGAGGAGTTTTGATGATGAAAAAGACCGTTTTGACCCTGTGAAAGAAAACTCAAATGTGTTTCAGTCTCCTAAAAGGAGGACTATGGTGGAAAGTGGTCATGATCTTCGGTCACCGTTGAGAGCTCTCAACAGTTAATTTTTTTTTCTTTTTACATATAACAATGTATTTTGTTTTTATTCTTTTTGATTCTTTTGTTTGTAATTTGTATGAATCCATTTGCTAAAAATAACATAACTAAAGATTTAATGAGAAGGCTATTTTTTCAATTCTTTCTCAATGAAATCTTGAATGTTTTGTATCTTCGTATTGTGTTCTTGATTTGATCATTCCTTGATAATTCTCATCTCTAATTCTGCATTTATGTCGTTGATTGTGTTTGAGATTTTACATAAAAACTGATAATATTGAAACGGAAAAATTGATTAACAAAAGTGACACATAACAACCATCAAAATTGACACAAATTAAACAAGTGTTCAAAATATGTTTCAAACTCCACATGCCATTCAACATACACTTTAGTATTCTCCTCAACATTCTTTCAATATAATTATGTTAGTTGTACTCTAAATTAATGCTAAGGAAAGTGAAGTGTACTTATCTTTTGTCTCTTTTTCACTTTTAGTTTAGGTTTTGGTTGTCCTTTTTTTACATATAGTCTTGTTATGGCTATTATATTAACAAATTTTGCATAGAACTTGTTTTCCATCTAATTAAACAACTTGGCAACACTTGCCAACAAACAAATAACACACATTTGACTTTTAGGGAAACCGTTGAGACTTTGGGATTTGTTATAAATGGTTGCACGTTGGATTTAAAGAGAACATGAAGATATATCCATGGGTTTCTCTCTTTGAATTATTCATAGTGTAACTAACCTCGGAAGCTCTAGTACACTTTTCGGCTTCCAATCCGGTGATAATAGTGTATCTCTGCAAAACAACAAGCAATGGATTTATATCAAATAAATACTTATTTACACTTTGTTAATAACATGCCTAAAATAAAGGGTCATTTGTTATTTAGAATCACTCTTAAACACAAGGGTAAACCATTGTAATGTTAGATTGTTTGGGCTTCAATCATATGCCAAAAATATACCTCATTCCAAGCAAAATTGTTGAAAATTTCATCTTCCAAGACTTTATTATAGTAAGCAAGTTCATCTTCCTAACCTCCAACTGAATATGAAGGAAAGGAATAAATCAATACCGAAGGATTTACACAATGTAATAAAGAACGGAAGCAACAAATCAAACTCTTTTGCAATTATGAACTCAATATATTAAATTACCAATATACTAAAAATACATAATAATCATAAGAATTTTATAAAAATGTTAGAAATTATTATCACCAAGAATAGCAATATATTTTCAAAAAAAAATATTATTAAAGCATCATACTTTCAATACTTTGTAACCGAAGCCAAAAGTTACTTAGTTAAATGCAATAAATAACAATGTCCTTTCTAATTTTTCTTTATGTTCTTTCTTTAGAATATCGTTTGCAACTATGTCGTCATAATATGTTTAGTTACATAAATTATCATCCTCATCTTTATTCTTCTTGGCCCCTGTTGTGAAAGGGAAGACATATTCAACAAATCTAACATCTCTTGAAGTGATAATCTTGTTGTTGTCGGTGTCGAATACTTTGTAACCTTTTTGGCCTTGCGGGTATCCAATGGTCCCCCGTACTTCGAACGTATCTCCCTTTGTTTCCGTGTTTCTCACATATAAGAGACAACCAAATACCCTCATATGCTCATAGCCGGGTACTTTTCCGAATAAGATTTCATAAGGCGTTTTAGACCCTATTACCTTGGAAGGTAATCTATTTATTATGTAGGCAGCCTTCATGATGCATTATCCTCATAACTTGGTTGGCAAGTTTGCCTCAAATTTCTAACGTTCTTGTTGTTTTAAGCAAATGCCTATGTTTTCTTTCTACCCCCCCCCCCCCCCCCCCCCACCCCATTTTGTTGTGGAGTATGAGGGCATGAGCTTTCAAGTATGAATGTGAACTCATCTCCATTGTCACTCTTTATTTTATTTATGCTCTTTCCAAACTGTGTTTTGGCCATATTGTAAAAATCCATTACACAATTGTTTGCTTCATATTTGTGTTTAATAAGAAATACCCATACTGCTCTACTAAAGTCATTAACAATTGTGAGAAAGTAACGTGCTCCAGATAAAGATGGTGTACAATAGCTTCCCTATATGTCGTAATGTAAAACATCAAAGCACTCACTAGATTTAATAGAGTTATTGAAAAAAGGTAAACGAGTATATATTTCTTTTACACATGAGTCACAAACTTTATTCTTCAATTCAAATGTAAATTTAGCTAAAAAAATCTACTTGATGTAACTTTGCTTCAGAAGTGTGTCCTAATCTTTTATGTCAAACGGAAACATGACAACTTTTTTTTTTGTTGTTGCCAAATCCATCCGATAGAGACCTTTGTCACATTGCCCCTCAATCAATCAAGCTCCTCATCTACATATACAATATTTTTTAAGGATTGTATTAGAATAAACAATATTAGCCTTAAATTGCCTTGAAATTGGGATGAAAGTTCATTCAACTAATTATCATCAGGAATCTTGAAGTACAAAACAAAACTCAATCCATGACCTTCGATTTCACTTATAGAGAATATATTAGAATCAGACTTGAGCTTAGTTCCATGTTTCCAGCAAATTCTCTTGCAACATACCAACAAAATGGATCATCTACCAGTAAAAAAAAAAATACTTTCTTCCATGTCCAAGCATTCAAAATTCATAGTATATTAACACTAAAACTAACCTTCAAAGCTCATATGAACAAAAAAAAAAGACAAAACTACAAGATTGGTCCCTGTAGTATTCAAAAAACTTTGGATAGGATTCAAAAAGTTTTCAACTTGTATTGAAGGTCCAAAATCAAGGTTTTTCTGGGTCTTCGGTCCCTGATACACTTGAAAAAGTCGATTTTGCTCTTTTCATTTCATTTTACTATTTTCTTTATTTATTTGGGTACTTAAATAATTAAAATAAAAAACAAAAAATAAAATCTCACCCACCCCCCTTCTCTCCCTCCCTCCCTCCCTCCCTCCCTCCCTCCCTCCCTCCCTCTCTCTCTCTCTCTCTCTCTCTCTCTCTCTCTCTCTCTCTCTCTCTCTCTCTCTCTCTCTGCGGTGGTAAAGAGTGATGGAGGTAGATCAATAGAATGTCCAAAGGTGGTATATATTGCTTAAATATGGTGCAAAGCCCTAAAAATTAGGGTTTGCCCATGCACCACGTACGCCATGCGTACTTTATGTACGCCCCACGTACGTGGATGAATCCTGCATCCAGAAAAGAGCTAGTATGCTAAACGTACTCATAGAGTACTCCCCGCGTACTACCTAGAGACCAAAAAGGTAAAGATTTTGCATTAAGGGATAAAAGGAAAACATACCAAATTACGAATGTTACACTTTTTTTTACTTTGGTTCTATGGATTTTTGACTTGAAAACAATACTTGACGACCTTGTCTTGTCTTTTTTTTTTTTTTTTTTTTTTGTGAAAATGCTTTATAAAATGAAAATTTTTATTTTGGTTTTGGGATGTTACAAATAGCACAATAATACACTTGCTCAGGATGTTGATAAGACAAACTGAGTTTTGATTCATCGGGAATACCTTTCACCAAATGAACAAATTCAGCGAATGTGGTGCTTTCGTAAAATTTAACACCGTAGCAAAACATTCTCAGAATATATCCCGGTGGCCATACATATGATAGTTGGGAAATAACAAATTATCATCTTCCGTCATGATAAGCAATACGAAATACTCACAACTTATACTATAATTTTGAGAGAAAACAAGATCAAAAACATTAACCTTTATCTAAAAAAGATACTCATTGTAGTATATAATAGTCAAAATTCATGAATTATTAGTCAACTTCTACAAAATAGTAGTTAAATACCCAAAAAGAAAAAAATGACACCAAAACCGTAGACCATGGCTGAAACAGTAGACCATTTATGGTTTATGGTTTAGGATTTATAGTCTATGGTTTGAGATATATTATGCAACTTAGAGGATACCGTAGACCATTTTATGATCTAAGATTTTGTTTTGCAAAAATGAAACAAAAAAATCTTTAAATACATAACTCGAAATGGTAGACAATTTAAGCAAAATAGTAGACGATTTTAATGGCCTACCATTTTGATAACTATTTTGGGACAAAACTTAATTTTTGACTAAAATAAAGATGTTCTAAGAAGTTGTCACAACTCACACGTGAATCAGCAAATAAATTTTGGAAGAAAGGGAGGGCTAAAAGACGAAGGAGCTTCAAAGTTGACGACGAAGGAAAAAGGCGCACGCCCTTCGGGAAAAACAACCATCGTTCCTCTCTTCTTTGGATAACCAGCCAATATTGCTCTGATTTCTTGCTGTAGAGGTTATCACTTTCCTCTTATTAATGTAGTTTGTTAATGCTTTCCTGATTTTACTCTCAAATTCTTCCCTCAATGAATCAATAACACCTCAGCGTTTCCCTAAATTTCGACTTATTGTTTACATAATTCGATGTGTATATGGATGCTATCGAGCTATTACTAAGCAAACGTCTTTCAATGTTATTATTTCTTCCACCGTCATCAATTTGTGATTGCTTTCTAGAAAAAAGTAATCCCAAAAATATAAACAATTGGTACTTTAGGGTTCGAGAGGTTTCTTTGTGTCTAATCGAGATCCTAGTCCTGTTTTCTATATGATACTTACTTATTAAGTCTGCGAATAATCCGTCACTGAGAAAATTGATGAATTATTGCCAGTTTGAATAGCTAGTTGTCTCAAATGGTGAATCGTTGATGCGTTACAAGGTTTTGTTTGTTTGTTTTTCGAATGTAAACTTCATTTTTGTACTTCGCATTTTGATGCATTCCATATTGACATTGCACCTAATTCCTAAATTTTTAGGTCTCTTTCTAAAGGCTTGGTGGAAGCCAAAGCAGTGTTGTTGAATGTTGAGTTACATTCTTATCTTATGCTGAATGTTGGTAACTGCATCCTCATCAGATGATGGCTATGACTGGTTCTTTGAATTTTTCTCACAAATGGGGAATTTGCAAGAATCAGCACTACAACAAGCAGTTTCAGGTATGAATCTATTCTCCTTTATTTCCAATAATCATATTAACCCTTCTCAAAGCTAATAACATCTTTCACAAAATGTCATGTGTACTCAACAGGGCATACCTAGAAGTACCAAATTACATACACTACCCTCCAGTCTCTCATCACTTGCTTCAGTATGGTTCTTTTCATCATGAATAGAATCTAGAAGTGAAAATTTACTTACATAAATCACAAAAATAAGTAATAACTCTTTAATCTCTTTCTTTCAGCAACACGATTCCCTGAGCATCAAGCTTTCTATTCAATTACAGAAACCATTAACCACTGCTCCTAACAGATTCAATCTATTGAAATGCAATTGTGTTCTGAATCCAACCCAATCTTTTGGGGCTTCTGCAATCAAGAACACTGCTCTAGCCTTGTCAAGGTGAGATCTTAGTCTCTCTTTTTTTTTTTTTTTTTTCAAAAACTACATGTTCTTGAACATTCAGATATTATCAATATGAACATTGATGAAAACTTCTTTCAGTGCTTTGCAAGGTAAACCTATTATACTCGAGCTGCTTCCAGCAGTGGGAATTGTTGTTTTTGCTGTATGGGGTCTTGGGCCACTAATGAGACAAAGCAGAAACATCTTTCTCCATGTTTGTGTCTTTTTCTTATCTCCATCTCATTTTTTCTTCCCCTTTTTCTTTCCTTTTTTTGTTAACATTGTATTCATATTTTTTCTTCTCAGAAAAGTGATGGGAGTTGGGGAAAGAGTAGCACAAATTTTGTCATGACCTCATACCTTCAACCTTTGTTGCTATGGACAGGGGCAATGCTTATTTGCAGGTTTAAAACTTATAATAAATTAGGGGATGATTTTGAAATTCTTGACTCTAATTTCAAACTAATAACATCTAACTTTCTTTCAGTGCATTGGATCCAATTGTTCTTCCATCAGAAGCTAGCCAAATTGTTATAAAACGCCTCTTAACTTTTGTGAAATCATTGTCAACTGTTCTTGCACTTGCTTACTGTTTATCCAGGTGAGTAATGAGTTATAAAAATGTTTTGACTATAATTTATTCATATAACTAATACTTTATCTTTAAATCATCTAT
Organism: Lactuca serriola; assembly: GCF_051521515.1. Lineage (NCBI taxonomy): Eukaryota > Viridiplantae > Streptophyta > Magnoliopsida > Asterales > Asteraceae > Lactuca > Lactuca serriola. The sequence goes on from NC_136409.1 coordinate 158,162,132, forward strand.
GCAGTGCAATTCAACAAACACAAAACTTTTTACTGGAGAAAAATGATGCTACTGATACAAGAAACGTACGATTTTCTCATTTTCTGATTTTCAATTTCCTTCCTCTTTCTACACATATAATAATCTTTTTAGTAACTTTTAAATTTAATTATTGTTTTTTCACAGATGGGGTTTCAATTTGCTGGAAAAGCTGTATACACAGGTGTATGGGTTGCTGCTGTATCACTTTTCATGGAGTTGCTCGGTTTTTCTACTCAAAAATGGCTTACTGCAGGAGGCCTTGGGACAGTTTTATTGACACTTGCTGGGCGTGAGGTGTAAATATTTTCCTATTTCTCAAATCTTTAATCAAATATTTAAATATTTAATTAAGTTAATCTTTATATATATATATATATATATATATATATATATATATATATATATATATATCTAGATCTTCACGAATTTTCTGTCAAGTGCAATGATTCATGCAACAAGGCCATTTGTTGTGAATGAGTGGATTAAAGCAAAGATTGAAGGCTATGAAGTTTCTGGAACTGTAGAGGTTTGTTTCTTTTTATTAATGATAAAAAATATAAAAACTTTTATATATTTGTATACTTATTTTTTTAAAAATTTGAAATTGCAGCATGTTGGATGGTGGTCTCCTACAATTATAAGAGGTGAAGATCGTGAAGCTATTCACATTCCAAACCATAAGTTTACTATGAATGTTGTGAGAAATATGACTCAAAAGACTCATTGGCGAATTAAAACTCATTTAGCTATTAGTCATTTAGATGTCAACAAGATTAATGTAAGTTATATAAACTATAAAACTTTTATATATTTTATTTTATTACACCAAAGTTTTAAGATTTAACTGTTAATTACAGAGTATTGTGGCTGATATGCGAAAAGTATTGGCAAAGAATCCTCAAGTAGAACAGCAAAGATTGCACAGGAGGGTATTTCTGGAAAATGTGGATCCTGAAAATCAAGCTCTTTTGGTTGGTGTTAAATCTTATTTTATATTTAATAGCAAGCAATGTGCTTTTTGATTTGTTTCCATTTTTACTTATTTTAATGTCTCTGTTGTGCAGATTCTGATATCATGCTTTGTGAAAACTTCTCATTTTGAAGAGTACTTATGTGTAAAGGTAATATTATAAATTTATACTCGTAATAAATTCGTATGAAGAACATTAGTATCTACAAAATTAAAGAAAAAAAGGAACTAAAAGTGTCGTGGGCCAAGGACAAAATGGTCATTTTGCATGTAAAATAGCTTTAGAACTATATTTTTCAAGACAAGTTGAAATAGAATACGTTATAATTTAGAAAATAGATTGATAATAAAATTAAGAGATATTTACGATATTGGTCTCTATGGTTTATTGTTTTTTCCCAGTTTTGGTCCAAGGGCAAAATGGTCATTTTAAAAAATTAAAAGCTGAGTAGTTAATTTCAAGAGTAAATTACATTTTCGGTCCCTAAGTATAGCTGATTTTTTCAATATTGTTTCCAAAAAGTTTTCTTTTTCAAATTTGGTCCTTTATTGAAGTTTTTGTAACATTTTTTTCCCTGTTTTAAGTAAAATGACTATTTTTGTGGACCAAAGTTGTAAAAACCAGCTAAACCGAGGGACCAAAAATGGTTATTTTACTTCGAACCAGGATAAAAAACATTACAAAAACTCAAATAAGGACAAAAACTGCAAAAATCAGCTATTCCCAGGGACCGAAAGTGTAATTTGCTCTAAATTCAACTATCATGCCACCAAAATCATTATGGAACATCAAAATAAGGACCAGAATAGCAAACTGATTTCTTTTGGGACCAAACCTGAAAAAACATGGCAAACTCAGGGACCAAAGTTGTAATTCACTCTATTTTTGTGATATGAAATGGTACGGAAAACAGGAAGGGATCTTGTTGGATCTTCTGAGAGTGATTAGTCACCACCGGGCCCGACTTGCAACTCCAATCCGTACAGTTCAAAAGATATACAACGATGCTGACCTGGACGGCTTCCCCTTTGCTGACTCAGCCTTCACCCGTGGGCGGGGCCCTTCCAACCGCCCCTTGCTCTTGATGGAACCCAACTACAAAGTCAACACAGAAGACAAGTCAAAAAGTCAAACCAAGTCTTCTTCGGTCAAGTCAAACACCAACACCAAGACACCCGACTCCAAAACCAAAGACACACCACCACCAGTAGCTGCTGATGTTAATGTTAATGTTAAGAACATTAATAAAGAAGTGTCTGTAACAGATAAGAAGCCTAATTCAGATGCCACGTCATCATCAAGTGTAACAGAACAAAAGGGGTCAAGGGTTGGTTCGAATGCAATGGAAGAGAATATTGTACTTGGTGTTGCTTTGGATGGATCCAAGAGAACTCTTCCTATTGAAGATGAAGAAATGGAGAGTGGTGGTGAAGTCAAGGAGCTTACTAAAACCGCGAGTACCAAGGATAAGAAAGACGGAAATACCCCTGGCTCTACGGGTGGTTGATAAGAAGTAAACAAGTTAATCTAGTTGACTCCACTCCTGAGGTTTTATAATTGGGGGTGATGGATAGGTTTTTGATTTATATTTCATTGAATTGTGATGCAGTGTTATGTGAATACGTTGGATGCTTCATTTTTCGCTTTATTTAGGCATGCTAAATATAAATACAAACAATATATATATATATATATATATATATATATATATATATATATATATATATATATATATATTTTCGGATTCCTTTAGGGCATGTTTGGATATTTTTAATTTTTGTTATGTCAAATAATACATTATCTAACATATTTAAGCATAAGACGAAACAAAAGTTTGATATAAGAATCAACATAAAAGTCAACTATGATTCGACATAAACATTTCTTATAAGACAGTTTTTACTATTTTAATGGTATGAAGATATAGTTTTTTTATGGTTAAGATGGCATTTAAAATTGAGAATATATATGACAAACCAATAGAGAATTACTATGATGCAAGTTTATGAAAACATAAACAAAATTAAATTTCAGAGTGATTTGTTTGCTCGTGCTAAAAAAACCATCTTGTTTGGAACACTAATCTGCAAATTGGCACTCTATATAAAGAAAATCTAAGTTTTTTTTTTTTTTTTTTTTTTTTAGAAAGGGAATTCGGGTCAGCTTTCGCGTACCAACTAATATCCCGCTGCAAACATGAGGTTATGTCCCATGCTTTGGAGTCACTGTAGGCGGATCTTCATGACCACAAGGACTGAGTAGTGTTAGGATTTGAACATGGGTCAGTAAGTTATTTACTATATCTTCTACACACCTTACTAAATTATATACAACTACTAAAAAATGCAAATATTAAAAAAAAAAATCCTCAAAACTCGAATGTGATTTAAGAGCTTTTTCTTTATAAACTACGTATTAAAGCTACCTATATAAATATAAATAAAATAACAAGTTACTATGTAATAAAACTATGTAATAAAACTAAGTCTGTATCTTTAAAATCGAATTGTCTAATTCGACAATTTTGATTGAACTATTTGATTAAGGTATTTAAATTGGTTTTGACAAAAGTCAAATTATTATTTTAGATTTCAATTTGGTTTTAGTTAACATACAAAAACCGAATAATCAAAACAAATCAAATAACAATTATTTATGTATAGTTTTTGTAATGTATATTTAGTTATTTGTTAATCTATTATAATAGTTTTAAAATTAAATTAGAAAGCATGTCCTAAATAAAAAAAAAGAAAAACTCTTAATTAATATAAATTTTGATTCACGGTTAAGTCATTTGTTTTATTATTATTTTTTAGTTCACTAAGATGGCATATAATGAATAATTTGTGGATTTTAAGTTTGATAAATCAAGTTTCTATAATGTTAAATGTTAAAGTTATATGTTTTTTTTTAATATCACTTTTGAAAACCGAATTATAAAAATAAAAACTAATCCAACCGAATTATGTTATATGTTAGGTTGGTTAAAATCGAATCTTAATTTAGTTTTAACTCCTCACATCTATATTTTAAAAAACAACATCAACTTGGATTCATAATTAAACATTAAACAAATAATTTATCTCTAACCATGAATATAGTCTTATGTTAAAGTAGGACGTGGCTTTAACATATGTGCAAGCACACTGCAAACATATAATAAAACAATTAACTTTTATTTTTGTAGTGAAAAGCGAAAAGCATTCAAAGAAAGATAAAGACAAGACAAGAAAGCCTTTATAGACTACAAAGCTTTTCTTTACTCATCACTTATTATATTATTATCTTAATTTACTTCCTTTTTCATTTGCCTTTTGTGACCGTTGCTTCCTTTTCCCTTTTTTATTTTCTTTCTTTTGGCTTGTTTCTATATTGATTTTTTTTACCGTTGGAAAGCTGATAAAATATTTATTATAAGATTCAATTTCACAGGACCATCTTGTTTACTCTATTCATTTAGGGATTTGATATTTCCACTTATGTTTTTATTTATCCATTTAAAATAAAAGATGTTTTGACATTTATACCCTCATTACATCCCCACTCTTCATTTGAAATGGAAGGTATAGAAGTCAAAATATATTATTTTCAAAATATATGAATAAAAACATAAAATGTAAATATCACCTCACATTCAAAAAGATCATGTAACTGATTATTTGTCTACAATTCCCATTTTTCTAACATTTTTCTCCACCTCATTTTATTCATCACAAAATATCGCATATACCTTTATCAAATTGTAACTATAAACAACTCCAATCTCTCAAAACATGATCAAACAATATTATAATCATATATTATCATCCATCCTTGTAATAATACCTACAACAACAATGCCACACTTAGACACTACTTTCTACAACTACAACATACTTCACAATCACATCAAACAACCACCACCAACTTATTTCAGTCATTACAAACTACACAACACAAATGAAACGATGATGTCACTCATCATTTTCAACCTTGTTGATACACACACAATCAGGAACAGGATACGTGTAAATCGACTGTTTCTCTTTCCTTACCTTAATCTCCCCTAACCTATTTTTTTGTCCTTCCACCACTGCTTCTTGAAAATCCACCCAACTCATGCTCTTATTCATAAAAATCTGCCCCAATAACGCCATATTTGGCCTTATCGTCTTCAAATTCAGGTATGCACGATGTCCCACCTGTCAAAAATTCAAGATTTAGAGTAAGTTACATTTTTCGTCCCTGGGTATATCTAATTTTTGCAATTTTGGTCCCGAAATGTTTTTTTCTCTACCATTGCATTGTGCATATTTCCAGGAGAAGCCGAAACAAAAATGTCACTATGCATGCTGACATAGTAATCAACCGCAGCCGATAAAGAAGCTTTCCCTGTAATTTGCGCCCTTTCTGCTGACGTGGCGAGGCTCTTTTTGTCTTCGATTTGTGGAAATAGCTTCCGTAAGGCGGAGATCCGCCCTTCGCCGCCATATACCTTGTGGGAAGCTAGGTATAAGCGCGTATTGTTATCGAACCCTAAAGCCACCAACAACAAACCAATTTCTTCAGGGGTCAAAGGGCAACGACCTTGATTCCTCAATTCTTCATCTGTAAATCGAGAATTCAACACACGTCCTTGCCAAATCGCCTTGCGGTATCTAGCCAGAGCCACCTTCTCCGCCTTTCCTCCGCCAAAGTCACACGCAGAGTGGGCCGCCATATCCTAAAACTCCAAAATTATAACCAAAAATGGCAAATGTACTTTGAGTTTGACTTCTTAGGGTCAATGTATTATGTACCTTGTCAAACCGAAGGTGTAAAGCAACGAACTTTCCTATTCCTTTTTTGCCCTTTGTGTCGACTACTTGTTGAAGGTGGTTAGGGTACCGAAGTCGATTAACTAGCGTATCTCCAAGATTTCTAACGTGAGGAACGAAAGTCAATGCTTGAAAGTTGACTTTGCATCTCAACCGTTGGATGTCATTGGACATGTTGTTGAAAGCTAGCCGATGGGAAAACGGGGAAATTGCAGCAATTCCATAGCTAAAAAAAGGTGAAATTAGGGTTTTAGATGATATGGAAAATCGAATTTTTTTTATAACTAGTGTCGAAGTAGAATGTATTAAAAGATATGTATGTATTCGAACCTTTCTAACACTGGAGACACGTTTTCAAGATACCAATTTGCAGAAGCATGAAGAGGTGCGTTTTTAACTCGTGTGGATCTAATGGCAGAAGCGTAATATTCCCTTGTGCTCCATGCGTATTCATCAGGCAATTCCCTAACTATTGATATATCATTCTTTAATACATTCATAAAGTGATCCACATCAAAAATATCCTCGAAAGAACTGCAAATAAGCATATGAATTAGATTAAAGATTATAATATTATTAAGTACGAAAATGTAAATTGTAAAAAGTAAGAACCTTGTGTCTTTCCAAACGGGATTCACTTCAAGATATGGAATTACAAGAGTGGCATTGAGTATTTTGGCCACAGCAACTGCATCACAAATCTAATCAAAGAAATAATAGAAAAATTAATAGTTTTTTATAAAAAATGTTCTTTGATGGAATTTTTTGGTTTGATATTTATGCAACGTACCCCCATCCTTTGTTGGTTTAATCCACCATCAAGGAATACTTGGATGTATCCGGAAGATTCCGGTATCGAGGCTTTAAATTAGACATGAAACCATTAGAATGTAATTTGAACATTAAAAGAAAAATTATAAATTTACATTACTTACAAGAAGAGGAAGTAGAATTGATACAAGGTTTCCATCCTTGGTTAGCTAAAGGTGTCCAAAGATCCGATTGTTGTTCATTCAACTATCCAAAAAAACAAAGAAAGTGAATATAAAATAATAACTTAATCTAGTAAGCTATATATGAAAGTTTCTTTTTGACTTAATACAGAAAGAACGACTTAACAGACTCACAGTTTGGTGTTGTAATGCACTCTTGAGTAAACGTGAGTGCCTCAACTTTGGTACACTTGAATCCTGCATAAAAGGGTTTGAAGAAGCATGAGATAGTTGCAAACACTAATGATAATCCACAATGAAGGGATAGAAATTTTACCACATGATAATCTACTAGAAGCCCCAAAAGGATTATTCATTTGCTCATGCTTTTATTTATCGATGATAGTATTACATTTAGAGCAAATGAATCTACAAGTACACAATTGCATGAAAAGATTAGAAAGTTATTATATTTTCAATCATGGAACATTTGGTTGTGTAGATGCCTTTATTTGCCTCAAAACCATAAACTTTGAATTTCGATTTCCTCAATCTCAAAAAGACTTCCTCTTTCTTTATTAGATTAAAAGACACAAATAGGTCAAGATATTTCGGTTCCATTTGCATGATTGACCCAAACATGCATTCCCCATTTCATCTATTAGACATCTTTTAAATGTTTAATTCAGAGGAATCTAGTTTATATGAATCTTCACAAAGTGTAATTATGTTATTTCAAGAAAGGAATCACACCCAAAGGCCAAAAGTAACAATAAAATAAAAACAAATGTTAGCAAGACAACAAAAGATCCATCTTTTATTTCACAATCATGGAGAAATTTCTCTTTACCAAAACCAGCTAAACTTTATTGACAGAAAAAATAAAAATCTAAAAAACACCCCACCTGATAATGCACTTTACACACAAGAAACTAAATCTAAATAACAATGTTCGATTAAAATTGCGAAAAAGAATCTCACCGAAAGAACCGAAGGCGAAGCGTAACCAAATTGAGCGAAAAGAGAAGCGAACAAGGCAGGCAAAAGAATCACTAACAGGCCACAAAGTGACCGGAAGCGGCGACGGGAGTTGTGGAGCTTCATCCTGCCGCCGTAAAAAGCCGGAAAGCGGTGGTCGTTCGTTGGTGCTGTAAATCAAGAACAAGAAGATGAAGAAGAAGGAGAAGAAGAGGAAGAAGAGGCGAAACCCTTTTGAGTATTGGGGCAAAAACCAGAACCTTAAATCATAATAAGTGAGATGTAAATGAAGAGAGATGTGTTATTGGGTCCATGAGTTGAAGCTTTAAATCATCTCACATGGCAGAACCAATCTTTCTCTCACACATTCACATGGTACAATAGAGTAGCTGCAACGTATTGATTTGCAGTGTGTGTGTGAGAGAGAGTGTGTGTGTCGTTTTCTTGAAAGATCAGGAGATGAAAAAAGCCACCGTTTGATATGATTTACGTGTCATCAAATGGAAAATTTTAGCATTAAATATTTGATGGAATTTATTAGAATACATCCATTTTTTAACTAACTTATCCGATCCAACCTCCAACATTTAAAATGTTTATACCAATTTTGGTACCATTTAATAATATATAGTTTTTTTTTTTTATTTGAAAAGCTGAGGTTTATAGTTGGAATATTGTTAATGGTATATAGATTTAAATATTTTATTATATATTATAGTATATCATAATAATTGGTAAATGAGTACACTGTACACTGCTAATACCAAGAAATAAGTGCCAACATTTTTTATAATGAAGAAGAATACTTTTTGTTTGAAAAGGGAATAATAACTTGACAAATAAGTTTAACCAATACATATAATTGTTAATCATTAATATGGAATTCAAAAAAAAAATAAAAATCTAATGCATTTATTCAAAATATAGAATATAAAAGTTGGAATATTCAATGATTTGGGATACAGAAGATATAGTAAACTGTATAATGAATTATGAAAAAAACAGATAAATTACATATTTAATATATTAGCTATAAAAATGGGCAAATCGCATCCTAAAAACAACTTGTTATAGAACTGTGGTGAGTAGATCACAAAGCATTTACAATATTTAAAAAATACATTCTTTAGCAAAGTTTGAAACTTATATATGTCCCAATCGTTAAGCTATCATTGTTGGGACTAAAATCATGGAGAATATTTAAAATATATATTCTTTAGCCATGTATTTGTTCTTATTTGGTACTCAATTATTATATATTAATGAAATCTATACCCATCATCAATAATACTAAATTCATCATCATATTACAATTAGACCCAATTATACATGAACCCCATGGATAAATCCTTTGATTTTGTTTAATAAAGTTGAAATTGTTCTTTAAAATGTTGATTAAATCAGTTACACACAACATTTCTCACATACTATTATCATCTAAACATCTAAACCGCCGAACACTAACTCTAACTTAACATGGATGGTCAAAAGATAAAGAATAGGAGTTTATATATTCAATTTGGAGTGACAAACTTATTAAAAAAAAATACTTACTAAAAACCGAAGGAATCCGTCTCCTAGCCTATATATATAATATATTCGCTTGACTTCACAACAACGTTTCCAAACTAATAATAGAGTGAAATAAATATTTCCCCATGACTTGACTTTTTTAATGAGATGGTCAACAAAGTTACTCATAGTACACACATAAGCATCAATGGTAATTCCTATGCAAAGTCATGAAAGTTGAGATAGTACTTTTTGTTTTTATGTCAGGAGGTAGACAACCGTGTCTTCTTTCCTGCAAAGTTGTGTATCTTACAAAGTCGTGTGTGTTGATCAAGGAGTACACGGTTGTGTGATTACTTTGCATGGTCGCATGGTTTGATCAATTTACACTCATTCCTACTATCATGCCATGACTTTGCATTATGCAATCTTTTGATACATTAAAATACGTGTAACCATAATTCATGGTTTCTAAAAACTAAACACATTGCCTAGAAGATTCAGCTATGGAAACAAAATGGGTCAAATGCAAGCAAAGAGATAAAAACAGAATGTCTTAAACTCAAGCCACAAGATACGGAAATAATAATAAATTAATGTGTAAAATCCAATACTCGCCCTCAAGTTGGAGCATAGAGATCATGAGAGCCCAACTTGTCAAGTAAGAAACAAAGTTGTTGATCTCCTAACCCTTTTGTAAAAAGATCAGCAATCTGCATGTTGGAGTCAATGTGGCACGGATGAATCTCTTTGGAGTCGACACATTCACGAACAAAAAAAACAATCCAGTTCAATGTGTTTGGTCCGTTTATGCGTTTATGAAAAACATGGTTATTTGCAATGTGACGAGCAGTCTAATTATCACAAAATAGTGGGGTCGGTCCAGCAGAAGCAATGTTGAGTTCTTGAAGAAGCCATTTGACCTAGAGAACTTCACTAACAGTGGAAGCCATAGAACGATACTCTGCTTCAACAGACGAAAGAGAAACGACAAAATGTTTCTTTGTTTTCCAAGAGATGGGGGCCCACCAAGAAGAAGAATGGATCGAGTTCTGGAATGTTGTGTATAAGGACATCCAAGCCACTCCGAGTCACAATAAGTATTGAGATTATGACCTCTTGTTCGCAACATCAACACACCTCGACCATGTGTAGATTTCAAGTAACGGAGAACCCGGTGAATAGTATCCATGTGTGGCTGTCTAGGGTCAGCAACAAACTAGGACAAGATGTTAATCGAGTAGGCAATATCTGGTCGAATAACTTGCAAGTATAGAAGATGACCAACTATGCGACAGTAACGACTGGCATCCACCTTTGGGTAATTGTTACTTTTATCTAACTTGTGATTTTGCTCCATGGGAAAAGATCTTAGCATGCATCCCTCAAAACCACAATCAACAAGAAAGCCCAATATATATTTTCTTTGATTTAAGACTATACCTTTAGAAGTGCGAGCCACTTCTACTCCAAGAAAATACTTGAGTTTTCTGAGATCTTTGATGTTGAATCTGTCATTGAGTTTTGTTTTATCATGCTGCATTTTGGTGATGTCATTGCCAACTAATATGACATCGTCGACATAGATGAGAGTTGCTACAATGCTTCCTTTCTGCTGATGAATGAACAATGAGTGATCAACTTTGGATTGATTGAATCCAAGGGCAAGAAGAGCTTTAATGAATTTTTTATATCAATTTCATGAAGCTTGTTTTAGGCCATAAATAGATTTTCTCAACCTGCAAACTTTCGTTTCCCTTTCCTTAGCAAAACCTTGTCGGTTTTTCATATAAACTTCTTCAGCCAAAGCACCATGTAAGAACATGTTGTTCAAATCAAGTTGGTGAATTAACCAATTGTTTTTGGTAGCCTCAACCAAAAGAACTCGAACCTTGTCCAGTTTGGAGACAGGAGCAAGGGTTTCATGGTAATCTACTCCTTCGATTTGTGTGAACTCATTTGCGACGAGGCGTGCTTTATATATTTCAAATTCCCTATTAGGCTTGTACTTTACTTTGTAAGCCCACTTGAATTCAATGAAATGTTTTCCATTGGGTAAGGTTTCGAGTGTTCATCTTCCATTCTCTTTAAGAGCTCGTATTTATTTCCTCATACCCTCTTCCCATCATTCATCTTTTACTGATTGATGAAAGAGTTTTGGCTCATCAGTGGAACTGATGGCCGCTAAAAATGCTTTGTGCGAGTCAGTGAAAAGATTATATGAAAGAAAATTTGATAGAGAGTGTACCATCGAGGAAGCTTGAGGTAGTGGAGTTCTTGTATTGTCAACCGAAGGGGGGAAGTTTTACAACGAAATCATCAAGGTGTTTTAGTTGAGATCGATGTCATTTGTGTCTTTCATGTTGATTCAAAGATTAAAATGTTTCGTCTTCGGTAACGTTATTCATGTCGTCTGATTGGTTCGAAGTCGGGTTATTTGTGTTGTGATTTTGGCTTTCATGGATGGTATTGTGGTCCAAGTTTTTGTCAGCTCTTTGCTGACTATTTGTGGTAGGGTTGTTAGGTTCGAAACTCTCACCTGGATCATCATATTGGGCCAGTTCAACCTATGAGTCAAAAGGGTCTGTCTAATCGTTTGTATGGGTCAATTTGTCAAAAGGGAACTTGTTTTCATAGAACCTTGCATCTCTTTACACAATTATCTTCTTGTCTTCCATGTCGTAAATTTTGTAACATTTTGTTCCTTGTGGGTATCCCAAGAACACTCCTGGTCTCCCCCTTATTTCAAACTTATCTCTTTTGGTAAAGGTGCTTCTATACTAGGTGAGACAGCCAAAAACCTTCATATAATCATAATTTTGTTTTGATTAAATAGAATCTCATAAGGTGTTATGTTACCGATGACTTTTAAGGGCAACCGGTTGATAATGAAAGTGGTTTTCAAAATATACTCTCCTTAAAATCTTTTGGGTAAATTGGCTTCAAACATCAGTGCTCTAGCGGTTTCAAGTAAATGTTTGTGCTTCCTTTCCACAACCACATTATGTTGTGGGGTATGTTGTAACGTCCGCTGTAACGCTCTAAAAATTCCAACCAATTTAAACTTTTCTAAAACAACCCAGTTTCATTAAGTTATTACAAAAAGGTTTTCAGTACAATTATTATCAGAGTCTTCCCAGAATCATATCATAAAACATAATCATGAGGAGCGGTACGATCACACCTTTGCCTTGCCACGGTCTCCTGAAGTACCTGAAAACATTAAACCAGAACTGTAAGCCCGAAAGCTTAGTGAGATACCCCCAAAATACTAACCACATATACCATACACATAACATGCTATATCATAACAAAACACAGAACAACCATGCACTTCGGGTCTACTGTGTGACTGGTTCGCCGCACCGGGCCTTCAGTCCACCTGGTTCACCCTCCGAGTCTAGCCATATCCATTGATTCTGCAGTGTGGTTGGTCCGCCCGCACCAGGCCTTCAACCCACCTGGTCCACTCTCTGAGTCTACAATATGACTGGTCCGCCCGCACCGGGCCTTCAGTTGGCCTGGTCCACTCTCCGAGCATCGGCACGTCTGGTCCACCCTCGTTGGGCCTACAGCCTATCCAGACCGCTCGTTGGGCCTTCGGAATATCCGGCCCTCCCTGGGTATAGTGGCCTACAGCACAAAGCTGGACCCGCCTCAACCCAACCCTAGTTCAACAACCATGTGCACATAAACATTCAATCATATAACAATTCACATCCAATCAAACCGATCTAGCAGATCACATAACATAACATCATCCTAACCAGGATACCGACCTAACCGGTCACGAACATACCATCATCCTATATACCAGGATACCGACCTTAACCAGGTCTCTAACATATACCATCCTAACTACCAGGATGCAAACTTAGCAAGCAAAACATAACAACAATACCCAGATTACAATCCGATAAAGGGCCGGCCTTGGTGCCGTAGACCCTGTCGATATAGTGAGGATAACTCACCTCGCAACTGCCGACTGAAGAGAAAAGATCACGCTGCTCCAACCTCTGATACGAACTTCACCACTGATCAACAACCAAAACACTGAAATCAATAAATACCAAAATACCCCTGGAAGACAACTAGCCAACACAAGACTATCTCTACTCGCCGAGTCACCCCGCTGACTCGTCGAGTCCCTATGCTCTGAAACTCCCATAACACGACTCAAATCTCCGAGTCGCCCCAAGACTCGCCGAGTCCCACAACTATGAGTCTAATCGCACTCAACTCACTGAGTTATCCCTTGACTTACCGATTCACAGCTCAACCAGGAGAGGTTAAGACCTCACGACCAGACTCGCCGAGTCCAAGGCTATCTTCAACCAACTCGCCGAGTTGTTCTTCCAACTCGCTGAGTTGCTGCCTATCTTCAAGCAACTCGCCGAGTACACCAATGTGGCTCGCCGAGTACCCCTAGCTCTTAACCCATACAGAGGCTTTCCAAGCCATGCAGAGTCTCCAATCCATAGATCTACACTTATACAAGCCATCCATCATGTAAAGTGGCAAACTTTACGTGAATCCAAGGAGATCTAAGCATAATACACTCTAGGGCTAGGGTTTGGGAATAAAAGGCTTCATCAACAACTCTTGAACAGGGACTTTACGCTCTTTTGGATCATCACTACACTAGATCTGAGGTAGCAACCTCAGATCCAACCTCCACACTCAAGATAGCACTAGATATACTCCCAAAAATCCCACAAATGATAGATCTAGATGGATAACAGCTCAAACAACGAATCATTACCTCAAGAGAAGACTCCAACAGAAGAATAAGCCAAAGCCTTGCAAAGCCCCTTGCTCCAAGCCTCTTAATCTTCAAAGATGTCTTCAACAACACTCCTTCAAGATCCAAATAATCTCTAATTCTCTCACAAACGAATATTAGGGTTTCTGGACTTCAATGGAGGTTAAAGAGGCAGGGGAGAGGGTATTATGTCCTTTATATAGGGCTCCACCCCCGGAATTAGGGTTTTCTCCACACAGCACCAACTCGCCGAGTCCAGCCACCAACTCGCCGAGTTGGCCACTTAACACGTGACCAAAATCGCGACCCTACTCGCCGAGTTGACCATCCACATTTTCACTTTGAACCCTGAACTTGCACTCCTGAACTCGAGATGTTACATCCGCGTTCCCAGCTAGGCTTAGTAATCAAACGTGTAACCCTTATGGTCAAGTCATGTAGTCATTTTGTGAATGAATAATCAAACATGTAACCCTTGTGGTCAAGTCATGTAGTAATTTTGTGAATGAATAAGACAGTATTATTCATATATTTTGTGCTTATGTGTTTTAAATGATATTAAGATATATTATATAATAAAATAAATAAGATTTAAAATACACGTCAAAAATGAAAGATCACTTAGGGAAAATAATCTCAACCTAGTTATAGTATTCATAATTAGGAACCCGTACATATCTAGAACGCCTTAATCCGACTTAGAACGAAGAAGTTAGGAAACGCCAAAGTCTCACGATAAAACCGACACGCCTACGGATAGCGTAAAAAGTGAATCTGGGTTAGATTGCTTTTTAGCTTAGGAATTCTAAACGAAATTCATAGATGTTGTAAAAGTGTAATATTGCATATAGGTATTGTCTAAATCTCACTTCACTAGAGGAATTTATGATTTTTCTAAAATTCGGCGTAACAGTGTGCGCACCGATATCGAATTTTAGATCGATAGATTGTTAGCCAAAACAATCTAAACGAGAGTTGCGATATTGTGGTTAGGATTCCAACGATATAAAAACCATCGAAAAGGGAAGTCAGATGTGAGAGTTATGCATTTTATACATGCTTTAATAGACTAAGCCTGTGTAAATAAAAAGAAAGTCAAAATTAGCCGAAGGAGTCTAAAGGAAAGTTGTAGATCTCGTCGAGGGCTTTCCGCGGATATAAAGAACATAAAAACGAAGCTCGTATAAAGAAGTTATACACTTTAGAAATTCTAAAGAAAGAAAAAGTCACACGCACGCACGTCGCATGTAGCTTGCGTGAGAAGTCGGCCGCGTAGACCCACCCAGATCGTGTCACGTGTCGGCAACCTAGTGGATTGACGTCACCCTTATGTGTGGCACAGCTCCTGTTTTGTGGCTCGCAAGACTCCAAACTCACCTATAAATACAAAATCATTCTTTCACTCCTCCTCACACCCTCCAGTCGATATCTCTCTGAAAATTTTGATAGTTAGCCCATTTTTCTTCATTTTAACCTGCGGCGAAGCCCTACGACACCCTTGAGTGATCAGTTTGCCATAATCTTCGTGAACCTCGAGCGATCAGCTTGCCATAATCTTCGTGTAGTATGGACCTAAGTTAGCATTCTGCCCGTTTTGATCCCAATTCTCGTCTATTGTACTCTATAAGTGAGCTACACTTACTCTAGCCCTGTGTAATTTATAATTATAGTTGTAAGTCATTACTAGGATCTTATAATTAAGACTTATCAATGATTCCAATTTTTCATGTTGATTGATGTACTATGGGAGAGGTGTCTAGAATGGTCATGTCGGTTGGTTGTTGGATTTCAGAAAGACTATATGTCGAAATGATCATGCCTCCTGACTGTCCTGCTTAGCTGATCCATACTTATTTGATCTTGAAGTAGACTTTGGAATTGTCGAGGAATCTAAACTCTTAAGATAATAGTTTTGCATAGTATGAAACTAGACTAAGACGTAGCATTATGTACATCTAGGTCTTTCGAGAAAGGTGTAAGGCGACGCTCTGCCCGATTCACCCCTCGCCAGACACTTTGTCAAGTGAGTGCGTAGTTGTTATCAAGAATATAATCTTAACTTAAAATATCCATATAATAAATGTTGCTTGTATTATCTGTGTTATGTGTTATTTGTAAAGATAAGATAGTAACATTTGGATTAGGAATTACTGTAGAAATCAATTGTCTTTAGATATAGGTTACCTTAGATTAGGAATAAGACTTATAAAGGATTGCTTAGTGTCGGATAGGCTTGAAATCGATTAGGTGTCATAGTTGGGTTAGAGTGTGGGACCAGATCAGAGTGTAATCCTCCCCGTCTTGGGATGACTTAAAATGGTGGGTCCCGATCAGACAACCGGACGGTATGTCTGGGTCATCGACCATAGTAGATGACCAACACTTGGCTATTCTAGGCGATCTTGTGAATTATGTTACTAGCATGGCTTTATAACCCATGGACGTAGATGAAGTGGAAAGCCATATTCATCAAAATCTTTGAACATTGGTTGCCTTATATGAATTACACTAGTCAACGACTCCACTAGGAAGTACAGTCAAACAGTTGCTTAGACAGTTCATCCAGTAAGGTGATTCTTCCAAATGATTATCAAATTAGGATCTGTGAGGATCGGTTGAGATTGGGTAGATGGTCTTAGGTCAGGTTATATTATATATATATATATATATATATATATATATATATATATATGTTTTGCAAGAATGATATTTTATCATTAAAATGGTATGGGCTTGAAAACCCAACGTATCTCACCAGGTTTTCCAAACCTGACCCACTCATTTTATTGCATCGCAGGTAGTGGTGCCAAAGTTGAAATTGCCTAGTTAGGATGCTGAGTGGAATAAATGATAGGCTTGCATTAGTTATTTCGTGACCTTTTTATTTACGCTGTAACATATGTTCGAATATAAACGAATGACACGCCGAAGGTTTTAATAAAATAACTTTTGTTATTTCAAAAATGTTTATTTAACTGGGAACTTCCACATTTCAATACTTAAAAGCGTAAAGGAAATTTTTAAATCGGATCTGAAAAATAAGGGATATCACAGTTGGTATCGGAGCATTAGTTTAAGCGAACTAGGAATTTAGGAAAATTTCTAGACTTAAACTTAGATACTAAGTATGATCAGTAAGATGTGTGATAGATGCCTTAGTTGCTTTAGACACTTTCCTTAGGATGCTATATGAAGATGCCTTATCTATGTGCTAAATATATATGGTAGATAGTCTATCTTCTGTATCCTAAAATTATCGCCTCTGCGACTTTAGTACTTGAACGCCATGACCATCACGAGGAGTAGTAGAGCTGTCACGAAAGGAGGTCTAGCACCTCAAAACGCCGGAGCAGCTGTTGTGCAAATCCTAACGAACGAATCTCGGGCGATGATGCAAGAAATGATCAATCATCAGCAATGTGAGTTTAAGGAGTTATTAGATCAGGAACTAGCTAATATTAGAGGAAGAGCGCCAGTAGTCAACGAGTCGGTAGTTGTTGAACAAGTTAACAACGAACCAATTCCTTCACATGCTACGACGGTCCAAAAAGGAAATAATGATGACTCATAGAGTTATCAGGGACCGGAGCAGCCTGAAGTTCAGAGAAATGATGAACCTAGAGGCTACTACAAGTATAAGGATTTTATGACTTGCAAGCCGTCATCATTTAATGGGAAGGAAGATCCCGTATGAGTCATGGATTGGATATCGGAGATGGAGTCGGCTTTCCTAGCATGTGGATGCACAAGAAGGCTACAAACCACCTATGTTGTGAAGCAGTTCAAGGGTACGACGATGCATTAGTGGAACACATTAGGGAAGATTTTGAGCCCCAATAAGCCATTACAACTGACTTGGGATGAATTCTTGACCCATTTCAATAGGAAGTTCTGTTTGGCTGAGAAGATGCTAGAATTGGAGAATCAATTCATGGCTTTGACAAAAGGAAGCATATCAGTGAAAGAGTACACCGATTCCTTCACTGTTAAAATGGATTTCTGTAACATCCCGATGTCAAGGTAAATTCAATCTTGACCCTATGTTTGAATAATGACGTACTTTAGCCCTTGGAATTGGAAAATATTGCATGAATGGCCCTTAGTGGCACTGTGATAATTTGAGCGTTGGGTTAGTACGTTGGGCGTATGAAGCGTACGCTGAGCGTACACCTTGTATGCAGGTCATACGCATAGGATGTCAAAACCCTAGTTTTTAGGGTTTTGGCCCTATATAAACGTCATTATAACCTCGTGTCCCATTCCTTCCTATGTGATAACGACCCCAAGCAAACCCTAAGTGAAAGAGTGCCTTTCTGAAGCCCATTTGAGTGTTTAGAAGTGTTCTTGAAGGAGAAGAGTGTGGTATGAAGAGCTTGGAATTGGGAAGCACCTTGGATCTGTGATTTCTTCTTTGATAGCAAACTCCAGAAGGTAAAAAGTTAGCATCTTGATCACTCCATCTTGTAGGTCTATACTTTTGGTCTTTTAAGACACTTTTGATCCCAAAGTGGTGATTTTTTAGCATAGCATGTTCTTGACCCAATAAGCGGTCATTTCAGACCTTAGGAAGGGTCTTGAGTCATAAAAATAGGGTCTTAATGGTTGTTTTTTCTCCATGCATTCTTTAGAAGGTCTTAATGTATTAAGATGTTGAGTTAACCACTTAATGGACATGCAAAGTCATAAAGTTGGAAACTTTATGACTCTCTATGGTATTTTAGCTTTAGATCTGGATGTTGGACGTGAGAACTTAATACATTAAGCTCTTAATGTGTTTTTGGGAAGGTTGGGCGTACGCCCTGCGTAATCTGAGTATGCAATGCGTACGTGGTCAACCTCCTCGGCGGTGGTCAATGCTCAAGTACGCCTCACATACGCCCCCTAAGTTGACTCGGTTGGGTTGACTCAGTTGACTTGTTGATTTTAACTAGTTTGACTTTAACTTTGACCAAGGGTGACCAAGTTTGACTTAAGGGTATTTTAGGTATTTTGGATTGTGGTTAAGAATTGCTCATTTGGATGAATAGGTGACGGTTATAGCTGAGATTCGGATTCGGGTCCTCATCAACTATTGTTCAGATTGAGAGGTGAGTTTCCTCATTGTACTTATGGGTCGAAGGCACCAAGGCCTCTTCATTTTTGCAGGTACCCTCTTGAAATATCAGAAACCCTAAGAAAATGGGAAAAACGATGTGGTTTTCGTTGGTACTTACAAAATAGTGGCCATTTATATTTTTTATTTAAAATTTGGCTAAATCTTGGGACAAGCTTATGAGATTTGTCTAAATTTGTTGTTTTCTCAAAAATAGAACATTATACTAGAATTTGAAGAGTTGTGGTACTCAAATAATTAAGAAGTTCAATATAGTAAATCCAAAGTTTTCAAATTAACATGGATCTAAATAAATATTTATTTGTTTTTCACCCACTTTCATCGTATACACCAATGAATGGTGTTAACTCAATATTTATCTTTGAAATTTCCTGATGAATAGAATATGTAGGTGGAGTTTTTTTCGAAATGCTCTTTTTCTTCTCTTACGGGTGCGGGCATGGAGACATTTGGGGAAAGTTTGATTGTTTTTCAGAGGAAAAAATAAAAAGGTCTTTTTGATATATTTTTTCAAAAAACAAAAAAAAGAATCGTTTTTTATTTTCGAAAACATTTTCGAACTTCTAACAATAGTATGATGTTTAATTTAGTGTTTGTAATCATGAAGTGTTATATACATTTATTTATAAAGATTGTAAATTTTATGAATTCTAAATAATGTTGTAAAATTGTAAATTTCATAAATTCTCTATTAAGCTTCGTACAAGATACCCTACCCACTGGTTGCGTGAACAGTATGGACAAATTTAGTCGTACACTTAAAGTTGGGTAACTATTGGGATCGAAATTGATAGGAACAATGAGGTTCAACTGTAAGACCTAGGTGTTAATGGTGAGAGAATCATTTCCCAATGAATCTTTTATCAATATATTCTAGAGGTATGGGCGAAGACTCAAAATTAGAGTGGATACAAAGGGCCGGGAAAGAAAATAAGGCAAATATTGTAGGTATACAAGAAACTCAGTTGGTGGATTCTGATGGGTTTTGGCCATATGAACATTCCTATGTGCACATGCAAACCCTGATGCTTGGATCTAGGTTTCTCTAATTGAACATACATTGAATCCAAGACTTCTAATGGCTAATAGAGTATAATAACAATAAGAAATCAGAATTAGAAGATTACCTTGAATCACTTGCTTGATCTTCTTGTCCTTGGAGCTTTAGAGTCACAATTGTCACTCCTCTAATGGCTTATAAACACCAACTAGCAAGAGGATGATTTGAGAGAGAGGAGAGGGGATCAAAATCGGCCAGGGTTTCTTCTAAAGCATAGGTGCCGATTTCCCTTGACCCCTAGGGTCTATTTATACTAGTGAGGCTCCTAGGGTTTTACCCTTAAACCCTAATTGGATAACTTAGGCCCTAAGCAATCCAATACCCTAATTGATAAGCCTTTGGACGATTTCAAGGCCTATCCATAGTCCTTAAAACCGTCCCCCTTTATCCATAAGGGATCTATAGCCCAAAGTACAACTATCAAACACTTGACAGTTTATGCCCCTTTATTCAATTAATCTCTTTAAGTCACCAAATTAATTCTTAATTAATTTATGACTTATATTAATCAAATAATATTATTATTCCTTATATTATTCTCATAATATATTAATAATATTTCTTCTCTCATAATAAATCATCCTGTCAAGTTGCTATGGTGAAGGCAACCCAAAAGGACCATGCACAACCGGGTCAAATACTTGCCTAATATAGTTGCAGCCTTAGACACTATTCCAACAGATTCCTCTTCAATTAATTTTAGTAAATGTTGGGGAAATAATAATTTTGCATGTGAATGTATTAATGTCAATGGTAAGTCTGGGGGAAATGTTTCAATCCGAGATGCAAATTTCTTCAAGGTGTCGGAGGTCGTAAAATCAAAAAATTTCTAGTACTTTTTGGTGAATGTTTGGGTGTTGATGGGGTGGTTGTATTGGTAAATGTCTATGGTCCAAAATCCTATGTTGAAAAGGCAAAAGTATGGGAAGAATTACTCCATATAAAAAGTAACAGGAATGCAATGTGGATTCTACTTGGTGACTTCAATGTGGTCAGGCACCAGGACGACATAATCAATTCTCGTTTCTGTGCTTCTTCGGCTCATACTTTTAATTAGTTTATTATTGAAGCAGAGGTTCATGATCTCGGCATGGGTAGACACAAATTTACATACTTCCGGCAAGAAGGTCCAAGCTAAGTAAACTCAATAGATTCTCGGTACGTTCGAAATTTGTTAATATGTTCCCTGGTGCTTCCGTGACTGCATTACCCCGTGAGCTTTTACACCATTGCTCGATCTTCCTCCGTACTTTAGCCCTAGGCCTTTTTAATTTTGTAACTCTTGGCTTCTACGATAAAGTTTTGACCAAATTGTGCATCAATGTTGTTCTCAATTCTGTGGTTATAAGGCTCCTGATGTAAGTTGGCTGCAAAACTGAGATGCATTAAGGAAGGAATCAAAAAGTGGCGTGTTAGTGAATTCCCTAAGGAGTCAAATTCGATTTTGTTTGAAAAAAAATGATCGATGATATTGATTTCATTGCTGAGTCTAGGTTGTTATCGGTGCAAGAATTGGACGAAAGAGCTTTGGAATTAAGAAATACATGGAATCGGTACGCATAGCAACTTTGGATTTGCGTCAGAAGGCCAGGGTGAAGTGGGTTATGGATGGAGACGAAAATACGAGATTTTTTCATGAGTTTGTTAGCAATAAAACAAGGAAAAATCCCATTTCTGGATTCAAAATCGATAACTGTTGGATTTCGGAACCTGTTGATATCAAAGACAAGGTGCATAAATTCTTCTCGGCCAAGTTCATGGAATGTTAGCCCTCGAGACCGAAAATTAGAAGTTCGAGAATTCAAAAACTTTCGAACTTAAATAATGAAATGCTGGAAGTTGAAATCAGTATTGGGGAAATAAAGTCAGCTGTATGGGCTTGCGGTGATGATCGGGTGTGACAACAGTCAATTTTGGTCAATCAAAGTCAACAAAAGTCAATCGGGTCAACTCAACTCGTATTAGAATTTTAGGTGAAATGTGATATTTCCTAATGTTTCTAATGTACTATTGACAAGTTATAATACATAGTACCTCTCTGGTTGCCAATTATCGAATATAAACCCTAATTAAGGTTAGTAACAGAACAACTCGATAATTCAATTATATATTATTTGGGTATAAATAATATTTATAACACAATATAGTGGAGTTCATAAACCTTACACTACATGACACGTTCATAACAAAAGTTACATATACAGATTTTTGGTGAATTCATCACCAAATGCAACAAATTCTATACCCGTCTTAAACATTCAAATGTTGACGAAAAGAATTAGGAAGTATCCTAACCTTCGTGTAAAGTGTTATTATCTTTGATAATAATGATTTTTATAATTAGTTGAATTTAGACAATTTAAATTAAGTGATTATACTTCATTTTCCCACACTTTTTATAAAAAAACACCAACTTTTATAAAATTACCCATTCTTTTATAAAAAGAAAAAAAAAGATACAATTTTGTCCCATAAGGTGTTGACACCTTTTATAAAGAAATATTATTTTAAGAGAAATTAAATTGCTTCCTACTTTTTATGCCTATAAATGTTCCTACCCAATAAAATTATGACAAATGTTATCATTCCATATTTTTTTTAACTAACTCATTAAGGTTATATTAGGAATATATCAAATAAAATTAAATTGAATGGTGATTTGTCATAATTTTAGTGGGCAGGAATAATTGTTGGAATAAAATGTAGGATGTAATTTAATTTCTATTATTTTAATCAAAAGAAGTCAACCCCTACCCACCCCCTCACCCTCCCCATTCCCCTTTAACTTGCGGCTGACCCCCCCTTCTCTCTCTCTCTCTCTCTCTCTCTCTCTCTCTTTCTCTCTCTTTCTCTCTCTCTCTCTCTCTCTTCATCTTCTTCAACTTCTTCATCTCTTCATTTCCTCTCAAGAACAAGCTCTTCTTCTTAAGGTTAGTTCTCCATAAATTGGTTCTTCATCTTTTGGTAAGCTTTTCCTTAATAATCTAGTGTTTCTACACATAAATATACTAGTTTTGTTACAATTACACACATTAATATGTGTTAATATCCATAGGGTAATTCAACCTTTAAGTGTTCTTAGCTTGAAAACCTTCATCTTCACCTCTTTATCCACCTAGAAACACATCCAAGGTGAGTTTATACCCCTTATTTTCGTTTTCATCCAAGTTTTAGGGTGGGGGGTGGGGGTGGGAGGGGAATACAAGTAAATTTGTATAATAACACAAGTTGTTATACATGCTTTGTCTTCAAGTTGTGTAAAAGTATTATTTATATGAAATAAGGTTATTACCTAGCATTATGAATATTTTATGTGTGGTATGTTGTTAAAAATGCAAATCTATGAAAAATGAGTATAAACATGCTATATGTTTTTAAGAAAAGTCATAAAAACAAAACTACAAAAAACTAGGGTTTTTGTGAACATAATATGACTTTTCTAGCAAAAAGGGTTATAACCACGTTACTACATCATTTTTGTGGGATATAAACCAAAATATTTCATTTTGGACATATGTTATGAAACTAGTTATAAATAACAAGGTTTTGGTTTTACAAAAAGAAAACCTAAAAACCCACCGTTTTTATGTAAAAATTAGGGTTTTCTAGCAAAAAAAGTCATGACTAGCTTATGGTACCATTTTTATGAGATTTACCTAAAATATGTTGTTTAAAATATATAGGGTTAGCTTGACTTAATCTCCAAAAAAAGGTAAAAATAACTTTTACCGTATTTATAACTTAATTTTTACCGTTTGGTGAAATAAAAAGGGCAAAAACTAGCAAATTGACTTCACCATACTAAATGTTCATATACTTGGGTTAGATGTAAATTATATGTTATTTAGGGACATCTAAACATGTTAAGTTATATATATATATATATATATATATATATATATATATATATATATCTATATATATATATATATATATATATATATATATGTGTGTGTGTGAGTATATATGGGCACAACAAAACATGTATAATAAACTATAATATGTATAGTTTATGGGTCATTGACACTATTTTACCATTTTGATACAATACGAATAATTATATAAAAGTATAATTATTTTACATTATGTAAATACTATGGAAATTTGATATTTACACTTACAAGGGTTTTCATTACACTATACGTAAACTTGTTGAAACAATTATGTGAGACACGGTCTTCACCGTACCTATCAGAGTACACACTAAAGTCCATAATTATAACCAGAATCTCGGTAAGAGAGTGTGGCTCTTATGTATAGATCTATACGGGACTAACAATTCCGCACCTAAGCTGCTAGCTACAACACTGGCAGGTCTGGGGTGACAATTTTATAACATTCTGATGCCTGAAGAACGTCGTAGCAGGCCAACTTCGGCTTTAGCATGGTTGTAATAACTCACATGGGGAATCAACAATACATTTAGTTTACGGGGTAATATGTATTCAAATTGTTTTATATAAAAATAAAACTTCATAATACTATTTTAAGTATAGAAAGACTTATACATTTTTGGTCTTAGGATTTTTAAGAATACAACTCATTTTTAAGAAAATATTGGATTTTCTGGGAACGTACACTATCATTTTACAAGGAAAAAGCTACATATTTTTCACATACAAAACTCTTATGAACTCACCAACTTAATTGTTGACACTTTTCAAAACTAATTGTATTCTCAGGAAACC
Source organism: Lactuca serriola (assembly GCF_051521515.1). Lineage (NCBI taxonomy): Eukaryota > Viridiplantae > Streptophyta > Magnoliopsida > Asterales > Asteraceae > Lactuca > Lactuca serriola. The sequence continues at coordinate 158,186,965 of NC_136409.1, forward strand.
GTTAAACTGATAACCACAAAGCTTTTGAGGATGGGACGTTACGACGTCATATTATTCATTTTTGTCATCATAATGTAATTGGTTTGAAACATACAATACATGGTAACAATGTAACAATTTCAATTATATTTATGATGGTTGTGTTTGCTTTGATCACTATTGTACATTATGTTGTGGTATTGTTCATGAAAGTCATCCACCCTCAGACGTTTCCGCCATCCTGGTTTGGGGGTGTGACAGATTGGTATCAGAGCATTGCTTATAGTGAAATAAATATATCAAACCATGTAAGATATACAACTATAAATACAATGGGACTAAAACTCTCTGACAAACACATTTCATACAAGTATACTTTTAAAATATAATAATATTTTCATAAAGTATAAGTACATACCTACCTACTAGAACGGTGTCATAACAAGAACAATTCCAAAGTAATAAGAAAAGTTGAACACTACGAGTAGGCCTAGGTAGTATGTAATCAGATCTAGGATGGATATAGCATGATCAACTATATTTGTCCAAGATGTGACTAACATGTGATTGGGAATAGTCGTGGTGAACAACAAGTCTAAAACTTACCAACACCCCATACAAATAAACTGTAGAACTAAACATAAAGTTTAAAAATACTATAGGAGTGTTTTATGATACTATAGAACCATACACCTGGACTCCTTACATGCCTCTTATACCTTTATTCTTGCACAGTCGACATGGTTGGATTTCACTTACCCAGAGACCCTTACTTTCCCAATAATGGGAATGGTGGATGATTCAGGGGGAGCCCGAGGAGCAGGTCGAGTCTGACGCTCCAGTCGTTGAGGAGGACCTAGAGGGGGGTCAAGAGGATGATGAGGACAGTGACGAGGACATTATGGAGGAGGAATCTGATGCTGACTCTAAGGTCCGCAACCCACGATATGCCGTCCGTGACCTACACAATCCTTGTTGGAATACGTGTCTAAACCCATAACTATAATTGGTATGTACTTGACCCGATAGTAGCATGATCCATTTCAAGTTTCCTTCACCAAAACAATTTGATAGGATGGATATTTGAGAAAGAGGTTATTTGTGATTTATTAATATATTATAAGAATAATATATTAATTGAGAAATCATGTTATTTAATTGGTATTGATCAAGAATTAATTTAGTGATCAAAAAAGACTGATTAAATTAATAGGGGTTGATTATGTAAATCAGTGAAACATATGATTTGGGCTAATGATCCATGATTAACTAGTAATGGACTAAGTTCATATAAGAGTCTGTGAAGTGTTGTTGGATTAAAAGCCTAAGTGTATGAATTAGGGTTAAGAAGTGACTCTTGGATTCTACACTATAAATGTGTTCCCTTAGCTCCAAAATCGGCACTCATGTATTCCTAGAAGTGGCTAGTCGATTTTGGTGACTCCTAAACCTCTCTCATATCACTCTAATTGTTCTTGGTGTTTGTGACTTGTTTGAGGCATCACACTTGAGGTTCTAAGCTCTTATAAGGCCAATTTCTACAAGCTACTACAAGAGGTAACCATCTAACTAGTTTTTTTATTATTCATATATCAAAGTTGCATGCTAGTTAGGCTTCATGGTTTGGAAAAAAGAATATTGCATGTATTATTAGAGAAAAACATAGATCCAAAGCATTAGGGTTGTATGTGCACCATAGGGATGTTAGAGTGCATAAAACCCATCAATCTTATGCCTGAGCCGACTTATGCCTGAGCCGAGCTTCCAGGCATATCGCCATCCAGGTGGTCCATTATGGATCCTCACTCCTCGTAAGAGGATAGCTCCCATTTATAGACCCGAGATTTTTCTGACAGATGTAACACTCCAGGGACCGACACCCCGCTGGGCAGAGGACCTACATTGATGGATCCGCGAGCATGTACAACATCCCACATACGGTATAAGTCGAGAGTTCTACGACCTCCGCAACGGCGGTTCAGCCGACAGGGCTCTACCTGTCATGATTCACCGCATCTCGTGCCTGGACGAGCAGGCTAGGGCGTCCACCAGCCAGATCCTAGATGTCGGTGCCACTGTTGAGGTCATCGCCACCCGGTTTCGTTGTCTAGATGAAGATCATGATCAGACACGCAAGATCATTGATTGTCTTCAGGAGGATGTCACGACTGACGAGACGAGGTTAGAGAGCTCATGGACATGCATTCCATCATGGAGCAGAGGGTGGTCAAGGCAAAGCGTCGAGCCGAGGGCCAGAGAGGAAGTAAGGGAGATACGAGCATTCATAGCCATACTTCGAGGGCCGTAGGATATCACTCGCCACGAGTAGTGTTCATGCTAATCAACTTTTGTTGTAGACTAGGTTTTGTGAGTAAGCGTTGGTGCTACTCCCTCATGTATGTAGGTATGACCCTGCGAATAAATGATTACACTATTCTAGGGGTCGTTATGTTGCCAATTTTATTTCAGGTTCAGGTGTATTACAAACCTCCATGAAGGTTAATTTTCCAAAACTATGTATTGATGGGTTTTGAGCACTACAACATTCCTATAGTGTAGATGCAACCCTAATGCTTTGGATCTAAGTGTTGGGTTTTGAGCATTCTAACACTCCTAAGTGTACATGCAACCCTAAATACCTTGGATCTATGTTTTCTCTATTATACATGAAAATATGAATATTCCAAGGTATTACCCTATCTAGCATACAATCCTTGATACTTGGGTAATATAACAAGTTAGAATACATACCTTTTGATGAAGCTTGAAGTCTTGAACTTTAAGATCTTAGCCCCAATAGTGTGGAAGCCTCAAGTGGAATCACAAACCACCAAAACACCTTGGAAAACCTTTAGAGAATATGGATACTTGGCTCACACTTATGAAATCGGTTATTGCCCTCTTTAGTGTATCCACACTAGCCACTAGCCCAATTTCATGAACCATAAGACCCTTTATATAGTGTGGAGGATTAGGGTTAAACCCTAATACCCATGACCTTTCATTTCCTAGGATCCATGGGTTAAAGCTCCATGGACTATCCATGAAGACTTAGCCCAACCTAAATGAACTTGGCCCACTACACATATATATATCTAAGAGTCCATATTTAATTAGTTCCTTTTGATCACTTAATTAATTATAAATTAATTCTTGATCAATACTAATTAAATAATATGATTATATATTAATATATTAGAACTTATAATATATTAATATAATTCATAAGCATGCTATTCTCAAAGGATTATCCATATAAATTGTTTCGGTGAATTGAAACCCAAATGGACCATGCCAAGTTGGGTCAAGTACATACCAATTATAGTTATGGACTCCAACACTAAGTTTTTCTCAAGTTATACATGCAAATAATCATCCAAATCATAAACCCTATGACTAGCATACACAATTTCGAAATTCACATGTGAATTAGGGTTTAGTCATTACCTCATTTGATATATTGTAATAACAAGTACGATCCTTTCTTGATCTTGACTTCTGAAAGCCTAGTACTCAAAGTGTTGCACCTCTAATGGAGTCACAAACACCCAATGTAAAGGAGGACATGGAGAGGTAAGGAAATTCGGCCAGGGTTCTTCTTAGAATTCTTAGAGCCTAAAATCCTAATTAGAGCGTCTTTAAATAACTGTGGTTGCTAGGGTTTTTAGGTGTAATCCCTAGTACCTTACTTATGCACCAAGCAGCCCATGGACTCCCTCCTTAGAGCCCTTTGGATGAAATCTATAGGTCTTCTCACTTAGGATTTCGTCCACTTCACTCTATGGAGTCCATCAGCTCAATTATGCAACTATCAATGATTTGCACACCAGTCCCTCAATTATTAATTAGTTCCTCTTAATTCCAAAATTAATACTAGATTAATTACCAATTAACAATATGATTTCCAAATAATATATTAATAAAATCATTCTGAGTACCAATTTATTATTCATATAATAAATCCTACTCTCTCTCAACTAGTCATCTTATCAAGTTGCATTAGTGAAGGCAACCCAAAAGGACCATGCTCATAATCAAATCAAGTACATACCAAATATAGTTATGAGCTTAAACACCTAATCCAACAGTCTCCCACTTGGATAAGTCTAATAACTATTATTGCAAGTATGACTTCAGAATCTGATAAGCAATCGTAGCTTTAAAAAGTCATTGTCGAACTCTGATCTTATCAGTAACGTGTCCTTTAGATAAGGGATCAAATATTCCTCCATTCTACAAGATATCGTATGGACATGAGACATGGATTATGATCATTCTCTCTGTCCATGTGTTGTTTCCTGATTTCTAATTTATGACGACTGACTTCAGACTACCATTGAACACATCAACTTAGTCCAGGCTTGGCCAAGCGCTTAGGATGTCATCACTAAATCATCAAGGGGACCACATATATCGCTTTTATCCCACTTTGGTAAAAGGAACGGATAAACTTCGACTCATATGCTTGTACTATTTACTCATCAAATCACACACAATAATACGTTTTATAACATCAAGTTACTGATGTGTTTACGTACTATCAATGCGCAACCAACTCGTAAACAACAACTCATGTGTCTCCATTTCAAGAATATAAGATATTATCGTCTCACAATCACTCATGATAAAATCCATGAAGTGATTCAAGTGAGCGTGGGTTTAATCCAATACTCAAATTCTTATTTTAGGAGTACTCATGAACATTGCAGCAAACTTGTGCTATGTCTAAACACTTGGACAATCTACAGTCGGATTCATGACAGTCTTACCTCATTACTTACTTCCAAAGTATGATTGACTGTGGATGTTTGAATAATCTTATTTATTCGTGAAGTAAAACATGCGAAGTGAAACACAAGAATAACCTAATCCGATATGGTCTCAAACTATTGAGTATAAAAAAACACTTATTATTTAATCACCATATTGATTACACATTATTCATTGTATAATGTTTCGACTAATCAACTAAATACTTGAATTAAAACAATAGTTATCCCATGCTCCAAGCATGCACACTATGTTTATCTATGGTCCGTCCTTTGTGAAATAGATCAGTTGAACACATTTTCAACGATGTTCATTTTACAATTCCAAATCTTTATCGCAAGTATAAGAATACCAAATTCTTTCCACTATTAGAATCTTGTTAGATCTAAACTTACATGAAATATTCCTCTTGTAATGTCAAGGCACTAAAATTACAGAGACTTTGCCAATGATATTACAAAACATTCCACTGCAGATTTGTTACAGAAACATTCAAGGTACGTTCCTTGAACATCCTTCTCGCATGAAAGTTTCTAACTTACACATAGATTCTTAATAACCAACTCTCATTATGGAAACATTTCCATAATTTCCATATGACTATTCATTGTAAATAGAATCCTATCTATTTAGAATCATATCAATATGGTCCATCCATTACTATACTTCCAACTGTCCACAAGCAACCAATCTTTGGTAAACCTTAGATTGTCCTCGATAGTTGTTTAATAATTTTAGTCATATCAAGTTCTTGTCCTTTTTCCCTCTTAATGCCCTAGGCATTTGGAAAATCAGAGCAGGCGAATATTATAACATATGCAATTGATCATATACCCGAAGCATATGGGATACGATTCATAATAAAGATATGATACTTTACCAATCTCTCATTATAATATTTCCATATATGGAATTTCCAGCATTGAAACATTTCAAGTTGCTCTTCATATATGCTCATGACTAAGTTTGATTAATACTTCAATCTAAACTTTTAGATTCGAAATAAAGTATAAGTATCCTATCCCTTACCATAGCAAAACAACTTTTCAAACTCTGTAGCTTTGCAAATAAAACTTTGTTTCCTATAAATAGCATTTCTAACTCACAACACCTATCATAATGATTATGCTCCCACTAGCACAATAATCATGTCCTTACTAGCATAGAACTTATGCTCCCACTAGCTTTGACATGTATCCATAAATCAACTGGACTTCTAGAAATCAATAAATATTGACTTTCATACCAAAGTTCAGATTTCTGATACGTGGTGCTTCGATAAGTCTTTATCTAGACTTCTCAAGATCATACACCATTCATTAGATATCCCAAGTGTGTGTTTAAACTTTTCAGAACTTAAAGCAATAAGTCTGAATGTTCAAACTATTTGCCATTTCTCATAGTTCGAACTATGAAAAGGGATGTCGTAATCATATTCGAATTCGAGAAAGCAAATATTACATCTGCTAACTATAAAATCTACTAGTGAATAAGTTCCCTCAAAATCATTTTCATGAAGTAAAGAGAAACTTCTTACCACTTTGATTTTATGGTGTATATGTTCCTATCCATGTGGATTTGTCATTTCCAACCACTATCAGAGGATAAGGTCTATGACAGATTCAAACTCATATGAACTGAACTTTTTAATCTTAATTTCTTGCCATCTGGTAGCACAAGGGTCCTACCATTGCTTCCAAGTTATTGTGTAGATCACCCCTACAGATCAATGTACTTTCCATTGATCAAGGTGCTTTGCCTTATGTATTCAAATGAGAACTCATAGAACTCACATGTATATTCGAACTAATTGGAATCGGCACAGAAACAAGAATATGTCAACATGATAGGTTACAAACCTCAAATCGTGTGCTAGTGACAATCAATAGGTTTATTCTTGATTAGTTCTTGAAACTATTCAAGATCATTGAGACTCACACTGACCTCTTGACATATAAGATTCCCTTTTCAAGAAACATTCCTTGACAAACAAATACTCAAGAGTTAGTGTGGGTTCTTATCAAGAAAAAACACTTCATATAACTGGTCTTAGTTGGTCTTTGTCTTATCTAAGACATCAAAACTACCAATTTCAAATGTGCAAAAGTAAGAAGACATTTCTACTTCACATTTTATGAGGCATTATAAACCAACTTAGATGTGTTATTCAAGGCACAATCTTGATTTAACTAAAGTATCACTCAAAACTTGATTTTGGAATGAATTACGACTCATCCTTTTGACTAAACCATTTTAGCAATTCTTGATTCCTCTTCTTAGCCATATAAGTGCACTAAGGTGTTCTTAGAGGATCAATCATGACATGGTTCCACAATCAATAGGATGATCATAAAACATGATACTAAAGTACTCTGCTTTCCTTTCAGACTAGAGAAACCTTTTATCTTTCTGCCTAAACGATTCTTTGTTATACATTGAAACCTTTTCAATGATTCAGAATTACACTTAATCTTGTAAGCATAACCATATTTATTGGATTTTTAGTAAATCATGATGAATAGACTATATTGTCCTTTGTGGTGGACCTGACCAGTTCACACCAATGTGTACTAGATCCTTTAGTCCTTCACGTGACTCACATACATATGCAAACAAGGAATTAGTCCAAATTTCCCAAGTACCAAGATTTTCATACATCATATAATTCAAATTACATGATTCCAAGTTTCTTTCCAATTGAAACTTGGGCAATGAGAATCTTTCCTTAATTAGAAAATTACGACACTACCACAATCGATATAACTAATAATCAAACCATTTTCAACATTGCTATTAATAGAAACATACAAACAACAATTTTCACAAATGTAATTGCAAGAAAACATAAAATTGGATAAAACAATTTTCACTATGTCACTAAATATTCCTAAGCAATCTATCATAACTCCAAAGCAGCAGCTCAAAAATTTTGATCACCGAACCATGCGATTGAAATCCATCTATTCGCGATCAAACTCAGCTTACTCTTTCTTTAAGCTACCTTTCTTTTCTTCGATCCTACAAAACATCAAAACGCAATCTTATCACATCATGTGTTAAGAATCTATAAATAGGAACTTAATAGAGTTAGATAGTGAACTTACCTGAAGTAGAGTCATACATTTTGACTTAACCATCCTTGCGATCCTTCAAGTAAATATGGCAGCTTCACATCCAATGCTCCTTTTCTTGGCAATAAAATCAAACAGACTCTTTCGGAATGGTACATGGGACAATCTCAGACTCATCCTTTCTCTTTTGGTCAAACGGTTTGACCTTGGCCGATCCCTTTCCATTGGGAAGAGAAAAATTTTATGGACTTCCAATGTCGCCATTGTCAATGGAAGTTTGGGAGATTGATCTTTCAGTCAAATTTGATTCACCAGTGCGCCAAATCATTGTTGATTCAGCAGCAATTAGCAAATATGTTGGGTCAATAAGGGTCACGTCGTGATTTGTCATATAATAGCCTTTAACAAACTGACCATACGACTCGGGAAATGATTGAAGAACCAAGTCAACAACCAACTTCCTCGGAAAAACGACACCCAACATCCCTAGTCTATCAATGTGTGACGTCATCTCCAAGACGTGTGCACACACAGACCTTCCATCTTGGTGTTTGCTTGCCAATAGGGCTTGAGTGACCTTGAGCTTTTCAAGTCGACGAACACGTGGGTCAGGGAGAGTAATTGGCGGAGGATGAAGAGAAGTTCCACCAAAGCACGAAGAAGGGATTGATCTTTCACCTCAATCATTATGTGGAATATCATCTTCATGAGGAAAGCTTTTTCTAAATGGATAAGGAAGACCACAGTTGTCAAAACTAGACATCTACAAAAAGGGAGAAATTCAAGTTAGTTGATTTAATCCTTAATATAACACAAAAATGAAATATTATGGCTAGGACCCAACACAATAATTCACAATTAGGAAGAGGGATGTCGTAATCTAATTGTAAACTATTTGTCGGTAGGTAAATGACGATTTACCAATTCCACCACGAAAACAAAATTTTAAACGACTTAGGTTTTTAAATGAAACTCCTAGATCTTTTGAGATTCATTGAACTTTTCAATGACATGTTTAATCTCAATTATGCCCTTCAAGTTTGTGACTGGGATACCGAGGATCACAAACAAGGTGTGAATAACCATGCAAATTAGCTTGGTACTGTCGATGTCATTTATCATCTAATCGATGTGCCGGTTAACCACACACACTCCATAAATAAACGAAAATTTACGAGCTACCCATTGCCATCCTTCATTAATCTCATATTAGTGTGCCGGTTAACCACACACACTCCACTAACGAGCAATAAGGTGCAATGTGCAATTTAATGGGTTAGCATCAAATTAACATTTTTCCTAAAGTAAATAAGATTGAGAATTTATAAAAGGTTTAGTTACTATATATGTTCATTATACTTTTAATGAGAATGTCCTATCCTACCCGTTCGGCTAACGACCCTCCACGGGTCAAGTGTGCGGTGGGTAAGAGTGGAAACCCAATGGCGGTCATTTTACAGGCCGCTTCCTTAAACACCCCTTATAGATCAGCTTCGTGAATGAGGCCTACTAACGGTGAGACTACCTTTTACTTATACATATATAAGATATTAGACTTTTAATTTTATATAGTATAAGGGTGTATTTTATACATTTAAAATACTAATGGTTTAATCTTTTAATAAATTAAATTTAAACCTATCTATGGATTTATTAATTGTCTTTTAATTAAAACGCTTAATTAATTAAATCCATGAGGGTGTATTTTTAAACTTTTAAAACACTAGGATTTTAGAATTTAGTATTTCGAAATTAAAACTTTTTAATCAAATTTTAAATTCCATAACTTTAGGGCAAATTTTGAAACTTTTCAAAACTTTCTAAATCAAATTTAAAATAATTTAAATAATCATATAATTTTACCATTATCTAAAATTGACCTAATCCAATTTTATTTTGCAAGAGAAATACAATTCAAAGTTTACAAATAATTAGTTTATCATATAATCTAGTAATTATCTTAAAATTTGACAATTATCTTCCAATTAGATTAGGATTCCATTACCATATTAGAAAATCGGATTTTTAATTAGTAAAACAACTTATGGTAACCATCCTTATCTAATTTAAGCCAAAATCCCGGAAATTTCCATCTGACCCGATTCCACGTCATGGCAGGCTTTGCCACGTCGTGGAATCAGACATAACAAAAAATGAAAAAATTTTCTCAGCTTTGAAAACATTACAATTGCATCATATAACAGAAAAAGCATCCCAGGCTCTGATACCTCTGATGGGTTTTGAGTAGGGGTGCAAACGAGCCAAGCTACTCGTGAGCTACTCGAGATCGGCTCGTTAAAAGCTCGACTCGAAACAGATTTTAAACAAGCTCGAACCGAGCTCGAGCTTAATATTGAGCTTGTTTATTAAACGAGCTCAAGCTCGAGCCTATGTCACTAAGCTCGATTAGGCTCGCGAGCCTAAACGAGCTTTTATATAATATAATTTATTATTATTTTTATATATTAAAATAAAAATATATTTGGGGAATTAGGAATTTATGGTATTAATAAACGATCTTCTTAACGAGCTCGAGCCGAGCTTAAGCTTATTTAGGCACGTCGAACAAAAAACGAGTCGAGCCCGAGCCCGAACCGAGCTTGTATAATTATTTACGAGCTCGAGCCGAGCTCAGTTCAAGAAAGCTCGAATCGAGTCGAGCTTGAGCTCGAGCCTCGTATAACTTAAACGAGCCTGAGTCGAGCCTGACCAGGCTCGGGCTCGGCTCGGCTCGTTTGCACCCCTAGTTTTGAGCACTACAACATTCCTATGGTGTACATGCAACCCTAATGCTTTGGATCTAAATTTTTCTCAAGTTATATATGTAAATAATCATCCAAAGCATAAACCCTATGACTAGCATACATAATTTCGAAATTCACATGTAAATTAGGGTTTAGTCATTACCTCACTTGTTATATTGTAATAACAAGTACAATCTTTGCTTGATCTTGACTTCTGAAAACCTAGTGCCCCAAGTGTTGCACCTCTAATGGAGTCACAAACACCCAATGTAAAGGAAGACTTGGAGAGGTAAGGAAATTCGGCTAGGGTTCTTCTTAGAATTCTTAGAGCCGAAAATCCTAATTAGAGGGTATTTAAATAGTTGTGGTTGCTAGGGTTTTTAGTCGTAATCCTTAATACCTTACTTAGGCACCAAGCAGCCCATCTCCCTCCTTAGAGCCCTTTGGACGAAATCTATAGGGCTTCTCCCTTAGGATTTCGTCCACTCCACTCTATGGAGTCCATCAACTCAATTATGCAACTATCAATGATTTGCACAACAGTCCCTCAACTATTAATTAGTTCCTCTTAATCCCAAAATTAATATTAGATTAATTTCTGATTAATTACCAATTTACAATATGATTTCCAAATAATATATTAATCTTTTAATATATCAATAAAATCATTATGAGTACCAATTTATTATTCATATAATAAATCCTACTCACTCTCCACTAGTCATCCTATCAAGTTGCATGAGTGAAGGCAACCCAAAAGGACCATGCTCATAATCAAATCAAGTACATACCAAATATAGTTATGAGTTTAGACACTTAATCCAACATGTATTAGTATGAAACATTATCAATGAAATGGTTTGCATTTTATTTCATTGGGTATTACTGTTAAGTTCATAAATTGTCATGCAATTGTTTACTTATTATAGATATTTTCTTATGAAATGTTTACAAGTTACAATAAAATCAAGACATAACAAACCTATAGCTGATATGTCCTACTTCGATAATACCCAATTTATAATAACTAACGAGGACTTACCATCATTCCATCTCCCATCCCTATGGCAGCAGAATACCACCACGCGGAAGTAACCGACGTACCGACGAAACACCAACAATTCCACCAACATCAACTCCACAGGTGGACCCCGCTATGTTCCAAGCCGTTGTGGAAGCCGTAGTAGCAACCGCCATGGCGCAAATTAGCACAAATGGCACAAACAGAAATGGGAACGGTGCCAACAGTTCCAATCATGGCGAAAATCAAGGACAGCAACGAGTGTGTCCTACAAGGATTTTATGAACTGCAAGCCTATGACTTTTCATGGCGACGAAGGTGTCATCACCTTAATGAGATGGTTTGAGAAAACCAAATTTGTGTTTGAAGTTTGTTCATGCGCAGATGAATGTAAAGTCAAGTATGCAGCTTGTACTTTCTCTAACTCAGCCTTATCCTGGTGGAATGGCCATGTTAAAACCATGATTCTTGTTATGGCCAACTCTATGAGTTAGGAAGATCTAAAGGTCATGATGCTGGAGGAGTACTGCCCAAGAAGCGAAATCAAGAAATTGGAGCAAGAGCTTTAGAACCATACCATGACAGACTCGGATGTGACCGCCTATACTACCAGGTTTAACGACTTGGCAGTTTTGTGCCCCAGGATGGTCGCCTCGGAAGCCAAGATGGTGGACCGCTACATATGGGGACTATCCCCCCCAGATTCAAGGAATAGTTATATTTGCTAACCCAACCACCTACGAAAGTGCCAAACGTTTGGCATAAAGTCTTGTCGACCACGGAGCCTGCCAGGGCATTATTGCTGTAACATCCCAAAAATCATGACCAAAAATTTCATTTTTAAACTATTAAATAAACCATATTTATTAAAATCATTCCATCAAAACATAAGTCATAGTATTCTTCCAAAAATCAGTCAGAGTATCATATCAAAACATCAGAATAAACATCCCAGGCTAATCATAATGGTGTGCGATGCAATCATCCCGAGCTCTTCTCTTTGCAACTGGAAGTACCTGAAACCAAAACTGTAAACCGTAAGCACGAAACTTAGTGAGTTCCACATATTACCACATACCATACACATAATCACATATACTAGGCCCCCGCCCCTTTATAGGGCCCCGCCCGGCATCGAACAATGTCCGACATCAAGCCCCGCTCGGTATACAGATCTGTTTCTCCCAGGCCCCACTTTTCATTAGGCCCCGCCCACTATACACATACAAACAATATCATATATGTGACAACCCGGAATTTTCATTCGGTCAAACCCTAAAAGTCAATCACTCCATATTATAAGACAAGTTCACTTTTACTTGTTTTTAGGCAATTGAAGTTCGTTTGATTATTTTAATAATTAATCTTTAAACGAACGGGTGAACGGATGGGCCGTCTCGAGACTTGAAATTTCTAAACCGCGAATACCACGTAGCTTAGAAGTTCACGGCGAAACTTTTATGTTTGGGCCGTAAACACCCTCAGAAACCGTAAACCCATGCCTTAAGCATGAGTTTACTCCCCAAAGTAGATCACTTTTCATTTTTACCCAAAAGAGTAAACTCCAAAAACTCTCTCAAGTATCATCCAAGTTTTTGCTCAATATCTTCAATCTAGTAAGTGTTTCTAGCCCTTTCAAGTTACTATAACACTTAATCTAGTGATTGTACATCTTTTCATCCATCCATTTATGTGTTTTGACTAGATTTCCAAAACACCAAGAACACACACTAGTGTTCTTGGACTTTAAGTTCATTTCAAGCTTCCACAAAGTAAGTACTTCTATCCTAGAGTCATTTAAAGCTTGCTATACATATTTATACCAAGGAAAAGTCCCAAGAACACCATGAACAAGGTGTTCATGGTTTTGGGAGGCTCCCAAAACCATAAACACCAAGTTTAGTGCCAAAGGGTGCTTTAGGGTGTCTAGATTCTTCACAATGCCTTAGGGACTTGTCTAGATCCATCCTTGATGAGTTTATCAAACAAAAAGCACAAAAACCTCACATTTATATGTGTTTACGGTTTGGGGATCTCCCAAAACCGTAAACACCTTAAAAGTTGTATAAATGTCCCATATTTACTCCTAATGCCTAGAATCTAACCTAGGCTATTACCTTGAAGTGTTTAGAACTTGAAAACACCAAAATACCTTAGTCCATAAGAGTTTAGGGAAGTAAACTCATGGAGAAATGGTCCTTAGACCGTAAACTCCATTTAGGAGTGTTTTGTTGCCACACAACACTTCCTAAGGCTTAATCATGAAGAAGGAATGCTTGGAATAGCTTAGAAGACTTCAAAACAACAAATGGTCAAAAGGTTAGGAGTTTACGGTAATAAACTCAAGAGTTTACGACCGTAAACTCAAGGGGTGTTGGTCTTTAGGGAGTAAACTCATTTTAGGAGTGTTACTTGAACCCTAAACACACTAGCCTTTCCCTACAACACTTAGATGCACTCCTTAACACTTACAACACTTATACAAAGTGTTTGTCATGTCCTAGACTGTCTTGACTTGTTTATTAGTTGTTTAAAGACTAATTGCTTATATACATATGTCCTTATATGTTATTAGGATCTTTGTGCGTGTCTAAGTCTTCACTTGACACCAAGCACTTATCCGACACTTCCTTCCGATCCACTCGCAACAGGTGAGTTCATACCCCTTAAATTAACCTTTTAAATGTTTTCAAATGTTTATAAATGCTTTATGGGGGGGATACAAGTTGAATCATGTTTAGTTATTATATCAATCACATGTGATTAATAATTAAACATGCAAATGACTTTACTTTACGTTAACTGTTTTGCCAATCAATTTTCATCAAATGTTTATCTTGAACATTTTTAAGTGTTTAAAACACTTTATTAAACTGTTCATTAAACACAGTATGTTTCATTTCAAACCCTGTTACATTTGTGGGTCAAACAAAGGTTCCATTATACTTAAACTGTTGTTATCAAGCAAATATTTTCAAACCGTTTTATAAATTGACATCAAGTCGATCTCTTCTTAGGTATTAATTCTTTGTAAAGGTTCTACAAAACTCCTTATATACTTTTATATTGTCAATTGCATGCCGGTATATGTATAGTTATATAATTAATGTTTAAAGGACTTAGGAAGGCTAACCCGCTTTATTTCCTTTTTCCTGTTGGGATGGGGTCTGGTAGGGTATCGGGTATCCGTCCGAAGGTCGTTTAACTAGAAATTATATATCATGTATACATATAGAGACATAAGAGTTGTCCTCAGTCAGTTCAGTACCTTTGGGTAGCAAAGGCATTACTTCAGGTTATACACGTACATGGTTAGTAACTATTATAGGTTTAGTTAAGAGATACCACTTACCATTCCAAGTACAAGGAATCACACAAGAGTCAGTTCATTCATGAGTCTATTCTAGTACATTACATGATACATGAGTACATTTACATAGATACGCTTACATGAGTATGTTTACATAGATACGCTTACATGAATACATTTACATAAATACGCTTACATGAGTACGTTTACATGAATACTGTTACATAGATATTATATGATGGGTTACTGTTACATATTATATGTGTAGATACTCTCATATATTTCTCCTTCTTATCTTTATCTTGTGATTCAATCACATAATCGACGAGATAGATTGGACTTTACATCCTAGTACCAAAGGATACTTTGAGGGACTAACCATTCCTATAGCCACTGTTAGCTACAGAGGATAATGAACATCTACGGATGCCTACGGTTGAGACCATTACATGTATACTTTAAGGGACTAAGTATTCCTATACCCAGCTGTTAGCAACAGAGGTAAATGTACATCTACGGATGTCTTAAGTTAGCACTGTTAGTTATCCTCGTGCAAAAGGATAGTACTTAAGTTATTATGTTATTTTCTTGCTTTACTTTGTGACATATTCACATGAACGATGAGGGAGGATATATTTGATATAGATAACTATTTTCCTTATTACCTTTATATTGTGACTCATACACATAAACGATGAGGTATACTTTAGTTTTATAGTAATAGTTAAAACAGGGAAAAACCATCACATTTACAGAGATGCGTACTTTCAAAACAGTAGGGTCTTGGTAGAAGACTTCTTTTATAAGGATCATAGGGATTTCTAGGGTTAGTCAAACACTTTCTATTACTTACAAACGTTTACATACTTATATGAGCTTTCTTTCAAAACAATGTCAAGACTTTCATTACAAGTTTTACACATCAAAGACACATTAATACTTATGAGTTCACCAGCTTCTTGGATGATACTTTCTTTCAAAATAACTTGTATTCTCAGGTCACACATAGACAGGTACGACGACCAGGTTTGTGAAGACGGAGCAGTCCAGACTCGTCTTATTCTGATTATTCATTTTATAGTTGTATATTATGAAAGAACACACTTGTAATTAAAATTCATATTATTAATGCAATGGATGATGTTGTTGCTTGCTTACTACTTTACATTGTTGTGATACATTACACGACGTCCTCCGCCCCTGAACGTTTCTGCCGTTCTCGGTTTTGGGGTGTGACAATATACTCAAGTTAGGACATAAAGAATTATACACAGTACTATATATTCCAGTCCTAAGGCCTCACCTATCATGGGTCCCGCCCCTACTCTATTAATGTTGAGATATGGAACCCCGTCCACACTCAGCTAGTGATGAGATACGGGACCCCGCCCACACTCAACTCCATACCAGGCACATACAAGTGTCACGAAGAAAACTAATATATTTAAACATGCATACATTCATCAGGTACCACCGACATCAAACCGTAGTCCGGAAACATACATATAAACATTCCTCGGGCCCCGCTCGGCATCAGACTATAATCCGTAAGCATACAATATAGACATATGCAAGAATCACAAAGACATCAAGCGTACCAACATTCCTCGGGCACCGCCCGACATCAGATCATAATCTGGAAACACATAACATAAATATGCGCCGACATTGGTGCCTTCGACCCGTTCAAACAGGAGGAAACTCACCATGCAAAGCTGAATCTCACGGATAATCCTCTGGCTGCTAATTGGCTTATCCCCGAACTGCTGATCTCTCGACTCCCCGAGCTACTGATCATCATACAAATTAGATAAGTGTGGGATTCTCATAACTTAACCATAAGTCCTCATTGGGGTAAAAGACCATTCTACCCCTCACATACTCTTGTCCCAAAGTGAACTCTACCCAAACCTTGGCCCAAAAAGATAAACACCTCCACAAGGCCCAATATATGGCCTAATTTCCAATTGGGTCCAATCCCTTTACATGGCCCCCAACCTAAGGCCTAATAATGCTTCTCTAGTCTAAAAGTCCAATTTAGATGGCCCACTAAAGCCCAAGATACCAGCCATGGAAAATGGCCCAAACAACGCCAAGCCCAAATCTGATGAGTACGTGGGGCGTACTCCTCTGTACGCTAAGCGTACAGGCTGTATGGCTTGTACGCCCAGCGTACTGCTCCGTTAATCCACTTCTACCACTAAGCACTTAGTACTTCGTTCCAAAGGCTAAAACCGTAGATCCAAGTCCTCTTCAACGTCTTAATCCATAAAGTCACTGTCTTGGTGACTTTATATGACCCACATGAACCTAAACTCTTAGTATAACAATCTACTTCCATGAAAATGGCCATAAACCTTACATGAACCCATTAAGACCTTCAAGATGGTAAATTTCTGATTCTAGAACTCAAATAACACTGAGAGTGGTAACTCTAGGTCCCAAAAACGACATGGACACAAGGGACTTCATCCATGGGACCAAAAGGAGTCCACTAATTCATCCTAAAAGAGATCTAAGAGAATAACCATCAAGTTCAAAGCTTTATACCTCAAATGAGAGCCAAAAGTTGGTGTAGTTATGGATCTAAAAGCTCTATCTTCTCCAATTAGTCTTCAAGAATGAACACCTTCTTCAAAAGCTCAAAAATACTCTTCTAATGGCCTTCCAAGCTCCAAGATCACTCAAGTATGGATTAGGTTTTCGTAATAGCTTCTTTAGATTGAGATGGAGGCTGGTGTTGAGGCATAATGTTCCTTATATAGTGTCATTCCCTAAAATCTAGGGTTTTAGTCTGAAAGGAGTACCCTGCGTACCTCTTAGTACGCCCGGTGTACTCACAAACCACCAGCGACCATTTTACTTTATACGTTGGGCGTAACCCAGCTTACGCTGGGCGTTTCCAGCTGGACACGTGCATGCATCCCTTGCATGCATGGGACTTATTTGCCAAACATTTCCATTAGGGGCTAAATCTGCTATAACCTTCAAAGTGCTACAACTTCTTCGTTCTAAGTCCA
The DNA here is from genome assembly GCF_051521515.1 of Lactuca serriola. NCBI lineage: Eukaryota > Viridiplantae > Streptophyta > Magnoliopsida > Asterales > Asteraceae > Lactuca > Lactuca serriola. The sequence continues at coordinate 158,204,880 of NC_136409.1, forward strand.
TTTCCAACGAACTTTATATCCACGAAAAGGTTACGAGAAGCCCTATGCTTCTAACAACTCCTCATTACCTAAAAACTTCCCGAACAAGAGCCCAAAATCCCTAGAAGACCGAGATGTCAAATTACGAGTATGCCCTTGGCCTCCGAAGACACCATCAAACACTTAGATCACGTATACCCTAATACCCACATCCTAAATGGGCCAAATCCTTCCTTTCCCAAGGCCCTAACCCTATGAAAACTGATGATTGGGTCGCAACCCTAGCAACGAAGCAGTTTCGGAACCAGGTGTTACAATGGCGCCCACACCTGATCAACCAAAAAGAGGAGATAACAAGCGAAAGTTTTGGAACAAAAAGAAGGGCCAAACCGCTCAAGAGCCTATCAAAAGACAACAAACTATGGTAGTCCATGTTGTCATTGTCCCTGTTGCCCCAGCACCGGCTAAACAATATGTTGGGAATCTACCTAAATGCAACAAGTGCAACTTCCATCACAATGGAGCTTGCCGGGAGATGCACTGAAACAACTGCAACAGGAAGGGGTATATCGCTTGTTTTTGTAAGGCGCCGGCTCAAAAGACCACCGAAGCCACTAATGTTGGGGTGAGTCGGGAGTGTTACGGAAGCGGTGAGACAGAGCATTTCAAGAGGGAGTGACCAAAGGAAAAGAACAAGAATGTCAGAGGCGTGGGAAGGGTCTTGACAATGGAGCATGAGGAAGCGATAAAGGACCCCGTTGTGGTTACCGGCACGTTTCTCCTCAATAACTCATATGCATGCATACTTTTCGATAGCGGTGCAGAGAGGTGTTTCGTGAGCCATAAGTTTAAACACATACTCAAACAAAAACCTCAATCACTTAATGAAATACTGGTGTGGCTTGGTGACTCAAAAACTTCAATTCTATGAAGGAGGTCGTGGCATTTGCGTGTAAACAGGGACAAAATTGTAAGAAGCAAAAGGTGTTATGTAGTATTATTTTTGGTGCTTTATGGTGCATTTGGAGAGCCCGTAACGAATTGGTATCCAAAGGAGTCAAGACCTCGCCGACGGCTATTGTTGAGATAGCAAAATTTGTGGTCTTAGTATGGTTGAAACATAGACCATCAAAGGGGAGTTTAGATCGAATGTCTTGGATTTCTTCTCCTCTTAATTGCTTGTAAACATTTTTTATTTTTTGTTCTTGTACTCCTTATTACCACTAGTTACTTGCTAATGGTAACTTTCTAATATATTTGTTGGTTCAAAAAAAACTTGTAATTATATATTCTATGCTTTTAAGTTTCTAAGGTTACTGAGAATGGTCACCTCCAAAAGTGGAGTAATATTATCGTCACATCACTACTACTTCTCGTTACAACCATAAGGAAATGGTTACAAATTACGTCATTAATATCAATTTAATTTCTTATTTATTTTAATACAACATTCAATAAAACAATATTTACTTTCACAACATAAAATTAATTAAAATTAAAAATTTCATAATTAAAAATAAAAATTACATAATAAAAAAAAAATAAAAACTACATAATTTCGAAATACAAAATACATAATTAAAAATTCAATATACTATTATTGTCTTTTGTATATATTTTTTGAAAATCATGACGAATTTTGTGGTGCGTTTCTGCATCTTCTAACTCTAAAAGTCTATCGAAGTATGCCGCGGGTACCGAGTACTATCTATGGAAACAAATTAAGTTCGCGTTCTTGGTAAGCATGCCAAAACCATAGATTTTGTGACACATAGGATATCCATGATCACTATATATGTATTGGCATCGTCATGTAGTCGAATAATTTCCTCATGCCTAATACGTACAATCAATGCTTCTAATTAAACTTGGAAAATCATGTTTATAGTTGTCACAAATATAGTTGACTATAACCCTCTATCACGTACCCACAAAATAAATATGTATATTTGCTTGCTAATCTCTCATACATCTTCACATATTCATCCACTGTGTCCGACGTCATGTCGTATCTCAAATGTCGAAGTATCGTCGTACACTTTCGTGTCATAGTAAATATCGTCTACATCTAGCATCTCATCTCAATTGAAAGCTCTTGTAATGATCTTTCATATGATTAGCTATATGTATAAATAAATTTCTACTCAAACGAAAATAATGTTTGAATGCATCGTCATCGTATAAACAATCGTCGACAAAGTCGTGATGTAAAAGACGTTTGTTTGCAACTTTTCGGTCCCTATTTAGATATCTTCCACTTCTGTAGGGAGCATTCAGACTTTCACTTAGTACATCAAACATTGTGCTAGTTGCTTGAAGGAAAACGTTGAAAAAATCATCGTCCTCATATGAAGATGATGATAAATAATTTTCCATAAGTTATATTGTGTTTGTGTAAAATATTGACTTAAAAGAGCATGGATTTTATGAAAATGGTATATGATTTATATAGGATGTGTAAGATTTTTATTTAATAAAATTTACATTAAACGATCAATTGCCATTTTCCCTTTGAATCTCGTTCGTCAAGCAGCATAGGTGGAACCACAAGGTTTCACATCGACGCACATGACACCATACTCCGATAAACCTAACATATGTATATGCAATGTGTTAATATTGAAAGCTAAATAAATAATATAATGGAATCTTGGTTTTCCATTTGGTTGTAATCCGGTAATATACACACCAAAAGAATCCTAAAAAATACTTTCTCCGTCTCAAAATTATAGTTCATCTTTCTTTTTTGTTTTGTCTTAAATAATAGTCTACTTCTAAAAATAAATAACATTTTTACCAAAATACCTTATTATTATTACTTAACCAACAAAACATTTAAATGCAAAGGAAAGACAAAACTGTCAGTTTATTGAATAAAGTTAATGGTAATTAATGCTTCCTTAATCTGTATGTTTTTTGTCTGTCGACAATAATTTTAGGACGGAAGGAATATTTATTTTGGAGCCGAACTAATTAAAAAAGGTGTTGGAATTACATTGTTTTCTAATATATATATATATATATATATATATATATATATATATATATATATATATATATATATATATATATATATATATATATATATATAGGATCAAATGAGAACGCCTAAAAGGTTGAGAACGCGAGAACACTTATCAGCCAATCATTTTATTATGGTATTTAAGTAAATTTGTATTTAATCTAATTTTTAATTAATATAATACAATTAATAATCAATATATTATCCATTAATATTTACCTATAATTAAGGGATATTCCATAGTTATCGTTCAAGGAGATATTGAATTGAAGATACGATTTCTAGGGATGATTTCCAGTATAGCAATCGGGATTTCAATCAATCGACTTTTGTATATTGTTCATCATTTACGGTTGAAGATAACAACGCAATATACCATTCGTGATTCAAATCAATATCGATGCCGGACTATTTTGATTACAGTAGCGATGATACAGAAGATGATGATCAATATGACGAAGAAGCAATCAACTGTAATGAATATGATGACGATGATTTCTATAATTCGGATGATCAATACAGCGGAAGAAATCAATTATCTGATTATGCGAGTGAAGGTAAAAAATGAAAACAATATCAACATCTTGTAAATACAGATCGTGTTTTACAATAATTATTGAATTTTTGTATATGATGAATAAGACCGGAGTACATATATGTATACGGTTAGTCATATACGTTGCATGTATTAATTACGTAATGCTGGTGTATATCACAGATCGTTGTACAGGAGTCCCTCGTTGTACATTTTTTCTTAAGTTTAATACAATGTTGATTAAGTTTGATAATCATTGGTGATTATGCGTTACTACGATTAAAATGAGTAAAAACTTCAACTTTGATTACTGTTTCACAGACGTTGTACAGGAGTCCCTCGTTGGTGATTTTTTCTTAAGTTTAATACAATGTTGATTAAGTTTGATAATCATTGGTGATTATACGTTAATACGATTAAAATGAGTAAACACTTCAACTTTGGTTACTGTTTCACAGACGTTGATTATGATTATAAAATTCTGTAGTTTATGTATACATAATTGATAGAAATTTATATCATGTCTTGCATGTCGCATTATTGTTTTTTGTTGTCTTAAAAAACAGGTACAAATCGAACTGATTCTGAAGAGGAATCATTCAATAGTATTGTTGTTGACTCGCCTGGTGGGAAAACCAAGTTGTGGAAACCTATTGTTCCTGAAGATTTTATGCCAGATGTAGATGCTATATATCAATCATTAGAGGAGGCGGTTGAAATGTATAAATTATATGCAGATAAAGCAGGTTTTGGTGTCAGGTTAAATACAGTAACGAGGTTTGGTGACAAAACCATTAAAAAAAGGTATGTAGTGTGCAACAAAATGGGTAAAATACCTAACAGATCAACTGACACTTTGGATCCTGAGGGAAGTGGAAGGAATAAACGAAACTCAAACTTCAAAATCACGGACTGCAAGGCATTGATAAAGTTTGAAAGGTTACATATGCAAACTAATGCTTGTAAAATATATGAGTTTGAAGAGAATCACAACCACCCCCTAGAGACTAAAGAAGAAAGACGGTATTCCAAACGTGCACGACGACTTAGTTATAAAGATAAGGATTTTATAGTGCGTTCTTCAACATCTAACATTGGTGCAACAAAGGCACATAAGTTACAAGCTAGTTTGCAAGGAGGTTATGAAAACATTGGCCCTGAAGCAATTGATTATAAAAATTTCAGAAGGAAGATTGGAAACATTATAGGTGACAAGGATGCACAGCTGGTTCTTGACAAAATGAACATGAGGAAAGATGAGTTACATAACTACACATTTGAGTATAAATGTGTTGATAGTGTGTTAAACGCAATGTTTTGGGCGGATGAAACCGATAAGTTATATTACAAGGAGTTTGGAGATGTGATATCATTTGATGCTACATTCCGAACAAATAAGTATGCTCTTATACTTATTATATATTTTTTTTATTTAAATATGAATATTGATGTTTTTTTGAGTTTATAATCAATGTTGAATTTGTTTTTAATTACCTTTTTGATACAGATATGGAATGATTTTTGTGCCATTTACAGCCATTGATAACCACAAATGTTCAATAAACATTGGAGCAGGTTTGTTAAGCAACGAGTCAATAGAATCTTATCGTTGGTTGCTCGAAGCTTTTTTGAAAGCACATGTAAAACACTCTCAATTAGTGTTAACAGACCAAGATCCAGCAATTCTACAGGCCGTTGAAGCAATATTTCCTACTTCTAATCATCGTTTATGTATGTGGCACATTATGAAAAAACTACAAGCCAAGGTGTGTATATTTTGGTTTAAGTTAACACGCAACATGTTTTATTCAGCAATGATTTACACAGTTTACATATTTTTAATAACGATTAGCATACATATTGTTTATTCATAGTTAATCTTATAAATTTCTATTTTTTTTAGGTTTCAGCCGATTTTTTGAAAAACATTGATTTTCGAAAGCGTTTTACGAAGCTTGTTTGGAATGTCTACATCGAGCCTGAAGTGTTTGAATCAAGGTGGAAACTACTTATGAAAAAATTCAAACTACAGGACAAAAGATGGTTCAAAGACATGTACAGGGATCGAAAACTTTGGATTCCAGCCTATTTTAAAGACATGCCACTACACGGTGTGATGAAAACTACTTCAAGGTCTGAAAGCGTGAACTCATTTTTTAATAAATACTCTAACTCTGGTAATTTGCTTATCTATTTCATGATGAACTACGACACCGCAATTGGAAAGCAACGAAATGCTCAACAGAAACTAGAACATGATACAAAAAATGCAAAGCATGAAATGACGCTTCCAAGTGGCTTACTAGAACATGCAGCTACGGTTTACACTAAAAAAAATTTCTATGAGGTCAAAAAGGAAATATTTAAAGCAGCCTGGTACTGTTCTATCGACATTGTTGAAAAGATTGATGGGTGGCAAGTTGTTATGATTACACAAACAGATAAGAGCAAACAGTTGAAGATAAAATGCAAGGTTATATTCATCGTTTAAACGCTTTTCATTAGTCATCATACAAGTATATTATATCATTATTTTTAAATTACATATATTTTTTTCAATATTATGCAATAACCACTGACTAATATGTTAATTCAATCAGTTACTAACATATATTATTTTTATTATACAATGTAGGTTGAACTAAAGTTGCCTGAAAAAGAAGTTAAATGTTCATGTAATCACTTCATACGTACTGGCATTTTGTGTCGTCATATTTTTGTTGTATTGAAAAACAACCATGTTGAAGAGATTCCAGAGCAGTATATTCTAAGAAGATGGAGAAGGGATGCAATTTCCAGCCATTTGCTTGCCATGAAACATGTTGCCATGGAAACAGAAGATGACACCTTTAAACTTCTAACAGAGGCATACAGCAATATTGAATACTGCTTGGATCATTTCAAAAGAAGCAATGAGAAATTGTTGGAATTTGTTGAAAAAACACGTACATTGAAGCAGGCAGCAATGGAGTTTGGCAGTTCAAACCAAACATCACCTGATAACGATGAAGAAGAAATTTTTCGGATGCTTGGAATACACAGCATTCCTAATGAAATAAATATCCATCCACCTGCATCTATACGTACCAAAGGTAGTGAAACTAAGAAAAGAATGGTTAGTGTTATTGAGAAAGTCGTTGCAGCTGCAAAGAAAAAAACCAGAATGTGCACAGGTTGCAATCAATATGTTAACCATAATTAGAGGACTTGCAAAGTAAGACTTACACGAGAGTCAAAAGCAGCTTAAAAATGCCCATTCGTTTTCCCAATAGATTTTACTTTTCTATTAGATTTATGAATAAGAATATGTTTCTATGATTTAGTATGTTATGTTATCTTAAAACACTTTCATTATTTTTAATGTTTTGTTTTATTCAACGATGAATAATAGCAGTGCCAAATTTGGTAATCCTAACAGATTAATGATATTATCTGGCATTTAAACCTTTTTTATTTGATTAAAACAGTTCGCACTTAGAATAGATATACTTTTCCTTTCTTGAAATTATAAAACTATCAATCATTATATACTATAGTCATATACAATTCAAGCAGTATTCATAGTTTATTGTATGTTGTTAGTAATATATCTTAATAACAAATGTTTGTACGATTAACTTTTAAAACACCTATACATCATATATTGATTTACGTTTGCTTTTGGGTAAATTTTAGTCATAAGTTTAACCATGGTCGACTTTAAACCCTTAAGTATAGTCAATAATGAATAACATCATAAATATATTAATTATTTTCAACATATTGATGATATGAAAATTGTTAAATACTCTTCTGTTTAAGTTAAAATAATTTGCATTTAAAGTATAATATGTTAGGAATAATTCAAGTATTTATGCTATTATTTAATATTTGAATAACAACATACTTTAAGATATAAACCCAACTACAATCATTATATAATATAGATATATTCACTTTAATTACTAAAAATTCTGATTGTATGGTCATAGTAACATAGCATATTAACAAATGTTTGTTAGTAAGAATCATTCCTGAATATACACTAAAACTATGCCATCAATGTTAATCATCATTTTTTAACATAACTTAATTTTTCAAATGTTAATGTAAAATTATAACTACTAAAATATCACTAATCCATTACTAAAATTAGCAAACCAAAAGTAACTGTTGTACGTTCAGCAACCCAAGTTAATATCCTTAGCATACAAAACCATTGTTTTAAAACTATCCAAAACAAACCATTGAAGTCATAACTAAAATAACTTTTTTAACATAATTAACTTAAATCATCCAATCTCCTGTGAATTTCTTCCTTTGCAATGGCCAACAGTTGAGAACGTTGTCTTGAAGGAATCTTGTGGAATTCATCAACCTTTTGCAGCACATAATCCTTTTGCACATTATATTCATGAGTGATGATTTTGTATAAATACTTTGTCCTCAGTTTAACAAGTTGATCATCTTGTGCAGAAGACTCGTTCGTGAACCCAGTTTTAAACTCATTCATACTTCCACCCATATATGTTTCCATGTGACGCATTGTAAACACACCACAATCAATGCTGTTGTTTATTGTTCTCCAAGGCATTTCCAGTCTATGTGGCATCACATGTGAAAACATCTCAGCTTTTGGATGATTCTGAGATTTTAAGTAATCAACTATGTACTCTTTCTGAAAATGTAAAAAACATTGTCAACACATATGAAATTTTATTAACTATGTAAAGTAATTTTTATTAATCACTTACAATGATTTGGGGCAACTGACCATATCTCTCACCATCAGGATCATCAACTTTGTTGTTGTCAACGATTACAAACTCTGGGTGTTGTAGATTGATCACAAAAAGGAAAATGTGGAAGGAACGGATGATTGGTAGGAAAAGCTGCAACGTTTATTCATTACAATTGTATTCACTTTATTTAATATTCATATTTGATCAATGATAAATAAACACGTAAGTAAACTGTGGAGATATATCTCTTACCAATCCAACAAAACGTAGGCTTGTGTCCATATCTTCAATAGAAAGCACCAGATTCTCAATGAATTTATCTTTATGTTGACTTTCTGTTAAATCACTTTCAAGATATGAATTCTGTGATCCATTTTTAAAAACTCATTAACTTTTTTATATGTTGTATTTAAAAAATAGTATAATCAACATTGAACAATATTAAATTATACCGTCACATATGTCTTGCAATAAACTCTCAGAGGCGATTCAGGTGCACGCTTACTTTCATCAAGATTCAACACTTGACTCTAACAATTAATGACATGGCCAAATAGTTCACATGTTGGAAAAAAAACTTTCCATGTGAAACCTCTGAGCAGAAAAACCATCCAAAGTGTGGAAAACTATATCACTGCAAAAGACGTGACCAATTAATACTATTTTTAATAATCAACCAACAAAATTAAGTAATTTTAAAAATATTTTAAATGCAACTTACTTTGGCTTTCCCTGGAGAGAGAATATCCATTCTGCTACACGTTTTTCATGCCGTGGAACTCCTTTGATGATATCAACAGCCCGTATAATGTAAGGAGATTTCAGATATTCGGATTTTATGCGAGGCCTGTACCCTCTTCTACTAACCCAATGTTCATCATTGTAGAATGGTACTACAGACAAAGGAATTGGCATTTCCATTTTAGATGGTGGTGTATTCTTAAAAGATTTTCTTCCAGATCTATTCGCGAAGTCAGCATATTCCTGTGACATTTGAATACTACATTTTGCTATCGGGGAGTTGTCAAACTGTTTGTGAGTTGTAGCGAGAATCAGCGTACGTTCAATTTCAGCCTCGTTATCATACCACCATTGAGATTGTTCTGGTTCCTCTGATGCGGAAACTTCACTAAACAAATCATTTACTTTGTTTTTCCATTCTTTGACCAACTGATTCTCAGGATATTTCTTGATAGCATCATTTATTTTGTCTTCCAACACTTTCTTTTGCTGCAATATCATGTCGTACATCTCCTTTATTGTTGAAATAGTTGTCTAATTAGGTCACCACAATAGAATTACGTTACAAACCAAATAAAAACATTAATATGTCAGTTAGTATTAATTAATACTATAGTAAGTCATTATTCAAATGTGAATAGGTAGTAAACTACCTCAACACTTTCCCCACTTCCACTAAAAATCTCATATCCTTGATTTCCCTACGAAAAGTAATACAATATTAGTTGTTGTACTAATAACTTATTATTTAGTAATGATTATATTATATTAATACCTTACACCTTACACCTCCTGCATCATTTCCCTGTCAATAATGTATGAATATAATTAATTTAGATTATACCAAAATAACAAATAATAAATTTCATATGCATTATTCAATACAATAAAATATTACCTGAACTTTTTCTTGCCCTACATTACCAGTTCCCGATGCTTCATTGATGACTTGAAATGGATCTTTCAATTCACCCATACCCAGACCAATTGTCCTACACTCTACTCTTTCTTGCTCACATAGTTTATCAACATCCCAACAACATATTGTTGGTCTGCATCGTACAATCTTCACTGAATCGCATCGAACACTTTCTACATATAGCAACTACAATAAAGACAAATAAAAAATGTATTACTTAAATACACTTTAATGAATCTGCACACATAAGTCTACCAATATTGAATGACAGCTGAATTTAAAACAAATCTTACCAGCAGTAATATAATTGGCCCAACATAGAATCCTTTTTTGCTGTTTGGATTCCATGCACTTTTTGTCTCCTTAAGGCAATCAAAAACATATCCACACCAATCAATGTCACTTAGATCCAGGTCTTTCGTGACTTTTGATAACATGGACAGGTCACATGTTCCCATGCTCATCGACTGACCTAGTGTATTACACAACAGGACAAAGATGTTTACTTTAAAGATTAAATCCGCACGTGTTGATTGCATAATAACTTGTTGAACTGCCCTTGGTCTAATATTATCTTCATCTTCGAATTGTTGTCTCCAAACAATTATCGTGTCGTCTGTGACTTCTCTATAAGGCATGGACTTTATTGTAACATGTCTCAGAGGCAGACCCAACATTTCGTGAATAACTTGTCGATTGATTGGTATCTCTCCATGATGAAGTTTGAGTACCATCCTATCTGCATCAAAATTCCTTACAATATAATGCCCCATAATTGATGCACACCCATCCACTTTCATATTCAACAAATGCCCCAGACCAATAGAAGAAATATAAGCTTCCTGTTCCTTGCTAAGGTTATGCATACAACTGTACAAAACATTTGGAGATGTCCGTACTTGTATTCGCCTTGATTCTTCTACATCACTTGCTACAACTTTAGGCAGTTTTCTTGCCTTCACTACATTTCCTTCTTTATTCCTTTGTCTTTTAAATTTCTTCACATTTTCTTTGTCATCATTTTTGAATGAAGTATAATGCCTTCTCTTTTTCCTTGTTACCACAGGTTTGTCATCTTCAAAATCAAAGTCTTCATCTTCATCAAGCTTCTTGACAGTAACATTATATTTTCCTGTTAAGACATATTTAACACAATAAATGATTATAAATAAATTACCAAAATAATACTATACTAAATTTATTAAAAAAAACACTACCTGAAAATGAGTTTATAAAAACAACTTCATCACCTTTTATTTTACATCTATCTAAACGTCTTTTTGTTCTCAATTCATTTCCCTATTTATTCCACTATCTTCTGTCATGTCATAACTTTCAATCAAACCTGCCAATAAGTAGACAACATAATCATAACTGAAGATACTTTAATATACAAGTTACATTACATGAAATCATCATTGATACCTTTTTGTTTCTGTATATTTTTTTTAGATTTTGTAAACCTTGAATTTCCTCCATCAAACTTCTTCACATTGACTTTGGGTTTCATGTTCTTTTCTATTAATAAATACAAAACAACACAAGTTATTAAAACTAACTACAACATCAAACTCTAAATAAATTTATTACTAAACAAGTACATTACTTGAATTTGAGCTCAAAACTACAACTTTAAGATCCCTTCGCATTGAATGAGCTGGTGTGCGATTAACACGTTCCCCCACACCTGTCCAAAAAATAAGACACATAATCACTATAGATTCCAATTGATATTTAACATTTTAAATTTCATATAATCATCATCACCACCAGTTTGTTTTTTAGTTTTCTTCTTAGGTGTTGAACACTTCTTTTGTCCTTCTCTTCTAATCCGAGGTTGTACTATTTCGTTTCCTTCATTGTCTTCATCTTCAATATCAATAAGCAATGGATTGGATTCTTCATTAGTGAATTTGTTGAATGCCGTCTTTAGTAATATCCTCTCGCTTTTCTTTCTGCCTAATAGTAGAATTAAAATACCTTACATTAACAACTCAAATAATCATAAATTATACCTACTAAACACAAACACAATTAAACACATACCCAAAAACAGAGGAATGTTTACAATAATCATCAATAAACAAACAATGTAATTAACTTACTCACAAAAAACAGTAGGGACTCCTACACCATTATTCTTTACTTAGTACATCATGTACAGAATCAAAACCACATACATACTCAATAAAGTACCCATTCACAACTGAATATGACTTTAACAATATACATAATATACAACCAACAACAAGGATTAATACTAGAAAAGTATTTCTGTCGCACAAACAATCGGATTTTACAAGTAATCATTAGTAATGAATGACATTTATACCCTTTGTTATTATTTTTCTACTAAACACCATTCACAATCGAATACTAACATCAATTACTCCTCTTGTCCTACTTATAATGTATTTATTTTTCCATTGATCAACAATAAGACTCTTAAAACAAAAGTAAAAAAAAAGCCCTAATTTTTGGGTTTTCGTAACCTTACTTCAGTTCAAAGTAGTCGACTACGATTACACATGTATATGCATCTTAGAACTTTCAAACACAATCATAAACGATTACTTTTTAAACACATTCAATATCAGAATACCGTAACTTCGAAACGCATCTACAATTACCATTTTCATTTAAACATTCACATACACCAACGTGTTATTTGTAAAATACAACTTTTAAATCAACAATCATCAACGATGAAGAATCACTACAGTTCATAATCGATGATATAAAGAAAAAACGAAAAACCCAACTTCTAGGGTTTTAAGAATCGTTAAAATGTACACATTAACAAAAAATAAACACACTACTACATCCGTTTTCCAGTCAATCGACATTCAAAAAAGATTAGAAAGTTTACTTCTTCCACTTCGGTTGATCGTCGACGACATTCCTTCACCTTCAACCCTTCACGGAGTTCTGAATGCAAAATACCTCTTTACGGATGAACAGTATTAATCGACTCTCGTATAAACCTTTAGTTGTGACGATATTTTGCATTCAAGATACGATCGAATCATCCAAAAGATTAGAAGTTAGCTGTGATTACTAAAACATAGGAACGGTTTCTTTTAATTTTCAAACTTACCCGATATATTCAAAATGGATGACATCATAAAATTACTTGAATACCCTTTTATATTTTTTTAATTAAAAAAAAATTAAATTCATTTAATATTTTGTTTAAATTATTGATTAATGACATCCTTAGATTATAAATATTTAATGTACCAGATTTGTTCTCGCGTTCTCAACTTTTTAGGCGTTTTCATTTGATCATTATATATATATATATATATATATATATATATATATATATATATATATATATATATATATATATATATATATATATATATATAGGGAAAAGTGAATATACCCTTAAGGGTATATAAGCTTAGGTACCCAAACCCACCATAATATAATGTTTTGTTTCATATATTCATTATAATGTTCTTAAACTTCAACCCCTAACTTGATTTACGTTCAACATTTCCAATATTTCTCCATTATCTTCCTCTTACATTACATCTTTTTGTCGAACATTACTAGGCTATATATATTATAGTTAAAAATGAAAATTATGTAAAAGGTCAATAAATGTGAAATTTATAAATATCTTCGAAGTAAATCAAGTTAGAAGTTGAATTATAAGAACATTGAACAATTACAATGTATATATATGATACAAAATGACGTAATATAGTGAGTTTGGGTACCTAAGCTTATATACCCTTAAGGGTATATTCACTTTTCCCATATATATATATATATATATATATATATATATATATATATATATATATATATATATATATATATATATATATATATATATATATATATATATATATATATATGATAAAGATATCTACGGGGTATTTAAATTCGATGTCTTAATGAGATACCTCTAAAAAACCATTTTTAGATTTCACACGTGACAATAGAACTTTTTTGAAAATTTTCATAATTGTAACATCCAAGCTTGGATTCATCATAAATATAACATAAATTATGTTGAGAGAGAGAGAGAGATTAATGGTTGGTGTTGGCCATTATGGGAGTTTATTGTAGTGGATGAACAGTGATAGTACGAGGAGTGACACTAAATTATTAATTATAGTGGGAGCAACCGAGCAACCGACACAAGTCAAAGTCGTATATTGTAAGTTTGTAACGTTAAGTTTGACCGTAGCATGCCTTCACAATTTCACTCGACACCGAACCATCGCAATCACCATTCACCACTACTATTTTTTACCACACATTCATGTCTATCTTATTACCATGTACAATTCTTACCATAACAAGACACTTTCATAATTCATTTAACCTTTTCTATATCATGACATCGATATATTTCGTATAACGTTTACACATTTTTATAAAATAATTGTTGCATCCATAAACTTTAGCATTTTCTATTGTAAGTTGTTTTAAAATGTTAATATATATATATATATATATATATATATATATATATATATATATATATATATATATATATATATATATATAGGGCTAGGTTAAAGTGTTTTTTACATTTATTGTGTGCTAGAATGCACCAATAGAATTTAGTAAAATTATATTATTATTTAATTAAATAATGATAGATATTAAATGGTTCCATAATTGTATGTATATTAAATGATATCCATAATTATAATTTTCTCTTTATGGAAATTAATTAAATTCGTCATTAATGTCAACAATAACATTCTTTCAGAATGAATTCGTATCTAGATTTTTATGTCACCAATAACATTATTTCAGGACTCACTCACTTAAAATACAATAAAGTTGTATAGAATATGAAGAATGAGGGTGTATTCTAATAGAATATACTCTCGTTCTCCTAAAATACACTCTTATTATTTTATATATGAATTCATTCTGAAAGAATATTATTATTGACATTAATGACGAATTAAATTAAGTTCCATAAAAAGGATTTATAAATATGGATATCATTTAATATACATTTAATGTTTACTCAATTATTATTGGTGCATTCTAGCACACAATAGATGTGAGAAACATTTGAACCTACCTCTCTCTCTCTCTCTCTCTCTATATATATATATATATATATATATATATATATATATATATATATATATATATATATATATATATATATATATATATGGGTAAGAGTTCATTTGAGACGGACATAATTTTGTGAGACCGTAAGACCAATTAATTTTATTGAAATATTCTAATATTCTATTGTTCGTAAAAATAGAATATGCAATTTTTCTAATATTATTTATATATTTATATGTTTTAGAATATTCTAATATAAAATATGTTAAAATTATTGTTGTAGATTATTCGAATATTATATATATTTAATTTTGATGAATACTAGAATATTAAAATATTTCATTAGAAAAAAGTGGTTTCACGGTCTCACAAAATTAAGTTATCTCACATGAACCTAACCATATATATATATATATATATATATATATATATATATATATATATATATATATATATATATATATTAATTTGCAAATGTGTTTTGTTTTCTAAGGGATCATTTGCTTCTCATATGCTTTTCCAATGTCAGATAAAAAACATACCAACTCCAAATCAAAGTACAAGTTTTAAGAGTATAATATAAGTTCTAAACTAAGCTTTTTCCTGAAAATAGCAAATTTGATTATGATAACAAAAGATTGGGAAATCTGCGAAAAAGTCTCAATATTTTAGGTCAGTTTACGATTTAGTCTCAAATTAAATTTTGTTTACAAAAAAGGACAGATTACCAGCTAAAACTTCGAAATAACCCTTCGTGGCCGGTTTCACAGATTTAGCCGGTATCTCGTCTTTTTTCGTTAATTAATCCAAATTTTGGAGCTTTTTCATTAATTAATCAAAATTTTAGGGCCTTTTCATTATTTGTTACCAATAAACCAAAATATTTGGACTTTTCTGAAGATTACCTTTAAACTAATATATATTATATAATCTAATTTAATATGTACTATTCCATATCTTCTTTCTTATGCTCTTCTAGGCTCACCGTGTGTTTTTATCGGTGTCGTCAAACCCAACAACAAAAAATCTCACTCACAAGCCTCGTTAACTCCATCGATTTTCCAAAATTATCCATTCACAACTCTATGATCATCTTTCAATCTCCAAATAAAGAACGGAGAAAATCCATGTTGATTACGTGGATGTCCCTATTACCTAACCATGACTTAAACCGTGGTTCCAACACTTGGATGTTCCTATTGATGAGTTTTAGACATAAGAACTTTCCTATGTGCACATACAACCCTATAGCTTGGATCTAGGTTTCTCTAATAGAACATTCAATATAACCAAGACTTTCATGGCTAGATCTAATGTAAACTAACAATCAAAACATATGAAAACAGATCTAGAATAATACCTTGAGTTACTTGCTTGAAAACCTTCTTCTTGGAGCTTAGAGTCACAAATGTCACTCCTCTAATGGCTTACAAACTCCAACTAGCAAGAAGATGATTTAAGAGAAGGAAAGAGGTGAGAAATCGGCTCTAGGGTTTCCTCAAACATGGAGTGGCCGGTTTCTTGAACCCTAAGGGCCTATTTATACTGTGAGCTCCTAGGGTTTCCCCTTAAACCCTAATTGGATAACTTAGCCTCAAAGCAATCCAAAGATCATTCTAGATAAGCCTTGGACGATTTCTAGGAGATCCATATCCTTAAAATCGTCCACCCCTTTATCCATAAAGATACTTAGCCCAAAATACAACTATCACACATTTGACAGTTTATGCCCCTTTATTCACACTACAAGAAAAAGACCCTTTTACGACGCGCAAACCACGACACTCATTGATTTATGTTACGCAAATGAGAGTGATATTAAAAAAGTGTCATCTCTTCAAAAAATTTAAGGATTTAGGGCGCGCATTATTGAGTGCCCTTAAATTATTGTCATAAGAAAAAAACTAAAAAGACGGAGGACGCTGCATCTTAAATGCGCGACCTCTATGCGTGTCGCTTTATAATTTTAATGAACGCGCGTTTAGTAGGGGGGGGAATTAAAACCCAAAATAATCCCGCTTCTCACTCTCTCCTTCTCCTTTTCTCTACAAACCCTAATCCGCCTCCACCACTACTTTATCCTTAAGGAATAACATAACCAAGCTGGTATCTTAGATCAACTACTCAGGCATGAAATCCCCAAAAAAATTAAAACCCAATAAAATTTAAACCCCGCTTCTCACTCTCTCCTTCTCCTTTTCTCTGTAAACCCTAATCCGCCTCCACCGCTACTTTATCCTTAAGGAATAACACAACCAAGCTGGTATCTCAGATCAACTACTCCGGTATGGAGTTAACCCCAACACGTATAGTTGTTGCGGAAGATGGACAAGGTCGAGAAGAAGATATCGAGGTTCTTACAGAGCCCTCTTCAGGCTCAAGTCTAATAGATGTTTCAAAAGTCTGGCTAAAATTGTCCTTGGCAATTGCATCTAGCTAGAACCTAGTTTGGTTCTGAATTTTGTTAATGGAATTTTATTTCAGATCAATATTGATAGTAATCCCATGGTTTTAACAAACTATCTTGTATCTAGTCCGGGAAGGTAGTCCCATGGTTTTCAGTCTATATTTTCAAGTATATCAAACTATCTTGTATCTAGTCCGGGATGATAGTCCCATGGTATTAAATCTATACGTAGTACGAGATGTTAATCCCAAGGGTTTTCAAACTACTTTCTATCTACAGCTCACGTATATTAAAGTATTTTATATCTAATTCGGGATAGTAATCCCAAGATTCTCAATATATAGTTTTATGTATTAAACTATACTCTGTGATATTCAATCAGTCTTGCATTTAGGAAAATATGGGATTTTCCTAGGGTAACATATAACGCGTAATTGAACTGTAATGAAGGATAACTAAACTGTTTTACATAAGAAAATATGGGATTTTCTTGGATAACAAACCTTTTCGGAAAACTAAAGGAAACCGATACAATTTTTAGAAAACAAACATCTTATGAAATCACCAGCTTTATGTTGATTTTCAAACCGCTTGTATTCTCAGGTCCACGTTAGACAGGTACCCGACGATATCTTTTGGAGAAGACGGAGTGCTCAGAAGACTCGTCTCAACTTTTGTTCATATGATATATGTATAACACTTGTACAAATTACTTTTGAAACAAATGTAAACTTTCAAATATATGTAATGTAATGGTTGTTTACTGTGATTACTATGTACATTGGATTTGATACTCAACGAGGAGTCAACCCCGGAAATGTTTCCGCCTTTAGTTTTCGGGGTGTGACAGATTGGTATCAGAGCCCTTGTTTATAGTAAACGGAGTATACCAAACCTTACATGGTATAAAACTATAAACATTAAGGGGCCTAAGTGCTCTGAACTAAAAGTATCCTTCAAACTATAAGTATTTTCAAAAGTATACAAGTATACCGAGCCGTCGAGATCCGTAACTACAAGTAGAACAAAACATAAGTAAATGGGTGTTGTACGCTGCGGTTAAACCTGGGTAGTTATGTAGTCGTGTCTAGGGTCAATATAGCCTGGCCAACTATATTCATTCGAGACACGGCCAACATGTGCTTGGGAGTGACTGTGGTATGCGGCATACCTAAAACTTACCCAATACCCCAAACAACGAGTCGTCGTTGCAGTGAATCATGAAATACTATGGGAGTATTTCTCGAGCTGATCCTTGATAGAAAATCCTCGTATACGTGTTGTTCATTGATCATTCCTCTAGTGATAAAATTATCTGCCTTGATAACTCTTTCCTGCTTTATCGCTTAATATGATGCAATATCTGTCTTGATGAGATATCCCCTGTTCCATATCTCTTGATTCAATTCAGAGGACTTATGATCCTCTCTTTCCTGATCTTATTAGACCACGATGCCTCCAAGAAAGAGACCCAAATCAAAGAACAACAACAACCCTCCGCCACCACCTCCTCCTGAATTTGACCCTGTGATGTTCCAGGCAGCTGTCAATGCCGCGGTGGCAGTTGCTATGTCTCAAAGGAACTCGGATGGTTCCGGTGGTACTCAAACCCAAAATCAAGAGAACAGTCAGGGACACCAAAAAGGGGGTTCCTATAAAGACTTCATGAACGCGAAGCCCACATCCTTTGATGGCACTGGAGGTGTCATTTCCCTCACCCGATGGTTCGAGAAAATCGAATCAATCTTTGAAATATGCGCCTGTTCGGAGTCTGATAAAGTAAAGTTCGCCGCCTGCACCTTCCTTGACAAAGCCCTGACTTGGTGGAACGGCCGAGTCAAATCCCTAACTCTACCTGTAGCAAATGCTATGGGTTGGGAAGCTATGAAGGAGCTTCTACTCGCAGATTATTGCCCTCAGGGCGAAATTCAGAAGCTAGAACACGAACTCTTGAACCTAAAGATGAAGGGTTCCGATATAGCCTCTTATACTTCAAGATTCGATGATCTGGCGTTACTCTGTCCGGGAATGGTTACCCCGGAGAGTAAAAAGATTGAGAGGTTCATCTGGGGGTTGACCCAGCCAACCAAAGGGAATGTCTTGGCTGCGAAGCCAGACACCTATGATAGTGCTAAATGTCTTGCGCAAATCCTGATCGATCACGAAGACAACTCTGATGAGGAGGCTACCACTCCCGAACTGGTCACAAGTGGAGGTGGAAGTAAAAAGAAATTTTGGAACAAGCAGAAGGCTCAGAGTACGCAAGGGTCTTCTAAGAAACAGCAAACAGTAGCAGTCCATGCTGTTACTGCCCCTATTGTTGTTTCGGCTGTCGGTTCCACGGCCCAAACTCCTACCAGTGGATACACTGGTACCCTTCCTTGGTGTGGTAAGTGCAGCTACCACCACCGCATTCCTGGTCCATGTCGCGAAAGGATCTGTGACAACTATGGCAAGAAGGGCCATCTTGCTCGAACCTGCAGAAAACCAGCCAAATCAACGAACCAATCATCCGGAGCGGGAATCAATCCAGCCTGCTACAATTGTGGCGAAGTAGGGCACTTCAAAAGAAATTGCCCCAAAGCAGCTACAACCGCTGATCCCACTGTTGCCGCAGGTATACTCCTCTTTGACAATTCTTATACTTGCAACTCTTTTCGATCCTAGTACCAGAAGGGAAACTTGTTATCTATCCATCCAAGCAATTTCTAAACTTAATCCTTTGTTTGTAATCGAAATTAAGTACAATCGAGACGGCTAACCAGTGAGATAGAGAACACTAATTTCATACCTATAGATTGTATCCTCAGTCCGGAGGATTATTCTGTTCCATTCGATTTAAATGGGGGAAACTTTTCATGAAATACTTTGATGCTATGTTTGACATGAAATAACCGAGTCTCATTCATGTTGTTATCCTTGGTTTCGAAAGGGTCGCTCATCTAGATCTTTTCCCCGACCCGTCTCTCGTGATCTTCGACATCAAACCTTCGTATCATTTCATGCCTTAAAGCTCAAAAGTTTTCCCGATATGAATTGCCATGCACCCCTCGTTCCTGTAACCATTGAGAAATACGAAGTCTGCAGCTCTTTTCCGTAAATGTCTTTCCCGAAGAATTCCCGAGAATTCCTTTCGAGCGTTTAACTTAGTTCCGCATCGGCCTAATCTCTGGATCTACCTCGTGACCGAACCTCAGTGAGAATGACGTGTTCAAAACGGTGACCAAGAACTGATATGATCACTATAGATTAGTAGTGGTATCCTTTCGGTCAAATCTCTTTCCTTCGATCATGTAGCCAAGCAAAATAGTCGTAACCGTGTACTTTTCCAACGTCTAAAGCAATAGGGAATTAGTCGGCACCGAAAATACCCATAGAAACCTGTCGATTCTTGGGTCCCATCGACTAATATCGTAGTCTTACTCGTAAATTTCTTCTAAAGCCATCAAACCCTTAGCTACCCGGCTCCTTGAAGACGTGCCTTCCTGTTGGAGCGTGTGTCCTGTTGATGGCTTTATCCCAGAAAAGCATGATACGCTTTAGGAAGTATAGAATACTTCCTTCACAATACATCAGGCCTTTCGAGACCTTCGTAGAATCGATTCTGCAATCTTCATACTTTGGATGCCCTTAGAGATTAGTATCATTTATTCGGTACTTCACGTCTCGAATCCTTAAAAGTACCTATCCGACGAAACCCTAGTGATTTCCTTTGAGGAAACCGAAGTCGTCCAGGGTTAAAACTTCCATGAGAGAACCGATTGAGATCATAGATTGAGAGAGAGTCAATGTACGAAACAAAGACACGTCCCGATAGTGAGAATTCGCTAGAACGCCAAGCGGAGACCCGATTCCACATGAGAACGTGAAGATCCGAGGCAACAAATCCATTCGTGTCTCATTCCAATTCATGATATATATCTTAATCTTTGAATTTCGGGTCGAAATTCCCTCTAACGGGGGGATAATGTAACAACCCGAAGTTGTTCATCGCCAAAAACCCATTCTACCCATATAACTCGCCGTATATCGAAACATTTCGATGTCGTTTTTGGGTTAAGTTAATCAAACTTATATGTTTAATTGATTCTAAAGAGTGTCCAAACCTCTTAGGAACTCATGAATTTAGCCCAAAATGTTTATTTCATAAATTTTAGAAATGTCCTCGCCGGATTACGGAAACTTAATCGGGTGCGACCAAAAGCCCCGTTTAATGCCGGTATCGGGTAGAATTCCACCATGTCCAAGTTTTGTGACCAATATAAACGTGTTAAACCTTTCATTTGAATCTTTTTCTCTCTCTCACTACTCTCTCTCTAACCTCTCTCCTAAATTCAAGTTTAAGGGTCCAAATCATCAATTTAAGGCTTCAAATCTTTGAGGTACCTTCCTAAACTCATTGTATAGCATATTTGGCTTTCAAATTCGAGTTTAAACCATGAATTAAGGTCTTGTATATGAGTTTACGGACTTGGAAGGAGCTTGGGTCGTAAACACATAGTAAGGGGTTTTTTATGCCTTTAAACCCCTCCTAAACAATTTTGGGACTTAGATATGGCTAAATGACTTCATGGAATGGACTTAGAACATTTTAGACATGGATTTTGAGGGATTTGAATGAGTTTACGGCCAAGGCACATGCTTGGGCCGTAAACTCATATATATGAGGTTTTTATGACCTTAAACCCTTCCAAAACTCTAATAAGGCTTAGATATGAATTTTAGAATATTGGTTTTAGCCTTAGAACACCTTAAACATATTATTTGAGGGACAATTGAGAGTTTACGGCCAAGACTTATGCTTGGGCCGTAAACCCTTCATATTGGGGAGTAAACTCCTTTAAAAGTGTTAAAATGCCACTTTAACACCCCTAAAGCTTTAGAATAAATTCTAGAAGTGTATACAAACAAGTTTTAGACCTTAAAACATATTATTTTCCCCATCTAAGGAGTTCACGTCCATGAGGGTGTTCATGGGCCGTAAACTCCAAAATCTAGTCCAAAAGTCCCTTAAAAATCCATACAAGGCTAGGAAAAATCATTAGAATCACATGTGATTGAGTAAGGGACCAAAACATTAAGGAATTGATGTGAGGGGGGAGTTTACGGCCGTAAAATCCATTTTTACAGCCGTAAACTCCAATAAATAGTCCTTAATATTGTTTAATCCATTCCAAGGCCCTAGAATTGATCCTAGCAAATTTCCCCAAGTAGAATAAGGCCATTTTGCACCATAAAATACCCCACCATGAGTTTACGGCCGTAAACTCATGGGGAGGGGGTCATTAGGGCCGAAATCTCCTCTATGAGTTTACTCTTGAAGAGTAAACTCCATATCCAAGCCTTATGTGACTTTAAACGCCACCCGGGTCCCTCCAAACACTTGTAATGGGGAGTTTTCGCGACTAAAAGTGTTTCTCCCTAACAATTAAATAATCTAAGTCCTAATTAGATACAAATGTGTATCTTTGCATTATACTTAGGAAGCTCGTGCGTTTGCAAGCCCCGAACCAACGTTTAGCATCCTAAATCGTCACGTTTCTCGTCCGGTGAGTTCATACCCCTACGCCTTTTTCCGTGTTTTTCAATGTTTTCAGGGGGGAATAAGCAAACTATAACTGTTTTCAAAACATAACATTGATGTGTTTCAAATAATATCCGGCAAATTTATAAACACTTTTACTCCTTATGTATTATGTTGAGCATAAGGGATGATTTATCAACTACAACTAAATGGATTTTAGTTAAGAAAATAACCAAACTAATCAAATTATTATGGGAATAATTTGGGGGTTCTTTAGTTCTCGTTTTATCATGTACTGATATGTGTATAAAGTTATTAGATAAACTACGCCTGATTCAGTTTATCTCTGTATCATTTGAATGTATTGCCAGATAGTTTCATTGTATGTATCTATAATCACTGTATTATGTTTCATAATCTTTTGTATGTTTGATATCGTATGGGATCCCTGTGAATAGTTTAGTACTAGTTTGTAAGTTAGTCACTACCCTTTATGGATGATCAGTAAATCCTCCCCGGAAGTGTAACCAGAGTCTCCTGGAGGGAGAGCGAGGAATTTGTGAATAGATCTATTCGGGACTGACAATCCCACACCTTAACTGCTAGCTACAGTTAGGCGGGCACGCCTGGGGTGACAAATTCTGGATATTGTCCGACGTCTGACAAGCGTCAAGGAGGTCTCGTTGTCGTATCAGCATGGTTACCCGACTCACAATATGTATTAATATAAGTTTATTCACGGCTTTGGTTTTGGAGATATATATCTAGTACGGGATGGTAATCCCATGATTTTTGGTCTATAGGGTTCATATCTATTGCAGGATGTTATTCCTATGGTTAGAATCTATATCTAGTTCGAGATAGTGATCCCATGGTTTTATAAACTATCTTATATCTAGTTCGGGATAGTAATCCCATGGTTTTAACAAACTATCTTGTATCTAGTCCGGGATGGTAGTCCCATGGTTTTCAGTCTATATTTTCAAGTATATCAAACTATCTTGTATCTAGTCCGGGATGATAGTCCCATGGTATTAAATCTATACGTAGTACGGGATGTTAATCCCAAGGGTTTTCAAACTACTTTCTATCTACAGCTCACGTATATTAAAGTATTTTATATCTAATTCGGGATAGTAATCCCAAGATTCTCAATATATAGTTTTATGTATTAAACTATACTCTGTGATATTCAATCAGTCTTGCATTTAGGAAAATATGGGATTTTCCTGGGGTAACGTATAACGCGTAATTGAACTGTAATGAAGGATAACTAAACTGTTTTACATAAGAAAATATGGGATTTTCTTGGATAACAAACCTTTTCGGAAAACTAAAGGAAACCGATACAATTTTTAGAAAACAAACATCTTATGAACTCACCAGCTTTATGCTGATTTTCAAACCGCTTGTATTCTCAGGTGCTCAGAAGACTCGTCTCAACTTTTGTTCATATGATATATGTATAACACTTGTACAAATTACTTTTGAAACAAATGTAAACTTTCAAATATATGTAATGTAATGGTTGTTTACTGTGATTACTATGTACATTGGATTTGATACTCAACGTGGAGTCAACCCCGGAAATGTTTCCGCCTTTGGTTTTCGGGGTGTGACACAAATAGAACCACATCTCATGTAACCCGTTCTCTCCTTAGATTTTTTTCTCATGTTATTGGTATGTGGAGGTGCATATAAACTGATTAGTGCGATAGGAAGTCGCAATAATCAAGTTTGATTGTTCGGTAAATTGGTTAGCTTGCAAAACCAGACCTCTTTAATGGTGGAATGCACTGTAACTGGATCTCATAGTCTTATGTTCAATTATGTTTTGTTTAGAAAGGCATTCACTATAATGCATCAATGTAACTACAAGTTCTAGAGAACTTAACTAAACCTCTTATTACAGATCTGCTTCCAAGTTTGTGGATTGGACTTTGAGTCGGGTTATGAAAGCATTAGTGGCATTTAAATTTAGTGGATGGAAATGTTTGAGGGATGTTACAATCAAGTTCGAAAAGGTGGTTCATCTTTTGCTTTGTGTCACTATATCTGATTTAATCTTTACTCTACTTGATGCATGTACATTAACTTCTTTTGTGTTGGGCTAGTTTATTATGGTCTTCTAACATACATCTAGTTGTATTTCAATATCTTTTCTCCTACTAAGGATGCTGTTACTTTTTATTTTTTCATGTGAAAATATATTTTGTGGTTCGTAAGCGATATGCACATGGAACTAGTCATGTTTAACTGGTTTAAATGCTCAAAATCAGCAATAGAGAGAGCAGTAAGTCCATTATCTGATATTCCTACGATCTCAAATGTTCGGCTGGATCTTACAAAGTGGCCAGAAATACATGATAAACTTGTTCTCTCAGCTGTAAAGGTAACTTCCTAAATCATTATGATAGCAGAGAATAACATCATGTGAAAGGATACAAATAAACTAGCGACTTCACGTTTTTTTTACATATTGAAATTCCCTACCAAATACCTTATTTAAGAACATCAGGTTCTGCACGTAGATATGGTGTAAAATAAATTTAGGAAAAGATCACCACTAAAAATTCATAAAATTAATTTGGCTTACCAATAGTTATTGGTTCAGTTGAAGCAGAAACTGGACATCCTTTAGTTCCATCTTCTCTTAGAGGGGTATAAATGGCAACCAAAGAAACATTTCTATATATATTGATAGAAATTACAAAGTAACAGAAATGACAAAATGGAAAAGAAATAAGACCTGGGCAAACAGGGGCAGTTTCGGAATATGATGGTTCACTTGATCTTCCAAGTATCTGTTATAATGCACTCACATTGAAGCAACTACCAATGTCATCAAATCGCAACTTATACGAACTGGAACATAGTGATTGTAATGGCTCAAAGGATTTTTTCTCTTCTGTACAAATGTACCTGTGCCTTTTTATTTTTTTAATATAGCATGATAAAATAAGTATTTAATATTTGCATCCAAGACATGACCTTAAGGATAAAGAATAATAATACCTCATTGGATTCAGATCCACATGCTATATATCCATCAAGAACAGATAAGCCAACAAAGTTCTGAAATGAATCGGATTGACTGTTTTAGTAGTTTACGATTTTGCATCCAAGACATGACCTTAAGGATAAAGAATAATAATACCTCATTGGATTTAGATCCACGTGCTATATATCCATCAAGAACAGATAAGCCAACAAAGTTCTGAAATGAAACGGATTGACTGTTTTAGTAGTTTACGATTTTGTCCCTGACTGTTATCAACAAAATATAGAAAACAAGTTTATTTATTTATTTATTTTCATTTTTTATTTTTTATGACAGAATCTTTCACCATTGATGAGCCCGAGTCACTTGTATTAAAATTGGAAACTATTTGGTAGTTTACAATTTTGTCCCTAAACGTGATGTGTTTTCGTTAGGATTCCATGAACAAGTTGCTATCAAGAGGAACAATTTTGATTGGGCATAGTATGATTCCATAATATGATTGTTTCTTTTTTACTTAATTAAGAAAGTTGGACTTTTTACGAATTTGCCCTTGTGTAACTTTTGTATGCAGCATTGAAGACAGTTCACACAAGAGTAATTGACACCTCTCTTGTATTCAAATATTGGAGTGGCTCCAATTTCAGGTGACCATCTTTGAATGATTTGTGTAAGGCAAGTTTCAAATATCTAGTTGTAATATTTTGTTCCACCCAAAAACACGTAAATACCCTTGTCACTTTCATCGTTGAAAATTGCCTTAAAAGGCTTATTCAGTCTTGTCTATTTTGAGCATTTCCTTAGTTTATAAAAATATTAGGTTGTTTCTTCATTATATGAAGAAACTTGCAAAAAGACATAAATACCCTCTTGTCTATTTTGCAGTTCCTCTGTCCTGGAAATAGGAAGCGATCTGGTGTACTCAATTGAACGCCTTCGCGAAGAGAATGATGCGGTTATTTTAGCAGTGGGGGCAACAAAGCCACGAGACCTCCCTGTTCCTGGACGTGAGCTCTCAAGTGTGCATTTTGCAATGGAATTTCTACATGCGAATACTAAAAGCTTATTGGATAGCAATCTTGAAGATGGAAACTATATGAGAGGAACCAAACGCAGCGCATTGTACTCTCATTTATTTTCTAACTATAACAATATACTTCCATTTTCTTAACAACAATGTAAAATCGCATCCCCTTAGTCATTCGAACGATTATTTGTATGGCAGTAAATTTATGCAATGGATTCTATTTTTTGTATATGATATTTTATTTTCTATTATGAAACATCAAATACAAATTTAATTTGAAAATAAGTAAATCTATAAATAATATTCTTTTTAAACATTTAAAATTATGATACGCAAAAATGTGTGTCATCTTCATTTATGACATGGCCTTTCTTGACAGGGGTTTTCTTGATACGCAATGCGTGTCATTAACACGCGCGTCGTAAGGTTACGACACGCGAATGTGTATCGTCTTCCTTTATGACAGGGCCTTTCTTGATACGCATTGCGTGTCGTAAACGCGCGTCGTAAATGAGCGTCGTAAATGAGCGTCGTAAATGCACGTCGTCTCTCTTTATGACAGGGCATTCCTTGACGCGCATTTGCGCGTCGTCTGAGCCTTTTACGACGCACAATGAGCGTCGTAAAAGGCTGTTTTTCTAGTAGTGTCAATTAATCTCTTTAAGTCACTAAATTAATTCCTAATTAATTTATGACTTATATTAATTAAATAATATTATTATTCCTTTAACATATTATTCTTATAATACATTGATAATAATATCTCTTCTATCTATAAATCACCCTGTCAAGTTATTATGGTGAAGGCAACCCAAAAGGACCATGCACAACCTGGTCAAGTACTTACCAAATATAGTTACAGCCTTAGACACTAATCCAACACCTATTACCTAACCATGACTTGAATCCTATTTTGAACCTATACACTGTTCGCATTGTCCATAGTGTTGTTCACAACAAAATATGAATCCCACATGATTTAACCACTGATATCTTGGCTCAAGTCTTACATGACCCTTGTTTCCTTACAATAAGGGTTGAAAACCATGAAGAATGAACCATTAAGCTTAAAAAATTCAACATAGGTAAAAAAAATCAACTCGATATTTTGTACTGAAAACCATGAAGAATGTTAACTCTAATTGTAAAAAAAATGTCAACAAGCTATCCATCATAAACTATTAAAATATTAATTTGGTATACCTACGAGCTACGGTTCCAACACTCGGATGTTCCTGTTACCTAACCATGACTCGAACCTTATTTTGAACCCATACACTAATGGCATTGTCCATAGCTTTGTTAACAACAAAATACGAATCCCACATGGTTTGACCACTGATACCTTGGCTCAAGTCTTACTTGACCCTTGTTTCCTTACAATAGGTGTAACATCTCGACTCCCAGGTATAATATTTAATTAATTTATATTCTTGTTGTCTTATCAACTTGACGAGTTGGAGGCCCCAACTTGCCAAGTAGAGAGTGTTAATGGTCGCGTAGTTTCTAAAGTCTACTCGACGAGTTGGAAGACCCCAACTCGACGAGTAGGACCTGAGTGAGAAAACCCTAATTTTCAGGGTTTGTGTCCTATTTAAATGACTTTAAGCCTTCATTTCCGCCTCCCTTATCATCTTAACACTCAGAGAGAAACCCTAATTGAGTTATATGCTAGTAGGAGAGAAAGGGGGGCTAATATTGCATATTGTAGTACATTTTTTGGAAGAAGAATGAGGAGAAAAAGGCTTGGGACGAGAAGGAGCTCTTGGATCCATCAATAAGATTGTGTTCCGATCTTTATCAAAAACTGTTGGATTAGTGTCTAAGTCCATAACTATTTTGGTATGTACTTGACCCGATTGTTCATGGTCCTTTTGGGTTGCCTTCACCAAAGCAACTTGATAGGATGATTTATGGAGAAAGAGGATTAATTATGATTTATCAATATATTATATGAATAATATATTAAAAGAGAAATCATATTGTTTAATTAATAATAGTCAAGAATTAATTTTGTGGCTAAAAGACATTAATTAAATAAAGGGGACTAGAATTGTCAATTGTGTGATGGTTGAATATTAGGCTAATGGACTCTACATTAGAGGGGTGGACGAATTTTATGGGGAAACCCATTAGAAATCGTCCAAGGCATCTAAGAAGGTAGTTCATGGGCTGCTTAGGGCCTAAGCAGTCAAATTAGGGTTTCCTTGTTTGATAACCCTAATAGTCTAACTATTTAAGGACCCCTAGAGCACCAAAAACGTGGCCAAGAGTTTCCTTAGGGTTTCTAGACGTTTTTGGGTGCTTTTCCTCTTTTCCTAAGTCATCCTCTTTCTCTTGGTGTTTGTGAGCCATTAGAGGTACTACACTTGTGGTACTTGGTTTCAAAGCTAAGGAGATTCAAGGAACTAGTTGTTATTACTATATAACAAAAAAAGGTATGTATTCTATTCTTCTATGTGGATTTCGAAAATAGTACTAGCATGCCAGGTTTCTTTTTTGTGTTCATAAAGTTGTATAACTAATAGTGAAAACATAGATCCAACTCTAGGGTTGCATGCACACATAGGATTGTTTGTATAAAACCCATCAGTGGTATCAGAGCCATTGGTTTTTGTTTTCAATTAGCATTATTCAAATGTATGAACTTGACATATTAGGGTTTATGGCCAATAAACCCTAGGAGGCATGAATTCTCAAAAAATTAGGGTTCTTGAACCCTGATTTTCGAAATTTGGCTAGGGTTTCCCAAACCCTTTCCATAGCCTCCAAGATTTCGAAATCTAGGGTCATCTAACCCTTGGATTTCGAAATTGCCTCCTTCCCCAAGATTAGATCCTAAATTTTAGGGATTTGGATAATGTCATATCTTGTAATTATCCTTTAAATGTTTAAATTTGGTAATTAAAGATTTTGATTTATCCCATCCCATAATTTTGAATTCTAGGGGATTTAAGGGATTAGATTAAATTAATTGTTTAATTTAAAAGATATCCTTATCAAAATAAAAGATAA
Source organism: Lactuca serriola (assembly GCF_051521515.1). Classification (NCBI taxonomy): domain Eukaryota; kingdom Viridiplantae; phylum Streptophyta; class Magnoliopsida; order Asterales; family Asteraceae; genus Lactuca; species Lactuca serriola. Next base: position 158,234,826 of record NC_136409.1, read on the forward strand.
TTGTCAAATAAATTAGATAATCATTTCCTTATGTGATAAACTTGATTTATTTGAATTATTTGATAGTTTATCTTGCAAGAAATTGAGTTAGGTCATATTTAGATAATTACTAATTAATTGGTTAATTATTATTATTTGTAATTTGATCTAGAATGTTCTTGCTTATGTTTTGAAAAGTTTCAAAATTTTCCCTCAAGTTTTGGAATTTAAATTGTTTAATTAAAAGGTTTAATTTTGAAAGTCTAAATTCTAAAACCCGTAGTTTTGAAAAGTTCAAATTTCACCCTTATGGTTTTCTTAAGTTAATTAAAAGTATAATTAAAAGAGAGTTAATAAATCCATAATCATATGGTTTATATTTAATCAAATTAAAAGTGTAATTTATTAAATTAAACCACCTATTATTTTAAAAATGTAAAATACACCCTTATACTATATATAACATTAGAAGTCTAATATTATATAAAACTGCTAGTCTTACCGTTAGTAGGCCTCGTTCACGAATCCGATCTATAAGGGAGGTATAAGGTTATGGCCTATAAAATGGCCGTTTAATGGGTGTCCACTCTCACCCAACGCTTCCTTGATTGGTGAGGGTCGTTAGCCGAACGGGTAGGATAGGGTAAACTCTTTCCATTAAAAGTATAATGAAATATAAATGAACTAAATGTTTTTACAAAATTCCCAATCTTAGTTACTTTAGGCAAAAAGTGAATTCGATGCAATTCCATGAAATTACACTTTGTACCATTGCGAAGACGTTAGTGGAGCGTGTGTGGCTAACCGACACACTAAATGGGTTCTAAGCAAAGGTAGTAAAGGGTGACTCGATGTTTGTCATAGTTCAGTGGAGCGTGTGTGGTTAACCGGCACATCGAATAGGTGACTGTAACATTTGGGGCACCATGTAAGTTTGCATGGTTATTCACACCCTATTTTGTGATCCTCGGCATCCCAGTCACAAATCGAGGGGCATATCGAGATTTAAACATGTCATTGAAAAGTTCAATGAATCTCAAAAGATCTAGGAGTTTTCAATACATTTGAAACTTAAATTTCCTTTTCGTTTTTCATAGTGGAAATTGGTAAATCGTCATTTACCTACCTTCAAATATTCTGCAACTAGATTACGGCATCCCTCTTCTAGGTTGTAGAGTATTGCGTTGGATCTTAGCCTCGATGTTTCATTTGGGTGTCACATCAAGGATTCTAATCAACTTAACTTGAATTTTCTCCCGTTTTGTAGATGTCTAGTTATGACAATCATGGTCTTCCGAAATCCCATGGAACAAGCTTTCCAAATGAAGATGATATTCCACGATATGATCGAGGAACAGGAGATCATGCTTCACTACCTCCACCTTCTCCAATTATTCTCCCTAACCCACAAGTTCGAAGGCTTGAAAAGTTCAAGCTCACTCAAGCCCTTTTGGCAAGTAAACATGGGAAACCTGTGTGTGTACACGTCTTAGAGATGAAGTCACACATTGATAGGTTAAGGATGTTGGGTGTCGAGATTTCAGGTAAGTTGGCTGTTGATTGGGTTCTTCAGTCACTTCCTGAATCATATAGTGAGTTCGTTAGAAGTACTATATGATGGATCATAACGTAACCCTCATTGATTTGACCTATTTGCTTATAGCTGTTGAATCAACAATGATTTGGCGAGCTGGTCGAGCAAATTTGTCTGGTGAATCAAACTCCCAAACTTCAATGGACATTAAAAATGGTGACATTGGAGATCCAGAATAGGTAAATTCTGAGATAGTTCCTTGTGCCATTCCAAAAGAGCCCATTTGTTTTTATTGTCAAGAGAAGGGGCATTGGAGATGAAGCTGCCCTATTTACCTGAGAGATCTAAGAGATGGGAGAGTCCAGACGTATGGCTCTACTTCAGGTAAAATCCATTAACTAACTCTTTTAAGTTCCTATTCTAGATTCTTAATACATGATGTGATAAGATTACATTTTGATGTTTTGTAGGATCGAAGAAAAGAGAGGAAGCTTAAGGGAATAAGTGAGCTGAATCTAATCGTGAAGAAATGGATTTCGATCGCATTGATTGAAGATTGGATTCTTGAGCTACTTCTTGGAGTTAGAATAAATTGCTAAGAAATATGTATCAACATAGTTTTTCATTTCAATTGCATTGTAAGGACAAATTTTTCTGCAATAAAATAAATTTTGATTTTATATTATTTATTTATCCTTGCGATGGAGTGTATGAAAAAATTGATGTTTGAAGGTTTCTATTATTAGTAATATTGGATTTGATTCTTAATTATGTTATTTGTAGAAATGTCAAGAATTTGCCAAATAGGGAGAGTTTCTCATTGCCCAAGTTTCAATTGGACAAAAACTTGGAATCATACAACTTGGTTGTGTGATGAATGAGAAATTTCATATTTGGAAATTAGACTAATTCATTAACAAAGTGCCAAGTGAAGGACTAGGAAATCGAGTACACAAGGTTGTGTGTTGATCAAGTCCACCACAGGAGTAACAAAGATATTCGTCATGATTTACTAAGGTTTAGTAAATATGATTATACTTATAAGATTAAGTGTAATTCTGAGTTGATTAAAAGAGTTTCAATAAATAGCAGAATGAATAAAGAAGAATCAAGTAGGCAGAAAAATAAAAGTTTCTCTATTCTAAGAAGAAAGGAGAGTACCTTTTATTTTGTTTTATGATAAGTCTTAATGATTAAGAATCATATCTCAATTGATCCTCTAAGTGAGTCTTAGTACATTTGTATGTCTAAGAAGAGGAATCGAGAATTGTGGAAATGGTTAAATCAAGAAGTCAATCATACTTCGTTCCAATATCAAGTCTTAGAGTTATACTCCAAGATTGTGAATTGAGTGACAAGTCTTAAGAAGGTTTATAACACTCAACAAATGAGGAATTTGGAAAAGTTTTCTTATTCTTGCACATTTGAAATTGGTAAGTTGTGTTGTCTTGGATAAGATAAAGACCAACTAGGACCAATTATGTGAAGTGTTTTGTCTTGATAAGAACTACACTAACTCTTGAATATTTGTTTTGTCAAGGAATGTTTCTTGACAAGAGAATCTTATATGTCAAGGAGTCAATGGGAGTCTTAATGGTCTTGAAAGGTTTCAAGAATAAATCAAGACTAAACCTTATCAATCATCACTAGCACACGACTTGAGGTTTACAACCTATCATGTTGACATTATTTTGTCTCCGTGCCATTCCAATTGAGTTAATTATGCATGTGAGTTCTATGAGTTCTCATTTGAATGCATAAAGACAAAGCACCTTGATCGATGGAAAGTACATTAATATGTAAGGATGTTGCTGAACTACTTGGAAGACATGGTGGGCACTCGTGTTACCATAAGGCAAGAAATCAAGATTAAGAAAGTTCGGTCCATATGAGTTTGGATTTGTCGCAAACTTTGGTTTTGACAAATTCACATGGATAGGAACACATACACCATAAAATCTAAGTGTCATAAGATTCCCTCCTTCATGAAATGACTGTGAGGAAATGCTTTCACTAAGAGAGATTTTAAAAAGATAGAAATTGTGAAAATTGTATTCTCAAATTCGATTATGGTTACGACATCCCTTTTTATAGTTCAAATTATGAGATTTGGCAATTAAGTCTGAACATTTGGGACTTAGTAACATAAGTTCTGAATTTGTCTAGACACACATGTGAGCTTTCTAAGACAAAGGTGTATAAGTTTAAGAAGCTTAGATCAAGTATTAGAAATATGAACTTAAGAAATTCAATAAGCATTGTTTTCTGGAAGTTTAGCTGTTTTCTGAATACATGTCAAAGCTAGTGGGAGCATAAGTGTTATGCTTATATGATAATAATCATCATGATAGTGGGAGCATAAGTGTTATGCTTGTATGATTATTATGGCAAGTATTGCAAGTTAGCAATATTAATTATAGAAAACAAGAGTTATACTTTGCAAAGTCGTAAGGGTTGAAAAGATGTTTTGCTATTATTAAGGGAGAGAATATTATGCTTCATTTCAAATCTAAAGGCTTAGATTGTGGAATGTTAATAAATTTAGTCAATGATACATAGAATGTTCTCAAATTTCGATTATGATTACGTCATCCCTCGTCATAGTTTGAATTATGAGAACATGACACATAAAATATTATGGCAGAAGATTGATAAAGTATCATATCTTTATGTAAGACATTATGCATCGTGTCCCATACGCTTCGGGTATAGGATCGATTACAAATGCTATAATATTTGACCATTCTAAAATTTTCCAAATGTCTAGCGCATTAAGAGGGAAAAGGACTAGAATCGGTTTTGACTAAAATAATTAAACAACTATAAAAGAACGATCCAAAGTTCGCTGAAGATTGGTTGCTTATGAGTAGTTGGAAGTATGGTATTGGATGGACCATATCGACATTATTATGAATAGATAAGCTTCTATTAAGAATGAGTTGTCATATGGAAAATATGGAAATGTTTCCATATTGGGAGTTGGATATTGAGAATCTATGTCTAGATTAGAAACTTTTATGCAAGAAGGATGTTCAAAGGAATGTACTTTGAGTGAGAGACATCATATCTATAGAATTGTTTCTGATAGAGATTGGCCAAGTCTTGATGGTTTTGAGCTATGACTTTACGAAAGGATCATTGCATAAAAAGTTAGAATCTAGCATATTCTATAAGTGGCAAGAATTTTATATTCTTATACTTATGATAAGGATTGGGAGTTGTGAAATGAGTATGATTGGAAATGTGTTCATTTGATCTATTTCACAAAGTAAGGACCATAAGTAAACATTGTGTGCATGCTAAGAGCATGGGACAATTGTAGTAATAATTCAAGTAATAAGTTAATTAACCGAAACAATAAATAATGAGTAATCGATATGGTGATAAACAAAAGGTGTTTTATTTATACTCAAAGGTTTGGGACCATATAGGATTAGTATTATTCTTGTGTTTCACTTTGCCTGTTTTGACTTCCTGAATAATTAATTATTTCAGAATAATCAAATTATTCGAATGGTCCACAGTCGTTCATATGTTGGAAGTGATGGGTTTTTGTCATAAGACATCCTATGTGCTCATACAAACCCTAATGCTTGGATCTAGGTTTCTCTATTGTACATGCAAGTTATCCAAGACTATAAACCCTAATTCTAGCATTCAAGTAATCATATTAACATGAAAATAGGTTTAAGATGTTACCTTGATTGTTATGTAGCAATAACAATCCTAAATCTCCTTGTATTGACTTTAGAAAGCTTAGAGTCACAATTGTCACTCCTCTAATGGTTCACAAACACCATAAGCAAGAGGATGAAGAGGAGAGAGGATGGAGGCTGCCCAAAACATGTTCTAACCCTAGAAGAAAGCTTCACCACGTTTTTGGGTCATAAGGGTCATATATATAGAGAGGCTATTAGGGTTATCTAACAAGGAAACCCTAATTTGGATGCTTAAGCCCTAAGCAACCCATGGACTCCTTTAATTTAGGCCTTGGACGATTTCTTATGGGCTTCCCCATAGAATTCGTCCACTCCTTAATACAAGGCAATCCATGGCCCAAATTAAAATTATCTTATAATTACAATTCTAGTCCCTTAAGTTTAATTAATCTCTTTTAGTCACAAAACTAATTACTAATTAATTCTTGACTAATATTAATTAAACAATATGATTTCTCCTTTAATATATTATTCTCATAATATATTAATAAATCATATTTAATCATTTCTCTCCATAATTCATCCTATCAAGTTGCTTTGGTGAAGGCAACCCAAAAGGACCATGCACCATCGGGTCAAGTACATACCAAAATAGTTATGGACTTAGACACTAATCCAACAGTCTCCCACTTGGATAAGTCTAACAACTATTCTGCGTATGACTTCAGATCCCGATCTGCAATCGTAGCTTTGCAAAGCCGCTGTCAACGGTGATCCTATCAGATACGCGTGTCCTTAGATAAGGGATCATATATTCCTCCATTCTAGATATCATATGAGATATGATTTCAAATCATTCTCTTTGTACTATATCTCGATTTCCGATTTATGACGACTGACTAATTGAACAAATCAAATTAGCCCTAGCCCGGCCGAGCATTTACGTTTGTCATCACTAAACCATCAAGGGGCCCAAAGATATCGCTTTTATCCTACTTTGGATAAAAGGAACGGATAAACTTTGATACAATGCTCGCTTGCACTCACGCACCGAATCACACACAACAATATGTTTTATAACACCAAGTTACTAGTGCGTTTACATATTTTCAATGTGCAACCGATTTGCAAGATACAACTCACACATCTCGGTTTCAAGAATATAAGATGTTATCGTCTCACCAATCACTCGTGATACAATTCATGGAGTGATCCAAGTGAGTGTGGGTCTAATCCAATGCTCAAATCATATTCATAAGCACTCATGAACGCTGCAGCAAACATTTGCTTATGTCTAATACTTTTCTAGACAATCCACACACCAATTCACGACAGTCTTCATTCATATCTACTTCCAACATATGAACGACTGTGACCCGTTTGAATAATTCGATTATTCTTAATAAATTCAATTATTCTGGAAGTCAAAACATGCAAATGTGAAACACAAGAATAATACTAATCCCATATGGCCTCAACCCTTTAAGCATAAATTAAACACCTTTTATTTATCACCATATCTAGCATGCACACAATGTTTACCTATGGTTCTTATTTTGTGAAATAGATCAAATTGAACCCACTTCCAATCATACTCATTTCACAACTCCAAATCCTTTTTCATAAGTGTGAGAATATCAAATTCTTGCTACTTATAGAATATGCTAGATTCTAACATTTTATGCAATGATCCTTTCGTAATGTCACTGCACCAAAGTCACAAAGACTATTGCTAATGAAATTACAAAGTCCTCTATCGGAAATTGTTACAATACAATTCCTTAGATATGATGTCTCTCACTCAAAGTACATTCCTTTGAACATCCTTTTGCATAAAAGTTTTTAATCTAGTCATAGATTTTCAATATTCAATTCCCAATATGGAAACATTTCCATATTTTCCATATGACAACTTATTCTTAATAGAATCTTATCTATTCGTAATAATGTCGATACGGTCCATCCAATATGGAAACATTTCCATATTTTCCATATGACAACTCATTCTTAATAGAATCTTTTCTATTCATAATAATGTCGATATGGTCCATCCAATACCATGCTCCCAACTACTCACAAGCGACCAATCCTCGTCAAACTTTGGATTGTCCTTTGATAGTTGTTTAATTATTTTAGTCAAAACCAATTCTAGTCCCTTTTCCCTCTAAATGCGCTCGACATTTGGAAAATTTTAGAATGGTCAAACATTAAAGCATTTGCAATCGATCCTATACCCGAAGCATATGGGACACGACACATAATGTTTTATTTGCTATGTTCTCAAAATTCGAATTGTGAAGAGGAATGCCGTAATCATAATCGAAATTTTAAGAACACACTATGTACCCTTGACTAAATTTATTAACATTTCTGAACCTAATCCTTTATATTTGAAATGAAGCATAATATTCTCTCCCTTAATTATAGCAAAACAACTTTACAACCCTTACGACTTTGCAAGGTATAACTCTTGTTTTTTATAATTAATATTGTCAACTTGCAATACGTGCCTTAATAATCATACAATCATAACATTTATGCTCCCACTATCATGATGATTATTATAACACATAACACTTAAGCTCCCACTAGCTTTGACATGTATTCAGAAATAGCTTAACTTTCAGAAAAACAATGCTTATTGAATTTCTTAAGTTCATGTTTCTAATACTTAGTGCTTTGATAATCTTTTATCAAGGCTTCTTGAACTTATACACCTTTGCCTTAGATAGTTCATATGTGTGTGTAAACAATTGCCAAACCTCACAATTCAAATTATGGAAAGGGATACCGTAACCAGAATCGAATCCAAGAATGCAATTTTACAATCACTATCTTCTTAAAATCTTTCTTAGTGAAAGCATTTCCTCCCAATCATTTTCATGAAGGAGGAAATCTTATGACACTTAGATTTAAACGGTGTATTTGTTCCTATCCATGTGAATTTGTCAAAACCAAAGTTTACGACAAATTCAAACTCATATGGATCGAACTTTCTTGATCTCGATTTCTTGCCTTTATGGTAGCACAGCTGCCCACCATGTCTTCCAAGGAGTTAAGCAGCTCACCTTTTCTTATCAATGTACTTTCCATTGATCAAGGTCCTTGCCTTTTATGCATTCAAATGAGAACTCATAGGACTCACATGCATAATTAACTCAATTGGAATGGCATTGAAACAAAATAATGTCAACATGATATGTTGTAAACCTCAACTCGTGTGCTAGTGATGATCGATAAGGTCTATTTGATTTGTTCTTGAAACCTTTCAAGACCATTAAGACTCCCACTGACTCCTTGACATATAAGAATCTCTTGTCAACAACCATTTCTTGACAAACAAATATTCAAGAGTTAGTGTAGCTTTTATCAAAACACTTCATAAATGGGTCCTAGTTGGTCTTTGTCTTATCCAAGACATCACAACTTTCCACATTTGATAAATGTTATAAACCTTTCTAATTCTTGTCACTCAATTGATGGGTTTTGATCCTAAGAACATCTTATGTGCTCATACAAACCCTAATGCTTGGATCTAGGTTTCTCTATTGTACATGCAAGTTATCCAAGACTATAAACCCTAATTCTAGCATTCAAGTAATCATATTAACATGAGAATAGGTTTAATATGTTACCTTGATTGTTATGTAGCAATAACAATCCCAAATCTCCTTGTATTGACTTTAGAAAGCTTAGAGTCACAAATGTCACTCCTCTAATGGTTCACAAACACCATAAGCAAGAGGATGAAGAGGAGAGAGGTTGGAGGCTGCCCAAAACGTGTTCTAACCCTAGAAAAGAAGTTCCCCATGTTTTTGAGCCTTAAGGGTTCTATATATAGTGAGGCTATTAGGGTTATATAACAAGGAAACCCTAATTTGGATGCTTAAGCCCTAAGCAACCCATGGACTCATTTAATTAATGCCTTGGACGATTTCATATGGGCTTCCCCCATAGAATTCGTCCACCTTATAATAAAAGGCAATCCATGGCCCAAATTGCAATTATCTTATAATTAGAATTCCAGTCCCTTAGTAAATCACCCAAATGAGATACTAAGGCTAGGACCCAACACAATATTCTACAACTCGGGAGAGGGATGCCGTAACCCAAATTGCAGAACATTTGAAGGTAAGTGAATGACGATTCACTAATTTACACCATGAAAAACGAAAAACAAATTTAAGTTTTAAGTCTATGAAAACTCCTAGATCCTTTGAGATTTATTGAACATTTCAATGGCATGTTTAAATCTCGATATGCCCCTCTTGTTTGTGACTGGGATGCCGAGGATCACAAAGCGGGTGTGAATAACCATGCAAACTTACATGGTGCCCTCACATGTTACAGTCACCTATTCGATGTGCCGGTAAACCATACACGCTCCACCGAACTATGACAAACATTGAGTCACCCTTTGCTACCTTTGCTTAGAACCATTTAGTGTGTCGGTAAACCACACATGCTCCACTAACGTCTTCGCAAGGGCACAAAGTGTAATTTCATGGAATTGCATCAATTCACTTTTGCCTAAGTAACTAAGATTGGGAATTTTATGAAAACATTTAGTTACTTTTATACTTCATTATACTTATAATGGAAGGTTTCGTCCTATCCTACCCGTTCGGCTAACGACCCTCCACTAGTCAAGAGTGCGGTGGGTAAGAGTGGATACCCATTCAATCGCCATTTTATAGGCAATTTCCTTAAACACCCCTTATAGACCAGCTTCGTGAATGAGGCCTACTAACGGTAAGACTGACTTTACTCATACATATATATAATGTTAGACTTTTAATGTTATATATATATATATATATATATATATATATATATATATATATATATATATATATAGTATAGGGTGTATTTTACACTTTTAAAATATTAGGTGGTCAAATTTAACAATTATAGTTTTAATTCAATTAAATTTTAAACCAAAAACTTTATGGATTTATTAAACCTCTTTTAATTATACACCTTAACTAATTAATAAAACCATAAGGGTGTGATTTGAACTTTTTCAAAACAATACTAGGGTTTTAGAATTTAACATTCCTAAATTAAACTTTTAATCAACTTTTAAATTCCAAAACTTGAGGGAAAGTTTTGAAACATTTCAAAACATTAGGGTTTAGAATTTAAATATACATCAAAATTAAACAATTAATCAAAATTTAAATTCCAAAACTTGAGGGCAAGTTTTGAAACCTTTTTCAAAACATTAGGGTTTTAACTATTTAAATTTCAAAACAACAAAACTTTTGGGTTCAAATTTAAACTATAAAACCTAAAGGGGAAAATATGAAACTTTTCATAACAACAAGGATCAAATAACAAATAATCATTTAATCACATAATTATCCATATTTGATTTATTTAATGATTTCTTGCAAAACAATTTACCAATTTAATCAAAATAATTAATCAATTATCACATAAGGAAACAATTATCTTATTAATTGATAAATATCTTCAATTAGATCAAGAATATAGTCAAATATATCATAAAATCGGATTTATATTGGTCTAATATGATAAGGTAACTATCCCAAAGCAAAAACAGCAAGAAATCCCGAGATATGCTCCATCTGACGAGTTGACTCGCCGAGTCAGGCTTGGACTCGTCGAGTCTGCATGGACTCGGCGAGTTCAGCTATGGACTCGGCGAGTCCAGCCTCCAGAAACCAAAAAATCGAAATTTTCATATATATCAAGCATCAATACAATAGAAACTAGTCTAAGCTCTAATACCACTGATGGGTTTTGATCCTAAGAACATCCTATGTGCTCATACAAACCCTAATGCTTGGATCTAGGTTTCTCTATTGTACATGCAAGTTATCCAAGACTATAAACCCTAATTCTAGCATTAAAGTAATCATATTAACATGAGAATAGGTTTAAGATGTTACCTTGATTGTTATGTAGCAATAACAATCCCAAATCTCCTTGTATTGACTTTAGAAAGCTTAGAGTCACAAATGTCACTCCTCTAATGGTTCACAAACACCATAAGCAAGAGGATGAAGAGGAGAGAGGTTGGAGGCTGCCCAAAACGTGTTCTAACCCTAGAAGAGAAGTTCCCCACGTTTTTGAGCCTTAAGGGTTCTATATATAGTGAGGCTATTAGGGTTATCTAACAAGGAAACCCTAATTTGGATGCTTAAGCCCTAAGCAACCCATGGACTCATTTAATTAAGGCCTTGGACGATTTCATATGGGCTTCCCCCATAGAATTCGTCCACCTTATAATAAAAGGCAATCCATGGCCCAAATTGCAATTATCTTATAATTACAATTCCAGTCCCTTAAGTTTAATTAATCTCTTTTAGTCACAAAACTAATTACCAATTAATTATTGACTAATATTAATTAAACAATATGATTTCTCCTTTAATATATTATTCTCATAATATATTAATAAATAATATTTAATCCTTTCTCTCCATAATTCATCCTATCAAGTTGCTTTGGTGAAGGCAACCCAAAAGGACCATGCACCATCGGGTCAAGTACATACCAAAATAGTTATGGACTTAGACACTAATCCCACAGGAAGTAGGTATGAATGAAGACTGTCATGAATTGGTTTGTAGATTGTCTAAAGTGTATTAGACATAGCAAAGTTTTGCTGCAACGTTCGTGAGTGCTTATGAATATGATTTTGAGCATTGTATTAAACCCACGCTCACAAGAATCACTTCATGGATTTTATCACGAGTGATTGTGAGTCGATAATATTGTATATTCTTGAAACCGAGACGTGTGAGTTGTTATTTGCTAGTTGGTTGCACATTGATGATAAGTAAATGTACCAGTAACTTGGTGTTATAAAACTTATTGTTGTGTGTGATTCGATGAGTGAATACAAGCAAGCATTGAGTCGAAGTTTATTCGTTCCTTTTTCCCAAAGTGGGATAAAAGTGATATCTGTGATCCCCTCGATGATTTAGTGATGACACCCTAAGCGCTTGGCCAAGTCGGGACTAATTTGATGTGTTCAATTGTAGTCTGTTGCCAGTCGTCATAAATCGGAAATCAGGAAACAACACATAGACTGAGAGAATGATTTCAATCCATGTCTCACATCTATGCGATATCAAGAATGGATGAATATATGATCCCTTATCTAAAGGACACGCTTATGATAAGATCAGAGTTGACAGCGGCTTTTGAAAGCTATGATTGCTAATCAGGATCTAAACTCATACGTAGAATAGTTATCAGACTTATCCAAGTGGGAGACTGTTGGATTAGTGTCTAAGTCCATAACTATTTTGGTATGTACTTGACCCGATTGTGCATGGTCCTTTTGGGTTGCCTTCACCAAAGCAACTTGATAGGATGATTTATGGAGAAAGAGGATTAATTATGATTTATTAATATATTATATGAATAATATATTAAAAGAGAAATCATATTGTTTAATTAATAATAGTCAAGAATTAATAAGAATTAATTTTGTGGCTAAAAGACATTAATTAAATAAAGGGGACTAGAATTGTCAATTGTGTGATAGTTGAATATTGGGCTAATGGACTCTACATTAGAGGGGTGGACGAATTTTATGGGGAAACCCATTAGAAATCTTCCAAGGCATCTAAGAAGGGAGTCCATGGGCTGCTTAGGGCCTAAGCAGTCAAATTAGGGTTTCCTTGTTTGATAACCCTAATAGCCTAACTATTTAAGGACCCCTAGAGCACCAAAAACGTGGCCAAGAGTTTCCTTAGGGTTTCTAGACGTTTTTGGGTGCTTTTCCTTATTTCCTAAGTCATCCTCTTGCTCTTGGTGTTTGTGAGCCATTAGAGGTACTACACTTGTGGTACTTGCTTTCAAAGCTAAAGAGATTCAAGGAACTAGTTATTATTACTATATAACAACAAAAGGTATGTATACTATTCTTCTATGTGGATTTCGAAAATAGTACTAGCATGCCAGGTTTTTTTTGTGTTCATAAAGTTGTATAACTAATAGTGAAAACATAGATCCAACTCTAGGGTTGCATGCACACATAGGATTGTTTGTAGAAAACCCATCAAAAACTTCATCATTTATTGGTTTTTGTCTTGCCAAAAACTAATGCATTATGGAAGTCCCAAATAGACTAAAATGTAATAATGACAATTGTTGTGATGTTACGTTTAAGTCATAATGACAATTGGTTTGATATTACAATAATTGTCATTATTACGTTTTAGCCTATTTGGGGCTTCCAAAATGCTTTACTTTTTGACACACACAAAAAAAAACAATAAATGATGAACCATGTGGGATTCATCTTATGTTGGGGCTTCTATAGTGTTGTAAGGAAACAAGGGTCAAGTAAGACTTGAGCCAATGTATCAGTGGTTGAACATGTGAGATTTGTCTTTTATTGTTAACAACACTATGGACAACGCCATTAGTGTATGGATTCAAGTCATGGTTAGGTAATAGGAACATCTAAGTGTTGAAACAATGGTTTAAGTCATGGTTAGGTAATAGGGACATCCACGTAATCAATAAGGATTTTCTCCGTTCTTTATTTGGAGATTGAAAGATGATCATAGAGTTGTGAATGGATAATTTTGGAAAATTGATGGAGTTAACGAGGCTTGTGAGTGAGATTTTTGTTGTTGGGTTTGACGACACCGATAAAAACACACGGTGAGCCTAGAAGAGCATAAGAAAGAAGATATGGAATAGTACATATTAAATTATATCATATAATACATATTATTTTAAAGGTAATCTTCAGAAAAGTCCAAATATTTTGATTTATTGGTAATAAATAATGAAAAAACCCTAAAATTTTGATTAATTAATGAAAAAGCCCCAAAATTTGGATTAATTAATGAAAAAAGACGAGATACCGGCTAAATCTGTGAAACCGGCCACGAAGGGTTAATCCGAAGTTTTAGCCGGTAATCTATCCTTTTTTGTAAACAAAATTTAATTTGGGACTAAATCGTAAATTGGCCTAAAATATTGGGACTTTTTTGCAGATTTCCCACAAAATATTCTTATATTTACATTTTCTATTCTAAAATATTTTTAAACTTGGTAATTTTAAGATATGATTTTGTGTTATGTTATATTTTGAAGTTACGTTTGTGTCGTTTACATAATTGTTTTTTATAATTTTTATTTTTATTAATATTATCTTTTTATTTAAACGTTAATTAATACATTCAAGATTCATTTTCAGCATTTATTTTGTGATTTCTCCACACATAATTGTTTGGTTCAAAACCTTATTTTATGCTTTTAAGATTTACTTTGTAAATGAGTTACGCACAAAATGAGGAAATACTTATATATATATATATATATATATATATATATATATATATATATATATATATATATATATTAAATACCAAATATGGTTTATGAGGAGGTTTCACTATTCACTTTTTGGTCTTTCTATTTCCAAAATCCAAATTTATTAGTAAAACCTAATCATGTTATATATTGTCAAAGCATGTTGTATAATATGTAAAACAAGAGTACTGGAAATAACCATTTAGATTCTAGTCATAGAAGATTTTCATTATATCCATTTTTTTCTCGTAATTAATTTTTATTTAACAGTTTTTACCCCTCGTAATTTTAAAGTTAAATTATTAGTATTTTATATATTACGATTTGGTCCCTTACTATATTTTAAAGTTACATTTTAGCCCCTTACAAAATATTTTAATAATTTTTTTTTATTAATTTCTTTAGGATCTATTTTCAAGTCTTATTTTCGTCCGCTTCCTCTGTACATAATTGTTTGTATTCGAATGATTTTGATATTTTTGTGCTCCACTTTATATGGTTTTATCTCTGTGATAGATATGGTGTTGAGCTGCATTTTTAAGATATCGGGGCTTCCGCAGCATCGCACGGACGCTCCAAACCCTAGTTATTATTAAGTTGTGTATCGAGTTGAATATTGCATGAAACAAGTAAAAAAACTTGATTATTTTATATTTACTTTTCAATCAAGCTGGTTGTGAAATCTATTCGGGATGCTAATAAAGTGTATATGATATATTGGCATGTTCTTCAAACATTTTGTTGTTTATTTGAAAATGTGAAATGTTATTTAATTAGGAAAATAGAGAAGATTGTTAGGTAGTTTAGTTAGGCACAAAATTATCAGTAGTTATGGGCTACATACTTGAGGCCTAAAACACTAAAAGCATCTAGAAGAAGGTCTAAAGGGCCCATAGCCCAAGAAAATAGAAAATAGAAGCTTGAACAGCTTTTTGATAATATTTTGTATTCGAAATTTTATAATGGTCCAGTTTGTAAAATATCTTATTTTGAAGATTTTTAAGGAAAAGGTAAGTCCTTGTGGTTTGTAAAATTACATGAAAGGTCTTCCTGCCGTTAAATCTAACTTTTTAGTTGTTAGATTTTAAATAAAAATACTATTTTACCTTTGTACCAAATTTGCAATACACTACAAACCTCAAGGACCATTTTTATAATTTTGTAAATTTGAAATTTCTTATATGTATAAATTATAAATATAAATTATGTATATATATATATATATAAATTATAAATAGACAAAGTTTCACAATAGGTCCATGTGGTTTACAGAATATCGCACTTTGAGGACTTCTCATCAAAAAATCACGCCACTAGTCCTTATGGTTTCAGTTCATTGCGCGATTGGTCTTTGACCCTAACCCCGTCACTTTTGTACCGTTAGTGCAGGGGTATTTTTATCTTTTCATCTCGCAGTCATTGTAATCCTTCATTATGCGCATAATATACGGATGATCTTTGCAATTAATTGCAAAGATCATATTCCTCAGCTACCCATTATCCTTTCGCATTTATCGTCGTCTTTTCCAACGCAATGCAAGGCAAGGATCATCTTCCAGTTCAATTGAAAATGATAATAGTGTCAACGTTATGGTCGGTCCGTTCCAAACACACGAAAACATCTAACTATGATTTGGAAAGGTTATACCGTAAGTGACTAACGTGATCATACATTTTGTCGATTTGAAATTACGCCCAAATAGTTGAATTTTATTTATTTTGTTATTCTTTGTTTCAGAGGGAATAAGCAACTACTTCACACTGAAAATCCATCACGGTGGGATATTCACGAAAAGCCCTGGGAGAAGGTACGTAAATGGAACAATAGACTATATTCACTTCATATATATTGACGTTTTCTCCTGCATGAGTTGGATACAATGGTTCGAGAAACATGGTACGTAGAAGGGAAAACTTTGTACTATCATTTTCTTATTTCAGAAGTAGAGTTGGACTTTGGTCTCTTACCTCTAGGAAATAATGGGGATGTGCATGTATGGTCAAATTATGTGGGAAAAAAATAACCTATTAAGTATCTACATAGACATTGGGCATACAAGGGTTAACAATTATTTTTTATCCCCAACTAAGGTTATTATTGAGGAGTTTGTTAATGATATGTCCCCTGAACTAGATAGGAACCAAAAGAAGGGAAAAGATGTTGGATATTTTAGGAACAAACTAGACTACTCCCGATCTATTGTGCCATATGGAACATTTGGTGGACCTTCTTAAGTGATACAGGGTAATGAGCCAGTCATGAATGATGAACCAATCATAAATAATGAATCAGTTATAGATAATGATTATGATTACGAGGATATTGAAAATGAAGGTGAATTTCATAGTCAGCATGATGAAAAAAAACAATGTTTGATGAGGAACCTTCGACAGATGATGTGGAGGCGAACATGATCAACTTTTGTAGTGTACTTCATGAAGAGATTGACTTAGGGCAGCTGATCAGACAAACAATAATACAGAGGAACATGAAGACTGTAACATCCCGACTCCCAGGTATGAAATTTTAAGGATTTTGTACATCACAGAAGACCTACTCGACGAGTTGGAGGCCCTAACTTGTCGTGTAGAAACTAATCAGGCCACGTGGTTTATGGAACCTACTCGACGAGTTGGAGGACCCCAACTCGACGAGTTGAGGCTGTGTATGAAAACCCTAATTTTTAGGGTTTGCACCCTATTTAGAGGACCTTAAGTTCCTTCACCAGCCTCCCTTACCATCTTATCACCCAGAGAAATCCTATTTTGTGCATCATATCTCATTGTGTGTGTGTGAAAGCTTGGAAGGTGACTTTTGGTGCTCTTTTAGAAGGAAACCCAAAGATTGAAGAGATTGGAGTGAGGAGGACGCTATAGATCTGGCATCTATTCTGTTTTGGCAACCATCTTGAGGTATAAAGTTAATACCTTGACCTCTTATTGCTTATATCTCCTCTTATGAAAGTATATGGTCATTTTTGGTGTTTTGGCAACCATCTTGTAGATCTAGCCATTTCTTCATTTATGACATGTTTGTTCCCAACTATGATGATTCTTAAGCATGTCATGCTCTTAATCAATAAGTCGTCCTTTTAGACCGAATAAGAGGTCTTGACTCATAAAAATATGGTCTTGATGCTTAGTTTTTCCCCACACATGCTCTAGAAGCTCTTAAAGTGTTAAAAAGTTGGGATTTTGTCTATTAAGCACTTAATGGGCATGCAAAGTCATAAAGTTGGAAACTTTATGACTCTTAGTGGTATTTTGGCATTGGATCTGAAATTGGGACATGAGAGCTTAATGCATTAATCTCTTATTGAAGAAAAAGGGAGTCCGAGCGTACGTCGTGCGTAACCTAGAGTATGCAGCGCGTACGGGGTCAACCGCCCGAATATGGTCAAAGCATGAGTACTGTAACGCCCGTAGATATAGACTAGTCAATTTAGAGATAATAGGGGTCGAAAACGACTTTTCGACAAAAGATTATTTATAATAAATAATCTTAACCAAGTTTTATAATATGTCTCAAGGGTTCCGTACATATAAAGAATGTCGAAATCCGAGTTATAACGAAGAAGTTATGGCCCGTCGAAGTTTTACGGCAAAACCGGCACGGCACCGGGAGACGCAAATAGTGAATTTTTGATAAAGGACTTTTTAGCCTTATCGATCCAAATAAAAGTTGTAGTATATGTTAAACCAAAAACATACAAAAAAAGAACGCCCAAATCTGACTTCGTATGAGGAAGTTATGAATTTTCTAAGATTTGGCATAGTAGTGCACGGCCCGAAACTTGAATTTTAGTTCAAACGGTTTTTGGCCTACGCGACCTAAATGAGAATTGAAGATATCATTAATAGGAACTCAACGGTAAAAAGACAGACGAAAACAGAGTCCGTATGTAGAAGTTATGAATTTTACGCGGACATTTAACAGTATAATCTCCTCGTACTGTTAAATTTAAGATCGGTCAAGAATTAGCTTATGGAGTCAACATGAAAGTTGTAGATCTTATTTTTACCTAAGCGTGGATATAAAGAACGTCAAAGACGGAGGTCGTATGTGAAAGTTACGGATTTTAGAATTCGGAAATGTGTTGTGCGAAAATGGGTGATGTGGCACAATCTTGGCCATTGCTTTCTCCCCAAGTCTTGCCACTAGATGGTGACATGTGGCACCAAGTTCAGCCATTTTCACCCTATAAATATAACCTCTCCCACCCTCATTTTCTTCACACCTTTCCCATTCTTTCTTCTTTTTACTCTCTCTCTAAAACCTCTATCTAGCCCCGAAACCCCCCGAAAAGCCTAGGGAACCTCCCTAGCACAAGGCAGAAGCCCCGGAGTGCTTGACGGCTCTGAGAAGAAAAGCTTTTCGGCTCGGGAATGCTGCTCCAAGCAAAGCCCGGTTTTCTATAAAACTTGTTGTAAGTGAGCTACGCCTACGCTATTTTTAATATATCGTTTATTTAATTATAGTAACGTTATTAAGAACTTATAATAAGTAATTGGGCTATTATTATGGGTTATATAAGTATTGTTTAACGCTTATATAGTAGTAAGAATAGCTAGACTATTAATTAGTCTCGGCGAATAATAGACTAAACTCTAGTCGTAATAATACTAGGTTTCGTCAAAAGAAATTATTTTTTAGAAGCGAAGCGTTGTCTGAGTTCAGAATCACCACCTTATCAAGTGAGTGCATAGTCTTTTTCATGAACATGATTTTAATACAAGTATTGATTGAAGTATTAATTATATGTTTATGTGCGAGTTAATTGATGTTGCCTGAAATACGTGTTAAAGAACATACCTGGTTATATATGATGATTTAGGATAAAGAGTAAACCTAAATTAATTATGAGGAATATTGGGTTTCTTACGAGTACAAGTGAGTTATACTTAGAGAATAGAACTTTAGTATATGTCATTGATCCGGGAGCATGGATTAGACACAATCATTGTAACTAGTCCGAGAGTATGGATTGGACATAGTCAGCTGTCGTTAATCCGGGAGCATGGATTAAGACATAGTCAATTGTCCTTAGTCCGGGAGTATGGATTAAGATATAGTCAGTTTTCCTCAGTCCGAGAGTATGGATAGGACATAGTCATTCGTCGTTAATCCGGGAGAATGGATTTACACATAGATACTTGTCCCTAATCCGAGAGTATGGAATGGGCACAATTATTAATCTGAGAGCAGGAATTAGATCTGAGATTATGGGTTAAGTAAGAGGTAAAATTTAAGGTCCGAGAGTATGGATAGTCTCGTTGTAAGGATTAACGGGGCGGGGTAAGAGTTACTTATGTATATATGGTGAAATTGTATATTTTTGTGAGTTCTAAGTTATATATATATGATATTACATTGTGTGATTGAAATCCCTATGTATTCACCAGGTTTCCCAACCTGACCCACTCAGTTTATTTATATCACATGTGTTGATATGAAGTCACATTACACTGAGAGATTAAAGAGATGTAGATCACTAGTGTAAATGAATGTAAGTTTTGTTTATGCTTATGTTTCTGTTTATGCATATGTTTCTGTATTGACCCCTTGACCTTGACCGTTGACTTTTACTTTGACCATGGTTGACCAAGTTTGACTTAAGGGTGTTTTGGGTATTTTGAGTTATAGTTGAGTCTTGGTCTCTATCTATTGAGTAGGTAATTTGTAGAGCCAGTATTCGGAGTAGTATGTTGTTCAACTATTGTCAAACTATGAGGTGAGTTTTCCTCACTGTATTCGTGGGTCGAAGGCACTAATGTCGGCCCACTAGATTATTTATCCTGGTCAAGATAGTGATATGACAGTTGTAGTTGTTCGGTGGATCCGTATGATTCTCTGTATTTGTTGGTTCTATGTTTATGTTTATTTGTTACATATGTCGATGTGTTGTGTTGGGTGGAAGCGGTCCTGCTTTGCGTTGTAGGCCAAGACACACGGGGACGACCGGATAGGCTGTAGGCCCTACGAGGCGGTCCAGTCAGGCCGACAGCCCGTAGAGCGGTCCAGATAGGTTGTAGGCTCTGCGAGGCGGTCCATTCATGCCAAAGGCTCATAAAGCGGTCTAGATAGGTTGTAGGCCCTGCGAGGCGGTCCAGTCAGGCTAGTTGTTCATATTGTATACTTGTTTGTTGTGTTGTGCTGGTATTTTGGGGGAACTCACTAAGCTTTGGCTTATAGTTTTATTTTATGGTTTCAGGTACTTTCGAGGATCATGAGAAGGCAAAGGCATGATGATACACAACTTCCTGTTTTTATGTATTCGGGTCTTGGGAAAAACTATCATTTAAAATAATGCTTTTGAAACAATGACTATTTTTGTAAAAAATGTTGATTAATGGTTGATTTTGAAAATTTTAAATTTACTTTGATTTTGGAGTGTTACAGTATCCTCATAGAAATTTGTTGGTTTAACAACAATTTATTCAAAGACCAAGTTTCATCCTATCGTGGGCAGTTATTCGGAATCACATCTTTTCCCGATGAAAATTTTTGGTTTGATAATAACTTAGTCGAGAAAAAACCCTAATTTCATAAACTACACATTTCATATCAAAACTATATGTGTACTTGGAAAATTGTTATATGACATTTTATACCGATATATTGCCTTAACAATATTTAAATTTTTTGGAAGTTGGAACATGTTGTGCAATTGAAGTCATAGAACCGACACCATTAAATATGCCAAAACTAAATTTAAGTTTCAAACTACAAATTACCTTCTTCGTAAAAGCATGTTCGAAAATCACACTGTAGTTTGAAAAGTAAAAAAAAACATTTTTAAACCACATTTTTTCTTAAAACTAGAAAGGTGTCCTCCCCTTCGGGGGGTGTTGGAAAGTGTCACTTTTGAATGGTAGGCACACTAAAGTATATTGCTATTCTCTGCAATTCGCCTGTACATTTCTATTTCTTAACCTGTACATTGCTATTTCTTAATTTGATTACTATAAATGAAAGAGGTTTTCAAAGAATATTGGTTCTAATAGTTTTGATTTAAGAAAATTTTGAAAGCTTGTACTTTGACATGAATAGCATCCATAATTGGTTTCCATTCCTCTAGTTGTTCCCCTGTTAATGTAAACTCCCATCTTTTTTTGTTTCTAATGATAGCTCTATTAGGACTCAGTTGTTGATGGTGATGTTCGTACTTCCTCGCTTGTCCCTCCATCAAAACCCTGGAGGTTTCGAGGTTCAACCATGATCGATCAAAAGCAAATAGAAGTGACCCACTTCAATTTCTGAAGTTATTTTGCATCAATCCTTTATAGGGCGACGAAATCGTACCCCAAAACGAAGGAATAGATAAAAATAAAGAGAAACAACAGAAGCGGGTAACCGGAAGGTCGGGATCAGTAGCCAAGAATAATATTACAATTTGGACATGGAACATAATTTTGAATTTTTTTTGCCCCTAAATCATTTTTTGGTCATGCACCCTTTTTCCTATGGGCCCTTATGCAATAGACAGTTATCCCCCCTCCCACCTCATGAGTAAAGTTAAGAAAAAAAAATGTGATCAGCCTTCACCTAATCTTGCAGCTCCCTGTTTTCTGCTCCAACGAACATATACATACCTGATGACAACTTCTCCTTGATACTATTATAGACAGTCATGCATGATCTGTTTCAAACAAATTAAAAAAGCTAAAATTATATAACTGATAGTATCAAATTAAAAGAATGTCTTTACTGCATACATGTTTACATTTTAAAAGATTAACATTTTACTTACCTTGCATTTAGAAAATTGGGATGATTTCAGCTGCAAAAAATAAGATAGAACTACATAGAACCCTGAACGTAGTCAAAATGACAGATATACCGTTGTTAGGCATCATCACATATAAGGCATCAAACCCCCATAACAGATCATTTAATTTAAAGAAATTGAAATGTGTTACCTAATGGATTAATAAACTTGCAAAATATCTTGAAGATTTTAAAAGGGGGTCAAATAGAGTAAAAACATGATATTGAATCTTTTTACTTACGTATCAGTAAAAAATATCATATTTTCCATTTCACCAACAATCATTTTTTTTCTTTAAAAAGATTGCAAATTTTGATCGATTTTTTAAAATTAAGACAATTTTCTAATATGCATAAATTTTATTTTTCCATTTCACCACAAATTAGTAAAAAAAAGATCATTTTTAACAAAAAAAAGTTTGAAAGAGTAAATATATGATCTTGAACCAAGCCCTTCAAAAAGACTGCAACATTTTTTTATCACACATCAAAGATTACAAAAAAAAATCATCATTTCTTCATTTTACAACAAATTCATAAGAAAATATAAAGATTTTTATGTTGAAAGTTTCTTATTTGCCTGCAAATAATCAATAATAGAAAAGTAAATGTAGTATATGTGAGCAACAACAAATCATATCTAAAATAGCGACCATGAAGGGTACTTCTCTCTGCAACTCTATCTCCATATACCCCACCTTTATGCAAAAAAAAAAAAAAAAAAAAAAAAAGATGAGTACATACAAAGGAACAAAAATACAACAATAAAAAAAGGTTAGTAATAAATGTCGATTCAAAAACATCTGTTGACTTTTCTTTCATAAATGTTCAACCTTTCTTGGAATTCAATAGATATGATAAACACTTACACACCTCTGTTTGTGATTCATCCATTCGAACTTGCATCTCTTCGTCTGATAACAAACTTGTTGCTTCTGAGGATTGTGCATTGGCTAATTTATCTTGTCATATGGTAGAACCTAAAACAACAAACACCAACCATGTTCAAGAATGAGTTTATATAATAATCAAATACAACTTTCAATACTATCATCATATTCTTTAAAAGAGCCAACAATAAGAAACAATAAATCACAAGATAACTTACTTTTGGCACCCATATGTGGCCCACCGTTTCCATTCCCTGAATTTAAAAGAAATGCAATTATAAAGTTTTTTCTTTACAAATCATTAAATGAAAATAATGGATTGATGGATGAAGTTAATAATTTATACCCACGCTCCTCGTGGGGGGGAGGTTTCTGTTTTAGTTTGAGGTTGGTAAGACAAAGCGATTTTACAAATTTACCCCTCATCTTCCCTACAGTTGTCCTGTCAGGTATTCCCACTTGCATTAGGTCGAAAAAGTCAACATACCTGCAGAGTTTGAAAATATGTTAATTTGAAAGTACAATGATATACTTTTTGTTGATATTAATTATAATTCTATATAAGTCACTTCCAAATCCAGACTTTTTTGCAGCAAAGTTTAGTATATTACAGTGCATAGTGATGATCAAAATTTCCATTTAGTTATAAAATCAATGGCTGGTGAAACCCAAAAGTAAGTAAAAAGTTGATCTTAACCTGACATTCAATGTTAGATTTCATCCTTTGATGAATTCCCAACTTTTCTTTTTCTTGCCTAAATAAAATTAAAAAACATCAAGATATATAAAAAATGAGTAAAACAATGAAGGTAATAGAAAAAAAAATGAGAGTTCATTCAAATGAAGTGGACCGTATTCAATATGATGTGGTATATCTTTAATTCTTGGATCAATTGCCACTGTAAGAAACACCAAAACCTTCATTGCAATAGTTACTCAAAAAATATTTTAACTTTTATTCAAATTTCATTTCAATATTACATGTTTGCAGAATATATTGGTGAACATAACATATCTTAATTTGTTTCATTGAGGCAATCCATCGAACAACTGTTGTGCATTTTGAAGATCAGACATTTGCTGTTACTTACCCTTTTCCAGCCTACAAACCACATAATTTAAACCAATAATGATAAAAAAATAAAAAAAGTATTATGGTAAAAGAGGTAATTAGATTTAGGAACGCTACTTTTTTACCTCATGGAAAGAAGAAATTGAAATCCAATGGGGATGGAATCGATTTTCATCGACTAAACACAAACCTTTAAGCCATCGATTTCTGGACATCCTCAGGCAGCATCGTGTTGAGACGTATGACCATCGTGGATGACCCAGAAGCCTCAAATCCATCAGACCCAATAATCGCATATGGGTTTTCATAGATTCTGTTCGACGACGATGGTGGTACGTGGCAGTGAAGGGAGGTCGATGGTGATGTGTTGCATATAAATTGATGGTGGTGGTTAGTTGCATCATAGAAGGAGGTGGTGGAACGCATATTTGAGCAATAACAGAGGGTTTTGGAGAACCTTCTTCGTTAGCAAGAATCGAACAAAATGAAGGTAGAGTAGGGTTTCATCGCAAGAAAAATAAAATAAATTAAATAAATTAACCTGCAATTTTGGTCAAAGATCGATTTCTACAGGGGGGTAGAGTAGGGCTGATTTCTCGATCTTTTTCTCACCAGTATCGATGTGTTATCTTCATCCCAGATGCTTCAATAAAACCCCAAAATTGAACGACCGAGTCATCTATTTAACCTCAATTCTTAATCGGTAGAAGAAAGCTTTGAAAGAGGGTGGCGTTAGTGGTGGTGACGGTGTTGAGATGAGGCGGTGAAGAGAGAAGGTGGAGGAGTAAGGTTTTCTTGGAAGAGTGGTTATCGATTATCATCTACTAAGAGAGGGTTAACAAAAGATCGAGAGGATCGCGGTCGGTTTGTGCTGTTGGATGAAAGAAGGTAGGGGCGGTGACCATGTACACAAATCTGAACCTCATTGGATGAGAAAGCGGTGGGTGCGGTAAAGTTAGATCATAACAACACGTGTATATAAATAATAAAAAAAATGACATAAACTACTCCTAAAAGAAAGGAGACACAATTGCAACCACATTCATAATGAAAGGACCATTTCTGCCGGACATTTTTAGTGAATATATATTAATAATTGAGGGACCATTAATGTCAATCCCTTAGCCACTTTACTGTAGCTAAGGATATACAATTTTAATATATATATATATATATATATATATATATATATATATATATATATATATAATTTAAGAATCATAATGGAGTTTGAAAATTACAATTTTTGAACTCCATGGTCATTTTAATGTTTAAAAAATCGTTATCTTTAATATTTAATAATTTAAAAATTATCATTTCGACGAATAACCCTTATTTTTGTGATTTTAGACTTTAGTTCCTTTTATTTGTTATTTTTCTTCCTTAATGCCTAAGAATCATGGTAGAGTTTCCAGTATCATAAGTAAGTATTCTTGTGTTAATTGTTTTGATAAAAAATTATAAGAATTGTGAAATTTTTTGGAAGAACATTGATTGACTTCAATATTCTTGAGAATGGAAGTCTTTATTTTTTGCTTTTTCGTTCATTTTTGTCGCAAAAAATCATTCAACACTTGCAATGGAAACTGTAATTGTCTCCTCTTATGACATCAATAATTCATTGAATTCTATAAATTTTAATAGATTGTCGTATATTTTTATAAAATTCTATTTTTTTCCTTACATTGCATTGAATTTTATAGAAATTCAATGAAACATTTATTTAAAACTTATTTTTTGTTTCTGAATTCAATGGCTATTGAACTTAATTTGCATTGAAGGCATCATTAACATCTCACTATGGTTTAATTTAATCTATTATACCAACAATCACATCTCCTTTAACTATTTTATTAAACTACACATTATAGATTCTCTTAACAACATAAAATTTTTATATATTTGGTTATCTTAAAACAATATTAGCCCCTTACACTGCTTACTATATTTGTCATATAATTACGAGCCTGTACACATGCTTCTAGAGCTACTCGATTAGCTACGGCACCGGGTGCATTTCCCCAAGGGTGCCCTAAAGTTCCTCCACCGAACTGTAGTACGGAATCATATCCAATGATCTCGGTTAGATCAGGCATATGCCAAACGTGAATACCGCCCGAAGCTACAGGTAGAACACCTGGTAGAGAGACCCAATCTTGGGTGAAATAGATACCGCGACTTCTATCTTTTTCAATAAAATCATCACGCAGTAAATCAACAAAGCCCAAAGTGATTTCTCTTTCCCCTTCAAGTTTACCTACTACGGTACCAGAATGAATATGATCTCCACCAGACATACGTAACACTTTAGCTAGTACACGGAAGTGTATACCGTGATTCTTCTGTCTATCAATAACTGCATGCATTGCGCGGTGGATGTGAAGAAGTAGACCATTATCTCGGCAATAATGAGCCAAGCTAGTATTTGCAGTGAATCCCCCTGTTAGGTAGTCATGCATTACGATAGGAACTCCCAATTCTCTGGAAAATATAGCCTTTTTCATCATTTCTTCGCATGTACCCGCAGTAGCATTCAAGTAATGCCCTTTGATTTCACATGTTTCAGCTTGTGATTTAAAAATAACTTCAGCACAAAATAAGAAACGGTCTCTCCAATGCATAAATGGTTGGGAGTTCATGTTCTCATCATCTTTAGTAAAATCAAGGCCACCACAAAGACATTTATAAATAGCTCTACCGTAGTTTTTAGCGGATAACCCCAATTTAGGTTTAATAGTACATCCTAACAGGGGACGACCATACTTGTTCAATTTATTTCTCTCAACTTGGATGCCGTGAGGCGGGCCTTGGAAAGTTTTAGCATATGTAGTAGGGATTCGCAAATCTTCCAGACGTAGAGCACGCAAGGCTTTGAACCCAAATACATTACCTACAATGGAAGTAAACATGTTAGTAACAAAACCTTCTTCAAAAAGGTCTAATGGGTAAGCTACATAAGCAATATATTGATTTTCTTCTCCAGGAATAGGCTCGATTCCATAGCATCGCCCTTTGTAACGATCAAGGCTCGTAAGTCCATCGGTCCACACAGTTGTCCATGTACCAGTAGAAGATTCGGCAGCTACTGCGGCCCCTGCTTCTTCAGGCGGAACTCGAGGTTGAGGAGTTACTCGAAATGCTGCCAAAATATCAGTATCCTTGGTTTCATACTCAGGAGTATAATAAGTCAATTTATAATCTTTAACACCAGCTTTGAATCCAACACTTGCTTTAGTCTCTATTTGTGGTGACATAAATTCGTCCCTACAATTCATGAATTAAGAATTCTCACAACAACAAGGTCTACTCGACATGAATTAGGTGTTAATGAAACTTTTTACAGGAACCTTTCACAAAATTCCTAACTAATAGTAAAATTATCAACTAATCAGAATGCTTGATTATTAGACCACGGTATTTGATTCGGCAAATACATCATTATTGTATACTCTTTCATATATATGGCGCAACCCAATTCTTATTTATTTATTTTTTGAATCAAAATAACTAAAAATCACCCAAATACTAAGAAATTCCCTCTTGACAGTGATATATGTTGTAAGTGATGTTGTATATGTAAATCCTAGATGTGAAAATACGTGGAATTTTTTTATGAGAAGGTAAAAAAAAAAGAACAACAGGATATACCTAAATGAATAGAAATAAGAAGAGCCGATAATATAGAAATACTGAATCGTAAATAGAGTTCAGGTTCAAATTCCATAGATAATATAGATGGGATTGTCTATAATGATAGACAAATGAAAGATTTGAATAAGTAAACAATTAAATTGGATTCGGTTGGATGGTACAAACAAAATCGTGTGCTAACTCTCCTTTCTTTTGAATTAACGTTCAACTTGACATCAGAGATTTATTTTGAATGCGATCCTGTTCGCAAAAAATTTCGAGATTTTTTACTTTATTGTTATATTATGAATATGAGAATGAATCCTTCTGGTTCTGGGGTTACCACGTTTGACAAAAAGATATTGGGGTGTATCGCCCAAATCATTGGTCCAGTACTAGATGTAGCCTTTCCGCCAGACAAAATGTCTAATATTTATAACACTTTGGTAGTTAAGGGTCGAGATACTAGTGGTCAACCAATTTAACGTGACTTGTGAGGTACAACAATTATTACGAAACAATCGAGTTAGGGCTGTAGCTATGAGTGCTACAAATGGTCTAACGAGAGGGATGGACGTAATTGATACGGGAGCTCCACTAAGTGTTCCGGTCGGTGGAGCGGCTCTCGAACGAATTTTCAACGTGCTTGGCGAGCCTGTTGATAATTTAGGTCCTGTAGATACTAGTACAACATTTCCTATTCATAGATCTGCGTCTGCCTTTATATAGTTAGATACAAAATTATCTATTTTGAAACCGGAAATAAAGATATCAAATTTCTACCAAGATAACTCTGGATTCTATCTGAACTACTCAATTTCAAATGATATCCACATTGTTCACAAAGATGCATCTTTGATTTAAAAAAATTCTTATAATTTAATCCATAACAATTTTCGCATTGAACCCATAAATCCCGGTATAGTTTGCTCACTCATTGTGATATCCTCGTTTTGACTACTATTTTCACTTTTACTACAAATGGAACTAGAAATGTAATCATTACTGGAATTATCGTTACCACTTACAATGTAATTATCAATACAGCTTTGGGACTGAAGATAACTGTCAATGCAACTATTAATGTGATTATTCCAAGTATACTGAGTATCATCCATGTAACGATCGTGGTGGGGATTCTTACTCTTAGATCCATTATTCAGATCATTAGAATTCCGATAAAAAGAACTTTCTAGTTCACTACAAAAAGGATGATCATTGGCAATCTCAAAAATATGATTTTCAATATCAAAATATATAGAATAACTGTCCCCATTACTATCTTTCACTAAAAAAGTATCATCAGAGAAAAAATTCCGAATGTCCTTGACGCCAAAAAAAAAGATCAACATTATTGTAATTGTCATGACCACCCGAACCCTGAATGTTTTTATCCGTATCATTTCTATTCGGATCTTTACTTTCACTGGCATTTTCAATAGGACCATAGGACCACGACTGCTCATTGATTTACTTAGCCTACATTTGTGTTCGAACTCCTTCTTAAATAACATCGAATTGAACCACCATCTTTTCATAGAGTTTTCTTGCTCCATATTTTCATGAAAATACAATAGATGAATAGTCATTCGACGAAAAATCATTTAATTTATTTGAATATCTTATTTCCTATCAAAATAAGCATATCCATACAATCACTAGGATTATTAACTAATATAATAAGGAGTGTAAGTATTGAAAAAAGGATTTGTTCTCTCCTACGAACAATTTTTTCGTAAAATCTCGTCTAATAACTAATAATCAGTTAAGTTTCTATTACAATACGGGACAAAAAAGGACAATATACAGGATGGGTAGAAAGAGTTGTGATACCTGTCTCCAGGGAAAATACAAGATCTAAAATAATATCTCAATCCTAAGGATCTATAGATTAATTGTGGATCCAACCAACACAAAAATAGAAAGATTTGAGTTGTTTTAGTCTTCGAGTTTTTAGTTGAAATTTTCTATATCTAGATAAGTATGTATCTATCTAAAATATATGCATGTTGGATTCGGCTCAATCCTTTTAATAAAAGATTGGGCCGAGTTTAATTGAAATTTAATTAAGAGAACGAAAGTTATTGATCCAAAGTATCCATTACCTGAAACTCAAATTTAATCTCCTTCCATATTCAACGTCAAGTATTTCACATCATTCTATCAACTAGAAACTATTTCTTTACAAACATAAAATTGTTAAAAAAAAAAAAAAGACTTTACGAAATACAAAAAGTTATTTTACATTTTGTACCTAGTCATCTCATTTGAATAAAGTTTGTTACACATTCTTGTCTTTCATTTTGAACGTGTAACTTGCTTTTTCTGTTAAAAGCATTGCATTTATATTCTCCCTTTATGTAATCAAAGAAAAAGAAAATCACGTGACGACTATCTCTTTAAAAGGTGAATTTGTATATGTCACTTGCATAAAGCCATTGATTGCTTCTTAGTTTTTTTTTTTTTTTTTTTTTTTTTTTTTTTTTTTTTTTTTGTCCTTCTTAAATTTATAATATCAGTGACGGAGCATGAGCTTTTGATTTTGGGGCCGAAAGTATAATATATATATAAAAATTAGAAAACATGGTGAATAATCCCTTCTGGCCTAAATAAGCTCCCCACCCGTGAGGAAGGGGGTGTGGAGGTAGATGTCACCCATTGCATAAATGCATTTTTGGTAAAATTAAAGGCAACTTTATGAGTCTTGTGTGATAGGAAGGTCCCATTAAAATTAAAAGGGATGTTTTAGAGGGCATCCATTAGACTTGCCATGTTGTATGGATCTGAATGTTAACCGAATAAGAAATACCTTGAAAGGAAGATGAAAGTAGCTGAAAGGAAGATGTTGAGGTGGAATTGTGATATGAATCTTTTGGATATGATACATAATATAACTATAAGAAATTTGTTAAGAGTAAAGCGGATCATCGAAAAATTGAGGAGTAGATGATTGAGACGGTATGTACATGTCCAAATATAAACAATAGTAAGGATGATAGAGTCAATGAAGAACGGTGGTAATAGGAGATGAGGACGTCGTAAAAAAAAGTAAGAGGATAGTATGAGGCTAGGCATGTATGAACTTGCTATTTCAGAGGACATAACATTAGATAGGAGGGTGCGAATACTTAATAGTTAATATTAATGTAGATGAGTAGCTTAGCCCACACGTGTGTTTTGTTGTTTGATCTCTATATTGATGAGAACTAGTTAATGATCATACTCATTTTATGATCCCCTTTTTTCATGTCCTTGTTTTACCGTTCACATTGACTTTGCCGTTTTCTTGTTTGCCTCATTTGTAGGTTTTTTATACACTTGTTCTATGTTCCATGTTCTTTTCATCTTTTGCTTGCTAACTTTGACATTTTGTTTCCCTCTTTGCCTCGTCTACATGTCTTTGTTGACGAACATGTCAATGGTCATCTATGTGACAGTCAGAAAGATTGTCTACATTTTATTTCTCCTCCCTCCTCCTCGAGGCCGGACTGCCGGTTATTGTTATTATTATTATTTTTTTTTATCAAAAAGGTAAAACCAAGAGTTTATAGTAAATTAGCCTAAAATATAATATAAATTTTTTAAGTAATTCAAGTTGCTAGTAGAAAAACATAAAATATGGGAGGGTTACTTACACCTAGAAGTTCGATCCATCTGCCTACCTAATTAAATTAGATTTAATGTCATTTACAACTTCCATCTGTTCGTTCAACAAACTACTTTTTTGCCATTCAATTTCAATTTGCTCCAATTAATCCAACCGCCTATTATAATCTCTCTTTCACTCTCCATTTCTCATCTCACTGCACGCAAGCGACTTCAACAATGGCAGGGGTTTTGTCCCTTCTCAGGCGATTCTATCTCATCGCTTATAACTGGATTGTCTTCGCCGGATGGCAAGTTCAGATTTACAATCTAATTTTATCCCTTTTCCGATCTTAATCGTTGTTCAGTTCATATCTTATTCATCTCTCTGTTTTCTCGAATTTTAGGTTTCAAGTATTGTTCTTGGCTTTGAAAACTCTAAAGGAATCAGGGCATGAACAGGTTTACAGTAACATCGAAAAGCCGCTCTTATTAGCTCAATCTGCTGCCTTTTTAGAGGTATTCTAAAACCCTCAATGATCTAGCGTTTATATGATACATATACTTCGATTCCTACGAAATGGGTTTGAAATTGGAGTGGGAAAATTTGAACTTCTAAAGATGGTAAAACTTTGTTACAGTCTAAGTTTGAGCTTTCCCATAATATACATCTTTGGAAAAAAGTAGGTCACGACTGAAATCTATTTATTAACTTCGTCATTGAATTCGAACATGATCTCTGTAAAAATGGATCGGAAATCTCTCCCTTTCTTTTCTCAATTAAGACAATCTGCTTTAACAATTAGGGTTCGATACATCTTTTTTCCCCTTCGGTTTACGTAGATCAACCTGTTTCTTTCAAAAAGATTTGGTATTTAGTTCTTTTCCCCTTTATTTCATATGGATCAATCTAATTTCTCAAGATACTTATGTTACATGGTCTGATTTAGGGTTAGAGTTTCTTTCATGTAAAATGACATCAAAAGTACTTGAATCATGGCCCATGGATGTACATTGCATAGTTACATCATCATCATCATCAGCATCACCCTTAAACTCTGAATAATTAAAACCCTAATCTTGACAAAATAGTTTCTAGATTATGAATTCATTGTGAGTGTATTTTACTAATCTTTCTTTCTTTTCTTGTTTGCTTACTTTTTTGAAACAGATACTACATGGTGTCGTAGGTAAGTTCTATACTTCTCACTTCTCATTGATAAGCTGTGATTTCATCATTTCCACAATTTAAATTTCAACAAAAGTATAATTTCTTATTTTTTTTATGTTGTTTTTGGCATGAAAAAGGCTTGGTAAGATCCCCAATTTCAGCAACATTGCCTCAAATAAGTTCAAGATTGTATGTAGTATGGGGAATCCTTTATAGTTTCCCTGAGGTTAGAGTCACTTACTTTCTTCCTTTTTGTTAATAATTCTCAGTTTTTTTTTTTTTTTTTTTTTTTTTTTTTTTTTTTTTTTTTTTTTTTTTTTTTTAAGTTTTACTGAGATAAAAAAAACTTGATTGTGACAGGTTCAAACACATCCTATTGTTAGCTCTTTGGTCATTAGTTGGAGTATCACTGAGGTAAAAAACAATATTTGAGCTTGAAGAAATGGAAGAAAGAAAATAAATGATTTTATTATTTTGTAACAATATATTTATGGTGTTGATAATTAGATTATTAGATACTCTTTCTTTGGGACAAAGGAGGCATTTGGTTCTACTCCATACTGGCTTTTATGGCTCAGGTTTGACCTTGATTCTTTGGTCAACTAAGTTGAAGATTTTATTTCCCATTATTATTTTTCTACTTTTTTTTTTTTTATAAAAATTGTAACTTTTGGTTTGTGTGAATGTAGGTATAGCACCTTTCTTGTGTTATATCCAACTGGCATCTCAAGTGAAATTGCTATGATCTATAATGCCCTACCTTATATGAAGGTAACAACCCTACATTCCTACTACCTTGTAAAATGACCATTTTACCCTTTTCTTTTCCTTGACTTTTTGTATTAAGTTGTTCTTTCTTTTCTTTTCCTTTTGTAGACTGAATAAACTATCTGAATTCGAGTAAAAATGACCATTTTACCCTTCTATTTAGAAACGATGCTTATTAACAAAGAAATAGTATCTTACTTTTGTTAGAGTAAATGGCTGTTTTACCCTTCTATTTAGTAAATGACCATTTTACCCTTTTATTTAGAAACAATACTTACTAACAAAGAAACAGTATATTGCTTTTGTTTGAGTAAATGACCATTTTACCCTTCTATTTAGACAGTAAAAAGACCATTTGACCCTACTATTTAGTAAATGACGATTTTATCCTTGTATTTTCAGGAATCTGAAAAGTATTCCATAAGGATGCCCAACAAATGGAACTTTTCATTTGATTACTTCTATTTTGCTTTTGTGGTGTTTGCAATCTACTTACCAGGTAAGTCCACTCAAGAATCTCTCATCATAGGTTTGACCGTTTGACTTATAAAAACATCATCTTTGCATAGAAAAGACTTTTTTTTTTTTTTTTTTTTTTTCCATTTAATTTGTTGTAAAACTAAAATGAACATATTTTGGTTGCAGGAATTCCTCATTTGTATGGATACATGCTTGCACAAAGAAAGAAAACTTTGTCCAAGTCGAAAAAGGCATGAACTCATTGATTTTAACTATTTGTACTAGATTATAATTTATAACCATTGTCACATGAATATATTTATGTTTACAACATAAATCATAATAAGTCCTTCCATTTCGAGTATCTCAATCTGTGGAAATCGTTCATCTATTTCGATAATTTATTCAAGATTTTGCTTTGTTAATCAAAAGAATCCATGGATCTTCATTGAAATAAAACCACCTCTTTATTATACAAATGTGTTGAACCCAAAAAAAATCACATATCATTAAGATCATTAATAGATACTCTTGCGTGAGATGTTCAAGGAATGTTACACACTCATAAAAACTCATACAAACAAAGCTATATGAGTAGATTAGAAGTTTGTCATCAAAATAAAAGAAGGGATAATAGGCAAACAGTTCATGAAAGTCAAGTTCAAAGTTGATCATCATTTTGGGTCGACATTTGTACAAAAACAACAATAACATTATTTGGATTAGAAACCCCTAAATTAGTATATTCGTCTAACAAAAATGAGGAAAACAATAATAGAGAGATGATTGGAAATGAAATGTATTCAAGTTGTCAAAAAACCAAAAAATATTATAAAAATAACAAACTCTTTGAGTTTTTATTTTTCCACCTGTTATACTAAAGCATGTCATATTTTAATCTTACACTATTGGCCCAAGTTTTTTTAATGAATATTGTCCTTTTTTTTATAACTTTGCCCCAAAATTAGTGTGTGCTTTTTTATTTACAAATTTACCTTTTTAAGACTTTTTATATAACCTTTTAAAGACTTTTTTTTATAGGTGTTTTTACAAGCTTTTGTAAAGTTTTTTATAATCTTTATAATCTCTTTTATCGGTTTTCCATACACATTTACAAAAAGGTAATAAACTTGTTTTTATAATTTTTAATACAATGTTTTAAACATGTTTTATAATTTCTTTGAAATTGTTTTTACAAATAAAAATTCTTTTTTACATATCGATACAATTATTTTAAACAAAAGTATTTCTAAATGTTATAAAAAAATATAAAAATATATAGAGAGGGTTGTAACATATTCAGAATTTTCATTTAAAAGATGTAAAAAAAAAATTGGTTCTAAAGATGATTATAAGCCTTATGGAAACTCTATGTATAAAAGTTTTCATACAATTTCTTTTTACAACTTTGTTTACTAGTGTTTATACAGAAGTTATAAAAATTTTAAAGTTTATTATACGTTGTAGAAAAACTAGTAGAAGAAATTGGTTCTAGAACTTATAAATCAACTTTAGAACCAAATTTTTATAAGTTTATATATTTTTTAAAAACTTGAGTAAAAACTTGTAAAAGATGCTGTATAGAAGCCATTTTTTATTTCTTTTTTACATAAAGTTTCCATAAAGCTTATAATCAACTTTAATACCAAACTTTTTTATAAATGTTTAAAAACTCTTCTAAAAAATTAGAATATTTTTTTACAATAATTTCTAAACTTTTTTTACAACTTTTTTTATACTTTTTTACAACATGTAGAAATACTTTCGTTTAAAAAAGTTGCATGAATATATAAAAACAAGTTTTATATGTGAAAAATGTTTTTAAAAATTTGCAAAACAAGTTTAAAGCATTGTATTAAAAACTTTATATAATTTATATAATATTGTAAAAAATATTGTACGTTATATTTAAAAAAAGGTTGTACAAAAAATGTGAACGTTGTAAAAAAGAATTTAGAAAATTTGAAAAAATAAATAAAATTGTAAAAAATAATTTTGAAATGATTTATAAAATATGTGAACCATATTCATTACAAGATTTAAAATTTAGACCAAATTAGGTGTGGCCGTGTGATGAATCTGGTTTTTGGTTCTTTGATTGACTGTGTTTTGTTCCAGTTTTTTAGCCGTGTCAGTTATGTGGTTCCCGAGTATTGGATCGGTTTTTATTTGTAATCTATGAAACCTTTAAAAATAAATAACTCATTCATTTGATGTTGTAATAACATGAGATTTTTTTTCCAAACATGTAGTTTATAGTTTGCACTTTCATTTATGCTATAATTTCATCATCTTTGGTTCCATATTGAATGGGGGTTACAGTTCTTCGAAATCAGGATATCAAAGTTGAAAGTTTTCGCTTCTATTTCGACGACATGTACGATACGTAACGAACGTTGTACTGATCCAACATGTATGAGTACCTGAAAACCGAAACTAGTATATGTCACTAGATCCGGTTCACAGTCCAAAGAATTCTCTAAAATCTGTTTGGTTCAAATAATAATCCTAGACCAAATTTAAATCAAAATCAAAATCAAAATCAAAATCAAAATCAAAGTTCATTCCACCCACTTTGATGTGGAAGGTGAGTATGTTGTAAAAGCGTAAGTGTAGGGGGTGCTGATGAAAACATGCTATGTTTGGGAAAAGTGGTAGAACGAGCGTTGTACTTGTACCCTCAGAAATCAGAATAACCTACTCAGAAATCCTCGGGAAGAGGGTCGCTCTCAATTCTCAAATCTCACGACTTGATTTGATTTGATCCGAATCCCTATTTCCAATGGCGAATCTGAATCAGCAACAAATCTCAATTAAGCCATGGATCCTTGAAGTTGTTCCCTTCATAGTCCTTGTTCTCATAGCCGCTCATGTCATCGCTTTGGTACGCCACTTTTCTCTCTTATTTTACAAGATCAATCATTCCCATTTCACAATAATAATCATAATAATACGTTTCCTTTTGTTTGTGTTCATGATTTGGGGAAAAAAGGTCTATTGGATATACAGATTAGCTACGGAAAAGCTCCCTGGACGAAGAAAGAAGCACTAGACCTGCTTCTACTTCTAATTCATAGTTCAGTGGTTACACGAAGAATCGAAGGTGTAGTGATCCAAGATCTTGTTTATTTGTTTAATTTTTCACATTTTAGTCTTTGTGTATGGGGTAGGGAACTCTTGTTGGAGGCACACAAGCTGTTCGATGAAATGTGTGAAAGAAATGTTGTCCATTTGACAATTAGTTTGGGTGTGTGAAATGAAAGTGATGTATTCAGTTAGTGTTCGTGAATTTTTTTTTTTTTTTTTTACAGAGTTAAGAATTTCTTCTCCTTCAAAGTTCATGCTTCAAGAATATTGTATATGAACTTGTTATTTCACCAAAATCTGTATGAAGATCTATTCAATAGTGTTCCAAGAGTTTTATTTTGGTTGGATTGAATTTGTGAAATCATAAGATATTCTCATCAATGAAACATGATTAAAAAACATCATTTAATAGTATATGATCTTGTTTTATTGGTACTTAGTATCCTAATAATAATTATTAGATGAGATGGATAATAATCATTACATAATCTTAGTATCCTAATAATAATTATTAGATGTGATGGTTAATAAATTACATAACCTTCATGGAATGTCACCTAAATATGATCATTATAAAACTTTCTTCTACACATGGAATAATTTTAGGATGATAAAATAAATAACCACGTCACTATGGAAAATATAAAGAAATGATTTAACCTTTTTGGACTTAACCAAATAATCACCATATTTAAAAAAATAATTAAGGTGTCCATATTGCAAAATGAGAGGTCTTTTTAGCCAACCCTTTTAAAAATTGTATCTCCGGTTAAATTAATTTTGTTTCTAGCTAGCTTTTTATTGGATGAAAAGTACAATTTTGTCGGATTTCGGAAGCAACATCATGTAGAAAGTAAAAAATAGTTTGTTCCAAATTTTCAAATACATGTCTGAAATTCGATAACAATTTTGAAATTTCAAGAAAATGATTGATTTTTTTATTGTTAAAATTCAAGAAAATTGTAAACAAACATACTAAAAGTGAAATAGATTACAATACCAAGGTATAAAAAGTTGTTGATTAGTTGAAAAATCAACGATATAAAACATTTCAGATTCAAGAGGTAGAGATATTTTTTTAATAATTATTTGATGCTAAAGAATAAAAATTTGATGCTAAAGCAAAAAAAAAAATACCATGCACAATATGAAATGTCCCAATTTCAAAATTGATGGTCATTTTGGGAAATGGATAAAAGTTGGATCATTTACATTTTTTCTACAAAATTATGTGGTCATTTTTATGATTATCCCAATATTTTTTCATGCAATACTTTCAATGGTTGTTGTACAACAATTCATCATTTTTTATTCTTTTCATTGCAATAAACTCACAAACTACTCATAGTTTGATAAAAAAAAAAAAAAACATAAACAGGTAACAAATTATTTGTTAAAAAAAAACATAAATGAGTAACA
The DNA here is from genome assembly GCF_051521515.1 of Lactuca serriola. NCBI lineage: Eukaryota > Viridiplantae > Streptophyta > Magnoliopsida > Asterales > Asteraceae > Lactuca > Lactuca serriola. The sequence continues at coordinate 158,273,153 of NC_136409.1, forward strand.
TAGTATATGTTTTTACTCATAAAATACCATTCAAATAATATTATTTGTGAACAAAAAGCTTAGTTGCTTACCTCCTAATAACATTTTTTTTAAATTAATGATGTTTTGTGAAAAAAAAAACAAATAGTTTGTTACTCATTTATGACATTAAACCCTTGATATTGAAGTGTAATACTCATTTTTCTCCCATTAAAAAAAATCTAAGAATAGTACCAAAATTTGCACAAATACAGTAAACATTCTTGAATGTGTTCCTATGCATAAAGTTCAAACACTCAAAAGAAATTACCTAATTTTATTTATTGATTCAAAAAGCCTTTAAATTTTTTTTATTAAAATCTCCCACTCCCGTTATTGCTACTCGTCATTGGAAGCACTTGCAGCACTTAAATCCACGCTCAAGTCAAGACTCTGTACAATCACCCACCCACACAGTAGTCAGTATCAGTATATCAAATCATATCATGTCAGTATAAATAAAGTTTACCTTTCCAGTAATCTTGCTGTACATGGCAATCACATCTTGTACCGTGGACTCAAAGTGTGTTGTTGCATCATAACTCTGAGACAAAACAAAAAAAAATAATGTAATTCAAACAAGAATGGAATCGGAATACGTGATTCCGAAGGGTAAAATGGTAATTATACTCACGGTGGAAATGAAACAGTGATCGTCAGCACCATCGTTGGTGGGTTCGTATCTGTCATAAGTATCGAAAAAGATTTGATCCACAGGTCCAAGTAAGTCAATTCCGGGCTTCAATTCCGTTTTCGGATTATCTGTTTCCGCTTCTGTTGTCACAAAGGCAATGAACTTTCCCTTCGGTGCTACATTGTGAGAATATGAACAGCAAAACAAATACCTAAAGAAAAAACTTAAAGAGTCATTTGAAAATTTGTAAATATATATGTTATTATTGAGGGGTAAAAAAGTAATTATTACATGTCTGATTTGCGGCCTAGTTGTTTTTGGGGTAGGATGACTTGAGTTGAATGGGCATCATTAGTGTGTGGGATGGGGTGACTCATGATGCAAATAGCACGTGCTACTTTGCCAACTGCTTTTACCTGTTTCAAGAAATGAGATTTTTTTTTTGAATTTATAGTGAAAAAAATTAGATTAAATTTTGTGATATTGTTTATACCTTATCGGGTAAATATGAGGGATCACATACTATTTTTTTGCATTTTGCAGTTTCTCCTTCTGATGTCACACCAATTGCTTTCCCATCTTCAAACTCTACCTGTTTTCAAAGTAATGGAATTGGAATATGACAAAGGGTATTTTGGTCTTTTTGTAGAAAAAAGGAAGAATGGAAAGGAATTGAATTGAATTGAATTGAATTGCATTCCCTTCACTCATGAAACATGGGATTTGAAGGAATGTAACAAAATTGAATTCCATCCATGGAATGGAATGGAATCTGGAATTCCAGTTCTGTGGATTACCTTGCATTCTGGTTTGTTGAGCATGTAGGTGCCACCATAGACTGCACTCAAACGAGCAAATGCCTGAAAATATTTATCAGATAAATTTAAATAGATACAAATAGCAAAATTAAATAATGAAATAAACGGATCTTTTGTTATTGATTATACCTGAGGTAATTCTCCTAGTCCATACATGGGGTAGATATATGGAGAACCTCCTGCAAACCTAGCTAATGACTCTGCATATAGCTATTCAGGAAATATAAAATACTATTACACAATGAGAAAATAAAAACAATCTTATTCATAGCACACTTAAACAACATAACTTTAGTTATGAAAGATATTAAAGTAATCTTTTTGTTCTGTGAAAAAACAAAAAAAAATAAAATTTCACCTTAACTCTCTTGATAAAATCTATAGCTGGTTGATCCAAATAAGAGTCATCCCTATAAAGTGCCAATGCATGTCCAATAAAATCAACTGTATTATCATCTAGTCCATATTTTTTCCTACATAAAACAATAAGTCAAACATCATAAAACAGTAGCAATGAAGTTAAATAATTGAATAAATGAAAAAAAGGTGAGGTTAAGATCATACGAAATAACATCTTTTGCTGGAACTTTATTGAGATCCAACCCTTCTTTTGATTTTGGATCATTATCATCGTAGTCTTGAACATAAATGAAGAACTTTCTAGCACGACGTTTTTCAAATAATCCCATGAGAGGGGATTTAAGTGCTTCAACATCAGTTGCTGGAACTTTGTGAACCTGAAAGAAAAGAATTCCCAGTTTTGAAAAGTTTACAAGTTAGAATGATTTACAATTTGTAGAAGCTAAAGGGGTTTTCATATACCTTTCCTTTGTTGTACACATAGCTTCCATCAACAGCCTTGAAATTAAGGTATTTTGTGACATTAGTGTGAATTAGAACACGAACTAAGGCACCATTAGCCATCATAAACTGCAAAAAAACCACTTTGACATAAGTTTAAGATGGTTGTTCATAATAAGTATTCATTATTTTTCAAAAAATTACACATGCCTTGGGGACCATATCAACATTGTAATCTTTGCTTTGGCCTAATTCTGCAGGAGGTGAATCACCACCCTTGAATCGCTTCCAGAGCTATAGAGTATACATATTAATCTATTAATGTCAAACGAATAACAAAAACAATAGTAAAAGTTTTGAATGAATTATTTAGTTATAAACTTATAATATTAATAATACCTGGTTTAGGTTAAGTGAAGTTGATTCGCCTCCATAGTAATCATTTCTATCCATGTGAAGTACCTGTAAAAATAGACAAGCAATGATCATACAAGACCAGCATTTAGCTATTTGTTAGGTCACACCTCAAAACAGGATCCAATGGGAGTCTAATTACTGGTTAGCACGAATTTCAACATGAAGAGATTGAGGAACAAGTAGGCTCGTATATTATGAGCTTTTAGTTTTGCCATTAGATTTCGTTGTGTCTAATTTTGTTACCATCGTTATTATGTTAAGACGAACTTCCAGAAAAAGCGTGTTCATGAACAGGAACGTAATCAAAATAGGCTGAATCTCGATATACATACTAATTGCAGCTGAAAGCAATTACAGAATAAAATTTATCGGAGCAGAAAATGAATTCATACCACGAACTGGAGCACCAGAACACAGCATCAATTTGCAGCAGTAAAAAAGTACGATCTAAATAATCGGAATCAAAATTTCAAACAACGAATAGCAGGATCGAGATTAATGAAATTGATTTGATCATTTCAATCACAAAATGCATCTCAGTATGAGAAATTGAACACATATACATACATACATACATACATACATTCAAAGATATATACGCACAACAAATGATTTGGAGAAAGACGTACTTTGAGGCCATCGACGGAGAGGAGACCACTGAGGATGCATTCCTTGAGACCAGTGCCGAGTACTATCACATCGTATTCTTCATCCATGGTTGTGCAATTAGGTTAACGAACATCAAATGAAATGAAGAAATTGAGTGATTTGATTTTAATCAACTAAAACTATCAGAAGAAGAAGAAATTGAGATATGATCGGACATCGTTTTGGGGAACAGGTCTTAAGCAGAAACATTCGGTTATGAAACCCCCCGCCAAATTTCAAGGATTTCTTTTTACGTGGTGGGCCCCCGCTGATCCAGCCTTTTTCGCAACTGCAAAAAGGGATTTCTTTAGACAAAATTGCAAGAATGGTCCCTATGGTTAGGTAGAAATTGCCACTTTGGGCCAAAAAGATTTGTGCTAGCACTCGTGGTCCACAGGTTTTCATTTTGTTGCGAGTTTGGTCCATTTGTCTTGATTTTTTTATAAAATGACGATTTTACCCTTTGTTTTTTCTTTTTTCAGTTTTTTTATTATAAAAATTAAAAAAGAAAAAGAAAAAAGAAAGTAGCCCCCCTCCCCCCCCCCTCTCTCTCTCTCTCTCGTTCTTGATTTTGATCTCCGACGAAGAAAGGAGGTTGCCGACCACCACCTTCGCAGCCCTTCCCTGCCTCCCTCCGGTTGTGCAAGACCACCAAACACCCATCCCTTCACCCTCCTATCTCCAACAAATCGACCCCAGTTGTCTCCCCCTCGATTTTCAGTCGTGAAACACTCCCATCATCTTCTTCTTGAACTTGTTCTTCACCTGCATCACCACTCTACCATTCAAGACCACTAAGTTTTGGAAAATCAAGAAAAAAATCAAGATTTTGAGATTAAAAAAAAAATCAGAACTAATATTCCTCCACTAGAACCGACTCAACCTCCAAATCGACCACCATCTGAATCCTTAGTCTTAATCTTGCCATCGTAGATCCACCTACAACTTGAGAACCAGAAGCAGAAAGAGGAAAAAACTCTAAAAAAACGATTATCATTGTAAACCATTTGTGTGTATATGTGTTCAACCCTCCAAACACATACACACACACAAAAAATTCCTTTTATCACATCAAGATTCAAGAACAAAAATCGGACATAGAAATCGACCAATCGAAGCTATCCTGAAACTCTTAACCTATTCAATTTGCTAGAGGTGGTGGTGACGAATCAGATCTTAAAACCAAGCTGAGAAATAATCCCATCTTCGGGAGGCTGTCAAACTCCGGCAGATTGCCATGACCACCACTGCCTTTACCACCAGACTTCTCTTCCTCCATCGGCAGCTCAATGGTTACAGAAAGAGAACACAGAGGTCGGCGTCGTGGTTTTTTATAGGGGAAAGGTTGGTCTGCAAATTTTGTTTCTGATTGAAGAAAGAAATTAGGAACAGTAAATCTAATTGGATCTGTTATATTGTTTTCTTATACTGATTGAAGAAAGAAATCAAAAGGGTGTTCTATTAATTGAAGAACCCTAAATCTAACTGTATTTTTCGATTTCTTTTTGGGGATGATGAAGAAGTTGCAGGTGAAAGATTTTGAATAAGAAAATGAAGGTAGGTGGGTTTTGATGAAAAACAACGAAGAGAGAGAGAGAGAGAGAGAGAGAGGAGGGCTACTTTCTTTTTTCTTTTTCCTTTTTTAATTTTTATAATAAAAAAACTGAAAAAAGAAAAAACAAAGGGTAAAATCGACATTTTATAAAAAAATCAAGACAAATGGACCAAACTCGCAACAAAATGAAAACCTGTGGACCACGAGTGCTAGCACAAATCTTTTTGGCACAAAGTGGCAATTTCCACCTAACCATAGGGACCATTCTTGCAATTTTGTCATTTCATAAACATAAAATAAAATATTTTTTTATTCGCCGTGTCATCAAAACTCAAAACCAAGCCGTTCTGCAACGTGGCCAAACAATCGGAAAAACGGGTTATATGAGGTAAAGTTTGTTTTTTAATTAGGACACAAGTAACAATTTTATCGAAGCTTTATAGTCCAATGGTCTCGTATCAAGATGCAATGTTTCAATTCTAAGTACTTTGGGGTTCAAGTTTCGTTTACAATAATAGTGTTATTTAGAAGTACATTAGAAAGTGTATGTGTCGCAGTTCTAGGAAAGTAAGAATTGTTTACCATATTTAGTTCATGACAACATACATCTTCTAGTACCCGGGTTCATTGCAAGAGTTTGAGGAACTTGAAGGTCTTCTAAATTTAGTGGAGATTTTCGACCATGGAGGACATTTAGAGAGCGAGAGTTGAGCTTTTCAATGAATTAGAAGAATGAATGAGTCATTATAGCATTGATATAAATTTGGTTATGATTTTAAGATGTTTGTATTAATGATGAGATAGGGTGTTTGTGAGAGAAAATGTTAGGTGGGAGTTTCATTATATAGTGATGAGATATTATGTTGGGTGAGAGCAAATGTTAAGTGGTAGTTTGGTGAAATCATAAAGGGTCAAGTTAAGTGAGGTGTTAGGTGGGAGTTAATTAAAATCATATGGTAAACCGCACCTTCTGAATGGTCCATGTCAATTCGTCTCAAGGTCCACGTCAATCCGCTCTAAGGTCCATAGGGATGGTCAATTGTAAAGCACTAGCAATATTTTGGATGTGTGTCAGAGTTTGAACCATTGACCTCTTATGTAGAATTTCCCTCCTCAACCACCATGTTTCCATTGTGAGGACGGTTGATTGAAATCATAAAGGTTAACTTATGTTGGATTTATGATTCTGTTAAGTGAGAGTTACCCCGATGAAGTTAAATGAGCTCATAAATAAGTGGATGATATATTTATTCAATCATAATTTATTAATGATTCTTTCTAATCCCATTCCCACATAATCCGAAATTTTTACTCTAGATTGTCTCTAGGCTACTTCGAAATTATCGCTAAACTTAAATGATATTCAAGCTCCTCCGACGAAGTTAGGTACTTGAAGATGCCTGATACCACGAACAAAGTGTTTATGTGGTGTGAATAAGAGCTTGAAAAGCTTGTCGAAAATGAACTTAAAAAAATGGATAGATCACTATGATGCATAATTATGGACGCACATGCCAAAACTCATGTTACTATTTTTACTTCATTTTCCTTCGTGTTTAGAATGTAACGAATGAAAATTAGACATTGACCGATAAAAAGAAATCTAAATAGACCATGATTTTTCTAAGTACCAACTCAAAAAGACGAATGAATAGTTAGTTAGTGTGCAACAATTATATTTGTATATTAAGTAGGCATTTTAGTTTTATGAATCATGTATCTGAATATTATTTAAAACTAACCATTAAACTAAAAAGTCTTTGAATTTCGTACTAAATATTTCACCTTAAAAAGACATTTTCAATTGAAGGGGAAATTTGGTATGAATATATAGAGGTGAGAAAAGGTTACATGGCCTAGTAGCCAACATGATAGAGATATTTAACATTTAGGCATGTTATCAGTAGCCAACATGATAGAGATATTTAACATTTAGGCATGTTATCAAAAAAAGAATGACAATGCACTCTAAGGATAGTGACTCGAGCTCGAAATGTACATGTGGAGACAAACAACCCTTTCATATATGTTACAATGGTATTCAAGTTAGGTTTACAACTTCTTCAACTGATAAAATCCCATGTAGACATTATTTTTGTTGCTCCCGTTTTTCGATGCATATGAAGATTGCGGGTATTTTAATTGGTTTGATGAAAGACTACCAAACAATTGATGCATGTTTTTTCTTTTTTCTTTTTTTTTTTTGAAATTCATTAGTAGTTATAACTTAATTAGCAATATCCTAATGACCCCAACGTATAAAAAAGCAATTAAAGTAAACAAATATAGTCTAAAAACATAGTGTTATGATAATGGTTATGATAATTTTGTATGGTTTTCATCATTTTTAGTGTTTTGGTTAATTTGATGTTGTTTAACCTACCAATTAGTTGAATGTAAATGTAATTTCAAGTCCATAATAAATATGTGATATCCTTGTACTATTTTGGTATAATGAATGAAAATATTTGTTTTGGTATGATTTGATGTTATGGTATGATGAATTAAAATGTAAAGCCCGCTATATATAAAAATGTCCAAAACATTGGATCACATTTCAAGGTAAACTACTGAATTAAGATGCATAATATAAGAAAATTATACTAGAAAAGTAATAAAAACATGGAACTTGCAATTGTTTATATTTTCCCATAAAAATGATATTCTATTCATTAAATGTATATATACAAAATTGCATCAAGATAAGGGCCAATGAACCGATTATATAAAACAATAAAACATAAGATATAATAAATATATCAGCTAACATCCCCCCTATGGTGAGAAAGGGAGGAGGATCTCGAACGTTCAAGTTGGATATGAAATCAAGAAATAACAGAGAAGGTAGACTCTTAGTAAAGATGTTAGCATATTGAGACGGAGAATGAACATGAAGAACACGCACATGGTTGATAGCAACCTTGTCTCTAACAAAGTGAAGATCAATCATTATATGCTTAGTCTGTTGATGTTGAACTGGATTGGATAACATGTATACAACACTAACATTGTCATAATAAACAATAGTATTCCGATGAGGTGAATAATGTAATTCAAGTAAGAGATTACAGATCCAACACGTCTCGACAACAGTATTAGCAACACCCCGATATTCCTCCTCTACACTAGACCTCGATGTCGTATTCGCTTGGAAGACCATGATAGAAGATTGTGCCTTAATCGGTTCCGGTTCCGGTTCCTAAAGTTATGGAACTGCCTTAACCAGTTCTGGTCATGGTTCTCGTTTTTTCGGAACCACTACCCGCTGGTTACCCGCCGGAACCGGTTTATATATATATATATATATATATATATATATATATATATATATATATATAAGGATTCCTCTACTAACATAAGACAATCAATTTCATTCGTTAGAACAACTTCCATCGAGTCTCTGCACCTATCCTTTTTTGATTTTCACTTTCTAAACCTTTGTTTGTTTTTGGAAAACGTGATTTGGCTCAGGATTGCCCATTTTTATTAATTCCAGGGTTTCTCTGAATTTGAAAGTTATCACTTAGTAAGTTTCCATACCAAGGCTCAATCCAATTAAGTCTATAGCGTCTACCGATTTCGCCATATCCCCCTTTTTGAGATAAAAATCTCATTGTGATCTCGTTCCCCTATTTCATATATATATATATATATATATATATATATATATATAGAGAGAGAGAGAGAGAGAAAGAGAGAGAAAGTTAGGTTCAAATGTTTTCAGTATCTATTGTGTGCATGTATGATTGATTCTGGACCAATCATTTTAGTTATTTTAAGAAAGTAATTAATGCATATTAAATGCTGAATATGTATTTAATATCCATTATATCTTCAACATGTAATATGCATTAATTACTTTCTTAAAATAACTAAAATGATTTGTCCAGAATCAATTATACATGCACACAATAGATAGTGAAAACAAAATAACCTAACCCTATATATATATATATATATATATATATATATATATATATCATATAAATATGTGTGTTACTTAGACCGGTTTAGAATATATTAGTCCGATTTTGTCCGTCTTTGGTACGAACTAATTTGATTTGGATTGAACTAAATTGCGGTTTTATCGACAAAACTTAACAAAATTAATGTAACCGGGTTACTCGCTCTCGGAATCGCAACCGCTGGTTCCGATACTGGTTCCAAACATTTAAGAACTGTCTAGAGCGGTTCCAGTTCCGGTTCTAACTTTCTAGGAACCGTCGGTTCCGGTTCTAGTTCCGGTTCTTGCCAAATGAGGCGGGTACTCGCCTATGCTCATCCCTAGACGAGTATGAGTGGGTGTGAAAGGTAATAGAGGCCTATACTACTAGAAGCACATGACTCGCACTTGGATCAATGAAAGTCACAAGGTCACCAAGGCACTAGTAATTGATTCTGTTTTGTTCATATTTGTCGTTATAATCGTTTCGATATTGACTAAAAAATGATTATTATTTCGACCCTAGTGGTCATACCATATCGAGTCCGACTAAGATGATTATGTTACGTTGTTCAGAGAACCAAGATCAATGTAGCATCTGACTTAAGCCAGGCGATTGAAGCGAAAGATAATCGAAGTGATCAATAGAAGTATCACGATCGTTGTTAAATTAAGAGCTTGTAGATAGAAGTGCTACATGTTAGAAAGTGATTATGTCACATTAGAACATGAAGGAAGGAAACTTCCATTCTAGAATCTGACTCAAAAAGACCTGAGTCTAAGCATTACATCATATGATGAGAGGTCGTTAGAACATGACCCATCGGTATGTTACGATAATCGAAGGAAAGAACTTATATGAAGTCTGTTAAGAAGAAGAAGGAGTCTCCAACAAGTATTGATTTTGTAACTCGTAGGTTACGATTGAAAGTCCAACGCGAGATAGAGAGTGGGTGCAAGATTGAGCACCACCTGCAGTTAAGAAGTCCAAGAGTTAGATACTCATTTGAAGGAAGATAAGAGTTACGGTTATTACCTAAGATGAAAAGATAACGTATGGAGTCATTATACAAACCCTGTCTCGTTGATGATTTCGGGATGTAATCATCCTAAGGGGGAGATAATTGTAACGCCCGCAAATTTGGGCTGGTCAATTTAGAGACAATAAGCGTCAAAAATGACTTTTTCATAAAAGATTATGTAAAATAAATAATCTTAACTAAGTTATAGTATATGTCACATGGGTTCCGTACATATATATAACGTTGAAATCCGAGTTATAATGAAGAAGTTATGACCCGTCGAAGTTTTGCGACAAAACCAGCACGACGTTGTGTATCGTAAAAAGTGAGTTGTGATAAAATACTTTTTAGCCTTAAAAATCTAAAATAAAGTTGTATTATATGTTAAACCTAAAATATACACAAAAACAATGTCCAAATCTGACTTCGTATGAGGAAGTTACGATTTTTCTAAGATTTCGCATAGCAATACACAACCCGGAAATCGATTTTTGGCCGACACAACCTAAATGAGAATTAGAGATATCATTAATAGGAGCTCAACGATATAAAGTCAGTCGAAAACAGACGTCGGACGACAAAGTTATGAGTTTTTAATGGACTTTACCTGTCTAGGCCTGTTAAAATATAACACTAAAAATAAAGTCAGAATTAACCGACAGAGTCTAAACGAAAGTTCTAAATCCCGTTGATACCTACGTGTGGATATAAAGAACGTCAAAAACGGAGCTTGTATGCGAAAGTTACGAATTTTAGATAATTAGTTTTTGGAGTGATCAACGAGTGACACGTGGCACAATCCTGACCACTGCTTCTTCCCCACACCTTGCAATTAGATGGTGACAATTGGCACACCAACACGTTGTGTAGGTCTCATAAGCATAAAGTGTTGAGCCATTTCCAGCCTGTAAATAGAGGCGCAAATCATCCCATTTCTTCATACCTTTCCACTTCTCTTCTCCCAAACACTCTCAAAGCCTCAAGGCTTTTCTCTAGCCCTTCTTAGGAGTTAGTAGCGAGTCCCAAAACGCCAGAAGGCTTCGAGAAGAAGAGCTTTCAGCTCAAAAGTTATGCCCGCGTAGAGCCCGGTTCTTCGCTAAACTCCATTGTAAGTGAGTTATGTTTACCCTACTTTAAGTATAACTTATGTTTAGGTTCATTATCGTTATTATGAACCTATAAAAGATATATGTGTTAAGTATTATAAAATATAAAGAGTTATTATAATACCTTTTAACTGCTCGCGGTACGGGAAATCTGGTTTGAAGGCCCGCATAGGGTTGTTGGATTTCAAAACAACTTATATGCCAAAATGGTCATGGCCTCCGGTGTTTCATGTATGTCCCCTGTTTGTACGAGGAATCCGGTAGTTGAAAAGTATTGTTTAACACTTGTAAAACAATATCACCTGTAGACCTCGAGTTAATTAGTCGCAATAAATATTAGACTAAAACTTAGCAATAATAATGCTAGGTTTCGTCGAAAAAAAAAACGATTGTTAGAAGCGAAGTGTTGTCCGAATTTCGAATCATCACTTTAACAGGTGAGTGCATAGTTACTTTCATCTTACACATAGATATGAAGTATTTAATATAAGTTAATTACGTGCTATGTGTGCATATTATTTGTGTTCTTGATATCTATGTTGGATGAACAAAATATACACATTTTACTTGATTTAAATTGTATATGTATTTTTATACTTATAAATATGTATTGGGTAGCGACGGGCGATGAGAGATAGGTGATGATAAATATGCGATGATGAATAGGTGATGCAAGATAAGATATGAGTAGGTGATGTCATAACCTTAACCTACGATGTTGTGATGTTGCGATATAGTCATCTACCAGAGTATAGATGGCGACCACTGACTAATCTAAACAAGTCATGTGGAAATACCGACAGGCTCATAACTTGTAGGTGATGAATTACGAGTTTAGGCGATGTAGTAACTACGTATTCATGTGATGATACTATAACCCTTATTGGACACGTATTGGGGGAGTAATCCCCGAATCATTACTGTCTATGCAATGTAGGCGATGATCCTTAGGAACAAAGACATAAGGAAATATGATGTAAAAAGATGAGAGGTAAATACGATGTAGGAGATGACCCTCAGGATGAATCTATAGGGAAGAATAAATAAAGATAATGGGGATGGGTAATCGGGTTAATTGTTTGGCATGAAGTATGTGAAAAAACAAATTAACTATATTATTGTGGGTTGAAAACCCTATGTACTCATCAGGTTTCCCAACCTATTCCACTGAGTTTATTTGTATCATAGGTATTGATACGAAGACACATTACACCGAGAGATTAATGGAGATGTAAATAATTAGTGTAAATGAATGTAAGGTCTGTTTATGCTTATGTTTCTGTATTGACATTGACATCCCAAAGTTTTAATATAAACAAAATACATTTCTTTGGAAATGCTTTGATAATATATTTATCATGTTTTTTGGGAACAAATTCCGCAACATATTTCTTTTAAATGGATACTCTAATTTTCAAATAAATCATAAATAAATCAGTCTTTTCTAAATAAAATTTTTAAAATGACCGTGAATTTGGGGATATCACAAAGACGGGCATGAAAAGAAAGAGCACAAATGTCATTATTGAGAATGCAAATCATACATTTGGATTTTCCATTCTGTTGAGATGTGTACGGGTAAAAAAACATATAAGGATTCCATTACGATCAAACAATTGTTGAAACTTTTTGTTATTCTATTCACCCCGCGTAGTCACATTGAAGAGATTTTATATCCGTTGAAATTGATTTTTAACAAAAGCATGAAAAAGCATGAATTTATCAAATACCTTAGGTTTGGCATGTAACGAATATACCCAAACATAATGAAAAAAACCATCAAGAAATAGAAAATAATATTTAATACCACTTGTACACTCAATAGGAGATGTCCAAACATCAGAATGCACAAGTTCAAAAGGAAAAGAAGAAACAAAATTTGAAGCACTAAAAGGCAACCTTATATGTTTGCCTTTTTGACACGCATGACATAGACTAAAGTCTTTATTGGACGAACATGAAATAAAACCATTATTGACTAAATGCTTAAAAATATGATGCCCTAGGTGCCCAAGACGTTGATGCTAAAGAGATAGGGCAATGGAGATGAGAACTTAACGTGTTGGAGATTTGATAAGATATAGATCATCGGTTCAATCACATCGCATGAGAATTTGTTTGGTGCGGTAATCCTTCACAGAAAATCCAAACGAGTCAAATTCAATAGCACAAGTATTTTCACGAACAAAACGACGAACATAAATAAGATTTTTAATAATAGAAGGGGTAATTAAGACATTTTTAAGAATGTGAGTGCGATATGGATTTGGAAGAGTGGTGTGTCCCATTTTAGTAATAGGCAAAGGTGATCTGTCCCCAACTAAAACGTATGAAGAAAAATTACTATTTTTATCCGAAACCGACTTCATAATACCTGCATTTGAGTGAGGATGCGATGTGGCTCTAGTATCCATATACCAATTAACTTTACGCAGGTTGTTTAGAGACATTGTGTTGAACATCTGGGGAAGAGTGGTAGGCTCTTAGATCTGTTGTTGGGTCGGATATGAAGTGTGAAAGGCCTATTGATTCATAAATGGGCTATTTGGCTGAGGAGTGGTAAAAATTGATGATGATGGGTCGGAGGTTGGTGTTTGGGCCCATTGTTGTTGGGTTGAAGTGGTGATGCAGATGGACTAGGCAATATACCCGCTTGATGAGCTCCACTATTAGGCTGATGAACTAGAAACCACCCATATGCCCATGCTCCTCCTCCACCACATTGATGTCATTGTTTTTGTTGAATGGAAAAATTGCCACCACCGTTGTAATTAGTACCACCATGGTAATTGTTTCCACCATAATAGTTGTTACGACCACCACCACGACCACCTCGAGAATTACGATGTGACATCCCCAAAATCACGGCCAGAAAAGACTGATTTTGTTTATGCTTTATAAAAATCAGAGTACTTCATTTTATAAAAAGGTTGCGGAATTTGTTCCCAGAAAAACATGGTAAATACGTTATTAAAACATTTTCGAAGAAACGTATTTATTTCATTTTAAAATGTTTGGGATGTCATCGTTAATACCGAAACATAAGCATAAACAAAACTTACAATGATTTACACTAATGATCTACATCTCTTTTAAATCTCTCAGTGTAATGTCACTTCACTTCGTCACCTGTGATATACATAAACTGAGTGGGTCAGGTTGGGAAACCTGGTGAGTACATAGGGTTTTCAACCCACAATAATATAATTATTATGTTCAATCAAACAATCAACCCAATTACCCATCCCCATTATCTTCTTTACTCTTTAAGGATTTAACCTAAGAGTCATCTATCCTGCATTCGTTTATTCCGAAGTCCCTTACTTCCAGGGTTATGGGACTGGCACTAAATCCATAGCTGCCAATGTTCGTTCATAAAGCACTAATTCCATAGCTGCTATAGTCTATTCATTGGGTACTAAATCCATAGCTACCAGTCTTTATCTAATAGGTACTAAGTCCATAGCTACCAATGTTCAACAGGTACTAAGTCCATAGCTACCAATTCCTACAGGTACTAAATCCTTAGCTACCAGCGTCTAACTAATAGGTACTAAGTCCATAGCTACCAATTCCCAACAGGTACTAAATCCATAGCTACCAACGTCTAAAAGGTACTAAGTCCATAGCTACCGGTGTTTGTCCCATAGGCACTAAGTCTATAGCTGCCAATGTATACTCACGTCATCTTTTATCTCTCATCATTCATCTACCCATCTCATACCCAACATTTTCGTATATATAAGATACGTATACAGTTTAAGTCCTTTAAAACATGTATAAAACGTTCAACCAGCATAGACAACAAGTATTCAGATAATATGCACACATAGCACGTAGTTTATATAAAATACTTCATATCTATGTGTAAGATGAAAGTAACTATGCACTCACTTGAGAAGGTGGTGACTCGGTACTCGGACAGCGCTTCGTTTACTTTAAAATAATTTCCTTCGACGAAACCTAGTATTATTACCACTAGATTTTAGTATAATATTTACCGTGACTAATTATTAGTCTTATTATTATTATTATATAAGCGTTTAAACAATACTTTCCAACCACTATGTACAGACAAGGGCCAGACATAAAACACCGGAGGGCAGGACCATTTTGGCATATAGCACTTCTGAAATCCAACAACCCTATGCGGTCCTTTAAACCAGATTCCCCGTACCGCGAGTAGTTAAAAAGATATTATAACGACACTTATATAAGTCATAATAATAGCTCAAATATTTATTATAAATTAATAATAACAATACTAATTTTAAATATAAACTATATTTAAAATAGGCTAAGCACAACTTACTTACAAGGGGATTTTAGCTAGGAGTCGGACTCTGTAGGGGCAGAACTTTGTCGCTGAATCTTTCTAAGAAAGATTCGTGCAGCGCTTCAGCGCTCACCTTACTATACTAAAACTACAGAAAGAGAAGTCGAATCACGAGGGACCGAAATGCTCGGGGGATAAGGAGAGAAAGACTCTTGAATCAAGAGAATGGTGCAAGAAATATGAGAGCCCAAGCCTCTTATTTATAGTAATTGAATTTACAAAAACTACCCCCCATAATTACTTAATGACCTTATAGTTATATAAACAACTAAACACCCCTTTATAATACTATTTTAAATAGATTTAAAGATATTTGTACTAAACTAATGTCGAAAGAACTCAACATTAGTCTTATAATGACCGCATCGTCGATACCTTTCTAATGATATATACATATGTATATATATGTGTACGTATATATGATTTATACTTTATTTTAATACGTAAATATGCTATTATAATTTGTAACTCGTTCATACGAACTCCGTTTTTGACGTTCTTTATATCCATGCGTAGGTGGAGACGCACTCTACAACTTTCGTTTAGACTCCTTCGGCTAATTTTGAATTTGTTTTTAAAGTTATATTTTTAACAGGCCGGGACAAGATTGGTCCGTTATAATCTCATAACTTCTTCATCCGATGTCCATTTTCGTCTGTCTTTTTATTGTTACGCTACTAATAATGAGATCTTCAATTCTCGTTTAGGTTGTGTCGGCTAAAAATCGCTCGATCTAATATTCGAATTTCGGACTGTACACTGCTAATCCGAAACTTCGAAAAATCGTAACTTCTTCATACGAAGTCAGATTTGGGCGTTCTTTTTATCGAAGTTCTTAGTTTAACATATTCTACGACTTTCGTTTAGAGCGCTAAATCTAAATCTCGCTCTATCATAAATTTACTATTTACGCTTCTCGGCGCCGTGCCGGTTCCGACGCGAAACTTCGACGGGTCATAACTTCTTCGTTATAACTCGGATTTCGGCGTTCTTTATATGTACGGATACCCTGTGACATCTTCTACAACTTGGTTAATATTATTTATTCTAAATAATCTTTTTGTCGAAAAGTCGTTTTCGACCCCTATTGCCTCTAAATTGACTAGCCCGGATCTGCGGGCGTTACATACGACCACCACGAGGTTGGAGGTGTTATTTGAAGACTCAACTGTGCGAGCAGATTGTGACAAAGGGTGATCTATGGGAGTGAGGGACGCCTCCCTTCGCTCTTCTTGGAGCATTTCAAGTTCTTCAAGAATCAAGATGGATCGAACATCCCAAAATGGTAGGGGATGATCTCGATGTCGTATATTAGTGGCAGCATGACGATATTTGAAGACAACCCATTAATCATATATGCAACTAGATTAATTTCTGGGACTTTAGCATCCATGTGTTTAAGTCGGTCAGTAAGAGACTTAATTTTGTTGCAGTATTCGGAGATAGATGAGTTACTAATCGTGATACTGAGAAGCTCTCTATCAATTTGAATGATGTTGGACGTTTTGTTATCATGAAACACTGTCTCTAGACTTTCCTAAACATCGAAAGCAGAAGCTTGTTTCTTAAATATCATGTTGAGAAGGGGAACGGAGAGTGTTCCATACATCAAACGTCTTACAATTGAGTCCTTGCGAATCCAAGCATCTTTGAAAACAATCGATTTTATTGTTACCTTGTTCTTCTCCTTGTCACCGGTAGTGTAACGGGTTTTATTGGTGGACGAAGGTGATCATCTACTATATATATATCCTATACAAGGGATTTCGAAAAGTTCTCGCCAAGTATCATAGTTCATCTAATCTAAATCAAGAACTAAAGGTACTGCGTGTTTGATGTTGATAATGGGAGAGATTTTATCTGAGATATTGTTTCCAGAGAGATCGAAAAAAGAATGGAAGATCATATGAGTAATGAAGAAAGAGAAACGAGAGAGTGGCCGGCGGGAAGGAAGCCATCAACTAGGGTTTTAGTCGATGCAATATAATAGGGAGATGGATAAGCTCTTATACCATGCAATTGTTTGTATTTTTCCATAAAAATGATCTTCTATTCATAAGATGTATATATACAAAATTACATCAAGATAAGGACCAATGATCCGGTTATATAAAACAATACAACACAAGATATAATAAATACATTTGCTAACATGGAACTAATTTACCACTACCCCTATACATTAAACAAAAAAACTAATACAAAAATAACAATCTTTTCAAGGATTAATTCATGCCCATCTTCAGGAACTATATCTTTTCACTGGTAAATAGGTACAATCTTATGTTTTAGCTTGGGCCTTTGAATTTCATATTTGATTCTTTAAATTTCGATATTGCATTTTGTAGTATGCAATTAAAACAATGAACCACATACAATAAACGATAAATGTAGGAGTTCGGTGAATGATTGGCAAGTACATAATAAGAATATGTTGATTATTTTCTTGGTTATACTAGGTGTGAGACCCGTGTACTATACGAGTTTATTAAACATAAAAATTTAATATCCATGTATAAATATTAAATATTTAAAAAAATACTTTTACATAAATGCTAACGATATAATGAATAAATAAGTAATTTAATCTATACCGATAAAACCTATTGCCATATTTTAAATAATGATATTGAAAATTAAGGTTTAAACATTAAATATTTTTAAAATTAACTTTCGAAATAAATACAAACGAAATGATGAATAAGTAGTTATTGAATTATAATAATAAACAAAATATTGACATATTGTAAATAGTTGTTATGAATCAAAATTTTTAAATACTTCTTTGAAGATTCTGTTTTTTCTTTTTTCATTTATTAAGATAAAAATAGAAATGTATTATACACACATATTTCTTTACAAAATTTGAATAAATAATAAATTTGTTAGAATTCAAACTAAAAGTCCAAAAAATTAAAGATATGTTTTGAATTCAAATATATCATCAAATATACGACATTAATTGTGTCATTAAAGCATCCATTTAAATTCAAATATATTTATAAATTAATAAACATTTAAATAGAATGAATACCGTAGATATATAATAATAGACTCATTAATTAGTGAAATTGATTATTGATTAATAAGAAAAATAAAGATATCATATAATGACATGCGAAATTTAAATAATTATAAAATCTTATATAATGACATGTGACAAAATATTTGAAAAAATACAAATGATAAAAAAAATTCATTCGAAAGGATAAACGAGTCAATTAAAATAATAATCAAAAGGTTTCAGAAAATGGCAACATTGAAATTCTTTTGATAAAATTGTTTCCGACTTGAAAAAGAAAAGTTATAAAAATAATATTTGATTGGTTAAAAAAAATCCCAAACATCCCTTTAAAAACATAATAAAACAATATCAAATAAGAAAAAACAAATAATATATGACTTTCTTCTCAACCCTTGCGCTTCTTAATTATTCAATCATAAAAAAATTACACAACGGAAAATCGTAGAAACGACACTCTTTCTGTCTCGTCGGTTTCCTTTTACACAACAGTCCTCTCCTCAAGCCCCCAAGAACCAGACCACTTCCCCCAATTCACCCTTCATCAATGACATCAATTAAATCTCCTTCAAATCTCATGCTCGATATGAAAAAGCTCTATATGTTCTTCATGGAGTTTTCATTTGCTTTCTAATTTCTTAAGTTTCTTGAAAAACATCAAGCACTTTAATTACCGATCATCACTACCAGCATCTGGATCTGGATAAAAGAGGGAATCGGGTAAACGGGTGTTCGTGTCTGGTATTGATTCTCTCTAGGGTTACTAGCCAGTTTGACATCTGATCTGTACACCCAATTTTGGCAAAGAAAAATGCTGTCTTTTTGGTTCTTTTCTTCTTTTGCATCTCACAAAATTAATTGTTTCCATTCATAGAAAACCCTTGATTTGAACCCTGGGTTATTCCTGTTTTTTTGACAACTTCCACTGGGATTTGGATGAAATATTCCCAAAAGTAGTATTTCCTGGACTGGAAGTATATATATATATATATATAATGATGGCTAGGGAAAAAGTACAGATCAAAAAAATTGACAATGCTACAGCAAGAAGGGTGACTTTCTCCAAGAGGAGAAGAGGGTTATTCAAGAAAGCTGAAGAGCTTTCTGTACTTTGTGATGCTGATGTTGCTGTCATCCTCTTCTCCTCTAATGATAAGCTCTTTCAATATTCAAGCTCAAGGTACCTAGGGTTATGTGTGTGTATTTTTACGTGTGTCAGAGTGTGGTTTTATGGATATATGTATGTGAATGTTTCATGATTCTTCTCATATTCGCTTCTTTAATTTTGGATCGTAGGGTTTGTCACGAGTTCCTGCAATTAGTGTTCTATATTTGATTGTTTGATTTGTATATGTGTTTTTAGTATTTCTTTATTGGAATTCTAATTAGAGGTCTAATATAGTTAGAGTTTAGGCAAAGACACAGAAGAAATAAACTCCAGTCACATGGTCATCACATGTTGCGTATACTCACCTTTTTTGTTAGGTTGCAGTAATATCAAGTTTCTAAAACGTATTATTTTGTTATGACATATGTGTACCCTAAGAATTCTTATTTAATGTAGTTCTTTGTGTATATAAGGGAATTTTGTAGGTAGTTTATTAGTGTTTCACTCAAGCGTTTATGGGTCTTGTTTGGATCATCAAATTTTTTGCATATATTTATTTTAATATATTAACCACACGAGTACAAAGTTCTTAAAAATAACAATATGTACTTTACACATGGTTTAAGAAAGTGTGTGCTATTTGTCAAGTACTTGAGCATCCTTGGATAAAGAAATTAACACTAGAAGAATCTTGTGGTTTCAAACCATAGGTAAGTAAGTAATTTTAATCTAGAAAACTTAAATACAATGAAAATAGCGATGATGTAGTTTTCATGGAAATTAAAAGAGGATGCAAATAAGACGCTAAAGAATACTGCAACTTATAACCATAGAAATTAGAAACACCCACAAGACTAGAATTTCAATCTTCATATATAACTACTCCAGCAACAGAAACACTTGCATACTGGACCTAACAAAACATCTCTAGGGTATACAATATTAACAAACAGAAGCTTTACTATTGAAATTAAATGAAACCACCATAGCTAGGTTAACTACATCCAGACGATGTCTTTGATACCTTGTTTTTTATTTAATACATTTTGTCTTTCTCGTCTCTCTAGCAGCATGGATGAAGTAATCGAAAGGCGTAGCTTGCACTCAAAAAATCTTGAGAAGTTAAACCAACCATCCCTTGAGTTGCAGGTAATTAAGCCTAGTCTTTTACTCCATTATATTTAATTTCTCTCTGTCCTCAACAGTTATATCACCATTCGTGTGTTTCTTTTCAAGTCTTTGGAGGAAGGTTGTGACCAGGGTTTAGCCGAGTTGAACCATGGAAATTAAGGACCCTTTCAAAAATATAAGTGAAAGGGTATATATATACATAGACTTTCCTTCAAAAACCCTAAGATGAGGAGTCTTGCTATACTAAGATCTCTAGCTTGTGTCACCCAACTTCATTTTGCTATAATTAATTCACATCGCTTCTCATTTTATCATGTTTAGCAAGTCCTAATTCTAGAATCTATAACTTGATTTTGCTTCACATTAATTATCATAATTGTGGCTTGGATTTTAATATCTTTCTTTGCAGCTGGTTGAAGACACCAACTATGCCAACTTAAGCAAAGAAGTTGCCGAGAGAACCCTTCAGTTAAGGTACATTACAATAGACATACATGCATACGCGTATGTTGATATAGGCATATAGCTATATGTATATACATGTGTGTACGCAATGTGTATGTATAAGAGCATATATTTTTGTATGTACATATGTAGAATGTGTATATATATGTATTTATGCATATGCATGCATGCATGTAACTTCTGGATCTCGGGTGATTCTTTTTGTGTGAAACAGGCAGTTGAGAGGGGAGGAGCTTCAGGGTTTAAGTATTGAAGAGCTGCACCAGCTTGAGAAATCGCTTGAAGTTGGATTGAGCCGTGTTGTAGCCAAAAAGGTGCATTTGCTTTGTTTTAGTTATTGCTCTCCTTTATATCATAAAATTGCAACATTTTTGGGCTTTTAAAAATTTTCCAAGTTACAATTATATCTATTTTCTCATTGTCTTTTAAACAATATATTACATTTGACCGATAATCTAGCAAGCAATGTATTTGATCAAATAGGTGTTTGTTTTTTAAGAGGTAAAATGTCTGCATTATTTTACCATGTCTGTTTGTTTTTTTAAAGTCTGCAGGCTAAAATTTATTCTTTATTATCTAAATAAAATAAAATTAAATCATCACCTGCCATCAACTATACCGAAGTCATTACCACCACTACCATTATCATCTTCAAAAACCATCATGTTCCAAAAATTAATAAGAACCATGCTCAAATTGGAAATAAAATCAACAAAGAACAAGAAACAATCCAAAACAAAACAAATCGGAAAAAAAAACAAACAAAAAAATTGAAAATAAAACAAGAAAAAAGAAACAAATTGAAAAAGAGGACGGACTGTAAAAGCTAAAGGTTAGAAACGTCTTTCAACTTTAGAAGTTATTTTTTACATCTTCCGGAAAAAACAGACCAACATATGTTTTTATGTTTTTTGTCTTCTGAAACACAATCTTTTCACATATGTTTGCTCGCGAGTGGTGAAAAAAATCCTTTCCAGAAAAAAAAAAAACACCACATTAGTCTCATAAATCCTACTTAATAAATGAAAATAATTTTGCCACATGTCACTCTCTCATTAACTTGGACACATGTCATTTTTTGGTATTTTTGATTAAATGTTTTTTCCATTTGTCATTTTCTTATTTTTTATTTTTTCTTAATTAACACATTATATTTGCACCTCAATTAATAATTACCTTAATTGAAAATAACCAATAAATTATAATATTACTACTCATATAATATTTAATATGTTTCCTTTTAAATTCAAATTTTTAATTTTAAATTTCAAATCTAAAATTTTAAATTTAAATAAATTTTTGTTTAAACTTTCATATTTAATTTTTTGTTTTATCGAACCCGTATAACATACGGGTCTCACACCTAGTTTCTAATGTATGAAAAAGACATCTTTTATCTAAAGAAAGGTAGATAATTTTTTCTTTAACTAGATTAACCCAAGAAATTTACAAAAGATTTACCATTGCAACTTACATAGGAATGAGCCTTTGGGTGTACGCTTATTTCTAGTTTTATTGTTCCAGGGCGAGGTGATTATGAATGAGATTAATCATCTTCAAGAGAAGGTCAGAACTCAGAACTCAAAACTCAAACTTTATGATTACAATTTCACGTTGCTTAACAATAAACGATCTAAGCTTGTTCATATCAAACAAGTCATTACCATTTAGTGACAAAAAAGTGTACATAACGAAAGGACATCTAGTGATGCCTTTTGGCATTACAAAGATAGTTTTTGTAGTAATATAAAATCCTGCTTAAAGTCATTAAAACTTGCATGCAGGAAGTGAAACTCATGGAGGAGAACAACAAACTAAGACAAGAAGTATGAATCAAGCTCTCCAAACATTTCTTTTTGAGTAAACATATCAAAGAACACCATCAAACTTTAATTTAGCAACCCATGCCCCTTTCAAAAACGAAGTGATTAATCACATTCTTAACATACTAAGTTTGATCTTTTTTGTATGGTTGCTAAAGTTGGTTGGTTTTCTTTGAATTTATTGCTTCGTGGTGCACATATTTTTTTTTTCTAACTTACATTTGAATGGTGGAAACGAAGCTTTTGAAGATATCTAATGCTTGGAAGCTAACTGGTGGTTATTCTGGTGATGATGGTGACTCATCAGAATCGACTAATATCAGCAACTCTACTGGTCCTCCACAAGATTATGAGAGCTCTGGTACTTCCCTCAAGTTGGGGTTAGTATAATATTTCCATAAAATTTGTTAAATCATACTTTTTTTTTTTATGTACTTATTATTTACAAAACTCAATCTACTAAAAGGACCTTTAGCCAAATGCTATCAGGTTTATTGGAAAGGTGTAGAAGTAGGAGTAGGATTAAGGGGTGTGTGTTGGGTTTTCCAAAAAATAAATAATCATCTGTGTTGTGATGCAGGTTGCCTTACTCTGGCTGACGAAAGCTCATAGGATTTCTAGTTATATAAACTATATGTAAATGGCATTTATAACAATGGTCTCTTTGCCTCTCACATAAGCTTTGGGTTATGCTTCTTGGATGAACACACTCACCATCTCCATTAATCCTTACTACAAAACTAGAAAATGTGGTTGCAAATGTATAAAATTCAACTATAACCATATATAGCCATATTATGGATGGTTCACTAACACTGTTGTGAGAGTCCGTAATGTGTATTTTGTATGATTGATATGTTAGATATTTGCATTTTTAGTTTTTCTTTTCTCCAAAATATACAGTTTGTGAATTAGACGACCTTGAATATTTTTTGAACAACAATTCAATTCATAAAAGCTACCACTCTGATAAGGAGCTGGAGGGAGAGAATTCATCGCCTGAAAAGTGATTGAATTTATGAATCGCCAAACTGTAAGAGATACCAGCGCCTTCTTAGACCCAAATTTCGATGGAGATATTCTCTAAGCAACACAAAATCTGACCCAAGATTGTAAGGCAAGAGGTAAACAGTTGAGTTTTTTGGGCAATGTTACATATTGGACACATAATTCAGGGGATTTCAATCCCCATTTTATCTAATTCTTCCATACTTGACAATCCATTTAGGTTCACTCTCCATCTAAAGATGTTATTTTTACTAGTAACCAAGAACTCCGAAAAGTGTAGCAGTTGTCGTAACTAAGTAGTTTTTGGCCCCATTCTCACATTCCTACGCCACATACAAGAATAACTTGCATCAGCATAAATTACACGATCGCTAATATTGCAACTTTTAATTGATTCTAACACAAAAGTCTTAGGAAACCATCCTTGAGATTGATGTGTTTGGATCCATTTACTGGCCTGAATTTTTTTATCGCTATCCTTTCTTACCTTCCTTGCAATGAAATAATCGAAGTTGATACCACAAAGAGTAAGGTCTTGATAAGAAGAAACGATGCTTTTCCAAGGGGAGATAACCTGATTATTATGTTATGATAGAAGTATACAATCAACAAACTAATTGAAATAAAACAAACGAAATTGAAATATATATATATATATATATATATATATATATATATATATATATATATATATATATATATATATATATATGAATCAATTTACAGAAAACATACTTGTATGATGATTACACAAGAAATTTACTACGAAATTGTACAGATTGAGGCCTGCTTTGCAGTGTCCTAAGACAGAAATTTCTCTGGTTGGGATCTGTCAAGAGGATACAACAATCAACCAAGAACTTCTCTTGATTCTGACGAAATTCTCTATGTTCCCTTCATTGTATGTGGAATACGAAATTATATGAGGAATCTATATGTGGTTTTTCTGAACCCGAAATTTGGTCTTTGGTGATCTATTTATAGATATAGATTGACTGGTTTTTCCCTCCAAAACTGCTAACCGAAATTAACTGTCAAAACAGTTAAAACGAATTTAACAGATTTTTAATATATAATAAAAGTCAAAATCGGAATTAATATATATATATATATATATATATATATATATATATATATATATATATAATATTGTAACTAGTCAATGAGACCCCAAGAGCCCCAAGGCCCAAGGCCAATCTTTGATCATTATATATATATATATATATATTAATCTAAGCTTTCGAGACCAATTTGACTAGCCCAATCACCAAATCCAACCCAATCCCTCTACTCCAAGCCTTTGATCTAATTAGTAAACAACTAGTAGAAGGCTTTTTAAGAGAGTATAAGTTTCCTCTTTCTTCCAATGTGGGACAAATCCCAAAGAGAGTGTTTTCCATTTAACAAAGTTCCAACAATACACCACATTTTCTATTCAAACTCCAAGAATACCCCACATTTGAATAGAAAATAAGTGAACTTTGATATTCAAATAAGGGAAATAAGATATGACATGCATCTGAAGAGGTGTTGGAAACTTGAACCTTTCATAGTGAGTACTACTTGGATCTACTTTGTGGGTAGTGAACTAGAGTCTTGAACTAACCACTTTTTATAGTAGAATCAAAAACAAGAAGTATCACACATATCATATCTAAGCATAGATCATTTCTTACCGGTGCGTTCATTTCGGTCGTGAATAATCCTTTCTTCATGAGACTTTTAGAGAGCTTAGCCATATAAGCTCCCAAAGATGCGACCTCACATCCATCTCACATAGGTAATGCTAATCTGGAACAATCTGTACTATTCCACTATAAAAGCTATCAACATTATTAAGAATAAAGAATTCATCCCTATATCACCAACGGAAAAACACAAAATTAATATCATAAGAGCGAGCATACCTTTGTGTTGGTGCTTCTTTGAGTCTTCCCCAACTAGTTATCCTATTGAACCTAGACCATGGGATCTCCAATGTTGCTAGGTTAGGTTTTCGCCAGGTGGTGACTCATTGTGTTGGCTTTAAGCCCATTCCCCTCGATGTGAAGAGAACTTGCTCTCTACTAAGGCCTTTTGTCAAGGGATCAGCTATATTTTCCTTTGACTTTATGTAGCTAATGGAAATGATTCCATTCTTCAGCAAGTCTCTTATTGTAATATGTCTGCGTCTAATGTGTCTCGACTTGCCATTGTATATATGTCTTTGTGCTCTAGTAAGAGCAACCATACTATCACAATGTATGGCAATGGCAGTAACAGGTTGAGGCCACAAAGGAATACCTTTTAGGAAGCTTTTAAGCCATTCAGCTTCTTCAACAGCTTTGTCTAAAGCAACAAACTCTGCTTCCATTGTAGAACGAGTATTCACAATTTGCTTTGATGATTTCCATGAGATAGCAGCTCCACCAAGAGTGAACACATACCCACTTGTGGATTTTGCCTCAGAAGTATTGGAAATCCAATTTGCATCACAATACCCTTCAAGAACAGGAGGATATCTCGTGTAATGCAATCCATAATTCATTGTATGCTTTAAATATCTAAGCACTCTCACTAATGCATACCAATGATCTTTCCCAGGATTGTGGGAGTAGCGGCTCAATCTACTTACACTATATGCCAAGTCCGGTCTTGTACAATTCATAATATACATTAAGCTACCTAGAACTTGAGTATATTCTAACTGAGCTACACTATCACCTTTATTCTTCTTTAGATGACTAGAAGCATCAAATGGAGTGACAACCGGCTTGTCATCATAGTGTCCAAACTTCTTGAGTACACTTTCAATATAATGGGACTGAGTAAGAGTGTAACCATCTGGTCTTCTTTGAACTCTTACACCAAGGATCACATCTACTACTCCCAAGTCCTTCATGGAAAAGGAGGAGTGTAGCATTTTCTTGGTTTGATTGATCACATCCAAATTAGTATACCCATTATAAGCATATCATCCACATACAAGCGTATGATGACATAAGCATTCTTGTATTGTTTGACATAAACACATTTATCACATTCATTTATTCTAAATCCATTAGAGAGTAATGTGTTGTCAACCTTCTCATGCCATTGCTTTGGAGCCTGTTTTAGTCCATAAAGTGATCTAACTAACTTACAGACTTTGTTTTCTTGACCTTTAACCACAAACCCTTCAGGTTGATTCATATATATCTCTCTTCATCTAGTTCACCATACAAGAAGGTAGTTTTCACATCCATTTGGTGTATTTCCAAATTGTGAATGGTTGCAATTGCTACTAATGTGCGAATTGATGTAATTCTTGTAACGGGTGAATAGGTGTCAAAGAAGTCTTGACCCCCCCTTTTGACGATACCCTTTAGCTACTAAACGAGCTTTGTACTTCTCAATGGTACCATCAGGTCTAAACTTCTTCTTGAATATCCATTTGTGCCCAATTGGTTTTTGCCCAGGTGGCAAATCTACCAATTTCCAAGTGTTATTTTGCACAATGGAGTCAATCTCACTTTTGATTGCCTCTTTCCAATAAGGAGCTTCAGAGGAGTCCATAGCTTCCTTATATGTTTGTGGTTCTTTATTCACTACATAGGTCATGTAATCAGGTCCAAAATCTTTGGCTATTTTGCCCCGTTTGCTTCTTCTAGGTTCTAAGTTCTCTTCCTGAACCTTTGAAGACTTCTCTTCATTTGATTGTAAAATTTTGTCTGGAATGGTATCATTCAGTCCATCATCTATAGGTCTTTTCCTAGAGCAGGTAACCTTTTTCCCTTTATCCTTAAAAGGAAAAACATTTTCAAAGAATTCAGCCTCTGCTGATTCCATGATGGTTTGGTTATGGATCTCATCAACATGTGATTTATACACAAGAAACCTATATGTTGCACTATTCATGGCAGGGCCAAGATATATAGATGCAATCTATGGTTTTTGGTCCAACTTTAGTCCTCTTAGGAAGAGGTACTTGTACCTTAGCAAGGCAACCCCACACTTTCATCCTTTTATAAGAGGGTAACCTCCCTTTCCACAGATAATAGGGTGATTTGTCACTCTTTTTATGAGGAATTCTGTTAAGTATTGTATTTGCTGCAAGACATGCTTCTCCTCACAGATTATGTGGTGCTCCAGAAGTAATTAACATTGAATTAATCATGTTTTTCAATGTTCTATTCTTTCTTTCTGCCACTCCATTTTGTTGAGGAGTATATGGAGCAGTTGTTTGATGTATAATACCATTTAAAGAACAAAATTCAGCATAGTCTTTGGATTCATATTCTCCTCCTCGATCAGACCTTAGAATTTTGATCTTTTTATCAAGTTGATTTTCAACTTCAGCCTTGTAATTCTTAAAAGAATTCAAGGCTTCATCCTTGCTATTTAACAAATAAATATAACAATACTTGCTGCAATCATCAATAAAAGATATATAATAATTCTTTCCTCCTCTCGTAGGTGTTGCTCTAAAATCACATAAATCAGAGTGGATTAAGCTAAGTATTTCATTAGATTTTTCAACCGATTTATGAGGATGTTGTGAAAATTTTGATTCTACACAAACCTCACATTTTATGTTTTTATCTAATGAACATTTTGGTAACATGCCAAGTTTTGCCATTCTTTGAATAGAGCGAAAATTGACATGTCCCAAACGAGAATGCCACAAAAATGAAGGATCATGCATATACATAGAAGAGGGGCTAGTAGTGCCCATTATTGCATTAGCATTAACATTGGTTACATCATTGTTTGGTGTTTCAACACCATAGTACAAAGGTAAGACACTGACTTTGAAGAGACCCTCACTAAGGTATCCCTTTCCAACATACATCCCACCTTTGGTGAGAACAAACTTATCAGACTCAAATACAAGTTTGAATCCCTTGTTACTAAGAATAGGACCAGAAATCAAATTCTTAGTAATTTCGGGAACATGCAGGACATCACATAAAACAAGTTCTTTTTCAGAAGTCAGTTGTAGTTTCACTTTTCCCTTTCCTTCAACTTTTGCAGTAGAGTCATTCCCCATAAACATTGGTTCAGAATTCGAGACTTTCTGGTATGTAGAAAACATGGTTCGGGAGTTGCAAATGTGCCTTGTGGATCCAATATCAATCCATCAATCCACACAATTGCTAACCATGTTGGTTTGAATCACAGCAACAAATTGATTTGGTGATTCAACCATGTTGGCTTGACCAGAATTTCCTCCACCAGAATTGCCACCATTGTTTCCATTGTTCCCTCTATTGTTTCCTCAATTGTTTCCTCCATTATTTCCTCCTTGACCCTCCTGAATCTGCAATCTTTGGCCTTGTGTCCAGTTTTGCCACAAACATAGCATGGACCATAATTCTTCTTGTTTGGGCCATGGTTTTTGCCATCTTTTGAGGAGTTTTTGGAGCCTTGCTTCCCTTTCTTGTTGTTGTGCTTTGTCCTTGAAGTACTTTCTTCTCCAACAAAGTTTGCACTTGGTTCCAAGGAATTTGCATCTGCCTTCTCATTCAATCTGTTATCTTCTTCCACGCGAATTCTCAACACAAGTTGCTCAAAACTCATGTCATCAGTTAAGTGTTTAAGATATAGTTTGAAATTCTTCTAGAAGGAGGAAGTTTTTCAATGATTGAACCAACAAGAAAGTTAGAGTTTATACCCATACCTTCAACTTCATGATCATGTGCAATGACTTGAATTTCCTCCATTTGTTTGAGGACAGATTTGGTATCCACCATCTTGAAATTCATGAACTTTCCAATCACGAATTTCTTGGAACATGCCACTTCTGTTTTGTATTTATTTTCCAGTGATTCCCATATCTCTCTTGCAGTAGTGATGGTATAATAGATATCATAGAGGGAATCATCCAGGGCATTTAGAATATAATTTCTACAATTATATTCATTTGTGTTCCAAGTTTCCACAACCCTTTGATGTTCTGCCAATTGGGCTGCAGTGGGTGGTGTTGTTCCTTCTTCAATGGTTACACCAGTAGGAGGAGAGGGAGAATCATCAGTGAGAACATTGGAAACTTGAAGAGTTGTTATATAGAACTGTTGGGTTTTGAGCATTCTAACACTCCTATGGTGTACATGCAACCCTATAAACCTTGGATCTATGTTTTCTCTATTATACATGCAAATAAGAACTTTCCAAGGCTTTAATCCTAACTAGCATATTATGAAGTTCTTATACTACAAGTACTAGTTAGATGACATACCTTTTTGATGTAGCTTGATGTCTTCAAGCTTTAAGAGCTTAGCCCCAATAGTGTGGAAGCCTCAAGTGGAATCACAAATCACCAAAAACACCTTGGAAGACTTTAGAGAATATGGATACTTGGTTCTCACTAGTGAAATCGGCTAGCCCTTCTTAGTGTACCACACTAGTGCCGGTTTCACCAACCAATGACATCTTTATATAGTATCGAGATTAGGGTTAAATCCATGACCTTTCATTTCGTATGATCCATGGGTTAAACACTCCATGGACTATCCATGAAAGCTTAGCCCAACCTAAATGAACTTGGCCCATTCCATATATATAAGAGTCCATATTTAATTAGTTCATTTTGATCACTTAATTAATTCTAAATTAATTTTTGATCAATACTAATTAAATAATATGATTCCATATTAATATATTAGAACTTATAATATATTAATATTAATCATAAATATACTATTCTCCAAAGATTATCCATATAAATTGTGCCGGTGAAGTGCAACCCAAATGGACCATGCCGGGTCGGGTCAAGTACATACCAAATATAGTTATGGACTTAGACATTAATCCAACAGTCTCCCACTTGGATAAGTCTAAAACTATTATTGAGTATGACTTCAAAACCTAACTGGCAATCGTAACTCTTAAAGCCGCTGTCGAACTCTGATCTTGTCAACGAACTTGTCCATTAGATAAGGGATCATATATTCCTCCATTCTAGATATCATATGGACTGAGACATGGGTTATAATCATTCTCTCTGTCCATTTGTTGTTTCCCGATTTCCGATTCATGATGACTGACTGATTGAACAAATCAAATCAGTCCTGGCTTGGCCAAACACTCACATGTGTCATCGCTAAATCATCGAGGGGCCCACATATATCGCTTTTATCCCGAAGGTAAAAGGAATGGATAAACTTCGACTCATATGGCTTATTCTACTACTTGTTGAATCATACACAAAGGCACGTTTTATAACACCGAGTTACCGAGTGCGTTTTCGTACAATCAATGTACAACCAACTCATAGTAACAACTCATATCTCTAGGTTTGAAGAATATAAGATATTATCGTCTCATGATCACTCATGATAAAATCCATGAAGTGATTCCAATGAGCGCGGGTTGAATCCAATACTCAGAACTTATGAGCACTCATGGGTGTTGTAGCCCTTTGTCCAACACCTTAGACCTCTACAAGCCAACCCATGATAGTCTTAATTCATATCTACTTCCAACATATGACCGACTGTGGATGGTTTGAATAACTTAGTCATTCCGGAAGAATAACCTAGTTTATTCGGGAAGTCAAAACATGCAAAGTGAAACACAATAATAATTGAATCCAATATGGTCTCAGAACTTATGAATATAAATAAAACACCTTTTATTTATCATCATATGATTACACATTATTCATTGTATACTGTTTCAGCTATCAACTTTATTCTTGAATTTAAAACAATAGTTATCCCATGCTCCACGCATGTACACTATGTTTTCTAAACACTAGTCATGCCACACACCAAGTATGCATACTATGTTTGTCTATGATCTTTACTTTGTGAACTAGATCAATTGAACATAACTTCAATGATTCTCTTTTCACATAACCAAATCCTTACTGCAAATGCAAGAATTCCAAATTCATGCGATTTACTGAAATCTGTTAGATTCTAAACTTATATGCATTGATCCTCTTGTAATGATTATGCACGAAGTCAGAAAGACTTGACAACAACCATTACAGAGCATTCCAAAGGAGACCAACTCCTTAGAAACATCATTCTTGCATTAAGTTTCCTAATCTTACACAGATTAAATAATTTCTAACTTTGAAACATTTCCAGATTCCATTTTGACTATCACTTCTGAACAAGAGTTGCCTCCTTACAGATTATGTCAATATGGTCCTTCCAGAATTATCACTATACTTCCAACTGTCCTTGAGCAACCAATCTTTGGTAAACCTTAGATTGTCCTCGACAATTGCTTAATCCTTTTAGTCATATCCAGTTCTAAACCTTTTCCCTTCTTAATGCCCCATACATTTGGAAAATTTTAGAAAGGATGAATATAGCACATGTAATCGATCCTATATCCGAAGCATATGGGACACGACTCATGATGTCTCACATAAAGACTAAACCAGTCTTTTGCTATAACATTTCCATTTCTATTTGCCAAATTCTCATAATTCAGATTATGAAAAGGGATGCCGTAATCATAATCGAATTTTAGAACGCAAATAATGGACTCATATACAGAATTTCCTTATGTTGATCCATTCCAACATGAAATTCATATATATCCTTGACTAAAAGATTAAAACCTCACGATCTAAGCTTATAGATTTGAGATGAAGTATAATTTCCTCTCCCTTAATTATATCAAAACAACTCTTTCCTAATTGAAACTTTTGTTTTCTATAATTAACATTGCTAACTTGCAATACTCATCATAATTATCATGCTCCCACTAACATGATGATTATTAGCATAACACTTATGCTCCCACTAGCTTTGACATATACTCAGAAAGCTCGACTTCTAGAAATCAATACTTTATTGACTTTCTTACCAAAGTTCAAATTTATGATACTAGATTGCTTTGATAAAACTTTATCAAAATCATACACCTTGCCTTAGATAGCACACTTTTGTGTCTAAACAATTATGAAGAGGGATGCCGTAATCATAATGGTTAGACCTTTTTGTCACTTCTCACAAGTCCAGGTTAGTGTGCCGGTAAACCACACACGCTCCACTAACGACTTTGAGAATGCAAATATCACAATTGCTATCTAGCTAAAATCTACTTAGTGGAAGTGTTTCCTCACCATCATTTTCATGAATCGGAGAGAAACCTTATGACACTTAGATTTAATGGTGTATGTGTTCTTATCCATGTGAATTGTCAAAACCATAGTCACAAGACAACGATAATGACAAATCCAATCTCATATGGACTGAACTCAATCTTAATTTCTTGCCACCTGGTAGCTCAAGGGCCAGCCATTGCTTCCAAGTTGTTGTGCAACCAATTGAGAACTCTAAGAACTCATATGCAAAACCAACTTTAACTGGAATGGGCACAGAATATGTCAACACGATAGATTATAAACCTCAAGTCGTGTGCAAGTGAAGAACTTCAGGTTTTATTCTTGATTAGTTCTTGAGACTTTCAAGACCTTTAAGACTCTCATTGTCCTCTTGACATATAAGACTTTCTTGTCAGATATTCAAGAGATAGTGTGGGTTCTAATCAAGACAAACACTTTCACAAAATTGGCCTAAGTTGGTCTTTGTTTTATCCAAAACATCACAACTTATCAATTTCAAATGTACAAGAGTAGAAAACTTTTACTCTTACATTTGACAAGTGTTTTAAACCTTCTTTAAGACATGTCACTCAAATTACAATCTTGGAGTATGAATCTAAGACTTATATTGGAACGAAGTATGACTCATCTTCTTGATTTAACCATTTCAACAATTCAAGATTCCTCTTCTTAGTCATAAGAATGCACTAAGATTCCCTTAGAGAAATAATTGTGCTATGGTTTCTTAATCATTAAGATGATCACAAAACTGATACTAAAGTACTCTCCCATCTTTTCAGATTTGAGAAACTTTTATCTTTCGGCCTAAGTTGATTCTTCTTATTCGCTCTGCCTTACATTGGAACCTTTTCCAATGTCTTAGAGTTACACTTAAGCTTGTAAGTATAACCATATTTACTGAGCTTTAGTAAACTATGACGAATAGTCTTATCAATCTTTTGTGGTGGACTTGACCAGTACACAAGAATGTGTACTCGATCCCTTAGTCGTTCACTTGACTCACACATTCATGTGAATAAGTAATTAGTCTTAATTTTCCAATACTTGAAAGTTCTCATTCATCATGCTATACAACTTGCATGATTCCAAGTTCCGGTCCAATTGAAACTTGGGTGATGAGAATCTTTCCTTATTTGGTAAATTTAGACATTACCACAAATGAAAGAATCAATTTCATATTTCCACTCTTGCTATTAATGGAATCATATAAGCAACAATTTTTCCTCAAATGCCATTGTAAGGATATTTTAAAATAAATAAAATCAAAAATTTTCTTTTATTTTAAAACTTTGCGGAAGAACTTGTCCTTACAATCCATATGAAAACTTGTTGTTATCTATTCCTAAGCAATATCTCATAACTCCTAAGAAGTAGCTCAAGAATCCGATCTTCAAACTATGCGATAGAAATCCATCTACGCGATCAGATTCAGCATATTCTTTCTTTAAGTTTCTTCACTTTTCTTTGATTCTTAAAACATCACCATGTGACCCAGTCACATCATGTTTCAAGAATCTCATAATAGAAACTTAGCAGAATTAGATAGTGGACTTTACCTGAAGTAGAGTCAAACTTATTGACTTTAACATCCTTAGGTAAATTTGGTAGCTTCGCAACTAATGCCCCTTTCTTTGGCAATATAAACATATGAACCCTTTGGTAATGGTACACGGGACTATCACAGACTTAGCTTTTCTCTTTACCATTTGGTCAACCGAGTTGAATATGGCCGATCCCTTTCCATTGGGAAGAGAATGCTTTTCTGGATTTCCTGTGTCACTATTGTCAATGTCCATCAAGTTTTTAGGAAGTTGATCATAGCAAATAGATAAGATCATTAAGGGTCTTGTCATAGTCTGTTTCATAGGTGTCCCAAAGGAACTCACTATGTGACTTAGAAAGTGATTGAACCACCAACTTTCTTAAAACTTTGACACCCAACTCTCCCGGCTTGTCAATATGTGACTACATCTCCAAGATGTGACCACACATAGACCTTTACTTGCCAATAGGGCTTGAGTGACCTTAAACTTTTCAAGAACTTGTGGGTTAGGGAGAATAATTGGAGGAGATGAAAGAAGTATGATTTCCATGGGACATCATCTTCATTTAGGAAAGCTTGTTTCAAGAGATTTGGGAAGATCATAAATGTCTAAACTAGACATCTTTTGGTAGATATTCAAGATAGTTGATCTAAAGTCCTTAATATAACACCCAATATGAAATATTAAGGCTAGGACCCAACAAACTATTTTATAACTTAGAAGAGGGATGCCGTAATCCAAGCTATAAAATATTTGAAGGTAGGTGAATGACGATTCACCAATTTCCACCAAGATAAACGAAATGTATTATTAGGTTTTAATTGGATTTGAAACTCCTAGATCTTTGAGATTCATTGAACTGTTCAATGGCATGTTTCAATCTTGATTGTGCCCTTCAGGTTTTGTGACTGGGATGCCGAGGATCACAAAACAAGGTGTGAAGTAACCATGCAAATTACTGGGTACCCTTAAGTGTTTACCCCTCAATCGATGTGCCGGTTAACCACACAGGCTCCATCGATACTATGATAAACATTAAGTTACCCTTTGCCTACCTTGTTAAATACGAGTTAGTGTGCCGGTTAACCACACACGCTCCACTAACCGACTTAAACAAAGTGCAAAGTGTATATTCATGGATTAGCACCTTATTCACATTTTCCTAAGTAACTAAGATTGGGTATTAATAAAAGGTTTAGTTACTTAGTATTTATCATTAATACTTTTAATGAAGGGATAATTCTAGTCCTGTCAAACTCGTTCGGCTAACGACCCTCCACCAGTCAAGCAAACGGTGGGTGAGAGTGGACACCCATTAAGTTGCCATTTTATAGGCAACAACCTTATACCCACCTTATAGACCGGCTTTGTGAATGAGGCGTACTAGCGGTAAGAATGACTTTACTCTTATACATATATATATATATATATATATATATATATATATATATATATATATATATATATATTATTAACTTATAATATTATAAAGTATAAGGGTTGAATTTTAACTTTTAAAATTCTAAGGGCTAACTTGGAATTAAAGTATTCATAAGAGAAAACTTTTCAAATTCCAAAACTTGAGGGTAAGTTTTGAAACTATTCAAAACTAATTAATTCCATAACTTATGTGTTTAAAGTAGTTTTAATCCAAAAACTCTTCAAGTTCCATAACTTGAGGACAAGTTATGGAAGACTTTAAATTATTAAAGAATTAACTTTTCTTTATTTTATAACTTATGGAATTAATTAAGGTTACACTTTTATTTATTTATTATTTAATGAAGAGACTCTTGGTTCTCCATAACTTGAGGACAAGTTATGGAGTCATAAAACCATTTAATTAGAATTAGACTCTTCATTTTGTAACCTTTGCCAACTTTTATGAATTTTATGAAACTTAAATGTGACTTTTCATATAACTTGAGGACAAGTTACAAAAACACATTTTAGAATCAACTCTTAGATTAATTTGGATTGAAAACAACTATCTCACTCAACTTTTCTATTAATCTAAGCAACTCATAAGAACAAGATAATTCAAATCAAACTTTTTCATGTAATTAGTCTAAACCTTAAACTAATACAAAACATGAATCTATTGACAATTATCTTTGAAATTGGATTAGCATGAACATCACCACATCAAAAACAAGTTTATAAGTCCAAAAACATCTTACGGTAATGTTCCTAGTCCAATTCCAGCCAAAAAAGTCTATTTTATGTTGTCTGGGGTTCCAACTCGTCGAGTGCACGAACCAACTCGGCGAGTTGGATGCATTTTGTCTTGGACTCGGCGATTCTGAAACGACCCAAAAATACGGCCCGAAAATTTCATTTTTAATATAACCATAATCATAAAACGGAGTATATCATAATAAAACCATGCGTTGCAAATCTCAAAACCATACTAAAATACAAATGAGAAAACGGTGTCATGACTGTATCAAAACATATATAAGATAACTGATCAACTCCCAGGATAAAAACTGTGGCTGTGGTGTGTGCGATGCCATCATCCCGAGCCCTTCCCTCTGCTTGCGGAAGTACCTGAAACCAAAACTGAAACTGTAAGCACGAAGCTTAGTGAGCTCCCCTAAACTACCACATACCACACAAACATATAAAGCACATACTGGGCCTTGCCCACTGCATCGGACCGAAGTCCGGCTAACCGGGGCCTTGCCCCCTACATCGGACCGGAGTCCGAAGCTGACTGGAACATCGGACCGAAGTCCGAAGCTGACTGGGATCTTCGTCCCCTACATCGAACCGAGTCCGAAGCTGACTAGGACATCGGACCGAAGTCCGAAGCTGATTGAGACATCGGACCGAGGTCCGAAGCTGACTGGGACCTACGTCCCCTACATCGGACCGAGTCCGAAGCTGACTGGACCTCTGTCCCTTACATCGGACCGAAGTCCGAAGCTGACTGAACATAGCATAACCATATCAACTGGCATAACACATATCCTGTCTGAACCACGAAGGCATCAAACATACTAACTACTACATCGGATCGTGGTCTGAAGCTGACTGCTAGCTAAACGGGCCGGCATTGTGGCCTTAGACCCGTTACTACTGGAAGGAAACTCACCTCGTGAACTGGCTGCTGTGTGAATGGCTCTGGAAGTTAACTGCTGCTGCTCCGGTATCTCCCCGGCTACAAGGCCATAAACACACTCAATCAAATACTAAACACTGCACTGGGGTAAAATGACTCTTTTACCCTTGGTCAAAGTCAACTCTCCCGGTCAAAGTCAACCCACAGTTGACCTGACTCGCCGAGTTGGGCCACCAACTCGCCGAGTCTCTAATCTCATTTCACAACCCCACTCGTGGCTACTCGTCGAGTATGGCATCGACTCGACGAGTACTCTCTCTATCCCAGAACTCAGACAATCTTCATCCGACTCGCCGAGTCATATGAACAACTCGACGAGTTGTTCTTGAGCTTAAGAAGATTGTCTTGGACTCGCCGAGTTGTATGAACAACTCGCCGAGTCCCTCCATTACTGAGTCTACTCTCCGACTCACTGAGTCCACTATACTACTCATAGGCTTCCACTCGTCATCACTCAAAAGGGGAAAAACGGGGACTCGCGACTCGACTCGCCGAGTCGCTTGCATGCAGCAACTCAAAACTCGATTCTGCTTGAATCCAGTGTATAAAACTAATAGATCTGGACTCCCTTAACTCTATTAGCACGTAAAGATTCTATCTTTACGTGCCCATATGCATCCATGAAGCTAAAATGGCTCAAAAAGCATAATAAAGGCTAGATCTAGGGTTTTCATGCAAGATAACTTCAAAAAGGCAATAGATATGGGCTCTACAACTCCTAAATGAACAGATCTAAGGATATCTCGACATAATAGGGCATCCATACAATCATAAGGCTTGAGAGAAGCATCAAACTAGATCTAGAAGAGTTCTAATGGAGGTTAGAAGCATAAAACAGGAGGGAATCCGAAGAATACCTCAAAGAACTCTGATTTGCCCTTGGATCTTTGCTCTACACCTCTTCTCCTTGCTCCTTTCTTCTTCTCCTTCTTCAAGCCTTCAAAATTTAACACAAGAATACTTAGATCACTCAAGGATGGATTAGGGTTTTCTCACAGCTTTCTGAGGGTGAAGGAGGCGAGATTGGGGGCTATAAGGTGGATTAAATAGTGAGCAACCCGGGGATTTAGGGTTTCTCCCAGGCAGGCAGACTCGTCGAGTCCCGAATATGGACTCGCCGAGTCGCCGACTAACACGTGCTCGAAATCCCGTCCTTACTCGGCGAGTCAGGCTATGAACTCGCCGAGTCCCTCTTGCAAACTTCTAATTAAATACTATGGAATCATCATACCGGGGACGGGTCGTTACAATTCTCCCCCACTTGGCTCAGACTTCGTCCTCGAAGTCTGCTACGGATGAATCTGCAAATATCTCCGAATAGTGCTCTCTCATCTCCTCCTCAGCCTCCCACGTCCACTCAGACCCCTTCCGGTGCTGCCACTGCACTTTCACTAACTGAATTTCCTTGTTCCTCAAGGTCTTTGTCTTTCGGTCCAGAATCGCGACCGGTCTCTCAATATAATTCAGGCTGCTATCAACCTGAATATCCTCTAGGGGAACGACTGCTGACTCATCCACCAAACACTTCCTCAACTGAGATACATGGAAAGTGTTGTGGATCTGACTAAGCTCCTCAGGAAGATCCAACCGATAAGCAACCCAACCCACCCGGGCCAAAACCCTGAAAGGACCAATAAACCTGGGACCCAACTTGCCCCTCTTCCGGAACCTGATAACACCCTTCCAAGGTGAGACCTTTAGAAGGACCATATCACCCACCCGGAACTCCAAGTCCGAACGCCTCCTATCGGCGTAACTCTTCTGCCGACTCTGCGCAGTCTGCAGTCTACTACGGACCTGTTGGATCAACTCGGTCGTCTTGAGAACCACCTCTGTGCTTCCAATGACTTGCTGACCTACCTCGCCCCAACAAATCGGGGTCCTGCACTTCCTCCCATAAAGCATCTCAAAGGGAGGTCGATCAATGCTCGCATGATAACTGTTGTTATACGAAAATTCCGCTAACGGAAGGTACGTATCCCAACTGCCACCGAAGTCTAGAACACATGCCCTGAGCATGTCCTCGAGAGTCTGAATTGTCCTCTCACTTTGCCCGTCCGTCTGAGGGTGGAAAGCGGTGCTGAAATGAAGACGAGTACCCATCTCGTCGTGAAACCGCTTCTAGAATCTGGATGTAAAACGGACATCTTGGTCTGACACCACCGATACTGGCACTCCATGACGTGCCACGATGTCGCGCACATAGATATCGGCTAACTTTTCTGCCGATATACTCTCCTAGATCGGGATAAAATGAGCACTCTTTGTCAACCGATCCACTACTACCCATATCGAATCCACTCCTCGTGCGGTCCTGGGAAGCTTGGTGACAAAATCCATGGTGATGTCCTCCCATTTCCACACGGGAATGTCTAACGGCTGCATCTTGCCGTGAGGCCTCTGGTGCTCCGCCTTGACCTTCCTGCAGGTCAGGCACCTCTCAACATACCAAGCGACATCCCGCTTCATGCAGGGCCACCAATAATCGGGTCGAAGATCTCTATACATCTTCGTCGCCCCTGGGTGGATAGAAAATCGAGACTTATGAGCCTCATCCATCAACACCTGTCGTACTCCTCCCCAGTATGGTACCCACACTCTCCCATGAAGTGTCAGCAATCCCCGACTGTCATAATCAAACGAAGATGATCGGCCCACTATCCTCTCACACTTCTGCCTCTCCTTCTTGAGGCCCTAGACCTGAGCCTCCCTGATCCATTCCAATAACGGAGTAATCACTGTCATCCTCAAACACAAATCTCTGATAGGGGTTGCCGACACTTTGCGGCTTAGGGCATCAGCCACCACGTTGGCCTTCCCTGGATGGTAAAGGATCTCACAATCATAATCCTTCAGCACATCTAACCACCTCCTCTGCCTCATGTTCAGACTCGGCTGATCCATAAGGTACCTCAAACTCTTGTGATCCGTGTAGATAGTACAACGGACCCCATAAAGATAATGCCTCCAAATTTTGAGGTCAAACACAACCGCCCCCAGCTCTAAATCATGGGTAGGATAGTTAGCTTCGTGAGGCTTCAACTGTCTCGAGGCGTAAGCTATCACATGACCTCGCTGCATCAACACTGCTCCCATACCTGTGATTGAGGCATCACAGTAGACTACGAAGTCCTCTACTCCCTCTGGCAAGGTAAGGATCGGAGCCTCGCACAACCTCTGTCTGAGGGTCTCGAACGCTGCCTGCTGCTCAGGCCCCCAACGAAATACCACCGACTTCTTGGTCAGTCGGGTGAGCGGCACTGCTATCTTGGAGAAATTCTGAATGAATCTCCGGTAATACCCTGCCAACCCTAGGAAGCTCTGAATCTCAGATGGAGACTTCGGGACCTCCCACTGCATCACGGCCTCTATCTTGGCCGGATCCACCAGAATACCCTTCTGGTTGACGAGGTGACCAAGGAACTGCACCTCGCGCAACCAGAACTCACACTTGGAGAACTTTGTGAAAAGTCTCTCCCTCCTCAAAACTTCCAGCACCTCCCTCAGGTGCTCCTCGTGCTGCTCCTGCGTCTTGGAATATACCAAGATATCATCTATGAATACTATCACTGACCGATCCAGCATCAGCCTGCACACGCGGTTCATGAGATCCATGAACGCGGATGGGGCATTGGTGAGCCCAAATGGCATCACCACAAACTCATAATGACCATACCTGGTCCTGAAAGCAGTCTTCTGCACATCCTCATCCCTAACCCGCATCTGATGATACCCGGAGCGTAGATCGATCTTGGAGAACCAAGACGCTCCCTGAAGCTGGTCAAACAAATCATCTATCCTCGGAAGTGGGTAACGATTCTTCACCGTCACCTTATTCAACTCCCGATAATCTATACACATACGATGCGACCCATCCTTCTTCCTCACAAACAGGATAAGCGCTCCCCAAGGCGAACTGCTCGGCCGGATGAAACCCTTGTCTAGCAGCTCCTGTAGCTGCGTAGACAACTCCTGCATCTCAGGGGGAGCTAGACGATACGGTGCCTTGGCTATCGGAGCCGCACCAGGAATCAGGTCGATCCCAAACTCAACCTGCCTCTCAGGAGGTATCCCCGGTAAATCCTCGGGAAATACATCCGAGAAGTCTCGCACTATCGGAACATCATCAACTGTCGTCTTGCCCTTCTCCCGGGCATCCAAGACATAAGCTACATAACCAGCGCAACCCTGCTGAAAGTAGCGCCTCGCCCTTGCGGCGGAACAAAAGGTCGGTCCGCGCTGGGGCCTCTCGCCCTGAATCACTAACTCTCCCCCACTGGGAGTGCGGACCCTCACTAGCTGAAGCTCACAATCAATCACCGCCCCATTGGGGCTTAGCCAATCCATGCCCACAATAACCTTATTCCCTCGCAGGGGAATAGGAACTAGGTCCACTGAGAACTGCTCATCAAACAACTTAAGGGAACACCCTCTATGCACTCTGCCGACCCTCACGGTCCTGTCATCTGCTATCTCAACCTCTAATGGACAATCCAGCTCCCCTGGAGCTCTGCTAAATCTCTTGCTAAGCGCAAGCGATACGAATGATCGGGTAGCCCCCGAATCGAATAATACCATAGCATAAATGCCGTTCACAGAGAACGAACCTATATAAAACATACAATCATAAGCAATAATCAATCAATAAAATAAAGAGATGAAGGGAAGATACATACCCGTCACCACATCAGGAGTCGCTCGCGCCTCCTCTGCTGTCATCTGAAACGCTCTACTCTTCGCCACTGGCGCCTCAGCTCGGCCCTGCCGGCCATCTGTAATCCTCAAAGTAGCAGGGGCAGGTGCAACCACCTTCCCTACTGCAGCTAAACTCGGACACTGGGACTTTTTGTGTCCCCTCTGATTGCACTGAAAGCAAATCAGATCTGATGCTGCAACAACAGTAGCAGGGGCCGTACAATCCCTGCTCAAATGCCCAGTCCGACCGCACTTGAAGCAGCCGGAACTCCCTGCCTTGCACACCCCATCGTGCATCTTCCCACACCTGCCACATCGACTGTGGCTCGGCTGGGACCTGGACCTGTGTTCAGAAACCTTGGGCTTTTTGCCCGAACTGCCTGAACCTGAAACCGCCTCCGATTTCCTCTTCTTCTCCATCTCGAGATCAATCTCCCTCTCTCGAGCCCTAGCAATCATGTCGTCCAGCGTTTTATAGCTGGACCGGCTCACAAACTGGCGGATATCGCTCCGCAACATCTCATGATAACGGGCGTTCTTCATCTCCTCATCGGCTGCATACTGAGGAACAAGAAGAGCCCTCTCCGTGAACTTGGCGGTGATCTCCGCCACGGTCTCTGTAGTCTGGGTGAGGTCCTGAAACTCTCTGGCTAACTGTTGCACCTCAATAACTGGTGCAAACTCAGCCCTGAACCTGGTAGAGAAATCAGCCCAGGTCATGGCATCCAATGCTGCATCATCTCCCATAGTATGTCCGACCTCCTCCCACCAATCACGTGCCCTGTCCTTCAGAAGACAGGATGCCAATCTGACCTTGTCCCCCTCGGGACACCTGCTATTGCGGAATGCATTGGCCACATCCGCCAACCATCTAGTACTCGCTATAGGGTCCCGTTCCCCATGATAGTCTGGAGCTCCACATGCCCTGAACTCCCTGAAAGTAAGTGTGCGCGACCCCATCATGGCCGCCACCTCGGCACGGAAGGTGCCCAATCTCTCATCCATCAGCTCTAGGATCCCCTCCTTGATCGAACCGAAGATCACAGGAGTCTGCTCTAAAATGATACGAGTAATCTCTGAAGAAAGAAACTCTCTGGTCTGCTCATCCATGTGCTTGTTTCCCAAGCCTGATCCTGATCCCTCCCCGGCACCTCCACTGCCGGCTGCTATCCTCGGACGTAAAACCACCATACTGAAACACATCATAGCAATATCAGAAAACTGAATTATCTCAAGGGATCATTGATACTACTACTAGCTTCCTGGTCTTGTCTCGGCCTTCCTTGATTCGAGTACGGATCCTCTGCTTTCAGTAGTACGGGCCCATACTACCTTCCACATCTATCTGTACTTTCCTCAAGAACCGCCTTGACTCCACCAAGTCACTTCTACTACTACTGATCTCTGCTACTCTCATCCTAGGCTTGCCCTAGGGAAATCGCTGACTCCACTCACACCAGTCCTCAGTTGCCGAAGGCCTCCTTGTAATGCTGATTAGCCACCACCTGAATACCATCACATATAATGAGGCTCAGATAATCCTTCGAGTAAAAGACTCGTCCCTACAACGGTTGGACTCAGACAAGATCTGCGCAATAGGGCCAAATCCAGCACTCTGAGATTATTCAACCCTGATCACATGTGATGTGGCGTATTCACCTAATGGCTAACTCCCACCACTCAGAGTCCCACAAAGCACAAAGCAAGCAGCATTCGGATAAGGGAAACATACTCAGGCAAAACTATTCTCATAACGAGAAGCTACTCTAGAATACAATGCTAAGCTCGCGCTACCAGGCATAA
This sequence comes from Lactuca serriola, assembly GCF_051521515.1. NCBI lineage: Eukaryota > Viridiplantae > Streptophyta > Magnoliopsida > Asterales > Asteraceae > Lactuca > Lactuca serriola. The sequence goes on from NC_136409.1 coordinate 158,317,220, forward strand.
CCTAAACAGGCTATCCTACTGATGTTTACCCAATACTAGCATGCAATTCTCATAAAGCTGTAACACATAAAGCAGGCACATAAGGCATCCTCCTAGATCCTTAGTCCTATACTAGCATGCTGTTCTACTGAAGCTGAAACAATTAATCATAATAATAAAACTTGTATTGGTAATTTGGGAGTACTTACTTGAGCTCGGCTGATCGCATGCACCACACCCTTATCTTGTTTAAAAAAATTCTTTTCTTTCTAAGTGCTTTTCAAAATCTCATTCGAAAACATTTTTCTTTTTGAAAATCTTTTTATCTTTCCCTTAGTTTGAGTTCAGATGCACCCGGAGGTGTATCCGAATCCCTCAAACCAGGGCTCTGATACCAACTTGAAACGACCCAAAAATACGGCCCGAAAATTTCATTTTTAATATAACCATAATCATAAAACGGAGTATATCATAATAAAACCATGCGTTGCAAATCTCAAAACCATACTAAAATACAAATGAGAAAACGGTGTCATGACTGTATCAAAACATATATAAGATAACTGATCAACTCCCAGGATAAAAACTGTGGCTGTGGTGTGTGCGATGCCATCATCCCGAGCCCTTCCCTCTGCTTGCGGAAGTACCTGAAACCAAAAATGAAACTGTAAGCACGAAGCTTAGTGAGCTCCCCTAAACTACCACATACCACACAAACATATAAAGCACATACTGGGCCTTGCCCACTGCATCGGACCGAAGTCCGGCTAACCGGGGCCTTGCCCCCTACATCGGACCGGAGTCCGAAGCTGACTGGAACATCGGACCGAAGTCCGAAGCTGACTGGGATCTTCGTCCCCTACATCGAACCGAGTCCGAAGCTGACTAGGACATCGGACCGAAGTCCGAAGCTGATTGAGACATCGGACCGAGGTCCGAAGCTGACTGGGACCTACGTCCCCTACATCGGACCGAGTCCGAAGCTGACTGGACCTCTGTCCCTTACATCGGACCGAAGTCCGAAGCTGACTGAACATAGCATAACCATATCAACTGGCATAACACATATCCTGTCTGAACCACGAAGGCATCAAACATACTAACTACTACATCGGATCGTGGTCTGAAGCTGACTGCTAGCTAAACGGGCCGGCATTGTGGCCTTAGACCCATTACTACTGGAAGGAAACTCACCTCGTGAACTGGCTGCTGTGTGAATGGCTCTGGAAGTTAATTGCTGCTGCTCCGGTATCTCCCCGGCTACAAGGCCATAAACACACTCAATCAAATACTAAACACTGCACTGGGGTAAAATGACTCTTTTACCCTTGGTCAAAGTCAACTCTCCCGGTCAAAGTCAACCCACAGTTGACCTGACTCGCCGAGTTGGGCCACCAACTCGCCGAGTCTCTAATCTCATTTCACAACCCCACTTGTGGCTACTCGTCGAGTATGGCATCGACTCGACGAGTACTCTCTCTATCCCAGAACTCAGACAATCTTCATCCGACTCGCCGAGTCATATGAACAACTCGACGAGTTGTTCTTGAGCTTAAGAAGATTGTCTTGGACTCGCCGAGTTGTATGAACAACTCGCCGAGTCCCTCCATTACTAAGTCTACTCTCCGACTCACTGAGTCCACTATACTACTCATAGGCTTCCACTCGTCATCACTCAAAAGGGGAAAAACGGGGACTCGCGACTCGACTCGCCGAGTCGTTCTTCCGACTCGCCGAGTCGCTTGCATGCAGCAACTCAAAACTCGATTCTGCTTGAATCCAGTGTATAAAACTAATAGATCTGGACTCCCTTAACTCGATTAGCACGTAAAGATTCTATCTTTACGTGCCCATATGCATCCATGAAGCTAAAATGGCTCAAAAAGCATAATAAATGCTAGATCTAGGGTTTTCATGCAAGATAACTTCAAAAAGGCAATAGATCTGGGCTCTACAACTCCTAAATGAACAGATCTAAGGATATCTCGACATAATAGGGCATCCATACAATCATAAGGCTTGAGAGAAGCATCAAACTAGATCTAGAAGAGTTCTAATGGAGGTTAAAAGCATAAAACAGGAGGGAATCCGAAGAATACCTCAAAGAACTCTGATTTGCCCTTGGATCTTTGCTCTACACCTCTTCTCCTTGCTCCTTTCTTCTTCTCCTTCTTCAAGCCTTCAAAATTTAACACAAGAACACTTAGATCACTCAAGGATGGATTAGGGTTTTCTCACAGCTTTCTGAGGGTGAAGGAGGCGAGATTGGGGGCTATAAGGTGGATTAAATAGTGAGCAACCTTGGGATTTAGGGTTTCTCCCAGGCAGGCAGACTCGCCGAGTCCCGAATATGGACTCGCCGAGTCGCCGACTAACACGTGCTCGAAATCCCGTCCTTACTCGGCGAGTCAGGCTATGAACTCGCCGAGTCCCTCTTGCAAACTTCTAATTAAATACTATGGAATCATCATACCGGGGATGGGTCGTTATAGATTCCAATCATGGACTCGGCGAGTCTGCTGGGCAGACAGCATCAAAACTCGATTTTTCAGCTTCTATTGCAAGTATAACAAGAAAACAAGCCTAGGCTCTAATACCACTGTTGGGTTTTGAGCATTCTAACACTCCTATGGTGTACATGCAACCCTATAAACCTTGGATCTATGTTTTCTCTATTATACATGCAAATAAGAACTTTCCAGGGCTTTAATCTTAACTAGCATATTATGAAGTTCTTATACTACAAGTACTAGTTAGATGACATACCTTTTTGATGTAGCTTGATGTCTTCAAGCTTTAAGAGCTTAGCCCAAATAGTGTGGAAGCCTCAAGTGGAATCACAAATCACCAAAAACACCTTGGAATACTTTAGAGAATATGGATACTTGGTTCTCACTAGTGAAATCGGCTAGCCCTTCTTAGTGTACCACACTAGTGCCGGTTTCACCAACCAATGACATCTTTATATAGTATCGAGACTAGGGTTAAATCCATGACCTTTCATTTCGTATGATCCATGGGTTAAACACTCCATGGACTATCCATGAAAGCTTAGCCCAACCTAAATGAACTTGGCCCATTCCATATATATAAGAGTCCATATTTAATTAGTTCATTTTGATCACTTAATTAATTCTAAATTAATTCTTGATCAATACTAATTAAATAATATGATTCCATATTAATATATTAGAACTTATAATATATTAATATTAATCATAAATATACTATTCTCTAAAGATGATCCATATAAATTGTGCCGGTGAAGTGCAACCCAAATGGACCATGCCGGGTCGGGTCAAGTACATACCAAATATAGTTATGGACTTAGACATTAATCCAACAAGAACAACATCTTCTGTTGCCATCTCCAGAAATCTGAGCCTTTGAATTTCTCAGGCTTTTCCACATGTGTTTTGATGATGGAATTTTGATCCATTCTTCACTCTTTGATTTTTGTCTTAGATTGTTATGAAAGAAGTATACAATCAACAAACTAACTGAAATAAAACAAACGAAATTGAAATATATAAGCATCAATTTACAGAAAACATACTTGTATGATGATTACACAGGAAATTTACTACGAAATTGTACAGATTGAGGCCTGCTTTGCAGTGTCCTAAGACAGAAATTTCCCTGGTAGGGATCTGTCAAGATGATACAACAATCGACCAAGAACTTCTCTTGATTCTGACGAAATTCTCTATGTTCCCTTCATTGTATGTGGAGTACGAAATTATATTAGGAAATATGTGTGTGGTTTTTCTGAACCCGGAATTTGGTCTTTGGTGATCTATTTATAATAGATTGACTGGTTTTTCCCTCAAAAACTGCCAACCGAAATTAACTGTCAAAACAGTTAAAACGAATTTAACAGATTTTTAATATATAATAAAAGTCAAAATCGGAATTAATATATATATATATATATATATATATATATATATATAATATTGTAACTAGTCAATGAGACCCCAAGGCCCAAGGCCAATCTTTGACCATTAAATATATATATTAATCTAAGCTTTCAAGACCAATTTGACTAGCCCAATCCCTCTAGTCCAAGCCTTTGATCTAATTAGTAAACAACTAGTAGAAGGCTTTTTAAGGGAGTATAAGTTTCCTCTTTCTTCCAATGTGGGACAAGTCCCAAAGAGAGTGTTTTCCATTTAACAAAGTTCCGACATATTATACGACATAAGAAGACTGTTGATGCTACCATGAATCACTTAAACAAAAAGGACACACTTTGTATCCCGATCACAAAGGAATTTCCATCTCCATTTCGTAGGAAGAGCATGATTCACACCAAAGAGACTACCTAACCCCAATCATCTTCTTTGTTTTTTCTTGCAAGAGCTAGATTCCATTTAATCCAGTTGAGGTGTTTTTTTTTCATTATACTGACCCCAAAAGAAATCCCTCCTTAAGCTTTCAAGGTTTCATGGACTTTTTAGGGGATTTAAACATGGAAAAATAAGTGTACCAAGTATAGATTTTATAAGGGTACTTTTTCGTTCGGTTGACAATGAGAATTGACCTTCCATTTTGAGAATTTTGATATAACCTTTATAACAATCGGATTCCAAGCGTTGACTCTAGCTGTGTTATGTCCAACTAGAAGACCTAAATAGGATCACGATAACTTCTTTGCTTTGTTTTGGGTAAAGACTGCAACCACTTGAACTTTTCGTAAAGGAACTACATCACCAAAAATCTTGCTTTTTGCAGGATTAATTTGTAGCCCTCACGCGAGATGAAAACATTTATAAGGAGACAAAGGATATTTTTAAAATTGTTTTTGTCCTACTCAGTATCTTAGCTGAATTCTTAAACTATCGCTATCATAGCTTAACCGAATATTCAAGTCCTCTTTGAAGCTATTGGAAAAATAATGATAAAACTCATCTTTGATTTATGAAGGATTTGTAAATGAAACCCTGTTACTTGAAATGCCTTTTATGGAAAGTTTGATTCTTTGATAATTGATATATCCATGGAAGAATTTTGAGTTTTCATCTCTTTCGGTTAACCATTTGACTTCTGCATTTTGTGTAGGGTCCAATCTTCCGTTATTTTCGATTTTCAAAAGAGTCACTAACAAGGTATTATGGTTGGCAATGAGATTATCTGTAGCCAAACCTTTTTCGATGTCTTAATCTTATATAGCTAATACATTAGAAAGTCGCATTTCTCCTCAACAATCCTTCCCTTAAGATTCATGTCAAGGCTTATTCATAGCCTTAAAGTTGTTTAAGCTATGTTTTATAGAACAAAGATACCATGTAGATATGTGAAGTTTTATCTTCTTTCTTTTGTCAAGAGTCATCAGGAAGAATGGAAAGACTTCAATATGTATATGTGTAGGAATATGGGACTCCAAAATATGCATTTTTCAATTGTTTTAGCCAAACTTATGTTTTTTGAAGATTAAGAGCCAAAGACGGCTAGAATTTTATTATTAATGAAAAGATAGGATTACAATGAAAGAAGGGGAGCCTATTTTTAGAAAATAATTAAGGCAAACTTAATTACTAAATAAAAAGTCTATAACTAAAGACTAAATAAAGGCCCAACATAAATATATGTAATATGCTAACATTCTTAAACTGTTAATAGTAAACATTGGAACTGTCAAATTAGAAACAAAAACATGAAGTAGACTGGACCTTAATAAAAATATCATCAACATAGAATCTCTATAAGTGAAGGAAGATAGATAAGCTATATGATTCTAAGTTGAAGATAATGCTGAGTGAGATGACAGTCAATCTTAATATGTTTCTTCCACTCATGGAACACAAATTACGAGCAATATGCATCACATTTTATGAGCAATATGCATCACATTTTATGTTGTCACAATGTAAGGGAGTGGCTTGGAAACATCAACACTTATGTCCACACATAATCAATATAAGTATAGAATCAAACAATCTCACAAGTAATCACGGCCATTGTGTGATATTAGGCCTCGGTGAAAGAATGAGAACCAACATCATGTTTCCTAGTCTTCCATGAGATAACAGAATCTCCAAGAAAAAGGAACACCATTAATCGGATAATAACAAACACTAATTTCAGGTGAGTAACAGTGAGATAAACCAAACAACTTGTGACAACCCAGAGAATACATCACTAACCACCGTTAGTATTTAACGACAAAGCGTGAAAATGTAATAAGGGCAACCTAGTAACCATCCGATATATTTTAATATACTCGAATTTTTCGTCCTTAATTACGTCAACCTTTAGGCTAAAAAATGAGTGTACAAAAAAGTTGTATCACTTTAAGAGCAGGTTAACATATTTAGACTCTTTAAGCCGCTGCGATTCCAAAAATACAAATTTCACAAGAATCCGACTCGATATGGGTGAGATATGACTTGTATAGTAAATAAATATCTATCGTACTTACAAAGCTACAACGATGAAAACTACAACAATAATAGTTGACTTTTGGAAAAAGTCACAAACTAGGCAATCGTAGTACTACTTAAAGTAGGAATTATGAGACAAAGGACACCTAAAACGGAAGCCGTATAAGAAAATTATGGTTTTTATAAAATCATAACGGTAATAAAAACTAGTCGAAAAACGAAATTCAAAACTAGCTAAAACGACCAAAAGGAAAGTTGTAGAGAATGACGAGACCTACACAGATATATATATATATATATATATATATATATATATATATATATATATATATATATATATATATATATAAGATTCGTAGAAAATAGAGTTCGTAAGCGAGAATTACGAAATTTCAAAGTTGGATTTTTACCGTCACACACGTTCGCGCGTAGTGCGTTGTGCGCATTCTGACAGTCAATCCGTCTGGATATGGGATGACATGGCACGAGTGTAACATCCCGAAATATCAAGAGTAGAGTAAAGGGCTAAAAGAGTAAATGGGGAAAGAGCAACTCGGCGAGTCCATGTGTGGACTCGGCGAGTAGAGTCGCGACTGGGTCGCGTGTTAAGTAGCCGACTCGGCGAGTCAATGAGATGGACTCGGCGAGTAGGCGCTGAGTGGAGAAAACCCTAATTCTCGGGGTTGAGCCCTATTTAAAGATCATTATGTCTCCTTCTTAGCCTCTCTATCACCCCTTGAGTCCCAGAAACCCTAATTTCGAGGAGAAACACCATGGTTGAGCAAATTGGAGCTTGGAGAGGTGATTGTTGAAGAGATCCTAGAAAAGAAGAGGTTTGGAGCAAGGGGCTTTGCTTGGAATTGAGTTTCATTGCAGTTGGGGCGTCCTCTTGGAGGTAATATCTCGTTTTTGAGCTGCTATTTCTTTAATGCATCATTTTGGGGGTGTTAGAGACCATATCCTTGGATGTATTGGAGTCTAGAGGTTAGATCTGAGGTTGCTACCTCAGATCTGGAAGGGAGAAGGATCAGAGAGCATGAAAGTCCCTGTTTGTGAGTGATTGATGGAGCTATTTTGTCCCAAATCCAAACCCTAGAGTGAAAATGCATAGATCTCTTTGGATTCACGTAAAGTTTGCCACTTTACGTGATGGATGAGTGGTAGGAGGCTAGATCTATGTTTTGGAGCAATTGCATGGCCTGGAATGCTTCTGAATGGATTCAGACCGGTGGTACTCGGCGAGTCACATGAGTGTACTCGACGAGTTGCTTAAAGATGAGCTGGGACTCGGCGAGTTGGAAGAACAACTCGGCGAGTTGGATGAAGATGGCCTGGAACTCGGCGAGTTGTATGAACAACTCGGTGAGTAGGTTGATGATAGTCTTGGACTCGGCGAGTCTGTTCTTGGACTCGGCGAGTCTTGTCGAAGAGTCCCAGTATTCCCTGGATGAGTCGAGAATCGATGAGTCAAGGGATAACTCGATGAGTTGTGTGCGAGTGGACTCAGAGTTGTTGGACTCGGCGAGTCTCGGGGTGACTCGGCGAGTTAGGTCGCGGATTGAGTGAAGTACTGATTATGGGAACTCGGCGAGTCATAGGGTTGACTCGGCGAGTAGGGTTAGTCAGGGGTTGACTTTGACCAAGAATTAACCGTTGACTTTTAGGGTCTGGTCAGCGATGTGGCCTTTGGGCCAAGAGAGGGGTAGAATAGTCTTTTACCCTTAAGAAGGTGCATTGAGAGGATTGATTCTAGTCTCGAGAGTTATAGTCATGAGAGTTTTTGCCTTACGTGTTAGGCGGTGGCGAGTTCGAGATTCAAGTGTGGAGATATCTGCTTTCTGCTTGCCAGGTGAGTCTTCTCACCAAGGTTGTAGAACTCGCTACTCGGTACCTGCTCGGCCGACTAGGGAGTAGCGAGTACTCGGGAGTACTCGGGGAGTACTCGGATTCGGTAATTCATGTAGAAATATTTTTTAGAAAATTATATATGTCAAAATCATAATTTGATTGAAATATATAACCAAAATTAGATACATGTGAATACATAAAAACTGAAATACACATAATTGTCTCACTACGTGGATAATTACTGAAAATTTAAGATATATATGTAGTAATAATCACATGTTTGTGTTAAATAATAAATCATTAAGTGCATTATACATATTAATCTTGAAATTCTTGATTTTTTTCTTATTTTATGACAATTTTGACCCTTTGACCGAGTTTGACCGATTTTGACCGAGTTGGCCGAGTTTGACCGAGTAGGCCCGAGTTTGACCGATTTTGTCCGATTTTTGACCGAGTTTGACCGATTTTTGGCCGATTTTGACTAAATCCGAGTTTTTTGGCCGAGTTGACATTACTCGCCTCGGTGGAGGGCTGATTCCGAGTAATCGGCCGAGTACTCGGCCGAGTAGGCCGAGTTTTGCAACACTGCTTCTCACTATACTTTACCTTGAGTAGGTAACCAGAGTTATGTGACAGAGTATTTGTATGTTATGTATGTTATGTGTTGTACTGCATTATTTCTATGTGATTTATGTTGTGCATGTTTGCAGAGTTGGAACCGAAGGGTTCCTAGAGTTAGAACCGGAAGGTTCCCAGAGTTAGAACCTGAGGGTTCACAGAGTTTGGGTGCACGAACCCATAGAGTTATAGCCTCGAGTGGCTTATATGTGTTATGTGTGTGGTATTTTGGGGAACTCACTAAGCTTCGTGCTTACAGTGTTTGTGTGATGTTTTGCAGGTTTCTTTCGGTATCACGGGACGGCACCGGCTTGATTGTACACACTAGAGAAAAAGTTATGTTTTGGAGGATCCTGGTTTTCTATGCAAGTGAAAATGGAGTTATGTTTTGTAATCCGATTATGAATGAGATTCTAAACAAGTGTTTCTAAGAATAAAATGATTATTTTAAATGAAAAATTGTTTTGAAATTTTCGGTGTTACAAGTTGGTATCAGAGCCTTGGTTTGAGGGATTCGGATGCGCCTTCGGGTAAATCTGGACTCAAACTGAGGAAGTAAGAAAAGTTTTTAAAGAAATAATTTTCTAAAAGTGAATAAGAGTCAAAGAGAAAGCAAGAAAGAGCAGTGTGTACAATCAGCCAGAGCCCGAACGGTGATTTCCCAAAATACCCTTACTTTTGTGTTATGAGATATTTATGATGCACTTTATGAGATATTATTGCATGCTAGAGACAGGCTAGGTATTCCATATATTAGGACTAGAGTGGCCTGATTTGTGATGCCTTAGCCAAGGAATTGCTGTGATATGCGATGTGCTTTTGAGTATGTGGTGAGTGAGAATATTTGATTGGAATCCTTTAGGGGATTTGAGTAGAGGAGTAATCTAGGGGAGATACCTAGATGAGTACTGTGGTATTTGGAGAAAGAATAGTTAGAGCCCGCGAGGGGAAGAGTTGCAGAGTTCAGTGGTACTTCCGAGGATGAACAGAGCAAGCGGAGTTATCACCCAGAGTGAGTCATATGTATTCTTCGATGCTCGAATGCTGCTTGCTTTGTGCTTTGTGGAACTCTCGATGATGAGAGTCAGCTACCAAGTGAATATGACGATATTCAGGAGGTAGATGGCTGGCATCATTAGGAGCTCTTCAGCAGTTGATAGCAAAGAAGTGGGAGGACAACGGAAGAGCCTAGGGAGTAACCCTAGCCAGATGAGTGCGCTGGCAGAGTAGAGAATTTCGCTGGGGAGCGAGCACGCGCGATGGGATTGGTGAAAGAGCAGGTAGAGCAGCTACTTAGGAGCTTTGGGATGGTCCGTGTGGAAAGTATGGGTAGATGTGGCAGGTAGTATGGGCCCGTACTACTGAAAGCAGAGGACCCATACTTGATAAAGGGAGTATTCTAAAGGTTCTAAGGAGCGGATTGAGGAGTGATGTTATGGTTCGAGTACTCTACATCGGAGCGGATTGAGGAGTGATGTTATGGTTCGAGTACCCTACATCGGAGCGGATTGAGGAGTGATGTTATGGTTCGAGTACCCTACATCGGAGCGGATTGAGGAGTGATGTTATGGTCCGGGTACCATACATCGGAGCGGATTGAGGAGTGATGTTATGGTCCGAGTACCATACATCGGAGCGGATTGAGGAGTGATGTTATGGTTCGGGTACCATACATCGGAGCGGATTGGGGAGTGATGTTATGGTTAGGGTACCATACACCGGAGCATATTGAGAAGAGATTGTTGGATTAGTGTCTAAGTCCATAACTATTTTGGTATGTACTTGACCCGATGGTGCATGGTCCTTTTGGGTTGCCTTCACCAAAGCAACTTGATTGGAGAAATAAATAGAGAGAGAGGTTATTATGATTTATTAATATGTTATAAGAATAATATATTAAAGCATAAATCATATTTGTTTAATTAATATTGGTCAATAATTAATTAAGAATTAATTTTGTGATCAAGTGTAATTAATTAAACTAGAGGGGCTGAATTGTAATTATGTGATAGTTACAAAATAAGGTAAGGATTATCTTATATATATGGTGAACGAATTTGAGGTGTAAATCCCTTAGAATTTGACTAGGATAAGGATTTCTAGGACTTATCTTATGGTTGCTTGGTGGATAAGCAACTAGATAAGGATAAGGACTAAAACCCTAATCTTTACACCTATATAAACCCCCTAAGGCATAGGAATTCGTCCAACCCTTCCCAAGAAGTCCTAGGGACGAATTCTAACACCTCTCCTCTCTCTTTATACCTTCTCCACTTGCTTATGGTGTTTGTAAGCTATTAGAGGAGTGACACTTGTGACTCTCAGCTTTCCAAGGTCAATTCAAGGAGGAATTGGATTGTTATTGCTATATAACAATCAAGGTATGTTCTCAAACCTAATTATATGTTAATATTGATTTCCATATGCTAGAATTAGGGTTTATAGTCTTGGATTCAAAGTATGTACAATAGAGAAACCTAGATCTGAGCATTAGGGTTTGTATGAGCACATAGGATGTCTTCTGACCAAAACCCATCAGTGGTATCAGAGCTTTGATTGGTTTCTATTGTATTGATGCTTGTTGTAACTGAAAAAATTGATTTTTTGCATTCTGGAGGCTGGACTCGCCGAGTCCATGGCTGAACTCGCCGAGTCCAAGGTGACTCGACGAGTCAACTCGTCAGAAGGAGGGTACTTTGGGATTTCTTGCTGTTTTTGCTTATGGATAGTTACCTTATCATGTTAGATCATTATTAATCCGATTATATGATATATTTGACTATAATTTTGATCTAATTGAAGATATTTATCAATTAATAAGATAATTGTTTCCTTATAAGATAATTGATTAATTATTTTGAGTAAATTGATAAATTGTTTTGCAAGAAATCATTAAATAAATCAAATATGGATAATTATGTGATTAAATGTTAATTTGAATTATTTGTTATTTGATCCTTGTTGTTATGAAAAGTTTCATGTATTTTTCCCTTTAAGTTTTATAGTTTAAATTTGAACCCCAAAAGTTTGTTGTTTTGAAATTTAAATAGTTGAAACCCTAATGTTTTGAAAAAGGTTTCAAAACTTGCCCTCAAGTTTTGGAATTTAGATTTTGATTAAATGGTTTAATTTTGATGTATATTTAAATTCTAAAACCTAATGTGTTGAAATGTTTCAAAACTTGCCCTCAAGTTTTGGAATTTAAAAGTTGATTAAAAGTTTAATTAGGAATGTTAAATTCTAAAACCCTAGTATTGTTTTGAAAAAGGGTTCAAATCACACCCTTATGGTTTTATTAATTAATTAAGGTGTATGATTAAAGGAGGTTTAATAAATCCATAAAAGTTTAGGTTTACAATTTAAGTGAATTAAAAGTATAATTGTTAAATTGAACCACCTAATATTTTAAAAGTGTAAAATACACCCTATACTATATATAACATTAAAAGTCTAACATTATATATATGTATGAGTAAAAGTCAGTCTTACCGTTAGTAGGCCTCATTCACGAAGCTGGTCTATAAGGGGTGTTTAAGGAAATTGCCTATAAAATGGCGATTGAATGGGTATCCACTCTTACCCACCGCACTCTTGACCAGTGGAGGGTCGTTAGCCGAACGGGTAGGATAGGACGAAACCTTCCATTATAAGTATAATGAAGTATAAAAGTAACTAAATGTTTTCATATAATTCCCAATCTTAGTTACTTAGGCAAAAGTGAATTGATGCAATTCCATGAAATTACACTTTGTGCCCTTGCGAAGACGTTAGTGGAGCGTGTGTGGTTAACCGGCACACTAAATGGGTCTAAGCAAAGGTAGCAAAGGGTGACTCAATGTTTGTCATAGTTTGGTGGAGCGTGTGTGGTTTACCGGCACATCGAATAGGCGACCGTAACATGTGAGGGCACCATGCAAGTTTGCATGGTTATTCACAACCACTTTGTGATCCTCGGCATCCCAGTCACAAACAAGAGGGGCATATCGAGATTTAAACATGCCATTGAAAGTTCAATGAATCTCAAAGGATCTAGGAGTTTTCATAGATTTAAAACTTAAATTTCTTTTTCGTTTTTCGTGGTGGAAATTAGTGAATCGTCATTCACTTACCTTCAAATATTCTGCAATTAGGGTTACGGCTTCCCTCTCCCGAGTTGTAGAATATTGTGTTGGGTCCTAGCCTTAGTATCTCATTTGGGTGATTTACTAAGGACTCAATCTATCAACTAACTTGAATTTGTTTTTCTCCCGTTTTGTAGATGTCAAAGTTCGACAACTATGGTCTTCCCAAATCTCGTGGAACAAGCATTCCACGTGAAGATGATATTCCACGATTTAATCGAGGAACGAGAAATCATGCTTCACTTCCTCCTCCTCCTCCTATTGTTCTCCCTAGCCCACAATATCGAAGAATTGAAAGGTTCAATATCACTAAAGCTCTATTGGAAATGAAACATGAAGATGGTAAACCCGTGTGTGCCCACGTTCTAGGAATGAAATTACACATTGATAGGTTGATAATGTTGGGTGTGTCATTCCCAGATGAGTTGGCTGTGAATTGGGTTTTGCAGTCACTTCCTGAATCATATAATGAGTTCAAAAGAAAGTATTATATGATGAATCATGACGACAACCTCATTGACCTAACTTACATGCTCATTGCTGCTGAATCAGAAATGATTTGGCGAAGCAATGGAGCGTATTTGTTGGAAAAGTCAACCAACCATGCTTCCAAGGACGTTCTAGGAGAACCGACCTGCGTTTTCTGCCAAAAGAGAGGGCGTTGGATACAAGTCTGCCCGAAGAGCCTGAAGAGTCCAGAAGCTGGGAGAGTCAAAGAGTATGGTTGCGCTTCAGGTAAAATCCACTATCTAACTCCATTAAGTTCCTATTCATTAATTCTTAATACATAATGTAATAAGATTGCATTTGAATGTTTTACAGGATCGGTGAAAAGAAAGGAAGCTTGGTGAAAGAGCAAGATGAATCTAATCACAAGGAATGGATCTTGATCGCATGGACTTGAAGATTAGATTTTGAGCTTAGATAGTTATGATAGAGTAGTTAGAAAATTTTCTTTTGAAATACATAGTTTTCAATGGATTTTGCATTGTAAGGACAAATGTTTTCCGCTGCTTTTATAAAATAAATTTTCGTTTGACTTACTTATTTATTTATTTATTTCCTTGCAATGAAATCGTTATGAAAATTAGTGTTTGCATATTTCTAAAACAAATGGATATGATTCTTATTTATGGTGTTTATGGAAAAGTCGAGAATTTACCAAATAGGGAGAGTTTCTCATCGCCCAAGTTTCAATTGGGCAGAAATTTGGAATCATGCAACTTGGTTGCACGATGAATGAGAAATTTCATATTTGGAAATTAGACTAATACATTGATAAAGTGTCAAGTGAAGGACTTGGAGATCGAATACACAAAGTTGCATGTTGATCAAGTCCACCATAAGAGTAACAATGATATTCGTCATGATTTACTAAAGGTTTAGTAAATATGATTATACTTACATGATTAGGTGTAATTCTGAATTGATTAAAGAGTTTAAATCAATAGCAAAACGAATAAGAAGAATCAAGTAGGCAGAAAGATAAAAGTTTCTCCATTCTAAGAAGAAGGGAGAGTAGCTTTTATGCTTTATGATAGGTCTTAATGATTAAGAACCATATCTCAATTGATCCTCTAAGTGAGTCTTAGTACAATTGAATGTCTAAGAAGAGGAATCAAGAATTGAAGAAATGGTTAAATCAATAAGTCAATCATACTGCGTTCCAATAACAAGTCTTAAAGTTAAGATTGTGACATTGAGTGAAAGGTATTAAGAAGGTTTGTAACTTTCATTAAATGTGGAAAGTTGTGATGTCTTGGATAAGACAAAGACCAACTAGGACCAATTTATGAAGTCTTTTGATAAAAGCTACACTAACTCTTGAATATTTGTTTGTCAAGAAATGGTTTTTGACAAGAGAATCTTATATGTCAAGGAGTCAGTGGGAGTCTTAATGATCTTGAAAGGTTTCAAGAACAAATCAAATAAACCTTATCGATCATCACTAGCACATGAGTTGAGGTTTACAACCTATCGTGTTGACATTATTTTGATTCTGTGCCAATCCAATCAAGTTAATTATGCATGTGAGTTCTATAAGTTCTTATTTTGAACGCATAAAAGGCAAAGCACCTTAATCAATGAAAGGTACATTGATAGGAAAGGGTGAGCTGCTTAACTACTTGGAAGACATGGTGGGCAGCTGTGCTACCATAAAGGCAAGAAATCGAGATCAAGAAAGTTCGATCCATAAGAGTTTGAATTTGTCGTAAACTTTGGTTTTGACAAATTCACATGGATAGGAACAAATACACTGTTTAAATCTAAGTGTCATAAGATTTCCTCCTTCATGAAAATGATTGTGAGGAAATGCTTTCACTAAGACAGATTTTAAGAAGATAGTGATTGTAAAATTGCATTCTCGAATTCAATTATGGTTACGACATCCCTTTCCATAATTTGAATTGTGAGGTTTGGCAATTAGTCTTAATTGTTTAGACACACATATGAACTATCGAAGGCAAAGGTGTATAAAGAATCCTTGATAAAAGATTATCAAAGCACTAAGTATTAGAAACATGAACTTAAGAAATTCAATAAGCATTGTTTTCTGAAAGTTAAGATGTTTATGAATACATGTCGAAGCTAGTGGGAGCATAAGTGTTATGTTTTATAATAATCATCAAGATAGTGGGAGCATAAAAGTTATGATTGTATGATTATTAAGGAAAGTATTGCAAGGTTAGCAATATTAATTATAGAAAACAAGAGTCATACTTTGCAAAGTCGCAATAGTTGAAAAGTTGTTTTGCTATAATTAAGGGAGAGAATATTATGCTTCATTTCAAATCTAAAGGTTTAGGTTGAGAAATGTTAATAAAATTTAGTCAAAGGTACAAAGTGTGTTCTTAAAATTTCGATTATGATTACGACATCCCTCTTCACTATTCGAATTTTGAGAACATAGCAAATAAAACATTATGCGTCGTGTCCCATACGCTTCGGGTATAGGATCGATTGCAAATGCTTTAATGTTTGACCATTCTAAAATTTTTCAAATGTCTAGCGCATTTAGAGGGATAAAGGACAAGAATTGGTTTTGACTAAAACAATAAAACAACTATCAAAGGACAATCCAAAGTTCGACGAGGATTGGTCGCTTGTGAGTAGTTGGAAGTATAGTATTGGAAAATATTGAAATGTTTCCATATTGGATGGACCATATCGATATCATTACAAATAGATAAGATTCTATTAAGAATGAGTTGTCATATGGAACATATGGAAGTGTGTCCATATTGGGAATTGAATATTGAGAAATCTATGACTAGATTAGAAACTTCTATGCAAAAGGATGTTCAAAGAAAGTACTTTAAGTGAGAGACATCACATCTATGGAATTGTCTTGTAACAATCTCCGATAGAAGACTCTGTAATATCATTGGCAATAGTCTTTGTGACTTTGGGACAATAACATTACAAAAGAGATCATTGCATAAAATGTTAGAATCTAGCATATTCTATAAGTAGCAAGAATTTGATATTCTTTCACTTATGAAAAAGGATTTGGAGTTGTAAAATGAGAATGATTGGAAATGTGTTCAATGTGATCTATTTCACAAAGTAAGAGCCATAGGTAAACATTGTGTGCATGCTAGGAGCATGGGACAAGTGTTGTAATTCAAGTAAGAAGTTGATTACCCGAAACGACAAATAATGAGTAATCAATACGGTGATAAATAAAAGGTGTTTTATTTATGCTCAAAGGGTTGAGGCCATATGAGATTAGTATTATTCTTGTGTTTCACATTTGCATGTTTTGACTTCCAGAATAATTGAGTTTATTAAGAATAATCGAATTATTCAAACGGGCCACAGTCGTTCATATGTAGGAAGTAGATATGAATGAAGACTGTCGTGAATTGGTGTGTGGATTGTCTAAAAGAGTATTAGACATAAGCAAGTGTTTGCTGCAACGTTCATGAGTGCTTATGAATGTGATTTGAGCATTGGATTAGACCCACGCTCACTTGGATCACTCCACGGATTGTATCACGAGTGATTGGTGAGACGATAACATCCTATATTCTTGAAACCAAGATGTGTGAGTTGTATTTTGCAAATCGGTTGCACATTGATAATATGTAAACGCACCAGTAACTTGGTGTTATAAAACATATTGTTGTGTGTGATTCGGTGCGTGAGTACAAGCAAGCATTGTATCAAAGTTTATCCGTTCCTTTTATCCAAAGTAGGATAAAAGCGATATCTTTGGGCCCCTCGATGGTTTAGTGATGACAAACGTAAATGCTCGGCCGGGCTAGGGCTAATTTGATTTGTTCAATTAGTCAGTCGTCATAAATCGGGAATCGAGATATAGTACAAAGAGAATGATTTGAAATCATATCTCATATGATATCTAGAATGGAGGAATATATGATCCCTTATCTAAGGACACGCGTATTTGATATGATCAGAGTTGACAGCGGCTTTGGAAAGCTACGATTGCAGATCGGGATCCAAAGTCATACGCTGAATAGTTATTAGACTTATCCAAGTGGGAGACTGTTGGATTAGTGTCTAAGTCCATAACTATTTTGGTATGTACTTGACCCGATGGTGCATGGTCCTTTTGGGTTGCCTTCACCAAAGCAACTTGATTGGAGAAATAAATAGAGAGAGAGGTTATTATGATTTATTAATATGTTACAAGAATAATATATTAAAGCATAAATCATATTTGTTTAATTAATATTGGTCAATAATTAATTAAGAATTAATTTTGTGATCAAGTGTAATTAATTAAACTAGAGGGGCTGAATTGTAATTATGTGATAGTTACAAAATAAGGTAAGGATTATCTTATATATATGGTGAACGAATTTGAGGTGTAAATCCCTTAGAATTTGACTAGGATAAGGATTTCTAGGACTTATCTTATGGTTGCTTGGTGGATAAGCAACTAGATAAGGATGAGGACTAAAACCCTAATCTTTACACCTATATAAACCCCATAAGGCATAGGAATTCGTCCAAACCTTCCCAAGAAGTCCTAGGGACGAATTCTAACACCTCTCCTCTCTCTTTATACCTTCTCCACTTGCTTATGGTGTTTGTAAGCCATTAGAGGAGTGACACTTGTGACTCTCAGCTTTCCAAGGTCAATTCAAGGAGGAATTGGATTGTTATTGCTATATAACAATCAAGGTATGTTCTCAAACCTAATTATATGTTAATATTGATTTCCATATGCTAGAATTAGGGTTTATAGTCTTGGATTCAAAGTATGTACAATAGAGAAACCTAGATCCGAGCATTAGGGTTTGTATGAGCACATAGGATGTCTTCTGACCAAAACCCATCAGAGATGTCATGGAATGGGTACCATGGTTCGTAGTGAATGATGCTTGTGGTTCTCCGGTTATCCGGTCACGATTGATGAGGTAGAGATTGGACGCTATGGGTTTTAGGCCTGTAGGCCATGATTGAGTTTGGAGAGGCGTCCCTCGAGAGGGAAGTCGAGAGCCTATCAGAGTATTTTGGTAAGGAGTTAGAGGGAGAGGAGAATTTCGGTCTGAGTTGAGCAATCAGTCGATAGAGGAGAGGTCACCTTCTATGTGAGTGGTGCTATTTATGTTCGCGTGCGGAACATGAGAGGCCTGATGTTTTAGTTTTGGGGTCTGGGGTTAAACCCTGCAGGTCGTTATTGATGATGATTTCTCCCAGAGTATCAGGTAGCATGTGTGCCGCGAGGCAGTGATTTATCATGAGCAGATAGTCAGTTGGAACTGAGATAGTCGAGGACCACACTACACCTATTTGAGTATAGTAGGATGTATTGTAGTGGTATCAGTGGGGAGTTCAGTCGAGTTTAGCAGTGCAGAGAGTTTTCTATCTATGTTGGGTGTTGAATATGGGAGTGGGTCCCTGTTTTTGGGATGATCCCGGTGTTGGAGCGATGTTTGATGAGTTGAGGTGAGGGGTACGATGATTTTGTGGTTCGGTCTATGAGCCAGGGATGTTATTGAGCAGTTGAGTTGTTTGGTACTAGATTGGTACGAGATTTGGAACGACTAGAGGCAGACGTGGCGAGAAGTTCTTGAGGAGTTCATCTGAGGATCAGAGTTATGAGATCGATTAATTTCCTTAAAGGGGATTATCGGATGTTGCGTAGCACTTTCCAGGGGCAGGTGTGTTATTGTTGGTGGAAATAGTTCGTGAGGATGATGAGGTGTCAGATAGTGATGGTTCGAACCCTAAGTGAGGGAGAACCGGGTGGTTTATTGAGAGAACCAGAGATTTGTGCAAGAGCGGTTAGGGGTTGGATGCAGAACCTGCGGCTTGAATTCATGAGATCAGGGTCATTGGTGATTAAGGAAAGGTGCAGGGCGAGATAATGCATGTGATATATGTCTAAGAGGAGGATGGGTGTCTCCACGGAGGGTGGTCAATGATCAGGAATCTGATGGTGGTTAGATTCGTCTCGAGTGGAAGGATCGTAATGATGGTATGGGCAGTTGAGAACTTCTGGGTTGAGATATGGGTAGCCGATTATCGAGTAGCCAATTCCCGGGCTAGGATGTGTATTCTTGCTTGAATTTTGAGCAGTAGTGGAAAGGGTTTCGGAGGATCATCAGTGTGTTCTGAAGGGTTAGCGCCTTCCTTGTATTCCAATTGAGTGTTTGGATGCACTGAAGTTGCGCATCGTGTGATATCAGAAATTATTATGGGATTCAAAGGAAATGTATTGTTGTGAGTGTATGGTATTGGGAGTAAGGGAATCAGTGGTTGTGGCAGGATCTTGTGATGTTCTGTTGGGATATTCCGAGGTATCCGGGTATGATACCTTTATTTCGGAGTTACTCGTGAATCTTGAGTTGAAATGATTTGTGGTGTATCAGGTATCTACAGATCTAGTGGGAGCCCTTCGAGTATGGGCATCCAGGGAGATTATTAAGAGAGTGGAGCTTCGCAAGGGTGGGCATTTTGATATGTCGATTACTTTCAGAGTCTGGAATGTGTATTCGAGTCGAGTATGGGTAGCTGCCTGTGATAGTCTGCGGAGCATGAGCTAGTGGAGTTAGAGAGTGTTGTGATACTGCGGGGAGCCGTAGTACTCACTAGTCAGAGGGTGTTGTGATACTGCGGGGAGCCGTAGTACTCACTAGTCAGAGGGTGTTGTGATACTGCGGGGAGCCGTAGTACTCACTAGTCAGAGGGTGTTGTGATACTGCGGGGAGCCGTAGTACTCACTAGTCAGAGGGTGTTGTGATACTACGGGGAACCGTAGTACTCACTAGTTAGAGGGTGTTGTGATGCTGCGGGGAGTCGTAGTACTCGCTAGATGGCAAGAAAATGTGATGATGGAATGATCTCCGATCAGTGTATGATGTGGAAGAGTTTTGGGCTTGAGTAGCCCTAGTATTGAGTTCTGGAGCCTGGGTGTTGAGCCAGGGGCGATACTGGGGTCTCCGTCTCTGCCAGGAGATACGGCGAGATGCGCAGCAGAAACCAGAGATTAGAGTTGAGACGATCCTCGGTTGGATTGTATTTTCTCGCATGAGGAAAAGAGAATTTTGTGACTTGCGTGCCCCTGGGCCGGGATAGTGGTCACGGGGAGGAAGTTAGCGGGATATTTGGATCATGATATGGGTGACCTTTGGAGGCTCAATTGTGGAGCCAAAAGCTGACCTGGTGCTCAGTCTCGAGGAGAGATATGAGAAATGAGCTAGAGCTTATCATGATGATGTCTGAGGACACTTTAGAGCGAGCGAGCGATTCAGACGCTCGAAGACATGCTTCGGACATGTGTATTAGATCTCGGAGGGAGTTGCGACACGTATTTATCTTTGGTTGAGTTATCCTATATCAACAGCCATCATTAGTGCACTAGTATGCCACCCTTTGAGCTGTTGTATGGGAGAAGGTGTCGGACCCTCATTTACTGGGGAGAGGTAGCGCATGGACCCGAGAGTCCTTGCGAGCAGATCCAGAGCATGTGCGATACATGGAGTAGTGACAAGGTTGACAAGTGGATTTCCCTGGGTAAGGGAAGAGAAAAGTATGTAACCCCGAGGGGGGGAAGTGTTAGTTCACGGAAGTGAAAGTAGTAGTGAGAATGGAAGATTTGGAGTATGGTGCTTGAACACTGTGTCCGTGACAGTGGTATGGAATGACATAATGATGGGATGTCTGCTGAGGACGCGGAAGGGATTTTGCGGGTGTAGAGCCAAGAGTCTCAGAATGGATGCAGAGATGGAGTCTGGGACTCCTAGCTTGATTTTGATCAAGGGTTGTGTGCGTTGTGGTGGTTCCTCCTGAGGATGTTAGAGATGTCGTCAGTGTGACGGGTTTTTCTTAAACCGAGGGTGCGAAGGTTGGTGTAGCATGTGCGTGTGATTGCAAGAAGAGGACTCGTGGGAGTTGCTCTGGGATTGAAGAGTGGGTCTTTCTGTCAGCATGGAATGGATAGAGTGGGATTCGGATCGGGGATCCGGTGGTTCGTGATTATATCTAGCTCGTAGGGGGTCGAGCGATTGTTGAGATTTGGAGCAGTGATGCATCTCGGGTAATTCTCGATTGTTGAGTGTGATTATCAGAGGGTACAGCCGGTGCCCGGTTCGAGACGGTGGTCAGGACACCGTAAGGAAAGGGAAAGTGTGTTCGAGTTTCGATGGGTATGCCTTGTGAGACCTGGTCCGATTAAGGCCAGGTGGCACGTGTGGGAGTATTTCTAGAGTTGAGTTGCTGTAGGCTTCGAGGACGAAGCCTAATTTAAGTGGGGGAGAATTGTAACATCCTGAAATATCAAGAGTAGAGTGAAGGGATAAAAGAGTAAATAGGGAAAGAGCAACTCGGCGAGTCCATGTGTGGACTCGGCGAGTAGAGTCGTGACTGGGTCGCGTGTTAAGTAGCCGACTCGGCGAGTCAATGAGATGGACTCGGCGAGTAGGCGCTGAGTGGAGAAAACCCTAATTCTCGGGGTTGAGCCCTATTTAAAGATCATTATGTCTCCTTCTCAGCCTCTCTATCACCCCTTGAGTCCCAGAAACCCTAATTTCGAGGAGAAACACCATGGTTGAGCAAATTGGAGCTTGGAGACGTGATTGTTGAAGAGATCCTAGAAAAGAAGAGGTTTGGAGCAAGGGGCTTTGCTTGGAATTGAGTTTCATTGCAGTTGGGGCGTCCTCTTGGAGGTAATATCTCGTTTTTGAGCTGCTATTTCTTTAATGCATCATTTTGGGGGTGTTAGAGACCATATCCTTGGATGTATTGGAGTCTAGAGGTTAGATCTGAGGTTGCTACCTCAGATCTGGAAGGGAGAAGGATCAGAGAGCATGAAAGTCCCTGTTTGTGAGTGATTGATGGAGCTATTTTGTCCCAAACCCAAACCCTAGAGTGAAAATGCATAGATCTCTTTGGATTCACGTAAAGTTTGCCACTTTACGTGATGGATGAGTGGTAGGAGGCTAGATCTATGTTTTGAAGCAATTGCATGGCCTGGAATGCTTCTGAATGGATTCAGACCGGTGGTACTCGGCGAGTCACATGAGTGTACTCGACGAGTTGCTTGAAGATGAGCTGGGACTCGACGAGTTGGAAGAACAACTCGGCGAGTTGGATGAAGATGGCCTGGAACTCGGCGAGTTGTATGAACAACTCGGTGAGTAGGTTGATGATAGTCTTGGACTCGGCGAGTCTGTTCTTGGACTCGGCGAGTCTTGTCGAAGAGTCCCGATATTCCCTGGATGAGTCGAGAATCGATGAGTCAAGGGATGACTCGGTGAGTTGTGTGCGAGTGGACTCAGAGTTGTTGGACTCGGCGAGTCTCAGGGTGACTCGGCGAGTTAGGTCGCGGATTGAGTGAAGTACTGATTATGGGAACTCGGCGAGTCATAGGGTTGACTCGGCGAGTAGGGTCAGTCAGGGGTTGACTTTGACCAAGAATTAACCGTTGACTTTTAGGGTCTGGTCAGCGATGTGGCCTTTGGGCCAAGAGAGGGGTAGAATAGTCTTTTACCCTTAAGAAGGTGCATTGAGAGGATTGATTCTAGTCTCGAGAGTTATAGTCATGAGAGTTTTTGCCTTACGTGTTAGGCGGTGGCGAGTTCGAGATTCAAGTGTGGAGATATCTGCTTTCTGCTTGTCAGGTGAGTCTTCTCACTATACTTTACCTTGAGTAGGTAACCAGAGTTATGTGACAGAGTATTTGTATGCTATGTATGTTATGTGTTGTACTGCATTATTTCTATGTGATTTATGCTGTGCATGTTTGCAGAGTTGGAACCGAAGGGTTCCTGGAGTTAGAACCAGAAGGTTCCCAGAGTTAGAACCTGAGGGTTCACAGAGTTTGGGTGCACGGACCCATAGAGTTATAGCCTCGAGTGGCTTATATGTGTTATGTGTGTGGTATTTTGGGGAACTCACTAAGCTTCGTGCTTACAGTGTTTGTGTGATGTTTTGCAGGTTTCTTTCGGTATCACGGGACGGCACCGGCTTGATTGTACACACCAGAGAAAGAGTTATGTTTTGGAGGATCCTTGTTTTTTATGCAAGTGAAAATGGAGTTATGTTTTGTAATCCGATTATGAAGAGATTCTAAACAAGTATTTCTAAGAATAAAATGATTATTTTAAATGAAAATTTGTTTTGAAATTTTCGGTGTTACAACGAGGAGATGACGACATGTGGAATCCTTCTCTGGATCACACGTAGAAGCGCGACGTGCACTCCAAAACTTGCTATAAATAACAAGCTTCCACAGATCATTTCCTCACCCCTCACACTCGTTTTCTTTGTGCAATGATTCTCGTACCACTGCCCTTAGTGCCTCTTGAAGTGCTGACTTGTGGTTTCTACCTTACAACAACGTTTTCATAACTCGCATGTTAGTTCACGACCCCATTTTCCAAATTTTTTTTTTTTTGGGGGGGGGGGTACATGTTAAAATGCAACCATACATATTTATTAATAAATGTAGTTAGATAATTATGCTCATAACATGGGATGATATTATGCCTAGTAGATACTCTGCCCAAACTATTTAGATAATATTATGCTGCAACATCCCAAAAATCAAAGCAAAAATTTCTTTTAAAAAACCATCCCAAAATCCACAAGTTTTACAAAACAAGTTCCCAAAAGTCATTATCATGAATCAGAGTATCCCAAAATCATCAAAACACATAAAATATTAGTCTCGTACCTGTATTTCAGACAATTATGTAACCAATATTATATAATGAATAGAAAGTAATGCTTCATGATATAACTGTGACATCCCCATTTTCACAGCCACAAAAGACCGATTTGTTTATGTTTTATTTGAAAATCAGAGTATACTTTTGAAGAATTATGTTGCGGAATTCTTTCCCAAAAATGTGATAAAGAATTTATCAAAGCGTTTCCGAAGAAATGTATTTTCATTATATTAAAAACCTCGGGATATCATTGTCAATACAGATCAAAAGCATAAACAGAAACAACATAGGCCTTACAACATCTATTTATTTTAGTGACCTATAATTCATTGATCTCTCATCAGACCATCACTCATGTGCTCTTTTTCCACTACATATATACAAGAAACTGAGTGGGTCAGGCTTGGGAGCCTGGTAAGCAAATATGGTTTTCAACCCATAATAATTAAGTTTATTAATTCCATCAAATTAAACAACCCGATTACTCATTCCCGTTATCCTCACTTTCTGTCCCTAAAGCATCTAAAGTAAACGACCTAGCCTAAGGATTTTCATCAGGATGACAACACTGCTTAGGGGATTCTTCAGCAATACATGTCAAATAAGGCAATCATGAGGAGGATGGAGTACATCTGGTGAACACTTAGTTCAAAAACACCTACAGGTTATGAGCCTGCTAGCGTTCCACTGGACTGTCGAGAATAGTCTGTGGTCGTCATCTATACTTCGCTGAATGACTAGATCATCTTAAACATCGAGGTCTCTCATCATTCATTTCATAATCTGTATCATCCACCCATCTTTACCCATCATAATTATAGGTGTAAAATACATATACAGTTTAAAACAAATAATACATGTATATTTTGTTCATCCAACATATATATCAAGAACACAAATAATATGCACACATAGCACGTAATTTATATTAAAATACTTCATATCTATGTATAATATGAAAGTAACTATGCACCCACTTGTTAAAGTGATGATTCCCAACTCGGGTAGCGCTTCACTTCTAATAATTCTATTTTCCTTTGACGAAACCTAGTATCATTACCGCTATATTTATTACGACTACTTACGAGCGATATTGTTTCATAAGTGTTATACAATACTTTTCAACCACCATGTACAGACAAGAGCCAGACATGAAACACCGGAGGACAGGACCATTTTGGCATTATAGCACTTCTGAAATCCAACAACCTTATGCGACCCTTCAAACCGGATTCCCCGTACTGCGAGCAGTTAAAAGATATTATAATAACACTTTGCATATCATATTTATATATATATATATATATATATATATATATATATATATATATATATATATATTGCTTATAAGTTCATAATAACGATAATAAACTTAAACATAACCTATACTTAAAGTAGGGTAAGCATAACTTACTTATAAGAGAGTTTGGATAGGAACCGAGCTCTGCGGGAACAGAACTTCCAAGCCGAAAAACTGTTCTTCTCGGAGACATCTGGCGCTCTGGGACTCGCCTCTTAGCACTTAGGAAGTACTAAGGGTTGGGAAGGGTTTAGAGAGAAGTTATATATATATATATATATATATATATATATATATATATATATATATATATATATATATATATATATATATTATATTCAATGTATCTGATAACTATGATCCAACATCCTAACGTCGCACAACCCGACGTTTCTACCGTCGGCCGGGGAAGTGACACCTTAACACTCAAGAATCTTGGAATTAATATTACATCTATTACATGTGGTGAATGTAACTTAAAAGAGGAGTCAACTGACCACCTATTGTGCGTGTGCCCATTTGGCAAAGATACTTGGGAATGGGTCTTCAGATTGTGTGGTATTCCGATGCCTTATTTGATAAGACAACTGAAATACTAGAATTTGCGACAACATGGGGGAATTGCCCAAAAAAGAAAAAGGTCTTAGTGAGTATTTGATTTGCAACGATTTGGTGTATGTGGACAATGAGGAATGATAAAACTTTTAATCAAACAAGGATTACATCAACAAAGGTTGTGGACATTGTCCAATCAATGTTGTTCTTATGGTTCAAAGATAGAAACAATAAGGATGCATATAATTGGCTAGAATGATGTATTAATCCATTTATGTAAAAGTAGAAATAGGGTAACTCGATATATCTATGTTGTGGTGAGGTCTTGCTTCATTTTCTCCCGAGTAAATTACTAAAATCATCCCTATGGTTTGATAAAAATTACACGTTTGGTCCCTAACTTTTTTTTGCACTCGGATCGTCCCTATGGTTTGATTTCGTTGCATTTTTCGTCCCTATGGTTTGGTCAAAATAACACGTTTGGTCCCTAATTTTATGTATGTAAAGGACGAAAAATACAACAAAATCAAACTACAAGGACGATCCGAGTGCAAAAGAAAAGTTAAGGACCAAACATGAAATTTTGACCAAACCATAGGGACGATTTCAATAATTTACTCTTTTCTCTCCCCTTAATTGTGAGGTTGTGTCTTCTTCTCTTTTCCTTTTTTTAATAAAAGTTTGTTGGTTTCAAAAAAGAACTTAATATAACAAAATGTTAAAAAAAATAATAAATATGAACTATATACGATATTAAACATAAAATTAAATATTTGATTGAAAGACGGCAACACAAAAATATTTCAAAACGGACATAAATAAATGTATTTATTTGGAAAAAATAATTAGAATAACAAAAAAAAATATTAAATCAAGAAAAAAAAAGCAACAATCGTTATATAATAAAACTCTTCAAGAGAGAGGGAGACTAGAAACATGAGGGAACGAAACGGCGTGGAGAGACTCGACGATTGGCAGCAAGTCCGTCGGAAGAAGAAACATGAGGGAAACTACGGTAAAGAGTAGGACGTCAATGGGAGAGCAATTACTTACTACGTCCAAGACTTCCCTCCGGACTGGAACGAAACGGCGTTGTGGAAAACTTTCAGCATGTATGGGGCCGTGGTGGACGTGTATGTTGCCAGAAAGCTGAACCGACTAAAAATAAGATTTGGTTTCGTTCACTTCCTCAGGGTCCGAGACATAAGAGCTTTCGAATCGCGTCTGAATGGGATCCTCATCGGTACCAAAAGGATTAGAGTTAACGTAGCCAAGTTTGATAGAAAAGGTAAGAGTCCAAGATTATTACCCCCCACCCGAAAGGTAAACCAGGGGCCTCTTACAACCATGCATCTCTTCATACGAGAGTTGAACATGAAAACGGTAGGTCGTATGCTGATGCAGTGAAAGGATCTCCTCCTAACCAATATACGGGGATGACTGACGACCCAATGGCTGGTATTAGAAACAAGAATAACGTCAGGGCAGATGAGAGAAGTATCAGAATGATCTCTACAGAAGGTTCGAAGGAGTGCATGAATAGCACTCTGGTTGGAGAAACTGAAAACTTTCAGACCCTTATGAACGTCAAGGCACTTCCGGAAGTTGAAGGTTGCCCTAACATCCAACTGAGGTATCTAGGGGGCATGAAGATGCTATTGGATTTCGAAAGTGTTCATGAGAAAAATGACTTTCTATCTAATGGGGAAGCCATTTGGAGGCCATGGTTCAAATCCCTCACAAACTGGTCTATGGAGTACAATTATAATGAGAGAATAGCCTCCATAATTATTCAAGGGGTGCCACAACATGCATGGTGTGAGGAAGCCTTCAGCACTATAGCCAAGCTGTGGGGATCAGTGGTTATTCCGGAAGAATGCCCAACAGACTCTCCAAACCTAGCCTTTGGGCGAGTAGGTATTCTTACCTCACATCCTGGACTAATTAACTTCTCTACTCCCGTCTTTGTTGATGGAATCCGTTTTGAGATCAATGTTATGGAAGATGTGTTTGAGTCTATAAAGCTCAGTCCTGTTCTGGCATCAAATGATTTCCAGTACCCTAATGGGAACTGGTGGTATGATGGAGGTCGTGATGATGACTATGCAGTACATTCGGAGGAGGACCTGAATTCGCCGATCTCGTCCCCGGCGTATTCTCACCAGAGTCAGGACGGGGAATACGAAAAGTTGCGATCATGCGAGACGATCCCAGTTCTCAAGGAGCAGTACAAGAACGAGAACCCTAACGGACGTCAGAAGGGAGTCGATCTGTCGCATGTAAGTCAAAGTGGAAGTCCCCCCCCCCCCCCCCGCTCCAGCATGAGATTGGACTCGGATTGGGTCAACTCCGTCAGTGGACATTGCAGGCCCACCAAGCTTCTGGACCTTAATAATGAGCCCTGCAATTCTAATTCTATCTTGGCCCAAAATCTGAGATCCTCTCCTATAGAGTTATCTCCAACCTCTTCGTCAACGCCAATCAACCCGGCTGGAAGTCATCCCCAGGATAATCTCCAAGAACCGCTGATGCCCCATAAAAATACAGGTGTCCCATCCCATCAGGTTCAAGAGAAATCTGACTCTACATCTATGGAGGTGCTCTAGACGATTGAAGTGGGGGAGAGAGTAGGATTCAGGGTTAAAGACTGTGCAGATCATCTCAAACCCCTGATCAAAAAATGTGGAGTGGTGATTCTGGATCAATGAATATCTTCTCCAACAATATATGCGGAATTGGGTGTGAAGTCAAAAGAAATTGGGTCAAGGAGTCTAGAATCCAAAATCGTTCCTTCTTGGTTGGGCTTCAAGAAACAAAATCCCTTGAAGTCAAAGGTAACTTAGATAGACAATTATGGGGATCCCCAAATTTTCAGTGTGATGTGGTCGATCCTGTTGGGGCCTCAGGTGAAATTGTGTCCTTATGGGACCCTATGAGCTTTGATATATCTGAATCAATTAAGGGTGACGGTTTCTTAGCTGTATAAGGTGTTTGGCTCCGTCTTAGAAAGAGATGCTGCTTTGTAAATGTATATGCTCCCCAAGAACCGGTGAGGAAGAAGACACTATGGAACAATCTCCAAAGTCTTGTGAGCTCTGATTCAGATTGCCATTGGTTTGTTTTTGGAGATTTTAACGTTGTGAGGCTCCCTAAAGAAAGGCTTGGCCCAAACTTTTTGCCCCAACAGTGCATATCATTTTAATAAATTCATCAATCTGGCAGGGCTAATTGAAATCAAAATGGGTGGGCGCTGGTTTACCTATGCGAACCGAACTGGTAACAAACACAGCAAGCTGGATAGATACCTAGTATCTGCAAATGTACTTGACACGTGGCCATTCCTAAACGTCACAGCGATGCCCAGGATTCACTCAGATCACTGTGCCATTATCCTTTCTTCCGGTTCCTTAGATTTTGGCCCCTACCCTTTCCGTTTCTTCAATTCTTGGATGGTTGATGCTGGGTTTGAAAATATAGTGAAACAGGGCTGGGCAACCCGTTCTGATCCTAGAAGTCAACTTCATACCTCCCCCTTATCCATCACAGCAGGAAAGCTTAAAAACTTGAAGGAGCACATTAAGAGGTGGAGAACGGAACTATTGGAGATGCGAAGAAAGGAGGTTTCTGATCTGTCTAATCTTATCAATGTCATTGATCTCCATGCAGAGCGGTATCCAATTGATAATGAGTTGCTGCAACAAAGACAGAATGCCCACCAAAAAATCATGACGCTTGAATCCTCACGAGTGGCGGATCTAAAACAAAAATCTAGAGTAAAATGGGCGTTGGATGGGGATGAAAACAGTGGGTTCTTCCATGGAATTATAAACAAACATCACAGGGTAAAAAGAATAAATGGCCTCAAAGTAAACGACTTTTGGATCACCGACCCATCAATGATAAAACAAGAAGTAGTCAACCATTTCCGGGAGAGGTACTCGAAGCCTATAAGGTCGAGACCAAAGTTTATCAGTGCTAAGTTTAAAAAATTAACTCCACAGTTGGCTTCGTCCCTTGAAAAACCTTTCTCCTTGGATGAAATAAAATCGGCTATATGGGCATGTGGATCAGATAAGGCCCCCGGCCCAAATGGTTTCTCCTTTGCATTTCTTAAGAAACATTGGGACACTATAGGCAGCGATTTCTATTCCGCTGTTAAATATTTCGAAGCGTCAGGCAGCATTGATAAGGGATGCAATTCCTCCTTTATTACCCTGGTTCCCAAAATTCAGGACCCTAATACCATTGACGATTTCTGTCCCATCAGTTTAATTGGCTGTTTGTATAAAACCATAGCAAAGGTTCTAGCAGAAAGGTTAAAAAAGGTCGTTCACCTGGTTGTGAGTCCAAACCAGACGACCTTCATCAAAGATCGATATATCCTCGACGGCACCCTCATTCTAAACGAAACGATCTCTTGGCTAAAAAAGTGTAAAAAGAAGGCGTTTGCCTTCAAGGTCGACTTTGAAAAGGCCTTCGACAGCCTTAGCTGGGGATACCTTGATTCGATTCTTGAACAGATGAACTTTGGTACCAAATGGCGATCATGGATTCACGGGTGCCTCTCCTCAGCTAGGATTTCAGTTCTAATAAATGGAGCTGCTACCTCAGAGTTTTCTATGGAACGTGGAATCAGGCAAGGCGATCCGTTGTCGCCTTTCTTGTTTATCATTGCAACGGAGGGACTGCATATTGCCATGGAAGAGGGTAAAGAAATTGGAATCTTTGAAGGGATAAAACTGCCAAACCAGGGCCCAAGCCTTTCTCACCTCCAGTACGCAGACGATGTTATCTTCCTAGGTTCTTGGTCGATAGAAAATGCAAAAAATCTGATCTGTATTCTCCGTTGCTTTGAATTGGCATCCGGCCTCAAAATTAATATGTCCAAAAGTAAAATATATGGCTTTGGCGTTCAAGGATGTGAACTGGAGTTGGTGGCCCGATGCCTAAACTGCTCCATCGGCTCCATACCGCTTATATACCTTGGCCTCCCAATTGGTGCATCCATGGCTAGAGCTGTTCACTGGAACCCCCACTGATAGCGAAATTCCAACGAAGCTGTCAAAATGGAAGGCTTCGACTCTGTCAATTGGGGGTCGCTTAACACTGTGTAAGGCGGTCCTGGGCAGCCTAGGATCTTTCTACTTCTCTATGTTTAAAGCTCCCATTAAAGTGATTAAATTGCTTGAGAAGATCAGAATGATGTTCTTTTGGGGTGGTGGTTTGGACAAAAGAAAGATTTCGTGGGTTGCATGGGACAAAACCTGTGCTTCTAAAGAAAGGGGCGGACTAGGTATTGGCAGCCTGAAAGCTCAAAACATTGCATTGCTGGGAAAGTGGTGGTGGCGGTTCAAAGCAAATCCGAACAACATATGGGCTGTAGTAATAAAGTCAATCTTTGGAGCGAAAGGAGGGTTCAACAGGCCCTCGGTAGCTCGAAGGAAAAGTGGGTGCTGGGGTGTAATTGCTAGCCTCCCTAGATTGCTCGAAAAGGATAATATCTCATTTGTAAGTCATTTCCAACTGGTTCACAATGATAACAGTCCAGGATCATTGAAGTGGAGCTGGGACTTGGACTCATCTGGGACATATTCGGTATCATCTTTGAGGAACTTTATTGACTCAACCACCCTACCTTGTTCTGATGAAAAGTGGTAGTGGAACCCACTAATCCCCGGGAAATTGAATATCCTAGCATGGAGAATCAGTCATGGGAGACTCCCAACAATTGGTCAATTTATCAAAAATTGGCATCACACAATCCACCCTTTGCAAAATATGTGGTGAGGCTCCAGAAACTGAATACCATTTGTTTATAGAATGTGGGACAGCAAAGGATTTATGGCAAAGAATAGCTGGATGGTGGCGATTGATGGATCCAAATGTCCAAGCGATTAAGGATCTTCTTAACTGCAAGAACGTGCTGAAAGGTCACAAGAGGCTGGAAAACATTCACGAAGGTATCATGTTAGTATTCTTATGGGTAATTTGGAGCTTCCGGAACCTGAAGGCCCACTCCTCAGGTGCTAAATCTCTCTCGGTGCTGGCTTATGAGGTACAATCTATGTCCGCGTTCTGGATTAATGCGAGGAATAGAAAGGGTGTTTCCCTTAGGTGGCACGATTGGTGTTGCGATCTTGTTCGTGAATGTTATGCTAAAATGTAGTTAGCTCCTGCTGTTTAGTTTAGTTTTCTATTTCATTTTTCTTGTATTTTTCTTTTTTTTCCTTGCTAAACTTTGTACCTTCTAGCTTCTGGCTAGTTTTTTTTTTCAATGCCAGCTTGCCATTCGAAAAAAAAAATCAAGAAAAAAGCAAATGAGTAAAAATTAAAAATACTAAATGTTTTGATTACTCAATTTTTTGAAAAAGATAATCTACCATAATAAATGAAAATGACTTTGCCACATGTCATTCTCTCATAAAATTAGCCACATGTCATTTTGTCATAATTTGAGCTATATTTATTTTCCACTTGTCATTACTTTAATTTTCATTTTCAATATATCATTAATTTAGTTTCCATAAATTAAACCTACCATAATGCTATTAATTTCAAATTCAATTTCAAATAAATTTACAGTTTAAACCTTTATGTTTAATATTTTGTTATAATTAATCCGTTTAGTACACACTAAACACATAATTTTAATTTATTTATTTTTTGCATGTTTTTTTTTTCTGATAATTTTCACTTATTTCAATTTCAAATTCAAATAAATTTTTTATTTAATCTTTCGTACTTAACATTTTGTTTTAATCAATCCGTATAATATACGGGTCTCACAACTAGTTACTAATATCCGACATAAAGCTTGCAAGTTTTATTAAGACTAAACACTTAATATGGTAATTGAACAAAGAAAGGAATCGTGTAATTTACTCACACATTAATTTACTCAAATATTGATCGGGAGTATTTGCAACTCGTGTACGTGAAAAACAACATAATGGTCGCGCGTCATCATCTGTTACTGTACAGAGCCACAACCACTACACCTGTTAATCCCAATCCGTCACCGTAACCCCTTCATCAACGGTTCAGATTCCACGATTGACGATCCTCTAGTGAGAGAGTGTCACCATCCCCATCATAATACTAGTCTCTGCCTGAACAGCAGCAGATCAACGGTGGTGTCGTACGATGGCCGCCGGGAGGGTCCCGAAACCCCTGCCCGATCCCGGGACTATACTCCGCGTCGCCGAGCACTTCCTCCGCCTCCAACATTTCACTCATTGCCGTGAATATGTTCAACATGTTTCCGAAATCGACCCCAATTTTCCTGGTGTCTCCCAAATCCGCGCCGTTGTTGACGTTTTACTTGCCTCGAAGAATCCACTCTCGACAGAAATTCCCCATGACTGGTACGCTGTCATGCAACTCGATCGATTTTCACATGATTCTGATCTCATCGGACGACGATTCAGTCAGCTGTACGGGCTTCTAGATCCTAGCAACAATAAGTTCCCCTTCTCCGATAAAGCTTTCGACCTCGTCTGCGATGCTTGGTATGTCCTGTCAAACCCTGAAAAGAGACTAGAATTTGATGATTCGCTTAAGAGACTGTTGAATGATGAAAAATCCAAGGATACTTCTGTTATCGCGTTTTGGACTGTTTGCCCTTACTGCTATCACGTGTATGAGTTTCCTAGGGTTTATTTGGAGCTTTTTTTGATGTGTCCGAATGAGAAATGTTCGAAAGCGTTTACGTGTGTGGAAATTGATCGGCCTCCGGCCGAGGTTTTGACTCAGGGTAACTACATCTGTGCCGGATTTTCGCCGCTAGGGTTTCGGTACTGTAATTGGAATCCCTTCGCGCCTTTGAAGAAACAGGAAACCAAACCTAGCCCTGTAACTGGTAAGTTTGTACAAATATCCGATGATGAAGAAGATGAAGCTACTAAAGAGAAAGATGTTAAGGATGAGGCCATGAAGCCGCCTGTGAGAAGGATAAAGATGATGGCGAAGAGAACCAAGAAGGTGACCGGCGTTGGGAACAGGGTGACAAAAGAGGGGTTTGTACATCAACAAGAAACAAATCCGTCTACCCATTCTCCTGATAACGATGATGATGATTGTGAACATAATTTCAGTTTAGGAAATGTTGGGGAAGTGGAATTTCATGATGGTGATGATGACATTCTTGTGAGTCTGCAGAATGGTATCTGAAAGTGATGATATGATCGATGTTCTTGGTTCTTTAATCTCAAATAGGTACACAATCGGCTTCTTTCTTTATGTACAAAGTTAGCCTAACTCGTGTTTTCATCTCTTGTTCATAGTTCTAGGTTTCAGAAAAGATGCTTAAATCAATTTTGTGTTGTGTTCTTGTTATGGGAAAACGATGCAATTATGTTATATATCACGAAAGATTAGTAGAAATGTAGAATCATGTTCTTCCTCTGAACTAGTTGATAGTTTTTCCTGGATTTCTTGATTTTGATGGTGGATTTCTGTAGAAATTGAGGCTAAATGTGAATTTGATTTTTATGAATATTCATGTGCTTAGTTTAATCAGCAATCTTGTTTTCTGATTTCCACAAATCAACACTTTTGAGGTTTAGGGGAAAAGTTGATCCATTTGAACTTTTACTTTCTATTCAACTTTTACTTTCAAGATAAATTGGTGATTTTTATCTTAAATCCATGGCCCAATATGTCTAAATATAAAAATTCATTCATAGAAAAAAGAATTAGAGATTTGAATAATTATTTTTGTGACTTGCCTTAAAATGTTGAATAAGATACTTGACTTCAGCCAAATTAATTTGATACTAGAATACAACAAACAAAGCAGTTAAGAAAACGGTTATAGGATTATATTTGGGATTTTAATAGCTAAAATAATCGCTTTTGAAAGTTTTTATTGAAACAAAATATCATATGATTTTTTTCAAAAATAAAAATAAAATTTGAAGAGTTTATTTATTTTTAAATAACTATTTTTTTATTAATTTAATTTTAATCTTATTTTATTATCGTAATATAGTTTTCTATAATCTTATTATATTCTTTGTTGGACGTTTCAAGCAAAATAATCTTATTATAATAATTACCGCATGTTTGTTTGATCCATATAATTTTTATGGTAATCTTACTATTTTCAGTGTCGAATAGAGAGTATTGTCTTGAATAGAGAGTATTGTCATAATGTAATCTTGTTATATTCTATTTAGCAAAAATATTATTTTATTGTATTCTTTATGTTTAATCCATATAATTTTAGCGTCAATGCTTCAAAATCCATTATCACTACGACATTGTTCTGTTTAATTCCAACTTTTTTTTTGTTCCTTATGTCATTATATTTTGAAAAACGTATTAATTTTGGGCTTTTGGTAGGTCACAGACAAGTTATGATAACATGTCGGTTAGTTTACATTTAGTCCAACATTTAAGACTTAGTTTATCTTTTTTTGCAAAAAAATTGTTCCATATTTACCATGAATATTTTTTCAATATTAGACGTTGGCCGGTAATCGACATTTATTTTAAAATGTAATAACATAAAATGAAAAAGGAAAAGGTGTTGAAGGCAAGAGTCGAAATTATGACTTTTCATTGAGGGAGATGTAGGTGTTAGCTTGCCAAGGATTTATTTATTTATTTATTTATTTATTTATTTATTATTGGTGTTTGTTGTATTTTAATGTATACATATGTTTTAAAATGAAAGAAAAACATTAGTGCAAGTCTTGAACCCAAAACATCTAATAAACAATGTTATATGCTAATAAAATTTTTTAATTAATTTGTAATTCATCAAATAAACATTTGGCTATTTTTAATTATATATTTGTTGAGAAACCAAAGTAATTAGATGATAGTATGTATATTTTTTAGGGTTAAATGCAAGAAATAGCATGGTACTTTGATAAATTTACATATTATAATAATAGTTAATGTGTTGATCAAATTATGATGACATGTCACAACATAATTGGTTTTTATGACATAAAAAAGAGAACGTTTGGCTCACCGACTAGTATGTCTCGACCCTTAAGAAGAAGTCGTGAGTTTGACTTTTGCCTTCAACTTCTACTTCTTTTTCATTGTAAGCTATTTCGTTTTAATATACTTATTGTTGTTGACTGATCAATGGCTAAAAAAAAGTCCAAAAAAATGCCAAATGAGGACAAAAAAATGTTGGAAAAAATGCGAACCGATACGTAAAAATGTGTGTGTGTGTGTGGGGGGGGGGGGGGGGGGGGGGTTAAACGCAAACTTAGAAAAAATATTAATATCAGCCAAACCGATACGTCATCATAAACTGCCGGTGACTGGCCAAAGGCAAAAAATGAAACATTTTTCGAAATATAATTGTATAAAGAACAAAAAAAAAATGGAGTGCAAGGCCGTATAAATAACAATTTTTGGTGGCATTAACCCTATAATCTTACTATATATTATTTCAAATTGATATAAAATATTATCTTAATGTAATGTAATCTTGTCATCTCTTTTCCAACGTAGAATAGTATTATTTAATGATAATCGTACAATAATATGAAATCTTTCACGAACTCAAA
The DNA here is from genome assembly GCF_051521515.1 of Lactuca serriola. Taxonomy (NCBI): domain Eukaryota; kingdom Viridiplantae; phylum Streptophyta; class Magnoliopsida; order Asterales; family Asteraceae; genus Lactuca; species Lactuca serriola. The sequence goes on from NC_136409.1 coordinate 158,353,700, forward strand.
TCTCAGATGTGAAAACATCAACCGATTTTGTTCTAGTATGTTTAAGAAAATAAAAGGATGTCTTCTTTTATAAACGTCGAATATGACTTTTCTGATGTTAACTTTACATTAAAAATAGTCACCCACAAATGGCTCAAACTTTGTAAGGATCAGGTACGCAACCAAGAATTAAGAATAAAGGGGGCTTGCATCACATCGTAATAATAGGCATGTTAATAATGTGTTGATTGTTAACTTTAATTTTAAGCACAATGGGAAAGGTTAATTTTGTTTTAGTGTCAATGTAAGCAAGTGAACGAATCCTTTTAAGCAATCACATATATGAATAATAATAGGGTATGTAAACCACAATGTATCCAGAGAATCATTCAAATAGGGCAAAATAGATTTTTCACAATAGATTGTGGTTTATATAATTATGAGAAACAAACTTTTAGATAATACCTTACAAAACTAAATATAATTTATTATACAACTAACTATTCGATATAAGTTTAATAAAGGACACATTAAGATTAATTTTTGTTATAATTATTTTTGGGTATAATATATATATATATATATATATATATATATATATATATATATATATATATATATATATATATATATATTGAAATTTATTTCTTCTAAAATAGTAAAATTTTACTTGGTCAAAGAATATCCACGGATCAGATTAATGGTTTCCAATGTTTGGAAAGATACACCTAACCAGTACTATGTTTGTATTCGTGCAAATTGCTTACCAATCCCAAAAAAAGGAAAACAAAAGCAACCAAAAAACCATAACAAAGATATTAAAATAAGGCAAGTTGAGGGGGCTAAGCACCTGCTAGACCTCCTACTGGCTCCGCCATTGGTAAGGGTTGAGGGAGCTGATGGACTGACGGGGTAGATGGTGGTCATTACTGCTAGCGTATCAATTTCGTCGACCATAAGTACTACCAATTAGAAGCAAACACGTGACCATCTTTCTGTCTCTACTGCAAGTCCTTTCTTCTCTTTTTTTAACCATTGACCGGTATATATATATATATATATATATATATATATATATATATATATATATATATATATATATATATATATGTTCAAATGTTTTTCACATCTATTGTGTGTTAGAATGCTCCAATAAGAATTGAGTAAACATTAAATGTATATTAAATGATATCCATATTTATAATTCTTTTTTATGGAAACTAATTTAATTCGTCATTAATGTCAATAATAATATTTTTTCAAAATGAATTCATATATAAAATAATAAGAGTGTATTCTAGGAGAACGAGAGTATATTCTACTAGAATACACCCTCATTCTTCATATTCTATACAACTTTATTTTATTTTAAAAGAGTGGGTCCTGAAATAATGTTATTGCTGACATAAAAACCTAGATACAAATTCATTCTGAAAAAATGTTATTGCTGACATTAATGACGAATTTAATTAATTTCCATAAATAGAAAATTATAATTATGGATATCATTTAATATCAATACAATTATGGAAACCATTTAATATCTATCATTATTTAATGAAATAATAATATAATTTTACTAAATTCCTATTGGTGCATTCTAGTACACAATAAATTTAAAAAACACTTTAACCTAGCCATATATATATATATATATATATATATATATATATATATATATATATAATTAATTAATTAATTAATGAGACCCTACCTCTTAAAATGTAAGGAAAATGGGATGGGACATTGCTTTAGAATTTATGATGATTTTTTTTAGGAATTTCAATGAATTAATGGGAGATTTTTAGAAAGCTGCCACATCACTTATGGTGGGCAATGGAATTTAGTGGGAAATTTAGTATTATCCCTTATTTGAAGTCCGTTGTTTTAAAGCTTCTCCCTAAAGAATTCTTTTATCTCTGTCACTCAATGGACTTGCTAAACGACATCGTTTACTTTTATTTGGATTTTATTTTTTGTATTATTTTTTTCTTCCTTCCAAGAAACGTGCGAGACTGTCTTCGTCACCACCTTTGTCCACCATCAATTTTCTTCCACCAAGAAAGACACTTGCTACTCATAGCCTTTTCAAAATTCAAACACACTAGTGCACCACCAATGCTATGTGTTATCACTTCTCTCTTTTTCCTTTCTCAATACTTCTCTTCCACTTTTCTTCTCCCACCAGATTTGGAAGAGCACAGTTCAAGCCCTCCGAATTGTAACGCCCCGACTCTCAGGTATGGACTTTACAACTTTATTCTCATATTTAAAAGGGCTACTCGACGAGTTGGATGCACTGACTCGTCGAGTAGGAGCGTTTTTGGTCACGTGTTTAAGTGACCAACTTGGCGAGTTGGAGTTGGAGGATGAAACTAAAATTTCCAGGGTTTTGCACCCTATTTAAAGGATCATTTGCCCCCATTAGCCTCCCCTTACAGCCCCTTATGAGTCCAGAAACCCTAAATCGTCGTTTTCTCTCCATTCTTGTGTGTTTTAAGCTTGGAAGGTGGATCTTGGTGAGAGGAGCTAGAAGATCAAGAAGTTTGAGGCAAGGAACGTGTGTGGATATGAAGTCTACCCCATTTTAGCATCATTTGAAGGTATCAAGTCGGTACCTTGATCTCCTTCTAGCTAGACCCTTCTATATTTGAGTTTTAGGGCCATTTTAGCATGTTGGTGTTGCATTTCTGGTGATGAACCAATATCTGAAGTTGCCACTTTAGATCTAGGCTCATCTTGGTCCTTATAATCATAAAGTTTCAGCCTTTAGCATGATAGTGCATTTCCCTTGCCTAGAGTCTCTTCTTTAGCTTGATTTGGGTCATTATCACCTTGCATGTACGTAAAGTTGCAAACTTTACGTAAGAAGTATGCCTTGGGAAGCTTGATCTGCAATATGGAGCCTTGTAGTAGCTTAAAATCGTCTGAATGAGTGTTGGACTGGAGGGACTCGACGAGTTGATTGGCTAACTCGGCGAGTCTGATGAAGATTGTCGTGCAAGGGCTTTTGCATGGATTCGGCGAGTCAATAGGATGACTCGGCGAGTCAACTAGGGTTTTCCCGACATTTGGACATGCATGAAATCGGCAAGTTGCAGGGAAACTCGACGAGTCAACTGGGGATTTCACAACTTCTTGAGTTCTAGAAGGACTCGACGAGTCAGTGAATTGCACTCGACGAGTCGGGTCAACATGGACTGTTGACCTTGACCATTGACTTGGACCTTAACCAAGGGTTAACTAGTTGACTTCAGGGGTATTTTGGTAAATTGTAAATTTATGGATATGGACCTATGGTAAATATAGGCGGTGGAGTACGTGGCGGTGATTTAAGAGTTTGAGTTTATCACTTCAGTTCGACAGTTATGAGGTGAGTTTTCCTCACTATAATCAAGGGTCTAAGGCACCAAGACCGGCCCTTTTGGATTGTTATCCTGATATGTTATATGCTCAATTATTGTATGATCCGTTAGATCAATATCCTGGTAGAAAGGATGTTATATGTTGCTATGATCTGTTAGATCAGTATCCTAGTAGATAGGATGTTATATGTGGTTATGATCTGTTAGATTGGTTTATTTTTCTATAGACTGTTATGTGGTTAGCTGTTATATGTGCACATGTTTGATTGGTGGTTGAGGCTTATTTGCTTTGTGCAAAAGCCAATAGACCTGGGTATTCCAACCCGATGGTTGTGGGTCGTGAGTATTCCATCCCAAGGATGATTGGACTCTTAGTATGTGGGCATTCCAACCTGTTGGTTGTAGGCCTGGGGTATTCCATCCCAAGGATGATTTGACCCATAATATGTTGGCAATCCAACCCGATGGTTGAGGGCCTAGTGTATTCCAACCCGATGGGTGACTGGACCCATAGTATGATGTTCGTGATTATATGTATATTGTCGTGTGTATGAGTATTTTGGGTGAACTCACTAAGCTTTGGGCTTACAGTTTTAGTTTTGTTTCAGGTACATCAGATTATCGCGAGAAGGCAAAGGCATGATCGTACAACTCCTCACATTTATGTTTATGTTTCTGGTATACTCTGATATTATGCTATTTTGAAAACAAGTTTTGTAATGTTTAACGATTTTGAAACGTTTTAAAAAGTTTAAATTTGGCACGATTTTTTGTGGATGTTACAAGTTGGTATCCGAGCCTTGGTTTGAGTGAATTGGAGGAAACACTCGCGTGTCTCCAGTCTTAAACTAAGGACAAGAATTTAAAATGATTTCTCAAATGGTTTTCAAAATACTAAAGGAGGATGCAAGTGTACGATTAGCCAGAGCCAGTGAAGTAGACCCAAAAATACCTTACAGATTATTTGATTTTGTGATATGTTAGAGCAATATGCTCGTGATAAGATAGGGATCCCCGGGAATTATATGATATAATAACATGATCTTTGATGCCTTATCTTATGTAGATTACCTCATTAATTGTTGTATGACTCTTTCGTGTGTGAATTAACTATTGGGCGAATACTCCAAGTCACATGCTACATGGGTTAAATGGTCTTAGGGTAAGGGATTAGGTCATGCTGTGCTGCTCTTGTCTGAGTCTAACCGTTGTGGAATTAAATCTTTTAGTCTAAGATTGTTTAAGCCGTGTGGTATGTGATTGTATTCATGTAATATTTAACTGGCACTAATGGAGGGTTATGTTGCAGTTGGTGGATGGGTGGGTTGTGCGAGGTCGGTAGGACAATATGAGATATTTATCATTCCTCTTGGAGTGAGGATTAAGCGCTCGCTATGTTTGTGTGTGTGTGTGTGTGTATATATATATATATATATATATATATATATATATATATATATATATATATATATAGGTGTGGAAGGTAGTATGGGCCCGTACTACTAAAAGCATAGGATCCATACGCGTAGCAAGGAAGTAACAACCCCGAGGGTTTGGTTGGGAGTAATTTCCCCGTCGTTTATGCGGATTATCTGATATCTTCCTGGTATATGTTCAGTATGGTGATAACGAAACGATTTGAGGCAGGATCCGGATCAGGATCAGGAGCGAGTGGCCAGGATAGGCCAATATTGTCCGTTGATCAGATACGAGAGATGATATCTGTGGAGTTTTCTCAGATTTTGCGAGAAGAATTGTTCAGTGTCGTGGACCGGGTCACCGCCAGGGTGATCACCAAGTTCAAGGAGCAAGCCTTGCAATCTATGAGAGATGTTGCTACCTGGATGACTACTGGGGGAGTGTCAGTAGTGGGGTCACAACTAGGAAAGAGGATGAGGGACTTTTCAGCAGAGGAAGAAGGGTTGGAGGTTGTTGACCTGGGTACTGGAAGTCAGGAGGGTCAGGAGTTGTGTGGCAAGTGTGGGGGAACCCACAGATTTGCTTGTCACAAATTCAGGTGCTACAAGTACGGGGAGAGAGGGCATGTGCAACGGGATTGAAAGAAGGATCATATATGATTTCATTGTCACCAACCATGTCTTTTCAGGTCCAGCTGTCCTGCGTTGAGGGCGGAAGGAATTCAGATCCCAGCGGTCATCGTTCCTCAGGAGGTCAAAGTCGAGCCGCAAGAAGTCTCTGGTATGTAATTGGAAACCCCCATTCTGGAATAATATTAGGTTTAAATCATCTTTGATTGGTATTTATTTTGTCCTGGAATATTGTTGAGTATGGATAAGCAATAATTTCGGTTTAGTGGCCTGTTTTATCAGATCTATGTGTTGCGGAGCTTCATGAGTTGTTAGGACATTGGAGGTATCACGAAAATTTTATTATCAAAGGATTGTAGGTAGTTAAACTTTAGGGATTCATTAGAGGATGGTAAGTAGAATGGTTAATTATAATTTTATCATCTATGACATTGGAAAGGTTTGTACCCTCTCAGTTTTCCTGAGATCATAGGAGTGAACAGGTTTGTGAGCCTAGGGTCAGGTTATATTCCCAGCTCGGGTCCGCTGGTCGCAAGGGTTGACAATAGTATTTCAGTGATAGTAAGCATAGGTGAGTTGATGTGACGTGAGCATCTTGCGAGACAAGTAGGTACCATATTCTCGGGTAGGCTGGGTGTCGGACTATCAGTTGGATTGCGAACATTAGTTCATGTCACATGGGATCGAAGGGGAGGTGTTTTCCTGCGTACCCTTAGGATGGCCAGGGTAACCCATGAGTAAGAAGCCAGGATTTCTTCAAATGCTTTGACAGTGTGACATCTCCTGTATTCTTCGGGGTGAAATCGGGAAACTGTATTGTGTTGGAATGTTGTTGTATTGGCTAAGTCATATCCCGGGTTGACTTTCTGCTATGCTTGAGTTGATCTCTAACCAGTTAGTGGTAGTTAGTGTTCCAAGTGGGGGAAAATTGGGAATTCTCATGTTGAGCGTCAGCCATTGGAGGTTTTGTCTATTGCGGTTCAGGTTGCGTTTTCTAGAATGGTCAGACAAGCGTTAATCGATGAACCTCTCTGGGAGTGGGAATTCTCCGAAGGAATTCAAGAGGCGAAAGTTGAGAAGCTAGGAACGCGTCACCAATTCCCTTGTGCAGTGTGTTTATGTTTCCTAAGTCCCTGGTGTATGTTTTCCCTCGATGATGGAATATAATTTTGATTCATATCAGACTCGAGTTTCGGTAAACTTCGGGACAATCGTGGAAATCTTCTCGAACTAGTTTTGTATTAGTAGAATCGGATCGGTCTCGATCAAGTATGGGTTTTGTGGCGAGTAAGAACAGATTTAGGGATTCACAAATATATGCATGGTGGTGATTCTTCACATGTATCTGTGGGTATTCAAGGTGGAAATAGGGTTGGTTCGGCTTACGTGTTTGATCAAGTCTAAGTTGTAGTCTGCAAATTAGATCTAGAGTCCGACTATCATCCCATAGGGTCATGTGCGACCATAGTTTTGTAGGATTTTTCTTGGGTAGCAACTTGTTCTATAGGTGAACTGTGCATGGTGGGATTTCAGCATCATGGCACTGGTTGGTGCTGTGAAGGACGTTGGTTAAGCCTTTTGTAGCATGATATGTTAAAATGGTACTTTCTGTTTAATATATGTTTAAAATTTGATGATCTGCCATTAATCTTCCATTCTTCTGATTATCATTTCTATTTTCATCTTCAATGACACATTGCCTGGTTTTATGCTTACAGATTCATTTTGGAATCACAGGGGTTTGGCATAATCTAAAAGATTTACGAGTTTTAGGAGTAAAATCTTCAGGTTTACTGTTAATTAAGTTAGGTTTCTTTGGTCATCTGATTCAATCGGTGAAATATTTAACTCTATTTACTAGAATTTTCCATTAATGTGGGAAATCTTTAAAAGTTTCTTGACTTATGATGATTATGTTACCGTAATTGTTAATCAAGACAGCATTGATAGTCTAATTCACTTCATTTTTTTTCAGCCAATAGTCTGAAAGAAAGAAGAAACATTACTCTTGATTGCATCTCCGACATTCTGATTCATCCAAATGGAAGTGAAGGTGAAGATCAATGGATTCATTGAGGATACACAATCAGAAGAATTGTTGAAACTACTTTTATCACTCGCTTCAAATTGGGGAGATGTTTTCAATACAAACAAATTGAAAGTCAAACACCTAAGTGGTGCCAAGACTAATGTGGGTTATCAGATTACTTGGCCATACAACATTGTCAGAAGTGATGACGAACAATCTTGGTTTGGATCTAGGGTGAAGGATCCAACATTTTATTTGATCAGGAAGAAGAAATCCGAACTTTTGAATCAATCTCGACCCATGGGTATGGCACACGTTTTCTTATTTGGTAATTACGTGTCATTTATGTTCCCGTTTTGGTTCTTGATTGATTCATCATGATGGGTAAAATGTCCTTTTATTTTGGATAATATATTGAAATGAATTTTAATTTTCAATAGGATTATGAGTATGCAAGCTACGACCCTATAACTTATGAAAAAGCAAATCATTTATGTGAATGGGCTACAAATTATCACACCGATACACCTCATGTTTTGGATTATAACATGTACCCTGGTAAAATTGTCCGATCTTGATTTTCTTTTTCTTTTTTTTTTATGCAAAATTATAGACTAGAAGTTACTATTTTTTCCATTGGCATCATTTCAACATGAATAGATTAGGGCCAAAAGTCTTCTTTGTTTTGTTAATCTTGAAGGGTATTAAACTATTTTGAATAATTTCTCCAACAACCAAAGAGTTTCTTATACATACCTACATGTAGATGAATACTTTGAAGGGTTTTTTTTCGTCACTGTCGGACAGACCACTATCAAATTTTAATAGTCTCCACTTGGAAAATTTGTTGGATCTTCTTGTGGGACCCATTGACTAGTTATGTCGATAGACTTTGTATGAAAATGATATTTCTTAGGCATTACTCCCTCAGTCGCATATTAATAGTCCATGTTTCCTTTTTGGTTTGTCCCAAAATAATTGCCTACTTCTAAAAATAAATGTCTTTTACCATAATACCCCTCATTGTTAGATAAATTACCATAAAATTAAATGCAACTACCATGGAATTAAATGCAACAGAAGGGTAAGACTGTTATTTCATTTAATAAAGTTAATGGTAATTAATGTTTTCTTAAAATGTGTGTTTTTTGTCTGTGGACTATTATTTTGGGACGGAGAGAGTATTAAAAGATACATATGTAATTATATATATATGATCATTGATTCATTACTAATTACTAAATTATGCACTCATGTATATTTTTAAACAAAAAAATGCAGATTTTGAGGAGCAAAGAAGGTTTTTGCAGTTTTATCTCAGTTCCAAAGGTAAGTAGAAGGTTTTCTTCCACATTTTGTTTCAAATTGAAGGAAAACAATTCAATTTTTATAAAATATTTATGGGTTCTCTTCAAGAACTAAAAATAAAAATAGTATCTTATAATATTTAATCCGATCAAATTTGCATAAGTCAATGATCACCTGGCTTTATACCGAAGCATTTAGGAGTCTTTGTTTTATATATGAATTTGCTGTTCATGTCATTAAACTTTGAAACTATCTCTACATGCTATTTTGAAGTCAAACATCCTTATCTACAAGTAACACAAAAGTCCACTTCTTGGAATTGACAGAAAATAATATTTAATAGGGTTATATGCAAGAAATAACAACATACTTTGAAACTATCTTCACTATTTCTCGTGAAAAGAACAAGGTCTGTCACATCAGGAAACAATTTCTCCTAAAAGTATTCAGCTCACTTGAAATGACTACCATTTTTTTATTTGAGTTCTTTTTTTTTCATTGCTTGATTGTTTTGAATTTTATGCTTATTATTGGAATCATCTTGGTGCTCATGTTTACATCAATGGGAATCAGTCATTTGAAGTTATAATTCTAATGTGTTTAGTTAGTTGTCTATGATGAATGTAGTTGCATTGCAGATAATTACTCCCTTGTCCCATGAAATTGGTAACCCTATTACATGTAGAGATGCTAGAATTTGCAATATTCTTTTTTCCCGTAAGTTTATAGTCATGAAGTATGAGGTAGGGAATGCTTATTTTCTTTGATATAATTTCAGGTACCCGAATACTTGAAGAAACACAATGTGAGGGACCGAACTGCTTCAAACAAAGACCGCAATGTTTCTGAACTTTAGTACTTCAACATTGTTGAGAATGAGGGTGAGGAGGTAGATTGACCAGATTTTTGGCATCTCTTTGTATGGTGGTGGTCACAAGAAGCATATTCAAGTGTTTTTTCCTCTTTGTTTCATGTTTCATGAATTCTTGACAATTTATGTTTTATTTACTTGAGTATTTTGGTTGGTATCGGTTTATGCTGATAGCTTTAATGTAAATAAATGGTGCATGGATGGAAACTCATAAACTTAATGCCTTAAATTTATAATTAGTATAAATGAAATTAATCGAATTGTAGCAAAAAAGGTAATGTATTTTGACAGATGATAGAATTTTTGTGTTATTATTTAGTAATGAAATATTGTTGAACCTATCTAACAGGTAGGGAGATCAAAACTACTAAAGCCTTGGTAATGTTGAAAATATGAGTCACTGATTCAAACACTCTTTCTTCTTTCACTGTGGTTACTACTTACAAAAACAACTCATAATTTCACTTGATTATACTTGTATGCAAAGGGTTAACATGTAGTGACAAAGAACATGGTTTGGCATGCGGAATTAAAGCTTGCACAATTGAACATGGTGATTTGGGTGTTTAAGAGATATATTGAATGTATATGGTGTTACACAAAAAGGATCTAGATCTAGACTACATAAATAACACACACTTACACACTCACTTTTACATCTCTCAAGCACACCTTTACAAGTGGACAAACCCACTATTTATAGAGGTGTTTACATGTCTCTCTCTCACTCTTTATCTCTCATGTGTCACAAGGCTAATACTCCACATGCAAGTGGGTCTACACAAGTCAAACATTTACAAAGTCATGAATGAATAACTTTGCACCCCAACATTCTCCCCCTTAAAGTTAGGAGTGAATGACCCACTTCAAATCTTCCAAAATCAAGCACTACGCGGTTCGAGCCTCAAAGGTGATAAATGTCGAAACGAACTTCAATCTTCAATTCTTCAATGACTCTTCAATTTGGGCTCTAGGATGTGAGACAATACAATCCGAGCAGCAACGAATGATCAAGAGTATTCCAAACTCAAAATAATCACCCCAAAGTTGCGCATAAAAACACACCCCAAAAATCTTCAATAAATCCAAACCCATTTCAAATACATCACTTCCAAACTTCCAATTGCATCATCTCGTGGCTTCAAAATTTCAAGATCACTTCGGTCTTCAAATCCGCGTAATATGAAAAATTCAAGTTCGAATTTCCATATAAAACTTCTCCCCCTTTTTATAATCGAAATTTGATTATAAAACTCCAAGGAAAAAGAACGTGCTTTATTCGGAATTTTTCATGTTAAAACTCCCCCTTAACATGTAGCATAAACTTTGTGCTTCAATCCAGAAAATCCAAAAAATAATGAATTTTTATCATCGTTCACGGATCGCCTTTGACAAAATTTCTCAAAAATAGGTAGAAATTGTCAATTTCAAAATTCTGCAGTGACCCATTGCGCCAAAAACAGCCAAATATGTGAAACACACTCCCATTTGCGAAACTGGGTAAAATGTGTAAATTCGCACAAACTGCAGGGGCCAGTTTTGAAATTTCTGCAATTTCATCATTTTATGACCCCATTTGCGAAGTTGGGTATAAACTGTCAAAAATGCGAAACTACAGGTACTCGTTTTGACAATTTCTGCATGTTCTTCAAACTTGCGAAGTTGGGCTACTTGTGTTATTTCTTGAAAAGAGCAGTGACCAAATGTGAAAATATTTGTTTTCTTCTTCATTCCTTCGCATCCCTTCGCATTAAACAAATGCGAACTTGACTGAGAAACCCAAATGCGAAATCAACTTTGAATCACACATATGCGAACAGTTCTTGATTTCAAATGCGAATTCACTGTTTCATAACAAAATGTGAATTAACGTTTTGTCTGACTTCCAAATTGCAAACCAAAATCAACATTAAATTCTCTTCGCATTCTACAGATGCGAACTCAAAATTACCAAATTCAAACTCCATTCACACAAATACGAATTGAACAAACATTTCAGATGCGAACCCAAACAAGATCAAATGCGAATCCAATGAAGATCCAGATGCAAACTTTATTGAGATACTTTCGCAAAATCAGTGTCAACAACTCCAAAATCTTTCCAAATCACAGTAAACATAATCTCAATTCGATTCTATCGACTCCAACATTTGCGAACCCATCAAATAGACTCCAATCGATCGACTCCAAACACATTCGATTCCAAAACTTTTCATTCTTCACTTTTCAGTTCAAAACTGAAATCACATAGATTAGATTTCCAGTTCCTCCTGATTCAGTCGACTAACAATATCCATATACAAGTATCGATCATCGACACCTCACAAATATCAAGAAGCCTTCAAAATCAATTTCATCAAATAAACTCCAACACAATTTCAGTCGAATCGAATATACATTATCGATAAAAATCCAAAACCATGGCGACTATCGACTATCAAATATCCCAAACCGATTTCGCATTCTTCTTTCTCAATCGATTTTTCAAGAACACTGATCTAGTGAACTAGCGACCAACACCAAACGTCAACATCAACAATAGTTCGAACTGTTCATCATCGTTTTCACAGACTTTTTAGAGTAAACGAACCATAAACATGAAATTGATGATTCTAAGGTCTAATTTCATATCAAAAGACGTTCCATTAGCTGTTCTTCACCTTCATCAAGTGTTCTTGATCAACAATTTCAAATTTCTTGATCAATTTCATCAAAATTAATCATAAACAATCGGCTCACTTGATCCTCATCGGTTTGAAATAGAAGAAGCCATAAACAACCGATTCACAAGTTTAAAATCATGAATCATTGCTCGATTGTCAAACATTACACAGACGAAAAAGAAAACGCAAGAACATCACGAATAGAAGTCGAGACAATTGCATCAGAATGTACAACTCTTTTAAGCGTACTCAACCAATTTAAGAATCGGAACAAAAACATATATGGATCATAATTGATGAACAGTAAGCATTCTTTGATTTGGGCTCAATGAAATGATTCATGAACAGTAATGAGATTTGGATAATTTGATCTTGGGCTCAGTTGAATTGAACAGTAAGGACTTCGTAATTTTAAAAAAAAATTGAGCATAAATTTCGATTCAAACGAACAAATGCAATTTGAAAATTGAATCGAACAAACAAATAGGATTGGATCGGACTTTGATCAACAAAAAATTACTGGATCATAACAAATGGGTTTTTCAAAGAAAAATTTGATCCAACGAATCAAACAATCAAAAAAACAAGAACGCAAAGCACGAATTCAAATATTATGAGAGATCATAGAGAGAGACTCACCAAAATTGATCAAATTGCGACCAATGTTGCCAAACCGAGAATCGTTCTTCAAAAGTCACGTTGATCGTGAAAACCAAGTTCTGATACCAATTGTAGTGACAAAGAACATGGTTTGGCATGCGGAATTAAAGCTTGCACAATTGAACATGGTGATTTGGGTGTTTAAGAGATATATTGAATGTATATGGTGTTACACAAAAAGGATCTAGATCTAGACTACATAAATAACACACACTTACACACTCACTTTTACATCTCTCAAGCACACCTCTACAAGTGGACAAACCCACTATTTATAGAGGTGTTTACATGTCTCTCTCTCACTCTCTATCTCTCATGTGTCACAAGGCTAATACTCCACATGCAAGTGGGTCTACACAAGTCAAACATTTACAAAGTCATGAATGAATAACTTTGCACCCCAACATAACATTCGGACCAAGATTGAAGAAGAAGAAAAAGAGAAACTTCAAAAGCTACAACAAGAGTGAGTAACATCAAGTCAACGACATCTGCGTATTTCCATGTTTATAGTTAAATATTCGTTCTAAATTGCTAATTACATACTTCTACATATTTTCATGTTTACAGTTAATATTCATTCTAAATGTTCGCTTATGATATATGGCGAGGAGTTGGACTTGAATCTTACACATACTTGGATGCAGGTTTCCTTTCTTTATCCATTAAGTTACAAGTTATGCATCATAGTTTGCAGACAAGTGAACAACTTAATCTCTGATGGAGTCAAAACAACTATGGTATGTTTATGCAAATGGGACCCACAAGTTTTCATGAATAAGACAAGAAGTTTGATTTTAATTTTTATTAAAAGCATTGTGTTGGTAAGCAAAATATGACAAACAATTGCATTTTTTCCCTTGCTGCATGTATGATTTTGTCCTCTATTGACTTGTGCTTGCCCGCATGTAAAGTTGTTACTATTCTTATTGCTGGTTTAGCACTATCAAGTTTTTATTTATCAGGTACTGTTTCTTTTTTTACTTAATGTTAAATGTCATTTTTACCCTTTTATGTATTAAAAAAATGACTAATAGTTTAAGACTATTATACAAATAAATGCTTAAGTGCATGATTATATATAATAGATGCATGGAGTCTCATCTTTCTTTGGGCAGATAGCCATGTTGATTGACCACTATAGTCAAGTGTCAGATGTACATGTCAACCTTTCTTCAGATATTTTACTATTTTTTTTTATCAATATAGATAATGTACTATTTTTTACAGTAATAGCATTGTACTTATGTTTTCCTTGACCATTGTAGTTTGTATTAGCTATACCAATAACCTATTTACTTGAACACATTTGAATACGAATAAAAAAATTCCATAGTTGATAATTTAAGATAACAAAGAATTCTTTTTGTTGCAATCATGTGTATTTTAAATGAAATCCATAAACAGGTCTAAAGTTGTAAAAACAACTTTTTAGTAACTAAAAAATAAAAATACATTTGAATGTGTAAAAACAACTTTTGTAAAAACAACTTTTTAGTAACTAAAAAATAAAAGTACATTTGAATGTGTAAAAACAACTTTTTAGTACCTAAACAGGTCTAAAGTTGTAAAAACATGCTTAATGCCGAAAAAATGACTTAATACGAAAGATTTTTTGAATTAATGCCAAAAGAGTGACTTAATACCATAAGTCACGACTTAATACCAACAATAGGTTGCCAACTTTAACACTCCACATGTTGAATTTGTGAAAAATAAACATTTTGTGATAAAGCCCCGGTCTTTTTTAGCAGCTTATGTTTGTTAGGTTTGAAAAATGTCTTTTTTGTCGACGAGAAGATATAATTGTTGGTTGCTGGTTTTTATGCGAAAAATAAGGTGAGGTGAGGTATGGTGTATGTTTAATGGCAAGTTTATTTGGTACAATGGAGATATCGTGGATAGCCCCCAAAAGGTTTTCTTATAAAAGAGAAATTTGAGGTGTACCTTTTCAATGCAAGTTTCTATAAAGAAAAAAAATACACTTCCAACGAAAGAAACTTAAAAAAAAAAAAAATAAAATAAAAAAAATAAAAAAAAAAAAAAAAAAAAATTCCATATGCAAGCTTGTATTTCATACATTGAAATTGACACGTTAACTGGCCAATTGATGCAGTAGTTTAATGGTTTGGACAGCCTCATCCCATAATGAATATTTTTACTCATCCCATAATTTATATTTTTACTTTGAGCCTGTAAATAAATTAATAGTAATACTCTACTATTTTTGGGAAAAGATGTTTACTATTAAAAACAAAAATAAGCCATGTTCATTTTACATCCTTTTATTTTAATACATATATATTTAAAATAAAGTTCCGAGTTTTACCCCGTTAATATGCGAGTCTAACGACATCCACTAATAAACTCAAATAAAACATGATTTTTTATTATTTTTGGCTTCAAAATCTCTCAATTCATGTTACATAAATTTGCATTCCATATTCAAATAATATACAAATGAAGACTTAAAAAATTCTTATTTTTTGTTTTATATTGAGTTTTGATCAGATGCTAGGCTAAAAATATTAAGTAAATTTGTTCAACTACTATTTAAATTTTAATAACTTTTTACCCCCATATGTTTAATTCTTGTGTGTTGTATAGATCTAGCAGAGGATGCAATAAAGATCGGTGTAGAGACTAGAGAGGTATGAATGAGTCCATAACAAAGGAGGGTTGAAGTCATTATTGTCATAACAAAGATGCTATAGAAGAAGAAAAAATTAATCTATTATTTTTATATTGTTCAAGTTAAAATTGCTAAAAGGCTTTTGGGTTGGAGGCTGTTAAGCTGACGAGAGGGTGTTGGGGGAGATTGATAGAATAACAGCGAATGAGAGGGGAGGTGCTGCGTTTTCCCGGGCATGTCTAAAACTTCAACGAGATGGAGGTTTGATAGAAAGCTCCAATGACGGGGAGTGGGGTTAATTTGCAAGCGAGAATAACCAATATTAGTAAATATTAAATGAGTCAAATTTTAATGTTGTATTGGTTATTTTGTTAAGAGATGGGTTAATTAGTTAATTTGGATTTGACGATTAAAATGGGAGTTAATCAGGCAACATATGAACACGACGTTTAAGTGAAGATAATGAATCATATTTTGGGTTTATATGGTCATAATAAATTCCAATATCGAAACATGCGATAAACAATTCAATAATACACGAAGTAAAATAATATTATACCGCCTATTTATCTTTCAAATACTTGGTCTTACAAGAAGATTGATACCCGGTGAGTAGGTCATGGATAGACAAAGCTAGACATATCACTGTTTGAGGAGTTATTATTGTTTCAAGGGTTAGGGATCTTGTGTTGTGCAAACCTATACGGTCTTGAAGGTGAGTCAATCTTTGTGGTATTTAAAGTACTTGTTAGGAATTCCACATCTTAGAGAGATTAGAATGAACCTAGGTCGTTTAGGTTGCATGTACCCTAATTGTGAATGATATTTTGAATGGAATGATGTTTCCTTCATGCTATACATTTTGGTTGCTATTTTAATGTGAAGGTGTGATAAGTCCATGATAGAAGGGGAGATTTGTGTTGATTGTGTGTGAATATATGCATGCAATACTTTATTAGTAATATTTGTCTGTGTTGGTTAGGACAATGCATGCTAGTGATATAATATGCCTTAATGAAGTCACGATATGAGCATGATTATATAAAAGATGTAAAATGCCTTAAATTGTGACACCTTGTTGCATGTTTACATAATGTGAAGTATGGAAGTAATATGCCATCTAATATTATTGATTGAAATTGAGCATGATTACTTGAGGAGGCTTGTAGTCTAATCCTTATATGATGAGTTAATAATATATTAATTAAAAAGGGGAATACACTTAGTGGGGCGTAGAGGGTAGCATCCTAGACTTAGGTGTGTGTACCCTATCCGAATACTTGTGAGGGCCTTATAGGTTGAAAGATACCTAAAGGGGAAGAGCTTAAGCCAATAGTGACACCGAGTGGTTTTTCTAGACCACCATTCGGGACATGGTTCATGGATACTAAGGTGTTCAAGGACTGGAGTGATATTGGCGTAGTGATGGCGTTGGATCAAATATCACGTTTGAGTGGGAATTTCTAGTGATAGGAACAATGACAAGTACCACTCTTGAACGACAACATGCATACTTGTATGTGCAACGTCGGAGTAGCGAACACAGCGAACTGGGAGCAATGTTACGAGTGAGAGTCGCGTCTCACTTAGTGCGTTGGGTCGAGTCGGTCACGTTAGTAGTGAATGAGGTTTTTACTTCTTGGGTTAGTGATGGACCCAGGTTTAGTGATGGACCCAGTGGGGTAGGGTTGGGCCGGTCACTTAGTAGTGAACGGGTTTTGCCTTCCGGTTAGTGATGGACCTACATGCGAGGTGTCTACCTTACGGGTTAGTGATGGACCTATGTGTAAGGAATCTTCCTTGTGGGTTAGTGATGAACCCAGGGCAAGGAATAATAATAATTAAGTATCTAATACTAAAAGATAAATAATAACGGTAGACCCTAATGATACTCTAGTGAGAAACATGCGATGTAAATGATGTATATGATGTGCGTGATGTATGTGACGCATGTGATGTATGTGATGATATGCTATGTGTGTTTTCCTAACATTGTACTTATGGTTGACTCACTTAGCATTTGCTGACACTTGTTTCTTTTCTTGTTGTTGTATTGCATTGGTATAGGTAGCATAGTTTGTCGGCTTGGTGAGGATGGGGAATTCGGGTAGTTACATTCCAATTTATGTCTTAGTATTGATACCATTTAGACATGTTGTGGAGTTTTCTTAACACTTGTTTTTTATTTGGTTTATGAACTATATTTTGAAGAATGATGTTTCTGAAAATAAACGTAACATTGGTGATGTTTCCTTTAAACCTTGAATAAGACTTCCGCTAACATATTTTGTTAAGTAAATGTTTATTTTTTTAAAAAAAAGGGTGAAAAATCACAATGTTACACCATCTCATCCTCCTCAACTTCTATTTTCTTTCCATATTTAGTGACATCGATGTCTTCACCATCCCTTCTTTTTTCGGTCTTTCAACTCTGGCGAACCAACACCACAATCGTTTTGTTGGGTTGTGGTGGTGGAAAATTCAATGAAGAGACAATGGGTTGTGGTGTTGGTTCGTCAGAGTTGAAGGACCAAAAAAAGAAAGGATGATGAAGACTTTGATGTCACTAAAGATGGAAAGAAAATAGAAGTCGGGGAGGATGAGAGATGAGATGGTGACTGGTGGGACCCAACTTAAATTTCTCAAATGTGGTTTCAGGTTTAGGGTGAGGAGATACAGATATATGGGGTCTATTAATTTTTTTAAATATATAAAAAATAAATATATAAATAAGAAAATTAATTAAAAAATAAATTAAAAAGGGTACAATAGTCTTTTGAGGTAAGACAGTGACCAAACACACAATAATAGTAATAAGTAGGGATCATCCGAGTTAAAAAAAGTTAAGGACTAAATGCACAAACTACACAAACCGTAGGGAGAATTCGTGTAATTTACTCTTACATTTTCGGTTTGTTCACATCTGGGTAACTATTTTTTTTTGTACACATCTAGGTAATGAACTTTTTGGAAGTGTTTACATATGACAATTATGACCGGATGTAACCTGCTACAGCCGGTTATAATGGTCATATGTGAACACTTTCAAAAAGTTTGTTACCTAGATGTGTACAAAAATAAGATAGTTACCTAAATGTGAACAAACCAAAAAGTTAATTACCGTAATAAGTCTATTTCCCATGGTGCAACCACCTTTGATACACATATATGAGCACTTGGCACCTACAATACAAACACAAATTATCAAAATAGACCACATATGTTGTTCTATTTGTTGGTGATTTTAGTGTTATCAACATATTTTAAGTCTCTAAATAAATCCAATGATTTTCTATTTCCGTTGTCAAAATAAGACTAAGAATCAAAAAATTCATAATGTTACTAAGATGAACTGTAACACCCTTAAAAATACAACCCGAAAATTTCAATTTTAAATTGATCAATCATAACATAAACCATATTGTTTTTCCCAAAACCATATAAACATAAATAGTTTAGTTGTGCAAAGCAACAATACATATTAAATCATCATCATAGTCATAATCCCAAAATCACTAATGCGGAAAATCGTGGTCTGATGCGGTGCGATCAAACCGGGCCTTTCCCCTTCGAGCTGGAAGTACCTGAAACCAAAACTGAAAACTGTAAACACGAAGCTTAGTGAGTTTCCCCTACCATACCACATACAAATCATAAACATATTGTCGGCATATCTGGGTGCTCGAACCACCCTGCTGAGCATACCTGGGTGCTCAACCTACTCATGTCAGACATACTGGGGTGTCCAACATACCCCTGTCAGGCATACCTAGGTGCCCGACCTACCCATCAGTTTTATTCCAACTGATTATGGGGTCTATTTCACCCCTACCACTACCACATAAATCATGTATATCACACATAAGCATCAAGAAATACATAACACCTTAATAATTATCATGAAGACAATTACTAAGTCATATCAATATTAGTGCGCCGACATTGGTGCCTTCGACCCATGGGTCTACGAAGGGAGATTCACCTCACTATGTATGCTGAAATCGTACTCCTTGGCTGGCTCGTAATTGCTCTCCCTAAAGCATAATAAATTCCCTAATCAGTCATTGGGTCCCAATAGAACTCCCTTATGGCCCAAACTTCTAATTCATGGCCCAAGGCAAGGTTTCCTAATCCTTGGCCTATTGGGCCTCTTTCTCTCTAGGCCCAACTCCTAATTAAACTAAAGCCCAAGTCCATCCATTTATGTTTCAAGGACCAATAAGTCCCATTAAGGCCCAATACCATATATCTTAGGTCTAGGCCCAACAACCTTACTCCACAGTGGGTCATGAGGCCTAATAAATCTAGGCACAATCACCCAAGGCCCAAAAAGCTCGTTAACCATTATGTATGCGTACACGCAACGTACCTGGCACATACGTCCAACGTACGCTGGGCTTGACCGCTTCGGGGAGGTTGACCCAATACGCGTAACATACCAAGGGTACGCTCAACGTACTGGTCAGTTTCCTTAGAACTTCCTTTGTGACTTAATCCATCAAGTCTTAACGTCCAAAACATAGATCCAGGTCTTTTAAGACGTACTAAACCATATAAAGTTATAAACTTTATGCCTTTGCATGCATGGATGAAGGTTAATACATGATTTAAGTCCTTAAACATACTTTGTGACCATCTAACACTTGCATGGTCGTGGCTTAACCATCAAGATCCGATTTTTATGGTCCTAAACATCTTCAAGAACCAAATAGGATAGCTTATTTGGATAGAATCTTTTGAAACTCAAAGGGTCTCAAGTATAGAACCAAAATGTGACATAAAACACCCCCAAAACTAGATCTAAGCATGCAATGATCAAGTTTAGAGCTTTATACCTCTAATGGGTCAAAAATGATGCCAAACTTCTGGATATAGAAGCCTTCTCCAAGTTCTTGCTCCTTCATTAAGCTTCTTCTTCTTCAAAACCACCAAATTAACACCAAAATGTTCAAAGTAAGCTCAATATACATGCAATAGGGTTAGGGTTCAAGTTGGGCACTGAGAGGACAAGGAAGGCTGAAAGGATAAGGGTTTAGAGGGTGATAAGTTGTTTAAATAGTGGGCAAACCCTAAAATTTAGGGTTTGCATCTGGTCACCCTACGCCCATCATACACATGGGGGCTCCCCGATCCGCGCCTCGTGCATGTACGTCGTGTATACCTCCTGTACGTCCAGCGTACGCTCCGCTCAAACATCCCAACATTTTAAATAATTAACTTGAATACTTAGCAACATAATACCTGTTAAATCTTGGGCGTTATATGAACAACCACAAATAAGCAGCTACAATAAGAAAACGATGTGCAAAGTCTGTTGTTTAATTCATTCATGTGTATATCCATCAAACACTATATATGTGTAAAGAAAAATCAATTAAGAGTATGCATATCTATATATGGACTTTGATTTCTGCAAAACAAATTGGTGACAAATAGCCTTAGAACGTATAATAGATGCTATGTCCTTTACTTCCTTGGTGAACAACCCTTTCAAACTGCCATAAACAAAAAACCCTATCTAATTATATCTTATATGCATACAACATGGTCAATTAAATGTCTGAAACAATTGAGAAAAAAATAAAGACAAACATAGGATGTAGACAAAGAGGGTTTGTGCCTACACGGAAATGAGACATTAGTAGGAGGAGAAGGATCCGTTAGAATAGACGTTTGAAGGAAGAGGAACGTGCACCTGGTAGAAGGAGAAGGAAATAATCGTTTTTTCGAATCTCCTTGGGGTCGAAGTTGAAGGCGGTGACGACAAGAGGGTTTTTGACGGAGGCGATGTGTAGTGAGGAAGGGGTTGTAGAGCAGAAGAGGAAGATCAGAAAGTGAAGGAGATAAGAGTCGTCGTTAGGATTAGAGAGGAGATACCTAAATTAAAGTCATTGTAACATAGAGGCGGTGGGAAATTGATCTATTATTTGATTGGAAGCGAGGGAAAATTAGGGACCAAAATTGCCAACCTATAAACATATTGTTGCAAAATTACGAATCACAAAAAATACATTGTTCCTAAGGATCATGTAAATTAATAATATATATAAATAAGAAATCAAGTATTAGATAAATAGTAAAACTAAATTTATGACATCCCCAATTTTTATGGACATTTTAAAATTTTTATTTATGTTTATTTAAAACAGAGTTTATTTATAAATGCGAAATTTGGCCTCCCAGTATCCAATTAGATGTAAAACCAAGGTTGTGTACGGCCACGCATTTGCCTTGCCATGACCATCTGAAGCACCTGAAACAATAAAGTAAAACTGTAAGCACAACGCTTAGTGAGTTTCCCCAAAATACCACCACATAATGTAACGCCCGTAGATCTGGGCTAGTCAATTTAGAGATAATACAAAAGATTATTTAGAATAAATAATCTTAACCATGTTGTAGAATATGTCTCAAGGGTTCCGTACATATAAAGAACGCCGAAATCCGAGTTATAACGAAGAAGTTATGGCCCGTCGAAGTTTTACGGCAAAACCGACACGACACCAGGAGATGTAAATAGTGAATTTTTGATAAAGGAATTTTTAGACTTAGTGATCTAAATAAAAGTTGTAGTATACATTAAACTGAGAATATACATAAAAAAGAACGCCGAAATCTGACTTTGTATGAGGAAGTTATGAATTTTTTAAGATTTGGCATAGCAGTGCACGACCCGAAACTCGAATTTTAGTTCGAGCGGTTTTTGGCCTACACGACCTAAATGAGAATTGAATATCTCATTAATAGGAACTGAACGGTAAAAATATAGACAAAAACAAAGTCCGTATGTAGAAGTTATGAATTTTACGCGGACATTTAACAGTATAATCTCCTCATATTGTTAAATTTAAGATTGGTCGAGAATTAACTAACGGAGTCAAAATGAAAGTTGTAGAGCTTATTTTTACCTACGTGTGGATATAAAGAACGTCAAAAACGGAGCTCGTATGTGAAAGTTACAGATTTTAGAAGTCGGAAGTGTGCTGTGCGAAAATGGGTGATGTGGCACAATCTTGGCCATTGCTTTCTCCCCAAGTCTTGCCACTAGTTGGTGACATGTGGCACCAAGTTCATCCATTTTCACCCTATAAATAAAACCTCTCCCACCCTCATTTTCTTTTCACATTTCCCATTCTTTCTTCTCTTTCTTCTCTCTCTAGAACCTCTCTCTAGCCCCGAAACTCCCCGAAAAGCCTAGGGAACCTCCCTAGCACGAGACAAAAGCCCCGGAGTGATCGACGGCTCCGAGAAGAAGAGCTTTTCGGCTTGGGAATGCTGCTCCAAGCAAAGCCCGGTTTTCTATAAAACCCGTTGTAAGTGAGCTACGCCTACGCTATTTTTAATATATCGTTTATTTAATTATAGTAACGTTATTAGAAACTTATAATAAGTACTTGGGCTATTATTATGGGTTATATAAGTATTTTTTAACGCTTATATAATAGTAATAATAGCTAGACTATTAATTAGTCTCGCGAATAATAGACTAAACTCTAGTGGTAATAATACTAGGTTTCGTCGAAGAAAATTATTTTTAAGAAGCGTAGCGCTGTCTGAGTTCGGATTCACCACCTTTTCAAGTGAGTGTATGATTCCTTTCATCTTACACATAGATACGAAGTATTTTATATAAATTACGTGTTATGTGTGCATATTATCTGAATACTTGTTGTCTATGATGGATGAATGATTTTATACATGTTTTAAATGATTTAAATATATATTTATTTTATATCTACAAATATGTTGGGATAAAACATGGGTAGATGAAATAGTTGGTGTGTGATGAAATAAAATGATGAGAGATAGATGATGATAATTAGGTGATGGATAGGTGATGTAGGATGAAAGATACTATAACCTTGTCTGGCAATTTGGAGATGTAGTCATCTACTAGAGTATAGATGGCGACCACGGACTATTCTAGACAACCCGTGGAAACACCAGCAGACTTATAACCTGTAGGTGATGAATTACGAGTCCCGGTGATGTTGTGATTGTATATTCATGTGATGATACTGTAACCCTTACTATGAATTACGAGTTCAGGCGATGTTGTAAGTACGTATTCATGCCTTAGGAACGAGCATATAAGGAAATGTGAGGTAAAAAGATGAGAGGTAAATATGATATAGGAGATGACCCTTAAGATAATTCTTTAAGGAATATGAAAGTAGATAATGGGGATGGGTAATCGGGTTGATTG
Organism: Lactuca serriola; assembly: GCF_051521515.1. Taxonomy (NCBI): domain Eukaryota; kingdom Viridiplantae; phylum Streptophyta; class Magnoliopsida; order Asterales; family Asteraceae; genus Lactuca; species Lactuca serriola. The sequence continues at coordinate 158,377,461 of NC_136409.1, forward strand.
TTTGATGTTTAAATATAATAATTATATTATTGTGGGTTGAAAACCCTATGTACTCACCAGGTTTCCCAACCTGACCCACTCCAGCTTATTTATATCACAAGTGTCGATACGAAGCTACTTTGCGCTGAGAGATTTAAAAGAGATGTAGATCACTAGTGTAAATGAATGTAAGTTCTGTTTATGCTTATGTTTCTGTATTGACGATGACATCCTAAATGTTTTAAATAAATAAAAATACATTCCTTCGAAAATGCTTTGATAACGTATTTATCATGTTTTTCTGGAAACAAATTCCGCAACATTTTTATTAAAAGAAGTACTTTGATTTTTATAAAGCATAAATAAAATTTGTCTTTTCTGGTCATGAAAAAGGGGATGTCACACATAAACAGATAACATATACAACAAACATGCTCTAATACGCATGCCTGACCCAATCAACCTTGGACTGGAATACTAGGCATGTCTATGATGGGCCTAGTCATCCCTGAGATGGAATACCCTCGTATGATAAGCGGTTTGGTCCACTCAACCGTCGGGTTGGAATACCAAACATGTTGGGTCCAATCAAACATCGGGTTGGAATACCCCAGGCCTATTGACTGATGCACAAAGCAACCCAATCTCACCATATATCATACAGTCATATCGGGTCAAATCAACCATCGGGTTGGAATACCCCAGGCCCAATTAACCATCAGGTTGGAATGCCAATATGCAACGGGTCCAGTCATCCTCATGATGGAATACCAGGATACCGATCTAACAGATCACTATAGTATAATAGCATGCATAACAGGATATCGAATCTAAAGGGTCGACCTTGGTACCTTCGACCCGTAAGTACAGTGAGGAAAACTCACTTCAATCTGCCCATAATCAAATCACTATCTGAACCGCTGAACCGGATAACCTTGTGCCAACTATCACTAAACACAATCTTAATCAATAAATAACCCGATAGCCCAAAATCCAAGGCCCATCCCATAACCAACTCCTTAAAGGGTAAAAGACAAATTTACCCTTTTCTTACTTGGCCCAAAACCAAGACCCAACCCAATTGCACAAAAAGCCTAAGATGGCAACCTAAGCCTAATCTGGCCCAACTTCCTAATTGGGCCTAAAATTCTCAAGGGATGAATACCAAGAAAGTCTTTCAGTCTAACCATGGCCCAAAACAGAATCCCAATCGCCCAATAAGGCCTAAACTCAAAAGGTCCAATAATGATGAATTGGGGAGTATACCAAGTGTACTCAAGATGTACACCTCGCGTACACGGCCTCGAAGCACAGGGTACAAGTCTTTTATGCATAAACTCAACATTATGTTGAGCGTACACTTACTTACGCCCAACGTACTCCTCAGACCCCCTTTTCACTCCAGTAAGCCCTTAATTGGTTAAGACAAAGTGCCAAACTCTCATATATGACTCTATAAGACTACTTATCACATAAAGTTGGTAACTTTACGTGCTTTCATTGATAAAATGGGCTCAAAAGCTCAATAAGGACTTAACAAAGGTCTTAATGCTTTCATGGACCAAAATACACTATAAATCTTGCATCTTTATGAACCGAGGGACTGAATGGAGTTAAGATCTAGCATATATTGCTTCTGGAGTAGATCAAAAACCCACCTTTAACACAAAGACTCCAAAATGAACAAAATACTCCATGAACTAGATCTAACATATAAGATCATCAAGGTAGAAACTTTATACCTTCAAGATGTGGATCAAGATGCAACAAGCCTGGATCCAAAAGCCTCAAGCAATCTCACACTTCTCTAAGAAGCTCCGTCTTCTTCTATGAACACCAAAAGCATAAAATAACACCCAAAAACTCAAAAACTACTCAAATGGGGGCTAGGGTTTTGTTTCTAGGGTTTAGAGGGATGAAGGATGAGGATATTATGGTTAGGTGATGAGATAAGGAGTTTAAATAGGGTCCAAGACCCTAAAATAGGGTTTTGGACTGACTAGAGTTCGCCCAACATACTTCCTGTACGCCATGCGTACTCCAAAGGATAATCGCGACCATTTGGCTAAGTATGACCAACATACGCCAATGTACGCACCGCGTACTGACCATCCTACTAGTACGCCATACGTACACTCGTGTACGCCCTATGAACCTGGTGAAACCCTAATTTCACCAATCTTTCGAAGGCCATAACTTCTTCGGTATAAGTTCGTTTGCGACGATCCTTATATCTACAAAAAGGTAATGAGAAGGTATAGAATTCTATCAACTCATACCGACCTAAATACCTTCCAAACAAAAATCCAATTTCCATAAAAGTCCAAACTGACACTTTACCGAAATACCCCTAGTCGTATCAGCATGAGTTCATTTGAGTAATTGAAATTTGAGATGGTTGAGAATTTTCATGGTTGATAGGAGTAAGGGGTTGGTCAGAACTTGAGTTCAAGGGAATTATAGCCATGTTCATGTTTATGGAATTATGAGTGTGGTCCTCGCATCAGAAGCTTTTAGGATAAGACCTTGTGGAAGCTGGGTGTCCCCAATTAGGACAACAAAGTCAAATTCAGAAGCGCTTGTGTCACTCATGATGGATGTTAGCTTATTGTTGACAGGCTTGAAACTAATTGCTACTGTTCGTAGGGCAAGAGTAGTAGTGAACCATCACTCCAGAGTGTGGGTGATGAATCAATCACATGGGTTTGCTCAGATGTTGGGATTGTGGAGAACGTTTAAATGGAATTTGTTAGAGATGTATAGAGTGCATCGATTTTTTGATAAGTGGGTAGTTTGATTAGTGATCTGTCCGTTCCAGTCAAGGGTTATAGCTCTTTTTCACGAGTTGGAGTAGCTTAGGTATTTGGAGTTGTATCATGGGAAGTACTTGGGCTTATTGCGTTCGTTGAGGTTTCAGGAAGTATTCATATGATTCTGGGAATATGTGTGATCGCTAAGATTGGGCTAGTAATGGTACAATACTTCTTGTAATCTCAGGTTGCCGACAGTTTGAATCGTAAAGTTGTGAGATGGAAGAAGTCCATCAATATTTGTGGATTGGAAGAGCACAGACGAATCCAAGTGGGGGAAACTGTTTGGATTTCAAGGGATAAAATCAGGTGTGGAACCAGGAAGAGTTCCACATCCAAGTCGAGTAGGAAGCCCGCTCAAGTGGAAGTCTGGATAGAGGTTGCGTAAGGTTGGAAGTTCGGATACTTTCAACGATAGGTTGGTGCATTCGTAGTAATGCATACCAGATATGTGGATGGATTCAGGTTGAGGGTTGTCTTAGAGCCTCTCTGTATGTTCTTGTCTGATGAAGGCTTTGGGGTTTAAAGCATAACCCGAACACCTGATTAGGGTATATTCGGATGTGGGTTCGACTCATGGTGATTATGGTTGATATAGTAGATGGAGGATAAGACCATGGGTCGGGTCCCTAACAGTATGGAAGTGTTGTAAGACTGCAATGTAGTTATAACATTCACTATAATGAGACGGGCAATGGTGGGAGTGGCTGTTGGGCTGGAAGAGGATTAACACATGTTTGGGTTGAGGCAAACAGTATTGTCAGAGGACTTATCTTCATTTTGGTATGAGGATCGTTGGATCCGAGGCGAGGTTAGTTCTATATAACACTCGATTAGGTGAGACCTGCTGGCGAGGCCTATTCGATTGTGCAGACTAGATGAGACCCGTGGGCGAGGCCCATTCGATTATGTAGATTGGGTGAGACTCGTGGGCGAGGCCCGTTCGGTAGTGCAGACTGGGTGAGACACGTGGGTGAGGCCCGTTCGATTGTGCAGATTGGGTGAAACCCATGGGCGAGACCTATTTGGTTATGATAGTGTGGGTGAGACCCAGTGAAGATTGGTTGGAGCAAGGTATTGGATCACGTTTAGAGTGGTATGACTCTATGGTCAGAAGTTGATATCCATGTAGTGGTTAGGCTAGGGTAGCCCTTATCAGTTAGACACTTAGTAGGAGCGTAGTGGTGAGACCAGGTGTGAAACTGTCAGTCTCAGCGATCGATTGGGGATTTGATATCTCGATTTAGTGAAAGGTTACCATAGAACTGGAAGTTTTCAAATAGGATGCAAATGTAAATCTTTAGATTTTGGGATATGAGTTATGTACCGGGTTGGCAAATAGACGAGACTCGCGTTGGGAGTCGTCTTTGTATATATAAAAGATATTTTCATCAACAAATTATGGTTAAGGAATCTGCCTGCCAAAGGTACCAGTTGGATAATTCAGGATCAAAAGGATGTTTTTCAGTTCAGATTGTAGTAAGAGGTCATAATGATTGTGTTTCGGTATGGTCCTACGTGTGTGGAGGTCAGTCAAAGTTTTGGGGGTTTCGGAATTATAGTAGTGAGGTGTTGGTTTTTTAGTCAGTGAGTCAATCTTTTCGTCAAAGCGGGGTTCAAGAGGAATTAGCCGGATCGTTTGGTTGCTTGGAGGGTGGTAAGGAGTGATTTCGACGATGAAACCTAATTTAAGTAGGGGAGAGTTGTAGCACCTTGTTTCGAATCGTTTCATAATTAGGGACTGTGACCCAAAGATCAGTTATCATAAGGCTTCGGGCATTAGGGAAAGAGACATCCCCCCCCATTTGGATGTGGATAATGTAGATTAGGTGACCCGAGGGTTCGGTTGGTGCTTTGGAGCCCAAGGGTAGAATAGTATAGTGACAGTGCGGGCGTTTTATGAATTTTGGATTTAAATTCGGGATGTTTTAAGGCAAAGGAGAGTTGATAGGATTGTAGAGCTTCCTATTACCTTTCTGTGGATATAAGGATTGCCAAAAACGGAGTTGGAATGAAGTAGTTATGACCGTTTGAAGTTGTGAGGATTTTGGGCTAGCCAGGAACGTTGGGCATACAAGGAATGTACGCTGGGCGTTCAGGGCTGGGTGATCGTGGAGGCTCCTTTACGTACACTGAGCGTTCGCTAGTAACGTTGGGCGTTCGTGACTCAGACCCAAACCCTAATTTAGGGCCTTGGACCTTATTTAAACACCTTAACTCATTTCCAACCCTTCTTATCTTCAGCCTCCATCCCCTCTAACCTAAAATTCGAAACCCTAGCCCCTTTTAGAAGAATTTTGAGCTTTGGAGTGATTTTGGGTGGATTTTTAGTGCATTTGGAAGAAGAAGAACTCCTTAGAGAAGTGTGGGTTGTCTTGGAGCTTGGAGATCCAGGCCTTGTTCGTCTTGATCTAGCTTCTGGAGGTATAAAGTCTTAATCTTGATGATGCATTTGTTAGATCTAGCTAGTTTTGGGTGTTATGAGCTTTTGGTCACTTTAATGCATAAAGTTTAGATCTTGAAAGTTTGTGACCTTGTTATGGATAAAGTTGGAAACTTTATCCATCTAAACATCATATTGATTCAGATCTAAAGGTTGGAGACTTGGACTTAATGGATTAAGTTGAAAAAGATAAACTTTTGGTCCATTTGAGACTTAAAAGACTAGATCTTGGTCCTTTGAACCATTCTAATGGATAAATTTGGAAACTTTATCCATTATGGAGTTATTAGGAACCATAAAAGTGTGATCTTGATTGTTAGTTTCCTCCCATGCATAAGTTGCAAGGTCTTAATGTGTTAAGTAGTTAGGGTTTTTGGTGTTTGGGCACTTAATAGACATGATAGACCATAAAGTTGGAAAGTTTATGGTTAAAGATGTTATTCTAAGACTATATATGGATTATGGGAAAAAGAGCTTAATGATTAAGCTCTTAACAAGAAAAAGGAACCCATGTATGTTGGGCGTTCCTTAGGAACGTTGGGCATTCGCAGCCATGTTGACCAGCTTTGACTTTTGGATTTATTGACTTTGACTTGGATTTGACCAAGTTTAACCTAAGGATATTTTGAGTATTTTGAGTTGTATTTGAGGTTGGTCCATGGTTGTAGAACTCGCTACTCGGTACCTGTTCGGCCAACTACCGAGTAGCAAGTACTCGGGAGTAATCGGGGAGTACTCAAATTCGGTAACTCATATAGAAATATTTTTAGGGAAATTATATATGTCAAAATTATAAGTCAAAACAATAAGTTGATTAAAATAGATAGCAAAATTAGATATATGTGATTACACAAAAACTGAAAAACACAAAACGGTCTCACTTCATGAATAATTACTGAAAATTTAAGATATATATGTAGTAATAATCACATATTTGTGTGTTAAATAATAAATCATTAAGTATATTATTCATATTAATCACCGAGTTGTCCGAGTTTTACAACACTGCTCGCTTCAGTAAGAGGCCAATCGGGGAGTACCTGGATTCTATAACTCGCCTCGGTAAGGGGATGAGTATGGAGTACTTAGCCGAGTAATCGGACAACTCGGCGAGTTTTACAACACTAGGTTGGTCACTATTTGATGAATAGGTGACAGGTAGAGCTGATATTCGGATCTGGGACCTATTCAGCTATTTGTTTAGACTGAGAAGTGAGTTTCCTCACTGTACCTGTGGGTCGAAGGCACCAATGTTGGCCCATTAGGATCTGTTATATGCTAGCTGTCTTTGTGACTCTTCATGGTCTGTTGGGCTAAGCCCATTGTATGACAGAATAGGCCCATTATATGATGGGTTGGGCCCATAGATCAGGAAAGGCTAGGCCCAATGTATGTTATGAAGGATGCTAGTTGTCTCTATGACTCTTGCATTATATGTTGGGCTAGGCCCATTGTATGACAAGCTAGGCCCAAATGTATGTTGGGTTGGGCCCAATGTTTAGGAAGGGTTATGCCCAATGATATGTATGGTATGTGGTATTTTGGGAAACTCACTAAGCTTGGTGCTTATAGTTTATGTTTATGGTTTCATGTACTTCTAGTTCGGAAGAGAAGGGCCCAACGTGACTGTACAACATCCCCCAAAGTTAATTCCGCATTTGATTAATTGAGATTTTACTATGATGTTTAATTACTATTTTTCACATTGAATGATTTGGAAACAGAATGTTATGTGAATGAATACTTTAAAAATGAGAAATTTTCCTTATGATTTTCGGGATGTTACACTGTGAGAATTAAATATTGTGTATGTTTAGAAAAGATATAGAAAAGGTTCCATGAATGGAACAAGGTAATGGAGTTCTTTTAAGAACTTAGAAATAATCCATGAGGGATTAAGAATAAGGAATTCGTGAGGGATCGAGATGAGAAGTATGTGATGACGAAAGAAGAGAAAGAGATAAGCATATATAGAGTATGGAGAAGATTAGATGAAATATGAGATGAGATAGAGTATGGAGAGAGGTAGAAAGATTAATAGAAGTGTAGAGAAGAGCTAGAGGTAGCCTGAGAAGAAATTGAGAAAGATAGAAAAAATAGATGATTACGAAGAATAGTAGTGTATGCTATTGGAGAAGAATAGTAGAAGATAGAGTACGAGAATGGGAGAGTAGAATGCTAAGGCGTAGGATGGAATGGAAGAAAAGAGATAGATTCGATGAGATGAGAAAGACTGACAATCTACGCCATGAGAGTAAGAGTTTAAGATGTAGAGCATGAGATAGAAGAGAAGAAGAAAGATTAGAGTATGAAATATGGAAAGAGTAGATGAACATAAAAATAGAAAGAGTATAACTCACCAGACATTATTGTCTAATGTTGTAGAGATGTTTCATGTTTTGCGGGTTCAGGTAGCAGTAACCATGGTACCAGAAGAAAAGACAAGGACTTAGACTAGACTGTTATTTTAGTTGTATTTCCCTGTTTTTCCAAATTGTATGTATTATTTTATTGTAAACCTGAATCTAACCTAGGATGTAGAGTGTTTAAATTTTAATAAAATTATGCACTTGTTAGAAAACACTGATAATTCCCTAATTAATTAGATGTTAGAAATCCGAGTTGTTACATAGTGTCTTATAGATATCTATGTTGTATGATGTATCTATATTATTTAGAAACAATTGGTTTTGCAAGATTATTATTTATGAAATATTATCATAATAATATTGTGGGATTGAAAAACCCTATTTGTCTCACCATGTTCCCAAATCTGACTCGCTCAAATTATATACATTACATGTAGTGGTATCTAAGACGGTTGGAGCTTGATTAGGATACCGAGTGATTAAAGAGACAGTCCGTAATAATATTTAGGACTGATATATCTTTATGTTCTAACTTATGTTATGTATTGATTATGAAATACTTAGAGTTTTGAAATTTTGAAACAACATTTGTACTCAAAATGTTTTTATTAAATCGAGACACTTTTATTAAATCGAGACACTTTCCGCAAACAAAGACAATATGGTTTTGAAGACATAAAGAAAAATTTTATTTGGTTATGAAAAATAGAAGATGTCACATGATTTGAGGGAGTAAGGAATGGAATGGCTGATTCTTGAAAGTGTGCATTTTGAAGACGTTCATGTTGTCACTAAATATTGAATCACCTGACACACTGTGTCGTCCGTGCTTCTATGGTAACATTGTATTTATATTTGTTTGCACCTGATTGATATATATATATATATATATATATATATATATATATATATATATATATATATATATATATATATATATGGTGTGAAAGATAGACAATATAGTCTGTTTAGTCTATCTTCCACACAATATCATAATACACAACAAACAAAAAAACATAAAAAGAAGAATCTGTAAGGCTTTTTAACTAGTTAAAAATGAACTACACTCGCCTTTTACTACCAATCGGGTAACCATATTTTAATTATTTATTTTTAATTTATTTTTAATTTTTTTTTCACTAAAATAAGAACCATATCAAAAAGTCTGATTTTTTCCTTTGACAAAAAAAATTGTCGGCTTGGGTCGGCTTTGTTTTTTGTATACTTATCTTTTTCGATTTTTTATTAATTTTTTTGAGAATTTTCATGAACCATTGTGATAAAGTCGAAGACAAAACAATAATTTACTAAAAAAGACGAGGTAAAAACATTCTCGTTATTTAATATTTTATAAAAACCTAATGCATGTTAATTATTTTAATATTGAACATAATCAATTAAAGTTATACATAAAATGCCGTTATTTTGGGTATTTTGGTGGTTCGTTTTTTCGGTTTTGTACATAAAAAAACAAAACGAATATGAAGATTTGGTTTTCTGAATAATAATAATAATAATAATAATAATAATAATAATAATAATAATAATAATAATAATAATAACTGTCAAATTTCAAAGCAATTCGATTTTTTTAGTTACGTTTTTGTTGTTTCTGGTTTATTTTTTTGGCTTTTATATATAAAAACCAAACCGAAACTTATGATTCAGTTTCCTAAATACAAAAACCAAACCATTAGTTGTTCAAAATCGTAATAAATATGTGTATATGAAAGATACATCTAGTGGGTATGTCATCATATGTCTCTTTAAAGATTACATGGTTATCATGAGGAGCAATGAAAGGTAATTCGTCCACTAAATATATGTTGAAACCACGGTCGACATAGAAGATATGGTTCTAGTAGATGTGATTTTTGGATTCAAGATCACACAAACCCAAAACGAACTTGTTTTAAGTCAGTAACATGTAGATGACATTGAAATTTTTTAAAGATCATTACATTATGACACATGATAAGGAAGCATACCATTAATACAAATGTCCTAGTGTTTGATATTTTCACGTCCTAGCTCGCAAAATCATGATCAAATTCAGACAACAAACACCAGTGGTGGATCTAGCTAAACAAACTAGGGTATGCACTCATTGACTTTAATTACAATTATTCTTCAAAAGAACATACTATATAAAAGTATTAAACATATCTTTTATAATTAATTGTTCAATACAAAAATAAGCAATACTATTATCATCGTTCCCAAAAACAAAAGTTAATTATCACTTCTTCGACAATTCATAACAACAATATTTCATAATCTAATATATTTTCCTATTTCCAGTTTATATAATAGCAAAATCTAATCAAGATGATCAACTATAAGAATTAAGAAGGACAATAAACAAATTAAACCAAGGTAAAAAGAAAGGGATCTTTATTTTTTTTTCTTGTTCATTCAAATAACATAGAAGTGAAGCGAAAGTAAAACAAACAAAATATAAAGTGCATCACACAAGAAAATAGAAACAAAATAAGAGGCAACATAGATATTTTCTAACTCAACACCTTCCAGTTGCATTCTGCAGAAATAAATATTTTAAAAATCAAATCACAGAAAACCCTTCTTAATTTGCGGAAGAAGTTAATTTAATGTTCTCTATTCTTCTCCCACAAACAAAACAAATGATAATAGAGATAGCAAGGGAGACGAAAGTGCGTACGTGAAGACGATGACCGGTTGAAGCGCAAGTAGCAATCGAGTAGCTACGGTTTCCTTTTATTTCTCTTAATTTCATTCGTTTAATTAGGCGAATACATGTGTGTTATGCAAAATACAATAATTTTACAAATATATGTTTTTTAAATTTAAATTTTAATTAGTTCACTACTAGAAACTTGAGTTTCAGCTACGGATTTAGAGAGGGATTAAATCTGTAGCAAATTTTAGGCTTATAGAGAGAGAATTACGAGAGATCTGCGATGATTTGAACAATTATTTTATTTATTCAACATTTAGCATATTAGAGAGTGTTTAGCTAGGGATCAACTACAAATCCCACAAATCGGTGGAAAATGAAGGCATTTGGCGACGGTTCAACGAGGGAAAAAAAATGGTCGACTTTTTGGCCATTTGGGCGAGAGAATGCCGAAGGAGCATACACACGTTATGTTTTTATAATTGACGATCCCACGCTGAAATTGACGCTCCGATTCCAGTTCCACGAAGTTTGTGTGAGTTTCCTTCCGTCCCAAATCAGATTTGTCACTCCAATTGAACACGCTCTCACCCAAATCTGAAATTGACGACACTCTCGAGTTGCAACTTGCTTAACCTAATCTCACCCTCTCTGTTCAAACAGATGACGACACCACGGACCATTGCAGCTTCCGATTCCGACAGCCTCCACATTTTTAAAATCTAACATTATTCTTTGTTAACTTCCGATTCAGGTAAATCTCTTGATTTTATTTGCTTTAGTCATATATTAGGTTAGATTTGGTTCAGTTGCACAATATATTACGTTAGGGTTTAATTTCTCCATTTTTTTTCCTTTTTCAATCGTCATTCCTCTTATGGTTTGGTGGTGTTTGGTGTTTGGATGCCCTCCTTCTGGGTTCTGGGTTCATATCAAGTATTCTTCATGTGCATCTAGTCTATTGTTAGATTAGGAGACTTGTGAGTTTATATTGTTTGCAAAACCTGTAAATCCATGTGTTTTCCATGGAAAGGCTATTGATTTTTACTGATCGATGAGTTCTACCTCTTAGTTATGAATGATATAAATGTAAATTGGAGCAGGTTCTGGTCTTTATCTGATTTTTCTTCCTACTACCTTAAGAGCATCTGTTCTGTTGGTTGATTGTGCCCACGATGTGAAGCTTATATTTGTGTATATTATAACACTTTCCATATCAAAACCAGCAATGAACAAATGGATCTAGCTGCACAAGTAGGTGCAACATAATATTATTTGATTGCTGTTGAATTAGAGTTGTTGATGATATCTTTCAAAGTTAGCTTTTAGAAAAGGTAAATTCTAAAATCACCAGGGATTAAGTTGTGTGATTGTTGTGGATGAGAGCATTCTCAGTGATAATTCATTTGGTCAAATGCAAAAGGGTTAAATGTAAGAAATAGCAAACTAATTGTTTGATATTATGTATTTTGACTTCAGTGATAATTCATTTGGTCAAATGCAAAAGGGTTAAATGTAAGAAATAGCAAACTAATTTCATTAATCTGTTTATTATAGCATTGTAGTTTCATTTGTTCTCTGTTAAAACATGTTAGTATTGTATTGATGTCTATATGATTCTAAAATCTAAATGAGTTGTCTCCAATTGGTGGCCTTCATGCGTGGAACACACAGTCCTTAATTTCCATGAAATTTGAACCTAAAACTAAAAGACAAAATTAAAGATCAAGAGTTATAATAAACAGCCCCAGTCCCAAGTAAGACTGATCAAAGACTTGAAAGTTTATGAACCCGAGAAGATATCTAGTTTAGTTGATGGGTAGGCTAATTACTAATTATTTAATATGTTCTTCTAACATGTATCAGAGAGAGCAAAATGAAAGTTATATTGAGTATACTTCCATGTATTTTTAAATTTAATACATGTAAGAAGCAAATAATCTGTCATATCATAATGAGCATCTCAATTAAGGCTTAATTATGTATGTACATACAAGAAGCACAATATAACTTAATCATCTTAATAATTAAAACATCATTAAACTTTCACAATTTTTTACATCCAATAAACGAGCAAAAATAAGTTTTTATATAATAATACTCATATCAGTTAAGAACTAGTTATAGACATACATATATGAAGCAGAATCTAAGTTTGGCTTTTCTATTTTCTGACCATTTTACCCCTGGACACCAATGCATGGATCTTTGCTCTATTTTGGTAACATGATTTCCGAAAGATTCACATAGTTTGTGTAAGAAACTTACTTGAAGAGAAAGATCATAATCCCCTCTGCGTTTTTTTCTCCCTATGGTTTCATTTTGTTTTGGAATAATATGGTAAAATGACGACTTCGCCCTAAATTTTGTATTTTAATAGAAATTTGATAAGGGCCTAAGGGGGGATAAGATGGTCATTATGCTAGTTATTTTGTTTTGGAATTATATGCTTAGGTCCATGGAATTTACATTTTGCCATTACGATTTTTTATTAGAGCATATCTAATCTTGGTAAAATTATTGCATTTTCACAAATGAAAACATTTATAGTTTTCAATCATTACTGCATTTTCAAAATTTTAATCATTTATGCCATCATACTTTTAGTTTTTAATTATTTTAAAGTTTTGAAAATTTAAATGTATTTTTTTCAATGCATTTTAATTTCAAAAAATCTTCAAGTTTAGTGCTCTAAGTTAAAAAATCAACACATTTTTAGCATTGTACTTTTAGTTTCAATATGTTATTCAAAAATTCAATTTTTCTTTCATATCAAGGATTTTTACTTTTAAAAATCAAACCATTTTAACATTGTACTTTTCAATCATTATTAGATATTAAAAAATTTAACAAATATGACACTGTATTTTTAATTCTTATTTCTTTTAAAGCTTTGTAATTTTTAAAAGTTCTTTTTTCAATCTAATTTTATAACTGTTTTTTTTCAGTGCGTTTTTATTCGAAAAATCTTCCAATTTATCATTCCACTTTTCCTATTATTAAGACACTGAATTATCAAAAATGAATCCATTTTAACATTGTACTTTTAGGTTTCATTCTGTTATTGAAACATCCAACTTTTATTTCAGATCAAGGCCTTTTACTTTAGGAAATCTACCATTTATAGCATTGGACTTTCAGTTTTTTTCTTTTCCTTTTTTTTTTTAAATTGTATATTGCATTTTCAGAAATCAAACTGTTTATAGCATTTTACTTTTAGTACTCAAGTCTTTTAATGTATTGTCTTCTTTTTAAAGCTTTTTATAAATGCCTTTTCTTTGAAAAATCTTCCAATTTAGTATCCATCTTTAGTTTTCTTATTATTAGCACATTGTATTTTCAAAAATCAGCCCATTTTAGTTAAGAAATCTACTTTTCTTCTTTACTTCAGGAGCAACTATCTGTTTTGTATAAACTTCAGACTCACACAGAAGGACCCAATGAATGAGGCACGAAATATGAAACACGTGAAATGTCTGCATCATTGTTATATAGTATTACATTAGATAACAAAAGATATGCAAATGACACTTTAGGTCCCTGTAGTTTTAATTTTCTGGAATTATATTTTCTGTAGTTTTTAATTTGCATGAATTACATTTCTGGTCCCTGTAGTTTTAAATTTCAGGAATTACACTTTTGGTCACTATGAAAGTGGGAAATAAGCAAAAGACACTTTTGGTTCGTATAGTTTTTGTTTTCCAGAATTATATTTTTGGTCCTTGAAGTTTTTAGTTTGCTGTCAGGGTGTCAGACTCAGCCCAAGACCCGCCGTTGTATATATGAGAAGTTCCTTCTGGGAGTGGTAAGAAGTTGCTATATTATTTATTTATGTTTTTGTAGGCTAAATGTGTGCTGGATGCCTTACCAGCAAGTGATGGAGCTTGATTTTAGGGCGTCCTCACCAGCGTCAGGCCTTTTTGGATATTGCCTTGAAGGTTAAATTTTTGAAATAAATACTATGTATTTTCTATTCACCACATGCTTTCATGTATTTCTCCTCACTTTTATGCATCCTGAAATGCAGTGTGTTGTTCATCCATAAGATGAAATCCGCGGAAAAGCTATACGACTGGTAAAACTTTTACATTTTTTTTTGTTTTTTTGATACACAAAGTCAAAAGTACTTTATGATTGAATTTTTGCTGTAAAAAAACTTTATGTAATTAATTTCATCTTAGAGAAAATCGAGGATTTTGCCATAAACAAATTGCTCTCGGCTGTTAACAGAGCAGTATCAGCCATCAGATGCCGAGCTGTCAGTTTGTGGGGCCAATGAGCGAAAACCTCAAGGGCAGGTGTGCTACGAATGGTAATGGTAATTGAAATACTTTATCTATTTTCAGATGGGAAATCAAGAAACATCAGTCAGTGGGTCTCAATGTCACCTGCACAAGCTCAACAACACCTTTCTTTGTTTATGGCTTTCATACAAATGATGACTTGCCTGTGTTTTGTTTTATTGTTTCTGTTTGTTACATTACATACTAACAATGTTGATTTTTGCAGAAACCTAGTCTTTTTCAACTTGTATTTGACAAATATGATCATGCTCCAAAGGCGGTTAAGCAGGTGGGATTTTTTTTTTCTTTTTCATGTTGAAATTTTGTGATAAACAGATGTTTTAATTAATTTTGTTTCACTTTTTTCTTTATGATATAATGTACAGGCTATTCATCGCCATGTTCCTATACTTATCCAGGCTTTAGGCCCATCATATTCAGATTTACTCTCCATAATATCTGATCCACCTCATGGAAGTGAAAACCTCCAAGGTATGTGAAGACTGTATGAAGAAACTTGTTAAATTTGCTAAAGGACTATCCAAACTCGCAAGGTTTGTACTTATTAGAGGTAATATGATGTTAACCATTAGTATTTGATGTTTTTGAATGACTTGTTAACCTTTTGTATTTGATGTTTTTGATTGTTTTGAATAATGTTTTATAGGAATGAGAATCGAAGATGATTGGATGAACATGAAATGAAGAGAGCAACTAAAATGTTATTTTGAAGTTATGTTTAGTGAAAACTCATTTCCTGATGCTTATTTTGAAGGTTAAACTTTTTTCTGTTTGTACCTCTTTTGCATACTTTGGATTTCTTGGTGTTAAAATGTTCTCAACCATTGGGAGTTTGATGTTATGTGGATAGTTTTGTTTTTAGATGTTTTTTGAATGATATTTTGGTAAACTTTGATAGTTTTGGTATTGTAATGTTTTGTTGTATCATTATTTGATTATTTGATGTTTTTTAGTATAATAATTTGATGATTGTAGTATTTTTTTTTCTTCTAGAATCATAATAAAACAAATGATATTACAAGTTCGCGACAGATTAGTGACAAAAAAAATAATAATTTAATGCATGAATTTTGCGAGGGATTAGCTATTGAAAAAAAAAATCATGTCTAAAGTTTGCGACGGATCAACGACGGAACAAAAAAAAATTAATGTATGAATTTTGCAATGGATTAGCTATGGAAAAAAATCATGTCTAAAGTTTGCGACAGATCAGCGACGAAATTTTTTTTTTAGTATATGAATTTTACAAGGGATTAGCTGTGGAAAAAAACTGATCACTGAAATATGCGACAGAACAGCGACGGAATGACTTTAACATATTTTGTCGCTAATGCCCTAAGTAAATGTATTGAGTGAAATTTAGCGACGGATATTCTGTCGCAACATTTGTCGCAAGGAAAAACCGATCCGTCGCTAAAACCCTCGCTGAGAAATTAGCCACATTTTAATTACCTATGGAGTGAATCCGTCGCTGATCCATCGCAAACAACCTTTAGCGACGGAATAGCGACAGATTCTTCCGTCTCAAAAAAACCCATGTTTCTAGTAGTGGTATCATAAGAACCATTAAGTATCATAAGTTAAAAAACTATTGAGTCATAGTTGTTAATTAGATGTCAGTGAAAAGTTTTGTAGGTTTAAATAGATATTATGGAATCATTATTATAAAAAAATATGAAAAAACATGAAAGTTTCAAATAATTTTGATGAGAGAAAAAATGTCTCATATAAGTATAATATTATATAGATTTTATATATTAGACATTTATATTTATATTTTTTGATTTTTATTATACTCATTCAAATTCAAATTTCTCGTGGGATTATCCTTATCAAAGATAAATTTCAATTCAATATTTTTGTTAGATGTGATGCTTAGTTTAAAGAGGATATCTGGATCAACGAATTGCAAACATGAGATTAAGGGTATGCATCTACCATAATAAATAAAGATTATTTTGACAAATATCACATTCTAATTGAATTTGACACATGTTGGTTTTTAAGAATTTTTGAAATTTTTTCCCGGTTGTCAATTTATGGTCTTTTTCATTTTTATTTAATTGCCACATAACTACATTTATTATGGGAATGGGAATCCAATGCCAACTCTAAATCCGTTAATTCCTTATTTAGTTTGCTAAATGTGAGCGTTAATGAAGAAGTTTATGTTTTCTAATTACAATGATAGATATGAGTAAAGCTAAAATAAGGCTATAATTGTTATTCCATTTATAAATTATATCCCAACGATTTTTTTTGGAATGAAATATTCCTTATTATTAATTGCCAATCTTGAATTAATACACTACTTAAAATTATAACATATTTATGAACAATGCATTTTCAGATTTTTATGTTTTTACCATAGTATTTTTCAACATACTAAGATGAGTCATCTGTGAATTTTTCCTGTCTTTGCCACGTTTCATATTTGTTTTGGTGTAGTTCCTTTTCGATACTTTTACCTCCCGCAGGATTGATGAGTCATGACCAATGTTTTAAAAACCGGTTTGAAGGGTCGGTCGAACCGGTTGGATCGGGAACCGTAGAAAGGAGTGGTTCAGCGAACACCGGTTTTATGTCTATTTCTGAACCGGAATGAATCGACCGATTTTTAAAGAACTCCGATTGAGCTGTTTAAATTAAACCGGTTAAATTAAAAAAAATACAGAAATAAATCATTTTCATAACAAATTTTTGTTTTTCACATCTATTTATATTTTTTTGAATAAAAAAAACATGTTGAATGTTATAAAGTTTTTTAATGCGTTTATATTTATCTAAAATTATATTTTGTTTTTGTATTATACTTTATTTTATTTTTGATCTATGTGTATTGATGTAAAACATACGGTTATGTGTTTTTAATGTATTTGAATTGATCTTCAATTTGTATCTATGTATTTTTTTTAATGTTTAAACTTGTAAATGTCTATGTGTGTGTAGAAAAATAAGAAAAACAATGAAAATTATAGAAATCGGTTTAATCGATGGTCAAATCGGTTGAACCGATCACCATACCGGTTCAACTATGGTCATGACTGATTTTCCCTCAAACAATAGACATTTATATTTTATGTATATATATGATTTGTTTAAAAATAAATGTCTTCCTCATTTTTATTTAAATATAAACTCATATACAAATATATATATATATATATATATATATATATATATATATATATATATATATATATATATATATATATAGGAATGAGTTCTATGGAAAACAAATAACTAGGGCAACATCTACTATATATATATATATATATATATATATATATATATATATATATAGGGAGATGATCAAATGAGAACACCTAAAAGGTTGAGAACGCGAGAACAATTCTGAACCAATAAATATATAAAGGTAACTAGTAATTGTATATTTTAATTAAATTAAAATAAAATAAAATTCAATCAAATTCCCTTAAATTTAGGATCAGTTACCAAAAAAGAAATAAATATTCAATTTTTTATTTTTCTTATTAATGGAATATAAAACACATTTTTATCAAAATTTATTTTAAAACTGAAAAAAAAAATCAATTTTTTTCTCCTATTTCACGGTTTTTTTTTGTGTTCAAAAAAATGAATAGAAATCAAACACCAAATTAGTACATTTGTATTCATAAATGATTTTTTTTGTCAAAAAACCTCATACTACTCCAATCACAAATAAATACACATCAATTTACAAGTAATCCAATTTCTTTTTTTAATCAATTGAAAATAAAAAGATCGTAAAAATTATCATTTCTCCATAAAAAGAATACCTCTAATCATAAATAAATATACTCATTAACACATTCTTACACTGTTATTCACAAATGAATACACTGCTATTAACAAATAAGTACCTTGTTATTCAGAATTGAATAAATGAATACCTCTAATCATAAATAAATACATTCATTCACTGTTATTCACAAATGAATACACTGCTATTCACACATGAATGCGCTGCTATTCATTCACTGTTATTCACACATGAATGCACTACTATTCACAGATAAATACAATTTTTCATTCTTCCATTTCCTCTCACACTCCCTTCTTTTTCTCTTGTCTTCGAGGTGCAACAAAAACACCCCCACTAGAGGTGTTTGTTTGTGGTTTCCGGCTAGCCAAGGGCAACAACCCCCTCCGTTTTCTCCCACTGTTTTATGACACACCAAGCAACCCAAAAACCCCCTGTTGTCATTTTCTTTTTGCTTCTTCCCCCTCTCATCGACAGTAACTGGAACAAGAAAACGAAATGGTGAAGAGGTTGCCAGAATAGCCCCTGCCACTCAACTACTGCGATGAACCACCAAATTGGTGGAGGTGCTCCATATTCTTCTTTCTTCGCTCCTGAAACAATTTCATACTTCATCATTTCATGTTCTTGATAGAAAACCCCAAAATCAGAATTAAATACAGTTAACAATCAATTAAATGAAGCAAATTTAGTAAATAAAGAGACTGAACAAAATACAAAATACATATGAATTTCTATAATTGTAATTATATTCATAAATGAATACACTTCTGATGATGTAAATCAATAGAACGAAAATTAGATGAAAAGGTTGAAGGGGGTGTAAGGTTACCTTTGAGCTTAATGGAAAGGGTTTTTTTCCCAAAAAAAACAAGAAAAATCAAAGCTTCCAAAAAATAGCCAATTGATCTACTCAATCCACAATCATGCTCCAGATATCCCCCACCCATCACTATCCCAGGTTTGTATTTCAACTTCGTCCCTATCAATTCAACGAGTAAATCGATTTCAAACTATCGTTCACTTTGAATGAACATAGAGTTAACTTCAACTACAATACAAATTAGCCCTATATTCTCTTCAATTTCTATTTTCCTAGTATGTAAACAAGAACACTCAAAAAATTGGAACATGAAATTAGAAAAAGAAAGAGAAAACCTAGGATTACCAGTTTCGTTGATTTCAACATGACAGTCATCAGAGATTGTCTCGAGAAGGCGGAGAAACGAGACCTCATGAGGAAGGAGTCCAAGCCAGGTGGCGTCGGCACATATATCATCGATTAGAATCGGTGTTGAAGCGAGAGGTGATAGAAGTAGTCGTTGCCTTAGGTTTTGACTACCTTTAAGCTTCATATACGATACCTTCCTCATCTTTTCTTTTCATTAACAACGCCTTTACCCTAACCCTAGCGCTGATCTTCGCTGGAATTACTTCTTCTGAAGCGAAAGCTGATGTTGGATCGTCGACGATTGCCGTGGAACTGGAATCCAATGTCACTGATTTGATACATGGATTCAAACCTGAAGTTGGGGTAAGACTGCAGTGGAGCGATCTACGGGAAGAGAGGAAAGAAAAGGGACCCGAATTCATTGAGAGAGGCGTTTATTTTGAAACCCTAGAGAGAGATCGAGGGAGATAAAGATACGGGATTATGAAAGGAAAGAGGAGAGAGGGTGAGAAATTGTAGGAAATAGGTAATTTTGCAATTCCCATTATGCCCTTATGGCAATTTAAAAGTTACACTTTAATGCCCGTAGTTTTAGAATTTATCATAAATCGTCCGCTTAATAATAGCCTTAGATCTAAATATTTAAATGGTCCAGATCTGTTCTCACGTTTTCAACCTTTTAGGTGTTCTCATTTGATCTTACTCCTATATATATATATATATATATATATATATATATATATATATATATATATATATATATATATATGATTATATTATACTTGTGTAATACAATATCTATATTATTTATATTACATGACATTTAATTACTATATATTTTTAATATACATGTAAAAAACGTGAATTAACATTTTAAGCTTTGATCATGCAAACATAAAAATTTCTTATATTAATTAATGGTATTTTTAGTTATCTATACATTTTATTTTGTAATATCTCCATTTTACTAAGTTAATTAGTAAAAAAAATATTTTTTTGATTATAGTTATATTATAATAATTAATATTGTCTTATAGATTCCAACATGATATGGATTCTATTGACCTAAAGACAGATGCAAACAAAAAAAAACTCTTATGGATAATAGAAAATCCAATGTTATTTCTATCATGGTAATTGGTAATTGTTTGTCTACTATCCAAATTCAAAATTGTCATTATGAGGAAAATCAATTGTTTTTGGAAGTGATTTTAGACAGGTTCCACATGTTGTTCCTAATGGAAGTAGACAAGACATTATGAATGCTCCATTAAGTTCCTCCTACATTTAGTTAAATTGCAAAGTCTTAAGCTTAACGAAAAAGATGAGGTTAAGTGCTCAGGCTTATGATATTGAAGACACGACATTTGCAAACGGCCTTTAGGATATAGGAGTTGAAAGGTTGGTGGTTTAATTGATGGCGCGACAATTATTGATATCCCAGATGACCTTCTCATTACCAATTCATCTGATCCTATTGGTTCGTTAATTGCATTTGTTTATCCTTTCTATTCTTTAAAATGCTAAGAATCCGACATTTTTCAACAAAGAGCCATCATTGCACCAAAAAATGAAATCCTTCAAGAAATAAACGATTGTTTGTTATCATTATTTATGGGAGATGAAAAAGAATACTTAAGTTTAGATAGCCTTTGTTATTTAGATGTTGTTCACGATGACTTTGATGAAAGTTTATACTTGCCTGATGTTCTAAATGGTCTTACACCGTCAGGTTTGCCTATTCATAAGTTATTATTAAAAATTGGTGTTCCAGTTATGTTGCTAAGGGATATTGATCATAAATGTGGTTTGTGTAATGGAACGAGGCTATGGGTCATAGACTTATAGCATTGGTTAAGGGCGTGTTATAGAAGTAGAGATAATTTACGGAAGTAATATTGGAAATCATACATTTATTCCAAGAATGTCCTTGACACCTTCTAGATAAAAGGATTCATTTCACATTTCAAAGAAAACAATTTCCAGTGACTATATGTTTTTGCGATGACAATAAACAAAAGTCAAGTACAATCGCTATCGAAAGTGGGTTTTTTTAGACAACCAATGTTCACTCATTGATAGTTGTATGTTATATTGTCCAAAGTTAAAAGTAGAGATGAATTAAAAATATTATTTCTAGACAATGACGGTAAGCTTAGTAATATGATATCTGATGTTGTATTAAAAGAAGTCTTTAGAAATTTGTGATTCATAACAATTATTTACAATATTTCAATAGTTTTTTTATTAGTATAGATTCAATTACTACTTAGTTATCAATTCATTTGTATTTACTTCAAAAGTTTACTTTAAAAAATGTTTATTGTTGACGCCATCATATTCAACACAACTATTTAAAAATATGTCAATAGTTTTTTATTAGTATAGATTGATTACATACTTATTCATCATTTCGCTTATGTAAATGTAATACTATAAAAAAAGCTTAATATTTATACCTTTAAATTAACTTTTTTTTAATAAAATCGTATAATACACGAGTCTCACACCTAGTTATTAATATTTGACATATAATAAAAAAGAACTTCAAAAAAAATTAGCACTTGTGAGTAAAAGTTAAAGGTATGCAATTTTATACCCTTAAGTCAACATAGATCCGCCCATTATGTAACGTCCCAAAATTCAAGACTAAAATTTCTTTTAATAAAACATCACTTAAGGCAAAATCATCGATTCAAAACATGATCAGAGTAATAGTTTCCAAAACACATGTTCGTTATCAGAGTAAAACATTCCCAGGCTGACTAATCTATGGTGTATGCCATGCGATCATCCCGAGCTCCATCATCCGCTACCGGAAGCACCTGAAACCAAAATTGAAAACCGTAAGCACGAAGCTTAGTGAGTCCCCCTATCATACCACATACCATACAATCATATGATAAACAGCTAGGAGATACGGGCCTCACCCACACTCATGGAGATACGGGCCTTGCCCACACTCCGCTAGCTGGGAGATACGGGCCTCGCCCACACTCAACTATCTATGAGATACGGGCCTCGCCCACACTTAGCTACTAAACCATAACATACAAGTATATATAATCATATAATGAACAGCTAGGAGATATGGGCCTCACCCACACTCATGGAGATACGGGCCTTGCCCACACTCCGCTAGCTGGGAGATACGGGCCTCGCCCACACTCAACTATCTCTGAGATACGGGCCTCGCCCACACTCAGCTACTAAACCATATATCATAACATATCATGCCAGCAAATAAACATATCATCACATACTGTCAGACGTTTCTGGGGCGTCTGACTACCCTCCGGTCCTAACAACCGAACTCTACTGATGAGTCATGGTACCCCATCCATGCTCCTACTGATAGTGAGATACGGGCCCAGCCCACCCTCACTCCTTCCCTAACTTGGGCCTCGCCCCTGCTCTACTGCTACTGAGATGTGGAACACCACCCACACTTTGCTATTGGTGAGATACGGGACCTCGCCCACACTCACCTCCCTACCAGGCACATACAAGTATCACACAGATAACAAGTATAAACTATCACATAAACCATTCCTTGGGCATCCACCCTCTATCATTGGACCTCGTCCCGAATATCATGCTAGCATACTGTGCCTAGGGCTAACCCCCAGGTCTTCTACTCATAACTACATGGGCCGACATTGTGGCCGTAGACCCATTCATACAAAGGGAAACTCACCTGCACCGGCTGAACTGGCTGATGAACCTACTAGCTGCTGCCCGACAACTCTCTGAACTCCTGCTCCACTCGCTCCCCGAGCTACCAATGTCAAAGCAACACTGAGTCTAACTGACCCCCGAAAGACAACCAAGTCAACCCTGGTCAAAGTCAAAGTCCTGGTCAAATTCAACATTCCTGGTCAACCCTACTCGCCGAGTCACCCTATTGACTCGCCGAGTTCATATGTTCAGAGTCCTTCTCTTTGCGACTCGACTCGCCGAGTCAGTCCATGACTCGCCGAGTCTACCGATTTCCGAGTCCTGACCTGTCCAACTCACCGAGTCTCCACTCGATTCACTGATTCGAGTCTCAACTCGAAGGGTTTGGGGTTTCGCGACCTGACTCGCCGAGTCCAAGAACAGACTCACTGAGTCCAAGACAACCTTCAACAGACTCGCCGAGTTGTTCATCCAACTCGCCGAGTTCCTGCCCAACATCATCTGACTCGACGAGCTGTTCATCCCACTCGTCGAGTTCCTCCAAATCTTCATGCTACTCGCCGAGTCCACTCAAAGGACTCGCCGAGTCCATTCAGATCTCCAAACATGCAGAGGACTTTTGAGTCATGCAGGGACTCCAAACCATAGATCCATACTTCCAAAGCTCAATCCCCACGTAAAGTTGCAAACTTTACGTATAACTAAAGAGATCTAGGCTCAAAACATACTAAGGTTTGGTTTAAGGATAAAAGGGCTTCACCAACTACTCATCTTCTGATGCTTTATGACATATTGGACCATCCCAACACTAGATCTAAAGTGGCAACATCATATCTAAGCCCCTAAACTCGAATTGGGTCTCAAACAACCATAAAACCCCCAAATCTCATAACAAAATTAGATCTGAATGCAAAGAAGGGAAAATGGCAGCTTAATACCTCCAAGATGAACTCAAACTGAAGTAGATCTCGGATATACACCTCTCCTTTGAAGCAACCTTCTTGATCTTCAAGTTCCTTTCCAAAATTTCCTTCCTCCAAAGCTATTTCTCTCAAATGATGGAAGCTCACACGAAATATAAGGTTTACAGGTTCTCTAGGATGATATGGAGGCTGAGGGAGGGACATAACACCCTTTATATAGGATACAACTCCCGGAATTAGGGTTTTCCTCGCACAGACCAGACTCGCCGAGTCTCCTTGGCCGACTCGCCGAGTCGGTCACTTACTCCTCGACCCGGATCCCGCTCGGACTCGCCGAGTTCCTCCTTGGACTTGCCGAGTCTCCCCTTAAAATTAGAGTTTTTCTTTCCTTT
Organism: Lactuca serriola; assembly: GCF_051521515.1. Classification (NCBI taxonomy): domain Eukaryota; kingdom Viridiplantae; phylum Streptophyta; class Magnoliopsida; order Asterales; family Asteraceae; genus Lactuca; species Lactuca serriola. The sequence continues at coordinate 158,401,952 of NC_136409.1, forward strand.
CTTGGCCTTCAAAACTTTGGGTGTTACACATTAACAAGCCATTTGATATTCATTTGGGAAGACATGCCTAATGTCCATGTAAGTAGAATTGGTCATATCAGATATGATGGCTAACATCCTAAATTCCCTAAGACATTCCTTCAGCCTCATTAAATGCCATGACCAACTCTCTATTTTGTCGACTACGTAGACAAAGGGGCAAGATTTGGTGCTTTTCGTCCATTTGAACCACTAAGAACGTATTTCCTAAGTAGTTACCTTTAAGGGAATTGTCTATTAATACCAATGGCTATAAGCTATTTAGAAACGTCAACATCTATAATATTTGACCATGTAGCGTAACAATTAATCAAATTGAATCGGAAACAAGTGTTGTGTTATAAATGAGTATTACCATGCAACTATGGGAGATAAATGAAAACTTTAAATGATCATAGTCACCTTTCTTGATATGGGTAACTCTTTAGTGGATTCACTTTTTCGAGGGTGGAAAAACTATATTCATGGATTCAATTGGATGAATTCATTTCTAACAACAACAGAGCTATGATAAGATAAATATATATATGTGGTGCTTGCGATAAGTTTTCAAAACCTTAACCATATAAGTTAGAAAAAAAAATATGCACTTTGAAATGTCATCCTGAACTGTATCTGAAATTAACCATGTTAGATAAAGTATGTTTAAATTATACTTTATAAAAAAAATAATATGAAATGTTGTAGTCCGGAATACTTTACGTTACAACTTATCAAAAATCAGACACTTTAAAACGTCTGAAACAAGTTATCCGGACATGTTGATCATTTCAACAAATACAAAAAAATGAGTCATTTTCCCAAATTTCGTAGAAACGTTTAGTCAAATTTGTGAATATCCCTTAATATATACTTTGAATATATTTGTCTTTTTGGCAATAATTCATTATTTTCCATATAAAGATAACTTTTTTTAGAAAGACAAATAAATTTAGTGCAAAAAAGCTAGCGAGAAACTAGACAACAATACAAAGAGTTAATGATGTGATTTTGTAAGCAAAATAACACCCTCAAAAGTGGAACATGGAAACATGAAAAACAAATTACATCATCCCCACCAAACCAAAATAGTAGCAAGCTATTAGAACCTTATCAGGTATAGCCACATGGTTAATGGGCCTATGGGATCAATAGCCACTAAGAAAATAACTCATCATCAAACTGTCTTTAATATGAATATCCATGAATATATGGAGTAATGTATCCGCCTAAAAGAACTTCCAGAGGCAGAATGGTCAATAGGACGCCAACTAACAATAAACAATAAGTTGAGGCAACAATGCCCAAAACAACAATATTGTTTAGGAGTTTTACCGAGATAGCAACCAAATTTAAAATTCAAGTTAACCAAGATCCATGCCGTTTTCCAGAAAATGGCAACTGCTACCACTTGACATTAACTAGAGCATAAGTCAGGGTAGATTTAGTATGTAACATGGGGTAGCAAGGGTTACCCCTTAAAATTTCTCATAAAATGTAAATTTAGTAAAAATTCGTCGAAAATCTATCACAAAGTCTGATAATTATGAATTTAGCGTACATTTGTTGGTTTAGTGACACTTTTGTGAGGGAAATTGCCTTCGAAAATTAGTTTTTTTTTCTTGTAAGTGAAACCTCTAAAAAAGTTTTAAAACCTCTAGTTTTTTTGGGTCCATCACTAGATAAGTTAATTTCATTTTCCATTGTCCTTAGTGTTACACCAACTTCATATATCTACACCTTAATATGAGTAAGATGTTGTTTGTTTTTTCGAAGCCAAAATGTCTACAGTCTGCGGGCCACATCTGCAACCCTCTGCAGCAGAAGATGTGGATCAAACGTCTGCATTTTGCAATAAGAAGTTTGTTTTTTAACGTTTGCAGGCGGAAAAAACATACCAAAACATAATCTGATTTCTGATTACCAAACAAACATACCAAATCATAATCTGATTTCTAATTACCAAAGCTTTAAAATTTTGATTTCTGATTTTTTAACTCATTACCAATGCAAAAAAAAAAAAAAAAAAAAAAAAAAAAAAAAAAAATCTGATTTTTGATATCTTAAGTCATTAACAACAATGATAATTTGATTTTTAGTATAAACAAACTATCATCTAGTTTTAAACAAACATCAAACATCTCATAACATAATTTGATTTTGAAAAAGAAAAAAAACTAATCTTCAAAACATCCCAGAATAATCAGATTAGCATAAACAAACATGAAAAAAAAAATCATCTACCAAACATCCCATCAAACAAATCAGATTTTTGCAAAAAAAAAAAAAAAAACAAAAACAAAAAACTGATATTCTAGAAATCAGAAATCAGATGTGTTTCTTCAAAAATCAGAAAACAATTGATTTCAAATCAGATGGGGAAAAGAAGAAGGAAAATTTTACCTAAAAGGAAAATGATAAGGAGAGGGAAATCGGTCAAATGGAAGGAAGGCGTCATGTGGAGAAGGGAGGATTTGTGTTCGTAGATGGTTGTGGAGGTCGGAGCTTTTGGCACGTCCGGTGGTCGGTGTGTCCAGTGGATAGTGATTCTGGTGGTCGGTCGGAAGGAGGACGACGACCGGTGGAGGACGACTGGTGGAGGAACGATCGATGATGAGGAGAGGTATGGAGGTGCTGAGAGAAAAGAGTTACGTGTCTTTTTTTGTTAGGGTTAAATGAGATGTGAAGATCTTAGAAAACATTGGTCCATGTTTGTAACAAGAAGATCTCGTGCATATGTTTTTAGGGCTGCACACTTCCTAAAAAACAAACATTCTGCAAGGGCACATGTCTGTACAGCGCAGACAAAAGTGGTCTTGCAGATCTGCAGACAAAAAACAAACATCCCCTAAATAAATTTCTCAATATAACCACTTTACATATAACAATGAACATCTACGTTTTCCCTAATAATGGTACAATGGATACCAACTTTTAAATTGACCAAAAAATCACATTTTAGAAGCCAATATAAAGGTAACTATTTTAGTTATGATTTTACTTCTTGTAATAATACATGGATGGAATCTATAAAATAGTAAATGAAACATCATATCATGTATGGACAACCCAATTTGCTAATTGTCGCTTTCCATTATAATACTTCTCCATTATAATACTTCTGCAAAAGTCAGTATTATTAGTATTCTTTTTCTAGATAGAAGTACATGCTGATAAGATGGACTTGGAATCACACTTAGCCAATATTAAGTACGAAAATATTATATTCTTAAAGAGAAATCAAATATCTTTCTAACAAGTCGATTTGAGACCCATGACCCATGACAAAAACAGCAAAATAAGACCCTTTAAAAATTTAGAAATATGTAGTCAGATAACCGAATCAATACAACTCTTAAGCTGTGCTCCTAAAGTTGCACAAGAAATTCTTGAATATATGACATTGCACAAGAAATATTTTATCGTTTGTACTAAGGTTCACAAAATTAAAAAAATGAGATTTCTTTATACCTTTCGTATAAAGTATGTAAGGTGGCTATCAATTTACACATGTTTTACATGTCGATCAACAAGTTTTATTATATTACAAAAGGTTGTTGATTCAATTCACATACACTCTAGCTACATATAGCGCTGGCCTAATAAGACATTTGGTAAGAAATAAAATCAAGTAATTAATTTCAGTAATAATGTATATAATAGGAAGTTATTTACACACTTTTAAAATTATGGATTATTTAGGCGTGGATATGATTAGTCAAGTTCACGACCGAAGGTTACATCGAAGGGAACACAAAATGACCTTTAATTCTATTTAACATCTTTCTTTTCAACCTTTTGGATTTATGTCTAGGGTTTGGAATTTATTGACGGGGATAACAGATGGGGACAAAGGAACACTAAAATCCCTTTTGGTCATATGTGTGATGCTTTTCCTTTCCATTTTTACTTTCTCTTGGTGAAATTTTGAATATCTTGTAATAGATCCTTTAATTCTTTTAGAGGAAGTTTGTAATAATACCGTTCGATGTTTTATGATCTTTGGTCCCAATAAAGCTTGTTGGTTAGTTGTAGTAAAATGAAACATCTACTAATCTACTAATCATATTAAAGTTAACTAATCATATATAGTATCAAAAACATTCTCCTAAATGTGCTTTTATTTTGCATATTTAATAAAATATTTTGACAATCAATTAATATAAAGATTTGATATGTAAATGTGATTATGATATAAAATTAAATATTTTAAAATATATCTATCAAACAAATCAATAAGGTCATGCATTTACAACAACTGACCCACCATCTCCGTGGACGCGATGTTATCCAAACTCCTAGCATCAATGATCATCTTTGCACTGTCCAATTCGGACATAGATTTGGAATACAGCCTTCCGTCTCCTCCTCCTTTTTGTTGGTGTTGGCTCACGTTGCCTCACAATCTAAACGACAGTGAAACAATCTCCTCTCCTAAGCTTCAGAACCCCCGCTATGTTTCCGACTTTCACTTACCTTTAGAGCTTCCTAGGCTCTAGGCTCCACAACGTGCACTCTTCCATCTTTAGCCGAAATGGTTGTAATGACCTTTCTATTGAAAGATCACATTTCACCACTACAAGATTTGCAATAAATTTGTATAAATAATAATGAATATATAAAAGTTCCCAATAGCTATAACATAGATCTCCATTGTTGATACAAAATTTAAACAAACTTTAGCTAAAAATGTATATTTCTTATGATATTGTAAATAATAGACTAAAATGCAAATTTGGTCCCTGTGGTTAGCAGAAAAATATGGATGGAGTCCAAAATCTTTTCAACTTGCATCACTGATCCAAAATCATAATTTTTTTTATGGTTTTGGTCCCTGAAAAAATTGAAAAATACTATTTTACCTTTTTATTTTTTTTACATTTTTTATATTTATTTTAATCCTTTTTAATTTTGAAAAAAAAAGAGCAAAGCTTGCTCACCCACCCCTCCACCGTACCCTCTCTCTCTCTCTCTCACATCGTGTTCTTAGTTTTTCATCCCATCCCCACTCCTTCTATGTTAATTATGAGGTCACTTATCAAATCCTTTCTCCATTTACCTTTATTCCAATAAACCAACATAAACAAAAATTATTAGAGAAAGGGATAATGGATTAGAATCAAGATTAAAGCTTTGTAATGGGTTCCATCTTCCTCACATCATCATCGAGTTCACACCAAACCTGCATCACATATACCATCTTCTTCTCCAAGCTACCATATCTACATATCAACCTTTTTCACCACCGTTTACTGAGATCCCTACATCACCATCTTGACCCTCTATCATCTCAATAGCTAACACCATCACCTGTAATAAAAAATAAAACAAATAAAAACACCTTTGTTCTTCCATGGTATAATAGACCCGAAAATCAATTCCTCGAGGGGAAGAAGTGAGACACAGACACAAAAAGCGGTCCATGTTAAATCCATATTTGATTGGTGGTGGTTTGGTTTGAGGGAAGCAGTAAGGAGTACGACATTCAGATGCTCTGGTGGTTTGAGGCGTCGAAACCATAATCGTGGTAAGTTCGAAAGGAGATGTTGTTTTCCGTAGCGATGGTGGTCACCCCTTTTAATCCGTGGAGGGGATATTGGGGCTAAAGATGAAGGTGGATCAAAGGAGAGGATATCAGAGGGTATTTATACCATAAACCCATGAGCTTCAAGCGACCTGGATCAACGATTCCGACAACCTATACCGTTTGCTTCTCGTTTTTTAAAACCAACTTAAACCCAAATTTGATTAATTGTGATTTGTTTGTTGTAATCTTGATGGGCGATGAAGACAATAGGGACGTCACAGGAAGAAGGTGTCTCGGAGGATGAAGACGATGGGTTTTTTTTTATCTTCTCTGTGTGTGTGTGTGAGAGAGAGAGAGAGAGAGAGAGGAGAAAGAGAGAGTGAGAGAGAGAGAGAGATAGAGAGAGAGAGAGGCATGGGAGAGGGTACGGTGGAGGGGTTGGTGAGTTGTCTTTGTTATTTTTTACTTACTTTCAAAATAAAAAAGGATTAAAATAAATATAAAAAACTTAAAAAAATAATTTAAAATGATAAAACAGTCTTTTCAATTTTTTCAGGGACCAAAACCATAAAAAATTTATGATTTTGGACCAATGATACAAATTGAAAAGATTTTGGACTCCATCCATATTTTTATACAATAATAAGTTTTTAGAAAAAAAAAAATCTTTATTCTAATTCTAGAAATAAAGAAAAGTTGGAATAGATAGGATGTTGGATATCACAAAAAAATAGCTTTATTGACATAAATTCACATGAAATGGAAAATTCTAAAAGAAAAACACCAATAATTAGTGACCGCGTAATCAACTGCGCCGGAAAATGATTGCTTCTTTTAAGTTGTTCACTTATTAATCTTTCTACTTTTTACTTTTTGTCTCTCATTCGTATCCACTTTGACCATCTATCGATAAAAAGAAAAATTACTTTCTAGGTTATTAATTAACTTTTACCATTTACTATTTAACTTATATTTTGTTGTTTAAAAATATATTTTAATACGTTATTGTCATGGATTATTTGTTAGAAAAAACTATTTAATATCAACAAATTTTTAGCCTGATGATATCATCAGGTGATGTTATCTGTTTTTGAAGTTAAGAGTTTAAGTTTTGACCAACATATAGGTGAAATAAATAGTAGATTAGTTTTATCATTTGAAAAAAAAACCCATTAAATTTAATTTTCTTTTCAAGAAATACCATTAATTTTTTTTTTATATATATTTACCATTAAACTAACATTTACCCCATGATGAGAGCCTAATGATTCATGAGTAAAATTTCTCATAGAAGATCCAAACTTTGAACTTTAATACACTTAAAATATTGATAGTGTTTCGTGATTAAATTATGCATGATTTTGAAAGACGTGTGTATATAGGTTGCTTAAAATTTAAATGGTACACTTTCCCATCTTTTAAATTAGCATGACGATTCGCACACAACAATTTTTTTCCATACAAAAAATATATGTTTTAATATGTTGTATTGAATAACTCCACAAAACATAAGTAGTTGTGCATGGAAAAAAAATTATTGTTTACGAATTAGTGCCTTTAAACTAATACTTATGTGTTGTTTTTTTTTTTTTCTAAGAGGGATCAATTCTACAATCTACAAACCATATCTATAGAAAAATAAAGTTGGTCATACCTTTGCAACCTATAAGAAAAGACAATTTGATCTTAAAGTTTGTAGGCTATTAAAATAAACTTAAATTTAAATGAATTGTTTTTTTTAACTTAAAAAACATTTTCAATAATTCTAGTTTTACAACATTGAAATTTAGATAAACTGAAATTTGATATATTTTTTCAGTAATTCTAGTTTTACAACACTAAAATTTAATCCGTACAACCATCATAATATTTTTTAAAAGCACTCATTTCATATTTTTACATTAACAACTAGTAAATTTATCTCGTAAAGAATTCATATATTCTCAGTCTATTGTACTACCATATGCTTCAACCTAATCTCCTCATCATCAACGGTACATGGTTATTTTGAAGCGGCACAATGGTTTGATCGTATTAAGTAAACAACTTATCGTTTTACCATTTTTAGGTATAAAATTATGAAGCGATAAATAATAACACCTACATCAACAACATTGACTCTTAACATGATTGACCGTTTTTTTGGAACTAACATGCTATTTGTTTTTTCGAAGCGAAAATGTCTGAAGTCTATGGACCACTTCTGCAACCCTCTGTAGCAGAAGAGGTAGATCAAACGGCTGCAACATGTAACAAAAAATATGTTTGTATTTTAATATCTGCAGACTCGTGCAATAAGTTAAAGTAAGGTGTGAAGAGGTTTAAAGCAGACGATATAGTGATGCGCCACATAACATACCCGCATCAGTTTTTAAGTTAGAGGTTTTTTGAAAAAACAAACAACTACAAATGGTCAAGTGCTACGCGGCGCAACAATAACCGGTCAAAAGTGATTTTTTTAGAAAAAACAAACAATACCTAATTCTTTGGAAAAACATGCAATGCTAATGTTTTCTTGTGTAACCAATAAAATTGTGTCAGCTTCTTCAATATAGAGAATCATGTTTACAATACGCCAAAAACACACCAAATGATGTTTCAAAGTTTTGTATGTGGAATGTTAATTTTTTTTTGTTGGTCAATGCACATATTTGTCGAAAATCTTCAAATTAAAATTTATCGAAAATATGATTATATTACTCAAGTACCTTTTATTTGCAGGGCTCAATAGACAAACAATGATCCATAAATTATAATAAAATTACGTTTAAAAATATTATGATTTTAAACAACACAAAATAAAAAAGATTTTAAAAAACGAAAGAGAACAAGTTATGAATATATTGAACATACGAGTGTATTATAACTCTAAATCAAATAAGATATATATTTAGTAAAATTTAAACAAATTAGATCTTTTATGAATATATTACATGACATATCACATATGAATATTACATAGTATATTCACCTGTGAATATTAGGTGATATATTCATTTATGAATATTACACAATATATTCACATATGAATATTACAAAGTGTTTTCACAAATATATATATATTTGTGTTCACATATGAATAACATATGAATAACATACATATTTGCATATTTGTTTTGTATTTCAATAATCATATACTGATTCTGGAAAGAAAACATATTCATATATGAATATAATGTGGTAATTTAGTTTATGTATTTCATCAAATAGTTGAAATGCATACAAATTAACTTTTTTAAAAATGTTAAAAACATGATACTTTGACTATTTAAATCTTACAAAATAGTAGATTAATAGAGAACTATATGAAATTTTCTAAAAAAAAACGATTTGATCTTTTTCTAACCTTAGTTTTGAAGTTTTATTTGATGATCGATGTTGAATGAATGATATGAAACGGATATTTTTGTTGATTATTGATGATGTTGATCTAATGATGTTGGGAGTAAAATTAATCGTAGATGTTGAAGATATGATCATATTCAAACAGAATTGAAGGTTGGATTAAAAGAACCAAAAACAAAATTTTGTTGTCAACTGTTGAATGGTGTTGATAAACATGTTATTGACGAAGATCGGTGATTGATTAACACTGGATGATGTTGATGAGGTTTAATTGAAGAAATCTGGATGATTGTTGAAGGTTAGAGGAGAAATTTGGATGATGAACGATCGATTATGAATGGATTTGAACCATTATCTAATTTCTACAGTTACGTATTTGAGATTGAAGGTTATTATCATATTTATAAGTTTGCCACCGTGTTTTTTTATGCTTAGATTAAATGATTGACTGAGAATGATTCCCTCATTCTCAACATTTTTTTCTTAATTGAACACTCCTATATTTATTGGAATTTTAATTTGAATTCATTGGTGGTTTGAATCAACTTTTAAGTTTGAATTTGAGTGTGAATAAATCAAAGGTTTGAATCGATTTTGGTGCATACTCAAATTGGTTTTAGAAGAGTTTATTGGTGGAGATTAACCGTGGAGATAGAGATTTGTGGTGGTGGTGGGAAAAAGTGGTGATGGAAGGTGGTATTTGTTGTTGGAATTGTAGGGCAACAGATCAAGGTAGAGGATGGTGGTGGAAGTGGGTTGGCTAGTAAAGATAACCCGAACATAATTGAATATTTTTTCTCATTTGACCTTGATATTTTTTTTAATTTTTTATTAATAAATGATATTTTTGTTATAAAATGTAGAAAAGTTGTTTAAAGTACGTCGTTATATATTTATTTTAAATGGTTCATTAGCTCACATATTAACTTTTTTTTTTGTATATATATATATATATATATATATATATATATATATATATATATATATATATATATATATATATATATATATATATAAAAATTTGATAACTTTGATCTATAAAACATAATTTAAGTTTTTTTAGCATTGATATTTTTCTATAATTTAAAATAAGATTTATTATTTTTAGATAACTTAAAACCATAGGTGTCATACCATAATTTACCATACTATCGGTTTACAATGTCAGCACCAGATCATTTTCCCTTTACCTACAAAACTGGTGGGTAGTTACTTGTAACGCCTGAAAATTTGGGCTAGTCAATTTAGAAATAATAAGCGTTAAAAATGATTTTTTGATAGGAAATTATTTAGAATAAATAATTTTAACTAAGTTATAGTATATGTCACAAGGATTCCATACATATAAAGAATGCTAAAATCCGAGTTATAACGAAGAAGTTATGACTTGTCGAAGTTTCGCGACAAAACCGACACGACGTTGTCTGACATAAAAAGTGAGTTTACGATAAAATACTTTTTAGCCTTAGCGATCTAAACGAAAGTCATAGTACATGTTAAATTGAGAGAGTGCATAAAAAGAACGCCCAAATCTGACTTCGTATGAGGAAGTTATGATTTTTCTAAGATTTGACATAATAGTGCACAACCCGAAATTCGAATATTAGATCGACAGATTTTTCACCGACACAACCTCAACGATAATCGAAGATCTCATTAATAAGAGCTCAACAGCTAGCCTTTGTACGCTAAACGTAGCACTACGGATGTCCTACATACTAAGTACGCCCAACGATCTCGCATGCTTGGTCCAGTAGTCACCACATCGCCTAATCCGATGAACGACATGTGGTCCTCGTACGTGCAACGTAGGCCTGAACGCCTTGCGTACTGAAGTACGCCCAACGTACCTCCGAGGGTACGCCCAACTTAATGCAGCTCCGGCCTATAAATAGAATGTGATGTTCCTCACTTTTCTTCACACCATAACCCCCTCTTTCTCTCTATATGTTCTCTTTAAAACCCTCCCAAAGCCCTAGTAACTTCTAAGTGCTAGAGGAAAGGCCCGGAGCGCCAGAGGCTCCGAAAAGAAGAGTTTTCCGGCTCGGAAGTTCTGCCCCCGCAGAGCCCGATTCCTAGCCAAACCTCTCGGTAAGTGAATTATGCTTACCCTAGTTTAAGTATAACTTAGGTTTAAATTTATTATAGTTATTATGAACTTATAAACAATATATATATATATATATATATATATATATATATATATATATTATAAAATATAATATATAAAGTGATATTATAACATCTTTTAACTACTCGCAGTACGGGGAATCTAGTTTGAAGGGCCGCATAAGGTTTTTGGATTTCAGAAGTGCTATAATGCCAAAATGGTCCTACCCTCCGGTGTTTCATGTCTGACCCTGTCTGTATATCGTGGTTGAAAAGTATTATTTAACACTTATAAAACAATATCGCTCGCAAATAGTCGCAATAAATATTAGACTAAAATCTAGTGGTAATAATACTAGGTTTCGTCGAAGGAAAATAAAATCATTAAAAGCGAAGCGCTGCTCGAGTTGGGAATCATCACTTTAACAAGTGAGTGCATAGTTACTTTCATATTACACATAGATATGAAGTATTTAATATAAATTATGTGCTATGTGTGCATATTATCTGTGTTCTTGATATCTATGTTGGATGAACAAAATATACATGTTTTATTTGATATAAATTGTATATGTATTTTATACCTATAAAAATATTGGATAAATGAATGATGAGGGATGAAAGATGATATAGATGAACATTGGCATCTATGGACTTAGTGCCCTACAGATGAACATTGGCAGCTGTGCCACAACCTGTAGATGATTTTTTTAAGTACGAGGTACTCTAAACATCCTAGTAACTGCGCCTAAAGGATAATATCGGCAGCTGCACCTAGTAGAGAATATCATAATCCTGGCAGTTGCGCCTACATGATAATATTAGCAGTTGTGCCTAATAGATAACATTGGCAGCTGTGTGATTGGCAACGATGGCCTTCATGCCTATTCCATAGGACAATCCTTAGGAATGAATGAGTAAATGATCGATGATTCTTAAGGTAAATCCTTAAGAAATAAAGAAGATAATAGGGACGGGTAATGGGGTTAATTGTTTGATGATGAAACGTAATAACTTTATTATTGTGGGTTGAAAACCCTATGTACTCACCAGGTTTCCCAACCTGACCCACTCAGTTTATTTGTAGCACATGTGTCGATACGAAGCTACATTACACTGAAAGATTAAAGGAGATGTAAATCACTAGTGTAAATGAATGTAAGGTCTGTTTATGCTTAAGTTTCTGTATTAACGATGACATCCCGATGTTTTAATACAAACAAAATACATTTCTTCGGAAATGATTTCATAATATGTAACACTCCAAATCAGGTATGATCTTGTTGCCTTGAAGTATTTTTAATATATATCATAAGAGACCCTTAAGTACGCTGGGCGTACTTATGAGTACGCTTAGCGTACTTGGCGAGGAGGATCGCAGAGGGGCAGCACGTACGCTGGGCATACTAGGAGTATGTTGGGCGTACGTGCCAGGATATTCAAACCCTAAAATCCGGACTTGAGACCTATATAAACACCCTTAACTCCTTTAAGCCTCACCCTTAACAGCATCCTTCACCTCCAAACGCCTCTGAAAACCCTAATATCATTTGTGAGTGCATTTTGAGCTTTAAGAGTGCATTTTTGGTCCTTTTTTTGTCTTCATTCAAGAAGAAGAAGTTGTCAAGGAAGCTTAGAGTGTCATTTGGCTTCACGAATCTGCATATTATCGACCTTTAGGAGCTTCTAGAGGTATAAAGCTTGCACCTTTCCATTCTAATCACTAGATCTAGCTAGGGTTTTCTAGTTTTATCCCTTTGGTTGATTTTGGACCTCCTCTTGTGAGTTAAGCAACTCTAGAGGATGGAAATGGCAGATCTGAGGTCCCTTAGTCCTTTTTCAACATAAAAGTTGAGTCTTGGTGTGTGTTTGACCTCATGCATGGGTTAAGAGCTTTAAAAAGGTCTTAATGATGGTGTTCGGAGCATATGGGACATGCAAAGGCATAAAGTTGCCAACTTTATGCCTTAGGTCGTCTGAATAGGCTTAGATCTGACTTCTGGATGTAAGAGAATCGAGTATTAAGCACTTAATGGAAAAAGTGCTTAATCTTTTAGTACGTTGGTCGTAAACCAGTGTACGCTGTGCGTAAGTCCCCGAGCCCAGTTTGCTGCACGTACCAGGGTGGTACGCTAAGCGTACGCATCTCAGATGGGCTTGGATCTGTTTTGGGCTTTTGGATTGTTGGGCCTCATTTGGTTTTTGGACTTGGTTGTATTTTGAGAATAGTGGGCCATTTTATCTGTTTGGGCCATTGGTTTGACGATTGGGGTCTTATTGGGCCAAAAGGGCCATTAATGATTTTTGGACATGGACTTTGGGCCCATTAGCAAAGAAAGGATATTTAGGCCTTCATGGAAGGACTTGGGGTTTGGGTTTTCCCCTTTGATTATGTGATGTCCTAACATGGGTTAATATTATTATTCAGCATGGGATGTTATGGACTGTTAGGAGAGCAGCTTTCTCATTTAGCAGATAGAGGTGAGTCTCCTCACCATACCCATGGGTCTAAGGCACCAATGTCGGCCCATTATGTGATTATGGTTTATGTGTTAATCTTTTCTGTGATTTGATATGCTATGTAATTGTGTGGTATTACATGGAAGACCCTGGGGGGAGCCCGTGGCATTGGATGTAAGACCATGTGGGGTAGCCCATGGCATTCCTAGATAAAGACCATGTGGGGTAGCCCATGACATTGGATGTAAGACCATGTGGGGTAGCCCATGACATTCCTAGGTAAAGACCATGTGGGTTAGCCCATGACATCCTTACAGGTTTATGTATGCATGGCTTATGTGTTATATGTAGCTTTTATAGCTAACGAGATATGTGATATGTGTATTGTATGTGGTATGCTCTAGGAAACTCACTAAGCATTTAGCTTACAGGTTATGAATTTGTTTCAGGTACTTCATATTCCATGGGCAAGGGCAAGGCGTGATGGTGCGATGTGCACTCTCTTCCAGGCGTTTTTTGGGGACACTCTGATATTTGGAATAAAAGTTGTATTTGACATATGTTTTGAAAACAATTATGATTGGATTTCTTAAATCATGGAAATGTATTTGACTATTCAAAAATGAAAAAAATTTCTTTGAAAATTGGGTCGTTACATAATATATTTATCATGTTTTTCTGGGAACAAATTCCGCATATTATTCTTTAAAAAGGATACTATGATTTTAAAATAAGCATAAATAAAATTTTTAAAATGACTGTGAATTTGAGGATGTCATATTACCACACCTTGCCATACTTTTTTTTTAATTAAATAAATTTTAATTATATAAAATTAATAAAAGGAAAGAACTTCATTAACTAAAAGTATACATACTAAATTAAAAACATAATTAAAACATAGTAGAATAGTACATGATGCCTAATCATCGTCGTTCGCCACGTTATCATAATCCTCGTTCGAATCTTCTTCAAACGTGTCTGATTCTTCGTATGTATGATCAAACAAATCGTCTTCAAAGTCGTGACAACATGATTTAATTGAGCATTGAAGATGTGTTCCACCAAATAAGTGTGAATGTTGTGATTCTAACTCGGTCGTATACGTCCCATCTGTTCGCCATGTATGTCGGCATACCAATGCCAACTCCTTCGAAATTTGGTAAATTCTCATTTTCATTGTATCGACAAATCGCCTTTCCATCGTCTTCTGTAATAATATTATGCAATATGATGCATGCGTACATCAGGATACTTACTCGTTTGCAGTCAAAAGATCGTGTCGGTACTGTGAGTATCTACCAACATCTCTTTAGAACACCAAAGGATCCCTCAATATCCTTCCTAGCAAATTCTTGGGTCGACTTAAACTTCATTCGTTTTTCATCATTTTCATCATTAGGACATGAGAATGATATCATAAATGTAGTTAACTTAGGATATATCTCATCAATAAGGTATTGTATGATTTCCCATTTGTTTGAAACGGTACATCATACGCTTTCCCAAGGCACATATGGTTAAATATTGATGATTGTTCTAGAACAATGTTGTCGTTGTTGGCACCTGTTGGACCAAAAAATGCATGTCATATCCAAAGATCGTAGGATGCTACTGCTTCTAAAATTATTACTGCTACTTCTGATCCGCTCGCATAAATTAACTTCAACATAGATTATGACATATTAACCACCCCAATGCATACAATCAATACTACCAAACATTTCAGGGAACACATGCTTGTATTCATGTGCCGTATACAATTAGTGGACGACGCTAATTGTGGGCTTGCGTAAATACCAACAACAATGGAGAATGATCACAGTTTTAACAAACTTGTAAGAATATTCTCACGTCGTTCGCTCTAACATTCTCAAATACACATCCCATGACTAAGGTCCCATACAAAATGCTAGTTAACAAATTGCAGTTGTACATTTTTGACTTATAGAGAAAATTTTCTGACCTCTTCCATATATCCTTTGTCGAAAATATGAAAATTGATTCTTATACCATCAACAATGTGTAAAAATAATACATTCCTCATTCAGAACCAATGTTAGAATATTTCCACGTAGACGACATCATCCGTAAAGTAATTATTCACAAGTTGGTTGTGCCCAACTTCACAATTTATTCGTAAAGTAAAAGTTCTAATTTTTGAATTCGAACTTACTGCTTCATTTTTCTCATAAATAAGCGAGTGTTTTTTGCATAACATCCCCAAAAATCACGTTCCCCGCAAAACCAATGTATCCAACGAATTGATTGATGATGAAGACATTTTAGAATTATGAATCAAAAGTATATATAAGTATTTTGTTGTTTGTTTTCTGTTTTAAAATGAGAAATGGGGGTGTTTATTTATAGTAAAGGGAAAAACAAAATTTTATAAATATATCCATTAAAATTTGTCAAAAGAGCAATGCTTAAAAAAATGGTGCGGTGAAACTCCCTCGTGTGGTGGCCTTATTGATGTCTCTACCCCTAATCGGTATTGTGTTCACCGCACCACCATGATGATACATCACCACCGCAAGGTGTGGTAAGGGTATATATATAAGTGTAGCTCGGTCAGCCTACTACATCAATATGTTGCTTTGACGTAACATCTTGACCAAGGCTACCCGTTTAGACAAAGAATACAATTATACTATAAGCGTAGCTCGGTCATCCGAATACACAATTATGTTGGTTAAGCACAACATCTTGACCAAGGCTACCCATTTAGCCAAAGAATTCAATTATTCTATAAGTGTAGCTCGGTCAACCGACTACACTAATATGTTTGTCAGACACAACAACTTGAACACGGCTACCTGTTTTGCCAACAAAATACAATTATTCTATAAGTGTAACTCGATCAGCCGACTACACCAATAAGTTGGTCAGATGCAACATCTTGACCAAGGTTTTGCATTTAGCCAAAGAATACAATTATTCTGTAAGCATAGCTCGGTCAGCCGACTACAACAATATGTTGGTCAGGCGCAACATCTTGACCTCGGCTACATGTATAGCCAAAGAATACAATTATTCGATAAGTTTAGCTCGGTCAGCCAACTATAACAATATGGTGGTCAGAAGAATCATCTTGACCACGACTACTATTTAGCCAAAGAATACAATTATTCTATAAGTGTAGCTCGGTCAGCCTACTACACCAATATGTTGGTCAGACGCAACAACTTGAACACGACTATCTGTTTAGCCAACATAATAGAGTTATTCTATAAGTGTAACTCGGTCAGATGACTACACCAATATGTTGGCCAGACGCAACATCTTGACCATGGTTACATGTTTAGCCAAAGAATACAATTATTCTGTAAGCATAGCTCGGTCAGCCGACTACAACAATATATTGGTCTGGCGTAACATTTTGACCTCGGTTACCCATTTAGCCAAAGAATACAATTATTCCATAAGTTTAGCTCGGTCAGCCGACTACAATATTATGTTGGTTAGACGCATCATCTTGACCACGACTACTTTTAGCCAAAGAATAGAATTATTCTATAAGTGTAGCTTGGTCAGTCGACTACACCAATATGTTGGATAAACGCAACATCTTGACCAAGGCTACCCATTTAGCCAAGGAATATAATTATTCACTAAGTGTAGCTCGGTTCATAAACTACACCATTATGATGGTCAAATGTAGCATCTTGACAAAGGGTACCCGTTTAGCCAAAGAATACAATTATTCTATAAGTGTAGCTCGATCAGCCGACTACAGCAGTATGTTGGTAAGACGCAACAGCTTGACCAAGGCTACCCGTTTAACCAAAGAACACAATTATTCTATAAGTGTAGCTCGCTCAGCCGACTACACCAATATGTTAGTTAGACATAACATCTTGACCAAGGCTACCTGTTTAGCAAAAGAATCCAATTATTCTTTAAGTTTAGCTCGGTCTGCCGATTACACCAATATGTTGGTCAGGCGCAATATCTTGACCACGACTACCTGTTTAGCCAAAGAATACAATTATTCTATAAGTGTAGCTCGGTCAGCCGACTACACCAATATGTTGGTCAGATGCAACATCTTGGCCAAGGCTCCCCGTTTAGCCAAAGAATGCAATTACTGTACAAGTATAGCTTGGTCAGCCAACTACATCAGTATGTTGGTTAGACGCAACATCTTGGCCAAGGCTACCTGTTTAGCGAAAGAATAAAATAATGAGTAAATTACATGAATGGTCCTTATGGTTTGGGGTAATTTACACGTTTGGTCCCTAACTTATTTTTCTAACTCGGAAGGTCCCTACTGTTTGTTTTTGTTGAACGCTTGGTCCTTATCTTACCTAAATAGACTATTTTACCCTTGATTTTTTAATTTACTTAAATAAACACACCCCAACCCCAACCCCACTTCCACTTCCATCTCACCTTACCTTACCTTACCTATCCCATCTTATTTAAATAAATTAAAAAATCAAGGACAAAATAGTCTTTTTAGGTAAGACGGGGACCAAGCACACAACAAAAACAAACTTTAGGGACCTTCCGAGTTAAAAAAAATAAGTTAGGGACCAAAAGTGAAAATTATCCCAAACCATAGGGACCATTCGTGTAATTTACTCTAAAATAATTCTATATGCATAGCTCGGTCAGACAACTACACCATTATGTTGGTCAAACGCAACATCTTGACCGAGGCTACCCATTTATCATCAATGCAATTCAATATAACTAGTGTAAATAAACTAACTAACTACAATTAACATAAAGGGGGGGGGGGTGTTGTGATTGCTTGAAAACTAAAAGAATTGAATAACTAAAAATCTTGCAATTAAGAAAGATGGTGAGATGCTCAAATATTGGAGACAATTGGTTAACCAAGGCAATTCAACATAATGAACGTTTGTGTGTTTATCATTAGGATTCAACATGAAGCTTATCAGTCATCCCAAATTGGTTATAGAAATCATGAAGCATGATATACCAAGATTCCTCATAGGTATTATGGAGGTTGGGGATGCCTACAACATACCTTCTTAATCAAAATCAAAGATCCAATTTAAGCAATTGAATCCAAGAAGTTGATTAGCCTTAAGAATGAAGGAATCCCAAATTCCTAGAGAATATCAATGCTTACAAATCCATAAAGGAGTGATGATTCATAAGCTAGAGATGCTTTGTACCAACATAAAGCTCTTGTTCTAAGTAAATTCAATGATTCAATGCTAAACCAAAGAAATAAACCAACAATTGCTCATTCAAGTACCAAGCTCATGATCAAAGTATTAAACAAGCATAAGAAATATGAACTAGAATCATTAACATAAGATAAATGATAATGAAGCATGAGTCCTTCAAAAACCCACAAAAATTCAAGGATTTTAGCCAAAGTTAACCAAAATAGAGAAATTAGCCACTCATGGCAACAAAATAACAATCACAAAAGTATAATTGCATCAAGAAACTACCAATTACTTAGAAAGATGAGAAGAATGAGTATCAAGCTTCAAAATTGCCTCTAATCCTCTCCAATGGTGGAAAATCAAAGTTATAGATGATAGATCCAACCCCCAAGGTAAATGGTAAACAAAATGACCAAAATGCCCAAAAGTGTGCAGTTGCGTCGGTACCCGTGCGCTTGAGATTCCACCTTCTCAAGTGTTGCTGGAATGCTATTGGTCTGTTCTTATCCACTACCCATTCCACTACCCAAGATTCCCTTGGTCCCCTCTATGACTCATATTATTTGAAAATGGCCAATCACCTTCAAGCTCTAAAATATGGATAGTCCATGCCCAAAATAAAAATCTATGACCCATCTTCAAAAGCCCACTTCATCAAAATCTTCAACTTTTTAAGCCCAAATCTCCTTTGATGGATCCGCAAAGCCCAATATTGCATCGAGAAGCCCACTAAACTCAACTCCAGTCAAAAAGCAACCACAATGAGTTCCAAAACCCTGCGAAATATCTCATGCAAAATAGAAAGTACCCGATACGATCCATGATAAATAAAATAATGAATATACAATGCAATATTAATAAAAAGAGCTAAAAATACTAAAATAAACTAATAAAAATAAGGAAATAAAATAATCGATCAAATCACCCCAAGCTTAAACCTAACTTTTCCTCAAGTTAGAACAAGACTAAAATGAGCTCGAGAGGAGCTTAACTAAAAAAGAAAAAGAAAGATACCATAGAACTTGGTCAACATGGTTAGAATCAGTCTTTCATGGACCCTACGCATCTTCAAAATGTTCCCCGCTTTAGAGCCATAAACCACATTCTAGAACCACTTGACGGGCGAATAGATCATGGCTGGATGTAGTCGCGGTGTGCAAGACAAAGGAAACAGTGGATGCGCCTACTGGGGACACTTTAAATCACCAATGCAGATCATAATACATGAAGGAAAGGCGCCTCTTCACACATGATGATTCCTACATTTGTCAGGCTAAAGTGTATAGTACGAAACTGGATTTTGCAGTGTGGCCTCTGGGCAAACATCCGGTTTCAGAGGCTTCTCCCTTGTACCGTCCTTTACAATCTACCGTCTCATCGTCATAGCCTTTTCCCACCAAAAATCAAAAATAAGATAAAATAATAAAAAATCTACTTATCCTAAATCTAAACCTAACAATTTAAATCTTCAATCTTGAACTTCTGTTATTTGGATTTCATCCTCTTTGTAGCTCGATCTCTTTTTTTTAGAGTGAAGTCTTGAACTTGGATTCTTGTTCTTCTTTTTGTGTTGCTCTTTTTCTTTATTTTTCTTCTTTTGTTTTTATTTTATTTAATCTTCTTCATTGTTTCTTTTTGTCTTCACTTTTCCACTTTCTTCATTTTTTTTGTGTTTTCTTCTTGGAAGGTCTAAGGAATTTCACCATGTAACATAGGACTCCAATATTGAAAATCGAGTAATAGATAGAGGCTAACATGAACTCCTAACGATCATTGATAATGTGTCAAGATCTACTAAAAAGGGTGAGGAATGGCTCAATAAAATGGGTGTTACTAAAAAAAACTTGGTCCCAAAAGATGTGAATTAGGGGACCCGCCTCGAAGTTCATCAAACACCTCAATGCAAGGTGTGATAAACAAAATCTATCTAACTATCTATTCTAGACCCCTAGAAAAATGATGACATGTCTTAAAAAGGTGGTGAGAATCTAACTAAGTAAGGCTCGGACGAGACTCGAGAGTACTAAGGGGTACTTCCCCCAAAACCAAGATGTGAGTCTTTAATGTCTTCAAAATACCTTACCGGGCTAATCTTCGCTCACACACATCGGTTTGACCAACCACAACCCTCCGCACCTAGACCCAATCAAGCTACCTGCATCTGACCCCATATAAGCGGTTTGTGAGGCTCAAAGTGTGTCCCATTTATCCAATACAAGGAATTCCATATCAAGACCCATGACAATTCTATGATTCAATAATTATGACTCGGCGTTGTGGTACCTGTAGGGATGAGAAGACAAGAGAGAAAAAATGCATGAACTTAAACTAGAATGCATCTAAAAGTATGAAAATTAGAAAAGAAAGAAACAAAATATGCAATATTTTTGAATTTTTATGCAATTTTCATGAATGACCTAAATGGCTTACTCTAAATGCGACAATATACAACCTAAATGCAATAAAAAAAATATAAGAATACCTCACCCCAAGCTTAAAATTAAGCATTGTCCTTAATGCTTCTGGTGAGAGTAAGGAAGGATCGTACCGTGATCAAGGTGGAGGAGGCCCACGAGGATGGTAACCGCCTTCGGGCTAAAAATGATGCCAAAGATCCTCCATGTAGTTGTTGGTGCGAGCTTGCTACTCCTCGATGTGCCGAATGGCTACTGTATTGTGGTTTCCTTAGAGGCGCAAAGCAACAAGTTGACTATATATATCAAGAGGAAACTCGGGTCCCGACTCATTGTGTTGTTGATAGGACTGGTACTCATTTTGTGGCTCGATGTGTGCTCCTGAAGGCTGAGCATAAGATGGTGGTGACAATTGTCGAATTGGGAGGTCATAATGGTCTTCAGCCTCAAATGGGCTATCAGTATTGCCAGTGTCGACCTGCATCTCATCATCATCTCTTGCATCATCATTATCATCGTGTAACTCTTCAGGCTAGATTTCGGGGTCGTTGGTGGTCAAGGCGGATATGCTGATATTAGGTAAGATGTAAAATAATTCCTTGGCATGATTGAGACAAGAGTACTGATGATTGTTGATAGGTACCAATAAATCCATCCAGGTGAGAGCTAAGCAGTCGAGGAGGTAGAGAGGTGGGTCATCCACTGGCATATACTCGGACACGGGAAATTAAAGGCCCACACCCAAACCAATTAGGGTAATGAGACCTCCAATGCAAATGTCGCCAGTGGTCTTTGTGCGTATGCTGTAACATTTATCCAAGAAAAAAGTGGTGAAACCGGGGCAAGACCAACGACAGCTATTCATGCAATAGAGGAAATATAGCTCGATTGTGTTTATTTGTCACGACTCGTGACGACCAAAGATGGAGGTTGAAAGGATCCGATGGGCGATTCTCCAACAAGGATTGATGATGTAAGGATCTTTTTGTCGACTTGGATTCAAGTTTGGAAGACTGGCGATCTGAGTCCAAAACTCTACTTTGGGCAAGCTCTTGAACTGAGTCAATTGATAACTATAGATGTCGGTGTTGTGGACATCGTATGTGCCCATGATAGTGTTAAGGGTGTCGTATGTGATTCGGTGCTGCCGACCCTGGGGCCTAAATGTGAGCACACCCTCCGTGTCATCCCATGTATAAGTGGAGAGGAACTCAAGTCTGGGTTGTTTGTATGTGCGCGTGGAAAGACCTAGCAAAGACAAAAACTTGGCCAAATTTATTCCTCACACTCACCTCACACCAATCCAATCAATCCAAACAAAAATATAAATATAAATTGGGAAAATACTCCAAACTTGCAATTTGGTACAATTCAAGGCAATGTAATCTATTTAATCCAAAGCAATTCAATTCTAAGCAGTCTAATGCATAGTATAATTCTATCCAAATTAGAAATGAAATGCAATAAAATTAAAAGGGAGCTGATCCATACACAACAAATTTTCTCTATACACAACAATTAGTATTTTAAAATGTTGTATTGTACAACTATATAATGCATGAATTATTGTGTATGAATAAAAACTGTTGTGTACGAATCACTTCTCAAATTAAAAAGAATGTACCAAATTCAAGTGTCAAAACCCGAAATAAAACCATTAAAACTGCACCCAAGCTTGAATTTGACCCGCTAGGTTAAGTCTTTCGAATCTCCGGTGAGAAACAAAAATTTTGAAATTGTTGGTCAAAATTAGTGGCGGCGGCCGGCGGCTGCAACAGACGGTGGCCGCCGACGTAGCTTGGGTTTCCAACGAGTTGATTTTCCCAAATCAACTGTATATCGGTGTGCACGGATGTATTTAGAGAAGAATGCGTAAAGAAGTATCGAGTGTTGATGGTAGGTGATCGCGGAATGAGTCTTTTACGATTTTCCGGCGAGCTTGGGGTGGTGACGGCAGTTGGCTGTTCTCAGTAGTAAAAAGGGTGATGGGTAGTCGGAATTAGTTGGGGAGTAGGTTAGTGGGGAAGCGTCGACGATAACAACGAGTGAGAAGGGCTGTATTAGGTGGCTGTGTTTTTCCGATGACGAAGGGATGAAGGAATGAAGGTGCTGTTGTGGTGGTTGGAGAAGGAGGGGGAAGGAAGAAGCGAAGGCAGCGCGATGGCGAGCATGGCAGTGGAAGCCAAAGGAAGCAACTTCGGAATTCACCAACGGCAGCGGGATTGGCGGTCGGTGCGTTCGTTGGCTGGAGAGATAAGGGTGGGGCTTCATTGGCCGTTTTAGATGGGAGTCACAAGGGGAAGTGTTTGATGCATCAGGTTAAGGGGTTATTAGGTTGGGTCGGGTCTTGAAAGCTGGATTGGGGAGGGTTATCGGATGGTCACGGGTCTGGGTCGGGTAAGCGGGTGGGTACGGATCGGGTATGGGCGGGTGTGTTGGTCGCGCAATAAGAATGAGATTTTTGGTCTTGGTCGTGCAAGGGATTACGAGGGTGGATTCAAGCCGCGAGCACCAATAAGAAGGCATCCCATGTGGGGGTAATTTGGAGCTCGGAATTGCGCGGTTGGGGCTGGGTCACGCAACGCTTGCGCTGGTACCCGCGCAACTTGCATATTTTTAACACTTTTTTTTTGCAAAATTTACCAAGATCATTGGTAAAGTTCAAGATGCTTATTTTTGACCAACTTCAAGCTTAGAAATACCAAAACTTCAAGCGGAGATTATTTATTTATAATGCATTTATTTAACGTCTTTGCCAAGACATAACCCCGCTTCTGTCAACCTTTGTAAATCGGAGTTTCCATTGTTACGTTATCGAATTGTCCCATGTCAAAGCCTTCAGCCTGATAGATAACATCGACAACTATGGACTTAGTGTCAGTTGGATAAGCCCTGGCAGCGATGGACTTTGTGCATGTTCCTTAGGACAATCCTTATGAATAAATAAATGATGAATATATGATTCTTAGGGTAGATCCTTAAGAACAAAGAATATAATGGGGATGGGAAACTGGGTTAATTGTTTAATGATTAAACATAATAATTATATTATTGTGGTTTGAAAACCCTATGTACTCACCAGGTTCCCCAACCTGACCCACTCAGTATATTATATCACAGGTGGCTATATGAAAGATACATTCTGTTGGGAGATTCAGGGAGTATTAGGCCGCTAATTTAATTACTGTAAGGCTTGTAATATTTCGTTATACTTATGTTTTTGTATTAATGATGATATCCCAATGTTTTAAAATAAATAAAATATATTTCTTCGGAAATGCTTTGATAATATCATCATCATGTTTTCTGGGAATAAATTCCGTAATATTATTCTTCAAAAAGGGTACTCTAATTTTTAAATAAGCATAAACAAATCATTTTTTTCTGGTCGTGAAAATGTGGATGTCACAGTTGATATCAGAGCATTAGTTAACGAACTAGGAATTTTAGGAAATTTCTAGACTTACACTTACAATGCTAAGCAATGATTGTGAAATGAGTGACCGTTATATTTAGGATGTATGCCTGAATAGACATGAGCACTAGCTTATTTAGGGGAGATGCCTAAATTGCTTTTATGTGTTAAATGATTTATGCTATAATATGCATTATATGCTTTATGATGCTATTAGATGTATGGTCTATTGTTGACTAGAACTGGAAGTCTTATGTGTTCAGATTTCTAAACGTTTAATTATGGTATTAGAACTGACACATAAGTTTTCGGAGTGATAAGGAGATTTATACGTCTTTCGTAAATAAAGCTTTCCCTATATTAATTTTCGTCGATGTACACTGAACATCTGCTAGAGTGTATGGATCAAAATGGTGAGAACTCAATATGGATTAGGAAATGCTAATGGAAACCAACAACCTGAAGCACAAGTGATTGAACGTGCACCAGAGGTAGTAGCTGCATCCGAGCAAATGACAATAGTAGGAGTCCATGGAATGATTTAGGCTATGATGGCTGAAAAAAGGGAGGAGATGAGATAAATGTTTCTTAATAATGGGGATGAACCTACTATTCTTGTCGTGCAGTCCAAACTGAATGAACGACTGTCGGAGGAGGGAAATTACAGTCGTACGGTGAGTGAAGCTGAACCCCGAATGGTCAGGATGAACGGTCGGACATAGGGATTGATAGGAATGGGCGTATGTACAATAACTTCTTAGGTGCCAAACCCCCAAGTCTTTCTAGAAGCCCTAAGCCAGTAGATATTATGGACTGGATCTCCGAGATGGAGATGTTATTTGAAAGCTGCAACTATAGCAACAAGCAGAAAACCGTCTTTACAGTCAGACAACTAAAGACCGAAGTTTTAAGTTAGTGGAAGTTGTTGGCATATACAATTCCATAGGGAAAAGCCCTAAGTATGTCTTGAGAAGCATTTATGGAGCAGTTGAAAATGCAATACTGCTCAAAGATAGATCTGATAGACCTAAACGGCGAGTTTCAAAACCAGAAGAAATGGAAGACTAGTGTTGATGAGTGTACCACCGTATTCACCGAGAAGATTAAGCTATTCCCCTACATGGTTCCTACTAAACTCTCCAATATAGATAGGTTTGCTAACGGATTGCCAATGGACTTTGGTGCAACGATAAATATGGCAACTACTTTGAAGACAGCCGTTAGAGCATCCAAGAATGTGGAAATCCAATGTAGGGAAAAAGGTCTAGAGAAAGATAATGTAGCACCTGGTTCCTGGTACGTAAAATTTATCTTAGTGTTTTTCATTTTTAGCCTTGGACTCGGCGAGTTGTAGGTCCGAATCGCCGAGTAGAGACGGGATCCGGAACACGTTTAAGTTGGTGACTTGGTGAGTCCATATTCTGGACTCGGCGAGTCCCCGTTGTCTGATGAAACCCTAAATTTCAAGGGTTTGCACCCTATTTAAACCCTCTTATCCGCCCCCAAGCTCACCCCCTTCACCCTCAGAGCTCTATACTTCGTTCAAGCCTTGTTCCTTGTGAGTTTGAAGCATTTTGGTGTGTTTTCTTGAAGATTTGGAGAGGGAAGAAGAGTAGATCAAGAAGAAGAGAAGGAGGCCAAGCATCTTTGTGTTATCTCAGTGATTTCCTTAAGGTATAGCTCGTTTTCCCTCTGTTTTCATGCTTATAGTCCCTTTTTAGCTCCATGGAAGTCCTTCTTGAGTTTTTCTCCAAGCTTGATTGTGCCTTATGGTTTGTATTAAGTTGTTAGCCTCTAGATCTGGGTATGATTGAGCTCCAGGAGCTTAGATCTACTGCCTTTATGGATCCATATTGCATGAAAGCCCTAGATCTACTCTTTTGGTGCATTTTGAACCCTAAAACCTTTATTAGTGATTATTTACACGTAAAGTTTGAAACTTTACGTGTTATTCATGCCCTAGAAACCCAAATCTATGTATAGCATGAGCTGGATTCAAGCAGAATCGCGTGTATAGTATTTGTATGTGGCCGACTCGGCGAGTTGTTCATCTGACTCAGCGAGTCGAGTCGCGAGTCCTCGAGTTTTCCCTCTTTTCGTGCTTGCGGGGTGGAGTGGTGAGTCGTGGGATAGGACTCAGTGGGTCGGAAGCTAGACTCACTCGTGAAGTAACTCGGCGAGTCAATGCCATGACTCGGCGAGTTCAAAGCAATCTTCTTGCCTCAAGAACAACTCGGCGAGTTGTTCATACAACTCGACGAGTCACAGCTTAGAGTGTTCTTCGGATGAAGATGAACTCGGCGAGTTGTTCTTACAACTCGGTGAGTAGGATGAAGAATTATTGGCCTTGTGTATATAAGGAAAACTCGTCGAGTCAACACCTAAGTCGACGAGTAGAGACGGACTTATGGTCAGACTAAGGGACAGGGACTCGGCGAGTTGGCAAGCCAACTCAGCGAGTCAGGTCAACTGGCAGTTGACTTTGACTTTGACTTTGACTCTTGGTTGATTAGGGGTAAATGGTCATTTTACCCTGAGGTCGGTTAGCAGTTTTTAACTGAGTGTTTCGTGGGAATTTTAGCCGGAGGATTTCCGGGGCAGCAGCAACAGCAGACAGTCAGTTCCCGCGCAGATCAGCAGCTACTTTGAGGTGAGTTACCTTCCAGTAGTGGTGGGTCTACGGCCACAATGCCGACCCACCAGTAGAAGTTGTATGATAGATGATTGTCTCCGTGACACTCATCTAAGGTTGCTACTATCTGTAACATGTTTATGTGTTAGTATGACATGATTATGTGCTATGTGTTATGTGGTAGTAGTAGGGGGTGAAATAGTCCCCAGTATCCGGTCAAGAGGACCGAAGGGGTAGGTCGGGCACCCAGATATGCCTGGCAGTATCCGGTCGTAAGGACTGAAGGGGTAGGTCGGGCACCCAGATATGCCCGACAATGTCCGGTCGTAAGGACCGAAGGGGAGACCAGCACCCAGATATGCTAGTCAGTATCCGGTCGAGAGGACCGAAGGGGTAGGTCGGCCACCCAGATATGCCCGGCAGTATATGTTTGTTATGTGATTATTTGGTATGTGGTACAGTAGGGGAACTCACTAAGCTTCGTGCTTACAATTTTCAGTTTTGGTTTCAGGTACCTCTTCTTCGAAGGGGAAGGAGCTGGCGAGGTAGCGGCACATCACACACATGCTTTGTATTCCGCATTATGATATCACCTGGGGATTTGTACTCTGACACTTTTATGTTTTATAAAAATGTTTTCCAGACATGCAATATCTTTTATGAAATGATATGATCGTTGAATGTTTTAGTCCTAATGTTTTGCTAAGTACATGTTTTAAAAATGAAATTTTTGGCTCGTATTTTTGGGATGTTACAAGTTGGTATCAGTGCCCTGGTTTGAGGGATTCGGACACACCTTCGGGGGTGACTGAACTCAAATCGAGGGATTGAAAGATTTTAAAGAAGAAAATATTTTCTGAAAAGCTAAGTGAAGAGTTTTAAGAAGGAACAAAGTGTGTGATGTGCGCAACCGGCCGAGCTCAAGTAAGTATTCCCCAAAGTACCCATACGAGCTTATGTTATGTTTATCACTCTCATTAGAACAACATGATAGATAGGACTAAGGATCTAGGAGTGATACCTTATGTGCCTGCTTTATGTGCTTCAATATATGAAAATTGCATGCTAGAATTGAGCAGACAACAATAGGGTGGCCTGTTTAGGTTATGCCTGATAGTACGAGTTTAGCACTGTATGCTAGTTCGTTTTTTCTCTATGCGAACAAAATTGCTTGAGATTGTTCCCTTTTTGTCTGAATGCTGCTTGCTTTGTGCTTTGTGGGATTCTGAGTGATGGGAGTTAGCCATTAAGTGAATACGTTACGTCACATGTGATCAGGGTTGAATAATCTTAGAGTGCTGGATTTGGCCCTTCTTGTTTGAGTCTAACCGTTATAGGGACGAATCTGTTACTCGGAGGATTATCTGAGCCTCATCACATGTGATGGTGTTCAGGTAATGGCTAACTGGCATCACAAGGAGGCCTTCAGCAGCTGAGGAGCGGGTCGAGTGGAGATAGAGATTTTCCTAAGGCAAGCCTAGGGTGAGTATAACGGTGATCAACGGTAGTGACAGGGATCTGGTGGAGTCAAGGCAGTCCTTGGAGAAGGTACGGATAGATGTGGAAGGTAGTATGGGCCGGTACTACTGAAAGCAGAGGATCCGTACCCGAACCAAGGAAGGCCAAGATAAGACCAGGAAATTTGTAGTAGGTGTGATTTCTCCAAAGGTATCAGTATCACTAACGGTTATTATTTATGTATTTTAGAATGGTGGTACTATGCTCGAGGCCAGCAGTTGGCAGTACAGGAGAGGGATTGGGTTTGGGATCAGGTTCCGAGCCAGTAGATGAGGGGCTACGCGAGTTCATCGCGTCAGAGATCGCTAGAGGCATCCTTGAGTCGACCCCCATTATCTTCGGGTCGATCAAGGAAGGGATATTGGAGTTGATGGAGGATCGCCTCCGGGCATTCAGGAGTGACATGGCATCTGGCCAGTCGGGATGTCGCACACTGTCCTTCAAGGACTTCCGGGGCAGTGGTGTGCCGGATTTTCACGGGGCGAAGGACCCCATAGCTGCCAGACGATGGATTGCAGACATTGAGTCTGCACAGATGATTAGCTTCTGCCCTGAGGGTTCGAAGGTGAGGTTCGCAGCATGGTGTTTATGAGATCGAGCTAGGGATTGGTGGGAGTCCGTAGGGGACTCGTTGGGAGCCTCGGCTGTCGAGGCTATGATTTGGTCGGACTTCGCGACCAGGTTTAGGGCAGAGTTCGCGCCGGCTGTCGAGCTTCAGCAGCTGGCCAGGGAGTTCTTGGATATGAGGCAGACGATGGAGACTGTGGCGGAGATCACCGCCAAGTTCCAGGAGAGAGCATTGTTGGTGCCCCAGTATGCGGGTGATGAGGACATGAGGAGGACCCGCTACCATGATATGCTCCTAGCTGATATTCGGGAGCATGTCAGTTTTTTAGCTTGTCACACCTTGGACTCTATGATTGCTAGGGCAAGGGAGAGGGAGATAGATCTGGAGCACATTCGGAAGAGGAAAGCGGAGGAAGGGCATGTTATGGGGGCTTCAGGGAAGAAGCCCAAGGGATTGGATGCGGGGCCGAAAGGCCAACAAGGGCGGGGCCGCTGTAAGAAATGCGGCACGGCGCACGAGGGAGCGTGCAAGATGGGATCGTCAGGCTGCTATAAGTGCGGCAAGTCAGGGCACTTCAGCCGAGATTGTACCGCCCCTGCACCAGTGATGCAGACGTCTGAGTTTCTGTGTTTCCACTACAACCAGAGGGGCCACAAGAAGGCCAATTGCCCCCAGTTGACAGCATCATCGCCGGTTAAGGCGCCAGCTCCAGCTACCCTGCGGATTACAGATGGCCGGCAGGGCAAGGCAGAGGCTCCAGTGGTGAGGAGCCGGGCGATTCAGCTGACGGCAGAGGAGGCACGCGTTGCACCCGATGTGGTGACGGGTATGATTCTTTCCCTCTACTTTATTTTTATGATGTTATGATATTGATATGTGCTCTGTGTATATGCATTAGGATCGTTCCATGTGAACGGTATTCCTGTTCAGGTGTTGTTTGACTCGGGTGCCACCCGGTCATTTGTTTCCCCTGCGTTTAGCAAGAGGTTTACTGAGTCTTCAGGCATGTTGGATTGCCCTTTAGAGGTAGAGATCTCTGATGATCGATCGGTACGAGCATCGGTAGTGTTCAGGGATTGTGTTATGAGGTTATTCGAGGAGCGCTATTTGGTGGATTTGGTTCCCATCTCGTTGCGGGGGAACAAGGTGATTATAGGCATGGATTGGTTGAGCCCTAATGGGGCGGTGATAGATTGCACACAACAGCTAGTGCGGATCAGGGCCCCGAGTGGGGGAGAGTTGGTGATCTACGGCGAGAGGCCACAACGTGGACCTGCATTATGTTCAGCAACGAGAGCTAGGCACTACCTTCAGTAGGGTTGCGCGAGATATGTCGCGTATGTTATGGATACCCGGGAGACGGGTAAGGCGACGGTGAGCGAGGTTCCAGTGGTGCGAGACTACGCTGATGTGTTTCCGGAGGAGCTTCCTGGAATACCTCCGGAGTTTCAGGTGGAGTTCAGAATCGACCTAGTTCCTAGTGCGGCTCCAATAGCCAAGGCACCCTATTGGTTGGCTCCTCTCGAGATGCAGGAGTTGCCTCGAGGCAGCTGAAGCCTCACGAGGCGAACTACCCGACGCATGATTTAGAGTTGGGGGTGGTGGTTTTCGCCCTCAAGATTTGGCGGCATTACCTCTACGGGGTTCGATGTACCATTTACACAGACCACAAGAGTTTGAGGTACCTCATGGATCAGCCAAATATGAACATGAGGCAGCGTCGGTGGTTGGACGTGGTGAAGGATTATGATTGCGAGATCCTTTATCACCCGGGGAAGGCCAATGTGGTGGCCGATGCGCTTAGCCACAAGGCGGCACCGATCAGGGATATTTGCATGAGGATGACTGTTTTAACTCCCCTGTTGGAGCAGATTCGGGAGGCTCAGCAGGAGGCTATGAAGGAGGAACATCGGAAGAGTGAGCGAATAGTAGGTCAAGTCACCTCCTTCGGTTATGATAGACGAGGGTTATTGATGTTGGATAAGGTGTCTAAGTCCATAACTTATTTGGTATGTACTTGACCCGACCCGGCATGGTCCATTTGGGTTGCATCTCACCCGAACTATTTATGGATAATTTTATGAGAGTTATACACATATGTTTATTAATATATTATAAGTTATAATATATTAATATGAGGTTATGTTATTTAATTAGTTTTAGTCTTAAATTAATTATGAATTAATTTAGAGATTAAAAGGAAGACTAATTAGATTATGGGC
This sequence comes from Lactuca serriola, assembly GCF_051521515.1. NCBI lineage: Eukaryota > Viridiplantae > Streptophyta > Magnoliopsida > Asterales > Asteraceae > Lactuca > Lactuca serriola. The sequence goes on from NC_136409.1 coordinate 158,433,330, forward strand.
TATTTGTTTTATATGGTGTGGGCTAACACTCATTTGTTAATGGGCTAGGCTTGGATGGAAGTCCATGGATGATCCATGGAGCTTTTAACCCATGGATCCTTGGAAAAGGAAAGGTCATGGGTTATTAGGGTTTCACCCTAAGCGTGCACACTATATAAGCATGCTTATGGAGCATGAAATGGCAACTAGTGAACTAGTGTGTGTGAGCTTGTGTGTGGCCGAAAATACAAGTGTGTATACTCTCTCAAAGTTTTCCAAAAGTTTGTGGTGTTTTGTGATTCCATTTGAGGCATTCACACTATTGGTGCTTGGCCCTCAAACTCCTTAGGAATCAAACTCATCATCAAAAGGTATGTAATCTAATCTAATTCTTTTATGTTTAAAAGTACTCCTTGCCATGTTAGATAGGTTATGAACGTTGGAAAATTATTATTTTGCATGTATTTAGACAAACATAGATCCAAGGTTTATTAGGGTTGCATGCACACTTAGGAAGTGTTAGATTGCTCAAAACCCAACAGTGGTATCAGAGCCTAGGCGTGCTTATTTGATACTTGATGCAAAATAGTGAAAAAAGTTGAAATTGTTGTTGTCTGGCTGATGGACTCGCCGAGTCCATGGGGGGACTCGCCGAGTACAAGGCAAAATTCATCCTACTCGCCGAGTAGGTTCGTGCACTCGGCGAGTAGAATGATCAGAATGCAGAATTTCGACTTTTGCTACTGGAAATGGACTAGAAACATTACCCTAAACTGTTTTGGTGTTTTAAAACTTGTTTTACTTGGTGTAATGGTTGTTCTAATCCATTTACAATAGCATATATCAAAATTCCATGATTTTATGTGTTCATATAATTCTTGAAATTTTGATGATCATATTCTTGTTCTCATGAATTTAGAAGATGATAGGAATTATTTGATGAATTGTTTAGAATTAATTCTTGATCATTTATGTGTTTTAATGGAGTCCATAATTTGTCCTCAAGTTATGGATATCCAAAGGTCACTTTTCTTTAACACACACTTAAAACACATAAGTTACATGAAAATGATGAGTCTTCATTTTTATGAACCTTTAATTCATAAGTTATGAAATGAAAAGTTTTGGATGGTTACAAAAGATGAAGAGTCTTGTCCTTAAGTTATGGAGGTTCAAGAGTCACTTCATTAATAAATATATAAATAAAGTGTAACCTAAATTAATTCCATAAGTTATAAAATAAAGAAAAGTAATTCTTTTATTAGTTTAAAGTCTTCCATAACTTGTCCTCAAGTTATGGAACTTGAAGAGTTTTTGGATTAAAACTACTTTAAACACATAAATCATGGAATTAATTAGTTTTGAATAGTTTCAAAACTTGCCCTCAAGTTTTGGAATTTGGAAAAGTTTCACACACTTTAATAAACTTTAATTCCAACACTTAGAATTTTAAAAGTTAAAATTCAACACTTATACTATTTATAACATTAATGGCTAATATATATATATATATATATATATATATATATATATATATATATATATATATATATATATATATATATATATATATATATGTATAAGAACAAGTCGTTTTACCGTTAGTAGGCCTCATTCACGAAGCCGGTCTATAAGGTGGGTATAAGGTTGTTGCCTATAAAATGACGACTTAATGGGTGTCCACTCTCACCCACCGCTTGCTTGATCGGTGGAGGGTCGTTAGCCGAACGGGTAGGACAATGACTTTAAATTCTCATTAAAAGTATAATGAATATTATAAAGTAACTAAATATTTTTTATTTAATTCCCAATCTTAGTTACTTTAGGAAAAATGTGAATTTGGTGCTAGCCCATGGAATTCACACTTTGTACCTTACCAAGTCGTTGGTGGAGCGTGTGTGGTTAACCGACACACTAACTTGGACTAGTAAGGATCACGAAGGGTGACTTAATGTTTGTCATAGATCAATGGAGCGTGTGTGGTTAACCGGAACATTGATTAGGTGATAATATTAAGGGTACCGAGTGAATTGGTATGGTTATTCACACCTTGTTTTGTGATCCTCGGCATCCCAGTCACAAAATTTGAGAGGGCACACTCGAGATTGAAACATGCCATTGAAAAGTTCAATGAATCTCAAAAGATCTAGGAATTTCAAATCCAATTAAAACCTAATAAATTATTTCGTTTTTCATGGTGGAAATTGGTGAATCGTCATTCGCCTACCTTCAAATATTTTATAGCTTGGATTACAGCATCCCTCTTCCAAATTATAAAATATTGTGTTGGGTCCTAGCCTTAATATTTCATATTGGGTGTTATATTAAGGACTTTGAATCAACTAACTTGATTTTCTCCCATCATAGATGTCTGGTTCAGACAACTATGATCTTCCCAAATCTCTTGAAGATGGTGTCCCTCAACATCATGCTTCACTTCCTCCACCTCCTCCAATTATTCTCCCTCACCCACAAGTTCTTGAAAAGTTTAAAGTCACTCAATCCCTATTGGCAAGCATAGTCTATGTGTGCTCACATCTTGGAGATAAATTCACATATTGACAAGCCGGGAGAGTTGGGTGTCAAAGTCTCGTGAAAGTTGGATGTTCAATCACTTTCTTAGTAACATAGTGAGTCTCTTTGAGACTACTATGAGACAGACTATGACATGCCCTTAATGATCTTATCTATTTGCTTGGTGTTGTGGAATCAGCAATGATTTGGAACACCAGTAAAGCAAATTTGATTAAAAGAACAACTTCCCAAGTCTTAAATGGACATTGACAATGGTAGCATTGGATATCTAGAAAAAGATTTCTCTTCCCAATGGAAAGGGATCGGCCATAGTCAACTCGGTTGACCAAATGGTAAAGAGAAAGGCTAAGTCTGAGATAGTCTCATGTGCCATTACCAAAGGGTCCATGTGTTTTGTTGCCGAAGGAAGAGGCATTGGTTGTGAAGCTGCCCTATTCACCTGAAAGGTCATAAGGTTGATCAAGTCAAGAGGTTTGACTCTACTTCGAGTAAAGTCCACTGTCTAACTCTATTAAGTTCCTATTTGGAGATTCTTATTACATAATGTGAATGGGTCACATGCTGATGTTTTTAAGAATCAAAGAAAAGATAGGAAGCTTAAAGTAAGTATATGTTGATTCTGATTGCGAAGTTGGGTTTCGATCGCATGGTTCGGTACTCAGAATTTTGAGCTATTGCTTAAGAGTTATAATATATTGCTTATGAATAGATAACAGCAAGGTTTTCATGTGGATTGTAAGGATAAGCTTTTCTGCAAAGTTTTAAAATAAAAAAAAGGTTTTAATTTTATTTATTTTAAAAAATATCCTTACAATGGCATCTGTGGAAAATTGTTGCTTATATGTTTCCAGTAATAGCAATATTGGAAAGTGGATTTGATTCCTTCATTTGTGGTAGTGTCTGAATTTACCAAATGAAGAAAGTTTTTCATCAGCCAAGTTTCAATTGGACAGAAACTTGGAATCATACAAGTTGTATTGTATGATGAATGAGAATTTTCATCTTTGAAAATTAAGACTAATTCTTTGATCACATGTATATGTGAGTCAATTGAAGGACTAAGGAATTAGGTACACTGGGTGTGCGCTGGTCAAGGTCCACCACAAAGATTGATTTGTCATGATTTACTAAAGATTAGTAAATATGATTATACTTATGAGGTTAAGTATAATTCTGTAACATTGGAAAGGTTACAATGTATGACAGAACAAATGAGGAGAATCAAATTGGGCAGAAAGATAAAAGTTTCTCAAATCTGAAAGGATGGGAGAGTACTTTAGTATCGTATTTCATGATCATCTTAATGATTATGAAACCATATCACAAATTCATACTCTAAGGACGTCTTAGTGCATTGTTATGGCTAAGAAGAGAGGTCATGAATTGTTGGATTGGTTAAAATCAAGAAGATGAGTCATACTTCGTTCCAAAACAATTCTTAGAGTCATACTCCAAGATTGTAACTTTGAGTGACATAAAGGAAGATTTATTAACACTAGTCAAATGTAAGAGTAAAATGTTTTCTACTCTTGTACATTTGAGATTGGTAAGTTGTGATGTCTTGGATGAGACAAAGACCAACTGAGACCAATTGTGTGAAGTGTTAGTCTTGATAAGAATCCGCACTATCCCTTGAATATTTGTTTTGTCAAGGAATGGTTCTTGACTGGGGAAACTTATATGTCAAGGGACAGTGGGAGCCTTAAATATCCTGAAAGAGTTTCAAGATTTAATCATGAGTAAAACCTGTAATTTATCACTATCACGCGACTTAAGGTTTGCAACCTATCGTGTTGACATAATTCTTATTTCTGTACCTACTTCAAATAAGTTGAATTTGCATGTAAGTTATCAGAGTTCAACTTGGAAGCATTGGTGGGCCTTGTGCTGCCAAGGTGACAAGAAACTAAGACTGAACAAGTTTAATCCATGTAAGGCTGAATTTGTCACTAACCTTATCTTGTGATTATGGTTTTGACAAATTCACATGGATATGAACTCATACACTATAAAATCTAAGTGTCATAAGGTTTCTCTCCGATTCATGAAAATGATGGTGAGGAAACGCTTTCACTAAGTAGATTTTACGTAGATATCAATTGTGTTATTTGCATTTTCAAAAGTCGTTAGTGGAGCGCGTGTGGTTAACCGGCACACTAACATGGACTTTTGAGAAATGGAAAATGCCTAAGCAATTGAGACTATGATTACGGCAACCCTTTTCATAGTTCTGAAAATTGTTTAGACACACATGTGAGCTATCTAAGTAAGGGTGTATGAATCTAAATTTCAGAAGTCCAGCAGATTTCTGGAAATATGTCAGAGCTAGTGGGAGCATAAGTGTTATGCTGATAATCATCATGTTAGTGGGAGCATGATTATTACGTTTAGTGTTGCAAGTTAGCAATGTTAATTATAGAAAACAAAGTTTCAATTCGTGAAGTTGCAGGGGTTGAAAAGTTGTTTTGCTATAATTAAGGGAGAGAAAATTATACTTCGTTTCAATTCTAAAGCTTAGATTGAGATTTTAATCATCTTTAGTCAAGAATATATATATGAATTTTATGTTGGAATGGTTCAACTTGAAGAAATTCTATATATATTGCGTTTTCAAAATTCGATTATGATTACGGCATCCCTCTTCATAGTTAAATTTTGAAAACATGGCAAATAAAAAATATTGTAGCAAAAGACTTGTCTAGTATCATGTCTTTATGTCAAACATCATGAATCTTGTCCCATATCCTTCAGATATAGGATCGATTGCATGTGCTATAATATTCATCTTTTCTAAATTTTCCAAATGCTTAAGGCATTGAGAAGGGAAAAGTCTAGAACTGGATATGACTAAAGTGACTAAGCAATTGTCGAGGACAATTTGAGGTTCGCCAAAGATTGTTTGCTCAGGGAAAGTTGGAAGTATGATGTAAATTGTCGGAAAGGACCATATTGACATATTCTGAAAAAAAAAAGTAACTTTTGTTCGGAAGTGATAGTCAAAATGGGACTATGGAAATGTCTCCATAGGTGGAGTTATTCAATCTATGTAAGATTAGAAAACCTTAATGCAAGAAGGATGTTCAAAGCAATGTACTTTGAATATGAGACTTCTGTTCCATAGAAGTTGACCTTCTTTGGAATACTCTGTAATGACTGGTGACAAGGTTTTGGTGACTTTGTGCATAATCATTACAAGAGGAGCATTGCATAAAAGTTTAAAATCTAATAGATTTTTTTGGTAAATGATAGGAATCGGGGATTCTCACATTTACAATAAGGATTTGGGATTGTGAAATGAGTATCATTGGAATCATGTTGAATTGATCTACATCACAATGTAAGGATCATAGACAAACATAGTGTGCATACTTGGAGTATGGCATAACTATTGTTTAGAAAAACAAAGTGTACATGCTAGGAGCATGGGACGACTGTTGTTTTTATTCAAGTCTTAAGTTGATTGTTTGAAACATTATACAATGAATGATGTGTAATCAATATGGTGATAAATAAAAGGTGGTTCTATTTATATTCAAAAGGGTTCTGAGACCATATTGGATTCGATTATTATTGTATTTCACTTTGCATGTTTTGACTTCCAAAATAGCTAGGTTATTCTTTCCGAATGACTAAGTTATTTAAACACTCCACAGTCGTTCATATGTTGGAAGTAGGTATGAATCAAGACTGTCATGAATCGAGTTTGTAGATGGCTAAATGGGTTTAGTCATAGCAATGGTTGCTACAACATTCATGAGTGCTCATAAGTTATGAGTATTGGAATAAACCCACGCTCACTTGTATCACTTCATGGAATTTATCTCGAGTGATCGTGAGACGGTAATATCTTATAAATCTTCAAACCTAGAGATATGAGTTGTTACCTATGAGTTGGTTGTGCATTAATTGCACATAAATGCATCAGTAACTTGATGTTATAAAACGTGCCTTTGTGTACAATTCAACAAGTAGTAGAACAAGCATATGAGTCGAAGTTTATCTGTTCCTTCTAGAAATAGAAGCGATATTTGGCCCCCTCGATGATTTTGTTGTGACCTATGTACCAGCCGGTCAGAACTAAATTGATGTGTTTGATTAAGTTCTTTGTCAAACAAATCGAAAATCGGGAAACAAACTGCTGGACAATAAGTACGACGTTGTTCCATGTATTTTTCCGGCTGATATCATGAGAATAGAGGATTATATGATCACTTATCTAAAATGGCGCTTCATAGTTCAACGGAGTTTTCGAGAGCTACGATTGCTGGTTGGTTCCTGAAGTAACATACGTAAATATAGTTACTAGACTTATCCAAGTGGGAGTCTGTTGGATAGGGTGTCTAAGTCCATAACTTATTTGGTATATACTTGACCCGACCCGGCATGGTCCATTTGGGTTGCATCTCACCCGAACTATTTATGGATAATTTTATGAGAGTTATACACATATGTTTATTAATATATTATAAGTTATAATATATTAATATGAGGTTATGTTATTTAATTAGTTTTAGTCTTAAATTAATTATGAATTAATTTAGAGATTAAAAGGAAGACTAATTAGATTATGGGCTATTTGTTTTATATGGTGTGGGCTAACACTCATTTGTTAATGGGATAGGCTTGGATGGAAGTCCATGGATGATCCATGGAGCTTTTAACCCATGGATCCTTGGAAAAGGAAAGGTCATGGGTTATTAGGGTTTCACGCTAACCATGCACACTATATAAGCATGCTTATGGAGCATGAAATGGCAACTAGTGAACTAGTGTGTGTGAGCTTGTGTGTGGCCGAAAATACAAGTGTGTATATTCTCTCAAAGTTTTCCAAAAGTTTGTGGTGTTTTGTGATTCCATTTGAGGCATTCACACTATTGGTGCTTGGCCCTCAAACTCCTTAGGAATCAAACTCATCATCAAAAGGTATGTAATCTAATCTAATTCTTTTATGTTTAAAAGTACCCCTTTCCATGTTAGATAGGTTATGAACCTTGGAAAATTATTATTTTGCATGCATTTAGACAAACATAGATCCAAGGTTTATTAGGGTTGCATGCACACTTAGGAAGTGTTAGATTGCTCAAAACCCAACAATTGACACTACACCGTAGGGTGTGGGTGCCGTATCACGGAGGTGTGCGCCAGATCTTGATGGAGGAGGCGCACAAATCCCGATTCTCTACTCATCCAGGGGCGACGAAGATGTATCGAGATTTTCGCCTGGACTATTGGTGGTCCTACATGAAGCGGGATGTGGCATGGTACGTCGAGCGGTGTGCGCCTTTCTTTCTCTCACTAACTTGTCTCTAGGATCCCTAAACCCTTCCCATGTCTAGGGAACCTACCTGGCACAAGAAGGAAGCCTGGGAGCGCCCAATGGCTCCGAGAAGAAAAGCTTTCGGCTAGGAAACGCTGCTCCAGCGAAACTCGTTTTTTTTTAAGTAAAACCCGCTGTAAGTGAGCTACGCCTACACTATTTCTAATATAGCTTTTATTTCAATATAGTGATGTTATTAGGACCTTATAATAATTATTTGGGCTATTATTATGACTTATTTAAGTGTCGTTATAATATCTTTTTAACCACTCGTGGTACGGGGAATCTGGTTTAAAGGGCCGCATAGGGTTGTTGGTTTTCAGAAGTGCTATATGCCAAAATGGTCATGCCCTCCGGTGTTTTATGTCTGATCCCTGTCTGTACATAGTGGGTGAAGAGTATTGTTTAACGCTTATATTAGTGATGAGTTTGAAAAACTCTTTGATCATTTAGATCTTTAAACAGGTTAATCACAGAAACGTAAAACAGAAATATTAAGCACAAGAGTGAATCAAAATATGTCGAATGATTCAATAGATTCAAGCATCAGCAGTGCTGGACAAAGAACTTCCGCTGTAGAGGCTACTAGGGTTATAAACGATAAAGATAATATCTATGAAATTATCAACTTCAAATCTTACGTACTAAGATGCAAGCAAGCATCTATATATATACTAAACCCTAGAGTATAAAATCACGGATGGACAGGCCAATCCGGATACAAAATTGGACTTAAGAACGAGCCCAAGACGCAACACCTAACGGACCCTACATTCTCCCCCTTTGCGTCAATTGGAGCGAGACTCTACTTCGGCTTGCTGGGTCCACCTGCAGGAACTTTTTTTGTGGTTTCGAACAGACGAGGAATGAGAGCGAGAATGGTTTGTCTGAACCGAATGTACCACTGGATCATGTCATCAAAATACTTCTTGTCATCTGCAGAGTTCTGCTTGCATCGATTGATAATCCCCAGAACATGTTCCAAGCACGCAGTGGTATACAGATGCTTGTCTGCCAAGGCGAACATGCATTTTTGGCCTTCGTTCCTTGTGAACATGACAGAGTTCCGCTTCAGGTCAATTCTTCCCATCTGCATCATATTTAAATCACTTGCAGAACCAACAAGAGAGATGGTAGGCTTTTTCTTGAAAATACTTGCAATCTTCTGATCCATCTTCGCAACCTCCATGATGTAGCAAACCAGCATCCTCTTGAAGTGATCTATGATTGGCCCATATTCAGCTTCGTTGGTGAGGAGGATGTTGTGCAGAATGATCCAATCATGTGGATTCAGGTTGGGAAGATCGGCAAGAGAAATAGCATGTTCGGTTTTGGCAGATCCCCTCCGCACTTTGAACCGAACATTCATGAAGTTCCCCTCCCGAAAGGGTTTTAGGACCCAAACGTTTATAATCTTCTGGGCACTCCATGTCTGATACTGAGGCTGAGCAGACCTCAGATAGAATTCAACAAGCTCCCTATCAACCTTCAGGTGAGGACGAGGGACATCGGCAATGTGAGAAAAAGCATGAAAAATAAAGGCCTTTCGGGTCAAGGGCATGTCAAACTGAGAGTCGACAGAATTGACCCTGTCCAAGGAAATCACTGGTTCGAGCCATAAGATGCTGGGAGTATCAATGGCTTCTTTGATAAGCTTCTCGAGAGTGCTCGGAGGAAATAGAGTTTTGCGACTCTCAAGGAGATCATGAGCCTCCTTCATTTTTCTTTCATTTGCCTCGGCCTCTCTGGCAACACGAGCACTCATGTCTTCATCCTTTTCCCGGCCTTGTTTCTGTTGGGTTTTGAGCATTCTAACACTCCTAAGTGTACATGCAACCCTAAATACCTTGGATCTATGTTTTCTCTATTATACATACAAATATGAACATCCAAGGTATTATCCTAATCTAGCATACAAAACAATGACTATAGCAAGATAGAATACATACCTCTTTGGTGTAGAAAGTCTTCATGAAACTTGAGTGCCTAGTGCCCCAAGTGTGACACCTCAAATGGTTCACACAACACCAAATACAAATGGAATGACTTGAGAGAATTCTACAGTTCATGAAAATCGGCTAGCCCTTTCTTACTCTCTCTAGTGGCCGATTTTGGTCAAGAATAAGATGCTTATATAGTTAGGGTTACACCATGTAAACCCTAATTGACATGGCCTTTCATTTCCATGATCCATGGGTACAAAAACACCATGGAGCATCCATGGAGCATCATATGGGTTTTATCCCAACTAGATAATCCATGGAGCATTAGCCCACTATATAAGTATGGATGATTTACACAATCAACCCATATATTTAATTAGTCTTCTTTTGATCACTTAATTAATCCTAGATTAATTCTTGATCAATACTAATTAAATAATCTTATTATTCTTATTATTAATATACTAGAACTTATAATATATTAATAACCATAAGTGTCTTATTTCTCTCATTAAAGTCTATCCAAGTGCATGATGCCATGCAACCCAAATGGACCATGCCGGTCGGGTCAAGTCTTACCAATTATAGTTATGGACTTAGACATTAATCCAACAGTCTCCCACTTGGATAAGTCTAAAACTGTTATTGCATATGACTTCAGGAACCAACTGGCAATCATAGCTCTCAAAAGCTTCTGTCGAACTCTGACCTTGTAGATGAACTCTGACCTTTGTCAGTGACTTGTCCATTTATAGCACCGAGTTACCGAATGCGTTTTCGTGCAATCAATGTACAACCAAATCATAGTAACAACTCATATCTCTAGGTTTGAAGAATATAAGATATTATCGTCTCATGATCACTCGTGATAAAATCCATGAAGTGATTCGAATGAGCGCGGGTTGAATCCAATACTCAGAACTTATGAGCACTCATGAGTGTTGTAGCCCTTTGTCCAATATCTTAGACCTCTACAAGCCAACCCATGACAGTCTTGATTCATATCTACTTCCAACATATGACCGACTGTGGATGGTTTGAATAACTTACTCATCCAGAACAATGACCTAGTTTATTCTAGAAGTCAAAACATGCAAAATGAAACACAATAATAATGGAATCTAATATGGTCTCAGAGCTTATGAACATAAATAAAACACCTTTTATTTAGCACCATATGATTACACATTATTCATTGTATACTGTTTCAGCTATCAACTTTATTCTTGAATTTAAAACAATAGTTGTCCCATGCTCCAAGCATGTACACTATGTTTTCTAAACACTAGTCATGCCACACACCAAGTATGCATACTATGTTTGTCTATGATCTTTACTTTGTGAACTAGATCAATTGAACATAACTTCAATGATTCTCTTTTCACACTCCCAAATCCTTACTGCAAATGCAAGAATTCCAAATTCATGCCATTTACTGAAATCTGTTAGATTCTAAACTTATATGCATTGAACCTCTTGTAATGATTATGCACAAAGTCAGAAGGACCTGACAACAACCATTACAGACCAATTCAAAGGAGATCAGCTCCTTGGGAACATCCTTCTTGCATTAAGTTTCCTAATCTTAAACAGATTGAAAATTCTAACTTTGAAACATTTCCAGATTCCATTTTGACTATCACTTCTGAACAAGAGTTGCCTCCTTCCAGATTATGTCAATATGGTCCTTCCAGAATTATCACTATACTTCCAACTGTCCTTGAGCAACCAATCTTTGGTAAACCTTAGATTGTCCTCGACAATTGTTTAATCCTTTTAGTCATATCCAATTCTAGACCTTTTCCCTTCTTAATGCCCCAGGCATTTGGAAAATTTTAGAATGGATGAATATAGCACATGTAATCGATCCGATATCCGAAGCATATGGGACACGATTCATGATGTCTCACATAAAGACTAAACCAGTCTTTTGCTATAATATTTCCATTTCAATTTGCCAAGTTCTCATAATTCAGATTATGAAAAGGGATGCTGTAATCATAATCGAATTTTAGAACGCAAATAGTGGACTCATAGACAAAATTTCCTTATGTTGAGCCATTCCAACATGAAATTCATATATATCCTTGACTAAATGATTAAAACCTCACGATCTAAGCTTATAGATTTGAGATGAAGTATAATTTCCTCTCCCTTAATTATAGCAAAACAACTCTTTCCCAATTGAAACTTTTGTTTTCTATAATTAACATTGCTAACTTGCAATACTTATCATAATTTTCATGCTCCCACTAACATGATGATTATTAGCATAACACTTATGCTCCCAATAGCTTTGACATGTACTCAGAAATCAGCTGACTTTCTTACCAAAGTTCAGATTTCTGATACTAGATTGTTTTGATAAAACTTTATCAAAATCATACACCTTCCCTTAGATAGTACACTTGTGTGTCTAAACAATTATGAAGAGGGATGCCGTAATCTTAATGGTTAGACCTTTTTGCCACTTCTCACAAGTCCAGGTTAGTGTGCCGGTTAACCACACACGCTTCACTAATGACTTTGAGAATGCAAATATCACAATTGCTATCTAGCTAAAATCTACTTAGTGAAAGTGTTTCCTCACCATCATTTTCATGAATCGGAGAGAAACCTTATGACACTTAGATTTAATGGTGTATGTGTTCTTATCCATGTGAATTGTCAAAACCATAGTCACAAGGCAAGGATAATGACAAATCCAAACTCATATGGACTGAACTCAATCTTAATTTCTTGCCACCTGGCAGCTCAAGGGCCTGCCATTGCTTCCAAGTTGTTGTGCAACAAACTGAGAACTCTAAGAACTCATATGCAAAGCCAAATTTAACTGGAATGGGCACAGAATATGTCAACACGATAGGTTATAAACCTCATGTCGTGTGCTAGTGAATAACTTCAGGTTTTTATTCTTGATTAGTTCTTGAGACTTTCAAGAACTTTAAGACTCCCACTGTCCTCTTGACCTATAAGACTTTCTTGTCAAATATTCAAGGGATAGTGCGGATTCTTTATCAAGACAAACACTTTTTTGAGACATGTCACTCAAGTTACAATCTTGGAGTATGACTCTAAGACTTGTATTTTGGAACGAAGTATGACTCATCTTCTTGATTTAACCATTTCAACAATTCAAGTTCCTCTTCTTAGTCATAAGAATGCACCAAGATTTCCTTAGAGAAATAATTTTGATATGGTTTCTTAATCATTAAGATGATCACAAAAACTGATACTAAAGTACTCTCCCATCTTTTTAGATTTGAGAAACTTTTATCTTTCTGCCTAAGTTGATTCTTTTTATTCGCTCTGCCATACATTGGAACCTTTTTCCAATGTCTCAGAGTTACACTTAAGCTTGTAAGTATAATCATATTTACTGAGCTTTAGTAAACTATGACGAATAGTCTTATCAATCTTTTGTGGTGGACTTAATCAGTGCACAAGAATGTGTACTCGATCCCTTAGTCCTTTACTTGACTCACACATCCATGTGACCGAGTAATTAGTCTTAATTTTTCCAATACTTGAAAGTTCTCATTCATCATGCTATACAACTTGCATGATTCCAAGTACCGGTCCAATGGAAACTTGGGTGATGAGAATCTTTCCTTATTTGGTAAATTTAGACATTACCATAATGAAAGAATCAATTTCATATTTCCACTCTTGCTATTAATGGAATCATATAAGCAACAATTTTTCCTCAAATGCCATTGTAAGGATATTTTAAAATAAATAAAATCAAAAAATTTTCTTTTATTTTAAAACTTTGCGAAAAAACTTATCCTTACAATCCATATGAAAACTTGTTGTTATCTATTCCTAAGCAATATCTCATAACTCCTAAGAAGTAGCTCAAGAATCCGATCTTCAAACTACGCGATAGAAATCCATCTATGCGATCATATTCAACATATTCTTTCTTTAAGTTTCTTCGCTTTTCTTTGATTCTTAAAACATCACCATGTGACCCGGTCACATCATGTATCAGGAATCTCAGAATGGAAACTTAACAGAGTTAGATAGTGGACTTTACCTAAAGTAGAGTCAAACTTATTGACTTTAACATCCTTAGGTAAATTTGGCAGCTTCACAATCAATGCCCCTTTCTTTGGCAATATAAACATATGGACCCTTTGATAATGGTACACGAGACTATCACAGACTTAGCTTTTTCTATTTACCATTTGGTCAACCGAGTTGACTATGGCCAATCCCTTTCCATTGGGAAGAGAATGCTTTCCTGGATTTCTTGTGTCACTATTGTCAATGTCCATCAAGTTTTAAGGAAGTTGATCTTAACAAATAGATAAGATCATTAAGGGTCTTGTCATAGTCTGTTTCATAGGTGTCCCAAAGGAACTCACTATGTGACTTAGAAAGTGATTGAACCACCAACTTTCTCAAGACTTTGACACCCAACTCTCCCGGCTTGTCAATATGTGACTACATCTCCAAGACGTGACCACACCTAGACCTTGCCTTGCCAATTGGGCTTTAGTGACCTTAAACTTTTTAAGGACTTGTGGGTTGAGGAGAATAATTGGAGGAGGTGAATGAAGTATGATTTCCAAGGGACATCATCTTCATTTAGGAAAGCTTGTTTCAAGAGATTTGGGAAGATCATAAATGTCTAAACCAGACATGATTTTGGGAGATATTCAAGAAAGTTGATCTTAAGTCCTAAATATGACACCCAATATGAAATATTAAGGCTAGGACCCAACAAACTACTTTATAACTTAGAAGACGTATGCCGTAATCCAAGCTATAAAATATTTGAAGGTAGGTGAATGACGATTCACCAATTTCCACCAAGATAAACGAAATGTATTATTAGGTTTTAATTGGATTTGAAACTCCTAGATCTTTTGAGATTCATTGAACTTTTCAAAGGCATGTTTCAATCTCGAGTGTGCCCTCCAAGTTTTGTGACTGGGATGCCGAGGATCACAAAACGAGGTGTGAAGTAACCATGCAAATCACTTGGTACCCTTAATAAATTACCCCTCAATCGATGTGCCGGTTAAGCACACACGCTCCATAGATACTATGATAAATATTAAGTCACCCTTTACCTACCTTGTTAAGTCCAGGTTAGTGTGCCGGTTAACCACACACGCTCCTATAACGACTTTGACAAAGTGTAAAGTGTAATTTCATGGATTAGCACCTTATTCACATTTTCCTAAGTAACTAAGATTGGGAATTATTAAGAGTTTAGTTACTTAGTATTTATCATTAATACTTTTAATGAAGGGAGAATTATAGTCCTGTCAAACCTGTTCGGCTAACGACCCTCCACCGGTCAAGCAAGCGGTGAGTGAGAGTGGACACCCATTAAGTTGCCATTTTATAGGCAACAACCTTATACCCACCTTATAGACCGGCTTCGTGAATGAGGCGTACTAGCGGTAAGACTGACTTTACTCTTATACATATATATATATATATATATATATTATTAACTTATAATATTATAAAGTATAAGGGTTGAATTTTAACTCTTTAAAATTCTAAAGGCTAACCTGGAATTAAAGTATTCATAAGTGAAAACTTTACAAATTCCAAAACTTGAGGGCAAGTTTTGAAACTATTCAAAACTAATTAATTCCATAACTTATGTGTTTAAAGTAGTTTTAATCCAAAAACTTTTCAAGTTCCATAACTTGAGGACAAGTTATGGAAGACTTTAAACTAATAAAAGAATTAACTTTTTCTTTATTTTATAACTTATGGAATTAATTAAGGTTACACTTTTTTTTATTTATTATTTAATGAAGAGACTCTTGGTCCTCCATAACTTGAGGACAAATTATGGAGTCATAAAACCATTTAATTAGAACTAGACTCTTCATTTTTGTAACCTTTGCCAACTTTTATGAGTTTTATGAAACTTAAATGTGACTTTTCATATAACTTGAGGACAAGTTACAAAAACACATTTTATAATCAACTCTTAGATTAATTTGGATTGAAAACAACTATTTCACTAAACTTTCTATTAATCTAAGCAACTCATAAGAACAAGATAATTCAAATCAAACTTTTTCATGTAATTAGTCTAAACCTTAAACTAATACAAAACATGAATCTATTGACAATTATCTTTGAAATTGGATTAGCATGAGCATTACCACATCAAAAACAAGTTTATAAGTTCAAAAACATCTTAGGGTAATGTTCCTAGTCCAATTCTAGCCAAGAAAGTCGAATTTATGCTGTCTGGGGGTCCAACTCGTCGAGTGCACGAACCAACTCAGCGAGTTGGATGCTTTTTGCCTTGGACTCGGCGAGTCCATTCATGGACTCGGCGAGTCTGCTGGGCAGACAGCATCAAAACTCGATTTTCCAGCTTCTTTTGCAAGTATAACAAGAAAACAAGCCTAGGCTCTGATACCACTGTTGGGTTTTGAGCATTCTAACACTCCTAAGTGTACATGCAACCCTAAATACCTTGGATCTATGTTTTCTCTATTATACATACAAATATGAACATCCAAGGTATTATCCTAATCTAGCATACAAAACAATGACTATAGCAAGATAGAATACATACCTCTTTGGTGTAGAAAGTCTTCATGAAACTTGAGTGCCTAGTGCCCCAAGTGTGACACCTCAAATGGTTCACACAACACCAAATACAAATGGAATGACTTGAGAGAATTCTACAGTTCATGAAAATCGGCTAGCCCTTTCTTACTCTCTCTAGTGGCCGATTTTGGTCAAGAATAAGATGCTTATATAGTTAGGGTTACACCATGTAAACCCTAATTGACATGGCCTTTCATTTCCATGATCCATGGGTACAAAAACACCATGGAGCATCCATGGAGCATCATATGGGTTTTATCCCAACTAGATAATCCATGGAGCATTAGCCCACTATATAAGTATGGATGATTTACACAATCAACCCATATATTTAATTAGTCTTCTTTTGATCACTTAATTAATCCTAGATTAATTCTTGATCAATACTAATTAAATAATCTTATTATTCTTATTATTAATATACTAGAACTTATAATATATTAATAACCATAAGTGTCTTATTTCTCTCATTAAAGTCTATCCAAGTGCATGATGCCATGCAACCCAAATGGACCATGCCGGGTCGGGTCAAGTCTTACCAATTATAGTTATGGACTTAGACATTAATCCAACAGTTTCTTCAAGATATCAGCGATGGTATCTTTATCATCATCATCATCATCACTGTCTTCAATAATCTTCTTGCCTTTATCTTTAGCACCCAAACCTGAAGGTTGACCTGTTGGAGGAGGTTCGGTTGCTTTAGTTGATGTAGAAGTAGAAGGCGGTTGAGACACATCTTCTCACCCTTGTTTTGGATGCGCCACGAACTCATGAAGCCCTTCAATTTTGCTGAGTAGATCAAGGGTGGGAGCAAGCTTCTCAGCTAGAGTGCGCCTCACAGAATAGTTCAGTATGGGATCATGCGCTTCAATAATGTTGGAGAGGGCGACGTGGACATCCGAAACACATGTGGAAATGACCGCTGGCTCAGATCAGAGAGACGCAACCTCCTTTTCTGATTGGAAAAGTTGAAGACTCTTGACCTTTAGAGCAGTGGTTTTTTAAGCAAGAGCATCCATCACGGAGTTTTCTGAAGCAAGATCTTCTTGCAGCTGTGTCAAGCGCTCCTCAATAGTCACCTGTAAGGTTTTATTGTCATCGTCGAGAGACTGACAAAGACTGGCAAAGGACTGTAGTTCGGACGCGAATGAAGTGGCTAGCTTCTCGAAAACAGAATCAATCTTCGTTGCATTGGATGCAACAACCCCCTGTAAAGACTGGAAAAGATTGTTAGCATCAAGAAATAGTTTTTCGACTTTTTCGGTCGCAGCAGCACACGCCTTGGTAGATGCATCGATAGCAGCAGTGGCAGAGTTGATTGAGGCTTCTTGTGCCTTGGTGAAAGAATCAACTAGCCCCTGAATGACATCCTCTGAGATAGTGGACCGAGAGGAAGAGGAGGAAGCGATGAGACTGTCGATTTTCTCATGAAGTTCCTTGAGATGCTTTTAATTTAGTGACAGGAGCGTCATCGTCATCATCACTTTGAACTTGGTATGGACTATAGTAGACAGAGTCAAAAGTCATGTCTTCTCCACCAAGAAAGGTTCATCATCTGCTGAGTGGTTGGGAGATGAAGGCGAAGGTGGAGGTTCAGTTGTGTGAGTAGGTTCGGGTATGGAAGTTTGTTCAGTAGCGGGTGTGTGTTGGGGTGCTGAAGTATGAGCCCCCGTATCAAATACGTTGGTTTGAACTCCAGTGGTGGTTGTTGTCGTAGCTTCTAAGAAATTAGGAGGTGGTATAGGTATAGAGGTGGGTGTTATATGAGTAGTGGAGGTTATGGGGGGAATGGAAAGAGAGATGGAGATTGGGGGAGGAGAGACAGGTTTAGATGAAACGTGTACCTCAGTTGAAGGCGAACGTGGAGGAGTGTTACCTCGAAGTGACTCCTCTAAGTCTGAACTCTCATCCTCTGATTCACTGGAGGAAGAGGCAAGAATTAGTTTGCGCCTGGGCTGGGTTTTCCTCTTCTTTGGTGGAGGTGATTGAGTTTCCTTTGAAGGTTTTCGCTTCTTTGGAGAAGGACCTTTCACTCCTTTGACAACTTTCTTGTCTTTCCCCTTTTCGTGTTTCTTGCCCCTAGGAGCAGGCTTGTCAGCGTCGTGGATGGATTGAATCATTTCTGGAGTGAGCTCTCTGGGGCCTGAATGAAGAAACTCCTTGTAAGTCTTGATGATGTGTCTGTCCCTTGGAACACACGCATACATTGACTCAAGGATTGAGCCAACGAACTGAAACTTGGAGGAATCAGACATGATGATCTTCGTTGTGTGGAAAATACCAATCAAGGATAGTGGAGAACCAGCAACAACAGGGACATGATACTTGTCCATTGCCCACTTTGTGACCAGAGTCCAGAATCTGGCATAAGAAATCTCAAAATGGCGAGAAGTAGAGGCAAGACTTTGGATTAACTGTTACCATAACACAGAGCCATAGTCAAGATTAAGGCCATGATATAACCCGTAGAGAATCGTCATAAACAGACGGCTAGCCCTGTCAGAACCTGCGCTTCTTTCTGACAAACCCTTGAAGAGCACCGTGAAGAAGCCATTCCACTGTGGAGGAAGACATGATTTCTTGAACTTTGTGACTGTAGTCAGAATCTCAGTGTATCCCATGTTTTAAAACATGGAGAACAACTGTCCCACAGGAATAGACTCAGGGTTAACCGTAGACTCATCAGGTTCGAACCCTAGAAGCGAACATAATCGCTGTTTGGAGATGGAGGTTTTGGTATCAAGAATGTTGAAGAAAATTCGATCGACAGACTTGTCATAGTGGGCAGTTGAGAAGATCTACAACAAACACTCCATTGGAACGAGTTCAACCTTGGTTAGTGCTGGAACCAGTGGAGAGTGTTTGAGACACTGCACAATTGGGAACATGAATGCGTCGTAGACATGTGGGGTGAGATCAATGATCAGGCTTTGTTGAGGTCGGATAGGCAGAATGTGGGAGGTGGCGTGAACAAAAGAAGAATCCGCCATTGAAGAGTGTTTTGGAGAAGAAGATGAACAGTGGGAGAAAATAATCGTTTCTTGCTCTTTGAATTTTGGGTGCAGTAAAGAGGTAAAAGACTTTAGGGTTTACCCTTTATACCGTGGGTTAGAGGAGAGAGAAGAATCCGCCCCCAAATCTTCTTGAAAATCGAAGCGTTTCCTGAGTTGATTGACGCGTGACAGATTAGCAACCCTATGATTACGCATGAGAGAGAAAAACTCTTCCGTTTTGCACACCTTCCCATCAAGCGCCGTTTTGAATGCCAAAACGTTTAGACTTTCGGCTGAGTCAGCAACTTATCCTTTTTAAAATGAGCTGTCTTCATAGATAAAAGTAAACACATGTAGTATTAGCCATAACATCCTGTTGAGAATATTGATTTATAACCGAAGCCATAAAAATATCTTATAATGAACGAAACCAGATTTTTTGGAAAATCAAAAAGATTTTCATGCATAGAGTGTCAAAGATAAAGAAATATAGCAACACATATTTGGGAATTTGTGATGTCAATAAAGACACGAAACAGTGGATCCCGGGCACGAATCGCTTCCTTCAAAGTCAAGAGAGACTTTAAAGTGTTTGTGTGGTTTCCCGTTGAATTACGATCAATCTCTTGTTAAGAAGTGTTGAAAGTCATCTTTTAAAGAGGTTGATAAGGGTGGCTTTCGCTTCAGTTCAGAGTTCCTAATCTTGACATAAGAGAGAAACCGAATGAAGTACTTGTGAGACCAATGTGGTCTGTTGAACAAGTAGGCTTGGATAATATTTAAGTGACGTGTTAGAAATACTTAGTGTGAAATCTCAAGAAAAAAAAATTAAAATTGGATTCTAAGGGAAGAAATGTTATGGTATGTAACGATTTCATAAGAATCACACAAAAAGAAAAATTAGAGATTTCATGGTGCAACCACTTGGGTGTATTCGTTAATTCATAAGTGAAAACTACAGCAAATTTAATTGTTCACCGTCAATGCATAGTAGGTATTGAATTGTGGGTTTCACTTAGCACGTAGTGACACGAAGTTAAGATCACAAACACAGAGATTGTGTAACCATAAACCTCTGTGGTAATTTCTGAGAGTCTCAAGGGTTACTTGTATGAAGCGAATATTATGGAGAAAAATATTTGAGATGGTGTAAAGAAACCAAAGTACCTCTGTTATAAAAATAGTGACCAAGCAGAAAACTCTTAACTCATATGAGAAAAGAGCAAGGTAGCTCATGATTAGAATAAATGTAGCAGCCTGGTTTGGAAGACAAGGTTTGTATATACCAAGTCAATAAGGCTTTTATTCAGAATCAGTTGAGGCTTTGGACGACATGCAGTAGCATGCTACTAGGGACACTTAACTAGTAGAAAGTGTGAAAATGATACCTGCCCCATCGTTAATCTGTAAACTATTAATATAAACAAAAGAAGAGACAAAAAGAAAATGAAAATATTTTTGGAGTTTTTGATAATTTTGAAAATAGAAAAACAAAATAAACCAAACAAAAAAAATAATTTCTGGAACCGAACCCGAAATAGATTGAACGCTCGGTTCATTTCGGTTCAAAAAAAAATTTGTTTTGGAATTTTTGGAAAAACTAATGTACAAAAGGGTACAACCAAAAATATCACCTTGGATAGATAAGCGAAAAAAAAGTGCAATGGGACCGAACCCGAAATAGACCGAGCGTTCGGTACATTTCGGTTCCCAAGTGAATCGAGCCCGAAATAGACCGAGTGTTTGGTTCATTTCGCTTCCAAATTTTAGTTCTGAGAATGTATTTTTGGTATTGACTCCGATTCCATCATACCTAGGCCTTGTAGAATTTTATTAAAACTTGTTTCAGGAAGGGATTTGGTGAAGATGTTAGCCAGTTGATCAGTGGTTCGAACAAAGTGAATCTCGACATTTCCTTCTTCAACATGATCCTTAATAAAGTGATACCTCAGTGCTATATGCTTCGTCTTGGAAGGTTGCACTGGGTTATGACAGATCCTAATTGCACTTTCAGAGTCAAAATATAGTGGGATCTTTTTCATATTGAGTCCATAGTCCCGGAGTTGGCCTTGGATCCAAATCACTTGAGATGTGCATGAGGCGGCTGCAATGTACTCTGCTTCGGCTGTAGACAGAGAAACACACGTTTGTTTCTTAGATTGCCAGCTCACCAACTTCCCGTCGAGGAATTGACAGCCCCCTGTTGTGCTTTTCCGATCTAGACCACATCCTCCAAGGTCTGCATCTGAGTAGGCTTGAACAAAGAAACCCGAGTTTGAGGGATACCAGAGACCAAGAGAGGTTGTTCGCTTCAGGTACCGAAATATGTTCTTCACTGCCAACATGTGTGGTTCACGCGGATTTGCTTGAAACCTGGCACAATAACAAACTAAAAACATTATATCAGGCCTACTAGCTGTGAGGTACATCAGGGAACCAATCATTTGGCGATAAAGTGTTATGTCGACTGCCGGTTTTTCCAAAGATGGTGTGAGCTTGGTACCGAACGCCATAGGGAGTTTGACCTTTGAATCTCCCACCATGCCAAACTTGGCAAGAAGAGTCTTGGTATATGTTTCCTGGTTAATAAAGATGCCTTCGGGTCCCTGTCTAATATTTAAACCAAGGAAAAAGTTAATCGGACCCATTAAGCTCATTTCAAATTTCGTCTCCATCAGCTTTCTGAATTCAGCTGTTAGGCTGGGATTCGTTGAGCCAAAGATGATATCATCGACATAGATTTGAACGATCATTAGGTGGTTACCTTCCTTTTTACGAAAGAAGGTTGGGTCAACGAAACCTTGTTTGAATTTAGACATCTTTAAAAAAACTTAGTAAGTGTTTCATACCATGCCCTAGGTGCTTGTTTCAGACCATAAACAACTTTATCCAAGATGTAGCAGTGATCTGGATGCTTTTCATTCACGAAGCCAGGAGGTTGCTCCACATACACAGTTTCTTCAAGTTCCCCATTTAGAAAAGCGCACTTCACATCCATCTGGTAGACCTCGAAATTCTTATGTGCTGCATAGGTGAGAAATATTCGAATGGATTCCAGCCTTGCTACCGGAGCGAATGTCTCTTCGTAATCGATTCCTTCTTCCTGGAAGTAACCTTTCACCACTAGCCTAGCCTTATTTTGGATTACATTACCCTCCTTGTCCATTTTGTTCCTGAACACCCACTTTAGACCGACAACCAAGGCATCTTTTGGTGTTGGAATGAGTCTCCAGACTTTATTTCTTTCAAACTCATTGAGTTCATCTTGCATTGCCTGAACCCAATCAGAATGATCAAGGGCAATATTGACGGTCTTCGGCTCAATTTTGGAGACGAAAGAATTAAACATGAAGAACTCTACTTTGGAGAATAGGGAAGTTTGTTTTACCTTCACTTGAGATCGGGTTAGAACTTTTTCAGATACATCACCCACTATTTGAGATACAGGATGATCTCTGGTCCATTTGGTGAGAGGAGGATAGTTTGGATCATAGGATGGATCCAATTCAGCATTGACCAATTCTTCCAACTCTGATTGAATATCATCATCATAGAAGATATCAGAATTCTCCCCCTCGACAGATGATGAGCCAAGAAATCTTTCTTCAACAGGGCTTTCAGGTTGATCCAGACTTTCGGTTGTTATTGGACTTTCGGGTGCAGAGGGGCTTTCGGGTGCAACAAGACTTTCGGGTGCGTCAAAAATTGGATTCTCCCCCTGAATATGAGAGTCCTGCTCATTTGAAGAGGATAAATTATCCCCCTCGACCGAAGTACCGCTCTGGGGAGGTTCTTTTCGAACTGGTTCTTCCACTCCCATTCGTTTGGCTGCATCTTCTACAATCTTCTTAAGGTGATCAATCTTTTTGTCTGCTGCCGTGGCTTCAGAGTGAGCTGCTTTCTCAGGTTCATCAAATAGATCCATGAACTGGTCAACGAGATTGGCGATAGAGGCTGTGACTTGACTTGTTTGAGAGAAAATCTCTCCTGTTGCTTCTTTAGTGGACTTCAACTTCTTGACGTAATTGTCATCGAACGTCACATAATAGGTTTCTTCAATTCTTTTTGAACGCTTATTCAAAACCCTGTAAGCCTTTGAAGTAAGAGAATATCCCAGAAAGATACCTTCATCAGCTTTGACATCAAACTTGTTGCGATGTTCTTTGGAGTTGAAGATGAAGCACTTGGAACCGAACACGTGAAAGAACTTGACATTCGGCTTCATGTTGTTGATTATCTTATAAGGAGTGAGAGAGAAACTCTTGTTGAGATAAGACCTGTTCTGAGTAAAACACGCTGCAACAATGGCATCAGCCCAGAAAAATAAAGGAAGGGAAGCAAAACTTAGCATGGTTCGTGCCGCCTCACACGGGGATTGGTTTCGCCTTTCAATAATACCATTCTGTTGAGGTGTATAAGGTGCTGAGAAGTTGAGACTGGTCCCTTTTTCTGCCAAGAAGTCTTCGAATTCTTTGTTCATGAATTCCAGTCCATTGTTGCATTTAATGTTTCGAACGACTTTCCTCAGTTGCACTTCGACCTGCTTGATAAAGATCTTCAGTTTGGGAGTCACCTTAGATTTGTTCTTTAGAAAGAACACCCAAGTAAAACGTGAGAAGTCATCAACAATAACAAGAATGTACTTGTTACCGCCAATGCTCTCGATTGATGATGGACCACATAAGTCGATGTGAAGCAACTCAAGTGGCTCAACAACTTTGATGTTTATGATGGTTGGATGACTTTGACGACTTTGTTTTCCCATTTCACATGCAGCACATAAGTGTTCTCGATCGAACTTAAGCAATGGAAGACCCCGAACATGACCGCCGGTGACAAGCTTGTTAATGTCTTTGAAGTTGAGATGTGAGAGCCTTCGGTGCCACAACCAACTTTCGTCCGAGTGAGCTTTGGATAAAAGACAAATTGTTGGATTCCCTTTGATTGGTCTGAGATTCAGAGGAAACATTTCACCTTTTCGATCTGATTTGAGAATGACTTTGTTGGATTTCTTCTCTATAATTTCTGAACCTTCGTCATCGAACGAGACTTTGAGACCGGTTCCTCCCACCAGTTGACACACACTGATGAGATTATGCTGCAACCCCTCTACATACGCCACCTTTCTTATTGTAAAATCTCCATTTGTTATCATTCTATAACCCTTTATCGTTCCATAAGAGTTGTTACCAAACTTGACATTGCCACCATTTTGAAGAGACCGAAACTCCCTTAGCTCTTCCTTCCGTCGTGTCATGTGACGCTAGCAGCCACTGTCTATGTACCATTCTTCGTCAAACTGCTCCTCACTTATAACCTGCAAAAATTAAGCAGATTTAGGAACCCAAAGTTTCTTGGGTCCACATGAGCCTTTTAAAGAAACAGGAATAGTAAGAGAAACATCAACGAGATATGTTCATTTTATTAAGGTTGTTTCATCTTTTCTATTAATAGTAAACACTTTGAGTTTATTAGAATTAGATGCAGGTGTTTTGGATTTATGTTCTGGTGTTTGGACTTTATCCTACTTTCGGTCTTCATTAGCTGAGGAAATTTTCCTTTTTCCTTTCAAATCCTTTGATGATTTTGAATTTGGTGTAGGACCAGAATTCGGCTTAGAAGAAGATTGAGAACGAGAAGAATTAGAAGAAAAGAGATTAGAATGAGAATTTTTCCTGTCTTGAGGTTCGAAGTAACCCTTTCGGTTGAGCTCATTTGAGGGACCGAACCTGGATGTTCGGTTGCTGATTGATGATGAACCGAAGTTGGATTTTCGGGTGTTGTAGGTTGGTGGCCCGAAACTGGGTCTTTTATTGTAAAAGCTTGACGGGCTAAAATCCGGTCTTTGCCTGTTTTTATTTGGTGGACCGAAACCAGCTCTTCGGTTGTTGTTGCTTTCGGGACCGAACCTATCCTTTCGGTTTTGTTCTTCCTGTGGCCCGAAAGTCTTCCTCTGGTTCTTTTGAATCGGTGATTCGAAGTTCCTTTTACTCCTATTATCTTCTCCTTTTGACTTAGAATGTTTGTCAAAGAGAGTGTAGTGAGGATTTTGAGAGCGCCAAAACTGCTTTCGCTCTGAGAGATTTTTCTTGTATCTCAAGTTTCTCTGCTGCTTTTGATTTTTCACCTATTTCGGTTGTCTGTGGATATTTGCCTTTTGTTTCGGCTTCTTAGCAACAGGTTCACTTTTCATGGAAGAGGTTTCGCTAGTGGAGGTTACTTCTTCCGTTGGAATCTCTTTTGTGCCACTGGAACTTGGTACGTCAAAATTGGTAGGCTTATTCAGAGGTTCGGGCACATATCTTCCTTTGGCCTTCCATGATGTTCGCTCCGACAAACCGAATGTTTCATCTGCGTTGTCTATCGGTGCAGACCAGAAAAACTCATCACAGCCATCTGCATTATCTTCATTCACCATGGCAGTGAGTTCGGCTGTCTGATGTTCGGTTACTCCCGTGACCTTATAAACCTGATTGGGAGTTGTTCTGACCTTTTGAAATACAACAGCCTTTTCTTTAAGCATTGGGGACTTAGTTTTGGACAAACAAGCGTATTCCATAGAATTTTTAGAAATCAGATTTTTGTGGTTTTCAGGTTCGCTCCTAATGAACTCGGAACAGTTAACAACATCCTCTACAGAAATTTCACTCATGTCATCGTCCTCATTAAGTTCAGATGCATTTTCAACATCAATTTTATTTTCTGAACTCAATTTGGTATTCAATGAGTCAAATTTTTGTATGGTTTCGGCCCTGAGTTTCAACTTATCATTTTCATCTAAAAGATTTTTAAGCATGTCCTTATGGTCTTTGGACTTTATAAAAGATTCAATTTTGTCCAGACCATACATATAAGTGAGATTGACGTCATCAGAAGATACAACACTTTCACAGTTGTATGCTTCGGCATCAATTTCATCATCCTTAAACTCAAGGAAGGGTAAAATCATGCGATGTATCTTCTGTCCTATTTCACAATTTAAATGCAGCTAAGTAATGTTAGCATAAAGCCTTTTGGCAATTAAACAAAAAGCGTTCCTCTATTTTAATAATTTGAGATTGTCTCTTTGCAAATAAATGTTCTCATCCCTAGACTTAACCAACTCCAACTCATTTTGCTCTATCCAAATCCTTCGCTCCTCACTCTTGGATGACAACCTGCTTATTTGGTCAGTTAGATTAGAATTCGTGACCCGTGTTTGAGTTAAACAACTATCTAGATTCGAAATTCTTGAATTGAAGTTATTTAATTCCTTTTCATATGATTTTTGTGGAATTTTAAATGAAATAAAAATAGATTGTACCTTCTTGATTAGTTCATCCAGCTCACTGATCTGCACACTAAGAGGTTTCGCTGTAAAGCACAAGTCCTCTCGCTCCTTAGCCTCTTCGTTTCCACCATCAGTGTTGTATCCCCTCATTTGAGATACATCTGTCACCATCAGACATCTTCCATCAGCTTCACCACTCATTGCTACATAAGCCTTTCCATGAGAAGGCTTTCTCACTTCATCATCTTTTGAGTCAGTTGACCAAACCTGCACGCCACCGAACTCATCATCATCTACCGAACCCTGCACAATAAGAGCATTCATAGAGGGATTAGTAGTAGCTTTCTTCCTCTTTATTTCTTCCAGTCTTTTCATAAGACTTGCTTCTTCATCTTTCTCGTCATCTTTCTCTGCCATCTTCTTCAACATGCAATCTTTTGCGTAGTGATTTTTCCCACCACAATAAAAGCAATTGACACCAGAGTCAGCTTCACCCTTCGCTTCCTTCTTTGATTCTTCAACCTTCAGCTCCTCTTTCACTTTTTTAGAGCTGTAGCTTCCCTGCCAATTTCGATTTTTGTTGGTAGGGAACTTTTTCTTAGTGAACCTTCTGGGATTTGACACCATCATAGCATAGTCTTCAGCTGTCAAATCGTGATCTCCCAGATTTAAATCCTCTTCGTCTTCTGCTGCACTCTTACCTTTGGACAGAAGCGCCAAAGACCCCAAATTTGAAACCACGATTTTCTCTTGTAGCACTGTCTTTTCCTGGGATTTTAGAGTCCCCACCAATTTTGGCAACGAGTACGATTTGAACTGCTCATGTGCTTTAAATGTTGACACAACAGCTCTCCATTCGGATCTTAGGCCATTTAAGAATGTGCCCTTCTATTCGATAAGCTTTCTTTCAATGTCATGCTTGATCATCTTGCTGAGAAGATGATTGAACCGATCAAATGTTTGTGTAACAGCCTCATCCGACATCTGCTTGAATTCTCCAAATTCAGAGAGAAGTAGGGTCTGAATTGAATGCTCTAGATCTTCATCTGTAGAGTACAGCTCTCGCAGCCGATCCCAGATCTCTTTTGCTGTACTGCAAGAACTGACTAATCGAAACGTGTCACACTGAAGAGCGAATCGAATTAGTCTCAATGCCTTAATGTTGCATTGGAACTTCTCCTTTTCATCCCGAGTGACGTCTTTCACATCTTTTAATAGATCATTATACTCCTTTTGAGTTTTAATGATCCTAGACGTGCTTGAATGAGCGAAAGGACCAGAAGTGATAGCTTCCCATATCAGATACCCGTTATCTTCAGATCCAATAACGTAATCTTCAAAGTGGTGCGCCCATACTTCATAGTCTTGTGTATAGAGAATGGGAATCTTGGTGGTTGATCCGATGCTGTTAGAGATGTTGATGGGATTGGATTGAGAATCGTCCATGCTTGATCGTGTAACCTGTTATAAGATCAGACTTTGTAATACGTAATATTAGGGAAAGATGAATAATTAATGAGATACGTCAATTATGAGTGACGGCTCGATAAATATCAATGAATGCGGAATAAACCCTAATCACTTCTATCACAGAAGAGATATGTATGAATTACACAGTCTCCTGCTCTGATACCAATTGATGAGTTTGAAAAATTCTTTGATCATTTAGATCTTTAAATAGGTTAATCACAGAAACGTAAAACAGAAATATTAAGCACAAGAGTGAATGAAAATATGTCGAATGATTCAATAGATTCAAGCCTCAGCAGAGCTCGAGAGAGAACTTCCGTTGAAGAGGCTACTAGGGTTACAAACGATAAAGATAATATCTATGAAATAATCGACTTTAAATCTTACGTACTAAGATGCATGCAAGCATCTATATATACTAAACCCTAGAATATAAAATCACGGATGGACAAGCCCAATCCGGATACAAAAGTGGACTTAAGAACAAGCCCAAGACGCAACACCTAACGGACCCTACAATTAGACTAAACCCTAGTGGTAATGATACTAGGTTTTGTCGAAGGAAATGGTTTTAAGAGTAACGAAGCGCTATCTAAGATCGGAATCACCACCTTACCAGGTGAGTGCATAGTTACTTTCATCTTACACATAGCTATGAAGTATTTTATATAAATTACGTGGTATGTGTGCATATTATCGGTATACTTGCTATCTATGCTGGATGAACGATGTTATACTTGTTTTAAATGATTTAAATTGTATATGTATTTTATATCTACAAAATGTGTTGGGTAAAACATGGGTAGATGTAATAGTTGTTGTGTGACAAAATAAAATAATGAGAGGCCGCGATGTTATTGATGATCCAGTCATCTAGCGGAGTATAGATGGCGACCACTGACTATTCTAGACAGTCCAGTGGAACGCTAGCAGGCTCGCAACCTGTAGGTGTTTATTTGAACTGTGTGCTCACCAGCAGTACTCCATCTCCCACATGGTTGCCTTATTTGACATGAATTGCTGAGGAACCCCCAAAGCATGTGTTGTCTCCCCGATGAAAATCCTTAGGCTAGGTCCCTTGTGTTAGATGTTTTAGGGACGTAAAGTGAGGATAATGGGAACGGGTAATCGGGTTTGTTTTTTTTGATGAAAATAATAAACTTATTTATTGTGGGTTGAAAACCCTATGTGCTCACCAGGCTCCCAAGCCCGACCCACTCAGTTTCTTGTATTACAGTTAATGGCACTCGAGCGTAGATATGATGTTTGGGATGAGAGATTACGGATATAGGCTTGTAGATATGAATAAATGTATATATTGTACTGTTTATGCTTTTGATCTATATCGAACATGACATCCCAAGATTTTTAATGAAATACATTTCTTTGGAAATGCTTTGATAAATGTTTATCATATTTTATTTTGGGAACAAATTCCACAAGACTTTTATTTGAAATGTTACTCTGATTTTCAAACAAAGCATAAACAAAATCGGTCTTTTTTGGCCAAGAAAAATGGGGATGTCACAGTTGGTAACCATCCTAAGGGGAGATAATTGTAACACTCGTAGATTTGGACTAGTCAAGTAAGATATAATAAGCGTTAAAAATGATTTTTATTATAGAAGATTATCTAGGATAAATAATGTTAATCTAAGTAATAGTTAGGATCAACAATGGTAACCTATTTGACGTAATAAAGAAGAATTATATCAATATGATGTGTTTCATGATTATTATAATATAATAAAATAGAAAAAATCACCTAAATCGCCCGTAAATCGTAAAAATAAATGTGCCAAAACGCACACACACACAGATATATATATATATATATATATATATATATATATATATATATATATATATATAAAGTACACGTCTTCCCAATCCCGAAATTATAAATTTCATAGAAATCTCACTCCGTATGAATTAAAAATGATTTTTATAAGATATAAAAGTCAGCCGCGCACAATGAATGTATGACGTAAAAGTCTATGAAGAGAATTGTTGAATTTTAGCTAAAGCCACCACAAAGAAAATCCTAGTACTCTTTAGCCAACGAAGTCTAAACAAAGGTTGTAGATATCATCGATAGGTACGTGTGGATATAAAGAACATAAAAAACGGAGTTTGTATAATTGAGTTATAATTTATAATAGCATATTTACGTATTAAAATAAATTATAAATCGTATATATATATATATATATATATATATATATATATATATATATATATATATATATATATATATATATATATATATATTATAAAGGGGTCTTTAGTCGTTTAAAAAATTATAAGGTCATTTAATCAACTATAGAGGGTGGTTTTTGAAAATTCAATTACTATAAATAATAGCCTGTAGGCTCTCATACTTCTTGCACCATTCTCTTGATTAAATAGTCTTTCTATTCTTATCTCTGAGCATTTCGGTCTCTCAAAATTCGAATTATCTTTTTGTAGTTTTAGTATAGTAAGGTGAGCGCTGAAGCGCTATAAGAATCTTTTTCAGCAACAAAGTTCTGACCACAGAGTTCTAAGTGTTTGTTAGAAACCCTGTAGGTTGAGCTACACCTATTAAGCTTTAAGTATAACTTATGTTTAAGTTCATTATCATTATTATGAACCTATAAACAAGATTTATCAGTGATTCAAGGTCGTTATATTCATTGATCTATTTACAGGGATGATGTGTAGGCTGTGATTTAGTGAGGTGTTTAAAGTGGGATTTTCAAACAATATAGTTCGTATACCAAATAGACCTTACCTCCAATATGATCCTACTTGGTTTCGTCGGAAGAAAAAGCAATTTTTAGGTTTCGTCAATAAATAATAGACTAAGACTTAGTGATAATGATACTAGGTTACGTCAAAATAATAGAAAATTGTTAGAAGCAAAGCACTGTCGAATTACGAGTCGTCATTTTAACAAGTGAGTGCATAGTTACTTTCCTCTTACACATAAATATGAAGTATTTAAAATTAATACATGCTATTTGTTCTTATTATCTGTGTTCCTGATATAAATGATAGGTGAACGATTTATACATGATTTACATGATTTAAACTGTATATGTATTTTTATACCAATAAATATATTAAGTAACGATGCGTAGATGAATGATGAGAGATGAAAGACAATATAGATGAAGGGTTTGAGCATTCTAACACTCCTAAGGTGTACATGAAACCCTAGAAACCTTGGATCTATGTTTTACTAAGATACATGCAAATCTGATTTTTTCCAAGGTTCTTAACCTAACTAGCATGGCATGGGAAACTTGAAACATAAAAGCTAGTAGATGAACATACCTTTCTTGTTGCTTGGATTCCTTAAATACTTTGTGAGCCTAGCACCCCAAACGTGATGCCTCAAATGTTTCATGCCACACCACTACTCTTGGAATAACTTTGAGAGAAGTACACACACACTCAAAATCGGCTAGCCCTCTAGTTCTTCACTTAGTGCCGATTTTGGTAGCCCATGGGGTCCTTTTATAGTTGTATCACAAGTAGGGTTACATCATGTAAACCCTAATTGACATGGCTTTTCATTTCCTCCATGACCCAAGGGTTTTAACCTCCATGGACTATCCATGGAGCACCCTATGAGTTTTAGCCCAATTCAATAAACCATGGATCATTAGCCCACTATAAAAGAATGGATGATTTACACAATCAACCCCATATATTTAATTAGTCTCCTTTTGGTCACGAGATTAATTCTAAATTAATTCTTGATCAATACTAATTAAATAATATTTTTAATATATTAGAACTTATAATATATTAATAAACCATAATTGTCCTTTCTCTAATTTTGTCTATCCAAGTGTCATGATGTCACGTAACCTAAATAGACCATGCCAACCGGGTCAAGTACATACCAGAAATAGTTATGGACTTAGACATCTAATCCAACAGTCTCCCACTTGGATAAGTCTAATAATTATAACTGCAAGTATGGCTCCAGGAACCGATCAACAATCGTAGCTCTTTAAAAGTCTCGTGGAACTGAGATGATGATGATGATACGCCATTTAAGATAAGTGATCATATAATCCTTTGTTCTAGATATCAGCAGGACAAATGCATGGAACAATGTTGTACTTATTGTCCAACAATTTGTTTCCCGATTTCCGATTTGTTTGACATAGAACTTAATCGAACACATCAATTTAGTTCTAACCAGGCTTGGTACTTAGGTCAAAACAAAATCATTGAGGGGCCCAGATATTGCTTCTAATCCTAGAAGGAACAAATAAACTTTGACTCATATGCTTGTTCTACTAATTGTTGAGTCATACACAAAGACACGTTTTATAACATCGAGTTACCAATGCATTTTCGTGCAATCAATGTATTACCAACTCATAGTCAACAACTCATATTTCTAGGTTTGGAGACGTATATGATATTACTGTCTCACGATCACTCGAAATAAATTCCATGAAATGATAGAAGTGAGCGTGGGTTGAATCCAATACTCATATTTTATGAGCACTCATGAATGTTGTAGCAACTCTTGCTAGGTCCAACACCTTAGACATCTACAAGCCAACTTCATGGCAGTCTTGATTCATATCTACTTCCATTATATGACCGACTGTGGAGAATTTGAATAATACGATATACCATAACATAATTATTCTGGAAGTCAAAACATGCAAAATGAAATGATAGTAAATGATTGACAGAAGATAACAACACTTAACTATAAATAAACAACGACTTTTATTTATCATCAAATGTCAATTACACTTTAAAAATTTCAAAGCTATCTAATTTGTAAAACTAATATCATTCTTTAGCCCTATGCGCCTTGCATGCTGAAGATGCTTAACCCTACCCAGTCCCTTCGTGAAGGGATTTATTGGGTTCTCATCCAATTATACCCTCTTTTCCACAAGGAGTGCTTCTTTAATTCGATGTCTAATGAAATGGTATTTTCTGTCGATGTGTCTGGATCTCCCGTGATCCCTTGGTTTCTTGGCTAAGGCAACTGCACTTTCACTATCATAGAAAATGTCCATAGGCTCCTTTATATCCGGTAATACTCCAAGGTCTGTAATGAAGTTCTTCAGCCATATTGCCTCCTTTGCTGCCTTGCTTGCTCCTATATACTCTGATTTGCAAGTTGAATTAGCCACTTTCTCCTGCTTAGAACTTTTCCAAGTAATTGCTCCTCCGTTTAAGGTAAAGACCTAGCCTGACTTAGAGCGGAAATTATCCCTATCAGTTTGGAAGTTAGCATCATTATACCCTACTACTCTCAAGTCATCACTCCCACTGAGGGTAAGGACCCAGTCCTTAGTCCTCTGCAGGTACTTGAAAATGTTCTTTACCGCAGTCCAGTGAGCCTTACCAGGGTTCCTCTGATATCTGCTGACCATGCTCAAAGTAAAGGCCACCTCAGGACGAGTACAAGTCATAGCATACACGATCGAGCCTACAATGGAAGCATACAGTACTCGACTCATCTCAACTATCTCAGCCTCTGTACTCGGGCTCTAAGTCTTACTTAATCTAGCGTTACTCTGGACTGGTAACTCTCCTTTCTTGGAATCCTGCATGCTGAACCTATTCATCACTTTATCCAATTAGGTACTCTGACTAAGTCCAATTAGTCGCTTACTCTTGTATCTCAAAATCCTTATCCGTAGGATATAGGCAGCTTCTCCAAGGTCCCTCATAGTGAAACACTTCCTAAGTCAGGACTTCACTTCCTGTAGAGTTGGGATGTCATTTCTTATGAGTAGTATGTCATCCACATACAATACCAAAAATCTAACTATACTCCCACTAGCCTTGACATATACACAAGATTCATCTTCTCTCCTCGTAAAGCCAAAATCTTTGACTTTCTCATCGAAATAAAGATTCCATTTGTGAGGTGCTTGTTTCAATCCATAGATGGATTTATCAAGCTGACACACTCTATTAGGGTACTCTATACTGACAAAACCCTCTGGCTGACTCATGTAATCATCCTTAGCCAACTTTCCATTAAGGAAAGCGATTTTGACATCCATTTGCCATATTTCATAATCATGAAATACAGCAATGGCTAACATAACCCTAATAGACTTAATCTTCGCTAATGGTGAAAATGTCTCATCATAATCAACTCCCGAAGTTTGAGAAAAGCCCTTTGCAACCAGTCGCGCCTTATAAGTGTGTACATTACCATCCATATCAGTCTTCTTCTTGAAGATCCATTTGCACCTGATTGTTTTACAACCTGGTACACTGTCAACCAAGTTCGAAACTTGATTGTCATACATGGACGGTATCTCGCTATCCACAGCTTCTTTCTATTTAGCAGACTCATGGCCTGCCATGGCTTCCGTGTAGCTGTTAGGTTCATCCAGACTTACCAGTGTATTATCACTGATAAGTGTATCACCTTCCGTAGTAATATGGAAACCATACTAATGCTCAGGTGCATTCCTAACTCTTGTGGAATGCCTCAGAGGTATAAACTCATCAGTTGGATTAACAGGAGTTTCCTCCTCAGGTTGATTGCTAGGGTTTGAGGTTCCTTCACAACTTGACTCTTGAATTTCTTCAAGGTAAATTTGCCTCCTACTGTTTCCTTGGCTTATGAACTATCTCTCGTGAAACACCCCTCTCCTTACTACAAAGACCACATTATCACTGGGTCTGTAGAAGAGATAACCAAAGGATTTTTGTGGGTAGCCGATGAAAATACACTGCTCACTGCAAGGTTTGAGCTTATCGTGAGTCTCGCGCCTCACGAAAGCCTCGCAACCCCAAATCTCGATGTGGTCCAGATTGGGAACTTTTCTAGTCCACATCTCGTGAGGTGTTTTGGCAACCTTTTTGGTAGGGACTAGATTAAGAATATGGGCGACAATCTCTAAGGCATACCCCCAAAATGAGATTGGTAGCAAAGCTCAAATCATCATGGAACGAACCATATCCAACAAGGTTTGATTAGGCCTCTCAGCCACACCATTAAGCTGTGGTGTTCTGGGAGGTGTCAATTGTGAGACAATCCCACAGTTCTTAAGATAGTCAAGGAACTATGTACTAAGATACTCACCACCTTGATCAGATCGAAGCATCTTAATGTTCCTGCCCAATTGATTGTCCACTTCCTGTTTAAACTCGTTGAACTTTTCTAAGGTTTCTGACTTATGCTTGATTAAGTAGACATAACCATATCTACTGTAATCATCAGTAAAAGTCACATAGAAGTGGTTAGCATCCCTTGTGGCGGTTCTGAGGGTCCTCATATATCAGTATGTATGAGATCTAACAAACCCTCACCCCTAGCACAAGTACAAGTAAAAGGGTGACTTTGTTATTTTCCAAAGAAAACAAGATTCACACCTATCATCTGACTTTAGGTCAAATGACTCAAAGACTCCATCATTTTGGAGTTGGCCTATGCGTTTCTTGCTTACATGTCCAAGACGACAATGCCATAATGATGATTTATCCAAGCTATTGGAAGAATCAATACACAACACATTATTTCCTAGGTTATCTACAACGAACATAGTTTCATACATACCATAAAAGGTAACGCTTTAAAATAAAGAACATTATTAAAGAAAGCATTAATACCACCACGTTCATTATCAAACGAAAAGGTAAACCCTTGTTTGTACAAAGCATGAAAGGAAATAATATTTCTCGCCATTTCAGACGAGTAACAACATTTATTCAAATCTAATGTTAACCCACTACTTAGCAACAAAGAATAAACTCCAATCTTGGTGACAGGTGAATCTTTCCTATTCCCCATGATTAAGTTTATATTCCCATGCTCCACATTCTCACTTTTTCTTAGTCCCTGCAAATCAGAACATATGTGAATACCACAACCTGTATCAAGGACCCAAGAATTAGAATGGGGAGAGTTATTAGACAATATAGTGTAAATACCTTCATATTTTGGTTTTACTTTCCCATCCTTAACATCTTTCAAGTGCGCCTTTTCATGGCAATAGAAGCATTCATCCTCTTTAGGGTTGGTAGAATGAGTGACGGAACCACTTTTGGTTCTACTTGAAGAGGAGCCGTCAGGAGACTTTCCCTTGGTACCCTTCGAAAGGCTCTTCCTTTTCTTCCATTTACCTTGCCCGATAGCCAGAACAGGACCAGCGATAGGAGTAGGAGTAGTAACAACCGATTTACTTTTAAGACCACTTTCGGCGGTCTTCAAAAGTCCTTGAAGTTTGCTGAGTGTAACATCCTCCTTGTTCATGTGATATGTCATTCGGAATTGATCATAACAAGAAGGTAAGGAGTGCAAAATGATGTCAATTGCCAACCCCTCGGGGAAGTTCACATTCAATTTTAGCAAACGGTCCACGAATCTTTGCATTTTCTGCATGTGCCCCATGATGGTTTCACCATCCTTCATTCAAGTTGTTATCATGGAGGAGATGATTTCATACCTCTCTTGAAGAGCACTCTGATTGTATCTCTCCATCAAGTCCTGGTGCATCTCAAAAGGGTAATAGTCCTCATAGGACATTTGGAGCTCGCTGTCATCGGGGCCAACATGATACATGCCACTTTAGTGGCATCTCTCTCATGTTCCCGAAATTCAGCGATCTCCTCTGGAGTAGCTGACGACTCATCAAGTTCTTAAGCTCCTTGTCAAGGACATATTCCTTGTCCTCATAGCGCGTGACCATCCTGAAGTTATTGATCCAATCATTGAAGTTGGATCCATCGAAGATGACTCTCCCACAAAGGTTCATGATAGAGAAGGAGCCGGTAGGGTTTGAGCCAGAAGCAGCATTGTTGGAAGACATCTGAAAAAAAAGAAGGACAATTTTAGATTAGATATAAAGATATTCCTTAATAAGACACCTAAATATAATATTAAGGCGAGGACCCAACACAATATTTTATAACTTAGAAGAGGGATGTCATAATCCAAGCTATAAAATATTTGAAGGTAGGTGAATGACGATTCACCAATTTCCACCATGAAAAACGACATGTATTATTAGGTTTTAATTAGTTTTTGAAACTCCTAGATTCTTTTGAGATTCATTAAACTTTTCAATGGCATGTTTCAATCTCAAATGTGTCCTTCATGTTTTGTGACTAGAATACCGAGGATCACAAAACAAGGTGTGAATAACCATGCAAATTACTTAGTATTCTTAATTTTTATCACATAACCGATGTGCCGGTTAACCATACACGTTCCACCGATCTATGATAAACGTTAAGCTAACCTTTTCCAACCTTGTTAAATCTAAGTTAGTGTGCCGGTTAACCACACACACTCCATTAACGACTTAAGCAAATGTGTAAAGTGTAATTTCATGATTTAGCACCAAATTCACATTTTCCTAAAGTAACTAAGATTGGGAATTTATAAAACATTTAGTTACTTTATAATCATTATAATTTTAATGAGGATTAAAGTCATTGTCCTACACATTCGGCTAACAACCCTCCACCAGTCAAGGAAGCGGTGGGTGAGAGTGGACACCCAATAAGCTGCCATTTTATAAGCAACAACCTTATACCCCCATATAGACCGGTTTTGTGAATGAGGCCTACTAACGGTAAAACAACTTTTTCTTATACATACACATACACACAGACACACACACACACACACACACACACATATATATATATATATATATATATATATATATATATATATATATATTATTAACTTATAATACAATAAAGTATAAGGGTTGAATTTTAACTTTTAAAATTCAAGGGTTGGAACTAAAGTTTTTAAAGTGACTTTACATGTTTCAAAACTTGAGGGCAAGTTTTGTAACTTTCAAAACTTTTCAACTTCATAACTTATGAGTTAATGGTTTATTAAAATGAAGACTCTTCATTTTATGTAACTTATGTGTTCTTTAATGGACTTTAAAAGAAAGACTTTTGGTAATCCATAACTTGAGGACAAATTATGGATTCCATTAAAACACATCAAGAGTAAGAATTAAACTAACAAACTATTTTCAAATAATTCCTATCATCTACTAAACTCATAAGTGTATGAACATTCATATAAAGAATTTCAAGAATCATAAAAACACATATAAAACTTGAAAATTTGATAATTACCATTATAAATGGATTAGCATAATCATTACCACATCAAGAACAGGTTTTATCAGTCGAAAACAGTTAAGGGTAATGATTCTAGCCCATTTCTAGAAGCAAAACTCGAAAAACTGTCCTCTAGGCCTCCTCCTCGTCAAGTTCATGAACCTACTCGAAGAGTAGGATGAATATGTGCTTGGACTCGTCGATTCCCCCCATGGACTTGGCGAGTTCACTCAGCAGAATGCAAAAAAATTGAGTTTTTTCAACAATTTGCATCAAGTATCAATAAAACAAGCCTAGGTGTGAGAACAAGATTGATGCGCAGGGACAAGGTTTGAGAAGTTAAACCTTGAGTGAATGCTTAAGATCAATGTCTGCTTGCTAAAGATATTTCAAGTCTAGCCTGGAAAGACCAGTCAAGTCTTAGATAGAATATTCAACAAATGATCAAGACATTAAATGAAGAATGAGATAGTAAATGATCAAAGTAAAGTTAATAAATGAAGAACAAGAAGAATGTGTGAATGAACTTAGTAAGGATGCCAAAAGTAAGTGAAAGATCCGTTGTTTGACTTGAATTGAATGCTCCTTTAAATAGGAGTAAAGGTTAGAGTGAATTAACTACAATGTTTACATAGGACTGGACAAAAGAAATATTTCTTACATTCGGACTAAGTTCCGGACTACTCCTTCCTTATTGACTTCGAAACACCTACTCCGGAATGTCTGAGCTTCAGAATGTGGACTTAGGATTGGTAGAGGTTCACTTTCAGGTTCCAACAATCTCCCCTAAGTGAGCTTAGCAATCCAACAAGCTTAGTTCATTTCTTCCTTGATGAAGGTGTATACTCGGAATAACCATTCTCGGACCTCTATGTACCATGCCAACTGATTAATGGAATTTGCCTTGACATGCTCCGTAGCATCAGACTTGGATGCCCGGGATATGAACTTCTTCAGGGCCTTGGTCGGAACTAGATGTTTGTGAATGACTTGGAAGCAGCCCTTGTTTGTTTTCCTTGTGGTATAGACAAAGCCTAGAACCGGTTCTTCAGTAGGACGATCAACAAGAACTTCGGCTTCTGGAAGAACGAAGTCAATTTTGGCAACAAATTGTTTCCGTCCCATAGAGATGTGCAAGCTCATAATCATATCTGTAGAATTCTGCAACGTAATCCTTCAGAAAGCTTATAGTGGCGTGGTATACTCCCATACTTATATCATCCTTCTGATTTTCTCTGAAGTAGGCAGCTAAAGTGAGGATGTCGTTTGGGTTCATGGATGGGAAGCCTGCATCAGTAACGATCCGGGGAGTAGGCTTGTTCCGGAGGATGTGGAAACGGAAGAGGGGGAAGTTAAGCTTAAACTTCACAAGTATTTTTCTTCCGAAGCCTTCCACCTTGGTGATTCTCTTCCTTGACCAGACTTCCTTGAGAGGTTGAGAATGTTTGGAATAAAATGTTTTGAGTCTCTTTCTTTCGGTCTGGATAATCACTTGCGGATCGTCTGATGGGTGAAGAGGAGCAAACTTT
Source organism: Lactuca serriola (assembly GCF_051521515.1). NCBI lineage: Eukaryota > Viridiplantae > Streptophyta > Magnoliopsida > Asterales > Asteraceae > Lactuca > Lactuca serriola. The sequence goes on from NC_136409.1 coordinate 158,473,043, forward strand.
GTGTAAAATTTGCTTAAGGGAGAGAGAGGAAGATCCTGTTGGAATCATTAGAAGAGATGTCGTAGTACATGCAAGGAATTATTTCCTCAGCCTTGAGTATGTCTTCACGGCAAAAGGGAGAGATGCCTTGCATTGGATCTAGATTGTCTTTCAGTGCTTGGATCTGAATGTTGTCCTCTAGTGCCTTATTGATTTCTTCCTGTGACCGTCCAAATTTCTGCTTGAGGGGATGTCCGGAATGAAGGGCTTGTTGTTCAGCAGTCATAGGCTTCTTTCCTTTGTCCCTTTGAAGAGCTTCCATGACGAGCTTCTTATTCTCATCGATCGTAGATTCCGGAGTGGGATTTGGAAGTGGTTCTTCCGGAATTTCATCAGGGATCCGGAGAGGAGAACCCTGGTCGATCGGAGCAATTTTTGGTTCCGGAATGGGAGCCTGCATGGAGGGAGTGGTTCGGAAGGCCTGTGCGGTGAGGAGGGATTTTTCTTTGGCCATTTGAACTGCTTTTTGAAAAACATCTGGTAAAGAAGTTGGTCAAGAGGTTGTGGACCAAATTCTCTTCTCTTCCTCAGATAGAACCTTAGGAAATAGTTTCTTAGGAGCTTCAAGGCCTAGAACTCCATTTGTGACGTAGTTATCTTCATCACTGTCTTTTTCTTCAGCAGAAGGGTTTCCTCGAAGTCCGGACACGATTTGGACTTCATCATCGGAATCCAAGTCTTCATCTCGGAGTTTGAACTACGAGGCAGGTTTCCAAGGTTTACTTGGTCCTTCTCCCCCTCTTGCACCGGGTGCCCTCGGAATCGGTGCAAGTATCATGGAATCCTTGAGCTCGTCAAATTTTGAGAAGACTCTTTGAAGGCCAATGTTGAGCTGAAGAGTGAGGTGTCATATGCTTCGGATGTTGGGGCTTGAGTAGCAATGTGTTTGAACATGTCACTAAGGATGGATATCATCTCATCAAACTTCCGGTTCGGAACATCAACGATGTTCCAAGTTGAGCGAAGAAGTTTGATAACTACTTGTTGAATTATTAAGTTCATCTCATCCTTCTGTTTGATCTCCTTCTCCAACCGTTGAATTTGTTTTTCATGACGAATGTGGGTCTGCTTGATTAGGTTGTTGGTAGCAGTCACCAAGTCGTCATGGACCTTCAGTATGGAAGTGATTGTATTAAGATAGTCGTCGACTAGAACGTCGTATTTGGAGTCCACTTCTTCCATTGTTCGCTTGAGCTGGAGAGAGATCAGTTTACCCAATTGAGCTTCTCTCTCAGCAACAGATGGTCCAGACTGCTGAGAAATAGATTGAAGAATGGCATCAAGCTTGGAATCAAGTCCGGAGACCTTTTGATCCATCTTCGTGTTTACTTCAGTGACAAAAGTTTCAATGGAGGCCACTTTTGGCATGGTGTCAGATACATTCGATTGAATCTCGAGGAGTGCGAAGGGGTCTATGTGGTCACCAGTAGAGGATTCAAAATCAGAATCCGTGTGGTTTGGAGGAGCTTATGACGAAATATTTGTTGAAGGACCTGACTTTGTTGCTGCATCATCTTCTTGAAGTTTGGCATTTGAATCACTGTCCGGAGTGGTAGAAGATGAGGATCCGAAGTCATAGGCAGACTTGGATGTGGATGCCTTCGATTGGTAGTGAGCTAAAGTCATGAGATGTGCGTACGGAAGGATTTTTGCATCTTCATCCAGCATGATTTCTTCCGTATCCATGTGGAAAACACTTTGATGTGTAGTAAATGGGGGTTGTTTCGAGGTGAGCTCGTTTATAGCATCTGCGTCAGTAGGAGGTACATAGGGCGAGTTGCTCTGAATAGCCATGTTCCTTATGGCAATGAGCATGGACTCCACTTGAGCTCGAGTGAGATCTGGACGTCTGAATAGCCATGTTCCTTGGTATGGTTTGTAAGAAGGATTGAAAGGACGTTTGTACTTCATTGAAAGTGTCCACAGCTTCAGAGTCATCAACAGGGTAGATTTGTGTGGGTAAGGTAGGTGTGGATGATTGAGCAGATGGAACAATAGGTTTAAAGGGATCGGAAGTAGATGTGTTCGGAATGGTTGATTCAAAAGAACAGACAAGAGCAAGAGGACCTCCGGAATGTTCCCTTATGGTTTTAGCAACATTGGATTCATGGCCTTGAAGTTCATCAAAGAGTTGATAAAGCTTCAGCTTTTTCAATGAGCCATTACTTTGGAGACAAGATTCTACATTTCCCCATCCTTTGCCTATACTGTTTATAAACTTAAGATTGTACTCCAAAGGATTTCAGACAATCCCATGAGCAGTCATGTTGTTTACCACAATGCGATAACAGTTGGAAGCAGAGGCCACTGATTCACCAGGAGTGGTGGTGAAGGTGTCAAATTCATTGACAACTGAGGTGAGGCGCTTGTCCTTCATATTTTTAGATCCTTCAATCAGGTCCTGAAGGGTGTCCCATATCTCTTTGGCTGATTTGCATAGCTTAATATGATCAAAGAGTGAAGGAGAAACACTAAACACCATTTATGAGAAAAGCAACTTGATCAGCATGCAGCTTCTCGATATCATCGGCAGTTAGAGGAGGTGGTCGAGTTTCAACTTCCCACATGAGCTGATCAGATGCATCTCTTACAACAGTTCTTACAGGAACATGTGGACCTTTTGTGACAGATCTCCATATTTCTTCACCTTTATCTTTGGCAAGTAAAAATCTTTCCATTCTAACTTTCCAGTGATCATATTCTTCCACAACAAGTAATGGGGCACGTGTAGGGCCATCGAAACTGTTTGCGATTTGCATTGAAATCATTTGTTGAGGATTAGAAGCATCCATTAAAGTTAAGATATCTTCAAGCTAAAGTGGTATATATAACTTTTATCCTTGAGACAAAAATGATTGAAATACCAATGTGATTTCAAATCAACTATAATATGATCTTTATGGATTCAAAGGACAACCACTCAATCTTTGATACCAATTGTGAGAACAAGATCGATGTACATGGACAAGGTTTGTGAAGTCAAACCTTGAGTTAATGCTTAAGATCAATGTCTGCTTGCTAAAGATATTTCAAGTCTAGCCTGGAAAGACCAGTCAAGTCTTAGATAGAATATTCAACAAATGATCAAGACATTAAATGAAGAATGAGATAGTAAATGATCAAAGTAAAGTTAATAAATGAAGAACAAGAAGAATGTGTGAATGAACTTAGTAAGGATGCCAAAAGTAAGTGAAAGATCCGTTGTTTGACTTGAATTGAATGCTCCTTTAAATAGGAGTAAAGGTTAGAGTGAATTAACTACAATGTTTACATAGGACCGGACAAAAGAAATATTTCTTACATTCGGACTAAGTTCCGGACTACTCCTTCCTTATTGACTTCGAAACACCTACTCCGGAATGTCTGAGCTTCAGAATGTGGACTTAGGATTGGTAGAGGTTCACTTTCAGGTTCCAACAATCTCCCCTAAGTGAGCTTAGCAATCCAACAAGCTTAGTTCATTTCTTCCTTGATGAAGGTGTATACTCGGAATAACCATTCTCGGACCTCTATGTACCATGCCAACTGATTAATGGACTTTGCCTTGACATGCTCCGTAGCATCAGACTTGGATGCCCGGGATATGAACTTCTTCAGGGCCTTGGTCGGAACTAGATGTTTGTGAATGACTTGGAAGCAGCCCTTGTTTGTTTTCCTTGTGGTATAGACAAAGCCTAGAACCGGTTCTTCAGTAGGACGATCAACAAGAACTTCGGCTTCTGGAAGAACGAAGTCAATTTTGGCAACAAATTGTTTCCGTCCCATAGAGATGTGCAAGCTCATAATCATATCTGCAGAATTCTGCAACGTAATCCTTCAGAAAGCTTATAGTGGCGTGGTATACTCCCATACTTATATCATCCTTCTGATTTTCTCTGAAGTAGGCAGCTAAAGTGAGGATGTCGTTTGGGTTCATGGATGGGAAGCCTGCATCAGTAACGATCCGGGGAGTAGGCTTGTTCCGGAGGATGTGGAAACGGAAGAGGGGGAAGTTAAGCTCAAACTTCACAAGTATTTTTCTTCCGAAGCCTTCCACCTTGGTGATTCTCTTCCTTGACCAGACTTCCTTGAGAGGTTGAGAATGTTTGGAATAAAATGTTTTGAGTCTCTTTCTTTCGGTCTGGATAATCACTTGCGGATCGTCTGATGGGTGAAGAGGAGCAAACTTTGTGTAAAATTTGCTTAAGGGAGAGAGAGGAAGATCCTGTTGGAATCATTAGAAGAGATGTCGTAGTACATGCAAGGAATTATTTCCTCAGCCTTGAGTATGTCTTCACGGCAAAAGGGAGAGATGCCTTGCATTGGATCTAGATTGTCTTTCAGTGCTTGGATCTGAATGTTGTCCTCTAGTGCCTTATTGATTTCTTCCTGTGACCGTCCAAATTTCTGCTTGAGGGGATGTCCGGAATGAAGGGCTTGTTGTTCAGCAGTCATAGGCTTCTTTCCTTTGTCCCTTTGAAGAGCTTCCATGACGAGCTTCTTATTCTCATCGATCGTAGATTCCGGAGTGGGATTTGGAAGTGGTTCTTCCGGAATTTCATCAGGGATCCGGAGAGGAGAACCCTGGTCGATCGGAGCAATTTTTGGTTCCGGAATGGGAGCCTGCATGGAGGGAGTGGTTCGGAAGGCCTGTGCGGTGAGGAGGGATTTTTCTTTGGCCATTTGAACTGCTTTTTGAAAAACATCTGGTAAAGAAGTTGGTCAAGAGGTTGTGGACCAAATTCTCTTCTCTTCCTCAGATAGAACCTTAGGAAATAGTTTCTTAGGAGCTTCAAGGCCTAGAACTCCATTTGTGACGTAGTTATCTTCATCACTGTCTTTTTCTTCAGCAGAAGGGTTTCCTCGAAGTCCGGACACGATTTGGACTTCATCATCGGAATCCAAGTCTTCATCTCGGAGTTTGAACTACGAGGCAGGTTTCCAAGGTTTACTTGGTCCTTCTCCCCCTCTTGCACCGGGTGCCCTCGGAATCGGTGCAAGTATCATGGAATCCTTGAGCTCGTCAAATTTTGAGAAGACTCTTTGAAGGCCAATGTTGAGCTGAAGAGTGAGGTGTCATATGCTTCGGATGTTGGGGCTTGAGTAGCAATGTGTTTGAACATGTCACTAAGGATGGATATCATCTCATCAAACTTCCGGTTCGGAACATCAACGATGTTCCAAGTTGAGCGAAAAAGTTTGATAACTACTTGTTGAATTATTAAGTTCATCTCATCCTTCTGTTTGATCTCCTTCTCCAACCGTTGAATTTGTTTTTCATGACGAATGTGGGTCTGCTTGATTAGGTTGTTGGTAGCAGTCACCAAGTCGTCATGGACCTTCAGTATGGAAGTGATTGTATTAAGATAGTCGTCGACTAGAACGTCGTATTTGGAGTCCACTTCTTCCATTGTTCGCTTGAGCTGGAGAGAGATCAGTTTACCCAATTGAGCTTCTCTCTCAGCAACAGATGGTCCAGACTGCTGAGAAATAGATTGAAGAATGGCATCAAGCTTGGAATCAAGTCCGGAGACCTTTTGATCCATCTTCGTGTTTACTTCAGTGACAAAAGTTTCAATGGAGGCCACTTTTGGCATGGTGTCAGATACATTCGATTGAATCTCGAGGAGTGCGAAGGGGTCTATGTGGTCACCAGCAGAGGATTCAAAATCAGAATCCGTGTGGTTTGGAGGAGCTTATGACGAAATATTTGTTGAAGGACCTGACTTTGTTGCTGCATCATCTTCTTGAAGTTTGGCATTTGAATCACTGTCCGGAGTGGTAGAAGATGAGGATCCGAAGTCATAGGCAGACTTGGATGTGGATGCCTTCGATTGGTAGTGAGCTAAAGTCATGAGATGTGCGTACGGAAGGATTTTTGCATCTTCATCCAGCATGATTTCTTCCGTATCCATGTGGAAAACACTTTGATGTGTAGTAAATGGGGGTTGTTTCGAGGTGAGCTCGTTTATAGCATCTGCGTCAGTAGGAGGTACATAGGGCGAGTTGCTCTGAATAGCCATGTTCCTTATGGCAATGAGCATGGACTCCACTTGAGCTCGAGTGAGATCTGGACGTCTGAATAGCCATGTTCCTTGGTATGGTTTGTAAGAAGGATTGAAAGGACGTTTGTACTTCATTGAAAGTGTCCACAGCTTCAGAGTCATCAACAGGGTAGATTTGTGTGGGTAAGGTAGGTGTGGATGATTGAGCAGATGGAACAATAGGTTTAAAGGGATCGGAAGTAGATGTGTTCGGAATGGTTGATTCAAAAGAACAGACAAGAGCAAGAGGACCTCCGGAATGTTCCCTTATGGTTTTAGCAACATTGGATTCATGGCCTTGAAGTTCATCAAAGAGTTGATAAAGCTTCAGCTTTTTCAATGAGCCATTACTTTGGAGACAAGATTCTACATTTCCCCATCCTTTGCCTATACTGTTTATAAACTTAAGATTGTACTCCAAAGGATTTCAGACAATCCCATGAGCAGTCATGTTGTTTACCACAATGCGATAACAGTTGGAAGCAGAGGCCACTGATTCACCAGGAGTGGTGGTGAAGGTGTCAAATTCATTGACAACTGAGGTGAGGCGCTTGTCCTTCATATTTTTAGATCCTTCAATCAGGTCCTGAAGGGTGTCCCATATCTCTTTGGCTGATTTGCATAGCTTAATATGATCAAAGAGTGAAGGAGGAACACTAAACACCATTTATGAGAAAAGCAACTTGATCAGCATGCAGCTTCTCGATATCATCGGCAGTTAGAGGAGGTGGTCGAGTTTCAACTTCCCACATGAGCTGATCAGATGCATCTCTTACAACAGTTCTTACAGGAACATGTGGACCTTTTGTGACAGATCTCCATATTTCTTCACCTTTATCTTTGGCAAGTAAAAATCTTTCCATTCTAACTTTCCAGTGATCATATTCTTCCACAACAAGTAATGGGGCACGTGTAGGGCCATCGACACTGTTTGCGATTTGCATTGAAATCATTTGTTGAGGATTAGAAGCATCCATTAAAGTTAAGATATCTTCAAGCTAAAGTGGTATATATAACTTTTATCCTTGAGACAAAAATGATTGAAATACCAATGTGATTTCAAATCAACTATAATATGATCTTTATGGATTCAAAGGACAACCACTCAATCTTTGATACCAATTGTGAGAACAAGATCGATGTACATGGACAAGGTTTGTGAAGTCAAACCTTGAGTTAATGCTTAAGATCAATGTCTGCTTGCTAAAGATATTTCAAGTCTAGCCTGGAAAGACCAGTCAAGTCTTAGATAGAATATTCAACAAATGATCAAGACATTAAATGAAGAATGAGATAGTAAATGATCAAAGTAAAGTTAATAAATGAAGAACAAGAAGAATGTGTGAATGAACTTAGTAAGGATGCCAAAAGTAAGTGAAAGATCCGTTGTTTGACTTGAATTGAATGCTCCTTTAAATAGGAGTAAAGGTTAGAGTGAATTAACTACAATGTTTACATAGGACCGGACAAAAGAAATATTTTTTACATTCGGACTAAGTTCCGGACTACTCCTTCCTTATTGACTTCGAAACACCTACTCCGGAATGTCTGAGCTTCAGAATGTGGACTTAGGATTGGTAGAGGTTCACTTTCAGGTTCCAACAATCTCCCCTAAGTGAGCTTAGCAATCCAACAAGCTTAGTTCATTTCTTCCTTGATGAAGGTGTATACTCGGAATAACCATTCTCGGACCTCTATGTACCATGCCAACTGATTAATGGACTTTGCCTTGACATGCTCCGTAGCATCAGACTTGGATGCCCGGGATATGAACTTCTTCAGGGCCTTGGTCGGAACTAGATGTTTGTGAATGACTTGGAAGCAGCCCTTGTTTGTTTTCCTTGTGGTATAGACAAAGCCTAGAACCGGTTCTTCAGTAGGACGATCAACAAGAACTTCGGCTTCTGGAAGAACGAAGTCAATTTTGGCAACAAATTGTTTCCGTCCCATAGAGATGTGCAAGCTCATAATCATATCTGCAGAATTCTGCAACGTAATCCTTCAGAAAGCTTATAGTGGCGTGGTATACTCCCATACTTATATCATCCTTCTGATTTTCTTTGAAGTAGGCAGCTAAAGTGAGGATGTCGTTTGGGTTCATGGATGGGAAGCCTGCATCAGTAACGATCCGGGGAGTAGGCTTGTTCCGGAGGATGTGGAAACGGAAGAGGGGGAAGTTAAGCTCAAACTTCACAAGTATTTTTCTTCCGAAGCCTTCCACCTTGGTGATTCTCTTCCTTGACCAGACTTCCTTGAGAGGTTGAGAATGTTTGGAATAAAATGTTTTGAGTCTCTTTCTTTCGGTCTGGATAATCACTTGCGGATCGTCTGATGGGTGAAGAGGAGCAAACTTTGTGTAAAATTTGCTTAAGGGAGAGAGAGGAAGATCCTGTTGGAATCATTAGAAGAGATGTCGTAGTACATGCAAGGAATTATTTCCTCAGCCTTGAGTATGTCTTCACGGCAAAAGGGAGAGATGCCTTGCATTGGATCTAGATTGTCTTTCAGTGCTTGGATCTGAATGTTGTCCTCTAGTGCCTTATTGATTTCTTCCTGTGACCGTCCAAATTTCTGCTTGAGGGGATGTCCGGAATGAAGGGCTTGTTGTTCAGCAGTCATAGGCTTCTTTCCTTTGTCCCTTTGAAGAGCTTCCATGACGAGCTTCTTATTCTCATCGATCGTAGATTCCGGAGTGGGATTTGGAAGTGGTTCTTCCGGAATTTCATCAGGGATCCGGAGAGGAGAACCCTGGTCGATCGGAGCAATTTTTGGTTCCGGAATGGGAGCCTGCATGGAGGGAGTGGTTCGGAAGGCCTGTGCGGTGAGGAGGGATTTTTCTTTGGCCATTTGAACTGCTTTTTGAAAAACATCTGGTAAAGAAGTTGGTCAAGAGGTTGTGGACCAAATTCTCTTCTCTTCCTCAGATAGAACCTTAGGAAATAGTTTCTTAGGAGCTTCAAGGCCTAGAACTCCATTTGTGACGTAGTTATCTTCATCACTGTCTTTTTCTTCAGCAGAAGGGTTTCCTCGAAGTCCGGACACGATTTGGACTTCATCATCGGAATCCAAGTCTTCATCTCGGAGTTTGAACTACGAGGCAGGTTTCCAAGGTTTACTTGGTCCTTCTCCCCCTCTTGCACCGGGTGCCCTCGGAATCGGTGCAAGTATCATGGAATCCTTGAGCTCGTCAAATTTTGAGAAGACTCTTTGAAGGCCAATGTTGAGCTGAAGAGTGAGGTGTCATATGCTTCGGATGTTGGGGCTTGAGTAGCAATGTGTTTGAACATGTCACTAAGGATGGATATCATCTCATCAAACTTCCGGTTCGGAACATCAACGATGTTCCAAGTTGAGCGAAGAAGTTTGATAACTACTTGTTGAATTATTAAGTTCATCTCATCCTTCTGTTTGATCTCCTTCTCCAACCGTTGAATTTGTTTTTCATGACGAATGTGGGTCTGCTTGATTAGGTTGTTGGTAGCAGTCACCAAGTCGTCATGGACCTTCAGTATGGAAGTGATTGTATTAAGATAGTCGTCGACTAGAACGTCGTATTTGGAGTCCACTTCTTCCATTGTTCGCTTGAGCTGGAGAGAGATCAGTTTACCCAATTGAGCTTCTCTCTCAGCAACAGATGGTCCAGACTGCTGAGAAATAGATTGAAGAATGGCATCAAGCTTGGAATCAAGTCCGGAGACCTTTTGATCCATCTTCGTGTTTACTTCAGTGACAAAAGTTTCAATGGAGGCCACTTTTGGCATGGTGTCAGATACATTCGATTGAATCTCGAGGAGTGCGAAGGGGTCTATGTGGTCACCAGCAGAGGATTCAAAATCAGAATCCGTGTGGTTTGGAGGAGCTTATGACGAAATATTTGTTGAAGGACCTGACTTTGTTGCTGCATCATCTTCTTGAAGTTTGGCATTTGAATCACTGTCCGGAGTGGTAGAAGATGAGGATCCGAAGTCATAGGCAGACTTGGATGTGGATGCCTTCGATTGGTAGTGAGCTAAAGTCATGAGATGTGCGTACGGAAGGATTTTTGCATCTTCATCCAGCATGATTTCTTCCGTATCCATGTGGAAAACACTTTGATGTGTAGTAAATGGGGGTTGTTTCGAGGTGAGCTCGTTTATAGCATCTGCGTCAGTAGGAGGTACATAGGGCGAGTTGCTCTGAATAGCCATGTTCCTTATGGCAATGAGCATGGACTCCACTTGAGCTCGAGTGAGATCTGGACGTCTGAATAGCCATGTTCCTTGGTATGGTTTGTAAGAAGGATTGAAAGGACGTTTGTACTTCATTGAAAGTGTCCACAGCTTCAGAGTCATCAACAGGGTAGATTTGTGTGGGTAAGGTAGGTGTGGATGATTGAGCAGATGGAACAATAGGTTTAAAGGGATCGGAAGTAGATGTGTTCGGAATGGTTGATTCAAAAGAACAGACAAGAGCAAGAGGACCTCCGGAATGTTCCCTTATGGTTTTAGCAACATTGGATTCATGGCCTTGAAGTTCATCAAAGAGTTGATAAAGCTTCAGCTTTTTCAATGAGCCATTACTTTGGAGACAAGATTCTACATTTCCCCATCCTTTGCCTATACTGTTTATAAACTTAAGATTGTACTCCAAAGGATTTCAGACAATCCCATGAGCAGTCATGTTGTTTACCACAATGCGATAACAGTTGGAAGCAGAGGCCACTGATTCACCAGGAGTGGTGGTGAAGGTGTCAAATTCATTGACAACTGAGGTGAGGCGCTTGTCCTTCATATTTTTAGATCCTTCAATCAGGTCCTGAAGGGTGTCCCATATCTCTTTGGCTGATTTGCATAGCTTAATATGATCAAAGAGTGAAGGAGAAACACTAAACACCATTTATGAGAAAAGCAACTTGATCAGCATGCAGCTTCTCGATATCATCGGCAGTTAGAGGAGGTGGTCGAGTTTCAACTTCCCACATGAGCTGATCAGATGCATCTCTTACAACAGTTCTTACAGGAACATGTGGACCTTTTGTGACAGATCTCCATATTTCTTCACCTTTATCTTTGGCAAGTAAAAATCTTTCCATTCTAACTTTCCAGTGATCATATTCTTCCACAACAAGTAATGGGGCACGTGTAGGGCCATCGAAACTGTTTGCGATTTGCATTGAAATCATTTGTTGAGGATTAGAAGCATCCATTAAAGTTAAGATATCTTCAAGCTAAAGTGGTATATATAACTTTTATCCTTGAGACAAAAATGATTGAAATACCAATGTGATTTCAAATCAACTATAATATGATCTTTATGGATTCAAAGGACAACCACTCAATCTTTGATACCAATTGTGAGAACAAGATCGATGTACATGGACAAGGTTTGTGAAGTCAAACCTTGAGTTAATGCTTAAGATCAATGTCTGCTTGCTAAAGATATTTCAAGTCTAGCCTGGAAAGACCAGTCAAGTCTTAGATAGAATATTCAACAAATGATCAAGACATTAAATGAAGAATGAGATAGTAAATGATCAAAGTAAAGTTAATAAATGAAGAACAAGAAGAATGTGTGAATGAACTTAGTAAGGATGCCAAAAGTAAGTGAAAGATCCGTTGTTTGACTTGAATTGAATGCTCCTTTAAATAGGAGTAAAGGTTAGAGTGAATTAACTACAATGTTTACATAGGACCGGACAAAAGAAATATTTCTTACATTCGGACTAAGTTCCGGACTACTCCTTCCTTATTGACTTCGAAACACCTACTCCGGAATGTCTGAGCTTCAGAATGTGGACTTAGGATTGGTAGAGGTTCACTTTCAGGTTCCAACAATCTCCCCTAAGTGAGCTTAGCAATCCAACAAGCTTAGTTCATTTCTTCCTTGATGAAGGTGTATACTCGGAATAACCATTCTCGGACCTCTATGTACCATGCCAACTGATTAATGGACTTTGCCTTGACATGCTCCGTAGCATCAGACTTGGATGCCCGGGATATGAACTTCTTCAGGGCCTTGGTCGGAACTAGATGTTTGTGAATGACTTGGAAGCAGCCCTTGTTTGTTTTCCTTGTGGTATAGACAAAGCCTAGAACCGGTTCTTCAGTAGGACGATCAACAAGAACTTCGGCTTCTGGAAGAACGAAGTCAATTTTGGCAACAAATTGTTTCCGTCCCATAGAGATGTGCAAGCTCATAATCATATCTGCAGAATTCTGCAACGTAATCCTTCAGAAAGCTTATAGTGGCGTGGTATACTCCCATACTTATATCATCCTTCTGATTTTCTCTGAAGTAGGCAGCTAAAGTGAGGATGTCGTTTGGGTTCATGGATGGGAAGCCTGCATCAGTAACGATCCGGGGAGTAGGCTTGTTCCGGAGGATGTGGAAACGGAAGAGGGGGAAGTTAAGCTCAAACTTCACAAGTATTTTTCTTCCGAAGCCTTCCACCTTGGTGATTCTCTTCCTTGACCAGACTTCCTTGAGAGGTTGAGAATGTTTGGAATAAAATGTTTTGAGTCTCTTTCTTTCGGTCTGGATAATCACTTGCGGATCGTCTGATGGGTGAAGAGGAGCAAACTTTGTGTAAAATTTGCTTAAGGGAGAGAGAGGAAGATCCTGTTGGAATCATTAGAAGAGATGTCGTAGTACATGCAAGGAATTATTTCCTCAGCCTTGAGTATGTCTTCACAGCAAAAGGGAGAGATGCCTTGCATTGGATCTAGATTGTCTTTCAGTGCTTGGATCTGAATGTTGTCCTCTAGTGCCTTATTGATTTCTTCCTGTGACCGTCCAAATTTCTGCTTGAGGGGATGTCCGGAATGAAGGGCTTGTTGTTCAGCAGTCATAGGCTTCTTTCCTTTGTCCCTTTGAAGAGCTTCCATGACGAGCTTCTTATTCTCATCGATCGTAGATTCCGGAGTGGGATTTGGAAGTGGTTCTTCCGGAATTTCATCAGGGATCCGGAGAGGAGAACCCTGGTCGATCGGAGCAATTTTTGGTTCCGGAATGGGAGCCTGCATGGAGGGAGTGGTTCGGAAGGCCTGTGCGGTGAGGAGGGATTTTTCTTTGGCCATTTGAACTGCTTTTTGAAAAACATCTGGTAAAGAAGTTGGTCAAGAGGTTGTGGACCAAATTCTCTTCTCTTCCTCAGATAGAACCTTAGGAAATAGTTTCTTAGGAGCTTCAAGGCCTAGAACTCCATTTGTGACGTAGTTATCTTCATCACTGTCTTTTTCTTCAGCAGAAGGGTTTCCTCGAAGTCCGGACACGATTTGGACTTCATCATCGGAATCCAAGTCTTCATCTCGGAGTTTGAACTACGAGGCAGGTTTCCAAGGTTTACTTGGTCCTTCTCCCCCTCTTGCACCGGGTGCCCTCGGAATCGGTGCAAGTATCATGGAATCCTTGAGCTCGTCAAATTTTGAGAAGACTCTTTGAAGGCCAATGTTGAGCTGAAGAGTGAGGTGTCATATGCTTCGGATGTTGGGGCTTGAGTAGCAATGTGTTTGAACATGTCACTAAGGATGGATATCATCTCATCAAACTTCCGGTTCGGAACATCAACGATGTTCCAAGTTGAGCGAAAAAGTTTGATAACTACTTGTTGAATTATTAAGTTCATCTCATCCTTCTGTTTGATCTCCTTCTCCAACCGTTGAATTTGTTTTTCATGACGAATGTGGGTCTGCTTGATTAGGTTGTTGGTAGCAGTCACCAAGTCGTCATGGACCTTCAGTATGGAAGTGATTGTATTAAGATAGTCGTCGACTAGAACGTCGTATTTGGAGTCCACTTCTTCCATTGTTCGCTTGAGCTGGAGAGAGATCAGTTTACCCAATTGAGCTTCTCTCTCAGCAACAGATGGTCCAGACTGCTGAGAAATAGATTGAAGAATGGCATCAAGCTTGGAATCAAGTCCGGAGACCTTTTGATCCATCTTCGTGTTTACTTCAGTGACAAAAGTTTCAATGGAGGCCACTTTTGGCATGGTGTCAGATACATTCGATTGAATCTCGAGGAGTGCGAAGGGATCTATGTGGTCACCAGCAGAGGATTCAAAATCAGAATCCGTGTGGTTTGGAGGAGCTTATGACGAAATATTTGTTGAAGGACCTGACTTTGTTGCTGCATCATCTTCTTGAAGTTTGGCATTTGAATCACTGTCCGGAGTGGTAGAAGATGAGGATCCGAAGTCATAGGCAGACTTGGATGTGGATGCCTTCGATTGGTAGTGAGCTAAAGTCATGAGATGTGCGTACGGAAGGATTTTTGCATCTTCATCCAGCATGATTTCTTCCGTATCCATGTGGAAAACACTTTGATGTGTAGTAAATGGGGGTTGTTTCGAGGTGAGCTCGTTTATAGCATCTGCGTCAGTAGGAGGTACATAGGGCGAGTTGCTCTGAATAGCCATGTTCCTTATGGCAATGAGCATGGACTCCACTTGAGCTCGAGTGAGATCTGGACGTCTGAATAGCCATGTTCCTTGGTATGGTTTGTAAGAAGGATTGAAAGGACGTTTGTACTTCATTGAAAGTGTCCACAGCTTCAGAGTCATCAACAGGGTAGATTTGTGTGGGTAAGGTAGGTGTGGATGATTGAGCAGATGGAACAATAGGTTTAAAGGGATCGGAAGTAGATGTGTTCGGAATGGTTGATTCAAAAGAACAGACAAGAGCAAGAGGACCTCCGGAATGTTCCCTTATGGTTTTAGCAACATTGGATTCATGGCCTTGAAGTTCATCAAAGAGTTGATAAAGCTTCAGCTTTTTCAATGAGCCATTACTTTGGAGACAAGATTCTACATTTCCCCATCCTTTGCCTATACTGTTTATAAACTTAAGATTGTACTCCAAAGGAGTTCAGACAATCCCATGAGCAGTCATGTTGTTTACCACAATGCGATAACAGTTGGAAGCAGAGGCCACTGATTCACCAGGAGTGGTGGTGAAGGTGTCAAATTCATTGACAACTGAGGTGAGGCGCTTGTCCTTCATATTTTTAGATCCTTCAATCAGGTCCTGAAGGGTGTCCCATATCTCTTTGGCTGATTTGCATAGCTTAATATGATCAAAGAGTGAAGGAGGAACACTAAACACCATTTATGAGAAAAGCAACTTGATCAGCATGCAGCTTCTCGATATCATCGACAGTTAGAGGAGGTGGTCGAGTTTCAACTTCCCACATGAGCTGATCAGATGCATCTCTTACAACAGTTCTTACAGGAACATGTGGACCTTTTGTGACAGATCTCCATATTTCTTCACCTTTATCTTTGGCAAGTAAAAATCTTTCCATTCTAACTTTCCAGTGATCATATTCTTCCACAACAAGTAATGGGGCACGTGTAGGGCCATCGACACTGTTTTCGATTTGCATTGAAATCATTTGTTGAGGATTAGAAGCATCCATTAAAGTTAAGATATCTTCAAGCTAAAGTGGTATATATAACTTTTATCCTTGAGACAAAAATGATTGAAATACCAATGTGATTTCAAATCAACTATAATATGATCTTTATGGATTCAAAGGACAACCACTCAATCTTTGATACCAATTGTGAGAACAAGATCGATGTACATGGACAAGGTTTGTGAAGTCAAACCTTGAGTTAATGCTTAAGATCAATGTCTGCTTGCTAAAGATATTTCAAGTCTAGCCTGGAAAGACCAGTCAAGTCTTAGATAGAATATTCAACAAATGATCAAGACATTAAATGAAGAATGAGATAGTAAATGATCAAAGTAAAGTTAATAAATAAAGAACAAGAAGAATGGTTGAATGAACTTAGTAAAGATGCCAAAAGTAAGTGAAATATCCGTTGTTTGACTTAAATTGAATGCTCCTTTAAATACGAGTACAGGTTACAGTGGATTAACTACAATGTTTACATAGGACCGGACAAAAGAAATATTTCTTACATTCTAGTTGTCCAAATAAGATAATAGACTAAGTCCTATGAAATGTTACATCAAAACAAGTACAAATACAATAAATTCTTTAAGACAAAATAAGGTTCTTCTGGATCCGCATACATTCCGGACGTGAGAGTCACTCCGGAATGTCTTCAGTCTTCTCTTCGCCTTCTTTTTTGGTCCGGACTAAGCTACAGACTACTCCTTCCTTATTAACTTCGGAACACCTACTCCGGAATGTATGAGCTTCGGAATGTGTACTTAGGATTGCTAGAGGTTCACTTTCAGGTTCCAACACTAGGCTCTGATACCACCGAAGGGTTTTGAGCATTCTAACATTCCTACGGTGTACGTGAAACCCTAGAAATCTTAGATCTATGTTTTACTAAGATACATGCGAATTTGATTTTTTCCAAGGTTCTTAACCTAACTAGCATGGCATGGGGAACTTGAAACATAAAATCTAGTAGAAGAACATACCTTTCTTGTTGCTTGGATTCCTTAAGAACTTTGTGAGCCTAGCACCCCAAATGTGATGCCTCAAATGTTTCACACAACACCACAAATCTTGGAATAACTTTGAGCGAAGTAATCACACACACTCAAAATCAGATAGCCCTCTAGTTCTTCACTTAGTGTCGATTTTGGTCGCCCATTGGGTCCTTTTATAGTTGTGTCACAAGTAGGGTTATATCATGTAAACCCTAATTGACATGGAATTTCATTTCATCCATGACCCAAGGGTATTAACCTCTATGGACTATCCATGGAGCACCCTATGAGTTTTATCCCAATTCAATAAACCATGGATCATTAGCCCACTATAAAAGAATGGATGATTTACACAATAAACCTTTTGATCACCAGATTAATTCTAAATTAATTCTTGATCGATACTAATTAAATATTATTATTAATATATTAGAACTTATTATATATTAATAAACCATATGTGTACTTTCTCTCATTTTGTCTATCCAAGTGTCATGATGTCATGCAACCCAAATGGACCATGCCAACCAGGTCAAGTATATACCAGAAATAGTTATGGACTTAGACATCTAATCCAACAATAGATGATCAAATGTGAAAAATGATGAGAAGCCTTGACTTTAAAGTTGATCCACTATCTAGCAAGGTATAGATGACGAGCACAGACTATTCTAGACAGTCCAGTGGAAGGCTAGCAGGCTCGCAACCGGTAAGTGTTTGTGAACTACGTGTTCACCAGATGTACTCTAAAAACCATGGCAACTATGGACTTAGTGCCTTACAAATGGACATTGGCAGCTATGGACATAGTGTCTTACAAATGCACATTGGCAGCTATGCCTAATAAATAACATCAACAACTATGGACTTAGTGATTGTTGGATAAACCCTGACAGCGATGGACTTCATGCATATTCCTTAGGACAACCCTTAGGAATAAATAAATGATGAATATATGATTCTTAGGGTAGATCCTTAAGAATAATGAAGATAATGGGGATGGGAAATTGGGTTAGTTATTTGATGATTAAACATAATAATTATATTATTATGGGTTGAAAACTATATGTACTCACCAGGTTTCCCAACCTGACCCACTTAGTTTATTGTATTAAATGTGGCTATATGAAGGATACATTTTGTTGAGGGATTCAAGGAGTATTAGGCCACTAGTTTAATTATTGTAAGGCTTGTAATATTTTGTTATGCTTATGTTTCTGTATTGACAATGACATACCAATGTTTTAAAATAAATAATATACATTTCTTCGGAAATGCTTGGATAATATCATCATCATGTTTATGGAAACAAATTCTGCTATATTATTATTCAAAAAGGGTACTCTAGTTTTTAAATAATCATAAACAAATCGGTTTTTTTGGTCGTGAAAATGGGGATATCACATGCTAAAACTTTTAAACTCTGACTCCGCTGATGAACTACTCCTACGGATTTAACCATAGATCTTCCAACAATACCCCTGAACTGACTCCACCAAAGAACCGGATTAATAACCGAATGACCGAATCTCGCTCAACAAGATATGACCCTCTAATAATCCTTGGCATGCATAAAAATGGCATATGATAACTTTCCGGATAAATTAACTATATTACTTATATAGGTGCTTCCATTCTTAGGTAATCAAGGCATAACATTTCACACATACACCAACATGGAATAATAAGTATAAAGATTAAGACTTGAAAGAGATGAATATGATACATACCCATAGTGTCTCAGAGTTCTTTTCCCTCTTCGTGACGAAGCACCTGCGATGGAACCTGAGCTGTCCTAACCACTAAGTGTGGGAAATTCTCTCTGATGTGGTCAGACTGATGACAATGATGACACAATTCTGTCACCAGGGTGCATTCTTGGCGGAGGTGGCCCTTCCATCCACACCTGCCATATTTCGACTTGCCGCGCCCACGCTCATGTGTTCCGTCATCCCTTGCGTAAACATTTTGGCCCCTCAGGCCTCTAACACTAGACATGGCAACATCCAACTACTCAGATGTAGCTAACTGAGTCGGACCACGAGTCTGCTTCCTCCTCCTCAGTCGACTTTCCCAACCAATATCCAACTCCTTAGTCACCTCGACCATCCCATCAACCGCCTGTACAGCCAAGATCCGATCCTCGAAGATTGCAACCAATATATCAGTGACACAACCAATGATTTCGTGTAACTCCTTGTGTAAAGCTCTCGAAACCTCGATGGCAATCCAATCATGGATTTGATCTCGCGAAAGGCCTGATGCATAACCCACCTTCGATCCCTCACGACAATAGCTAGCAGTAAGATCCTCCTTCCCGAAGGAGTCAAGGGCTCCACAAGCCTTGAGCTCCCGATGGGCCCCGAACTGCCCTGCTGCAATCTCGGTCTAAATATCCCCGATACAATCATCCAAGAGTTCTATAATCCCCTCCTTAACTGCACCAAAGATCACATGTGTCTACTCCAAAATACAACGGTTAATCTCTGATGAGATGAGCTACCACATCCGCTCATCGATCGGCCCAATACCTACATCTGATCCTGAACTAGAACCCGAACCTCTTTCCTGAGTGGTCATTACCATTCTGAAAAATAACCATGCAAATGATCAGCATATAACCATGTATCCTTATCCTACAGGCTTCCTAGACTCTCCTTGACTCTCCTCGATTCGAGTATGGATCATGTGCTTTTAGTAATACGGGCCCAATACTATCTTCCACACCTATCCATACTTTCCTCAAGAATCATCCTGAATCCTCCAAGTGACCTTCTCAAACTGATACTCTAAGTACTCGCCAAACAACGCAGCTAAACCTACTGAAGCACTTCCTAGGCTTTCTTAGGTTTTCGATCTCACCCTGTCATCAACTACTGAGGAACTCCTCATAATGTCAGTTAACCACCTAATGAATACAATCACATGAAACAAATCTTATATAATCCTTTGAGTAAAAGACTCATCCCTACAACGGATAGACTCAAACAAGAGTTGTGTAATAAGGTCAAATTCCTCACTCTAAGATTATTCAACGTTTGTCAAATGTGACTTAATATATTCATTTAATAGCTAACTCACATCACTTAAGAGTTCCACAAAACACAAAACAAGTGTCATTCGTGTAGTAACACTCCAATCCATAGAATAAGCAAAGTACATTTAAACTCACTTACTACAACGCATGCTAGGAACTTCCATTCACACTGTCAATTGCCTTATGCATGCAAATTATACACAATATAGGATCAAATAGACTATTAAATAAAAGACTCTAACCTAGGACCACAACCAAACGAGGAACATGAAATAAGGCCAAATCAATCATTCCAGGGCTATATGATCCTAACCGCATACAATTTTTAAAGCATACACTTAGCCATTACTGATACCAATAGATATCCCCAATCGAGCATAACATCCAATGCTTCCTATGCTACAAGGCATCACATATCAGGCCAATCTATGATGCAATTCCTGAAAGTATCCCTAGCCTTATCCTATCATGCAATTCTCATAACATATAATCGTAACAGACATGTATGGGTATTCTGGGAATAACATACTTGAGCTCGGTCGATTGCACGCATCACACCCCCTTTTGTCTTTATAAAATCCTTTTTGAAATTTATTCCTTTTTCAAAATCTTTTAAGAAACTCATTTTCTTTCAAAAGATTATCAATTCCTCAGTTTGAGTTCAGGCATACCCGAAAGTGTGCATGAATCCTTCAAACCAAGGCTTTGACACCAACTTGTAACGTCCTAGAAATTACGTGGTGAAAATTTCAATTTTAATTCAATAAAAACACTAGTTATATTCTATTCAAACATTTATTATCCTTTCTCTAATTATCCAAAAGTATTTCATGAGAAGATAGTTATCAAAGTATAATCCCAAAAATCATCATAATGTGAAAACATGAGTGGATGCATTGTTATCAAGCTGGGCCCTTCCCTTTCCAACCAGAAGTACTTGAAAAGGTAACCATAAAACAGTAAGCACAAAGCTTAGTGTGTTCCCTAAAATATCACATACCATACAAACATATAGCCATGCATATCTAGATGCTTGCAATCCCCTTCGGTCTATTTTAATCGGATATCAGGTCTATTTCACCCCTACCACTACCATACATATCAAACACATAGTGGACTCCGCTCGGTATACAAATCTTTCAGTCATCAGGCCCCGCCTAGAATTGGGCCCCGCCCAATATTCATATACACATATAACCATACAAACACATGTAATAATCACAAAGATAATAACATACAATATCGTCATCGGGCCCCGCCCGACATCAGGCCTTGGCCGGTAAGCATACCAACACATAACACATGAAAGAGTCACGCAAACATCTAAGCATCCTAACATAAAAAATCATGGTTCGGAATTGGTGCCTTCGAATCGCTAAAAACAGTGAGAAAACTCACCTCACGCTGCTGAATATCACCGATAATAGCTCGGACTGCCGATCTAGAAAGTCCTTGTGCTAACACCATCAAAATCATGCCAAATAAATTATTGGTTCTTAACCCATAGACTGATTACCCAATGCTCAGGAAAAGTCCATTATACCCTTTTCCTTATTTGACCTAAAAATACGAAGTTCAATCCAATAACAACAAAATTACAGTATGGCCCAATCTTCCAAATTGGGCCCCAACCCATCATGGGCCTAAAACCAAAAGGAGCCCAAAATATTAGAAAAATCCCAAAATTAGAAGTCTAATGGCCCAACAAGGCTTGATTTTGAAAAGTCCAAGCATGGGCCAATACCGAGAAGTGGCAAGTCCAAAAGCCCATCTGCTAAGTACGTGGGGCGTACTCAGCTCGTACGCTTAACATACTCCTTCTAGGGCTAGTACAGGTAACGTATCAGCTGGGTACACCCAGTGGACTCCCCAGTATGCTAGCCTAAACCATTAATCACTTAATTGGTTAAGCTTTTCCTCCAAACTCTAGATCTGATCCCTAAAGGTGACTTATCACGTAAAATTCGCAACTTTACATACATGCATGGCTTAATGGGGGCTCAATAGCTCAAAAAATGGTTAATAAATGTCTTAATACATGCATGGTTCCAAATACTCCATAAAGTTGTCATTTTTATGAACATGGGGACTGGTTGGAACTAAGATATAGCATCCACTGCCTCTGGAGTAGATCAAAAGCTCATGTTTATCACAAAGGATTCAAAAATTCCACAAAATGCTCCGTGAACTAGATCTAACATATAATAGCATAAAGACATAAGCTTTTTACCTCTAAAAGCTTCTAAATGAGAAGGAGATCCTGGACCTACAAGCTCAAGCTATCCCCTTAAGCACTCTTCTTCTTCTTCTTCTTCTTCACAATCCACTAATAAACACTCTTTCAAGCTCAAAACTCTCCAAAACTCTCTAGGGTTTCGATTTCAGGGTAATGGGAGGTGGAGGCTGGTCTAAAATGTCCAAAAGGTGACATAATGATGCTTAAATAAGGTGCAAACCCTAAAATTTAGGGTTTTCATCTGGCTGGAGTACTCCCTTGTACGCCCAGCGTACTCCATGAAGGTCCGCGAACCTCTCAGCCTAGTAAGCTAAGCGTACTCCCTTGTACGCCCTGCATACAAGGCTTAGCCTTTTGGTCCACTAACTTCCGGAGGTCACAAATTCTTCGTTCTGAGCCAATTTCGACGATCCTTATATCCACGTAAAGGTAACGAGAAGCGCTACACTTCTATTAACCCAAGCTTGCCTTAAAACTTCCTGAACTAAAATCTAATTTCCAGAAAAGTCCGAATTGGCACTACACCGATATACCCATTGGCTCCAAAACACAAACCGAACTCCCGGATTATTTAACTTACCTTATCCACACCCAATGGGTCTAAATCCCTCTTTCCGAAAGGCCTTAATCTTATGATAACTGATCTTCGGGTCACAACCCCAAATTAGGAAATGATACGGAACACGATGTTACTAATTTTATCTTAGCCACTGGTGAAAAGGTCTCATCATAGTCAACCCCAGTGTTTAAGTAAATCCCTTCGCAAACAATCTATCCTTAAAAGTGTGTATCGTTCCATCCATGTTGGTCTTCTTCTTGAAGATCCATTTGCACCCAAATGTCTTACGACCTGGTACATTATTAACCAAATTCCAAACTTAGTTGTCATACATGGACTTGATCTCGTTCTCAATTACCTTGCCATTTGGCTGCCTCAGGGCCTGCCATTGCTTCCTTGTAGTTATCCGGTTCATCCAAATTCACCAATGTATTGTCACTGATAAACGTGTCACCATCTGTAGTAATATGGAAACCATGGAACTTAGGTGGCATTCTAACTCTACTGGAACACCTAAGAGGTAATGACTCATTAACCTGTTCAACTGGAATCTCTTCGTCAGGATGAACCCTAGTGTCTTCATAGGTTCCTTTATCGTTTGATTCTTGAATCTCTTCAAGATCAATGTTACTCCTACTTTCCTCTTTGCATATGGGCTCTCTCTCTCTCTCGTGAAAGACTCCCCTTCGTGCTACAAAGACCACATTCTCACTAGGTCTATAGAAAAAATATCCAAAGGATTTTTGTGGATGGCCGATGAAAATACATCTCTCACTTCAAGGTTCAAGCTTGTCGTGAGTCACTTATCTAGCAAAAGCTTCAAAACCTAAAACCTTGATATGTGCTAATGAAGGAACCTTCCATGTCCACATCTCGTGAGGTGTTTTGGCAACCTTTTTAGTTGGGACAAGGTTAAGAGTGTGGGTGTCCTAGGAGGTGTCAATTGTGAAATTGGAAGAGAAGCTTGACTGATCATGGAGTGGACCATGTCCAACAAGGTTCGATTGCACCTCTTAGCCACACCATTAAGTTGTGGTGTCCTAGGAGGTGTCAATTGTGAAAGTATTCCACATTGCTTGGGGTAGTCGTGGAACTCGAAACTAAGATACTCACCGCCTCTATCGGATCTAAGCATATTAATCTTCCTACCCAAATGATTCTCGACTTCTTGTTTAAACTCTTCGAACTTTTCAAAGGTTTCTGACTTATGCTTAATTAAGTAGATATAACCATATCTGCTATAATCATCAGTAAAAGGCACATAGAATCGATTATCATCTCTTATAGTCGATCTAAAGGGTCCACACACATCTATGTGTATGAGTTCCAATTAACCATCACCTCTTTCACAAGATCTAGCGAAAGGTGATTATGTCATCTTACCTAAAAGACAAGATTTGTATTCATCATATGAACTTAGGTCAAATGATTCCAACACTCCATCCTTTTGGAGTTGGGCGATGCGTTTCTTGTTAAAGTGTCAAAGATTACAATTCCACAAGCACGCTTTGTCTATACCATTAGACGAATCAATTTGAAATAAACTATTGCCTAAATTGTCTAAACACATCACAGTTTTATACAAACCATCACAAGGTAAATCATCAAAATAAAAAATACCATTTTTATAAGCAGAAATATAACCATTATCATCATTAAAAGAATATCTAAAACCTTGTTTAAATAATGCAATAAGGAAATAATGTTTCGTGTCATTTCTGACCAATAGCAACAATTCAACAAATCTCAACTAGCATCATTACTAAGCACTAGACTCTAAACTCCAATCTTGGTGACAGGTGAATATCGCCTATTCCCCATGATCATGTTTATTCTACCATGCTTCACATCCTCACTTCTTCTCAGCCCCTACAAATAAGAACAAATGTGAAATCCACATCTTGTATCAAGGACCCAAGAACGAGAATATAATGAGTTTTTAGATAAGATAGTGTATATACCTACAGAAGTCAACTTTACTTTTCCATCTTTAATGTCTTGTAGATACTTTGGGAAACTTCATTTCCAATGCCCTTTTTTCATAAAAGCAAGTGGCCACTTTGGGATTAGAGACAAGGGGAGCATCATAACTGGATTTACCTTTGGGTCCATTACTTGATGACCTAGATTGAGACCAATGGCCAGAACGGGAACACTTATAGGAGTGGAGGCAACACTTTTTCCCTTCATCCCGGCTTCAGCTGTTCGCGGGAGGTTGTGCAATTGTGACAAAGTGGTCTCATTGTTGTTCAAATCATAGATCAAAATGAACTAATCATAACAACTTGGCATGGAGTTCAAGACTACGTCGATAAGAAATTCCTCATCAAAATTCACATTAATCTTGACAAGCCTATCCACATATCTTTGCATTCTCTATACGTGGCTACTAATAGATTCTCCCTCTTTCATCTTGCTTGCTATGAGGGACTCTACCACCGTGTACTTTTCCTTACGAGCTCATTTATGGTACTTTTCCATCTTATATGGTCCTTGTTCATCTCATATGGCCAGTAATCCTTATCGTGTCTATGCAATTCATGAGTCATCATGGCCACCATGATCCATGAAACTTTTGTTGCATCATTATAGCGCTTTTTGTAGGCGACCATTGGTCTTCTCTTTGTCAATATCATCTAATAGTCTCTCAAGGATATACTCAATGTCCTCAAAACGAAGGGCCATCTTTATGTTGCACATCTAGTCATTATAGTTGGTGCCATCCAATGTCACCTTGGAGCACATGTTCAACAAGGAAAAGTTATGGGAGGAGGAGGAGGAGGAACTAGAAGCATCATTTGGAGTAGACATCTGCCAAAGAAAGGTGGTTTTAGTTAGATAAGAAAATTCCTTAATATAACTACCCAAAAGTGAAATATTAAGGCTAGGATCCAACTAAATAATGCACAGCTTAGAAAAGGGATGTCGTAATCTAATTGTAAATTATATAAAGGTAGGTAAATGATGATTTACCAATTCCACCATTGAAAAACGAAATTTGAAGGAAATTATGTGAAGTGAAATTTCTAGATCTTTTGAGACTCATTGAAACTATTCAATGACATGTTTAATCTCAGATTATGCTCTTCCATTTGTGACTGGGATACCGAGGATCAAAAAAAAGATGTGAATAACCATGCAAATTAGCATGACACTCTTGACGTCATTTATCATCTCATTTTAATGTTCCAGTTAACCACACACGCTCCATTAATCAATGATAATTTTCAAGATGCCCATTATCACTCTTTATAGTCACTATTAATGTGTAGGATAACCACACATGCTCCACTATCTACTATAAATTAAAATGTAAAATTTCATAGATTAGCATAAAAATTCACATTTTTCCTAAATTAACTAAGATTGGTATTTAAAATAAAATAGTTTAGTTACTTTAAATCACATGATTCTTATTAATGAGACTTAATTGTCCTATCACACCCGTTTGACTAACGACCTTCCACTATTCAAGGAAACGGTAGGTGAGAGTGGACACACATTCAACTAGCTTTTTATAAGCAGTTTCCTTACCCCCCCCCCCCCCTCTTATAGATCAGCTTTGTGAATGAGGCGTACTAGCAGTTCGACTGACTTAGTCTTGTACGTATAGTAATAATTAAACATTTAATTTTACATATAGTATAAGGTGTATTTTAAAAACTTTTTCAAAAGGCTAGTTTAAATTTAAATTTCCAAAGTTAAACAATTAATTTAAATTCAATATAAACCATAAAATAATATTTGACATTAATTATTAGGATTAATATCTAAATCAATTATTAATACACTTTAAATATTAATCATACTAGGTTATAACCCGTGGGAACCACGGTTACAAAATTAATTAAACTTAAATAGTAAAAACTCAAAATTATTTATCATTTATTTTAAATAAATTATTAATTAAGTGATTATTTTTAGTTATATAAAATTATAATCATTGATTTAAATAAATATGTAAAATTATATCAATTTATAATTTGTATTAACTTTATTTTAATTTTTATTCTAATGTTATTAATTTAATGTAATTAGAGTGAGAAATTTAAAATTTGAAATTTGAAATGAAGAATTAATAGGTTGACAAGTGACATGCATTAATTAGGAGACATAATAAGGTGACAAATGGCAAAAAAAACTAAAATATGCATTAATTATGTTATGATGCCTAATATGGTGACACATGTCAAAAGGAGAATAAAACTATTCTTTTATTAGAATAGGGCTTAATATATAAAATAAATAATGAAGTCAAAGATTTATCTCCTAACTTTTAGGCTTTTAATTTATCATCAAATATTTAGCAAATTCGGATTTGGAAGATATTTAAAGTAGATAATTATCAATTAAAAGCATCCAAACAGATTTGGCAGAAAAAATCCAAAATCTTGGATCTAATATGATCTCATGTCGTGAGCACCAATGCTCACGTCGTGAGATGCAGTTTATCGAAAAAAAAAATTGATCAATTCACCAATGTGCAATCACATGAAATATATCCATAGGCTCTGATACCACTGATGGAAAATGTAGGTTACAAAAATTCTATGCTCTAAGCGGAAAAACGTTTAACAATTAAATGATTAGGACACACGCAACCTATGACGGATCTATGTCTTTCACATAATGCCACATACTATGAACTATCAAAACTATGAAATTTCTTATCTAAAATCTGAATTCATAAGATAAAATATGTACTTTATTGATTGTTAAAGTAAACAATCAAGAATCCTTTTTGTTGATCTTTTGGAAGCAAGCACCACAATCATCGTTCCTCTAGTGGTTCACACCTAACACAAGCAAAAAAGATATTAAGGAGAGAGGGAAAAGAGATTAGAATTTCGGCCTAACTCTTCTCAGGTATGATTGGACGAAAATCGTAGCCCTAGAGGCCTTTATATAGTGCAATTAGGAAACCCTAGATAAACACAAACCCAATATAACAATATTATCTTGAACTGAGTAATTATCCACCTTCTTAATTATCCACCAAGGATAATTCTAGAAACCCTAAAGCCTCCTCAAAATTTTCCAACGCCTCAAGGAGGTTCTAGAATGCCTATTATGCAACGATTGAACAATTGTACTTCAGTCCCTGCACTTTCAATAAATTCTTTTAATCACAAAATTAGTTACAATTAATTTCTTATTAAATATTAATTAAATATTACTATTTCTAATTAATATATATTATCTTCATAACATATTAACAAATTATTTATTTCAATTTTTTAATCAAATAATAAATCAATCTCTCTCTCTCTCTCTCTCTCCAAAAATATCTTGTCCAATTGCTAGGTTTGAGGGCAACCCAAAAGGACTGTATTACTATCAATTCAAGTTTATACCAATTATAGTTATGAGCTTAGACACCTAATCCAACAAACAAATAATTTTTTGTGGATTCATTTGACGATGACTCACCTCGAAATATTTTTTGGGCCGATGGAAGATCAAGGGATGCATATACTAAATTCGGAGATGATGTTGTGTTTGATGTTACATACATGACAACAAAATTTAAGATGCAATTCTATCCATTTATTAGGGTGAACCATCATGGTCAAACCATATTGTTTGGTGGTGCTTTGTTAGAAAATGGAAAAGAAGAAACTTTCTTGTGGTTATTTGAGCATTTTTTAAAGTACATGTTCAACAAGCACCCATCTACAATGATAAACGATCAATATAAGGCTATAGGTAATGCAATAAAAAAGTTTTTCCAAACACTCGACATCGCTATTGTGCATGGCATATTAAGAAGCATGAGCTTGGACATCTTCGACCGTTAGTAGCCCATCATAGTAATTTTAAGGAGTCTTATACATGATGGGTAAAAAGTGATACAATTGAAGAATTTGAAAAAGATTGGGAAGTTATGTGTAGTAAGTATAACCTTGAAAATTATTGTTGGATCACTAATATATATATAACCAACGAAAACATTAGGTTAAAGCCTACTTGAAGGATGTTTTTTTTGCTGGCATGACAACTAGTGGATGAAGCAAGAGCATTTATTCCTTTTTTGATGGATTTGTTAATTCCAAGACTATGTAGAATGAGTTTGTAGTTTAATATGATAAAGCAGTTGAATCTCGAAGAGTCGTTGAAGAAAATAAAAACTTTAAGACAATGAACTCAAAGCCAATTCTATCATCTATTCATCCAATTGAAGCAAAAGTAGATCAATGTTATAGTAGAAAGATTTTTGAGATTTAAAAAGAAAAGAATGGATAGAAGCTACACAAAATTTTACTCATGAGACATTAAACAAATATATAGAAGAATTCAAATATAGGGTTGGTCTAGTGAATATTGATAAAGCGCATTGGTGATTTGTTAGCTATCGTTTCAAGAATCAAGTGGATGTCAGATGTTTGTGTGGTAAATTTGAAACATATGGCATATTATGCAAACATAGTTTATATGTGATCAAGAAGAGGAATGTTAAAACTCTTCCTGGTCATTATATTTTACCTAGGTGGACGCTTCATGCTAGTTTAGGGTGAGTGCTCGTTGCATTGGAATGGATGAGATCAATATTGAAAATGAAGTTAGTGCCTTATACCTATGGTATGTTTGTGCAAATTGTACCAAAGCAATCGAACTTGCAAAGGACTCCCCTTCAAAGATAAAAAAAATTCAAAATTTTAGTTGTAAAGTTTTTAGAAGATGAAATTATTCAGAAAAAGCCAAATGGACCTCAAAACGCATCTCAAGATTCTTGTACGGGAATTTCCCATGTGACATGGTGCGTCATAAATCTATTCGGGATCATGTTGTTCTTACTAATACGAAAGAGCATCCTAAAAATGCAAACACGATTAAGTTTTCTTTGGAGGTGGCAAAGAAAAAGAGAACTTGTTCTCACTCCAAGGGAGTGGGTCAGTCATTATGTCACTATGTCACTGGTTCTCCAAGAAAAAGGTAATTTGTGTGTTTTTTTGTTTTTCTAATGCTTCATGATTTTTCTAATCTAATGCACATTTTTTATTGTATCAGGAAGAGGAGACTTTACAAGACAAACAATGAAGCTATTTTTTGAAGTTATTTTAGGGTTGGAAAAGAATAAAAGAACTAGCGGCTTAATATTTTTTTTATCATTTGATTTATATCAAAGAATTATACCATTGCTTAATTACAACTGAAAGACAATTTAATTGAAACTTTTACTCGCTCTTAATTAATATTGTAAACTGATGAAGTGGTTGTTTGGTATTTGAGTTCCTATAATAAAATAATGAAAATGATATTTTATGCTTGAGTTTTCTCCTCGCAATGTACATTATATTTAAGACTTGGAGGTGTATTATTATTTGAATTAGCGATTTAACATTGTGGGTTCTTATTTCAGATTCTTTTTTATTGTTTAATAATTGTATCATATTTGTGTAATAACATCCAATCGCCTTCTTTGATATTTTTTGTTATGAATTACAATACTATAATAGAAAGTAAGATGTTGTAATAAGAAAAAAAAATAGAAATCAATGCTTTAAAATAGTCATTAACAATTTAACAAACAAAATATTGGAAGAGTATACACCATATATTGTGTTTACAAAAAATTAAAAGAATATATTTTCTTGACATAAAAGCTAATAGCAACATTTGCAATCAGATGCATCGTCTCAAGTAAATGGTCATTTGCAATCGGATGCGGCGAATAAAGATGGAGGGCAATCCATAACAAAAGCATGGACAGTCCTTTAATAAAATTTGGTTGCATAAATTGCAATATACACTATTATGCATGGTAGCTTGGTTGTTGGTTTGTGAACTAAGCCATGGTAGATGTATCACATTGATCTGTGAACACAAAACCAAAAAGAAAGACTTAAAGAAGTTTTAAAGTAAACATCATGATGCAGCAACTAACATGTCACCCTACTCTTCACCATTTACCCCTTTTATTTCATATATTTCACATTTACGAATCTGCAAATTTGCAAAGGTTCCGATACGAGTTAAATAATTTTGATGCTATTGCTGACAAAAAATCCACAAAGTAAACATAAACTTCAGACCAACTTTGTCAATATTTTTTTTCGCAAATCAATATCAACTTGTTACATATATAGTCAAATGTGTTTATGCAAATTAATACAAATTAACGACTTAATCTTTCAACAATAAACATAACGATGCCATTAAAAAATTATAGTTTGGGTATTTTTCTAAACTACGTTTCACTGTACATCTCATGTGAACTGATATACATCAAACTAAACCAAATAATCAGACATAAGTCGATTTGGAAATCAATGAAAGTAAACCTCAAACCCAAAAAATTTGTAAAAGGAAAACTAAGAAAAACCCAACAAGATTAAATTGAGGAAATAGACTTGAAATTCCATTGTGTTCGGCCAATAACAACTTATAGTACACATATTAAGAATACCCACCAACCAAATAACCTAAACACGTAATGAGTAGTGTAGTTCAATTAGTGGAAAACAACACGAAATTAACGAATTCAAGACACTTGGTACATCTGTGTATTGTATTGCCATGGTAGATATAACATCGTAAATTTTCAAACCAAATTTTTCATTTTTAAAACACATAAAACCCATATATTATATCTCATAAAACCACAAGTGTCTCAAATGTCAACATAAATCCACAAATAAAAGTCAAACCCTAGAATCCTCAACATAATCTCAAACATGTGTGTACAATCATGTCGGCACCTTCCCGCGGTCCTGAGAAGTGCCTGAAACACATATCACGCAACACGGTAAGCACAAAGCTTAGTGAGTTCCCCAAAATACCACATATACAAATAATAAGCCTATCATGGCTATAACTCGGCATGGACCCTCCGGTCATGTGTCTCAGTGAGGACCCTCTGGTCTTACAACTCGGTTTGGACCCTCCAGTCCATTATCTAAGTCAAGACCCTCCAGTCCCACAACTCGGTTTGGACCCTCCAGTCCTATCTCAGTTTGGACCCTCTGGTCCTATCTCGGTAAACTCTGAATATAACATATATATCACACAGACAAAATGCATATTATCACATAACTCAAATAAGAACATAAGACCCTCCGGTCACACATGATTACCACTCATGGTAAGTATAGTGAGAAGACTCACCTCGTACGAAAGCTAAGGAAATGTGTACTCCTCAAACACGAATCGTCGAACCTAGCCTCCGCCTAGTCACATTTGATAATTATCTCCAGTTAACACTTAAATAAAAAATTCTAACAAACTAAGTTATTTCCCACCTCTAACTCTTGGATTGGGAAAAAGACCATTTTACCCCTCCATCGTCACCATGACTCATGATTGACCAAACCCTAAAGTCAACATAAGTCAAACTCGAGTCAACAGTCCATGTTGACCCAACTCGCCGAGTGCACGTATGTGACTCGTCGAGTCCCCACTGATCCTCAGAATGTCGCGAAAACCCAACTTAACTCGTTGAGTTGTCTCATTAACTCGCCGAGTCACCCTTGTCCAGACTCATTGGGGGAAAACCCTAACCGACTCGTCGATTCGTCTCATTGACTCGCTGAGTCCCTTAAGTCGAAGTCTTATTCAGACATTTATAAGGCAGATCTATCACTCCAAACCCTAGATCTAGCCTCCCAAGGTCCGAATGTCACGTAAAGCTTCGATCTTTATGTCTATGCATGACATATTTGCTCCATAATGCTACTATGAGCTCTAACTAAGGTGTTTAAGCACAATAACTCTTTTATGGCTGAATAAATCTAGGACCTTTGGACTCTCTGGACCTCACAAGGTCCAGATCTGATGTCTCAATGCTTGGCAAGCATAAGTCATACCAAATCTCAAGGACATATGGAAAAATCCCCAAAAGTTCCTCATTAGCAAGATCTAAACAACATGGTGAGCAAGGTGATGGCTTTTACCTTTCAACAGAAGCTCCAAGTGAAAGAATGATGGATCCCACAGCCTCTCCTCTTTCCTTGCTTGTATCTCACTTCTTCCATTCGAAAAGATTCACTAAAACAATCAAATATTAGCTCAAACACTCTTTCTTAGCTCAATGGCCAATTAAGGTTTCACACAGGGGAGTTGGGTAGCTGGTGAGGCGGAAATGAGGATATAAGTTTCCTTAAATAGGATCCAAACCCTGGGATTTAGGGTTTCCTCACACAACGCCAACTCGGCAAGTCAGCTCTCTGACTCGTCGAGTCGTTCATTAAACCCATCTGACTAATCCAACTCTACTCGATGAGTCGGACACACAACTCGTCGAGTCACTCATTAAATCCCAAAAATAAATAATTAAATAAATAAATAAAATACTTGGGAGTCGAGATGTTACCCTAGAGTTCGATGGAGAAATTGAATTTAGGATACAAGATAAGCATATTGCAGTTTTGATTGTCTTCAATCTTCAATGTGACTGGTCGTATTTGACTCTTTTGTAAGAAGGGTTCTAGAGATTTTTTTTTTCTAATTGATTTTGTTTGGCCTTGGATAGTCACTGAGGTGAAACGATAAGGAAGAAGGAAGAAGGGAGAATAACGTCGGCGAACAATCTTGGGGGGGGGGGGAGGGGGGGGGGGGGGTAAATGGAAAAGTTTGAAAAAATATTCTCATGAAAACTGTGCATTTATTTTAGAGGAGAACGATAGGGTTTTTTGAAGATTCTATACTTTAATTTTGCTACATAACAACCATATATTTCTAAAGCTATATATATATATATATATATATATATATATATATATATATATATATATATATATATATTAATGGGTTACTTTAAATTGTATGGGTGTATAATGTTATAAATTTAGTAGATTTTTCAAAATACAATGTGTCTATAGGATAATAACAATAAGTACAATGCTGTAATAGCCGAAAATGGAAGTATGATGTTACAAACGACAATTAAATGGAAGTATGTTCCTTTTCTTTGTATTCAACACGTTGAAATTGATACAAAACAACACTCGTATGTAAGACCTATAGATAATATAACCAAAACAATCATTCTATTTAACTACAAGTCAAGTATTTGAATTTTTTCTCACAAAAAATTATGTTTTTCTTTCACCAATAATCCAAAAAAAAAAGCAGTATCATGACATTAATCAATTCATTATCCGTCACATACGATTGATGTCAGGTTTTGATGGCTATCTAGGCTGGCTTCCCATATTTTAAGTATGGAAGTAAAACCTTTGATGTGCACTATGTAATAAATGGAAATGCACAATGAAAATACATTGTTATTTCTTGTATTGAAATTCATTTACCTCTGTTATAGTCAATCTTCGAACAAAGTCAACTCGCTACAGTACACACGTAGAAATATCTATTTTAGAAAAAAAAAATAATGAATTTAAATACCATTTTCATTTTCCATACATCAAGTTCAAATTAACTCAACTAATTTTGAAGAATTTGTTATGCTAGTTGGAACCCATGTAAAAAATGAACACTTGAGTTGAGCCCACTAATATGGCTTGTTTGATCTTTAGAGGTAATATATTCATTTTTGTAATAAAAAAGTATGTTTATAATAGAAACAATCACGCGTCCCGTATAAGCAATCTTAGACAAAATAAATTCAATAAAAGAAACAACAAAGTACATATAATTAAATATTATGTATTGTGCATATAAGTTTATCTATAATTGCATTTATGACCGAATAATACTTTATGTGGAATATCTTGCAGTTCACTTAAAAAATGATTGAGTTACTCAATCTTTCCTCCACTATCTTACATATGTAAAGCATTTGGCATGTATATCTTCCCCATGTACATGGATTCAATATCAACAATCAGATTGTATGTAATGTATCATCAAATTGAGTATCTGAATGGTGAGACTAATAGCTAAGTTGGTCTATGAGTTCAACTATAGAATCTTAAAGAGTATGAACGGGTTTATGATGAGAGCCATTGGAAAAACAATTTCCAGAAAAATAAGATTTGTCACAAAAATGTGGTTATTTTTTAATAAATATCCAAAAAAAGTGGTTATTTTGTAATAAATTCCAAAAAGTGGCTACTCTGTAATAATTTCCAAAAAGTGATCATTTTGCAATATGACCTTACAAGAACTTAGGAATCTTGAAATTGGACAAGTCTATGAATAAAGTAAAAATAACTCAAATCTTTTCTTAGATTCATTCTGTTCAAACGAAATTTCAATCACTTAGGAAACTTCTTTGAGTATAAACTATAGATAAATAGTTTAAATACATGGAAAAATATTATAGATAATTGAATAATGCAAGACTATGAAAGAGAGTTTGGTACACACCTCTAAATCCACATCATTGGCAGTACTCTAGCTAAACCTGACTATCAAATGGTTAAAAGCTAAAATCAAGCAATAATTGCAACATAGTTTCAAATTGTACCTAGAAAGAAACTAATAATAATTTTTAAAACTGTTGTTGCCAATACAACTTTTAAAGTCCGTTAAAAGAGTATATATTGTACTCATATTTACCATTTGATACTCATGTCTTTGTAAACACCAAAATAATCCATGTGTTGTTAGGTTGCAATTGGTAAATCTTTGAGAAAATATTTTTGTATTCTGTCACATTGAACCGAACGTACATGGTGAGAAATTTATCCATCTATGGTTTGTTGTGCCTATCAATTCATCTGGAATTTTCCTAGGGTTAGGTGTAAACATAGGAGTATTTAGCAAAAGAAGAAAGAAAGTTCGCATTGCATAAACACTGACACTAAAATGTCTTTATGTTAATAGTAGAAGCAAAATGTATACATTTTCTGGTCAATCTGTGGCAGCAGCCGACAATAAAAAAAAGCACAATAGTTGAAAGAATGTAGCGGGGTGGAGGTTGTGGAGAATAGGAGGGGAGATATAGGGGAAGAGAGCTAAGGTATGGCCTGAAATTTGGAATTCAAAATTGATTTTGATTAAGCCAATTTTAATTGACATGCTCTTCAAAATCACCCTCACCCCCTAAGGTGCATTCATAACAATCACATTTCACATATCAACTCCTTAATCTTAGAAGATTGAAATGATTTCTATGCAGAGTAATGAATTATAACTCATATTTGTTCATATC
This sequence comes from Lactuca serriola, assembly GCF_051521515.1. Classification (NCBI taxonomy): domain Eukaryota; kingdom Viridiplantae; phylum Streptophyta; class Magnoliopsida; order Asterales; family Asteraceae; genus Lactuca; species Lactuca serriola. Next base: position 158,508,379 of record NC_136409.1, read on the forward strand.
TTTGACATGATACCCATTAATTCCCATATTAGACATCCAACATAACATCCATTAATTGGAAATTACACATACACATACAATTGATGAGAACCGTAACATACATTGAAAATCCTGATTTAAAAAAGAATATAAAAGAAAAACCATTCAAGAATAAAAAGTAAAAAAATCAAGAAAAGATGTCAAACCTTGAGACTGGGCCCATCTTCCTTCTCTGAATCCTAGATGATGGGCCTTCTTCTTACTTTGAACCCTAGATGTCAGGCCATCTTTGTATGTGTGTGTTGATTATCATAAAGGAGAAATCTAAAACATCGTAAATATGGTTCTGGGGAAAGTGAAAGCAGATGATGGTGATGGAATTTAGAGAAAAAGGTTGTAATGATGGTAGGGAAGACTATAAACAAAGTGAGACAACGGAGATCGGGAATTCTTATTTCAAAATTCTTGGTTCGAGTTTATGTAGGGTTCTGATTTCAAAATTTGAATACCAAAATACTCTCCTATTATTTAATGTTTCTTATCAAGCATATTAAACAATCCTGACTGATTAGCGCTTTAAATAGTATAAATCTAAAAATAAGATGAACGTATCACAGAAAATAGAGAAATTAAAACAAAAAGATAAAGGAGAAGGAGAAGGAGAAATAAAAGGGTAAAGAAAGGCGCAATAACATCGAAGAGCGATAGTGGTGTGAAGGGTGGAAATATTACATTACCTTGTAACTGTGTATATGGCACCGTCAGATGTCACTATAATTTGATATAATGCATTGTAGAAGGAGAAGTGTGAATTGAATTTGATGTTTGTTGTCCTGTTTGGAAGGTATATACGTGGCGTGAAAAGAGTGGGATGAAATTGATTTTGAAGGTAGGAGAAAAGTAAGGCTTATATATATATATATATATATATATATATATATATATATATATATATATATATATATATATATATAAAGAGAGATAGATAGATAGATAGATAGATAGATAGATAGATAGAGAGAGAGAGAGAGAGAGAGAGAGAGAGAGTTAGGTTCATATATAAACCATATCTTGTATTGGTGTTGATTATGATGACATATGCATAATTGATTAGATCTAGTGAATCATCATACAAATCATGAACACATGGAGTAAATAAATCTGGGTTTAAGCTCTTATTAGTTTTTGATAGAAAGAGTACAAATGGGTTTGCTATTTCTCTCTTTAAAACTAACACTCCAAAATGATCATTACATAAATGAGTGTCACTCACTTCCTACTTATAGGAAAGACAACTCATTACACAATACAAGAGGGTAAGAACAAAATACATCCAAGCGTGACTTTGCAGCCGAACATTCTCCCCCTCAAAGTTAGGGTTGTGTGACAACCCGAAATTTTCATTCGGTCAAACCCTAAAGTCAATCACTTCAAGTTATCAGTCAAGTTCATTTTTATTTGTTTTTAGCAAATTTAAAGTTCGTTTGATTATTTTAATAATTATTCTTCAAACGAACGGGTGAAAGGAAGTGCTGTCTCGAGTCTTGAAATTCCAAAACCGCAAGTACCACGTAGTTAAGGAATTCACGGCCAAACTTTTATGTTTGGGCCGAAAATTCTTCCAAAACCGTAAACTCATGCCTTAAGCATGAGTTTACTCCCCAAAATACCTCATTTCTTACTTTCCAACTCAAGAGAAAACTCCAAACACTCTCAACTACCATCCCGTCTTTCACCCGATTTCCCGAAAACATAAGTACTTCTTGGCTTGATTTGTTGTTATATCATAACAACTGGTGATTATACATCTTTTAATCCATCAAGTAGAAATACTTCTAAGGGTCTTGTAAAGCCTCAAAACACCAAGTGGTCTAGGGGATATGAGCTTACGGCCGTAAACTCAAGAGTTTACGAACGTAAACTCATTTTTTGAGGACCTTAGAACTGTAAACTCCCTTAGGGAGTTTTCCTTGAACCCTACACTCACTAGCTATGCCCTACAACACTTGGTTGCAACCCTTGTGATCTTTAACACTTGAAACAAAGTGTTCCCTTGTTCTAGAATGTCTTAACTTAATTAATTAGAGATAAAGTGCCTAATTAGTTATATATATATATATATATATATATATATATATATATATATATATATATTGATTATATGAAAACTAGGCTCGTTGTGTGTGTACAAGTCTCCACTTGTCACCTAGCATCGTATCCAACACTTCAATCCAATCCACTCACTACAGGTGAGTTCATACCCCTTGAATTAACCTTTTAAGTGTTTCTAAATGTTTTTAAATGCTTTATGGGGGGATACAAGTAAAGTTACTATAGTTATTATCTCAATCACATGTGATTAATAACTATCAACAAGTGAATCTCTTACTTTCAAACTGTTTTACTAAACTGTTTTACTTCAAACTGTCTTAGAAACTGTTTTACATATCAAATGCTTTTACGAAACTTCTTTTATACTTTTATATTGTCAAATGCATGTCTAGATATGTATAGTTATATAATTAATGTATGAAGGACTTAGGAAGGCTAACCCGCCTTATATCCTTTTCCCTGTTGGGATGTGGTCTGGTAGGATATCAGGTATCCGTCCGAAGGTCGTTTAACTATTAGTTATATATCATGTGTACATATATAGTCATAAAGGTTCTTCCAATCAATTCAATACCCTGGGTAGCAGGGGTATACTCCCTTGTTCATATGTACAAGTTATATTACTAGTAAACTACAATAGGCGTAGTTTAGGGTTTTACTAATACTAATACTAGAACAATGAATCATACAAAGAGTCAGTTCATACATGAGTCATAATACATAGTGATGAGAAACAAACATAATACATAGTGATGAGAAACAAACATATAGGCTAGACAGAGGAAGAATACACAATACAACTAGCACATACATTACATATACATTACATTCAGTTATGTGAGCCATTAAAAGGGTCATGGCACTACCTGCCATGACCGTTTTTGTATCCAGAATCTCCTTAATTGGGAAGCATATGAGTTTGCGTATAGATCTATACTGGATTGACTATCCTACACCTTGCTGCTCGCTATAGTGGGACTTGCAAGTCTACGGGTGCCAAATGTCATTTCTTACTGCGTCTTACATCTTTGTTTTACTATTGAGTCGGTAGCAGGGTACAGGCCGATCACATGGTACTTTAAATAACAATTGGTTTAAGGTAGTTCATACAGCAGTAGTTACTTAATACAATACTACAATAATATAATATTTTTCCTGTTACATCCACTTCGTGAACATTCACACGATGCACGGTAATGTAAAAACTATATTTTTAGTTAACGATAGTCGGATTTGGGAAAATACACACTCTTACAAGAGACACACACAGCTACTAGATGCCTTGGTAGAAGGCTACTTTTAGTAGGAAACATAGGGTTTTCTAGGAGTGCTCAAACAAATACAAACTTTACAAAACTTATATATTACATCTTACAAACATCTTACAAATGCTTTCATACAAACTCAGACACTAATATACTTATGGTCTCACCAGCTTTAAAGCTGATACTCGCTTTCATAATAACTTGTATTCTCAGGTCACCTGTAGACAGGTACCGGAGCTAGGTTTTTGGGAAGATGGAGCTTGTTCAAGACTCCTCTTTTATTTTGATGTACTTTTTGTTGTATATATAACTTGACAGAACACACTTATATGAAATTATATTATTAATGCAATGGATGATGTTGTTGCTTGTTTACTACTTTGCATTGTTGTGATACTATACATGACGTCCTCCACCCCCGAACGATTCCGTCGTTTAGGTTTTGGGGTGTGACAGATTGGTATCAGAGCATTGTTTATAGTGAATTGAGTGTATCAACCCATAAAAGATATACGAACTATAAACACAAGCGGGATTAAATTACTCTGATAAAGAGTTTATACTTTTAAATATTAAAATATTTAACTAAGTATACATACCTGCATTCATACTAAAATCAGTGTCATTAGGACAGAAGAAAAGTATTACGATTGTTAGACAATACAAGTAGACTTAGAGACATATGGTCAACCCTGGGAAGATGTAGCCTGATCAACTACATTATCTGAGGAGTGACTAGCATGTACCTAAGGATGGTTGTGAGGTTGCAACAAGTCTAAAACTTTATCAACACTACCGTAATAAGAACAGTAGAACATAACATTAAACTTAAAATACTATAGGAGTATTTTGTGTTACTATAATTATTTATCCGAGAACTAAAGGTCTTTATTGGTATGCCTAAGTCAAGTATTGGAGTAACTGATAAAGATCACCTTATAATTATCTAATTAGCTCGCCTATTAATTATTTCCGTACCCCTTTTCTCGCACAGATATCATGGCTGGATTCCATCATCATGACGACCCGTACTTTCCACCCCATGGCAATGCTGGATAGCTTGATGAAGAGCCCGAAGAAGAGCATCCAATCCCTTTGGATGATCACCTCGAGGAAGGCTTTTCGGATGGATCTGACTCTGAGCCTGAAGTCAACAACCTACCGCCAGTAGGTCAAGCCCAAAACAACAATCCCCGACCAGTTTTCCCAGGTCCCACACCCTTGTGGGCAACCAGCTTGAATCGCTGGAGTGACGAGCAGGGTCAACCCTTACCTTATTTCGGGGACCGAAGCTTTTACAATCTCAGCGAAGGTGGCTCTGCGGATCGAGCTCTACCCGTCATTATCTGCAGAATAGCTCGTCATGTTGAACAAGGTCGAGCAGCCATCGACCGGGTCATGGAAATTGATGCCAACTCTAGTGTCAACACACTCCGCATCCGCCATCTTGAAGAAGAAATGGAACGGACCAGGAGGACCAATGAGACCCTGCAACAACAGCTGGCTGCCTCCCGAGCTGAAGTCATAGAACTTCGAGTTCGCCAGAGGGCTCTTGACCGACACCTTCAAGAGGTGGTTTGTCAAGTGGTAGACCTCAGGGTTGGCCCGAGGAATTCCCATCGCCGTTAGAAGATGTCCAGTACATCTTTTCTTTTGCTTAAGGAATAGCCTTTCGTATCTGTGCTCTATGTAGCATTTGTCTGTAAAATATTCCTGTCTTTTAGGTACTTTATTAGACTACTAAACTACCAATATTTTCCCCTATGGTATGATGTAAGACCTTCAGTTAGGTCATTTTCCCGAACTTATATACATCATAAATACCAGTAATTTTGGCATATTATCTCGTTTATTCAGAAAACTCATACTATCACCTGTTGTTGAACTATGGCGATTTAGTTCATGAGAAACACTCATTCTCTAGACTATTGAATTCTTAACATTGTTCTTATCTTTCAACTTATAGTTGAAACATGCCGCCTCGCAGAAATCCAAGGAGAAACCCTAATAACGAAACACCACCTCCTCCACCTCCTCAACCACCTACTCCTCAGTTCGACATGACAGCTCTAAATGCTGCCGTAGCTATGGATGTGGCTACAGCCATGGCTCAATATCATTCATCTGGTTCCACTGGAGGAGGAACCCCTGTCCTGTCAACTCATGGTGAAATTCCGGTGCGTTTGAAAGAGTGCTCCTACAAGGACTTCACCAACTGCAAGCCATTGTCCTTCAAGGGGACTGACGGAGTCATTGCCCTTTTGCAATGGTTCGCGAAAACCAAATCAGTTTTTGAAATCTGCTCCTGTCCAGAGGAGAGCAAGGTCAAGTTTTCTGCTTGCACCTTTGAAACCAAAGCTCTAACATGGTGGAATAGCCATGTTAAGTCGCTATCTCTCATAGTGGCTAATGCTATGGGCTGGAATACCTTGAAATACCTCATGATTGAGGAGTACTGCCCGAGGGGCGAGATCCAGAAGCTGGAAGAAGAATTGTGCAGCCTAACCATGAAGCGCTCCAACATAACCGCTTATACCGCCAGATTCTGCGAACTGGTGGCCCTCTGTCCCAACATGGTTCATACCGAGGGAAAGAAGATTGAGAGATACATATGGGGGTTGGTGCCACCATACCAGGGAAATGTCTTGGCATCGCACCCCACTACATTTGATAGTGCCAAGCGATTGGCACAGCGGCTCATAGACCATGGGGTTCGTACCCCGGCCGCAACAACAATAACCCTGGCCATCTCAGAACCTGCAAGAACCGCTGATTCCAATCGGAAGTTTTGGGATGACAAAAAGAAGACAAAGGCTTCCAAAATGCAGCAGGTCGTGGCAGTACATGCTGCGATAGCACCTGCCGCTGCTGCTCCGGTAAAGCAGTATGCTGGAAGTTTGCCCAAGTGCAACAAATGCAACTTCCATCACGTCGGTGTCTGCCGGGAAGTGCATTGTTTGAACTGCAATAGGAAGGGGCACACTACCCATTTTTGTAAAGCTTTGGCGAAGCCAATCAACCAAGTCACCGGTGCAGGAGTGGGCCAAAATTGCTACGGATGTGACGAGGTAGGCCACTTCAAAAGAAACGACCCAAAGGCAGGGTTTGTCGGTGGAGCGGCAAGAGTTCTGGCCATAGGCCATGAGGAAGCAGTTGCCGACCCTATAGTGGTCACTGGTATGTTCCTCCTCGATAACTCTTATGCATGCATTCTATTTGATAGTGGAGCGGAGAGGAGTTTCGTGAACCAAAAATTTGCTCATTTACTTAAGCAAAAATCACGAGCACTTAATGAACCGTTCACTATAGAAATGGCTAATGGAAATACAGAGAGCACTAGTAGTATATTCATAGAGTGTACCCTAACTTTAGATAGCCATTCATTTTCGATCGATCTCATGCCAGTCTCCATTAAAAGTTTCAACGTCATTATCGGCATGGATTGGTTGAGTCTTCATCGTGCCGATATCATGTGCTACGAAAAGGTTGTTCACCTTAATCTGCTGTCTGGCGAAACCCTAGTAGTTTATGGTGACAAACCCGGCACGAACCTTCGTATCATATCGAGCATCCAAGCTCAGAAGTTCTTGCGAAAGGAATGTCATGCATTCCTTGCTCATGTGGTCGATGTGAGCCAAGAAACGAAGGACATTCAGAACATTCTAGTAGTACGCGACTTTCCCGATATCTTTCCAGAAGAACTCCCAGGATTACCTCCGCAACGTCAAGTCGAGTTCCGAATCGACTTAGTTCCAGGGGCTACCCCCATAGCCAAATCGCCCTATCGTCTAGCACCTGCAAAGATGCAAGAACTGTCCGGTAACTTAACGAATTGCTCAACAAGGGCTTTATAAGACCAAGCTTCTCACCCTGGGGAGCTCCAGTCTTGTTCGTCAAGAAGAAAGACGGATCATTTCGTATGTGCATCGACTACAGGGAGCTCAACAAGCTAACGGTCAAAAATCGTTATCCGTTGCCTCGTATCGACGATTTATTTGACCAACTTCAAGGGGCAAACTTCTTTTCAAAAATCAATTTGAGATCCGGATATCACCAACTACGAGTGCTAGGGGAGGGTGTTCCAAAGACAGCCTTCCGAACTCGTTATGGGCACTACGAATTCATAGTGATGCGGATTAATAAACGCGCCCGCTGTATTCATGGACTTAATGAATAGGATGTGTCGTCCTTACTTGGATCAGTTCGTCATCATCTTCATCGATGACATACTTATCTACTCTCGAAGTAAGGAGGAGCATAGTCAGCATCTGCATCAAGTACTCGAAACATTACGTTCGGAGAAGCTTTACGCGAAGTTCTCGAAATGCGAATTTTGAATTCGACGAGTTGAATTCTTAGGGCACGTGGTTAGCGAAGAGGGTATACACGTGGACCCTTCCAAAATCAAGGCCATTGAGAACTGGTCAGCACCGAAGACGCCTACAGAAATTCGTCAATTTCTAGGCCTCGCTGGCTACTATCGCAGGTTCATTCAGAAGTTCTCCCACATTGCGAAACCTCTTGCAACACTGAACCAAAAGGGTGTGGCCTTTAACTGGGAAGAGAAGCAAGAAAGAGCATTTCAAACGCTCAAACGAGCCTTGTGCACCGCACCAATACTATCCCTTCCCAAAAGAATAGAACACTTCGTTGTCTATTGCGATGCGTCGAATCAAGGAATTGGATGTGTTCTGATGCAGAGAGGTAAGGTCATCGCCTATGCCTCGAGACAGCTGAAGACACATGAGGTCAACTACACGACCCACGACCTTGAACCAGGAGCAGTTGTGTTTGCTCTGAAGATCTGGAAACATTACTTGTATGGAACGAAAAGCACTCTCTTTACGGACCACAAAAGCTTACAACACATATTCGACCAGAAGGAGCTCAACATGAGACAACGACGGTGGGTCGAGCTACTCAGTGATTACGAATGCGAAATTCGTTATCATCCGGGTAAAGCCAACATAGTAGCTGACGCCCTATGTCAGAAGGAATATTCTGGTCGTAGAGTCAAATCATTGACTATGACTATCCATTCACACTTGTCCACACAAATTAAGGCAGCTCAGTTCGACACTTTGAAGCCTGAAAATGTGGCGGGTGAATCCCTGAGAGGGATGGATAAGAACTTGGAGGTTAAGGGTCGTGGAGCTTATTATTTCATGGACCGGATCTGGACCCCGAAACTAGGTGGTTTCAGAGACTTGGTCATGAACGAGGCGCACAACACTCGTTATTTCATGCACCTGGGTTCAGATAAGATGTATCTGGATCTTAAAAAGTTATACTGGTGGCCTAACATGAAAGCAGAGATTGCAACGTTCGTGAGTAAATGCCTTACTTGCGCCAAGGTCAAGGTCGAATACCAGAAACCGCCGGAAATACCGGAATGGAAGTGGGAGCGGATTACTATGGATTTCATAACCAAGTTGCCCAAGACAACGGGTGGACTTGATACCATATGGGTCATCGTCGATAGATTGAACAAGTCTACACACTTCCTGCCGATCAAAGAAACTGACAAGATGGAGAAGCTTACGAGAACTTACATTAGGGAAATCGTACGACTGCATGGTGTTCCTATATCCATTATCTCCAATAGAGATAGTAGGTTCACTTCAAGATTCTGGCAATCGCTACAACATTCCCTGGGAACAAGGCTGGACATGAGCACAACCTACCATCCTCAGACCGACGGACAAAGTGAGAGGACCATCCAAACACTGGATGATATGCTGAGAGCCTGTGTGATTGACTTTGGGAAGGCATGGGATACTCATTTACCCCTTGTCGAATTTTCCTACAATAACAGTTATCACACGAGCATCAAGGCTGCTCCATTTGAAGCCCTCTATGGCCGGAAGTGCAGATCCCCTCTGTGCTGGGCTGAAGTGGGTGATACCCAATTAGCAAGAGGACAAGTTGCTGACAGCACTCTCACAGGTCCGAAAATCATTTGGGAAACGACAGAGAAAATCGTTCAAATCCGTGAACGATTGAAAGCCTCTAGAGACCAACAGAAAAGCTACGCTGACAAACGAAGGAAACCTTTGGAATTCCAGGTGGGAGACCGATTCCTCCTGAAAGTCTCACCCTGGAAGGGCTTGATACGCTTCGGTAAGTGTGGGAAGCTCAATCCAAGATACATAGGGCCTTTCAAGATTCTCGCAAGAATCGGCCCTTTAGCTTACAAACTCAATCTGCCCAACGAACCTCGTAACGTACATTCTACATTCCACGTCTCTAACTTGAAAAAGTGTTTGTCCGGCGAGACTCTTGTAATCCCACTCGATGAGATCGAGATCAACGAGAGCCTCAACTTCATGGAAGAACCTGTAGAGATCATGGACCGTGAGGTCAAGCAGACGAAGCAAAGCCGCATCTCGATTGTGAAGGTTCGCTGGAACGCCAAGCGGGGACCGGAATTCACATGGGAGCGTGAGGATCAAATGAAACTGAAACATCCTCATATATTCGCTTAGTTATCTGTAACTATTTTATTTGCTTAGACTTTAATTTCGGGACGAAATTCCCTTTAACAGGGGGGATGATGTGACAACCCGAAATTTTCATTTGGAGAAACCCTAAAGTCAATCACTTCAAGTTATCAGTCAAGTTCATTTTTATTTGTTTTTAGCAAATTTAAAGTTCGTTTGATTATTTTAATAATTATTCTTTAAACGAACGAGTGAAAGGAAGTGTCGTCTCGAGTCTTGAAATTCCAAAACCACAAGTACCACATAGTTAAGGAATTCACGGCCAAACTTTTATGTTTGGGCCGAAAATTCTTCCAAAACCGTAAACTCATGCCTTAAGCATGAGTTTACTCCCCAAAATACCTCATTTCTTACTTTCCAACTCAAGAGCAAACTCCAAACACTCTCAACTACCATCTCGTCTTTCACCCGATTTCCCAAAAACGTAAGTACTTCTTGGCTTGATTTGTTGTTATATCATAACAACTGGTGATTATACATCTTTTAATCCATCAAATTTCGTGTTTTGATTAGATTTCCAAAACACCAAGAACACACACTAGTGTTCTTGGACTTTTAGCTCCTTTTTAAGCTTCTAACTAGTAAGTGCTTCTACCCTAGTGTATTGCAAAGCTTATTACCTTGTTAAACATCAAGAAAACACCCCAAGAACACCAAGAGTAAGGTGTTCACGGCCCAAGAATTTCTTGGACCGTGAACCCCCAATCAAAAGTGCCAAAGTGTGCTTTAACTCTTCATAAGCCTTGGAACCTAACCTAGAATCATTCCTTGTTATGTTTAGGACTAGCAAACATCAAATTACCATAATCCTTAAGGGTTTACGGCAGTAAACCCAAAAGAAAATGGTCTTAGGGCCGTGAACTCTCCAAAAGGGGGAATTAGTGCCCTAATCTCTTCCAAAGGCTTAACCATCAAGTAGAAATACTTCTAAGGGTCTTGTAAAGCCTCAAAACATCAAGTGGTCTAGGGGATATGAGCTTACGGCCATAAACTCATGAGTTTACGACCGTAAACTCATGAGTTTACGACCGTAAACTCATTTGTTGAGGACCTTAGAACCGTAAACTCCCTTAGGGAGTTTTCCTTGAACCCTACACTCACTAGCTATGCCCTACAACACTTGGTTGCAACCCTTGTGATCTTTAACACATGAAACAAAGTGTTCCCATGTTTAGAATGTCTTAACTTAATTAATTAGAGATAAAGTGCCTAATTAGTTTTATATATATATATATATATATATATATATATATATATATATATATACATATATATATATATATATATATATATATATATATATATTGATTATATGATAACTAGGCTCGTTGTGTGTGTACAAGTCTCTACTTGTCACCTAGCATCGTATCCGACACTTCAATCCAATCCACTCACTACAGGTGAGTTCATACCCCTTGAATTAACCTTTTAAATGTTTCTAAATGTTTTTAAATGCTTTATGGGGGGATACAAGTAAAGTTACTATAGTTATTATCTCAATCACATTTGATTAATAACTATCAACAAATGAATCTCTTACTTTCAAACTGTTTTACTAAACTGTTTTACTTCAAACTGTCTTAAAAACTCTTTTACATATCAAATGCTTTTACGAAACTTCTTTTATACTTTTATATTGTCAAATTCATGTCTAGATATGTATAGTTATTTAAGTAATGTATGAATGACTTAGGAAGGCTAACCCGCCTAATTTCCTTTTCCCCGTTGGGATGTGGTCTGGTAGGATATCGAGTATCCGTCCGAAAGTCGTTTAACTATTAGTTATATATCATGTGTACATATATAGTCATAAAGGTTCTTCCAGTCAATTCAATACCCTGGGTAGTAGGGGTATACTCCCATGTTCATATGTACAAGTTATATTACTAGTAAACTACAATAGGCGTAGTTTAGGGTTTTACTAATACTAATACTAGAACAATGAATCATACAAAGAGTCAGTTCATACATGAGTCATAACTTATAGTGATGAGAAACAAACATAATACATAGTGATGAGAAACAAACATACAGGCTTGACAGAGGAAGAACACACAATACAACTAGCACATACATTACATATACATTACATTCAGTTATGTGAGCCATTAAATGGGTCATGGCACTACCTGCCATGACCGTTTTTGTATCCAGAATCTCCTTAATTGGGGAGCGTATGAGTTTGCGTATAGATCTATACTGGATTGACTATCCTACACCTTGCTGCTCGTTATAGTGGGACTTGCAAGTCTACGGGTGCCAAATGGCATTTCTTACTGCGTCTTACATCGTCGTTTTACTATTGAGTCGGTAGCAGGGTACAGGCCGATCACATGGTACTTTAAATAACAATTGGTTTAAGGTAGTTCGTACAGCAGTAGTTACTTAATACAATACTACAATACTATAATATTTTTCCCGTTACATTCACTTCGTGAACATTCACACGATGCACAGTAATGTAAAAACTATATTTTTGGTTAACGATAGTCGGATTTGGGAAAATACACACTCTTACAAGAGACACACACAGCTACTAGATGCATTGGTAGAACGCTACTTTTAGTAGGAAACATAGGGTTTTCTAGGAGTGCTCAAACAAATACAAACTTTACAAAAATTATACATTACATCTTACAAACATCTTACAAATGCTTTCATACAAACTCATACACTAATATACTTATGATCTCACCAGCTTTAAAGCTGATACTCGCTTTCAAAATAACTTGTATTCTCAGGTCACCTGTAGACAGGTACCGGAGCCAGGTTTTTGGGAAGATGGAGCTTGTTCAAGACTCCTCTTTTATTTTGATGTACTTTTTGGTGTCTATATAACTTGACAAAACACACTTGTATGAAATTATATTATTAATGCAATGGATAATGTTGTTTCTTGTTTACTACTTTGCATTGTTGTGATTTTATACATGACGTCCTCCACCCCCGAACGATTCCGCCGTTCAGGTTTTGGGGTGTGACAGGTTGGATGTCCCGGCTTCAATATCCAACGAGTTCTCGCGATCAAGACCAACTCCCCCTCGAAATGATACCGTTCTTCATATCCGCAAATGAATACCTGAAGCTTCGAATACCCACTCTTCATTCCCCACCTTTTTATACTCAAAAAATGATTATAAAACTCATTCATCAAACAAATTCAACTTTCAATTCACTTGAACAACATCCAAAAAATAGATTTTGACTTTTCCTCGTGTTTGACTTGTGCTTAGCACTTATAGCCTTTGAAATCTGGAGATTCGACCCACAAAATCGATATCAACCCAAAATTAACTTCAATCCCAAACACATAAGTTCCAATTATGAACTAGAACCAATTCAGGCATCGTAATTACAAATTACACTATGAACTTCCCAAGTACAATTCTAAACAACATAAATTCGATTTTGATTGCAACCATTACAGGATATCAAAAATCGAAATTGACTTTAAGCTATTTTGACTCAAAATCAATTAACACAAATTCGATTTTGTGATTTGATTTAGAACTCCAACAAATTACGATTCAAAGTCAAACAAGACATACTATACGAACAGTCAAAGTCAAACAAAATCAGTTGGACTTCAAACAACTATGCTTTTAAATCAATCAACGAATAGAAATTGAATCTCAACGAACTCAAAATTCTTACGATTCATCAAGAACTCATTCGATTTTGACTTTTTGTCTTTGTTGAATCATTGACACAAAGACTTCAAATTTGACAACGGATGAATAGTTACAAATTCAAGATATATGGACTCAAATTTAATGAACAATGAACAGTATCAAATTATTTGGGCTCAATGTTTTGGATCAAATTAAAAAGGTGAATTAGTTTAGTGTGGGCTTCGAAAACAAATTTGGATGAACAGTGACTAAACAAAAAAATATTTGTTCTAAAAAAATTAATTGGATCAATCAATGGGGTAGAAACGAATTTGATCCAATGAGACAAAGCGATCAAAAATGAAAAACACAAAACACGAATCGAAATCATGGACGTTTTGGAATCCATTTGAGAATTTGTGATATATTTTTGATAATCTGAGTTCCATCTGAAACACACGAATCAAATGTAGAAGATATTGGTTCTTTTGTTAGAATGAAAAAATATCCAATTTGAACATTATACCACCCGTGATGCGTGTTGTGCAACTCGTTCTTAATGTTCTTTGTGTTCTTCAACGATCTAAGAACATATTCATAAGAACTATCAACACTTTTGGGTTTTGACTTCAAATTCAATGCAACACTTGGAGATTGTTGCTTTGGAACCCAAATTTGCTTCATGGATTTTGGCTTCACAAAAACATTTGACGATTTTTGTGAACAAACCCACTTGTTCTTACGTTTAATCTTCTTCTTCTTTTTCCTTTTCGTCTTCTTGGAACTTGAAGATTTGAATTGATGAACAAATCCATTTTCCACAACTTCAACTTGACAAGTTTTGATCATGTCTTTTGGAGTTTGATACTTGTGAATTTCTTGGATTAACGGCTTTTGATAAGGAATCATTCCTTCAAACGAATCACAAGAACACGAAATATCATCGGTTTGAACTCCAATCGAGCAAAAAAGTTTTTCCTCTTCATGAAAATCAACATGAATATTCTTGTCATTAACTTCAAGAACATCAAGAACATCACTTTGAACTCCATAGTCTTGAACTTCAACAAACTTAAGAGCATGAAGATCACTTGGGATTTCAATTAGAGAAATGTATTTCTTATTAAATAAATCTCTTTCTTCTCCTTCGTCTTGATTTGCTCTCCAACATAACATGTTCATGGAAATTTCAACCAATCATCCAATCTTTGAAAGTGATTGAAAAATCAATCTTCCATTATCATCCTTCAAACCTCTATAAGAAACCATAATATCCCATGAAATCAAGCCTCCTTTTAACAATAATCCATATAGTTGATTTTTAGTTGAATTTGTATTTCACATCTTCAATGATCACAACCCAAGAATCATACGACAAGTCCACCATCTTTGATCAATCGATAAGAACTTGAGTTTTACTAGAGAGAGAAAGTGATAATCAAAGAGATCTCTAGAGAGAGAAAGTGAATATGAACCAAATTCTAGAGAAAGAAAATGGTATAAACAAGTATTCTAGAGAGAAAAAATCGAATTATAGATCAAATAAAAAAAAATCGATTTCTAGAACACAAAACACTCTCTAAACACGAAGATCATTAAGAACTTGAAGAATCACCAAATCTAAAATGTCATCATGGATCAATTGTTGATCAAATCAAAAACACCCGTTTTGATACCAATTGTAGTGGTGTTGACTATGATGACAAATGCGGAATATGAAAGATCTAGTGAATCATCATACAAATCATGAACATATGGAGTAAATAAATCTGGGTTTAAGCTCTTATTATTTTTGATAGAAAGAGTACAAATGAGTTTGCTATATCTCTCTTTAAAACTAACACTTCAAAATGATCATTACATAAATGATTGCAACTCACTTCCTATTTGTAGGAATGACAACTTATTACACAATACAATAAGATAAGCATAAATTACATCCAAACATGACTTTGCACCCTAACATATCTATTGCGGGACCCTATATTCCTAAAGCCATATATATATATATATATATATATATATATATATATATATATATATATATATATATATATTACATGCGTGCATCCTTTTCTTCATTGTAAAATCATTGATGTATAAGAAATCAACACCAACGATCAAGACGTTAATAACTCACCCGAACCTAAAATTGTTTTCCATAGGTCACACCTGATCAGTTCAAATATATATAAAGAATAAAAATTGAAAACTAAATTGTACGAATACGAAGGTTCAAATATATCACTTACACTCCATAAAATTTCCATTCAATCCACAATGGAGGTTTAAAAAGAGTTGAATAGACGATGATTAGGATGGAATAGAAATTTAATGAAGTGTCATTGATGATATTGAGAAGAGTTGAATGAGAGAATTATATGATCATTGAGTGATTCGATGGATTTAATCTTTTCTTTTTCAGTTAAATTTCAAATCAAATTTAGAAATTCATTAAACTTTGTAGAGTTTAATAAAATGTAGATGTCAAAATGTACACTTAAATAAAAAGCGAAATGATAATGTGGCAATGATGTGACAATTCATTGAACTTTATTCAATGGATTGTGGATGACTATTAAACGAAATGCATTATAAAAGCGAGCTCACAAAGTTTGACAAATACTCTCTCTCTCTCTCTCTCTCTCTCTCTCTCTCTCTCTCTCTCTCTCTCTCTCTCTCTCTCTCTCATCATCTGTGAAACCAATGTATGATTGAGGCATTTTAACTACCAAACATGTAAGGAGAAGAAATTTTGCCATACATTTAAAGATTTAACTAAGTCTAATATTGTGATGTATAATATGGTATGATATAAAATAAAAAACCGATAAATTTTATATCGTTTAACCTGTTAATAAAAGTTGATATAATTCCATTTCGTCAAAAGAAGCAAAAGGGTTATTTTGTGTTGCGACAACATAATTCCCACCTGTCACGGGTGCCACTGGGCCCCTTCATATTGTCTTTGTAGGCCTGTCGCCCAACATAAGACGTGGACAGATTGACCCTAAATATAACTCAGACACACTTAACACCACAGTTTCACACACACATCACACCTACTTATATCAATCCCTGTTGTTCAGTACTCAGCTTAAACTAACGTTTGTTACTTTGTTTTTTGGAAAGAATGATGCAGTATCTACCAACTCATGGTTACGAGCTCAGTAACTGTTCCAGCATTATAAGAAACTTGGTATATGATCACGGCGGCGGAGAACTATCAGCAGTCACGGAGGCACAGTCAGCGGAGGAGAAGGCGACAGCAGCTTGCAATAGGCACAGCGAAGCTGAACGGAGACGACGAAAGCGAATCAACGGCCACCTTGCCACCCTCCGCAGCCTCCTCCCCAGCAACGTCAAAGTACTATCCACGTTCCAAAGCTTTACACATTGCAAAAACAAGAAAAAACTATAGTCGGTTTGATATGTATCAAAAGCCTTTTACGATTGTAACATTTTCTTTCTTAACAGACCGACAAAGCTTCGTTGTTGGCGGAGGTGGTCCGGCGAGTGAAGGAGTTAAAGAAGATGGCGGCGGAACTGGAGCCCAAGGGAACGGATCAAAGTGATGATACGACACGAAATATGATTCCAAGTGAGAATGATGAACTTCAGTTAACTTACATTGGAGAGGATTCTAGTACGAGGAAGATGATGATAAAGGTGATGATGTGCTGCGAGGATAGGGGTGAACTAATAGTCGAGTTAACGAGAGCTTTGGGGTTAGTACGTGGGAAAGTGATGCGCATGGAGATAGCGACGTTGGGTGGGAGAATCAAATGTGTGTTATGGGTTCAAGTTTTTGGAGCAACCAGAGAACAAGGGTTACATGAGCTACGAAGAGCTTTGAAGGTGGTTATGGATCGTGGAGCATTCTTGGATATGCCTCGAAATAAAAGACCACGTATTCCGGGTTGTATCTGATTTTTATTGTAGAGGACTAGAGGTATCGACAATGTGGTAGGAGTAGGATTTTTCTTGTATTTGTGGCTCTTTTGAGGGATTTATTTGTGTATTAGTAGGATTCTTTGTATTTGTTAGTGATCACCGTTACCCAACTAGATGGTTAATGTTTGTTTAGAATAATTTAATTAGAAGTTTCAAGGGTTTTAAGCGTTAATTAGTACT
Source organism: Lactuca serriola (assembly GCF_051521515.1). NCBI lineage: Eukaryota > Viridiplantae > Streptophyta > Magnoliopsida > Asterales > Asteraceae > Lactuca > Lactuca serriola. The sequence continues at coordinate 158,525,980 of NC_136409.1, forward strand.
ATCGGAACAAACTTGTCACCTAAGGTTAAGTCAAGTACGAGTGAGCTTTCCAAGTGTTTAATGAATGTAGTATGTTGTTATCAACTACTTGGTTTGATGGTATTGAGTGCGTATCTCACATGTTCACGCTTTGTCTCTACTCTATAGCAAACAAAAAGAACAAATAATCCACTATTTGCCAGTATACTTTTTCAGTGCTTTGAAGTGTAAATTTAAAATTTTAGTCCCTACATAGCCATTCAAAGTGTCACGTACATGTCTCATTCAATTTTGAGTGTACGGTATGTGAGTATATAAAAATTATTACATCATTCTGTTTATTAGTTTTATTGGAACAGTAAATGTGTCATTCCAAAACCAATTGAAACCAATTGAGCTATGTAAAAGGGTCTGATAGTTAGAGGTGTAATTTTAAAGGGCATTTGATCTAACGATATCTAAGTGTTTGAAAATGTTTTCATCTTTTAATGATCGAGAGTTCAAGTCTCATCATGGACAAAAGGGTAGTTAGGAGTAGGATTTAGAGGGGGTGTTAATTTGTTAGTCGTTAAAAAAAAGTTTGAGGTAAAATCGAGCCCAACATTTATAGAATTGCAATAGAAACAATTAAGCTCGTGAACTCAATTTGAGGGATGTGCATGGCCATCTGCCATGCACATAGGAACGAATCTAGTTTGCACTAGCGCATCTATAGGGGCGCACTTTCCATGTATGAAGCGCATTCTCACACATGGAGCACCTTTAACGAAACAACATCACCTTTACAAGACCCTAGCGCACTCTAATCAAGGTGGGGCGCGTCATGATGATCAGGAGTGCGTATGGAATAGGAGGGCGCATCCTAATGAGCCGGTGTAATGACCCGAATTTTTCTTACATCATCAAGCTTAGTCGTGCCTCACTGTGTGTACTAGGCTGACCTGGTCATGTTAGTAACGAACAAGGTTATTCCTTTTAGGTTAGTAACGAAGAAGATCGCTCATGTTAATGAAGATATTGTTGATAACAAAGGTAATGATGATAACAAAGATAATGAAGATAACAAAGATAACGACGATGATGTTAGACGTCTCGTTTTTCAACACACTTTTCTTTGGAAAGACCTTCTTTGGTGCATTTCGATGTGACACACGTTTTTTCAAAAAGTTTGATTGTGAAATAGCCTCATTGGAAACAAGTTTTGGTTTTGAAACAACTTTCTTTGGTTTAACACTTTTGGAATAAAATGAATTTGGTCTAAATTGTGCTTTTGATTTTGAAATCCTTGTGAATGATAATTTTGAGTAGAAAATCTTAATGAATTTTTAAACTTAGGATTTTGACCCTTTGAGCTTGAATGAGAATTTGAAACACATTGCGACTTAGCAATCAAATGATTATTATTATTTTTTGAATGTTTCCTTTTGTTTCAAAATCTTCATTCTCTGCCAAATTCTTCTATATCTAGCTCTCCTAGCATGATCTAATTTTTCTTGTATTTAGCTCTCTTTTAGTACTGGTTTTGCAATTTGAGCATCAAAATTTCTTGCCTCAACGTTCAAAGGTCGTGTGATATACCTATCCTTAACCCTCCATAATGTTTTTCTCGGATAGACCAATTGTTTGACCACCATTATCAATAGGAGCATACCATAAATAATTTTCACAAGATTTCAAATTGTTTGTCCTAAAGATATTGGTCAAATCTTCAGTTTCAGTTTTGTCCAGTCCTTTTGTAACAAAAACTTGATTAGGGGTATATTGGACTTTTGGAAAATCAACTTCCTTCTTAACCAAGTTATTAAAACCATCATTTTTACAATTGATTCAAATTCAGGAGAATCTTCAAAAATTAAAGTTCTCTTTGGTTCATCATCAGTTATGACAAAATTAGAAAAATTAACTTCGTCTTCCAAAGAAAGTTCACTCAATTCACTTTCATCAAATTTCGATTCAACATTAATAATGTGAGACTCATCTGAATTCAATTTATTGCACAACAAAACATGTCTATAAATACAAATTTGTTGTATTTGTTTCTTATCCTGTTGAGTTAAGGTTTCTTTCATCATTTTCTTAATCTCTCTTGTTTTCAAAAATTCTTCAACATTCTCTAAACCAACCTTATAAGCATCACTTAACGATTCATTTGATGAAACAAATGATTCGTATTCATAACATTCAACATCAAGTTCAAATTCTATAAATAGTAGGAATGAAAACATCTTTTTATACATTTCCTGAGAGATTTCGCAGTTAAGATAAAGTTTATTTATATGTCAATAAAGTCTTTATACAATTTGATAGAAAACATTACATTGTTTTGATGGGCGTTAACACAAAATATAAGTTTGTTTTTCATAAAAACTGCAACGAAAGACTTTTAAAATAACAAGTTTATTTTTAGATTATAACAAAACCAAACAATCATGGATCCATTTATAAAGGTTACAATGAAATAAAAACAACCAAAGAGTTTTTAGAATGATAACCTTTGAAGCCTTTGAACCCACTTGGTTTTGGGGTGTTGATGAAGATGTAAAGATAAAAGAATATGATCTTCTCTACAAGTATCCGCCATCAAGAGTAAGGCACTTGGAATATGTAACGTCTAGTTTCTGGTACACATTTATTTATAAATTATTCATTTTTATAGAGCTACTCGACGAGTTGGAAGCCCCAGACTCGTCGAGTAGAATTGAGTCCTGGATGCGGGTTTTCAGCCATCTACTCGACGAGTCGAGAGCCCTCGATTCGGCAAGTAGGTCTGCTAGAGTGAAACCCTAATTTCGGGGTTTTGCACCCTATTTAAGCATCTTAATCCTCACCTTTTAGCCTCATTTCTAGCCTCCAAGTCCTAAACCCTAATCCATGAAACCCTAGAACATTTTTTTGAGTGTGTGAGCCATTCTTGAGTGATTTTGTGTGTTCTTGAAGCTAGAAGAAGAAGAAGAAGGAGCTAGAAGGTTCAAGGAGAAGATTGTAGATCCAGGGATTTCCTTTCATCCTCATCACTTTCTGGTAATCAAGTTTCTAACTTGATCATTCATTCATTAGATCTACTTACTACCATTTTATTAGCGTTTTGGTCCAAGAACCTTGGTCTTTGGGATTTGGACGTCCCAGGTGACTTACATTTCAGATATGGAATCTAGAAGGGGTTCCATGGCATAAAGGTGGAAACTTTATGACCATGGAAGCCCCATGCAAGCGTAACAATGTTATTATGGCCTTTTTAGCCCTAAAAGGCCATGCATGGAAGGAAAGCTAGGAACTTCACGTACCCAACTGATGTCCAAGGCCTAGATCTAGTATAATGTGCTTTGGTTTAGATTATTATGGCTTATGGAGCAAGATTTATGTCCTAAAGAGTCAGGGTTTGAGCTAAACCCTCTAAGAAGGACTAATAGCAGGTAAAGTTGGAAACTTTACCCTTAAAAGTGTATTTACAGTGTATATATGATGTATGGAGTTTGGATCTAAAGGGTAAGAGCTTAATCCATTGAGATGGATCAATAAGACAGAGGAACTCGACGAGTTGAGTTGTTTTGTCCTATTTTAGCTTAAGCAAGAACTCGACGAGTCGGTGAAGGGACTCGACGATTTGATTTGGTAGATCGCGACTCTGAGTAGCCTGGGAACTCGACGAGTTAGATTGCGATTTCAGGTTCTAGGACTCGACAAGTTGATGGGGCAACTCGATGAGTTGGGTTAACCAGAAGGTTGACTCTGACCAAAACGTTGACTTTGACCAGGGGTAAAATGATCAATTTACCCTAAGGAGAATTATCAGGTTTTGACTAAGTGTTATTGTGATGAGAATAGCTAGGGAGTCGTGAGAGCAACCGTCGTAGATTCTGTTGGATAAGGTGTCTAAGTCCATAACTTATTTGGTATATACTTAACTCGACCCGGCATGGTCCATTTGGGTTGCATTTCATCCAAACTATTTATGGATAATTTTATGAGAGTTATACACATATGTTTATTAATATATTATAAGTTATAATATATTAATATGAAGTCATGTTATTTAATTAGTCTTAGTCTTAAATTAATTATGAATTAATTAAAAGGAAGACTAATTAGATTGTAGGCTATTGGTTTTATATAGTGTGGGCTAACACTCATTTGTTAATGGGCTAGGCTTGTATGGAAGTCCATGGATGATCCATGGAGCTTTTGACCCATGGATCCTTGGAAAAGGAAAGGTCATGGGTTATTAGGGTTTCACCCTAATCATGTACACTATATAAACATGCTTATGTTGCATGAAATAGTAACTAGTGAACTAGTGTGTGTGTGTGTGTGTGCTTGTGTGTGGCCGAAAATACAAGTGTGTATACTCTCTCAAAGTTTTCCAAGAGTTTGTGGTGTTTTGTGATTCCATTTGAGGCATTCACGCTATTGGTGCTTGGCCCTCAAACTCCTCAAGAACCAAACTCATCAAAAATGTATGTAATCTCTTCTAACTCTTTTATGTTGAAATGTTCCCCATGCCATGTTAGATAGGTTATGAACCTTGGAAAATTATTATTTTGCATGTATTTAGACAAACATAGATCCAAGGTTTATTAGGGTTGCATGCACACTTAGGAAGTGTTAGATTGCTCAAAACCCAACAGTGGTATCAGAGCCTAGGCTTGCTTGTTTGATACTTGATGCAAAATAGTTGAAAAAGTCGAAAAACTTGCTGTCTAACTGATGAACTCGCCGAGTCCATGGGGGGACTCGCCGAGTCCATGTGTATCTTCAACCTACTCGCCAAGTAGGTTCATGCACTCGACGAGTAGGAGCGACAGAGTGCAGATTTTCGACTTTAGCTGCTGGAAATGGACTAGAAACATTACCCTAAACTGTTTTGGTGTTTTAAAACTTGTTTTAGTTGGTGTAATGGTTGTTCTAATCCATTTACAATAGCATATATCAAAATTCCATGATTTTTTATGTGTTCATATAATTCTTGAAGTTTTGATGATCATGTTCATGTTCTTATGAATTTAGAAGATGATAGGAATTATTTGCTGAATTGTTTAGAATTAATTCTTGATTATTTATGTGTTTTAATGGAGTCCATAATTTGTCCTCAAGTTTTGGATATCCAAAGGTCACTTTTCTTTAACACACACTTAAAACACATAAGTTACATGAAAATGAAGAGTCTTCATTTTTATGAACCTTTAATTCATAAGTTATGAAATGAAAAGTTTTGGATGGTTACAAAAGATGAAGAGTCTTGTCCTTAAGTTATGGAGGTTCAAGAGTCACTTCATTAATAAATATATAAATAAAGTGTAACCTTAATTAATTTCATAAGTTATAAAATAAAGAAAAGTAATTCTTTTATTAGTTTAAAGTCTTCCATAACTTGTCCTCAAGTTATGGAACTTGAAGAGTTTTTGGATTAAAACTACTTTAAACACATAAATCATGGAATTAATTAGTTTTGAATAGTTTCAAAACTTGCCCTCAAGTTTTGGAATTTGGAAAAGTTTCACACATTTTAATAAACTTTAATTCCAACACTTAGAATTTTAAAAGTTAAAATTCAACATTTATACTATTTATAACATTAATGGTTAATTTTATATATATATATATATATATATATATATATATATATATATATATATATATATATATATATATATATAAGAACAAGTCGTTTTACCGTTAGTAGGCCTCATTCACGAAGCCGGTCTATAAGGTGGGTATAAGGTTGTTGCCTATAAAATGGCGACTTAATGGGTGTCCACTCTCACCCACCGCTTGCTTGATCGGTGGAGGGTCGTTAGCCGAACGGGTAGGACAATGACTTTAAATTCTCATTAAAAGTATAATGAATATTATAAAGTAACTAAATATTTTTTTATTTAATTCCCAATCTTAGTTACTTTAGGAAAAATGTGAATTTGGTGCTAGCCCATGGAATTCACACTTTGTACCTTACCAAGTCGTTGGTGGAGCGTGTGTGGTTAACTGGCACACTAACTTGGACTAGTAAGGATCACGAAGGGTGAATTAATGTTTGTCATAGATCAATGGAGCGTGTGTGGTTAACCGACACATTGATTGGGTGATAATATTAAGGGTACCAAGTGAATTGGTATGGTTATTCACACCTTGTTTTGTGATCCTCGGCATCCCAGTCACAAAATTTGAGAGGGCACACTCGAGATTGAAACATGCCATTGAAAATTTCAATGAATCTCAAAAGATCTAGGAATTTCAAATCCAATTAAAACCTAATAAATTATTTCGTTTTTCATGGTGGAAATTGGTGAATCGTCATTCGCCTACATTCAAATATTTTATAGCTTGGATTACGGCATCCCTCTTCCAAATTATAAAATATTGTGTTGGGTCCTAGCCTTAATATTTCATATTGGGTGTTATATTAAGGACTTTGAATCAACTAACTTGATTTTCTCCCATTATAGATGTCTGGTTCAGACAACTATGATCTTCCCAAATCTCTTGAAGATGGTGTCCCTCAACATCATGCTTCACTTCCTCCACCTCCTCCAATTATTCTCCCTCACCCACAAGTTCTTGAAAAGTTTAAAGTCACTCAATCCCTATTGGCAAGCATAGTCTATGTGTGCTCACACCTTGGAGATAAAGTCACATATTGACAAGCCGGGAGAGTTGTCGTGAAGGTTGGATGTTCAATCACTTTCTTAGTAACATAGTGAGTCTCTTTGGGACTACTATGAGACAGACTATGACATGACCCTTAATGATGTTATCTATTTGCTTGGTGTTGTGGAATCAGCAATGATTTGGAACACCAGTAAAGCAAATTTGATTAAAAGAACAACTTCCCAAGTCTTAAATGGACATTGACAATGGTAGCATTGGATATCTAGAAAAGGATTTCTCTTCCCAATGGAAAGGGATCGGCCATAGTCAACTCGATTGACCAAATGGTAAAGAGAAAGGCTAAGTTTGAGATAGTCTCATGTGCCATTACCAAAGGGTCCATGTGTTTTGTTGCCAAAGGAAGGGGCATTGGTTGCGAAGCTGCCTTATTCACCTGAAAGGTCATAAGGTTGATCAAGTCAAGAGGTTTGACTCTACTTCGGGTAAAGTCCACTATCTAACTCTATTAAGTTCCTATTTGGAGATTCTTATTACATAATGTGAATGGGTCACATTCTGATGTTTTTAAGAATAAAAGAAAAGATATGAAGCTTAAAGTAAGTATATGTTGATTCTGATTGCGAAGGTGGGTTTCGATCGGATGGTTCGGTTATCAGAATTTTGAGCTGTTGCTTAAGAGTTATAATATATTGCTTATGAATAGATAACAACAAGGTTTTCATGTGGATTGTAAGGATAAGTTTTTCCGCAAAGTTTAAAAAAAAAGGTTTTAATTTTATTTATTTTAAAAATATCCTTACAATGGCATCTGTGGAAATTGTTGCTTATATGTTTCCAGTAATAGCAATATTGGAAAGTGGATTTGATTCCTTCATTTGTGGTAGTGTCTGAATTTACCAAATGAAGAAAGTTTTTCATCACCCAAGTTTCAATTGGACAGAAACTTGGAATCATACAAGTTGTATTGTATGATGAATGAGAATTTTCATCTTTGAAAATTAAGACTAATTCTTTGATCACATGTATATGTGAGTCAATTGAAGGACTAAGGAATTAGGTACACTGGGTGTGCGCTGGTCAAGGTCCACCACAAAGATTGATTTGTCATGATTTACTAAAGATTAGTAAATATGATTATACTTATGAGGTTAAGTATAATTCTGTAACATTGGAAAGGTTACAATGTATGACAAAAAAAATGAGAAGAATCAAATTAGGCAGAAAGATAAAAGTTTCTCAAATCTGAAAGGATGGGAGAGTACTTTAGTATCGTATTTCATGATCATCTTAATGATTATGAAACCATATCACAAATTCATACTCTAAGGACATCTTAGTGCATTATTATGGCTAAGAAGAGAGGTCATGAATTGTTGGATTGGTTAAAATCAAGAAGATGAGTCATACTTCGTTCCAAAACAATTCTTAGAGTCATACTCCAAGATTGTAACTTTGAGTGACATAAAGGAAGATTTATTAACACTAGTCAAATGTAAGAGTAAAATGTTTTCTACTCTTGTACATTTGAGATTGGTAAGTTGTGATGTCTTGGATGAGACAAAGACCAACTAAGACCAATTGTGTGAAGTGTTAGTCTTGATAAGAATCCGCACTATCCCTTGAATATTTGTTTTGTCAAGGAATGGTTCTTGACTGGGAAAACTTATATGTCAAGGGGACAGTGGGAGCCTTAAAGATCCTGAAAGAGTTTCAAGATTTAATCAAGAGTAAAGCCTGTAATTTATCACTAGCACATGACTTAAGGTTTGCAACCTATCGTGTTGACATAATTCTTATTTCTGTACCTACTTCAAATAAGTTGAATTTGGATGTGAGTTATCAGAGTTCAACTTGGAAGCATTGGTGGGCCTTGTGCTGCCAAGGTGACAAGAAACTAATATTGAACAAGTTTAATCCATGTAAGGCTGAATTTGTCACTAATCTTATCTTGTGATTATGGTTTTGACAAATTCACATGGATAGGAACTCATACACTATAAAATCTAAGTGTCATAAGGTTTCTCTCCGATTCATGAAAATGATGGTGAGGAAACGCTTTCACTAAGTAGATTTTACGTAGATATCAATTGTTTTATTTGCATTTTCAAAAGTCGTTAGTGGAGCGCGTGTGGTTAACCGGCACACTAACATGGACTTTTGAGAAATGGCAAATGCCTAAGCGATTGAGACTATGATTACGGCATCCCTTTTCATAGTCCTGAAAATTGTTTAGACACACATGTGAGCTATCTAAGAAAGGGTGTATGAATCTAAATTTCAGAAGTCCAGCAGATTTCTAGAAATATGTCAGAGCTAGTGAGAGCATAAGTGTTATGCTGATAATCATCATGTTAGTGGGAGCATGATTATTACGTTTACTGTTGCAAGTTAGCAATGTTAATTATAGAAAACAAAGTTTCAATTCGTGAAGTTGCAGGGGTTGAAAAGTTGTTTTGCTATAATTAAGGGAGAGGAAATTATACTTCATTTCAATTCTAAAGCTTAGATTGAGATTTTAATCATCTTTAGTCAAGAATATATATGAATTTTATGTTGGAATGGTTCAACTTGAAGAAATTCTATATATATATATTGCGTTTTCAAAATTCGATTATGATTACGGCATCCCTCTTCATAGTTAAATTTTGAAAATATGGCAAATTAAAAATATTGTAGCAAAAGACTTGTCTAGTATCATGTCTTTATGTCAAACATCATGAATCGTGTCCCATATGCCTCGGATATAGGATCGATTGCATGTGCTATAATATTCATCTTTTCTAAATTTTCCAAATGCTTAAGGCATTGAGAAGGGAAAAGTCTAGAACTAGATATGACTAAAGTGATTAAGCAATTGTCGAGGACAATCTGAGGTTCGCCAAAGATTGGTTGCTCAGGGAAAGTTGGAAGTATGATGTAAGTTGTTGGAAAGGACCATATTGACATATTCTGAAAAAAAGTAACTCTTGTTCGGAAGTGATAGTCAAAATGGGACTATGGAAATGTCTCCATAGGTGGAAGTTATTCAATCTATGTAAGATTAGAAAACCTTAATGCAAGAAGGATGTTCAAAGCAATGTACTTTGAATATGAGACTTCCGTTCCATAGAAGGTGACCTTCTTTGGAATACTCTATAATGAGTAGTGACAAGGTTTTGGTGACTTTGTGCATAATCATTACAAGAGGAACATTGCATAAAAGCTTAAAATCTAACAGATTTTTTGGTAAATGATAGGAATCGGGGATTCTCACATTTACAATAAGGATTTGGGATTGTGAAATGAGTATCATTGGAATCATGTTCAATTGATCTACATCACAATATAAGGATCATAGACAAACATAGCGTGCATACTTGGAGTATGGCATAACTATTGTTTAGAAAAAACAAAGTGTACATGCTAGGAGCATGGGATGACTGTTGTTTTTATTCAAGTCTTAAGTTGATTGTTTGAAACATTATACAATGAATGATGTGTAATCAATATGGTGATAAATAAAAGGTGGTTCTATTTATATTCAAAAGGGTTCTGAGACCATATTGGATTCGATTATTGTTGTGTTTCACTTTGCATGTTTTGACTTCCAAAATAGCTAGGTTATTCTTTCTGAATGACTAAGTTATTTAAACACTCCACAGTCGTTCATATGTTGGAAGTAGGTATGAATCAAGACTGTCATGAATCGAGTTTGTAGATGGCTAAATGGGTTTAGTCATAGCAATGGTTACTACACCATTCATGAGTGCTCATAAGTTATGAGTATTGGAATAAACCCACGCTCACTTGTATCACTTCATGGAATTTATCTCGAGTGATCGTGAGACGGTAATATCATATAAATCTTCAAACCTAGAGATATGAGTTGTTACCTATGAGTTGGTTGTGCATTGATTGCACGTAAACGCATCAGTAACTTGATGTTATAAAACGTGCCTTTGTGTACAATTCAACAAGTAGTAGAACAAGCATATGAGTCGAAGTTTATCTGTTCCTTCTAGAAATAGAAGCGATATCTGGGCCCCTCGATGATTTTGTTGTGACCTATGTACCGGCCGGTCAGAACTAAATTGATGTGTTCGATTAAGTTCTTTGTCAAACAAATCGAAAATCGGGAAACAAACTGTTGGAAAATAAGTACGACGTTGTTCCATGTATTTGTCCAGCTGATATCATGAGAACAGAGGATTATACGATCACTTATCTAAAATGGTGCTTCATAGTTCAACAGAGTTTTCGAGAGCTACGATTGTTGGTTGGTTCCTGAAGTAACATACGCAAATATAGTTATTAGACTTATCCAAGTGGGTGTCTGTTGGATAAGGTGTCTAAGTCCATAACTTATTTGGTATATACTTGACCCGACTCGGCATGGTCCATTTGGGTTGCATTTCATCCAAACTATTTATGGATAATTTTATGAGAGTTATACACATACGTTTATTAATATATTATAAGTTATAATATATTAATATGAAGTCATGTTATTTAATTAGTCTTAGTCTTAAATTAATTATGAATTAATTAAAAGGAAGACTAATTAGATTGTGGGTTATTGGTTTTATATAGTGTGGGCGAACACTCATTTGTTAATGGGCTAGGCTTGTATGGAAGTCCATGGATGATCCATGGAGCTTTTGACCCATGGATCCTTGGAAAAGGAAAGGTCATGGGTTATTAGGGTTTCACCCTAATCATGTACACTATATAAACATGCTTATGTTGCATGAAATAGTAACTAGTGAACTAGTGTGTGTGTGCTTGTGTGTGGCCGAAAATACAAGTGTGTATACTCTCTCAAAGTTTTCCAAGATTTTGTGGTGTTTTGTGATTCCATTTGAGGCATTCACACTATTGGTGCTTGGCCCTCAAACTCCTCAAGAACCAAACTCATCAAAAAGGTATGTAATCTCTTCTAACTCTTTTATGTTGAAATGTTCCCCATGCCATGTTAGATAGGTTATGAACCTTGGAAAATTATTATTTTGCATGTATTTAGACAAACATAGATCCAAGGTTTATTAGGGTTGCATGCACACTTAGGAAGTGTTAGATTGCTCAAAACCCAACAGATTCCTCACTCGAGATTTCAACAGTCAGATTTGCGAGGTGAGTCTTCTTCCTGTAGGAACGGGTCTAAGGCACCATGGCCGACCCATTTATGTATGTTACCAATGTCGGGGTTAGTCCGATGTAGTTGTTTGTTTCCAAACTTTGGTCTGATGTCGGGGCAAGCCTGAGGAATGTTTATATTCTTGATGTCTTTGTGATTCTTGCAGGTGTTTGTTTATGTGTTCTGAACTTCGGTCCGATGTCGGGGCAAGCCCGAGGAAGGTCTAGCTTATATGTTATATGTTATGTGTTCCGGACTCCGGTCCGATATCGGGGCAAGCCTGAGGAATGTTAATATGTTTATGTGTTAAATGCATGTTGCTATGTTATATGTATACCGGACTTCGGTCCAATGCCGTACAGGGCCCGATGCCAGACTTCGGTCCGATCTCGGGCAGGGCCCAATGTAGTGGGAAAGGCCCAATGTATGTTATTATGTGATTATGTGTATGGTATGTGGTAGTTTGGGGTGACTCACTAAGCTTCGTGCTTACAGTTTTCAGTTTTGATTTCAGGTACTTCAGCTAGCAAAGCGAAGAGCTCCGGATGACTGCATGGCACACACCACAGTTTTAGCCTAGGATAAGTCACTCTGATATGTGATATGATTTTGATACATTGACAGATATTATGTTATTTTAAGTTACATAACTTATGGTTTTTGTATGATGATTGGTATTCATGTTTTCTTTATTAATAATTTTAAAACGAAATTTTTGGACCGTATTTTTGGGATGTTTCAAATTGCTAGTTCACTCTCGTATTCTTGAGTGTCTTATGCCTTTAAGTGCTTAACTCAAATAAGCACCAAAGGAGACAACTCAATAGGGCTTCTAATCTCGCAACAATCTTCAAAAGACAACAAGAAGAGGGAGAGAGATATGATTTCGGCCATGGAGAAGAAAATCTAAGGTTTCACCAAAAACTAGCAACTTTTGCAAGCCTCTTACTCTCCTTTATATACTACCATGCAAGACATGCCTTTTTATTAAAATTATATAAAGCAACTCTAGTCTTTTAATAAAATACTCTAAAGTATTTTTAGCCTTTGGAAGCTTGGGAGACAAAGCATGGAGTTTGGAAAAGCAACAACCATATTTGTTTAATGGTTTTAGCCGTGCCTCTTGAAAAGAGGAGGATTCTTTAATTTTAATAAACTCAAATTTTATAAAATATAAACTTTGTCTTTAGGTAAAAGACAAAAGAATCCAACTAGTTCAAAAGGTGGTGCATAAATTATTAATTCATACCATATAATATAATAACTAGTTATACTCTTATAATTATTATTTCATAAAAAAAATATTCCCTAATTAAAATACAAAAATCGATATTATTTATTAATAATCGCATTGATAATAAATATACAAAATGTGCCAACTAGATAACGGTGTGACCCTATAAGATCATATATTATTAGAAATATCACTCCATAATGATTCTTGGGCATATAGATTCAACAATCTCTCGCTTGCACAAGATTCATTATAGACTAAAATAGACAGTAGTTGACGTTTAGCAACAAGCTACTGCCCCTAAAAACATATGAAGGGTGTCATTTCATCAATAGCCAATTTCAGGAGCTCTAAGCTACAATTGTTACTAAAAGGCGTGGTAACAATTATTCCTTTGCCTCAAACATCATGTTCAACATGAGATATGGATCACAATCAATCTCATTTAGTGTTCAACTTTAAGTAAGGCGTTAGATGTCTAACTCTCAAAAAATAATAGGGACAAATCCCATCTCGACCACATATGCCCATCAATGTAGTTCGTGTCATACCCAACGATGGCCCTTACGATTCCCTTTAACGGAACAACGTTAAACCATGTCAAAGCAAAATAATTCCTACACTTCAAGTCCTAAATATGTATCTTGGGTCTAACAATACAAAGATACGACCTTGATCAAATTAAACATCACTCTTGACTACGATCCATAAAGAGATTTTTATGTGGATTAAATCCAATACTTATTCTCCTAATCAAGTACCTATGAGGTTGGTAGCAACTCTTGCTATTCTCATCTCCATGAGAATTCACCAATCCACTCATATTAGTCTTACCTCATAGATGTTCCCACAACTATGAACGACTATGGACATTTAGAATAAACTAGTTATTCAAGGATTTAAACATGCTAATATAGAACACAACAATTATTCAATGGAAGACTCATATCCAATATCTCATTCATTACAATATATGTTGCTTGTGTTGTTCCAATATCCAAATACTAAATTTCAATCAAATACATTTGCTAATGTCAACAAGTTTTTATAGCACTAGCTTGAGTTTCATGCTTTAGCTAATGAAGGAGCTTTGTCAAGTAGATTTTTCAAACTTGATTTGTATAAACATTGCAAATACAAACATATTCAGTTATATATATATATATATATATATACATATATATATATATATATATATATATATATATATATAACTCACATATAAGGAAAACTATTGGGAATGTATTAGATGCTTAAATATGACTTAGATACCAATACTTGCGTAATGAGATTACTCATAGTCATAATGAATTATACATTAAGAATCTTTGTATGTGGTTCTCCAAACCACAATATACTCTAACTCTGATATGTAACTATAATTAAACTCTACATCCAAACACTATCCTTGTAACTTTCTCTTCATTCATAATGAGGATACCCCCGATTGTGACTGAGAGTAATCTCAATCTTTTTGAAAATTTAGCACATATGTAACAACTTTAAACATAACTTTCTTTCAGATATTCCGTATATTAGGAATATTTGTCTGGTTCTCGCAAGTACTTTAGAATGCTCCTATGGTCACTTAATGACTTGTTCTCGAATATATTGGTATCATTCGACATACTCTAAGAATACGACTTATTTGGTATGTATGCTTCATCAGGACATATATGATTAATCCAATTACAACAACATATGGAATATAATCATATTATCTAGTTCAAAAATATTTGCACTAGGATTTTGCTTAAAATCATGTCATGTGGTATTTGACAAGATGACTCTCTCAGAGTCCTTTATCTTAAGCTTTTTAAGATCCTTGACAATTATTGTAGTTTTACTTAATCATTTAAGTTCCCATGATCTATCTATATTGATCATTATTCCATGAATTAGTATGTCAACCACATATAAGCTAGGAATGTTACTTCGCTCCCACTAGATTTGTAGAAAACACTAGTGTCATCTTGATTTATAATCAACTCATACTATGTAATTATCTTATAGGAAAGAAGATTCTTACTTTGAGATGCTAGCTTAAATCTGAGAACATTTTCATTTATGTATGTTTATTCCTTTGAAAACTCACTTACTCTTTATAGTTAAACTATGTGGAGGAAGATTAACCAAGCCCATACTTGATAATCATACATGAATGCATCTCTATGTATTTTATTAGATTATGATCAACTATTGAGCAGATTCAACAACATTTAAAAACTTGCTAGTTCCAAACTATGATTCATTTAGTTTATGTTCTTTAGCTCTTAAAGCTCCATATAGCTCCCACTTAGAAATAGAACTTTCTAAGTACTTGTATTATGGAATGACAGTTAGTGGGCTTAGTAGAGACTTCATCCTAAACAATCATTTAGGATAGTCTACATAAATGTGATTTGTAGATGCTAGAGTAGTTAAGCTTATTGTCTAACAAAAGTCTATAACTCCACACCTTTTTGATAAGGACAAACTGTAACATCCTTAGTGTAATGAAAGTATTTAATCCACTTGTTTGGTTGGAATATATATATATATATATATATATATATATATATATATATATATATTGTTGTAGTGAGCATAATTCCAAAAATTTATAAACTAAATAGTTCTTTTAAAACATCACATAATAGATCGAAGGGTCTATTTTAATCATTCTCAAAAACTTGTACTATCGACATTGTACCGGTGTCCAGGTGACCCTATCCCACTAGAGAATACGAAGGCTACCTCAAACATCAAAAGATAGATCCAAGTGACCAGGTGATCCTGTGCCACAAGAACCATACTAATGATGAGTGAATGTTTTTTTCGGAATGGGTTGTGGATCGATTCCACTACTCCTAATATGTTCCCAGAAGACTTGGTCTACAAAAACTCATTTTCTTTATCACAATGAAAGGTTAATGATGATCTCATTAATATGTATCTCAATCTTCATCATGAAACAATTTGATCAAATCAAAGGTTTCAACAATATCGAATAAAAGTCGTCAGTGAAATTGACTAAGTATCTATCACCAAATCTATTCATGTATTGAAAAAACTACATACATCACTTACATATAATTCTTTGTCAAGCCTTTTGTTCTTTAACTACTAATACTTAAAGACACTTGTGAATCATCTTCCCGTATAAATAGGATCCACATATATCAAATGAATCAAACTCATTTTCCTTCAAAAATTCCATTCTTTTGAAGTTGGTATATGTGTTTCATATTTATGTAGTCATGATGATAATGACATAGATAAGTTTCAATCAAATATCATTTGATTATAAAGGTTTTATGATCAGAACTATCAATTTAAAGAAAGCTTATAGATTTACATCACAGTTGATTAAATGAGAAAATATTCTTTAGCACAGAATACATTGTTTCAGATCTTGAATGTGAACATTCATTAAACGATAAGTAAATCGAGATTTATTAATAAATTACAACCATTGCATGTCCCTATAAGAATAGGTACAAAACATATATTGTTTAAATTAAGACTATAACATCACTTGTTATATCTTCACATGAAATATCATCTGTTTGTAATCAGTTGATTATTTATTCCAATCATCAGCACATAATACCAAATATTAGTGTCACCTAATGTATAACATACTTAAGTGAATGATGGAAAAATAAATAGATCTATCATATAGAGATTCCAAGTCTTGTTTAAACCTTACTTCCTTGACTTGGTGAGATAAGAAGAGTGGTTCCTATTTTAATGTTTAGTTTCTTCCACAATAGAGACAATGCTAATCATTTGGTCATTTCTTGATTTCTGGGTTTATGTTGTATTTTCCCTAACTAAACAATAAGTCTATTTGAGGACACAATCTCTTAGACTTCCTTTTATTCAATGCTTGAACCAACTTGAAGCACTTTCGAGTGATCTGATTGAATATTATTCTTTACTTGATAAGACAACTATTATGTTTCATAGTTATCCAAGACTTTCTGCAAGTCAAGGTTAATTGCTCTAGAATGATGTGAGACACATCAACATCATCAAAACAATACATCCATCAAAGCATCATGATTAGACTAAATGATCTGCAGAGGTTGTTCATGTATGGGATCTTTTAGTATATATAATTTCTATTTATCTTTAAGGTAGAAACTCAAGATATTATACCAATTGTAGAAATTATAATCATCAAATCTTACTGTCTCTTGAAAATCAACAAGAGAGAGAGGGAGAGAGAGAAAGACTGAGAGAGAGAGAGAGAGATTGTGCAGGGTGTAAGAGTATTAACAGAGTTTAACAAATTTTCATTTAGTATTTTCATTATTTAGTCTTTAAAAATTAATACATTTTATTGTTTCTTAAAAAATTAATTTGTTAAAGTCTAGTATCCAAGTAATGAAACAGGTAAATGGTTAGGTGACATTTATCCCATTAACTTAATCAAACTCGGTAGGTAGCAATTACCAATTTGCATATATTATGTAACTCCTAGATTATGGGATTCTAACCAAATATTGTTTAGCTTGGCATGTTTATCCTATCTATGCCTCAGACCTCTCATGCTTAGGTGACTTTCATCATACAAGATTCCGATCAAGTCATCCTACTTGAAACAACTTGTAGTATTGTAATTAACTAGTGACAATGTGACCCTTTAGAAACCAGAGACTACAAAACTACCCCAAACATCATAAGACAATCCTAATGACCAGGTGACCCTCTGACACTAAGACCATGCAAATGATAACGAGTGTTCTTCAAAAGGACAGCAATGGCTTGCATTTTTAGAAAAGATTTTATATATGTTTTACAATTATAGTTTATAAAAACATGGTCTCATAAATATTGCATGCATCCAATAATTCATATACCCTTTTGTAAATATCACTTGTTATGATGTTCTTTAGGTGTCAAATAAAACTTCATTTTATTTGCCATTAGCCGCGATCAATTATAAACTAAAATCTTGTATTTTAAAGTTTAGTCGTAGATCACTTTTAATAACCAGTAATAATCTTAATAAAATTTTATTTTATATTTAAGACTTGGAGTTTTGGATGAGTTGTAAACTCACTATTTTTAATCTCCTTTTAACAATCAAAAACTTATGACTTCTTGAATTTATAGAATAAACTCATTTTATTTTATAAACTCAATTTTATGCATCTTATGATACAAGTCATATTTTGATAAACCAAAACATTGGTGATAATAATTATGTTTTAAATCTCATTTGGCATGCATAAAACGTAATATCAACATGTTGCGTTATATTTAAAACACCAATATCATATATTAAGTTTCGACTAAAAAATAATCACTAGTTTTATGATTTGTCATTATAACGTTATAAACCAATTTTAATCTTTTTAATAAAAACTCCTAATTTATTATAAAGACATGGAGTTTATATAATGTTTAAACATCTTTTAAACAATATTTTAAAGTTAGGTATTTATAAGTTGTACAATAAAACTATTTTTAACAAAATCGATTTTTAACATGTAAAATGGTAAAAACGTTTTTATAAATATCTATTTATAAACAAATTAAGTTATCTTTTAAATATTTTTTATTCAAACTCCAAGTGATATTATTTTATGATAAAATGTTATTTAGTTTGTAAAAACCATTTTCATACATCAAACATAACATAAATAACATAAACATAAACATCACATGCATGCGTTATAATGTGTATAAAACAAGCCATGTATACTAATAATTTTTGTGAGTCATTACGAGAATTATTAAGTCTTTCGTAAAGGATTTAAGGTACACTTCCAAAAGGTATTCAAGCTCCCACTTTTCAAGTCAACACTTGCTTGCAAAAGGACTTCAAATTTTTATGTTGTGAAAGTTGCAATATTTAAACCATTAAGACTATAATTAAGCCCAAAACCAAAAGTGGAAGATTATGGTTGAGATATTATGGTCTTAAATGGTTAAATTATCTTCAAGGAAGTCATTTCTTCATCTTGTTACATTTAAAAATAAATACAACTAGTCTAACTAATTTATTACAACAAATCAACAAATCAAAAATTACCTATTTATCCATTACATCTTATGAATAAATAAATATCAACCAAACACAACACAAAGGTACAAATGGTTTTTTTATAAACAACAACATATCAAATATTATAACAAACAACTATTTGTTTTTTCTAAGGCAACTTTTATATAACCAAAATGTATGAAAAATGGTTATATATAAAAGTAAACAGTTTTAACCAAGAAGTTGCCAAAGAAGACAAATATGAATTTTTCTTAAACAAAAAAAATACATGCTTGTTTTCAAAAAAACCAAAGCTTATCAAACATAAAAAATCATTCTAACATATAGAAGATGGCTCTAATACCACTGATAGGTTTTGATACAAGATATAAGTTTGTTTTTCACAACAATCGCAACGGAAGACTTTTAAAAATAACAAGTTTACTTTTAGATTATAAAAAAACCAAAACATCATGGATCCATTTATAGATGTTAGAATGAAATAAAAACAATCAAAGATTTTTTAGAATGATAACCTTTGAAGCCTTTGAACCCACTTGATTTTAGGGTGTTGATGAAGATGAAAAGATCGAAGAATATGATATTCTCTACAAGTATCCATGTTTGGTGGTCAAACCAACTAATGATGGGATAAAATAATAGCAATAAAATGCAAATCACTGCTACTACTTACACTAAAAATAGTATAGCGTAAGCAGGGCCGGTCCACAGGAATACAGGACTTTTATTTAGCCATATTTTCACACATCATATAATCAATGTTAAAGTGGAGGATTATGTTTGAATTCAAGTTAAAATTCACAAACAAACAAGATTTATAATAAAATTCAATAAAAGAAATACATTTCTGATTTTGATTCCTATACATGTGTTGTATTGCAAAGTGTAATACAACTATGATCCATGTTTAATCTAGGTTGGTAATTTAGATATTAATAAACTCTAATATCCAAGTTGACAAAAGTGTATTATTCAAAACATGTTCTTCAAATAAAACTTCATTTAATTGATTCAATTCAAATAAGCTCTTGTATCAACTCATTAAATGACATTAAGTTGTTGCAACAATGTCCAACATTCCTCATAAGTTCGGGAATATGAACATTTAATCTTTGATTACACTAATTTTGATCTATTTACAACCAATCAAGTGTATGTTACTAACATCATATCATAAACATATACGAATTTCACAATTTGATTAATTAGATTGATAAGAACCCTAATTCATTGATCAAGTGAGAAAGAGAACAAGTCAAACACATAATTGTAACGCCTATCTTTCTGGGATTGTCATTAATGTTGATGTAATAGTCTAGGTTAACCTTTGTAACCCATTTTGAAATAATAGAAGTGTATTATTTGAGTATTATGTGTCTTGTGCTTAATTGTGTGTCTTAATTGAATTAAGAATCAAAATAAGCGTCAAAATGAAATATTAGATAAAGCCGATATCTATGGATCATGTTGTAGTAGTTGAAACGACATTTTCGAATATATATAGAATGCCGAAATCCGAGTTATAACGAAGAAGTTATGATTTGTCGAAGTTTCGCGACAGAACCGGCACGACGCTGAATGACGTAAAATACAAAATTAAGATAGAGCGATATTTAGCCCTAGTGATCTAAGCAAATGTTGTAGAGTTCATTAAACCGAGAGCATGCATAAAAAGAATGCCCAAATCTGACTTCGTATGAGGAAGTTATGATTTTTCTAAATTTCAGCTTAACAGTATGCAGCCCGAAACTCGAATTCGAGATCGAGTGATTGTTGGTCAAAACAATCTAAAAAAGAATCGAAGATCTCGTTGATAGTAGTGCAATGGTGAAAAGACAGATGAAAATGGACGTCAGATGAAGAAGTTATGAATTTATAACGGAGTTTTCCTGTCCCGGCCTACTAAAAATAAATAATAAAAATAAAGTCAAAATTTGCCAGCGGGGTCTAAATTAAAGTTGTAGAGCGTATTCTCACCTACGCGTGGATATAAAGAACGTCGAAAACGGAGTTCGTATGAAGAAAATATGAATTTCTGAAGTTTTTAAATAATTAATATTTATTATTTAATCTTTAAATTGAATGGATATCCGAAGGAGTCAGCAAGCTTATCCGAACTACGCCCAGCGTACACCGAAGCATGACCCACCTCGCACTCAAGTGCTCCGATGACGCATGCAGTGACGAATCCGGAGTACGCCCTGCATACCGGAGCATTACGCCCAGCGTAATGTGAGGCTTCAACCTCTATAAAAGGCATGCGAGGGCAGCCGGCTTCTTTTGCCAAAATCTCTTCTCTCTCTCCCGTTTTGCATCGTTTTGCGTGCAACTTATACCCTGAAGCCCCGGTATCATTCCCGATCCCCAAAGCAAATCCTGAAGCCCCGAAGATCCTAAGAAGTGCAATTCCCGAGCCGAAGCTCTGCCCGCGAGAAGCCCAGTTTTTGTGAAGATCTTCTAGATCTACCGAAGAATACTACTTCTACAAGTCGTAGTGTTGTCCGATCATCTTCTGATCAAGTGGGTGTGTAGTTACTTTCTTCTAAGGCATAATTATGAAGTATTTTATACGAAATACGTGTTATGTGTATATTTTGTTGTTATATGTGTGAATGTATATTCATTTTCTTCTATCTCATAGATATGATTTATTCTCTATGAAATACGTGTTATGTGTATGTGTCTCATCTGTTGTTTGGAATATGTATTGAATGAGAATGCTATACAGGTTTTAAACTATGTATAAAAATATATATTTTTATCTACTAATATGTTGGGTAGAACATGGGTAGATAGTTGATGTGTGATAAACAGATGAGAGGCCTCGATGTTGTTGTTGTTGATCTAGTTATTCAACGGAGTATGGATAACGACCACAGACTCTTTCTAGATAGTCATGTGGAACGCTAGCAGGCTCATAACCTGTAGGTGTTGTGAACGATGAGTTCACCGGTGTACTCTATCCCCCCTCATGGTTGCCTTTAGGACATCTATTGTTGAGGAAACCCCTTAGCAGTAATGTCTGTCCCGATGAAAATCCTAGATTAGCTCCCTTAAGATAGATGTTGTTTTAGAGACGTAAAGTGAGGATAACGGGAATAGGTAATCGGGTTATTGTTGGTTGGTGAAATTAAATATAATTATTTATTGCGGGTTGAAAACTCTATATGCTCACCAGGCTCTGAAGTCTGACCCACTCAGTTTGTTTGTATTATAGATAGTGGCGCGAGGGCATAAGATGGATGAATCATCAAGTTATTTGGCTTATTAGACCTGTTGTTATATGTAACTGTTGTATGGTCTATCTTTTGTTGTTTATGCTTTTGTGTCTGTATCGGAACATGACATCCCGAGTTTTGATTATATAATGAAAATACATTTCCTTATGAAATGCTTTGGTAAATATTATTTTATCATATTTTGTTTTTGGGAACAAATTCCGCAACTCTTTTAAATCAAAAGGATTTACTCTGAAATTATTTTAAAAGCATAAATGAAATCGGTCTTTTCTGGCCGTGATTTTGGGGATGTCACAATAATTAAGATCAAATCAAAGATTACTAGATGATAAACATAAAATCAAGTGCAAATTACAACCTAACAACAAACACTTAAGAATGCAGAATCATAAATGATAGAGAAATCGGCCAAACATGTCTAAGTTAAACTATAAATTCAACAAGTTTGATCTTCAAGTTAACTTACAAAAAGCAAATCAAAGTGTTTCCAAGATGCTAGATGATGATATAATCTCCCAAAATTGCCCCCTTGAAGTTCCAAGTCGAAGTTGCGTCTGAATGTGCCATAAACCATAGATAAATCGGAAGTTAGAGATTCAATTTACAATCAGATCAAGTTACACGAGAGCTTCCTGTGTAATGAACCTGATGTGCTAAAAGGCTTCCAAAGCGCAGCCGTGTAATGTATGCCTTGCCAAACCGCGGGCCGTGTAATGAACTATAAAACAGCCAATTTCCAATTTTCTTCATTTCTTCAATTTAGCTCCGAAAGATCCGGAATTGCACCGAGAGCTTCCCATGACCATCCTAAGCATGCTCCAATCTTCAAATCACCCTGAAACATCCACAGAAAATGGTTGAATATTGAAGGATCCTCGATAATGTCCTTAAATGTAAAATGTATGAAAATTACACTAAATATGCAATGCAATGCTACAAATAAACATGAAATTAACCTATGAAAAGGTGCAACTTATGCACCTAAAAAATCTCCCCAAGATTGACCCTTTTCTTGTCCTCAAGAAAACAAAACAAGAGTTAACCTTAGAAGAGGTGAATGCAAATGCGATTTTAAATGAAAACATAAAAAATAAAAAGAAGAAATGCCTCAAGTTATTTATCCCGACAACATATTCATGATTAAAGAATTGTCAACCTATACCCCAAACACATATGAATGTACTTCATGCCAAATCAGGACAATAGAGGACTTGGAACACAAAGATTGTCCAACCATTTGGTTTAATTGCATAGAACCATAGTATAAGGCATCTCCTAGTAACTTTTACTGACAAGGCAGGTGCATCTCAATCTATAGGGCGTGCTCACTGAAGCACTCAACTCGTGTATACACTCATTTCACAAGATGTGTGAACTCACTCCTATCAAAGAATCTACACTCATTATTTAAGGTGGAGGGCACTCATGTGTCGGTAAGTCATATCCCATTCTTCTTAGTCTTCTTTTCAAGCTCTTCAATAGCTTGTGGTTGCACAATCTTCATATCTTCTTACAAAATCCGTGTCAACTCTCGGCAATCCATAATAGAAGATAAATCCAAGCGAAAAAGAAATATACAACAACAACTATACAAAATAAACAAAATAGAACTGTATAACATAATTGTTGGCTTTAAAATAAACTTATAATGATAAACAGTCCAACAAAATCAAACACAAACCAATTTCCTGTGAAAATATCATCATGATAAATTTGGAAAAGCTCGGTTCGGTTCTTTTTCTTTATTTATTTATTTATATAATTATTTATTTATTTATTTATTATTTATTTATTTTACTAGAAAGCAACATGAATATGTACAGAGACTCAACTTAATTATTACAAAAGAAATAAACACAAACTAAAACCTCTTAAACCTCTTTTTTTTATCCTTGAACACAAAACTTGATAAATTGATTTTTGAAGAACTCTTTTATAAATGGCAAACATTTGTAAAGATTTGACTTTGAAATCTGTCATTTTGATGATCTCGCGGTTTTTTTTTTAACTTTAGGAAACAAATTGGTTTAAAAATAACAATAAACTTCTAATATTTACAATGGAAAACCAAAATGAAAATGATAAACAACTTTAACAACTATTCTTTGGAAAAACTGATTTGACCTTAAATGCATAAAGGCAAATGTTGAAAAAGCTGCATAAATCTTTTTTTTTTGGAATGAATCTTTTAGAACCAAGCGAAGATCATGTATAATCCAACTAAAACTCAATTAATCTAAACTAAATACTATAAAACAAACATATATACAAATTACAAACGATTAACAAAATAAACTAAAAAATGAAACTAGACAACCGAATGAACTTTTGCGCCTCCTTATGCCTTATCGATTCACACAATAACGTACTCACAGGTATTTTAAAAACGCCCTATATTTGATTATCACCTATTGTGACCGAATTATTTAAGAGGAGCTGCTTATCATAGAACACCTCAATGCACAGCTACTAAGTGAATAGCAAATAAGTATGTTCTCAATAGTTCTAAAGTTTCACAAATTAGTGACACCATATGTCTACGGGGTATAAGAAAACAAAACTTTGAACTTGACCGTGTATTGTGACAAAAAGTTAAAGGCATTCTAAAGATGTGAAGAAAGAGGAGAGAAAAATGCATGAAATGGTCCTAAAAACCTAAATGAAAAAGAAAAATCTTTTTGTATTTTTATGTTTTGTAATTTTTAAAATTTTAATTATATATATATATATATATATATATATATATATATATATATATATATATATATATATATATATTCCCTCCCCAAGCTTAAAAATATGCATCGTCCTCGATGCTTGGGAAGAGAGTTGGACATATTATTGAGGAGGATCTTGAGGTGGGAATGGTGGAGGACATGGATGTGGAAATTGTGGATTATACGGTGGAGGGTAGTGTGGATATTGAGGGTAATAAGGTGGTTGTGTGGGTTAACCACCTAAACAGAGTACCCTATGCATGTCAGTCACAAGGGAATCCACATGTTGGTTGTGTGCTTGTTGATTATCTCTAAAGGTATAAAACTCTTCTCTAAACTCCACCATCTCAATATTTATCTCACAAACACTATCATAAAGTTCAAAATAATCACGATGCAAACGTCTATTGTCTTCATGCAACCTACGAAATTCTTGCATATACATGTCATGATGGGGATGCATGACAGGCTCTTGTTGCACTAGAGCAGCAGCATTGGGAATGGGTTCATCCTTATCAGAATCAGGATTAGGCACAGCTTTGGACAATCGAAGAAGCTGAGAATTTTGATGATCGATGCTGAGGTAATCACGGCTATCAACAGCCCAATAGATGGCCTTTGTTTCATAATCTATATGGAACAAATGCATGTTTTGCAAGATGTTTGTTGTGAGGCGAGTTTCTCCTTCAAAGACATCAAGACCGAGTAGAAAGCAAATGGAAAGAGCTGAGTGTTTGAGGATAATTGTGATCTTACCCCCACAAAGTAGTTTACCAATAGTGTTGCGGGATATTTTCAACAATTTGAAAATAATCCATAATCCAAAATCAGAAAATTGATTAGGGTTGTGGATCATACACCACATAAGCTCTAATTCTTTTTGGCCAGCCTTGCTTATCTCATTTTGTGGAAATACAGTAGAGGCAAGGATGCGATGAGTGGCCTTAAGAACATGATGAATGATACTTGATGCTTTGGCAGCACTTGGAAAGTATCTCAATCCTGAAATTCTCCCCCAAAAAGCTTTAGTATCCTCTTGAAAATGGAAAATTAAATTTGTGAAATGGGTTGTAAGTGTTAGCAATTGGAGCACCAATGAGTTCACATAATTAATTTTTATGGAACTGGTTATTACGACGAAAAGCACGGAATGAGAGATACTCGGTTCGATGATTAAAGGAAACAGATGACAGAAATTCAAGAGTAGGTTGGACATACCCAACGTCATGCAATGACAACAAACCTTCTCATCCAATATTTCTGAACAAAACACGGACTTGGTCATGTATATGAAGGGACTCAAGAGTGGGCATGTCCGCAAATTTCAGTGTTGCGCGCCCACGACTAAGAAAATTATGATATCTAGCTTCTTGTTGAGAGTCTAAGGATGCCAATTCACCTGAATTTTGGTGTGGAGGGTTTGGGAAATGTTGACTAACACTAGAGTCAACAACTCTAAAATGCTTGGAATTACCCTTTTTACCACCCCCACGAGATGATGAAGCCATGAGATAAACAAAATTTAGACACAAAAATTTGACTTTTAAGCACACTACACAATCACTTCAAAGGACCGACACACAATAACACTCAATTTAACAGTTTAAGCACAAATATTGAAGCTTTTTGACTAACAATGCAAAGTAAAAGAATTGGAAAGAGAATACCCGATTTGGAGCTTGAAACATGATATTGTTGCTTGAAATCACTTATAAACTCTTCCACAATGCTTCCCAAAGCTTATTCTACAAGCAATTTGAACAAATTAGAACAAAATTTTCGGACCCTAATTTCTAGGGTTCTTCCAAAAATCCAAAAATCACCATTAAAATGGTGTTTTGAAACTTCTTGAGTGTAAGGAAGAAGAAAGGGGATGAAATTCCATACCTTGAATGCTTAAATCCATGAAAAATTGAATATTTGATATGTTTGTATGTGTTTGGTGAAGGGGGATGAGAGTAAGAGTGTTACAACTGGAATGAGAGAGCAAGTTGCGTTTTGTACCTTAAAAACTCGTTTTTTTACACACAGGTCCCACTACACGGCCCGTGTAATGGCAAGGGTATCGTTACACGGTTGTGTAACGCCAAAGTTTCTGAAATCAAGCCCCATTACATGGTCGTCTTTTGCAATGTTATGCCATTACACGGCCCATGTAATGCTCTGTGAGACGCACATATATTTTTCTTATTTTTGCACCCGCTCACTTCTAATCCTCATAAAATTGATTTTTAGACTCCCCTAATTATTCTAAGAACCTTGGAACACAAAAACTTCAAAGAAAATTTCAATATGGAAATTTTACAAAAATGACCAAAATACCCCCAAGTTGCCTCTCGGGTAGCTGCCCTTGTTTAAAGTAGGTAGCTCGACATGGACCCCAATCATTTGTCAATCTTGGTACTTTGGATCTGCTACTTCTTCCACTTCTTCATTTTTTACTTCAAAGCCTTCATAATAAGGCTTTAACGATGACCATTCACCTTAAAGATCTTCCCGATTTTCTCACTTGTGATTTCTATTACACCATGCTCAAAAACATTAGTGGCAACAAAAGGTCCCACCCAACGGGACCTTAATTTACCAAGAATTAATTTAAAATGAGAGTGGTAAAGTAATACCTTTTGACCTTTTTCAAATACCTTGCGTGATATCAACTTGTCATGGTATGCTTTCGTCTTTTCTTTGTAAAAGGAACTTCATTTTCATATGCTTCATTGCGGATCTCCTCAAGCTCTTGAATGTTAAGCTTCCTCTTCTTTCTCGATTCATTTAAATCCATATTGAATTGCTTGACTGCCCAATAGGCTCTATGCTCCAACTCAATGGATAATCGACATGGCTTTCCAAAATCAATGCAGTATGGAGACATCCCAATTGGAGTTTTGAATGTTGTACGATATGCCCACAAGGCATCATCAAGACGAGTACTCCAATCTTTCCTTGTTGTATTGACAGTTTTCTCCAAAATACCCTTGATTTATCGATTGCTCACTTATGTTTGTCCATTTGTTTGTGGATGATATGTTGCAGAAACTTTATGAGGAACACCATACTTCTTCAAGACACTTCCAAGTATACGATTGCAAAAATGTGAACCACGATCACTAATTAAGGCTTTTGGAATACCAAATATGGAGAAGATGTTAGCCTTCAAAAAATCTATCATAACTTTTGAATCGTTAGTATGAGTGGCTTTTGCTTCTAGCCACTTTGAAACATAATCCACAACCAAAAGGATGTAAGTAAAACCCGAGGATGATGGGAAAGGTCCCATGAAATCAATGCCCAAACATCAAAAATTCACAAACTAAAATTGGATTAAGGGGCATTTGATTCTTTGAGCTTAAAGAACCCATCTTTTGACATTTATCACAGCTTTCACAAAAAACATAAGAGTCATGGAAAATACTTGGCCAGTAAAATCCACTCTCTAATACTTTTCTTGCAGTTCTTTGAGGACCAAAATGCCCTCCACAAGCATAAGAGTGGCAAAATGCTAAGATAGAAGATACCTCATGTTGTTCCACACATCGTCTAATCATTTGATCAGCACACTATTTCCACAAATATGGCTCATCCCATACATACCTCTTGGCTTCTATCTTGATTTTGTCTTTTTGTCATCGATTCAAATATGGTGGAAATTGATTTGTGACGATGTAGTTCACAATATCGGCATACCATGAGGTAACTTTCGCTGAAAATAGATTCTCATCGGGAAATGCATCATGAATGGGAGTTGAGTCATTGCGAGAAACAATCCTGCTAAGATGATCATCAACAAGGTTTTACTTTCTGCTCTTTTCCTTGATTTCAATATCAAACTCTTGTAAGAGTAAAACCCATCGAATGAGTATTGGCTTCGAATCCTTCTTTGCAAGTAGGTATCTAATAGTTGCATGATCAGAATAAACAACCACTTTAGAACCTAACAAATATTGACGGAATTTTTCTAAAGCAAAAATAATGGATAACAATTCTTTCTCAGTTGTTGATTAGTTAGCTTGTGCACTATCAAGTGTTTTTTTAGGCATAATAAATGACATGAGGAACTCGATCTTTTCTTTGCCCCAACATTGCACCAACTGCATGATTGCTGGCATCAAACATGATTTCGAAGGGCAAACTCCAATCCAATGATTGAAGTATTGGTGTTGATATTAACAACTCCTTCAACTGATCAAAAGCTTGCTTGCACTCTTTGGAAAATTCGAATTATGCATCTTTTTGTAAGAGTTCACACATGGGACGAGATATCTGATGGGTTTTTAACATAAGAACATCCTATGTGCTCATGCAAACCCTAATGCTTGGATCTAGGTTTCTCTATTGTAAATTCAATTCACCCAAGACTTTAAACCCTAGTTCTAGCATACAATCAATCACATTAACATGTGAAAGGGCTTTAGAACTTACCTTGATTGTTATGTAACAATAACAATCTCAAATCCTCCTTGTAATGACTTTAGAAAGCTTAGAGTCACAAGTGTCACTCCTCTAATGGCTTACAAACACCAAGAGCACGAGGATGAAGAACAAGGAGAGTGGAGGCTTCCCAAAACGTGTGGAAACCCTAATCAACAAGTTCACCACGTTTTTGAGCCTTAAGGGTCCTTTAAATAGTGAGGCTATTAGGGTTATCTAACAACGAAACCCTAATTTGGATGCTTAAGCCCTAAGCAACCCATGGACTCCTTCCTTAAAGGCCTAGGACGATTTCTAATGGGTTTCCCCATAGAATTCATCCACCCCTTTAATATGGAGTCCATTAGCTCAATATTCAACTATCATACAATTGACAGTTCTAGTCCCTTAAGTTTAATTAATGTCTTTTAGCCGCAAACTTAATTCCTTTTAATTCTTGACTAATATTAATTAAACAATATGATTTCTCCTTTAATATATTATTCTCATAATATATTAATAAATCATAATTAATCCTTTCTCTCCATAATTCATCCTATCAAGTTGCTTTGGTGAAGGAAACCCAAAAGGACCATGCACCATCAGTCTCCCACTTGGATAAGTCTAATAACTATTCTGCGTACGACTTCAGATCCTGATCTGCAATCGTAGCTTTCCAAAGCCGCTGACAACTCTGATCTTATCAGATGCGCGTGTCCTTTAGATAAGGGATCATATATTCCTCCATTCTAGATATCGTATAGATATGAGACATTAACTTAATCATTCCCTCTATACTATTTCCCGACTTCCAATTTATGATGACTGACAACAGACTACAATTGAACCATCAATTTAGTCTCGGCTCGGCCAAGCGCTTAGGTGCCATCACTAAATCATCGAGGGGCCCAAAGATATCGCTTTTATCTTACTTTGGATAAAAGGAACGGATAAACTTTGACTCAATGCTCGCTTGCACTCACTTACCGAATTACACACAACAATATGTTTTATAACACCAAGTTACTGGTGCGTTTACATATTATCAATGTGCAAACGACTCGCAAGATACAACTCACACATCTTGGTTTCAAGAATATAAGATGTTATCGTCTCACCAATCACTCGTGATAAAATCCATGCAGTGATCCAAGTGAGCGTGGGTTTAATCCAATGCTCAAATCATATTCATAAGCACTCATGAATGTTGCAGCAAACATTTGCTTATGTCTAATACACTTTAGACAATCCACACACCAATTCACGACAGTCTTCATTCGTACCTACTTCCAACATACGAATGATTGTGGCCCGTTCGAATAATTTGACTGTTCTGAACCAATTAAATTATTCAGGAAGTCAAAACATACAAAGTGAAACACAAGAATAATACTAATCCCACATGGCCTCAAACCTTTGAGTATAAATAAAACATCTTTTATTTATCACCATATCGATTACTCATTATTTGTTGTTTCGGATAATCAACTTCTTACATGAATTATAACTTTACTTGTCCTATGCTCTTAGCATGCACACAATATTTACCTATGGTCCTTACTTTGTGAAATAGGTCAAATGAACACATTTCCAATCACACTCATTTCATAACTCCTAATCCTTTTCACAAGTGAAAGAATATCAAATTCTTGCCACTTATAGAATATGCTAGATTCTAACATTTTATGCAATGATCCTTTCGTAATGTCATAGCACAAAAGTCACAATGACTATTGCCAATGAAATTACAAAGTCCTCTATCTGAGATTGTTACAATACAATTCCATAAACGTGATGTCTCTCACTCAAAGTCCATTCCTCGAACATCCTTTCGCATAAAATTTTCTAATCTAGACATAGACTCTCAATATCCAACTCCTAATATGGAAACATTTCCATATTTGCCATATGACAACTTATTCTTAATAGAATCTCATCTATTCATAATAATGTCGATATGGTCCATCCAATATCATACTTCCAACTACTCACAAGCGACCAATCCTTAGCGAGCTTTGGATCGTCCTTTGATAGTTGTTTAATTATCTTAGTCAAAACCGATTCTTGTCCTTTTCCCTCTAAATGCACTAGACATTTGGAAAATTTTAGAATGGTCAAATATTATAGCATTTGCAATCGATCCTTTACCCGAAGCGTATGAGACACGATGCATAATGTCTTACAAAAAGATCTGATACTTTATCAATCTTCTGCCATAATATTTTATGTGTCACATTCTCACAATTCAAACTATGAAGAGGGATGCCATAATCATAATCGAAATTTGAGAACGCACTATGTATCCTTGACTAAATTTATTAACATTCCACAACCTAAGCCTTTAGATTTGAAATGAAGCATAATATTCTCTCCCTTAATTATAGCAAAACAACTATTTAACCCTTATGACTTTGCAAAGTATAACTCTTGTTTTCTATAATTAATATTGCTAACTTGCAATACTTGCCTTAATAATCATATAAGCACAACATTTATGCTCCCACTATCATGATGATTATTATCAAATAACCATAATACTTATGCTCCCACTAGCTTTGACATGATAATCCTTTATCTAAGTTTCTTAAACTTATACACCTTTGCCTTAGATAGCTCATATGTGTATCTAAACAATTCAGACTAATTTCCAAATCTCACAATTTGAATCATGGAAAGGGATACCGTAACCGTAATCGAATTCGAGAATACAATTTCACAATCACTATCTTTTTAAAATATCTCTTAGTGAAAGCATTTCCTCACAGTCATCTTCATGATGGAGGGAATCTTATGACACTTAGATTTTAATGGTGTATGTGTTCCTATCCATGTGAATTTGTCAAAACCAAAGTTTACGACAAATTCAAACTCATATGGACCGAACCTTCTCAATCTTGATTTCTTTCCTTATGGTAACACGAGTACTCACCATGTCTTCCAAGTAGTTAAACAGCTCACCTTTTCCTACCAATGTACTTTTCATTGATCAAGGTGCTTGCCTTTTATGCGTTCAAATGAGAACTCATAGAACTCATATGCATAATTAACTCGATTGGAACGGCACAAAAACAAGATAGTGTCAACACGATAGGTTGTAAACCTCAAGTCGTGTGCTAGTGATGTTTGATAAGGTTTATTTTGATTTGTTCTTGAACCCTTTCAAGACCAATAAGACTCCCACTGACTCCTTGACATATAAGATTCTCTTGTCAATAAACATTTCTTGACAAACAAATATTCAAGAGTTAGTGTAGCTTTTATCAAGACAAAACACTTCACAAAATTGGTCCTTGTTGGTCTTTGTCTAATCCAAGACATCACAACTTACCAATTTTAAATGTGCAAGAATAAGAAAACCTTTTTCCAAATTCTACATTTGATGAATGTTATAAACCTTTTTAAGACTTGTCACTCAATGTCACAATCTTAACTCTAAGACTTGTTTTGGAACGAAGTATGATTGACTTCTTGATTTAACCATTTCTTCAATTCTTGATTCCTCTTCTCGGACATACAATTGTACTAACACTCACTTAGAGGATCAATTAAGATATGGTTCTTAATCATTAAGACCTATCATAAAACATAATAAAAGGTACTCTTCCTTCTTCTTAGAATAGAGAAACTTTTATCTTTCTGCCTACTTGATTTTTCTTATTTGTTCTGCTATTGATTTAAACTCTTTCAAATCAACTCGGAATTACACTTAATCTTATAAGTATAATCATATCCACTAAACCTTTAGTAAATCATGACGAATATCTTTGTCATTCTTATGGTGGACTTGATCAACACACAACCTTGTGTACTTGATCTCCTAGTCATTCACTTGACACTTTGTCAACGAATTAGTCTAATTTCCAAATATGAAACTTCTCATTCATCATGCAATACTTGTTCTATGATTCCAAGTTTCTATCCAATTGAAACTTGGGCGATGAGAAACTTTCCCTATTTGGTAAATTCTTGACCTTTCCACAAATAACATAATTAAGAATCAAATCCATTAGAAACTTACAAACATCAATTTTTCATACACGCCATTGCAAGGATAAATAAATAATATAAAAATCAGAATTTATTTTATTGTGGAAAAATTTGTCCTTACAATGCAATTCAATTGAAAAACTATGTTAATACATATTTCTTAGCAATCTTATTCTAACTCCAAGTAGTAGCACAAGATTCTAATCTTCAAGTAATGCGATCGAAATCCATTTCTTCACGATTAGATTCCGCTCACTTCTTTCCTTAAGCTTCCTCTCTTTTCTTCGATCCTATAAGACATCAAAATGTAATCTTATCACATCATGTATTAAGAATCTAGAATAGGAACTTAAAAGAGTTAGTTAATGGATTTTACCTAAAGCAGAACCATACGTTTTGACTCTCCTATCTCTTAGATCTCTTAGGTAAATATGGCAGCTTCGTCTCCAATGCCCCTTCTCTTGGCAATAAAAGCAAATTGACTCTTTTGGAACAGCACACGGAACTACTTCTGACTTTTCCTTTCTCTTATGATCAAACTTTTCGATCATGGCATGCCTTTCATTGCCATTGCCTATATCCATAGAGGTCTGGAAGGCCGATCCACTAATCAACTTTGCTTTTCCAGTGCGCTAAATCATTGCTGATTCAGCAGCAATAAGCATATAGGTGAGATCAATGAGGGTTACGTCGTGGTTCATCATATAGTACTCTCTTACGAACTCACTATATGAGTTAGAAAGTGACTGAAACACCCAGTCAACAGCCAGCTCCTCACAGACAACAGATCCCAGCATTCTTAATCTATCAATGTGTGACTTCATCTCTAGGACATGTGCACACACCGACTTTCCTTCTTCATGTTTACTTGCCAAAAGCGCTTGAATGAGTTTAAACTTCTCAATCTTTTGAACTTGTGGGTTAGGGAGAATAATAGGAGGAGGTGGAGGAAGTGAAGCATGATCTCTTGTTCCTCGATCGAATCGTGGATAATCATCTTCATGTGGAAAGCTTGTTCCACGGGATTTGGGAATACCATAGTTGTCATACTTTGACATCTACAAAATGGGAGAAAACAAATTCAAGTTAGTTGATTAGAATCCTCGATGTGACACCCAAATGAAACATCAAGGCAAGGATCCAACACAATACACTACAACCTAGAAAAGGGATGACGTAATCTAGTTGCAGAATATTTGAAGGTAAGTGAATGACGATTCACTAATTTCCACCATGAAAAACGAAAAATAAATTTAAGTTTTAAATCTATTGAAAATTCCTAGATCTTTTGAGATTCATTGAACATTTCAATGGCATGTTTAAATCTCGATATGCCCCTCTAGTTTGTGACTGGGATGCCGAGGATCACAAAGCGGGTGAATAACCATGCAAATCTACATGGTGCCCCCACATGTTATAGACACCTATTTGATGTGCCGGTTAACCACACACGCTCCATCAAACTATGACAAACATTGAATCACCCTTTGCTACCTTTTCTTAGAACCATTTAGTGTGTCGGTTAACCACACATGCTCCACTAACGTCTTCGCAAGGGCACAAAGTGTAATTTCATGGGATTGCATCAATTCACTTTGGCCTAAAGTAACTAAGATTGGGAATTTTATAAAAGCATTTAGTTACTTTTGTATTTCGTTATACTTATAATGGAAGGTTTCTGTCCTATCCTATCCGTTCGGCTAACGACCCTCCACTAGTCAAGAGTGCGGTGGGTAAGAGTGGATACCCATTCAATCTCCATTTTATAGGCAATTTTCTTAAACACCCCTTATAGACCAGCTTCGTGAATGAGGCCTACTAACGGTAAGACTGATTTTTACTCATACATATATAGTATTAGACTTTTAATGTTATAGATAGTATAGGGTGTATTTTACACTTTTAAAATACTAGGTGGTCAAATTTAATAAATTACACTTTTAATTTAACTAAATGTGAACCTAAACTTTATGGATTTATTAAATCTCCTTTAATTATACACCTTAATTAATTAATAAAACCATAAGGGTGTGATTTGAACTTTTCAAAACAATACTAGGGTTTTAGAATTTAACATTTCTAAATTAAACTTTTAATCAACTTTTAAATTCCAAAACTTGAGGGCAAGTTTTGAAACATTTCAAAACATTAGGGTTTAACTTATTTAAATTTCAAAAACAAAACTTTTAAGTTCAAATTTAAACTATAAAACCTAAAGGGATTAATTTGAAACTTTTCCAAACTTTGTCAAGAATATTCTAGATCACATAATTCAAATAAGGCAATTAACTATTAATTTGTGGTTATCTAATTAGATCTAGTTCAAATTCTTGTAAGATTATGATCAAATAATTCATATAATTTAACATTTATCAAATAAGGTAAGAATTATCTAATTAGATGACCAAAATCTTTTAATTTTGACAAGGATAATTCATCCTATCAAGTTCCTATTAACTCTTGACTAATATTAATTAAACAATATGATTTCTCCTTTAATATATTATTCTCATAATATATTAATAAATCATAATTAATCATTTCTCTCCATAATTCATCCTATCAAGTTGCTTTGGTGAAGGCAACTCAAAAGGACCATGCACCATCGGGTCAAGTACATACCAAAATAGTTATGGACTTAGACACTAATTCAACAATATCTTGGAAAAGTCTTTGATGAATCTTCTATAAAAACCTACATGACCAAGAAACGAGCGTACCTCACGAACACAAGTGGGATAAGGTAAAGATTTAATGACATATATTTTTGCTTTGTCTACCTCTAGACCCATAGAAGACACAATATGACCCAATATAAGACCTTTGTCAACCATAAAATGGAACTTTTCATAATTCAAAACAAGATTCGTCTCAATACATCTTTGCAAAATCTTTTTCAAATTACCCAAACATTCATGAAAAGAATTACCATAAACTATGAAGTCGTCCATAAATACTTCAATGATTTCCTCAACATACTCCGAACAGATACTTACCATGCATAGTTGATAGTTCAATGGCATCTACAAAATTCAAATATGAAATATCACTTGGATATCTCATAGCATCATAGATGTTGAAATTTATCACCTCTCCATCAAACTCCATGGACAATGTACCATCATAAACATCAATTTTTGTCCGGGTTGTTTTCAAAAAGGGTCTTCCTAGAAGAATTGAACTCAAATTTAGTGAGTCATCATCATCCATGTCAAGGACATAAAAATCTGTTGGAAATACTAGTTCATTCACTTGGACTAACACATCTTCTAGCACACCTTTTGGATGTACCAAAGATCGATCAGCCAATTGAATGATCACCCCGGTCTTCTTCAATATGCCAATATTTAAAGTTTTGAAAATAGAATATGGAAAAACATTGATAGAAGCTCCAAGGTCTAGCATAGCTAGTGGAACATGAAGATTACCTAACTTGCAAGGAACCGTGAAAACAATCAGATCCTTACATTTTTGAGGTAGTCTTTTCTGTAACACTGCAGATACATTTTCACCTACTTTGACTGTTTCATTCCCTTTTAATATTTTCTTAGATGTGCATAACTCCTGAAGGAATTTAGCATACCTAGGGACTAGCTTGATGGCATCAATAAGAGGAATATTTACATCAACCTTTCTGAACATCTCCATGAACTCATTGTCTTCCCTCTCATGCTTTTACTTGTTTAACCTTACGGGAAATGGAGGAGGAGTGACTTCACTTCAATGGTAACTTGCTTTAAAGGTGTTTTTGACTTCTCTTCTTCTTTCTCTAACTCCATCTCTTCTTCTTCTTCAATCATTTTTGGACTTTCATATTCTTTGCCATTTCTTAAAGTGATGGCACATGCACTATGCTTTGGATTCTTTTCTGTTTGTGCGGGTAGTTTGCCTTGTGACCCCAATTTACTCACAGAAGTGGCGAGTTGAGTCATTTGTTGCTCCAAAGTCTTGATACTCGCCTTGGTCTCATTTTGAAATGTTTGAGTACTTGTGGCTAAACTCTTGAAAATATCTTCCAAAGACATTCCCGATCCGCTTGAACTACTTCCTTGTTGTATGTTTTGAGGTTGGAATTGAGATTGATAAGGAGGTTGATTTGGTTGGAAATGTGGTTGATAATTTTGTTGGTGATGCATTTGATTTTGAATCGCAAGTGTTTATGTGCATGATCTTTATTTTAGTAAGAATTGAATTAAGGAATCAATATATGTGAGGGGCATCAGTTGAAGGGTTCAGGGTTAAAAGATGGTTTTAGTTTTCATGGTAAATGAGGCTCTTGTGATGGTGTTTTGGTTTAGTTTCTTTCTGTGGGGGGGTTAGGCAAGCATTGACTTTCAAGATTTTTTAGCGTCGGTGTGTTGGTTCAGTAGTTAAAGGAAGCAGTGTCTTGTTCAACACTAGAAGGTTTATCTTCCAAATAGTCTCGCATTGTTCATTATATCCATGCAATTTTTATCTTCAAGATGATCTTTCCCTCGAAGGAATATTTATCCCTTTGGTCAAGTGAAAGATTGTCGGCAGCAACGTATGATCTGTGCTTCTGTTTCTAGTGGGATCCTCAAGTAATCAGAAGTTGAGTAGTTAGTTCGGAGATAAGTGGAAAGGAATTAGCAACGTTTCAATATGGACGATCTGTCAGGGAGTCAGACCAATTTGAGATTTCAGATTTCAGGTTGAGTAGACGTGGTTATTTTGTAGGGGATTATTTTAGGTTGAGAAAGGATCCGTTCACCTCCAGGTTGGAGAGCCCTATATGGTTGGTTTCGGTTGCCTTGGGAAGGTTATGGTATGATCATGGTCCTGGTCGTGTTGCTCAGGTTGTTGTGCGTGTCGGGGATGGTAAGGAATGATTTTGAGGATGAAATCTAATTTAAGTGGAGGAGAGTTGTAACGCCCTGTTCCAAATTGTTTCATATTTTAGGGAGATGATCAAATATCGTGTATTAGCAGAATTAGGACCTTTGAGGAATTGAGATATGGACTCGGTTGGAGGTGGGTGATGTAATTTAGATGATTCAGGTGTTCGGTTTGTGTTTTGGAGCCAAGGGGTATTTTGATATTGTGTTAGCTCTGGCTTTTTTGGAAATTGGATCTTTATTTGGGAAATTGAAAGGCAAGTATAAGTTGATTAAAGCATAGAGCTTCTCATTACCTTTTCTTGGATATAAGGATCGTTGAAATCAGAGTTATAATGAGGAAATTATGGCCTTCGGAGTATTTTAGGGTTTAAGGGTAAACCTAGTACGCGGGGCGTACCTAGGGTGTACGAACGGCGTACTGGTGCGAGGGTCGGTACGTGAAGCGTACATTGGTGTACACTTAGCATACTAGAATGGGTTGATCGTGGATGCAAGACCTCGTACGCTGGGCATACGAGGATTACGCAGGGCATACGAGGAGTTAATGGAAACTGTATTTTAGGGTGTTGTACCCTATATAAAGACATTAAGTCCCTAGGGTTGGCCTCTTTACTAGCCTCCACACCTCCTAAACCCTAAATCTCGACCCTTAGCCTCCATGGTTGTGTTTTTGAACTCTTGAAAGGAAGTTGGAACTCTTTGTGCTCATTTTAAAGGAATTGAAGAAAAGTGAAGTTGCGTTGCTTGGTGTGAAGTCTTTAGATCCAGAATCACCCCTCATTTTGCAAGCCTCTTGAGGTATCAAGTTCATACCTTGGCTTTCAAATGCTTAGATCTCTTTATGTATTGATTTTTATGCTTTTGGTCCCTTTTGGGTTGGTTTCACGAGTTAAGATGTTTGTGGGGCTTGTGCTTTTAGATCTGAGCTTGTCAAGAGGTTCTTAAGCATAATGGTGCAAGCTTTATGGGGTTTATGGTCACATGCATGTGTTAAGTCACCTATTAAGTCCTTTTTAAGTTTAATATCTTCATTTTGCCATGCATAAACGTAAAGTTAGCAACTTTACGTGATAATCCAGCTCAAGGAAGTCAGATCTGCATTTTGGAGCAATGTCTTATTAGATTAAGTGTTAAAAGTGAGTTTTGGCTGAATGGGTGAATATGTTAGGCATACAAGTCTATACGCATTGTGTACAAGCTATTTAGCGTGTACGCTTAGCGTACAGCTGAGTACGCCCCGCGTACTCAGTCAGTTGGGCTTCGCAATTTTAAATCTTCTGTTTGGACCATTCCTTTGGGCTTTGATGTGTAGGGTCTTGTTGGGCCATCTAAATGCAAGTGTTTGGGCTAAGAAAATTTGTGGGCCTTGGGGTAATTTGGACCTTTTAGATTGTGAGTGTGGGCGTTAGTCTTGGGCCAAACTAGGTAAGGGGTAAAATAGTCTTTTTACCCTAAGTATGGATTGTTGGTTATAGATTAGAATCCAATTGTTAATTGGGTGTAATTCAATATTGATAGCTTGGGGATTTGTCGGACCAGAAACCAGGGATTATCAGTGTGATTCGGCACTGCAAGGTGAGTCTCCTCACTGTGTTTAGTGGGTCGAAGGCACGAATTTTGGCCCATGGGTTATATGTAGGATGCTAGATGTTTGTGCGACTCTTGTATGTGTTATGTGATGGTATGTTTAATAGTCACAGCCCGATGCGATGCGGGGCCTGATGAGTATATTGTATGCTAGTTATCAATATGTGTTTTATGCTTAACGGGCGAGGCTCGATGTCGGGTGAGGCCGGAGGACTGTATCGTATGCTATTGTTTTATGATCATTGAATGTATTAGTATGATTATGTGATCTATGTTTATGTGTATAACGTTCAGGGTCCGAGGTCAGGAGGGCTTAAGAATAACATATATGTATACCGAGCATGACTCGATGACAGGCGGAGCCCAATGGAAGGCAGGGCCTGGTATGTGAATTATTATGTTATGTATATGGCATCTTGGGGAACTCACTAAGCTTTGTGCTTACAGTTTTCAGTTTATGTTTCAGGTACTTCGATTTTCAAATGGAAGAGCTCAGGATGATTGCAGAGCACACACCACCTCGTTCTGCATTTTCTTGATTTACTCTGATAAGAAATGGTGATTGATACAGTTGTTTTATTTGGATTTATATGATGATGTTTTGGGAATACCGGTTTTATTAGTTTAAAAATGAAGTTTTTGGGTATTATTTTTGGAACGTTACATTTAACCCATAGGCCCATAGGGTTTTCTATTTCTAGGGATTTTGCCTCTTTATATACCCTGACATCTTCTCCTTGTAATACAATCACAATCAATAAGGTTATTTTCACCCTCAATCTATTTTCTAGTTTGCAAAATCCATAACTCTTTACTTTGGAGTTGGATTTTTACGAGTATTATATCATTGGGATCACGTTAACGATTACTTTCCAAATATGTTAACCAGCTTAAAATACGGTACAACTTTTTGGACACTTATTTTCGAGCCTAACAATCATTTTAACAATAAATGTAACAGAACATTTGATTTTTATTATCTTAAAAATAAATATTACAATATTAAGCTATTACATATGTTTTTCCTATTCTTTCCTAAAGATGATCAGTGACGGAATCCTCTCGGTTGTCACAATATCCATAGTTTGAGTTTGGAATCACATGAGTGTTCATCCAGATCCCTCAAACCAAGGTCTGATACCAAATTCTAACGTCTCAAAAACAATAGTATAATTTTCCATTTTTAAAAAGAGAATAAACCATTTTTTCATAAAACTTAAGTTTCCAAAAACATTGCTCCACAATCATATCATAAAATCAGAGTATCAAAATCATAGTATCTCTCAAAACATAAGAACCACTGGATGATGCGCACAGTCACGCCTTCACCTCGCCTCGATCCTCAAAAGTACCTAAAACATTTAAATTCACAACTGTAAGCCAAATCTTAGTGAGTTCCCCAAAATACCACACACGACAATACACATACAATTCATGCACACCAGGCCTACAACACAAGTTAGGACCGCCTCCTTAGCTTACAGTCTATAGTTGGGCCGCTCTCCTGAGCCTACAGTATCAACAATACACATACAGTCTATAGTCGGGCCACTCTCCTGAGCCTACAGTATTAACCGGACCTCTCTCCGGAGCCTACATCATATAGCTGGACCGCTCTCCTTGAGCCTGCAGTATTAACTGGACTGCCCGAGTATCTTGGCCTACAACACAGAGTAGGACCGGCTCAACCCAACCACAATATGTCGACATATGCAAATACAATAACAAGCAAACACGTGTAATCATAACATATCTACCAGTATAACATATCACTATAACGTATCAACATCCTAACACATAAAGGATACATATTGCAATACAAAGTATAATGAGAAAACTCACCTCACAAATGACAGATAATCACCACACCTCACACAAAGGTAAAGACTGACACTACAAACCACATATACATCAATTAGAGGCAAATCCTTAATCTATAGTCTAAAACCCACAAGTTGACCAAAGAGTCAACTTGGTCAAAAAGTCAATGGTCAAAGTCAAGGTCAACTCAATTGGCCATCACGTTGTGGCCAAGCATAGGTCACGTCGTGGCATTCTTATGACAAAACAGTCGCAAGAAACCCTTCCACCACATTGTGGTGAGCACATCACCACATCGTGGGATCTAGATTTAACAGATTAATGGATTAATC
The DNA here is from genome assembly GCF_051521515.1 of Lactuca serriola. Lineage (NCBI taxonomy): Eukaryota > Viridiplantae > Streptophyta > Magnoliopsida > Asterales > Asteraceae > Lactuca > Lactuca serriola. Next base: position 158,567,856 of record NC_136409.1, read on the forward strand.
TCTTAACCCTTAATCTTCAGAGCTTAAACGCTCAAATATGATCCTTCCAAAGGTCTTGATGGATAAAGTTTCCAACTTTATCCATTAAGTCATCCCAATGAGTCAAGATCTCTAAACCTAAGTTCTTAGTAGATTCACCAAAAGCATGAACACCAAACTAAGTCATGCAAGCCATCTTTCTAACCACCACCATGGTCTAGAAGCCATAGAATGCACTCAAGGGTTTTGGAGCTCACTCAAACTCCAAGAACAAGAGGCTTTGGACCAAAAATCTCATAAAATGACATAACAATAGATCTAGAGAACTAATGATCTAGATAGCGACTTTATACCTCAAAATGATCAGAAATATGATGAAGATGATAGATCTAAGGTGGAACCAAGCACACAAGTAACAAGAGAGACTCCTACTTCTTTTAACCTTTACAAAATAGGCTCACACACTTAAAACACACACACCGAGGCTAGGTTTTAAGTGGAATACAATCTCAGAGGGTGGAGGTTGTCAAATATGGCAACCCTAGGAGTTAGTGCCTTTAAACAAGGCACATATCCTGATATCTAGCGTTTTGAACCCCAACCGCCTCCACGTCATGGCGCACCTTGAATGCGTGTCCATTAAACTGGAAATGTCACGTCATGGTCCCACTACCACCATGTTTTGGCCAAGCTATATCCTTACAAAAATTAGATTTAACAATTCAAACTCGAAAGAAGTATACCTCGAAAATGGATGTTATAATTCTTCCCTACTTGAATTAGATTTCGTCATCATAATCCTTAATTGTACACAACACTAACAGAATCCATAGGAGCCCACCATGACATTTCGTAGAGGAACGATCCACCAGTAATGAAGAAAATATGCATTTTGAAGCCACCATAAATGTCTGTAACGATCGAGCCATCAGGATAAATGATAAAGGTCTTTGGATAAGGTCTCACCACCAGAATCATAAAGACAACCATTACAATCAATAATAAAGGACCACTCTAAGCCTTAAAGGACCTATGATTTGGATAAAAGATTTTACATTCAGATTTTCATTTCATAATGTTTATCTTTTACTATGAAAGGAGCACTCTATTTATAGAGGGAAAATTTCTAACCTAAAAAATAAAAATATAGGATTTGTCGTAATAGCAAATCTCCATAAAAGCTAAAACAATAAAAACAATATCTTTGTTAGAAGTATAGGTATGGTTCTCATACTCGATTCTTGTTCGTTAGGTGATTTGATATTATTTATTTTTAAGAGAAATTAAATTGTCTCCTATCTTTTATGCCTACAAATATTTCTACCCACTAATATCATGACACATGTCACCATTCCATATTTACTTAACTATTTCATTAAGAGTATATTAAGAATATATCAAATTAAATTAAATTGAATTGTAAAATGATGACACGTGTCATAATGTTAGTGGGTAAAAATATTTGTAGGCATAAAAGATAGGAGACAATTTAATTTCTCTTTATTTAGAGGGAAACCCTTACTTAAATACATTAGTTAAAAAAGAATTGAGTCATACTAGACCTCGTAGCCTAAGTATTCTGGAAGGAAGGTATACCTTGCTTTGGAAATCTGGACGTTTGAAGTTTGTGATTTCTTCGACTATCTTTAATTTAGACGAAATGAGCAAAGGGGTGTCTTAGGTAGCCTTTGTTCCGTAAGAAGATGAGACTGGATAGTTTGAAAGTTGTTCTTCTGATGTCTCGCATACTCCGCATAATGGCCTTCAGATTCGGAGAAAAGCGTTCATATGCTTCAGATCAAATATTCTCTAGATACTAAGGAATCATATGACAGATTTTGGGTAAGTATAAAGCTTCGGAAAAATGGTGTTGCAGAGTGATAAAACTTCATGTGAATAGATTTGCCTTAGATGTAGAGGTTCACTGAGTTGATGATCTTGAGTAGGGAAAAGGGTAAGGTTGTTTCGAAAGTCTATCTATGGCTTATCTCCAGATCGTGTGGATTTTGAGCTAAAAGGATGTGAGTTAGAGATACGTGCATAATGCTTATATTAATAATATATTAGGTTTTAAATAATGATGAATTATTGAATGCTACCTTCATCAAATCACTTGCTAGGTTTTGGGATCAACATTCTCCTTTTGTGTCGCTTCCTCAATGCGATTATTGGTTAGAATCGGACTAGAAAATTAAACCAGATTATTTTAAACATGTGTTGATTGATGTTGGGAGATGTTTAAATCGATTTCATAATAACATGAACGGCCGCCATCATGATGAACCTCATAGATGTAGATTATATCATCATGTCTATAATTAAAGAAAATGATAAAATTTTAAACAAATTTTCAATGTGATGTGAATCATGTGAAAATTTTAAAAGATTTTGTAGATTTTTAACTTTGTAGTGTGTTTAATATCGATATCAATTTGAAAGTATCAACTAGATCTTTGTTAGTGGTATATAATTAGGTGTGGGAAAGGGCGGCGATTCCGGTCAGGCCGGCTTATGACCAGACCGGTGTGTAACATTCGCATGTACTCCCGTTTCAAAGAAAAATAAAATTTGTTAAAAATGGATACATATATCTTCAATTTGAAAGTACTAAAGGGACACTTCCCCTCACATTTAGCCCCATTGACATCTGTCTTTGATACATGTTTTGTCCTTTAACTTTTTTCGGTCACATAGAAGGTCCTTATGGTTTTAAAACTTTTCATAGACAGTCCCTTTAGCTCACTCTATCAATTTTGATACGTTAAGTCACAACATGTGCAAGGCATGTGAGGGCAAAATCGTCATTTACAAACCACAGGGACCATTCATCAATGCTTGTAAAATACAAGGTTTCTACTGCAATTGGTTTTTAAAGCTTCCTCTAATGCTTCAGCCTGATCAAAACTAATTTTAAATGTCACCATTGTTATTCCATCTTTTCCTGTATCATAATCTTGCTTAATTTCTTCAGCTTTAAATGCCTGAAGCTAAATAAAATCACCAACAAAAAAAGGTAAATAAATAAACAAATACTATTAACAGTTAAAGTAGTTATTTATTTATTTATTACTACCACACAACATTCAGTGTTACCTGGTGGTAAACAACCCCCAAAAGGTCGAAACTAACCTCAACACCCATACGAACCTGTAAACATAACATGTTTTTTCCAAGTTATAGCAATGTATTAGTATTATTTATTTTGTTTATTTTATAAAATCATGAAAATTAGTGGAAAAGTAATTACTTGAGATTTTATAAGTCGTGTAGGAGCATTTTTCAAGCATTCTGTTGCTACTCCACCATAGGCCCTAACTAAACCTCCAGTGCCTAGTTTGATCCCTCCAAAGTGCCTAAAAAATAAACAAATCATATTATTAATTTTTTCACTTAAAATTTATAGAAATTTTGATAAATTTTACCTAATGACAACAACCATTACTCTATCTAATCCAGAATTTTCAATTGCAGAATGTATTGGTTTGCCAGCTGTACCAGATGGTTCACCATCATCATTACTTCTGTACTGGTTTCCAACCTAGAATGCAACTTTGATTATTTATAAAGAAAAAACATAATAAAAAAATGGATTGTGATAAAAAAAGAAAACACATATAATCATATATATATACCTTATAAGCCCAGCAATTATGAGTTGCACGTGGATCTTGAACCTAATGGGTCATGATTCATGAAGATTTAGCTTAAAGTTGTCATACAATTAAGGTGAAAGAAAGTCTTAATTTGATTTTGCAGGTGTAAGTTGTAACACCCCAACCTAAAGCAGATTTAGCCAAAACTATCTCGAAATGATTTTAAATCATGGTGAGAAGTTATGAGCCCATTAACAATGGCTATAAGGGGATAAAAATTCATAATCACTAGTATAAAATTACAGACATAGGTTTGATTCAGTTATTATTTTGAACATCTCCAATAAGCATATACTGATAAGTTAGATTATGTTTTTAAGGTATCGTTTAAATTGAAGATGATAGAAGGTTTTCTAACACGAAATGCTTCTACTTAATAATTTGCAACACTTAGATTTGATTATCTATGTTTTTTGCTTGATACGAAACAAATTCTCGTAATTTTAGTTGTATCAAGCATTAACTTTTCGATTATCACTGAATCAAAAACAGAAAACTGGCTAATCGATGTTATATACTGGAGCGAGAGAAATACCAGATGCGTATACCTCGGAAAGGAAAGATTGGGCTGAGCGCTCGTCGGGGATGTGGCCGGCAATAGCGATGAATTTGCTTTTCTTAATATCACGTTCCAAACTCACTCTCTCTGCAATCGTCGTGAAAGCACCACCGCCGGTAGAGGTAGCGGCGACGCTGCTACTGCTACTGCTGCTGGTGGCGGTGACCATGGATCTGAGGAGGAAGAGAGAAGAGGAGATGCGATGCTGGTGGTGGTAGCAATGGTAGGTTGATATCAAATTCGAAACCTGCATTTGGGGACACCAGTTCTGATTGGAATTTTGGAATGGAATCCTTTTCTTCGATTTTATGTGTCGTATCTCGTATGTAACCCAAAAAAAATACATCAATTCCGAACCGAATAATATTTATTAAGTTAGATAATATGATTTTTAACCATTAAAACCTTAATAAAATAGTATTATTGTTACTTTTAAAAAAATAAAAAACAATATTCATATGGGCCAGTTAATTGAAATGAGAGAAAATTAGCCTGATCTTATGAGTTATCAAAAACTCTAAATCCAAGTTAAAATCTGGCCCATTTGTTGAAGTCCATATATGAAAACCCAGATATAATCTGTAGAGAGGATGTATTGGAAGTTGTAACCCTTTAACAAATTTGAAAATGTCAGCCCGAAATCTTTAACCCAGAAAGTGTATTTTTTGGGGGAAGGGTGTTTACGACATTTTTTTTTAAAACTTGAAGTTGTGTAAGAATTTAAGAATTTTTCCTTTTACTAAAACATCACCACAAGTCCACAAGCATCTGCACACTTAGTGTAGCTCAATTGCAACTCAAAAGTTGCAAAAATCAGAAAAACAAATGCACATATATGCACATGATGTGCATATGTGCACATTACTGAAATGTGCATGCATACACATTTGCAAAACTAAACAATATTTCGAATACTTTGATGTGTAAATGGCTTAGACGAAGTGTATTAGTGTAAGAAGCATTTTGGTGATGTTTTGAGTTAATAATATTTATTGGAAAGAAGTTATCAAGTTCTGACATATCTTTTAGTTATCAAAATAACTTAACCCTTTGTACATAATAAAAATCTTGAACAAACATTACAACAAATATATAAAAATAAATTGAAATTATCAACATATTTCCTATATTCTAGGCTCATTAAGGATAAAGTCATAAACTTATTAAAAAAATACAAAATATCAACATTTGTCATAGAAAGGTAAAAGAAAATTGGCAATTGTTTATACATTTGGGATTTTAGTCGATTATCTTTAGAAATGTCTTTATATTTTGAGTTTATTAACAATAAATGCATGTCTTTTTAATAGAATATGGAATTAGTATTATCTTATTATATATTATATAGTATGTATTATAGAAGATATTATCTTATTATAATTTTATTGTATTATCTTTGTGACTGTTATCTTAATATAATCTTAATATATTCTCTTTATCTTAATATAATCTTAATATATTCTCTTTATCTTACTATAATAGATTTCTTATATATTCTTTGTAGCTAATAGAGAATTTCTTTGACAAAGGATATTCTTTATATATATATATATATATATATATATATATATATATATATATATATATATATATATATATATATTTCATTTTTATGATCGAGGTTTTAAACTTATAGCGAGACAACACCATTTATTAGACATAAATAATACAATAACTTAACAATAAGATAATACACAATGTCATGCAAAGAGAATATAGTGAAATTTTAGTACAGCAAGATTCAACTTTATCATTAATAAACCTAAAATATATGAATTTTCTGAAGATTACCTGTTAAAAATCAAGATTACTAACTAAAATCTCAAACGAGCAAAAGATTGTCGATTTCTTGTTATTTTCTATAAACAATTAATTGTTCTTTGTCCTTTTCTATTTTAAAAAATCATGAGTTATCCTTAATAAGCCTAGAATATAAGCACTTTGTAGAAGATTTCTCAAAAATACTCTAACACTATATGATTTATATAAAAATAAATTAGAAAGTAGCTCCAGGAGAATATTCCAACCAACAACTATGAAAATACAAGCATATCTAAATTCATAATATGAAAAATAAATAAGGGATAAAAGACTCGAACACAATGATTTAGAGTAGTTTTTTTTGGAAAGGGAACTTCCCTAATGACGGTTTCCAGCCCAACTTGTGTGCACCTATTAATCCTCGCTGCAAACATGAGGTTATGGCTCATGCCCAAAAGTCATTGCAGGCGAACCTCCATAACCACAGAGGTTGGGTAGTTGTCTCTATACCGAGAGGTTAATCCACTTCGTCAATGAGTCCATCTCCATCTTCACTAGCTTCACTTGCTAATGATGATCCACTAAAACCACGAACCTTTAAAGGTATATTCGAAATCATATATACAATATTTGCTATCTCGAATTCTCAAGACTAACTTAAGTTGAAAAAATTAATTACTCACAAAAGGTTTAAGCAATTACAAATGATGATCTTGACATGGCTTGCCTTAGCTTGTAAGTATTAAGGCTTAACCTTGCCTCCACCTCACACTCACACCATTTAGAACTTTGGGTATTCCCATACCATTTTGACCTGATGGGATTTTTGGTAGATTTAAGTTGTATACTTTTTTATATTAACTCAAGGGTAATTAAGAGATTAGTATGGTATGGACATTAAGATGACTTGGATATCAAAATTTAAATGATGAGATGTTTATGTTGGCATTCTAGAAGGTTTTTATGGCGTATTGGGTCTTGCGTACACTCTATGTAGTACATGTGCGATAGTTCACATGTTAACAAGTTATAGATGATTGAGCCTATATAAGTATGTTTCTCCTTTACAAAGGTATTCCCACTTATATCATACTCCCCCGAAGGTGGTTTACTATTTTGGTGAAGACACGGAGTTGTTTTGTCTTACACTCACAATTGTTGCATTACCCTTCCTGGCCACCTGTGATTGAAACCCCTGTGATTGGAATTGGGACCTCCCCTTTGGGAAGCCAATTTCCCTTACCATGTGAGCCATAAGGCGATGCTTGAGCCTCTATAAGTCTGATTTGTGCTAATGTAACAACCCAAGTTTCACGCCCAAAAATTTTCATTTAAATTAAGTGCTTTGTAAAACAATTGTAGTAAAACATCATCCGATCATATCATTTCATAAAACATATCTCGTGTCTGAAAACCCCAAACGTGAAAATAATAATAATGTCAGAGTACAATCCCAGAACATCTCATAATGCGGAAAACCAATGTGTGTGTATGATGTGCCGCTACCGCGCCAGCTCCTTCCCCTTCGCTGAAGAGGTACCTGAAACCAAAACTGAAAATTGTAAGCACGAAGCTTAGTGAGTTCCCCCAAAATACCTCATACCATGCAAACAAATAATGAACAGCTAGGAGATACGGGCCTCGCCCATACTCATGGAGATACGGTCCTCGGCCACACTCCGCTATCTAGGAGGTACGGGCCTTGCCCACACTCCGCTATCTGAGAGATACGGGCCACGCCCACACTCAACTACTAAGCCATAACATACAAGTATCACACAGACAACGAGTACAAACAATTCTATCATACTAGCATATATCATAATCAAACTCAACTATGAGATACGGGCTCTGCCCACACTCCGATACTACATATCGTCTATACGGGCCGACCTTGGTGCCTTAGACTCGTTCCTACTGGAAGGAAACTCACCTTGAAAAGTAGCTACCAAAAGTCTTCCTGCTAGACGTCTGACTGCTATACCGGTAATCCTCCGGCTATAAATCCATAAACATAGATTAGTTATTCATAAATACCCTTAGGTCAAAAGACTGACCTACCTCAGGTCCAAGGTCAACTCCTTGGTCAAAGTCAACTTCCAGTTGACTGGACTCACCGAGTCATGGCACAGACTCGCCGAGTCCCTCTCCTATTAACCCAGTACTAACTCATCAAGTCCCTCTTCCACTCACTGAGTCACCCATAACTCACTACTTGGGGCGATTGGACCGACTCGCGATTCGACTCGCCGAGTCCGAGAACAACTCGCCGAGTCCCACGAGCAGATCTCCTACTCGATTCCAAATCCTCAGTAGAGCATCCATCTTGAGGATTTGGGTTTCTGGGACAATTTCTACACGTTAAATTGCTAATTCCGTGTGCAGTTACGAAGGGTTGGACCTTCTACACTTAAACCCGTCTTAACTCAGTAACAGTTCGTATGACTTGTCGAGTTTGAAGAACAACTCGTCGAGTACCAGGCAATCTTCAAAGGACTCGCCGAGTTGTTCATCCAACTCGTCGAGTCTAAGACCATCTTCATAAAACTCACTGAGTCCACTTTGGAAACTCGCCGAGTCCCTTCCATTCTCCTCCCATACAAACCAAATCTGAGACATGCAACGGTTCCAAACCATAGATCTAAGCTCCTAAGGCATGCTTATCACGAAAAGTTGCAAACTTTACGTGCATGCATGGCCCTATGAGCTCCAAAAGGCAATTCCAAGCTCTTTATGAGGTCATGCACTCAATAGGGACCTCAATCACTTCAAACACAAAGACTTTACACTTCTAAGATGTCCATAAGGTCCAAATCTGAAGTCCTTTAAGAACATAGAGCATAAACACATGGAGTTTGAGGTCTTAGGGCTTGAAAACCACCAATTTGGGACAAAAAGGGGGATCTAATGAACTAGTGATCAAGGTAGGAACTTTTCTACCTGAATGGAAGCTTCTCACATTGTAGATTCCGGATCTACCTCCCTTCCTTGCACTCTTCAACCTCCTCCTTTTTCTTCTAAGCTCCAAACATCCTTCACAAGGCCAAAATCACTCACAAGAACAATATGGGGGCTAGGGTTTCGTTCTACAGCTCTCTGGAAGTGTTAGGGACAAAGGAGGCCAAGTTAGAGCGTTTAAATAGGGTGCAAACACCCAGGTTAGGGTTTTTGTCCAAACAGGGTCTACTCGCCGAGTCCGGGATCCGACTCGCCGAGTTGACCGCTCAAGTCCCGCGTTCCTTCCCGCTTCTACTCGGCGAGTTGGACCTTCAACTCGCCGAGTCCAATGCCAAAATGCAAAGTGTATGACGAAAGAATACGTACCAAGAACCAGATGCTACAGCTAACTTGGCTATCTCGTCATCTACCATTAAGGATAAAAAAGCCTTCATGGGATATTGGATATTTTGCATAAAACATTCTAGTAGTTAGAAATAAAAGTTGGATTCAATAAAAATATGTGATATAAAGTAATTACTAATTAGAAGTGGAAGTAAGTTGCATGATATAAAACAATCGAAATAACATAAAGTCATAAACAGAGGCTCCAGCGACAGCACGGGTTGCGGATGGCCGGAAGGTCAAGGCAGAGGCTCTATTTTTCATATTCAAGGGCTAGAGTTGCCTGATTTGTGATGCCTTAGCCTAGGAGATGCTTTTGATCAGTGTTATCTGTTATTTTCTCTGAGTATGTGATAAGTTCTGAGTCGAGAGATAATCTAGGAAGAGATACCTAAATGAGCATATGAGTAGCCTACCGCCCAAAACAGACACTACAACTAAGATACGTATACACCCTACCCTCACTCCCTGAAGAGTGGCTAATCATGCCTTACGTCACCGACTGCTCACACACCTACTCACCCATGAAACTTCCACTAACCCTGTAGCTACTTGTACATGCTAATACAGAACACTGGATCCTATAGACAGTCGAATACTACATCCTACCTTAATCCTACAACTAGACCAGGAATGTATTCTTGATTTTTTAATGAATCCTAAATATTACCATTCTCCATGGAGATGTGTGTGTATAAGAAACAGTATATTGATAAAAAATTTCCAAAATAAAAAGAGTGATTGGGTTGAAAAAAAAGTAAAGGATTTCTAATCATCTTGTTTTAGAGTAAATGATTATTGGTAATAGAGAATTAAAGAGACTTAGAGAGATCAATGAGGCGATGATCGGTAGGGGTTGTTCCATTGTGGTGTCAACGGATTTGAGAGAAGAGCGAATATGAGAATCAATCGATTACCAGTTGAGATTATTGATGGGCTGTGTGTGTTCAATATGTTGATAACATCCAATTCTACATGTACATTAGGGTTGTATCTACATCTCTAAATATTACTAAAACAAAACCTTAAATTCTTCAATGAAGAAACATCAACCCTTGATTGCATTTCCCTCCTTTAGTCTCCACCTTAGGATCATTTTGCTGACATCATCCTGACCCAAAAAAATACACGCGCCTCCCGAATAAAACTTCCTTCTTACGATTCATTCCTAATTTCATTCTTATGTTTTCTCTCTAAACAATCAACACAATCAGCTCCCCTGAAACTCAATACATATGAACCCTAACCCCTTCCTTCTGCCGATATGCATAACCCCATTGATTTCATGTATACATGGAATCGATCCTATGCGTTCTACTAAAGTTTCTTTTCCACCCTTCGTTCCCGATTCCCCATCAACTTTCCATCCAAATTCACCGGAAGTTTATGAAAACCTAGAAGAATGTTCTTTTCTCTATTTGGGAGAAGCTTTGGGCATTTCGTACAAGTTTTAAAGAAAGATGTCGATTTTCTTAAGAAGAATATCGGTGCAGGCATCAACAGAGTCGATTCTTGAAGGCTTGATTGCGTCATACGAATATGTCATTATGTTATAAATTATCTCTCAGCCATGGCTAAATAAAGGTAAAACATGCTGCTTATTAAGCTTCCAAATCAAATCTATACACACGCAAATACATAACTCCTTATGTGGAAAACCCTACACTCGTGTACACATCTTCGACCGCCCTTTCTATCAAATCTCTTTTGTCTCCCTCCTAACTCTCTTCATTCTCCGGCAAGCCTCGGTACCTAAATTGGTAAATATCTTCCAATTTATTTCGCTTTTTAATTCTCATAGATCTTATTTTTCAGATTTTTCCGGTTCGGTCTTTTTGTATTATACTTATTTATGCTTCCTTGAATCTTTTGCTCGATGTCGTTCCCAGATCTGTTGTTGCACCACCGTCTTTCTCTCTTTCACCCTCTTTGTCTCTCACTAAAAACCGACACCATCTCTTTCTCTCAGTCCCTTTTTGTATCTCTCTAATAAAAGGCCTAAAGCTATGTGTGTTTACAGGTTGTAGAATGGCAGGAACATGAATTAAAGGACCCAACATTTGAAGCCTTATGGAAGTCCATCGCAAGAGGTTAGTTTTTGTCGATAATCTTCTGTTAATACTGAATTTTCTATTTCTTGACAGAGAAATGAGAAGAAAGGATTTGTTTCTTCAGAAAATTTTCTTCCTCGATAGTTTCAGATATATGGTTCTTTATCTCAAATCTATCTTGCCTTTTTTGGTGATATCTTAAATCTTAGAGTAATTTTATATAAGCAGGTTGAGTTGCTCTGTGATTTTTTTTCTATATGTGATTTTAGTCTGAAGTAAATGAGTTTGTTTCATGATTTAAAAGGGCTAAGAAGAAAGCCAATTAGCCAAAAAAAATGTGAGTAGTAGCTATTTAGAGGAAAAGGAAAGGGTTAACTACAAAGAATGGTAACAAACTCTGGTTATATAGTAACTTTGCTCACTGGTAGGGAGTTTTTTGCTTTTGATCAGATGTTTTTAATGTTCTCTCAAGGAAGTTTTTTGTTTTTGATCCATTCACTGCAAGTCATTTGCAAGTTTATTAGTATATTTTTCTATAACGATTCTAATTTTTAAATTTTTGTATGATTTCCTTCAATTGATTTGTACCAGATAATTTGATGTAATCTGAAAAGGATCCAACTATTTGGTTGAACCATGGTTGCTAAAAGAGGGTAAAATTGGAAATTATGGCTTTAAGGTATTAGCTTGCTCTTTACTTATTCCCTAGGTTGTATTTTTTTTAATCTTTGATTGTCTTTCCTATTCTTGCTATTTTCGTATGTCTTGAATGCAACTTTTATTGTTTATATCAAAGTGGTTACCATTTGAGCTTAGTTTGTTGTTCACCCCACTTACTTTATATTTGTTAATTTTGCCCAGGTTATTTCTTCAACATCTCATTGAATATGGTGGACATAGTAGAGCTCATTGTTGTCAAAATTTTGGTGTATGTTCTAAGTTGGACCATTTTGCCGCTTTGTTTTGCTTTGATTGTCTGTTGGTGCATTTAGGAAGTACCATGCTGCTTGATAGTACAATGTTTTTTATGTGGTTTTTGTTCTGACTTGGCTGTATACCAATGCATTTAAAAAGTACATTGCCTCTATGGTTTCATGTTCAATAGTACATTGCTTTTGTTGGATTAACGTATGGCTTACTTATGTGTATTTCTTATCTAAGGATTTGGTTTATCAAGAGTCAACTATAACATATATTGTTATCTGTTATTGTAGCATGCGTATTGAAGACTTTGTTTCAAATTAATGATTTTGTCTATCATCTGTATTCAACATTCAAATCATAAAATGTAATTATCCAAGAAATATAGGCATACCTTGTTTTGTCACCTTACATTTTTTTTTAAATTTTGTTTGTTATATGTAACTAATTTTTCATAGTACTTAACCTACCAAATGATACATTTGAACGCTAAACAAAATAATAGTAGTTTTGGTTTTAAGTTTACTGCAAAACAATTTAATTACCTTGCTTAACTAAATTATGTGAGTTTGAACATATTTTCAACTTTATTGTGTTATATATATATATATATATATATATATATATATATATTGAATAATTGAAAATAGGAGTTTGAGTATTATATGTAAAACCCGTTTCATCCAATCTCAATCAAGTGAATTAATTTTATATAAATATATATCTTATCATGTTGTTGTTTTTTTGGAAAAAAGGGTCTTTCCTAACCAAAGTCTCAATGTCACTTTATGCGCACCATGATAGTACTATTCGTTGTCGCAACACCGATCAACAAATAGTATGAGTGTTCCTTTAAATAAAATATGTTTTCGATTGGAATTATTTGTCGAAAGCAATTCAAAGAGATGTTTATAACATAATGACAGATTGTTACCATAAAGAAGGGCAGGAGGCTACAACTTCAACTTGTATGATGTAATTAATTAATTATGCCTATTTTTCAAATGTTTTCAAAGAGATGTTTATTGTTTATGTATATAACATTTTATCCATACAAAGCAATTCAGAAATCAAATTGTTACCATAAAGAAGGACAGGAGGCTACATGTCAAAGAGTCTCAATATTTATAACTATTATGTATGGTCTATCAACACTTTACCACCCATTTTTTTAAATTTATAAATACGTAATGTATTAAATATGATTACACTATACTATTATTGTTGCTATAGCTTCATTTATTCTATTCAATAGGACAATTTATAAATACGTAATGTATTAAATTGAGTATGTGGTTCCGGCACATCATTCTTAACAAGTTTTTTCAATCCGTTCTGATTTTGATGCAGTGACTATGTCAGGTCGATATTACTGATTATATATATTTTAATTTGCATTCGAAAATAGTTGTTTGTATTGTAATGAACTATTTTAATATTTTATATTATTCTATGATTTATTAGTTTTTTTTTATTTATTGTTTTAATTGTTATGAAATTAAAATAGTTATTGTAATGTATGTTAATGAATTTAAAATAGCTATGGTAAACTACTTTTAATTGTCATGCTTCCTATGATGTAATATAATTTACAATTCAATGTTTTTTTATATGCTCCCGCGTTTAACGCGGGTTTTAATCCAGTTTAACTTAATAACTCCTTGGAAAATTTTAGTAATAATGGGGTTTAGTTCGGTTAATATTATGCCAGTTATCAAAGTGAAATCAAAACCATAATATTTTTGACCGGTTAATAAAAATTAAAAATGGCACCGTCCATTTTTATCATGGTGCGTCTATTTTAGTATGTTATTTTGGTTTTTATTCGATTGTTCTGTTATAATGTTCGCCCATGTTTACTGGTATTGCATTTTAAAGATTGGAATGTTATAAACAACATCCAAATATTATATTTTAGAGATTGGGACGTTACAAACATTCAATTGGTGCTCTACTTGGTTATTTGGTTATTTTTTTAGAATAACTTATGAGGGGCAAGCCTCATCTATAAACTAGTCACATTACAATATTTGGACCATTTCTTATTTTATCTTCTAGATTTAAATCATAAAATTAATTATTTCTACCAAAGTCGCAATTTTTACCTAATAATTATCTTTGGGATCAATGGTTACCTAAAAATGTCCGTATCAACTTAAATGGCAAATACCCAAATTTCAAAATGAATGATTTTCTTCTGCTACTCCTATTAATTTCGTATATATGTTTCCTTTACTTCTTCAACTTTCCTCCAAAAAGCATATCTCATCACTCTCTTCTTTCTTTGTAGCATATTCATAAAGACCCACCTTTTCTGTTTTATCTCCATCTCTCCTTCACATAAACCCTAAATTCATACCCATTTAACTGTTTTTACCCAATTCTTTTCTAAATTTCTTCTTCCAGAATAATGGGAGTGAAAGGATTTGTTGAAGGCGGAATAGCATCAATCGTAGCCGGATGTTCAACTCACCCGCTTGATCTTATCAAGGTCCGGATGCAGTTACAGGGTGAAAATAACGTACGCGCCGCCCCCGCACAGTTGGGCGCCAATATCCACGTCGCCGCACCACCGCGCGTGGGACCCGTTGCAGTTGGGATGCGGATCATCCAGCAAGACGGAGCAGCAGGGCTCTTTTCCGGCGTATCCGCCACCGTTCTCCGTCAAACACTATACTCCACCACACGTATGGGTCTCTACGACATGATGAAGACAAAATGGACCGATCCCGAAACCGGAAACATGCTTCTATGGAAGAAGATCGGTGCCGGATTAATCGCCGGTGGGATCGGCGCCGCTGTTGGGAACCCAGCCGACGTGGCGATGGTCCGCATGCAGGCTGACGGAAGGCTCCCGGCTGCACAGCGTCGTAACTACAAAAGCGTGGTGGATGCGATCTCACAAATGGCAAAAAGCGAAGGGATCGGAAGCCTTTGGCGAGGATCATCGCTGACTGTGAATCGGGCCATGTTAGTGACTGCATCGCAGTTGGCGTCGTATGATCAGATCAAGGAGACGATACTGGATAAAGGTGTGATGGAGGATGGATTTGGGACCCATGTGACAGCGAGTTTTGCTGCCGGATTTATTGCTTCAGTTGTAACGAATCCGATTGATGTGATTAAGACCCGGGTGATGAATATGAAGGTGGAGGCTGGGGAAGCGCCGCCGTATGCCGGAGCAACTGATTGCGCATTGAAAACCATAAAGACTGAAGGACCCATGGCGCTGTATAAAGGATTTATTCCGACGATATCACGGCAGGGACCATTTACGATCGTGCTATTTGTCACACTGGAACAGGTCCGGAAATTGCTCAAGGATTTCTGATTTGATTGATGACGACGACAAATGATTTAGTGTTTTTTTTAGCATAAAAGTTCCCATGTTTTATTATTTATTTTTTTGGTTTTATTTTTGTTTCTTTATGGGAAAATAAATTATAAAAATATCATTACTTTGTAGGATAATATAGCCTAAACATCTTTTGTCATTTAAATCATTTGCTAGAATATTTTTTAGTTAGACCATATTTATCAAAATAATTGTCTTATCAATAGAATAATTCAAAAACTATATAAGTATTCTTACATTGTGTCACATTCCTATTTGTTATTATTAGTTTATTACCATGTGCCCCATCATCCATCCAACTCCCTTACAGCTCCTTCACATTTGGATTGTTTTCTGCAATCATTTGTCTAGGATCAAATTTCATAACCTTGTTGAGAAATAATAGATGTCTTGTAAATTCTAAATAATCTGATAATCACACCCAAAAAGATAGAAGTTTAATTTTCTTTTCATTGTCATTTAAAAAAGTTTTGTTTACATGATAGGTGATTGAAAGATAAAAAAAAAAAAAAAAACAATAGTTGATATTGTCTTATGAGCTATATTTTATTAACTACATTAATAATAAATATTATGTTTGAAAGCGGTATTTGAATTGTTATGTATGTATTATTTAGTCGTTTAATTTTATTTTGGAGGTTGAAGGTCATTCAATTTTTAAAACTATAGTTATTATATATACATAGATTTAAAGATTTAAAGATCGGATTGATAAAATGGAAAACATCCATTAGAGGGTCCCGTTAAAACTTACCGGAAGTTTCTATAAGGTAGATGTAAGGCCACATTTGTTGTATGGATCGAAATTTTAGCCGATGAAGAAGGAATATGAGAAGAAGATGGAAGTCGTGAAAATGAGTATGGTACAAAGATTTTTTTTTGTAGAACAATGTTAGACTAGGTTTCTCAAAGACAACTGATAATCAGAATCTCACTAGGAGTGATGAAAATCAACAAGAAATTTAAGAAATGAAGATTGCATGACGTTATACCTAAAGGAGTTGGATATTTACGAGGACATGAGCTCAGATACGAGGGCATCAATGCATATGATCAAGTTACTAGAGTAAAATATGAGTAGTCTTTTGAGTTTAACCTTTCTTTGAACTTGTAATATTTTCAAGTTGGCTTTTGTTTGTGCTTGATGAGTACCTTTGTTCATTCTTTATTGTTTGCTTGTATTTGCTAGTATCTACTCCAATTTTGTGGCTGGTGTTCGCTCTATGCTTTATTGCTACTGTTTGATTACATTATTTATACATGTATCACTTTGAGGCCAACCTTTGTTTGTTTTTACATTCCTAAGTATGTCATTTGCTCCCTGTTTGTTGTATATTTTATATGTTTGCATTCCTATATGTCTATCTTTTGCTTCCCTTGGTATGACCAATAAGATAGGAAATAACCACTTTATCTTAAAAATCGCCAAAATTGTCATATGGCAGTTTACAATAAGATGGGAAATAACCACTTTATCTGAAAAATTGCCAAAATTGCCATATGACAGTTTTGTAACCAGCCAGGGACTCTGCCAGGGGTTGCCACCCTTTGGACCTCGCTACCGGGGGTGCTGGCCCCTGGACCCCATGGTTTAGGAGTTTCACCCTTAAATAACAATGTACTTTAAATCAAGACAAACTCAAACAAGTGTGCACTCCGCATTATCCTTGTTCAATATTTTTCAAGATCACGTTGGTAAACAAGTTCATCCCATTACATTTAAGTGATATTGGTGACACATATCACCAACAATATTTTCTAGTATTTGATACGCATATTATGTCTAATGTTTACCTTTAAACCTCTTCATTTATAGTTTTATTGTTTATATCTTATTTTCCCTTTTAGTCATCAACACTTACAAGTGTCATTTTGTTTAGTTAATGATTTATTTATTTTCTTATGTGATTCGTGGTGAGCTGATGTTTTAATATACATGAGATCTAATTTGACGGTAAGATATTTTGTATTTTACTTTTTGTTTTTTTGTTTATTAGAGGTTGTTTTTTTTTTTACTTTTTGTTTTTTTTTTATCAGAGGTTGCTTTTGGAAACAGCTTCGATTGTTCGCAATCTCACCTCTTCTTAGCTCATTCTTATGCGATTTAACTTGTAGAAATTCGTATATTCCCTTATTAAACGTGAAGATATCATATTTGTCTAGTCTAACATTTAAATATCATATTTTCATTTTTTTAACGTTCTAAAATATCTAATTGTACAATAGTTGGTTTAGGAATTTTAAGAATAACCTTTTCAGGAGCATCCCGTTGTTTTTGAAGTCCATGTGCAAAAAATAAAATTGGAGCCCTAAATTTTTTTTTACATATAAACAAAATTTGTTCATACGACGATAACTCGATAAATGTTATAAAACAATCGAAACAAATGAACGATAATATATATATATATATATATATATATATATATATATATATACACACACACACACACACACATGAATTGTGAGGCTATTGGAAGCAAAATTGTTCTACAACTCTTCATAATCAATATTCTCTAATATTTCATTCTCAATAGCTATCATTGCCAATTTGTTATGTATTTCTTGTGACTTTGTGATTATTAGGCGCTCAACAAGGTAACCTAACCATCAAGAAGAAGTATCCACTTTGACTGCAAACGCATATCCTTTCCCGTTCACGTTTTTTCTGGGTATAAAAGATGTTTTATGTAACATTCCAAAAATAGAGATAACATTTTTCATTTTAATATCATAAAATCCATACATCGGGTGTCTCAAAATCAACCATAATACAGTTTATCAAAATCATCAGAGCAAAATAGTCATAAATGTTGAATCATTAGGGGGTTGTTATGTGATCACGTCACACCCTTCCCTTTTTCGAATTGGAAGTACCTGAAAATGTTAAACCACAAAACCGTAAGCACAAAGCTTAGTTAGTTCCCAAAAAGACCACATACCATACATACAAGTGACATGGGCTACCCCCGAGGTCTTTTCCCTGAAATGTCATGGGCTACCCCAAGGTCTTACAACCAGGTGCCATGGGTTACCCCCAAGGTCTTTCCTTGAAAGGCTATGGGCTACCCTCATGGTCAGACATCCAAGTGTCATGGGCTACCCCCATGGTCTTTCATATAATTGTTATGTGTTACCCCCATGTTCTTTCATACAAGTGCCACGGGTATACCCTAGGCTCTTCCATGCAAGTATCACAAAGACAACTAGTATTCTACATAACACAATCCAGTGGGATGAAATCGATGCCTTCGACCCATGTACTAGAGACTGGAGAGCACCTGTCCGAGCTAGCCCATTCACTAGACTACATGTTGGCTAGGCTTCAGCTTCTCGGTTTTGATTATGAGTCGGATGAGGACGAGGAGGACACTTCCACCTCGCTGGAGATCTCACCACCCTACCCCACTTCTTCACATTTATCCTACAAAGCATACACTAGTACTCAGGTGAAACAAACCCCGAGTAAGACTATTATCGTTCCCTCTTGAAAGAGAGTGGCATCCCCCTAACATCGTTTCCGCCAATGACTATACCATGTGGAGACGCCACTTTTCTGCCTCAGATTAGAGCCCGGAGGCAGGAGGAGGATATCAGTTCACATTTCGAGGTAGGGAGTCCTCTACGACACCCACTCCTACCCCGGACACACATGTTGAGCAGGCTATCTCCCTCCTAGTACCACGAACCGCCCATCACTCGGATCACATAGGAGCAATGGAATCCAAGCTCTTCCATTTGAGGATGGCCCTGAGGTAGCTCACGGAACAGGTATATTATTTAGAGAAGGAGTGGGATGTGATGGATATGAGAAACCTGCTCATTCAGGACCAGTTGCAGGAGATGAGGGATGAGGCCCAATTTCATCATTTGGTGTTAGAGGAGGTGATCATTCACACGGACAGATTGGAGCTCCAGGTGGAGAAAACAGAGTCACGAGTTTCATTTTATGATGTTTGGATTGATGATGTGTATAGAAAGTTGGTTCAGCTGATGGCTCTCTTGATAGTGTAATACCGATACTAGTTTTCTTTTCTATACCCTAGCACGATGGCTATGAGGGATACTTATATTTTTTTTGGGTTAGAGTATTGTACTAGAAAAGATCATACACATTTGTTTTGTAACCTTAGATCTTTTCTTACTCTAACCACCCCTTGTTTTGATAGTCTTTCTATATGATATACGATGCATAGTATACTTGCATGGTTGCATGAAATTTGTGTTGTTGTAATATTAATGTTTCCATTAACACTAACATTGACACACCACAACATAACCATTAGGGTACAAACTTACTAATTCTGACCAATTAACTCACCTCTCGACCCTAACTTTTGGAATTAGAAATGGCACCCCTAAGAATTACCAATCTAGCCAAGGTCTTCAAGCTGAGAAAGATGCCCAGTGTTCTCAAAGTAAGCCAACTTTAGATCATGTGGATATTGAGGCAATGGTTGAGCAAAGGATAGCTGATGCTCTAGCCACACCTGCAAGCAATCACCACACAAAATCTGGTGTAGGAGCGGGAAGAGAAATTTCCCAAGTAAACCATCAAGGGTCTCAAAGGACATGCCCCTACGAGGACTTTGCAAATTTCAAGCCTAAAAAATTTTATGGGAACAAAGGGACCGTAGGCCTCACGAGATGGATTGAGAAGACTGAGTCTGTCTTTGAAATTAGCTCTTGTGTGGAAGAAAGCAAGGTTAAATTTGTCACTTGCACTTTCAGGAATGCAACCATGTCTTGGTGGAATGGCCACATCAAGACCATGGGTCTAGCAAATGCTAATGCCCTAAACTAGGAGGAACTTAAGCAAATGCTCATCGAGGAGTATTGTCCTCGTGAAGAGATTCAACAATTTGAACAGGATCTGTGGAACCTGATGATGAGTGACACCGACATCTAAGCCTACAACAATGGGTTCAATGACCTCGCGACCCTTTACCGAAAATTCGTGAATTCTGATTACAAGAAGGTGGATAGGTACATATGGGGATTGGTTCAACTCAAGACTCGCGAGAATAATTACACTACCCATCGACATATGATAGTGCTAAAAGGTTAGCGTACAACCTAACCAAACAAGAAAAAAGGTGATCGCTTATGCTTTGCGCCAACTCAAGACTCGCGAGAATAATTACACTACCCATGACCTTGAATTGGGAGTTATAATTTTCTCCTTAAAGATCTAGTGACACTACTTGTATGGAACGAAGTGTATCATATACACTAACCACAAAAGTATTCAACACATATTCAACCAAAAAGAACTCAACATAAGACAACAGAGATGACTAGAAATGTTAAACGAATACCTGTGTGAGATTCGATACCACCCAGGCAAGGCTAACGTAGTAGTCAATGTTGTAAGTAGAAAGGAACAAAACAAACCTCGCAGAGTGAAAGCACTCACTCTAACCATTCAATAAAACCTCCATGACCAAATCTGAGAAGCACAAGTAAAGGTACTTAAGGAAGAAAATAAGGCAGAGGAATGCTTACGGGGTATGGTGTAACATCCCAAATTTCACGACCAAAAATTTTGTTTTTGATTAAGTAACTTATAAAATTGTTTACTGAAAAAATCATCGGATCATATCAATTCATAAAACCATAGTCATATGTCTCAACCATATCATCAAAATAGTAAGAATATCATAGTACAATCCCATGGATCTCAAAATGCGGAAATCATATGTGTGTAAAGCGCTGCTACCATGTCGGCTCCTTCCCCTTTGTTGAAGAGGTACCTGAAACAAAATTAAAAACTATAAGCACGAAGCTTAGTAAGTTCCCCCATCATACTACATACCACAAACATATACTGCTTATCCTTAGGTATCTTTCAACCGGTATCCGACTTGCATAATCGGAAGCTGGACTTCCCTTCGGTATCTTTCAACCGGGAGCTGACCTCCCCTTCGATATCTTTCAACTGGTAACCGAGAGCTAACCTACCCTTCGGTATCTTCCAACCGGTAACCGGGAGCTGATCTCCGTTTGGGTATCTTCTAACTAGTAACCGGGGACTATTTCACCCCTACCACTACCATATAATAACATATCATGAACATACTGCTAGGCATGTGTGGGTGTTGTCTACCCCTTCGGTATCTTTCAACCGGTATCCGGGGCTATTCCACCCCTCCTACTACTAAAACATATAACAGAGCATCCTAGCACATAAAGCATATCAGATAGTGGCAACCCAGACAATTATCACAAAGACAATCGTCTAATCAAACAACTCCTACTAGCGGGCCGACATTATGGACGTAGACCCACTCCTACGGGAAGGTAACTAACCTCGATGACGTGAAGTGTCTGAACTGTCCTCGTGTTGGGATCAACTCCTCTCAAACTCCTAAACATAACAACCTTCCTTAATTACCATTTCATACTCTTAACCCTTTCAAGTGTCAACTCAAGTCAACTCAAAGTCCAGGTCAACACCCTGGTTAAAGTCAACGTTTTGTCAAATTCAACATCTGGTTGACTCAACTCATCGAGTTGGTCCACCAACGCGTCGAATTCCATAACCCACTAACATCCTAGAACTTCGCTCCTACTCGTCGAGTCTTTCAAGAACTCATCGAGTTCTCTTTCATACAGAATCGGGACCTTTAGTCAATGACTCTCCGAGTTCATCCTTGAACTTGTCGAGTCCTTTATGCAAGTTGGAACGTAAGTACTTGACTCGCTGAGTCTTTCCTTGACTCGTCGAGTTCTTCTTCATGTTCATTGGGACATTGCTCTGAACTCTCCGAGTTTGTTCTTGAACTCGTCGAGTTCCATGATCCTTAAATCCAAAAACGAGCCTAACTTGCTGAGTTCTTTTCAAAACTCAACAAGTTGCTTAATATCAGAAGAGATTAGGGAAACTGTGACCCAACTCACCGAGTCGTATAAGCGACTCGTCGAGTCCCTCAATGCCCAAATCCATACAGCCACTTTTAGTCAGGCTTAACACATCTAAAACGTAGATCTGACCTCCTAGGATCCATATTACACGTAAAGTTACAAACTTTACGTGCATGCAAGGTATCATGAGCCAAAAACACCATTTCCAAGTCTAAAATGAAGTCTAGGCTAAAGGGAAGAGCTAAAGCTTGATAATTTCATAAACTTTATGGATATAGGGGATGAAAGGGATCTAGTCTGAAGTTACAATGTTAGATCACACTTCACACTCAAAAAGGTTCACAAATTTACTTAAAGATGGACCTAAACTCAAATATGGAGAGATCTAGTAATAGGAAAGTCAAGGAAGCAACTTTATACCTTTAAGGGGCTGGAAAATGTAGCTTGAACCTTGGATATACTGCTTCCTTGAATCTTCTAGTTCCTTCTTCGTCTTCCTCTAGCTTTGAAATCACACAAACACTCTCACAAATGGCTCATACACTCAACAAAGCTTAAGGGACACAAGTTAGGGCGTTCTGGACTAAGGGAGACGATAAGGGCTGCATGGGAGGCTGGTTAATGTGTTTAAATATGGTGCAAACCCTAAAACTTAGAGTTTCATCCAGACAGGTCAACTCGTCGAGTCGGGGCTTCTGACTCGGTGAGTAGGCTCTTTCATCCGCACTATGTCCCTTACTCGACGAGTTGAGCCCCCAACTCGTCGAGTCCTAGTATGGAATGCAAATTTTTTTTATTTAAGATATGTACCAAGAACCGGGCGTTACAAATCTCCACCGCTTATCATAGACTTCGTCCTCGAAGTCTGCTGCTGCATCTGGAAAAAGCTCGGGGTAGTGCTCCCTCATGTCGTCCTCCGGCTCCTGAGTCCATTATGAGCCCTTGCGGTGCTGTCATTGCACCTTCACCAGCTCGACCCTCTGTTTCCTCAGATCCTTTGACTTGCTGTCAAGGATAGCTACTGGTCGCTCAATGTAGTTCAAGCTGTCATCCACTTGAATATCCTCTAGAGGCACCACTACAAAGTCGTCTACCAGGCACTTCCGTAGCTGGGAGACGTGAAAGGTACTGTGAATCTGAATAAGCTCGGCTGATAGATCCAACCTATATGCCACCTTACCCACCCAGGGAGCAACCCTGAAAGGACCGATGTATATGGGGCCTAACTTGCCCCGCTACCTGAACCGGATCACACCTTTCCAAGGTGACACCTTCAGGAGAACCATATCCCTGACATGGAATTCCAGGTCCGGACGGCGCTTGTCGGCATAACTTTCCTGCTGACTCTGAGCAGTCTGAAGCATGCTCCAGACCTGTTGGATCCTCTCCATCGTCTTGAGTACTGCTTCGGTACTCCCCATGACTCTCTGCCCAACCTCACCCCAGCATATCCGGGTTTTGCACTTCGTCCCGTATAACATCTCGAAGGGAGAAAGGTCAATACTCGCATGATAGCTATTATTATAGGAAACTCTGCCAAGGGAAGGTAGGTATACCAGCTACCACCAAAGTCTAAAACACATGCCCGCAGCATATCCTCCAAATTCTGGATGGTCCGCTCGATCTGAACATCCGTATGAGGGTCAAAAACGATGCTAAAGTGCAGACGAGTACCCAACTCGCCATGAAACTTCTTCCATAATCTGGAAGTGAACCACACGCCTCTATTAGAAATCACGGAAACTGGCACTTTTTGTCGAGCTACTATCTCTCGGATGTAGATATCGGCCAAATTCTCATCCAAGATGCTCTCCTGGATCGGTATGAAATAAGCACTCTTGGTCAATCAATCCACGATGACCCAAATCGAATCCACTCCTGGTGTGGTCCTGGGAAACTTTGTGATGAAATCTATAGTAATATATTCCCATTTCCACGTAGGGATATCTAACGGTTGTGTCTTGCTGTGAGGCCTATGGTGCTTCGCCTTGACCTTCCTGCAGGCTAGGCATCTCTCGACGTACCAGGCTACACCCCGCTTCATGCAGGGCCACTAGTAATCAGGACGAAGATCTCTGTACATCTTCGTCGCCCTGGGATGAATCGAAAATCGGGATTTGTGCGCCTCCTCCATCAGAACCTGGAGCACACCTTCATGATAAGGAACCCACACCCTGCGGTGTAGTGTCAACAACCCTCGGCTATCATAGTCAAAGGAAGAAACCTGACCCACAATACACTCGCTCTTCCGATGTTCCTCCTTCATAGCCTTCTGTTGGGCCTCTCGGATCTGCTCCAACAGCGGAGTCACTACTATCATCTGCAGGCAAATATCTCTGATCGAGTCCGCCTTGCGGCTAAGAGCATCGACCATGACGTTGGCCTTCCCCGAGTGGTAGAGGATCTCACAATCGTAATCCTTCACCAAATCTAGCCACCGACGCTGCCTCATGTTCAGATTCGGCTGATCCATTAGGTACCTCATAATCTTGTGATCCGTGTAAATGGTGCAACAGACCCAATAGAGGTAATGTCACCATATCTTGAGGGCGAAGACGACCGCCCCCAACTCCAAATCATGCGTTGGGTAGTTCACTTCGTGAGGCTTCAGCTGCCTCGAAGCGTAGGCGATGACGTGCCCTCTCTGCATCAGTACTGCGCCCAAACTTGAAATGGATGCATCGCAGTATACTACGAAATCCTCCACGCCCTCTGGAAGGGTGAGGATCGGCGCCTCACATAGTCTCTGCCTCAATATCTCAAGCGTTGCCTGCTGCTTAGGTCCCCAACGAAATACAATGGCTTTCTTCGTTAGCCGGGTTAGTGGTACGACTATCTTAGAGAAATCCTAAATGAATCTCCAGTAATAGCTTGCCAATCCTAGGAAACTCCAAATCTCAAATGGAGCCTTCGGAACCTCCCATCTCATCGCGGCCTCCACCTTGGTCGGGTCAACCAAAATACCGTTCTGGTTGACAAGGTGCTCAAGAAACTGCACCTTGAGCAACCAGAACTCACACTTGGAGAACTTGGCGTACAAGCTCTCCTTCCTCAAGGTATCCAGCACCTCTCGCAAGTGCTCCTCATGCTGCTCCTACGTCTTGGAATAAACCAAGATGTCATCGATGAAAACTATCACAGACCGATCCAGCATCGGTTTGCATACGCGGTTCATGAGGTCCATGAACGCGACAGGAGAATTTGGTGAGCCCGAAGGGCATCACCACAAACTCGTAGTGACCATAGCGAGTCCGGAACGCAGTCTTCTGTACATCCTCGTCTCTGACCCTCATCTGTTGGTAGCCTGAACGTAAATCTATCTTGGAAAACCAAGATACCCCTTGTAGCTGGTCGAAGAGATCATCAATCCTCGGGAGTGGGTAACGGTTCTTCACCGTTGCCTTGTTCAGCTCCTGGTAATCTTTACACATCCGATGTGACCCGTCCTTCTTTTTCACGAACAGGATCGGGGCTCCCCAGGGTGAACTGCTCGGTCTGATGAATCCTTTGTCTAACAGCTCCTGCAGTTGTGTAGACAACTCCTGCATCTCGGGAGGAGCCAACCGATACGATGCCTTGGCTATCGGAGTCGCACCAGGGACCAGGTCGATCCTAAACTCCACCTGTCTCTCCAGAGGTATCCCATGAAAATCCTCTGGAAACATATCTGGGTACTCTCGTACCACTGGCACATCACTCACAGTCGCCTTACCCTCCTCCCGGGTATCCATGACGTAGGCAACATATCCGATGCAACCCTGCTGAAGCTAGCGCCTAGCCGTCGCTGTTGAGCAAAAGTCGGTCTACGTTGTGGCCTCTCGCCCTGAATCACCAGCTCTCCCCCACTTGGGGTCCTGACACATACTAACTGCTGCGTGCAGTCTATCACTTCCCCATTATGGCTCAACCATTCCATATCGATGATAACCTTGTTCCCTTGCAATGGTATGGGAATCAACTCCACCAAGTAGCGCTCCTCGAACAGCCTCAAAACACAATCTCTGAACAGCTTTGATGCTCGTACTGATCGGTCATCAGCAATCTCGACCTCTAGAGGTCAATCCAACATGCCCGAAGACCCAGGGAACCTCTTGCTAAACGCAAGAGAAAAAATGATCGGGTAGCACCCGAATCGAACAATACCTGAACTGGGATACCATTCACATGGAACGATCCTAAACACAACACATAACATGGCACATAAATATCATAATCAACATATAATAAGAGCCAGGGAGAAGAAATCATACCCGTCACCACATCGGGTGCAACGCGTGCCTCCTCTGTAGTCAACTGGAAGGATCGACTCCTCACCACTGGAGCCTCTGACTTGCCCTGCCGGCCATCAGTAATCCACAGGGTCGTTGGAGCTGGCGCCGCCACTAGCGCTGCTGCTGTCAATCTCAGGAAGTTGGTCTTCTTGTGGTCCTTTTGATTGCAATGAAAGCAAATCAAGTCTGATATCTGAATGGTGGGGGTAGGGGCAAGACAATCCCTACCAAAGTGCCCAGTCTTGCCGCACTTATAGCAGCCGGATCCCGACCCAGTGCGGCAAACCCCCTCATGTGACCTGCCGCATTTCCCATAGCGGTCCCAGCCATGCTGGCCCTTCGACCTAGAGTCAAATCCCTTGGGCTTCTTCCCCGAAACCCCAGTAACCTGCTCCGTCTCTACCTTCCTCTTCCTAAGGAGCTCCAAGTCAAGCTCCCTCTCCCTCGCCCTGGCAATCATAGAATCCAGGGTTGAGCATGTTAAGTAGCTAACATGCTCCCGAATATTAACCCTCAACATGTCATGATAGTAGGTCTTCCGCATCTCCTCATCTCCGCCATACTGAGGCACCAATAAGGACCTCTCCTGAAACTTGGCGGTAATCTCCGCCATCGTCTCAGTAGTCTATCTCATGTCAAGAAACTCCCTGACCAGCTGCTGAAGCTCCACAGTCAATGCAAACTCATCCCTAAACCTGGTCATAAAGTCAGACCAGGTCATAACCTCAATGGCTGAGGCTCCCACAGAATCGCCAACCGGCTCCCACCAATCTCTAGCCCTGTCCCTCAAACAACCTGCAGCATACCAGGCCTTCAAACCCTCTGGACAGGAGCTCTTCAACTGGGCAGACTCCATGTCCGCAATCCACCTCCTAGAAACCATGGGGTCCTTCACCCCGTGGAAGTCTAGTGCACCACATCCCTTGAAGTCCTTAAAGGAGAGTGTGTGCGCCCCTGACTGGCTAGACGCCCAATCACTCCTAAACTCCTTGAGGCGATCCTCCATCAACTCGATAATCCCCTCCTTGATCGACCCAAAAATCACCAGGGTCTACTCAAGGATGCATTTCGTGATCTCAGACGCGATGAATTCGCATAGTCCCTCATCCATTGGCTCGGATCCCAAAACCGAACCTGATCCTAACCCTGACCCTGAACCTCCTCCTCCGTGTCGCATAATCATCACCATTATGAAACAAAGCACATAATTATCAGGGTCATACATAACCTCGAGAGGCCTCACATACTACAAGTTCCCTGGTTCAATCTCAGCCCTCCTTGAATCGAGTATGAATACTCTGCTTTCAGTAGTATGGACTCATACTACCTTCCACATCTATCCGTACTTTCCTCAAGGATTACCTTGACTTCACCAAGTCCCTTCTACTACTACTACTCTCTGCACTAATCTCATCCTAGGCTTACCTTAGGGTAACTCTCCAACCTATTCTTCGCCATCAGCTGCATAAGGAATCCCTGTTACCTTTACCTAACTAGCTTGAGAATACCATTACATATTACTAATACCGGATAATTCTTCGAATGAGAGGTCATACCCTACAACGGTTGGACTCAAACAATAACTACGCAGTAGGGATAGACCTAACCTTATGAAATTATTTATTCCTCGCAATATGTAACTTATCGTATTCGTTTACTAGTTAAGTAAAAATAATTAGAACTCCTAAGAGCACAAAGCAAGCAACATTCGAGCATTGAGTAACCACACCAAGCATATCCTGTACAGGCCATCGTATTACTGACTAATCAATTCTAGCATGTATCTCAATAAGCACATATAGCAGGCACATAAGGCATCTCCCTAGATCCTTAGTCCTAATCTAGCATGTAGTTCTCATACAAAGTCAATAGGCATATAAGGCATCATTCCTAGATCCTTAGCCCTAATCTAGTATGCAGTTCTCATATTCATATCACATAATAACATAACATGTATGGGTATCTTGGGGAAAACTTACTTGAGCTCGGCCGGTTGCATGCATCACATAACTCGTTCTTTTCGAAGTTCCTTTTTCTATTTTTAAATCTTTTCGAAAATTCCTTTTTATAAAAATGATTTTTCTTTTGAAATTTTTCATACCAAGTCCTCAGTTTGAGTCCAGACACACCCGAGAGTGCGCCCGAATCCTTCAAACTAAGGCTCTGATACCAACTTGTAACATCTGAAATTTCACGACCAAAAATTTTGTTTTTGATTAAGTACCTTATAAACTTCTTTACTGAAAAACATCATCGGATCATATCACTTCATAAAACCATATTCATATGTCTCAACCATATCATCAAAATAGTAAGAATGTCAGAGCACAATCCCATGGATCTCAAAATGTGGAAATCATATGTGTGTGAAGTGCTGCTACCGTGCCGGCTCCTTCCCCTTCGCTGAAGAGGTACCTGAAACAAAATTGAAAATTGTAAGCACGAAGCTTAGTGAGTTCCCCCATCATACCACATAACACAAACATATACTGCCTATACCTCGATATCTTTCAACAGGTATCCGAATGGCATAATCGAAAGTTGGACTTCCCTTCGGTATCTTTCAACCAGTAGCTGACCTCCCCTTTGATATCTTTCAACCGGTAACTAGGAGCTAACCTCCCCTTCGGTATCTTCCAACCAATAACTGGGAGCTGACCTCCCCTTCGGTATCTTCGACATGATAACCGGGAGCTGACCTCCCTTTCAGTATCTTTCAACCGGTAACCGGAGACTATTTCACCCCCTACCGCTACCATATAATAACATATCATGAACATACTACTAGGCATGCCTGGGTGCTTTCTACCCCTTCGGTATCTTTCAACCGGTATTCGGGGCTATTCCACCCCTCCTACCACTAACACATATAAAAGAGCATCCTAGCACATAAAGCATATCAGATAGTGGCAACCCAGACAATTATCACAAAGACAATCGTCTAATCAAACAACTCCTACTACCATGCCGACATTATGGCCGTAGACCCACTTCTATAGGAAGGTAACTCACCTCAACGACGTGAAGTGTCCGAATGGTCCTCGATGTTAGGATCAACTCCTCTCAAAATCCCACACATAACAACCTTCCTTAATTACCATTTCATACTCTTAACCCTTTCAAGGGTCAACTCAAGTCTAGTCAAAGTCTAGGTCAACACCCTGGTCAAAGTCAACTTTTGGTCAAAGTGAACATCTGGTTGACTCAACTCGTCGATTTCCATAATCCACTAACATCTTATAACTTTGCTCCTACTCGTCAAGTCTTTGAAGAACTCGTCGAGTTCTCATTCATATAGAATCGGGACCTTTAGTCAATGACTCGCTGAGTTCATCCTTGAACTTGTCGAGTCCTTCTTTATGCAAGTTGGAATGTAAGTCTTTGACTCGCTGAGTTTTTCCTTGACTCGTCGAGTTCTTCTTCATGTTTATTGGGACATTGCCTTGAAATCGCTGAGTTCCATGATCCTTAAGTCCAAAAATGAGCCCAACTTGCTGAGTTCTTTTCAAAACTCACCAAGTTGTTGAATATCAGAAGAGATTGGGGAAACTGCGACTCAACTCGGCGAGTGGTATGAACGACTCGTCGAGTCCCTCAATGCCCAAATCTATACAGCCACTTTTAGTTGGGCTTAACACATCTAAAATGTAGATCTGACTTCCTAGGGTCCATATTACACGTAAAGTTACAAACTTTAGGTGCATGCAAGGTATCATGAGCCAAAAACACCATTTCCAAGTCTAAAATTAAGTCTAGGCTAAAGGTAAGAGCTAAAGCATGATAATTTCCTAAAATTTATGGCTATAGGGGCTGAAAGGGATCTGGATATGAAGTTACAACTTTAGATCACACTTCACACTCAAAATGGTTCTCAAATTTGCTTAAATATGGTCCTAAAGTCAAATATGGAGAGATCTAGCAATAGGAAAGTCAATGAAGCAACTTTATACTTTTAAGGGGCTGGAAATGTAGCTTGAACCTTGGATCTACTGCTTCCTTGAATATTCTAGTTCCTTCTTCTTCTTCCTCTAGCTTTGAAATCACACAAACACTCTCACAAATGGCTCACACACTCAACAAAGCTCAAGGGACACAAGTTATGGCATTCTGGACTAAGGGAGACGATGGGGGCTGCATGGGAGGCTGGTTAATGTGTTTAAAAAGGGTGCAAACCCTAAAACTTTGGGTTTCATCCAGACAGGTCAACTCGTCGAGTCGGGGCTTCCGACTCGGCGATTAGGCTCTTTCATCTGCGTCCAAAATCCATCCATTACTCGACGTGTTGAGCCCCTAACTCGTCGAGTCCCAGTATGGAATGCAAAAATTCTTTATTTAAGATATGTACCAAGAACCGGGCATTACATATGGAGAAACAATTCGAGTACAAGGAAGATGGAACCTTACGTTTCTTGGACAAAATCTGGGTACCAATATTTGGCGACATCAGGAGCCTAGTATTGGAAGAAGCTTATAGGACAAGATACTCAGTTCTCCCGGGAGCTAATAAGATGTAGCTTGAAATAAAGAAAAGGTATTGGTGGCCGAACTTGAAGGCTGAAATCGCCATCAAGATGAGCAAATTCTTGAATTGCGCTAAGTTCAAGGTAGAATACCAAAAACCATCGGGTTACTGCAACAACACGAAATACCGAGTGGAAATGGGAGCAAGTCGCCATGGACTTCATCACAAAACTACCCAAGACTCCTAACGGTTACGACACGATCTAGGTAGTAATCGATTGTATGACTAAGTCTGTCCATTTCCTAACCATAAAGGAGACAGACAAAATGGAAAAGTTAGCCAAGACTTATGTCAAGGAGATAGTCCGGCTATATGGAATACCAACATCTATTATCTCAAACAGAGATATCTGATTTGCGTCCTGGTTCTGGCAAACAATACAGCGAGCATTGGGAACCCGACTCGATATGAGCACGGCCTATCACTCACATACATATGTTCAAAGAGAAAGGACCATACAAACCTTGGAGGATATGATCAGAGCATGTATAATAGACTTTCGAGATGCTTGGGATACTCACCTACCGTTGGTCGAGTTCTCCTATAACAATAGTTATCACACGAGCATAAAGGCCACACCATTTGAAGCACTTTATGGTAGAAAGTGTCGTTCACCGTTATGTTGGGAAGAAGTCAGTGATACCCAACTAGAAAAGAAAAATCCAAGGAACACTTTGCTAATCAGATCAGAGATTATTCACGAAACCACCAAGAAGATCGTGAAAATTAAGGAACGATTGAGAGTGGCATGTGATCCTCAAAAGAAATATGCCGAATTTCGACGAAACCACTTGAATTTCAAGTGGAGATACAGTTATACTAAGATTATCTCCTTGGAAAGGAGTTATACGATTTGGAAAGAGGGGAAAACTCAAACTGAGATACATAGGACCTTTTGAGAGCCTTCCTAAAATAGGCCCGGTAGCCTACCGACTCGCTATGCCCCAAGAGCTCAATAACATACATAATGTTTTCCATGTGTCAAACCTTAAGAAATATCTCCCTGAAGACACACTAGTTGTACCTCTCGAAAAAAATTCAAATTGACACAAAACTCAACTTTAGTGAGGAACCTATCGAGATCATAGATCGTGAAGTCAAGAGGCTTAAACAGAGCCGCATTCCCATAGTCAAGGTACGATGGAACTCTAAGAGAGGTGTAGCATCCCATTATTAAACCAAAAATTTTCATTTTTAATTAAGGTAAAAATGATCTTTTTCAGAGTACAAGTTTAGAAAAAACATTTGTCCCAATACAAGTTCAAAAAAAACTTTATGGAGTCCCAGCATTCTAACTCATTTAATCTTGGATAATAATGCATAAAACCATAGATATAGCAAAAAGAAATCACAAATCTTGAATCTTGGTTACTCACAAAGGTCCAAAGATATTGCTAACAAATGCAAATGAAGCTTCCAAGTTGGATCTATGCTCCGAAGGTGATCCTTTCTTCTTTAAGCCACCAGAACACCACTAAAAGCTCAAAAATCACAAGGAAAACCATAGATCTAGCAACAATAAATCACAAAGATTGAATCTTGGTTACTCACAAAGGTCCAAAGATGTTGCTAGCAAATGCAAATGAAGCTTCCAAGCTGGATCTATGCTCCAAAGGTGATCCTTTCTTCTTTAAGATACCAAAACACCACTAAAAGCTCAAAAATCACAAGGAAAAGCTAGGGTTAGGGTTTTTCCGTGTTTGAGGACGAAAGAGGCTGTAAATAAACCCTAAAATTAACTTTCTGGGGTTTTTCTGTGTTTGAAACCTGGTTTTACCCAAAAACCATGACTTTGACTCCTTGAAGCCATAAACTTATCTGTTTTGAAAACTAGGTGTTACAATTCTCCCCTACTTAAATTAGATTCCATCCTCAAAATCATTTCTCGCTTCCACTCTAGAAGTAATCCCCTTGGTCCAAAAACCCGACATCAAGCCATGGAGATAGTCAAACGGAACAGCTACAATTCATCTCATTGCAACCCAGAATCAGATATCATGATTGGGGTCCTTAACTGCAAACCCGAATTATTGACAAGTCGCAACTAACCAATTAATCCCACGATCGCAATCATAGAAATATCAAATCTCGTGTGACACCCAGGCTCCCAAAACAGTTCTAGACACACACTATCTGCCAAAATTCTCTAGGGTCTCAAAACCACCTGCACCACTCACCTCCTGGTATTCGCAAGCAGTGTACCACCACACTATGGCAATCTGAACGGTTATGGGTAATTAGCAACCCGAGTTCTATCAGTCGTCTTGAGGACTATCAGTAGTCCTAGAGTCTGTAACTCTAACGATACTCATACATCCACCAATTACTAAGACTCGACTAGTCTGGTATGCACACCACTATGACATAAGTACTATAGTTAGAAGACCCACACGAAACCTCATTATAAGATGAACATAACCCACTAATAAGAATCCCAATAATAATCTTCTAATATAACACCATGACTTCTCCCGCAAGCCAACACCCTGCAACTGCCCAACTCTACCTACCAATCACTAAGCCGCCTGTGGCAACACTATATTGCACAATTCCCGTCCATACCACATGACTAACAAACCAACACATGGGGCTCTACTACACAACCTCTAGCCCCACTCACACAAGTGAAATCCATGATGGCTCACGAAACGTCGTGACGACATCCAGTCGTTAGGATGAGAAGCCAACAAATCCTCATCGTCCCTACCATTACCCAGTCACAACCATGAGGACTCTTGACCAACATCCAATGGTCTAAAGACACATTGTCATCATCCCACTAACCGTTAAGGACCCAATCAAGATCCTACTCAACACTATCAAAGTTCAGGAGCCATACCATTCTGAAAGACACACTATTCCACATACCAATTGCCTCTAACATTACATTAAATGAAACCGCACTGCACACAATTAGGAAAAAATAGATGGTCGAATGCCTGATCCATCTTGTAAACACAGCCTAACACACTCCCCAACAAAAAACACAACGTTCCTCAGGCCAACTATATTTCTTCTTAAACGTGACCTTGCCCTAAGGTGACGTACTAGCAAATTTAACAAAATGAAGAATCCCGAACCGCTATTAGACACGTCCTTCTGTCGAACACATTCGAGTTCCCATACCTTGATGATCTGAACATATCCCACTAATGCACAAAAGATCAATAAAATCTTCAACTTCGGGAAGGATTAAAAAATTGGTCAGAAATGCTGCCAAAATCATGCTAAAAAACATCCCAATAACAACCCAGCCGATGCGATTTGCCAAAACAGAATCCTCTGCAACCACGATCATTCCTGAAAATTGAACATTGTTGATCCGATATCAAATCTTCCAATAACTAAGACCAAATGTGATCTCAAATCACAAGAATCAACAATTTCGCAACCAAGAAAATCAAGAGGTCACCCACACCGAGATCAAAACACAACTCTACTAGACTTGACAAGGGTCGGCTCATCAGTCACACCCTTAGTTGATGCATGTTGAATCCTTTGATTAACCTCATATGCTAGTGATAAACGAACAAACAACGATTAAAAATGGATTGGGAACCAAACCCGATGACCATACACACACCAAATAATATCCCCATGGAATACTCTTGGCGAACTCAGAAACCGCCCGACATATTAATGACTGCCCATTCTCGGCCAAGAATAACCGAACCATACCGCGAGCTGACCATGTTTCCTATAATTGATACATAAATGAGCAGTTCAATGCCTCTCCATCCAGATTAGTGGTGCTACCTAAAAGGGAGCTACTAACTCAAGAAGTTCCTTACCCATCAGCTTTCTACTGTGAGAACAAATCATGCGTTCTCAAGACGTACACCTAACGAAAACTTGCTCTGAACCCATGATCTGTCAAGACCTTAAATTATCCACATCTATGGAGGGTTCCGAAAGACCCTCGCAACGAGAAACTTGTAAATCATGAGCACTTTGATGGTAATCCACTTTCTTACCTCCCCCATGCGGCCATAAACTCGTACCTTATTCTAGCTCACATGAACTGTAGATTCCTCCGACCCCTTATGATGAAACCATGAAATCGAATCGACCAATGATCCTCCAAGAAGAATACCCACTTCGGGTCTGAACCATCATCGACTGATGTCTACAACACCAAAACCTCATACCATATTAACTGTGATCATACTCGACATGACTCTTAGAATGCATAAACAACAAAAAATGATCCTTTGAATAAGAAGACTCTGAATCTCATATGGAGACTTTGGATACCTTTTTACCAGTATCGTCAAATAAGCTTAGTGGAAACGATCAGAACACCATTGGATAGGTTAAGCACCTTCCAAACTGAACTTGCACCCAAAAAACCTTACACTTGGAGAGTTGATCCAAAACCTTATCCTCTTCTAGAGACTTCAAGGATTTTCCCTATGGATGCTCAAATATAGCTCCGAAAAGTTTAGAATGTCTTTGAAACACTCTTGTCCTAAGACAAGAATAACTTGATACCTCCTAGGGGTACACTCGATCTTCTAGAACCTGCAATGCATATTCCTCTTGCAACATTGCCTTAACCTTGGCCATCGAACCACAATAAACATTGATTCTT
This sequence comes from Lactuca serriola, assembly GCF_051521515.1. Taxonomy (NCBI): domain Eukaryota; kingdom Viridiplantae; phylum Streptophyta; class Magnoliopsida; order Asterales; family Asteraceae; genus Lactuca; species Lactuca serriola. The sequence continues at coordinate 158,603,725 of NC_136409.1, forward strand.
AAACATCCCTTCATTGTGACACATAGACTAATTACTACAAACTGAACTTCACTTTCTTATAGCAGAACCAAAGAGGATATCACTATCTCCTATCTCAACCATCAAATGACCCACATCCAATCTATCTCCTCCCTCAAGCATAGGAGACCAGAAAAACACAACCCCCATGTAGAAAGTATTATCCCTTGCCATCGGCTAACCACTCAGCCTCAGACTACAATCCTCGAGTCGATCATCATAAATGCTTCCTTCTTGAGTCCCGTGACTCAAACTAGTACTAATTTCGGTAAGGTCTTCGAGACCTCTGAATCAGCTAACTCACATGGATCTGCACTATCCACTCCCAAATTGCCACGAACACTAAGGACGAGTTAGTTACCAGTCTTATTCTGAAAAAAATGATGGTCGTCAGGCCAACTATGGCAGGAACAACTGCAACTAACACTAGCATTATACCATACTATCTACCCTCCTATAGCTCCTTAGAAACCTTTTTGACCCTTACCGACATGCTCCTTACTCCCTTCCATAACTATCCATACATGTCCCGAAAATTTCCTCAAAGTCCCTAAGTGACTTCACCAAACGACTATAAATCTCAGATCTCCGTGCCACCCCAGGCACACACTACCGCTCACCTTAGACCCTGTCCCTCTAAGGTCCTTCTCATGGATGAGCACACACTAGAACGCTTTCTAGGAACTCTACCACAACCAGGTGTATCAGTACACCGCTACGCTTAGAAAAGCCACCACAAACTCCTAGACTCCTAACGTAGACTTCCTCATACACCAACGCTCACACAAGTACACTATAGCACTCCTCCGGGGTCACTAGGAACACTCACCCCCACACTGCTATCAGCTGTGAAAGAAACGTTTACTAATGCCAACTAACTATCTTATGAATACACTTACATGCAACAAAAATTAAATAATCTTTCAACTGAAAGCCTGTCCCCACAATGGTTAGAGTCAGACGAGAGTTGCGCGATAAGGTTGAATCAATCATTCCAAGATTATTTTCCCTTTGCAGCATGTACCTTAACATATTCACTTAATAGCTAACTAACATCAATTAGCAACAAAACATCAACAGGATTAGGTAATACTAACATGCAATTCTCGAGGATCCTTAACCCACACACTATCCATCATCTCTAACATCTCAAATATCACAAACAAAAAGGCATCTCTCCTAAGCAGTCACTCTAGCATGCAAACTGAGTAGATCCTTAGCCTAATTATAGCATGCAGATCATACTATAACACATATAACAACAAGTCAAATATAACATATAAGGTACCTGAAACCAAAACAGAAACTGTAAGCCCAAAGCTTAGTGAGTTCCCCCAAAATACCCATACATAACAACAATACACATAATAACAACATGTAATGGGTCCACAACTCTACAGACTGGATTACCCCTGGGCCCACAGTGTGAGTTTGGCTTGCCTTTCGGGCCCACAACTCACATCTGGCTTGCCTTCGAGCCCACAACTTATGACTGGCTTGCCCCCTTCAGTCCTACAACTGAAACATAACTAACTTGCCCTCAATACAAGTCTGGTATACCACTTGGTCCTCAACTTGTATCTGGTATGCTAATGAGTCCTCAGTATGAGTCTGGTATGCCTTCCCGACCCTCAGGTCATATCTGGCATACTCCAGGGTTTATTGGTCACTGCACAAGACAGTGCAACCTCAACCCTACTCACACAACATGTCTACATATGCAACTAATTGCACATGCAAATAATCAAACAGTAACACATGTAGTCCTACAGATCTACCTAACTGGCATAGCAAACTAGCATGCATAATCATCTCATACTTAACACGTAATCAACTACTAGGATATCAAATCCAATGGGCTGACCTTGGTGCCTTAGACCCCTTAGTATAGTGAGGATAACTCACTCGGCACTACTGAAGTCCCGAGGATAAAACTCCAGCTGCTGGTTGATAGATTCCCAAACTACCAACATCAAACAATACCTAATTAATAATTGACTTCCAAGCCCAATGTCCAATTCACACTCCAAAGGCACACACGTCAAGTAATGGGCCAAAGCCCAACATATGGCCCACTTTTCCAAATTGGGCCTAGACCTCTACATGGTCTTCCTTAAGGCTCATTCAATTATTCTAATCCAAACTCTTGGTATTCCTATGGCCTAATATCACATAATTATAAAGGCCCAATTATGGCCCATCTATGGCCCAAATTTCCAAATTGGGCCCAAGACTCTCACATGGGCCTTACCCTAAAGCTCATCCAATTATTTTGGTCCATTTACCTGTTCTTGGATAGCCCATCAATAGTCCAATCACCAAAGCCCAATAGGAAGGCCCAACTCAAGGCCCAAGTGAAATTAGGGTTTTCACATGAAATGAGGATTAGGGTTAAGTGTTCCTACTTAACCCGTTAAGTACATAATCCATTAAGTCCAATATTGCCTTAGGTTAATCTGCAAACGATTAATAATTAACATTTTCAGTTTAGTAATTAATTCAAGCACGGGTCCTGATAAATCCCAATAATTAAGGTTTCATGTCATTAGGGTTTCCAACCCAATACTACCCCATTAGTAACATGGTTAGGCTTTTAGGTTAATTAGGGCTTTATTAGACCCATTAGGGTTTCATTGGGCCCACTAGGGTTTCAATAGGCCCATTCTGTCCAAACATCCCAAACGAGTCAAAACGCAAATAAGGCACACTGCCACCCAACACGTCGGCTGGTGGCGGCAGAAGGCGCCAGCCACCACCCTACTGTGGTGGTTTTTGACTTTTTCTTTTGATTATTCTTGCCCTATTACAATTTTACAATGCAAATTTCAAATAACATTCACACACACATACTAAGCTACACACACAACCGCTCTATGGTGGCAGGTGGTGATTGGAGGGGCTAGCCACCACCTCACGGTGGTGGTGGTGGCCCTCTTGTGCTTTCCGGTTATACGTCACCCACACACACACTCTTCTGTTCGTGGAAGGTGTCCAGCCACCCACCTGGTGGCATAAGGCGGCAATGGTGACACAATAAGGCGGTCAACAACGGTAACCGTTTTGTTTTCGGAGACTGCCACCATGGCCGACTGCCATGGTGGTTCTTCATGGCTTTTTACTCGACCGAAAACCCATACACGCACACATAACCTCATCACAAACCATAAACCACCATGGTCTCCATGGTTTTCGGCCTTGATCCCCACAAATCAAACACGACAAATGGCAGCATCTTCGTCTTCATTGGTGGTGAGACGACGCAACAACTTCTCGGTGGTTCCATGGCTCCAACGGCGGTAGTAGAGGTGATAAAAGATAGCTGATGTAGTGGGGAATGGAGGTTACGCCTCCACCGGAGTACGAATCGACAGCAGCGGCGCTATATGGTTCGACGACCTAGTAAACCGACGTGACTTGTGATTCTTCGTCGCTATCGTGGCTGCACCGACTGTTGGCTTCGATCAGCAACACTGATTGGCAAGGAGGCGGCGACGATCATAGCAGCAATCAGAGTGGCGGCTGGAGAATGGAGGAAAGGAGGTGAGGGTGGCGGCTGGTGTGAAGGGATTAGGGTTAGGGTTACGGGGTGGTGAATGGTTAAATACCTGCCCCTTCAAACTTCCATCCATAATGACCGAAGTGGTCCCTTTATCCCTATTTTCTTTCAATTTAAATCCTTAGTTTACCATCTAAACCCTTCCTTCTGAAAATCCTTATAATTAAGTCCGAAATATTTTCCAAGCAGCCCCTGCTTACACAAATCCTTACATATAAAGTCCAAATAATACCAAACATCCCCTGACTTCTAAAATCCTTGCAAAACAAATCCCGAGATCACCCATTAACCCACGAAACTAACATCCTGATAATTTTTTTGGGCTATAATAATCTAAAAAAATAATAAAATTACTTCTCGGAGTTCCGGGTTTATTATTTAATTATTCTATTTTAAACAAGATGTTACATAGTTTGGTAAGCAAAGATCTTAGTGAGTTTCTCCAAAATACCCTACACAAAAAAATACATATATATACAACTTGCATAGTGGGTGTGTTGGCCTGCTGCCTCAACCCTAACCGCTCCCCGATTTTGTTGGCCAGCTACCTCAACCTAACTGCTACAATAGGTTTATTGGCCTGGTGCCTCAACCCAACTGCTATAATATGTCAACATTCAAAAAATCAACAAATCAAGTAGGCACATAAATACAGGAAACTACCAATCATACAACTCACTACCGCGTACTAGACCCCTCACAGAACACTACTCTGCTACCAACAAATCTCCATGAAAAAACATAGCCATAAGTAATTAGCCTACTAGTATTCTAGCCAGCATACTATTACTGCTGCATCCTAACACATAAGAATGTAAATATATCTAACAACTCACTATAGCTCAAAAACATCCTAAACACAAGGATACATAACTTAATCTAGTGGGCTAGCATTGGTGCCTTCAACCCACGGGTACAATGAGGAAAATTCACCTGAATCGAAGAACCTAGCAACACTACGATACGCCCCCCTTTTCTATACTGCTTTATTCTACAAACCTTCTAACACCAAAAAAATGGTAGAATCTTAGTCAACAGCTCAGATCCTTAAAGTCTGACTCAAAGTCAAACTGGTCAAAAAGTCATCGGACAACGGTCAACTTCCCCTCACGACGTCACAAGCATAGTCTCATGTCGTAATCCACTAAAAAATAATCGAGAATCTTTGATCCTCACGATGTGACAGGCATAGTCTCACATTGTGAGATCTGTCTGAATGGATTTTAATGAAGAAAATCCTTAATCCATCTTCTTTGGAAGGCTTCCTAACATCCTAAAGACCATAGAAATCTATGATTGAAGGTCTTGCATATCTAATGAAAGACTTGAGTTCAAATTAAGGCATTCATGAAGAAAAAGGAGGTCAAAAATCAAGCATGAACTCAAACATCATCCAAACTTCATATCCACTACATATAATCACCAAGGGACTCTAAGGACGCATAAAGTTGCAAACTTTACAGAGTCCTAACATTTTAACTCATCTAAACATGGATAATCATGCATAAAACCTTAGATCTAGCAATAAAAAATCAAAAAGCTTGAATCTTGGTTACATACAAAGATACAGAGATGTTGCTAACAGATGCAAATGAAACTTCCAAGTTGGATCCATGCTCCAAAAGGTCATCCTTTCTTCTTTAAGCCACCAAAACACCACCAAAAGCTAAAAATCACAACAAGAGGCTAGGGTAAGGGGGTTTCTATGTTTGAGGATGAATGAGGCTGTAAATAAACTCTTAAATGAAGTTTACAAGGTTTAAATACGAAGGAAACCCTAAAATATCATGGGCTTGGGTTGCAGCGCATCTCAAAATGTAAGCATCTCACATCGTGAGCACTAGTGTCTCACGTCATGAGCTTAGTTAAATCAACATTTTCATTTAATCGATTGTCACATCGTGACCTCTCTATGGTTTTACCCAAAAACCATGCCTTTGACTCCTTGAAGCCCTAAACCGATCCGTTTTGGAAAATGAGTGTTACAATTCTCCGCCACTTAAATTAGATAGTGTCCTTTAAATCATTTCTAACTTCCACTACAGAAGTAACCCCCTTGGTCCAAAAACCCTACATCAAGCCATGGAGATACTCAAATGGAACAACAATGGTTCAACTCATTCCAACACAAAATCAGATATCATGATTGGGGTCCTTAACTGCAAACCCGAATTATTGATAACTCACAACTAACCAATTACTCCTACGATCACAATCGTAGAAATATCAAAAATTGTATGACAATCAGGTTCCCAAAACAGCACCAGACGCACCCCTATTTGCCAAAATTTTCAAGGGTCTCAAAACCACCTGCATCACCCGCCTCATGGTATTCCCAACCAGTGTACCACTACCCTATGTCAATCTAAACGATTATGGGTTATTAGCAACCCTGGGTCTATCAGTCGTCTTGAGGACTATCAACAATCCTCGAGTTATCAGTAAGTCTAAGAGTACTCATACAACCACCAGTTACTAAGACTCAACTAGTTTAGTACGCACATCACTATGACACATGCAATACATTGAGAAGACCCACACGAACCTCATTATAAGACGAACACTACCCACTAACAAGAATCCTAATAACAAGCTGCTAATATACCACCATGATCTCTCCCGCAAGCCAACACCCTACAACTGCCCAACTCTACCTATCTGTCATTGAGCCACCAGCGACAACAATATATTGCACAACACTCGTCCATACCATACGACTAACAAACCAACACATGGGTCTCTTCTACACAACCACCAGTCCCACTCTCACAAGTAAAATCCATAATGGCTCACGACACAGCGTGACGCCATCTAGTTGCTGGGATGAGAAGCTCACGGCTCCTCATCGTCCTTGCCATCACCCAACCACAACCATGAGGACTCCCGATCAATATCCAAGTATCTAAAGACACACTGTCATCATCCCACTAACCGGCAAGGATCCAGTCAAGATCCCACTCAGCATTATCAAAATTCAGGAGCCATACCATTATGAAACACACACTCTTCCACAGTTCAACTGCCTCTGCCACTACGTCAGATGAAACTTGACCGTACACAATTAGGAAACAAAATAGATGGTCGAACGCCTGCTCCATCTTGTAAACACAACATGGCACACTCCCCAACAGAAAACACAATGCTCTTTAGGCCAACTGTGTTCTCCTTAAACGTGACGTTACCCCAAAGTGACATACCAGCAAATCGAACGAAATGACGAATCCCTAACCACTATTAGACACATCCTTGTATCAACCACATTTGAGACCCTATACTTTGAGAAACTAAACATATCCCAATGATGCGTAAAATTGAAGGTTTGTATCGATCGGATATACTTCATGTGTGAATAACAAATAACAAACTAACTAAGAAAATATTAAACAGAAAAAATAAAGAACACGAGTAATCAAAAAGTTGCTTTCACTAAGAAAGGATGTTCTCACCAAGAGAAGGTTGGTCATAAAGATGGTCACCAAGACATTACATTAGGGTTTCACCCTAATGTTGAATATATATATATATATATATATATATATATATATATATATATATATATATATGTATATATATATATATATACATGTATATGATTACAATAACTGAAATCCTACTAATTAAGGGTTGTATACCTATCTAAGTAAAGGTATGATCCTGATCACAAAGATTACTATATATATATATATATATATATATATATATATATATATATATAACTTCCTAATATACAAAGATCATAAATATCATTATCTTCACGTTGACGCTGATAAGGTCTTGTGTTGGAGATGGAGATGGTGGTGACGCTAGCGTTGGTGCTGGCGGTCAGCGTGTAAAGTGTTTGACTAATCAGATAATAAGGTTTGACCTTACAATATCCTACTATATGATTTTTTTAAAACCAATCTTCAACAAATTATTCAACATTTCCTGCCCTTGAGAAAGTGTATTGGATATTCCTCACTTTTGGTCATTAGCAGTGGAAACAATAATAGCTTATAACATCTGACATTTGCTCCCCTTGAAAATGGGAACTTCCTTTATTGAAACTAATATCATAGTCTACTCTTCACATGAGGGTATATTGAAGACAATGTATCGAAGACCATGTGCCGTCCTTTTTCCCTTGAACAAATGAATAGTATTGGTATCATGAATCCTCCATGTGAAGACCATGTGCCACCATTTCCCCTCATTTTAACATCAGAAACATATATGGTATTGGCAGAAGCGATCAACGTGTATCAATGGATCATTCAATGACATGGTATTGTGAGGTCTCATTAGTGTGTGGTTCTACATGCTGAATCATTAACTTCCTTTATTAGAAGAATAAAAGGCAAGAACGATGATGTGTGTTATACATTCTCGTATAAAATGTACCCATCGGAAAAGAGTGTTGAAGTTATATTAGTGTATGACATATATAGTGAATCATTAACTTCTTTAATAGACGAATTGTTAGGAAATAATGGGTAGGTGCGTGTAATACATCACGGACAATGATATACCCATTGACATAGAATTTTCAAATTCTCACCAGTGCCAGGCTTCATATGTTGAATCAAAAAATTCTAAAGAAGAATATATGGTGAGAATTTGTTGGTGTATGTGATAAATTGTGGTGTTTAGCTTAACCATCGACATAAATTTTTCAAGCTCTCATCAACGTATAGTATGTTACTGTAACATCTCGACTCCCAGGTATAAATTTAAATTGTTTTGTATTCATATTGATAGGGCAACTCTACGAGTTTGATGCCCCAAACCATCAAGTAGAGAATAAGATTGGCCGCGTGACTTTAGAACCAACTTGACGAGTTGGTGGACTCAACTTGACGAGTTGGAGCTGAGTGTGAAAACCCTAAATTTTTGGGTTTGCACCCTATTTAAAGGACCTTAAGTCCTTTAACCTGCCTCCCTCATCACCTTATCAACCAAAGACAAACCCTAATCGAGTTACCATCCATTTTGAGAGTGTGAGAGGCTAAAAGTGTGTGTTTTGGTGCATTGCTTGAAGAGTGAAGAGCTTGGAACAAGAAGGAGTCTATAGATCCAGCATACATTCAGTTGTAGCAGCCATTTGAAGGTAAAAAGCCATTACCTTGATCACTTGTTTGTTAGATCTCTCCAGTAGAGAGTTTACCACTATTTCTAGCTTCTTCTTGAGTCATTAGTGGTTTTGAGCATCCCATGAAGCTAAGACTTCAGATATGGACACTACTAGGCCCTTTAGGCCTAAGGACTCAAGCTTTATCAAGATTTGGCCAATCTTCATGCCTTAAACCCCTTGTTGAGCCTTGTTTTGGCAAAGTTAGCCACTAAATGCCATGCATGGACGTAAAGCTTGCAGCTTTACATGGTATCTCAGCCCTAGAAGGCTAGATCTAGATTTTAGGGCCTTAGTCTCGCTTAAAAGCGTCTGAATGAGAGAAAGGGCTGAAGGAACTCGATGAGTTGGTTAGCCAACTCGACAAGTTTGTTAGGGTTTTCCTCGATATTCTGGACACTGTATAAACTCGACGAGTTGACTCGAATTTTTTCAATTTTTTGAGAACAGAAGGAACTCCACGAGTCGCATAGATGCACTCGACGAGTTGAGTCAATAGGGACTGTTGACTTGAGTGTTGATTTCCATTGACTTTTTTGGGTTTGGTCAAGCTGTGGACTTTGGAGACCATGGAGGGGTAAAATGGTCTTTCACCCTTTCTGAGATTTACTAGAGGAGTTAGCTTAAAATCCTTGGAGTTGTTAATATAAATTGTTAATTAGAGATGATTGTGATATATGTAGGCCGAGTCTAGACCGACAGTTTGAGTGCGAGACATACTTGCTTTACTTACGAGGTGAGTCTTCTCACTATACTTATGTAAGTGGTAATTACTGTGCGACCGGAGGGTCTTATTTGTGTTACTAACCAGAGGGTCTTATGTGCTTATACTGAGATATGTGATATTATGCATTCTGTCGTTGTGATTTATGTTGTATATTATTTTGTGCATTTATTGAGATAGGACCAGATGGTCCAAACCGAGTCATGAGACCGGAGGGTCTTCATTAAGATACAGGACTGGAGAGTCCAACCCGAGCCGTGAGACTGGAGGGTCTTCACTGAGACACGTGGCCGAAGGGTCCTTGTCGAGATATAGCCAAGAGAGGCTAATTTTTTGTGTGTGGTATTTTGGGGAACTCACGTACCTTTGTGCTTACAGTGTTGTGTGAAATGTGTTTCAGGTACATCTCAGGATTGTGGGAAGGAACCGACATGATTGTACACACCAGCTTGGTGATTTATGTTTTGAGGATTCTGGGATATGTGACAAATAGTTTTTATGTTTGTGTTTTGAAACATTTATAAATTGAGTATGAGAGATGTTAAAATGTGTTTTGTGCGGAATTAAAAATGAAAATTTTATTTAAAAATTTAGAGTGTTACAAGTTGGTATCAAAGCCTTGGTTTGAGGGATTCGGATGTACCTTCGGGTATGTCTGGACTTAAACTGAGGATTTGAGAAATTTTTCTGAAAGAAATGATTTTCTAAATATAACGCCCCGATTTTGAAGTATTGAATTAATATAAGAATTTTCTTGATTTCAAGGGCTACTCGACGAGTTGGTTGCCCTACTCGTCGAGTAGCAGCGGGTTGTTCCACGTGTGTTGGTGACCTACTCCCCGAGTCCAAGAAGGGACTCGATGAGTAGGAGCTGGCAGATGAAACCCTAAATTTTGGGGTATTGCACCCTATTTAAAGGATCATTGGCCTCCCCCAGCCTCCCCTTTACTGCTTCTTGTCACTCTCAAACCCTAATCGTGTGTGTGTGCTCCATTTGTGTACTCTTAAGCTTGGAAGAGGATTTTTGGAGAAAAGAGCTTGGAGATCAAGTATCCAGAAGCAAGGAACTTGTGGGATCCAAAATCTATCTTATTTGGCATCTTCTGGAAGGTATCAAATCACTATCCTGACCTCATTTCATTTCTAGATCCCTTTTGGGCAAATTTTAGGGCTTTCCTAGTATGTTTGGAAGCTTTTCTTGTGTATAAGCTAAGATCTGAAGTTGTAACTTCAAATATGAACTCTCTTAGGCTTCTAAGTCCATAAAGCTTCCAGCTCTTGCAGGGATGAGACTCTCCTAAGGTGTAAAGCTCCACTTGAAGCTTAGATTGGTCATTTAGAGCCTCTAGGGCCTCGCATGCACGTAAAGTTTGCAACTTTATCTGATAAACATGCCTTAGAAGCTTGGATCTATAATCTGGAACCTTGGCATTGCTTAAAAAGTGTCTGTATGGATGAAGGTCTGAAGGGACTCGACGAGTTGCATAGTCAACTTGGCGAGCCACATGAAGATGGACATGTACTCGACGAGTTGGATGAACAACTCGGCGAGTTCGATGAAGATTGCCTTGGGCTTGACGAGTCAGTCAAATGACTCGGCGAGTCGGCTAGGGTTTTTCACAAACCTTTGGACACGCATGAACTCGGCGAGTTATAAGGGAAATAGACGAGTCAACCAAGGATTTCACGACTTCTCGAGTTCAGGAAGGACTCGACGAGTCGGTGATCTACACTCGGCGAGTCGGGTCAACATGGACTATTGACTTTGACTGTGGACGTTGACTCTGACCTCTGGGGGCATTTTGGTAATTTGGAAATTTATGGAAAAGGGTTTTATGGTAACTATAGGTGGTGGAGTTCATGTTGGTGATTCGAGAGTTGAGCCTATCACTTTAGTGCGACATTTGGGAGGTGAGTTATCCTCACTATACTAAGGGGTCTAAGGCACCAAGGTCGGCCTATTGGATATGTTATCCTAGCATTGGTTATGTTGAGTATCAGTTAGTGTTGCATGCTAGTGGTTATGCCAGTTAGGTAGATCTGTGGGACTACCTATGTTGTTATATGAATATCTGCATACTTAATAGTTATGTTATATGTTGATATGTTATGTGGGATGGGTTGAGGTGATACTGCTACGTGTGGTAACCAACAAAGCCGAAAGCATTCCAGATACGGGCTAAGGGAGACTCGTATTGTGGCTCGATAGCAGTCCATATATGAGTTATGGGCCCGATAGGCAATCCAGACTCACACTGTGGGCCCAGGGGTAATCTAGTATGTAAAGTTGTGAATCCATTATATGTTGTTCAGTTTGTTATGTTCTGATGTTGCTGACATGGTTATGTGGACTGTATGTGTATCAGTATTTTGGGGGTATCTCACTAAGCTTGTGGGCTTACAGTTTCAGTTTATTGTTTCAGGTACATCAGGGGATCGTAGGAAGGCAAAGGCGTGATCGTACAACTCCTCACTTTTTATGAATTTGTTTCTGGGATACTCTAATATGATACATTTTGAAAACAAGTTTTGTAATAATTAATGGATTTGTAATGTTTTTGAAAAAGTTTAAATTGGCTTGAATTTTTGGGTGTTACACTAAACGAGCAAAAGATTTTAAGAGGAAACGAGACGAAGCAATGTGTACAATAAACCAGAGCCCAAACAAGTGATTTCCCAAAATACCCTTACTTTTTTATATTATGAGATGAGATACTTTTGAGATATTCGAGCTGCATGCTAGATAGTAGGCTAGGTATTTCAGGAATTTAGAGCTAGAGTTGCCTGATTCATGATGCCTTATCCTAGGAGGATGTTATTGATTGACATTATCTGCTATTTGCTCTGTGTGTATGTTGAGTAGGAGTACATGGCATGAGATCTCTAAGAGATATATTTTAGTTGACGAGTAATCTAGGAGGGATACTTAGATGTTCATTTTCAGAAGTCTGCTGAGAGAGTAGTTAGATATCTGTGAGGGATAGAGTATGTGTGAATTAGGATCCTAGGAGGAGGACTTGGGAGAACTATAGATTGGTGTGGAAGGTAGTATTGGGCCCATACTACTGAAAGCACCGGATTTGTACGCGACCCAAGTAGGAACCTTAGGTTACTAAAAAGCATCTATGGGTGGGTAATTGTGTGTGCGCTGTACCCAATCCCTGATGATTTATGTGTTGTTTTTCAGAGAGACTATGGTTATTACCCGCAACAACCCCCTGAGGGGGGACCAATGACGAGGAGATCCACGAGATCATTGCTGAGGAGGTGGCCGTAACTATCAGGTATGCCATTCCAGAGATGTTTGGGTCTATTAAGACCATGTTGATTGAGACTTTTAATGAGCGTTATGTTGTTGTCACGGAGGATGCCGCTGCCGCAGCCGCCGCAACCCTTGCAACTGTAAGGCCACAAGGGGGTGATTCGTTGTTGTTCCGAGAGTTCAGCAACACGAAGCCACTGGAGTTTGATGGGAACCAGGACCCAATTTCTACTATGAGATGGATTACTGATACCGAGGGATGTTTCTATACTTGTTCATGCCCTGAGAACCTAAGGGTTTGATTTACGCTGAACTAGCTTCGCTCGCGGGCGAAGGACTGGTGGAGGTTTGTGATGAATGAGTGTTCTCCTGAAAACCATGCAACGGTGACTTAGGAGAGGTTCACCCAGTTATTCCGAGATAAGTACGTTCTCCAGGTGGAGATGGAATGATTGGCCGAGGAGTTTCTATCTCTTCAGCAGAAGACAGAAACAGTGATAGAGATTACGAGGATTTTTCATGAGAGGGCGTTGTTCTGTCCTGAGCATGTGTTTATGGAGCAGGCACGTGTGAGTCGGTACTTGAGCATATTGAGGCGAGATATTCGGGAGTTCGTGGAGAAGTCATCATATCGGACATTGGCTGAGCTACATACCAATGCCAGGAGGAGGGAGATTACGTTGGAGATTCAAACTAGAGAGGAGGGAGAGTCTCAGGGGATAGATAGGAGACCATCGCAGTAACAGCCGGCGAACAAGCGGGCTAAGCCTGTTGATACGAGAGCAGGAGGCCAAAAGGGCCGCACTTGTGGAAAGTGCGGCAAGAGTTATACGAGATCTTTCTGAGCAAGGATTTTCTAAAAATGCGGAAAGGAGGTGGATTAATGTCTAAGTCCATAACTATATTTGGTATGTACTTGACCCGACCCGACATGGTCCATTTGGGTTGCACTTCACCGACACAATTTATATGGATAATCTTTTGAGAATAGTATGTTTATGATTAATATTAATATATTATAAGTTCTAATATATTAATATGGAATCATATTATTTAATTAGTATTGATCAAGAATTAATTTATAATTAATTAAGTGATCAAAAGGAACTAATTAAATATGGACTCTTATATATATGGAATGGGCCAAGTTCATTTAGGTTGGGCTAAGCTTTCATGGATAGTCCATGGAGTGTTTAACCCATGGATCCTAGGAAATGAAAGGTCATGGGTATTAGGGTTTAACCCTAATCCTCCATACTATATAAAGATGTCTTTGGTTGGTGAAATTGGCACTAGAGTGGATACACTAAAGAAGGGCTAGCCAATTTCACTAGAGAGAACCAAGTAATCATATTCTCTAAAGTCTTCCAAGGTGTCTTGGTGATTTGTGATTCCACTTGAGGCTTCCACACTATTGGGGCTAAGCTCTTAAAGCTTGAAGACATCAAGCTACATCAAAAGGTATGTCTTCTAACTAGTACTTTGTAGATTAAGAACATCATAATATGCTAGTTAGGATTAAAGCCTTGGAAAGTTCTTATTTGCATGTATAATAGAGAAAACATAGATCCAAGGTTTATAGGGTTGCATGTACACCATAGGAGTGTTAGAATGCTCAAAACCCAACAGTGGTATCAGAGCCACGGGTTTTTTTCTGTTATATTGATGCAAATATTTTATTTTCAAAGTTGAAAAAAAAAGAAAAAAAAAACATGAAGTTCGTCAAATTTTAAGATAATTACTTGTTCTTGTGAAAAACTAATTATTTGTAAAATTTGAATAATTTGCTTTATGAGTTGAATTAGGTCAAATTTAATGAAAGATAAAATGATATGATTATTTTATTAGTTTTAAAAGTTTGATCTAAAGAGTTTTATTTTTTGAAACCTCCATAAGTTATGGATATGAAAAGGTTTTAAAAAAAAATTGATTCAAAGTTTTTATGGAGTTACAAAATTTGGTGTTAATGTTTTAAAGGATTCCATAACTTAAGAATAAGTTATGGATCACCAAAAGTTTTTTGTGTTACCTTGTTTTATGAGTGAATTTAGATTAATGAATAAAATTATGTGATAGTTGGTTTTAATCCAAATTAATCTAAGAATTGATTCTAAAATGTGTTTTTGTAACTTGTCCTCAAGTTATATGAAAAGTCACATTTAAGAATCATAAAACTCATAAAAATTGGCAAAGGTTACAAAAATGAAGAGTCTAGTTCTAATTAAATGGTTTTATGACTCCATAACTTGTCCTCAAGTTATGGAGGACCAAGAGTCTCTTCATTTAATAAAATAAAATAAAATAAAAAAAGGTGTAACCTTAATTAATTCCATAAGTTATAAAATAAAGAAAAGTTAATTCTTTTATTAGTTTAAAGTCTTCCATAACTTGTCCTCAAGTTATGGAACTTGAAGAGTTTTTGGATTAAAACTACTTTAAACACATAAGTTATGGAATTAATTAGTTTTGAATAGTTTCAAAACTTGCCCTCAAGTTTTGGAATTTGTAAAGTTTTCACTTATGAATACTTTAATTCCAAGTTAGCCCTTAGAATTTTAAAAGTTAAAATTCAACCCTTATACTTTATAATATGTATAAGAGTAAAGTCAGTCTTACCGCTAGTACGCCTCATTCACGAAGCCGGTCTATAAGGTGGGTATAAGGTTGTTGCCTATAAAATGGCAACTTAATGGGTGTCCATTCTCACCCACCGCTTGCTTGACTGGTGGAGGGTCGTTAGCCGAACGGGTTTGACAGGACTAGAATTCTCCCTTCATTAAAAGTATTAATGATAATACTAAGTAACTAAACTCTTAATAATACCCAATCTTAGTTACTTAGGAAAAATGTGAATAAGGTGCTAACCCATGAAATTACACTTTACACTTTGTCTAAGTCGTTAGTGGAGCGTGTGTGGTTAACCGGCACACTAACTTGGACTTAACAAGGTAGGTAAAGGGTGACTTAATATTTATCATAGTATCGATGGAGCGTGTGTGGTTAACCGGCACATCGATTGAGGGGTAATTTATTAAGGGTACCAAGTGATTTGCATGGTTACTTCACACCTTGTTTTGTGATCCTCGGCATCCCAGTCACAAAACCTGAAGGGCACACTCGAGATTGAAACATGCCTTTGAACAGTTCAATGAATCTCAAAGATCTAGGAGTTTCAAAACCAATTAAAACCTAATAATACATTTCGTTTATCTTGGTGGAAATTGGTGAATTGTCATTCACATACCTTCAAATATTTTATAGCTTGGATTACGGCATACCTCTTCTAAGTTATAAAATAGTTTGTTGGGTCCTAGCCTTAATATTTCATATTGGGTGTCATAGTAAGGACTTAAAATCAACTATCTTGAATATCTCCCAAAAGTTGTCTGGTTTAGGCACCTATGATCTTCCCAAATCTTTTGAAACAAGGTTTCCTAAATGAAGATGATGTTCTTTGGAAATCATACTTCTTTCTCCTCCTCCAACTAATCTCCCTAACCCACAAGTTCTTGAAAAGTTTAAGGTCACTCAAGCCCTATTGGCAAGGCAAGGTCTAGGTATGAACACATCTTGAGATGTAGTCACATATTGACAAGCCGGGAGAGTTGGGTGTCAAAGTCTTGAGAAAGTTGGTGGTTTAATCACTTTCTAAGTCACATAGTGAGTTCCTTTGGGACACCTATGAAACAGACTATGACAAGACCCTTAATGATCTTATCTATTTGCTAAGATCAACTTCCTAAAACTTTATGGACATTGACAATGATGACATTGGATATCTAGTAAAGCTCTCTCTTCCCGATGGAAAGGGATCGGCCATAGTCAACTCGGTTGACCAAATGGTAAAGAGAAAAGCTAAGTCTATGATAGTCCCGTGTACCATTATCAAAGGCTCCATATGTTTATATTGCCAAAGGAAGGGGCATTGGTTGCGAAGCTGCCAAATTTACCTAAGGATGTTAAAGTCAATAAGTTTGACTCTACTTCAGGTAAATTCCACTATCTAACTCTGCTAAGTTTCTATTCTGAGATTCCTGATACATGATGTGACTGGGTCACATGGTGATGTTTTAAGAATCAAAGAAAAGTGAAGAAACTTAAAGAAAGAATATGCTGAATCTGATGGCGTAGATGGATTTCTATCGCATAGTTTGAAGATCGGATTCTTGAGCTACTTCTTAGGAGTTATGAGATATTGCTTAGGAATAGATAACAACAAGTTTTCATATGGATTGTAAGGACAAGTTCTTCCGCAAAGTTTTTAAAATAAAAGGAAAATTTTTGATTTTATTTATTTTAAAATATCCTTACAATGGCATCTGTGGAAATTTTTGTTGCTTATAAGATTCCATTAATAGCAAGAGTGGAAGTATGAAATTGATTCTTTCATTTGTGGTAATGTCTAAATTTACCAAATAAGGAAAGATTCTCATCACCCAAGTTTCAATTGGACCGGAACTTGGAATCATGCAAGTTGTATAGCATGATGGATGAGAACTTTCAAGTATTAGAAAATTAAGACTAACTACTTGTTCACATGGATGTGTGAGTCAAGTAACGGACTAAGGGATAGAGTACACATTCTTGTGCACTGATTAAGTCCACCACAAAAGATTGATAAGACTATTCGTCATAGTTTACTAAAGCTCAGTAAATATGATTATACTTACAAGCTTAAGTGTAACTCTGAGACATTGGAAAAGGTTCCAATGTATGGCAGAGCGAATAAGAAGATTCAAATAAGGCAGAAGGATAAAAGTTTCTCAAATCTGAAAAGATGGGAGAGTACTTTAGTATCAGTTTTGTGATCATCTTAATGATTAAGAAACCATAGCACAATTAGTTCTCTAAGGAAGTCTTAGTGCATTCTTATGACTAAGAAGAGGGATCTTGAATTGTTGAAGTGGTTAAATCAAGAAGATGAGTCATACTTCGTTCCAGTACAAGTCTTAGAGTCATACTCCAAGATTGTAACTTGAGTGACATGTCTCAAAAGAAGGTTTAAAACACTTGTCAAATGTAAGAGTAAAAGTTTTCTACTCTAGTACATTTGAAATTGGTAAGTTGTGATGTTTTGGATAAAACAAAGATCAACTTAGGCCAATTGTGTGAAGTGTTTGTCTTGATTAGAATCCACACTATCTCTTGGATATTTGACAAGGGAGTCTTATAGGTCAAGAGGACAGTGGGAGTCTTAAAGGTCTTGAAAGTCTCAAGAACTAATCAAGAATAAACCTGAAGTTCTTCACTAGCACACGACTTGAGGTTTATAACCTATCGTGTTGACATATTCTGTGCCCATTCCAGTTAAAGTTGACTTTGCATATGAGTTCTTAGAGTTCTCAATTTGTTGCACAACAACTTGGAAGCAATGGCAGGCCCTTGAGCTGCCAGGTGGCAAGAAATTAAGATTGAGTTCAGTCCATATGAGTTTGGATTTGTCATTGTCCTTGTCTTGTGTCTATGGTTTTGACAATTCACATGGATAAGAACACATACACCATTAAATCTAAGTGTCATAAGGTTTCTCTCCGATTCATGAAAATGATGGTGAGGAAACACTTTCACTAAGTAGATTTTAGCTAGATAGCAATTGTGATATTTGCATTCTCAAAATCGTTAGTGGAGCGTGTGTGGTTTACAGGCACACTAACCTGGACTTGTGAGAAGTAGCAAAAAGGTCTAACCATTATGATTACGGCATACCTCTTCATAATTGTTTAGACACACAAGTTTGCTATCTAAGGGAAGGTGTATGATTTTGATAAAGTTTTATCAAAACAATCTAGTGTCAGCAATCTGAACTTTGGTAAGAATGTCAGCTGATTTCTGAGTACATGTCAAAGCTAGTGGGAGCATAAGTGTTATGCTAATAATCATCATGTTAGTGGGAGCATGATAATTATGATAAGTATTGCAAGTTAGCAATGTTAATTATAGAAAACAAAAGTTTCAATTGGGAAAGAGTTGTTTTGCTATAATTAAGGGAGAGGAAATTATACTTAATCTCAAATCTATAAGCTTAGATCGTGAGGTTTTAATCATTTAGTCAAGGATATATATATATATATATATATATATATATATATATATATATATATATATATGAATTTCATGTTGGAATGGCTCAACATAAGGAAATTCTGTATATGGGTCCATTATTTGCGTTCTAAAATTCGATTATGATTACGGCATCCCTTTTCATAATCTGAATTATGAGAACTTGGCAAATAGAAATGGAAATGTTATAGCAAAAGACTGGTTTAGTCTTTATGTGAGACATCATGAATCGTGTCCCATATGCTTCGGATATAGGATCGATTACATGTGCTATATTCATCCATTCTAAAATTTTCCAGATGCTTGGGGCATTAAGAAGGGAAATGGTTTAGAACTGGATATGACTAAAAGGATTAAACAATTGTCGAGGACAATCTAAGGTTTACCAAAGATTGGTTGCTCAAGGACAGTTGGAAGTATAGTGATAATTAACTCTTGTTCAGAAGTGATAGTCAAAATGGAATCTGGAAATGTTTCAAAGTTAGAATTTTCAATCTGTTTAAGATTAGGAAACTTAATGCAAGAAGGATGTTTCCAAGGAGCTGATCTCCTTTGGAATACTCTGTAATGGTTGTTGTCAAGTCTTTATGACTTTGTACATAATTATTACAAGAGGATCAATGCATATAAGTTTAGAATCTAACAGATTCTAGTAAATGACATGAATTTGGAATTCTTGTATTTGCAGTAAGGGTTTGGGAGTGCGAAAAGAGAATCATTGAAGTTATGTTCAATTGATCTAGTTCACAAAGTAAAGATCATAGACAAACATAGTATGCATACTTGGTGTGTGGCATGACTAGTGTTTAAGAAAACATAGTGTACATGCTTGGAGCATGGGACAACTATTGTTTTAAATTCAAGAATAAAGTTGATAGCTGAAACAGTATACAATGAATAATGTGTAATCATATGGTGATAAATAAAAGGTGTTTTATTTATGTTCAAAGGGTTGATACTATATTGGATTCAATTATTATTGTGTTTCATTTTGCATGTTTTGACTTCCCGAATAAACTGGGTTATTCTTCCGGAATGACTAAGTTATTCAAACCATCCACAGTCGGTCATATGTTGGAAGTAGATATGAATTAAGACTGTCATGATGGGTTGTAGAGGTCTAAGGTGTTGGACAAGGCTACCACAATCATGAGTGCTCATAAGTTCTGAGTATTGGATTCAACCCGCGCTCATTGGAATCACTTCATGGATTTTATCACGAGTGATCATGAGACGATAATATCTTATATTCTTCAAACCTAGAGATATGAGTTGTTACTATGAGTTAATAGTACATTGATTGCACGAAAACGCATACGGTAACTCGGTGTTATAAAACGTGCCTTTGTGTATGATTCAACAAGTAGTAGAACAAGCCATATGAGTCGAAGTTTATCCGTTCCTTTTACCTTCGGGATAAAAGCGATATCTGTGGGCCCCTCGATGATTTGATGATGACAAATGGAAGTGCTCGGCCAGGCCAGTACTAATTTGATTTGTTCAATTAGTCAGTCGTCATAAATCGGAAATCGGGAAACAACAAATGGATAGAGAGAATGATTATAATCCATGTCTCAGTCCATATGATATCTAGAATGGAGGAATATATGATCCCTTATCTAATGGACAAGTTCGTTGACAAGATCAGAGTTCGACAGCAGCTTTAAGAGCTACGATTGCCAGTTAGGTTTGAAGTCATACGCAATAATAGTTTTAGACTTATCCAAGTGGGAGACTGTTGGATTAATGTCTAAGTCCATAACTATATTTGGTATGTACTTGACCCGACCCGGCATGGTCCATTTGGGTTGCACTTCACCGACACAATTTATATGGATAATCTTTTGAGAATAGTATGTTTATGATTAATATTAATATATTATAAGTTCTAATATATTAATATGGAATCATATTATTTAATTAGTATTGATCAAGAATTAATTTATAATTAATTAAGTGATCAAAAGGAACTAATTAAATATGGACTCTTATATATATGGAATGGGCCAAGTTCATTTAGGTTGGGCTAAGCTTTCATGGATAGTCCATGGAGTGTTTAACCCATGGATCCTAGGAAATGAAAGGTCATGGGTATTAGGGTTTAACCCTAATCCTCCATACTATATAAAGATGTCTTTGGTTGGTGAAATTGGCACTAGAGTGGATACACTAAAGAAGGTCTAGCCAATTTCACTAGAGAGAACCAAGTAATCATATTCTCTAAAGTCTTCCAAGGTGTCTTGGTGATTTGTGATTCCACTTGAGGCTTCCACACTATTGGGGCTAAGCTCTTAAAGCTTGAAGACATCAAGCTACATCAAAAGGTATGTCTTCTAACTAGTACTTTGTAGATTAAGAACATCATAATATGCTAGTTAGGATTAAAGCCTTGGAAAGTTCTTATTTGCATGTATAATAGAGAAAACATAGATCCAAGGTTTATAGGGTTGCATGTACACCATAGGAGTGTTAGAATGCTCAAAACCCAACAGGGTATATGTCGAAGGATTGCCCCAATGGATTTTCGGTTTGCTTTCATTGCAACCAGACTAGCCACTAAAAGGTCGAGTGTCCACAACTCACTTAGGGATCATCCCAGACTTCTACTCCTGCTGCTTTGCGTGTTACTGATGGCCGTCCGGGGAAGGCCGAGGCTCCGAGAGCTCATAGGAGAGCCTTCCAACTAACTGTGAAGGAGGTCCGCGCAGCACCTGACGTTGTTGCTGGTACGTATCTATTTATTCATGTTATTTTGATATTTATTTATGCTTATACTATGTTTCATATAGGTAATTTTCTTGTGAATTATGTGCCTGCCTTGGTGTTAATTGACTCTGGTGTGAGTCGATCCTTCGTGTCTTTATCCTTTAGTCATCGAATTAGTGTTAGACGTGAGGCTTTGAGTCAACCGATGAGGGTCTCTATAGCCGACGAGCATGCGGTTTTTTGCCACTGATGTATTCCGGTGATGTTTTTTTAGAGATTTCCAGTGTTGAGTTTCTAATAGATCTGGTGTCGATAGCGATGGGAGATGTCTGTGTCAAAGTGGGCATGGATTGGTTGAGCTGGTTTGGAGCCGTGATTGACTGTGAGAGTCATATGGTGACAATACAAGACCCTAGTAGGGGAGTACTTACTGTCTATGGAGATGGAACTAGATTGGGATGAGCTTTCTGCTCTACTGCCAGGGCAAGGCAGAGTCTAGAGCAGGGATGCATGGACTTTTTAGCGTAAGTAATGGATACGTGGGTTGTCATTGAGAGGACGATTTCTATTTCCGATGTTCCAGTAGTATGTGAGTTCCCGGATGTTTTCCCTGAGGAATTGTCGGGTGTGCCTCATGAGAGACAGGTGGAGTTCCGGATCGATCTGATTCCGGGGGTGGCGCCAATTTCCAAGGCACCATATCGCCTTGCGCCGCCCGAGATGCAGGAGTTATCCTCGCAGGACCAGGATCTGTTGGGGATGGGTTTCATTAGACCGAGTAGCTCGGCATGGGGAGCGCCAATCCTTTTTGTCAAGAAAAAGGATGGTTCACACCGGATGTGCATCGACTACCGGGAGTTGAGCAAGTTGACGGTCAAGAACCGTTATCTACTACCGAGGATCAACAATTTGTTTGATCAGTTGCAGGGAGCATCTTGGTTTTCCAAGATTGATTTGAGATATGGGTATCATCAGATGAGGTTCTGCGAGGAGGATATCCAGAAGATGACCTTTCAGACTCGTTATGGGAATTACGAGTTTGTGGTGATGCCTTTTGGGCTCACCAATGCACTGACAATGTTCATGGACCTCATGAACCGGGTGTGTAGGCCCATGTTAGATCGGTCGGTGATCGTGTTCATCGATGATATTTTGGTGTACTTGAGGTTTAGGGAACATTATAAGGAGCATCTTTGGGAGATTCTTGGTGTGTTAAGTATGGAGAGGCTTTATGCCAAATTCTCCAAGTGTGATTTCTTGTTATGAGAGGTCTAGTTTTTGGGGCACCTCATTAATCAAAATGGAATTTTGGTCGACCCGGCCAAGATTGAGGCAGTTATGCAGTGGGAGGTGTCGTGGTCCCCATCCGAGATCAGGAGTTTTCTAGGTCTGGCAGGCTACTAACGGAGGTTTATCAGAGATTTCTCCAAGATTGTTGTTCCTATCACCAAATTGACCAGGAAGGATGTTAGCTTTGCTTGGGGGCCTGATCAGCAGGCATCATTCGAGACATTTCACAAGAGATTGTGTGAAGCTCCAGTATTAGCCCATCCAGAGGGAGTAGAGGACTTCGTAGTCTACTGTGATGCATCCATATCAGGAATGGGTGTCGTGTTGATGCAGAGAGGGCAAGTGATAGCTTATGTGTCTAGGCAGCTGAAGCCTCATGAGACGAGGCATCCCACCCATGATTTGGAGTTGGGGGCGGTGGTATTCGCCCTCAAGATTTTACGCCACTATGTTTATGGTGTCTGATGTACGATATACACGGACCATAAGAGCCTAAGATACCTTAAGGATCAGCCCAACCTGAATATAAGATAGAGGAGATGGTTGGATGTAGTGAAAGACTATGACTGTGAGATTTTATATCATCTTGGCAAGGCTAATGTGGTAGCCGATGCCCTGAATCATACAACAGTGAGTGCTCCAATCCGAGACGTGTGTATGAGGATGACGGTGATGAATCCAGTCTTCGATACCATCCGAGAGGCCCAAGCGTTGGCCATGATACCAGAGAACCGTAAGAGAGAGCGGGTGATCGAGCAGATTTCTGAGTTTGAGACCGATATTCGGGGGCTTATGACCTTCCATGGGAAGATATGGGTTCCATATACGGGTGGAGCCCGATGGATTTTGATGGTGGAGGCCCATAGGTCAAGATTCTCAATCCATCCTGGGGCCACTAAGATGTATTTGGACTTAAAAAATGATTATTGGTGGCTCTGCATGAAGAGAGATGTGTCATGGGTAGTCGATAGATGTTTGACCTGTCGTCATGTCAAGGCAGAGCACCAGCGCCCCCATGGCAAATTGCAGCCTTTGGAGATTCCCCTATGGAAGTGGGAACATATTTCTATGGATTTTATCACCAAATTAAAGAGGAATGCGAGGGGTATTGATGCGATATGGGTGATTGTAGATCGGTTGACGAAGAGTGCTCACTTCCTAGCCATAAGTGAGAGCTCTTCTACGAAGAGATTGGTCGAGGTCTACGTTCGAGAGGTGGTGGCACGACATGGGATGGCAACATCGATAGTGTCAGATCGTGATGTATATTTTACTTCCAGGTTCTGGAAGAAATTTCATGAGGAGTTGGGTACCCAACTACAATTCAGCACTGCATACCACCCGGACGGACAAAGCAAGCGGACGATTTAGACGCTCGAGGACATGCTACGTGCATGTGTTATAAACTTCGGTGGGAGTTGGGATTACTACCTACCCTTGGATGAGTTTTCATACAACAACAACCATTACTCCAGTATTAGGATGCCCCCCTTTGAGCTTTTATACTTGAGGATATGTCGGACTCCCATCTGTTGGGGGTGTTCTGGCAGAGAGTGATGGGGAGCACTGAGATAGTGCTCAAGATGACATAGCAAATCCAACAGGTTAGACAAAGGTTGTTGACTACCCAGAGTCACCTGAAGAGTTATGCAGAGCGAAGACGATCCGAGCTAGAGTTCCAGGTCCGCGATTTTGTCCTCCTGAAGGTATCCCCATGAAAAGGGTGACTTGATTCAGGAAGCGAGGCAAGCTGGGCCCTAGATACATTGGTCCTTTCAAAGTGATTGGTCGAGTAGGTAAGGTAGCTTATCAGTTAGAGCTACCTTCAGAGTTGATCCATATTCATGACACCTTCCATGTATCCCAGTTGAGGAAGTATGTAGCCCACGAGACGATAGCGGTCCTTTTAGAGGACATCCAGGTTGATGATCGCTTGAACTACATTGAGAAGCCGTTGGCGATTTTGGATAAAAAGGTGAAGATTTTGAGAAATAAGGAGGTGCCATTGGTTAAGGTTCAGTGGCAGCATCGGAGGGGATCCGAGTGGACTTAGGAGCCAGAGTCTGAGATGTGTGAGTAGTACCTAGAGTTGTTTCCAGAGAATGACTTCGAGGGTGAAGTCTAATTCCAGAGGGGGAGAATTGTAACATCCCGACTCTCAGGTATAAATTTAAATTGTTTTATATTCATATTGATAGGGAAACTCGACGAGTTGGAGGCCCCAACTTGTTGAGTAGAGATTGAGTTTGTCCGCGTGACTTTAGAACCAACTCAACGAGTTGGTGGATTCAACTCGACGAGTTGGAGCTGAGTGTGAAAACCCTAGATTTCTGGGTTTGCACCATATTTAAAGGACCTTAAGTCCTTTACCCCGCCTCCCTCATCACCTTATCACCCAGAGACAAACCCTAATCAAGTTACCTTCCATTTTGAGAGTGTGAGAGGCTAAAAGTGTGTGTTTTGGTGCATTCCTTGAAGAGTGAAGAGCTTGGAACAAGGAGTCAATAGATCTGACATCCATTTAGTTGTAGCAACCATTTTAAGGTAAAAATCCATTACCATGATCACTTGTTTGTTAGATCTCTCCATTAGAGATTTTATGGCCATTTCTAGCTTCTATTGAGTCATTATTGGTTTTGAGCATGCCTTGAAGCTAAGACTTCAAATATGGACACTACTAGGCCCTTTAGGCCTAAGGACTGAAGCTTTATCGAGATTTGGCCAATCTTCATGCCTTAAACCCCTTGTTGAGCCTTGTTTTGGAAAAGTAAGCCCCTAAATCCCATGCATGGACGTAAAGCTTGCAACTTCACGTGGTATCTCAACCCTGAAGGTTAGATCTAGAGTTTGGGGCCTTAGTCTCGCTTAAAAACATCTGAATAAGAGAAAGGGCTTAAGGAACTTGACGCGTTGGTTAGGCTTTTCCCCGATATTTTGGACATTGTATAAACTTGACGAGTTGGTAAGACAACTCGTCGAGTTAACTCGAATTTTCTCGATTTTCTAAGAACATAGGGAACTCGACAAGTCGCATAGATGCACTCAACGAGTTGAGTCAAACATGGACTGTTGACCTGAGTGTTGATTTTCGTTGACATTTTAGGGTTTGGTCAAGTTTTGAACTTTGGAGACCATGGAGGGGTAAAATGGTCTTTCACCCTTTCTGAGATTTAGTAGAGGAGTTAGCTTAACATCCTTGGAGTTGTTAATATAAATTGTTAATTTCAGATGATTGTGATATATGTAGGCGGAGTCTAGACCGACAGTTTGAGTGCGAGACATACTTGCTTTACTTACAAGGTGAGTCTTCTCATTATAATTACCTGAGTGGTAATTACTGTGAGACTGAAGGGTCTTATTTTTGTTACTGACCGGAGGGTTTTATATGCTAATACTGAGATATGTGATATTATGCATTCTGTCTTTGTGATTTATGTTGTATATTATTCTGTGCATTTATTGACATAGGACCAAAGGGTCCAAACCGAGTCGAGAGACCGAAGGGTCTTCACTGAGATACAGGACTGGAGGGTCCAACCCGAGCCGTGAGACCGGAGGGTCATCACTGAGACACATGACTGGAGGTTCCTTATCGAGATATAGCCATGAGAGGCTAATTATTTGTGTGTGGTATTTTGGGGAACTCATTAAGCTTTGTGATTACAGTGTTGTGTGAAATGTGTTTTAGGTACATCTCAGGATCGCGGGAAGGCGTGTGCATGATTGTACACACCAGCTTGCTGATTTATGTTTTGAGGATTCTAGGATATATGACAAATAGTTTTTATGTTTGTGTTTTGAAACATTTATAAATTGAGTATGAGAGATGTTAAAATTTGTTTTGTGTGTGTTAACGTATTCCTTAGAGGGAACGTCAAAAAGAGAAGTCAAAACAAGTACCGAGCTTGGCCTGAGCTGAACTCAGTCGGACCAAGTCCGAATCCAATGTTGGGCCTTCGCCAACGTGAAAAATCATAGGCGTGACATTTATGGTGCAGAGCAGCGCTATAACCTCCTCACCAAAGGGTAACATCCTGGGGAGCATGGGACCATTCAGAGCATCCCACGTGCTCGTCACGATATCCAAGATCTCCATAATAACTGAATAATCCTCCTCTAGCCAATGAGGAGAGGACACAAAAGGGACGTGATGAAGGATCTTCCAGTACAAGTACTCCACGCCACGTCTCGTGAAGGAATGTTCAACAGAATCAGTTGAGGTCCACATGCCTTTGGAACCATGTATAAAAGGATCCTTCTTCCTTGTGAAGGAAGGAGGACTCTGTTTCAAGTGAATATTCTTTCTTTTCCCTAAGAAAACCCTAACTAGATCGTCGGAGCTTCGTCCCGGGAATCCCTCACGGATGTCGACTAACGATCTACTTTTCATTTGTGTATTGTGATATCAGGAGAGGGAATCTGCACCATCCCCACCGATAATCTCAGCACTACCGTCTCCAACGTATCACAGCAGTGTGGAATTAAAAATGAAAATTTTATTTGAAAATTTAGAGTGTTACAGTTACGTTGAATCATAAAGCTTTAAAGAAGAATTCATGGGAAGGAGGGGGTTGGTGCATGTGATAGCCTACGTTGGATAGATTAACCATCATAATAGAGTTTCAAACTTTCATCAGTGTGTGGTATATCATAGTGAATCGTAAAGTTTTATCAAGAAGCATTTGAGGAGAGAATGGAATGTTTCAATCATTCTAAAGTGAGATCTGTTTGAATCATAAACAATGTTAGTTTATCAACAAGAAGTGGTTTATCTTCCATATTATAAAGTTGAGTTGCAGTCTAGAATATAATACTCACCATCAATTCATTTTATGTTGTACAAGACAAAATAGGCATGGAGATAAAAGCGTAAGAGATAATAAACAGAAGAATAGTTAAAACGGTATATACAACTTTTTCATAAGCTCTTTATGTAGCGTTTTTTAGAAGAATCATAAAATTGTTGCTAGAAGATATATTGATTTAAAAGCTCATGAATCAATTTCTGTTTGTCGAGATACCAAGAATGATGAAGCCTTTAATCATTGATATGTTGCGGATAAAATCCAAGCTTAATGTTCACCAAGATCATGAGAGGAACTGAAACCAATTTTTGAAACCTACGATTTAATTGGCCCAAATACATGTAACCATCAAGTTGACAAGATCATCACGAGGCCATTCAAGGTTTTATCGGATTTTGATTCAGTAGATGAAAGTAAGACTCGTTGCATTGATGGTTGCTTATTTCATCCATAACAGTAAGTGGATGATAGAAAGAGTATTGTCAACAAGAAGAAGACTTAATGCCAATATTCTTCTCAACAACTGGAGCATTTAGATCATTCTGAAGAACTCCAACTCTTTCTAACTCTGGAAGGACAAGGTGTAGATAATTCGTAGATAAGATATTGTTGGAACTGAAAATAGAGAATAGAGAGAAAAGAGAATACTTGTAAACATTAGATGCAAAGCTTAAGAAAAATATGTAAAGTTCTTTGAAAAAAGCATATAAATTAAGCACTTTTTTGTGCTTTTTTGTTTTAAGAAATAAAATAGAAGAAAAGTTATTTTAAATGAGTTAGAAAATGAATAAGTCATTGGAAGCATGCAAGGATTTGCAATCAGTTTGTTTAGTGTCTTATTGTTTAATGCCTTAGTGAAAATGTCAACCAGTTGATCAGTGGATGGGATGTAGAACAACTCCAATTTTCCCTTTTGAACAATGTCCTTGATGAAGTGATGAAGAATGTCGATGTGCTTGGTTTTGGAATGATGAACTGGATTACATATCATCTGAATGATATTGGTGTTGTCACAATAGATAGGACTCTTTGAGAAGTTAACACCATAGTCTAAGAGTTGATTCTGAATCGATAGAATCTGAGCATAACACCTTCTGGTGGCTACACATTTAGCTTCAGTGGTAGAGCAAGCCACGGATGTCTGCTTCTTGCTGGCCCAACTCACCAATCTATTTCCAAGTATTTGGGCTCCTCCTAAAGTGCTTTTCAATAAATACCACATCCGCCATGATCCAAGCCAGTGTATCCCACCAGCTTGAACTCGGATTCACGAGGATACTAGAGTCCAATATTAGGTGTATGATTCAAGTATCGAAATATCCTTTTTACAACGAGAAGATGATATTCCTTAGGATAATCTTGATATCAAGCAAACAATATGGTGGCAAACATAATCTCAGGGCGACTGGAAATAAGATAGAGCAGTGAACCTATCATTCCTTGGTACATGGTTGCATTTACATCAGCCCCAATTAGATCAGTGGAGATAGACATTGATGAAGACATTGGATTCTTTGCTGGTTTGCTATCAAAAAAAGTCAAACTTCTTCAGTATGACTGCAATATATTTAGCTTGAAAAATAAAGATTCCATCAGTTTGTTTTTTCACCTGTAAACCTAAAAAGAAGGTTAGTTCACCCATCATGCTCATCTCAAATCTCTTGGCCATAACTTTAGTGAACTCAGAACTCAGTTTGTCATTAGTGGGTCCGAAAATGATGTCATTAACATACACTTGAGCAAGAATGATGTGAAATCTTGAATGCTTGATAAAAAAAGTGTTGTCATTTTCTCCGTTTGTATCCACTCTCTTGAAAATAACTCGCCAATTTGCCATACCAAGCTCTGGGTGCCAGCTTCAAACCATAGATAGCTTTATCAACAGGATATACATGATTGAGAAATTCTTAACTTTCAAACCCTAGAGGTTGTTTTAGAAAGAATTCTTCTTGGAGATCCCTATATACGAAGGCGGTATTAATATCCATTTGATAGACTTTTAAGTTCTTGAATGAAGAAAAAGCAAGGAACAGATGAATTGTTTCAAGTCTATCAATAGGGGTAAAGGTTTCATCATAGTCTAATCCTTCCAGTTGACAAAACTCTTAGGCCACAAGTCTTTATTTGTTTCTAATGATGATTCGATATTCATCCATCTTGTTTCTGAACACCCAGTTAGTATCAATGATGGTTTTTCCTTGAGTCTTGGAAACAAGAGTCCACACACAGCGACGTTCAAATTCATCCAAATCATGCTATATAGCTTTGATACATCCAACTTCCTTCAGGGAATCTACGACATTCTTTGGTTCAATCATTGAGATAAAATTCACAAACATGTAGAAGTTGCTACTAACTCTCCTACGAGTGAGAATCCCATAATATACATCTCTAATGATTTGAGATTCAGGATGATCTCTAAGAATTCTAGGAGTAGTACTCTCATTTGTGTTGTTTGTAACTGAATCTTCCTGATTTGAAAAGTTATATGGCCCAGCTTCTTCAGAGACAACATGATGATCTTCAGAGTTAGAATAAGAGTTGATAATTTGATCAACATTGGCAACAACAGGCTCTGTGACATTTGGTAAACAAGGTCTGAAGGACTAAGGAGATATATGCTAATGAAGACATTGGAGTCTTTGTTGGCTTGATATCAAAAAAGCCAAACTTCTTCAATATGATTGCAATATATTTAGGTTGACAAATAAATATTCCATAAGTTCGTTTTTTAACTTGTAAACCTAAAAAGAAGAACAGTTCACCCATCATGCTCATCTCAAATCTCTTGTCGATAACATCAACGAACTCATAATTCATTTTATCATATGTGGATCCAAAAATGATGTCATTAACATACACTTGAGAAAGAATGATGTGAAATCACGAATGCTTGATAAACAAAGTGTTGTCAATTTTTCTTCATTTGTATCCAGTCTATAGAAGATAATTCGCCAATGTGTCATACCATGCCCTGAAAGTAAGTTCATTCAAAATGGAGGAAGGATGATCAATCTGATCATGAATGAATGTGTCTTCATCGAATGTGACATGATCAGTTTCCGTAACAGTTTTCCTTGAAATATAGAATACCCTAAAATCCTTGGATACACTATAGTAACCTAGAAACACTCATTCATCAACTTTAACCTCAAAATTAGAGCGCTGATCTCTTTGATTCAGAATGTAGCAGACACACTGAAACACATGAAAGTAAGAGATATCTAGTTTCATCCTCTTAAGTTTCTCAAAGGTAGTATTCCCATGACGCTTAACACTGATGGAACGGTTTTGGGTATGACACGTTGTGTTGACAACTTCAGCCCAAAATAACAGAGCAAGACCAGCTGCAACCACCATAGTTCTTTCAGCTTCAATTAGAGTTCTATTTTGTCTTTCAGCAATGCCATTTTTTTGGGAGTTCTAACAACCGAGAAGTTTTGAGTGATTCGTAAGTTTGAGAAAAAGTCTTTTAGGGGGGGGGAGTTTTTGAATTCAGTGCCGTGATCACTACGTAATTGTATGACTTTATGATCATAAAGAACCTCCCATTGCTTAAAGAGTGATATGATTTCATTAACAACATGACTTTTTTTTTTCTTAAAAATATTTCCCAAGTAAATATTGAAAATTCATTTACAATAACGAGAGTATACTTCTTCCCAGCTCTTGACTTAATTAGGACCGATCCAAAAAGGTCCATATGGAGAATGTGTAAGGGATTGTTGATGGAGGAACAAGACTTTGGATTGAAGGAGGACTTGGTTTTCTTTCCCCTTTTTACACATTGAACATAATTTATCATTGACAAACTTCATCTTAGGAATTCTTCTTACAAGCCGATTCCCAGAAATCTTTGATATGTTCTTGAAGTTCAAGTGAGATAGTCTCTTGTGCCACAACCAATTTAGATGAGACTGAGCACAATAGAAGAAGCAACGACGAAGAGAGTTGTCAGCAGAGAACATATCCAAAACATAAATGTCATTCTGTCAATTTGCAGTCACTACAATGACATTATTTTGATCAACAACCTTTGCTTCTCTCTTGTTAAAGTGAACTTCATAGTCGGCGTCACACAATTGGCTGATTGAAACAAGATTGTGTTGAAGACTTTTTACGTATGAAACATTCTTGAATACAATAGACTTGCACTTGTTGGATCCATATCCTTTTGTAGTTCCTTTGCTATTGTCTACATATGTAACAGTTGGACCATCCTTCCTTACAAAGTCATCTAGAAGTGAATTGAAATCTATCATGTGTCTTGAACAACCACTATCTAAATACCAAATATGTTCTTTACCCGAAAAAAACAAAAACTAAAATGTACAATTAGTATAAACTGTCCCATCTTGCAATGGGTCACTTAAGAGAAAATGTGATAACAAGCATCAGGGAGACAATTCAAAGAGTTTCCCTTTTTGATCAATTTATCACTTTGAGTTATGGTGTTGTCAGCATGGGTGGAGCTCTTTTTAAATGTATACTCATTGACTCTATGAGAGGCATCACCATACCGATAACAGACTCTGGTCCCAGGATTCTTTCTTTTGCCATTTGAACTTTGTTTTCTTCTATCAATGGAACCTGAAGAATCTTGATCATTTGAAAAAACTCTTTCTTTAGTTCTGGACTAGGGAATGTCATCGATGGTATGCTCTGATGATGCTTTGTCATGAGATACAGAAGAAATTAAAGAATCATCTGAAATGGAAGTCTTTGATTGATCTCCAGATTCAATGTTGCTAACAGAACACTGAGGAAACATGTTAAGAATTTCGTTTATAGAAGGCAATTCACCATTAGAGATAGGAAATTTTAGCAGGATCTAGTGGAGGGAAATAAATAATCATGATGAGGAGGTTGACTTAAAGGATCAAGAGAAGATAAATGAGATACACAATTAGTATTAACATTAGATTCATTAGTACAATGTGTATCAATTAGAATTTGATTTATGAAATAGGTACTTACAAATCTGTTTTTAAAATCTTTCTCGAGACTGTCAACATTATAAAAGGTTTGTTTAGTCTTGATTTTATTGATTAAAGAAATAGCACCTTCAACATCACTATTGGATAAGGTTTCTAAGTCCATAACTATATTTGATATGTACATGACCCGAAAGTAGAATGGTCCATTTGGGTTGCACTTCACCAGAACAATCTGTAAGGATGGACTTTTGAGAAGAGGCTATTTATGATTTATTAATATATTATAAGTTCTAATATATTAATATGGAATCATATTATTTAATTAGTATTGATCAATAATTAATTTGGAATTAATTTTGTGATAAAAAAGGACTAATTAAATATATGGGGATTGATTGTGTAAATCATTCATTCTTATGAAGTGGGCTAATGATCCATGATTCCTTATGTTGGGCTAAACCCATGTGGTAACCCATGGATACTCCATGGAGGGTTAAAACCCATGGGGCATGAGGAATGTGGAAAGTCGTGCACATTAGGGTTTGCATGGTGTAACCCTAATTAAGCCACACTATATATGAACCCCTCTAGCTAGAAAAATCGGCCACTAAGCATACACACAAGTGGGCTAGCTGATTTTGAGTGCATATTATCTTCTCTCAAGTTCTTCCATTTGTTGGTGGTGATTTGTGATTCCACTTGAGGCATTCATATTATTGGTGATAGGCTCTTAAAGGTTTAAGGAATCAAGCTACAAGAACAGGTATGTCATTCTACTAGATTTTGTATTACATATACTTCATGGTATGCTAGTTAGAATGAAACCTTGGTAAAATGAAAGTTTGCATGTGTAATAGAGAAAACATATATCCAACTTTTCTAGGGTTGCATGTACACCTTAGAAGTGTTAGAATGCTCAAAACCCATCAGTGGTATCAGAGCCTAGGCTTGTTTTCAATTATACGTGATGCTACTACTTGCTTTCAAATGCTTGAAAAATCGAATTTCTGCTCACTGTTCAGTGTACTTGGCGAGTCCACTGGGGAACTCCCTGATTCCCCTCACAAATCTGACCATCTTGCCGAGTCAGTTCATGCACTCGACGAGTTGGTGCTCATGAGTGCAGATTTTCGAGTTTTATATTAGTTTATATGATTCTTGAAAATTGTTGATGTGAATTATCCATGCTTATGAGTTTTGCTAGATCATAGATATTATTTGACATTTCTTGTTAGTTTAATTATTAATCTAAATGCCTTTTAATGGACTCCATAACGTGTCCTCAAGTTATGGAATTCCAAAAGTATTTTCGTTAAAAGTCATAAAAACTCATAAGTTATAGAAATAAAAGGTTTTGAATAGTTTCAAAACTTGCCCTCAAGTTTTGGAATTTGTAAAGTCACTATAGAATACTTTAATTCCAAACCCTAGAATTTTAAAAGTTTAAAATTCAACCCTTATACTTTATAGTATTATAAGTTAATAATATATATATATATATATATATATATATATATATATATATATATATATATATAAGGCAAAGTCTGTAACGCCCTGTTCTAAAATATTCATTTATGGAATTTCAGAGGCCAAGGCTAGGGGCGTTTTAGTCCTTTATTAAATTTGGAGTTATTATACGAGAAGTTTTCGGGTCGGGTTGTGTTGTTAGAAACGTAGGGTGTCTCGTCACCTTTCCGTGGATATAAAGTTCATCAGAATCGGATCTAGAATGAAGGAGTTATGACACTTTGAAGATTTGGCAAGAATGGCCCTTATAGAGAAAAGTTTGCATGGAAGGCCCTGGATGCATGTTTGGAACACGCGTGGTTACGCCCAACGTAAGCTGGGTTACGCCCAGCATAATGAGGTAGCTTGGTCGCGGATGTCCAAGGCGTACGCTCAGCGTACCAGGAGGTATGCCCAGCCTACTCTAAAAGTTATGAAACCCTAATTTCGGATTGAGCACTATATAAAGGACATTATGGTTCCAACCCTAGCTCCCATATGAGCCTCCCCAACCTCAGAAGAAACCCTAGAACGTCCCTACCCTCATTTTATGAGATCTTGACCTTGGAGAACCCATTTTGCTGGATTAAAGCTTGGAAGCAAAGAGAAGAAGATTGGCAAGGAGGAACCTTTGAAGCTAGAGCTTGTAGATCTGGTATAAGTGCTTCATTTCGGACCTTTGCAAGGTAAAAAGTCTTGAGCTTGATGATTAACCTCTTAGATCTCCTTAGTACAAGTTTATGGACCTTTTGGTCCCAAGATTTGGACTTTATGACTTAAGCTTGTTCCTAAGACCAGGGTTGCCTCCCTTAGAGTCATATGAGTCCCAGAAGCAGTAAAGTTCCAACCTTTGTGGTCCTATTAAGTTCATGCATGAGATCTATTCCCCTTTATGGAAGTAGAAGAGTGTTTTGATAGTTTGGGTTGGTTTGGGCCATATAAGGTCACCAAGTCAGTGACTTTATGGATTAGGGCATGGAATAAGACCTAGATCTAAGTTTATGGATCTTGAGTCGGAGTATTTGGCGCTTAATGCGAAGTGTCTTAACAGAGTAAGTTCGCCGAGCGTAATTGCAGGTACGCCCCGCATACTCTCTAGCAAGCCAGTACGCTAAGTGTACATTAGAGTACGCCCCGCGTAACGCAGTCAGTTGGGCTTATAGCATTTTGGGCCTCGGTGTGGGTTGAGTTGAGACTTAGGATCCTTGGGCCATATTGGGCCATCAGAATTCAGTTGCTAAGGACCAAGGATTTAGCATTGGGCTTGAGTAAGGTCCAATAAATGGCTTTGGGCCCAATGGAGCAAATTGGGCCATTAGTGGGCCTTTAGTGGGGCCCTGGATGGGCTTAAAAGGAATTGGGGGTTTTGGGGCCATGTTGTGACCCATGCCATAACAGGGGTAAAATGGTAATTTTACCCATAGGAGAATCCCTATTCTGAGTTAGTATTTTATTTCCCATGATAGCTGGGGAGCAGCCGGGATAGCAGTCGGGGATCTTTCACTTGAGTTTTCAACAGTCAGCATTTCGAGGTGAGTTTCCTTCCAGTAGGAATGGGTCTAAGGCCATAATGCCGACCCGTTTAGCTAGCAGTAGTTTCCGGACTTCGGTCCGATGCAGTAGTTAGTATGTTTGATGCCTTCGTGGCTCAGACAGGATTTATGTGTTATGTGTTCCGGGCTACGGCCCGATGCAGTACGCAATATATGTGTGTTCATGCTAATTGATATGTTTATGTTATGTTATGTTCAGTTAGTTCCGGACTTCGGTCCGACGCAGTTAGTCCGGACTTCGGTCCGATGCAGGGGACAAGGTCCCAGTCAGTTTTCGGACTTCGGTCTGATGCAGGGGGCAAGGCCTCAATTAGTCCAGACTTTGGTCCGATGCAGGGGACAAGGTCCCAGTCAGTTAGTCCGGACTTCGGTCCGATGCAGGGGACAAGGTCCCAGTCAGTTTCCGGACTTCGGTCCGATGCAGGGGGCAAGGCCCCAGTTAGTCCGGACCTCGGTCCGATGCAGTGGGCAAGGCCCATTATGTGTTTTACATGTTATTGTATGGTATGTGGTAGTTTGGGGGAGCTCACTAAGCTTCGTGATTACGGTTTTCAGTTTTGGTTTCAGGTACTCAGTTTTCAAAAGAGGAGCTCGGAGAATTGCAGTGCACACACCATAGTCAGTTAGCCTGGGGAATGTTTTACTCTGATAATGAGATTATGTTTTGAATTTAATACTCGAAAGTTATGTTATGACTTATGATACGTTTTTATAAGTATGGTTTTAGTAATGTTTTAAAAAGAAAATTTTAGTCATGATTTTTGGGTCGTTGCAAAGTCAGTTTTACCATTAGTAGGCCTCATTCACGAAGCCGGTCTATACTTTATAGTATTATAAGTTAATAATATATATATATATATATATATATATATATATATATAAGATAAAGTCAATTTTATCGTTAGTAGGCTTCATTCACGAAGTCGGTCTATAGGGGGGGGGGGTATAAGGTTACTGCGTATAAAATGGCAGTTTAATGGGTGTCCACTCTCACCCACCGCTTCCTTGACTGGTGAAGGGTCGTTAGCCGAACAGGTAGGACAAAGGCTATAATTCTCATTAAAAGTATAATGATAACTATAAAGTAACTAAACCTTTTATAAATTCCCAATCTTAGTTACTTTTAGAAAATGTGAAATTGATGCTAATCCATGAAATTTCAATTTACACCTTACTAAGTCGTTGATGGAGCATGTGTGGTTAACCGACACATTAACATGGACTAGTAAGGGTGGTAAAGGGTAGCTTAATGTTTATCTTAAGGTCAATGGAGCGTGTGTGGTTAACCGACACATTGATTAAGGTGATAATTGACATTGAGAGTACCAAGTATATTTGTATGGTTATTCACACCTTGTTTGTGATCCTCGGTATCCCAGTCACAAACCTGAAGGGCATAATCGAGATTTAAACATGCCATTAAATAGTTCAATGAATCTCAAAGGATTTAGGAGTTTCAAATCCAATTAAAACTTAATTAACAAAAATTTCGTTTTCATGGTGGAAATTGGTAAATCGTCATTTACCTACCTTCAAATATTTTGCAAGTTGGATTACGACATCCCTATTCCAATTTGTAAAATATTGTGTTGGGTCCTAACCTTAATATTTCATTTGGGTGTTATATTAAGGACTCTTTATCTAATATAAACATGTCTTTCTTTCTTTTCAGATGTCTTCCAACACTGTTTCGGGCTCAAACCCTACCGACTCCTTCTCTCTCATGAACCTTTGTGGGAGAGTCATATTTGATGGGACTAATTTCAATGATTGGATTAGGAACATCAGGATGGTCAGTCGATACGAGGAAAAGGAATATGTCCTCGACAAAGAGCTCAAGGATATCGACGAGTCTGCTGCTACTCCTCAAGCGATTGTTAATTTTAGGGCACATGAGAAAGATGCCACCATGGTAGCTTGTATCATGCTTGCCACCATGTCTTCGGAACTCCAAAATTCCTATGAGGAGCTGGCTATAGATATTATCCTACACTCCTTACCTCCATGTTATGATCAATTCCGCAAGACATATCATATGAACAAGGAGGAAGTCACTTTGAGCAAACTTCAAGGCCTTTTGAGGACTGCCGAAAGTGGTCTCAAAGGTAAAAATGTTGTAACCACTCCTACAGCTAATGCCCCTATTCTGGAAATTGGGCAAGGTAAGAGGAAGAAGAGGAAGGCTCCTTCCAAGAACCGAAAGGGAAAGTCTCTTGATGGATTCTCTTCAAGTGGAACCAAAGGAGGTTCTGCTACTCCCTCGAACATCCCAAAAGAAGCAGAGTGTTTCTATCGCCATGATAAGGGGCACTGGAAGCGAAGCTGCCCAAAGTACTTGCAGGATGTTAAGGATGGGAAGGTTAAACCCACCCATGCAGGTATTTACACTATTCTATCTAAAAACTCATTGCGTTCTAACTCTTGGGTTCTTGACACAGGTTGTGGAATTCACATTTGTTCTGATGTGCAGGGCCTAAAAAGAAGTAAGGATGTGGAGCACGGGAAGATAAACTTGATCATGGGGAATAGGAAGGTTTCACTTGTCACCAAGATTAGAGTTTACTCTTTATTGCTTAGTAGCGGGTTAGAAATAGATTTAAATAATTGTTGCTACTCGTCTGAAATGGCGAGAAATGTTATTTCTTTTCATGGTTTGTACAAACAAGGTTTCACATTTTCGTTTGATAATGAAATTGGTGCAATAAATGCTTATAATAATGGTGTTTTTTATTTTAAAGCATGACCTTGTAATGGTGTATATGAAACGGTGATGATTGTAGACAACTTAGGAAATAATGTGTTGCATATCGATTCTTCTAATGATTTGGATAAGGCATCCTTGTGGCATTGTTGTCTTGGACATGTCAACAAGAAGCGCATAGGCCAACTCCAGAAGGCTGGAGTTTTGGAGTCATTCGAACTAAGGTCGGATGACACTTGCGAGTCTTGTTTACTTGGAAAAATGACTAAGTCACTCTTCACTGGTTATTGTGAAAGGGGTGAGGGTTTGTTGGATCTCATACACACCGATGTGTGTGGGCCCTTCAGAACCGCCACAATGGATGTTAACCGCTTCTATATGACTTTTACTAATGAATACAACAGATATGGCTATATCTAGTTAACCAAGAATAAGTCATAAACCTTTGATAAATTCAAAGAGCTTAAGCAAGAAGTGGAGAATCAGCTGGGTAGGAAGATAAAGATGCTCCGATCCGATCGGGGTGGTGAGTATCTTAGTATCGAGTTCCTGGACTATTTTAAGGAGTGTGGAATTGTTTCACAGTTGACACCACCTAGGACACCATAGCTTAATGGTGTAGCTGAGAGGCGCAATCGAACCTTGTTGGACATGGTTCGTTCCATGATGAATCGAGCTTCGTTACCAATCTCATTCTGGGGGTATGCCTTAGAGACTGCCACCCATATCCTTAATCTAGTCCCTACCAATAAGGTTGCCATAACACCTCATGAGATGTGGAATGGGAAGGCTCCCACATTAGACCACATCAAGGTTTGGGGTTGCGAGGCTTTCGTGAAACGCGAGACTCATGACAGGCTCAAACCTCGAAGTGAGCGTTGTATTTTCAT
Source organism: Lactuca serriola (assembly GCF_051521515.1). NCBI lineage: Eukaryota > Viridiplantae > Streptophyta > Magnoliopsida > Asterales > Asteraceae > Lactuca > Lactuca serriola. Next base: position 158,642,843 of record NC_136409.1, read on the forward strand.
CGGCTACCCGCAAAAGTCCTTTGGTGATCTCTTCTACAAACCGAGTGACAATGTTGTCTTCGTTGCGAGGAGAGGGGTTTTTCGAGAAAGGGAACTCATATTCCAAGGGGACAGTGGGAGGCAAAATGATCTTGAAGAACTTTAAGAGTCAAGTGGTGAAGGAACCTCAAACACTAGCGATCAACCAGAGGAGGAAACTCTTGTCGATCCAATTGACAAATTCATACCTCTGAGGCATTCTAGTAGAGTTAGTGTTCCACCTGTGTTATATGGTTTTCATATAACATCTGAGGGTGATACATTTATCAGTGATAGCAAACTGATAAATTTGGATGAACCTAACAACTACAAGGAAGCCATGGCATGCCCCGAATCTGCTAATTGGAAGGAGGCGATGGACAACAAGATTCAGTCCATGTATGACAATGAAGTTTGGAACTTGATTGACAATGTACCTGGTCGTAAGACAGTCGGGTGCAAATGGATCTTCAAGAAGAAGACCGACATGGATGGTAAGATGCAGACTTATAAGGCATGATTGGTTGCGAAGGGCTTTACTCAAACTCCAGGAGTTGATTATGATGAGACCTTTTCACCAGTAGCAAAGATTAAGTGTATTAGGATTATGCTAGCCATTGCTGCATTTCATGATTATGAAATATGGAAAATGGATGTCAAAACTGCTTTCCATAATGGAAAGTTGGCTGAGGATGTTTACATGAGTCAGCCATATGGTTTTGTCGATGCAAAGTACCCTAATAGAGTGTGTAAGCTTGATAAATCCATTTATGGATTAAAAAAAGCATCTCATAGATGGAATCTTTGTTTCAATGAGAAAGTCAAAGAGTTTGGCTTTTCGAGAAGCGGGGATGAGTCTTGTGTATATGTCAAAGCTAGTGGGAGCATAGTTAGTTTGTTGGTATTGTATGTGGATGACATACTACTCATAGGAAATGACGTCCCAACCTTGGAGGAGGTGAAATCCTGGCTTGGGAAGTGTTTCGCTATGAAGGACCTTAGAGAAGCTGCCTATATTCTTGGGATAAGGATATTGAGAGACAGGAGTAAGACATTAATTGCAATTAGTCAAAGTACCTACATGGACAAGGTGTCGAAGAGGTTCAACATGCATAATTCCAAGAAAGGTGACTTACCGATCCAGAGCAATGCCAAACTGAGAAAGGCTCAGAGTCCGAGTATAGAGGCTGAGATAGCTGAGATGAGTCGATTACCATATGCTTTCGTTGGTGGCTCGATCATGTATGCTATGACTTACTCGCCATTATGTGGCCTTTGCTTTGAGCATGGTCAGCATATATCAAGGGAATCCTGGTAAGGCTCACTGGACTGCGATTAAGAACATTCTCAAGTACCCGCGGAGGACTAAGGATTGGGTCCTTACCCTTAGTGGGAGTGATGACTTGAGAGTGGTAGGATATAGTGACGCCAGCTTTCAGACCGACATAGATAATTTCCGATCTCAGTTGGGCTGGGTATTTACTCTGAATGGAGGAGCAATTACTTGGAAAAGTTCCAAGCAAGAGACAGTAGCTTATTCAACTTGCAAATTAGAGTATATAGCAGGAAGCGAGGCGGCAAAGGAGGCAATATGGATGAAGAAATTCATTGGAGACCTTGGAGTTGTACCAGCTATAAAGGAGCCTATGGAGATTTTATGTGACAACGAGAGTGCAGTTGCCTTAGCCAAGGAACCAAGGGATCATGGCAGATCCAGGCACATCGACAGAAAATACCACTTCATTAGACATCGTATAGAAGAAGGACTCATCGTGCAAAAGAGGGCATGATCATCAAATGAGAATCCAACAGATCCCGTCACGAAGGGATTGAGTAGGGTTAAGCATTTACAACATGTGAGGCGCACTGGGCTGAAGGATGATATTAGTTTTAATGAATAGATAGCTTTCGAAACTTGTAATAGTTGAAATGTAATTGACATTTGATGCTTAAATAAAAGGTGTTTTTTATTTACTAGTATGGTACTTTCTTGTGTCAATCATTTACTATTGTTTCACTTTGCATGTTTTGACTTCCAAAATAATTATATTATTCAAACTATCCACATTCGATCATACGTTGGAAGTAGGTATTGAATCAAGACTGTCATGAATTTGGCTTGTAGATTTGTCTAAATTGTGTTAGACATAGCAAAGTTTGATGCAACATTCATGAGTGCTCATAAGGTCTGAGTATTGGATTAAATCCGCACTCACTTGTATCACTTCATGGAATTCATCTCGAGTGATCGTGAGACGATAATATCATATAAGTCTTCAAACATAGATATATGAGTTGTTGACTATGAGTTGGTTGTACATTGATAGTATGAAAACGCATCGGTGTGACATCCCCAAAATCTCGGCCAGAAAAGACCGATTTTCATTTATGCTTTTAAATATTTTCAGAGTAAATCCTTTTGATTTGAAAGAGTTGCGGAATTTGTTCCCAAAAACAAAACATGATAAAACATTGTTTACCGAAGCATTTCATAAAAGAAATGTATTTTCATTATAATCAAAACTCGGGGTGTCATGTTCCGATACAGACCAATAAGCATAAACGAATACATTACAAGTCATATGACAAATATAAACATATGCAGACTTGTAAACAAAACAACTTGATGGTTCATCCATCTCATGCCCTTCCGCCACTACCTGTAATACAATTTAAAACTGAGTGGATCAGGCTTGGGAGCCTGGTGAGCATATAGGGTTTTCAACCCACAATAAATATCATATTAAATTTTCACCAACCAACAATAACCCAATTACCCATTCCCGTTATTCTCACTTTAATGTCCCTAAAACAACTAACATAAGGGACCTAGTCTAAGAATATTTCATCGGGGCGACAACACATGCTTCGGGGGTACCTCAGCAATATAAGTCAAATAAGGCAACCATGAGGGGGATGGAGTACAGCGAATGAACACCCAAGTTCATTAACACCTACAGGTGGCGAACGTGCTAATGTTTCCACAAGACTGTCTAGAATAGCCAGTGGTCGTCATCTAAACTCCGCTAGATGACTCAATCAAACAACAACGAGGCCTCTCATCTGTTTATTACACACCAACTGTCTACCCATGTTCTACCCAACATATTAGTAGATAAAAATATACATTTGTATACATAGTTTAAAGAAAACATGTATAGCATGCGTTAATCAACACATATATCACATAACAGATGAGGCACACACACACATAACACATATCTCATAAAGAAATAAGCAGATCTATAAGATAGAAGAGAGTGAATACACATTCACCCATAACCCAACCAAATATATACACATAGCACGTATTTTTATATAAAATACTTCGTATTATTGTATTAGAAAGAAAATAACTACACACTCACACTTATAAACAACAATATACTTAATACACTAGAACCAAACTCGTATTATTATTGTGTTTAAGAAAGGTAGTATACACTCACTTGATCAGAAGATGATCGGACAGCACTACGGCTTATAGAAGTAGTATTCCTCAACAGATCTGGAAGATCTCCTCGAAAATCGAACTTCTTGCGGGCAGAGCTTCGACTCGGGAACCGCACTTCTCGGGATCTTCGGGGTCTCGGGACTTGCCTCGGGGCTAGAGTATGATACCGGGGCTTCGGGGTATCTTCGGCACGAAAAACGATGCAAAAGACTAGAGAGAAGAGAAGAAATGAACAAGAAATATGGCTGTCTTCGGATCCCTTATATAGAGGCTGGAGCCTCGGAGTACGCGGGGCGTACTGCAGTACGCAGCGCGTTCTGCTTCCGAAATCGTCACTGCATGCGTCATCCGAAGTGTCGACACTATCGGAGTACGTGGGGCGTACTCGAGTACGCGGCGCGTACCTCGGATCAGACGGGTGACTCGTCTTCGGATAATGCTTCCGAATTTTGATTTAAATTTAAATACCAAATGATTAATAAACTTCGGAGATTCATAACTTCTTCATACGAACTCCGTTTTCGACGTTCTTTATATCCACGGAAAGGTGAGACCACGCTCTACGACTTTCGTTTAGACTCCATCGGCTAATTTTGACTTTATTTTTATTAATTATTTTTAATAGGCCGGGACAGAAACTTTCGTTATAAATTCATAACTTCTTCGTTTGACGTCCGTTCTCGCCTAACTTTTTATCGTTTCGATACCAACAATGAGATCTTCGATTCTCATTTAGATTGCTTCGGCTAACAACCGCTCGATCTCAAATCGAGTATTTCAGGCTGCATGCCGCTAAGCCGGAACTTCGATAAATCATAACTTCCTCATACGAAGTCAGATTTGGGCGTTCTATATATATTCGGAAACCTCGTTTCAACTACTACAACATTAACCAAAGATATTAAGTTTATTTTACACTTAAATTTTGACGCTTATTTTTATTCTTAATTAATCAAACCACATAATTAAGCAATTAAGCACAAAACACATAATACTCAAATAATACATTATTATTATTTCAAAACGGGTTACAAAGGTTAACCTAGACTATTGCATTGCTAAAAGTGGCAAGCCTGGAAACACAGGCGTTACAATTCTCTCCACCTTAGAATGATTCCGTCCCCGGAATCACACATCAACAAACAAATGCGGATAGCGACTCAATATGTCACTCTCCGTCTCCCAGGTGAGATTCGGCCCATTCGTGTGTTTCCATCGGACAAGCACTAACCCAACCATTTTGCGTCGCAACTTCTTAGTCTTTCGGTCAACAATTGCCTCTGGTTCTTCAATCAACCTTTTGTTCTCATCAATTCTCAATTCAGAAATTGGAATTATATCAGGAACTTCTCCCGTGAACTTCCTCAAATAACACACATGAAAGGTGTTGTGAATTCCATTCAGCTCTTCGGGTAATTCGAGCTTGTAAGCTTGATTCTCAATCCTCTGAAGGACTTTAAACGGTCCAATAAACCTTGGACTCAACTTTCCCCTTTTTCCAAATCTTATAAGTCCCTTCCACGACGAGACTTTAAGCAAAACCGAATCTCCAACCTAAAAAGTCATCGGTCTTCGCTTCTTGTCAGCATAGCTCTTTTGACGATCTTGAGCTGCTAACATTCTTTCCTTAATTATTTTCAACTTTTCAGCAGTTTGATGAACCATCTCCGGTCCCATAAACTGCTTTTCCCCAGCCTCAAGCCAACAAGACGGCGTACGACACTTCTGTCCATACAAAGCTTGATAAGGTGCCATCTTAATGCTCGAGTGAAAACTATTATTATAGGAAAATTCTACCAACGGTAAATGTTCATCCCAATTACCTAGGAATTCCAAGGTACATGCTCTCAGCATATCTTCAAGTGTTTGTATTGTTCTTTCACTCTGACCATCAGTCTGCGGATGGTAAGCTGTGCTTAAACATAACTTGGTACCCATTTCCTCTTGTAGACTTTTCCAAAACCTTGAGGTGAAACGGCTATCACGATCCGATACAATCGTTAACGGAACACCGTGAAGCCTCACAATTTCCTTCACGTAAGAATTCGCAAGCTTTTCCATAGACCATTTCTCCCTGGCCGCTATGAAATGCGCACTCTTAGTGAATCGATCAACGACCACCCAAATCATGTCGTGACCATTCTTTGTTCTAGGCAGTTTAGTGACAAAATCCATAGCAATGTCTTCCCACTTACCCATAGGCACAGGCAATGGTTCTAAACTCCCGTAAGGTTTCTGATGTTGTGTCTTGGCTCTTGCACAAGTCACACACTCGGCCACATACTTTGCAACATCAAGCTTCATCGTCGGCCACCAGTAGTAGGGTTTCAGGTCCCTATACATTTTAGTGCTACCAGGATGAATTGAGTACATGGTTTTGTGAGCTTCTTCCATCAGAAGATCCCTAATTCTTCCTGACTTAGGTACCCAAATACGATCTTGGAATACCTTCATTCCATGACCGTTAGTACCAAACACCAACGTTTTACCCAAACGTTCCTCCTTTCGGTCATTTTTCTCAGAAGCTTCCTCTTGAGCTTTCTTTATACTTTCCACAATAGTCGAGACAACTTCAATTCTCAACGCTCTTGGCCTCTTCCTTTCAAGATTGACCTTCCGACTGAGAGCATCAGCAACAACATTAGCTTTACCGGGGTGGTAAAGTATCTCGCAGTCGTAGTCTTTAAGTAATTCTAGCCAGCGTCGTTGCCTCATATTCAATTCTTTCTGATTAAAGAGGTATTGGAGACTCTTATGATCAGTGAAAAGTTTGCACTTCGTGCCATAGAGGTAATGCCTCCATATTTTTAGAGCGAAAACTACCGCTGCCAACTCCAAATCATGAGTCGGGTAATTCTTTTCATGCTCTTTCAGCTGTCGAGACGCATATGCTATCACCTTTTCTCTTTGGGTCAAAACACAACCCAATCCAACACCAGACGCATCGCTATAAACAGCGAAGTCTTCAACTCCATCGGGTAGAGAAAGTATCGGTGCCTCGCATAGCTTCTTCTTTAACTTCTCGAATGCTTCTTTATGCTTCTCACTCCAAGCATAAGTAGCTCCTTTGTGGGTCAAAGCTGTCAATGGAGTAGCAATCGAAGAAAAGCCTTGGATAAACCTGCGGTAATATCCGGCTAATCCCAAAAAGCTTCGAATCTCCGTGGGACTTTTCGGTTGTTCCCACTTCGTCACAGCTTCGATCTTCGCTGAATCAACCATTATCTCTTCTTGGTTGACCACGTGACCCAAGAATTGGACTTCACGAATCCAAAAATCACATTTGGAGAACTTCGCATAAAGCTTCTCCTTCTTCAAAACTTCTAACACTTCTCGCAAGTGCCTGCCATGCTCCTCCTAGCTTTTCGAGTAAATCAGAATGTCGTCTATGAACACTATCACAGATTTATCAAGGAACGGGTTACAAACCCTATTCATCAAATCCATGAACGCTGCTGGAGCATTGGTTAGTCCAAACGACATAACCAAGAACTCGTAGTGTCCATATCTAGTTCTGAATGCAGTCTTCTCGATATCTTGCTCTCTTACTTTCAGCTGATGATATCCTGAACTTAGGTCGATCTTCGAGAAATAGCTCGAACCTTGCAATTGATCAAACAGGTCATCAATCCTCGGCAACGGATATCTATTCTTTATTGTTGCCTTGTTCAGCTCTCTATAATCGATGCACATTCTCATACTTCCATCTTTCTTCTTCACGAATAACACCGGAGCTCCCCAGGGCGATGAACTAGGTCTAATGAAACCTTTGTCCAATAACTCCTGAAGTTGCATCATCAGCTCCTTCATCTCCGTCGGTGCTAATCGATAAGGTGCTTTTGCTATTGGCGTGGTTCCTGGTAACAAGTCTATTCTGAACTCCACTTGTCTATTAGGTGGTAATCCAGGAAGATCCTCGGGGAACACTTCCGGAAAATCACACACCACTGGAATGCTCTGCATCACCTTCTTTTCCTTCTTAGCATCAATCAAAAATGCTAAATATGATGTACATCCCTTGGTCAAACACTTTCTGGATTTCATTAGAGAAATGATCCCAGAATTCACTCTGCGTTTGTCCCCATACACCATAAACGAATCTTTTCCAGGCGGGTTTACTTTAACTATCTTTTTCTTGCATAAAAATTCGGCATCATTGGCGCTAAGCCAATCCATTCCCAACACGATGTCGAAACCATTTAGTTCGATAGGCAATAATTCCTCGTGAAACTTATTCCCATTCAGATCAATTAAGATGCTTTTCATACGATGACTAATAGGTACAAACTTGCCACTAGCTACTTCGACTAATAAAGCATTATCTAGTCTATCAATAGGCAAAGCTAGCTTTTTACCAAACTCATGCGAAATAAAGGAGTAGTTGGCTCCAGAATCAAACAATATATGAGCAGGTAATTCGTTTACGAGAAAGGTACCTGAAGCGACATCAGCTTCATCTTTCGCAGCTTCCAGTGTCATCTGGAATGCTCTCGCCTTTGGCTTTGGTGGAATGTTGGGCTTTGCTGCCTCCTTCTTCCTCGGACAGTCCTTCAAAATGTGCCCCTCTTCATTACACCCAAAACACATCCTTTTGTTGTTCGGACATTCATTGACAAAATGTCCGACCTTTCCACACTTGTAGCAGGTTACATCCTTGCTACATTTCCCAAAGTGCTTTTTCTTACACTTATCACACCACTTTGCTTCGCCTCCTTTTCCTCCAAACTTTTTCGAATCAGATTTCGAAAATTTGCTCTTCTTACTGGAACCAGATGTTCCTTCAAACTTCCTTTTCTCACCAACCTCAACCTTGACGGTGGTTCTCCCCTTGATCATGTTTTCAACAGACTTGGCAGCCCAGATAGCTACCTCTAGAGTAAGTGCCTGACGTACTGGCACCTCGTACTCCCATGGAAGTCCCTTCGCATACCGATCCACCTTTGTCAGCTCGTCTGGAACGATACGCAAGGCAAACTCCATCTTATCGGTGAAGTTATTGGTGTAGTCATCAACTGACATGCTACCTTTCGTCAATGTCAAAAACTTATTCTCCAACTCCAACAGATTTTGAGCCGAGCAGAACTTGCGCTTAAACTGCACCAAGAACTCTGCCCATGACAATTGCAGTGGCTCATTAGGGCTTAAGGTCTTCCCTAGAGTGTTCCACCAACGAACGGCTCCACCTCGGAATTGACGCACGGCATAGATAGTTTGCAACTTACCTCTGCAGCCACAAGTCATGAAGGCTAGCTCCATTTCGGAGATCCAATCCATAACCCCAATCGGATCCTCCTTTCCATTGAAGGTCGATGGTTTGCAAGTCAAAAAGTCCTTGTACTTGCATCCCATTCCATCATTCCTTCCTTCATGGTTATCTTGCCTAACTATCGGTGGGTTGGCTGGACCAACAGACCCACTGAAGTTTCCTCCTTCTGAGTGCCCTTCATTTAATTCAGGCTCTTCCACACGAATCGACAGTTCTTCACGATTTTGTTGAAGCAACCGTCTAGTTTCATCCATCTGACGATCCAACATCGTCTGAATCATCAATTGCACACCAGCCATGGTTATTGGCTCAGGTGCTGCTGCTACGACAGGTATTGGCTCAATCACTGGTGGTTGATTCCTGTTTTCGTCAGCATTTCCAACTCCACTTCTTGTTCTCACCATTTTGGTCTACACACCGAATAAGGTGAAATTAGATCCTCAATCATGATAGATATTCAAATCATCCTTATCACTCCGAAACGTTTACATGCTAGTTCTAATATCGTAGACGTACGCTTAGAATCCTACACACATAATGTTTCTAGATCCGGTCGGCAACAGACCATAGATCCGAACAAATAATATCATATATGGCGACATATAACATTTAGCACATAAAAGCATTTTAGGCAACTTTCCTAAAATAAACTAGTGCTCGTGTCTAAATCACAACAGACACACATCTCAAAACTCACTTAGCATTCTAAGTTTAAGTCTAGAAATCCTACAAATTCCTAGTTCGCTTAAACTAATGCTCTGATACCAACTGTCATGAATTTGGCTTGTAGATTTGTCTAAATTGTGTTAGACATAGCAAAGTTTGATGCAACATTCATGAGTGCTCATAAGGTCTGAGTATTGGATTAAATCCGCACTCACTTGTATCACTTCATGGAATTCATCTCGAGTGATCGTGAGACGATAATATCATATAAGTCTTCAAACATAGATATATGAGTTGTTGACTATGAGTTGGTTGTACATTGATAGTATGAAAACGCATCGGTGTGACATCCCCAAAATCTCGGCCAGAAAAGACCGATTTTCATTTATGCTTTTAAATATTTTCAGAGTAAATCCTTTTGATTTGAAAGAGTTGCGGAATTTGTTCCCAAAAACAAAACATGATAAAACATTGTTTACCGAAGCATTTCATAAAAGAAATGTATTTTCATTATAATCAAAACTCGGGGTGTCATGTTCCGATACAGACCAATAAGCATAAACGAATACATTACAAGTCATATGACAAATATAAACATATGCAGACTTGTAAACAAAACAACTTGATGGTTCATCCATCTCATGCCCTTCCGCCACTACCTGTAATACAATTTAAAACTGAGTGGGTCAGGCTTGGGAGCCTGGTGAGCATATAGGGTTTTCAACCCACAATAAATATCATATTAAATTTTCACCAACCAACAATAACCCAATTACCCATTCCCGTTATTCTCACTTTAATGTCCCTAAAACAACTAACATAAGGGACCTAGTCTAAGAATATTTCATCGGGGCGACAACACATGCTTCGGGGGTACCTCAGCAATATAAGTCAAATAAGGCAACCATGAGGGGGATGGAGTACAGCGAATGAACACCCAAGTTCATTAACACCTACAGGTGGCGAACGTGCTAATGTTTCCACAAGACTGTCTAGAATAGCCAGTGGTCGTCATCTAAACTCCGCTAGATGACTCAATCAAACAACAACGAGGCCTCTCATCTGTTTATTACACACCAACTGTCTACCCATGTTCTACCCAACATATTAGTAGATAAAAATATACATTTGTATACATAGTTTAAAGAAAACATGTATAGCATGCGTTAATCAACACATATATCACATAACAGATGAGGCACACACACACATAACACATATCTCATAAAGAAATAAGCAGATCTATAAGATAGAAGAGAGTGAATACACATTCACCCATAACCCAACCAAATATATACACATAGCACGTATTTTTATATAAAATACTTCGTATTATTGTATTAGAAAGAAAATAACTACACACTCACACTTATAAACAACAATATACTTAATACACTCGAACCAAACTCGTATTATTATTGTGTTTAAGAAAGGTAGTATACACTCACTTGATCAGAAGATGATCGGACAGCACTACGGCTTATAGAAGTAGTATTCCTCAGCAGATCTGGAAGATCTCCTCGAAAATCGAACTTCTTGCGGGCAGAGCTTCGACTCGGGAACCGCACTTCTCGGGATCTTCGGGGTCTCGGGACTTGCCTCGGGGCTAGAGTATGATACCGGGGCTTCGGGGTATCTTCGGCACGAAAAACGATGCAAAAGACTAGAGAGAAGAGAAGAAATGAACAAGAAATATGGCTGTCTTCGGATCCCTTATATAGAGGCTGGAGCCTCGGAGTACGCGGGGCGTACTGCAGTACGCAACGCGTACTGCTTCCGAAATCGTCACTGCATGCGTCATCCGAAGTGTCGACACTATCGGAGTACGCGGGGCGTACTCGAGTACGCGGCGCGTACCTCGGATCAGACGGGTGACTCGTCTTCGGATAATGCTTCCGAATTTTGATTTAAATTTAAATACCAAATGATTAATAAACTTCAGAAATTCATAACTTCTTCATACGAACTCCGTTTTCGACGTTCTTTATATCCACGGAAAGGTGAGACCACGCTCTACGACTTTCATTTAGACTCCGTCGGCTAATTTTGACTTTATTTTTATTAATTATTTTTAATAGGCCGGGACAGAAAGTTTCGTTATAAATTCATAACTTCTTCGTTTGACGTCCGTTCTCGCCTAACTTTTTATCGTTTCGATACCAACAATGAGATCTTCGATTCTCATTTAGATTGCTTCGGCTAACAACCGCTCGATCTCAAATCGAGTATTTCAGGCTGCATGCCGCTAAGCCGGAACTTCGATAAATCATAACTTCCTCATACGAAGTCAGATTTGGGCGTTCTATATATATTCGGAAACCTCGTTTCAACTACTACAACATTAACCAAAGATATTAAGTTTATTTTACACTTAAATTTTGACGCTTATTTTTATTCTTAATTAATCAAACCACATAATTAAGCAATTAAGCACAAAACACATAATACTCAAATAATACATTATTATTATTTCAAAACGGGTTACAAAGGTTAACCTAGACTATTGCATTGCTAAAAGTGGCAAGCCTGGAAACACAGGCGTTACAATCGGTAACTCGATGTTATAAAACATGCTATTGTGTGTGATTCAATGAATAGTTAGTGCAAGCATATATTGTCGAAGTTTATCTGTTCCTTTTAGTCCTTGGAGGATTAAAAGCGATATCTTGGTCCCCTCGATGATTTTTTTTTTGACTTATGTGTCGGTCCCGGTCAGAACTAAATTGATGTGTTCGATTAAGTTCTATGTCAAACAAATCAAAAATCGGGAAACAAACTGCTGGACAATAATTACGATGTTGTTCCATGTATTTGTCTGGCTGATATCTTGAGAACAGAGGATTATATTATCACTTATCTAAAATGGTGCGCCACGGTTCGATATAGGCTTTTAAGAGCTACGATTGCTAGTCGGTGTTTGAGGTCATACTTTCAACTATAGTTATTAGACTTATCCAAGTGGGAGACTGTTGGATAAGGTGTCTAACTCCATATCTATATTTGGTATGTACTTGACGCGAAAGTAGCATGGTCCATTTGGGTTGCACTTCACCAGAACAATCTGTAAGAATGGACTTTTGAGAAGAGGTTATTTATGATTTATTAATATATTATAAGTTCTAATATATTAATATGAAATCATATTTTCTAATTAGTATTGATCAAGAATTAATTTGGAATTAATTTTGTGATCAAAAGAGACTAATTAAATATATGGGGATTAATTGTGTAAATAATTCATTCTTATGAAGTGGGCTAATGATCCATGATTCCTTATGTTGGGCTAAACCAATTTGGTAACCCATGGATACTCCATGGAGGGTTAAAACCCATGGAGCATGAGGAATGTGGAAAGTCATGAGGGCTAGCCGATTTTGAGTGCATATTATCTTCTCTCATGTTCTTCCATTTGTTGGTGGTGATTTGTGGTTCCACTTGAGGCATTCACATTATTGGTGTTAGGCTCTTAAAGGCTTCAGGAATCAATCTACAAGTAAAGGTATGTCATTCTACTAGATTTTGTGTTACATATACTTCATGGTATGCTAGTTAGGATGAAACCTTGGTAAAATTAAAGTTTGCATGTATAATAGAGAAAACATAGATCCAAGGTTTCTAAGGTTACTTGTACACCTTAGGAGTGTTAGAATGCTTAAAACCGATCAATCACTTCCAAGGATTTTCTCACATTGATCAGAAATTTGATCATTAATGATTCTTGTGGCATTACGGTGTGAAGAAGCACAATTATTTAAAATAAGTTGAATGCTTCTTGCATGATCAACAACTTTTTATTTTTTGATGTGAAGAAAATTGTTGGTAAGTGAGATATAGGTGTTTTTCTTTTTTAAACGAGAAAGTGAGTCTTTAGAAAAAGAGAGTTTTTCTTAAGATTTTTTATCTCAACTTTGAGAGAAGTTTTTTTTTTTTTGAAATAGATAAATCAAAACGTAAATGGTCAAACATATCAAATTTTTCAATGGAAGAATAGTTAACAAAGTTCTTTACCTGATACCTTGAGGCTGAGTCCCAGTCCTAAGACTTAGAGTCAGTAGCAACTTTAGAAAGGTCAGCTTCAAACCTACTAACATTTTCCCTTGGTGCATCAGCGTGGGACTCAACGATTTGAGCCATGAGACACTTACCTTTTGAAACTTCATCATCTAAAAGATCTTCCCTGTCAAAGGAGGATGATAGAGTGATCATCATCTCTTGCGCAGTTGAGAAATTTTGAACCAAACAATAGACATGAAATGGAAGAGAAATTCCAATAGCAATTTTCGCCTTTACATCAAGATTCAGGACCCTTTTTTCTTCCTTGTTGTATCTCGACACCGATTATTGTTTTAGTTTAATACCAGATGCATTGTCAATGGATGAGTGATGTATAGGGGCGATGGGACCCTTGTTGTGAATATCAAGCATATCATAGTCCATGATCTCAAGAACATCCATGGCTTTTGATTTCCAAGCAGTAGAATTGTGTTCATCAAAAGGAGGGATATTATTGGGAAATGACGACTTGGGATTATAGATTGTTGACATGATAAGTTGAGTGTATCCAAGGCTGCTCTGATACCAATTGAAGGTTTGTATTGATCAGATACACTTATGAATAACAAATAACAAACTAACTAAAAAAGGAATAAATAGAAAAACAACGACCACGAGTAATCACGAAGACGCTTTCACTAAGAAAGGATGTTTTCACCAGGAAAACATAGGTCACAAAGACGGTCATGGTTTCACCCTAATGTTGAGCATATACGATTACAATAACTGAAATCCCACTAATTAAGGGATGTATACCTATCTAAATAGAGGTCTAATCATTGTCACAAAGATTAGGATCACACGCACACACACATATACACACACACACACACACATATATATATATATATACACACACATGTATAACTGCTTAATATATAAAGATCACAAAGATCATTATCTTCACGCTGACGCTAATAAGGTCTTGTGTTCGCGTTGGAGTTGGTGGTGACACTGGCGCCGGAACTGGAGGTCAGCTTGTAAAGTGTTTGACTCATCAGATCATATGGTGTGACCTTAAAAAAGATCAATAAAACCTTCAACTTCGGGAAGGATTCCAAAATTGGTCATAAATGCTGCCAAAATCCTGTTCGAAACAATCCCAATACCAACCCAGCCGATGCGATCTCCCGAAACGGAATCTTGCGCAACCACGATCATTCCTGAAAATTGAATATCGTTGATTCGATATCTGATCTTCCAATAACTAAGACCAACACTCATCTCAAATCACAACAATTAACTATTTCGCAGCGAAGAAAATCGACAGGTCACCCATATGAAGACCAAATCAAAACTCTAGTAGAGTTGACTAAGGGGCAACTCATCAGTCACACTCTTATTTTAATCAGCTTGAATCCTTTGAATAACCTCATCTGGTATTGATAACCGAACAACCAACAATCAAAAATGGTTCGGGAACCAAACTCGATGACCCAATACATATCGAACAAGATCCGCGCAAGAATACTCTTGGCGAACTCAGAAATTGTCCAACACACTAATGACTGCCCACTCTCGGCCAAGAATAACCAACCCATACAGCGAGCTAACCATGATTCCTATAATTGATACACAAACGATCAATTCAACTCCCCTCCATCCAGATCCGTGGCGCTACCCAAAAAGGAGTTACTAACCACAAGAAGTTTCTTACCCATCAACTTTCTACTATGAGAACAACTGATGTGTTCTCAATGACGTGTACCTAAGGACAACTTGCTCTGCACCCACGATCTATCCAAACCTTAAATTATCTACATCCATGGAGGGTTCTAATAGATCCTCACAACGAGAAACTTCTAAATCATGAGCACTTCGATTGTAACCCACTTTCTTACCCCTGCCCCCATGCGGCCATAAACCCAAACCAAAATCTAGCTCACATGACACCAGATTCCTCCAACCCCTCACAATGAAACCATAAAATCAAATCGACCAATGATCCTCCAAGTAGAATACCTAGTTCTCCCCCCACTTAGGGTTTGAACCATCATCAAATGACATCTGCAACACCAAAACCTCATATCAGCTTAATCATGATCATAATCGACTTGACTCTCAGAATGCATAAACAACACAAAATGATCCTTCAAAGATCAAATGAGGAGCAATTATCCCAATTTATTGAAAAATGCCCCAACTACACGTTAAATTTCGGGATTATATTTCTATTAACCGGGGGGTGGGGGGAGGGAGGGAGGGGGATGTGACAACCCAGAGAATACGTCATCAACCGTCGTTAGTATTTAACGATAGAACGTTAAATTGTAATAAGGACAACCTTGTAACCATCTGATATATTTTAATATATTCGAATTTTTTTGTCCTTAATGTCGTTAACCTTTAAGCTAAAAAATGAGTGCGCAAAAATCCGCGTCATTTTGAGAGCATGTTACCGTAATTAGACTCTTTAACGCGATTCTAGAAATATGAATTTCGCAAGAATCTGACTTAGTGTGAGTGAGATATGACTTTTATAGTAAATAAATATCCACCATACTTAAAAAGTTACAACGACGAAAACTACAAGGAGAATGGTTGACTTTTGGAAAAAGTCACGAACTAAGCAATCGTAGTACTACTTAAAGTAGGAATTATGAGACAACGAACGTCTAAAAAGGAAGTCTTATGAGAGAGTTATGATTTTTATAAAATCATAACGGTAATAAAAACTAGTCAAAAAATAAAAGTCAAAACTTGCCAAAACGACCAAAAGGAAAGTTGTAGAGGACGACGAGACCTAAACAGATATATAAGAGTCATTGAAAATGGAGTTCGTATGCGAGAGTTACGAAATTTTAAAGTTGAATTTTTACTGTCATGAGCACTCGTGTGCATTATGACAGTAGATATGTCTGGATACGGGATGACGTGGCACAAGGGGATGACGACACGTTGCGCGCATTGCGCAGTGCGCACTCCAAAGCTTGCTATAAATAGAAAGATTCGACAAATCATTTTCCTCATCCCTCACACTTGTTCTTTCTTTGAAATCCAACACCCTAACTTCGCACAGCCTGGTGTTTCCACCACCGGCCAGGGGTGTGACACCAGTCTTTCCGCACTTGAAGCAGCCTGAACCACTGACTCGACACAACCTATCGTGCAGTTTCCTGCACTTTCCGCATCGACTTCAGTCCTGCTGGCCTTCAGATCGTGAGTCAAACACCTTGGGATTTTTCCCAGAGCCCTCCACTAAATGAACTTGAACTTGCTTTTGCTTCTTAAGAAGCTCCAAATCAATCCACCATTCCCGGGCCCTAACAGTCATGTCCTCCAATGTCCTGTAACTGGAGATGCTCACAAACTCCCAAATGTCATCCCTCAACATGTCATGGTATCTTGTCTTCTTCATCTCCTAGTCCACCACATACCACAAAACCAACAAACCTCTCTCTCTCTCTCTCTCTCTCTCTCTCTCTCTCTCTCGGAACTTAGTGGTGATCTCCGCCACCGTCTCAGTAGTCTGGCAAAGGTCTTGTAACTCCCTCGCCAGCTTCTGTACCTCAATCTCCGGTGAAAACTCAGCTCAGAATCTCGACACAAAATCCTCCAAAGTCATGGCCACTACGCTTGCAGATCCCACAACATTACCAACCTCCTCCCACCAGGCATGAGCTTGGTCCCTCAGAAGGTAGGATGCAAACTCCACCTTCGACCCCTGAGGTAGAAGCTCATTCGTTGAGCATTCTCCATGTCAGCAATCCATCGACAGCTAGCAATGGGGACCTTATCCCAAAGAACTCCGGGGTTCAACAAGCCTTGAACTCCTTGAATGAGCGAGTTTGTGCCCCTAACTACCCAACCACAATCTCGACCTGAAAATACCCAAGACGCTCGTCTAAAAGCTCCATGATACCGTCTTTGATGGTACCGAAGATAACTGGAGTGGCCTCCATAATACTGAGAGTAATCTCGATGTGATAAACTCGCACAACTGCTCATCAATCGGTTCTGCACCAGATCCATAACTGAAACCTGCAGCTCTTCATTGACTGGTCACCATACTGAAATACAACATACAAACTATCATATTAATGCAATGGAATTCTCACTTAGCAAGCTCGTTAGAATCTCTGAGATTGTCCTTGAATCGAGTACAGATTTCGTGCTTTGAGTAGTACTGACCCAATATTACCTTCCACGCTTATCCGTATTTTCCTCAAGAACACTCCCAAATCCTCTAAGTCATGCTACTAAATCCAAAAACACACAATCCCTTTATTGAGCACCATACACATCCTACTATGGCACTACCTAGGCTCTCCTAGGAATCCTCGACTTACCAACCTTTGCAACACTAGGAGCCTCTACCAATATTGTCAGTTGCCTTATGCATGCAAATTATACACAAAATGGGACCTCATAGACTATCGAATAAATGATTCAACCCTAAACCCACAACAAAACAAGGAACAAGAAATAAGGCCCAACCAATCATTTTTAGGCTATATGATCCTACTCGTATATAATTTTTAAAGCATACACTTTGCAATTAACGAGCTGATATAAACCCCAAGTAATATATAGAAACCAATCCCATTAGGCTATAAAGCAACACACAAATTAGGCAATTCTAGCATGCGAATCCTGAAGGTATCCTTAACCATACTCTACCATGTAGTTCACATAACAGGTATACTAGTCATAATACATTGGTATGGGTATTTTAGGAATCACTTACTTGAGCTCGGCTGATTACATGCGTTATACCCCTTTTCATTGTAAAATCCTTGTAGAAAACTCATTTTTCTTTTGAAAAGATTATCAATTCCTCAGTTTACGTTTTGACACATCCCACAGTGTGTTCGAATCCCTCAAACCAAGGCTCTGATACCAACTTTTAACATTCCAAAAATAAAGTTACAACTTTTCATTTTAAAATCATCAAATCCATACATCAGGTGTCTCAAAATCAAGCATAATATAGTGTATCAAAATCATCATAGTAAAATAGTCATAAATTCAGAATCATCAGGGGGTTTTGTGCTATCACGTCGGGCCCTTCCCTTTCGAACTGGAAGTACCTGAAAATGTTAAACCACAAAATGGTAAGCACAAAGCTTAGTGAGTTTCCAAAAATACCACATACCATACATACAAGTGTGATGGTCTACCCCCAAGGTCTTTTCCCTAGAATGCCATAGGCTACCCCATGGTCTTACAACCAGGTGTCGTGGGCTACCCCCATTGTCTTTCCTTGAAATGTTATGGGCTAACCCCATGGTCTGACATCCAATTTTCATGGGCTACCCCCATGGTCTTTCACGTAATTGCCATGGGAAACCACCATGTTCTTTTATACAAGTGCCACAAGCTACACCTGGGGTCTTCCATGCAAGTATCACAAATACAACTAACATTCTATATAACATAATCCAGTGGGTCGGCATTGGTTCCTTCGACCCATGAGTACAATGAGAAGACTCACCTCTCAGATGATAATTAACTGCTACCACTCTCAGTGTCGAGAATGCAGATGTTATACACCACCTATACAACCACACAAAGTAACCTCTTAGCACACCTTCCAAAACTAGGAGTTTGACCAAAAGTCAACTCAAGCTAAAGATCAACTGTCAAAGTTAACTTCAGTTGACTTGCCACGTTGTGGCCAATAAATCATAAAACAAACGTTGAATCCCCAATTACCACACCGTGGCAGCCAAGGGCCATGCCGTGGGCACTAGGTTCACAACAACTTAATGGGTTAAGCCGTTTCCTTCGATTCCAGGAGCTCCAAAGCTCATATCTGGTCCTTTCTATGGTCTAAATGGATAAAGTGTCCAACTTTATCCCTTAAGATTCTCCAAGAGATCAAGATCTCAAACCCTAGGTTCAATAAAGGCAAAACATGACATGGACTTAGTCATTAAGCACTTAATCTTGAAAATTCCTAGTCTATCCACTCCAGAAGAGTTTCCACCACCAAAACTAACCTAAAGTTTGATTCTTTATAGACATGTTTGTCCAATGCATGTATTGAGTTCATATTATGTTAAAAATGAGGTTTGTGACCAAAATCTCATGCATGGGTTCAATCAATCAAGCATACTTCAGATCCAAACCATCAATTACACCAAATGACCCAGAGATTCATAAAGTTGCAGCCTTTATGGGATCTCACCATCCCAACTAACAAGGACAAGAAGAAAATGGAACAAAACTCAAGATCTAGCAACATAAAAATGTAGTCTTAGACACTTACATAGGTCCAGAAACATGCTAGGAAGAGAAATGGGAACTTGCTTGCTGATTCTAGGCTCACTCGTTCTCTCTTCTTCCTTTAAAATCTTCCAAAAACACCAAAGTAAGCTTCAACAATGGATGAAAAGGAATTAGGATTTCTTCAAAGATTAGGAGGGTGGTGGAGGCTGAGGATGAGAAAACACTACCCTCCTTTTTTCTTTAAATATGGTACAAAACACAAATAATTAGGGTTTAAGTCATCAGCGGTAGCCAAGTCGTGCCCTTTACCTGCCACACCGTGGCGGGTCAAAGAAGTCTGCGACTAAAAATACATCGCCATGTCGTGATGACCCTTCATCACACCGTGACAACTCCCTAAATCCAAACTTTAATAAATTAAAATTGTACCTCAAGATTCGGATGTTACATTTTATTTATGCTCTAGACTATGTACGATGCATATGATTGATATACACCAAAGACCAACAACAAAAGAATAACCTAATTCTCTTAGTCAAGGTTAGGTTTCAGACTGTAAGTAAGACTTTAACAAAATTTTTTTGATCTATTTCAACACATGTAGTATCAACATTAATATTTTTTATTCTATGAAGAAACTAGAGGTGATTTTTTTTGGATAAACCACCTTCTTAATTCTTCATCCCCCCCCCCCCCCCCCCCCCGCCCTCTATCTATCTTCAATGTTTTTCACTACCCAATAGATGCTTAAGAGACATAACTTATTGAAAATTATATATAATATTAACAACAATATAAAAGTCATAAACATTGTTCTAAGCAACTATGCAGATGCCACAAAACAAGAATATAATTACAAAAACTAAGGGGAACTAGTAAATAGAGAAATCAATCAAAAGAGATATCATATTTTATGATGCACTAATGTGAAGTTAGAAATTTAGTTTTTCAAAATACATGTTTTAGTGTGTTACTTCCGTTAATCAACGACAACAATCAAATTATAAAAATGAGAGGCCGTTTGGTTTAGAAATTAGGAATAGTGAAATATGTACTTGTTTAATTTCAGTTGACAATAAAAAAAACCAAAGTGGGAGTGCAATAAAAAATGAAAGGTAGAGTCCAGTAGAATTAGAAAACCATGAAACAAGAAACATTGTTTGAGCTTTGTAGATGTTGCAAATTTGAAGTTTTGAATTGGAACAAAGCATAAGTTGTTTGCTGTAAATTTACATTAACCTAAATACAATTTTTAATTATTAACTTAATTTTTCAAAATGCGAGTTGTTCCAATTTTTAATTTTAACATGAGCTATTGGACTTAGAAAAAACATGAGCTTCTATCTTTTGATTACTGGATTGTCAATTTTAGAGAGTGAATTGAATCATATATAAAATTAGGCTCCTTCTACAACATGAACCCTATGTGACCACCCACCTTGCACGCCTTCAAATAGAGCTGTGCATGGGGCGGTTTTGGACCCAAACCCAACCCAACCCATAAATGGTCGTTTCTGGTTTTCAGAACCCAATAGGATCGGTTTCTGGTCGGTTCGGTTTCTCGGGATCTGAGGTCGGTTTAGGCGGTTTTTCGGTTTCTTGGGTTCAACCCATACACTCATGGGTTCTGGGTTTAAATCCATGTATTTGGGTTTTAACACATTTACCATAAATGAAACAACAAGTTAAATACTTCAAAAAAATACCAAATTGAAGTTAAATACTTCAAAAAACATAAGTCTTACAATAAATAGTCTACTACAAGATACAACCAAAGCCCGAAATAGTTTATTACAACTAAAACACAATCAAGTATGGATGGTTTCTCGGGTCAGAAGGGTCAGTTTCTTGGGGCGGTTTGTCGGTTTAAATATGGGTCGGTTTCTCGAGTTGGATAGGTCGGTTTCTGGGTAAAAACCGAAACCGAACCCGATTTTTCGGTTTTTAAAAATAACAGACCCTAACCGTTGGTTTTGCTTCGGTTTCGGTTTTTTGAGGTTTCGATTTCGTTGGTTTTAATTGGTTTCTTGGTTTTTTGGTTTGAATTTGCTCACCCCTACCTTCAAAAATGCCATGAACCTTTTTTGATAAATGTATATGTATACCTCTATACCTATACATATGTATAAGAATATAATTTTAAACACGTGACTTAGAGTCAAACAAAAATATGCGTGCTGATCCCTTTTTTTAGTTTTCTAGTGAGTTGATTGTAGATGTGGCAATGTATTTTAGATTGGACTTCTTATAATTAATAAAATATATTTTTATAAAAATAAAATAACAACGTTGCATAAAGTACGAATAATATAGTATACACAATAAAGAAATGAATTTATTCTCCTTACAAGCTCTAAACTTTAAATGGGTATTAGAACCACAATACACAAATATAAATTCAATGCAGATGTTTAGGTATGGATTTATTTTTGTGAATTCGAAAACAT
The DNA here is from genome assembly GCF_051521515.1 of Lactuca serriola. Taxonomy (NCBI): domain Eukaryota; kingdom Viridiplantae; phylum Streptophyta; class Magnoliopsida; order Asterales; family Asteraceae; genus Lactuca; species Lactuca serriola. Next base: position 158,664,918 of record NC_136409.1, read on the forward strand.
TAAGTTACCATTGTTATTTTATATATAGTTTATATTATTTGTATTCAGTGCGCTTCCAACCATTAAAAATATTGTTTAGATAGATCTCAAACTATAATTTTTTTTGTTCATTTTCAAGTTAATAGTCACTTGTGTTTAGAAAAATATCTAAACGTAATTTTTTTTTTTGTTCTTCACGGGACAAATCATGGACATCAAAGAAATAATAGATTCTACTAAGTGTTAAATGTTGTTTGTGTTTTCTGAAGTAAAATGTCTGCAGTCTGCAGATCACATTTGCATACATCTGTAGTATAAGAGATGAATCAAACCTCTGCGGTTTGAAAGAAGAAGACTGTTTTTTTGACATATGCAGACTGTTAGAATAAACTAAAATTTAATTAAACTTATTTTAAAAAAATTAAAAAAGTTTTTCAATAATTTTATGACTTTATTATAGATAATTAACAAATGTAGATCAACTTTTATGTATTATTGTATTAAAGTGAAAATAAAATGGTATGAATTAATGTATATATTTGACAAAAACCAACACAATTTGATCGCAAAGTTATACCTGTTAGGTCCAGAAGGTGTTGCATCTTGGGCTCGCTTTTTAGTCCATTTAGTCTCCGGTATGGGCCTGTCCATCCGTGAGTTATTTTATAGGGTTTTGTATTTATAGGTGCTTGCATGCATCCTAGAACGAAAGATTGGAGAAGTAATTTTGTCAAGTATTTTGATCTTTATTGTAACCCTAATATCCTCTACAGCGGAAGTTCTTTATCGAGCTCTGCTGATGATTGAATCAATCGAATCATTCGACATATTCATATTCATTCTTGTGTTTGATCTTTCTGTTAGTATTTTTCTGATTAACCTGTTTGAAGATCTAAACGATCAAAGAGTTTCTTAAACTCATCAATTGGTATCAGAGCAGGAGGCTGTGTAATTCATACACATCTCTTCTGTGAAAGAAGTGATTAGGGTTTATTCCGCATTTACTAATATTTATTGAGCCGTCACTCCATAATTGACGTATCTCATTATTTATTTGTTTTTCCCTAATATTACGTATTACAAGTCTGATCTTGCAACAGGTTAAACGATCAAGCATGGACGATTCTCAATCCAATCCTATCAACATCTCAAACAGTATAGGATCTACAACTAAGATTCCAATTCTTTACACTCAAGATTACGAAGTTTGGGCGCATCATTTCGAAGACTACGTCATTGGATCTGAAGACAATAGGTATCTGATATGGGAAGCCATTATGTCTGGACCATTTGCTCATTCAGGAACATCCAAAATTATTAAAACTCAAAAGGAGTATAATGATCTGTTGAAGGATGTGAAAGATGTCGCTCAGGACGAAAAGGAGAAGTTTCAGTGCAACATCAAGGCATTGAGACTGATTTGATTCGCTCTTCAATCTGACACATTTAGATTGGTGAGTTCCTGTAGTACTGCTAAAGAAATCTGGGATCGGCTGCGAGAGCTGTATTCCACAGATGAAGATTTGGAGCACTCAATTCAAACCTTGCTTTTTGTCTGAGTTTGGAGACTTCAAGCAAAATCACGATGAGTGTGACATCCCCTAATTTCTCGGCCAGAAAAGACCGATTTAATTTATGCTTTTTAAAATAAAATCAGAGAAATCTTTTTAAAAGATGTTGCGGAATTGGTCCCCAAACAAAATATGATAAAAGTTTATCAAAACCCTTCATTAAGAAGGTATATGTTTTCCATATATATATCAAAACCTCGGGATGTCATGTTCCGATACAGATCCAAAAGCATAAACAAGACATTATACGCCTTTCAACAGTTATTTACAACTACTGGCCTATAATCCAAAAATCTCTCGTTGTCCTCCGACTATGCTCGGGGTCCACTACCTGTAACATAAAAAGCTGAGTGGGTCAGGCTTGGGAGCCTGGTGAGCATATAGGGTTTTCAACCCACAATAATAATAAACTTACTAAGTTCATCAATCAACAATAACCCTGATTACCCGTTCCCGTTATCCTCACTTTATGTCCCTAAACACTTATCACAAGGGACCTAGCCTAAAGAATATCATCGGGATGGACACTACTGCTAAGGGGTTTCCTCAGCCATACATGTCCTAAAGGCAACCATGAGGGGGATGGAGTACAGCGAATGAACACTCTTAGTTCATTAACACCTACAGGTTGCGGACCTGCTAATGTTTCCCACTGGACTGTCTAGAAAGTCCGTGGTCGTCATCCAAACTCCGCTAGATGACTGGATCTCAAAACACATCGAGGCCTCTCATCAATTTTATTTTATCACACATCACAATCTACCCATGTTCTACCTAACATATTTGTAGATAAAAATACTTATACAGTTTAAAACTTGTATAAAACATCAACACAACAATCACCTCAAATAAATAATTAATATATTTACACATAGCACGTATTATAAGGTAAATACTTCATATCTATGTGTAAAATGAAAGTGACTATACACTCAAATGATTTGATGATAATCGGGCAGCAATTCGTTTCCTAAAACGATCGTTTCTAAAAAAACCGGGAGTTTTATTGAGAAACCGGGCTTTGTAAAAGTCGGGCTTCGAAACCGAAAAGATAAATTTTCCGGGCTTCTCGGGCACTTCGTGGGGTATTCCGGGCTTTACAATTGATACCGGGGCTTTGCGGGATGTTAAGATGAAGAAAATATGGAGAGAGGGGCTAAAAATGGCTAAATTCCAAAAGTAATCGGAAACCCTCGCAGGTACCCTTCTATTTATAGGGTCCGAAGTTTGATCCAACGGCTGAGAAGTCTCCTGATCCGACGGCTAAGAGGCTTCGCAGGGGGGGTCTCGCACATGGCTCGCACATGCGAGGGCTCGATGTCGGCTTCTAAGTGGACCGCGGCTTGCTGGCGCACCTGCGAGGCTCGGAGCTAGGCTATGCGAGGCTCGGACACACGCGGCAGCTGGGCGAAGCTTCGGCTGGGGAGCTGGCTGCTTCGGATTGGGCCTCCTCCTCAGTCGAATCAGAAGAGGACAAGTGGCTCGCATGACTCAGCAGCCTCGGTGACTCAGCAGCCTAATGACTCAGCAGCCAGGTGACTCAGCAGGACACGTGTCACTTTCTAAGCGAGGGTGACGTGGCAATTGTGACTATGCGAAATTTCTCGGTTTTCGCGCCAAAACTTCTAAAATCCATAACTTTCGCATACGAGCTCCGTTTTTGACGTTCTTTATATGCACGCATAGCTAAAATTAAGATCTACAACTTCTGTTTAGACTTCGTTGGCTAATTTTGACTTTAAATTTTATATTATTATTTTTAACAGACCGGGACAGGAAATCCGTTAAAAATTCATAACTTCTTCATCCGACGTCCGTTTTCGTCAGACTTTTTACCGTTATGCTCCTAATGACGAGACCTTCAATTCTCGTTTAGGTTGTATCGGCTAAAAATCGTTCGATCTAAAATTCGAGTTTTTAGCTGTCTACTGCTACGCTGAAACTTCGAAAAATCATAACTTCCTCATACGAAGTCAGATTTGGGCGTTCTTTTTATTGAACTTCTCGGTTTAACGAATACTACAACTTTCGTTTAGATTACTAAGGCTAAAAAGTAGTTTATCAAAAACTCACTTTTTACGACATCAGCACCGTGCCGGTTTTGTCGCGAAACTTCGACAGGTCATAACTTCTTCGTTATAACTCGGATTTTGGTATTCTTTATATCCCCGAAATCCTTGTTTCAACCACTATAACTTTATGTAAAGATATCGGGCTTATTTCACACTTTAATTTTTGACGCTTATTTTTATTCTTAATTAATTAAGCCCTAATAATTAAGCATAAAACACATAATTCACATAATATTCACATAACTCCTTTTCATTTCTTCAAAATGAGTTACAAAGGTTAACCTAGACTATCAACTCAATATAAATGCCTAGGCTAGAAACACGAGTGTTACAATGAGTCTGTTACACAAACGTTTGATCGCTTCAATCATCTTCTCAACAAGATGATCAAACATGATATTGAAAGGAAGCTTATTGAACAGAAGGTCACTTTTCTGAATGGTTTAAGATCCGAATGGAGAGATGTTGTGTCTACAGTTAAAGCACACGAGCAGTTCAAATCATATTCGCTGGCGAAACTGGTGGGAATTCTGAAATCCCAAGAAAAGATAGTGTTGCAAGAGAAGAACGTGGTTTCCAGTCTGGGATCTCTGGCACTCTTGTCCAAGGGTAAAAGTGTTGAAGAAGATGAGGAGGATCTTAATCTGGGAGATCACGATCTGACAGCCGAAGACTATGCCTTAATGGTGTCAAATCCCATAAGGTTTATCAAGAAGAAGTTTCCTTCCAACAAAAATCATAATTGGCAAGGAAGCTATAGTTCCGAAAGAGTAAAAGATGAACCGAAAGTTGAGGAGTCGAAAAAGGAAGCTAAGGGTGAAGCTGACTCTGGTGTCAGTTGTTTCTACTGCAGGGGAAAGAATCACTACGCAAAGGATTGTGTGCTGAAGAAGATGGCTGAGAAAGATGAGGAGAAAGATGAAGAGGCAATTCTTATGAAAAAGCTGGAGGAGATTAAAAGAAAGAAAGCTGCTACTAATCCTTCTATGAATGCTCTTATTGTACAGGGGTCGGCAGAGGATGACGAGTTCGGTGGCGTACAGGTTTGGTCGACCGATTCAGAAGATGTTGAGGTGAGAAAGCCTTTGCATGGAAAGGTTTATGTTGCAAAAGATGACGAAACCAGCGGAAGATGTCAGATGGTGACTGATGTATCTCAGATGAGGGGATATAATACTGATGGTGGAAATGACGAAGCCAAGGAGCGAGAGGACTTATGCTTCACAGCAAAACCTCTCAGTGTGCAGATCAGTGAACTTGATGAACTGATCAAGAAGGTACAATCAGTTTTTGTTTCGTTTAAAATTCCACAAAAATCATATGAAAAGGAATTAAATAACTTGAATTCAAGACTTTCAAATCTAGATAGTTGTTTAACTCAAACTCGAGTCACAAATTCTAATATGACTGACCAAATAAGCAGGGTATCATCCAAGAGTGAGGAGCGAAGGATGTGGATTGAGCAGAAGAGTCGGAGCTAATTAAGTCTAGGGATGAAAACATTTATTTACAAAGAGACAATTTGAAATTGTTAAAACAAAGGAATGTTTTTTGTTTGATCGCTAAAAGACTTTATGCTAACATTACTCAACTGCATCTAAATTGTGAAATAGGGCAGAAGATACATCACATGATTCTACCCTTCCTTGAGTTTAAGGAGGATGAAATCGATGCCGAAACATACAACGGTGAAAGTGTTGTATCTTCTGATGATGTCAATCCCACCTATATGTATGGTCTGGACAAAATAGAATCTTTTATAAAGTCCAAAGACCATAAGGACATGCTTAAAAATCTTTTGGATGAAAACGATAAGCTGAAACTCAGGACCGAAACCATACAAAAATTCGACTCATTGAGTGCCAATTTAAGTTCAGAAAATAAAATTGATGTTGAAAACGCATCTGAACTTGATGAGGACGATGATATGAGTGAAATTTCTGTAGAGGTTGAAGTCGACTGTTCTGAGTTTGTCAAGAGCGAACCCGAAAACCACAAAAATCTTATTTCTGAAAATTTTGTAGAATTTGCTCGTCTGTCCAAAACCAAGTCCCTAGTCCTTAAAGAAAAGGCCGTTGTTTTTCAGAAAGTTAGAACTACTCCCAATCAGGTGTACAAGGTCACAGGAGTAACCGAACATCAAACAGCCGAACTCACTGCCATAGTGAATGAAGACAATGCAGATGGCTGTGATGAGTTTTTCTGGTCAGCTCCTATAGACAATGCAGACGAAACGGCTGGTCTGTCGGAGCGAACATCCTGGAAGACCAAAGGAAGATATGTTCCAGAACCGCTAAATAATCCTACCAACTTTGACATACCTGGTACAAGTGGCACAAAAGAAATCCCTGTAGAAGAAGTCACCTCCACAAGCAAATCCTCATTTGTGAAGAGTGAACCAGCTGTCAAGAAGCTGAAACAAAAAGCCAATATCCACAAACAACCGAAACAGGTGAAAAATCAAAAGCAGTAGAGAAATCTTAGGTACAAGAAAAATCTCTCAGAGCGAAAACAGTTTTGGCGCTCTCAAAATCCTCATTACTCTTACCATGATAAAAATTCTAAGTCAGAGAGAAAGACTTTCGGGCCACATGAAGCACAGAACCGAAAGGATAGGTTCACTCCCAAAAGCAGCAGCAACCGAAAAGCGAGTTTCGGTCTGCCAAGTAATAACAGGCAAAGACCTGATTTCAGTCCTTCAAGCTTTTATAATAAAAGACCAAGTTTTGGATCACAAGCCAACAACACTCAAAAATCCAACTTCGGCTCATCATCGAGCAGCTATCGAAGGTCCAGGTTCGGTCCCGCTAATGACCACAAACGAAAGGGTCATTTCTGACCTCAAGTCAGAAGAAACTCTCATTCTAATTTCTTTTTCTCTAATTCTTCTCATTCTCAATCTTCTTGTAAGCCCAATTCAGTTCCTACACAAAGTTCAAGATCATCAACGAACTTGAAAGGAAAAAGGAAGATTTCCTCAGTCAAGGAAGACCGAAAGCAGTCTAGTGCTCAAACACCATAATTTGAATCCAAAACACCTGTAGCTAATTCTAACAAAATCAAAGTGTTTACTATTAAAAGAAAAGATGAAACAACCTTAGTAAAACGAACATATCTTGTTGATGTTTCTCTTGCTATTCCTGTTCCTGTAAAAGGCTCACGTGAACCCAAGAAACTTTGGGTTCCTAAATCTGCTTAATTTTTGCAGGTTATAAGTGACGAGCAATTTGACGAAGAATGGTATATTGACAGTGGTTGCTCGCGTCACATGACAGGAAGGAAGGAAGAGTTAAGAGAGTTTCGATCACTTCAAAATGGTGGCAATGTAAAGTTCGGTAACAACTCCTATGGAACGATAAAGGGTTATGGGATGATAACCAATGGAGACTTCACAATAAGAAAGGTGGCGTACGTAGAAGGGTTGCAGCATAATCTCATCAGTGTATCTCAACTGGTAGGAGGTACCGGTCTCAAAGTTTCATTCGACGACGAAGGTTCAGAGATTATAAAGAAGAAATCCAACAAGGTCATTCTCAAATCAAATCGAAAAGGCGAAATGTTTCCTCTGAATCTCAGACCAATCAAAGGAAATCCAGCCATATGTCTTTTGTCCAAAGCTAATTCTGACGAAAGCTAGTTGTGGCACTGAAGGCTCTCACATCTCAACTTCAAGGACATCAACAAGCTTGTCACTGGAGGCTATGTTCGGGGTCTTCCATTGCTCAAGTTTGATCGAGAACACTTGTGTGCTGCATGTGAAATGGGGAAACAAAGTCGTCAAAGTCACCCATAAATTATAAACAAAAAAGTGGTTGAACCACTTGAGTTGCTTCACATCGACTTGTGTGGTCCATCATCAATCGAGAGCATTGGCGGTAGCAAGTACATTCTTGTTGTTGTTGATGACTTCTCACGTTTTACATGGGTATTCTTTCTGAAGCACAAATCTGAGGCCACTCCTAAGTTAAAGATGTTTATCAAGCAGGTTGAAGTGCAACTGAGAAAAGTCGTTCGAAACATTAGGAGCGACAATGGACTGGAATTCAAGAACAAAGAATTCAAAGACTTTTTGGCAGAAAAAGGAACCAGTCATAACTTTTCAGCCCCTCGCCTCAACATAATGGTATTGTCGAAAGGCGAAACCGATCCTTGTGTGAGGCGGCCCGAACTATGCTAAGTTTTGCTTCTCTTCCCTTATATTTTTGGGCTGATGCTATTGCTGCAGCATGTTTTATGCAGAATAGATCTTATCTCAACAAGCGTTTCTCTCTCACTCCCTATGAGATCATCAATAACAGAAAGCCGAACGTAAAATTCTTCCATGTGTTCGGTTCACGGTGCTTCATTTTCAACTCCAAAGAACATCGTAACAAGTTTGATGTTAAAGCTGACGAAAGAATTTTTCTGGGATATTCTCTTACTTCAAAAGTATATCGGGTTTTAAATAAGCACTCTAGAAAGATTGAAGAAACTTATTATGTGACTTTTGATGACAGCTACATCAAGAAGCTAAAGACTACTGAAGAAGCAATTGGATAGATTTTCTCTCAAACAGGTCAAGTCACAGCCACGATTGCTAATTTATTCGATCAGTTTGTTGACTTATTCGATGAACCTGAGAAAGCCACTCTCTCGGAAGCCAAGGCAGCAGACAACAAAATCGATCGTCTGAAGAAAATTGTCGAAGATGCAGCCAAACAAATGGGTGAAGGAGAACAAGTTCCAAACGAAACTCCTCAACACAGCACTTCAGTTGAGGGGGGAATCTATTTTCTTCAAATCAACCGAACTCACACTTTCAGAGGGGGAATTCTATTCCTGTAGCACCCGAAAGCCAAGCTACACCCGAAAGTCCAGTAGCACCCGAAAGTCCCTCTACCCCTGAGAGTTCTGTTGCACCCGAAGGTTTGAATCAATCTGAAATTCCAAATAATTCATCATCAGTCGAGGGGGAGAATTCCGATATGTTCTATGATGACGATAGTCAATCTGATTTGGAAGAAATGGTCAACGCCGAATTGGATCCATCCTATGATCCAAACTATCCTCCCCTCATTAAATGGACCAGAGATCATCCTATATCTGAGAGCGTGGGTAATGTATCTGAAAAGGTCCTGACCCGATCCCAAGTGAAAGCAAAGCAATCTTCCCTATTCTCCAAACTAGAGTTCTACATGTATAATTCTTTCGTATCCAAAGTTGAACCGAAAACAGTCAACACTGCTCTTGATCATTCTGATTGGGTTCAGGCTATGCAAGATGAGCTCAATGAGTTTGAAAGAAACAAGGTATGGCGCCTCATTCCAACACCTAAAGATGCCTCAGTCGTTGATCTCAAATGGGTATTCAGAAACAAAATGGATAAGGAGGGTAATGTGATTCGAAATAAAGCTCGTCTCGTGGTGAAAGGATACTGCCAGGAAGAAGGAATTGATTACAAAGAAACTTTTGCTCCGGTAGCAAGGCTTGAATTTGTTTGAATATTTCTTGCCTACGTTGCACACAAGAACTTCGAAGTCTATCAAATGGATGTGAAATGCGCCTTTTTGAATGGAGAACTTGAAGAAACGGTTTACGTGGAGCAACCTCCAGGTTTTGTGAATGAAAAGTATCCAAATCACTGTTACATTCTAGACAAGGCAGTTTATAGTCTGAAACAAGCGCCTAGGGCATGGTATGAAACGCTAACTAAGTTCTTAAAGATGTCTAAATTCAAACAAGGTTCGGTTGACCCAACATTCTTTCGAAAGAAGGAAGGTAACCACCTTATGATTGTTCAAATCTATGTCGATGATATCATCTTTGGCTCAACGAATCCTAGCTTAACAGCTGAATTCAGAAAGCGGATGGAGACTAAATTTGAAATGAGCTCAATGGGTCCGATTAACTTTTTTCTTGGTTTAAACATTAGACAGGGACCCGAAGGCATCTTTATCAACCAGGAAGCATACACCAAGACACTTCTTGCTAAATTTGGCATGATGGGAGATTCAAAGGTCAAAGTCCCAATGACGTTCGGCACCAAACTCACACCATCCTTAGAAAAACCGGCAGTCGATATTATGCTATATCGCCAAATGATTGGTTCCCTGATGTACCTCACAGCTAGCAGGCCTGATATAATGTTTTCTGTGTGTTATTGTGCTAGGTTTCAGGCGAATCCTCGTGAACCACACATGCTAGCAGTGAAAAACATACTCTGATATCTGAAGCGAACCACCTCCCTTGGTCTTTGGTATCCATCAAACTCTGGTTTCTTTGTTCAAGCCTACTCAGATGCAGATCTTGAAGGATGTGGTTTAGACAGGAAAACCACTACAGGAGGTAGTCAATTCCTCGACGGAAAGTTGGTGAGCTGGCAATCTAAGAAACAAACATGTGTTTCACTGTCTACAGCCGAAGCAGAATACATTGCAGCTGCTTCTTGCACATCTCAAGTGATTTGGATCCAAAGCCAACTCCGGGATTATGGACTCAATATGAAAAAGATCCCTCTATATTGTGACTCAGAAAATGCAATTAGGATCTGTCATAACCCAGTGCAACATTCCAAAACCAAACACATTGCATTGAGGTATCACTTCATTAAAGATCACGTAGAAGACGAAAACGTAGAGATTCATTTTGTTCGAACTACTGATCAACTGGCTGACATCTTCACCAAAGCCCTTACTGAAGCAAGTTTCAATAAAATTCTACACGGGCTAGGTATGATGGAATCGGAGTCAGTACCAAAAACTACTTCTCAAAACTAAAAGTTGGAAGCGAAATGAACCGAACGTTCGGGTTCGGTTCACGTGAGTGCCGAAATGAACCGAACGCTCGGGTTCGGTCCTATTCTCTCATCTTCGCGTATCACTTAAAGGTAGTTTCTTTGGTTGTAAGTTTTTAACCGAAATGAACCGAGTGTTCGGTGTATTTCGCGTTCGGTTCCAAAGTTTTTTTTGTTTCTTTTTATCTTATTTTATTTATTTCTTTAAATCAAAAACTCCAAAAACATTTTTTTGTGTTCGTTCATTTTTTTTATTTATTTTGTGGATATTTGTGGGGAAATTCTAGTTCTCACGTTTTATTAGTTAAGTGTCCCTAGAAGCATGTTGCTGTATGTATCCAAAGCCTCACCCGATTCTGAATAATAGCCTTCCTGACTTGGTATATACAACCCTTGTCTTCCCAATTAGGCTTTTATATTTATTCTAATCATGAGCTACCTTACTCTCTTCTCACATGAGATAAGAGTTTTCTGCTTGGTCCTTATTTTAACAGCAGAGGTACTTTGGTTTCTTTACACCATCTCCAATACTTTTCTCCATCCTATTCACCTCATACAAGTAACCCTTGAGACTCTCAGTAATTACCACTGAGGTTTATGGTTACACACTTTTTGTGTTCATGATCTTAGCTTCGAGCCACTACGGGCTAAGTGAAACCCACAATTCAATACCTACTATGCATTGATGGTGAACAATTAAATTTGCTCTAGTTTTCACTAAAGAATTGACGAATTCACCCATGGGGCTGTACCTTGAAATCTCTAAATTTTCTCTTTGTGTGATTCTTATGAAATTGTTAAATACCATAACATTTCTTCCCTTTGAATCCAATTTTTTTTTGAGATTTTCCTTAAAAGAAATTTCAAACTGCCACTTAAATTCTCTTCACACCTACTTGTTCAACAGACTACATTGGTCTCACAAGTACTTCATTCGATTTCTGTCTTATGTCAAGCTCACGAATTCTGTACTGAAGTGAAAGCCACCCAAATTAGCCTAATTAAAAGATGCCTTTCAACACTTCTCAATAAGTGTCTGATCGTAATTCAACGGGAAACTAAACAAACACTTTAAGGTCTCTCTTGACTTTGAAGGAAGAGATTCGTGCCCGGGATCCATTGTTTTGTGTGTTAACTGACATCACAATTTCCCACATATGTGTTGCTTTATTTCTTTTTCATTTACACACTCTATGCACGAAAATCTTTTTGATTTTCCATAATTCTGTTTCATTTCTTACAAGCAAATTTTGGCTATAAGATTCAACGTTATAAAAGAGATGTGGCTCACAATGTTACACGTCATTACTTTGCTTTATGACGACAGCTCACTCTAAAGGGATAAGTTGCTGACTCAGCCGCAAGTCCAATCGGTTTGATATTTCAAACGGCGCTTGATGGGAAAGCGTATGAAGTGGAACCGTTTTTGACATTTTAAACGGCGCCTGATGGGAAGGCGTGTGAAACAGGACGGTCCTTCTCTCTCCTGCGTTATCATCGGGGCTCTACACTGTCACGCGTCAATCATCTAAGGAAACTCTTCGTATTTCCCTTGAAGATTTGGGAACAAATTTTTCTCTCTCTTCTCACCACAGTATAAAATGTAATTTCTACCATCATTTACCTCTTTACTGCACCAAACCTTCAGAGAGCAAGAAAAGCTTAGTTTCTTCTACTGTTCATCATCTCTTCCAAATTACTTTCTTCAATGGCGGATTCATCCTCAGTTCATGCTACATCTCACATTCTGCCAATCTGTCCTCAACAAAGCTTGATTATCGACCTCACTCCTCAAGTTTATGATGCATTCATGTTTCCAATCATGGAATGTCTCAAGTACTCTCTGTTGGTTCCAGCTCTCACCAAGGTCGAAACTGTTCCCATGGAGTGTCTCTCGCAAATCTTCTCCACAGCCCACTATGACAAGTCTGTCGATCGAATCTTCTTCGACATTCTTGATCACAAGGCCTCCATCTCCAAGCAGCGATTCTGTTCGCTTTTAGGGTTTGCACCCGATGAATCTAGGGTTAACCCTGAATCCATTCCGGTGGGACAATTGTTTTCCATGTTTTATAACATGGGATACACTGAAGTTCTGACGACGGTTACCAAATTCAAGAAGTCTTGCTTACCTCCTCAATGGAACGGCTTCTTCACCGGCTTGTTCAAGGGGTTATCAGAATGTAGTGCAGGCTCAGACGGGGCGATTCGTCTGTTTATGACCATTCTTTATGGGTTATATCACGGCATTAACCTAGATTATGGGTCAGTTCTATGGCAGCAGCTGATTCAGAGTCTCGCATCCACATCTCGCCATTCAGAGATCTCCTATGCCAGATTCTGCACGCTGGTCGCAAAATGGGGGATGGACAAGTATCACGTTCCAATCGTTGCTGATTCTCCACTTTCTTCGATAGGTACTTTCCACACCACGAAGATTATTGTATCTGATTCTTCTAGGTTTCAGTTTATTGGCTCAATCCCTGAGTCAATGTATGGGGATGTTCCAACCGACAGCCGGATCATCAGAACTTACAAGGAGTTTCGTCGCTCTGGTCCCAGAGAACTCACTCCTGACATGATTCAATCAATTCATGATGCTGATCGGCCTGCTCCCAGGGGAAAGAAGAATGACAAAGGAAAAGACAAGAATGTTGTCAAGGGAGCAAAAGGTCCTTCTCCGAAGAAACGAAAACCCTCCAAAGCCGCTCAATCTCCTCCTCCAAAGAAGAGAAAGACTCAACCTAGGCCAAAGCTGATTCTTGCCTCCTCCTCCAGTGAATCTGAGGAAGACAGTTTAGACTCCAAAGAGTCTCTACGTAGTAATACTCCTCCACGTTCGCCTATCCCTGAGGTACATGTTTCCACTAGACCTGTTTCTCCTCCACCAATCTCCATTTCTATTTCTATTCCCCTCATAACATCCACTACTCAAATACCACCAACTTCTATCCCTGTACCCCCTCCCATTTTCACTGAAGCAACAACAACAACCACCGCTGGAGTTAGAACCAACGTATCTGATACGGGGGCTCCTACTACAGCACCCGAACCCACTCCCACTACCGAATATACATTTGTACCCGAACCTACTTCCACAACCGAGCCTCCACCCTCACCCTCACCCTCATCTCCTGCTCCCTCAGCAGATAATGAAGAAACTTTCCTTGGAGGAGAGGACATGACATTTGACTCGGTCTATTACAGTCCGTACCAAATGCAGAGCGATGATGACGATGATGCTCCGGTAACCAAGAAGCATCTCAAGGAGCTTCATGAGAAGATTGATTCTCTCATTGCTTCCTCCTCTTCTTCCTCACAGTCTACCATCTTAGAAGCCGTTATTCAGGGGATTGTTGATGCTTTTACTAAGGCTCATGAAGCCTCCATCAGCTCAGCCACTGCCGCCATTGACGCCTCCACCAAGGCGTGTGCTGCTGCGACCGAAAAAGTCGAAAAACTATTTGTTGACGCTACTTCTCTTTTACAGTCTTTACAGGGAACTGCTGAATCCAATGCAGAGAGGCATGACTCTCATGTCCACAAGCTGGCTACCTCAGTTTCCTCATAACTGGAGTCATTCGCCAGTCTTCGTCAAGCTCTCAGTGATGACAACACATCGTTTAAAACGACTATTGAGGAGCGCCTGACTAAACTGCATGAAGACCTCGCTGCCGAGAACTCCGTCATGGACGCTCTCGCTCGTAAGACTACCGCTCTCAAGGTCAAGAGTCTTCAGCTTTTTCACTCTCAAAAGGAAGTTGACTCTCTTCGATATGAGCGTGAGGTTATTCATTCGTGTGTTTCGGATGTCCATGCCGCCCTTTCCAACATCCTTGAAGCCCATGATCCGATATTGAATTACTCAGTGAGGCGCACTCTCGCGGAGAAGCTTGTTCCTGCCCTTGCTCTTCTAAGCAAAATTGAAGGGCTCCTTGAGTTCGTGTCCATTCCGAAACAAGGGGGAGAAGATGTATCTCAACCGCCTCCCACTTCTACAGCAACTAAAGCAACCGAACCTCCTTCAGCAGGTCAAGCCTCAGGTTCGAGTGTCAAAGATAAAGGAAAGAAAATTGCTGAAGATAGTGATGATGATGATAAAGAGACGATTGCAGATCTCTTAAAGAAACAAGGTCGTGATAAAGATGAAGACATGAGCGCTCGCGTTGCCAGAGAGGCTGAGGCAAACGAAAGAAAAATGAAGGAGGCTCATGACCTTCTTGAGAGCAGGAAAACCCTTTTTCCTCCGTGGACTCTCGAGAAGCTTTTGAAAGAGGCGATCGAAACTCCTAGCATTCTGTGGCTTGAACCAGTGATTTTATTGGATCGTATCAACTCTGTCGATTCTCAATTCGACATGCCACTGACCCAAAAAGCCTTCATCTTCCATGCCTTTGATAACATTGCTGATGTCCCTCATCCTCATCCAAAGGTTGACAGGGAACTCGTCGAATTCTATCTGGAGTCTGCCCAACCACAGTATCAAACTTGGAGCGCTCAGAAGATTGTCAACGTTCGTGTCCTCAAGCCGTTTCGTGAGGGGAACTTCACAAACGTTCGGTTCAAAGTGCTGAGGGGTTCTGCTAAAACCGAACATGCCATATCGCTTGTTGATCTTCCCAACCTGAATCCACATGACTGGATTATTTTGCACAACATCCTCCTCACCAACGAAGCTGAGTATGGTCCAATTATTGATCACTTCAAAAGGATGCTCGTATGCTACATTATGGAGGTTGTCAAGATGGATCAGGAGATCGCTAGCGTATTCAAGAAAAAGCCCACTATTTCTCCTGTTGGCTCTGCTAGTGATTTGAACATGATGCAGATGGGTAGGACAACCCGAAATGGAATTCTGTCATGTTTACAAAGAACGAAGGCCAAAAATGCCTGTTTACCTTGGCTGACAAACACCTTTACACCACTGCTTGCTTGGAACATGTTCTAAGTATCATTCATCGATGCAAGCAGAATTCGGCAGATGACAACAAGTACTTCGATGACATGATTCAGTGGTACATTTGCTTCAGACAGACTATCCTTGCTCTCATCCCACGTCTGTTTGACACCACTAAGAAAGTTCCTGCAACTGGACCCAGCAAGCCAAAGAGATAGTCTCGCTCCAATTGACGCAAAGGGGGAGATTGTTAGGTCCAGAAGGTGTTGCGTCTTGGGCTCACTTTTTAGTCCATTTAGTCTCCGGTATGGGCCTGTCCATCCGTGAGTTATTTTATAGGGTTTTGTATTTATAGGTGCTTGCATGCACCTTAGAACGAAAGATTGGAGAAGTAATTCTGTCAAGTATTTTGATCTTTATTGTAACCCTAATATCCTCTACAGCGGAAGTTCTTTATCGAGCTCTACTGAGGATTGAATCAATCGAATCATTCGACATATTCAGATTCATTCTTGTGTTTGATCTTTCTGTTAGTATTTTTCTGATTAACCTGTTTGAAGATCTAAACGATCAAAGAGTTTCTTAAACTCATCAATACCTAAACATTGTAATTAAGAATAAAATATTTAATACATAAATTGGATGGATATAAACTTTGATTTTAAATGAAAATTTTTAAAATTTTCATTTTATTTTTTCAATTAAATAAATTAAAAACCGGGCATAAATATTTTTTCCAAGAAATGAATGATTTCGCATTGAATAATGTTGTATAAAATTTAACACAAAAAATATAAGACAATATTAAGATTTTTTCTTTTATATTTATATAAACAACTTTAATGACCTTATTGTACTTAAATATTTATTTATAAACTTGTCAGAAATATTATTATTGTGTCACCGAACATTTTTTCTTTTAGTAATGTAATTTTTTTATTAAAAATTCTTTATAATAGATAAAGTTGTAATAAATTTAAGTTTAAAAAAAAAGATATATGTGTTTTTTTAGACTAGAAGATGTTTGAAGATGTTTGAAGACTCTGGTCCACATATGCGCCAAGAAGAGTTCGCGCAGACCTTTTTAGGTCTATAGTCTTCAAAAAAACAAACAATCTATGAAGCCTAATATCTGCGCGTGGTCTGGGCCGCGCAGATAGAAGAGAGTATGAAGATCTGCAGACAAAAAAGAAACAACACCTTATAGTCGTATTTTTTTGTGATCAGTTTACTATCCGCATATTTAATATCTGTTGGTTATCTTGTATCCGGACTTTTGTTATATTCTGATTACACCTAGGATTGTTGTTACAATACACAACCATGGTGCATGTTAGCATGTGCACTTGGTTATAAGCATTCACATATACTATCCTAGGTGTTGTTATCTGATTGGTACCCGATACACAATCACCTTATTCCTTATAAACAGGTAATAAGATCATTTACCACAGAAAAAGTTTGCTATTCATGTCTTTCATATATTAGCATTAAGCTAAGTAGTGTTCTACTAGTTTAGTGTCCTAACACGATGGATGTGGATTAGAACTTAAAGGCTCTCTTTGTCGTCAGGCAGCACGGTCTAACTAATATGTTTTGTAGGTTATAAAATAAAACATGAGGCGAAATAACTTAACCCTTAAGTTCACATACAATCTACTTTGGATCTAAGTTTTCTCTATTGATAGCTATAATTTATGAACGTTAAAGAACCCTAGCATATCCTACTATTATCGAAAATAACAAGGATTAGGGTTTACATACCTTTTGATTATTATTATTATAAATAACCAAATAATTCCTTTCTTGAAGTCTCTTCGAACGCTAACACCAAAAGCTTGATGTCTCTAATGGTTTGTACCTAAACCCTAGAAATGGAAGACTTGAGAGGAGAGAGGAGATGAAAGCAAAAATTCGACTCTTCTTGCTCTAGGTATGCATGAGACGAAAATAAGGAGTCTAGGAAGCCTTATTTATAGCTGACCCAAAACCCTAGATAACCTTAATTTGAAATAAATTAATATTATTTCAAATCTAACTTTATCTTGTTTCCTTATTATCCATATTATCCACATGGAGTATTCTAGAAACCCTAGAGGCGTATCCAAAATTCGGCCAACCCTAGGAAGAGTCTAGAATTCTTCTCTTGTTTAACTATTGAACAATTACAACTTATGTCCTTGCACTTTTAATTAATCCAATTAATCCCAAAATTAATTCCAATTAGTTTCTGATTAATTATTAATTAAATAATACTATTTCTAATTAATATATTAATCTCATAATATATTAACAAATTATATATTGTTATTTATTAATCATATAATAAATCACTAAATCAACCTCTCTCTCTGTTAATGTTACATGAACGGTCACGTTAAATGTAACGGAATTGCAAACAAGACGTTATCTCGTCAAAACCTTGGCCAAGCCCTGGCCTTGGCCCAAGTAATCCAACATCGGGGCAACACTTCGCTTCCCTCAACGAGGGACGAATATTCCCCATCATCTTCTCATTCACTCACGACCAATTAGGACGTGACAAGAAGCCTTGGTGACGCCCAAAACTAACGTTACCAGGTATTTAGTTAACACGGGCATAATTCTCCTAGTTAGAGGAGGCCACGTATCACACGCATTGGACGAGGTCCCCACGATCCGTGAGTAACAGGTATAAAAGGATCACTTCCACCTCAAGGAAGGGATCCATCTTCTCTCTCACAAAATTTACCCTAATTCTCTCTCTCAAAAAACTAACTTGATCGTCACAGTGACGTCCCATGAGAGCACCCGGTCGTCCTCTAACGGTTCTTTTGTGATTGTGTTCTCAGGAAAGCTCCCAAGGCAGTTACGTCGTCAAGCATCCAAACCCCTGATGGGTTTTGAGCATTCTAACACTTCCTAAGTGTACATGCAACCCTAATAACCTTGGATCTATGTTTGTCTAATTCTCATGCAAAGTTGAATTCCAAGGTTATATTCCTATCTAGCATACATGGGGAACAATTTTTAACTTGAATGAAAGATAGAATAACTTACCTTGTTGTTGCTTATGATCCTTGAAACCTTGTGAGCCTAGCACCCCAAGTGTGATGCCTCAAATGCTTCACACAACACCAAATGCAAAGGAGTAAACTTTGAAAGAATCTTACACTTGCAAAAATCGGCCTAGCCCTCACTTGTTCATGTGTAGCCGATTTTGGTGGATAACATGTTCTTTATATAGTGTTGACACATATAGGGTTACACCATGTAAACCCTAATGTGTCATGGCTCTTCATTTCCATGACCCATGGGTTTGTAACTCCCATGGGGCATCCATGGAGCATCCTATGGGTTTAACCCAACTTGATAATCCATGGAGCCTCTTAGCCCACTATACAAGTTATGGATGATTAATCAACCCATATATTTAATTAGTTATCTTTTGATCACTTAATTAATTCTTGATCAAACTAATTAAATAATACTATTAATATATTAGAACGTATAATATACTAATAAACCACAAGTGTTACTTCTCTCATTTAGTCTATCCAATTGCATGGCGCCATGCAACCCAAATGGACCATGCCGGGTCGGGTCAAGTACATACCAGAATTAGTTATGGACTTAGACACCTTATCCAACAGTCTCCCACTTGGATAAGTCTAATAACTATAACTGCAAGTATGACTTCAGGAACCGGTCAGCAATCGTAGCTCTTTCAAGGTCTCTCGGAACTGAGAAGATGATGATACGCCATTTAACATAAGTGATCATATAATCCTCTGTTCTAGATATCAGCCAAACAAATACATGGAACAATGTCTTACTTATTGTCCAGCAGTTTGTTTCCCGATTTCCGATTTGTTTGACAAAGAACTTAATTGAACACATCAACTTAGTTCTGACCGGGCCCGATACATAGGTCAAAACAAAATCATCGAGGGGCCTAGATATCAACTTCTAATCCAAGAAGGAACAGATAAACTTCGACTCATATGTTTGTTCTACTACTCAATGAATTATACATAAAAGCACGTTTTATAACATCGAGTTACCAAGGCGTTTACGTACAATCAAGGAATAACCCACTCATAAGTAACAAATCATATCTCTAGGTTTGAAGACTTATATGATATTACCGTCTCACGATCACTCGAGATAAATTCCATGAAGTGATTCCAGTGAGCGTGGGTTGAGTCCAATCCTCAGAACTTATGAGCACTCATGATTGTTGTAGCCATGTCCAACACCTTAGACCTCTGCAACCAATCATGTCAGTCTTGATGCATACCTACTTCCGACATATGACCGAATGTGGAGGTTCGAATAATATGATATACCAAACATAATTATTCTGGAAGTCAAAACATGCAAAAGAAATATAGTAAATGATCGACAAGAGATAGCAACACTTTACTCATAACTAAAACACCTTTTATTCATCATCTAATGTCAATTACACTTTACAATTTTCAAGGTTATCTAACTACTAAATCTAATATCATCCTTCAGCCCTATGCTCCGAGCATGCTGGAGATGCTTAACCCGAGTCAGTCCCTTCGTGAGGGGATCTGCTGGATTCTCATCCGATGATACCCTCTTCGCCACGAGGAGTCCTTCTTCTATTCGATGTCTGATGAAATGGTATTTTCTGTCAATGTGTCTGGATCTCCCGTGATCCCTTCGTTCCTTGGCTAAGGCAACTGCACTTTCACTATCACAGAAAATTTCCATTGGCTCCTTAATAGTTGGTACAACTCCAAGGTTTCCAATGAAGTTCTTCAGCCATATCGCATCCTTTGCTGCTTCGCTAGCTGCTCTATACTCAGATTCGCAAGTTGAATCAGGCACTGTCTCTTGCTTGGAACTCTTCCAAGAAATTGCTCCTCTATTTAGGGTAAAGACCCAGCCTGACTGAGAGTGGAAATTATCCCTATCAGTCTGAAAGCTAGCATCACTATACCCTACAACTCTCAAGTGTTCACTCCCACCGAGGGTAAGAACCCAGTCCTTAGTCCTTCGTAGGTACTTGAGGATATTCTTTACTGCAATCCAGTGTGTCTTGCCAGGGTTCCCCTGATACCTGCTAACCATGCTCAAGGCAAAGGCTACATCAGGTCGAGTACACGTCATAGCATACATGATCGATCCTACAGCCAAAGCATAAGGTATTCGACTCATTTCTGCTATCTCAGCCACATTACTAGGGCTTTGTGTCCTACTCAATCTGGCGTTACTCTGGATGGGTAACTCTCCTTTCTTGGAGTCCTGCATGCCGAATCTCTTCAGCACCTTATCCAAGTAGGTACTCTGACTAAGTCCAATTAGTCTTTTACTCTGGTCTCTCAAGATCCTTATCCCTAGAATATAGGCATCTTCTCCGAGGTCCTTCATAGAGAAACACTTCCCAAGCTAGGACTTAACCTCCTGCAGAGTTGGGATGTCATTTCCTATGAGTAGTATGTCATCCACATACAACACCAAAAAGCAAACTATACTCCCACTAGCCTTGACATATACACAAGATTCATCTTCACTCCTAGAAAAGCCAAATTCTTTGACTTTCTCATCAAAGCAAAGATTCCATCTGCGAGGTGCTTGCTTTAACCCATAAATGGATTTCTCAAGCTTACACACTCTATTAGGGTACTCTGTATTGACAAAACCCTCTGGCTGACTCATGTAAACATCCTTAGCCAACTTTCCATTAAGGAAAGCGGTTTTGACATCCATTTGCCATATTTCATAGTCATGAAATGAGGCTATGGCTAACAGAACCCTAATAGACTTAATCTTGGCCACTGGAGAAAAGGTCTCATCATAATCAACTCCAGGAGTTTGTGAGAAATCCTTTGCGACCAGTCGTGCCTTATAAGTGTGTACATTACCATCCATGTCGGTCTTCTTCTTGAAGATCCATTTGCACCCTACAATCTTACGACCTGGTACATTGTCAACCAAGTTCCAAACTTGATTGTCATACATGGACTGTATCTTGCTATCCATTGCCTCTTTCCATTTGGCTGACTCGGGGCCTGTCATGGCTTCTGCATAACTGTTAGGTTCATCCAGACCTATCAGTGTATCACCTTCCGTAGTAATATGGAATCCATAGCAATGCTCAGGTGCATTCCAAACCCTTGTGGAACGCCTTAGAGGTAAAGACTTGTCAATTGGCTCAACAGGAGTTTCCTCCTCAAGTTGAGTGCTAGGGTTTGAAGTTCGTTCACCACTTGACTCTTGAATTTCTTCATGGTCAACTTGCCTCCCACTGTTTCCTTGGCTTATGAACTCTCTCTCTCTCTCTCTCTCTCTCTCTCTCTCAAGACAGCCCTCCTAGCTACAAAGACCACATTTTCACTAGGTCTGTAGAAGAGGTAACCAAAGGATTGCTGTGGGTAGCCGATGAAAATACACCTCTCACTTCGAGGTTTGAGCTTATCATGAGTCTCACGTCTCACGAAAGCCTCGCAACCCCAAATCTTGATGTGGTCTAGTTTGGGTACTTTACCAGTCCACATCTCATGAGGAGTTTTGGCAACTTTCTTTATAGGGACTAGATTAAGGATATGGGCGGCAGTCTCTAAGGCATACCCCTAAAATGAGATTGGCAGCGAAGCTCGACTCATCATGGAATGAACCGTATCTAACAAGGTTCGATTATGCCTCTCAGCTACACCATTCAACTGTGGTGTCCTGGGAGGTGTCAATTGTGAGACAATCCCACATTCCCTAAGATAGTCGAGGAACTCTGAACTAAGATACTTACCAACTCGATCGGATCGAAGTATCTTAATGTTCCTGACCAATTGATTATCGACTTCCTGTTTAAATTCTTTAAACCTTTCAAAAGTCTCTGACTTATGCTTGATTAAGTAGACATATCCATATCTATTGTAATCATCAGTAAAAGTCAAATAATAACAATTAGCATCCCTTATGGCATGTTTGAAGGGTCCACACACATATGTGTGTATAAGATCCAACAAACCTTCACCCCTCTCGCAACTATCATCTCACTTTAGGTCAAATGACTCCAAAACTCCATCCTTTTGAAGTTGGCCTATGTGTTTCTTGCTTATATGTCCAAGACGACAATGCCATAATGATGCTTTATCCAAGTTATTATCATTAACAGAATTAATACACAATACATTATTTCCTAATTTATCAACCACAAATATAGTTTCATACACGCCATCACAAGGTAATGCTTTAAAATAAAGAACATTATTAAAGAAAGCATTAATCGAACCAACTTCATTATCAAATGAAAAAGTGAAACCTTGTTTATACAATGCATGAAAGGAAATAATGTTTCTTGCCATTTCTGGCGAATAACAACACTTATTCAAATCTAAACTAATTCCACTACTTAGCGATAAAGTATAAACTCCAATCTTGGTGACAAGTAAAGCTTTCCTATTCCCCATGATTAAGTTTATTCTTCCATGCTCCACATTCTCACTTCTTCTTAGTCCCTGCAAATCAGAACAGTTATGAATACCACAACCGGTATCAAGGACCCAAGAGTTAGAATGGGGTGAGTTATTAGATAAGATAGTGTAAATACCTGCATTTTTGGGTTTAACTTTCCCATCCTTCACATCTTGCTGGTATTTTGGGGTTTCGCTTCCAATGTGACTTTTCATGGCAATAGAAGCATTCAGCCTCTTTTGGGTCAGAAGAAGGAGTGATGAAACCTTTCTAGGTTCCACTTGTAGAAGAGCCATCAAGAGTCCTAGCCTTGGTACCCTTCGAAGAGCTCTTCCTCTTCTTCCCTCGACCTTTCCCGATTGCCAAAACCGGGGCGGAGTTTGGAGTAGGAGTGTTAACAACCGACTTACCCTTAAGACCTGTTTCTACGGTCTTGAGGAGTCCCTAAAGTTTTCTGAGTGTGACCTCTTCCTTATTCATGTGATATGTCATGTGGAATTGATCATAGCACGATGGTAAGGAGTGCAAAATGATATCTATTGCAAGCTCCACAGGGAAGTTCACATTAAGCTTCAGCAACCGATCTACATACCTTTGCATTTTCTGCATGTGGCTCGTGACAGATTCCCCGTCCTTCATCATGGTTGTTATCATGGAGCAAATGATTTCATACCTCTCTTGTCGTGCACTTTGATGGTATCTTTCCATCAGATCTTGGTGCATTTCAAAAGAGTAGAAGTCCTCATAGGACTTTTGGAGTTCCGTTGTCATGGTGGCCAACATGATGCATGCCACATTGGTAGCATCCCTTTCATGTGCCTGGAAGTCAGCGATCTCCTAGGGAGTTGCAGTGGTCTCATCAATCTCCTTAAGCTCCTTATCGAGGACATATTCTTTGTCCTCGTAGCGGGTAATCATCCTGATGTTTCCGATCCATTAATTGAAGTTGGATCCATCAAAAGTGACTTTCCCACACAAGTTCATAAGGGTAAAGAGCCATTAGGATTAGAGCCAGAAGTAGCATTGATTGAAGATATCTGAAAGAAGAGAACAAGATTAGTTTAGATTTTAAGAGAGTCCTTAATAAAACAACCAAATGTAATATTAAGGCTAGGATCCAATCACAGTATATTATAACTTAAAAGAGGTATGTCGTAATCCAAGCTATAACATATTTGAAAGGTAGGTGAATGACGATTCACCAATTTCCACCAAGAAAAAACAAAATATAAATATTAGGTTTTTAATTCGTTCTTAGAAATTCCAAGATTCTTTTGAGATTCAATGAACTTTTCAAAGGCATGTTTCAATCTCAAGTGTTCCCTCTAAGTTTTGTGACTGGGATACCGAGGATCACAAAACGAGGTATGAAGTAACCATGCAAATCACTTGGAACCCTTAAAGTTTATCACTCAATCGATGTGCCGGTAAACCACACACGCTCCACCGATACTATGATAAACCTTAAGTCACCCTTTACCTACCTTGTTAAGTCCAAGTTAGTGTACCGGTTAACTACACACGCTCCACCAACGACTTAAACAAAGTGTAAAGTGTAATTTCATGGATTAACACCTTATTCACATTTTTCCTAAAGTAACTAAGATTGGGAATTTAATAAAAGCATTTAGTTACTTTATAATATTCATCATACTTTTAATGAGAATTTATAAGTCCTTGTCTTACCCGTTCGGCTAACGATCCTCCACCGATCAAGGAAGCGGTAGGTGAGAGTGCACACCCATTAAGTTTCCATTTTATAGGCAACTACTTATACACCCCCCCCCCCCTTATAGACCGACTTCGTGAATAAGGCGTACTAGTGGTAAGACGACTTGATCTTATACATATATATATTATTAACTTATAATATTATAAAGTATAAGGGTTGGATTTTAAGTTTTAAAATTCTAAGGGTTGGAACTAAAGTTTTAATCAAGACTTTACTTGTTCCAAAACTTGAGGGCAGGTTTTGTAAACTTTCAAAACTATTCATTTCTTATAACTTATGAGTTAATTGAGTAATAAAAATGAAGACTCTTCATTTTTTATAACTCTTGTGTTCTTTTAATGGCTTTAATAAAAGTGTGACTTTTGGTTTTCCATAACTTGAGGACAAGTTATGGACTCCATTAAAACACATTATGATCATGAATTAAACTACCATGAAGGTTACAAGCAATTCCTATGATCATCTAATATTCATAAGTTCAAGAACATGAATATGAACACTTTCAAGAATAAAAAATTACACTTAAAAACTTGTAATTTTGATAATTGCCATTGTAAATGGATTAGCATAAACATTACACCATCTAAAACA
Organism: Lactuca serriola; assembly: GCF_051521515.1. NCBI lineage: Eukaryota > Viridiplantae > Streptophyta > Magnoliopsida > Asterales > Asteraceae > Lactuca > Lactuca serriola. The sequence goes on from NC_136409.1 coordinate 158,689,957, forward strand.
AGTTTTCAAGTACCAAAACAGTTTAGGGTAATGTTTCTAGTCCATTTCCAGCAGCAAAAGTCGAAAATCTACATTCTGAGGCTCCTATTCGTCGAGTGCACGAACCTACTCGACGAGTAGGATGAATTTACACATGAACTCGGCAAGTTCAGCAGACAGAGAGCACAAAATCAATTTTATTCAACAATTTTGCACAAATAACAAACAAACAAGCCTAGGCTCTGATACCCCTGATGGGTTTTGAGCATTCTAACACTTCCTAAGTGTACATGCAACCCTAATAACCTTGGATCTATGTTTGTCTAATTATCATGCAAAGTTGAATTCCAAGGTTATATTCCTATCTAGCATACATGGGGAACAATTTTTAACTTGAATGAAAGATAGAATAACTTACCTTGTTGTTGCTTATGATCCTTGAAACCTTGTGATCCTAGCACCCCAAGTGTGATGCCTCAAATGCTTCACACAACACCAAATGCAAAGGAGTAAACTTTGAAAGAATCTTACACTTGCAAAAATCGGCCTAGTCCTCACTTGTTCATGTGTAGCCGATTTTGGTGGATAACATGTTCTTTATATAGTGTTGACACATCTAGGGTTACACCATGTAAACCCTAATGTGTCATGGCTCTTCATTTCTATGACCTATGGGTTTGTAACTCCCATGGGGCATCCATGGAGCATCCTATGGGTTTAACCCAACTTGATACTCCATGGAGCCTCTTAGCCCACTATACAAGTTATGGATGATTAATCAACCCATTTATTTAATTAGTTATCTTTTGATCACTTAATTAATTCTAAATTAATTCTTGATCAAAATAATTAAATAATACTTTTAATATATTAGAACTTATAATATATTAATAAACCACAAGTGTTACTTCTCTCATTTACTCTATCCAATTGCATGGTGCCATGCAACCCAAATAGACCATGCCGGGTTGGGTCAAGTACATAGCAGAAATAGTTATGGACTTAGACACCTTATCCAACAACCCCCTGGGTAGCATGTCACAACACTCTCTAAAAGTCATTCCAGTCAATTACTAGTTTTGAGGGCATCCTAAAAAGAATTTCCATTTTAATTCAAGTATATACCAATTTATTTATTGACTTAGATGCCTAATCTAACGGTCTCCGACTTGGATAAGTCTATAACTACAGTTGCAAGTATAACTCCTAAATTAAATAGCAAAGTGTGTTTTCCAAATCAAATGACAGACTCTGATCTGATCAGACATTGGCCCTAAGATAAGTGATAAAATATTCATTCATTTTTCATGATATTGTATGGAAATGAGACATGGATTACGATCAATCTCTTGTCCAAAATTATGTTTCCTGATTTCCTAATTTGTGATGACGTCATTAGACTACTAATTGAACACATCAATTCAGTCATGGCTAGGCCCAACACTATAATGTCAATACCAAATAACCGAGGGGCCCAAAGATATGTTTGATTAGGTGTCTAAGCTCATAATTATTTTTGGTAGGTACTTGATTTGATTATGAGCAAGGTCCTTTTGGGTTGCCTTCACTCATGCAACTTGATAGGATGACAAGAGGAGAGAGAGAGAGAGAGAGAGAGAGAGAGAGAGTAGAATTTATTATATGAATAATAAATTCGTACTGGAAATGGTTTTATTAATATATTACAAGATTAATATATTATTTAGAAATCATATTATTTAATTAGTATTGATCAGAAAATAATTTGGAATTAATTTGGTGATCAAAAGAGATTGATTAAACTAAGGGGGCTGATATTGCAATTATCTTATAGTTGGTAGTTGGGCTATGGATTCCTATTAGAAAGGGATTGGATGAAATCTATGGAAATCCGATAAAGAGTTCGTCCAAGGGGCTTTCAAGAAGGGGTCCATGGATTGCTTAAGGCCTAACCAAGGAATTTTGGGTTTCCACCTTAAAACCCTAATAGCCTCAACTATAAATAGAACCCTAAGCTAGTAGAATTCGTCCATATGAGTTCCTGGGAAACCCTGGCTGAATTCTTATTCTCTCTGAAATCATCTTGTTGCAAGAGTGTTTGTGACTCCATTAGAGGTGCAACACTTGGGGCACTAGGATTTCAGAAGTCAAGATCAAGAAGGATTAACTTGTTATCACTACATAACAAGTTGAGTTAAGCATTCTAACTTGTTTATTATGTCAATTTCGAAATAAGCATGCTAGATTAGGGTTTATTGCTTTGGTATTCACAGTTGTATGTTCAAATTAGAAAAACCTAGATCAAAGCAATTAGGGTTGCATTGTAACACCCGTGTTTCGAGGCTAAGCATTACTAAATGAAGTAATAGTCTAGGTCAACTATTGTAACTCTTTTTTGAAGTAATAAAGATGAATTATTTGAGTACTATGTGAATTATGTGCATTTAGGTGCTTATTACTTATTTATAAATGTATAATAAATAAAGGATAAAAATAAGTGTCAAAATTAAAGTGTGAGATAAACCCAATATATTTACATAAAGTTGTAGTGGTCGAAACAAGGATTTTGGATATATAAAGAACGCCGAAATCCGAGTTATAACGAAGAAGTTATGACCCGTCGAAGTTTCGTGACGAAACCAGCACGACACCGGGAGGCGTAAAAGTGAATTTACGATAGAAGACTTTTTGCCCTTAGTAATCTAAACCAAAGTCATAGAATATGTTAAACCAAGAACATCAATAAAAAGAATTCCCAAATCTGACTTCGTATGAGGAAGTTATGATTTTTCTGAGATTCGGCTTAGCTGTGCAAGGCTCGAAACTCGAATTTTAGTTCGAGCGGTTTTTGGACTATGCGACCTAAATGAGAGTTGAAGATCTCATTAATAGGAACTCATCGGTAAAAATACAGACGAAAAAGGAGTCCGTATGAAGGAGTTACGAATTCTTCGCGATCATTTAACAAGCTAATTTCCTCGTATTGTTAAATTAAAGATCGGCCGAGAATTAGCCGATGGAGTCATAATGAAAGTTGTAGATCTTATTTTTACCTATGCGTTGATATAAAGAACGTCAAAAACGGAGCCCCTATGTGAAGGTTATGAATTTTTGAAAAGCGGTTGATTTCCACCCTGTATGCGATGCCACATGTCAGCACCAGGTTGTGACTTTGAGCCCAAGCTCACTCACGACGTGAACATCAAGAGATTCACGACGTGAATCTTCCTTCAGCTTCCTATAAATATAGGTGTCGGGTTCCATTCATTGTCATACCTCCCCATCTTCTCCTTCTCTCTAGCCCCCCCTTAAGCCCCCTAAAGTCTAGGTAAACCCCTAGCACCCGAAAGAAGCCCATAGGCTCCCAGAGTCCCGAGAAAAAGGGTCTTTCGGTTTGGAAACACTGCTCCAAGAGAAGCCCGGTTTTCGAGAAAACTCGTTGTAAGTGAGCTACGCCTACGCTATTTTTAATATAGCTTTTATTTAATTATAATAACATTATTAGGAACTTAAAATAATTATTTGGGCTATTAATATGAGTTATATAGAGTGTTTTTTAATGCTTATATAACAATAATAATAGCTAGACTATTGATTAGTCGCGGTTAACGTTAGACTAAACCCTAGTGGTATTGATACTAGGTTTTGTCAAGGGAAAATTGTTTTGAGATAACGAAGTGTTATCCAAGTACCGAGTCACCACCTAATCAGGTGAGTGCATAGTTACTTTCATCTTACACATAGATATGAAGTATTTTATATAAATTATGTGCTATGTATGCATGTTATCTGAATACTTGCTGTCTATGTTGGAGGAATGATTTTTATACACGTTTTAAATGATTTAAACTGTATATGTATTTTATATCTACAAAAATGTTGGGGTAAAACATGGGTAGATGTAATAAGACGATGTGTGATAAAATGATGAGAGGTCTCGATGTTGTTGTTGTTGATTCTGTCATCTAGCGGAGTATGGATGACGACCACGGACTCTTCTAGACAGTCCAGTGGAACGCTAGCAGACTCGCAACCTGTAGGTGTTTGTGAAAGATGTGTTCACCGGTGTACTTCATCCATGGTTGCCTTTAGGAAATTTATTGCCAGGGAACCCCCTTAGCAGTAGTGTCCATCCCGATGATGATCCTTAGGCAAGGTCTCTTATGATAGGTGTTTTAGGGACGTAAAGTGGGGATAACGGGAACGGGTGATCGAGTTATTGTTGGTTGATGAAATTAAATAACTTATTTATTGTGGGTTGAAAACCCTATGTGCTCACCAGGCTCCCAAGTCTGACCCACTCAGTTTCATATATTACAGGTAGTGGCGATCGAGCATAGATGTGATGTTTTGGCTGAGGGATTACAGATATAGGCCTGTAGATATGAAATAATGTAGTAAGGCTTATGTTGTACTGTTTATGCTTTTGATCTGTATCGAACATCACATCCCGAGTCTTTTTAATGAAATACATTTCTACGGAAATGCTTTGATAAATCTTTATCAAATTTTGTGTTGGGAACAAATTCCGCAAATCTTTTATTTAAATTATTACTCTGATTTCTAAACAAAGCATAAACAAATCGATCTTTTCTGGCCGTGAAAATGGGGATGTCACAGTTGGTATCAGAGCATTAGTTTAAGCGAACTAGGAATTTGTAGGATTTCTAGAATTAAACTTAGAATGCTAAGCAATGATTGTGATATGTGAGCAGTAGCTTATTTTAGGAAATATGCCTAAAATGCTTTTATGTGCTAAATGCTTATGCATTATATGTTGTTATTTGTTCGGATCTATGGTCTGTGGTCAACTGGATCTGGAAACCTTATGTGTTCAGGATTCTAAACGTACGACTACGATATTAGAACTAGCATGTAAACGTTTTAGGGTGATAAGGATGATTTAAACATCTATCCTAAATAAAGATATAAATTCACCTTATTCGGTTTATAGATCAAAATGGAAAGAACCCGCAGTGGAGCTGGGAATGCAAATGCGAATAGGAATCAACCCCGGTGATTCAGCAAATACTTGTTGTAGTAGAAGATGTACCCAAGCTAATCAGCATGGCTAGAGTACAAGCCATGATCAGGGCAATGTTAGCTGAACAAAGGGAAAAAATGAGGCAGATGTTGAATAGGGATGAACCTACCATGCCCATTGAGCAACCCGAGCTATTTCCCGGGCAATCTGAGGAAGGGAATGGCAGCAGGATCGTTGGTCAAGCTGATCCGCCAGTGATTAGGAGGAACAATCAAGATGACGGGGTTGACAGGAATGGATGCAAGTACAAGGATTTTCTGACTTGCAAGCCATCGACTTTCACTGGAAAGGAAGATCTGATCGGAGTCATGGATTGGATCTCGGATATGGAATTAGCTTTCATGACGTGTGGTTGCAGAGGCAAACTACAGACCACATTCGCAGTGCGCCAGTTCAAAGGAGGCGCGGTTCGTTGCTGGAACACCTTGGGGAAGACTTTGAGCCCCAATAAGCCCCTTCAACTAACATGGGCAGAGTTTTTGGTGCAATTCAAGCGCAAGTACTGCTCATCCCAAAACCTGCTCGAGCTGGAGAATCAATTCCTAACCTTGAAAAAGGGAATCATGTCGATTGATGAATACACCAACAACTTCACAAAGAAGATGGAGTTTTCCTTGCGTTTTTTCCCAGATGAGCTAACAAAAATCGACAAGTACGCGAAGGGACTCCCATGGGAGTATGTGGTGCCAGTGCGTCAGGCACCTACTTTGGAGGCAACTATTTGGGCTGCCAAGTCTGTGGAGAATATGATCAAGGGAAGAGCCGCCAACAAGGTTGAGGTTGGCGAGAAGAGGAAGTTTGAAGGGTCTACTAAACCTAATAAGAAGAGAAAGTTATCGAAGACCGTTTCAAGAGAAGGAGGAGCCGAAGCAAAATGGTGCGACAAATGTAAGAAGAAGCACCAAGGAAAATGTGACGGAGGGGTCACTTTTTTCAAGTGTGGAAAGTGTGACATCCCCATTTTCACGGCCAGAAAAGACCGATTTTGTTTATGCTTTATAAAAATTAGAGTACCGCTTTTAATAAAAATGTTGCGGAATTTCTTCCCAGTAAAACATGATAAATACGTTATCAAAACATTTCCGAAGAAATGTATTTTTATTCATTTTAAAACATTTGGGATGTCATTGTCAATACAGAAACATAAGCATAAACAGAACTTACGTTCATTTACACTAGTGATCTACATCTCCTTAATCTCTCAGTGTAATGTAACTTCGTATCGACACCTGTGATACAAATAAGCTTGAGTGGGTCAGGTTGGAAAACCTGGTGAGTACACAAGCATTTCAATCCTACAATGTTATATCATATATATAATTTAGAACTCACAAAATATACAATTTCACCATATATATATATATATATATATATATATATATATATATATATATATAAGCAACTCTTACCCCACCCCGTTAGTCCTTACAACGAGACTATCCATACTCTCAGACCTTAAATTTTACATGTTACTTAACCCATACTCTCAGATCTAATCCATGCTCTCCGATCAATAATTGAGCCCATTCCATACTCTCGGATTAGGGACAAGTGTCTACGTGTAAATCCATTCTCCCGGATTAACGACGAATGACTATGTCCTATCCATACTCCCAGACTGAGGACGTCTGACTATGTCTTAATCCATACTCCCGGACTAAGGACAACTGACTATGTCTTAATCCATACTCCTGGATTAATGACAGTTCACTATGTCCAATCCATACTCTCGGACTAGTGACAATGACTATGTCTAATCCATGCTCCCGGATCAATGACATATACTAAAGTTCTATTCTCTGAGTATAACTCACTCATACTCATGCAAAAATACTACCCAATATTCCTCATAATTAATTTAGGTTTACTCTTTATCCTAAATCATCATATATAATCAGGTATATTCTTTAACACGTATTTCAGGCAACATCAATTAACTCGCACATAAACATATAATTAATACTTCAATCAATACATGTATTAAAATCATGTTCATGAAAGAGACTATGCAGTCACCTGCAAAGGTGGTGACTCGGTACTCGGACAACACTTTGTTTACTTTAAAACAAATTTCCGTTGACAAAACCTGGTATCATTTCCACTAGAGTTTAGTCTAATGTTCCACGAGACTAATTAATAGTCTAGCTATTATTACTATTATATAAGCATTAAACAATACTCTTCACCCACTATGTACAGACAGGGGCCAAACATGAAACACTCGAGCGCATGTAAGTCCCCGATCTGCTTGTGTATCAATCAGATCCAATTGATGGTGCGGAATCCCAATCAATTGGATGATGTCAGATCGAAAAAGAAGAGAAGGAGAATAAGAATAAGATGAATCTATGATGTATTCAAAGATATGAATGATGCTGCATACATAAGATTCTCTCACACACACTATTCTTCTCTCTAATTTTCTCTCTCTACAATATGCTCTCCTTGTCTCTACTCTGAGCCTTCACACTCACATGACTCTTCAACCTATATATACGAGACACCAGCCGCACACCCTGTGTACGGCGTACACAGGGTGTGTGGCCGTACACATGTGTACGACCGTATACAGCCACAAAATTACATATTACATTATAGAAAAATATATTTTCCTAGAAAAGAAAACTATAAACCATATTTTTGACCCAACAATCTCCCCTAGGTTTATAGCTTTCTTTTCTAACTGACCCAAAAAGCTCCCCCTAAAATGTAGCTGTCTTTTCTTGTTAATCTTCATTGGAAGCTTGGCTTCAGCATTAATCTTCAACTTCTTCACAGCATCAAGATGAACTTAATGAGTCTTCAATGAATGAATTCATCTTGAGCAGTTGGGATTTTCTTCAGAATTTGACATTTAACGCACATTGGGTGAGCAAGCTTCTTGTAGAGATTCATGAAAGATGGCACTTTCAGCTTGAGAATCTTCAGAGAGAACAGAGAGAATGAATATTCTAGATCACTTCAGCAGGTTTATCCATAGCCGCAATTGATTGAGGAGGCTTGAATGCAATCTGTCACATAATCCTCAAGTACAACTTGACCTTGCTTTTGGGGTTGAAAGATTGAATGTTTACAGAATAATCTTCATTTCTTGCTCCTTCGAATGAAAATTCTTCGATGCTCACGGATGAAGCTTCGCTCAGAAATCTCGATACAGACTCCATGAGTCTCATCTACATCTGAATTCATTTTTCAAGACAAAACAAAACTAAAAGAAAACTTTAGCACACAATATTTTTTGGTTTTTCATATTTTCTGAAAATAAAACAGAAATAACACAATTTTTTTATTTTTTATTTTCTAATTTTTGTTTGATTTTTGGATTTTTCTGATTTTTGTTTGATTTTTGATTTTTTTTTAAAATTCTCCCCTTAAATTTGTGCATAGAGGAAAACTATGAACAAATTTAACAAAAAGAAAAATATTTGGGATCAAAGTTGTGAGACAGCCTGAACTTGTTTATCAGTACCTTCACCTTCATGAATAGATCTGGTTAATTGCCAGTATTGTGGTCCACTTAAACACGAAAGATTTTGACAAACTTTTCTAAGTAAACCATTTAGCTGACGACGACCACGGGTATTGTTGTCCACTTAAATTAAGCAGCGAGATCTACAGGCAACCTTTAAATGGTTCAATTTTAGTTGCACTAGAACGTGTTCCCCACTTTCCGATATACCCTGGTTATCAAGAACTTCCAAAGAACTCCTTACTTTTGGTGAATATACAATTATTAAGGAGGAAGTTAGATTTAGAAATAGGTGCATATATTGTGTGTCAGGTCGGATCTCTTTCAATCACGCAGAGGGGACAACATATGGCTAACTAGGATAGAGGGATTGAGAGGTGGAATATTGCATATACTGTGTTCTAGGTCAGATATGTTTCAATCACACAGAGGAGACAACATATAACTAAAAGAAAGAAAGAATTTCATAGATAGGTAGGTGCGTAGAAATAGAGTTGCATATGCTGCATTCCAGGTCGGATCTCTTCCAATCACGCAGAGGAGGCAACATATGACTGACAGATAGAAAGCAAGAAAATAATTTCCTACAGACCTACTTTATCAGAACCCCCCGGTCGCCCTATCAGAAACAAAATTAAGGACATAAGTCCGTACATCAAGGAAAAGTTAAGCCACAGTTCTAGATGCGTATTAATTTAGTGTATCCCATAGGTTCTCGTGTTTATCTCACTTCTCAATCTACCCGAGCGTCGTTTGGTCAGTCCAAACAATCCTATCTAAATCCACACTGTAAAAATCCTCCGTGCCTACCAGCACATTGAACACAGAGTCTAGACAATTCAGATTCAGTCCCTTACACATGTTTTAGACTGTCCGTTATTACTTTATCTTTATATCACTTCCCAACACATTAACTAATAACGAAAAAAATATAAGAAAATGAAAAAATTGCCTTTGAAAAGAATCAGTGTAAGGTAAACTCAGGAGTATAGAGAAGAAAAATCAAATCGTAATTCACCGATTGAATTTGCATCCAGAAGGTCTGAGAACAACACGCATAATCTCAGAACAGATCCGAAAATTCTTCACATCGTTAAGCACAGACCCCAAAGTGTGATCCTCTCCTTCCTTCCTTTCTCCCGCAAAGGACACATACTCTCAAACAAAGTTCTGAATGTTGTACAGTTAAGAGATGTCCCTATCATGTGCCAAGAGCAGCCAATATCAACAAACAGAAGTCTGATGATATGCCTCCATAGTTGTTCCAACACAGAGCGGGATCAGTTGTTCTTTGGAACCCAGTCCATTTTGAAACTAGGTTGACCTTTTTCATCCTTGCATGGTACTCTCTTCCATGACATATTCTATTTATCACAAACAGAAGATGAAGAAATATTAGAATCGTTAGAAGATTTAGGAGAATGAGCTTTCGGAACCCATTTGTAGTTGGGTTTAACCCATTTCTTTTTTGATCTGATTGGTGGCTCAATACTTGCTTTTAAACTTGAAGTCGGATTTCGAGATGACTTTGACCTAACCGGTCTTTGTTTAACTGGAGCATCTCTTGGATTTGGCTTCTTAGCCGACATTCCCTTATTGCCCTTGGGATTTTGATTCTTGGCCTTGTGGGTTTGATTCTTGGCCTTCTGGGCATTCCAGTCGCCATTTTTTTTGTGATCTCGAATGATTTCCTTTGGAGAATCTCCCTCTTGGCATATTTTGCCATCCTTGTGCATAGTAGGGAACATATACGCGATTTGGACAATTTCTGGCAATGTGTCCAGGTGTTCCACAGTGAAAGCAAGTCTTTTTCTTCACTGGGAAGTTGTTTCATCCTGCCCCTGGTGACGTATCCTTGCCTTGTCTCTTATTGTTCCCACAAGTACAATTACAACAGGCCTGAGTTTACCATGGAAATTGATCTGGAGCAAACCCACGAAATCCCAGATCATATGGGTTATGAAGGATCATTTCCTCCTACTATCAAGAAGTTACTACCTCATTGCTGGAAATACTTGGCTCATGTGTTTATGAGCCGTATTTCCGGAAAGAGATCAGGACCTAACGGGATCTCTCTCTTCAACACAAGATCTATTGCAGCCTTGGCATCAGGAATTAAATTCAACTTTTCAAATTTATTCTACATGAATTAATTCTCAACATGGAGGGAAACAAGAGGGACAAGTTCTTAATGTACCCTAGGTTTCTATAGATCATCTTTAATGTCATGCACCTTGAGATCTAGAGAGGAAATGAAATTTTGGATCTCAAGTCTGTTCGTCCGAGCGCTTTTGGTTTAATGAAACAGAATAGAGCTGGAAAATTTGTCTTTGAAGCAAAATTTCCGTTGATAAAATTTGGGATATTTGCTGACAATAGTGATCAATCAGGATCTGAAAATCTCTCTAATCCCACAGGGACCGAGGACGTCATAATCTCGGTTTCAGAGCCTGAGGATGAAGAAGGTAATGATTCTCCAGTGGCAATGGTGGCTGAGGAACATGACCAACTACATAGTGTGGAGGTTGAGGGACATTTTGATCCAGAGGGAGGTGATGAGGACTTCAATGGAGATGATGATTTCTTAAAAGTCTTGGATTTCACTGGTATCAACAATGACGACATTTCTTCAGTTCTTGATCTTAATCTAGATGATGATGATTTTGGTCCTTTGTCGGGATTCATTGACAGACACTTTAGAAAGGTCAACGAAGTTTCTCGACCAACAACTAAGACCGGGGATGATATTAACACTCTCAAGATTTTTCTTTCCTCTTCAAAACCAATGGAAGATTCTTCAAGTCTAAGAGATGTGGTCTCAGAGATTCCCCACTCTGATACTAATGTCTCTACTTCTGTTCCATCTCTGAGTGAAACAACATAGCCACAAACCTCCTTGTCTTCTCTGAGGCAGGGAGTGTTCATTCAAAGCCAAGCACCTCCGGTTTCATCGATTGCCACCACCACAACTATCTCTACACCACCACTTCAAACTGAAGAAGGTCCAAGCACAGTGTATGAAGTAGGCGGATCGTCTTCTATTCCTAAATATACCCCCACAAGGCCCTCGCTTGATGAACCTTCTATCATGCTAGCTAAGCATTTGGCTCAGAACATTTCAGATTCTCCCTCCTGAGGAAAAGGCATATCTTTTGAGGAAGAACATTCAGGGGATGATAAGACCTTAGTGTCTAAGCTTCGAGAAGAGATTGGAATTCTAAGACAAGAAGTCATTGAAAAGAACATCTTGCTTGAGAAACATGATTCCTATATCACTGGGCTTCGAGAAAGAGATGAACTAATGACTAAATAGATTACAGATCTGCAAACAAATCTTGGTTCTTTAACTGCCTTCTATTTCTGATTGAAGGGCTTATTGTATGACACTTTTGGTGACAAAATCAAGGCTCTGTTTCAGCAACCTCATGGAATTGAAGATCCTCCCATGGCTCCCACCCAGTCCTCAGAAGGCGACATTCCAGTTAATCAACCTCCTCCAAGGACAACAACCATTGTTAATCGCTTCGACAAAGAGCCTGAAAATGCCAGATCTCGGATCACGATTAAGCATGGAAAAAGGACCGTCACTGCCAATAAAAGTGAAGGACTGTTGTTTATGAAAAATTCGAATGAAAATTGCAAAGCAAAGGATCCTGTATTGATAGTGATGGATCTGAAGAAAAGAAAGTTTGGTCACGAGTTTGTTGATCACTCTGGGATCAAGATGTGGTCCTTTGACCATGAAACAAACATGTGGGTCGTTAAGAGAAATTCTGGAAATCCTAAATACTACCAGAGCATCCATGACTTCAACTCATGGACAAAAGTTGATCTTGCCAAAATTTCAAGGGCCCCATTTCACAACCCTTCGCAGGATCCCAATGTGTCAAACTTCAAACAATTTTGGACAGGCAGGTCAAGGAGAACTTCTCAAAGATGAAAACTGCAAAAATCGATCCTGAATCTGGTGAGCCAATGAAGATCATATTGTGGCCAGCAACAAAACAACTGAAAGAAATTCCTATCCCTCAGCACTTTCATGAGGGATATCTTAACAACATGGAATTATGGGCAAATGATGATGAAACTGCTATTGCTGCCATTAAGTTCAAGAATAGTGAAACAATATTGAGGCTTATTAGTGCAAAAGATCTTCTCAGATTCAGAGAAAGAGACATCCGTACCTTGGCTTGTCACTAAATCATCTGTAGAAAAGAAGTCATGGAGGCTTCTGCCAAGGAATTCACTGGAATGGTCGCCACAATCATCAATGGAAAGCTATGGATGGGATCCATGGGAAAATCCGACCTGAAGCTGTATGAAACTCCTGAAGAATGAAGACCAAGTCAATGCTAGCCACAAACCAAGGGGGAGAAAAAATTCAAAAAATAAAACAAAAATCAGAAAAATTCAAAAATCAAACAAAAATCAGAAAATTAAAAATAAAAAATAGTGTTATTTCTGTTTTATTTTTGTTTTAAGTTTTCTTTTAGTTTTGGTTTGTCTTGAAAAGTGAATTCAGGTGTAGATGAGACTCATGGAGACAGTATCGAGATTTCTGATCCAAGGCTTCATCCGTGATCATCGAAGAATTTTTATTCGAAGGAGCAAGAAATGAAGATTATTCTTCCCACATTCAATTTGTCAACCCCAAAAGCAAGGTGAAGTTGTAATTGAATATTATGTGAAGAATTGCATTGAAGCCTCCTCAATCAGTCTGCTACTATCTATGAACCTGCTAAAGTGATCCAGAATATTGTTTCTCTCTATTGTTCTCTCTGAAGATTCTCAAGCTGAAAGTGCTATCTTTCAAGAATCTTATCAAGAAGCCTCCTCACCCAATGTGCGTTCAATGCCAAATTCTGAAGAAAGGCCTAACTTCTCAAGATGAAGTCATTCATTGAAGATTCATATGTTCATATTGATGTTATGAAGATATTGAAGATTAATGATGAAGCCAAGCTCCCAATGAAGATTAACAAGAAAAGCCAACTACTTTTTAGGGGAGTTTGTTGGGCCGATTATAAAAGAAAGCTATAAACCAAGGTGGAGATTGTTGGTTCAAAAATATGGTTTATACTTTGCTTTTCTAGAAAAATATATTTTTCTATAACGTAATATGTAATTTTGTGGCTGTGTACGGCCGCAGAGGGTGTGCGGCCGTACACAGCCACAAAATTACATATTATGTTATAGAAAAATATATTTTTCTAGAAAAGCAAAGTATAAACCATATTTTTGAACCAACAATCTCCACCTTGGTTTATAGCTTTCTTTTATAATCGGCCCAACAAACTCCCCTAAAAAGTAGTTGGCTTTTCTTGTTAATCTTCATTGGGAGCTTAGCTTCATCATTAATCTTCAATATCTTCATAACATCAATATGAACATAATCTTCAATGAATGACTTCATCTTGAGAAGTTGGGCTTTTCTTCAGAATTTGGCATTGAACGCACATAGGGTGAGGAGTCATGTGAGTGTGAAGGCTCAGAGTAGAGACAAGGAGAGCATATTGTAAAGAGAGAAAGTTAGAGAGAAGAATAGTGTGTGAGAGACAATCTTATGTATGGAGCATCATTCATATCTTTGAATACATCATAGATTCTTCTTCTTCTTCTTCTCCTTCTCTTCTTTTTCAATCTGACATCATCCAATTGATTGGGATTCCGCACCATCAATTGGATCTGATTGATACACAAGCAGATCGGGGACGTACAAGTGGTATCAAAACTTGGATTGTATCAATCAATTTTTTCAGATCTGGAGCTTATTTGATATTATTTTGAAAGGATTTTTGCGTTTTTGGATAGATCAGGGCAAAATAAGGGGGAGATTGATAGGCTATATTTTTGTGGTTTGGGCTAGGCATTGTCGTGGTAGGATGTTAGAGTGTGTTATGGTGGTCATAGCATGTTAGTGGGTGTGTGCGGCCATACACGTGTGTGTGGCCGCACACGCTGTGTGCGGCCGTACACGTGTGTGCGGTTGCACACTTGTGTGCTATTTCTTGTGGTATAAATAGGTTGTGTCCGTGTTTCAGAAAAAGTGACGTATATGCGTGTGTTTCAAGGTGTATCTGACATGTGTTCGTAATAGATATGTGCATGCTTGATGTTATTCTCATTCTACTCCTTCTACACTTTGTTTGATTGCTTGCAATTCATTGATTACTGATTTGGATCTATAGATTGGGACTTACAGGGCAGGAACATTTTGGCATATATCACTTCTGAAATCCAACAACCCAAGCGGCCCTTCAAACCGGATTCCCCATACCACGAGTGATTAAAAAGATATTATAACGACACTTATATAACCGTAATAATAGCTCAAATAATTATTATAAGGTCCTAATAACGTTACTATATTTAAATAAAAGTTATATTAAAAATTAGGTAGGCGTATCTTACCTACGATGGGGTTTGACTAAAAGCCGCTCTCTGCAGGGGGCAGAACTTCCGAGCCGAAAGCTCTTCTTGTCGAAGTCGACGAGTGCTCCGGGGCTTTCTTCTAGCGCTAGGGGAGTTTTGGGAGGTTTAGAGAAAGAGTAGAGAGAGAAGAGTGGAGGTGTGAAGAAATGAGGGTGGAAGGGATTGTATTTATAGGGTGAAATATGGCTGAAATTAGTGACACATGTCACCATCTAGTGGCAAGTCTTGGGGAGAAAACAATGGCCAAGATTGTGCCACGTCACCCCTTTTGCAGCAACACCCTGCCGACTTCTAAACCCCAAAACTTTCGCATACGAGCTTCGTTTTTGACGTTATTTATATCCATGCGTAGGTAAATATAAGATCTATAACTTTCATTTTGACTCTGTCGGCTAATTCTTGGCCGATCTTAAATTTAACAGTACGAAGAGATTATACTATTAAATGTCCGCGTAAAATTATAACTTCTACATACGGACTCTGTTTTCGTCTGTCTTTTTACCGTTGAGGTCCTATTAATGAGATCTTCAATTCTCATTTAGGTCTCGTAGGCAAAAAACCGCTCGATCTAAAATTCGAGTTTCGGGCTGTGCACTATTAAGCCAAACCTTAGAAAATTCATAACATCCTCATATGAAGTCAGATTTGGGCGTTCTTTTTTTTTGTATGTTCTCGGTTTAATGTATACTACAAATTTTGTTTAGATTTCTAATGCTAAAATGTCCTCCATCATAAATTCACTATTTACGTCTCCCGGTGTCGTGCCGGTTTTGCCGTAAAACTTCGACGGACCACAACTTCTTCGTTATAACTCGGATTTCAACGTTCTTTATATGTATGGAACCCTTGAGACATATTCTAAAACTTGGTTAAGATTATTTATTCTAAATAATCTTTTGTCAAAAAGTCATTTTCGACCCCTATTATCTTTAAATTGACTATTCCGGATCTACGGGCGTTACAGAAAGCCCGGGCACTATGCCAACGAGTGCACGTTCACTAAGAAGGTCTGTTATGAGTGCAAAGAGGAAGGGCACATTTCAAGGGACTTCCCGAAGAAGAAGGAGGCAGGAAGATCCAACATTCCACCGAAGCCGAAGGTGAGGGCCTTCCAAATGACACTCGAGGTTGCAAAGGAGGTAACAGATGTCGCTTCTGGTACCTTTCTTATAAATGGTTTACCTTCCAGTATATTGTTTGATTCTTGAGCAAACTACTCCTTTGTGTCACAGAAGTTAGGTGGGAAACTAGCATTACCTGTAGAAAAAACTTAATAATGCCTTAGTTGTGGAAGTTGTCAGTGGCAAGTTCGTACCTATTAGCAATCGTATTAGGAACATCGTCATCGACCTAAACGGAAATGAATTCCACAAAGAAATGTTGCCCATTGAGTTGAACGGTTTTGATATCGTTCTGGGAATGGATTGGCTTAGCGCCAACAATGCTGAGATTCTTTGCAAGAAGAAGATAGTAAGGGTAAACCCACCCGAAAAAGAGTCATTTATGGTGTACGCAGACAAACGCAGAGTAAATTCTGGAATCATTTCCCTGATGAAAGCCAAGAAATGTTTGTCCAAGGGATGTGCATCGTACTTGGCATTCGTGATCGATGCAAAGAAGGAGAAAAATGAGGTGCAGAGTATACCAGTGGTGTGTGATTATTCGGACGTCTTTCCCAAAGATCTTCCTGGATTACCGCCTGATAGACAAGTAGAGTTCCGAATAGACTTGTTGCTAGGAACGACACCGATAGCAAAAGCACCGTACCGATTAGCACCGACGGAGATGAAGGAGCTTATGACGCAACTTCAGGAGTTGTTGGACAATGGTTTCATTCGACCTAGTTCATCACCCTAGGGAGCTCCGGTGTTATTCGTGAAAAAGAAGGACGGAAGCATGAGAATGGGTATAGACTACCGAGAGCTGAACAAGGCAACAGTGAAGAAAAAGTATCCATTGCCAAGGATTGATGACCTATTCGATCAGATGCAAGATTCGAGCTATTTCTCAAAGATCAATCTTAGGTCGGGATATCATCAGCGGAAGGTGAGAGAGCAAGATATCGAGAAGACTGCATTCAGAACTAGATATGGACACTACGAGTTCTTGGTTAAGTATTTTGCACTAACCAATGCTCCAGTAGCATTCATGGATTTGATGAACAGGGTTTGTAAACCATTCCATGAAAAATCTGTGATAATGTTCATAGATGACATTCTGGTCTACTCGAAAAGCCAAGAGGAGCATGGCAAGCATCTATGGAAAGTATTAGAAGTGCTGAAGAAGGAGAAGTTGTATGCAAAGTTCTCCAAGTGTGATTTTTTGATCCGAGAAGTCCAACTCTTGGGTCATGTGGTTAACCAAGAAGGGATAATGGTTGACCCCGCAAAAATCGAAGTTGTGATGATGTGGGAACGACCGAAAAGTCCCACAGAGATCTGAAGCTTTCTCGGATTAGCTGGATATTACCGAAGGTTTATCCAAGGCTTTTCTTCGATAGCTGCTCCATTGACAGCTTTGACCCACAAAGGAACTACTTATATGTGGAGTGAGAAGCATGAAGAAGCATTCGAGAAGCTAAAGAATAAGTTGTGTGAAGCACCAATTCTTTCTCTACCCGATGGAGTTGAAGACTTTGCAGTGTATAACGATGCGTTAGGAGTCGGGTTAGGATGTGTTTTGACTCAAGGAGAAACGGTGATAGCATATGCATCTCGAAAATTGAAGGAGAATGAGAAGAACTACCCCATTCGTGACTTGGAGTTGGCAGTGGTAGTATTTTCCGTAAAGATATGGAGGCATTACCTCTATGGAACGAAGTGCAAACTTTTCACTGATCATAAGAGTCTCCAGTATCTCTTTAATCAGAAGGAATTGAATATGAGGAAACGACGCTAGCTAGAGTTACTCAAGGACTACGACTATGATATACTTTACCACCCTGGTAAAGCAAATGTTCTCAACGATGGTCTAAGTCGAAAAGTCAATCTTGAAAGGAAAAGGCCATGAGCGTTGAGAATTGAAGTTGTCTCGACCATTGTGGAAAGCATCAAGAAAGCTCAAGAAGAAGCTTTAGAGAAGAATGACCGAAAAGAGGAATGTTTGGGAAAAACGTTAATGTTCGGTACAAACAGTCAAGGGCTGAAGGTATTCCAAGATAGGATTTGGGTACCTAAGACGGGAGGGATACGAGATCTTATGATGGAAGAGCTCACAACACCATGTACTCAATTCATCCCGGTAGCACTAAAATGTATAGGGACCTAAAACCCTACTACTGGTGGCCGACGATGAAGCTCGATGTTGCAAAGCATGTGGTCGAGTGTGTAACTTGTGTAAGATTCTAGGAACAACATCAGAAACCATACGGGAGTTTAGAACCTTTACCTGTACCCATGGGTAAATGGGAAGACATCACCATGGATTTTGTGACTAAACCACCCAAGATGAAGAATGGTCACGACATGATTTGGGTAGTCGTGGATCATTTCACCAAGAGTGAACACTTTATAACAACCAACGATAAGTGTTCTATGGATAAGCTTGCAAATGCTTACGTGAAGGAAGTGGTAAGACTTCACGGTGTTCCTCTAATGATTGTATCAGATCATGATAGTCGTTTCACGTCAAGGTTTTGGAGAAGTCTACAAGAGGAATTTGGTACGAAGTTGTGTTTGAGTACATCTTACCATCCGCAGACTGATTGTCAAAGCGAAAGAACGATTCAAACACTGGAAGATATTCTGAGAGCATGTACCCTCGAGTTCCAAGGTAACTGGGATGAGCACTTACCTTTGGTAGAATTTTCCTACAATAATAGTTTCCATTCGAGCATCAAAATGGCACCCTATCAAGCTTTGTCTGGACAGAAGTGTCGTACGCCGTCTTGTTGGCTTGAGGCCAGAGAAAAGCAGTTTATGGGCCCCGAGATAGTCCATGAGACTGCTAAAAAGCTAAAAGTGATCCGGGAAAGGATGTTAGCAGCTCAGGATCATCAAAAGAGCTATGTTGATAAGAAGAGATGATCGATGACCTTCGAAGTTGGGGATTCGGTTTTGCTTAAAGTCTCACATTGGAAGGGACTTATAAGATTCTGAAAACGAGGAAATCTGAGTCTGAGGTTTATTGGACCGTTCAAGGTTTTTTAGAAGATTGGGAACCAAGCTTACAAGTTCGAATTACCAAAAGAACTAGATGGTATTCATAACACTTTGCATATGTGTTATTTGAGGAAATTCACGAGAGAAGTTCCCGAAATAATTCCAATCTCAGAGTTAAGGATGGATGAGAATAAGAGGCTGATCGAAGAGCCCGAGGCAATTGTTGACCGTAAGACTAAGAAGTTACGACGCAAGATGGTTGAATTAGTGCTAGTCTGATGGAAACATTCGAATGGTCCGAGTTGTTGGATTAGTGTCTAAGTCCATAACTATTTTGGTATGTACTTGACCCGATGGTGCATGGTCCTTTTGGGTTGCCTTCACCGAAGCAACTTGATAGGATAAATTATGGAGAGAAATGATTAAATATGATTTATTAATATATTATGAGAATAATATATTAAAGGAGAAATCATATTGTTTAATTAATATTAGTCAATAATTAATTGGTAATTAGTTTTGTGACTAAAAGAGATTAATTAAACTTAAGGGACTGGAATTGTAATTATAAGATAATTGCAATTTGGCCATGGATTGCCTTTTATTGTAAGTGGACGAATTCTATGGGGGAAGCCCATATGAAGTCGTCCAAGGCTTTAAGAAAGGGCTCAATGGGTTGCTTAGGGTTTAAGCAACCAAATTAGGGTTTCCTTGTTAGATAACCCTAATAGCCTTACTATATATAAGACCCTTATGACCCAAAAACGTGGGGAACTTCTTTTCTAGGGTTAGAACACGTTTTGGGCAGCCTCCATCCTCTCTCCTCTTCATCCTCTTGCTTATGGTGTTTGTGAACCATTAGAGGAGTGACACTTGTGACTCTAAGCCTTCCAAAGTCAATTCAAAGGAGGAATTGGGATTGTTATTACTACATAACAATCAAGGTAACTTTATAAACCTATTCTAATATCTAATATGATTACTTGCATGCTAGAATTAGGGTTTATAGTCTTGGATTCAAAGCATGTACAATAGAGAAACCTAGATCCAAGCATTAGGGTTTGTATGAGCACATAGGATGTCTTATGACCAAAACCCATCACGAGTCTCACTTGGGAAACAGAAAGTGACATGATGAGTCGCTATCTACATCTGTTTGCCGATGCATGATTCCGGGACGGAATCATCCTAAGGGGAGAGAGAATTGTAACGCTCGTGTTTCGGGGCTAAGCATTACTAGATGAAGTAATAGTCCAGGTCAACTATTGTAACTCTTTTTTGAAGTAATAAAGATGAAATATTTGAGTACTATGTGAATTATGTGCATTTATGTGCTTATTACTTATTTATAAATGTATAATAAATAAAGGATAAAAATAAGCATCAAAAGTAAAGTGTCAGATCAACCCAATATCTTTACATAAAGTTGTAGTGGTCGAAACAAGGATTCTGGATATATAAAGAACGCCGAAATCCGAGTTATAATGAAGAAGTTATGACCCATCGAAGTTTAATGACGAAACCGACACGACACCGGGAGGCGTAAAAGTGAATTTACGATAGAAGACTTTTTGGCCTTAGTAATCTAAACCAAATTCATAGAATATGTTAAACCAAGAACATCCCTAAAAAGAACGCCCAAATCTGACTTCGTATGAGGAAGTTATGATTTTTCTGAGATTCGGCTTAGCAGTGCAAGGCCCGAAACTTGAATTTTAGTTCGAGCGGTTTTTGGCCTACGTGACCTAAATGAGAGTTGAATATCTCATTAATAGGAACTCAGCAGTAAAAAGACGGACGAAAAAGGAGTTCGTATGAAGGAGTTACGAATTCTTCGCGGTCATTTAACAGTCTAATCTCCTTGTACTGTTAAATTTAAGATCGGTCAAGAATTAGCCGATGGAGTCATAATGAAAGTTGTAGATCTTATTTTTACATACGCGTGGATATAAAGAACATCGAAAACGAAGCTCGTATGAGAAATTTATAAATTTTTGAAAATCGGTTGATTTCCACCCTGTGTGCGATGCCATCTGTCAGCACCAGGCTGTGACTTGGAGCCCAAGCACACTCACGACATGAACATCAAGAGATTCAGGATGTGAATCTTCCTTCAGCCTCCTATAAATAGAGGTGTCGGTTTCCATTCATTCTCACACCTCCCCATCTTCTCCTTCTCTCTCTAGAACTTCTCTCTAGCCCCCCCCCCCCCCTTTAAGCCCCCTAAAGTCTAGGTAAACCCCTAGCACCCGAAGGAAGCCTCGAGGCTCCTGGAGTCCTGAGAAAAAGGGTCTTTCGGTTTGGAAACACTGCTCCAAGCGAAGCCCGGTTTTCGAGAAAACTCGTTGTAAGTGAGCTATGCCTACGCTATTTTTAATATAGCTTTTATTTAATTATAGTAACATTATTAGGAACTTAAAATAATTATTTGGGCTATTAATATGAGTGATATAGAGTGTTTTTTAATGCTTATATAACAATAATAATAGCTAGACTATTGATTAGTCGCGGTTAACGTTAGACTAAACCCTAGTGGTATTGATACTAGGTTTTGTCAAGGGAAAATTGTTTTGAGATAACGAAGTGTTATCCGAGTACCGAGTCACCACCTAATCAGGTGAGTGCATAGTTACTTTCATCTTACACATAGATATGAAGTATTTTATATAAATTATGTGCTATGTATGCATATTATCTGAATACTTCATGTCTATGTTGGAGGAATGATTTTTATACACGTTTTAAATGATTTAAACTGTATATGTATTTTATATCTACAAAAATGTTGGGGTAAAACATGGGTAGATGTAATAAGACGATGTGTGATAAAATGATGAGAGGTCTCGATGTTGTTGTTGTTGATTCTGTCATCTAGCGGAGTATGGATGACGACCACGGACTCTTCTAGACAGTCCAGTGGAATGCTAGCAGGCTCGCAACCTGTAGGTGTTTGTGAACGATGTGTTCACCGGTGTACTTCATCCATGGTTGCCTTTAGGAAAATTATTGCTAGGGAACCCCCTTAGAAGTAGTGTCCATCCCGATGATGATCCTTAGGCCAGGTCCCTTATGATAGGTGTTTTAGGGACGTAAAGTGAGGATAACGGGAACGGGTGATCGAGTTATTGTTGGTTGATCAAATTAAATAACTTATTTATTGTGGGTTGAAAACCCTATGTGCTCACCAGGCTCCCAAGCCTGACCCACTCAGTTTCATATATTATAGATAGTGGCCCTCGAGCATAGATATGATGTTTTGGATGAGGGATTACGGATATAGGCCTATAGATATGAAATAATGTAGTAAGGCTTATGTTGTAATGTTTATGCTTTTGATCTATATCGAATATGATATCCCAAGTCTTTTTAATGAAATACATTTCTACGGAAATGCTTTGATAAATTTTTATCAAATTTTGTGTTGGGAACAAATTCTGCAACTCTTTTATTTAAATTATTAGTCTGATTTTTAAATAAAACATAAACAAATCGGTCTTTTCTGGCCGTGAAATGGGGATGGCAAATGCATGTACACCATAGTAATGATGTTATGCTCATAACCCAACAATGGTATCAGAGCCTAGGTCGTTTTTCTATTGAATAGATGCAAAAGTGAACTGCCAAAAAATTAGAAAATTGAAACTTGCTGTCTGACTGGCTGACTCGACGAGTTGCATGAACTCGACGAGTTCCATAGTGGATTCGACGAGCTGAGTGCTCTGGTACCGGGATTTTCGATTTTATGGCCAGATTTTGATGAGGATTACTACCAAGACTAGTTTTTCTTGCCTAAATTCGATTTTTATGATTGATATGGATATCCGTATCAGATTTGGTGGATTTGGTTAAATATGGATGATATAGGATTATTTTGATTCAAATATTTAACCTATTAATTTAGAAAAAGTTTTAAATTACATCCTTTAGGTTTTATAGTTTAAATTTGAAATTAAAAACCCTAATTTTTTGAAAGGTTTCAAAATTTGTCCTCGGGTTTTGTAATTTAAAATTTAATTAAAAGGTGTTAATTTTGAAATATTAAATTCTAAAACCCTAGTGCCTTGAAAAGTTCAAATAACACCCTTATGGTTTTATTAAATTAATTAAGTGTTTAATTAAAAGAGATAATTAAAAGTATAAAATACACCCTTATACTATATAAAATTAAAAGTCTAATATATTATATATGTATAAGTAAAATGTCAGTCTTACCGATTAGTAGGCCTCATTCACGAAGCTGGTCTATAAGGGGTGTTTAAGGAAGTGGCCTGTAAAATGACCGTCATTGGTTATGCACTCTTACTCACCCCACCCCACTCTTGACGAGTGGAGGGTCGTTAGCCGAACGGGTAGGATAGGACACAACCTTCCATTATAAGTATAATGAAATACGAAGTAACTAAACACTTTTATAAATTCCCAAATCTTAGTTACTTTACGAAAAATGTGGAGTTTGTGATAATCCATGAAATTGCACATTGCACCTTGTTGGTCGTTAGTGGAGCGTGTGTGGTTAATCGGCACACTAATATGGGACCAATGAAGGATGGCAATGGGTAGCTCGTAGATTATCATAGATCAATGGAGCGTGTGTGGTTAACCAACACATTGATTAGGTGATATACATCTTCGAGAGTACCAAGCTAATTTGCATGGTTATCCACACCTTGTTTGAGATCCTCGGCATCCCAGTCGCAAACATGAAGGGCATATTCGAGATTAAACATGCCATTGAAAAGTTCAATGAATCTCAAAAGATCTAGGAGTTTCAATTCATTTGAGGCCTAATATTCAATTTTCGTTTTTCATAGTGGAAATTGGTAAATCATCATTTACCTACCTTCAAATATTCTGTAATTGGATTACGACATCCCTCTTCCAAATTGTAGAATATTGTTTTGGGTCCTAGCCTTGATATTTCATTTGGGTGTCATATTAAGGACCTTTATCAACTAACTTGAATTTTCTCCCTCTTGTAGATGTCAAATTCTAACATCTATGGTCTTCCTGAATCCTTTGGAAAACGCTTTCCACATGAAGATGATGTTCCACGGTTGGATCATGGAAATGAAAATCATAATTCACTTCCTCCACCTCCTCCAATAATTCTCCTTGACCCACGTGTTCGTAGACTTGAAAAGTTCAAGGTCACTCAAGCCCTATTGGCAAGCAAACACGAAGATGGAAAGTCTATATGTGCTCATGTCTTGGAGATGAAGTTGCATATTGACAAGTTGGGAGTGTTAGGTGTCGGAGTCTCAAGGAAGCTGGCTGTTGACTTGGTTCGTCAATCACTTCCTGAATCATATAGTAAGTTTATTAAAGATTAATATATGATGGACCACGACATGACCCTCATTGATCTGACCTATTTGCTTATTGCTGCTGAATCAACAATGATTTGGCGCACTGTAAAGCAAATTTGACTAGTAGATCAGCCTCCCAAACTTCCATTGACATTGACAATGGCAACATTGGAACTCCAGATAAGTTTTCTCTTCCCAATGGAAAGGGATTGGCCAAGGTCGAACAGTTTGACCGTATGGTAAAGAGAAAGGTTGAATATGAGATTGTCCCATGTATTGTTCCAAAAGTTTCAATGAATAGCGGAACGAATAAGAAGAATCAATTAGGCAGAGAGATAAAAAGTTTCTCTAATCTGAATAGAAGGGAGAGTACTTTTGTATCGTGTTTTATGACCGTCTTAATGATTATAAAACCTATCACAATTGATCCTCTAAAGACACCTTAGTGCACTTGTATGGCTAAGTAGAGGAATCGAGAATTGTTGCAATGGTTAAATCAAAAAGGTGAATCATACTTCGAACAAAAATCAAGTCTTAGAGTCATACTCCAAGATTGTGACTTGAGTGATGCAAATTTAAGAAGGTTTATAACACTCATCAAATGTAGAGTAGAAAATTTTCTTACTCTTGTACGTTTGAAATTGGTAAGTTGTGATGTATTGGATAAGACAAAGACCAATTAGGACCAATTGTATGAAGTGTTTGTCTTGATAAGAAGCCAAACTAACTCTTGAATATTTGTTTATCAAGGAATGTTTCTAGATAAGAGAATCTTATATGTCAAGAGGTCAGTGGGAGTCTTAAAGATATTGAAAAGTTTCAAGAATTAATCAAGAATAAACTAGTTGATAATCACTAGCACATGACTTGAGGTTTATATAACCTATCGTGTTGACATATTCTTATTTTTGTGCCATTCCAGTTAAGTTAACTGTGCATGTGAGTTCTATGAGTTCTCATTTGAACGCATAAAGGCAAAACACCTTAATCAATGAAATTTCATTGATCTATAAAGGTGAGTTGCTGAACAACTTCAAAGACATAGTTGGCCCTTGTGCTTCCAAGTGGCAAGAAACAAAGAATGAACAAGTTTAGTCCATATGAGTTGGGATTTGTCAGAAACATTGTCTTATGATTATGATTATGACAAATTCACATGGATATGAACACATACACCATAAAATCTAAGTGGCAAGGTTTCCCTCCGCTTCATGAAATTATTGTGAGGAAACGCTGTCACTTAGAAGATTTTTAAGGAGATAGTGATTGTGGTGTTTGCATTCTCCAATTCAATTATGATTACGGCATCCCTCTTCATAGTTCGGATTATGAGAAATGGCAAAAGAGTCTAAACATTTAGGACTTATTTCTATAAGTTCTAGAATTGTTTAGAAACATATAAGAGCTATCTAAGGAAAGGTGTATGAGTTTGAGAAGCTTAGATAAAGGCTTATCGTAGCATCTCATGTCAGAAATACGAACTTTGGTTAAGGAAGTCAATAAGTATTGATTTCTAGAAGTCCAACTGGTTTCTGAATACGTGTCAAAGCTAGTGGGAGCACAAGTGTTATGTTGGTAAGGAAATAATTATCATGTTAGTGGGAGCATGATTATTATGTTAAGTATTGCGAGTTAGAAATATTAATTATAGAAAACAAAAGTTTCAATTCGCAAAGTTGCAGAGGTTGAAAGGTTGTTTTGCTATAATTAAGGGAGAGAATATTATACTTCATTTCAAATCTAAAAGCTTAGATCGAGAAATTTTAATCAAATTTAGTCAAAGGACATATATAAATGTTAAGTTGAAAAGATTCAACATAAGGGAATTCTATATATGGCAATATTATGGAAAGAGACTAGCAAAGTATCACGTTCCATTGCGTATCGTATCCCATAAGCTTGGGGTATAAGATCGATAGCATATGGTGCAATATTCGTCCGTTCTGATTTTCCAAATGCCTAGGGCATTAAGAGGGAAAAAGGGACCAAAACCGGATATGACTAAAATAATTAAACAGCTGTCAAGGACGATTTGAGGTTCGCTAAGGATTGGTCGCTTTTGGGCGGTTGGAAGTATAGTAATGGATGGACCATATTAGCATTATTATGAATAGATAAAACTCTATTAAGAATGAGTTGTCGTATGGGAAATATGGAAATGTTTCCATAATGAGAGTTAGGTATTGAGAATCTATGTAGATTAGAAACTTTTATGCAGGAAGGATGTTCAAAGGAATGTACTTTGAATGTGAGACTTCATATCTATGGAGTTTTCTTGTAACAATCTATAATAGAGCACTTTGTAATTTCATTGGTAAAGTCTTGGTGACTTTGGTGCTATGACATTACAAAAGGATCATTTCATAAAATGTTAGAATCTAACATATTCTAATAGTGGCAAGAATTTGGTATTCTTATACTTGGGATAAGGATTAGGAATTGTGAAATGAGCATCATTGGAAATGTTTTCAATTGATATATTTCACAAAGTAAGGACCATAGGTAAACATAGTGTGCATGCTTGGAGCATGGGACAACTATTGTTATAATTCAAGTATTAAGTTGATTATTCGAACATTATACAATGAATAATGTGTAATCGATATGGTGATTAAATAATAAGTGTTTTATTTATACTCAAAGTTTGAGACCGTATTGGATTTGATTATTCTTGTGTTTCACTTCGCATGTTTTGACTTCCAGAATAACTAGGTTATTCAAACATCCACAGTCGATCATACGTTAGAAGTAGGTATTGAGGCAAGATTGTCATGAATTCGACTATAGATTGTCTAAAGCGTTTGGACATAGCAAAAGTATGCTGCAGTGTTCATGAGTGCTCATGAAATAAGATTTGAGTATTGGATTAAACCCACACTCACTTGAATCACTTCATGGATTTTATCTCGAGTGATTAGTGAGACGATAATATCTTATATTCTTGAAATGGAGAGATATGAGTTGCAATTTACAAGTCGGTTGCACATTGATAATACGTAAACGCACCAGTAACTTGGTGTTATAAAACGTATTGTTGTGTATGATTTGATGAGCAAATAGAGCAAGCATACGAGTCGAAGTTTATCCATTCCTTTTAACCTAAGAGGATAAAAGTGATATATGTGGGCCCCTCGATGATTTAGTGATGACACCCTAAAGCGCTTGGCCAAGCCTAGACTGATTTGATTTGTTCAATTAGCTAGTCGTCTTAAATCGGAAATCAGGAAACAACACATAAACTGAGAGAATGATTATAATCAATGTCTCATGTCTATACGATATCAAGAATGGAGGAATATATGATCCTTTATCTAAAGGATGCATTACTGATAAGATGAGAGTTCGATAGCGGCTTTTGAAAGCTATGATTGCTAACCAGATTCTGAAGTCGTACTTGCAAAATAGTTATTAGACTTATCTAAGTGGGAGACTGTTGGATTAGGTGTCTAAGCCCATAACTATTTTTGGTATGTACTTGATTTTATTATGAGCATGGTCATTTTGGGTTGCCTTCACTCATGTAACTTGATAGGATGACAAGAGGAGAGAGAGTAGAATTTATTATATGAATAATAAATTCGTACCAAAAATGGTTTTATTAATATATTACAAGATTAATATATTATTTGGAAACCATATTATTTAATTAGTATTGATTAGAAAATAATTTGGAATTAATTTGGTGATCAAAAGAGACTGATTAAATAAAGGGGGCTGATATTGCAATTATCTAATAGTTGCTAGTTGGGCTATGGATTCCTAATAGAAAGGGATTGGAAGAAATATATGGAAAGCCCATAAAGATTTCGTACAAGGGGATTTTTAGAAGGGCTCCATGGATTGCTTAAGGCCTAAGAAAGGAAGTTAGGGTTTCCACCTTAAAACCCTAATAGCCTCAACTATAAGTAGAACCCTAAGCTAGTAGAATTCGTCCATATGAGTTTCTGGGAAACCCTGGCTGAATTCTTATTCTCTCCGAAGTCATCTTGTTGCAAGAGGGTTTGTGACTCCATTAGAGGTGCAACACTTGGGGCACTAAACTTTCAGAAGTCAAGATCAAGAAGGATTAACTTGTTATTACTACATAACAAGTTGAGGTAATCATTGTAACTTGTTTATTATGTCAATTTCGAAATAAGCATGCTAGATTAGGGTTTATTGCTTTGGTATTCATAGTTGTATGTTCAAATTAGAAAGACCTAGATCAAAGCAATTAGGGTTGCATGTACACCATAGGAATGATGTTATGCTCATAACCCAACAAGATATCACTTTTCCCGTTAGGGCACAAGGAACGAATAAACTTTGACTTACGTTACTGATGTGTTTTTGCAATACAACTTATATATCTATGTTTTAAGAATAAAAGATATTATTGTCTCATAATTACTCGTGATATAATCCATGAAGTGATTCTCTGAGCATGGGTTTATCTAATACTCAAAATCCTCATTTTCTAAGTACTCATAAACATTGTAGTAATCTTATTGCAATGTCTAATCCCCATAGACAATCTTCAATTCAATTCTTGAAAGTCTTAATTCACTACCTACTTTAAGAAGTATGATTGACTCTGGAATATGAATAATCACATTATTCAGGAAGTAAAACATGCAAAGCGAAACACAAGAATAAAAAATTGAAAAAGATAGTAACCATACTAATAAATAATCTCTATTATTTATTCACCAAAATAAATTACATTTATTTTGTTACATGTTTCAAACTATCATTTAAATATTAAAACTAATATCATCTCTCAAGCCTATGCTCCTAGCATGCTGGTTATGCTTGACCCTACTTAGAGCCTCTGTGAAAGGATCTGCATGATTATCTTCTGAATATACTCTCTTCACCAGGTGATGACATTCTTCAACCCTATGTATGATGTAATGGTATTTTCTATCGATATGTTTGGATCTGCCATGATCCTTGGGTCTTTGGTCAAAGCAACCGCACCTTCATTATCACAGAAAAATTCCATTAGCTCTTGAATGGTCAGGAGTACTCTGATACCACCGATAAAGTTCTTCAACCAAGACACTTCCTTTGATGCTTCACTTGTTGCGATGTCTCTAATTCACAAGTAGAATCGGACGCCGTTTTGTTTGGAACTCTTCCAAGTAATCGCTCCACCGATTAACAAAAATACCCATCCCGACTAAGAACAAAAGTTGTCTCGATCTGTATGGAAGCTAGAATCACTATATCCACTCACTCTCTACGTATCACTGCCACCAAGGACTAGAAACATTTCCTTTGTCTTTCAAAAATACTTAAGAATGTTTTTCACTATAGTCCAATAAGCTATGCCAGGATTGCCCTAAAATCAACTAACCATGATCAAAGCATAAGACACATCAGGACGAGTACATGTCATAGAATACATGATCGATCCTACAGCTGAAGCATATGGGACTCGACTCATATAAGCTATCTCTTCATTTGTATTGGGGCTTTGAGTCTTACTCAACTTAACAGTACTATGAATGGGTAGTTCCTCTTTCTTAGATTTTTCTATACTAAACTGTTTTAGTACCTTGTGTAACATTCCATTTTAAATTAAATAAAATAAGTAAATAAATAATAAGCCTTAAACCCATAGATGCATATTATATTATCTTTTTGATGGTATTGTAGCCGTAATTTCGGAATAATTTAGCAAGGCATTGGTTTTGGGAATTAAATGTCATAACTGTTGAATATTAGGGGTTAAGTGTAATTTCCGGATTAGTTTTGTAAAGAATTTGGAAGGCTGAGGGTTGTTTGGTAAATTATGGATTTAAATTGAAAAGGATTTCAGAAGTCAGGGTATAATTGGTAAATATTAGAGCTAAGTTGAAACCATTTCGGAAATGAGGGACTGGTTGTGACAAATTTGTGTGGAAGTTTGGATGGGCACGGGACTTGAACCCGATGATCTTCCCCTCTCGTTTTAAGGTTGCCACTTTCAAACCATAACCCTAACTCTTCACCAGTTGCCACCTATGACCTCTCCAGTCGGTCGCCGCCGCCGCCTCCTAGCCGTCGTCGAAGTCGCGAGCCACCAGCTACACCACCACCATTGCAGCCGACGATTGAAGGATCGACGAGCCGGTTGTTGGAAGTAGAGGCAGAAGAGGCTGAAAGAACGAACTGCGACATCGCTGTCGTTGTGCCCCATTAGAGACTGTGCACCTTCCTCGTCTCCGTTCTTTTTTGTTGATGCGCCGCTGTCGCCGCCACTCCGAGCGGTTGAAGGATTTCTGCCGTTGCTCCGACTGTCGCTGCCACCTCAAGGGCAGCCATATCGGGTGTGTTTTTCTGAGATTTTACTTTGTGTTAGTGTCATGTGTTGCTGCTACAAGTCTATTGCATATGTGTGTGTGCTTTATTTGGCCGGAAATTCACCGCCACCACCATGAGGTGGTGGTTGCCACCACTTCACCACCACCAGCCACTGTATGGTGGTGGTTGTGTGTGTACGTTATGGTGTTATAAGTGTGTTTAGTAGAATGGGACTTGTTTAAGCATTTTTATGGAATGATTGATGGAAAAACCACCACCACCATCGTCGGCCACCACCGCCCAAGGTGGTAGTGGGTGGTGCTCGACCTAGTGAAACCATAATTAACCTAAAAACCTAATCATTGGACTAATTGACTTGTGTTTGGGGTTGGAACCCTAATTAGGGTTTAGAAAACCCTAATCTTGTAGACTGTTATTTGGGACTTGTCGGGACCCGCATTTGGACTGTTAGATTGGAATTATGAATTTTGTCTGACTATATTGTATGAATGGCCTAGTGGAGTGATGGAATTAATGGATTAAGTCCTTAATGGGTTAAGTAAGAACACTTAACCTTAAACGTCATTATATGTGAAAACCCTAATTAGGTTTGGGTTCTTGTTGGGCCAATTCTTGGACTAAGTTGTTGCGAGCCTTCATTAGGAACGAGTTTATGGACTAAGGAAATTATTGGGCTTTAGGATAAGGTCCATCGAAAAGGCTTGGGCCCAATTTAGAAAATTGGGCCATAATTGGGCCTTGATGATTATGAGATATAGGACCATCAGAATGCCAAGTGTTTGGACTAGAATAAATGGTTGGGCTTAAGGTAAGACCATGTAGAGTTTTGGGCCCAATTTGGAAATTTGGGCCATATATTGGGCCTTGATTTATTATCTGGCTTTTGGGCATTCAGAGTATGAGTTTGGGCTTGGGTCTTGGACCAAGCTAGGTTAGGGGTAAAATGGTCCTTTTATCTTGAGTGTGGTTTTATGGTTATGCATTGAAACCCAAATGATTAATTGGGTTTTGTTTTGATGTTGACAATTCGAGGATCTGTTAGCCACCAGCCAAAGATTTATTCGCAGGACTTTAGTAGTGCGAGGTGAGTTTCCTCCTGTAGGAACGAGTCGAAGACACCAATGTCGGCCCGTTTATGTATGTTAGTATGTTTCAGACTAAGGTCTAATCTCGGGCAATGTCCGAGGAATGTTAGTATGCTTTCGGATTTCGTTCCAATTTCGGGTGTGGCCCAAGGAATGTTTATATGTTTATGTTTTGTATGCTTGATGTCTTCGTGATTCTTGCATGTGTCTGTATTTGTATGTTTCCAGATTTCAGTCCGATGTCGATCAATGCCCGAGGAATGTTAGTATGCTTCCGGATTTCGGTTCGATATCGGGCGGGACCCGAAGAATGTTTATATGTTTATGTTAAATGATTATTTATATGTATTTGTTGATATGTTTATATGTATACCAAGCTTTGCTCGATGTCGGGCGGGGCCCGATGAAGCGGGCGAGGCCTATGTTATGTTATTATGTGACTTTATGATTATGTGTATGGTATGTGGTAGTTTGAGGAGACTCACTAAGCTTCGTGCTTACAGTTTTCATTTTTGGTTTCAAGTACTTCTGGTAGCAAAGGGAAGAGCTCGGGATGACTGCAGTGCACACACCATTATGTTTAGCTTGGGATGTTTTACTCTGATATATTGACATGTGTTTTTTATATGATGTTGAGATACTATGATTTACATTTTGATAAGAAGATTTTGATAACTATCGTTTTATTGAATGATTTAAAAATGAAATTTTTGGTCTTGAATTTTGGGATGTTTCACCTTGTCCAATTATGTACTATAACTAAGACCAAAAAGTCTATTCCTTCTATCCCTCAAAATCCTTATCCCAAGAATATAGACCACTTCCCCTAAATCCTTCATGGCGAAACACTTTCCAAGCCAGGATTTCACTTTTTCCAAGGTCGGAATGTCGTTTCCCATAAGAAGTATGTCATCAACATACAATACTAGG
The DNA here is from genome assembly GCF_051521515.1 of Lactuca serriola. Lineage (NCBI taxonomy): Eukaryota > Viridiplantae > Streptophyta > Magnoliopsida > Asterales > Asteraceae > Lactuca > Lactuca serriola. Next base: position 158,722,569 of record NC_136409.1, read on the forward strand.
AAGGTCACAATACACCCATTAGCTTTAACATACACACAAGACTCATCCTCACTCCTTGAGAAACCAAACTCTTTGACTTTCTCATGGAAGCAAAGATTCCAGTTGAAAGACGTTTGTTTCAATCCATAAATGGATTTCTCAAGCTTACACACTATATTAGGAAACTTTGCATGTACAAAACCCTTTTGTTGGCTCATGTCAACATCCTCATCTAACTTTTCATTTAGGAAAGAAGTTTTGACATCCATATTTCATAATCATGAAAATCAGTTATGGCAAGCATTATCCTGCTAAACTTTATCTTGACCACGGGTGAAAAGGTCTCATCATAGTTAATCCCTTGGGTTTGGGTAAAGCCTTTCACGTCCAGTCATGCCTTGAAAGTGTGTACATTTTCATCCATGTCAGTCTTCTTCTTGAAGATCTATTTGCACCCAACTGTCTTTCGACCTGGTACATAATCAATCAAATTCCAAACTTGGTTATCATACATAGACTGGATCTTGCTATTCATTGCCTCTTTCCACTTGGTAGCTTTAGGGCTCGCCATTGCTTCCTTGTAGTTAGATGGCTCATCTAAATTTACTATTGTACCATCATTAATAAACGTGTCATCATCCAAATTTACCAGTGTACCATCACTGATTTACATAGACTGATAAACATGAAACCCTAAGGAAACCTTAGGATTTTCGAAATTTAAGGAGTGGAGGCTAAGGTTTCAAGAACCCTAGCCATTTGCGAAAATTCAATCCCATTACGTTTTAATTTCTACAAACCCTAATTTTGATCTATTCACTATTAGGCACAATTAAATAGAAAACTATGGCTCTAATACCACTGATATGTTTTGTAGGTTATAAAATAAAACATGAGGCGAAATAACGCAACCCTTAAGTTCACATGCAACCTACTTTGGATCTAAGTTTTCTCTATTGATAGCTATAGTCTATGAACATCAAATAACCCTAGAATATACTATTATTATCGAAAATAATTAGGATTAGGGTTTGCACTCAAACCCTAGCAAAGGAAGACTTGAGGGGAGAGAGGAGATGGAAGCAGAAATTCGACTCTAATTGCTCTAGGTATGCATAGGACGAAAATAGAGAGTCCAAGAAGCCCTATTTATAGCTGATGTGAAAACCCTAGATAACCCTAATTTGAAATAAAATAATATTATTTCAAATATGACTTTATATAGTATCCTTATTATCCATATAATCCACATGGGGTAGTCAAGAAACCCTAGAGGCTTAGGCAAAATTCGGCCAACCCTAGGAATAGTCTAGAATTCTTCTCTTGTTCAACTATTGAACAATTACGGCTAACTCACATATCCATATAATACTACTCCTAAATCTACATATTTTGTCCACTATGAGACGTAAACTATTGACCACTTGTAGGGAGTCACATTTTCAATACATATGATACCGTAGGCCAAAATTGCTTTGGTAAAAAAAGATTTAACATATCTCATTTTCTAAACTCTTGTCAAAATTAAGTTATAATTGAAAGGTTAATTATTTTTGGACATCATCTTTGACATTTTCTTTGTCATCAGATGAGGCCGAACATGCATCATATTACATAACATATTTAGATGACAAAGATAAAACATTTTGTAGCTTTGATGACACTGATATTCAACTAATAATTGTAGAATTGGAACTGAGCTATAATGTTACCAAGATAATAGTCAAGAATACGTAACATAGAAACGATAATATCTACTCAAATTTGGTGGAACATATATATACAGAACACTTATTGACAATGAAAACAATATATTGTATTTTTTTTCTTAGAATTATGTGTTTTCAATTGAATAATGTAATTTTATTATTATCATTGTGAGATTCGTTTTCATGGAAGGCACACAATCTATCCATGGGGGGTCGGTTAATGTTAAAAAAGTAGTTCTTGGAAGTCTCCCATCCTTTTTATTCTCACTTTTTGTAGCACCGGTAAGGGTTATTAACACACTTAAGAAGATTAGAAGGAAATTTCTATGAAGCGGTACTAAAAACAAAAAGAAAATTAGTTGGGTGGCATAGGAGAAAGTGATAGCGCCAAAAGAGGTTGGAGGTATAGGGCTGGGGTCACTCAGGAAATTCAATTTATCGCTCATTGTCAAGTGGCCGTGGAGGTTAAGGACTTAAAAAAAATACATTATAGAATCATGTCATCACATGGATACATAATCTTCAAAAAACAAACATTCAGACTACATATCCAATAAAGTTATCACAGGTGTTTAGAACAACATAGCAGGAACTAAAGATGATATATTCAAATCGGGTATTAATATTGAAGATGTTATAAAAAAGGTCAAATCGGGAGATGACATTATGTTCTGTCTTGACAATTGGTGTGGCAATGACACTCTCAAAAATGCATTTCCAGACCTGTATCAAATGGAGAAATGTAAAATATGTAGAGTCAATGAAAGAATCAAGACTGATGGTCTCAATTGGAAGTGGAAAGCGACTCTAAGTTCTATGGAGCATATTCGAGATTTAAATGTGTTGACATCTAGACTTGGAAATTTCCAGCCAATCTCAGGTTGATGATCGAAAGTGCAATATTTCAGAGGATGGCATTTACCATGTAGATTCATTAAGAAGCATGATCGATAGTCTACAACAAATGGCAGATGGCATGGTAATTAAATAGACGCATGATGTTCCAATCATGGTTGACTTCTTTGTATGGAGAGTGAATTTGGGATGCATTCCAACTGCATGTTCTCTATTAAAACGTGGTGTACCTGTCGAATCCCCACTATACAGGCAATGTTTGATTGAAAATGAAGATGTAGATCACGCCCTGATTCGATGCTCTTTTGCAGCCACTATATGGCATTGGATATTCAAATGGTGTGATATCCTAGTTCCTCAACTTAGCAATGTGGTAGATTTAATTACATTCGTGGATAACTGGGGGAATTTTCAGAAAAAAGGAACAATCTTCACATCATTTGTTACGAGCATTATGGCTGATCTGGAAAGCAAGGTGCGATTTGGTATTCAGAACAATCCGCATGTCCCCAACCAAGGTGGCTTATAACGCAAAATCCATTGTGTACACATGGATTAAACATAGGCGGAAAAAAATGTTGTTATATATGGATTTAGTGGTGTATTAGCCCATTCATCTCCTTGTAAAACTTTGTATTGTTCTTGTTTCTTTTTCTACCCCATCTAGCCACTTGTTAGATGGTGGCCCCTTTTTAATATGTTTGTCGGTTCCAAAAAAATATTGATTATAAACTTGATTTTAATTTTTTTTGAACGTCGAATGTATTAAAAAAATTAGCAAGGCGATAGACAAAATTACAGAGTACATGTATTACAAGGGTCAATACACCACACAAACCAATTAATGAAATTAAAAGAAGATCTATGTTTAATCCAATTAAATGAAACTAACTGGATATCATCCGCCAATTCGTAAGGGATCTCATCTCTCTTTGTTGAACATCAAAGAATTTCGTGCTTTCCAGATTAACCAAATCACAGAGTAAATGAGGGTAAGTTTGAGTTTTTTCTTCTTTTTATCAGAAACTGGGGTTGCCAACATCGTAAGCAATTCCAGTCTATCCCCAGGAATCGAAGCTAACAACCCACTCCAGGTGATAAACCAACTCCAAATCTGTGTTGAAAAGTTACATTTGAAGAAAATATGATCCACCTCCTCATCATTCAAGTAACAGACAGAACAAGTCAACAACACCAAATTAACACCTCCATTAACAAGATTTTTAGCCACTGGAACCTTATTGGAAATCACATGTCAAATAAAATAATTAATTTTAATCGGAACCCAACTAACCCATTTAAATCCCCGGAGTAAACAACAATTGTCACTCTCCATTAGAAGCCTCAAGGAACGGATCATAAAAATCTCATAACCATCGATTTTTCAGCTCAAAGTATCAAAGGTCTTTGACAGCGCCGACCACCCACTGTCGCATTCAACCTGTTCCATTCTTCAGTCTCCTTTCCCATTCTAGGTTGTCTCCTCCGGCTCTCATATTTTTTATATTTTACTGATTTGTAAAAAGTAAGTATTGTTATCTGTAACATAGATAAATCATTATTTTTTTTGCATAATGGAATGGAAGTTCCATATTTGCCAACCAATGTAGTTATTTAGTAGATGCAATAAATTTTACCTTTATAATATGGCATCGCTTAACTAAGAAATTAGCTTACCGAATGCACCTTTTCATAATCAAACCATGAATAACAACCGTTTTTCTTTAAAAAAAAATCAAATATTTAAGAATTCATGCACAGAAAAATATATTGAAAATCTTCAAATTAACTTTCATAGAATGAAAAAAAAATCGATTATTATATATATTTTTTAACAGTAAGTGTTGATTTTGAAACTCATATTTATTAAATAAAAAAATCATTTAATATCTCCATTAGTAAATGAAGTGGAAACTGGAAAGGAATGGAGGGCAGACAAGTTCATGAATTAACCAATGACCGACATACACAAGGGCCCCCCTTCGATGGACCGTTTACCTACCTCATCAAGTCATCAACTACACTAGTGTGATACTCTGATTCCACAGATTTTTACCAGGGGTTGTAACAAGAAAAAAAAAACATTATTTTATATATTGGACCTAAATTATATATATATATATATATATATATATATATATATATATATATATATATATATATATATATATATATATATATATATTAAAAAAAGATGAAGTTAGCAACAGTATCCATAATTCGGGTACTCACGCTTTCTCGATGCTTCAATTAGTCATATCCCTAATCCATCTCCCTTTCGCCATCTCAGTCAGTCATGTTTTCCATTTATTTTTTTATATGATAAGATCTTTATCGGCATGTAATGATAAATAGAAAGCTAGCCCGCATGGGTTGGAACTTTTTTTTTTGGGCTTTCTTATTAGGATGTGGTTTTATATTTGACAAATTCTTTAATCAATTTAATGTGTCCAACTAGAATATTAAATTGTATAAATTAATATCTATGTTTGTGATGTGGGGTATTTTTATTGAACATAAATTATTTTTGTTACCCATATGTCCCGATCAGCATCCCCACATGAAGCAAATAATTGTTCTTGCTTAGCAGGTGGATGGATTGTATCTAATGTTATGTCATGGGCAAAAATTTCATCGTTTTGCCCTTTTGCCTTTTTCCTTTTTTATGTCTTCTATATTTTGCTATTTCGTTCCTTATATTAATATTAACCACTTAGCGGTGGAAGTGAGGGGTTTTAGACAAGATGTCTTTGGTGGAGACAATGTCAAAGGCATCTAAACCATGGTTCGTGTTGCGGTTTTAGTGTCATCAATCAATTTAGTATAATCGAGATTAACGCGAGACAAGTTGATTTCAAAGTTGTCTTTAGTTTAAGCTTAGAGGTGCGGGGTGCACACTCAGATAAAGAGACCTAGACAGTTGTCCCACTAAAAACCAACGGTTACCACAAAAAATAACTAATTTTAACCCCCTTTTGTCTATATAAACATTTTGATTATTGCAGAAGATGATGATGATTATTACACTGTTACTTTGCCAAAATATTGTCTAAAAGTATATGAAACTTTTGTTTCGAGTTTTTAACCAAGATGGGGTTATTAACAAAAATATTTACCAATCTAGTATAATTTGAAAAATATTTACCAAACTAGTGTTTTTATTCATTTTTTTCTTTCAGTATTTCTTATTATTTTTCTATTTATTTAAAATATCGGCCTTTTTATTTTTTCTTTATTTCAGTTTTTTTACTATTTATTGTTTTAAATATGAGTTTACTATTATTATTTTTTTTTCAATTTTTTTTTTTAGTTTTTAGTTTTATTTTTATTTAATATACATTTAACATAAATATGTAACACACAAAAGAGCTTTATTATTTTGGTTCATTATATGCCTATTTGATTAATTTTTTTCTACCGTTTATATAGTGATTATGACTTTACTTTATTTTTCTTACCATTTATTTATACATATATTTTAAAAAACTTAACCCTTTACAAAAAGAAAGTTTTTTCTCATGTCTTTATTTATACAACCTTTGCATGCTTTTTAATTGAGTTTCTTTACATTGAAAACAAAATATAAAACGTAAAAGTAATAGTTGTGTTATCAAATTTTGTCCGTATATTTTTTTTTTTACAATTTTGTTTTCACATGTTTTGAAATAATAGTTTTTATTGATTTGGAAATTTGTTTTATAAATATTTTTTACATATTTCGTTTTATGCATGTATTTTATGATGTCTTTCGTTTTACAAATTAGATTTTTTTAAAATTTGTTTTCTATGTTTTTACATATTTGTTTTTATGTAAAGACATGTAAACTTTAGCTTTTTATATTTTATTTTCAATGTAAAGAAACTCAATTAAAAAGCATGCAAATGTTGTATAAATAAAGACATGAGAAAAAACTTTTTTCTGTAAAGGGTTAAGTTTTTAAAATATATGTACAAATAAATGGTATGCAAATTAAAGTAAACTCGTAATCACTATATAAACGTTAAAAAAATTAATCAAATAGGCATATAATGAACCAAAATAATAAAGCTCTTTTGTGTGTTACATATTTATGTTAAATGTATATTAAATAAAAAAAAAGTTGAAACGAAAAAATAATAATAAACTGATATTTAAAAACAATAAATAGTAAAAAAACTGAAATACAAAAAAAAAAAAGTAAAAAGGCCGATATTTTAAATAAATAGGAAAACAATAGAAATATTGAAAGAAAAAATGAAGAAAAATACTAGTTTGGTAAATATTTTTCAAACTATACTCGATTGGTAAATATTTTTTTCAATTATCCATTTTGGTTAAAAACTCAACAAAACAAAGGTATTATGTGTTTCTACAATCTCGGGTTGGCCTGAAATCTAGATTGATTTTTGGATTATCACAAATCTGAATTCATATAATCCTAAATCCTAAGTATACGGTCGAGTTACAAATTTCAAAAAGTGTTCTAACACGATCCTAAAAACTATACAAGTTGAATCGATATTTAGAACCAATTTTTTTAAAAGGTAAGGTTGTTAGACCCTTCTTCCTTTTAACTGGCATATCTGTCAATTACACATATAGTTCCTCTGAATAAATTAGGAGAAACCAGTGGGGGAACCATTTTAAAGATTTCCATTAGCATATACTACATATGAGCTTCTCCTATTTCTTGTCCTATAATGTTGTTTGACCTTCTGCCACTCATCGCCGATTGAGAAAGATGATTTAACTATGCAATAAGATTGAATTGTCGAAGTCTCTTCCAACCAATGTTTGAAAAGGGGGGGGGGGGGGGGGGGTGTTTGCGTGAGCATATTAAACATTTTCCAATGTGAGATAAAAGGTATTGTGTAGGGCTCAAAGATGTTAATAATCATATAAAATTAAAATTAATAAAAAATAATTAAAAAACACCATAAAAAGGGAAATATAGTCATTTTAGTTGGAACGATGACTAAAAATGTGACAAAAACCTCAAATAAAGACTAAAATTAAAAGTCAAAACCCTTTGGCGCCAAACTTAAAAATCAACTCAACTCAAGGACCAAAAACATAATATATATATATATATATATATATATATATATATATATATATATATATATATATATAAAATCAAGTTGAACAACAAACTCCCTAAAATAGAACAAACCAACAAACTATGCATTAATTAGATACATATATATTTTTTTTAAAAACAATCAATTAATTTCCCTCGCAAGTCAAAATCATCCAGCCATGGATGGTGGTCTGTCCAGTTAAGCATACCCAAAACCTCATATCCTTCATCTACAAGCTTTCTCATATCCACGCACTTGACATCGTTTGAATCCATTCAGTATTGTCTTCCAAACACAGACCAAATCATGTTACTGAGAGAGGCTTGCTTGAGCAATTTACGAATACTTATGTAGGTCGTTCCTCTCTGTTGATGTTGATGATGAAACATCTCCACCATCTGATAAGAAAGCACCATGCTATGACCTTCTCATACTTTGATTTGCTTAGGACAAAAGAGATGTGTGGTTGCAATCTATTAATTTCCCGTTGCTCAACGTTTTTTTTAGTATATTCTTTAGTCTTATTTAAGTATTTCCCAACCCATGTCTCCTATCCCCTATAGTTTTACTTCTATTCATCTACGTAATCAGATATGGAATAGAGATCTAACAAACATGAGATGGATTAAGAATTTTATTCATGTATGACTGATTTAAACCTTATTTGAGTGGTCCTTTATGCCCTCATCAGGAAGCATACCTCCCTAAAGAAGAAATTGAGAAGTTGCATTCTAGGTGTTTGATAAAATGCCTAAGTGAAGCTATCATTCATGTTTTGCCCCTATATCCAAACTAATTAAATCATGTTCACCCAAGTATGTGAAAACAAGAAATGTTGTTATCTATTTCTTTTATAATTGCTAAATTATGAAGTTACTAATCTTTTTTTTTTTTAAATTTTTTTTATAAAATAATGATTTATGCAACTCTTTATGTTATTTATCTTTCAATTATCTTAAACAATTTTGAACTTTGTATTTTTCTTTGATACTAGGATCTCATTTTAAAGATGCTTATTCTATATTACTAAGCAGCTTATATTATCTTATTTCTATTAGTGAGAATTCAACCGGCCATCTTGCAAGTGCAATTTACTTGAAAAACTTAAAATCCACATCTTATGCTCGATTAAATTCCATTCAATCATTTAGTGACATTAACAGAGATGTGAGTTTTTCTACAGTAAACCTTTCATTCATATCACTACTATCTAAATTATTGTTTTTTTAAGTCTTAAGCATATCAGGTCATAGGAGATGCAAGTCATTCATCCAGATGTACTTTCTCTGTTCACAACAATGTTATTCATCCATCTGCTGTTCTTGGCTAAAAAACAACAATGATTTCATGCTCTTTATTTTTTTTTAACATAAAGTGTTGGTTATATAAATGACGTTTGATATGTATATATATATATATATATGTGTGTGTGTGTGTGTGAGAGAGAGAGAGAGAGAAAAGAGGAAATAGAAGGAAAATATAAATGAGGGTAGATTTGTAGAAAGTTTAAAAAAAATTATTCACGAAGCTGATATATAGTTACCCGTTTACCAATATCTTGTTCTTGAAATATTTTCAAAACTACTTTTCGATGAAAAATAAATTATACATAATAGCAACATAAATTATCCACACATAACACATTACAAACCAAATTTTAAACAAGTCTGCTATAGACTTCTCGATTGGAATTCGAACATGAATTCATTACTATTTGATTAGATTGATTAATTAGGTCAACTTGATTCAATCTGTAGGAATGAAGAACACGGGGGAAAAGCGAACAAGAAGAAACAAATGAGGGGTATTTTGGTCAAACTTCTTGCTGTGATTTTTATTGAACTAAAAGCTTACTGTAACATTAAAATAACGTTCTTATTTATACTTATTTTTTGTATCATTAATTCCAAAATATAAAAAACTTGTACTAGCATTAGAAGTTTTGGTTTATATATTGTTATTATCAGGAAAATATTGCTATTAAATATATTTTACACATTCAAAGAATAATATGATTATATTCAAATAATCATATGTATTTAAATGACTTATGCATATACTTATTCATATGCATATGCATGTAGTTATTCATATGAATATCCATATACTTATTATTATGTATATGCATATGCATATACTTATTCTTATGCATATACTTATTATTATGCATATGCATATATCATATTCTGTTAGGGTGCAAAGTCACGCTTGGATGTGGCTTACCTTTATTGATGTGTAAATGAGTTGTCTTTCCTATAAATAGGAAGTGAGTGACACTCTTATTTAAAAAGGAACCATTTGGAGTGTTAGACTAGAGAGAGAATTTGTACAAGACCCATTTGTATACTCTTTGTGTTCTTGAGTTAAAACAGATTTACAAGACCCATTTGTACAAGATCTAATATGAGTTAAAACAGATTTATTTACTCCTTGTGTTCTTGAGTTTACATGATGATTCACTAGATCTTTTCTTATTCCGCACATGTCATCATAATCAACATCATTACAATTTGTATCAGAGCGGGTGTTCTTGATTTAACCAAGAATTGATCCTTGATGGCTATCTAGATTTGGTGATTTTTTTTTTCTTTGATTATCATGTTTTAGAGAGTTTTTGGATTCTAGAAATCGAATTCATCTTTGATTCTATTCAAAAATCGATTTTCTTCACTAGAATTCAAATGATTTTTACTTTCTCTCTCTAGAAAACCCATTCAAAATCACTTTCTCTCTCTAGAAATCTTCAAGTTTTTGTGATCATGGTGCGTTTGGAGTATGATTCTTGGGTTGTAATCATTGAAAGTGTTAAATACAAGGTCAACGAATATCAATTTTATGGGTTATTGTTAAGTGAGTTGATTTCATGGGCAACTATGGTTTCTTATGGAGGTTTGAAGGATGTTCATGGAAGATTGGTATTTCAACCACTTTCGACGATTGAATGCTTGTATGATCTTTCCATAATGATGTTAGTTCATAGTGATAACCGAAAAGAAGGCGATGGAAGAGATTTGTTTAATAAAAGATACATATCTCTTGTTGAAAACTCAAGTGATCTTCATGCTCTTAAGTTTGTTGAAGATGTTGTTGATGTTCTTGAAGTTCATGATAAGAAGATTCAAGTTGATTCTCATGAAGATGAAAAAGTTTTTTGCTCAATTGGAGTTCAAACCGATGATATTTTGTGTTTTTGTGATTCGTTTGAAGGAATGATTCCTTATCGGAAGACAGTGATCCAAGAAATTCACAAGTATCAAACTCCAAAAGATTTGATTCAAATTCACAAAGTTGAAGTTTTGGAAAGTGGGTTTGTTCATGAAATCAAGTCTTCAAGATGCAAAAAGATGAGAAAGAAAAAGAAGAAGAAGGTTAAAAGGAAGAACAAGCGGGTTTATTCACAAAAATCGTCAAATGTTGTTGTGAAATCTAAATCCGTGAAGCAAATTTGGGTTCCAAAGTAACAATCTCCAAATATTGCATTGAATTTGAAGTTAAAACTCAAATGTGTTGGTGGTTCTTTTGAACATGTTCCTGGATCGTTGAAGAACGAGTTGTACAACACGCATCGTAGGTGGTACAATGTTCAAATTGAAGATTTTCTCGTTCCGACAAAAGAACCAAGATCTTCTAAATTTGAATCGTTTGTTGAAAATGGAACTCGATTCGTCAAAAAGGTAACTCAAATTTTCAAATGAATTCCAAAACATCCATGCTTTCTATTCATATTTTGCGTTTTTCATTTCTGATTGACTTGCCTCATTGGATCAAATACGTTTCAACCTCTTTGATTGATCCAATTTTTTTTTTAAGATTAAAACATCAAAATTAAAATCATTTTCTAAATTCATTTACTTATCATCTAATTTCAAAATTCATTCCATAAGAAAGAGTCAGTTACTATTCATGTATATCTTTTGAGCCCAAATCAAGTCATTTACTATTCGTGAATTTTATTGAGCCCACGATTCTTTCGATTCACTACCATTGTATGAGCCCAAAATCGTGTGAAGTATTTGGTTCGTCAAAACTCATCGCTGTTTATATCACACACATCTATTTGTTGTACCATTGACTTCATATGCATCTGGTTGTAATCGATTGTTATAGAGTTCGTATTTGAGATGGTTTTGAAATCGAATGGGTATCTGACTGATTTTGATCGATGGTTTGGTTTGGCGTCAATGGTTTCGCTATCTCATCGATTTTAGTTCACGATTTGGTTCATATGGGAGTCGTGTTTACAGTTGAATGGTTACAGATCGATGTTCATAGATTGGGAAACTGTGATGTCAAGTATCAGTTAATGGATTTCGAAGGTTTGAAGAACAGTTGAAAATTTTGATTTTGGGTCAGTCAATGGTTCGGTGGTCGATGAATGCTCAAGAACATGATGAAGATGGTTCTATTTTTGAAATTGGGTGTTTTGATCTGAAATAGTTCAAAGAATCATTGATTTTGTTGTTTATAGTTGCAAGGAGAGTGCTAAATCAATTAAAGTTGGTGTTCATTTCAATGATTTGAGGAATTTGATTTGCAGTTGACTTTTTAGAGTCAAACTTCATTTGACTAATCTTGTTGTTGAGAACGAAAGGTGATTGTCTTGAAGTTAAAACAAACAGTTTTGGAGTCGAAATTGGTTGATTGGGTCCTTTGATTTCGAAATCAGGTTCAATTGGTGTTGATTTGGGTTAATGACTGAAAAACGACGAAATCGATTTTGGTGGTTGATTTCGATGTCTGGTTGAAAGGATGTTACGATTTGACTGGGAAGACTTATTAGTTTGATTAGTTTGATGTTGATGGCTGTAATCTGGCAAAGATTTTTAGAGTCGATGTGAGTTCGTTTTGGTGATGGTTTATAGTCGAATTGATGGTTTTTGGTGTCGATTAGGATTTGCTTTGGATTGAACACCAAAAAGCGAATGAGAGAATGGCTGTCGATTTTGGATACTAGAGTGATTTCGAAGGCTATGTTGAAATCAAATGGTTGATTTTCGAATAAAGAATGAAGGATTATAAGTTGATTTCGAAAGCTTAGAGTCTATGTTCTAATTTGGAATCGATGGTCAACTGTTGGATTTTGGGGTCCCTTTAACAAAAAGCGTAGGCTTGGAGTCTGGGTTTTATTTTTGTTCGTGATTTTGAGTAGTTGAATGAAAAGCGAAGATTTCACTTGCTGTTGATCTCGATGATTTTGGAAGATCTGTAATAACGAAATGTCGATTAAGCATCTAAATGGTTAAGAGGTTACTGTTCACGATTAAGCGTTCGACATACTTCGCTTTTGACATTCCGTTGATCAAGCAAAAATTTCGTTATCAATGTTGTCGGCGTTCGTGACTGGAAATAGCGAAGATTTTTTTCGAACTGTCGAAATTTTTGAGCGTCAACTGGAACAAGCAAATTGGAGAAGAAGATATAAAAATTTCAAAATCAGTCCTTAAAGTTTCGAAAGTTCGACATATTTTACTCAATGTCGACATTTGGAGAAATTTTCGATAGTTTGGAAGAAATAAGGCATAACTTTCAAATTGATCCCTGCAACTTTTGAAAGTTTAACAGTTTATACCCATATTCGAAAGTTGGACTGATTTTTGAAAGTTTGGAAGTGAAGAATGTAGAAGCTTTGAAATGAGTCCCTAAAATTTCAAAAAGTTGGCAACAAATACCCAAATTCGAAATTGGGCTAATTTTCTACCAAATTGAAGAATGTTCATTTCTGGTCCCTGCAGTTTATGCGAATTAACATTTTCTACCCAGTTTCGAAAATGGGGGAGAATTTCGCATATTTGGCTGTTTTTGGCGCAATGGGTCCCTGTAAAATTCAGAAAATTTCAATTTCTACCCGGTTTGGGAAAATCTTGCAACTTTCACCCAAAAAGTCAAAAAATTTCACAAATTGGAAATTTTTTGAGGCTTTTTCGTGATTGTTTTTCCGTGCAAGATTTTTGGTGATTCATTTTTGGTACGCATCAAGGGGGAGTATTGTGAAGTTTATTCCTCGAGCGCTTCTCACCCTTAATGAGTTTTATAATCATTTTTTGATTATAAAAGGGGGGGGGGAGAATGATGGGTATTCGAAGCGGGTTTGTCGGATATTCATTTGCGGACTTGAAGACCGATGTTACTTCGAGGGGGAGTTTGGTCTTGATCGTGCTAGCTCTTTAGAGACTGAAGAATGGACATCCAATCCTAACTTTGAAGGGGAGAATGTTAGAGTGCAAAGTCACGCTTGGATGTGGCTTACCCTTATTGATGTGTAAATGAGTTGTCTTTCCTATAAATAAGAAGTGAGTGACACTCATATTTAAAAACAAGAACCATTTGGAGTGTTAGACTAGACAGAGAATTTGTACAAGACCCATTTGTATACTCTTTTAAGATCTAATATGAGCTAAAACAGATTTATTTACTCATTGTGTTCTTGAGTTAAATGATGATTCACTAGATCTTTTCTTATTCCGCATATGTCATCATAATCAACATCACTACATATTCTTGTTATGTATATATATATATATATATATATATATATATATATATACATACACACACACACACACACACACACACACACACATATATATATATATATATATATATATATATATATATATATATATATATATATATATATATATATAAGCATAATCATATGTATTTAATTGCGAAATACATATACTTTTTCTTATGCATATACATATACATATATATATATATATATATATATATATATATATATATATATATATATGTTTACTCTTATGTATACATATAGAAGCATAAAAAAATGTTTTATAAAAATAGATATGTGCATACACATATGTTTTTTAAAAATATGCATATACATACAAAAATATAAATAGGCATTAAAAACACGTCTTTTTGAAAAATTCTTTTTTTTATATTAATTTCAAAATACAAGGAATATCTTTGCCGATTTTAAAAAATAATAGTAGTAGTAGTAGTAGTAGTAATAATAATAATAATAATAATAATAATAATAATAATAATAATAATAATAATAATTTTTTCAAATAAATGAAAATATATTTTATATTTCGAAATTATGATTTTAAAAAATTTTAAAAAATGCATTTTTAATGCATATTCATATTTTTTTAGTGCAAATATACATTTTCAAAAAAAAATTATTATTATTTTTTTCAATTTTTTTGTAATCCTTTAGATATATGTATTAACATGCACATGTGAAATTTGGTAATTAAATTCATTCTAGAATCCAGTTCAACGTAGATGTTGATTCATATTTCATTGATGTAATATATGAGGAAAAGATGAATTGTTGGATGCGAATTTATTTTGACTTGATTTCTTGTGATTAGAAGTGTCGTAAATGTGATTGGAAGTTGCTATTGAATCTATTTCAATTTTTTTAGCATGGATATGTACTCTAACAATTATCACCTCCCGTCAAACATGAAGCTTAAAAAGCAGTGCCTTCACTTTCACTCGATGAACTGAAAGAAAAAACTGAGAATTTTGGGTCTAAGGCATTGATTGCTGAAGGTTCCTATATAAGAGTTTATTTTGCAAACTTAAAAAATGGAAAAAGTGTTGTTGTGAAAAAACTTGATGTTTCTCCAGAAGCTGAATCAAATTTAAAGTTTTTGACTCAGGTAAAGACAATTATTTGCTTAAAATATCCTTTTCTATTTTTATTTCTTACTATAACAACATTGTACATTGAAAAATCTACCTAATCATTGTTACATGAAAGTATATTTCTATTCTTGCATTCGTCTTTATGAATAATGTTTTTCTTTCGAGTCAAGGTTTCAATGGTTTCAGTACTCAAGCATGACAACTTTGTTGAGTTGTGTGGTTATTATGTTGAGGGAAATACACATGTCTTGGCTTATGAATTTGCGATAATGAGATATTCATATGACATATGCATATGATTATACATATAGATGCATTAAAAATGTTTTTATTTTTTTTAATGTGCATGTGCATATGCATATGGTTTTAAAAATATGCATATACACAAAAAAAATATGAATATGCATTTTTTTGAAAAAATCTTTTTTCAGATATTAATTTTGAAATTCAAAGAATATTTTCAGAGATTTTGAAAAAAATTTAAAAAAAATTCAAATATACGAAAATATGCCTTATATTTCGAAAATATGATATAAAAAAAAGAATTTTTCAAAAATGCATTTTTAGTACACACACAAATATATATATATATATATATATATATATATATATATATATATATATATATATATATATATATATATATATATATTGTGACAACCGTCAAATCTAGGTCAAAGTCAAAGTCAACAAGTCAAACCGGTCAATCTTGTATAATACTTGTATGATTAAAAGTTATTCTATGAAAACATACAATTATGTGTCAAGAATTCGAGTGTCTTGGTAAATCTATGTGTTTATCAATGTGAAACCATAAGAAGAGAGCTAAACGAATCAAAACACGTTTATGAACCCTTTTGGGGACTTAAAATAATCATAAACGAAGTATAACGTTGTCCACGGACCTTGCATTGCAAGATTATTCGATGAAAATGGCTAAAAGTGAATCTCTCTCCAATCTCTCCCAAATCTCTCTCAAAATCTCTCTCAACTTTTTATAGTCAATTGGGTCATCCCAACCCTTAACTTGGCCAAAAATCACTCAAAACGGGAAGTTATATTGAAAAATAGCCATTTAGGGTCGAAACCCTCTTAGGAACCGAACCCTCTTGGATGGAACCTCTCTAAGAAGCGACGCTGTCAGAAGCGAAGCCCCCAGCGAACCGAACCTGACCTTCGGGCCCAATCCCCTACCTTTGGTCCCTTCACCTGCCTTTTGTCCCTCCTCCTCCCTTCTCTCGGTTCTCACCTCCTAAGGGCCGAACCTCGCAGGTTCGCCCCCTTCTTCCGGTTTTCGACTACTTTCGCCTCCTAAGCCCGTTTTTGACGAGATTTTTTCACCAAATTCATATTTTTACTATTTAAACTCCCAGAACTCATATTTTATTTATTTCTCAAGGATTTATTAATTTAAAATCATTATTTTATATTAAGAGGATAATTACCCCACAAGTGGGTCAAGTGTGCCCACTTGCCTTCCATGTGTCACCCTCTCACTTGCCACCTTATCCACATTACACAAACCAATGCAAACATCAATTAAAACTCACAACTTGCTCCAGCAACTCCCCTATATAAAGAAATCTCTGGAGGATTTCTTGATTCACTTGATCATTCCCACCCTTTTACACCTTTCTTACCCCACAAAGAAGCTTAGTTTCTCTCAACTTCCAGCCACTTTTGGAAGTTTTCTTGGACTACTACTTCACTTTTTGATAATTATTTCCTCTAAAATCAATTTTTATTCCATATTTCCATAACATCCTTGAATCATCTACACACATTCTAACACCAAAGAATCGTTCTTAGGATCATCCAAGCTTTTACGTGCTCATCAATTGTTCTTGACTTGAAACTCCTCGTCTTGACCTTCCACTCTTCCAAGAATCACAAAAGGTGAGTTCATACCCCTACATTTTCTAGTTATCTTTAGTTTTCAGGGGGGGATACAAGTTAAAACACTAAAACATATTTGAAACTTAACTTGACAGCTTACAACAGAAAAGTTGTGACCTGTTTTATCCAACTTAAACTTAATATTTTTCAAAACTGTTTAATATGAAAATATTTCAGGTTTATATCTTTAAAATGACTACTTGCACATCTCCATACGATTTTCCTACAATTTTTGGTGATTTTTACAAAACTGCCTATCACTGCAGCAACGAAATCGGACCAGGTTGTGAAAATGAACATTTTCACATTGGTTCGAGACCACCAAAAATTATAAGAAAATTTGTGAACATAGTAGACTATTTTTACAAACTCTCCGAGTTTACGGATTTAGTTTTCGACTTACGATAATTTTTCTATTAATAATCTAAAACAGTGACAGTTAAGAGTTAAATTCTTAAAACAAGTTTAAGAGTTATTCACACCTTGTAACATGTTGAGCAAGGTGTGTATGATTTTATACTTAGCATTTTCAATGTCATTTTATTGAAATACAAAGTCATGCATAGCAAGGTTCCATTTACAACATGAAACATTTTTATAAAACTATAATAGGTATAGTTTGGACACCTCAAACAGTAATATTATCGATTTATAAAGCGAGTATTTTATTACAAACTACGTGAACATGTTAATGAATAAATTTGTGAGACATTCATCTTCGGGGTACTCTTTAGTACTACTTAAAAAGTCCTGTAGTTATAGCCAGAATCTATTGTAGGGAGAGCATGATATTTGTATATAGATATCTATATTGGGTTTGACAACCCGCACCTAAGCTGCTTGCAACAGCTAGACCGGCAGGTCTGGGGTGACAAGTGTCATAACATTCCGATGCGTGAAGAACGTCGAGTACGAGGTCTTCGAGTCTTAGTATGGTTATAACAGCTCACATGGGAAATTAACAAACACACCGTTCACGGGAATTTAAAGATTTCACAAAAAAGAGTTTTATTTAAATATAAAACCACATATAAGCATGATGATTTACTTACATATTCTAAGTCTTGGTTCAATTAAGACTATACTAAACCTTTTAGAAAATATTGGATTTTCTGGAAACAAACTTATAACAAAAGGAACAACATGCACTTTTCATTCATAAATTGATTATGAACTCACCAGCTTTAATGTTGATACTCTTTCAAAAACAACTTGTATTCTCAGGTAATCAGTAATACAGGTAACCACAAGACTTTTGAAGGCAAGACGCTAAGGCGTAGATTTCTTTTGAACTACTTTGACATCATATGTAATTTATTTGGAAACATGTATTTTGCAACGATGTAACCTTTTAAATTATATTTTATGATGGTTGTGTTTACTTTCTTCACTATGGTTATGATATTGAACATGACGTCCTCCGCCCCGAAACGTTTCCGCCGTTCCGGTTTGGGGGTGTGACAGATTGGTATCAGAGCTTTGTTTATAGTGAACTAAGTGTATCGAACCACATAAGATATACAAACTATAAATACAGCAGGACAAAATTCTCTGACGTAGCCTTTCAAGAATACTTTTAAAAGTAAAAATTGGTATTTTTATAAAATTATTCGTACCATTGCACTCACTAGTTCAGTATCACAATAGCAATAACATAAAAGTATTGAGACAAGTTGGACACCATGATCCAGCTTCAGAGTATGTAGTCAAATTGTGGATGAATATAGCCTGATCAACTATATTTAGCCAAGGTACGACCAACGTATGCCGAAGAGGATCATGATGAGCAACAAGTCTTCAGCTTACCAAAAATCTTGAGAATCAAACGTAAAAATACTATAGGAGTATTTTAACACAAATAATCATATCATAAAATTACAATAACTAATTCCTTATACTAAAATTTCTCGCCATATCCTTCTTATCCCTACTCTCGTATAGGCGCGATGGCAGGATTTCACTTACCAGGTGACCCCTACTTCTCCAATCAAGGGAATGTTGGTTGGATTGTGGAAGACCTAGAGGAAGATTCTGACGAGGAACCCATGGAGGATGAAGAACCCATGGAAGAGGAAGAATCAGTAGACGGTGAAGAAGAAGAAGACTCAGATGGAACCGATTCGGAACCCGAAGTTTACAATCCACACCCTGCCCCTAATCCTCCACATCACTACCAGGGCCCGACGCCCCAATGGGCCAAAACTATACATCGATGGAGCCAAGAGCAAGGTCAACGACCTCCCTATGGCATGCAACCAGGTTTCTACGATCTCACCAGAGGAGGGTCAGCCGACCGAGCCCTCCCTATCATAGTTCACCGTGTCACACGCCACAAAGAGCAAACAAGAGTTAACACACAATATCTCATGGAACTTGGTGCCACCAGTCAAGTCAACTTCGTTCGTATTCGCCGGTTGGATGATGATCACGATCGAACTCGAGACCGCACCAAGGTTCTTCGACGGGAGATGGCCGTGACCCGAGCTGAAGTACAAGAACTCCAAGAACAACGAACTGCTCTAGAAGGATGTCTAACAGACGCAGAACGCCAGGCGGCTGAATCCAGAGCCGAAATGAGGAACTTCGTGTCTTCATTTTGTGATCAGCAGAGCTTCAACCATCGCAAGTAGTACTTGCACTGCTCGCTTCAGCTTAATCTAGTTTTGCAGATAAATATTACTATTATTTTCTAGTATGTTATGTCCGATCCCGAGATTTAAGTGTTTACACTTCTGGGATCTGTTAGGTGGTCAATTTTTTCCGTACATTGATGTAATATAGACCCTTATAGGGTCAAATTTTCCCAATATTGTATACTAAGTTATATCAATGAAATTGACACGCTATTTGCTTTATCACGTCAAGTTCATGATAAGGATTGTTTTCAGACTAAATTTACTGGTGTCCGATTTATGGTTGTTTGATTCATAAGTCAAAATTATATATAATTAAGACCATGTCGACCTAGAAATGATGGTTCCACCTTGGATCCTATTCCTTGTTTGGTTGTGGACCCAGGGCAGACCCATTAGATTCGAAAGTTTATTTAATCTTAATCATATGTAAATATTATACATCAAACGATTTATGGGTGGGCCCGGTATGGATTCTACCTCAAACATTTCATGTAAATCAAATTTATCAGCATTCATAAAGTCTATATTTTATTATCTATAGACCTCTAGTATGAATGGATTCCTACAATAACTTTACAAGTCGAAATCATTATGTACTTAAAGAACTAACAATGTTAGTTTAACTCTCGACTTTTGGAGCGCTATCAAAGACTTATTGTCTTTTCATTCTTTTTATGGTAGAAAATGCCACCTCGTAGAAATCCTAGATGTGGCGGCGCCGTAGGAGCTCCACCACCGCCACCACCACCTCCACCACCCCCTCAGTTCAACCCGGTAATGTTCCAGGCTGCCGTAATAGCCGCAGTAGCAGCCGCAATGTCCCAAATCAGCACCAATAATACGGGTGGTGCGAGTAATGGTCCCACAAATTCTAACAACGGGGACAGTCAGGGACGCTCAAGAGAGTGTACCTACAAAGACTTTACTAATGCCAAACCTAAAACTTTCAATAGGAGCGGAGGTGTCATAGCATCGCTTCAATGGTTCGAGAAGACCGAATCAGTCTTTGAAATATGTGCATGCCCTGAAGCAAACAAGGTCAAGTTTGCAGCATGCACATTCTCTGAAAGGGCACTCACCTGGTGGAATGGACACGTCAAGACATTGACACTTTTGGTGGCTAACTCGATAACATGGGAAGACCTGGAAACCATTTTGATGAAGGAGTACTACCCAAGGGGCGAGATACAAAAGTTGGAAGAGGAACTTTGGGGTCTCAAAATGACAGGCTCCGACATCCTGTCTTATACCTCAAGATTTAATGATCTAGCCATACTGTGTCCAGGAATGGTTCCGTCAGAAAGCAAGAAGGTCGAAAGCTACATTTGGGGACTATCTTCCCAACTTCAAGGAAGCGTATTGGCCTCAAGGCCAACTACCTTTGATAGTGCCAAAGAACTGGCACATCAATTCATCGATCATAAAGCCAGTCATGGCACTGTGACAACCACCTCTGAGCAAGCTAAGGGAGGAAACAACAAAAGGAAGTTCTGGAACAAGAAGAAGGGTCAACCTGCTCAAGACCCTGCTAAGAAACAACAAGTGGTTGCTGTAAACGCCGCCACAACTGTTGCCAACCCAACTCCAATAAGGCAATACGTCGGGAACCTGCCAAAGTGAAACAAATGCAACTTTCACCATAATGGCACTTGTCGTGAAATGCATTGCACCAAATGTAACAAAAAGGGGCACACCGCTCGATTTTGTAAAGCTCCAGCTCAACAAAACGCACAAGCTGCCAATGCAGGAGCAAGTCAAACCTACTATGGTTGTGGAGAGGCAGGACACTTCAAGCGGAACTGCCCAAAGGCAAGAAACCACAACACTAGTGGAGTGGGCAGAGTTCTGGCGATAGGTCATGAGGAAGCAGTTGCAGACCCAACTGTGGTCACCGGTACATTTCTCCTTAACAATACATACGCATGCATTCTTTTCGATAGTGGCGCGGAGAACAGCTTCGTGAGCCATAAATTTAAACGCTTGCTTAAACAAAAACCACAAATACTAAAAGACACATTCACCCTAGAAAATGGCTAATGGAAAAACAGAGAACACTAACAACATTTACATTGGGTGTACTCTCACCCTAAACAATCACTCTTTCCAAATCGACCTTATGTCGGTCACCATAAAAAGTTTTGATGTCATTATTGGCATGGATTGGTTATGCCCCCACCATGCCGAAATTCTATGTCACGAAAGGGCCATTCGCCTTAATCTGCCGAGTGGTGAAACCCTTGTCGTCTATGGCGACAATCCCGGTTCAAACTTTTAGATCATTTCGTGTGTCAAGGCCCAAAAGTACCTCCGCAAGGAGTACCACGCCTTCCTAGCCAATGTCGTGGATAGGAATCAAGAAGCTAAAACATAAAGGAAATTCCGGAGGTCTTAATTTCCCTGACGTATTCCCGGAAGACCTTCCAGGAGTGCCCCCTTCTAGACAAGTCGAATTCCAAATCGACCTAATTCCTGGAGCTACTCATGTAGCCAAATCGCCATACCGTCTAGCCCCAGCCGAGATGCAGGAACTGTCTAGTCAACTAAACGGACTTCTGAGCAAAGAATTCATTAGACCAAGCTTCTCGCCTTGGGGAGCACCGGTTTTGTTCGTAAAGAAAAAAGATGGATCGTTCCGTATGTGCATTGACTATCGCGAATTAAACAAACTCACCATCAAAAACCGGTACCCTTTGCCTCGAATCGATGACCTCTTCGAACAACTACAAGGAGCGAGTTTCTTCTCGAAGATTGACCTTAGATTTGGATACCATCAACTACGAGTTCAAGAAGAGGATATTCCCAAGACAGCCTTCAGAACGCGCTATGGTCACTATGAGTTTGTAGTGATGCCTTTCGGATTAACAAATGCACCCGCAGTGTTTATGGACCTGATGAATAGGGTGTGTTGACCTTACTTAGACAAGTTTGTGATTGTTTTCATCGACGATATACTAGTCTACTCCCGAAGTGAGGAAGAACACAACCGACATTTACGTCAAGTCCTGGAAACATTGAGGGCGAAGAAACTGTACGCAAAATTCTCAAAGTGCGAGTTCTGGATTCGAGAAGTGGATTTCCTCGTACATGTAGTCAACAAGGAAGGAATTCATGTGGACCCTTCAAAGATCAAGGAAATCGAAAGCTGGGCAGCGCCAAGAACACCCACAGAAATCTGTCAATTTTTAGGACTCACCGGTTACTATCGAAGATTCATCCAAAACTTCTCCAAAATCGCAAAACCACTCACCACCTTGACTCAAAAAGGAGTGACCTTCGCCTGGGGGGATAAGCAAGAGGTTGCGTTCCAAACACTGAAACGAGCCCTGTGTAGTGCTCCGGTCTTGTCCCTACCAGAGGGAGCAAAGGAATTTGTGGTTTATTGTGATGCATCAAACCAAGGTCTTGGATGTGTGTTGATGCAACGAGGAAAGGTAATTGCCTACGCCTCAAGACAGCTGAAGACACATGAGGTAAACTATACGACGCATGATCTCGAACTAGGAGCGGTAGTTTTCGCCCTAAAAATCTAGAGGCATTACCTCTACGCACCAAATGCACTATCTTCACCGATCATAAAATCCTTCAGTATATCCTCAACCAAAAAGAACTCAACATGAGACAAAGACGATGGGTAGAATTGCTAAACGGTTACGAATGTGAGATTCGTTATCACCCAGGAAAAGCCAACGTGGTGGCAGACGCTTTAAGCAGAAAGGAATACTCTGGCCACCGAGTAAAGGCATTAACCATGACCATCCATTCACACCTGTCCACACAAATCAAGGAGGCACAAGAAGAAGCCTTGAAACCAGAGAATGTGGCAGGCGAGGCATTGAGAGGAATTGACAAAAATCTTGAAGTCAGGGATGACAAAGTTCGTTGTCTCATGAAGCGGATCTGGACACCAAAATTTGGTGGATTTAGAGACGTTGTCATGAACGAAGCTCACAAAACTCGTTACTCAGTACATCCCGGCTCAAACAAGATGTATTTAGACCTCAAGAAGCTGTATTGGTGGCCGAACATGAAAGCCGAAATAGCTACTTTTGTGGGCAAGTGTCTGACTTGCGCAAAAGTTAAGGTGGAGTATCAGAAGCCCTCGGGACTACTTCAACAGCCAGTGATACCCGAATGGAAATGGGAGAGAATTGCAATGGACTTCATTACCAAGTTACCTAAGACAACTGGTGGACTTGACACCATTTCGGTAATCGTCGACAGATTAACCAAATCCGATCACTTCCTGCCGATAAAGGAAACCGACAAAATGGAGAAACTGACGAGGATCTACATTAAAGAAGTTGTGCGACTTCACGGAGTACCGATATCCATTATCTTCGATAGAGATAGTCGGTTTACATCCCGATTCTGGCAGTCACTGCAGAAAGCTATGGGAACTAGGTTGGACATAAGTACAACCTACCACCCACAGACCGACGGGCAGAGTGAAAGGACCATTCAAACGTTAGAGGACATGCTAAGAGCTTGTGTGATGGACTTTGGTAAAGCGTGGGATGCTCACCTACCCCTTATCGAATTCTCATACAATAATAGTTATCACAATAGCATCAAAGTTGCTCCGTTCGAAGCCCTCTATGGCCGTAAGTGCAGATCACCCCTGTGCTGGGCTGAGGTGGGCGATACGCAACTAGCAAAAGGGCAAGTTCCTAACAACACACTCACCGGCCCAGAGATCATAAGGGAAACAACAGAAAAGATCGTCCAAATTCGAGAAAGGATGAAGGCTTCATGAGACCGAAAAAAGAGCTACGTCGATAAAAGACGGAAGCCTTTGGAGTTCCAAGTTGGAGATCGAGTACTACAGAAAGTATCACCTTGGAAGGGATTAATACGTTTTGTAAAACGTGGGAAGTTAAATCCAAGGTATATCGGGCCATTTGAAATCCTCGCCAGGATTGGCTCGGTGGCATACAAGCTTCGATTACCATAGGAGCTCAACAATGTGCACCCTACCTTTCATGTGTCGAACTTAAAGAAATGTTTGTCTGATGAGACCCTCGTCATTCCTTTGGAAGAATTTGAGATCAATGAGAACCTCCACTTCATAGAGGAACCTGTTGAAATTATGGATCGAGAGGTCAAATCGACGAAACAAAGCCGCATCCCCGTCGTAAATGTCCGCTGGAACGCCAAGCGAGGACCCGAATTTACATGGGAACGTGAGGATCATATGAAGCAAAAGTATCCACATCTATTCCCCAACCCTTAAGGTCCCTCTCAAAAATGCAAATTTCGGGACGAAATTCCTTCTAACGGGGGGGGGGGGGTAATCTGACAACCGTCAAATCCAGGTCAAAGTCAAAGTCAACAAGTCAAAGTCAAGTCAACAAGTCAAACCGGTCAATCTTGTATAATACTTGTATGATTAAAAGTTATTCTATGAAAACGTACACTTATATGTCAAGAATTCGAGTGTCCTGGTAAATCTATGTGTTTATCAATGTGAAACCCTAAGAAGAGAGCTAAACGCATCAAAACATGTCTATGAACCCTTTTGGGGACTTAAAATAATCATAAACGAAGTATAACGTTGTCCACGGACCTTGCATTGCAAGATTATTCGATGAAAGTGGCTAAAAGTGAATCTCTCTCAAATCTCTCCCAATCTCTCCCAAATCTCTCTCAAAATCTCTCTCAACTTTTTATAGTCAACCGAGTCATCCCAACCCTTAACTTGGCCAAAAATCACTCAAAACGGGAAGTTATATTGAAAAATAGCCATTTAGGGCCGAAACCCTCTTAGGAACCGAACCCTCTTAGAGGGAACCTCTCTAAGAAGCGAAGCTGTCAGAAGCGAAGCCCCCAGCGAACCGAACCTGACCTTCGGGCCGAAGCCCCTACCTTCGGTCCCTTCACCTACCTTCGGTCCCTCCTCCTCCTTTCTCTCGGTTCTCACCTCCTAAGGGCCGAACCTCGCAGGTTCGCCCCCTTCTTCCGGTTTTCGACTACGTTCGCCTCCTAAGCCTATTTTTGACGTTTTGACGAGATTTTTTCACCAAATTCATATTTTTACTATTTAAACTCCCAGAACTCATATTTTATTTATTTCTCAAG
The DNA here is from genome assembly GCF_051521515.1 of Lactuca serriola. Classification (NCBI taxonomy): domain Eukaryota; kingdom Viridiplantae; phylum Streptophyta; class Magnoliopsida; order Asterales; family Asteraceae; genus Lactuca; species Lactuca serriola. Next base: position 158,748,406 of record NC_136409.1, read on the forward strand.
GATTTATTAATTTAAAATCATTATTTTATATTAAGAGGATAATTACCCCACAAGTGGGTCAAGTGTGCCCACTTGCCTTCCATGTGTCACCCTCTCACTTGCCACCTTATCCACATTACACAAACCAATGCAAACATCAATTAAAACTCACAACTTGCTCCAGCAACTCCCCTATATAAAGAAATCTCTGGAGGATTTCTTGATTCACTTGATCATTCCCACCCTTTTACACCTTGCTTACCCCACAAAGAAGCTTAGTTTCTCTCAACTTCCAGCCACTTTTGGAAGTTTTCTTGGACTACTACTTCACTTTTTGATAATTATTTCCTCTAAAATCAATTTTTATTCCATATTTCCATAACATCCTTGAATCATCTACACACATTCTAACACCAAAGAATCGTTCTTAGGATTATCCAAGCTTTTACGTGCTCATCAATTGTTCTTGACTTGAAACTCCTCGTCTTGACCTTCCACTCTTCCAAGAATCACAAAAGGTGAGTTCATACCCCTACATTTTCTAGTTATCTTTAGTTTTCAGGGGGGGATACAAGTTAAAACACTAAAACATATTTGAAACTTAACTTGACAGCTTACAACAGAAAAGTTGTGACCTGTTTTATCCAACTTAAACTTAATATTTTTCAAAACTGTTTAATATGAAAATATTTCAGGTTTATATCTTTAAAATGACTACTTGCACATCTCCATACGATTTTCCTACAATTTTTGGTGATTTTTACAAAATTGCCTATCACTGCAGCAACGAAATCGGACCAGGTTGTGAAAATGAACATTTTCACATTGGTTCGAGACCACCAAAAATTATAAGAAAATTTGTGAACATAGTAGACTATTTTTCCAAACTCTCCGAGTTTACGGATTTAGTTTTCGACTTACGATAATTTTTCTATTAATAATCTAAAACAGTGACAGTTAAGAGTTAAATTCTTAAAACAAGTTTAAGAGTTATTCACACCTTGTAACATGTTGAGCAAGGTGTGTATGATTTTATACTTAGCATTTTCAATGTCATTTTATTGAAATACAAAGTCATGCATAGCAAGGTTCCATTTACAACATGAAACATTTTTATAAAACTATAATAGGTATAGTTTGGACACCTCAAACAGTAATATTATCGATTTATAAAGCGAGTATTTTATTACAAACTACGTGAACATGTTAATGAATAAATTTGTGAGACATTCATCTTCGGGGTACTCTTTAGTACTACTTAAAAAGTCCTGTAGTTATAGCCAGAATCTATTTTAGGGAGAGCATGATATTTGTATATAGATATCTATATTGGGTTTGACAACCCGCACCTAAGCTGCTTGCAACAGCTAGACCGGCAGGTCTGGGGTGACAAGTGTCATAACATTCCGACGCGTGAAGAACGTCGAGTACGAGGTCTTCGAGTCTTAGTATGGTTATAACAGCTCACATGGGAAATTAACAAACACACCGTTCACGGGAATTTAAGGATTTCACAAAAAAGAGTTTTATTTAAATATAAAACCACATATAAGCATGATGATTTACTTACATATTCTAAGTCTTGGTTCAATCAAGACTATACTAAAACTTTTAGAAAATATTGGATTTTCTGGAAACAAACTTATAACAAAAGGAACAACATGCACTTTTCATTCATAAATTGATTATGAACTCACCAGCTTTAATGTTGATACTCTTTCAAAAACAACTTGTATTCTCAGGTAATCAGTAATACAGGTAACCACAAGACTTTTGAAGGCAAGACGCTAAGGCGTAGATTTCTTTTGAACTATTTTGACATCATATGTAATTTATTTGGAAACATGTATTTTGCAACGATGTAACATTTTAAATTATATTTATGATGGTTGTGTTTACTTTCTTCACTATGGTTATGATACTGAACATGACGTCCTCTGCCCCCGAACGTTTCCGCTGTTCCGGTTTGGGGGTGTGACATATATATATATATATATATATATATATATATATATATGTATGTATATAGTGAAGATGAAGAATTCCACCACTCTGATACTTCCATTCATCAGAGTCCCCCCATCATCACTAAGAAAATCCCTACACCGCAGCCCTCACCACCACCATCTCAACATACTCCATCTCCCCACTCTTCACCTCTAAAAACACTCCCAAAAAGCCTGAGACTCCTCCTCACCTCAAAAATCTTGAGGAGAACATGTCATCCGCAAGCTCCACAGACTCCCCTGCCACAGCTCAGAGAAAGCATGATTGGAAGGCGGCCAAGCTTGCTGAACTTATCTGGAGAGAATGCAGATTTGACACTATGACAGATGAGTCCTTGATTAACTCATGGGTCAATCCGCACCGCAGGCTATTGGATGAAGACTACACCCCATACCTCACATATGTTGAACCCCCTACTGATGGATATTAGGATATTCCAATTTCTCCCAATGCCAAATATTTTGCAGTATTTGAGTCATTTGACTGCAGCCTCCCTGCTCACAAACGACTGCCAATGGAGTTTGAAAGACTTAACCATTTTTATGCTAAGCATGGCTCCTTCATTGAGAACATATGGTCTAACGATAGACCATCCGCAGTCAATAACTACAAGATGCGGAAGTTCATGAAGGCTGATTTCATTCAGTATACCCTCACCAGAAGGGAGCATGACTACATCCGCACTCAGGCAGATTTCCCAAGCATGAATCCGGAAGAAATCTTCCTTATTGCCAGGGTGTTCCAGAACAAGGCAGAAAAGCACCCGAAAGTGCAAATAGCGCTTAAAAAAGCTAAATCTTTTATAAGGGATACAGTCTGTGACTTTGCCAAGATAGATGCGGATATCTACCCCACCATCATCAAGAAGTTTGATCTCCCACCACTTGAACCTGTGCCAATGCCTACCGAAGGCTTCGAAGAAAGATCACTAGGCGCAACAAACTTTCCTGAACTTGGAATCATATTCAAACGGAAGACTGACAACGTCAAATACTTCATTCCTATAAATGCCATGCACCGCCTGCCCAAGAAACAACTTGACATCTGCCGGACCGCAGTTGAAAAATCGAAGCATACTACTGCAGAAGTCAAATTTGAAATTTCAAGAAGAATCACATGGCTGGAAAATGTCAGGAAGTTCTGGTGGATTTTGATCAAGTTCCTCAAACTTGATAGCTGAACCGGAGTTAAAGAGGTCACTTAGGGGGAAATTGTTGAATCATAAAAGTGACCCTCTTGAACTCAGCTACCGCAACCATCTCCCTGCCGCAACGGTTCAGCACCCGCAACCAATTCAACACCCGGAGTCAGTTCTTCTTCAGCAACCGCAATCTGTCTTTTGCCACCGTAGTCTACTTAACTAGATTACTTTACTTGTCTTTATGTAATACACTCTATTATCCAGTATGCCTTGCACGGCTGCTTATAGAGTTGTAGTTTAGTTCAGAGACTCTATAAATAGAGACTCATTCTAATGTATTAAACACTCTTATCACTCGCTCACTGATGACTTGTGAATTATTCTGAATATATTTCAAGTTATCTTCTTCATTTCTCTATCTTTCTACTCTTCTTACTCTAAATTGTTACTGAAACATATCAGACTATAACCTCTTTCCGGAGCAAGTCTTTAAGACTTAATCACTAAGTTTGATCTTCCTTATTAACTCGGTGTGAATGCATTCCTTGTTATAAATCAGCTTAAGTGTATTCTTGATATAACAATTGCTGTCATTTATATTTCTTTACTTTCCACAACTAACTATCTAACTATCTAACTATATTATTTTTGAGCTTTTAGATCCTTTAAGATTAACTATTCTGCAATATACTCGTTCTAACGTTTGTTCAAGTGTGTCTCCAAGTTTTTCTCTCAACAATATATATATATATACATATATATATATATATATATATATATATATATCAATAAAACGTGCAAGATATATATATATATATATATATATATATATATATATATATATATATATATATCAATAAAACGTGCATTTATACAAGAATATTTTTTTTTGTAATCCGCTTAGATATATGTATTAACATGCACATGTGAAATTTGGTAACTAAATTCATTGTAGATAAAAAAAATTATTGGTTCTCTTACTCAATTTAGTTATCCATTCATCTTGCATATATATATATATATATATATATATATATATATATATATATATATATATATAACACCCCACTCTATCTTTATATACTTTGAAAGGCATGATATATATATATATATATATATATATATATATATATCATTATTTTAAAAGTATATATAAAGATAGTGCGTGACAGGCGAGATGTTGGGTAGATCTGACAAACAGGTTATGAGTGATGGACCTGAACATGGCACGGTCAAACACTTATCAACCCAACACGACCTGTAAATTATTGTAAGGCCTGTCAAAGTTTATGATTATGTTTCTGTATCATTTATGACATTCCAAGTTTTATTAATTAATGAAAAACAATTTTTCTGATATACTTTTATGGGACAAATTCCGCAATCCTCTGTTTTTTAAAATAAGCATAAATAAAAAGGTCTTTTAAGACCATAAAATTAGGGATGTCACAGTGAACCCGAAGGTGCATCAAGCAGGATTATCCTCTAATGACACACGATTCACCACGAGTGCGGCTTCTTCTACTTTATGTTTGATGTAGTGGTATTTTCTTTTGGTGTTTTTTCAATCTACCATGATCCTTTGGTTCTTTATTCAAATCCATTATACCATCATTGTCACAGAATATCTCCATTGGCTCTTGGGTTGATAGACCTACTCCAAGATCTCCAACAAAAAATTTCAACCATATTGTCTCCTTTGTTGCCTCGGTTGTTGCGATGTACACTGATTCACAAGTATAATCAACCACCTTTTGCAACTTGGAAATCTTCCAAGTTATTGCGCCACCAGTACTAGAGATACCCGACTAGATTGTGATATATGTCATTTTGCATTTTTTTAGGATAGTTTTTATTATCATTTATTATCATAATTTGTAAATTTTCATGTCATTTTTTTAAATAATTTTTAACTCATGTATTTTATTAAAATACTTGTACTGCTAGCATTTTTTGTGTCAATTTCAGAATCTTCGAGTGGAGCAGTACTTTGGGAGCATTTGGATGCATATTTTGAGCCTAAATGGAGTTGAAAGTGAAGGAGGATGTTTTGGAATGCTTGGAAGACGATTTGGTCAAGAAAGATTTGATCGTATTGATCACACGAAGATAGATTCTACAATCTGAAGTTAAAGGATGTTGCTGACAGCTTTGACCCCCTATCAGTATTTTGAACACATCTCATTAACCGTATCTTCGATTGACAAAATTCAACATATTTCGGAAACTAGACACAATTTCGAACGACTTTCATGTTTGTGAAAAAGGCCAAATATGCGATTACATAGGCCAAAAACACGATCGTAGGAGTGATCACATGTTTTCCACAAAGTTTCCCATGGTCAGTTTAAGTCGTCTGGAAGTCTTCTGAAGTAAAAACTCAAAACCTGCGATCGCATATACCCATACATGTGATCACATGTTTGTCCAAAAAGCCCAGAAAAGCAATGTACGTCATTAAATCAACATGATACGCGTTTTTAAGGAAACCTATGATCGCATAGGACCAACCTGCGATCGCATGTTATCAGTTTCTTTCTCCAGAAGTTTCCGTTTCGCCTATAAATACAACCCTCGTTATTAGATGCAAAGAGGAGACGATTCCAGACGATGGAAATCACTTCTAAAGACGATTTTTGAAGATTTGAAGCTGAGAATCATCTCACACATTTAGTTTATCTAGATTATTCAGTAAATGTTTCTTTTTACTAGTTTACTTTCGTTTTTGGCCATGTCTGGCTAAATCTTAGTTTTTAGTTCTGTATAGACTAGTATTTTTTATGTGATTAGTTATCAGATCTAGTTTTAGTTTCGTGTTTCTATCTAGATTTTTCTTGTAACATCCGGAATTTTAGGTATTATATTTATTCATTTTTATTTTGAGTTTTGGGGAAGAACTCGGCGAGTTGGTGCGAAGACTCGCCGAGTTGAGACGCGATTTCTCACCCGGATTAATGACCGGACTCGACGAGTCATATTGGTGGACTCGGCGAGTCTGCGCTGTTTAATGAAACCCTAATTTCTCGGGTTTGGGGCCTATTTAAAGGGCCTTATGGCCATCATTTGTGCTCACCAGTCCCCAGAGTGAAACCCTAGTGAGCTTGAGCATTTGGAGTGAGTTAAGGAGACATTGTTGACCTTGGAGGTGTTATCTAGCAAGGGAAAGGAAGCAATAGCCAAGGGGAAACAAGAGGATCAACTTCCTGAAGATCTGAGGTCCAGAACATCACGTTTGAGGTACTATTTTCGAACCATTCTCTGTTATGGTGATGTTCATGTTGATTTAGGGCTTATTGAGCCCTTTTGTAGCTAGATCTAGTGCTTCCTTGGTCCCTTAAGCGAGTTAGGTTCTGGATCTGGACCCTTGGAGGTCCAGTGTCCCTTTGTCCAAGCTTTTTATGAATCCATGGAGGTTTTGGATTGTGGTCTTTGTGCTTGAGGTCAAAACACCATTTATGAGTCATTAGGTGTGTTATGAGCGCCAAGACATGAACTTTACGTGATGAATAAGCTTGGAAGGACTGGATCTATGAGTTAGTGAAGCAGATCTGACCTTAGAAGGTCGTTTGGGGTTGTGCATGGAATGCACTCGCCGAGTCCATTTACAGACTCGACGAGTTGATGCATGTTGTTCAGTGATTTCAAACCAGGGTTTGAGTAACCGAGTCAGGTGAGTGACTCGGTGAGTCGGAAGGGACTCAGAGGAATCGGGTCCCCGTAGAGACTCGGCGAGTCCATGCCAGACTCGGCGAGTTGAGTTGACCGTTGACCATTGACCAGAGTTGACCAGTGTTGACTTGATAGGGTTAGTCAACCTTAGTTGGGAAAGTGTTAATTAGAGATGTATTATGTTATAGGAGGACTATAGCTCAGGAGATCGAGCACTAGTGATTTCAGGGATTTGCGAGTTATCGAGATACGCGAGGTGAGTCTTCTCACTATACTTTACCTTGAGTAGGTAATCAGAGTTATGTGACAGAGTATTTGTATGCTATGTGTATGTTATGTGTTGTACTGCATTATTTCTATGTGATTTATGTTGTGCATGTTTATAGAGTTGGAACCGGAAGGTTCACAGAGTTAGAACCAGAGGGTTCACAGAGTAGGGTCCACGGACCCACAGAGTTATAGCCTCGAGTGGCTAATATGTGTTATGTGTGGTATTTTGGGGAACTCGCTAAGCTTTGTGCTTACAGTGTTTGGTGTTATTTTTTTCAGGTACTAGTGATGACCGCGGAAAGGCGTCGGCCTGATCAATACACACACGGGATTTTTATGTTATGAGATCTTGGGATTTTTATATGTTATGGATTTGAGTTTCAAACACTGATGTTTTTATGATTACTAAATGAATTATGCTTTTATAAAATGCGAAAAATTGTTTTGAAATTTACGGTGTTACATTTCTGTTTTGAGCTTTAAGTACGTTTGATTTTTAATTCTTGTTAGTCTGATCACCTAGCTAGGATTTTGTCGTTCAAGTTAATCAGTTAATAGAATCTGTAATTGTTCTTGTAAACCGGTAAAAGTAAGAAGTATCGGATTGGTTCCGTGTTTGGGATTTAACTCTAATATAAACTATAAACATCATATATTTACGCTTTCAAGCTTATGAGAAGTATTGAGTATTGTTGGGAATTTTACACAGATCATAAAGCTGGTTTTCTGATTTAATTAAGAGTATGTCTAATTGAACAGTAAAAAGTTAGGGTTAATTCAAAAAGTTTGTTTTGGTTAACTAAATAAGGTAAAAGAGATTATACTAGAGCTTATTAGTTTTTCTCGGTACCAACTTAGATAAAAACGCATCTCAAATAACTAGATTTGAACTAATTGCAAGATTAGGAAAGTCGTACTAGAGCCGAAATCGTTTTCATTATTGATTTTTGTTTAATTTAATATGACTGCAATTTTTAGTTTTTAGTTAATTTAAAAACTCATTTTTATATTTCTGTTTTGACTAGACTGTGCCTGATGCAAAACAACATTGAACATTAGGCTGTGTCCCTGAGGATTCGACCCTGCTTCCCTATGCTATATTTTTAGTGCAACCAACAGTGATAAATTTATTTGTTTAAATCGGGTGCGACAATCGGTTTAACAGATTGCGAATAACTACTATATCGATCTGTTTGAGAACTTACATCACTATAGCCACTCACCTTAAGCTCATCTTTGCCACTGAAAACTAAGCTCATATCTTTTGTTTTCTGCAAATACTTAAGAATGTTTTTCACTGCAGTCCAATGAGCTAAACTAGGATTACCTTGATATCTGCTAACCATGATCAAAACATAAGCCACATCAGGCTGAGTATATGTTATAGCATACGTGATCGATCATATAGAAGAAGCATATGAAACATGACTCATCGTATATATTTCTTTACCACTAATGGGACGTTGAGCCTTGCTCAATTTGGTGCACGGGTAAGTCTTCTATTATAACCTTTCTAGGATCTTTTGGGGACATAAAAATATGTAAGCAAGTTAGTTTGTCCATGTTCTATGTAAACTTTTATGACTTTGTTCCGAGTAATATATTTTGAGAGATCACACATCATCATCATCATCATCATCATTACTTAATGCTCGTAGTCCACAATTGAATCCTTCATTAGGAAAATGAAAATGGTAATACATGATTTGAGTACCATCATACCCTAACTCTCCCATCATCAAGTCTAGTTCATGCATAGAGAATTCATTAATGTCGACCACATCAAAATACCTAACAACCCCATTAATGTACCTGGTCTTTGGAGAATAGTTTGCGTATCCATCTTCAAGAGATAAAGAAAAGAATGTTAGCATTTTTTAAAGTTTAAAACTTAAACATCAAATATAGAGTATCTTACCATATAGTTCATAAACGTCAAAATTTTCGTCAACAGCCCTGAGTCCCCACATTTTCAACAATATGGATGAAGTTCAAATTTCACATGGTTTGTGGTTGGTTTTTTTTGGTTTTTTTTTTTTTTTTTTTTTTTTGTCTAGAGTGGTGAAGGAGGTGTGAGAAAGATGAAAGAGTGAAATGGTATTTAGGAATCATTATTGTTAATACCATATAATTAATTCAAATGACGACGACGATAGATAAAAAATATGAAAATATTTTCACATGGAGAGAACATGATGGGCCAAACAACTCTAAATGAACAGGAGGAGACAGAATGAACTAAAACTATAGAAAATTCTTGATTTTAGACATTCCATACAAGTTGGAAACTTTTTGGACCATATCCACAATTTTAAATACCATATTGACCAAATTTGTAATTTTTTCATATTTAATTTCTATTTTTACAATTACGAACTTTAGTATCTCAAACACTCTTTACTAATCTCTAACATATACACTTTATACTTTCAAACTCTTTCCGATACCTTCCTGAGACCCGAAGTAGACTACTACGTTTATTGTGTGAGCCTTTGCTGAGTACACTCCTAAGTAGTAAGATCACTCCCCAACCTCCCCCTCTCCATGACATCATCTTATTTACTTAGAAGATCAACATTTGATATAGCCTAATGCCGATGAAATGGCTAACCTATATGGGTCGTTGACAAGTATATGCCAATCCTAACATGGTTTACTTTCGAAAACATAGAAAATTACGGTATAAAAAGAGCATCCTTAGGTCCATTACAACTAAAAAACAACCATGGGAAAACCCCAATTCTCGACATTAGTGAACTTGAGAAAATCCGAGCAAATAAATTTACATTGTATCATTATAAATCAAAAAAAAAATCCTTATCTTCAAAATGAACTTTTAAACCGGACAAATTTACAATTGTATCATCGTAAATTAAAAAAAAAAAACAAAACAACAATAAAAACGTTTTAAAATAAATGGGCTAAACTAACATTAACCCTGTGTAGAAAAGCAAAGATTTATAGTATGTTAATACACGCAATTGATAAAGCTTTTGACAATCGATGCACTTCTGTTTCATTTGTCAACTGCTCTCAAGTAATTTGATGTGATCCATTACTGAAAAGAAGCTATACTAAAATGATCCAAATGCGTTTTCTATTAATTCACTGCCGAACATATTGCTCAAATGCTGTGATTTCAGAGAATCTTCATATTGCACGGTATGGCCGCCTTGGCCAAATTCACAATGCTCGCCAAGTATTCGATGGTTTACGGGAAAAAAACATCGTGTCTTGGAACTCCATGGTTGCATGTTATTTCCAAAACAACCAACCCAATGAAGCCCGGAACCTGTTCGAACAAATGCCTGAAAGAAGCACTGTTTCTTGGAACGGTTTGATTTCTGGGTATGTGAAGAACAGGATGGTAAACGAAGCCCGAGAAGTGTTCGACAAAATGCCTCACAGAAACGTTATTTCCTGGACTGCAATGATTAGAGGCTATGTACAAGAAGGTTTAGTTTCTGAAGCGGAAACACTTTTCTTAAAGATGCCCGAAAGGAACGTCGTGTCTTACACAGTGATGTTCGGTGGCCTTATTCAAGATAACCAAATCGACAAAGCTCGTGAGCTTTTCAACACCATGCCAGTGAAAGACGTGGTTGCTTGGACAAGCATGGTTGGTGGGTATTGTCAAACAGGTCGTTTAGCTGAAGCACGCCAACTGTTCGATGAAATGCCTGAAAAAAACGTATTCTCTTGGACCACAATGATTTCAGGGTATGTCCAAAACAACCATGTAGATGTTGCTAGAAAACTCTTTGAAGTAATGCCCATCAAAAACGAGGTCTCATGGACTGCAATGCTAAATGGCTACACCCAGTCTGGAAGGATGAACGAAGCCATGGAGCTTTTCAATGCCATGCCTTACAAATCTGTAGTTTCATGTAACGCCATGATATTAGGGTTTAGCCAAAATGGGGATGTAGATAAAGCAAGAAACATATTCAATCAAACAATAGAAAAGGATAATGCAACATGGAGTACAATGATAAAGACTTATGAAAGACACGGGTTTGAATTAGAAGCATTAAGATTATTCACATCAATGCAAACCCAAGGAGTTAAACCAAATTTCCCTTCTTTGATTAGCATCCTTTCTGTTTGTTCTAATCTTGCGAATCTTGATCATGGTAGACAAATTCATTCTCAATTGGTTAAAAATTTGTGTGACACGGATGTATATGTTAACTCAGTATTGATCACAATGTATGTAAAATGTGGAAATCTTGTAAAGGCCAAGATTGTATTCGATAAATCTCCCAACAAAGACATTGTGATGTGGAATTCCATGATTACAGGGTATTCACAACATGGATTAGGAGAAGAAAGTTTGAAACTTTTTGATAAATTATGTTCTTTAAGCATATCACCAGATGATGTTACTTTCATAGGAGTTCTTTCCTCTTGTAGTTACACTGGAAATATCAACAAGGGTCTTGAAATATTTAACTCCATGAAATTAAAATATTCAATTGACCCAAAAACCGAACACTATGCATGCATGGTGGATTTACTTGGAAGAAATGGGAAGTTAGATGAAGCAATGAGCTTAATCAAGAACATGCCTATGGACCCTGATGCTATCATATGGGGTTCTTTAATGGGTTCTTGTCGAATTCATATGAATCTTGAAATGGCTGAAATTGCAGCTAAGAAAGTTATAGAGCTTGAGCCAACAAACTCGGGTCCTTATATCTTGTTATCAAACATATACGCTTCAAAGAAAAAATGGTGTGAAGTTGCGGATGTTAGAAAAAGGATGAGATTAGAGAAGGTGAAGAAATCGCCTGGTTGTTCATGGATAGTTATAGGGAAAGAAGTTCATATGTTTAGAGGGGGTGAAAGTGAAAATAGTAGTCATGTTGAGTATGATTTGATTATACAAATGTTGGAGTATTTAATGGGGTTGATAAGAGAAGCTGGATATTGTCCTGATGGGAGATTTGTATTGCATGATGTTGATGAAGAAGAGAAGGTGCATAGTTTGGGGTATCATAGTGAGAAACTTGCTGTTGCTTATGGGGTTTTGAAGGTGCCAAAAGGGATAGTGATTAGGGTTATGAAGAATCTTAGGGTTTGTGGAGATTGTCATTCTGCTATTAAGTTGATATCGAAAGTTGTGAATAGGGAGATTGTGTTAAGAGATGCAAATAGGTTTCATCATTTCAAAGATGGGGTTTGTTCTTGTAGGGATTATTGGTGAATGAAAACTAAAGTGTATGTGTATGTGTTTGAGTGAAGATAACAAACTAAAAAATGAAATAATATTCGTAAGTGATGATCTATTCGTTGTTATGTTCATCAAACTATCTAAGCATCGTGATTCGTGAGGAACATAATAAGTTTTAGAATAAATTACATGTTTGATCCCTGTATACTTTTTTAGTCGACAAGATTCAATTTGTGCGCTCCATAATCCAAACCTTTGGTCTCTTTCCTTGACCACCGTTAATATTTCTTGCATATGAGGGGCATTTTGGTATTTTTCCACTCTTAAGCCACCATACCATACGTTGATATGTGGAAGTTAAAGTGTTAAAATTGAAGTTTAAAGTGTGAAGGGTTGGAATGCTAATAAAGAAACTTGAAGGACTGACATGGTATATAAAAACTTTTTTTCTTCTTCTGAATGGGCGTAGAGTCATAAAGTTCGAAGGGGTAGTGATTGAGGTGATCTCGTGAGATGATTTTTTCTTGATATATTTTAATCTTTTTCATTGTCTTATAACACAATTTGAGCGACACTTTTTTATAATAGTAAATTTTATATATACACTAAAAACCGAATTGATTCTTTCGAGTGTTTACATGAATTTATTAGCTTACCACAACAAACTACACTACATCGCATGCACCATAAATCCTAAAATTTGGAGGGTATTTTCGTCACAACCATGGTAGGATCGACCGGTGGCAAAATCCAAAATCAATGACAAAAGAGCTTGAGAGATATGCTATAAGTGTGACAAGATGTGGTTCAAAGGCCATAGTGAAAGAAACATGTAAACATCATCCTAATTGAATATGAGGAGGTAGAAAAGAGTGAAGAAGCCAATGTGGATAACTGGGAAGAGATTCATGATACTATAAATTCCACATAAATAAGTGACTTGGCTGAACTTTTATTGAGCTATGTAGCAGGACTATCATCGCCAAAAACAATGAAGATCAAGAGGACTATAATTGTTGGATTGAGTGTCTAAGTTAATAACTAAGTTAGTATAATTTTGAATTATTAGCAAAGTCTTCTTATGTTGTGTTCAAACCTAGTAATCTATATCTATCTATCATTATCATTATCATTTACCACATTCATTTGAAACTCTCATTCATTTTTTCTTTCACCATATTTATTTGAAACTCCCATTAATTTTTAATTTCTTTATAATAATAATTATAAGTTGGTTAATAAGGTTAAATAAGTATAAAACCTAAAGTGTAATCATATATAAACTAAATTTCAATATTAAAAGAATATATTTTCTTCTACTTATAAAGTTATGTTAGTTTTAACATATTATACTTAATTTATTAGGTCTAGTATGTTGTTGTATATAACCATTATCATTTTAAAGCTACAACTTTTGAACAATTTGTATAAAATACTTAAATTGTTAATTTAAATATAACCTTACAGGATCAACTTAAATATAAATTTTAGTTCAACTTAAACAACCCAAAGAATATTTAGTAAATAGTTAAAAGTGATAAATTGTAATGTCTTTCTAATAATGATTATAGTTTGGTTAGTAAGGTTAAATATCTATCAAACCTAAATTTCAATATTAAAATAATATTTTTACTTCTACTTATAAAGTTATGTCTTTAAATTTTAACATATTATACTTAATTTGTTAGATTTAATATATTGTTGTATGTAAACTATTATCAGTTTAAAGCTACAACTTTTGAACAGTCTGGACAAAATACTTAAATTGTTAATTTAAATATAACATTACAGGGTCAACTTCAATATAAACTTCAATTCCACTTAAAAAATCCAAAGAATATTTTATGAATAGTTAAAAATGATAAATTGTAGTGCTAAATGCAAAACTAAATTGTAGTATCATTTTAACTAAAATATTTCCTAAATATATTTTTATAATCGTTAAAAGTTTTCAAATAAGTAACTTAAAATAATTTACAATAACAATAGTTAAAAGTAACTTTATATAAATGATTATATTGTTACCTTTAAAACAAAAAAAATTGTTTAATGTTTTCAATAATTATATTGTTAAAATTAAAACGTTAAGCAAATAAATTTTAAAAAATTAATTAACAATAACAACAACTATAAATAACATTAAGCCATATATTATATTTAATTTTATTCATGAGTAACCCACGGGTAGAGGTCATTCAAAAGATTGAGATTACGCAGTTTTAATAGATGTATATATTATCATATAATTCAAATTAATCAATATATTATATCAACTTAGTATACGAATTATTATATCAAATTTAACAACAATATTATTGTTATATTTAAAAAAAACATATATTTGTAAAGATTTCAGCTATATAGATGCTTCTGCGCAACGCGCGGACATTCACCTAGTATACTTATAATGGAAATATTTTTCCTATCATCAAATTCATTTGAAACTCCCATGCATTTTTCCTTTCATCACATTCATTTGAAACTCCCCTGACTTTTCAATTTCTTTCTAATAATAATTATAAGTTGGTTAATAAGGTTAATTAAATATATATCAAACTTAAAGTGTAATCATATATAAACTAAATTTTAATATTAAAATAATTTCTATACTTCTACTTATAAAGTTATGTTTTTTTTTTTTTTTTTTTTTTACTTTTAACATATTATACTTAGTTTATTAGTTTTAATATATTGTTGAATGGAAACTATTATCATTTTAAAGATACAATTTTGGAATAATTTGTATAAAATACTTAAATTATTAATTTAATTATAACATTATAGGGTCAACTTAAATATAAATTTTAGTTTAACTTAAACAACCTAAAAATGTTTGTAAATAGTTAAAAGTGATAAATTATAGTGTCTTTCTAATAATGATTATAAGTTGGTTAATAAGGTTAAATAAATATCAAACCTAAAGTTTAATCATAAATAAATTAAATTTCAATTTCAAAATAATATCTTTATTACTACTTATAAAGCTATGTTTTTAACTTTTAACATATTATACTTGATTTATTAGATTTAAAATGTTGTTGTATATAAACCATTATCAGTTTAAAGCTACAACTTTTGAACAGTTTTGACAAAATACTTAAATTTTTAATTTAAATATAAGATTACAGTGTCAACTTAAATATAAATTTCAGTTCCACTTAAAAAATCAAAAAATATTTTGTAAATAGTTAAAAATGATAAATTGTAGTGATAAATGCAAAAACTAAATTGTAATATCAATTTAAGTAAAATATTTCCTAAAGATGTTTATATAATCTTAAAATTTTTTCAAATAAGTAGCTTAAAATAACTTACAATAACAATAATTAAAAATAACTCTATATAAATGATTATATTGTTACCTTTAAAATTAAAAAAACAATGTTTGATTTTTAAATAATTATAATGATAGAAATTAAAACATTAAGCAAATAAATTTTAAAAAACTAATTAACAATAACAACAACTATAAATAACATTAAACCATATATTATAGTTAATTTTACTTATGTATAACTCGCGGGTAGAAGTCATTCAAACGAATGAGATTATGCAGTTATAATAGATGTATATATTATAATATAATTCAAAATAGTCAATATATTATATCAATTTAGTATACAAATTTAACAACAAAGTTATTGTTATATTAAAGAAAACATATATTTGTAAAGGCTTCAACTATATAGTGTTTCTGCGCAATCGTGCGGACATTCACCTAGTTGAATATATGAGAGAGAGGGGTCCCACTTGCATTAATTATATTATAAAATAAGATATAAGCAATAAATAAATTAAAAATAAATAAAGAAATGTAATAGTCTTTTTAATTTAGTGGTATATGTATTGTCATTGAAAGTGAAAACCATATAAATAATATAAAATCCAAGTTGCATTGCAACTAAACTTTGAACAATTGAAAGAAATTGGGTTACTTTTAATGACATGCGATCTCCATGTGATTTGCAAGAACAATTGTTCTAATAGTTTAATCAAATGTCAATTATTGAAAGATCTCTCGATCTACTCCTTTCTTAAATTCTATGAACAAATTACGTGGCAATGATTGCTGAGTAAGTCAATTAAACCCAAAAATATATCAAATATCGTCATCGTACCATTCATCGGCTTTAAGAAGAGTGATCGTAAATTCGGCATCAGGAACATGCTGGAGCAAGTAATCTTTCACACATTTAAACGCCGATTCCTTACATGAGTCGTCACATACGTCAAGCGCTCGACCACAATGAACCGGAAATTCCATCTTCACGTTCTTCAACACCCGAAAGGGTGAACTACGCTTCATCAACTCATCAGGATAGAAATTTAGAAGAAGAGCAATAGGCGAGTAAAGCGTTAACGATTTGACATTATGAAGACCAGAGAAGAAAAACAGCAGATCTTCTAAGACTCGCTTCTCCTGACGCTTGTAAATATGTTTACGGTTGTAAAAACCCCAATAACCAATCACCAGGGTCTCAAGAACACTAAGACCCTCATGTTTTGGGAAATCATACCCTCGATACTTCAAGAATCTGAGTCTTGGAGTCTCAAGTTTCATGCAGCTCATTCCCGTAGAGATTATCAAATGCCAAAGTCGAAGATTGTGTATCCTAAGAGTTTTATTGTTATTACAAAGACCACAACTAAGCAATGTCAAACTCTCCAACATCGGAAACCCTGAGAATGGTTCAACATCCGTTATGAGTGCACCTTTGAGGTATATAACAGTGAGATTCTTGAATGATGTAGATCCTGGTAGAAATGGGCACTTGATCCGATCAGACCACGATACCAGTTTTAAACTCCTCAAGGAGTCACATACAGAAAGTGGCCATGCAATGTTTCCACCAAAGACAATGGATGCTTCCAACTGCTTGACACCATGCGAAAACGCGTAATCAAAAACACTCTTTAAAATCTGAGTACTTGTTTTGTGGACGATGAACTTCAACGTGTCCAACTTGGCTAAATGATCACGGCGACATAAAACCTTGTTGATGAATGTATTGAACACATCGATGTTATTGAAAGAAAGGCGTCTGAATTCAAGAACTGGGATCTTAGTCCACAAAGAAACCCAAGTTCTTGACAACATCGATGTTTGAACAGCTTGTTTCACGTCAAGACAAGAGAGGATACGAAGTTGCAAGGCTTCGGGTATATCACTGAGTATGTCGATGTCGTCCTCCATTTTTGCTGCCCTTTTCTTCTCAACTTATTCTTTTTTCTTTTCACATGTTTTACTTTTGGCCTCCACAATGGTTGAAGGTATGGATATGGTAGTAGGATGAAGAAGGTGTTGATATGTTATATATATAAGGATCCTGATGATGCATCGGGTTTCATAGCTTTCATATTGACCAAGTAAATCGTGATGTTTGTTGCTATTAATTTATCCTTTCATTTATGATAAGTTCTAATTAAGAATGTTTTATGTTACAACATCTTTTTGCAATCGACATTGAATTTAATAAGCAAGAATATATGTATATAAATTTGAGAAAATGACTTTATTTTGTCATTTTGTTCACATTTAGTCAACTTCTTTTTTGTATACATTTAACCATTTAATTTTTTTTATATGTGTTTATATATTACCATTGTCACCGGCTATCTCAGGTAACAATGATAACATGTAAACATATTTAACAAGTTAAATGGTCAAATGTGTAAAAAAACAGAAATTTTCTAAATATGAACAAAACGAAAAGTTCATTATCCTAATAAGTCATTTACCCAACTTTTAATAGCGATTTTATTTTTCTTATTTGTTTGTATTATTTTTTTTTCTCAAACGTTATTTTTAAAATATTCATAATGTTGTAAATATAATTAAATATTGATAATTCTAAACTTTTTTTTAATTAATAAATATCCTTTTGTTTTGTAAAATGTTATATATATATATATATATATATATATATATATATATATATTTGCTTTTAAACATATACAATATTTTTAAATTAACAATATCTAACAATAAAAATAAATTAATTAAATATGTAACAATAAGTATGGATGGTCTTTTAAACAGATAAAAAGAAAATATTACATAGCAAATTTAAAAACAAAAAAAAATCTATATAATATAAATGTTTTAAAAGTATTACAACATTTTAATACTTTTTAATTAGAAAATTATAAACTTTTAATTTTTTTTTAATACATCGTTTTAAACTAGTATTTAACGAAATTATTTTAAAATATTATAAAAAAATATTAAAATGTTATATAAAATTTGTTAAACACTTTAAAAATGTTGTAAAAAAGTTTAGAATGAATTGTATGAAAGTTATAAAAAAATTACATGAAATGTAAAAAAAAATAATAAATAAAAAGAAAGAAAGAAAACAAGAAAAAAAAAAGTTAAAATCTTGTAAGAAAATTAATAACATTTAGAAAATATTTGTTTTAAAAGCATTTGTACTAAAATTATATGAAAGTATAGAAAAAAGTTATAAAAAAATATAAGAACAAATTAAAATATTGTATTAGAAAAACCTATAGGAAAAAATATCATAAAAATATTATAAGAAATTATAAAAAGTCTTAAGAAATTTATAAAAGAAAAAAAGAAATTGTTCATATTTAGGCATTTTTTTTAAATACATTAACCATTTAACTTGTTAAATTGTTCATATATTACCATTTTTAGTTGTTATAGTAGGTGACAATGGTAATATGTGAACAGATTTAACAAGTTAAAATTGTCAAATTTGTTAAAAAAAAAAGGTTGTATAAACATGAACAAAACGAAAAAATAATTACCATGACAAGTCATTTTCCCTATAAAATTTGATATTAGTGAAAAACTTTTTTGAAACAACTATTTTTTTCTTGTATCATATGAAAAATGTTTAAAAAATCCAAATAAACCATACCCTCTTGATGGCATTCATTCGTCACATAAAAAATATATCATAGGTATTTCTTATTACTTTATCAGCATGTTAAAATAAAATTTGGGATTGGATTCTATTATATATTATTGAAAGTTATTAGGGTGATAAATTGACAAGTTATATTGTGTTTTTACCTAACACGACATGATAATTTTTTATATAATACGAACATGACAATATATGACACATCGTTTTTTGAGTAATAACACAAAAACGATTCAATTATAATACGATATAAACGACCAACAAAACAAAAAAAGATAAAGATAAAATGAAATAAACTTTTAGTTTATTTAATTCATAACTAATCATAAAAACCACGACAAACAAATGTTAACATCATATCGACTTTTTGAACACGAATATGACATTATGTTTTTTAACAGTTGACAGGAACACAAATTTAAAATTGAACAAGTTAAATGGTCAAATGTGTAAAAAAACAGAAATTTTCTAAATATAAACAAAACGAAAAGTTCATTATCCTAATAAGTCATTTACCCAACTTTTAATAGCGATTTTATTTTTCTTATTTGTTTGTATTATTTTTTTTTCTCAAACGTTATTTTTAAAATATTCATAATGTTGTAAATATAATTAAATATTGATAATTCTAAACTTTTTTTTAATTAATAAATATCCTTTTGTTTTGTAAAATGTTATATATATATATATATATATATATATATATATATATTTGCTTTTAAACATATACAATATTTTTAAATTAACAATATCTAACAATAAAAATAAATTAATTAAATATGTAACAATAAGTATGGATGGTCTTTTAAACAGATAAAAAGAAAATATTACATAGCAAATTTAAAAACAAAAAAAAAATCTATATAATATAAATGTTTTAAAAGTATTACAACATTTTAATACTTTTTAATTAGAAAATTATAAACTTTTAACTTTTTTTTAATACATCGTTTTAAACTAGTATTTAACGAAATTATTTTAAAATATTATAAAAAAATATTAAAATGTTATATAAAATGTGTTAAACACTTTAAAAATGTTGTAAAAAAGTTTAGAATGAATTGTATGAAAGTTATAAAAAAATTATATGAAATGTAAAAAAAAATAATAAATAAAAAGAAAGAAAGAAAACAAGAAAAAAAAGTTAAAATCTTGTAAGAAAATTAATAACATTTAGAAAATATTTGTTTTAAAAGCATTTGTACTAAAATTATATGAAAGTATAAAAAAAGTTATAAAAAAATATAAGAACAAATTAAAATATTGTATTAGAAAAACCTATAGGAAAAAATATCATAAAAATATTATAAGAAATTATAAAAAGTCTTAAGAAATTTATAAAAGAAAAAAAGAAATTGTTCATATTTAAGCATTTTTTTAAAATACATTAACCATTTAACTTGTTAAATTGTTCATATATTACCATTTTTAGTTGTTATAGTAGGTGACAATGGTAATATGTGAACAGATTTAACAAGTTAAAATTGTCAAATTTGTTAAAAAAAAGGTTGTATAAACATGAACAAAACGAAAAAATAATTACCATGACAAGTCATTTTCCCTATAAAATTTGATATTAGTGAAAAACTTTTTTGAAACAACTATTTTTTTTCTTGTATCATATGAAAAATGTTTAAAAAATCCAAATAAACCATACCCTCTTGATGGCATTCATTCGTCACATAAAAAATATATCATAGGTATTTCTTATTACTTTATCAGCATGTTAAAATAAAATTTGGGATTGAATTCTATTATATATTATTGAAAGTTATTAGGGTGATAAATTGACAAGTTATATTGTGTTTTTACCTAACACGACATGATAATTTTTTATATAATACGAACATGACAATATATGACACATCTTTTTTTGAGTAATAACACAAAAACGATTCAATTATAATACGATATAAACGACCAACAAAACAAAAAAAGATAAAGATAAAATGAAATAAACTTTTAGTTTATTTAATTCATAACTAATCATAAAAACCACGACAAACAAATGTTAACATCATATCGACTTTTTGAACACGAATATGACATTATGTTTTTTAACAGTTGACAGGAACACAAATTTAAAATTGAACAAGTTAAATGGTCAAATGTGTAAAAAAACAGAAATTTTCTAAATATGAACAAAACGAAAAGTTCATTATCCTAATAAGTCATTTACCCAACTTTTAATAGCGATTTTATTTTTCTTATTTGTTTGTATTATTTTTTTTTCTCAAACGTTATTTTTAAAATATTCATAATGTTGTAAATATAATTAAATATTGATAATTCTAAACTTTTTTTTAATTAATAAATATCCTTTTGTTTTGTAAAATGTTATATATATATATATATATATATATATATATATATATATATATATATTTGCTTTTAAACATATACAATATTTTTAAATTAACAATATCTAACAATAAAAATAAATTAATTAAATATGTAACAATAAGTATGGATGGTCTTTTAAACAGATAAAAAGAAAATATTACATAGCAAATTTAAAAACAAAAAAAAAATCTATATAATATAAATGTTTTAAAAGTATTTCAACATTTTAATACTTTTTAATTAGAAAATTATAAACTTTTAATTTTTTTAATACATCGTTTTAAACTAGTATTTAACGAAATTATTTTAAAATATTATAAAAAAATATTAAAATGTTATATAAAATTTGTTACACACTTTAAAAATGTTGTAAAAAAGTTTAGAATGAATTGTATGAAAGTTATAAAAAAATTATATGAAATGTAAAAAAAAAAATAATAAATAAAAAGAAAGAAAGAAAACAAGAAAAAAAAAGTTAAAATCTTGTAAGAAAATTAATAACATTTAGAAAATATTTGTTTTAAAAGCATTTGTACTAAAATTATATGAAAGTATAGAAAAAAGTTATAAAAAAATATAAGAACAAATTAAAATATTGTATTAAAAAAACCTATAGGAAAAAATATCATAAAAATATTATAAGAAATTATAAAAAGTCTTAAGAAATTTATAAAAGAAAAAAAGAAATTGTTCATATTTAGGCATTTTTTTTAAATACATTAACCATTTAACTTGTTAAATTGTTCATATATTACCATTTTTAGTTGTTATAGTAGGTGACAATGGTAATATGTGAACATATTTAACAAGTTAAAATTGTCAAATTTGTTAAAAAAAAAAGGTTGTATAAACATGAACAAAACGAAAAAATAATTACCATGACAAGTCATTTTCCCTATAAAATTTGATATTAGTGAAAAACTTTTTTGAAACAACTATTTTTTTCTTGTATCATATGAAAAATGTTTAAAAAATCCAAATAAACCATACCCTCTTGATGGCATTCATTCGTCACATAAAAAATATATCATAGGTATTTCTTATTACTTTATCAGCATATTAAAATAAAATTTGGGATTGGATTCTATTATATATTATTGAAAGTTATTAGGGTGATAAATTGACAAGTTATATCGTGTTTTTACCTCACACGACATGATAATTTTTTATATAATACGAACATGACAATATATGACACATCGTTTTTGAGTAATAACACAAAAACGATTCAATTATAATACGATATAAACGACCACAAAACAAAAAAAGATAAAGATAAAATGAAATAAACTTTTAGTTTATTTAATTCATAACTAATCATAAAAACCACGACAAACAAATGTTAACATCATATCGACTTTTTGAACACGAACATGACATTATGTTTTTTAACAGTTGACAGGAACACAAATTTAAAATTGAATTTCATCCTATTTTTGTTTCATGTTTCGTATTTTGATAGTGTATATGTTATGAATTGTCACCCTTCAAGTTTTTCTTTAATAGCTCCAAAGAAAACTATCAAAAACTCATTGCCAAACATGCCCAAAATATTTTTAAAATATCATTTATCTTATCAAACCATATTATCACATCACGTACAAGAATTGTCATGCATATAATCATAGCTATAAACTTGCAATTATATTTAATAAGCTAAAAGGGAACAACTTTATATAATCATAAATTTTAAAACTTAGACAACTCATCTCAAAAATTCAAAATACTTCAATTCTCCATATTCAACTAAAAAAAAAAAACAGACACAGCCTCATATTTGATATTTATTCACATATAAGCATTATCCTATTATAACTAAAAAAAAACTAGTATGAAATCTAGAGTTATGTAAAAAGGTCTCACATGTCAATTTTTCGACCCCAAAACCTGTTGCTTAATTTCTTCGATCTTTGATGCCAATTCATCTCTGTTTTTCTACAAAATAAATAAAAATAGGATGCTGTAAATTGTAATAAACAAAATAAATGAAAATATGTTGCTATTTATTGCCTATATAATATACCTTAAAGAGCAAGTAGCGTGTGCTAAACCAGATAGTGTAGCCAAGGCCTACAACTTCCATCAATTTTGGGAACTGATAAACACAAAAAATGAGATTAATTTTTATAAGATATATTATGATTTTATATTAGCAAATATAAAAACTAAATAACATACCAAAGGTATATTATCAATGGCTCCAACTATTGATGCAGTTAACCATAAGGCTGTAACACCACCTACACCTAGTAAAGAAATTGAAAAGGTATCCTCAAAATCCAACTACAAAACAAGTAAAAGTATGTAGTCAATTCATAGATCAAAAAGAAAAGATTGATAAAGTTGTTGTAAGATTATATCTATGAGTAAAAGCATTAAGCAATAGCATACCTCCATATTGAGTTTGTTTAGAAAATCAAACTGAGGGAATTGATCATCTGATGTGGCATCATCATCATCTTTGAATAGACTAAATCCTCCAAATCCACTTTTCTCATCAGATTGAGCTTCTGTCACTCCACTATCAGGTTCTTCATTGACATATTGATTTGCTCCATTTGATGATTCATCAGGATTTGGTGATTCTTCTACTGGTGAGTAGTTGAGTACTTTTGGTTCTTCTTTGACATACTGATTTGCTCCACTTGATGTTTCATCAGACGCTGATGCTTTTATAGAAGAGTAGTTGTAATGGCGTGACCCTATAAAGCAAAGTATATGAGATAATGAGAAATTGAGAATCAGTTCGTTTTCCATGAAACCAATCTCCTCTAGGTCATTGTTGATTTTCAATTTTCATGTTGCACATCCTTGGGATGAATAAGTATGTGTTGATGAACTTAATGTGGGGGAGAAATATATATTACTTATCAACACAAAAAATTTTACAGATTTTGTCCTGAAATTCATCATTGTGGCCACAATTGACGCAATCGTACAGAGCAATTAATACTGTAAGTTTAGGGTTAACAAGGAGCAATACAGAATACAGCGTTTTTATGTACTAGAATCATCAAATTACATATTTCCTTGAAAGCAGTATATTCAAAGAGATCTGAGCCCTATACTCGCAGGTAGAAGCCAAAATGATCCAGAAACTAATTATATCTAACAATATTCGATTTATGAAGTGTATTTAAAGATCACGAATCGAAAATTGAACGAAAAAAGCAGATGAGTAAAACAGTTACGAGTGAGAGAATGTGCACCTTGATTGTTGCGCGAAATCGAGTTTGGTTTCAAAGGGACAGAGAATTTCCATTGCAAGCAAGTTCTGTAAGGGGTAAAGGATGTAAGATTTGGTAGACGATTTGGGATGCAACGAGTAGAAGTGCAGAGCTCCATTGTTGTAAAAAGCGTTTGGGGTTTTAGCTGGTTCTAGTAGGGTTCTATGTTTTGCAAGGGAGCTTCGTCTATATTCAAAATAAAGAATAAAAACAAAGTTTGCCGATAAAACGTGGCTCTCACTTTTTCGCCAAACTCTTTAAAAAAGAAAAAAAAGAGGTCCTACCGGGAGTCGAACCCAGGTCGCTGGATTCAAAGTCCAGAGTGCTAACCACTACACCATAGAACCTTATATATAAAATAATAAAAACATAAAAACCAGATATTTTAACTTTGTTTTATATTTAAGAGATATCTAAAAAATCTCATATTTTTTGAAAAAAAAATTCAATAAAGTTTTAAAAGTTTTTTTTTAAACAGAAAAGTTCAAATTATTTAATATTTTCCTCAAATTAACGAAAAAAAATCATTTTTTATATTGGAATTGCAAATGACAAATTATATGATTTTCTCAAAATAATGAGATATTTCTGTTATAAAAAAAATTAGGACTTTTTTAAAACTTTTCCAAAAGTTTGGGATTTTTTTTTTGTAGATTTCCTTATATTAAAACAATAATAATATAGAAATCTGAAGTAAATTCATATTAGTTTATATAAATAAATCTCAAATTAAAATTTGTTTATAAAAAATCATGAATTATCCATACAAGTGACTATTTGATCATTTTTTTTCCTGGAATACTTGTTTTATTATTTATCTGGAATGAGCCGGAGAAATCTTCATTATCTCATTATTTTACCAGAATTTATAAATAAGTTTCAAACTAAAATTTATTAACGAAAAACTATGAATTACCGGTAAAAATAATGATTTTTCTCTTTTTATCCTTATAACACACATTTTACCGGTTTTATTACTGACATGGACACATAGTCATTAAATAAGCTAATGAGATGGATATGATGAGTTATATAATGTTACGTCTACCGTAAAACTTGATATCCGGTTACATTGTATATTTTTTGGAACATGAAATGCATCCAATGAGGACTAAAATAATTACATAAACTAGCAACTACTTCATCACTTTTTAAGTTTATAAGAAATCTGAAATTGTCTTCTTTAATTTTATGTAACTTATCATATCCATCTCATCAACTTATTTCCTGCCTTTTTTCTCGATAACACATATTTTATCGGTTTTACTGTTGATATAGACGTCTAATCATTAAATTAGATGATGAGATAAATATCAAGATTTACATTAAACGTAACATTATATAACCCATTATATTAATCTCATTAGCTCATTTAATTACTAGAGTCTAGGTCAACAATGAAACCGGTAAAATGTGTGTTATAGGGAGAAAATGGTCAAATCAACACTTTTACCGGTAATTCATGATTTTTCGTAAACAATTATTCAGTTTGGGACTTATTCGTAAATTAGGGTAAAATAATAATTTTTAATAGAGATTTTTCTAGCGCATTTAATGACCATGTGTGTTAGCAATGAAACCGGTAAACCGGGGAAAAAAGGCCAAATCGTCACTTTTTACCGGTAATTTATGTTCTTTCATAAACAAATTTTAATTTGGGGCTTTTTCGTAAATTAGGGTACAATAAAAAGACTTTAATACAGATTTCACATAATAATAAAAATAATAATAATAATAATAATAATAATAATAATAATAATCCAATAAATTTTTGTTTGTTTGCTTGATGTTAGTTGATTTTCGATTTGGTGTTTGGTACAAACAATCTGTAACATCCCAAAAATACAGTCTGAAAATTTCGTTTTAAAAATAGTAATAAAACCATATTCATCAATCGTCATATAAGAATTATAAAGAATGTATCTCAAAATATCTTAACAACTGTCAAATATATCAGAGTATAAACATCCCAGGCTGAACAAATGGTGTGTGCACTGCAATCTTTCCGAGCTCCTCCTTTGAAAAACTGAGTACCTGAAACAAAACTGAAAACCGTAAGCACGAAGCTTAGTGAGCTCCCCCAAACTACCACATACCATGCAATAACATATAAAGCACATACTGGGCCCTGCCCACTGCATCGGACCGAAGTCCGGGCTAACTAAGGCCTTGCCCCCTCCATCGAACCGAAGTCCGAAGCTGACTGACTGAGACCTTGTCCCCTACATCAAACCGAAGTCCGAAGCTGACTGACTGGGACCTTGTCCCCTACATCGGACCGAAGTCCGAAGCTGACTGACTGGGACCTTGTCCCCTACATCGGACCGAAGTCCGAAGCTGACTGAATGAACACATCATAGCATAACATATCAACTAGCATAAACACATAAATCCTGTTTGAGCCACGGAGGCGTCAAACATACTAACTACTGCATTGGACCGAAGTCCTGAAACCACTGCTAACTGAACGGGCCGACATTGTGGCCTTAGACCCGTTCCTACTGGAAGGAAACTCACCTCACACTGCTGAAGTCCCGTAGACACAATCCCACACTGCTGAAGTCCCGCAGACTCCACCCCAGCTGCTGGTTGACAGATTCCCGAACTGTCAACACCAAATAACACCCAATTAATAATTGGGTTCTAACACATAACTATAAATACATGCTTTGGATAATTACTACATTACCCCTAGCTTGGCTTACCCAAGCCCAAGGCCCAATCCATAGGCCCAAAGTCAACTAGGGATCAAAGCCCAACATATGGCCCAATTTTCCAAATTGGGCCCAAACCTCTACATGGACTTCCCTTAAGGCCCAAATGTCCAGTCTAGTCCAACATGTCCCATTCTAAGGGCCCAATATCATACAATCCTCTCGGCCCCAACTATGGCCCATCCATGGCCCAATTTTCCAAATTGGGCCCAATCCTTCATATGGGCCTTACCCTAAAGCCCAACTAATTACTCTAGTCCATTTGATTATTCTCGGATGGCCCAACACAAAGCCCAAGTGAAATTAGGGTTTCACATCAAATGATAACTAGGGTTAAGTGTTTCTCACTTAACCCATTAAGGGCTTAATCCACTAAGGACTTAATCCATTGAGTCCATTATTGCTTAGGTTAATTTCTGCCAATGATTATTATTTAATGTTTCACTTATTAAATAATTCTCGTGTGTGTGTGTCCCCATAACTTCTCAAGTTTAGGGTTTTCTCACTTAACCCATTAAGGACTTAATCAATTAATTCATTTACTCTATTAGATAAATAGCATGGAATAATTTGGGCTTAATTCACAATCCAATCCCAATGGCCCAAAAGTGGGCCCAATAAGTCTAAGGCCCAATTACTCACAATTAGGGTTTTCTAAACCCTAATTAGGGTTTTCACTCAAACATGGCCCAATAAGCCCAAAACTAATCTCTAGGCCCATTAGGGTTTTTGCTTGTGGGGCACCACCCACTACCACCTCGGGTAGTGGTGGTCAATGGCGGTTCGAGGCGGCGGCCACCACCTTACGGTGGTGGTTTATTTCATTTTCATTATTCCAAATTCAAATTACATTTTACAATGCTAAATCTCAATACCCACACACACACTAAACTAATCTAAACACACACAAACTAATCACACCCACACACCATGGCGGCAGGTATCTAAGCTTGGCGGCAGCCACCATCGCTGGCGGCCATGGTGGGTTCTTCCTCCATTTTCCGGTCATCAAACAGCGGCACAGCGACGACAACCACCATTTCCAACGGTGGCGGCGGTGGTTCCTGCCCAAAATCACGCATACTACAACATAATTAATAAGCACACACACACACACACAGCCACCTCCTACGGTGGCTAGTGGCGGCAAATGGGGCAGAAAACGATGGCAACCACCATCATGAGGTGGTGGCGATGGGTTTCTAGGTCCGAGCTTACACATACAACCTGTGGCAGCAACACATACATGAAACGACTCGAGATCAAGCCCCCAACAGCCGACTAGGAGGCTGTTATCATCGAAAAGTCGCACACATCGGCCCCATAACCACCGACATCGACAATGACGCTTCCGGCGTCTTACCCACAGTAAACAACGAAAGAGGGAGAAGAGGGTGGTTTGCAGAGGACTAACCGAGAGTTTCTGGTGGCTCACGACCCACCCACGACGAGTAACGGGTTTGTCTCTGGTTCTCGACGGTTCTCTAGCGGCCCCCGACATTTCCGGCAGCAGACGTCGCAAGGCGACCTTCATCGGCAGTGTAGCAGTTGGCGATCGGACCTGAGATGCAAGCGGCGGTCGATTAACACTTGCCGATCGATAAACGAGAGAGAAGCGGGAGAGGCGGCCGACGGCTGTAACATTTTTTGTAGGATTAGGGTTTCATGTCTCCAAAATAACGGGAGGATCAATGTGACGGTTTCATCCCGTATCCATTTCAAACTTGTGCGCTATAATCCCATTATGGTCCCTCCCCATTAATTCTTTTCAAATTAGATCCAAAATTTATCCTTTTTGCCCCTGATTCCATAATTCCCTTTCATAATAAGTCCCGTTAATTACCAAACATACCCCCGCATCTCATATTCTTCTCAAATCAACTCTGTAATTTACTAAACAGCCCCCACTATCAAAACTCTTCACAAATTAGTCCGGGAATTATATTTATTAATTTATTTAAATAAACGGGGCGTTACAACTCTCCCCCACTTAAATTAGATTTCGTCCTCGAAATCATTCCTTTCACTTCAAACCACTCTAGTAACCTGGTCACCATCCTGGGCACACCCTAGCTTCTCAGGGTAGCTATGACCAATCATCACAAAGCCCTAATATCTGCAGGCGAACTAATCCCTCGCAACAAGCTCTCATGTACTCTGTCTGACGTTTGCTATCTCTTGATGATCTGAATCCCTAACAGACCACTCATACTGAATCATTATAGCGGAACCCCGCAGTGGGTGATTGAGAATTACTCAGCAATCTCTTACGCTTATCATACATGAGATCCTCAAATACCATCACTGATGGAGACCCAAAACTGTCTGAATCCCTGATCTGCCTGAAACACTGAACTGTCTGAAACTATATGCTGCCACATGGCTGCTTCCCAACATCTACCGAGACCTACCTGGTCTCAATTTTCTGCCAATCATCTTAAATACCGGGTTCCAGCCCGGCTGCGGAGCCAAAGGACCCCTACTTAGCCGCCTCGCACGACTTCTGGACGAAATTCTTCTATGGATCTAGCTGCTACTACTTATCCCGACACTGTGGCCCTAACGGCCTTCTGTTCTAACTGATTCGTTCCATGCGTCGAATCCTGACGTCACCAAAACCCAAAGCTAAACGCGATGGCTACATGATCATTGGTAGCCTTATGTCATAAATGACCTCAAGCAGTCCACTGCTTCTCTGCTCTCTTCTCTGTAGTGGCGCTTCTACAGTCTTATCACTGGCTTAACCAGGTCTAATCCGTTTGGGAAATTCCGAAATCCAATCCATGGATTTCCATATCCTTACTGCTATACCTGAAATGGTGAGTACTACTGATCTTTCTGCGTCCTAACAACGCACTCACGCTATCTACCAACCTAGTGAAGGCTGCGGCTACACCCACAGACTCACATCACTCTAGTACTATCTGCTAATCTTGTGAATGCTACGGCTACACCCGCAGACTTACAACACTCTAATACTATCTGACTGCTAGTGAATGCTACGGCTACACCCGCAGGCTTACAACACTCTGATGCTATCTAACTACTAGTGAATGCTACGGCTACACCCGTAGGCTTACAACACTCTGATGCTATCTGACTACTAGTGAATGCTACGGCTACACCCGCAGGCTTACAACACTCTGATGCTATCTGACTACTAGTGAATGCTACGGCTACACCCGCAGGCTTACAACACTCTGATGCTATATGACTACTAGTGAATGCTACGGCTACACCCGCAGGCTTACAACACTCTGATGCTATCTGACTACTAGTGAATGCTACGGCTACACCCGCAGGCTTACAACACTCTGATACTGGATCGAACACGCGCTTGCCCCGCACTCAACTGAACTCATGTCCTGAATGGAATCCCAAACCTGATTCCCTAAGGCTTACTAGTAACATCACGAGAACGCGATCTCTTTATTGGCACGCTTTTCCGAACTTCCATCTCACACTATCCTCAAACCATACAACCACTTGGGCTATCTTCCTTCCTAATAAGGATGCGAATCTTATCCTAGTCTCAAAACTGCCTCGCTTCTGAATCCTTGGATGATTCTCCCCCACTTTGATTCAGCTAATGCCCTACAGCACACAACACTGGAAGAATTCCCAATCCTTCTCGCCACCCATGACCAATCTGCTAGAAACCACACTTACCATTGCTAGTGTTTTAACACTAGCTAATCCAAAAGATCACACAACTCTAAAAATTCGAATAAATCTCCGGTAATAACCCGCTAAACCCAGGAAGCTCCGAATCTCAATTGGAGACCTCGGAATCTCCCACTACATCACGGCCTCTAACTTAGCCGGATCGACTAGAATATCCTTCTGATTGACAAGGTGCCCAAGAAATTGCACCCCGCGCAACCAGAACTCACAATTCGAGAACCTTGCGAAATTTCTCTCCCTCCTCAAAGTCTCTAGCACCTCCCTCAGGTGCTTCTCGTGCTACTCCTTAGTCTTGGAATAAACCAAGATGACGGTGTACTCCCTACTCCCGCAAGTGCTACACCGAATCTGGTCCTACTGGTCTCTCGGAAGCTAATCCGAAATCTTGGGTCTCCTCTCGAGACCCTTCAATATGAGTAACTAATCTGGTTCCCTCTTACCAATGTGCTCCAAGTCCATATCCCGCTCTCAAGATATGGAAGTCATATCATTTAGGGTCTTGCACCCCGAGATACTCACAATCTCCCTGCTATAATTCTACAGTATTTTATGATAACTTACCTTCTTCATTTCCTCATCTGCTGCATACTATGGTACCATATAAGCTCTTTCCCGAGACTTGGCAGTGATCTCTGCCACAGTCTTAGTCTTCTGGTGGAGATCTAACAACTCTTGCGCCAACTGTTGCGCCTCAATCACCTGGGCACACTCTGCCCATAATCTGGTCTGGAAGTCATCTCATGACATAACATCAACCACGTCACCACTCAACTCACTACCAACCTCTTCCTATCAATCTCGTGCTCTATCCCTCAGGAGATAGGAAGTAAGTCAGATCTTGTCTCCTTTCGAGACAACATCTGGTACGAAATGTGTTGGCAACATCTGCCAACCATCTGCCGCTAACAATGGGGTCCCTAACCCCCTGACAATCTGAAGCCTCACAAACTGTGAATTCCCGAAACATCAATGTACGGGTCTCTATCATGACTACTATCTCAGTGTAGAATGCACTCGGCCTCTCATCACAAATCTCCATAATGCCCTCCTTGATCACACTGAGGATCACAGGAGTCTGGTCAGTGATACTGCGCAAAATTCTCAAATGAAATGAACTCTCTCATCTGATCATCAATCTGCCCGACTCCAGAGTCCGAGCCTGATCCCCTGTCGTCACCAGAACTACCATCTGGTCTACCACATAGCGTCACTATACTCGGCAACTTGCCATCACTAACACCACAATACTCATCCAAACTCGAGGGATCTCACACACTGCTGTTGAGGGATCTCTCACACCCTCTACTAGTTCCCTGGTTTTGCCTTGGCCCCTCTTGAATCGAGTACGGATCCTCTGCTTTCAGTAGTACGGGCCCATACTACCTTCCACATCTATCCGTACCTTCCTCAAGAGTTACCTCAACTCCACCAAGTCCCCTTTTTCTCTACTACTGATCTCTGCTACTCTCATCCCAGGCTTGCTCTAGGGAACCTCTGACTCTACCCAAACAGTCCTCAACTGCTGAAGGCCTCCTTGTAATGCCAATTAACCACCACCTGAATACCATCACATGTGATGAGGCTCAGATAATCCTTCAAGTAAAAGACTCGTCCCTACAACGGTTGGACTCAAACAAGAGCTGCGCAATAAGGCCAAATCCAGCACTCTGAGATTATTCAACCCTGATCACATGTGGTGTGACGTATTCACCTAGCACAAAGAAAGCAGCATTCGGATAAAGGAAACATACTCAGGCAAAACTATTCTCATAACGAGAAACTGTACTAGCATACAATGCTAAGCTCATACTATCAGGCATAACCTACACATGCTATCCTACTACTGTCTACTCATTACTAGCATGAAATTCTTATCAAGCTGAAACACATAAAGCAGGCACATAAGGCATCATCCTAGATCCTTAGTCCTATTCTAGCATGTTGTTCTACTGAAACTGAAGCTGAAACTGAAACTGAAACTGGAACTGATAATCATAACATAACTTGTATGGGTAATTTGGGAGTACTTACTTGAGCTCGGCTGATTGCATGCACCACACCCTTTTCTCTTTTCAAAACTCTTTTTGCTTTTTCTAAAACTCTTTTCTTTATACTTTTCTAAAATTGTTTTCTTTTCTCAAAATCCTTTTGTAACCATGGTTTTTCTTTTGAAAACTCTATACCACTTCCTTAGTTTGAGTCCAGACACACTCTCAAGTATGTCTGAATCCCTCAAACCAAGGCTCTGACACCAACTTGTAACATCCCAAAAATACAGTCTGAAAATTTCGTTTTAAAAATAGTAATAAAACCATATTCATCAATCGTCATATAAGAATCATAAAGAATGTATCTCAAAATATCTTAACAACTGTCAAATATATCAGAGTATAAACATCCCAGGCTGAACAAATGGTGTGTGCACTGCAATCTTTCCGAGCTCCTCCTTTGAAAAACTGAGTACCTGAAACAAAACTGAAAACCGTAAGCACGAAGCTTAGTGAGCTCCCCCAAACTACCACATACCATGCAATAACATATAAAGCACATACTAGGCCCTGCCCACTGTGACAACCCGATATTTCAAGACGATATGATGGAACGCAAGTCAAATTTAGGTTGAAATTTAACTTTCCTAAAATCTTATTTGGGTTAAATAAAGTAGTAGGAATCGTATCAAGGTTTCCAAGCATATAAAGAACCCTAAAATCCGAGTTATAACGAAGAAGTTATGACCAACCGAAGATTCTCGGCAAAACCGGCATCAGCGATTAAACAAAAAACGCGAAATTTCGATGCAATACTTTTTAGCCTTAAGTATCTAAATGAAAGTTATAGACAACCTCAATCTATGATCGTACATAAAAAGAACGTCCAAATCTGACTTCGGATGTGAAAGTTATGAATTTTTGAAGAAATTCCTTAATCACGTCATTTTATTAAATAAATAATAAAAATAATTTCGGAATTTGCCAACGGATTCTAAACGAAAGTTGTAGATCTTGGTCTCACCTTCGCGTGGATATAAAGAACGTCAAAAACGGAGTTCGTATGAGGGAGATATGAATTTTAGAAGTTTATTTAAAATAAATATAAATTTAATTATAAACTCCCGGTATTATCCGAAGGGGAGTCATCGGATAGGACCGAAGTACGCCCTGCGTACCTTCGTACGCCCCGCGTACTCAGATCAAGGGCCTCGGATCGTCCACGTCGCCTATGCGAAGCTTCCAACCCGCCTGTCCGACCCGCCGCCCGTCCGACCCGCCGTCCCATCCGAAGTGCGTAAGCGATGACGTCGCGTACGCGCTGCGTACGAGCGTACGCCCCGCGTACCGAGGCGGTTCAGCCTCCCTATAAATAAGATGCGAGGGTCTCCGGGAAATTTGCTCAATTCTCCTCTTTTCTCTTGCGTTTTGCCTCGTTTTCCGTGCCCATTCAAACCCGAAGCTCTGGCCTTTTTGCTCAAGTCCCGATGGTCGATTTTACTCCCGAGATTCCCGAGAATCCCGAGAAAAATCCGTTTCCCGAGACGAAACTCTGCCCGGTTTTCCATCTCGCTATCTTCAAACTTTCAGGTCAGTTCATACCCCTACAACCACACTTTAAATGCTTTTTAAATGCTTTTGAAACACTTTTAAAGGGGGGAATACAAGTAAACACACAACTAAAATCGTGTGAAACATCGATCTTTTTATATACTTTTCATACTGTTGTTTTAAACTATCTTATGAAGTTATTATCATGCAAAACACCTCACAACACAACTGTACCCTCTTGGGATACAATATGTTTCATAAATAGAAATAGGTTTTATTTATACGTTTGCATACTACATCATATCAAGAGTAACCATTTCAAATATAACATGATGCTTTTACAAGAAAACTCAACTCATCATCACGTTTTTGTAACATGGTAGAAAACGAAATCATTTCATACGAACGATTTTCATCATATTACTCGTGAACTTGTTGTTAGCAATCATGTGATGGCATATGGCTTTGTTTGTACCAAACGAAAGTCCTCACCTATAACCAGAGTCTCCTGGAGGGAGAGCGTGACAAGTGTGTATAGATCTATACGGGGCTGACAACTCCGCACCCTGACTGTTAGCTACAGTCCGTCATTTGGGGTGACAAACGTCAACATTAGGTACTGCGTCTAGTATGGTTATGAGGAACTCACAACACGCGGAAACAATGACTCATGCACGTAGTAATACTTAACTCAATCATGCTCGAGGGGTAATAACTATATTCTAGGGTATTATCGGCATGATCAAAACTCAGGTTAAAACACTTCCACAACTAGTTTTACTTAACAATAAGACTGCACCTCACTTTTAGGAAAATAAGGGATTTTCCTGGTTCAAATACATTCATTTTGTACAATAACGATTTACAACATCATTCTTTTGAGCATGTCATAGTTTCTTATAACTTACAGTCTTGGTCATTTGAGACTGCATTTCACTTTTAGGAAAATAAGGGATTTTCCTGGTTCAAATACATATAGTACATACAAAAATCTTTCAAACTCATTTCATACATCTAATAGGAAATAAGGGATTTTCTGAAAAACATACAAGCACTTTCGAATGGCATACATTTTCTCAAAACACCACTTATGAACTCACCAACTTAAATGTTGACACTTTTTCTTTGAAATAACTTGTATTCTCAGGAAACCGCTAGACCAAGTAGCAACTACTTTTGAAGACTAACGCACTGGCATTAGTAACATATTTTGGATCACCATATTGTATTTGATTTCTTTTGCAAACATGTAACATATACAATCATGTAAACTTTTCAAATATATTTATATTATGGTGGTGTGTACTTTCTTTAATATTCAATTGTTATGATATTTGACATGACGTCCTCCGCCCCCGAACGTTTCCGCCGTTCTGGTTTGGGGGTGTGACAGATTGGTATTAGAGCATTGTTTATAGTGAATTAAGTATATCAACCCATAAAAGATATACTAACTATAAATACATAAGGGATTAAAAATACTCTGACCAAGAGTTTATACTTTAAATAGTAAAATGTTTAAGTAAGTATACGTGCTGTGTTCATACTAAAATCAGTGTCACTAGGACAATACAAAAGAATTACGATTGTTGGGCAACACAAGACATATGGTCAAAACTGGGAAGATATAGCCTGATCATTTATATTATCCGAGGGTTGACTAGCATGTGCCTAAGTTTAAGTGTGTGGTTGCAACAATGCTAAAATCTTACCAACCCTACCACAATGAGAGCAATAGGACATAACATTAAAATTAAAATGCTATAGGAGTATTTGGTGTTACTATAAGTACTTTATACTTGAGAACTAAAACGGGATCTTCATCACTAAGTTGATAGTTGCTAAGTGGATACACTAAAGCTATATGTAATTAGGATGTTATAGACTTAGAATCTGTGAAAATTTTACTTCACCCCTATTCTGTGTGAATACGGAGTTAAGGTCACTTATTCGAAGGTCTATCCTGTTAAATTACACATAGCTGGTATGCACTTCACAAATAGCGATGTAACTAATGAAGGTTTTCTAAATAAATTATCTAGATAGTTCGTCTAATAATTATTCTCTTACCCTTAAATCCTTGCATAGAAAACATAGCTGGACTCCATCCCCACGGCAACCAATATCTTCTGAACGAAGTCATAGTTGGTTGGTTTGGAGAAGAACCATAGAATGATCGTCCTATCCCTTTGGATGATCACCATGATAAAAACCTTTTAGACGATGCTAATTCCGAACCAGAGGTTGAGAACCCACCCCGAGCAACTCCCTTTCCAATTCCTAACCCTCGTCCGGCTTCTCATGGCCCGACGCCTGTGTCGGTGGAATGCTTGGAAACATGGATCCAAGAACAAGATCAATCCATGCCATTTATTGGCGACCGAAACTTTTACAACCTGAGCAATGGGGGCTCAGCACGCAGAATCTTGCCAATCTTGGTCCGCAAAGTGGCCGAAAATGAGATTCAAGGCTGGACAACCCTACATCAGATTGCCGAAGTTGTTGCCGATGCAAGAATGCATACCCTCCGCACCATTCATCTGGAAGATGCTCATAAGAGATCAGAAAGAAACCATGAGAACCTGCTGCAAACACTAGCTGAAAACCCGAGCCAAAGTCATAGAGCTCCAAGTACGCCAGAGAGTATACGAGAGATACCTGTTTGATATGGAACGTCAACTAACCGAACTAAGGGTTCACCGTGAGGGTGACTGTCGCCAGTAAGAGATACCTTACTTCCTTCTTTGTTTTAAAGAACCGTGTTCCTGTCTATGTCTATGTAGTACTTTCTATGTGACTACCTTGTACTGTAAGTACTTTTGGTTAGGTCTTTATGATGTCAAGAACTATCTCCTATGGATATGATGTAAGGCCTTTTACAAGGTCATTTTCCCAAACTTTTACGTCGTAAATATCAAAGGTATTGACTGTCGACTAACTTCTGTGTCATTCTTTATTCAAGTACTCTTATCATGCTTTCATTGGAATCTATCTGAATCATGCTTTAGTCAAGTCATTTGACCATAGTAATTTAACTCCGGAAACATTTCCAAGTCTCTTTTAATGGTTGGATCATGTTATTCACCAACCAACGATACCTCAGCTTGAACGACAAGCGTCTTGAGACCATTCTATGAACTTACTTCCACTCATTCTAGGACTACATCCTAGGGATGTAGGTCAACCCTTTATACACACCCTTCCACCCAGTACTAGGACTGCATCATAGGGATGTAGGTCAATCCTTCAAGAACATACTTCTATTATTTACATGAACGATCAAACTACGTCTAGGTTCAACCATACTCGCTCACAAATTCATTTTCTTTCCGTGTAACAGAATCATGTCGCCGAAGAAAAACGATCAACCTATCTACCAAACACCAACTCTTCAGATTGATGCAACTACCTTTCAAGCTGCAGTCTCGGCTGATGTGTCAGCTGTTCTGACCCACCTTAACGCTAACAACGCGAATGTTAGCGGGATCGTTAACACTAATTCCAATCCAAGTAACAGTCAAGTACCTCAACGAGAAACAAACTACCACGACACCCCGAATCCCAAGCCCAAGAATAACAAACGAAAGTTCTGGGCTAAGGCTAAAGGCAAATCACCCCAAGGGGCGAGCAAAAGACAACAACATGTGGCAACCTTCGCAGCCACGACTTCTGTACCTCCTACTACCATCTCATCTAGTATCCCAGTTATCCCTAACCCGGCCAGACAGTATGCTGGCAATCTCCCAAAGTGTAACAAATGCAACTATCACCGTCATGGATTTTGTCGGAAAATGCAGTGCTTAAACTGCAATAAAAAGGGACACACCGTCCGTTACTGCAAGAGTCGGATCCAACACATTACTTCAACCACCAATGTCGAAATCTCTCGAATATGCCATCTATGTGGCGTAATGGGACACTTCAAGAGGGACTGTCCAGCAGAGGAGAATGATGGTGAATCCGGAGGAGTTTGACCTCATAATGGAAAGAGACAACGAAGGACCCTACTATAGTATAGGTTCACTTCCAATCGTCAGTATTATGTATGTTTTTATAAACCATCCAAAACTAGTGCAACTAGAGTCTTATTTTTTGCGGGATCCCGTCGGTATAGGGATGCTCGTGCTGCGTATACTTGCTTTTCGAAGCATACTTTATTCGCAACAATAGTCTTGT
Source organism: Lactuca serriola (assembly GCF_051521515.1). Classification (NCBI taxonomy): domain Eukaryota; kingdom Viridiplantae; phylum Streptophyta; class Magnoliopsida; order Asterales; family Asteraceae; genus Lactuca; species Lactuca serriola. The sequence continues at coordinate 158,787,221 of NC_136409.1, forward strand.
AGAAGTCTAAAGTACCGAAACTCTATTGATGATTGCATGGTTGTGTTTTGTCTGTAAACATCTTTTGTTCAAATCTAATGCCTTTAAGTTTCTTTATGATTACGACATTATCATACTACTTGATTCAATTCTATTCTCACAGAAGCAGCTTCATACGTACCTTCATTCCTCCGAAATCGTCTTTCTAGCAAAACCTTCATTCCAGAACAACAAAGTACTCGTACATAGAGCACCTCATGTTTCTCATCCTTTCCAAAGAGAAACTTAGCAAACCGCCCGAAGTACCACTCGTGTAATACGTCAATATCAATCCAAAGACCCGCGGTTTCAAGCTTATTTATATAGGACTCGTATACCCGAGACTGCGATTGGTGAACCTGGTATGGGTTCTACTATGAACTTCAGGACGGAGACTACCCAAGATTTACGAGTGATTAGGCTACCATGCGAATAAACTTAGAAGCCAACACGTGCCCTTTCTGTCGATTGGGACAAGAAAGTCAGATAGAACAAAAGTACCTATCCTTTTTCCTTAATTCATGAGTAATCATACTTCATTTTAGATCTTCACGACATCTAATCAACCACAAGGTTCTGACTTCATAATCAGTATGAATTGGTTTTGTTCTTATACAAGAGGAAAGGTCACTGCCTATACCTCGAGCCAGCTTAAGACGCAGGAAGTTAACTATACAACACATAATCTTGAGTCAGGGACAGCAGTAATTATTTGGAAGATCTGGAGGCACTACTTGTAGGATACAAGATGTACTATCCTCACAGTCCACAAAAACATTCAACATACGTTCGACCAAGAAGAGTTGTCATGACAGTAAAGTCAAACAAAAGAAGCAGAGTCGTGCCCCGATAGGGACAGGTTCGCTTGAATGCCAAGCGAGGGACTGAGGTCACTTAAGAACATGAGAAGCAAATAAAACTTCTATCCGTAGCATGTTTACCAGTTCTATTTAAACTCTAATTTCGGGACGAAATTCCCTCTAACGGGGGGATGATGTGACAACCCGATATTTCAAGACGATATGATGGAACGCAAGTCAAATTTAGGTCGAAATTTAACTTTCCTAAAATCTTATTTGGGTTAAATAAAGTAGTAGGAATCGTATCAAGGTTTCCAAGCATATAAAGAACCCTAAAATCCGAGTTATAACGAAGAAGTTATGACCAACCGAAGATTCTCGGCAAAACCGACATCAGCGATTAAACGAAAAACGCGAAATTTCGATGCAATAGTTTTTAGCCTTAAGTATCTAAATGAAAGTTATAGACAACCTCAATCTATGATCGTACATAAAAAGAACGTCCAAATCTGACTTCGGATGTGAAAGTTATGAATTTTTGAAGAAATTCCTTAATCACATCATTTTATTAAATAAATAATAAAAATAATTTCGTAATTTGCCAACGGATTCTAAACGAAAGTTGTAGATCTTGGTCTCACCTTCGCGTGGATATAAAGAACGTCAAAAACGGAGTTCGTATGAGGGAGATATGAATTTTAGAAGTTTATCTAAAATAAATATAAATTTAATTATAAACTCCCGGTATTATCCGAAGGGGAGTCATCGGATAGGACCGAAGTACGCCCTGCGTACCTTCGTACGCCCCGCGTACTCAAATCAAGGGCCTCGGATCGTCCACGTCGCCTATGCGAAGCTTCCAACCCGCCCGTCCGACCCGCCGCCCGTCCGACCCGCCGTCCCATCCGAAGTGCGTAAGCGATGACGTCGCGTACGCGCTGCGTACGAGCGTACGCCCCGCGTACCGAGGCGGTTCAGCCTCCCTATAAATAAGATGCGAGGGTCTCCGGGAAATTTGCTCAATTCTCCTCTTTTCTCTTGCGTTTTGCCTCGTTTTCCGTGCCCATTCAAACCCGAAGCTCTGGCCTTTTTGCTCAAGTCCCGAGGGTCGATTTTACTCCCGAGATTCCCGAGAATCCCGAGAAAAATCCGTTTCCCGAGACGAAACTCTGCCCGGTTTTCCATCTCGCTATCTTCAAACTTTCAGGTCAGTTCATACCCCTACAACCACACTTTAAATGCTTTTTAAATGCTTTTGAAACACTTTTAAGGGGGGGAATACAAGTAAACACACAACTAAAATCATGTGAAACATCGATCTTTTTATATACTTTTCATACTGTTGTTTTAAACTATCTTATGAAGTTATTATCATGCAAAACACCTCACAACACAACTGTACCCTCTTGGGATACAATATGTTTCATAAATAGAAATAGGTTTTATTTATACGTTTGCATACTACATCATATCAAGAGTAACCATTTCAAATATAACATGATGCTTTTACAAGAAAACTCAACTCATCATCACGTTTTTGTAACACGGTAGAAAACGAAATCATTTCATACGAACGATTTTCATCATATTACTCGTGAACTTGTTGTTAGCAATCATGTGATGGCATATGGCTTTGTTTGTACCAAACGAAAGTCCTCACCTATAACCAGAGTCTCCTGGAGGGAGAGCGTGACAAGTGTGTATAGATCTATACGGGGCTGACAACTCCGCACCCTGACTGTTAGCTACAGTCCGTCATTTGGGGTGACAAACGTCAACATTAGGTACTGCGTCTAGTATGGTTATGAGGAACTCACAACACGCGGAAACAATGACTCATGCACGTAGTAATACTTAACTCAATCATGCTCGAGGGGTAATAACTATATTCTAGGGTATTATCGGCATGATCAAAACTCAGGTTAAAACACTTCCACAACTAGTTTTACTTAACAATAAGACTGCACCTCACTTTTAGGAAAATAAGGGATTTTCCTGGTTCAAATACATTCATTTTGTACAATAACGATTTACAACATCATTCTTTTGAGCATGTCATAGTTTCTTATAACTTACAGTCTTGGTCATTTGAGACTGCATTTCACTTTTAGGAAAATAAGGGATTTTCCTGGTTCAAATACATATAGTACATACAAAAATCTTTCAAACTCATTTCATACATCTAATAGGAAATAAGGGATTTTCTGAAAAACATACAAGCACTTTCGAATGGCATACATTTTCTCAAAACACCACTTATGAACTCACCAACTTAAATGTTGACACTTTTTCTTTGAAATAACTTGTATTCTCAGGAAACCGCTAGACCGGGTAGCAACTACTTTTGAAGACTAACGCGCTGGCGTTAGTAACATATTTTGGATCACCATATTGTATTTGATTTCTTTTGCAAACATGTAACATATACAATCATGTAAACTTTTCAAATATATTTATATTATGGTGGTGTGTACTTTCTTTACTATTCAATTGTTATGATATTTGACATGATGTCCTCCGCCCCCGAACGTTTCCGCCGTTCTGGTTTGGGGGTGTGTCACCCACTGCATCGGACCGAAGTCCGGGCTAACTGAGGCCTTGCCCCCTCCATTGAACCGAAGTCCGAAGCTGACTGACTGGGACCTTGTCCCCTACATCGGACCAAAGTCCGAAGTTGACTGACTGGGACCTTGTCCCCTACATCGGACCGAAGTCTGAAGCTGACTGACTGGGACCATGTCCCCTACATCGGACCGAAGTCCGAAGCTGACTGACTGGGACCTTGTCCCCTACATCGAACCGAAGTCTGAAGCTGACTGACTGGGACCTTGTCCCCTACATCGGACCGAAGTCCGAAGCTGACTGACTGGGACCTTGTCCCCTACATCGGACCGAAGTACGAAGCTGACTGAATGGGACCTTGTCCCCTACATCGGACCGAAGTCCGAAGCTAACTGACTGGGACCTTGTCCCCTACATCAGACCGAAGTCCGAAGCGGACTGACTGGGACCTTGTCCCCTACATCGGACCGAAGTCTGAAGCTGAATGACTGGGACCTTGTCCCTTACATCGGACCGAAGTCCGAAGCTGGCTGACTGGGACCTTGTCCCCTACATCGGACCGAAGTCCGAAGCTGACTGAATGAACACATCATAGCATAACATATCAACTAGCATAAACACATAAATCCTGTCTGAGCCACGGAGGCGTCAAACATACTAACTACTGCATTCGACCGAAGTCCTGAAACCACTGCTAACTGAACGGGCCGACATTGTGGCCTTAGACCCGTTCCTACTGGAAGGAAACTCACCTCACACTGCTGAAGTCCCGTAGACACAATCCCACACTGCTGAAGTCCCGCAGACTCCACCCCAGCTGCTGGTTGACAGATTCCCGAACTGTCAACACCAAATAACACCCAATTAATAATTGGGTTCTAACACATAACTATAAATACATGCTTTGGATAATTACTACATTACCCCTAGCTTGGCTTACCCAAGCCCAAGGCCCAATCCATAGGCCCAAAGTCAACTAGGGATCAAAGCCCAACATATGGCCCAATTTTCCAAATTGGGCCCAAACCTCTACATGGACTTCCTTTAAGGCCCAAATGTCCAGTCTAGTCTAACATGTCCCATTCTAAGGGCCCAATATCATACAATCCTCTCGGCCCCAACTATGGCCCATCCATGGCCCAATTTTCCAAATTAGGCCCAATCCTTCATATGGGCCTTACCCTAAAGCCCAACTAATTACTCTAGTCCATTTGATTATTCTCGGATGGCCCAACACAAAGCCCAAGTGAAATTAGGGTTTCACATCAAATGATAACTAGGGTTAAGTGTTTCTCACTTAACCCATTAAGGGCTTAATCCACTAAGGACTTAATCCATTGAGTCCATTATTGCTTAGGTTAATTTCTGCCAATGATTATTATTTAATGTTTCACTTATTAAATAATTCTCGTGTGTGTGTGTCCCCATAACTTCTCAAGTTTAGGGTTTCCTCACTTAACCCATTAAGGACTTAATCAATTAATTCATTTACTCTATTAGATAAATAGCATGGAATAATTTGGGCTTAATTCACAATCCAATCCCAATGGCCCATAAGTGGGCCCAATAAGTCTAAGGCCCAATTACTCACAATTAGGGTTTTCTAAACCCTAATTAGGGTTTTCACTCAAACATGGCCCAATAAGCCCAAAACTAATCTCTAGGCCCATTAGGGTTTTTGCTTGTGGGGCACCACCCACTACCACCTCGGGTAGTGGTGGTCAATGGCGGTTCGAGGCGGCGGCCACCACCTTACGGTGGTGGTTTATTTCATTTTCATTATTCCAAATTCAAATTACATTTTACAATGCTAAATCTCAATACCCACACACACACTAAACTAATCTAAACACACACAAACTAATCACACCCACACACCATGGCGGTAGGTATCTAAGCTTGGCGGCAGCCACCATCGCTGGCGGCCATGGTGGGTTCTTCCTCCATTTTCCGGTCATCAAACAGCGGCACAGCGACGACAACCACCATTTCCAACGGTGGCGGCAGTGGTTCCTGCCCAAAATCACGCATACTACAACATAATTAATAAGCACACACACACACACACATCCACCTCCAACGGTGGCTAGTGGCGGCAAATGGGGCAGAAAATGATGGCAACCACCATTATGAGGTGGTGGCGATGGGTTTCTAGGTCCGCGCTTACACATACAACCTGTGGCAGCAACACATACATGAAATGACTCGAGATCAAGCCCCCAACAGCCGACTAGGAGGCTGTTATCATCGAAAAGTCGCACACATCGGCCCCATAGCCACTGACGTTGACAATGACGCTTCCGGCGTCTTACCCACAGTAAACAACGAAAGAGGGAGAAGAGGGTGGTTTGCAGAGGACTAACCGAGAGTTTCTGGTGGCTCACGACCCACCCACGACGAGTAACGGGTTTGTCTCTAGTTCTCGACGGTTCTCTAGCGGCCCCCGACATTTCCGACAGCAGACGTCGCAAGGCGACCTTCATCGGCAGTGTAGTAGTTGGCGATCGGACCTGAGATGCAAGCGGCGGTCGATTAACACTTTGCCGATCGATAAACGAGAGAGAAGCAGGAGAGGCGGCCGACGGCTGGAACATTTTTTGTAGGATTAGGGTTTCATGTCTCCAAAATAACGGGAGGATCAATGTGACGGGTTCATCCCATATCCATTTCAAACTTGTGCGCTATAATCCCATTATGGTCCCTCCCTATTAATTCTTTTCAAATTAGATCCAAAATTTATCCTTTTTGCCCCTGATTCCATAATTCCCTTTCATAATAAGTCTCGTTAATTACCAAACATACCCCCGCATCTCGTATTCTTCTCAAATCAACTCTGTAATTTACTAAACAGCCCCCACTATCAAAATTCTTCACAAATTAGTCCGGGAATTATATTTATTAATTTATTTAAATAAACGGGGCGTTACACAATCAAATTTGGAAAATTAGGCCATAGATGGGCCATAACTAGGCCTTGATGATTATGAGATATAGGACCATTGGATTGCCAAGTGTTTGGACCAGAATATATGGTTAAGCCTTAAGGTGAGACCATGTGAGGGGTTGGGGACCAATTTGGAAAATTGGGCCATAGTTGGGCCTTGGTTGATTAATTGACTTTTGGGCCTTTAGAGTATGAGTTTGGGCCTTAATCTTGGACCATGCTAGTTTAGGGGTAAAATGGTCTTGTTACTCCAAGTAGGGATTTTAGAGTTATGCATAGGAAGCCAAATGGTTAATTGGGCTTTGTTTTGATGTTGACAGCTTGGGGATCTATCAGCCAGCAGCCCGAGATTTATTCGCGGGACTTTAGCAGTGCGAGGTGAGTTTCCTTCGGTAGGAACAGGTTGAAGGCACCACTGCCAGACCATTTAGAGTTTGTATGGTAATTAGCAGCTAAGTGTGGGCAGGGCCCGTATCTTAGCATTATCTGAGTATGCGTTTGTTTATGTATGCGAGTGTGGGTGAGGCCCATATCTCATAGAGTGTGGGCGAGGCCCATATCTCATGATTAGCTAAGTGTGGGCGGAGCCCGTATCTCATAGTATTATTCGAGTATGTATATAAGACTGATTGATATAATTGATTATAGTTGTTGTCTATGTAATACTTGTATGTATGCTCAGTAGTTGAGTGTGGGCGGGGCTTGTATCTCTTCGTTAGCCTAGTTTGGGCGGGGCCCGTATCTCGTAGTCAGCGGAGTCTGGGCGGGGCCTGTATCTCCTAGTTAGCCGAGTGTGGGTGGGGCCCGTATCTCGTAGTCAGCGGAGTGTGGGCAGGGCCCGTATCTCCTAGTTAGCTTAGTGTGGGCGGGGCCCGTATCTCGTAGTCAGCGGATTGGGTAGACTCACTAAGCTTCGTGCTTACAATTTTTATTTTTGGTTTCAGGTACTTCGGTTTTCAAAAGAGGAGCTCAGGATGATTGCAGTTCACACACCATTCGTTCAGCCTGGGATGTTTAGACTCTGATATTTTAACACTTAATTTTGATACAGTATTTTGTTATGATGATTTGAGATACATGACTTATGATTTTTATTGTGATGCTTGATGAAATATGGTTTTCTTAAATGATTTTAAAACAAAATTTTTGGATTGTATTTTTGGGACGTTTCAAGTTGGTATCAGAGCCTTGGTTTGAGGGATTCAGGCACACTCTCGGGTGTGTCTGAACTCAAACTAAGGAATTGGTATGAAAATTTTCTAAAGAAAATCATTTTATAAAAAGAACATTGAAAAAAGAAAAGGGTGTGGTGCATGCAATCAACCGAGCTCAAGTAAGTACTCCCAAATTACCCATACAAGTTTATGTTATGATATGAGTATGAGAACTGCATGCTAGATTAGGGCTAAGGATCTAGGAATGAGGCCTTGTATGTATGTTATATGTATGAGCACTGCATGCTAGTTTAGGGCTAAGGATCTAGGAAGGATTCCTTATGTGCCTACTGTATGAGCTTATTGAACCATATGATAGTACTGATTAGTCAGTAATATGATAGCCTGAGAAGAACATGCTTGATTATGTTACTTGTTGAGTCTAAGAGGTTGCGTCATTGGGCTTAACTCTTAGGTCCATTTGTATACTTGTTTTTAGGGTTTAGTGTATATATATATATATATATATATATATATATATATATATATATAGTGCATGGATGCATTATATTAATAACGCTTCTTGATTATTATTTTACACATCTTGTACTGTAACCCTAACACACCTCTATAGTAACAGTTCTCATTAAATTCTTCTGAGGTGGAGCAAATTAATCATTCGACACTCGTTTGATTCATCGTGGTGTTTATCGTTTTCTATTACTTGTTATTGTCTTATTGATATCTGTTTCAATCTATCGATCTTAGAGAATATTATTCTTATCAAGGGTAGATATGCCTCTTAACAAGCCTTTAAGCTTTGATAAGCCAAGTACAAGCGGTACTAAAGAAATTCAAGGCGATTAGGTAAAGGCATCAAGAGAATCATCTCCAAGCGAAGCTCGTGAAGATAAACTGAAACCAAAAGCAAAAATTCACAAATCTCAAAAACAAATTGCTGAGCAAACACGTCAAAGGAACAGAAGGTACCCGAAGAATCTCAAAGAGAGAAAGCAGTTTTGGAATTCTCAAAACGCTAATCACGTTCACAAGGTATCGAATCCACAGGCGAAAGTAAGCCCTCAGACAAACAAAGGTCCATGCACTCACTGTCAGTCTTGTAGTCAAACGAACCGAAGAAATAGTTTTGGTGCCGAATCAAGTAGTGATAAGAACCGAAAGACTAGTTTCGGTCCTAAACTCCATCATCCTCATCAACAACCAAAGCCTAACCTAGTCAAGGATATCAAAGGAAAGGGAAAGGTAGTCTCGCACTCTAGAGTTGATGCCAAGAAGACATCAGCTAACCCTAGGAATCTAAAGACAAGTTTAAATGAGAATCAAAACAAAAGTAAACAGTATGATTTAAATAAACCAAAACAAGAAAACAATAAAATCAAGGTTTTTACCATCATAAGAAAAGATGAAACCACTTTAATAAAAAGAACATATTTGGTTAAACTTTCTGTTGCAATTCCCTATCATGTAAAAGGCTCACAAGGACCCAAGAAACTTTGGGTTCCTAAATCTGCTTAATTTTTGCAGGTTATAAGTGATGAGCAGTTCGACGACGAATGGTACATTGATAGTGGCTGCTCATGTCACATGACAGGAAGGAGGGAAGAGCTAAGGGAGTTTCAGGCCCTTAAGGATGGTGGATGTGTCAAATACGAGAATAATTCATATGGCACGATCAAAGGCTACAGAATGGTCACAAACGGTGAATTCTCAATCCGGAAGGTAGCATATGTAGAGGGATTGCAGCATAATCTCATCAGTGTCTCTCAACTGGTTGTGGGAACTGATGGGTTTTGGCCATATGAACATTCCTATGTGCACATGCAAACCCTAATGCTTGGATCTAGGTTTCTCTAATTAAACATGCATTGAATCCAAGACTTCTAATAGCTAATAGAGTATAAGAACAATACAAAATCAGAGTTAGAAGCTTACCTTGAAACACTTGTTTGATCTTCTTGTTCTTGGAGCTTTAGAGTCACAAATGTCACTCCTCTAATGGCTTATAAACACCAACTAGCAAGAGGATGATTTGAGAGAGAGGAGAGGGAAGAAATCGGCCAGGGTTTCTTTGCTTTAGCAGAGGTGCTGATTTCCCTTGCCCCAAGGGTCTATTTATACTTGTAAGGCTCCTAGGGTTTCGCCCTTAAACCCTAATTGGATAATCTTTACTCAAAGCAATCCAAATCCTTTCCATGATAAGCCCTTGGACGATTTGTGGCTTATCCTAAGCCCTAGAAATCGTCCAACCCTATCCATGAAGGATTTACAGCCCAAAGTGTAACTATCAAACAATTGACAGTTTATACCCTCTTATTTAATTAATCTCTTTAAGTCACCAAATTAATTCTAATTAATTTTATGACTTATATTAATCAAATAGCAATATTATTATTCCTTATATTATTCTCATAATATATTAATAATATTTATTCTCTCATAATAAATCATCCTGTCAAGTTGCTATGGTGAAGGCAACCCAAAAGGACCATGCACAATCGGGTCAAATACTTGCCTAATATAGTTGCAGCCTTAGACACTATTCCAAAAGTCTCCCACTTGGATAAGTCTAGTAACTATAGGCACAAGTACAATTCGATTTGCAATCGTAGCTCTCAAAGACGCTGTCAAACTCTGATCTAATCAATCTTGTCCTTTAGATAAGGGATCGTACAGTCCTCTGTTAGATATCATGCTGACAAGTCTATGGAATAGTTTGTCTAGCATTTGGTTTCTCGATCTCCGATTCATTTGACATAGAACTTAATCGAACACATCAATTCAGTTCTGACCGGGACCGACACATAAGTCAAATCAAATCATCGAGCGGCCGAGATATCGCTTTTACCCTCTTGGGATAAAAGTAACAGATAAACTTCGACTTATATGCATTTACTTATTCATTAATCAACTATACACAACAATGCGTTTTATAACACCGAGTTACTGATGCGTTTTCGCATTATCAATGTACAACCAATTAACAAATAACAAACCATATATCTAGGTTTTAAGACTATATGATATTATCGTCTTGCGATCACCCTTTTATATCATATTCCATAAGGTGATTCCAGCAAGCGCGGGTTTATTCCAATGCTCAAAACTAGTTCATAAGCACTCATGAACGTTGCAGCAACCTTTTGCTATGTCTAAAACCATTTAGACAATCTACACACCGATTCATGACAATCTTCATTCATATCTACTTCCCACATATGAACAATTGTGTACAATTTGAATAATTCGATTATTCTTAATAAACTCAATTATTCTGGAAGTCAAAACATGCAAAATGAAACAATAGTTAAACAATTAACATAAGACAGTAACATTACTCATAAATAATACTCTTTTATTTAATCATCAAATGTTAATTACATTTATCTATTACACGTTTCTACTACTATCTAATCTATGCTAATATCATCCTTCAACCCAATACTCCTAGCATGCTACAAGTGCTTAACCCTACTCAGTCCCTTCGTAAGAGGATCTGCTGGGTTATCTTCTGATGATATCCTCTTCACTACGAGTTGTCCTTCTTATACACAATGTCTAATAAAGTGATATTTTATGTCGATGTGTCGAGATCTACCATGATCTCTCGGTTCCTTGGTCAAGGCAACCGCTCCTTAATTATCACAGAAAATCTCCATGGGTTCCTTTATGGCAGGTACAACTCCAAGATCACCGATGAAGTTCTTCAACCATATTGCCTCCTTCGACGCTTTGCTCGCTGCAATGTACTCTAATTTGCACGTTGAATCAGCTACAGTTTCCTGCTTGGAACTTTTCCAAGTCACTGCTCCTCCATTTAGGGTAAAGACCCAGCCCGACTGTGAACGGTAGTTGTCCCTGTCGGTCTGAAAGCTGGCGTCACTATACCCTCGCACCTTCAAGTCATCACTCCCTCCGAGGACTAAAAACCATTCCTTTGTCCTCCGAAGGTACTTAACGATATTCTTCACCGCAATCCGATGGGCTCTGCCAGGATTCCCTTGATATCTGCTAACCATGCTCAAAGCAAAGGCTACATCAGGGCGAGTACAAGTCATAGCATACATGATTGAGCCAACTGCGGAAGTGTATGGTACTCGGCTCATTTCTGCTATTTCAGCTTCGGTACTCGGACTTTGAGTCTTACTCAACTTGGCATTACTTTGTATCGGTAATTCTCCCTTCTTCGAGTTTTCCATACTAAAACGTTTTAGTACCTTATCTAAGTAAGTGTTCTGACTAAGTCCTATTAGTCTCTTACTTCTCTCTCTTACTATCCTTATTCCCAAAATATAGGAAGCCTCTCCGAGGTCCTTCATAGCAAAGCACTTCCCGAGCCAGGACTTAACCTCCTGCAGAGTCGGGACGTTGTTTCCTATGAGTAGTATGTCATCGACATACAAAATGAGAAAGCTAACTATGCTCCCACTGGCTTTGACATATACACACGATTCATCTTCGCTTCATACAAATCCAAACTCTTTGACTTTCTCATCGAAGCAAAGATTCCATCTGCGAGATGCTTGCTTAAGTCCATAAATGGACTTCTCAAGCTTACACACTCTTTTCGGATGCTTCGGATCCACAAACCCCTCTGGCTGAGCCATGTAAACATCCTCAGCCAACTTCCCATTAAGGAAAGCGTTTTTGACATCCATTTGCCAAATCTCATAATCATGAAATGCGGCAATCGCTAGCATCACTCTAATAGATTTTATCTTCGCAAATGGTGAGAAGGTCTCATCATAGTCAACTCTGGGAGTTTGAGTAAAGCCCTTCGCAACCAATCGCACCTTATATGTGTGCACGTTTCCATCGATGTCGGTCTTCTTCTTGAATATCCATTTGCACCCAACGGTCTTACGTCCGGGCATGTTATCAACCAAATTCCAAACTTGGTTATCATACTGTCACACCCCAAAAATCGAAGGTGGAAACATTTCCGGGGTTGACTCCACGTTGAGTATCAAATCCAATGCACATAGTAAGTAAAGTAGAACAACCATTACATTACATATAGAAAAGTTTTTACATTTGTTTCAAAAGTAAAGTTATACAGTTGTGATACATAGTATAAACATAGACAAAACGAACGGGTCTTATATGCACTCCATCCTGGATCAAGTGGATCTTCGGGTACCTGTTCTATCAATGACCTGAGAACACAAGCGGTTTGAAAATCAGCATAACGCTGGTGAGTTCATAAGCAGTTTTTGTTTTGTGAAAATGATCATGTTTCCTTTTTGTTTCTGAAAATGTAACACACACCAAGAAAATCTCACATTTTCTTAAAAAGGTTGGTTGTTGTTTCACATTATGTAAAGTAAAGTTGTACACTAAAAACATGTTTACCCACTACAAGAAAAAACCGAAATAACTACAGAAAAATTCCGTAGCTAAAACATGATATTCCGTAGTTAAGTGTGATTAGAGACGAAATTTGCTACGGAACCCATTTGTTGCAAAAATCTTCGTTACTAAACTATTGTTACGGAATCCGTAGGACCTTCGCGACGGATTTTGCAACACACTTATTCCGTAGCAAAATAGCTATAAACTATATCCGTAGCAGTAACGTAGCAAATTAACTACAATTGTTGTCCGTAGCAAATTACCTACGACCCGATCTGTAGTTAATCTGTCACAAATTAACTATAATTGTTTTCTGTAGCACATCCGTAACAAATTATTTACGACCTGATCCATTGTTAATCTGTCACAAATTAACTACAAACCATCCCGTAGCTAATTTCCATAGCAAATCCACTACAGGTAATGTGGTAGCAAATATTCCATAGTGAATCTACTACGATCTAATTATGTAACAGATAGTTAGTAGTAGATTTCACGGTAGTGGTTTCAAGCTTTTCTTCCATTATTCACATTTTTGTTACAATTTACAATAACATCAAATTAACATACACACAAAATAATACACACACAACATCAAACACACCCTCCATGGCGGTCCTTGAGGCGGCAGCCACCATGGCCGGCGGCCATGGTGGTTCTTCCTTGGCTTTTCTCCGGCAGCAGTAAATCCGAGACTCACACCAACTAGTGAGTCACGGCTGAACACACACACACACATATACCCACGAGCTTGAAGCAGCAACACACAAAATACTCACAGAGACCTCGACTTCTTGCTTGGAAAATAACCCATCACCACCACAGGTGGGTGGTGACGGCAGGAGCTCAAGAAACGGTAGCAGCGACGCTACACCGGAAAGAGAACGTAGATAGAGAGGAATGACACAGTTGGGGCTGATTCCCTGTTGACAGCAGCAACGGTGTCGGTCTCGCCTCGCTGCTTCTGGCGACCCAAGAGAAACCCTCGCTGCTCACGACTTCATTGGCGGCAGGAGGATCGATGGCAGCTTCGAATCGACAGCAACGACGACAAGGAACGGAGAAGAGAGAGAGAAAGAAGAACACGACATCGACAGCTTCTCTCTCGGGAATATCCTTCGACCAAACACGACAATAGAACCAACATGGGTAGCGGTGGTGATGCTTGACGACTCCAGCAATAGCGGTGGAAGGTAACTCGACAGAGAAGGGGAGGGGGTAGCGGCGCTGAAGGTGAAGGAGGATGAAGGCAAGGTTGGCGGCTATTCATAGCTAGGTTTAGGGTTCACGGGATGATGGGTTTTATATCCCGAGTCCCATACCATCTATCCTATATTGACAAGATTAACCCCTCATTCCCCAAATTCTTTCAAAACTAACTCATAATATACCTTTCTAACCCTGCTCTCTATAATTCTTTTCAAATCAGGCCCGAACTTACACTTTAGCCCCTACTCCATAAAATCCTTTCAATATAAGTCCAATATTATTCTTTAACCTTCGAAACTCATATTCCAATAATTATTAATTGATTTTGGACTTAAAAATATACAACAATACTAGGATTACTTCCCGGGACTCCTGCTTTATATTTAATTACCCCATGAAAATCAGGATGTTACAAAACAAACGGGATGTGACCAACCCCTACCTTAAAATTGCAATTTTTCATTAAGTAATTAGTAATCGCAATTCGAGTTTCGGTTTAAAGGGTTTAAACTTTACTTGAGAAACCTCCAAACACTAAAAATTGCATATTGGAAACTTCTATTGTATAATATTTATGGTTTTTATAATATAGTATAATAACTACGACCTATGATCTTGTAGCAAATTCTGTAGCGACATAGCTACGGATTTTGACTTCGTAACAAATTTCGTAGCAAGCTAGCTACAAACTTCGATATGGTAGCAAATTTTATAGCAAAATAGCTACAGATTTTGATTTCGTAACAATTTCTGTAGCAAAATAAATACAAACTTTAATTTGTAGCAACAGTTGTAGCAAAATACCTACGCCTTTTAATTCTGTAGCAAATTTCGTAGCATGATAACTACGGTCTCCGATTGCGTAGCAAAATTCTGTAGTTATTAAAATATTAGCTATAGAATGCAATTACGTAGCTAATTCCGTAGCAAATATACCTACGTCTAACTAGTTTGTAGTATATTCCATAGTAGAATAGCTACGGTTTTCAATTCTGTAGCAACATTCCGTAGTTATTCGAATATTACCTACGGAATGTAATTATGTAGCAAGTTCCATAGCAAAATAGCTACGAGAAGCCATTCCATAGCATAATCCGTAGCAAAATAACTACGGATTTTACTTTCGTAGCAAATTTCCGTAGTTATTTCGACTTTTTCTTGTAGTGACCATTGTGAAAACGTACTTTTAGGTTATCTATTTTGTTATACTGTTCTGGTTATGTACCAATGGATCCCCAGGAAAGTCCCATACCTTCCTGATTGTATGTTACCATTTGTCAAAGATGTAAGGTTATCCAGTTTGTTACACTTATCTAGTTATGTAAATGTTTCCCCAGGAAAGCCCCGTGCTTTCCTGAATGTTGGTTACTGTTTGTAAAAGATGTAAAAGATGAATTCTGGTTAGACCTGGTTATGTACAAGGTTTCCCAAGAAAGTCCCATACTTTCCTGAATGTTGATTACCAATGTAAAAGATGTATTCCGAATCTGGTTATCTTGTGAAGTGTATAAAGTTATTCATTATTACTATAAGTAAATCTCTGTTATCCTAATTGCGAGTTCCATAACCATACTATAGACTGAACCTGTGGCAATAAGTAGTCCACATCCTTATGACTTTCGTCACCCTTGAACCATTTCGGTTCGGCTGTAGCTAGCAGCCAGGTGTGGGGTAGTCAGCCCCGTATAGATCTATACACTCAAGTCACACTCTCTAAATCCCAAAGATTCTGGTTACGGGTGTAGTCCTCCACTCGCGTATCTCTGTGGAGTGTTCGCCGAGGACATGTCTCCAATCATACAGGAATAACAAATTTACTAGTAATAATATAATAGTCCTCCACTCGCGTATCTCTGTGGAGTGTTACCGAGGACAAACAGTGTACAAGTTTCATGTTCATATGTTCTAATGTCATGCTTTTAACTGATAAAATGTGGAAAACCATTTGTGAAATATATAAAACATAATCAGTTTATAAACCCATTTCACAAATAATATGTTTAAGTGAGCTGCATGTTTAAACGGTTATCAATTGTATCAATCAGTGTTAAAAGTATATAAAATGTGAAACACACACATAAAAACAATTTTTGAGTACAAGTAATCCCTTGTACTTTGCTTGTGTTCCCCTGAAAACAGTTAAAAACAGTGAAAAAGGGTAGGGGTATGAACTCACCAGACTCGGGAATGCGACAGTTTTGGACACTAGACGTTGGTTCGGGGCTTGATTACTCGCGATGTCCCTATGTAAAATGTAATAATGTCCATATATATCCAATTAGATTTACAATCACTAATTATATGGAACATTACACTCCAACGAGGTTAAACACCTCAAAACGAGCGTTTGGAGTGACCCGGGTGACATCTTCGGATGTGTAATGGTACTAGGGACTTGGGATTTGAGTTTACTAACAAGGGTAAACATTTTATGGAGTTTACGGCCATATAACATACACATACATGAGTTCACGGCCGTGAACTCATGTGGGTGTGATTTTGAGGGTTTAATGGCTTGAATGGGCATGGGGATTGTTGGAATGAATTACTAAAATGTCTTGGAATGATTTAAATGAATTTATACCATTTAAAAGGGAGTTCATGGCTGTAAACTTGGAGTTTACAGCCGTAAACTCTCTTATGGTCAAGAGAAATTGATTTGAGGCACTTAGAGTAATCACATGTGATTCTAGTAATTTTTCTAAGCCTTGGTATGAATTTTTGGGCATCAAATGACCTATAATTAGGAGTTTACGGCCTTGGAGTATGTTCTATGGTCGTAAACTCTTATATGTGGTGTTTTGATATGTTTAAGGTCTCCAAACTATTTTTAGATGGTTCTATGATTTATTCCAAGGCTATTGGTTGAGTTTCAAGGCATTCTAACATGTTAAATGGTGTTTACTCCCCATGTTTGAGGAGTTTACGGCCCAAGCACATGCCTTGGCCGTAAACTCTCTTTTGTCCTTCAAAATTCATGTTTTAAATGTTTCAAGTCCCGATTTGTAAGCCTCAAAGTCGTATCTAAGTCCCAATAATGATTTGGAAGGGTTAATTGGCTTAAAAACCCCATTTTTAAGTGTTTACGTCCCAAGCTTGATCCTTGGCCGTAAACACATGTTCCAGGTCCTAAATCTCAAATTAAACATCAATTTGAAGGCTAAAGAGATTAGATAACAAGTTAGGGATGTTACCTCTTTGATTTGGAGCCTTAAATCTTTGTTTTTGGACCTTTGATTATGGATGAAGAGAGAGGTTGAAGAGTGATTAAGGAAAGATGGCCAAAAGCTTCAAATGGAAGCTTTGAGTCCTTTATATAGTGTTCGGGAATTGGACACGGTGGAATTCTACCCAATACCGGCGTTAGGCGGGGCTTTTGGTCGCACCCGACCAAGTTGCCGTAACCTGATATGGTCGATTCTAAAATTATTCCGATAACTATTATGGGGTGTTAGAATGATTTCAAATGGCATTAAGACACCCATTAAGTCATTTTAGGTCGATATATGTTAATGATTTAATTTAACGACGAAATCGGAAACGGATTTGGAAACAGCGTTTGGTTGATCGAATTGGGTTACAATTTGAGTTAATTTAAAAATAAAAATTAAACTTTAAAGCGTAAGTACTAAATATTTTTTAATGTGAAACTTTAAACTAAGAAAAAATGAAAGGTATTCATTGCAATTTAATTTCACATATATTATATTTAATACTTTACATATATAAGTATATGATACTAATTTTAAAATCAAAATAAATCAGAAATTAACAAGTGGATAATATTTATTACAAAAATACCACAAAATGACAAGTGTCAAAACTCATGATAGATTCACATTTGGCCAATTTATTTTTATTTATTAGGGAGGATTATATTATATATATTAGGGAGGATGTGTCAATTTTTATTTTAACAAACCAACGTTTAACAAATTAATAAATTTTACATTCCTAACATATGATTTCAAATTTATATATATATATATATATATATATATATATATATATATATATATATATATATATATATATATATATATTATACAATTTATATAACAAATTCATGACAAATGGAAATAGATTATAATTATCAAGAAATGGTTACAAATGGAAAACACTAATAATACATATCAAACCAAATAAATACACACAAATACATACCAATTAAATAATACATCACACATAAAGTATGAATGATACGTACACATACAATCTCTTTGTATCACAAGTAATCCAACCCAACAAAATCTCATCAAAATCATTTTCTTATAGATTCTAAATCTCATTCAAGGTACACACAATCTCCGATCACTTAATTGACAGCCAAAAAATTGAGACTTTCACTCTTTCAACCAAAACTACACTCAACTCAAACAATGTACAAAGATTAAAAAAAAAATAATCACCCATACGCCTCAATATTTCTTGTCATTCTGCATCAATTCCAGCCAAGAACACCTCCAAACGGAGGTGTTGTTCATACGATTTTTAGCCAACCAAAAGCGCATCAACACCATTTGTTTCTTCTTCTTCCTTCCCATCAAATTCACACCAGAAAAACCATTGAATCCTTGCCTCTTCCCTTATCAAAAATAAAAACCCAAACATCATTGCCTTCAATGGATTCCTGCCCATCAATTTTTATCAAATAAAAAAAAAAAAATAAGAAAAATAAAAGAACATGGGAGCTGCCGGAGCAGCCCCCGTCCACTCACTTGCAAGCATAAAAAATGAAGAAAGCAACTGCCTCCGAACCCCTTACCGGAGCTGCCATCACTGAGCGTCCCACAGCTCGCGCCCTCGTCTTCATTTTCCGTCCAACAAACCCCACTGAAGGTCCTGTCTTCGCTGCTTCCGTTGCTTGCGATGCCAGACATCACACCTCGTAGCCGGACAAGAAGAGCGCTGCTTCATTGCTCTTCCTTCCGCCTCTTCGGCCTTGTCAAGCTCCGAAGACGATCTCCCTCGTCGCCGATCGATTCTTCTCCTTCGCACCCAGCAGACGACCGAGAAGAGCGCGTCGTCGCTGCTTCTCCCTTCGTTCTTCGACCTCGTTGACCACCGGGGATGCTCCCCCTCGCAGGAGATGGGTCTGCTATCGTCATAGATTGGTCCCTCCTTCCCCCCGCTGTTTCGTTCGTTTCCATTTGATTTCCATTTACCCGATCGGTTTAAACGACGAGACACGAATTACAAAAAGCCCTAATTTCATTAAGTTAGGGCCATTAAACAAAAATGGCCCCTCCATGAAAATCCTTTTCGTGAAAGCCCAAATCCCTTTCAAATTCTTTTAATAATGACAAAATAACCCCCTACTGCCATATTTATTTTAGAAATCAACCCCAATCCCCAAACCTTGACCCGTTTATTCAAAACAGCCCCTCCAATAGATATTTTTAACAATACTAGCCAAGACTCAAACATTAAATTCCATTTAAACCATTTCAGCCCCTCGCTTGATTTATTTTTACCAAAATAGTCCTATTCAGTAAATTAAATTACCAAACAACCCTCAATATTTTAAATTCGTAACAAAACGGTCCCGAGAATATATCAAAGTTCAAGAAACGTTACATTTGTGGTTTCTCACGACAAGCATCTCAAGGAAACCGAATTCGAACGATTGGAACTCACACTTCAAGGGTGAGTGCTTACGACCCATTTTTAATATTTTAATTATTTCGGGGGGAATACATGTACCAATATATTCTGTTTATACAAACCAAATACATTTTTATGCAAAAATACAGTAATCCTAGTTTAAAAAATATTATTATTTAACAATTTACCATATTGTTACAAATAAACTAGTATAAATTTTTCGTATACGTATTATGGTTATTTTAACGTGAAACAATCAGTTCACACAATAAATACTTCATGATACAAAATTATATGATTTTTATGTTACATTGCATATTATAACAAGCACGTTATGAAACTCTATAGTATTTCAAGGATTCAAACTGTTACAATGCATGTTTATTTATATGTTTAAGTAGACAACGTTTATACATGTACATATGTTCATTGATGTAAAATATTCATTTTTATAAAAGCGAACACACCACACTTTAGCATACATGTTAATCATACTCGACTTTTATAAACCGCATTCAACAATATTCATTATGCCTAGTGACTTAATCTCAATTAAGTTAGGGCTGAGAGTTGCACACCGACTTTTTAGTTAAGGGCTTTTTAGTGAGACGTTGTTTATTAGCTGATTTTAAATATTTAGCAAACCCAGACTACTATAACCGTTAATCTTCAGAGAGAGATACATATATATAGATCTATACTGGGTTGACATCCCTACCCTCGGTTGCTAGATATAACCTCGACCGATCAATCGAAGTGGGTGATATGTATGTACAATTGTTACAACAACATCGAAACGTTGTAGGGGGTACATTCTTTCACATATCTCGGTTATAGGACTCACTATAAACATTAACTAGATTATATATATATATATATATATATATATATATATATATATATATATATATATATAACGAAGAAGTTATGAATTTTAAATGGACTTATCTGTCCCGACCTGTTAAAAATATAACATTAAAAATAAAATTCAAAACTAGCCAACGGAGTCTAAACAAAAGTTGTAGAGTACAGTCCCACCTACGTGTGGATGCAAAAAATGTCGAAAACGAAGCTCTTACACAAAAGTTACGAATTTTAGAAGACGAAAAGGCAAATTGCGAGACTGATTGCGAGGCCACGCCCCATGTAACCTTCGGATGCCTCGCGTACCGAGTACGCCCCGCATACAACGAATGCACGCTCATCGGTCCTCTTAAGCGCGGTCTGAAGTGGGCCACATTATTCCATCCGCAGGTTGACATGTCATCGTACGAACGTGTTGTATGGCCATGAACCCCGTGCGCACCGAGGTACGCCCCGCATACCTCCGCTGGTACGCCCAACGTAATGAGAGGCTACGGCCTATAAATAGAGGTGCGCGACCAGCCTTATTTTCTCACACTTTTACCATCTTTTTCTCTCTCTACTCTCTCTAGCCACCCTAAACCACTCTGAAGCCTAGGAACCTTCCTGGCACTACAAGAAAGCCCCAGAGTGCCCAAAGACTCCGAGAAAAAGAGTTTTTAGGTTTAGAAACTCTTCCCCCGCAAAGCCCAGTTTTTAAGCAAACCTCCCGGTTTCATCAAATGAAATCATATTTTTAAAAAGCAAAGCCTGTTCAAGTTGGAATCACCACCCTAACAAGTGAGTGCATAGTTACTTTTATCTTACACATAGATATGAAGTATTTTATATAAATTACATGCTATGTGTGCATATTTACTTGAGATCTATGCTAGATGAAAGATTTAAACTTCTTTGTTTTTCAGATCTAAACCGTATATGTATTTGGTTTTCAGATCTGAACATTTTCTTCAGATTTAGACTGTAAATGTATTTTGTTTTCAGAGATGAAGATTTTCTATAGATCTAGACTGTAGATGTATTTTGTTTTCAGATTTGAACCTTTTTCTTCAGATCTAGAATGTAGATGTATTTTGTTTTCAGATTTGAACCTTTTATTCAGATCTAGACAGTAGATGTATTTTCTTTTCAGATCTGAACCATTTTTTCAGATCTAAAACTATAGATGTATTTTATATCTACAAATATGTTGGGTAGAACATGGGTAGATAAATGATGAGGTATGAAAGATGATATAGATGAATATTGGTAGCTGCACCACAACCTGTAGGTGTTTTTGAACTATGATGTGCTCTAAACATCCTAGCAGTTGCACAAAAGGATAATATCGGCAGTTGCGCTTAGTAGAGAACGTCATAATCCTGATAGCTGTGACTAAGTGATAATATTGGCAGTTGCGCCTAATAGATAACATTGGCAGCTGCATAATAGGCAAAGATGGCTTCATGCCTATTCCTTAGGAGAATCCTTAGGAATGAAAAAGTGAATGATAGATGATTCTTAGGGTAAATCCTTAAGAGTAAGGAAGATAATGAGCACGGGTAATTAGGTTGAATGTTTGATGTTTAAATATAATAACTATATTATTATGGGTTGAAAATCATATGTACTCACCAGGTTTCCCAACCTAACCCAGTTAGTTTATTTGTATCATAGGTTTTGATATAAAGCTACACTACACTGAGAAATTAAAGAGATGTAGATAACTAGTGTAAATGAATGTTAGTTCTGTTTATGCTTATGTTTTCGTATTGATGTTGACATCCCAAAGTTTTAAAATGAATAAAATACATTTCGTCGGAAATGCTTTGATAAAATATTTATCAAGTTTTTCTAGGAACAAAATTCCGCAAAACTTTTCATTAAAAGTATACTCTGATTTTAAAAATGAAGCATAAACAAATCGATCCTTTCTGGTCATGAAAATAGGGATGTCACATCGTAGCCGATTGGAATAAACCGGATGGTAGGTCAGGCACCCACATATGCCTGGTAGGGTAGGTCGGGCACCCATATATGCTTGACGGTATGATTATGTTATGAAATTATGTGGTAGTGGTAGGGGTGAAATAGACCCCGTAACTGGTTGAAAAAAACCGGCGGGTATGTCGGGCACCTAGATATGTCTGGCAGGGTAGGTCGGGCAGCCAAATATGCCTGGGAGGGTAGGTCGAGCACCCAAATATACGTGAAAGGGTAGGTCGAGCACTTAGATATACTCAGGCAGTAGCTGATTGGATTAGACCGAAGGGGTAGGTCGGGCACCCAGATATGCCGTGCAGTACGTGGTTATGTTGTATGATGGGGGAACTCATTAAGCTTCGTGCTTACAGTTTTAAGTTTGTGTTTCAGGTACTTCTTCTTCGAGATGAAAGGAGTCGGCATGATCGCAGCGCATCACACTATGTTTTTCTGCACATGAGATCTCTGGGATCAAACTCTGATGTTGTTATATCATGAATTATTTGATTATCAACATATTGGTTTAATACGGGATGACACTATGTATGTTTTTATACTATTGATTTTATAATGACTTAATTAAAAATGAAATTTTTGGTCTTGAATTTTGGGATGTTGCACTAAATATTTATAAAATTATATATATATGTCATGTAACATAACAAAATACCAATTAATAGTATATATGAAAATTATGGATACTTATTATTTATAAATCTTCAATTCTTTATATATCTCATAAATATACACTATATATTAGGCGTGAGACCCGTGTATTACACGAGTTAATTTAAAAAAAAATTAAACTTTAAAATGTAAGTAGTAAATATTTTTTAATGTTTAACTTTAAAATAAGAAAGAATGAAAGGTATTAATTGCAATTTAATTTCACATATATTATATTTAATACTTTACATATATAAGTATGTGACATTAATTTTAAAATCGAAATAAACCAGAAATTGACAAGTAGATAATATTTATTTAAAAAATACCACAAAATGACAAGTGTCAAAACTAATGACAGATTCATATGTGAAAAAATTATTTTAATTTATTAAGGAGGATTATATTATATATATTAGGGAGGATGTGTCAATTTTTTATTTAACAAACTAACGTTTAACAAATTAATAAATGTTACAATCCTAACATATGAGCTCAAATTTATATATATGTATTATACAATTTATATAACAAATTGATGACAAATGGAAATAGATTATAATTAGAGTAAATTACACGAATGGTCCCTATGGTTTAGTGTAATTTGCACATCTGGTCCTTAACTTCTTTTTTTAACTCGAAAGATTCCTATTGTTTGTTTTTGTTAAGTGTTTGGTCCATATCTTACCTAAAAAGACTATTTTCGCCTTGAATTTTTAATTTATATTAAATAAACACACCCCCAAACCGGCCCCCTCACCTTACCTTACATACCCCACCATATTTTTCTATTTAAATAATAGTCTTTTTAGGTAAGACAGAGATCAAGCATTTAACAAAAACAAACAGCAAGGACTAAGTGCGTAACAAAAACAAACAGTAGGAACCTTCCGAGTTAAAAAACTAAGTTAGGGACCAAGCGTGCAAATTACCCCAAAGCATATGGACTATTCGTGTAACTTACTCTTATAATTGTTAAGAAATGGTTACAAATGGAAAACACCAACAATACATGTCAAACCAAAAAATACACACAAATACATACCAATTAAATAATACATCACACATAAAGTATGAATGATATGTAAAGTCGTACACATACAATCTCTTTGTATCACAAGTAATCCAACCACACAAAATCTCATCAAAATCATTTTCTTATAGCTTCTAAATCTCATTCAAGGTACACACAGTCTCCGACACTTAATTGACAGCCAAAAAATTGAGACTTTCACTCTTTCAACCAAAACTACACTCAACTCAAACAATGTACAAAGATTAAAAAAAAAAAAAAATCATCACCCATACGCCTCAATATTTCTTGTCATTCTGCATCAATTCCAGCCAAGAACACCTCCAAACAGAGGTGTTGTTCATACGATTTTTTAGCCAACCAAAAGCGCATCAACACCATTTGTTTCTTCTTCTTCCTTCCTATCAAATTCACACCAGAAAAACCATTGAATCCTTGCCTCTTCCCTTATCAAAAATAAAAACCCAAACATCATTGCCTTCAATGGATTCCTGCCCATCAATTTTTATCAAAAAAAATAAATAAATAAATAAGAAAAATAAAAGAACATGGGAGCTGCCGGAGCAGCCCCCGTCCACTCACTTGCAAGCATAAAAAATGAAGAAAGCAACTGCCTCCGAACCCCTTACCGGAGCTGCCGTCGCTGAGCGTCCCACAGCTCGCGCCCTCGTCTTCATCTTCCGTCCAGCAAACCCCACCGAAGGTCCTGTCTTCGCTGCTTCCGTTGCTTGCGATGCCAGACATCACACCTCGTAGCCGGACAAGAAGAGCGCTGCTTCGTTGCTCTTCCTTCCGCCTCTTCGGCCTTGTCAAGCTCCGGAGACGATCTCCCTCGTCGCCGATCGATTCTTCTCCTTCGCACCCAACAGACGACCGAGAAGAGCGCGTCGTCGCTGCTTCTCCCTTCGTTCTTCGACCTCGTTGACCACCGGGGATGCTCCCCCTCGCAGGAGATGGGTCTGCTATCGTCGTAGATTGGTCGCTCCTTCCCCCCGCTGTTTCGTTCGTTTCCATTTGATTTCCATTTACCCGATCGGTTTAAACGACGAGACACGAATTACAAAAAGCCCTAATTTCATTAAGTTAGGGCCATTAAACAAAAATGGCCCCTTCATGAAAATCCTTTTCGTGAAAGCCCAAATCCCTTTCAAATTCTTTTAATAATGACAAAATAACCCCCTACTGCCATATTTATTTTAAAAATCAACCCCAATCCCCAAACCTTGACCCGTTTATTCAAAACAGCCCCTCCAATAGATATTTTTAACAATACCAGCCAAGACTCAAACATTAAATTCCATTTAAACCATTTCAGCCCCTCGCTTGATTTATTTTTACCAAAATAGTCCTATTCAATAAATTAAATTACCAAACAACCCTCAATATTTTAAATTCATAACAAAACGGTCCCGAGAATATATCAAAGTTCAAGAAACGTTACATTTGTGGTTTCTCACGACAAGCATCTCAAAGAAACCGAATTCGAACTATTGGAACTCACACTTCAAGGGTGAGTGCTTACGGCCCCTTTTTAATATTTTAATTATTTCGGGGGGAATACATGTACCAATATATTCTGTTTATACAAACCAAATACCTTTTTATGCAAAAATACAGTAATCCTAGTTTAAAAAATATTATTATTTAACAATTTACCATATTGTTACAAATAAACTAGTATAAATTTTTCGTATACGTATTATGGTTATTTTAACGTGAAACAATCAGTTCACACAATAAATACTTCATGATACAAAATTATATGATTTTTATGTTACATTGCATATTATAACAAGCACGTTATGAAACTCTATAGTATTTCAAGGATTCAAACTGTTACAATGCATGTTTATTTATATGTTTAAGTAGACAACGTTTATACATGTACATATGTTCATTGATGTAAAATATTCATTTTTATAAAAGCGAACACACCACACTTTAGCATACATGTTAATCATACTCGACTTTTATAAACCGCATTCAACAATATTCATTATGCCTAGTGACTTAATCTCAATTAAGTTAGGGCTGAGAGTTGCACACCGACTTTTTAGTTAAGGGCTTTTTAGTGAGACGTTGTTTATTAGCTGATTTTAAATATTTAGCAAACCCAGACTACTATAACCGTTAATCTTCAGAGAGAGATACATATATATATATAGATCTATACTGGGTTGACATCCCTACCCTCGGTTGCTAGATATAACCTCGACCGATCAATCGAAGTGGGTGATAGGTATGTACAATTGTTACAACAACATCGAAACGTTGTAGGGGGTACATTCTTTCACATATCTCGGTTATAGGACTCACTATAAACATTAACTAGATTATATATATATATATATATATATATATATATATATATATATATATATATATATATAACGAAGAAGTTACGAATTTTAAATGGACTTATCTGTCCCGACCTGTTAAAAATATAACATTAAAAATAAAATTCAAAACTAGCCAACGGAGTCTAAACAAAAGTTGTAGAGTACAGTCCCACCTACGTGTGGATATAAAAAATGTCGAAAACGAAGCTCTTACACAAAAGTTACGAATTTTAGAAGACGAAAAGGCAAATTGCGAGACTGATTGCGAGGCCACGCCCCATGTAACCTTCGGATGCCTCGCGTACCGAGTACGCCCCACATACAACGAATGCACGCTCATCGGTCCTCTTAAGCGCGGTCTGAAGTGGGCCACATCATTCCATCCGCAGGTTGACATGTCATCGTACGAACGTGTTGTATGGCCATGAACCCCGTGCGCACCGAGGTACGCCCCGCATACCTCCGCTGGTACGCCTAACGTAATGAGAGGCTACGGCCTATAAATAGAGGTGCGCGACCAGCCTTATTTTCTCACACTTTTACCATCTTTTTCTCTCTCTACTCTCTCTAGCCACCCTACACCACTCCGAAGCCTAGGAACCTTCCTGGCACAACAAGAAAGCCCCAGAGTGCCCAAAGACTCCGAGAAAAAGAGTTTTTAGGTTTAGAAACTCTTCCCCCGCAAAGCCCAGTTTTTAAGCAAACCTCCCGGTTTCATCAAATGAAATCATATTTTTAAAAAGCAAAGCCTGTTCAAGTTGGAATCACCACCCTAACAAGTGAGTGCATAGTTACTTTTATCTTACACATAGATATGAAGTATTTTATATAAATTACATGCTATGTGTGCATATTTACTTGAGATCTATGCTAGATGAAAGATTTAAACTTCTTTGTTTTTCAGATCTAAACCGTATATGTATTTGGTTTTCAGATCCGAACATTTTCTTCAGATTTAGACTGTAAATGTATTTTGTTTTCAGAGATGAAGATTTTCTACAGATCTAGACTGTAGATGTATTTTGTTTTCAGATTTGAACCTTTTTCTTCAGATCTAGAATGTAGATGTATTTTGTTTTCAGATTTGAACCTTTTATTCCGATCTAGACAGTAGATGTATTTTGTTTTCAGATCTGAACCTTTTTTTCAGATCTAAAACTATAGATGTATTTTATATCTACAAATATGTTGGGTAGAACATGGGTAGATAAATGATGAGGTATGAAAGATGATATAGATGAATATTGGTAGCTGCACCACAACCTGTAGGTGTTTTTGAACTATGATATGCTCTAAACATCCTAGCAGTTGCACAAAAGGATAATATCGGCAGTTGCGCTTAGTAGACAACGTCATAATCCTGATAGCTGTGACTAAGTGATAATATTGGCAGTTGCGCCTAATAGATAACATTGGCAGCTGCATAATAGGCAAAGATGGCTTCGTGCCTATTCCTTAGGAGAATCCTTAGGAATGAAAAAGTGAATGATAGATGATTCTTAGGGTAAATCCTTAAGAGTAAATTAGGCTGAATGTTTGATGTTTAAATATAATAACTATATTATTATGGGTTGAAAACCATATGTACTCACCAGGTTTCTCAACCTAACCCAGTTAGTTTATTTGTATCATAGGTTTTGATATAAAGCTACACTACACTGAGAAATTAAAGAGATGTAGATTACTAGTGTAAATGAATGTTAGTTCTGTTTATGCTTATGTTTTCGTATTGACGTTGACATCCTAAAGTTTTAAAATGAATAAAATACATTTCGTCGGAAATGCTTTGATAAAATATTTATCAAGTTTTTCTAGGAACAAAATTCCGCAAAACTTTTCATTAAAAGTATACTCTGATTTTAAAAATGAAGCATAAACAAATCGATCCTTTCTGGTCATGAAAATGGGGATGTCACATCGTAGCCGATTGGAATAAACCGGATGGTAGGTTAGGCACCCACATATGCCTGGTAGGGTAGGTCGGGCACCCATATATGTTTGACGGTATGATTATGTTATGAAATTATGTGGTAGTGGTAGTGGTGAAATAGACCCCGTAACTGGTTGAAAAAAATCGGCGGGTATGTCGGGCACCTAGATATGTCTGGCAGGGTAGGTCGGGCAGCCAAATATGCCTGGGAGGGTAGGTCGAGCACCCAAATATGCGTGAAAGGGTAGGTCGAGCAATTAGTATACTCAGGCAGTAGCTGATTGGATTAGACCGAAGGGGTAGGTCGGGCACCTAGATATTCCTAGCAGGGTAGGTCGGGCACGCAGATATGCCTGGGAGGGTAGGTCGGGCACCCAGATATGCCTGACAGGGTAGGTCGAGCCCCCAGATATACTCAGCAGTAGCCGGTTAGATTAGACTGAAGGGGTAGGTCAGGCCCCCAAACATGCCTTGCAATATGTGGTTATGTGGTATGATGGGGGAACTCACTAAGCTTCGTGCTTACAGTTTTCAGTTTGGGTTTCAGGTACTTCTTCTTCGAGAGAAAGGAGTCGACATGATCGCAACGCATCACACTATGTTTTCCGCACATTAGATCTTTGGGATCATACTCTGATGTTGTTTTTATCATGAATGTTTTGATTATCAACATATTGGTTTAACATGGGATGACACTATGGATGTTTTTATACTATTGATTTTATAATGACTTAATTAAAAATGAAATTTTTGGTCTTGAATTTTGGGATGTTGCACTAAATATTTATAAATTTATATATATATGTCATGTAACATAACAAAATACCAATTAATAGTATATATGAAAATTATGGATACTTATTATTTATAAATCTTCAATTCTTTATATATCTCATAAATATACATTATATATTAGGCGTGAGACCCGTGTATTACACGAGTTAATTTAAAAAAAAAAATTAAACTTTAAAATGTAAGCAGTAAATATTTTTTAATGTGAAACTTTAAAATAAACCCCAATCCCCTAACCTTGACCCATTTTTTCAAAACAGGCCCTCCAATAGATATTTCTTAACAAAACCAGCCAAGACTCAAACATTAAATTCCATTTAAACCATTTCAGCCCCTCCCTTGATTTATTTTTACCAAAATAGTAATATTCATTAAATTAAATTACCAAACAACCCCCAATATTTCAAATTCAATACGAAACGGTCCCAAGAATATATCAAAGTTCAAGAAACGTTACATTTGTTGTTTCTCATGACAAGCATCTCAAAGAAACCGAATTCGAACGATTGGAATTCACAATTCAAGGGTGAGTGCTTACGACCCCTTTCTAATATTTTAATTATTTTGGGGGGAATACATGTGCCAGTATATTCTGTTTATACAAACCAATTACCTTTTTATGTGAAAATACAATAATCATAGTTTAAAAAATATTATTATTTAACAATTTACCATAATGTTACAAATAAACTAGTATAAACTTTTCATATACGTATTATGGTTATTTTAATGTGAAAAAATCAGTTCACACAATAAATACTTCATGATACAAAATTATATGATTTTTATGTTACATTGCATATTATAACAAGCCCGTTATGAAACTCTGTATTATTTCAAGGATTCAAGCTATTGCTATGCATGTTTATTTATATGTTTAAGTACATAATGTTTATACATGTACACATGTTCATTAATGTGAAATAATCATTTTTATAAACGCGAACACACCACACTTTTGCATACATGTCAAACATACTCGACTTTTATAAACCGCTTACAAGAATATTCATTATGTCTAGTGACTTAATCTCAATTAAGTTAGGGCTAAGAGTTATGCACCGACTTTTTAGTTAAGGGCTTTTTAGTGAGACGTTATTCATTAGTTGAGTTTAAATACTTAGCATACCCAGACTACTATAACTGTTAATCTTCGAAGCGAGATACATATGCATAGATCTATACCGGGTTGACGTCCCCACCCTCGGTTGCTAGCTATAACCTCGACTGATCAATCGAAGCGGGTGATAGGTATCTACAATTGTTACTACAATGTCGAAACGTTGTAGGGGTACACTCTTTCACATAGCTCGGTTATAGGACTCACTATAAACATTAATTAGAATATCTCTCTCACTCTCTCACACACTACCAACCATGGAATTGGTTGCTTTCAAAACTATTTTAAGTATGAAATTACTTATGTAACATAAATATAAGTTTTTTCAAGGATATTTAAAGATTCATTACAAACACAGTTTTAAGTAAGGATTTACTTATACAAAAGATACATTCTGGCTCTCCAAGACTCATTACAAACACACTTTTAAGTACAAATTTACTTATAAAAAAATACATTTTGGCTGTTAAAGAATCATTTCTGTAACACTCATAAAATTCTTTGAAAATTTTAAACTTTTAAATAAACACAAAACCATCCTTCATTACAAATTGTTTTCAAAATCGATCTCACATAAGAGTTTTCCTAGAAATCATAACACAAAATGTGAGGAGGGGCACGATGAAGCCTTTGTTTTTCCGCGATCATCTGCGGTACCTGAAACATAATAAAAAACTATAAGCCCAAAGCTTAGTGATTCTTCCCCAAAATACCATCACATAACCATAACAGACAATAACATGCACACAGAGCCTACAACATGACTGGACCGCCTTGTCGGGCCTTCAGCCGCTTTGGACCGCTCTCCGAGCCTTCAGCCTGACGGGTCTGCCTCGCAGGCCTTCAGTCTATTCGGACCGCCCTGGGTCTATTGGCCTTCATCATAAAGTAGTACCGCCTCAACCCAACCACACACACACACACATGTCAACATATACATAATTTATAAACACATAATCAATCCAACAAGCAAGCACAATTCATACAGATCAATAAGCATAGTATCATCCTGTCTACCAGGATTCAGATCTAATAGATCACTACAGTACTCTGAAGAAAATTTATAGGGTCAACCTTGGTGCCTTAGACCCTTAAGTACACTGAAGAAAACTCACCTCTCACTGACGTATCAAACAGATCCTCCGACCGCTAGCTCACGAAAATCTCGAACTATCATAATAAATAAACCTCCAATTAATCATTAGATTATCACCACAAATCTCTTAACCCATAATTTTCCATTAATTCTTCCTTAACTAGGCCAAAGCCCAAATCCAAATCTTCATCCAAAAAGGGTCCAAATATAAAAGGCCAACAATTGGCCCAATTTTCCAAATTGGGCCCAACTCCCTATTAGGCCTCATCCTAAGGTTCAATTCCCTAACTGGCCCAAAATATTCCTGCTCTGAAAGTCCTTTAAGGTCCCAAGCCATACTGGCCCAAAGATGGCCTGAATCCGAAGCCCAACTTGCAAAAGCCCAATAGAAGGCGTACGTTGGGCGTACCCCGAAGTTATGCAGGGCGTACGCGAGCCTCACATTGACTGGAAACGGGGGCTTCAACCGTGTACGCGGGGCGTACTCCCTTCTATGCAGGGCATACCCTCATAAAGCTCAAACTTCAATAAGTGCTTAATTCCTTAACCACTTAATCCTAAACTTCAAATCCATGGTCTAAATTCATCTTAGAGTCATAAAGTTTCCAACTTTATGACTTTATACGTCCAAAGGTTCTTAATACAAGATCTTAGACCATTAAGACCTTTCTACCAAATGCATGGGACACTTCTAGCCATTGGGACTTCATTTATGTTCAAAATGGAGCATTTGGGACCAAAAAGATGATGGGTTTTAATCACAAGAACATCCTATGTGCTCATACAAACCCTAATTCTTGGATCTAGGTTTCTCTATTGTACATGCAATTTATCCAAGACAATAAACCCTAGATCTAGTATATGGTAATCAATATAACATATAAATTAGGTTTTAGATCATACCTTGATTGTTATGTAGCAATAACAATATCAAATCCTTCTTGTATTGACTTTAGAAAGCTTAGAGTCACAAATGTCACTCCTCTAATGGTTCACAAACACCAAGAGCAAGAGGATGAAGAGGAGAAGAGAAGAAGGCTCTCAAAAACATGTGGAAACCCTAGACAGAAGCTTGTCCACGTTTTTGAGGCATAAGGACTCTATATATAGTGAGGCTATTAGGGTTATCTAACAAGAAAACCGTAATTTGGATGCTTAAGCCCTAAGCAACCCATGGACTCCTTTCCTTAAAGGCCTTGGACGATTTCCAATGGGTTTCCCATAAAATTCATCCACTCCTTAATATAAGGCAATCCATAGCCCAAATTGAAATTATCTTATAATTACAATTCCAGTCCCTTAAATTTAATTAATCTCTTTTAGTCACAAACTTAATTCTTATTAATTCTTGACTAATATTAATTAAACAATATGATTTCTCCTTTAATATATTATTCCCATAATATATTAATAAATCATATTTAATCCTTTCTCTCCATAATTCATCCTATCAAGTTGCTTTGGTGAAGGCAACCCAAAAGGACCATGCACCATCGGGTCAAGTACATACCAAAATACTTATGGACTTAGACACTAATCCAACAGTCTCCCACTTGGATAAGTCTAATAACTATTTTGCATATGACTTCAGATCCTGATCTGCAATCGTAGCTTTCCAAAGCCGTTGTCAACTCTGATCCTATCAGATACGTGTTTCCTTTAGATAAGGGATCATATATTCCTCCATTCTAGATTTCGTATAAGACGTGATTTCTAATCATTCTCTCTGTACTATTTCTCGACTTCCGATTTATGACGACTGACTAATTGAACAAATCAAATTAGCCCTAGCCCGGCCGAGCATTTACGTTTGTCATCACTAAATCATCGAGGGGCCCAAAGATATCGCTTTTATCCTTCTTTGGATAAAAGGAACGGATAAACTTTGATCCAATGCTCGCTTGCACTCACTCACCGAATCACACACAACAATATGTTTTATGACACCAAGTTACTGGTGCGTTTACATATTATCAATGTGCAACCGATTCGCAAGATACAACTCACACATCTCGGTTTCAAGAATATAAGATGTTATCGTCTCACCAATCACTCGTGATACAAATCATGGAGTGATCCAAGTGAGCGTGGGTTTAATCCAATGCTCAAATCATATTCATAAGCACTCATGAATGTTGTAGCAAACATTTGCTTATGTCTAATACTCTTTAGACAATCCACACACCAATTCATGACAGTCTTTATTCATACCTACTTCCAACATATGAACGACTGTGGTCCGTTCGAATAATTTGACTGTTCTAAACCAATTAAATTATTCAGGAAGTCAAAACATGCAAAGTGAAACACAAGAATAATACTAATCCCATATGGCCTCAAACCTTTGAGCATAAATAAAACACCTTTTATTTATCACCATATCGATTACTCATTATTTGTTGTTTCGGGTAATCAACTTCTTACTTGAATTATTACAACACTTGTCCCATGCTCTTAGCATGCACACAATGTTTACCTATGGTTCTTACTTTGTGAAATAGATCAAATGAACACATTTCCAATCATACTCATTTCACAACTCCAAATCCTTTTTCATAAGTGAAAGAATATCAAATTCTTGCCACTTATAGAATATGTTAGATTCTAACATTTTATGCAGTGATCCTTTTCGTAATGTCATAGCACAAAAAATTCACAAAGACTATTGCCAACGATATTACAAAGTCCTCTATCGGAGATTGTTACAATACAATTCCTTAGATATGATGTCTCTCACTCAAAGTACATTCCTTTGAACATCCTTTTGCATAAAATTTCTTATCTAGACATAGACTCTTAATATCTAACTCCCAATATGGAAACCTTTCCATATTTGCCATATGACAACTCATTCTCAATAGAATCTTATCTATTCATAATAATGTCGATATGTTCCATCCAATACTATACTTCCAACTACTCACAAGCGACCAATCCTCGGCGAACTTTGGATTGTCCTTTGATAGTTGTTTAATTATCTTAGTCAAAACCGATTCTTGTCCTTTTCTCTCTAAATGCGCTAGACATTTGGAAAATTTTAGAATGGTAAAATATTATAGCATTTGCTATTGATCCTAAACCCGAAGCGTATGTGACACGATGCATAATCTCTTACATAAAGATTTGATATTTTATCAATCTTCTGCCATAATATTTTATGTACTACGTTCTCAAAATTCGAACGATGAAGAGGAATGCCGTAATCATAATCGAAATTTGTGAACACACTATGTTTCCTTGACTAAATTATTAACATTCCACAACCTAAGCCTTTAGGTTTGAAATGAAGCATACTATTCTCTCCCTTAATTATAGTAAAACAAGTATTCAACCCTTACAACTTTGCAAGGTATGACTCTTGTTTTCTATAATTAATATTGCTAACTTGCAATACTTGCCTTAATAATCATACAATCATAACATTTATGCTCCCGCTATCAAGATGATTATTATAGACATAACACTTATGCTCCCACTAGCTTTGACATGTATTCAGAAACCAACTTAACTTCTAGAAAAACAATACTTATTGAATTTATTAAGTTCATGTTTCTAATACCTAATGCTTTGATAATCCTTTATCTAAGCTTATACACCTTTCCTTTAGATAGCTCATATGTGTGTCTAAACAATTTAGACTAATTGCCAAATCTCACAATTCGAATCATGGAAAGGGATACCGTAACCATAATCGAATTCGAGAATTCAATTTCACAATCACTATCTTCTTAAAATCTTTCTTAGTGAAAGCATTTCCTCACAGTCACTTTCATGAAGGAGGGAATCTTATGAAACTTAGATTTTAATGGTGTATGTGTTCTTATCCATGTGAATTTGTCAAAACCAAAGTTCATGACAAATTCAAACTCATATGGACCGAACTTTCTAAATCTTGACTTCTTGCCTTATGGTAACACAGCTGCCCACCATGTCTTCCAAGTAGTTAAGCAACTCACCTTTTCCTATCAATGTACTTTTCATTGATCAAGGTCCTTGCCTTTTATGCATTCAAATGAGAACTCATAGGGCTCACATGCATAATTAACTCAATTGGAATGGCACATAAACAATATTGTGTCAACACGATAGGTTGTAAACCTCAACTCGTGTGCTAGTGATGATCAATAAGGTCTATTTTGATTTGTTCTTGAAACCTTTCAAGACCATTAAGACTCCCACTGACTCCTTGACATATAAGATTCTCTTGTCAATAAACATTTCTTGACAAACAAATATTCAAGAGTTAGTGTAGCTTTTATCAAGACAAAACACTTCATAACTTTGGTCCTAGTTGGTCTTTGTCTTATCCAAGACATCACAACTTTCCACATTTGATGAATGTTATAAACCTTCTTAATACTTGTCACTCATTGTCACAATCTTAACTCTAAGACTTGTTTTGAACGAAGTATGATTGACTTCTTGATTTTAACCATTTCTTCAATTCTTGATTCCTCTTCTTAGACATGCAATTGTACTAAGACTCACTTAGAGGATCAATTGAGATATGGTTCTTAATCATTAAGACCTATCATAAAGCATAAAAGGTACTCTCCCTTCTTCTTAGAATGGAGAAACTTTTATCTTTCTGCCTACTTGATTCTTCTTATTCGTTCTGCTATTGATTTAAACTTTTTCAATCAATTCATAACTACACTTAATCTTGTAAGTATAATCATATTTACTAAACCTTTAGCAAATCATGACGAATATCTTTGTTACTCTTATGGTGGACTTGATCAACATGCAACTTTGTGTACTCGATCTCCTAGTCCTTCACTTGACACTTTGTCAATGAATTAGTCTAATTTCCAAATATGAAATTTCTCATTCATCGTGCAACCATGTTGCATGATTCCAAGTTTCTGTCCAATTGAAACTTGGGTGATGAGAAACTCTCCCTATTTGGTAAATTCTCGACATTTCCACAAATAATATAATTAAGAATCAAATCCATTATTGCTAATAATAGAATCATTCTAACATCAACTTTTCATATATGCCATTGCAAGGATAAATAAATAATATAAAAATCAAAAATTATTTTATTGCGGAAAAATTTATCCTTACAATGCAATTCATTGAAAAACTATGCTAATACATCTTTCTTAGCAATATAATTCTAACTCTAAGTAGCAGCTCAAGAATCTAATCTTCAAATAATGCGATCGAAACCCATTCCTTCGCGGTTAGATTCTGCTCACTTCTTCCCTTAAGCTTCCTCTCTTTTCTTCGATCCTAAAAAACATCAATTGTAATCTTATCACATTATGTATTAAGAATCTAGAATAGGAGCTTAAAATAGTTAGTCAATGGATTTTACCTAAAGCAGAGCCATACGTTTCGACACTCCCATCTCTTAGATCTCTTAGGTAAATAGGGCAGCTTCGTCTCCAATGCCCCTTCTCTTGGCAATAAAAGCAAATCGACTCTTTTGGAACAGCACATGGAACTACTTCAGATTTTGCCTTTCTCTTATGATCAAACTCTTCGGTCATGGCATGTCTTTCATTGCCATTGCCTATATCCATAGTGGTCTGGAAGGCAGATTCACCAATCAAATTTGCTCTTCTATTGCGCCAAGCCATTGCTGATTCAGCAGCAATAAGCATATAGGTGAGATCTATAAGGGTCATGTCGCAGTTCATCATATAGTACTCTCTTATGAACTCACTATACGAGTTAGGAAGTGACTGAAGAACCCAATCAACAACCATCTCCTCACAGACAACGGATCCCAACATTCTTAACCTATCAATATGTGACTTCATCCCTAGGACGTGTGCACACACCAACTTTCCTTCTTTATGTTTACTTCCGAAAAGGGCTTGAGTGAGTTTGAACTTTTCAAGTCTTCGAACTTGTGGGTTAGGGAGAATAATTGGAGGAGGTGGAGGAAGTGAAGCATGATTTCTTGTTCCTCAATCGAATCGTGGAATATCATCTCCATGCGGAAAGCTTGTTCCACGGGATTTAGGAAGACCATAGTTGTCGAACTTTGACATCTACAAAACGGGAGAAAACGAATTCAAGTTAGTTGATTGATTGAGTCCTTAGTAAATCACCCAAATGAGATACTAAGGCTAGGACCCAACACAATATGCTACAACCTAGAAAAGGGATGCCGTAATCTAGTTGCAAAATATTTGAAGGTAAGTGAATGACGATTCACTAATTTCCACCATGAAAAACGAAAAAGAAATTTAAGTTTTAAATCTATGAAAACTCCTAGATCCTTTGAGATTCATTGAACATTTCAATGGCATGTCTAAATCTCGATATGCCCCTCTAGTTTGTGACTGGGATGCCGAGGATCACAAAGCGGGTGTGAATAACCATGCAAACTTACATGGTGCCCTCACATGTTACAGTCACCTATTCGATGTGCCGGTAAACCACACACGCTCCACCAAACTATGACAAACATTGAGTCACCCTTTTCCTACCTTTTCTTAGAACCATTTAGTGTGTCGGTAAACCACACACGCTCCACTAACGTCTTCGCAAGGGCATAAAGTGTAATTTCATGGAATTGCATCAATTCACTTTTGCCTAAGTAACTAAGATTGGGAATTTGTAAAACATGTAGTTACTTTTGTACTTCATTATACTTATAATGGAAGGTTTTGTCCTATCCTACCCGTTCGGCTAATGACCCTCCATTAGTCAAGAGTGCGGTGGGTAAGAGTGGATACCCATTCAATCGCCATTTTATAGGCAATTTCCTTAAACACCCCTTATAGACCAACTTCGTGAATGAGGCCTACTAACGGTAAGACTGACTTTTACTCATACATATATATAATGTTACACTTTTAATGTTATATATAGTATAGGGTGTATTTTACACTTTTAAAATACTAGGAGGTCAAATTTAACAATTATACTTTTAATTCAATTAAATTGTGAACCAAAACGTTTTATGGATTTATTAAACCTCTTTTAATTATACACCTTAATTAATTAATAAAACCATAAGGGTGTGATTTGAATCTTTTTCAAAACATGACTAGGGTTTTAGAATTTAACATTCCTAAATTAAACCTTTTAAATTCCAAAACTTGAGGGCATGTTTTTGAAACATTTCAAAACATTTAGGTTTAGATTTTAAATATACATCAAAATTAAACTTTTAATCAAAATTTAAATTCCAAAACTTGAGGGCAAGTTTTGAAACCTTTCAAAACACTAGGGGATCAAATAACAAATAATCTAAATTAACATTTAATCACATAATTATCCATATTTGATTTATTTAATGATTTCTTGCAAAACAATTTACCAATTTAATCAAAATAATTAATCAATTATCACATAAGGAAATAAATATTTCATTAATTGATAAATATCTTCAATTAGATCAAGAATATACTCATATATATCATAAAATCGGATTTATATTGATCTAATATGATAAAGGCAAGTATCTCAAAGATAAACAACAAGAAATCCCGAAAATAGCTCCATCTGACGCTCGAACTCGCCGAGTACCCCCATGGACTCGCCGCGTAGGGGCAACTCGCCGAGTCCACAGTGGGACTCGCCAAGTCCATCATGCAGAACCACAAAAATCGAATTTTTTCAACATACAAGGCATCAATACAATAGAAACCAATCAAGGCTCTGATACCACTGATGGGTTTTAATCATAAGAACATCCTATGTGCTCATACAAACCCTAATGCTTGGATCTAGGTTTCTCTATTGTACATGCAATTTATCCAAGACTATAAACCCTAGATCTAGTATATGGTAATCAATATAACATATAAATTAGGTTTTAGATCATACCTTGATTGTTATGTAGCAATAACAATCTCAAATCCTTCTTGTATTGACTTTAGAAAGCTTAGAGTCACAAATGTCACTCCTCTAATGGTTCACAAACAGCAAGAGAAAGAGGATGAAGAGGAGAAGAGAAGGAGGCTCTAAAAAACATGTGGAAACCCTAGACAGAAGCTTGTCCACGTTTTTGAGGCATAAGGACTCTATATATAGTGAGGCTATTAGGGTTATCTAACAAAGAAACCCTAATTTGGATGCTTAAGCCCTAAGCAACCCATGGAATCCTTTCCTTAAAGGCCTTGGACGATTTCCAATGGGTTTCCCCATAAAATTCGTCCACTCCTTAATATAAGGCAATCCATAGCCCAAATTGAAATTATCTTATAATTACAATTCCAGTCCCTTAAATTTAATTAATCTCTTTTAGTCACAAACTTAATTCTTATTAATTCTTGACTAATATTAATTAAACAATATGATTTCTCCTTTAATATATTATTCCCATAATATATTAATAAATCATATTTAATCCTTTCTCTCCATAATTCATCCTATCAAGTTGCTTTGGTGAAGGCAACCCAAAAGGACCATGCACCATCGGGTCAAGTACATACCAAAATACTTATGGACTTAGACACTAATCCTACAAAAGAAGCAATAAAGAACCAAACAAGAGACCTAGAAAAGCAATCATAAAGGTATGAGCTTTATACCTTTGGATGACGAAGAAGGAATCCAAAACCCCAAATCCAAGCGTTTTTACACATTCCCAAGCTTCTTAATGCACTTCCTTTGTCTCTAAAACACCAATGACACACTTTAAGGCTCTCACTCTCACTCAACGAGGGCTAGGGTTTTGCAAGAGTAACTGACGGACTTGGAGGCTAAAAGGATAAGGGCACTTGGTCCATAATGATGGTTAAATACACCTCAAACTCTAAAATTTAGGGGTTCACTTGGACACTAGTACGCCCAACGTACATATATGTACGCCCAACATATTAAGTCGCGCCCTAGTACGCTTAGTGTACCCATATGTACATGCAGTGTACATCTCCTACCATCTAAGTTACCAATTTGCCACTAGGGATCCTTAGGGCTAATTCCAAACAACTCCAAGGACCAAATGACACAAATAAAATATCAAGGAAAGGATTTGATAATACCTACAAATATGAGATGTTACAACTCTCCCCCACTCGAACTACACTTCGTCCTCGAAGTCTGCTGTAACAAAAAAATCCGGATAATGCTCCTGCATCTCAGCCTCTGGCTCTTAGGTCCACTCGGATCCCCTCCGATGCTGCCACTGTACCTTTACCAAGGGTACCTCTTTGCTACACAGAAACTTTACCTTCCTTTCTAGAATAGCTACCAGCCTCTCGACATAGTTTAGACGCTCATCAACCTAAATATCATCTAATGATACCACTGCATCCTCGTCCAAAACGCACTTCCACAGTTGCGCAACGTTGAAAGTGATATGAATCTGATTGAGCTGCTCCGGAAGATCCAATCTATAAGCAACCTTGCCAACCTGGAAATAAGCCGGAATGGTCCAATAAATCGGGGGCCCAACTTCCCCCTCTTCCTGAAGTGAATCACACCTTTCCAAGGTGAGACCTTCAGCAACACCATGTCACTGACCTGAAACTCCAACGCAGATCGGTGTCGGTCGGCATAACTCTTATGCCGACTTTAAGCAGTCTGCAATCTCTGCCTAATTTGCTGAATCATCTTTATAGTCTGCAGAACCACTTCGGTCCGACCCATGACCCTGTGACCAATGTCCCCCTAATAGACTGGGGTACGACATCTCCACCCATACAGAAGCTCAAAAGGCGAGGCACCAATACTAGAGTGGAAGCTGTTGTTGTAGGAGAACTCTACAAGAGGTAGGTAGGAGTCCCAGCTCCTGCCAAAGATAATAACACATTCATGCAACATATCCTCAAGAGTCTGAGTAGTCCACTCACTCTGGCCGTCGGTTTGCGGATGATAAGTTGTGCTGAAATGCAGGCTCGTGCCCAGTTCCTCATGGAACTTCTATCAAAACGGAAGGTAAACCGAACACCCCGGTCTGAAACAATGGAAACTGAAACCCCATGGCGAGCGAAGATCTCACGAATATACATATCGAACAACTTCTCGACCGATGAGCTCTCCCGAATTGCCAGAAAGTGGGCACTCTTGGTCAATCGATGTACGATGACCCAAAGAGCATCAAAACCTCTTGTCATCTTCGGCAACTTGGTGATGAAATCCATCAAAATATGCTCCCATTTCCACATGGGAACCTCTAGAGGCTTTAGCTTGCCATGTGGCCTCTAATGCCCGGCCTCGACCATCCTGCTAGTCAAGCACCTATCCACGAACCAAATGATCTCTTTCTTCATACACGACCACCAATAACTCAATCCAAGGTCCCGATACATCTTGATGGCCCCATGAATGGATAGAAAAGGGAGACTTTTGAGCCTCCTCCAACACAATCTTTCTGACCCCACTAGACGTAGGAACCCACATCCGACCACAACGGGTCAACAAACCACGACTGTCAGGCACAAATATGGTGATATCACCCCTGATCCTCTCATTCTTCCAATTCTCCTATCGAACAACCTTAGTATGAGCCTACCTAATCCAACCCATAAGTGGAGAATCCATGAATATCCTCATACATACCACCTCAACAGAAGGTCCATCCGACTTGCAACATAGGGCATCGGCCACCACGTTCTCTTTACTCGGATGGTAAAGGATCTCGTAGTCATAATCCTTGACTACGTCCAGCCACCTGCACTGCCTCATGTTCATCTTTGGCTGATCCATAATATGCCTCAAACTCTTGTGATCCATGTAGATAGTACAACGGAACCCATAAAGGTAATGCCTCCAAATCTTGAGAGCGAAAACCACCACTCCCAACTTAAGTCATGCATGGGATATCTCGTCTCATTCGGTTGCAGCTGCTGCAAAGCATAAGCTATCACTCGTCCTCTCTGCATGAGAACTTGTTGTTGGATTAGGTGTCTAAGCCCATAACTATAATTGGTATGTACTTGACCCGAGAGTAGCATGGTCCATTTGGGTTGCCTTCACTAGAACTATCTGATAGGATGGATAATTGAGAAAGAGGTTATTTATGATTTATTAATATATTACAACTATAATATATTAATTGTGAAATCATATTATTTAATCAATATTGATCAAAAATTAATTTAATGATCAAAAGAGACTAATTAAATTAACGGGGACTAATTATGTAAATTAGTGATATATATAGTGTTTGGGCTATTGATCCATGTTGGGCTAATTTTTATGTAAGAAGAGTTAGTCCACATGAGATAAGGATTATAACCGAAGTGTATGGATTAGGGTTTACCCATGACTCTTGGAATCCTACACTATATATATGTGTTATCCCTTATCCAAAATGGGTTACCCTAAGCATTCTAAGAGTTCTAAGAGAACCCTAGTCGATTTTGGTGGTGCTTTACCTCTCTCTCAAATTCCTCCTTTATTCATGGTGTTTGTGAACCATTTGAGGCATCACACTTGAGGTGCTAAGCTCTTGAAAGGCTAAGAACTACAAACTACATCAAGAGGTATTCATCTAACTTGATTTTATATGGTATATCCTCTATTTTATGTTAGTTAGGATGTATGCTTTGGAAAATTCAAATTGCATGTATAATTAGAGGAAACATAGATCCAAATCATCTAGGGTTGCATGTGCACCATATGAGTGTTATAATGCTTAAAACCCAACAGTGGTATCAGAGCCAAGGGTTGTTTTCTGTTATATTTGATGCTTGGTTATTTTTCAAAGTTGAAAAATCGATTTTCTAGCTTCTAACTGATGGACTCGCTGAGTCCAATGCCTGACTCGATGAGTTCACTCACTAAAAGGGCAACTCGACTAGTCCAATTCATGTACTCGTCGAGTAGAGGCTTCTGGTTACAGAATTTTGAGTTTTTGGCTAGAATTGGATTAGGATCATTACCACAAACTTTTTTGTAATCATAAAATCGTATTTTCTGATTTGGTGAAGATGATCCTCATCCAATTAAAGGAAAATTGTCAAATTTTAAGATAATAAGATAATTATTTGTATTA
The DNA here is from genome assembly GCF_051521515.1 of Lactuca serriola. Classification (NCBI taxonomy): domain Eukaryota; kingdom Viridiplantae; phylum Streptophyta; class Magnoliopsida; order Asterales; family Asteraceae; genus Lactuca; species Lactuca serriola. The sequence continues at coordinate 158,830,592 of NC_136409.1, forward strand.
TTTGATATGAATTGTCTTGCTATGAGTTAGATTAGATCAATAGTGAAATTATATGATAAAGTTGATTAGTTAAAATTGATCTAAGATGTTATTAAAGTGAGTTTTGTAACTTGTCCTCAAGTTATATGAAGAGTCTCATTCATGAACATTAAAACTCCTAAGTTTTCATAAGTTATGGAAATGAAAAGCTTTTCAAGAGTTACAAAACTTTCCCTCAAGTTTGGTATTTGAAAACTCTCTAATTATGAAAACATTAACTCTAGTAATTGAAAGGTTTCAAAAGATGCAACTCTTGGGTTCATAACTTAAAAAATTAATTAAATATACATGTTTTTTTGAAACGGCGAATCTAACCTACATTTAATCTACTCCTTAAATCAAAGTATGTCCACGATGGGACTTGAACCCTCAACCTCAAGGAGGGAGGGCAACACCGGATACCGCTGGGCTAGAAGCCCTTTGGTTAAATAGTTTTAATTTTGAATTTTTAATAACCTAGATGCTTTGAATAGTTCAATTACACCTTAGGGACTTTATTAAATTAATTAAAGTGTTTAATTAAAGGTGAAGATTAATAAATCCACAACAACATGGTTTAAGTTTAATTAAATTAAGAGTATAATTTATTAAAAGATTAAACCACCTATTATTTTACATGTTTAAAATACACCCTTATACTATAAAAAATTAAAAGTTTAATATATTATATATGTATAAGTAAAAGGTCAGTCTTACCGTTAGTAGGCCTCATTCACGAAGCTGATCTATAAGGGAGTATAAGGTTACTGCCTATAAAATAGCGGTTTAATGGGTGTCCACTCTCACCCACCGCTTCCTTGACTGGTGGAGTGTCGTTAGCCAAGCGAGCAGGATAGGACATTAATTCTCATTAAAAGTATAATGAAAAACCAAGAAACTAAATACTTTTATAAATTCTCAATCTTAGTTACTTAGGAAAAATGTGAATTTGATGCTAACCCATGAAATTGCACATTGCACCTTATTAGTCGTTAGTGGAGCGTGTATGGTTAACCAACACACTAATATGAGACTAATTGTGACATCCCCAAAATCACGGCTAGAAAAGACTGGTTTCATTTATGCTTTTAAAATAATTTCAGAGTATATCCATTGATTTAAAAGAGTTGCAGAATTCGTCCCCAAAACAATACATGATAAAATAAGGTTTATCAAAGCATTTCTTAAAGAAATGTATTTTCATTATATATCAAAACTCTGGATGTCAAGTTCCGATATAGACACAAAACCATAAACAATAAAACATGGACCTTACACAGTTATATACAACTTCTGATCTATAAACACAAACATCTTCACAAGTTCCCCAACTTATGCTCTCGTGCCACTACCTATAATACAAAGAAACTGAGTGAGTCAGTCTTGGGAGCCTGTTGAGCATATAGGGTTTTTAACCCGCAATAAATAGTTATATTTAATTTCACCAACCAACGATATCCCGATTACCTATTCCCATTATCCTCACTTTACGTCCCTATGACAACGACTATTACAAGGGACCTAATCTTGGATTTTCATTGGGGCGGACACTACTGCAAAGGGTTTCCTCAGCAATGAATGTCCTAAGGCAACCATAAGGAGGATAAAATACAACAAATGAACACCCAAGTTCACTACACCTACAGGTTATGAGCCTACCAACGTTCCACTGAACTATCTAGAAAAGTCCAAGGTCGTCATCCATATTCTGCTCGACGACTAGATCACATCACATCGAGGCCTCCCATCAATTTTATTTCATCACACATCAACTATCTACCCATGCTTTACCCAAAATTTTTGTATATATATATATATATATATATATATATATATATATATATATATATATACACATTCATACACAACTTAAAAGCAGTAATATATTTATTCAATACTCATTCCAAATAACAGATAATATATAAACACATTGCACGTATTTTATAGAAAAATAATTCATATCTGTGTGATAGAAGAAAGCAACTACACACTCACTTAATAAGGCGATGCTCGGACAGCACTACGGCTCTTAAAAACAATAATCTTCGATGAAACCGGGATTTCTTCCAAAAACTGGGCTTCTTGCTGGCAGAGTTTCGGCTCGACGACTCTATTTCTCGGGATCTTTGGGGCTTTGGGACTTGCTTTGGGTGTCGGGATGATACTGGGGCTTCGGGGGTATATCTTGCACGTAAATCGAGGTAATATGGGTGAGTGAGAAGAAATTTGGCAACAAAACTCGGCTGCACTTGTGATCTATTTATATGGTGAATCTGGTCTCGAACGCAACGAGTTCCCTGAATAAATGTAGCGTGTTCCCGAACGCTTCGTGTTCCACCGTGCGTCATGGCTTACGAACTTCGGACTTGACATGCAACGGGACAAGCTCTGGGCTCCAAACGCGGGGCGTTCCCCCTTTGGTAAGCGTGCCTCGAACTTCAGAAATTCATATCTTTCGCATATGAGCTCCATTTTCGACGTTCTTTATATCCACGCGTAGGTGATTATGCTCTACAACTCTCGGTTAGACTTCGTCGGCTAATTTTGAATGTAACTTTTATTATATTATTTTTAGTAGGCCGGGACAGGAAAAATCCATTAGAAATTCATAACTTCTTCATCTGACGTCCGTTTTCGCCTGTTTTTTTACCGTTGAACTACTATTAACGAGATATTCGATTCTCGTTTAGATTGTTTCGGCTAGAAGTCACTCGATCTCATAATCGAACTTTGGGCTGCATACTGCTACGTCGAAACTTAGAAAAATCACAACTTCCTCATACGACGTCAGATTTGGACATTCTTTTTATGCACGCTCTCGGTTTAACGTATTCTATGACTTTCATTTAGATCACTAGGGCTAAATATCGGTCTATCGTAAATTCACTATTTACGTTTCCCGGTGCCGTGCCGGTTCCATCGCGAAAGTTCGATGGGTCATAACTTCTTCGTTATAACTCGGATTCCGGTGTTCTTTATATTTTCGGAATCCTCGTCGCGACCACTACAACTTTATTTATAGATACCGGGTTTATCTAACATTTTATTATTACACTTTGTTTTTATTCTTAATTCAACTAAGCCACACAATTATGCATAAAACACATAATACTCAAATAATACATTCTAATTATTTTCAAAATGAGTTACAAAGGTTAACCTAGACTATTACATCGATATTAATGCCTAGCCTAGAAACACGGGTGTTACAATTCTCTCCCCTTTAGGATGATTCCGTCCCCAGAATCAAACATCAACAAACAAATGTGGATAGTGACTCATCATGTCACTCTCCGTCTCCCAGGTGAGATTTGGCCTATTCATATGTTTCCAATGGACAAGCACTAATTCGACCATCTTGCGTTGCAACTTCTTAGTCTTACGGTCAATGATTGCCTTTGGTTCTTCGATTAACCTCTTATTTTCATCAATTCTTAATTCCGAAAGTCGAATCATGTCGGGAACTTCTTCCATGAACTTACTCAGATAACACACATAAAAAGTGTTATGAATGCCATTCAATTCATTGGATAATTCTAGCTTATAAGCTTGGTTCCCAATCCTATGAAAACTTTAAACGGTCCAATAAATCTTGGACTTAACTTTCCCATTTTACCAAATCGTATAAGTCCCTTCCAATGTGAGACTTTAAGCAAAACCGAATCTCCAACTTCAAAAGTCATCGGTCTTTGCTAGTTGTCAACATATCTCTTTTGACGATCCCGAGCTGCTAACATTCTCTCCCTAACTATTTTCAACTTTTCAGCAGTTTGATGGACTATCTCAGGTCCCATAAACTGCTTTTCCTTAGCCTCAAGCCAACAAGACGGCGTACGCCATTTTTGTCCGTACATATCTTGATAAGGTGTCATCATTATGCTCGAGTGGAAACTATTATTGTAGGAAAATTCTACCAAAGGAAAATGTTCATCCCAGTTGCCTTAGAATTCCAGGGTACATGCTCTCTGCATATCTTCAAGTGTTTGTATCGTTCGTTCGCTCTGACCATCAGTCTGTGGATGGTAAGCTGTACTCAAACACAACTTCATACCCAATTCCTCTTGTAGAATTTTCCAAAATCGCGAGGTGAAACGGCTGTCACGATCTGACACAATTGTTAATGGAACACCGTGAAGCCTCACAATTTCCTTCACGTAATAATTCGCAAGCTTATCCATAGACCATTTCTCATTAGCTGCTATGAAATGTGCACTCTTATTGAAGCGATCAACGACTACCCAAATCATGTCGTCACCATTCTTTGTTCTGGGCAGTTCAGTGACAAAATCCATAGCAATGTCTTCCCATTTACCCATAGGCACATGTAAAGGTTCTAAACTCTCGTATGGTTTCTGATGTTGTGTCTTGACCCGCGCACACTCCGCCACGTACTTTGCAATATCAAGCTTCATCGTCGACCACCAGTAATAGGGTTTCAGGTCCCTATACGTTTTAGTGCTGCCATGATGAATTGAGTACATGGTATTTTGAGCTTCTTCCATCAGAAGATCACTTATTCCTCCTGACTTAGGTACCTAAATACGATCTTGGAATACCTTCAGTCCATGACCGTTTGTACCAAACACCAACATTTTGCCCAGATGTTCCTCCTTCCGTTCATTCTTCTTAGAAGCTTCCCCTTGAGCTTTCTTTATACTTTCCACAATGGTCGAGACAACTTTTATTCTCAACACTCTTGGCCTTTTTCTTTGAAGATTAACTTTCCGACTGAGAGCATCAGCAACAACATTTGCTTTACCAGGGTGGTAAAGTATCTCATAGTTGTAGTCCTTAAGTAACTCTAGCCAGCGTCGTTGCCTCATATTCAATTCTTTCTGAGTAAAGAGATATTGTAGAATCTTATAATCAGTGAAAAGTTTGCACTTCGTGCCATTAAGGTAATGCCTCCATATTTTTAGAGCAAATACTACCGCTGCCAACTCCAAATCATGAGTGGGGTAGTTCTTTTCATGCTGTTTCAGTTGTCGATATGCATATGCTATCACCTTTTCTATTTGGGTCAAAACACAACCCAACCCAACACCAGACGCATCACTATAAACAACGAAGTCTTCAACTCCATCGGGTAGAGAAACAATCGCTGCCTCACATAGCTTCTTCTTTAGCAACTCGAATGCTTCTTTGTGATTATCACTCCAAGTATAGGTAGCTCCTTTGTGGGTCAAAGCTATTAGTGGAGTAGCGATCGAAGAAAAGCCTTGGATAAACCTTCGGTAATATCCGGCTAATCCCAAAAAGCTTCGGATCTCCGTGGGACTTTTCGGTTGATCCGACTTCATCACAACTTCAATCTTTGTCGGATCAACCATTATACCTTCTTGGTTGACCACGTGACCAAAGAATTGGACTTCTTGAATCCAAAAATCACATTTGGCGAACTTTGCATACAACTTCTCCTTCTTCAAGACTTCTTACACTTCTCGCAAGTGTTGGCCATGCTCCTCTTGGCTTTTCGAGTAAATCAGAATGTCATCTATGAACACTATCATAGATATATCAAGGAACGGTTTACAAACCCTGTTCATTAAATCCATGAATGCTTCTGGAGCATTGGTTAGTCCAAACGACATAACCAAAAACTCGTAGTGTCCATATCGTGTTCTGAATGCAGTCTTTTATAAATACTGTTCTTTCACCTCCAGCTGATGATATCCTGAGCTTAGGTCGATCTTTTAAAAAAATAACTTGAACCTTGTAGTTGATCGAACATGTCATCAATCCTCGACAACGGATATCTATTCTTTATTGTTGCCTTGTTCAGCTCTTTGTAATCGATGCACATTCTCATACTTCCATCTTTCTTCTTCACGAATAACACCTTAGCTCCCCAGGGTGATGAACTAGGTCTAATGAAACTGTTGTCCAACAACTCCTAAAGTTGCATCATCAGCTCCTTCATCTCCATCGGTGCTAGTCGGTAAGGTGCTTTTGCTATTGGCGTCGTCCCTGGTAACAAGTCTATTCTGAACTCCACTTGTCTATCAGGCGGTAATCCAGGAAGATCTTCCGGAAATACTTCCAGATAATCACACATGACAGGAATGCTCTGCATCTCCTTTTCCTCCTTCATAGCATCGATCACGAATGCCAAATATGATGTACATCCTTTGGCCAAACACTTTCTGGCTTTCATTAGAGAAATGATTCCAGAATTACTCTATGTTTGTCCTCATACACCACAAATGACTCTTTCCTTGGCGGGTTTACTTTTACTATCTTCTTCTTGCATTATATCTCAACATCATTGGCGCTAAGCCAATCCATTCCCAGCACGATGTCGAAACCATTTAGTTCAATTGGCAATAATTCCTCATGGAACTTATTCCCATTCAAATCAATGAAAATGTTTTTCATGCGATGGCTAATAGGTATAAACTTGCCACTAGCAACTTCGACTAATCAAGCATTATCTAGTCTATCGATAGGCAAAGCTAGTTTTCTACCAAATTCATGCGAAATAAAGGAGTAGTTGGCTCTAGAATCAAATAAAATTTGGGCAGGAAATTTGTTTTTGAGAAAGGTACCTGAAGCGACATCAGCTTCATCTTTCGCAGCCTCAAGTGTCATCTGAAAGGCTCTCGCCTTTGGCTTTGGCGGAATATTCAATTTTGATGCCTCCTTTTTAGGACAGTCTTTCAAAATGTGGCCCTCTTCGTTACATCCAAAACAAACTCTCTTGTGGGATGGACACTCATTGGCATAATGCCCAGTTTTTCCACATTTGTAGCAGGTCACCTCCTCACTTGTGACAACCCAAAAATTTCCACTTCAATAGAAGCCAAGTCTGTTTCTGCTAACTTTCGAACTTTTGGGATAAGTTTGAGCAATTCAGGATTTACATTTAAGGAGATATTAGGAGAGAGGTTGCACTTGGGTTTTGTGCAACTCTGTTATTCAAAAACTCTATGATATTAGAGTTCATTTCGGGAATAAAATATTTTCTGCCAAAAATCCTAGGACTATATATAGGATTCTGAACCAAATTATTCATTAGTTACAATTCCAACTAGAGAAAAGCCGAATTCTCTCTCAAGGATCTTCAGACTTTTGTTCCGGAAAGTGAGTACTTCTATCTAGTGTTGTTTTAAAGCTTTATATATGCTTAATACACTAGAAATCATAGGAAAACACCAAGATCTGTGAGTTTACCCCCCCCAGAACACCTTGGGGAGTAAACTCCATTTTAAGGGCCAAAGTGTGCCCAATGTCCCCTAGACCTTGGAAAACAAACATGGGACAAAACTTGACATGTTTAGGCATCAAAATCATTTAAAATCAAGGACCAAAAGTGAGTTCACGGCCAAGGAAGTTCTTGGGCCGTGAACTCCATTTTAGGGTGTCAAAATGCCCTAAATGCCACCCTTAAGCCAAGAGACTAGCATAGCTTTTTACCATGATGTGTCTAGGACCCAAAACAACCAAAATACCAACACCCATAAGTTTTTACGGCCGCAAACACATGACCAAATGGTCTATGGGCCGAAAACTCAAGTGAGGGGTGTTTTGATGCCACAAACACTTCCTAAGGCTTAGGCATAAATTTAGAATGCTTCCTTATGACCTTTAAGACCCTCATAAACATATTTGGCCATGAGTTTATGGTAGTAAACTCATTTGGTCCGTGAACACCTCAAAAACTCCAAAGAAGGTGGTATTTCTCACCCTAGGCTAGAGCTAATGTCCCTAAATAACTCCCTAGACTTCAAACTAGCAATAACCCATGAGTAACCATGAGTTTACGGCCGTAAACTCCCTTGGGCCGTGAACTCATGGTAGTAAACTCATATAAGTGCCTTTATACCTTCCTATGTTGAATCACATGTGATACCAACACTTGGTTAAGGTGTTTCCTAGTCCCGGAAGGTGTTTCCTTTCATATAGTTATTGTAAACACTATATTTATGTCAATATGTATACTTATATGTCATTTAGGACTTATTGTGTCTCGGGACTTCATTTGTGAAACTTCTCATCCTTACACACATACCCGTTTGAATCACCCACATCAGGTGAGTTCATACCCCGTAATGAATCTTTTAACTATTTTAATTGTTTTAAGGGGGGGAATACAAGTCGAACACAATGATAATCGTGTAAATGTTTGTTATAAACATCTTTCAAAATGTTACTTATGTTATTTATAAGTTGTTAAAACATTTCAAAACTCTTTTAAAGGTTATGTTACTTCATAGTTATACAAAACTCTATTTTTAAAGTATAAGCATAACTTGTTAGATAAATGAGTCTTTTCAGTAATAGTCCAGTTAGAGCATTAGTAAGCTATTATAGGTATAGTTTAAGAGAATGCCATTCATTAATTCTAGTACAATGAAGCACACACAGATCACACAGAACAGAACAGAACAGAACAGAACAGAACATAATAAGGTGTTATAGCATGGAACAATTTCAGGATCTAACTATAACAATGAATCACAACGCATTGTGGTAGTTATATTGGGTATACGTGATCACATAACTTTAATGTGGATAACGTGGCCTAGCAAATCCTTGCAAAAGTCAATCTTGATTCCCAGAATCTCTTGTAGGGAGAACGTTTAGTATGGGAATTTCTTATCACATTATGACCATAATAAAACACATATGTTTTTAGGTTGTTAGTACCTTCGTATGTCATTATAAACGACATCAGGGTACTCATTTCTCCCATTACTTTCATAAAAGTGTCGGTAACACTTGAAGGTTGATCTATTCTCTAATCGAGATAGGTTATAAACTAGGGAGAATGTACTTTTCAGTTGACAAAGGAACAGTAGAGTCTTGGTAGAAGACTGCTGCTTTCATAACAGTAGAGTCTTGGTAGAAGACTGCTTTCATAACAGTAGAGTCGTAGTAGAAGACTGCTTTCAAACAATCGAGTCTTGGTAGAAGGCTACTTTAAAAGTTAGGACCATGATGCTAGCTTTATGATTCCTTAATGTATACACTATAGACTACGTATATGCTAATAGATTACGACTGCTAATAGGATGTGTGCCTTCGCTTCATTTCCTGTTCTCGTTTGATGTGGTCTTGAACCGAGTTCCCCCAATCTATTATCTATCCGAATATATATATATATATATATATATATATATATATATATATATATATATATATATTGATGCTTAGTATACAGTAAGTCATCATAAGGGTACCAAGTATGGATCAGGTTATAGGACACAGAGTCAAAACACAGTTTTTCTAGTACAGAACTTCTTATCAAAGTCAGTGTTTTTGATAGACAAAACTAGAGATTTCCCAGAAAGGGCTTAATCCATGTTATTAAGCAGTACAGTTTTAAAGGACTTTAAGTGAGTTAACTCTATAATACCTTAGTTTATACACCATGTTTATATATAGAACTAATATCCGATAGCTATTTAAATGTGTGTTTTCCCCCGACGTCCTGTTCTCGTTGGATTGTGGGCTTAGGGCAGATTCCCCCAATTAACTATCTACCCGATATCATGTTATATATAGCAGTATAAACAAAGCTATTATAAAAGTAATCACCGTAGTCATTATTTTACTATAAGAAATATAGGTTTTCTTAAAAGAACTCTTCATTAGATATAAAGGAACCATTACAAATAACTCCATGAGTAACAAGTGAATACACCAAGGTTATATATGACAACGATCTAACAAGTGAATACACCAAGGTTATATATGACATCGATTGTTTGTTTACTCTAAGTATATATATAACTTGTACCCACTTAGTACGCATAGAAAGGCTTGTAGTGTCATTTTACTTAACTTCCATTAGAGTAGGAAATATAGGATTTTCTAGAGGAACATGCGAACTTTTCAAAACAGAACTTACAACTTACATCACTTTTACATATACATTTTCAACAACATTTTACAGCTTACTCACATCACTAAAATCTTATGAACTCCCCAGCTTAATTGCTGATCAACTCTTTCAAATAACTTGTATTCTCAGGAGAATATTAGACAGGTGCTCGTGCTGGGGATTCAGAAGATGGAGCATAATAGCTTCAAGTCTTGTTTTGTTATTTGTTTATGACTTCTATGTTTTGTGAACACATACATTATAAACACTTTCTTTCTAAATGAAATGGTTTTTCATTACTTGCTTACCATATACATATCTTGTGATACTTGACATGATGTCCTCCACCCCCGAATGTTTCCGCCGTTCCGGTTTTGGGGTGTGACATCACTACACTTCCCAGAGTGCTTTTTGTTGCACTTTTCACACCATTTCAATTCGCCCCCTTTTCCTCCTCCAAACTTTTTTGAATCAGACTTCGAAAATTTTCTTTTCTTGTTGGAACCCGAAGTTTCTTCAAACTTTTTCTTATCACCAACTTCAACCTTGATGGCGGTTCTTCCCTTGATCATGTCCTACTGGCACCGCGTACTCCCACGGGAGTCCCTTTTCATATCGATCAACTTTCGTCAACTCGTCTGGAACGATGCGCAAAGCAAACTCCATTTTGTCGGTGAAGGCGTTAGTGTAATCGTCGACTGACATGCTGCCTTTTGTCAACGTCAGAAACTTGTTCTCCAACTCTAGTAGATTTTGGGCCGAGCAGAACTTGCGCTTGAACTACACCAAGAACTCTGCCCAAGTCAATTGCAGTGGCTCATTAGAGCTTATGGTCTTTCCCAAAGTGTTCCACTAACGAACAGCTCCACCCCTTAACTGGCATACTGTGAAAGTGGTCTGCAACTTGCCTCTGCAACCACACGTCATGAGGGCTAGCTCCATTTCTGAGATCCAATCCATAACTCTGATCGGATCTTCCTTTCCAGTGAAGGTTGATGGTTTGCAAATCAAAAAGCCTTTGTACTAGCATCCAAGTCCATCAATTCCTCCCTCCTGGTGGTTTTGTCTAACTAACGGTGGGTTGGCTCGACCAACAGTCCCACTGAAGTTACCTCCTTCTAAATGCCCTTCATTCAACTCGGGCTGTTCAATCAGCATTGAAAGTTCTTCATGATTCTGCCAAAGCATACATCTAGTTTCATCCATTTGACAATCTAACATCATCTGAATCATCAATTGTACACCAACCATTGTTATTGGCTTAGGTGTTGCTGCTACAACAGGTACTCACTCGACCACAGGTGGTTGATTCTTGTCTTTGTTCACGTTTCCAACTCCACTTATGGTTCTTACCATTTTTGATCTACACACCGAATAAGGTGAATTTAGATCCTCAATCACGATAGCTAATTAAATCATCCTTATCACTCTGAAACTTTTACAACCTAGTTCTAATACCATAATCATACGCTAGGAATCCTAAACACATGAGGTTTCCAGATCCGGTTGGCAACAAACCATAGATCCGAACAAATAATATCATATATGGCAAACATATAACATTTAGCACATAAAAGCATTTTAGGCAACTTTCCTAAAACAAACTAGTGCTCGTGTCTAAAATATAACAGGCACTCATCTCAAAATTTTCACTTAGCATTTTAAGTTTAAGTCTATAAATCCTACAAATTCCTAGTTCGCTTAAGTTATTGCTTTGACACCAACTGTGACATCCCTAAAATCACGGCCAGAAAAGACCGGTTTCATTTATGCTTTTAAAATAATTTCAGAGTAGATCCATTGATTTAAAAGAGTTGCAGAATTTGTCCCCAAAACAATACATGATAAAATAAGGTTTATCAAAGCATTTCTTAAAGAAATGTATTTTCATTATGTATCAAAACTCTGGATGTCATGTTCCGATACAGACACAAAACCATAAACAATAAAACATAGACCTTACACAATTATATACAACTTCTGGTCTATAAACAAAAACATCTTCACAAGTTTCCCAACTTATGCTCTCGCGCCACTACCTGTAATACAAAGAAACTGAGTGAGTCAGGATTGGGAGCCTGATGAGCATATAGGGTTTTCAACCCATAATAAATAGTTATATTTAATTTCACCAACCAACGATATCCCGATTACCCATTCCCGTTATCTTCACTTGACGTCCCTATGATAACTGCAAAGGGATTTCCTCAGCAAAGGGGTTTCCTTAGCAATGAATGTCCTTAGGCCCCCATGAAGGGGATAGAATATAGGAAATGAACACCCAAGTTCACTACACCTACAGGTTATGAGCCTGCCAGCGATCCACTGAACTGTCTAGAAAAGTTCGTGGTCGTCATCCATATTCTTCTGGACGACTAGATCACAATCACATCGAGGCCTCTCATCAATTTTATTTCATCACACATCAACTATCTAGCCATGCTTTACCCAACATTTTTGTATATATATATATATATATATATATATATATATATATATATATATATATACATTCATACACAACTTAAAAGCAGTAATATATTTATTCAATACTCATTCCAAATAACAGATAATATATAAACACATAGCACATATTTTATAGAGAAATAATTCATATCTATGTGTTAGAAGAAAGCAACTACACACTCACCTTATAAAACGATGCTTGGACAGCACTACGGCTCTTAAAATAATAATCTTCGATGAAACCAGAATATCTTCCAAAAACTGGGCTTCTCGCGGGCAGAGTTTCGTCTCGACAACTCTATCTCTCGGGATCTTCGGGGCTTTGGGACTTGCTTCGGGTGTCGGGATGATATGCAACGGGACTTGATAATATGCAACGGGACAGGATCTGGACTCTGAACGCGGGGCGTTCCCCCTTTGGTAAGCATGTCTCGAACTTCAGAAATTCATATCTTTCACATACGAGCTCCGTTTTCGACGTTCTTTATATCCACGCGTAGGTGAGATTAAGCTCTACAACTCTCGTTTAGACTTCGTCAGCTAGTTTTGAATTTAACTTTTATTATATTATTTTTAGTAGGCCGGGACAGGAAAAGTCCATTAGAAATTCATAACTTCTTCATCTGACGTCCGTTTTCGCCTGTCTTTTTAACGTTGAACTACTATTAACGAGATATTCAATTCTCTTTTAGATTGTTTCGGCTAGAAATCACTCGATCTCATAATCGAACTTTGGGCTGCATACTGCTACGTCGAAACTTAGAAAAATCATAACTTCCTCATATGAAGTCAGATTTGGATGTTCTTTTTATGCACACTCTTGGTTTAACGTATTCTATGACTTTCATTTAGATCACTAGGGCTAAATATCGCTCTATCGTAAATTCACTGTGTCGTGTCAGTTTCGTCGCCAAAGATCGACGGGTCATAACTTCTTCGTTATAACTCGGATTTCGGCGTTCTTTATATTTTCGGAATCCTCGTCGCGACCACTACAACTTTATTCATAGATATCGGGTTTATCTAACATTTTAATATTATGCTTATTTTTATTCTGAATTCAATTAAGCATAAAACACATAATACTCAAATAATACATTCTTATTATTTTCAAAATGAGTTACAAAGGTTAACCTAGACTATTACATCAATATTAATGCGTAGCCTAGAAACACGGGCGTTACACTAATGAAGGATGGAAATGGGTAGCTGGATGTTAATCATGGATCAATGGAGCGTGTGTGGTTAACCGGCACATAGATTAGGTGATTTGTAACATTAAGTGTACCAAGCTAATTTGCATGGTTATTCACACTTTGTTTGTGATCCTCGGCATCCCAGTCACAAACTTGAAGGACATAATCGAGATTTAAAGATGCCATTGAAAAGTTCAATGAATCTCAAAGAATCTAGGAATTTTAATTCATTTAAAACCTAAAAATCATTTTCGTTTTTCATGGTGGAAATTGGTAAATCGTCATTTACCTACCTTAAAATATTTTACAATTCGATTACGGCATCCCTCTTCCGAATTGTAGAATATTGTGTTGGGTCCTAGCCTTAATATTTCATTTTGGGTGTTATATTAAGTACTTAACTCAACTAACTTGAATTTCTCCCATGTAGATGTCTAGTTTAGACAACTATGGCCTTCCCGAATCTTTTGGAAAAAGCTTTCCACATGAAGATGATATTACTCAATATTATACTTTACTTCCTCCACCTCCTCCAATAATTCTCTCTAACTCACAAATTCAAAGACTTGAAAATTTCAAGGTCACTCAAGCCCTATTGGCTAGCAAACACCAAGATGGAAGGTTTATGTGTGCACATGTCATGAAGATGAAGTCACACATTGACAAGCTAGGAATGTTAGGAGTCGTTGTGTCAAGGAAGTTGGTCGTTGACTTGGTTCTTCAATCACTTCCTAAGTCATATGGCGAGTTCATTAAAGATTACTATATGACAGGCTGCGACATGTCCCTTATCGATCTTACCTATTTGCTAATTGCTGCTGAATCAACAATGATTTGGCGCACTAGTAATGCAAATTTGATTGGAAGATCTACCTCCCAAACTTCCATGGACATTGACAATGGAAACATTAGAAGTCCAGAAAATATTTCTCTTTCCAAGGGAAAAGGAAATGCTAAGTTTCAGATTGTCTAGTGCCATTCCAAAAGAATCTGTTTGCTTCTATTGCAAAGAGAAGGGGCATTGGTTGCGAAGCTGCCGTATCTACATGAAGGACCACGAGAATGGAAAAGTCAAAAAGTTTGAATCTACTTCAGATAAGTCCACTATCTAACTCTATTAAGTTCCTATCTGTAGATTCTTAATACTTGATGTGATAAGATTACATTTTGAGGTTTTGTAGGATCAAAGGAAGCTTAAAGGAAAAGCATGCCGAGTCTGATCGCGAAGAGATGGATTTTGATCACATGGTTTGATGATCGGATTTTTGAGCTGATTTTAGGAGTTATGATAAATTGCTTAGGAATATGTAGTAACATGGTTTTCATTTGTAATTGCATTGTAAGGACAAATTTATCTGCATTTTATAAATAAAGATAAATTTTGAATTTTATCTTGTTTTATATTTCCTTGCAACGGCATTTGTGAAAATTGGTGTTTATACATTGTTAGAAATATTGAAAATGGATTTCATTCTTTTGTTTGTGGTAGTGTCATAGTTTACCAAATAAGAAAAGATTCTCAACACCCAAGTTTCAATTGAATAGAAACTTGGAATCATGCAACCTGTATTGTATGATGGATGACAACCTTCGTCTTTGGGAAATTAAGACTAATTCCTTGTTCACATGTATATGTGTGAGTCAAGTGAAGGACTAGGGGATCGGGTACACTTGGTTGTGCATTGCTCAGGTCGACCACAAAGAACAATAAGACTATTCGTTATGATTTTACTAAAAGTTTAGTAAATATGGTTATACTTACAAGATTAAGTGTAATTTTGGATCATTGAAAAAGTTTCAATGTATAGCAGAATGAATAAGAAGAATCAAATAGGCAGAAAGATAAAAGTTTCTCCAATCTGAAAAGAAGGGAGAGTACTTGAGTATCATGTTTTATGATCATCTTAGTGATTATAGAACCATGTCACAATTGATCCCTTAGCCAAAATAGGTTACCCTAAGAATTCTAAGATTTCTAAGAGAATCCTAGTCGATTTTGGTGGCGCTTAACCTCTCTCTCAAAGTCCTCCTTTGTTCATGGTGTTTGTAAACCATTTGAGGCATCACACTTGAGGTGTTAAGATCTTGAAAGGCCAAGAACTACAAACTACATAAAGAGGTATTCATCTAACTTGATTTTATATGGTATATCATCTATTGTATGCTAGTTAGGATGTATGATTTGGAAAATTCAAATTGCATGTATAATTAGAGAAAACATAGATCCAAAGCATCCATGGTTGTATTTGCACCATAGGAGTGTTATAGTACTTAAAACGCAACACTGCTCCCAAGCCAATGATGGATGTATCACAGAAAACCACAAAATCCTCAATTCCCTCTGGGAGGGTAAAGATTAGGGCCTCACAAAGTCTCTGCCGAAGGGTTTCAAATGTTGACTGCTGCTCAGGGCCCCATCGGAAATCCATCCCCTACCTCGTTAGATGGGTGAGGGTACTAAAATCTTGTAGAAATACTGAGTAAATATTCAGTAGTACCTTGCCAAACCCAGAAAACTCTTGATATCTGAAGGAGACTTCAGAACCTCCCACTACATCACCTCCTCGGTTTTGGCCGGATCGACCAAAATCCCATCAACGAGGTGTCCAAGAAACTAAACATCTCGCAACCAAAATTCGCACTTCGAAAACTTAGCATAAAGTCATTCTCGCCTCAGAACCCCTAGAAGCTCGTGAAGGTGCTCATCATGCTGCTCTCTGATCTTGGAATACACCAGGATATCATCAACGAACACAATAACTGAGCGATCGAGCATCGACCTGCATACCCAATTCATCAAATCCATAAATACTATCGGCGCATTGGTGAGCCCAAACGGCATCACCACAAACCAGTAATGCCCATACGAGTCCAGAACGCAGTCTTCTCCACGTCCTTCTCCCTTACCCTGACCTGATGGTACCTAGACCTCAGGTCTATCTTGGAGAACCAAGATGCTCCCTACAACTAATCAAAGAGATCCTAAATCTATGGAAGGGGATAACGAATCTTCACCGTTAACTTGTTCAACTCCCGATAATCAATACACATACGATGTGAACCATCCTTCTTCTTGACGAATAAAATCGGCGCTCCCCATGGAGAACTGCTCGGACGGATGAACTTTTTTGCCTAGCAGTTCTTGCAGCTGAGATGACAGCTCCTGCATCTCAAGCAGTGCTAATCGGTACGACACCTTGGCAATAGGGGTTGCATCTGGCACAAGGTCGATCCTGAACTCGACCTGCCTCTCAGGAGGCACACCGGGTAACTCCTCCGGGAATACATCAGTGAACTCCCTGACAACCGGAACATCAACAACTGACATCTGATCCCCGACCCGCATATCCATCACATAAGCCAAATAACCAGCACTCGTGCTGAATATACTGCCGAGCCTTGGCTTCTTAATAAAACCATGAACCCAACCTGGTGCCTTCTCCATAAATAACCAGTTCTCCCCCACTTAGGGTTCAAACTACTACACGCTGGCCCTCACAATCGATCATGGCACCGAAACGGCTCAGCCAGTCCATACCCACGATCACACAAACATCCCTCATAGGAATCAGAATCAAATCGATCGAAAAGGATACCCCGAAGATCTCTAGAACGCAACCCTAATAAACCGAAGAAAAAGAAACCCTGTGTTTGTTGGCGTTAGAAACTCGCAACAGACACTCCAATTCCCCCATAGGCAAAACAAACTCCCCGTTGAAGGATCGAGAAACAAAATACCGACTCGCACCCAAGTCAAACAACAATAAAGTAGTCAAGGAGTTCACTAGGAACGTACATAACAAAGGTACAAACATAAGAGAATATAACAAACATAATCAGTAAGATAGGGATAGAAACATACCAATCACAACATCTAGTGCCGTCTTGACCTCCTTGGCAGTGAGCTGGAAAGCACGACCTCGAGCCCTCGGGGGCTCCGCCCTGCGCTAACTGCCATCAGTGATCCTTAATGTAGCTAGCATAGGAGCTAGCACTGACTTGGCGGCAAGCAACGGACAGTTGACCTACACATGACCAACCTGATCATAATGATAGAAAATCCTCATACCCTGAACCGGAGACGACTGGCGATAGTCCCTCGCATAATGCACCTTATTGCCACAATTGTGGCACCCACTACTAAATCGACATCCTCCGACGTGAACCTTTCCGCACTTCCCACAAGCGCCGACTCGCTGACGTCCATACCTATAATTAGCGGCTTTGAATCGCTTTGGTGCCGGCTGTGACTGTACCAGGGCCTACCTCTACTCCCTCAACTGAAACTCTATCTCAAGCTCACGCAGCCTAGCGGCCTCCTGCAACTCTAACAAAGTATCATACCACTGGGTAGAAACAAATTGCCTAATACTCGCCTTGAGCGTGCTCAGATAATGGGTCATCTAAGCATGCTCTGAAGCAAACTCGGGGCAAAACATTGCCCTCTCAGTAAACATTTGGGCAATCTCAGTCACCGAATCTGATCCCTGCCTCAGGTCCAAAAACTCTTGGGGCAACCTTTGTCACTAGACCCGTGGAATGTAGCGAGTGCGAAAGATCTCCATGAACTGATCCCAATATACTATAGCCCTCTGCTCATCAGAGTATGATCCCGTAACAAGTCTCCACCAAACCTTCGCTCCGGACCTCAGAAGGTTCAGAGCGCACCTGACCTTTTGGTCAGTAGGTCATGAACAAGTGAAGAAGCATCCCTCCACATTAGATAGCCACCTCATGGCCACAATAAGGTCCTGAACTCCATCAAAATTTGGGGACTTCATATTATCGAAGTCTCGGTACTGAAAGGATTACACTGTCCTAGCACATGCAACCGCCACGGCTGTGAAGGCTGTAGCAGCAGCCATCTTAGCAATGGCTGCATAACGGTCATCAAAGAACTCCATCATCATGGTCTTGATAGACCCAAACATATATGGAATCTGGCTCCGGACAATAGCAACCACCTCCTCATGGAGTATCCTCCTAATCCTGGCATCTAACTTATCTGATCCCATCTACCTGTTAGTCCCTGATCTCGACCTGGATCCAATCTCCGCTAACCTTGTAGTCACCATACTGAAAACACACCATAAATATATTAGTTAATACACATATCAACACGGGGGAACCAACTCCCAACGAAGCCCTAGGGGTTTTGACTTCCTTGCTACGAGCACAGGTCCTATGCTTTTAGTAGTTGGGACCATACTACCTTCCACACATACCCGTGTTTATCTCAAGGATCATCAGAATGCCCTAACAAAACTCATAAGCATAGACGAACACTCGATCCTCACTCCTTATAGGAAAGGCTAAACATCTTACGACTGGCCGGCTGACCACACACGACTCATCCATGAAACTTCCACCAACCTTGCAGCACTCATGTATGCTAGCCATACATAACACTGGACCCTATAAATATTCGAATATTTGATCCTACCCTAAGCCCTTCATCAAAAAAGAATAGGAAATAAGGCCAAACCAAACATTATCAGGCTATAAGATCTTAGTTATATATATCCATGATGCATACACTAAGCAACTATGGTAATGACGTCAAATCCATAAAAGAAAAGGTCCTACGCTATCATGCATCATATAATCAGGCAATTCTATCTTGCAATCCCTAAAGATCCCTAGCCTATCACTAGCATGCGGTTCTAACATATCGCAATAACAAACAATAGTATAGTATTTTGGGGTGTACTTACTGCTCAACCCAATCACACACACACACATGTCGACATATACATAACTCATACACATATAATCAATCAACAAGCAAGCACATATCATACATAACAATAAGCATAGTATCATCCTATATACCAGGATTCAGATCTAACAGATCACAACAGTACTCAATCATACGATAATCAAGATAACAATTCATAGGGTCGACATTGGTGCCTTAGACACTTAAGTACAATGAGGAAAACTCACCTCACACTAACGTATCAAACAGAACCTCCGACCGCTAGCTCATGAAAACCTTGAACTATCATAATAAATAAACCTCCAATTAATCATCAGATTATCAACCTAAATATCTTAACCCATAATTGTCCATTAACTCTTCCTTAACTGGGCCGAAGCCCAAGTCCAAATCTTCATCCAAAAAGGGTCCAAATATACAAGCCCCATAATTGGCCCAATTTTCCAAATTCGGCCCAACTCCCTATTAGGCCTCATCCTAAGGTTCAATTCCCTAACTGGCCCAAAATACTCCTGCTCAAAAAGTCCATTAAGGGCCCAAGCCAAACTGGCCCAAATTCGAAGCCCAACTCGCAAAAGCCCAGCAGAAGGCGTACACAGGGTGTACCCTAAAGTTACGCAGGGCATACGCAAGCCTCGCATTAACTGGAAACGGGGGTGTTGACCGTGTGTACGGGACGTACTCCCTTCTACACGGGGCGTACCCTCACATAGTTCAAACTTCAATAAGTGCTTAATACCTTAAGCACTTAAGCTCAATCTTCAGATCCATGGTCCAAATGCATCTTAGAGTCATAAAGTTTCCAACTTTATGACCTTAGATGTCCGAAAGTTCTTAATACAAGATCTCAGACCATTATGTAAGTCCCAAATTTGCTTTAGTATCAATCAGATCTGTTTGATGGTTTGGAATCCCAATCAAACGAATGATGCCAGATCAAATGAAGAAGAAAGAGAAGAAGAATAATATGAATCTACGATGTATTCAAGATTGGAATGATGAACAATACAAAATATTCACACACACTTGCACCTTGTCTCCTTTTTCTCTCTAGAACACCTTAGAATACACACACTTAAGCTCCTCTAGCCTTACACTCTCTCTTAGCCTTACACACTCTTATGACTCTACTAACACTATTTATATGAGACAGACAACCGCAAATGGGTTCACGGCCGTAAACACCCATACAGCCGTAAACTAGACTGAAAAATATAATTGCCTAGAAAAGTAAAGTATATACCATATTTTTGACCCAACAATCTCCCCCTTGATTTATAGATTTCTTTTCTAATTGACCCAACAAACTCTCCCTAAAAATGTAGTAGGCTTTTCTTGTCAATCTTCATTGGGAGCTTGGCTTCAGCGTTTATCTTCGATTTCTTCACATCTTCAAGATGAACTTGATGAATCTTCAATAAATGACTTCATCTTTAGGAGTTGGGCTTTTCTTCAAAATTTGACTTTG
This sequence comes from Lactuca serriola, assembly GCF_051521515.1. Taxonomy (NCBI): domain Eukaryota; kingdom Viridiplantae; phylum Streptophyta; class Magnoliopsida; order Asterales; family Asteraceae; genus Lactuca; species Lactuca serriola. The sequence goes on from NC_136409.1 coordinate 158,851,282, forward strand.
AACGAATGTTGGGTGAGGAGACTTGATGTACTGATTCTTGAAAGATAACGCTTTCAGCTTGAGAATCTTTAGAGAGAATGACAGAGAGACCTAATCTTTTGGATCACTTCAGCAGGTACATAGATAGCAGCAAATTGACTTAGGAGGCTTCAATGAAATCTGTCACATAAACTTCAAGTGCAGCTTCACCTTGCTTCTAGGGTTGAAGGATTGAATGTTGAAAAATAGTCTTCATTTCTTGCTCCTTCGAATGAGAATTATTCGATGATCACGGACGAAGCCTTGGCTCAGAAAATCTCGATATAGTCTCCATGAGTCTCATCTACATCTGAATTCACTTTTCAAGACAAAGAAAAAATTAAAAGAAAACTTAGCATACAATATTTTTGGATTTTTCATATTTTCTGGAAAAATAAAAACAGAAACAAGAATATTTTCGGATTTTTGATTTTTCTGAACAAGAAATAAAATAGAAATAACACTATTTTTGGATTTTTTTTTTTTTTCTGATTTTTGTTTTATTTTTTTATTTTTTTTAATTCTCCCCTTAAATTTGTGCATAGAGGGAAACTATGATCAAATTTAACAAAAACAAAAAATATTTGGGATCAAAGTTGTGAGGCAGTCTTAACTTTGTTAAGCAGTACCTTCACCTTCATGAATAGATTTTGTCAATTGCCGGTATTGTGGTCCACTTAAACACGAAGGATGTCGACAAATTTTTTCAAATATACCATTTAGCTGACGACAACCACGGGTATTGTTGTCCACTTAAATTAAGCAGCGAGATCTACACAACCTCTAAATGGTTCAGTTTTAGTTGCACTAGAACGTCTTCCCCACTTCCCGATATACCCTGGTTATCAAGAACTTCCAATGAACTCCTTACTTTAGGTGAGTAAACAATTATTAAGGAGGAAGACAGATTTAGAGATAGGTGCATATGCTATGTCCCAAGTCAGATCCCTTTCAATCACGCAGAGGGGACACCATATGACTAACATAGATAGAGGGGTATAGAGATAATAGGGTGCATATGTTGTGTCCTAATTCGGATCTTCCTATTGGATCAGGTGTCTAAGTTCATAACTATTTCTGGAATGTACTTTACCCGGTTAGCATGGTCCATTTGGGTTGCATGACATTGCAACACTTGGATAGACTAAATGAGAAAAAGGACACTAAAGGATTATTAATATATTATAAGTTCTAACATATTAATATTATTATTTACTTAGTATTAATCAAAGAATTAATTTGGAATTAATTAATTGATCAAAAAGAGACTAATTAAATATATGAGGTTGATTGTGTAAATAATCTATTCTTATATAGTGGGCTAATGATCCATGGTTTGTATGGATTGGGCTATAACCCATAAGGTGCTCCATGGGTAATCCATGGAGGTTACAAACCCATGGATCATAGAATATGAAGATCCATGACAATTATGGTTTACATGGTGTAACCCTACTTATGCCACAACTATATAAAGACCCTTAGTCTAGCAAAATTGGGACTATGACTACTACTTGTACAAGTAAGAGGGAAATCCGGTTTGAGGTGTTAGTGAACTTCTCTCAAGTATATTCCAAGAGTTGTAGTGTTGTGTGAGACATTTGAGGCATCACACTTGAGGTGCTAGGCTCACAAGGTTCTCAAGCAATCCAAAATACAAAATGTATGTTCTTCTTCTAGCATTTATGTTTAAAAGTTCCCCATGGTATGCTAGATAGGTTAAGAACCTTGGAAAATCAATTTTGCATGTATCTTAGTAAAACATAGATCCAAGGTTTCTAGGGTTGCATGTACACCTTAGGAGTGTTAGAATGCTCAAAACCCTACAGTTGTATCAGAGCCTAGGCTTGTTTGTTTGATACTTGATGCAAAATTGTGAAAAAAAACTTAGTTTTTCTGCACTCTGCAGCATGAACTCGCCGAGTCCATGGGGGGACTCGACGAGTCCATGACTAAGTTCATCCTACTCGTCGAGTAGGTTTGTGTACTCGACGTGTAGGAGCCCTAGAATGCAGATTTTCGAGTTTTGCTATTGGAAATGGACTAGAAACATTACCCTAAACTGTTTTGGTGTAATAAAACTTGTTTTAGATGGTATAATGGTTATGCTAATCCATTTTCAATGGCAAATATCAAAATTTCAAGTTTTATATGGTTTATTTATGATTCTTGAAATTGTTGATATGCATGTTCCTAAACTTATGAGTTTAGAAGATTAAGAATTATTTGTAACTTGCTTGTTAGTTTAATTCTTGATCATTATGTGTTTTAACGGAATCCATAATTTGTCCTCAAGTTATGGATTACCAAAAGTCATTCTTTTAAAGTCCATTATGAAACACATAGGTTACATAAAATGAAAAGTCTCTCATTTTAATAAACCATTTAACTCATAAGTTATGACAGATGAAAAGTTTTGAAAGTTACAAAACTTGCCCTCAAGTTTTGGAACATGTAAAGTCACTTTAAAACTTCAAGTTCCAACCCCTAGAATTATAAAAGTTAAAATTCAACCCTTATACTTTATAATATTATAAGTTTAATAATAATTATATATGTATAAGAACAAAGTCGTTTTACCATTAGTAGGCCTCATTCACGAAGCCGATCTATAAGGGGGTATAAGGTTGTTGCCTATAAAATGACAGCTTAAAGGGTGTCCACTCTCACCACCTGCTTCCTTGATCAGCGGAGGGTCATTAGCCGAACGGGTAAGACAAGGACTTTAAATCTTCATTAAAAGTATGATGAATATAAAGTAACTAAATGTTTTTTTTATAAATTCCCAATCTTAGTTACTTTAGGAAAATGTGAATAAGGTGCTAACCCATGAAAATACACTTCGTACTTTGATTAAGTCGTTAGTGGAGTGTGTGTGGTTAACCGACACACTAACCTGGACTTAACAAGGTAGGCAAAGGGTAACTTGATGTTTATCATAGTATCGGTGGAGCGCATGTGGTTAACCGGCACATCGATTGAGGGGTAAATATTAAGGGTACCAAGTAATTTGCATGGTTACTTCACACCTTGTTTTGTGATCCTCGACATCCCAATCACAAAACCTGAAGGGCACACTCAAGATTGAAACATGCCATTGAAAAGTTCAATGAATCTCAAAGAATCTAGGAGTTTCAAAACCAATTAAAACCTAATAACTTGTTTCATTTTTCATGGTGGAAATTTGTGAATCATCATTCACCTACCTTCAAATATTTTATAGCTTGGATTACGGCATCCCTCTTCTAAGCTATAAAATATTGTGTTGGGTCCTAGCCTTAATATTACATTTGGGTGTTTTATGGACTATCTTTATATCTAAACTAAACTTGTCTTTCTTCTTTTCAGATGTCTTCCAACAATGTTGCTTCTGGCTCAAACCCTACCAACTCCTTCTCTCTCATGAACCTTTATGGGAGAGTCATCTTTGATGGATCCAACTTTATGGATTGGAGCAGGAACATCAGGATGGTCACTCGGTATGAGGACAAGGAATATGTCCTCGACAAGGAGCTTAAGGAACTTGAGTCATCTGCTACTCTTGAGGAGATCGCTGAATATCAAGCACATGAAAGAGATGCTACCAAAGTGGCATGTATCATGTTGTCCATTATGACAGTCGAGCTCCAAAAGTCCTATGAGGACTACTATCGTTTTGAGATGCACCAGGATTTAATGGACCGCTACCATCAGAGTGCTCATCAAGAGCAATATAAAATCATCTCCTCCGTGACAACAACCCGAATGAAGGATGGTGAACCCATCACGGGCCACAAGCAGAAAATGCAAAGGTATGTCGACTGTTTGTTGAAACTGAATGTGAACTTCCCCGAGGAGTTGGCAATATACATTATTTTGCACTCCTTACCCTCTTGTTATGATCAATTCTGTATGATATACCACATAAACAAGGAGGAAGTTACACTCAACAAACTTCAAGGACTCTTGAAGACCTTGGAAAGTGGTCTTAAGAGTAAGTCGGTTGTTACCACTCCTACTCCTACCGCGACTCCTGTCTTGGCAATCGGGCAAGGCAAAGGAAAGAAGAGCAAGAACCCTTCAAAGGGTACCAAGGGAAAGTCTCTTGATGGCTCCTCTTCAAGTGGAACCAAGAAAGGTTTAATTACTCCTTCTTCTAACCCTAAAGAGGCTGAATGCTTCTATTGCCATGAAAAGTCGCATTGGAAGCGAAACTGCCCAAAGTACCAGCAAGATGTTAACGATGGGAAAGTGAAACCCAACCATGCAGGTACATACACTATATTGTCTAATAATTCACCCCATTCTAATTCTTGGGTCCTTGATATAGGATGTGGTATTCACATATTTACTGATTTGCAGGGACTAAGAAGAAGTGAGAATGTGGAGCATGGGAAGATAAACTTGATCATGGGGAATAGGAAAGCTTCACCTGTCACCAAGATTGGAGTTTATTCTTTGTTTCTAAGTAGTGGATTAGTATTAGATTTGAATAAGTGTTGTTACTCATCTGAAAAGGCGAGAAATATTATTTCCTTTCATGGTTTGTACAAACAAGGTTTTACCTTTTCATTTGATAATGATAGTGGTGGTATTAATGCTTTCTTTAATAATATATTTTATTTTAAAGCATTACCTTGTGATGGTGTATATGAAATCGTGCTGGTTGTTGATAACCTAGGAAATAATGTATTGTGTATCGATTCTTCCATTAGTTTGGATAAAGCATCATTATGGCACTGTCGTCTTGGACATGTAAGCATGAAACGCATAGGCAACTACAAAAGGATGGAGTCTTGGAGTCGTTTGACCTAAAGTCGGATGATAGTTGTGAATCTTGTCTACTTGGAAAAATGACAAAGTCACCCTTCACTGGTACTTGTGCTAGGGGTGAGGATTTGTTGGACCTCATACACACTAATGTGTGTGGACCCTTCAGAACAGCCACAAGGGATGTTAACCGCTTCTATGTGACTTTTACTGATGATTTTAGTAGATATGGATATGTCTACTTGATCAAGCATAACTCAGAGACCTTTGAAAGATTCAAAGAGTTCAAGCAGGAAGTGGAGAATCAGTTGGGCAGGAACATTAAGATGCTTCGATCCGATCGAGGTGGTGAGTATCTTAGTATAGAGTTCCTTGACTATCTTAAGGAATGCGGGATTATCTCACAATTGACACCTCCCAGGACACCACAGCTTAATGGTGTGGCTGAGAGGCGCAATCGAACCTTATTGGATATGGTTCATTCCCTGATGAGTCGAGCTTCGCTACCAATCTCATTCTGGGGGTATGCCTTAGAGACTGCCACCCATATTCTTAATCTAGTCCCTACAAAGAAGGTTGCCAAAACACCTCATGAGATATGGACCAGAAAAGTTCCCAATCTTGACCACATCAATATTTGGGGTTGCGAGGCTTTTGTGAGGCGCGAGGCTCACGATAAGCTCGAACCTCGAAGTGACATGTGTATTTTCATCGGCTACCCACAGAGATCCTTTGGTTACCTCTTCTACAAACCTAGTAATAATGTGGTCTTTGTAGAAAGGAGATGAGTCTTTCGCGAGAGAGAAATCATGAGCCAAGGAAATAGTGGGAGACAAATTGACCTTGAAGTAATTCAAGAGTCAAGTAGTGAAGGAACCTCAAACCCTAGCAATCAACCTGAGGAGGAAACTCCTATTGATCCGACAGAAGATTCTGTACCTCTGAGGCGTTCCATGAGAGTTAGGAATGCACCTGATCATTACTATGGTTTCCATATTACTGCGGAGGGTGATACACATATCAGTGATAACACACTGATAGGTCTGGATGAACCTAACAACTACGCGGAAACCATGGCAAGCTCTGAGGCTGCTAAATGGAAAGAGGCTATGGACAACGAGATACAATCCATCTATGACAATCAAGTTTGGAACTTGGTTGACAATGTACCAGGTCGTAAGACAGTTGGGTGCAAATGGTTCTTCAAGAAAAAGACTGACATGGATGATAATGTACACACTTATAAGGCGCGATTGGTTGCAAAGGGTTTTTATCACACTCCGAGAGTTGATTATGATGAGACCTTTTCACTAGTAGCGAAGATTAAGTCTATTAGGGTTATGTTAGCCATAGCTGCATTCCATGATTATGAAATATGGCAAATGGATGACAAAACCACTTTCCTTAATGGAAAGTTGGTTGAGGATGTTTAAATGAGTCAACCAGAGGGTTTTGTCAGTACAAAGTACCCTAATAGACTGTGTAAGCTTGAGAAATCCATCTGTGGATTAAAACAAGCACCTCACAGATGGAATCTTAGTTTCGATGAGAAAGTCAAAGAGTTTGGCTTTTCGAGGAGTGAAGATGAATCTTGTGTATATGTCAAGGCTAGTAGGAGTATAGTCAGCTTTTTGGTATTGTATGTGGATGACATACTACTCATGGGAAATGACATCCCAACTTTGCAGGAGGTTAAGTCCTGGCTTGGAAAGTGTTTCTCTATGAAGGACCTTGGAGAAGCTGCCTATATCCTAGGGATAAGGATTTTGAGAGACAGGAGTAAAAGACTAATTGGACTTAGTCAGAGTACCAACTTGGAGAAGGTGCTGAATAGATTCAGCATGCAAAATTCCAAGAAAGGAGAGTTACCAATCCAGAGTAACGCCAGACTGAGTAAGACTCAGAGTCCGAGTACAGAGGATGAGATAGCAGAGATGATTCGAGTACCGTATGCTTCCGCTGTAGGCTCGATCATGTATGCTAGGACTTGTACTCGTCATGATGTGGCCTTTGCGTTGAGCATGGTCAACAAATATCAGGGGAAACCTTGTAAGGCTCACTGGACTACGGTAAAGAATATTATCAAGTACCTGCGGAGGACTAAGGACTGGGTCCTTACCCTCGGTGGGAGTGATGACTTGAGAGTATTATGGTATAGTGATGCTAGCTTTCAGACTGATAGGGATAATTTCTGCTCTCAGTCAGGCTGGGTCTTTACCTTAAATAGAGGAGCAATTTCTTGGAAAAGTTCCAAGAAGGAGACAGTGGCCGATTCAACTTGCAAATCAGAGTATATAGCGGAAAGCGAGGCAGCAAAGGAGGCTATATGGCTAAAGAACTTCATTCGAGACCTTGGAGTTGTACCAGCTGTAAAGGAGCCTATAGATATTTTATGTGATAGTGGAAGTGCAGTTGCCTTAGCAAAGGAACCAAGGGATCACGGGAGATCAAGACACATTGATAGAAAATATCATTTCATCAGACATCGAATAGAAGAAGGACTCCTTGTGGCAAAGAGGGTATCATCGGATGAGAACCCGACAGATCCCCTCATGAAGGGACCGGGTAGGGTTAAGCATCTCCAACATGCGAGGCGCATAGGGCTGAAGGATGATATTAGTTTTAGTAGTTAGATAGCTTTGAAATGTGTAAAGTGTAATTGACATTTGATGATGAATAAAAGTAGTATTTTTTATGAGTAAAGTGTTGCTATCTTTTGTTAATCGTTCACTATCGTTTCATTTTGCATGTTTTGACTTCCAGAAATTATGTTATGGTATATCATATTATTCGAATTCTCCACAGTCGGTCATATGTCGGAAGTAGGTATGAATCAAGACTGTCATGAGTTGGTTGTAGAGGTCTAACATGTTGGACATTGCAAAGTATTGCTACAACACTCATAAGTGCTCATAAGTTTTGAGTATTGGATTCAACCCACACTCACTGGTATCCCTTCATGGAATTTATCTCGAGTGATCGTGAGACGGTAATATCATATAAGTCTTCAAACCTAGAGATATGACTTGTTGCCTATGAGTTGGTTATGTATTGATCGTGAGACGATAATATCATATAAGTCTTCAAACTACAAAAGGTATGTTCTTCTTATAGCATTTATGTTTAAAAGTTCCCATGGTATGCTAGATAGGTTAAGAACCTTGGAAAATCAATTTTGCATGTACACCTTAGGAGTGTTAGAATGCTCAAAACCCTACACTTCCGATCACGCAGAGGGGACATCATATGGCTAACAGATAGAAAGAATTTCATAGATAAGGAGATGCGTAGAAATAGAGTTGCATATGTTACATTCCAGGTCCGATCTCTTCCAATCACACAGAGGAAGCAACACATGACTGGCAGATAGAAAGCAAGAAAATAATTTCCAACATACCTACTATATCAGAACCCCTAGTTACCCTATCAGAACCAGAATTAAGGAAATTCTATCATGCAAATTCTTGAAGATCCCTAGCCTATCACTAGCATGTTGTTCTAACATATCACAATATAAAAAAATGTGGTAATTTAGGGTCTACTTACTGGCTCTGGTTGATCGTACACATCACATCTTCTTTGATTATTTTGAAAACAATTTGAAAATCATTTTTAAAACCTTTTTCCTTAGTTTGAGACTGGATTCACACGAGTGTTCCTCCAATTCACTAAAACCATGACTCTGATACAAACTTGTAACACTACCGAAATTCACAACAAATTTAAACTTTTCAAAAACACACTGAAGTTATTAAATATTTACAAATCAATGTTTCCAAAATATTTATCCAACATCAAAGTATCCCAAAATCATAAAAAACCATAACAAGGAGATGTGTACGGTCACGCCCTCACCTTTCCACGATCATTCGGACTACCTGAAACAATAAACTGAAACCATAAGCCAAAGCTTAGTGAGTTCCCCCATTGTACCAACACACACACGTACATAATGTATACCACAAACATGTCAGGTCCAATCAACCATAAGGTTGGAACACCCCAGGCCTAGTCAATCATAGGGTCCAGTCATCCTCGGGATGGAATACCCTATATTGGAATGCCAATGTTGGGTCCAGTCATCCATCGGGATGGAATACCCTTGGTTTGTTGGCTCACGCACAAAGCAGTAAAGCTTCAACCATCAACCGAATATGTGCACATATAATATATAAACATATAACCAGTCAACAGACAATCACACACACACACACACATATATATATATATATATATATATATATATATATATATATATATATATATATATATATATAGGTCACTAAGCATAACATCATCCTATCTACCAGGATATCGATCAAACAGATCACTATGAGATGATAACATGCTATCACATAACAGGATAACTAATCCAATGGGCCGGCCTTGGTGCCTTCAACCTGTAAGTACAGCGAGGAAGACTCACCTCACAGTCTGAAAAGTAGTTCATGAGGTCTCAACTCTGAATCTCAGCTCTAACCATCACCTATCCAATCAACGGAAAAATTCTAAATCGCCATCCAAAATACCCCTGAGTCAAACTTGGTCAAAGTCCAGGTCAAACTGGGCAAAATCTATAAGTCAAATAAGACAACTCAACCGAATCAACCCAACCGAGTCAACTCAGCAAGTATACATGAGGCGTACTCTAGAGGTATGCTGGGCATACTACTCCGTTGACCAAAATGGGGTCGTTGACCATGTACGTTGGGCGTACTCCCGGGTACGCTCAACGTAACCCCAGTCTTCTTCTTTTTCACCACCATGATCCATAAAGTTGGCAACTTTATGGATGTCATGCATGTTAACCAACATTACAAGCCATAAAATGCACGAAAACTTAGATCTAGCAAGCAAGGAAAGGAAAGGCATGAGCTGGAGGACTTATAGAGGTCTAAAAGCTCCACAACTAGCTGATGAAGAAGCCAAAAATGCTAACAAATGCACCACAAATGATTTTCTTCTCACTCAATGAGCTTCAAAGACCCAAAAGCTCTTGAATAACACCAAGAATGACCAAGAAGTTCAATGGGGGTTGAGATTAGGGTTTCCAGAGGTCTTGGAAGTGAAGGAGGCTGAGGAGGAGCAATCCTAATCATCTCATACCTTTAAATACCCGGAAATAAGGGTTTTAGGGCATCAGGCGCCTCTCACATCGTGAGCCTTAAATAAGCGTGATCTACTAGTCAACGATCATTCATCCAAACCACTCCAACTTTAAACGACCATAACTTCTTCGTTGCAACTCTGTTTTCGACGTTCTTTATATCCACGGAAAGGTCTCGAAGAGCTCTACCTTTCTATTAACTCCATGATGCCTGAAACCCTATCGAAATCAAACCCAATTTTCATGAAAAGCCCGGGCCATTGCCTTTACCGTATACCTTTGGACTCCAATGTACCCACTGAACTCTTAGATCACGCAATCCACAATTCCCACATCCTAATGGGTCGAAACCTTTCTTCCGCCTAGGCCCAAGGCCTTAATTATCGGGCCATAGCCTCGAATAATGAAGTGATTCGAAACCGAGTGTTACATATAAAAATATGAAACATTCATCGTCGATTTTCTTATCTATGTTCAAGGGGACAATGTACATATTCGACATATTCAGGATTATATATTGAATAGATTGTGTATCCTCAAGACATATACATACCATGGAAATTTTTGTCTTAGGACACTGCTTGCAGGCCTCAATCTCTACAATTTCGTGGTTATAATCTTTATGTAAAACACTTTCAAGTATGTTTTTTCATGTGAATTGATTCTTGTATTTACATTTCATTTGAATTTTGTTTGTATTATTTTTACTATTTTGTTGATTGTATACTTCTGTCATAACAACACATGCAATCATAATACATGTAAAATATAAATGTTATTCATTCAAAAGAATTGGCGGGTAGATGTTTATTAGCCAAATGTTGAATGTCTAGGTCTAGTATAGGACGAAAAGTGTATATTTAGGAGTAGAGTTGTTAGGACTACAAATGAGTCAAGCTACTCGTGAACTACTTTGGATCGGTTTGTTAAAAGCTCGACTCGAAACTGATTTTAAACGAGCCCGAGCCAAGCTCGAACTTACTGTTAAACTTGTTTATTAAATGAGCTCGAACTCGAGCTCAAGTCGAACTTATATAATACTTTACGAGCTAGAGTTGAGCTTGTATAATTCTTTACGAGCTCAAAGAAAGCTTGAATCGAGCCGAGCTGGAGCTCGAGCGTCATATAACTTAAACGAGCCTGAACCGAGCCTAGTCGGGCTCGGCTCGGCTCATTTGCACCCGTAAGAGTAGTGAGTGTGTGCGATAGTATTAAAAAAGTTCTTTTTTCTTAAAAAAGAATATGATAATCTATTTGTGAATAAAAGTACCATCACTATCTAATGAAATGACATTAATTTCGTGAAAATAGTGTATCTGGCAAAGTAGAAGGGTATCACAATTTTTTTTAGGGTACCTTAATTTTTTTTCCCGGTGTATCACCACAACATAAAACGGAATTTTCCGAAAAAATTACACTACTGAAAAAATTTGAAGGTCATCCCACACTCTACATTGGATCCGTCCCAACGTGAAAATGCTTAAAATCTTCGAAATCTGAGTTTCTTTCTATCAAAAACTGACATCACATAAACAGGTGTCACTTTTCTATCAAACTCTATCAAATTCTTTCTATCAAATTCTTTCCGATTCTGCTAATTATACATTTCGCTAACTTAGAAAAATGTCTTGTGACATAGAATAACGTTTTACTAGTTATTATTAATTAGTGTATTATATGTTGTAGTCTATGTCTATCTTCATAATCAATACGGCAATACCTACATTATACTATATTCGCAAACTTAGAATAATGCCATGGACTTGGTATAATTCCACTGAAGATGTTTATTTTGTTTTACAAGTTATGCTTTGATTAGTTTACGAGTTATCTTATCTTTACATGTACTGTATTTCCACTTTGCAATTTCAGCAGATCATTTGTTCGTGAACTTAGAATAATTTTGCTAAATAATGTTTATTTGCGAAACACAAATGCATATCAGTGAATTAAAAATCAACATTCACGAAATCATATAAAATGTGATACATTGAATTTTCCTAATCATAATACACTTGATATAGCTGTTTGTTCTCTAGCATTTGTGTTTTCAAATCACAGTGCACTCTTTCGTATTATTTCTTCAAAAAAAGATTCATTTTTTCTTAATCTAATTTTGACGTGGAGTTTAATTTTTTTGAAAAATAAACATATTAAAATGTCTTTTTAAAGATTAAAGAAAGTCTGGTTGGCCTGTAGAGGTCAAACAACGATGCCACATACGACTATTTTGGTCAACAATTTTAGGGTAAGAAATGACTTCAGTAATTGGCAAATAGACATAGTGAGTGTTGCATATTCCAACTGTGATTCCACTGTATCCCGCAAATGCACCATGGACCTAAATCAAATTTTTCAAAAAAAAAAATCATATTTAAATATATAAAAGTAGAAATATATAAAAGTACATTGTTATTTCATGCATAAACTTACAGCATTTTGACCAAGAACTGTGCATAAAATCCCATCGGATGCATTTGCTCGACATGCACGGATCATATAAGTAGGATCAATGTATTTTACATCAGTTGGATTCCCCATCTCCTTGAAATATTTTTTCACCTAAAAAAATATATTAAAATAATTATAATATAATCAAAATTAAAGTAATATGATATTGAGAAATGAGAATAGTAGAATCTACTAACCTCTTGTTGTATATGTACACCGATATCTCCTAATACAACATTCCCCGATGCATCTTTCGCATTTGTTTTCTCCAAAAAACTCTAAATTCAAATAAATAAAAAATAAAAAATACAAAAGAAGAAAATAAAAATAAAAATAACCGTTTTAAAATTTTGGCTGAGTTTGATGTGCCACAGCTGATAAACTATGTTCTTTTTCAAGTTTTTTTAAGTTGTCATGTTTGACAAACCAAAAAGTAACTTTTTAGAAAGCTATTTAGATTGGTTTTTCAGGAGTTTTTTTAAACTTTATCAAATATACTTTTAATTAATTAATTATATATATATATATATATATATATATATATATATATATATATATATATATATATAAACATATTCTACTAAATGCCCATTTTATGTCATTTTACATATTTCAGTTAACTTATCAGCTAGTTTTTACCAATCATCATGTTTTATCAGCTAGTTTTTCATCTAACAGCTAGCTTATCAAGTAGTTTTTACCAAAAATCATTTTTTATCAGCTAACTTATAAGCTAGCAGCTAGCTTTTCAGCTAACAGCTAGTTTTTCAGCTATCAGCTAGTACACCAAACATAGCCTTTGACTCTAACCTGACCAGCTCCCTCGGCTACACAAATGACGGCTGAGCCCTTTGTCTCAAGTAAATATTTAAGATGATTCAAGACACCATGAGATCCATGCAACTCAAAGGGTACTTCTGGAATTAAACAAATATCAATTTGACCACTCGCAAGAGACGCATGCATGGCTATAAAACCACTACTCCTTCCCATCAACTTCACAATCCCAATACCACGATAAGCACTATGTGCCTGAAGAAGGTCAAAGTCAAAGGGCATTTTAGGGATTAAACATATATATCAATTTTGACTACTATAAGATGAAGAAGGTAGGTTGCTATTATAAGTAAAAAAATATTAATCCACCTCGATGTAAGCAGCATTTATAGCTCTTTGTGCCTCTTCAACAGCAGTATCAAATCCAAATGTTTTATCCATGAGGAGAATATCATTGTCTATAGTTTTTGGAACACCAACTACAGCTACTTTTAACCCTCGTTTTATACACTAATATAATACAAGATTAATTAAAAAATTAAAATGATGTATTAAAGAATTAAGTAATTTTGTGAAATGATATATGATTATTGATTACCTCATTGTGTATCAAATTAGCACCCGCATGTGTCCCATTTCCACCTAGAACAAAAAGCATATTGATTCCTCTATCCTATTACAAGTTTAGAAAATAAATATTTTATTGGGAAAATTACGTTAGTGGCATTTTTGTAATTTCCCGAATTATAAAAGGGTAAAAAGGAGAAATGAGTAACCTCCATGCTATCCACAATTTCATCAAGACTTGGTCCTCCACGAGAAACTCCTAATAAACTTCCACCCGAAAGATGAACATTTTGAACCACTTTCCTAGACAACTAATCATCAAAAGATTGATTAAAACAAAATTAATCTTTTTTTTAACAATAAACAAAGATATTAGTCATATTACCAAAATATAAATATAAAAAAACTTACAGGAATTTCATCTATTTCTTTACCAAATCCACGATACCCAAAAGGAATCCCAACTATTTTTTTCACACCATAAATCTCAAGTGTGATGACAATCTGTAGTAGTCACTCAAAGAGGAAGATATTAACAATTATAATACAAGAAAGTATTTTTAAAGTAAAAATATAAATAAAAATAAATATAAAACTCACTTGTCTTATGACATCATTAAGTCCAGGACAGAGTCCTCCACAAGTTACAATTGCAGCCTTCACATTTTCAGGTTTGAAGTATATTTTCTCACGTGGGCCAGCCCGATGAATCCTACATAAAGATTTCAATTTCTTTATTTTTTACAATTAAAATCTTACTATTTTGATAATGCAAGTTCATTAACATTAGAACTCTTTAAAAAAAAATTATTAGTTATTACCATTGTTCAACCCATGTACAATCAGTATCAATACATTCAGCTCCAGCAGATGAAAGGGATGAATATCGAATAACCTGTGACATTTCAATATGTCAAACAGCATTATTGTAAATTTGTAATATAAAAATTAATTAACTATGTAGTTCTTAATCTTACTATGAAAAAACTGTCAATGAAAAGAATGTAACTTATAGTAGTACCTTGAGTAGAACTCTATCATCATTATTAATGTATCCATACCATTCCTCATCTGAAGGATACCCTTCTGCAAATTCTTCATTTACAGGAGTCCTATATCACAAATTAAGCAATTAAATGCACAATAGCATGTAAAATGCTGATGTTTAAAGGGACTTTCTACACAAGTTGTACAAAATTGTGATCCGAAAAGATATACATTTAGACAAAACCACCTTAATTTGATGAGGCATTATTTATAACCTAATGTTACACTCCATTTGGTGGATTAGTTCAAGTATAAAGTTCATACAAGGTTGTGTACAGATATTGAATCCTTGAAATATCTAAGGAATCATTCCTAGTTCCTACATTTCACAAGTAGATTCCACGTTTGTGTTTGGAATTCAGACCTTTTACATTAGAAATTTGAATTTTACCTATATTTTCAATCAACAGGTTTAAAAGAGAGATTTTAGTCGATAATTTACGTTAACAGGGAATTTGTTTTTTCGTGTAAACAATCGACGAGTCTAAGTAGCTGAAACAGTAACTCGATAATTTCCCAATTTTGCATGTTTGAGCGAATATAACAGTGAGATTGGAATTTGATCGAGTCAAAAAAAATGCAATAGCATCAGAAATGGAGTTTCAAGTATTCGTTTGGTACCTCATGCTGAGACAGAAAGTGGAGGGATATGAAGCAGCGTCAGGGAAGAAATCACTAATGTGAGGGATGTTGAATCGCTTCTCGAAGTCTTCTTTGAACTTAGATTTCCACTCGGAATCGCAATTAACAAAATCCTCATTTGAATTCTTCTTGGCGTACACTGCGCGACGACGACTTCTCCTGCAAGCGCCGGTCATGTCAGGTCTTGCCTGCGGACCAGTGAGAACCGGCCCAAACACGCGGCGGAAGGAAACCAGATCATAACTATTCGCCTGACTAACCAACCTCGGGTTGATCGATGGAGAAAGTGACCCCATTGTTACACAATTGGAAATGGTGGAGAGTGATCGAAAGGGAAATAAGTTTTGGGCGAAGAGTTTGAGAGAAGAAGAAGACAAATGAAGCAGAGGGAAGCGTAATGCTGAAAGGGTAGGTTTGTTTTCTAGTTAGTACGGCAGCTGATGACGTGGAATAATAGATTTGGTTTTGAGAAATTTTTAATTTTAATTTATCTTAACAAACAAAAAGAATTTTATTAATAAAAAAATGTCATTAGATAGCAAAAATAAAAAACTATACAATGGAAGAAGTTATTAAGGGTGTGAGGTAGTGTTTTTGGCCAAAAGAACCTCAAATTGCAAATGCGTTTATTCCAAGAATCCGAATGACGCAGTTTTTATTTATTTTTATTTTATTTTATTTTATTTTAAATAATATCATTACGTGTTACGTAGTTGTGCTGAAATAGTATTTATGGGTTATGTAGTATCTTCAGACTAGGTGTTCTCGAATACTAATGTTTAAAACACATATTTTCAATTTACCATCTTTTTGGCGTTTCGAGCGTTATAACTAGAACCGAAGCTTTAGAAGAATAGAAATGTATAAGTACAATTTGTGAATAACTTATCAACTTATTGTTAAATTGATTCAAATATTTTTTAAATACGATTTGATTTTTTTCGAAAAAAATATAAATATATAATAATTTATTCCTAAACTAACACCTAATTTCACAAATGTCCACAACTACATATAATCTTTATGAGTTATGTAGCATCTAAGGTGCGGTTTGTTTTTTCGAAGCGAAAATGTCTGAAGTCTGCAGACCACCTCTGCAACTCTCTGTAGTAGAATAGGGGACCAAACGGCTGCAGCATTTAATAAAAGGTTTGTTTGTTTTGTAACTTCTGCAGACTGTTGTAATAAGTTAAATAAGGTGTGAAGAGATTTGAAACAGAGGGTTAAGTGTTGCGCCACACAACACACGTGCAACGGTTTTTAGGTCAAAAGTATTCTGAAAAACAAACAGCTGCAAAGAGCTAAGTGTTGCGCGTAAAAAAAATATAAATATATAATAATCTACTCCTAAACCAACATCTAATTCCACTTATTTTCATGATGGGACTTGAACTCTCAACTTAAAAAAAAGAGGGCACTATTTAACACTGTTGCTCTACAAGCCCTTTGATAACTTAATATTAACACTTCTTTTCAAATATGTTTCAAAATTACATTATAAACACTGGTGGTTCTTTCTTGTTGTAAGTGAATGCAACGAAAAGACCCGAAAATAACGAATAATGAAACAATTCATATATTGACGTGCTCATTTCAAAATTTATGCTTTGTTATTCCCATCATACTGTGGTAAGAGGATGATCCACAAGAAAGGTGGCAAGATTCGAACCTACACTCTGACCATGCCTCACCACCTTCAATCCATTAGTCTCTGTTACAAGGTAGGGCGGGGGGTGAGGAAAGGCAGAAATGAGTTCATGCCACAACGATCCCTATGGAAGGGAAATTTATCAATATTTTTGACTCGCAATAAGCTAGGGTCCTGTTCGGGCAAGCTATTGATTCCATTACTGAACCAAACAAGATTATTCCCTTAGTCTTATCTATCCACCTCTCCAGACACAATATCTTGAGTACCTATGATGGTGACCACATCTGCTGGCATGTGATGTTTGGACATAGAATCGAGTCCTTGTGAATGGGCATAGCTAAATATGTAATTTAAGTCGGTTTAATCTCTTTTTGGTTTAATCGGTGCGGTTTAATCGATTTTTTTTTAACCTCTCAAATTGAACCGTAACCAAACCAAGTAAGTTCGGTTTAACCGATTTTAATTTATTCAGTTCAGGTTATTGTTTAAACCGAACAAAATTTCACTTCAACCACATATTGAATGTTTACCTTATTACTATTTATTTGTTTAAGTTTGTATAATATGTAATAATATATAAAACACAAATATAAACTGGTTATATTATTAATATTAATCTATCAATCTATAGAATTAAAAATAAAATATTAATTAACAAAAATATAATATAAAAATAGACCGGATTTAAGAAAAAAAAAAGACAAAACTGATCTTACTAAAACCATGTTGCCAAGGACCGAAAAAAATTGGAACACCCGAGACCGATCCAACACCGATTTTCTCAACTAAACTTACCTTTGGCCTTTACTATGACATGTATGGCGTTGTGGGCTTGCCAAATATTTTACTTATTTTATGAATTTTGGGCTGCTGCTGCTGTATAAATCATGATCAGTGTCTGCTAAAATTAGCGGTTTTTGGTTGTCAAATTCAAAAACATTGTGGGATCATTTTAATTGAAAATTTGGGCTGTTGTAATACCATATTCTGGGCTAGGATCCTTAACTTTTAAATGGTATTATATTGCCACATATGCGTGTAAATCTGTCACATAATATCCAAATTCACGAAAACAACAGTTTAAATAAATATTCGTGAAATTATACTAGGATTTATGCAAACTAGGCTAAAACTAATGTAAATTCTGTGTATATATGAAATGAATAAAGCAAATCCAAGCTAACAATAAACACACAAGCTTTTTTAAAAACTGAATTTTTTTAATAAATGCCGATGAAGAAGGGGCTACTTCATTATAAAAGCACATTTAACTCTATTAGTTATGCAGTGTTTTCGTGGAATGCAAACGATACAAAAACATCTATTGAATTGAGCCCAAAATAATTCAGATTTGACTTGAGAATTCAAGCGCACAAACAAGTCAACAAAGAATGTTGTTGCAATTGCATTATAAATAATATGTCCACTATCGATTTATTATTATTTAAAGGCCATTTGCATATCAATGATTAACCTTTTAATCATAAAGAGTTCTTATAGTCCACCTGCAAATTGGTTGTCCGTAGAAAAGCAAAATATGTTAAGAAACAAAATAAGTTTCCTAGAAAACCACCAATTCGAATGGCTCGGATTCATAAACATCACAAGAGCTCATATAGTAGATTGTTGTAGCTCTTGTTTTCTATATTGTAATATGTAGCTCTTTTTTTATTTATTAGTATTCTATTGGAGTTAAAAATAGGATTGGTTTAGGGTTTAGCTAGGGACCAAACTATAATACTTAATGAGTCTTTATATATTTTGGCCACCACAACTATCATATTTGATATATTATAATATTACAATTAAGAAATCGGTGTCTTTATTGATGCTCTCAACTAATATTTACATCTGTATTCAAGTCATACCTGACATCTGACATCTGATAATTTAATATAACACAGATAAGACACTTATTGTCAATAATTACCTGAATAATGACAACAATACTCACAATACAAATACGGAGTATAAGATAATTATGTGCATACTGTTTGACCATTTTTATTTTTTATTTTTTTATTTTTATTTTATTTTGTCTAAGTTTATACAATAACTTTTTTAATCATTTAACATAATGAAATCCATCTTCTACGTTTGTTACATTGAAAAGTTTCAATTTTAGATTATAATATACAAATGATAATTGTATTAAGTTGTTTAATCAAAATAATTGTAACCATAAAATTGTGCAAGTATATTGAATTTTTTTGTTCACACTTCATGAAAATAATTTCGATTATGGATTTGACCATAAAAACGATGGTTTTAGTATTTAATCTGATGACCCAAAGAAATTTAACAATACAATATACCAATATTTGTGCTTGGGGAATATTCTTTTAAACTTTTCGCTGTGAACTTCACATGTGTAGCATCAATCCTGCATAAAATGATAAAATCCCACCACAAAATAAGAAACAAAAAGATCGAAGTTATTGATCAGAATAAACGAAAAATGTGATACAAAAAATGGCGTAATAGAACAATTTTCCTATCCCTATCGAGATAACATTGAAAATCTGTATATATATTTTTTAGTTGCTACAACTATTGCTACGATTATAACATCAGACATATAATAATCATATGATTAGAACAAATTGTCTTTACTTATAGCATTAATCAAAATCTACGTAATTGTTGCTATACGTAACATATGATAATTTAATAATTGTCGTTATTATTATATTTCATGAGAGTGATACATGAAGATAAACATCCATATCATCAATTGCATACCTGTGGAGGCATCTTGCAATCTTCATTTAATATTCATTTGACCTACAGCCTTCATGGTACTATCCATGGTTTCTTCATATATAGACGCCCACAAGTTTGTGAATGTATACATGAATAAAATTTAAACACATACCTATATGTATATGTATATAAACGTATGTGTTTATATATGTATAAATATATGTATATGAGTGTGTTTTAACTTATATTGTGAAGGTTGGAGGGTTTGATAACAACGGGCTTTATTTTTGAAGTCTTTAGGGTTGCTAATGGAAGGAGAAAAAGTAAAAAAAAAAAAAAAAAAAAAAAAAAAAAAAAAAAAAAAAGCCCGTATTTTAAGAAAATTCTTATAAAAGGAATTATCAAAATAAATTAATTTATTAATTTTGACACTCGATCATGATGCAAGAGGAATCCGCCGACGGTAAACGACAAAACATGGTCTAGCTACCAATGACAACTCGACACCTGGTGGTTGTTTGGGCTCTTTATTATTGCTCAGGATTGGTATTTTTAGTTAGTACACAAGATTTAGAGTAAATTACAATTTTGATCCTTATGGTTAGTACTTTGTCATAGTTTTAGTCTAAGTTTTGAAATTTATAGATGGTTCATCCCCATGGTTTCAAAATGCATCACATTTGATTATTTTCCTATCACCGTTAGATTTTTTTTATTAAGTGCAATATAAAAAAAAAAAAATACTTTTTTTCCATTTGGCCAAAATTAGTAAAACCTACAAACTTTAATGATGATTTCTGAAAATTATATGAAAATGATATATAAACCCTAAATCTACATCCATATTGTTCACCCTAACCTCTTATACTATCCTTCCTTTGTCCATCATGGTTGCCATCTCCAACATCACATATATACGTACATATATGCATATATACATATAAATGTTGTTCGAACTTTTAGTAAACTAGAATCCATAACGATCAAATGTATTTTCGTGGGATACTTATAAAGGAAATAATGGGTAACTACTTTACAACCCTATTAAGAGTAAAGTGTTTGTTGTTCGAAATGTTAAAATTTTGAGAGAGAGAGAGGGAGAGAGAGATCTTGTTACAAGAAGCAAATAAGAGCAATGTTGATCATGAAAGAAAATTCAAGTACAACAAAATATAATGTTTTAGGTAGTCACTAGACTACATAGTTTCAGGTCCAAGCACTTGGTTGTAGAAACACAATAAGAAGCACATAACATTCACAAATCTAGTAGTATTCCTTACTAGCTTGGGAGATTTGAATTAACATGCTTTTTGAAGAAGATGAACAAGGGGAACATTGTGAGCTCATTAGCTATTAAGAAGCTACATCATATCTAAAATCTTATAAATGGTAAGAAACCATGATTGTGAAGATGCAATCCATGAAAAATAACCAAGTTTGGAACTTAGTTGATCTCCCATCTTGACAACAAGTCTATTGGGCACACATGTATTTTCAAGATGAAGAATGATATGGATAGAAGTGTAAACACCTATATGGATGGTATATACTATGAGATGCCCTTATATTTAGTCATAAACATTAATCATATAAGGATACTTATTGCTACAGTTGCATGCATTGATTATGAGATATGGAAAATAGATGTCGAAATTTCTTTCGGGAATGGTCACATGAGTGAAGAGGTAGATATGATGCAATTAAAAGGGTTTGTGAAGCCAAAACACTGTAAAAGTGTGCACAAGTTTCAGAGATCCATCTATGGATTAAAGCAAACATCTAAGATATGGAATATATGGTTAGAGGATAAACTCATAGAGTTTGTATTTTCTTATAACTAAAAGACTTGTGTTTACATTACAGCTAGTGGGAATGTTGTTTTCCTCCTGATATTATATGTTGTTGACATATACTATTCATAGAAAATATATTCCAATCTTGAAAGATGTGCTTGGAAATGCTTTAATATGAAAGATCTGGGAGATATAACATATTAAAAAGGATTCGTTATCTATAAGGAATTAAGGACATATCCAAAAGGCTAACCGCTCTAAATTAAAGTAGATATATTGAAACAATTTAAGATGCAAAATCCCAAGAATAGAACTTCGTTAATATAACATGACATCGTATTGCTCAGGCCTCAATTTCCATCCACAACTAAGATTCATTAATGGAATTCCTTAGGCCTCTTTTCTAGGATCAATTATGTATGTCGTATTATATACTTGATAAAATATCTCATATTCCTTAAACATAACTAGTAGATATCAACAAAATTCAAGTGAATATCATTGGGATGTTATAAATAATATTCTTAAATACTTTGAAAGGTCTAAATATATGTTTTTAGTTTGTAGAGGTTTTGATGAGGAGATAAACATAAAGTGCTACATTGATGCGAGCTTCCAAATGAATCAAGATGATTCTTATTTCTATTCACACGATATCTTCATCATGAATGGAAATAGAAGTGAATGAGGTTTTTCGGAGCATAGCATAATTAATTATGAAATCCACAACATAATCAAAGTACATTACAACCTCAAAGACAACACTAGAAACTATCTTAATTAGGAAGTTCAATGCTAAACTCAACATAATACACATAATTAAAACACCTATGGAGATGTGATATAACAATATTGACACATTGGTTCATGTGAAGGATTTGAGAATAACTAATTGTCGTTAGCACATTCTATGATGATTTCACGATCATCACCTTGTACGGAATAAAAAAAAAGTTATTATTCCTAACTGATCTGTTTACAAAGCTCATGCTTTATGCTAAACATGATGATCATGTTGTATGATTTGATGTAAATTTTAGTATTTTAGATATTGCAACATTAATCAAATGTATTTTAAGCTAAGAAGGAATACACTTTGTATTTTCATCAATATTACTATGTTCTTTATTAGCATGTTTTTATCCATGAATAACATTTGATTATTCTAAACCATAGTTGTCAAAATCGCGATCCTGATCGTAGGATCGTACGATCCTACGATCCTAGATATGAAAAACGATCTGGATCGTATTTGGGGTAGGATCGCAAGCAGGATCGTAAGATCGTAGGTAGGATGGTAGGATTGAGATCCGATCCGATCCTACCTTCCTTTGATTTTATTTATTATTTTTTTTTTTTGCAAATGGAATTTTTTTTACCACTTTATATTTTTTATCCTTTACCAATCTACCATTTATCATTTTTTATTGTGACTTATGACTAATATTTTGAAGTTTTTATAACTTTTGAACGAAAAATTAAATGTTTGAAATATTTTTCATAATTAAATATTATAAATTAAAATTATATTTTATTTTGTGGGATTTTAAGATCTCGATCCCGATCTTGCAAACCCAAAAACGATCCTAATTAGGATCCCGATCTTAACAACCTTGTTCTAAACATCCGTAATTGATTTTGTTATAAGAATAAATATGAATTAAGGAAAATGTGAATATTCATAAATATTCATTGTTGGTTAATATGTTTCTCGCTGATAGAAAATTTTCACATGCATTTACTCGAAGTTAGTATTTGATTGACCCAATCTCAAGATGTCAAATCATGGTTGAGTGTTATTAGGCGAATCTTGAAAATGTTTTTGTCTACATATCCTGTTTACATGAGATATATGTTGAATTTTGAATGAGTGGATTATTATTAAGAGATTAAGGTAATAATTGTTGAAACCCCATTTACCTTCTCCTTCCGACCTCTTGGTCGATAACACCGGTACCTCAACACTAAAAACCCTTTGTGGTTTTCGATTTTACAAAAAATATCAAGAAGATGGTGTCTTTTCTTAGTAATTGAAGAGCTAGCTAGCATTCATTTGGTGTTTCTAGTTTGCTTTTATGAATACCCATGGAGTCGTTTAACATTTTTGAACAAAGTTAACATCTATCCCAAAGACTTCATCAAGATCGATTATCAAAGTAGTTTTCTAAGTAACCTATAATTTCCAACAAAGCCATATATTCGTTCTCATATCACCTTCATCTTGTCAACCGCTTGTTGCATTAACTCCGGTTACACATACGGTCTCTCCGCCTCCGACCAACAAGATGACATTATACATTAAATCAAATTTGACTATTGGGAATTCATTTATTATAACACTGTTTCTGTTTCGGCTGCATTTTCGGTTTGCTTATAATCATTTTTAAGTAACCTATAATTTCCAACAAAGGCATCTAGTTCCATGCACATACGGTTAATTTCTCACTGCCTCCGACCAACAAGAAGGCATTCTACATTTTCCCGCACAAAGTTTATCAAGGGACCATTTTGATATTAATATGGTAATTGTTGTTCTATGTAAACTCTATGTAAACACAAGACTAGATGCTAGATGGCATAGAACATATGGCACATGCAATGATCCAAATATGGTCGTTCCCAAAAAGTTTAGTAATTAATGCGGTTGTTAACTCTACATCTTCCATCCAAAATATTCCTATTATTATAAACAATTTACTTAATTAATGTTTTTGCTTATGTGAATTAGCAAATTTAGTAAATTATATATGCTGTAGCATACGGATCGACTTATTTAACACAATCCCATCTGTTGAAGATGGACTTTTCATCATCATCCCAAGAACAATATTCCCAACACAAAGAAGTTACAAATACAGAGAGAACAGAAGAAGGCGACAAGGTAAAGCAATACATTGGTATTCGAAGGAGGCCATGGGGAAAGTTTGCTGCTGAGATACGGGATTCAACAAGAAGCGGAAAGAGGGTTTGGCTGGGGACATTTGACACTGCAGAGGAGGCAGCATTGGCATATGATCAGGCATTGTATTCAATGAAAGGACCTTCATCTGTACTCAATTTTCCGGCCGAAGATGTCAAGGAGTCTTTGAAAGGAACCAATTACTACTGCAATAAAAAGGATGGGGAGTCTCCTGCAGCTGCTATAAAGGAGATGCATAGACTTCGTAGAACGTCGTTGTCATCGAGTTCGAGAGAAAAAAATAAGCATCAGAAAGACTTGGTGATATTGGAAGATCTAGGATCTGATTTGTTAGAGGAGCTTTTGAGTTCATGATGATTCTTTTCTGAAATAGCAAACAAAGTCATGCATCTATACATACCACAGGGTTTTAGAAACCTAAGAAAGTGTCAATCCGCGAGAGGTCATTTTAAATTCTTGATTATTTATCTACTTTTCTGATTACGTGTTATTTTCTTCAACCCTTGATTCTTCTTCTGTTCGTTCATATCTTCAGTTATAGACGATAATATTCTTGTTACAGAGATCAAAATCAAATAATAATAAATGTCCATCTACTTGCAATAGTTGATATATACTATCTTATGAAGTTTGTTTTAGATTTAAATTCTAGGTTTTAATTACTCGTTGAGCCTATAGAACTTAAGTGAATAAGGGTTGATGCTAATTATCCTAATCAGTGAAAAAATCGATTAGGGTTGAGACCAGAATACAAGAGACATAAGACATGAAAACCTACTTTGAAGTAGATGTTAAAGAGGGATGATTATTGATAAAAGGAAGGTTGCTACAGCATGGTGGCGTTTGATAACTTGATTGTAGTGTTAGCTCGTTTAGTTGGATGTCGAATAGAAGTAGAAAACATAAATTTGACTGACCCGATCTGCTATTCAGCCCCTGTAACCTCGTTTCCTGCTAATCTTTTGGTTTAATGATATCTTGTCGTTTCTTAAAAGAGAAAGGAAAACCTACTTTGAACAATGCTTTTGTAGGGAGAATGCAAATATTGTAATACAACGATAAGTTTATAGCAAACCCTTTTTTCGTCTAGATGCACTTGAAAAGAAAACAGAAACCAAAACTTTGATATACATAAATATATTCGATTTAGAGATATGTAGAAGATATACATCTTAGCTAACTGTTTAACTGAAAAATCAAAAAGGATATAAATGGTTTATTTACACAATTATTTGTGGCTTATACCCTAGCTATATTAGGTCGTCTGCTTTCTCTTT
Organism: Lactuca serriola; assembly: GCF_051521515.1. Classification (NCBI taxonomy): domain Eukaryota; kingdom Viridiplantae; phylum Streptophyta; class Magnoliopsida; order Asterales; family Asteraceae; genus Lactuca; species Lactuca serriola. The sequence goes on from NC_136409.1 coordinate 158,876,984, forward strand.
TATTGGAATTAATGAGAAGTTATAATATTAATTGCTCACCGTTAAATTTGTAAGTTGAGATTCCATCTTGTCTCACTCCATAATTTAAGAATCATACTTAATAAACAATTGAATAAGCAACCAATTAAGGGAAGTTTAATAGTTGAAAGTTGGAAAACCATTCAGACTACTCATTTATGTCAGTAATCACATTAGTCATGTCTGTGTACAGTAATGTACTGCTATAATTAGATTAGTACTTTTGGAAAAAAACGAATCAGAATACTTTCCTAGTTTAGATAACTTTTCATAGATTTAAATGCATTTTTTTTTGTAAGTGGAGAGGGAATATATGACCTTCAGCTTCTTCCATGTCTAATTTCTTGCAGATATGAACTTCACCAGTAAAGAAAATCAAAAGTTGGAACCCTGAATATGTTGTGAAAGTCAACTTGCATGATAGGACAACTGAAACCCGTGATTCATTATTTTGCAAGTTAATTATTAAATTTCAATAGAGTAATGTATACGCGGAGTCATATATCACTAATAGCATTTATAATAGGATATATTTTAGAGCTTTTTTATATTTATATATCTATCATTTATTTTTATTTAATATCATTAGAATGAATTGTATTTTTATGTATTTATATTGAATACTCAATAATATATATTGAATGATCAAGCATTAAATATTTATCCCCTTCTACTTTTAACATATTTTATTTTTACCCTTTAATTATATTTTAGTTTTAAATATTTTTCATTTATTTAACTACTTAATAATTTATATCATAGTTTTTCAATTATGAAATGTCTATGTATTAATTTCTATTGATAACCTTAATTTAAAATATTTCATATTAAAATATAATATGTTTAAAAATAACTAATTAAATGTTGATGTTTTTATGAACATTTTTAAATAGATAAGTATTATTAAGTAAAATTCATAAAAAAAAAAACTATTGAAAAAGCTTAACCATTGGATGGATCATTTAATTAGAGGTCAAAAATATTCGAATAAACCGGTGACAAAAATTTTAAATGATAGGGCATTTTATTATTGAAGATGCTCTAAAGACATATATATATATATATATATATATATATATATATATATATATATATATATATATATATATATATATGTGACCTAGTCAATGCCAAAGATAGCCATATAGCGATCTGATCGCTTACCAAAAAAAGATTAACATCTTAAGTTATATGAAAGACAACATATGTCGTCTCTATAAGTTATGGCGAAACGAAAATAATAAGACACATTTCTTTAAAATCTATGGCGACAACATGCCATTCCACAAAACATAAATAAAAAAATATTTAAATCTTTCAATTAGTTCACTGATATAATAAACACCATATTTTTTTGCTATAGTGACGACTTCTTGTTGTAACAACTTACACGAGACTGGCGCGTCTCTGAAAAGCTATAATGACAACATGTCATTGCAACGAAAAAACAAATTTTAAAAATACTTTATTTTTTAATCAGTGTAATGAAGTGGCATTGTTTTGTTTAGAGCTATGGTGACGACATATTGTCACTATGCCTTTTTGTACCCTAAAAATCAAAGAGCAGCCACTTCGACTTTGCAAGAAAGGTTATACATGGTGTAACCTCCGAACGCAAGAAGATTGAATAAGTAAAAAGTTACATTTGTATGCTTTAGACCATCTGGAACACCCGAAATCAAAAAGGTCAAGAAAGGAAAGGAAAACCATAAGTTAAAGAGGGTCGACTCGTCGAGTCCAGGAAGGAACTCGGCGAGTCGGAGCGGGATCCGGGTGTAAAGTAAGTGACCGACTCGGCGAGTCTGGTCTGGGTTGGGAAACCCTAATTCCGGGACTTGGTACCCTATTTAAGCATCTCATTCTCTTCCCTAGGGCTCATTTGCGGCCCCTATAGTCCAGAACCCCAAACCCTAGCCACTATAACCATTTTTGGAGCAAGACCTACCCTTGGTGAAGTAAATTAAAGCTTGGAAGATAAGAGATTCATAGTGGTGCAAGAGGACGCCTTAGATCCAGAGTTGGTGGAACGTTTTAGAGCATTTGGAGGTAATGAATCGTTATCCTTGGCTTTCTCCTTTCTAGATCCATCTTTCATGGAGTTTTAGGGTTTCTTTAAGAGTATGTGATGAGAAATTGGTGCAAAAGTTAGATCTGGAGTTGAAACTCCATATCTGAGCTCTATTTGGACCAAAGATGCAGAAAGCCCTGTTAGTTGCTATGCAAAAGCCATTCCCCATGAGTTAAGTTCCTTTCTAGCTTGGTTTTTGGTATTATGAGACAAGAAGCACGTAAAGGTAGCAACTTTATGTTGCTAATGGACTCTAGGAACCCAGATCTATTACTTAGAGCAAAGGAGTAGCTCTGTGACTCGAGATTATGAGAATACACGTAGGGACTCGACGAGTCTGGGAGAGGATTCGGCGAGTCGGGCTAGATACCAAACTTAAATTGCGTAGTAACTCGGCGAGTCACATGGGTGGACTCGGAGAGTTGGATGAAGATAGGCAGGAACTCGACGAGTTGGAAGAACAACTCGGCGGGTCTGTTGAAGATTGCCTTGGAATCGGCGAGTCTGTTCTTGGACTCGGCGAGCCAAGTCGCGAAACCCCAAACCTTTCGAGTTAAGAATCGGATCAGTGAGTTGAGTGGAGACTCAGTGAGTTGGACAGGACAGGACTCGGAAATTGATAGACTCGGCGAGTCAGGGGTGACTCGGCGAGTCGAGTCGCGAATGAAAGGATTCTGAGCGTATGAACTCGGCGAGTCAGTTGGCAGACTCAGCGAGTAGGGTTGACCTGGAAGGTTGACTTTGACCAGGACTTTGATGTTGTCAAGAGTTGACTTAGTTGACTTTTGGAGGACTATCAGACTAAGTTTTATATTGTTATTGGTAGCTCGGAGAGCTAGAGGAGCAGCGCCTCAGAGGGTTGTTGGTTAGCAGCCAGAGGGTTATCAACAGAGCTCAGCAGTTCAAGTGAGTTTCCTTCCAGTAGGAACGGGTCTAAGGCCACAATGCCGGCCCGTTTAGCTAGCAGTAGTTTCCGGACTTTGGTCCGATGTAGTAGTTAGTATGTTTGATGCCTTCATGGCTCAGACAGGATTTATGTGTTATGTGTTCCGAGCTACGGCCCGATGCAGTATGCAGTTTATGTATTCATGCTAGTTGATATGTTTATGCTATGCTATGTTATGCTCAGTCAGTTTCCGAACTTCGGTCCGATGCAGGGGACAAGGTCCCAGTCAGTTCCGGACTTCGGTCTGATGCAGTTTCCGGACTTCGGTCCGATGCAGAGGAAAAGGCCCTGGTTAGTTCCGGACTTCGGTCTGATGCAGAGGGCAAGGCCCTGGTTAGTTCCGTACTTCGGTCTGATGCAATGGGCAAGGCCCAGTATGTGTTTATATGTTATTGTATGGTATGTGGTAGTTTGGGGGAGCTCACTAAGCTTCGTGCTTACGGTTTCAGTTTTTGGTTTTAGGTACTCAATTTTCAGAGGAGGAGCTCGGAGAGGTTGCAGTGCACACACCATAATCAGTTAGCCAGGGAATGTTTTACTCTGATAATAAGATTATGTTTTGAATTAATACTCGGAAATTTTGTTATGACTTATGATACATATTTTTATAAATATGGTTTTAGTAATGTTTTAAAAGAAATTTTTGGGTCGTATTTTGGGATGTTACAAGTTGGTATCAGAGCCTTGGTTTGAGGGATTCGGGCGCAACCCTGAGTGTGTCTGAACTCAAACCAAGGAAGTGGTATAAAGTTTTCAAAACAAAAGAGTTTTAGAAAAGCAAAAAAAAAAAAAAAAAAAAAAAAAAAAAAAAAAAAAAAAACAAACTTGAAAAGAAAAGAGTTTTAGAAAGGCAAAAAGAATTTTTAGAAAGAAAAGAACTTCGAAAAGAGAAAAAGGGTGTGGTGCATGCAATCAGCCGAGCTCAAGTAAGTACTCCCAAATTACCCATACAAGTTTATGATTATCAATTTCAGTTTCAGTTTTAGTTCCAGTTTCAGTTTAAGTTTCAGTAGAACAGCATGCTAGTATAGGACTAAGGATCTAGGAGGATGCCTTATATGCCTGCTTATGTGTTTCAGCCTTATGAGAATTGCATGCTAGTATTGAGTAGACAGCAGTAGGATAGCCTGTTAGGTTATGCCTGATAGCATGAGTTCAGCATTGTATGCTAGTGCAAATTCTGGGTTATGAGAATAGATTTGCCTGAGTTAGTTTCCTTTTTGTCTGAATGCTGCTTGCTTTGTGCTTTGTGGGACTCTGAGTGTTGGGAGTTAGCCATTAGGTGAATACGTCACGTCACATGTGATCAGGGTTGAATAATCTCAGAGTGATGGATTTGGCCCTACGGCGCAACTCTCGTCTAAGTCTAACCGTTGTAGGGATGAGTCCCTTACTCGAAGGATTATTCGAGCCTCGTTACATGTGATGGTATTCAGGTAATGGCTAATTGGCATTACGAGGAGACCTTCAGCAACTGAGGACTGTTTGGGTGGAGTCAGAGGTTCCTTAGGGCAAGCCTAGGATGAGAGTAGCAAAGATTAGCAGTAGAGAAAAGGGACTTGGTGGAGTTGAGGTAACTCCTGAGGAAAGTACGGATAGATGTGGAAGGTAGTATGGGCTCGTACTACTGAAAGAAGAGGATCCGTATTTGATTCAAGAGGGGCCGAGGCAAAACCAGGGAACTAGTAGAGGGTGTGAGAGGTCCCTTAGCAGCGGTGTGTATTGATCAGAAATGTATTATGTTTTCAGCATGGTGACGTTGCGCAAGATACCAGTTAGCAGTTCAGGTACCATGGAGGAATCTGGCTCAGGTTCTAAAGTCGAGCAGCTTGGTGATCAAATGAGGGATTTCATTTCCGCAGAGATTGTGCGCAACATCATTGATCAGACCCCAGTGATTTTTGGTTCGGTTAGAGAGGCCATCGTGGAGCTCATGGACATTCATCTTCAGGCCTTTAGGGCCAGGATAGTTTCAGGACAGTTTGGGGCTCGTCTAGAGCCCAATTCTTATGGAGTTCGGGGATCCATCAAAGAGGGGGATTCCATTTCTAGCTTTTGCCATCAGGGGCCAGGAGTGAGTGGGGCACCCTGTCTCCAGGAGAGACCCTTGCATGATTGGGTAGTTAATGAGGTTTCCCTAGTCATTTGCGAGGAGTTACCCAACATCATTGAGCGGGTCACTGGTCGTTTGATTGCTAAGTTCCAGAGACAGCCAACTGTTGTTCATACGGTTGATGGAGTAGTCGAGGTCACTCGAGAGCAGGAGATTGGTTTGGATGGGCAACTTGGAAAAAGGAAGCGGGCACGTGTTGCAGGGAGATTGGGAAGAAGTGTGGAGTCCTACTCAGCTGACTTGGGCGCTGGAGGTCAGGAGGACCTAGAGATGTATGGTAAGTGTGGAGGGACTCATGGGTTTGCTTGTCACAAGTTCAGGTGTTTCAAGTACGGGGAAAGGGGGCATGTATATCGAGATTGTAAGCAGGACCAGAGATGTTTTCATTGTCACCAGCCGGGTCATTTCAAGTCTCGATGTCCCGTCTTGGTGATGGAGAGAGTTTAGGGTCAGGCAGCCATCATCCCTCAAAAAGTCAAGATCGAAGAGCACTAGATCGCATGTATGTAGTTTGAATTCTTCCCTTTTGTAGTGACTCTATTGTTATGGTATTGCATCGATGTTAGTAAGCATGTATCTGTGAGTGTTATATTACCTGCTTGTGATTGAGTTATATGCCATTTGCATACCTTGGATGTTAGAATGATAGCTGGAGGTCGTCCCCTCTAGGGCAGGTTACTTCGGATACAGTAATTGTAGCATGTATGTGTAAGATTCAGTAGTGCCTCACTACTTGCGGAAGGTGTTAGTCGGGTAATGATCAACTATATTCTCAGTAGTGATAATCCAGAGCTTCCAGTTGAGTAGTTAGCGGTCGGTAAGGAAGTGGGTTAGAGATGTTCACCCTAAACGCAGGCTCTTGGGATGTAGTCATTAAAACACGTGCAGTTAAGGATTGAAGGGTGCTCGGTTAGTTAGCAAGAATGGTTCAGATCTGGTAAAAGTTAGTTGGAGCGCCAACAGAGGTAAACATTGGCGGACAACAGATCGCCCTTTTCATGGAAGGAAGGATGGGGAATCTTTTTCGACCAGTGAGAAGTAAGGAGTTAGTCGGATCCAAGTGGGGGAGAATCCTCTGAGTATACAAGGATAAGAGCATGCAGACCCAGTATGGGTACGCGGCCTCTGAGAAGAAAAAATAGTAGCACAGCGATGGATGGATTGAGGAGTTTAGGATTGGGAGTTTGAGGAACTTCCCAATAGTTAGTTAATGTAATCGAGATGGTTAGTAGCTGGTTGGGAATCCAGGTTGGGGGACCGCCTGTAGGACTCCAGTGAGTCGGAATGAGGATCTTGAGAAAGGTTAGCAAGAGATGTTTCCGTGTTAGTAGTCAGTAGCAGAGACAACATGCAGAGCATGGTAGAGCAGTGAGAAAGCCGTAACATTTTTCCAGCAACAGCCAGTTAGTGGTAGTCTTGTAAGTCTGTGGGGGTAGCCGTAGCATTCACTAGCAGTTAGATGGTAGTAGAGTGTTGTAAATCTGCGGGGGTAGCCGTAGCACTCACTAGCATTCAGATAGTAGTAAAGTGTTGTAAGTCTGCAGGGGTAGCCGTAGCATTCACTAGCAGTCAGACAGTAGTGGTGTTCTAAGTCTACGGGGGTAGCCGTAGCATTCACTAGCAGCCAGATAGTATTAGGGAGTTGTAAGTCTGCAGATGTAGCCATAACATTCTTTAGGTTAGTATTCAACATGAGCGCGTTTTTTGGACGCGGGGGAAGCAGTAGTACCCACCAGTTCGGGTGTAGCAGTGAGGATGTGGGAATCCACGGGTTGGATTTTGGATTTTCCAAATGGTTCAGTTATGGTTAAACCGACGATTCGACAGTTGGATCGTCACCGCAGTTATGAGATCAGGGAAGCAATGGACTGCTTGGGTTCGTGTATGTTAAGGGCTACCGTTAGTCTGGGAGCCGTCATTTTTAGTCTTGGATATGATGATGTTAGGATGTGACGTTTGGACCTGATCGGTGGATCAGGAGGTTGTTAGAGCCACAGTGACAGGATAACTAGTGGAAACTAGTTCTAGAGAAAGATTTCGTTCAGAAGCCGTGGTAGCGACTAAGTGAGGAGTCCTTGGACTCCACAGTTGAGTTGGAACTCAGTGTTGCAGATAACCGACGAATGATTGGAGACCAGGAAGGTCTTGAGATATTTTTGCGAAGCAGCCATATAGGCAGTTCGGTGCTTCAGTTTGTTCAGTGTTCCAGGCAGTTCAGTGTTTCAGGCAGTTTAGTGATTCATGCAGTTCAGTGTTTCATGCAGTTCAGTGTTTCAGGAAGTTCAGTATCGTAGGCAGTGCAGTGTTTCAGATAGATTCAGTGTTATGGACAGTATTAGTATTTGTGTCGGAATGCAAGTGCTGACGGTATGGTTGGTTGATTTGGAAATGGCAAGTCCCTCTCAGCACGATCAGTTAATTCATCTGCCAAGTATAAGTGATCTGCAAGGATAATTAGGCAGGTAGCCTTTCTTTCAGGATGGAAGACTCGAATTATTAGAAGTTGAGTAGTCAGATGAGAGATAAGCAGGCTGGTTCCAACAACATCGATTCCGTATGGGTGGCAGAGTGGATAGAACAGTTATAGATAGTCGGATTATCTTCAGAAGTCGCTGGAAGCGACTAGGAGATTGTGATGGGGTGTAGTGACCGGTGGGAGTCTGGTAACCCAGATATCGGCAGATTAGTTGGACCAGGGTGGTCTCAGTGCATCCGGTAGGCAGATGAGGGGCAACAAAATTTTCAATCAGAGGCAGTAACGATAAGGGAAGTATGGTAAGAGGCATCAAGTTGACAGAGGGTGCTACAACTCTCGCAGCAGGGTTAGGTAATCTCAGAGGGGAGGGTTTGATCTTGTTGCGCAGCTCTCGTATGAGTCTTAACCGTTGCAGGGATGAATCTTTCACTCGAAGGATTGTCTGATCCATTCGCTGGGACGGGTGCTCAGCACTAAGTTATGGAAATAAGAAGCATTTAGTATGTACCAGCAGTAGTGACCAACACTGAGAGTGGCTGGAGTGATGGATAAAAAGGGTTAGAGTCACCAGGCAGGGTGTTGGAGGCGGATTGCAGGTCAGTTGACCATAGCGAACTTCGAGGACGAAGTTTAGTTTAAGTGGGGGAGAGTTGTAACACCCGAAATCAGAAAGGAAAGGAAAACCATAAGTGAAAGAGGGTCTACTCGTCAAGTGGACTCGGCGAGTCTGGTCTGGGTTGGGAAACCCTAATTCCAGGACTTGGTACCCTATTTAAGCATCTCATTCTCTTCCCTAGGGCTCATTTGTGGCCCCTATAGTCCAGAACCCCAAACCCTAGCCACCATAACCATTTTTGGAGCAAGATCTACCCTTGGTGAAGTAAATTGAAGCTTGGAATAGAAGAGATTCATAGTGGTGCAAGAGGAGGCCTTAGATCCAGAGTTGGTGGGACTTTTTAGAGCATTTGGAGGTAATGAATCGTTATCCTTGGCTTTCTCCTTTCTAGATCCATCTTTCATGGAGTTTTAGGGTTTCTTTGAGAGTATGTGATGAGAAATTGGTGTACAAGTTAGATCTGGAGTTGAAACTCCAGATCTGAGCTCTATTTGGACCAAAGATGCAGAAAGCCCCTGTTAGTTGCTATGAAAAAGCCATTCCCCACGAGTTAAGTTCCTTTCTAGCTTGGGTTTTGGTATTATGAGACAAGAAGCACAAAAGGTAGCAACTTTATGTTGCTAGTGGACTCTAGGAACCTAGATTTATTACTTGGAGCAAAGGAGTAGCTCTGTGACTCGAGATTATGAGAATACACGTAGGGACTCGACGAGTCTGGGAGAGGACTCGGCGAGTCGGGCTAGATACCAAACTTAAATCGCGTAGTAACTCGGCGAGTCACATGGGTGGACTCGGCGAGTTGGATGAAGATAGGCAGGAACTCGACGAGTTGGAAGAACAACTCGGCGAGTCTGTTCTTGGACTTGGCGAGTCAAGTCGCGAAACCCCAAACCCTTCGAGTTAAGACTCGGATCAGTGATTTGAGTGGGGACTCAGTGAGTTGGACAGGACAGGACTTGGAAATCGGTAGACTCGGTGAGTCAGGGGCTGACTCGGCGAGTCGAGTCGCGAATGAAAGGATTCTGAGCGTATGAACTCGGCGAGTAGGGTTGACATGGAAGGTTGACTTAGACCAGGACTTTGACGTTGTCAAGAATTGACTAAGTTGACTTTTGGAGGACTGTCAGACTAAGTGTTATATTGTTATTGGTAGCTCGGAGAGCTACAGGAGTAGCACCTCAGAGGGTTATCAGCAGAGCTCAGCAGTTTAGGTGAGTTTCCTTCCAGTAGGAACGGGTCTAAGGCCACAATGCCGGCCCGTTTAGCTAGCAGTAGTTTCCGGACTTTGGTCCGATGCAGTAGTTAGTATGTTTGATGCCTTCGTGGCTCAGACATGATTTATGTGTTATGTGTTCCGGGCTACGGCCCGATGTAGTATGCAGTTTATGTGTTCATGCTAGTTGATATGTTTATGCTATGCTATGTTATGCTCAGGCAGTTTCTGGACTTCGGTCCGATGCAGGGGACAAGGTCCCAGTCAGTTCCGGACTTCGGTCCGATGCAGAGGGTAAGGCCCTGGTTAGTTCCGGACTTCGGTCTGATGCAGAGGGCAAGGCCCTGGTTAGTTTTGGACTTTCGGTCTGATGCAGTGGACAAGGCCCAGTATGTGTTTATATGTTATTGTATGGTATGTGGTAGTTTGGGGGAGCTCACTAAGCTTCGTGCTTACGGTTTTAGTTTTTGGTTTCAGGTACTCAGTTTTCAGAGGAGGAGCTCGGAGAGGTTGCAGTGCACACACCCTAGTCAGTTAGCCAGGGAATGTTTTACTCTGATAATAAGATTATGTTTTGAATTAATACTCGGAAATATTGTTATGACTTATGATACGTCTTTTATAAATATGGTTTTACTAATGTTTTAAAAGAAATTTTTGGGTCGTATTTTGGGATGTTACACCATCTCCAACCTATCTCCATTTCCCCCCCCCCCCCCCTAAATGGAGTAAAAAATAGAGTAAATAGTATTTCATGTCAAACCTTACTCCATTTTCTACCCAATTTTTTACCCCAAAAAATATATTCCTAGAATATTCCATTTTTATAACTTATATATATATTGTCAAATACATCCCTCTAGTAATTAAACTCTATATTTATGATTAATTAATATAAATTAGTATATAAAATGGTATTATAAATATTAAATATTGCATTTAAATTATAATTAGTATATAAAATAAACTAAAAATTGTTAAAATAAAAATGAGAGACACTAAAATTGGCAACCAAACTTCACCTCCATGTTTGGATATATGAATAGTATTCCCTCATATATGGGGGAATACTGTTCATATCTCCAAAAATAGAGGTGAAAATGGGGTAGGGTTGAAAAAGAATGGGGGAAGAAATGGAGTTTGGAGGTGGGTTGGAGATGCCCTTAGTAAGTAGATTGCTTATATGGTAAGTAGGTAGCTAATATTGTATGTATATTGATAGTAGATTACTTATATGGTAAGTAGGTCGCTATTATTCTTTATACGTTTTGTTTATTATAGACTAGAATTGAGAACAAATGTAAGAAAATGGTGAGGAGGCCGATGGTGATGCATCGTTAGTTGATGAGGTAGAATGCCTCATACGTGCACATTGAGAAAGGCACAATCATACATGGGGTGTTGGTAAGAAAGTTGAAAATATACAACCTTGTTACGCTCTGATTACTTTATCAAATAATGAAAAATTCAATGAAATGAATTCTTGTCGTTGCAAGGTTTACATATATCAATGACATGTCGTGGCTATAAGCGGATCTATAGCGAAGATATGTATTCGACATAGGTCAACCTATATACCTATGGCAAAGTCATATCATCACTGCCATATTTATTAATTATTTTTAATTTTTGAAAAAGATATAGCAAATAAACTATAGCGACGATGGAACATCATGTTTCCTGTCATTTCTTATTTTAGGGTCATGGGCCGGAAGTCGATTGTGAAAAGGCTTTGGGCATTAAGGAGGTAAAGTTTAGTCCTTATAGAAGGAGGTAATGATGGTGGTGGTTTTCGATGCCCACAAAATAAATACCCTTAATATTGCATACAAAATAGCATATAATGGTAAAGGGATCGAATCCACGGAGATTGGTTCAATTTGTTACTTCTATGAAAAATCTTGTTGTACAAACACTTGTAAAATAAAATAAAATAAAAATGGGGGGTTTTGATCTTTTGAAATGTTTAAAATAAATTACAATTAAAATAGAATTTAAGGATACAATTTAACAAAAGAAAGAGTTTGACGTAAAATTAATAAGAGAGAGAGAGAGAGAGAGAGAGAGAGAAAAGATGGTTGAATTAAGGTTTCCTCACTTAAACATTTGGGGAGCATATCATTAGAATCAAATGGTGCAATACTTGTTTTAAATCTCTAATTTGGTTATAGTAATCCAAGAAGCTTGAGATTACCTAGACTTTTCTTAATTATTAAAATAACTAGAGAAGCTCATAACATATTTCCTTAGTTAAAGTCACAATTTCCATTAAGCATGTAATTAGTGAAAATTAACTAGCATTAAGAACCAAAAAGTCATCAAATCCAATATGAGTCTAATGCTTTCACTTTCATGTTGGAGAAAATGTTTTTGTGATTGTGTGAAGTAAAAACTAACACCAGAACCACTTGTTGCTTGCTAACTTGAAGATCCATTACTTAATCAAGAAATTAGCCAACTAATCACTACAAATACATTTATATTCATGAATAAAAACATAAAAGTAGTAAGAAGATTTGAAAACATAAAGCATTCTCCTAAAGATTCAAGAACAAGTTCATGGAGTTCTTCAACATTCAACCAACATTTAAGTGATTTCACCAAATTCAACCAAGATTAGTTTAGCCTAACATGGCTAAACTTAAGAAAACAAAGTAATAGTAGATTATACCAAACATCTAGCAAGAATCATGAGCAACAAGATGATGTTTTTGAGGTGTTCTTGGCCTTCAAAGTTCTCCAAAATCTCCAGAGAATTCTTCAAATTTTGGAGGTGTAGAAGTGTGTAAAAGATGCACACCAACCTTCCATAAATAGCTATCAAAATGAAATTCCAAAAATGCCCCTACACATCTGTGCGCGGCCTTGCGGCCCTATGCGGTTGGGTTGCACAGGTGGTCCCTGATTGTGGGCTTCTTTGAGTTTTGGGTCTCAAAGTCCAATTGCTTCTCAAAAATCCCGATCCTTTAGTCTCCTTAAAATCTGCAATTACACTCATGAAACTAGAAGTACCCGAAATAGTCATAAAATAACAAAAAAGAAAATATGCATGGAAATTAGCTAAATTATGAATGAAATATACTAAAATAAACTATAAAAAGAAGTAAATAAAATGAAACTATTAAATCACCCCAAGCTTGAATATTAATTGTCCTCAAGTAATACAAGACTAAAATGAACTTGGGATGAACTATCCTAAAAAAAAGAATGGATAGAACCATAGAACCAGATCATAGTTACTCAACATGGTCGTAATTGATCTTGCTATTTTCCTAATAAATTTGCATCTGATGACAATAGAACTATAAACCACAACCAGGACAACTCCTCTAGGTGAGTAAGGAGGGATGGTCCATCGCAACCCCAATGGAACATGCATACAATAAAGAACCTCTATAGTATGGACAAAGCAGATGGATAGGTTCATGTGGAGCTCTTCTCTTAAGTGTACACTCTAATCATGAAAGTTGCATGATCTCACGTATGTCGGCTACTCTCATACGTGATTGGGTTCATCGCTCTGGCACTGTTTTAGGAATTAGTTCACTTAGTGTTGGGTCAAATCTCCCGCAGACTCCCTAACATCACCAATTTGTGAAAAATACAACTTAATCTACATACAATAAAATATACCTATATAAATGAATATCAAACGTTAGATGACCAAAATGTAAGAAAATTTTGTTCAGTAATTGAACCTGTCACTCATCTAAGATAATTGCAGCTTGGAACTTGCTTGTTTAAGCTTCTCGTTTTTTCGTTTGAAACATACTTGAAGGTAATCCTATAACATATCGAAATTTTATCAACAAAACATTTGACTCGAAATTTGGTTCCCAAAAGTATGTAAGTGGAACAGAAAGATAATGTAACACCCTATTCTGAAAATATATGTTTATGGATTTTAGAGGCCAAGGCTAGGGGCGTTTTGGTCTTTTATGGGTTTTAAGTTTTTATTCAAGAGGTTTTAGGTCGGGGTGTGTTGCTAGAAGCATAGGGCTTCTTGCCACCTTTTCATGGATATAAAGTTCGTCGGAAATGGACTTGGAACGAAGGAGTTTTGACACTTTGAAGTTATTGACAGAAATAGACACTAATGGAAATAAATGGCTAGAATAACCATGCATGTAAGATGTTAAACGCGCGAGTACTCCCAACGTATAAGGGTAAAAGGATCATGGGTGCTTAAGGCGTACACCCAACGTACAGGAAGTACGTCTAATGTCCAGAAACCCTAATTTTAGGGCCAAGCCACTATATAGAGAACATAACACCCATGTTAACAGCCTCCATCTCATCTTCATATAGCCACCACGAAACCCTAAACCTCTCTTGAGTGTTCTTGAAACCTTAGGGGTTATTAGAGAGCATTTTGGGTGTTGTAAAGCCATTTCCAAGCAAGTGAAGAGATTAGCAAGGTGGTGGATCAAAGGAGAAGTAGTAGATACAAGATTGTGGTTTCATTTCAGACCATTTTGAGGTATAAAGTCTGAAACTTTCCTTAAGTATGCTTATATCTAGGTTTATGGAGCTTTGGACCTTTTTGGGTCCAAAGGATGGACCTTTATGATGCAACTTTATCTTTAAGCTTGGGGTTGCCACTCTTAGAGCTAAAAGTGTCCCATAAGCAGTAAAGTCTCAATCTTGATGGTCTTGATGAGCTCATGCATGATATTTAGCCCTTGTTATGGAAGTATGTTGTCACCTTTTGAGTTTGGGCTTAATTGGTTGGTTGCAAGCCACCAAGTTAGCAACTTTATGGATTAGGACGTGGAAAAGACCTGGATCTGAGTTGGTAGCCTCTGAAGTGGTGTATTAAGCACTTAATGGAAAAGTGGCTTAACAGAGATGTACGTTGGGCGTACAAGCCATCAGCCAGTACGCCTAGCGTACATAGGAGTACGCCCCACATACTCTGCCAATTTGGACTTTTCGTTATTAGGCCTCGGTTTGGGCTGAGCTTTGGACTTTGGGCCTTTAGGCCATAGTGGGCCATCAGAGGTCGGACTTAATGGGTCATGGATTATATTTTGGGCTCAGGGTAAGGCCCATTAAAAGGATTGGGCCCAGTTTAGCAAATTGGGTCATTAGTGGGCCACTAGTGGGCTTAGGAAGCTTACCTAGTGATGGGCCTTGTGTATTATGGTAGTAAACCTTGGATATGTATCAAGTAGGGCTAGGAGGGGTAGAAGGTCATTCTACCCTATGAAGAATTATTGTATTTGATATGTGCATAATTAGTTAATTATTTAACGTATATTCTTAGTTATTTTTGATTAATTATGAGAATAATGTGGACAAAAGGTACTTAAAATGTTGAGAATTGTGTTTTCAGTCCAAAAAGATATGTTTGGAAGCAAAAAGGAGAAAAGGAAAGCAAGTAAAGATAAAAGAGTGAAAGAAGGAGTCCTACTCGGCGAGTGGATCGACTCTACTTGGCGAGTACATAACGATGTGCCAGAAGATAAATACGACTGCTAATTCAAGACGGATAATTATTGACCTACTCGGCGAGTTGATTCTGTTACTCGCCTAGTACCCTCTGTTTGAGGATATCTATAAAAGACGAATCCTTATTCCATAAGAAGGCATTCCTGGCGAGTTTTGAAGAGGGAGCTGCGACTAAAAGGTTCAGAAGGCGCTAAGGAACCCTAGGCTTCAAGAGTTGGAAGAATTCAAGCAATTAGGTTAATTCTACCACTTAGACTTAGGAATTGAAACATGTTTGCTTTCATAAACTTTGTTTTTATGCTTGTTTCTACTGCAACTATGAGCTAAACTCGTTTTTGTTTCTGTTTGGGGAATACCAAAGAACTCCTATGGTTTAATTATTGATTCTTGTTTAATTGTCTATTGGTGATTTATTAAATTAAGTTTGTTAAAGAACCTTATGTATTAATCACTACTATTTTCTGTTAATTGGAAGGCAATTAGGTTGCATGAACATCACTTAATTGTTAACCTCATATGTCTATGTGAATGCTAAAATATATGCTTAGAAGTAATGATTATGAAACTAAGATTAATAAGAAAATAGGAAGATTAATGTGTGAGCTTGTTTGAGAAACCATCAACAAGAGGTTAATTAAATTAATAACTTAATTGACCATTACAAATCTTATTTAATCCAAATAATTAATCTAGGGAATTAATTAGTTTAAACACTTGATCAATGCTTAAATTAGTTAATTGTCTAAGGGTTAGGAGTAATGAACATGAACCTAACTATTATCAGTATTGGACTAAGTGATGTTTTGGTATTGATAGCTCGGGGAGCCGAAGGAGCAGAGGTTCATGAATTGTCACATAGCAGCCAGAGGGATATCAACAAGGTTTCAACAGTGCAAGGTAAGTCTCCTCATTGTGTGAATGGGTCTACGGCCACAATGTCGGCCCATATAGTTTATGAGTAGGAATACCCATGGGTTAGCCCTAGGCACTATATGCTAGTATGTTATTCCAGACCAAGGTCCGATGTCGGGCGGGTACCCGGAGAATATTTGCATGTTAGATTATACTTGTTGTTTGTGTGATACTTGTGTGTGCCTGGTAGGGAGGTGAGTGTGGGCGAGGACTCGTATCTCATCATTAGAAGAGTATGGACGGGGTTCGGTAACTCATTAGTAGCATAGCAGGGGCGAGGCCCGAGGTAAGGGAAGAGTGAGTGTGGGCGGGGGACCTGTATCTCACCAACAGCAGGAGTATGGACGGGGTTTCATGACTCACCATTAGCAGGATAGGGGCGGGGCCCAAGATAGGCGAGGCCTTAGATCAGGAGTATAGTAGAGTATGTTAGCTACTTGTTATGCGTTATGTTATATGTTTGAATGTGTTTAGCGGGCGAGGCCCAGAGCCATATGGGGCCTGGGGTCGGGCGGGGATCCGATGTAGTGGGCAAGGCCTAGTGCTTGTAGTATTTGATTATGCATGGTATGTGGTAGGTTAGGGAACTCACTAAGCTTCGTGCTTACGGTTTTCAGTTTTGGTTTCAGGTACTTCCGGTAGCGGAGGGAAGAGCTCAGGGTGATCGCATGACACACACACCAAAGGAGTCTTAGCCTGAGATGTTTACTCTGATAAAATAAAATAATTTTTTAGACATGATACTCTGGTGTGATGTGTTTTGTATGAATGATTGGCACTTGTGGTTTTATTATTAAATCAAAAATGAAATTTTCAGTCTTGAATTTTTGGGATGTTACAGATAATCATAATCTGAATGGTGTTAGTGTGAAAATGACCATGTATGGAGCATAGAGATGTAGGATCCTATTCAAACTTGTGATTTTTTTTTCAAATATAATGAAAGTGTAAATGTAGGCTAAAAGACTCTCTAGAAACCTTAGGAAATCGCAAAAAATATGGTGATGTAAAGAGACCGGATATGGATTCTACATGATTCAAACATGATCAAGAGTGATCCTCTCTGTGGCAAGGGCGCAGGGTAAAAATATCCATTGTTATAGTATATCCTACAATTGTTAGTATTGCATGGATAATTCTTCATGAAAACTACATGGCCATGATCACTTACCCCTTTAAGCTCTAACAGTTGATCCCAAGTATGAAGTCCTAAACTGCGACCTAATGGTCCCGATTCGATGTGTGAGATAACAACAATATGTTGGACCAATAATGATATAATAACTATGAACCTGTTCCATGACATCCAAGGGGGTGAGAACAAACAGACAACAAAAATGCATGCATGCTAATGTCCTAAGCTAAATGTTATGTAAAAATAAATTGGAATAGAAGAAAATAAAATCTTTTTGGAATTTTATAAAATAAAAAATGTATGGAAGTTATCTAAAAACTAATATGTGATGCAACCTAAAAATGCATGAAAAAAATAAAGTAAAAGGGAATACCCCACCCTAACCTTAAGAACAAGAATTGTCCTCAATGCTTAAGGTAAGGGAAAACTGACCTAGTTCGGAGTATCGGATGGTAGAAAATGTCCATGGCGGTAGTGGTAGTCCCATATGTCCTAGACCTGACGGGAAGTGGATGGAAATGACTACTCCAGTCTATTAATGCGAGTCACCACATCCTCAATGGCATGGGTGTTTTCCGGAGTTTGAGTGTCAATACGCTATGTGACAACCCGAAATTGTTATTATGTACAACCATTCAATTCAATAGAAGTCAGAACAGTTTCTGCTAACTTTCAAGCTTTTTGGATTAAGTTTGAGGGTTTTAAGATTAGTACTTCAGGAGATATATGGAGAGAGGATGCCCTAGGGTTTATTGTGCAACAATAATACCCCAAAGCTCCAAGAGTTTGGAGTTTACGGCCTAAACAAAGGTGTTTACGGCCATAAACCCTAAATTGGGGGTATATATATGACACTTAGTCATTATTTACCATTTTCACAAAATCAAGATCCAAATCTCAAAACTCTCTTAAGTATCATCCAACAATTCTTTAAGATCTTCAACTTGCAAGTGTTTCTAGCCCTATTAAGTTGATATATTACTTAATATAGTGATTTAACACACTTCCATCCATGAAATCGTTCCAAAATGTTAGATCTTCAAGTTTCACCAAGAACACCAAGAACACACACTAGTGTTCTTAGACTTTTAGCACCTTTTCAAGCCTCTATCTTGTAAGTACTTCTATCCTAGAGTATCTTAAGGCTTGTTACACTTCCATATATCAAGAAATCACCCAAGAAACACCAAGATCAAGGTGTTTACGGTCCAAGATGTTCTTGGACCGTAAACCCTGATTAGGGTGCCAAAGTGTGCCCTAGTCCCTCCTAAGCCTTAGAAACTTGCTTAGATCCCTTCCTTGATGAGTTAAGGGCTTGAAAACATCAAAAGACCATAAACCATATGGGTTTACAACCGTAAACCCAAAGGAAAATGGTCTAAGGACCGTAAACTCCATTTAGGAGTGAAATGGTGCCCTAATCACTTCCATAGGCTTATACTTCAAGTAGAAATGCTTTTAAGGGCTTGTAGAGCTTCAAAACAACACATGGTCAAAGAAGCATGAGTTTACGGCCGTAAACTCATGAGTTTACGACCATAAACTCAATGGGTTATGGTCATAAAACCGTAAACTCAAATAAGGGGTTCCCTTGAACCCTAAA
The DNA here is from genome assembly GCF_051521515.1 of Lactuca serriola. NCBI lineage: Eukaryota > Viridiplantae > Streptophyta > Magnoliopsida > Asterales > Asteraceae > Lactuca > Lactuca serriola. Next base: position 158,895,535 of record NC_136409.1, read on the forward strand.
CTTAATAGCAATGTCCTACAACACTTAGGTGCAATCCTGGGGACTTATAACACTTATATAAGGTGTTTAACATGTCCTAGGATGTCCTAACCTTGTTAATTAGTTGTTTAAAGACTAATTGGATACATATATGTGTTATTATATGTTAACTAGGATCATTGAGTGTGTTCAAGTCTTCACTTGACACCTAGCAATCCTATATCATCAGTTCATCCAAACCACTCACTACAGGTGAGTTCGTGCCCCCTAGTTAACCTTTTAAATGCTTTTAAATGCTTTTATGGGGGGGGGATACAAGTGAAACTACTATAGTTATTATATCAATCGCATGTGATTAATAACTATCAACAAGTGAATTTCTTACTTTCAAACTGTGTTACCAAACTGTTTTACTTCAAACGGTCTTACAAACTCTTTTACATACCAAATGCTTTAGCAAACTGCTTTCAAATCGTTTTACAAACCGACATCAAGTCATCATTTCTTAGTTGTTTAAACTTTTCAAAGGTTTCACGAAACTTCTTTTATACTTTAATATTGTCAAATGTATGCCTATATATGTATAGTTATATAAGTAATGTTTAAAGGACTTAGGACGGCTAGCTCGCCTTATTTCCTTTTCCTCGTTGGGATGTGGCCTTAGGGCATCAGTTATTCGTCCGAATGTCGTCTAACTATTAGTTATATATCATGTATACATATATAGACATAAAAGTTCCATCAGTCTGATCAATACCTTGGGTAGCAAAGGTACACACACATGCTCATATACACAAATAACATTACTAGTAGACTATAATAGGTATAGTTTAGGGAGATACTAATACTATTACTAGAACAATGAAACATACAATGAGTCAGTTCATAAATGAGTCAATAGCAAACAATAGATACTATGACGAGAAATAACAATATATACTATGAAGAGAAACTAACAATAGATATTATGATGAGAAACAAAACATACAGGCTAGATAGAGAAAGAACACACAATACAGCTAGCACATACATTACATATACATTAATACAGTTATGTGAGCCACTAAACAGGGCATGGCACTACCTGCCATGACCGTTTTTGTATCTAGAATCTCCTTAATTGGGGAGCGTATGAGTTTGTGTATAAATCTATACTGGATTGACTATCCTACACCTTGCTGCTCGCTATGGTGGGACGTGCAAGTCTACGGGTGCCAAATGTCATTTGTTACAGCGTCTTACATTGTTGTTTTACTATTGAGTCGGTAGCAGGATACAACCGATCACATGGTACTTTAAATAACAATTAGTTTAAAGTAGTTAGTATAACAGTAGTTACTTAATACAACACTACAGTACTATATTATTTTCCCATTACATTCACTTCGTGAACATTCACATGATGCTCAGTAATGTAAAAACTATATTTTTGGTTAATTATAGTCGGATTTGGGAAAATACACACTCTTACAAGAGACACACACACATATACTAGATGCCTTGGTAGAAGGCTACCTTTAGTAGGAAACATAAGGTTTTCTAGGAGTGTTCAAACAAATACAAACTTTACAAAACTTATACATTACATCTTACAAATGCTTTCATACAAACACATACACTAATATACATATGATCTCACCAGCTTTAAAGCTGATATACTCTTTCAAAATAACTTGTATTCTCAGGTCACCAGTAGACAGGTACCGGTGCCAGTTTTTTTAGAAGATGGAGCTCATTCAAGACTCCTCTTTTATTTTGATGTATATTTTTGGTGTCTATATAACTTGACAGAACAAACTTGTATGAAATTATATTATTAATGCAATGGATGATGTTGTTGCTTGTTTACTACTTTGCATTGTTGTGATACTGTACATGACATCCTCTACCCCCGAACGATTCCGCTGTTCCGGTTTTGGGCTGTGACACGCTGAATGGTGGAGAACATCATGGCGAACTGATCAAAGTATATAAGGGAATATGTTGGGATCTCATGTCCTCCCTGCTATCGTGACTAATACTGAGGCTGTTGAAAATGTTGTGGAGAGGCCTGAAAATGGTCCTGCTGATACATCAGAGGTTGGCAAAATGGTCTTTCGCCTCGGGCATCTCTTCTTCATCTTCTTCATCCTCTTGTTCCTCATCCTCAGACTCGGGTAGTACACCTGCTGAAGTCAACTGATTCGGAAGAAGCCAAGTGTCGGGGTCATCTGGTAAGAATGAATCACCAATCCAGCTGGGGAGGATGTAAATCGGATGCTTGTTACCATCAAGCCAACTGTACAAGTCATTACCTCGACTTTCCAACATCTTTGCTCGCTCAAGAGCGTAACAATCAAGTAGGAAGTTGGGCTTGAGATGGTAAGTAATCGGGGTCAGGGAAGTATAGGCCGATGACTCGACCTATGATATTAATAAGCCCCCCGATACGGATCTCTCATGTGGTGTGTTGACGGACAACCTCACATTTATCGAGGAAGAATGTAGAGAAATCAGGGCATCCACCCGTGACATGCTATATAAGAAGAAGAGATTGCATCTATTCGTTTGACCTGGCTCGAGGCGACCAAAGATGGTTGTGGTGAGAACTCGATGGGTAATTTGCCAACAAGGATGAACTAATATGTTCGGCCCTCTGTTGGATCGGATTAAACGTGTCGAGACTGGTTATTTGTGACCAACAATGTGCGTTGGGGAAACGCAGGAAGCTGATGTACTCGTGAGAATGGGGGTCGTGCAGTTTGCAAGAACGAATCCCATGATAGACTTTAACCATCGGTATGAGATTCGATGATGTTACCCCTGTAATTGGAAGGCAAGGAATTTGGTTTCATCATCTTTAGCAAAGGTGGACAGGAATTCTAGCGTAGGATATTCAGAGGTTCTATCACAAAGATTAAGAAACTCACGCCAAAAAATTATATGGAGTGAAGTTGCTACACTGTTGTGTACCCCAGGCTTAGTCATTGATTCCTCGTGGTAGAACTTTGTGGGTCGGATTATACGTCCACGACGGTTAGAGCGATATGTTTTTATTTCCACTTTTGTAATGGAAGGACCGCTTTCCTCATTTTCGCCATTCTTTCGTTTCCCAGCGGCTTTTCGTGAAGTATCGGCAACATCCTGTATCGGGTCAGGATCAACAAATGATATGTGGGTGCATGCCCAAGTTGCAGTTTTTCGCATTCTTAAGACCTGAAATAACAAAACCAATCCACAAAGTAATCATTCTTCTCACCAATCTCAAAATTAACATAACAATGTTTAAACCAAACACAAACAATTCCAATAAATAATTGCACCCAACTTTTGACAACTCAAAACAATTTTAAACAATACCACCTGATCCCATTTGACAATTCCAACTAAAATTTGACAGCATTTTTAGTCAAATTCAACAAATTCCAACCAAAGCTTGAAATTTTTTTAATCAAGTGTCCAAGCAAAATTGATCAAACTCAACAATTCTCAAACCAATATTTTTAGATAATTCGGGTAATAACTAATACTCCTAGGAAAATTTTCCAAAACATATTCGGTTGCAGTTATCAAATTAGAGTATGCAATGTAAATTAAATCAAGGAAAGAGTACACCTGATTCAATTGTTTTTCGCCCCCAAAATTGAACTTCCCGAAATCCGCTCTCTTTCACCCCATGCTTAGTAGTTGTTCATGGGTGCCAAAACGCAAGACTCCTTCAACAAGACAAACTTTCCAACTTGATTCTTGCAAAAACCCGACGGTGGCTCTAAATTTTTGGTGAGGTTTTTCAGTTTTGTTCGGTTAGATGTATACAGCTTGGAAAAAGAAATACTTTGGTGGTGTCGGAATCACGAGAAGTGGTCGAAAAGCAGCGAGATGGTGGTGGTGGCATCCCCAATTCCGGCAGAATATCAGAGAATTTTTTGGTTGGGGGTTTTTAGAGCCTAGAAAAACTAAGAGATTGGTGCAAATTTCGTTGAATTCCGACCGGCGGTTCAACGGGAAAATGGATTTTTTCGATGAAGTGGGTGTTTGACAGCTTGAGTTCTTAAGAGAAAGAATGGTGGAAGGGAAGAACACGTTAGAGGAATGAAGAAGAAAGAAAGAAAGAATAACTTGTTTAATCTTCTAGTAAGCTTAGGTCAAGTGTTGGTCAAGGAAAGTCAAAAAGTCAGCTCATTAAAACCCTTGGTCAACGAAGGTCAAAGCTAGGTCAACAAAAAGAGGAACTTCATCATGTTGGTGCGCGGGTCATGCCGAGGGGCCACACGGACGCGCAACCATATTAGTCTAAATCTCGATTTCAAACTTATTCCACCCATTTAGCTCTACCCACACAGACCATCCGTACAGATACACGCGGCCGCGCACAGGGGGTGCGCACAGACACGCAGGTGCGTGCTGTTCACAGTCTACGGCTTTGTTTCGCTTCAACTTGTTGGTACTCTTAGCTTGCATTCGAAGGATTAACACTTGGAAAACTTGGTTTCTCTAAGATAACTCCAAATGGAACTCTAAAACATCTTCAAAACTTCTTTATTCGAATTTAAAGACACAAAAGCACAATTCTTTCCAAAAATGCCCCTCTTTAATGTCTTTGGTGAGATGTCCTCTTAGCTTGATTTAACACCTCATTTCCTCCAAATGGATGTTTTCAAGAGCATTTTCATTGAAACCTTCATAGAATGGCTTCAAACGGTGCCCATTGACTTTGAAATTTTGTCCTGTTTCTTCACTTTGGATCTCTATCGCTCCATGATCAAACGTTTTGATTAAAAAAAAGGCCCAATCCATCTTGATCTTAACTTGATCGGAAATAATTTCAATCATGAATGGTAAAGTAAGTCCATGTGTCCTGGTTCAAAGTGCTTCCAGGTGATGGACTTGTCATGGAAAAGCTTTGTTTTCTCCTTGTAAATCCTTGAGTTTTCATAAGAATCACTTCTTAATTCTTCTAACTCTTGAAGTTGAAGCTTCTTACGTTGTCCGTTTCATCAATGTTGAAGTTGCACTGCTTAACTGCCCAAAATGCACGGTGTTCTAGTTCCACGGGAAGATGACATGGCTTTCCAAAAACTAATCTAAATGGAGACATGCCTATCGGGGTCTTGTAAGCGGTTTGGTAGGACCATAAGGCATCACCAAGCCTTAAACTCCAATCCTTTCTTGTTGGGTTCACCATTTTCTCAAGGATGGACTTCATTTCCTGATTCGAAACCTCCACTTGGCTGTTCGTTTGGGGGGTGGTAGGTGGTAGAAACGCAGTGGGTCACATTGTACTTCCTAAATAAAGCCTCCATCATTTTGTTGCAAATATGCGTCCCTCTATCACTAATCAATACCCTAGGCACACCAAATCTCACAAAAACATTAGACTTTAAACAGGGCCGGTCCAAATGTATATAGGGCCCAGGGCGAAAAGACAAAAAAGGGCCACTTAAAGAAAAATATAATAAAAATTAACAAAAAAATATCTTTTATTCTTCACTATAAACACGTTCAATTAGCAATAACAAACAAGCCAAATTGTTTATGTTTTGAGCTGGTTTGAGTTTGAACCAACTTTAGGCCCTAAAAATCATTTTAGTAATAATTGGTTTATATATATACACTATATAACCAATAAATTTTGGGCCCCTGAAGTCGTGGGCCCTGGGCGGTCGCCCGGGTTGCCCACCGTCTGGACCGGCCCTGACTTTAAAAATTCGATAACCGTTTTGGCATCATCCGATGTTGTGTCTTTGGCCTCAACCCATTTAGATACGTAATCCACCGCGAGTAAGATGTAAACGTTGCCAAATGAAACGGGAAATAGGCCCTTAAAATCAATCCCTCATACATCAAAAACTTCACAAACAAGGATTGGATTTTGTGGCATTTTCTTCTTTTGAGAAATATTCCCCGTACTTTGGTACCGTTCATAACTTTTACAAAATAAATAACAATCGCATGACATGGTTGGCCAAAATTATCCACATACAAGAAATTTTCTCAAATTTCGATTAGGCCTGAAGTGTCCCCCATAAGCAATTTCGTGACAAAGTTGCAAAATGGATTGATGTTCTTGATAGGGTATACTTGTCCTAATGATTTGATCAGGAGAATGTTTCCACAAATAAGGTTCATCCCACACATAGTATTTTGCATCACTTTTCAATTTATCTTTTTGAGCAAATGTGAATGTTTCGTGATACCTTTTGTGACTAAAAAGTTAATGGTATCGGAATACCAGTGAATAGATTGAGTAAGGGAAGAGAGATGCTCATCCGGAAACTTGCCCTGCAATGAGAGAAGAGTTTCATTTGAAGTGATCCAGCTTAGATGGTTGGCAACAAGATTTTTGCATCCACTCTTGTCCCAAATTTCCAAATCAAATTCTTGCAATAGTAAAATCCACCGGATAAGTCATGGCTTTGCATATTTCTTTGTCATCAAATACTTGAGAGCCGCATGATCCAAATACACAATGACTTTAGTACCAAATAGATACTGCCTAAACTTCTCTAAAGTGAACACTATGGCTAATAGCTCCTTCTCTGTGGTAGATTAATTGCTTTGAGCATTGTCTAGTGCTCTTGATGCATAATAGATCACATGAGAGGCTCTTCCATTCTTTTGACCCAAAACAACACCTATAGCATAGGTTCTTGCATCACACATGATCTCAAAGGGGAGATCCCAACTCGCTGCTTGTATGATGGGGCAGATGTAAACAACTCCTTGAGCTTTTCAAAAGCCTCTTTGCACACCTCATTGAACTCGAAATCAACTTCTTTTTACAAGAGTTGGCTCATTGGTCTTGTTATCTTCGAAAAATATTTGATGAACCTTCGGTAGAAACCCACATGACCTAAAAAGAACAAACTTCCCGAACACAAATCGGGTAAGGTAAGTTTTGAATAACATCAATTGTAGCTTTATCTATCTCGATTCCTTTCTCTGACATAATGTGACCGAAAATAGGACCTTGACTTACCATAAAATGGCATTTTTCAAAATTTAAAACCCAATTTGTGTAAATTCATTTTTTTAGAATCTTTGTGAGGTTGGTCAAACACTCTGGAAAGGAGTTTCCATATACTATAAAATCATCCATAATAACTTCAATTATGTTTTTGACATATTCTGAGAAAATACTAACCATACAACATTGGAAAGTAGCCCGAGCATTACACAATCCAAATGAAATTCTTCGGTATGCAAAAGTGCCAAATGAACATGTAAAGGTTGTCTTTTCTTGGTCTTTCGGTGCCACTGGGATTTGGTGAAAACCGGAATACCCATCTAGACAACAATAATGAGATTTCCCGGCCAACCTTTCTAACATTTTATCAACAAAAGGCAATGGGAAATGGTCTTTTGTTATGCTTGCATTAAGTTTTCAGTAGTCAATACATACTCTCCACCTGTTTTGCATACGAGTGGGGACCATCATACATTTGTTGTTCTTAACCACCGTGATTCCCATCTTCTTTGGCCCCACTTACACCAGGCTCACCCACTTGCTATCTGAGATTGGATAGATCATCCCTGCATCAAGAAGCTTCAATATCTCTTTCTTCACAACTTCCATCATGGGTGGATTCAATCTTCTTTATGCATCCCGACTTGGCTTGCATTCATCCTCCATCAAAATCTTGTGCATACAAGTGGAGGGGCTCAATCATTTGATATCCATAATTTTCCAACCCATGGCTTCTTTGTGTTCCTTTTAACACCTAGATGAGTTGCTCTTCTTCAAAGTCGGTTAAGTAAGTATAAATGATAACCGGAAGAGTCTCATTCTTTCCCAAGTATGCATACTTCAAGTTTTGAGGTAGGACCTTCAATTCCAATTCCGGTGGTTGAACAAGGGAAGGTGGTGACTTTGTATGAGTTGGAGGCAAAAACAAATTGCTTGACATCAAATCTTGTGGATTTCTTTATTTATAAATTATTGACCAACTTCTCAACTCCTGGTTCTAAAGAATAAAGTTTCAATTTCTCGGCTAGCTTCCCACAATCAAATGCCTTGCTTATAATCATCTCCAACATGTCACCATTAGTTAACTCAAAAAATTCTTGGGTTAGTGGTTCAACAACATCAACAAAATACAAAGATGAAGCATCACTAGGATATCTCATAACATCATAAATATTAAAGACTATTGTTTCACCATCAGATTTCATTGTTAAACTACTCATATAGACATCGATTTTTGTTCTAGTTGTTTTCAAAAATGGTCTTCCAAGTAAGATTAGATCCAATTTGGAGGAAACTTGTTCCTCTAAATCAATCACATAGAAATTCACCGGGAATACCAATTGATTCACTTGCACCAAAACATCTTTTAAGACACCTATAGGAAAACCACTTGATTTATCTACAAGTGAAATTATGACACCCGTTTCATTTAAAGGATTGATATTTAACGATTAATAATCGAATAGGGCATGAAATTAAAAGAAGCACCAAGATCAAGCATGAAACTACTAAAAGTGACATCCGCTATTTTGTAAGGAACCGCAAACATTTGTGGATCTTTACATTTAGATGGAAGATTCCTTTGTAAAACCGTGGATGCATTTTCATTCTTTGAAATATTTTCATTTCCATTCAATTTTCTCTTGTTGGTACAAAGTTCTTTAAAAGTTTTTGCATATATAGGGATTTGTTTGATTTCATCAAGTAATGGAATGTTTACCTCCACCTTTCGGAAGGTGTCCAAGATCTCTTTCTCCTCCGTATTCTTCTTTGAGGTTGCAAGTCGGGAGGGGAAGGGTGGTTGAGTGTCTATCAGAGTCACTAGAGGGGTAATCTTCTTTTATACTCGACTTATGCATCATTCTTGACAATAGGATCCTCAGTGGTAGTGATCTTTATTTCTTCCTCATCATCCATTGGCTTTTTCATTGAGCTACTCTCTCTGGTTTGTTTACCACTTCTCAAGGTCACCACATTGACATTAGGATTGTTTTAGGTTTGAGAAGGTATTTTGCCATGGGACTCCAACTTGCTTAAAGATGTAACTATATCTCTCACTTGTGCTTCAAGGTTGGAAATGCTAGTTCTTGTCTCTTTTTGAAATTTTTAGGTTCTAGTGGCAAGAAACTTGAGAATGTCTTCAAGAGACATTTTAGAGCTACTTGATTGGGATTAAGGAGGTTGTTAGTGACGATATGGAGGGTATGGTTTGGATTGATAATGGGGTTGTGGATGTTGGTAATGGGGTTGTTGTTGTGAGTAGGAAGGTCTAACCAATGCATTTTGAGGTAATAGTGGGATTTGGAATCCAATTTGAATTCTATGCATTTTGATAACCGGATGGATTGTTGTGGTAGTTTTGGAATTCTCCCATGGAATTTACATGCTCCACAACTTCTTGAAGAATGGGACACATATTTATAGGATGTGCCATTATTGCATATATTCCACAAACCATCACTTGTGGAGTTTTTTCCGTGACTAACTTTTGGAAAACGGATGTCAAATCCTTAAGTTGTTCTTCTGAGCTTGATGTCACCACTTCATTGACTTTTTGATGTGTGTCCCTCTTCATATCTTGGCGGGGCCCAAAGTGTTGGTAATTTGCGGCTATGGTGTTGAAGACTTGTCTTGTTTGTTGAGAAGTTTTGCTAAAGAAATCTCCACCACTTTAGGCATCATCTAGTCTTCTCTCCATTGGTAATAATTCCTCATAAAAGGGTTGAATGAGGAGTTGTTCCGGAATTTGGTGTTGTGGGAAAATATAACATAAGTTGTTGAACCTCTCCCAATAATCATGGCAAGTCTCATTTTGACCTTAACAAATTCCATAAATCTCATTTCTAATACTTACGACTCTTGAAGTGGGATAGAGCTTATCAAGGAAAGCTCTTGCCATATCGGTCCATGAGTTGATTGACCCCGGTGGAAGATAAAATAATCAATCCTTTGCTCTATCGGGCAATGAGAAAGGGAATGCCCTTAATTTGATTTGGTAATCGATTGATCCTTGTGGCTTCATGCTAGTGAAAATGATGTGGAACATCTTCAAGTGCTTATGTGGGTTTTCATTTTCCAATCACGAAAAGTTGGAAGGTGATGAACTAGGCTTGACTTTAATTCCGAACCTCCTTCCAAAACGGGGTAATTGATACCGGTTGGAGTTTGTCTAACATCGGTTTCCATCATTTGTCTCAAGATTCTTCCGGGTGCTTCTTCTCCATCCGCTATTGGAATTTGGTTTATGATGGGTGGATTTTATTATAGGGGTAGTGTTTCGGGAATTTCTTGGCGAGGGTTGAAGCTAGAATCGGGTTCAACTTCGGGTTCGGTGCCACTAGAGGAAGCAGTTTCAACCTTCGGGTCCTCGTTAGGGTTTGAAGTTTGACCATGTTCTCTTCTCCTTTCCTTTGCCAACCGTCTTTCTTCTTTTTTTAGTTTCTGGATTATAAATCAAAACACATGTACCTTAAGATCTGGGCATAGAGAAACAAATTGATTAAAAATAAACCAATCCCCAGTAACGACGCCAAATTTGGTGGTTGTCGAGGCCAAAAAAATAAATATCCTTAATATTGCACACAAAATAGCATATAATGATAAAGGTATCGAATCCACGAATATTGGTTCAATTTGTTACTTCTATGAAAAATCTTGTTGTACCAACACTTTTAAACTTAAATAAAATAAAAATGGGGGTTTTTATCTTTTGAAATGTTTAAAAGAAAATCAGAATTAAACTAGAATTTAAAGATACTATTAGTGTCGAATATGTTGTAATATGTCGAAGTTTGTATTAGCAGCTTCGAAAGTCTTTTATCTATTTACTAAGGAATTTTGCGTTTCGAAGTTTGATATTTAGTCCTTAGTATTTTTTGTATACTTTTAGATTCTCCTATAAATAGGAGTTGTACCTAGGGATAGATAGAACTATTCCAGGATTTCCGTCTAAGACATTCTCTATGTATTCGAAAATATAGTTGAGCAATAAACCAGATCTTATTTACTCCTTGTGTTCATATACTTTGATTACTCTGATTTCTTTTATACTCAATTAAGTCACTTCTACAGATACAATCTAACAAAAGCAAGATTTTGATGTAAAATCAATAAGAGAGAGATGGTTTACTTAAGATTTCCTTACTTGAACATTTGGGGAACATATCATTAGAATCCAATGGTGCAATACTTGTTTTAAATCTCTAATTTAGTTATAGTAATCCAAGAAGCTTGAGATTAGCTAGACTTTTATTAATTATTAAAATAACTAGAGAAGCTCATAGCATATTTCCTTAGTTAAAGTCACGATTTCCATTAAGCATGTATTTAGTGAAAATTAACTAGCATTAAGAACCAAAAAGTCATCAAATCCAAGAGTCAAATGTTTTCACTTCCATGTTGGAGAAAATGTTTTTTTGTTTATGTGAAGTAAAAACTAACACTAGAACCACTTGTTGCTTGCTAACTTGAAGATCCATTACTTAATCAAGAAATTAGCCAACTAATCACTACAAATACATTTATATTCATGAATAAAAACATACAAGTAGTAAGAAGATTTTAAAACATAGAGCATTCTCCTAAAGATTCAAGAACAAGTTCATGGAGTTCTTCAACATTCAACCAACATTTAAATGATTTCACCAAATTCAACCAAGATTAGTTTAGCCTAACATGGCTAAACTTAAGAAAACAAAGTAATAGTAGATTATACCAAACATCTAGCAAGAATCATGAGCAACAAGATGATGTTTTTGAGGTTTTCTTGGCCTTCAAAGTGCTCCAAAATCTCTAGAGAATCCTTTAAATTTCGGAGGTGTAGAAGTGTGCAAAAGATGCAAATCAACCTTCCTCAAATAGCTATCATAAGGAAATTCCAAAAATGTCCTTGCCCGTTTGTGCGCGGCCGTGTAGCCCTGCATGGGTGGTCCCTGATTATGGGCTTCTTTGAGTTTTGGGCCTCCACAACTTAGTCCACTAGACCAGTTTGATTCCAATCAGCTTCTAACTCATCTTCCTTCGAATTTTCTTCATTTTATGCCTAATTTGGCTTCTCCAAAAGATCCATAGCTCATGTAATCGCCCGATCAATATTCTTTGCGTGCATAAAAATTCTTCCATCTTTGTTTAACTAAGAGACCATCTTCTAAAATGCTCTAACCATCAATAGCCCACTATATGCATCATCTTCTATAGTCATTAAGCCCATAATCCTTTTTGTCCTCTAAATCCAATTGCTTCGTAAAGATCCCGATCCGCTAGTCTCCTTAAAATATGCAATTATGCTCACAAAACTAGAAAGTACCCGAAATAGTCATAAAACAAAAAGGAAAATATGGATGGAAATTAGCTAAATTATGAATGAAATATACTAAAATAAACTATAACAAGAAGTAAATAAAATGAAACTCTGAGATGGTTAAGAGATTTAACCCTTGAACTGCATATTCGACCACATGGTAGAAGGGAAAAGTCATAGTTCGAGTTCTTGAATGAAATATGGAATTCTGTCCAGGAAGATTTTAGTCTAAGGCCCTATTTGTTTTTCATCTAACCGAGTTGGGTTAGACCTATTGGGCTGACTCGATCAGCAATATGTGTTTAATATAAGAACTTGACCCATGTGACTCGGAAATAAGCATCTGACCGGGAAATGGATTCAATACTAGCTGACTCAGAAAAGCAAGAAACGTTTTCATTCTGTAACCCTTGTCCTAAAACAATGCCTCCTTTCTCTCGCAACTAGCAAGAATCCTCCAGCAAGCACCGATTAAAGTTCCTCCCCATCTCATCAAGTAAGCATCAATTTCTCCCTCTTCATCTGATAATAGTTCCCATTTCTATCATGAACGATTGTTGCTGTCTCGATTTCTGCATCGATTTCATCCATTATTCCCGATTTATGCATAAATTTCATCCATTATTCCCGATTTATGCATCAATTTTTGCCATTATTTTGGATATTTGTATCAATTTTTTTGTTTAGATTGTTGTTGTTTCAATTTTTGTTGAATGTTTCATTGTTGTTGAAAGTTTTTTCTTGTTAGAATTTTGAATGTTCTATTGTTATTGAAAGTTTTTTCCTGTTAGAATTTTGAATGTTCTATTGTAGTTGAATTTTTTTTCCTGTTGAACTTTTGAGTTTTGTTGTTGAGATTGATAAATGTTCAGAATTTGCAATTGATTTGGTCGTAGTTCAGTTCATGTTTGTTTTTCATATGATCATTTGTTGACGATGTTGATAAATTTATATGTTTATCTGATTATGTTCTTGATGAATTCATCTCTTTGTTGATTATTGTTGAAAGGGTATAATGGTCATTTTCATCAGTCAGCACATGTAATCAGATTGACAATCAAACAATATAATTTCTTACTCAATCAGGATTTCATACCAAGACAGACCTTTCCCTGTTAGCGCTTTTTCAGTCAGCAACTATCAAACGGGGCCTAAGATGTCTAGATAATATTATAGGGCTCTTCAATACCTTTCTGTGGATATAAAGATCGTCGAAATTGGAGTTGGAATGAAGAGGTTATGACCGTTATAAGTTAAGAAGGTTTTGGGTTTAGCCGAGTACGTTGGGCGTACAACATGTACTCTCGGCATACTAGGTAATCACTGAACATGGAGATTCAACCTCGTATGCTGGATGTACCAGAAGTATGTTAGACGTACACGATCAAAACCCAAAGCCTAATTTGGGTTTCTGAGCGCTATTTAAGCTCCTTAACTTCCTCAAACCCTTATTTCTTTCAGCCTCCATCCTCTCTAACCCTAATATCAAAACCCTAGCCTTATTTGTGAGATCCTTGAGTTTTTAAGTGCTTTGGAGTGTTCTTGGTGCATCTTGGAGAAGAAGGAGTTCAAAGGAGAAGTATTGGTTGCATTAGAGCTTGTAGATCCAGACCTTGTTCACCTTGATCTTTCTTCGAGAGGTATAAAGTTTGAATCTTGATGATGCATTTGTTAGATCTAGCTAGTTTTGGATGTTCTGAGCTTTTGGTCACTTTAGTGCATTGAGTTTAGATCTTGAAAGTTTATGACCTTGTTATGGATAAAGTTGGAAACTTTATCCATCCAAATATCATTTTGATTTAGATCTAAAGGTTGGAAGCTTGGACTTAATGCATTAAGTAAGAAAGATGTGCTTTTGGTCCATTTTAAACTTAAAAGACTAGATCTTGGTTGCTTGTACCATTCTAATGGATAAAGTTGGAAACTTTATCCATTATGGAGCTATTAGGAACCATAAAAATATGATCCTGCTCCTTCCATCACTTCTATGAAAGAGTTAAGATGTCTTAATGGAAAATAAATCAGGGTTTTAGCTTTTGGACCTTTTCTATCCATGGAAAGTCATAAAGGTGGAAACTTTATGACTTAACTTGATGTTGTTGGGTTTTGAGCAATCTAACACTTCCTAAGTGTGCATGCAACCCTAATAAACCTTGGATCTATGTTTGTCTAAATACATGCAAAATAATAATTTTTCCAAGGTTCATAACCTATCTAACATGGCATGGGGTACTTTTAAACATAAAAGAATTAGATGAGATTAAATACCTTTTGATGATGAGTTTGATTCCTAAGGAGTTTGAGGGCCAAGCACCAATAGTGTGAATGCCTCAAATGGAATCACAAATCACCACAAACTCTTGGAAAACTTTGAGAGAGTGTATACACACTATAATTTCGCCACACACAAAACCTCACACAACTAGTGCCACTAGTGGCTATTTCATGCAACATAAGCATGCTTATATAGTGTACATGATTAGGGTGAAACCCTAATAACCCATGACCTTTCCTTTTCCAAGGATCCATGGGTTAAAAGCTCCATGGATCATCCATGGACTTCCATACAAGCCTAACCCATTAACAAATGAGTGTTAGCCCACACCATATAAAACCAATAGCCCACAATCTAATTAGTCTTCCTTTTAATCTCTAAATTAATTCATAATTAATTTAAGACTAAGACTAATTAAATAACATGACTTCATATTAATATATTATAACTTATAATATATTAATAAACATATGTGTATAACTCTCATAAAATTATCCATAAATAGTTTGGATGAGATGCAACCCAAATGGACCATGCCGGGTCGGGTCAAGTATATACCAAATAAGTTATGGAGTTAGACACCTTATCCAACAGACTCCCACTTGGATAAGTCTAATAACTATATTTGCGTATGTTACTTCAGGAACCAACCAGCAATCGTAGCTCTTGAAAACTCCGTTGAACTATGAAGACTCTGTTGAACTATGAAGCGCCATTTTAGATAAGTGATCATATAATCCTCTGTTCTCATGATATCAGCCGTACAAATACATGGAACAACGTCGTACTTATTGTCTAGCAGTTTGTTTCCCGATTTCCGATTTGTTTGACAAAGAACTTAATCGAACACATCAATTTAGTTCTGACCGGCCGGTAGATAGGTCACAACAAAATCATCGAGGGGCCCAAATATCGCTTCTATTTCTAGAAGGAACAGATAAACTTCGACTCATATGCTTGTTCTACTACTTGTTGAATTGTACACAAAGGCACGTTTTATAACATCAAGTTACTGATGCGTTTACGTGCAATCAATGCACAACCAACTCATAGGTAACAACTCATATCTCTAGGTTTGAAGATTTATATGATATTACCGTCTCACGATCACTCAAGATAAATTCCATGAAGTGATACAAGTGAGCGTGGGTTTATACCAATACTCATAACTTATGAGCACTCATGAATGTTGTAGCAACCATTGCTATGACTAAACCCATTTAGCCATCTACAAACTCGGTTCATGACAGTCTTGATTCATACCTACTTCCAACATATGAACGACTGTGGAGTGTTTAAATAACTTAGTCATTCGGAAAGAATAACCTAGCTATTTTGGAAGTCAAAACATGCAAAGTGAAACACAATAATAATCGAATCCAATATGGTCTCAGAACCCTTTTGAATATAAATAAAACCACCTTTTATTTATCACCATATTGATTACACATTATTCAATGTTTCAAATAATCAACTTAAGACTTAAATAAAAACAACAGTCGTCCCATGCTCCTAGCATGTACACTTTGTTTTTCTAAACAATTGTGATGTAGATCAATTGAACATGATTCCATTGATACTCATTTCACAATCCCAAATCCTTATTGTAAATGTGAGAATCCCCGATTCCTATCATTTACCAAAAAATCTGTTAGATTTTAAACTTTTATGCAATGTTCCTCTTGTAATGATTATGCACAAAGTTACCAAAACCTTGTCACCAGTCATTGCAGAGTATTCCAAAGAAGGTCAACTTCTATGGAACGGAAGTCTCATATTCAAAGTACATTGCTTTGAACATCCTTCTTGCATTAAGGTTTTTCTAATCTTACATAGATTGAATAACTTCCACCTATGGAGACATTTCCATAGTCCCATTTTGACTATCACTTTCGAACAAGAGTTACTTCTTTTCAGAATATGTCAATTTGGTCCTTTCCGACAACTTACATCATACTTCCAACTTTCCCTGAGCAACCAATCTTTGGCGAACCTCAGATTGTCCTCGACAATTGCTTAATCACTTTAGTCATATCCAGTTCTAGACTTTTCCCTTCTCAATGCCTTAAGCATTTGGAAAATTTAGAAAAGATGAATATTATAGCACATGCAATCGATCCTATATCCGAAGCATATGGGACACAATTCATGATGTTTGACATAAAGACATGATACTAGACCAGTCTTTTGCTACAATATTTTTTATTTGCCATGTTTTCAAAATTTAACTATGAAGAGGGATGTCGTAGTCATAATTGAATTTTGAGAACGCAATATATATAGAATTTCCTTAAGTCGAACCATTCAGACATAAAATTCATACACATATCATTGACTAAAGATGATTAAAATCTCAATCTAAGCTTTAGAATTGAGAACGCAATATATATAGAATTTCCTTAAGTCGAACCATTCAGACATAAAATTCATACATATATCCTTGACTAAAGATGATTAAAATCTCAATCTAAGCTTTAGAAATGAAATGAAGTATAATTTTCTCTCCCTTAATTATAGCAAAACAACTTTTCAACCCCTGCAACTTCACGAATTGAAACTTTGTTTTCTATAATTAACATTGCTAACTTGCAACACTAAACGTAATAATCATGCTCCCACTAACATGATGATTATCAGCATAACACTTATGCTCCCACTAGCTCTGATATATTTCCAGAAATCTGGTGGACTTCTGAAATTTAGATTCATACACCCTTTCTTAGATAGTTCACATGTGTGTCTAAACAATTTTCAGAACTATGAAAAGGGATGCCGTAATCATTGTCTCAATTGCTTAGGCATTTTTCATTTCTCACAAGTCCAGGTTAGTGTGCCGGTTAACCACACACGCTCCACTAACGACTTTTGAAAATGCAAATAACATAATTGATATCTACGTAAAATCTACTTAGTGAAAGCGTTTCCTCACCATCATTTTCATGAATCGGAGAGAAACCTTATGACACTTAGATTTTATAGTGTATGAGTTCCTATCCATGTGAATTTGTCAAAACCATAATCACAAGATAAGGTTAGTGACAAATTCAGCCTTACATGGATTAAACTTGTTCAATCTTAGTTTCTTGTCACCTTGGTAGCACAAGGCCCACCAATGCTTCCAAGTTGAACTCTGATAACTCACATGCAAATTCAACTTATTTGAAGCAGGTACAGAAATAAGAATTATGTCAACACGATAGGTTGCAAACCTTAAGTCGTGTGCTAGTGATAAATTACAGGTTTTACTCTTGATTAAATCTTGAAACTCTTTCAGGATCTTTAAGGCTCCCACTATCCCTTTGACATATAAGTTTCCCCAGTCAAGAACCATTCCTTGACAAATATTCAAGGCATAGTGCGGATTCTTATCAAGACTAACACTTCACACAATTGGTCTTAGTTGGTCTTTGTCTCATCCAAGACATCACAACTTACCAATCTCAAATGTACAAGAGTAGAAAACATTTTACTCTTACATTTGACTAGTGTTAATAAATCTTCCTTTATGTCACTCAAAGTTACAATCTTGGAGTATGACTCTAAGAATTGTTTTGGAACGAAATATGACTCATCTTCTTGATTTTAACCAATCCAACAATTCATGACCTCTATTCTTAGCCATAACAGTGCACTAAGACGTCCTTAGAGTATGAATTTGTGATATGGTTTCATAATCATTAAGATGATCATGAAATACGATACTAAAGTACTCTTCCATCCTTTCAAATTTGAGAAACTTTTATCTTTCTGCCTAATTTGATTCTTCTCATTTGTTTTGTCATACATTGTAACCTTTCCAGTGTTACAGAATTATACTTAACCTCATAAGTATAATCATATTTACTAATCTTTAGTAAATCATGACAAATCAATCTTTGTGGTGGACCTTGACCAGCGCACACCCAGTGTACCTAATTCCTTAGTCCTTCAATTGACTCACATATACATGTGATCAAAGAATTAGTCTTAATTTTCAAAGATGAAAATTCTCATTCATCATACAATACAACTTGTATGATTCCAAGTTTCCGTCCAATTGAAACTTGGGTGATGAAAAACTTTCTTCATTCGGTAAATTTAGACACTACCACAAATGAAGGAATCAAATCCACTTTCCAATATTGCTATTACTGGAAACATATAAGCAACAATTTCCACAGATGCCATTGTAAGGATATTTTTAAAATAAATAAAATTAAAACCTTTTTTTTAAAACTTTGCGGAAAAACTTATCCTTACAATCCACATGAAAACCTTGTTGTTATCTATTCATAAGCAATATATTATAACTCTTAAGCAACAACTCAAAATTTTGATTACCGAACCATGCGATCGAAACCCACCTTCGCAATCAGAATCAACATATACTTACTTTAAGCTTCCTATTTGATTCTTAAAACATCATCATGTGACCCATTCACATTATGTAATAAGAATCTCCAAATAGGAACTTAATAGAGTTAGACAGTGGACTTTACCCGAAGTAAAGTCAAACTTTTTGACTTGATCAATCTTATGATCTTTCAGGTAAATAGGGCAGCTTCGCAACCAATGCCCCTTCCTTTAGCAACAAAACACATGGACCCTTTGGTAATGGCACATGAGACTATCTCAGACTTAGCCTTTCTCTTTACCATTTGGTCAACCGAGTTGACTATGGCCGATCCCTTTCCATTGGGAAGAGAAATCCTTTTCTAGATATCCAATGCTACCATTGTCAATGTCCATTTAAGACTTGGGAAGTTGTTCTTTTAATCAAATTTACTTTACCGGTGTTCCAAATCATTGTTGATTCCACAACACCAAGCAAATAGATAACATCATTAAGGGTCATGTCATAGTCTGTCTCATAGTAGTCCCAAAGAGACTCACTATGTTACTAAGAAAGTGATTGAACATCGAACCTTCATGAGACTTTGACACCCAACTCTCCCGGCTTGTCAATATGTGACTTTATCTCCAAGATGTGAGCACACATAGACTATGCTTGCCAGTAGGGATTGAGTGACTTTAAACTTTTCAAGAACTTGTGGGTGAGGGAGAATAACTGGAGGAGGTGGAGGAAGTGAAGCATGATGTTGAGGGACACCATCTTCAAGAGATTTGGGAAGATCATAGTTGTCTGAACCAGACATCTATAATGGGAGAAAATCAAGTTAGTTGATTCAAAGTCCTTAATATAACACCCAATATGAAATATTAAGGCTAGGACCCAACACAATATTTTATACTTTGGAAGAGGGATGCCGTAATCCAAGCTATAAAATATTTGAAGGTAGGCGAATGACGATTCACCAATTTCCACCATGAAAAACGAAATAATTTATTAGGTTTTAATTGGATTTGAAATTCCTAGATCTTTTGAGATTCATTGAACTTTTCAATGGCATGTTTCAATCTCGAGTGTGCCCTCTCAAATTTTGTGACTGGGATGTCGAGGATCAAAAAACAAGGTGTGAATAACCATACCAATTCACTTGGTAGCCTTAATATTATCACCCAATCAATGTGCCGGTTAACCACACACGCTCCATTGATCTATGACAAACATAAAGTCACCCTTCGTGATCCTTACTAGTCCAAGTTGGTGTGCCGGTTAACCACACACGCTCCACCAACGACTTGGTAAGGTACAAAGTGTAAATTCCATGGGCTAGCACCAAATTCACATTTTTCCTAAAGTAACTAAGATTGGGAATTAAATAAAAAAATATTTAGTTACTTTATAATAATCATTATACTTTTAATGAGAATTTAAAGTCATTGTCCTACCCGTTCGGCTAACGACCCTCCACCGATCAAGCAAGCGGTGGGTGAGAGTGGACACCCATTAAGTCGCCATTTTATAGGCAACAACCTTATACCCACCTTATAGACCGGCTTCGTGAATGAGGCCTACTAACGGTAAAATGACTTGTTCTTATACATATATATAATAATTAACCATTAATCTTATAAATAGTATAAGTGTTGAATTTTAACTTTTAAAACTCTAGGATGTGGAATTAAAGTTTGTGTGAGACTTTACAAATTCCAAAACTTGAGAGCAAGTTTTGAACAATTCATAAACTTTTGGATATTCATAACTTATGAGTTTTAATTAAGTGTTTTAAAGCTTTTAATGAAGAGTCTCTTGGAAATCCGTAACTTGAGGACAAGTTATGAAGTCCATAAAAGCATTTATGGGAAAAACTCTTCAAGAAAATGTAACCTACAACTTCTTAATAAAAACATTTAAAAGAAAAACTCTTGGAATTCCATAACTTGAAGACAAATTAAGAATTCCATTAAAACACATTAAGATCAAGAATTAACTAACAAACAATTTGCAAATAATTCTTATGATCTAACAAAACTCATATGAACATGAACATCCACATCAACAATTTCAAGACTTTTTATTTCATAACTTACGAATTAAAGGTTCATAAAATTGAAGACTCTTCACTTTCATGTAACTTATGTGTTTAAATGTGTGTTAAAGAAAAGTGACCTTTGGATATCCATAACTTGAGGACAAATTATGGACTCCATTAAAACACATAAATGATCAAGAATTAATTCCAAACAATTCAGCAAATAATTCCTATCATCTTCTAAATTCATAAGAACATGAACATGATCATCAAAATTTCAAGAATTATATGAACACATAAAATCATGGAATTTTGATATTTGCTATTGTAAATGGATTAGAACAACCATTACACCAACTAAAACAAGTTTTAAAACACCAAAACAGTTTAGGGTAATATTTCTAGTCCATTTCCAGCAGCAAAAGTCGAAATTCTGTTTTTTTTTTTTTTATTTTTTTTTTTATTTTGCATCAAGTATCAAACAAGCAAGCCTAGGCTCTGATACCACTATTGGGTTTTGAGCAATCTAACACTTCCTAAGTGTGCATGCAACCCTAATAAACCTTGGATCTATTTTTTCGCTAAATACATGCAAAATAATAATTTTTCCAAGGTTCATAACCTATCTAACATGGCATGGGGTACTTTTAAACATAAAAGAATTAGATGAGATTACATACCTTTTGATGATGAGTTTGATTCCTAAGGAGTTTGAGGGCCAAGCACCAATAGTGTGAATGCCTCAAATGGAATCACAAATCACCACAAACTCTTGGAAAACTTTGAGAGAGTGTATACACACTATAATTTCGCCACACACAAAACCTCACACAACTAGTGCCACTAGTGGCTATTTCATGCAACATAAGCATGCTTATATAGTGTACATGATTAGGGTGAAACCCTAATAACCCATGACCTTTCCTTTTCCAAGGATCCATGGGTTAAAAGCTCCATGGATCATCCATGGACTTCCATACAAGCCTAACCCATTAACAAATGAGTGTTAGCCCACACCATATAAAACCAATAGCCCACAATCTAATTAGTCTTCCTTTTAATCTCTAAATTAATTCATAATTAATTTAAGACTAAGACTAATTAAATAACATGACTTCATATTAATATATTATAACTTATAATATATTAATAAACATATGTGTATAACTCTCATAAAATTATCCATATATAGTTTGGATGAGATGCAACCCAAATGGACCATGCCGGGTCGGGTCAAGTATATACCAAATAAGTTATGGACTTAGACACCTTATCCAACAAATGTTTTGAGTCTAGATCTGAGCTCAGGACAAAAGTTCTTAAAGGATTAAACACTAAAAAAAGGAATTATTTTAGACGTATATATGTCGGGCGTACCTAAGAGCATGTTACACGTACTGGTGTTGAATCACATATGCTGGGCGTACTCAGCTGCCTTGGACTTTGATTATTTTTGACTTCCATTGACCATTGACTTTTGACCAAGTTTGACTTGGGAATTTAGACTGAAGGGACTGAGTGAGAATTTAGACTGAAGGGACTCACCAAGTCAACGAGCTGACTCAACGAGTCGGCTAGGGTTTCCCTCGATGAGTTTGGACATGGGTAACTCGACAAGTTGACGGGACAAATCGATGAGTTGAGTTGGGTTTTCGTGATGTTCTGAAGGAATAAAGGGGACTCGGCGAGTCACTTAGATGCACTCGACGAGTCAGGTCAACATGGACAATTGACTCGAGTGTTGACTTCCGTTGACTTTAGGTTTTTTGTCAAGGCAGGGAGAATGGGGGCAATGGAAGGGTAAAATGGTCTTTTACCAATTCCAAGAGTTTAAGAGAGACAACGACCAAGTTTATTTCGAGTTGTGATTTAAGTGTTAATTAGAGATTCTTATCTTATGTGTTAGATGAAGGCTAGTGCGAGATTCGTGTACGAGGATATTACTTGCTAGCTTACGAGGTGTGTCTTCTCACTATACTTACCATGAGTGGTATCTATGTGTGACCGGAGGGTCTTATGTGTTATCTGGAGTATTTAATATCCTGCATCAGGTCTTGTGATTCATGCTGATTATTATTATTATTATGAGCTTATTGAGTTAGGACTGGAGGGTCCACCCGAGCTGTGGGACCGGAGGGTCTCCACTTAGATACATTGATCAGAGGGTCGTATCGAGTAGCCTCGAGTGGCCAGTGTGATGTGTGTGGTATTTTGGGGAACTCACTAAGCTTCATGCTTACCGTGTTATGTTTTATGTGTTTTAGGTACTCTCAGGATCATGGGAAGGCACCAGCTTGATTATACACATATCCGAGTTGGAGATCTGCTTTTGGAGGATCCTGGATTTGTGTCATAAACAATATTGGAATATGTGTTGGTGATTTGATATTTGTGGGATTTTGTGATTTTGAAAATGAGATAATTGTTTTTTTTTAAATGAAAATTTTGTTTGAAAATTTACGGTGTTACAGGCTCTGCCCCTTGGACCCCGCTAGGGGCTGCCACCCCTTGGACCTTGCTCCCAGGGGCGCTGCCCCCGGACCCCCGTCAGTTCAGGAGCTTTTCTCCTAAATAGCAGTATACTTTCAACAATGACAAAATCAAACAGATGTGCACTCCACACCATACTAATTTATTCGATAATTATCAAAGTGACATTGAGCAACAAATTAACCTCATTACACTTAAATAATATTAGTGATATAAAATCACCAATAGTGGTCAAAATCGAAAAAATCCAATCAGAAAAATGGAGAATTTGTTTGCATACATAACTCACACCACCACTATCAGTATCACAATGCAAAGAAACCTTCTGATCGCCAATCACGAAACAAAATTACGAATCATTACATGAATTTATATCAGAATAAACATATTGCTTCATTTGTCTAACGTTGGTTTGACAATTACAAACAATTTGGGAATTCTTGGTCCCATTAGTTTAGTAATTTGGTGATTGGTCCTACTCAACTAATGAGGCGTAGTACAACAAGACGTGTCAAGGTGATTCATAGGAAAACCGAACTTTTGCTACGTTTGACTGTTTTGGTTGCTTTTTTCTACTTATCGGTTAATTGTGCAAAGAAACTAGTGAAAATAGCTTAAAGGGTCCCGAATGTTTTTTTTTCACAAGCCTTTTCTTGCATGCGAGCAATTTATTCAAACATCCCTTTCTTCAAAAAACTAAACACCGGAAGGAAAACAATATGAAGTCTTTTCATGACAAGTATGTTTATCCTTTTATTTTGTTATCTTTTGTTTGGTTTGTTATTTTGAAAGACTTTGTACTTTCCAGTTATTTAGTTGAATTGTCTAAATTTATTATTAAATCTCTCAAATAATTCCACTTACGAGAGCAATGTGAGAATAATTAGATTTAACTTGGTTTTTGGATTTTTCGAAAGGTTTTATACTGAAAGGGTAATTCCTCCTGATTATCTTGCATGACCATTCTTTATTTAGCGGTCAATGTATTATATCGGAATCTGATATCAAGTGATTTAGTTGAGTGCTAAAAGGTTTTTAAAGGTTTATTTCTGATTTGTTTTCTAAATGATATTTTGTCTTTTAGATTTTTGTAGAATAGTTTCAATCTTATTTTCATGCCGGCATTAAATTCAAAGATGTTGACGTATTTGGAAAACTCAGAAAAGCACGGATTTAAGAAAAAATTGAGGAAAATAATGGCAAAGAGTCAGTATCACATAAGTGGGGGGTTTATCTCATTAAGAGTAGAAGAGAAAGCTTATGAAGAAAGGGTGGCAAGTGCTTGATAAATTATGTTATGAAAATAATGCCAAAGTTATGTTGGACAGCTGTTAGGTAAGATACCTAAGATTTTGCATAATTTACGTAATATACCCCTTAAATTTTATTAAACAACATAGAATGGGTTGGGTTTCCAAGTAACAAAAAAAAAAGTTTCAAGCAACCTCTTTTTGGTCATTTTCCTTTTTAAGCAATATACTAAACACACCATGATTGATCAACCCTAAGGATTATCAAGGTAAGAAGAAAAATATCTAGTTTGTTGCAACATTGACCCCCTTCTCCATTATGTCTACTTTGTTATATACTTGTGCCTTTTTTCTTGCCTCTGATCCATTTGGCATTCCAAAATCATTACCAATGTTGGTAACCATATATGGAGATCCTATATGAATCCTCCTATCATGATCAATGAGAGTAGGTCTGGTTAATTGTCTAATCCCCATTAATTGGCCATTTGTTAGCATCAAAATAACTTCTGACATGGTTGGTCTTTTTGAAGCTGGTGATTGAGTGCATAACAAAGCAATCTCAATGATATGCATCATATGTTTCTCTTGGTTATGGCTCACATCTAGCGTCTCATCAATAAACGAAACATGCTTTTTATTTTCGTATGACTTCCAAGCCTGTTTATAGAATATTAACAAACAATTTATGAGTAAGTATTAATTGACAACAAATTTAACATTAGTTAATCAAGACCAAACATCTAAACAATTACATGTGTAAATCCAGATCAAACATCTAAACATAAGTCATGTGCATCGATGGGAATTTATGCAGTTTTATTAAATGATTGGCAATAATTTATTAAATGGATGTGTGGTTATTTATGCAATACGAGCTCACAATTTATGCAACTTACATAATAAAGTATCTTTTAGACAAAGTATTTTATCACCTTTTATTTCCTGAAATATATATATATATATATATATATATATATATATATATATATATATATATATATATAGGGTTAAATTCAAATGAGAACACTATTTAATGTGAGAACGTGAGAACACTACTTTATATTACTATTCTACTATGAATTTTGTATATACAACGACATGACATTATTCATCAACAAATATACGAATAATCACACATTAATATTCACATTAAAATTTTGTATGTATAACTTTATGACATTATTCATCATCGAATATATGAACACTCACATATTTAACATTCACATTAGAATTTATTAAATTACTACACATATATATAAATTTTATAGTAAAACAGCAATATAAAATTGAATATATTCATATTATAATTAATTCAATAGTATACATATTAAATTCATAGTAGAATAGTAACATAAAGTAGTGTTTTTACGTTCTCAGATTAAATAGTGTTCTCATTTGAACTTAATCCTATATATATATATATATATATATATATATATATATATATATATATATATATATATATATATATATATATATATATATATATATATATATATATATATATATATAACATTTTGCTAGTAACTTGTTTAACGTGTTGATGTATTTTTTTCATAATTGGTGGGTTGCGTAAGTTGGTAGAAAAGTGAAACATTGTTGCATAAATTAGTATAAAAAATATATTGTTAATAAATAAATTGGTAAAACGTGAAACATTATTTGATGCATAAATGAACAATTAACCGTGCCGAGTAATGAGGTAATTAGTCACCTATTACAACAATTTTGTTGTAAAATGAAATGTAGCATACTTACTCAAAACGTTTGTTTCGTTTCATAAATTATGGTGAATGATTCGTCATCCCACAAATAGATATAATTACAAGTATATATATATATATATATATATATATATATATATATATATATATATATATATATATATATATATATATATATATATATATATATATATATAATATATATATATATATGTATATATATATATATATATATATATATATATATATATATATATATATGTAGGTTATGTTATTTTGTTTTCAGTACCTATTGTGTGCATGTATAGTTGATTCTGGACCAATCATTTTAGTTATTTTAAAAAAGTAATTAATGCATATTATATGTTGAAGATATAATGGGTATTAATTACATCTTCAGTATTTAATATTCATTAATTAATTTCTTAAAATAACTAAAATGATTGGTCCAGAATCAATCATACAGGCACACAATAGATAGTGAAAACATTTGAACCTAACTATATATATATATATATATATATATATATATATATATATATATATATATATATATATATATATCCCTATTCTAATAAAAGAATAGTTTTATTCTCCTTTTGACATGTGTCATCTTATTGGCCCTCCTAATTAATGCATATTTTATGCTCCTTTTGTCATGTGTCACATTATTATATTTCTTAATTAATGTATGCCCCTTTTTAACTCCATTTCAAATTTCAAATTTTAAAATTTTCACTTTAATTACATTAAATTAATAACATTAGAATAAAAATTAAAATAAAAATAATACAAATGATATAATTTCACATATTTATTTAAATCAATGATTAAAATTTATATAACTAAAAAAACTCTTAATTAATAGTTTATTTAAAATAATTAATTAATAATTTTGTGTTTTTACTATAAAAATTTAATTAATTTTGTAACCGTGGTTTCCACGGGTTATAAACTAGTATATATATATATATATATATATATATATATACACACACAAACACACACACACACACACACAAACATAAAAGGTCATGGACCACTAATACAAAAGGGGCTAAACTATGGGTTAACTATACAATAACAACCCCCCCCCCCTCCCCCCATTTTTCGGGTTTTTATCGAGAGGAGTCTTACGAAGTGTAATGTAAACTCAGAAAATAATGAACTAGTTAACCCATTCATGAATATTCATGTCTATTGTGAACTCAAGGGCATGTAAGCAAAACTGAATAGGGTAAAGACAAACATTGTCCTTGACAAAGCGGATGTTAAGCTCTATATGTTTGCTTTGCTGATGTTCAACCAAATTTGTTGATATGCAGATTACGCAAATGTTGTCACAATATATGACAATGACCATTGTGATAAGGAAAAGAAGCTCTAGGAGTGGACTACATGTCCAACATGTCTCAATAACTTTGTTGGCCACTCCATTGTATTCATCCTCCGCACTGGATCGATAGACAACACCTTGGCATTTTTGAGGACCAAGAAAAAAGGTTGCCTCCTAAGAAAAGATAACAACCTAAGATAGAGCGTCTAGTGTCCGAGAATTTTCCCTAATCAGTATCCTCATATGCTCTAAGGCCCGACATGATGAAACATAAACTCATAGACCATGGTCATGTGTGTGATAGATTTAATACATGATGCGTTTGAGAGCATGTAGATATGGCTATAGAGGATCGTCCAGGTATAAATAAATATGTCTCAAAACGAAAGAGATGTAAGGTTTAATGAAGGTAAGGTACTAGAGTTCATTGGCTAAAATATTGTAGATTGTGGGCTTGTAATGATGGCCCTTTATCGTCCAACTTATGGATCAATTCAGATGGGTTGCACCATTTCTTGTACTACATCATCTTGGCCCACTCTAGAATATTTTTTGTGTGCTTTTGTTTTCATAAAGAAAACCCAATGTAGCACCGTACATCAAAGATGACAAGAAAGTAATTAAAAGTTCCAATGTATGTCATGGCATATAAAAGTCTAAGCTACACAATATATTAGAGAATATAGTTGAGGAGGTCAGAAGAGTGATATCATCTACATAGAGAAAGAGATATGAAGTATGGTCAGATGACTAGTATAAGATTATAAAAGAGTTTATATGGCTATGTTAGAAGCTAACGTGAGAAGCATACTAGGAAAATGATGATACCATGCCTTGGGTATTGTTTAAGGCCACAAAGTGATATATGAAGGTGAAGAACATGGTCAGGAAGTATAGGCTTTCAAAAACCAAGAGGATGATGTATGTACATAGTCTCATACAAGGTGACCATGAAAAAAATGCATTTTCACATCTAGCTGTTGTATATGATACTAGTATAATACTTAAACGTTGAGTATTGTATGGATGGTATCCAATTTAACAACCAGGATGAAAGTATCATCACCTTCTACTCTCGGTTGTTGAATGTGATCACTGGAAACTATTTTGGATTTGTAGTGAGTCAAAATACCATCAACGTGAGAGTAATGGTGAAACAGGCACATGGATCTAATCATATTGACCCAGAGGGTCTTTTTTGTATGAAGACTCATATACCATTCGATATGAGGACATAAGATTCTTCATTCATTTCCTTTTTTCATTTTAGGTTCCTACATTACATTTATGTGTGACTATGGTAAGGTAGTCATAGTATGAGTGGATAGAGAGGAAGGATGAGGGGGTAAGGTATGATGATGATTTGGATGGTTGGTTGGTTGGAGGAAGTGAGGTATTAGATTGATTTGAGGTCGAATGATAGGGTATATAGTTAGGGGTGGCAAATCATGCTATCGTTTCGTGTTTTTGTCTGACAAGACACGCCACGACAAGGTTTTATGTAACACGAACATGACATGACATGATGTCGTGTTTTTTTTAACTAACACAAAAACGAACGAATTAAAAAACAAAAAACACGACACGACACGAAAAATATAGCATATACTAAAAACTCGTTTATTTAACGAATAATTTATCAAATATAACACAACAAACACGGAAAACACGAAAAAGAACTGTTAAATCGTGTCAATTTCGTGTCGAATTTTGAACACGAACACAACACGACACGACATCGTGTTTTTTACAGTTAACACGAACACGACATGACCACGAATTCAAATTTCAGTTTCGTCCCAATTTCGTTTCGCGTCACGTATTTTTGTCGTGTCGTTTCATAAATTGCCACCCCTATATATAGTTGGGTTGATTCCCTAGGTTCGATGCGATAGGCTTGGTGTGAGGTAGGGTTATTTGAGTGGATTCAAGTATCTTAATGAAGTATGGGGGAAGGATTGAATATGTCATCAAAGAAATTTTATAATAAGGGTTTGGTTGGAATGGTGAACCGTAAAGAAATATCCTCTCATAGAAGACAAAATGATGTAAAATGATTATTTTTCAAGATAATATGTCAAGCAATCAAAAACCACAACGATGGGATGGGTATCCAAGAAAGGTACGTATGGGTGGTTCTAGGAGCTAATGTGTACATGTTAATTATTATAGGGGTAGTGATGTGAAGGAAGCGGAAGAACCTAAGAAAATCCAAGGTGACATTATTGGAGGTGAATGTAAGATGTTGAGGAGGTGAGCGACAATATGGATGGCTTCTACCCAATATATGGGTAGTAAATAAGAATGGAAAAGGAGAGTGTATAGTGCGCAAGATAATGTCGATTGTGCATATTATGCATTCAAATTTCCCATTTTGTTGGGAAGTATGTGGCGACGAGAAACAAAATTGAATTCCATGTGCGAAAAAGTAATCGTGGAAGAGTTTATTGTCATATTCAATTCCATTATCACATTTGAAAGCTTTTATGGTTATTCCGAATTAAGTTTTGACATAACTGGATTATTCGAAACTTTAGAAAATACATCTGATTCGTGCTTAAGTAGAGCGACTCAAAGTTAATGAGAATAATGATATAAAAATCACGTTATAACCGGATCCACTAACGCTAGAGACAAGATAGGTCCACAAGTACGAATGAATAATATCAAAACCATTTGAAATAATTGAACTAAAAAGACTAAAATGGAAGTTTAATGTGTTTTCCAAGCTGACAAACTTGATATGATTCATTTATATGAATTTTCTTTATTATAAGACTAGGAGAATATTCACGTGTTGCGTATAATACAAAAATATATTTGAAATTTTTATAAATATATGTTTTTTTAAATATATCAATGACATTGTTGTTAGCTCTTATATAATAAATCTTAGAATGAGTTAGTATAAACATTGTTTATTTCAAATTATATGATAATGTATACATCTATTAAAATTCTATAATCCGAGTTGTTTCAAAAAAAACGTTTTTGAACGACAATCTAATCTAATCCCAATTGTCTCAATGACCTCTACTTGCGGGTTACCCATGAATATAATTAAATATAATATATTGTTTAATGTTATTTATAGTTGTTGTTATAATTAATTAAATTTAAAAAGTTTATTTGCTTAAGATTTTAATTTCTATCATTGTAATTATTTAAAACATAAAATATTATTTTTGTTTATAAAGGTAACAATATAATTTATATATATAATGTTACTTTTAACTATTGTTGTTGTAAGTTATTTAAAATAGCGTATGTGGAAACTTTTAATTATTTTAATTTGGTTTTAGAAATTGAACTTTTTAAAATTTATTTGATGAATATTGTTGGTTTCTATGATTGTAATTATTTAAACCAACAAACATTGCTTGTGTTTTTAGGATAACATTATAATTTTTTTTATAATATTACTTTTAACTATTCTTATTGTAAGTTATTTTTAAGCTAATTATTTGAAAATTCTTAATGATTAGAAAAAATCGTTTCGTGGTTATTATTATTATTATTATTATTATTATTATTATTATTATTATTATTATTATTATTTTAACACTATAATTTTTTAACTATCTATAAAATAGTCTCTCAATTTTTTTCAAGTTTATCTAAAATTTTGATTTACGTTAACCGTTTAACATTATAATGAAATTAATAATTTAACTATTTTGCACAAAATCATAAATTATATGCAACGCCCGTTCTAAAAGTAATTATTTATAGATTCCCGAGATCAAGAGTAAGGGCGTTTCGGTCTTTTAGGGGCAATGGGTTTTCATTCGAGAAGGTTTCGGACCAGGGTATGTTGCAAGAAGCGTAGGGCTTCTCTCCACCTTTCCGTGGACATAAAGTTCGTCGGGAACGAATCTAGAATGAAGGAGTTATGATACTTTGAAGATATTGGCTACTATGACCCTTATGGAGAAAAATTGACGTGAAAGGGGCATGCATGCTTTTGGGACACGCATGGCTACGCCTAGCGTAAGCTAGGTTGCGCCCAACGTAGTGGGTATTTGGATCGCGGAGGTGTGAGGCGTATGCCCAGCGTACGTGAAGGTACGCCAACGTACGCTAAAGTTCATTAAACCCTAATTTGGGTTGAGCCACTATATATAGAACATAATGGCTTCAACCCTAGCCCCCATATCAACCTCCCTAACCTCAGAAGAAACCCTAGAACGTTCCAACCTCCATTTTTTGAGATCTTAGCCTTGAAAAGCTCATATTGGTGGTTTATTTTAGCTTGGAAGAGAAAGGAAGAAGATTAGGAAGGAGGAACCTTGGAAGCTAGAGCTTATAGATATGGGACAAGTGTTTCATTTCGAACCTCTTCAAGGTAAAAAGATTTGAGCTTGATGAATAATCTCTTAGATCTCTCTTAGTACAATTTTATGGACTTTTTGGTCCCAAGAATGCATCTTTATAACTCTAGCACGTTTCTAAGTCCATGGTTGCCACCCTTAGTATCATATGAGTCCCTTATGTAGTAAAGTTTCAACCTTTAGGGCTCATTTGTGATCATGCATGAGATCTAGCCACCTTTATGGAAGTATGATGTTATATTTCAAGTTTGGGTTCATTTAGTGGGTTGCAAGCCACCAAGTAGCCGACTTTATATCTTAAGACATCTTAATGGACTTGGATCTGTGATTATAGCACCTGGATGGAAGTTTTAAGCACTTAATAAGGAAATGAATTAGCATAGCACTACGCTGAGCGTACGTACAGGTACGCTCAGCATACCATTATCGAGCATGTACGCTAGGCGTACATTGAATTACGCCCCGCGTAACCCTCTCTGTTGGATCATGAGTTTTGGGTCGTGGTTTTGGGCATGTTTGGGTTTTTGGGCCTTAGTGGGCCCTCAAAAATCATATTATATGGGCCAAGGAATATAATTTGGGCTTAGGGTGAGGCCTATTAAGGGATTGGGCCCAATGTAGCAAATTGGGCCATTAGTGGGTCACTAGTGGGCTTGAGAAGCTTACCTAGTGTTGGGCCTTTCATTTTATGGTGTTGGGCCTTAGCCATGGACCAGATTTGGTTTAAGGGTAAAATGTTCAATTTACCCTTAGAAGGATATTGTTTTGGGCTAAGTGTTATTGTGGCATTGATAGTTCGGGGAACTAGAGGAGCAACGGTGCGAGGATTGTCAGATAGCAGTCAGAAGGGTACCAGCAGTGTTTTAACAGTTCAAGGTGAGTTATCCTCACTATGCCAAGGGTCTTTGGCACCAAGGCCGACCCTTTGAATTTTTATTTGAGTAATTGCTGTTGTGATGTGTTAGTATGGTATTCTGCTAGAATGGATGATTATATGCTAGTATGGTTGGTTAGATTGGCATCCTGGTAGACTGGATGTGGTTATGCTTAGTGACCTGTAGTTGGTCGGACTTTCTATATGCTGGTAAGAGATTACCTATGATATGTGTGCATGTTTGAATAGCTGAAGAGGGTATTCCATCCCGATAGGATGATAGGGCCCCAGTATGTTGTTTCAGTAGACTGTTATATGATTATTTGATAAATGCACATGTTTCCTAGTATGTGGGCATTCCAACCCGATGGTTGTGGGCCAGGAGTATTCCATCTCGAGGATGATTGGACTTGTAGTATGATGGCATTCCAACTCGATGGTTGTGGGTCTGGGGTATTCCATCCCGAAGGATGATTGGACCCATAGTAGTTATTGTATGTATAGGTATGCGGGCATTTCAACCCGATGGTTGTGGGCCGAGAGTATTCCATCCCGAGGATGATTGGACTCGTAGTATGTTGGCATTCCAACCCGATGGTTGAGGGCCTGGGGTATTCCAACCCGACGGTTGATTGGACCCATAGTATGCTGTTTATTGATGTATGTGTACGGTTATGTGTATATGAGTATTTTGGGGGAACTCACTAAGCTTTCGAGCATACGGTTTCAGTTTATTGTTTCAGGTACATCAGGTGATCGTGGCAAGGCAAAGGCGTGATCGTACCGCTCCTCATATTTCATGATTTTGTGATGTGGTTCTGGGGATACTCTGATGTTTAAAACTGTTTTGAAAACAAGTTGTATTAACTTAATGATTTTTGGAATGGATTAAAATGTTTTAAATTGGTTGGAAATTTTTGGTCGTTACATTATACAAAGTTGTAACTTTACAATAAATAACAATTGCTCACATATGACAACATATCTAAACTAATAAGTTAACTATACTATGTTAAGAGGTTATAGTCATGATTTTATAAATAGAAGTAAAATATAATATTTAAATATTGTAGTTTAGTTAATTTATGATAAGAATTTCGTTTTTGCATTAATTTAATGTTATTAACCAATTTATGATAATTAATAGGATGAAATTGAAAAGTCATGGAGGTTTCAAATGCATGTGATGTAAGTAAAAATGCT
Source organism: Lactuca serriola (assembly GCF_051521515.1). Taxonomy (NCBI): domain Eukaryota; kingdom Viridiplantae; phylum Streptophyta; class Magnoliopsida; order Asterales; family Asteraceae; genus Lactuca; species Lactuca serriola. The sequence continues at coordinate 158,929,601 of NC_136409.1, forward strand.
TGTTTTATAAGTATAACTAGGCAAATATCCACACATTGCGAGAATACAACTATAAAGTTTTAAATATATGTTGTTGAAATATTAAAATGGCATTGTTAACTTTGATCTAATAATTCTTATGCTAATTTAGTATAAACATTGATTATCTTTAATTATATGATACAGTATAAATTTATTAAAACTATATAATCTCAATCGTCTTAATAACCTCGACCCACATGTTACTCATAAATAAATTAAATAAAATATATTGTTTAATGATATTCATAGTTGTTGTCATGATTAATTAGTTTTTGAAAAAAATTATTTGATTAACTTTTTCATTTCTATCACTTTAAACATAAAACATTGTTTTTGTTTTTAAAGATAACAATATAGTTTTTTATATAATGTTACTCTTAACTACTATTGTTATAAGTTATTTGTAAGCTACTGATTTATAAATTATTATTGTTTATAAAAATAGATTTAAGAAATATTTTAGTTAATTTGGGATTATAATTTATGTTTTACATTTAACATTATAATTTATAACTTATAATTATTTACAAAATAGTCATTGGAATTTCTTTAACTTTAATTGAAAATTTTATATAAGTTAACACTTTAACGCTATATTTAAATTAACAATTGAAGTATTTTACACAAACTATTCAAAAGTTGTGACTTTAAACTGACAATTATTCACATATGACAGCATATCGAAATTAATAAGTTAAATATAATATATTAAAATTTAAAGACATAACGTTATAAGTAAAAGTAAAATATGTTAATTTGATATTGAAATTTAGTTAATTTTAAGATTACAATTTATGTTTTGCACTTATTTAACATTACTAACCAATTTATAAATATTATTAGAAAGAAATTGAAAAGTAATGAGGGTTTCAAATAAAGGTGGTAAAAAAGTATTTCTTTCATACTTACATTAAAATTGTAACATATTCATGACTTTTAATTAGTTATTTTTTTAAGTGGTAAAAAACAAACAATCATATTTTACATATCTAATTAAATATTATCCATACCATGGTATATAACATGTGTTCGATAACATGTATCTGATTTAATATATATTAATAATTAAACCACAACATATAACGACTGTATTAAAATAATCCAAAAACCACTAAAACAAAAAAAAAGTATATAACAAACTTACAAATTAAAAACTATAACATAATAACATATCTCGAAAAGTGGTCATAAGACCTCAAACAAACACAAAAACCTCTAAACATGTTTTCTTTGTAAAATGTGTATGTGATTTGTATGTATGTCTACCCAAAAAATTAAGCCTTTTATAGTAAATTTTTTACTAAGTGTTTAATAAACATATTATAATCTAAAAAACCTTTGAGTGTTAAAGCATTATTAAGAAGACTTTTGAGTTGTAATAGTTAAAAGAAAGGGGTTTCAAAAGAATGTAGTTTGAGAAAAAAAATGCATCTATTATAAGATACTAGGCGAATGCCCGTGCATTGCGCAGAAACACCTATATAGTTAAAGTCTTTACAAATATATGTTTGTTTTTTAAATATAGCAATAACGTTGTTGTTAAATTTGATATAATAATTCGTATACTAAATTGATATAATATATGTTTTAATGTACAGTTTAATGTTATTTATAGTTGTTTTTATAGTTAATTAATTTTTTAAAATTTATTTGTTTAACGTTTTAATTTCTATCATTATAATTATTTAGAAAATCAAACATTGGTTTTCTATTTTAAAGGTAACAATATAATAATTTATATAAAGTTATTTTTAACTGTTGTTATTGTAATTTATTTTAATATACTTATTTGAAAACTTTTAATGATTATAAAAATATCTTTAGGAAATATTTTAGTTAAATTAAAATTACAATTTAGTTTTTGCATTTATCACTATAATTTATCAATTTTAATTATTTACAAAATATTCATTGGTTTTTCTAAGTGGAACTGAAATTTATATTTAAGTTGACATTGTAATGTTATATTTAAATTAACCATTTAAGTATTTTTGTCAAAACTGTTCAAAATGTGTAACCTTAAACTGATAATAGTTTACACACAACAACATATTAAATCTATTAAATTAAGTATAATATGTTAAACGTTAAAGATATACCTTTATAAGTTGAAGTAAAGATATTATTTTAAAATTGAAATTTAGTATATTTATGATTACACTTTAGGTTTGATACTTATTTAACCTTACTAACCAACTTATAATAATTATTAGAAAGACACTATAATTAATCAATTTTAACTATTTACAAAATATTCTTTGGTTTGTTTATGTTAAATTAAAATTTATATTTAAGTTGACCCTGTAATGCTAAATTCAAATTAATAATTTAAATATTTTATACAAATTGTTCCAAATTTGTATCTTTAAAATGATAACGGTTTGCATCCAACAATATACTAAAACTAATAAATTAAGTATAATATGTTAAAAGTTAAAAAACATAAATTTATAAGTAGAAGTAAATATATTATTTTAATATTAAAAGTTAGTTTATATTACACTTTAGATTTGATATTTATTTAGTATTATTAACCAACTTATAATTATTATTAGAAAAAAATTGAAGAGTCATGAGAGTTTCAAATGAATATTATGAAAGGAAAAATGCATGACAGTTTCAAATTAGTGTGGTGAAAGGACAAATGCTTCCTTTATAATATAATATGATATGATACTAGGCGAATGCCCGCACGTTGTGCATAAACACCTATATAGTTGAAGTCTTTACAAATATATATATATATATATATATATATATATATATATATATATATATATATATATTTAAATATAACAATAACGTTGTTGTTGTTAAATTTAATATAATAATTTGTATACTAAATTGATATAATATATTGATTATTTTAAATTATATGATAATATATATATATATATATATATATATATATATATATATATATATATATATATATATATATACACATCTATTTTAACTGCATAATCTTAACCGTTTGAATGACTTCTATTAGGAATGGCAACGGGGCGGGTTCGGGGCGGGGCGACATATCCCATACCCGAACCCGATATTTATATTTGTCCCCGAACCCGACCCGAAACCCGACGGGTTTCTTATCGGGGCGCCCCGTCGGGGCTAAAAATATCCCCGAACCCGACCCGAAACCCGAAACCCGATATAGACCCGAAACCCGACCCGGAAATGGTGGCAGAAAAAATTAGGAAAACTACAATGAAACAATTGATAAATTAAAACCTTATAAATGCTTAAAATACAAATAAGTTCTTAACATAAGTGAACCAAATAGAAATTACTAAAGTCTAATATCGTAACTAAATTCATCACAATAGTGAGAAATTGGGAATACGTGATGGGATTGAAGGTTAAATTCTTCGGGTGGCTGAAATGGGTTAGAGGGATGAAATCTCATTTTATATATATATATATATATATATATATATATATATATATATATATATATATATATATATATATATATATAATTTTTCGGGTCGGGGCGGGTCGGGGCATGCATACCCCACTCCCTGACCCGAACCCGAACTAAAAACCCGATAATGACCCGAAACCCGACCCGAAACCCGATAAGAGTGACCCGACCCGCCCCAAAATCTTCGGGATTCGGGTTTTCTCGTCGGGTTCGGGTTTTTTTGCCATCCCTAACTTCTATCTGCGAGTTACTTATGAATAAAATTAAATATAATATATGGTTTAATGTTATTTATAATTGTTGTTATTCTCAATTAATTTTCTAAAATTTGTTTGCTTAACGTTTTAGTTTATATCATTATAATTATTTAAAACATCAAACATTGTTTTTTGATTTTACAGGTAACAATATAATCTTTTATATAGAATTATTTTTAACTATTGACATTGTAAATCATTTTAAAGTACTTATTTGAAAATTTTTAATGATTATAAAAATATATTTAGGAAATATTTTAGTTAAATTAAGATTATAATTTAGTTTTTGTATTTAGCACTACAGTTTATCATTTTTAAGTATTCACAAAATATTCATTGAGTTTTTTAAGTAGGAGTGGAATTTATATTTAAGTTGACATTGTAATGTTATATTTAAATTAACAATTTAAGTATTTTGTCCAAACTGTTCAAAAGTTGTAGTTTTAAATTGATATTGGTTTACATAAAACAACATATTAAATCTAATAAATTAAGTATAATATGTTAAAAGTTGAAGACATAACTTTATAAGTAAAATTAAAGAGATTATTTTAATATTAAAATTTAGTTTATTTTTTATTACACTTTAGGTTTGATATATATTTTACCCTATTAACCAAATTATAATCATTATTAGAAAGCCACTAAACGTTATCATTTTTAGCTATTTACAAAAGATTTTTTAGGTTGTTTAAGTTAAACTAAAATCTATATTTAAGTTGATCATGTAATGTTATATTCAAATATATAATTTCGGTATTTTATAAAAATTGTTAAGAGGTTGTAGCTTTAAAATGATAATGGTTTACATCCAACAATATATTAAAACTAATAAATTAAGTATAATATGTTTAAAGTTAAAAACATAACTTTATAAGTAGAATTAAAGATATTATTTTAATATTTAAATTTAGTTTATATATGATTACACTTTAAGTTTGATATTTATTTAATCTTATTAACCCATAATCATTATTATAAAGAGATTGAAAAGTCATAGGAGTTTCAAATAAATGTGGTGAAAGGAAAAATACATGAGAGTTTCAAATGAATGTGGTGAAAGGGAAAATGATTCTTTTATAAGTATAAATAGATAAATATAGATATAGATGATATGATAATTTTAGTTAATTCAAATTTTAGATTTAGGTTATTTTATGTTTTTCGTATTCAATATTTTCCTTATAAATGTTTTTAAAATGTAAGTTGATTTTTTTTAACTTTATTTGATATTTTACTTTTGGCTTTAAATTTTACACTATATTTGTAAGTTTGTTTGATATATTAACTTAGGTTATGAAACACTATATTGAAGTAAAAAAAATTTAGTATATCATACACACAATTCAAGAAGTCTTCTATTTATGATGATGTTTATAAAATAATAATTATTAAATTTAGTTTATAGAAAATTATAATTAATTTGAACAATAGATAAAATAACGCTTATTAAAATTAAATTATTTAATGGTCTCTACTCATGTTTTATGTGAGTATAAAATTAGTTATATTTATCAACTATTTTAATTTACTACTGTTATGATTTATTAATTTAAAAAAAAATTGATGATATTTTAATTTCATCATGATGATTATTTAAATTATCATCAACTATTTTTAATCTATTATAATTTAATTTCTAAGTTTCTATTATTTTTAACGATTATTATTTTAAATTGATTTAAAAACAACTAAATTGAATTTTAGTTATTATAAAATATAGTTTTCAGAAACCTTTTAGTTAATTTAATTCATCCATTTAGCTTCTTTTATATTTATTATATTTAATATTTTCCTTTTAACTATGTTAAAAAAATATTGAATTTTTTTAAGCATTATTTAATAATTTACTTTAGATTTTAATTTTACACTAAAATTTTAAGCTTATTTGATATATTAATGTAGGTTGTTTATTTAACAATATATTAAAGTTAACAAATTAAGTATATCATATTGATAAGTCACAAAGTCTTCCATTTGTAATAATGTTTAAAACTAAAAACATATTTATGTTAATAAATTAAGTATATTATATGAAAATATGAAGAGTTGGGAGTTTCAAATTCATTTGGTTAAACGAAAAATGTTTCCTTTATATTATAGTATGATATGATATGATATGGAATGCTTTGAAGCTAAAGACTTCAAGATATGATATTATAAATGGACAAGCAGTTGATGAAAAATAGTTTTATTTGAGGACAATAGGACTTGAGGTTGGATGTAACGACTGATATAAGAAGATTGTCAATATCATATTAAATTAGAGCTGGTTTACTACTATAATACTGCATTTTCATAAGCGTGACATGTTTCTCCGGTATTCATTACCCATGCTCCCATACACGAATCACTTAGAGACACAATATTATAATGATTTGTTTCCGTAAGGTTGTTGACTGATAAGACACAAACCACGTTAAAGGAGGTCTCATTTAATTTCAAATGTAGAAGTTGTCCTATATGGTGGAAAAACAATAGTAGTCATGTGAGCTTATAGGATGGCACGCATTGTGCCAGGTGTAACTCGAACCCACTACTATGGTGCATCAACAACTTTCTATCGTTCATGTTAGATCTTCGATGGCATGATAAAAAAAAATCAGCCATAGGGTTGGTGTTGGTTCAATGGTTGTGTGTTTCCATTTGGCACATGTCGACATCAATATGGTGGCTAGCGACAATTTTTAGAATGACTATATCTAGTATGGATGATCGTGGTAGATGAAGGACGATCCATGTTAATAACAAATACATCAGATGTCATAGAGTCATTATTTTCACCTTAAGTAAGAGCATGGGTCGAGTCTATGAAAAAGAAGGAAATGGTAACCGATGGCTGGTGATGCTTGTGAAAAATGCAAAAGGAGACGAGAGGCTGCTGATAGTGTAGATGATGAGATGTCTATCGGACACCTTGGTGTCAAAATCAAGGTTTTCAAGAAAATCAAAAAGTTGTTTGATTTTCGAACAATATGTCGTGACCAAGAGGATGGAGACGTTGCATATTTCTTTGTCAAGTTATGTCTTAGTAGCATCTTTAGTATTGCGAACAAGCTTTCAGATGTTAAGCCACACAAGACGAAAGGATGAGTCCTTCTTGAGCAGCATTTGAAGAATATCTTGTGAAAAAGTGTCATAAAATTACATCTTCAAGGTAAAAGTTGACTTTCTTCCATTCAAGATCTATAGGATTGTGAGAAGGGGGATCGTATGAACCATTAATGTGATCGAGAACCTCATAGCCTTCATAATGTGTGGTAATAATCTCTCTCGACGAATCATAACTGAAACGTTCTAGGTCAAGAATGAGAGGGGTGTAGAACTTGATATTGGGGACGTAGAGGTGGTCATTGGTGAAGAGAAGAGGCAGCCGAAAACAACTAGGTTTCGGCGGTGTAGGAGAAGACGACATGAAAGGTAAAACCGAGAGGCAATATTTGGTGAAAGATTTTTGGAAGTCTACGATACCATATTATTGTGAATGACTCTTTACATCTATATATACAAACATACAAGGCCATGAGCGATAATTCAAAATAGGCTGAACTATAGTCTAACTATACACTTAACACATTATTGCATTAAAATGTATTTATCTTTTACTAAAATATAAGCATTGTAGCTACGATCTTAGTTTTTAGTTCAAGATTTCTTAAGTTGATATGAAGTAGCTAATGATAGAAAAGGTGTATTGTAACACTAAAGAATTGACGCCTGCTTCAACAAGACAACCATCCCGAAATATAGTTTTTTATTAGTATGTATGTGTGAGTGATGTAGAAGAGTTTAGTCTAAAACGGTCTCAAGACCTGATATTAAAATTCAAATGTCGGGTTTTATGCAGAAAAATTATATTATTTTGGGAAAATTTTGGATAAAATCCTAAAAAAATTAAATACAAATGTCCTGATTATTTAATATTTTGCCTAATTTAATGAAATAATTATTTTTATTTTATTTTAACAGGAAATGAAACATTTAGTGCTTTTCCCAAAATAATGAGATATTTCTTTTAAAAAAACATTTGACACTTTATCAAAAATTTTCCAACGTTCTGTATAAAACCCTTCAAAGCTTACTCTGGATGTTCTTAATTCTTATTTTCTTTTATTATATGTATTATTTTTTTTTACTTTACTATCTATAAACCAAGGGAGCATAATATTAACGGGGTATCTCACATGTTCCAGCAGGTAATCCACGGATGTTCTTTCAGAGTTCCTGTCAGTACACCTTCTTCCACTAATGATTTCAAGAGTTACGATGCCAAAGCTATAAGTATCCACTTTGTCTGATAAAATACCATGAAGTGCATATTCTGGTGCTGCATAGCCCCTGGTATTTTGTTATGTAACAATAAAAAATTAACAATATCATTAGAGTCGTTAAGTAACCAAAGATATATATATATATATATATATATATATATATATATATATATATTAATGAAACTTACAATGTCCCGGCAAACTTGGTGCTAATATGACTTAGATCATCTGGGTGAAACCTTGCTAGCCCAAAATCTGCTATTTTTGGTTGAAAGTCATGATCAAGGAGAATGTTGCTTGACTTTATGTCTCTATGTATGATTTTTACATGGAATTCATTGTGAAGATGAGCAAGACCCCTGGCTAGCCCATATATTATGTCATATCGTTGTTTCCAGTGCAAAGTCCCCTTTTTTGCACCTACATTATATATCAAGACATATATTAGTATTACCATCTATTTCAATTTTAATAACTATCATTGATGATGTATAAGAACGTAGCTGACCCCACAAGAATCTATCAAGACTGCCATTGGGCATGTATTCAAGGACAAGAAGTAGATTAGATCCTTCGCTTGACCATCCTAGGAGACGAAGAAGATTTCGATGGTGAACATTACTTATGAGCTTCACTTCGTTTTCGAATTCTTCTTTTGCTTTAGCATTCCCTACTTGAATTTTCTTAACAGCCACAATATTGTTATCATCAAGAAGCGCCTAATAAAAACATATAGAAGAAATTAGTCATATTAATAATTTAGGTTTTAATGTAGTTGATTCAAACATATAATAGCAAAGAAATAATAGCACTCCCATTTGATCACTAATATATGAAATTAATTAGGTAATAAAACCGAAGTGATATCATTTTAAAGCTATAACAACTAACATGTTTCGGTGTAATACTGATAACATAATAAAAAATGCAATATAAAAAGTTCATCTTTAATACCTTGAACACATCACCAAAACCTCCTCTTCCTAAAATATTCTCTTCGCTGAAATTGTTTGTTGCAGACTGCAGATGTTTATAATTGTAGTTAATTCTCCCGTCCAGGTCTGGTTCGCCTATAAAGGCATCACATGGTTCACATAGATAAAGATAGATGTTATCAGTGTGATGAAGCTAAGCCTAACATTTTGTTAACAGACCACTGGGAAATAATACAAAGTTATACAATTACCTTCTTTTGTCTTCTTAGATTTCTTCCACAGTCGAAACCATAACCAATAAACAATCAAAATGAATATAAGACCTACACCTCCAATTGCTCCAATAATTTTGGGTACGTTACTTGAATGCCCAACAACTGTTATATTTCAAGGAAACAATTAATGGATTCAGTAAAGCTAGATTAGAAGCCAAAGAAACTTGAAACGTCAAGTAATAGCCTAACCTTTTATAAAATTTGTGATGTCTACTGTCTGGTTATCGTTGAAGAATGGAGTCTCTGAATACCTTGCAAAACAACCCATGTAGATAGACCTTCCTTCTGTGTTAGGAAGACAATTTGATAAACTCGTATACGCTGCATTGATGCAGTTTTGGCAAATGCCCTCTGTTATATTTTGAATACACTGTGCAATAGCATACACAGTTCCATTTCCATTTCCATTTGTGTTTTGCCTTGTAGATGCTACATAGAAGTTAGTGGTTTTTGGAGTGGCGTCTTTAATATCTGATAACAACCCATCTACAGCTTGGCTGAAAATAGCTGGCTGATATGGCATCTGATTGCCACATAATTGAAGTGGTGCTATACCAACATCCTCGACCACGTCTGGGTTAGCGTAGAAGTCAGTATAGTTCTCGTACCTTAACAACAAAGGGCTTTGATTCATTAGAAATGTTTTCCCAAACTTGCTGAATATAATAAAAATATGATTATTTCACAACTTGTAGAAAATAGTAAATAATACGCCCACAATCCAAATTAACAATCTTTTTGGCCAAACATAATATATGAGATAATGTCTTGGTAGGTATATGATTGAAATGTTTAACTGATTTTTTTTGGAGAGCAAGAACAACTAATAGTATTAATTAAGAAGCTATCGAGGGCTAGGTTTCAAAATAAAGTTATATTCTTTGTTGGGATCGATATACTAATCTTCCCCCTTCCCACCTAAGGTGACGATGGAAACTATGTGGTTATTTGGTGATGGAAAACATGGTTGATTAACAAACATGGGCTCCCAATCTTAATGATAGTGATTTTGCTATGGATAGTTTTGAAGGTTCTGAAAGTAACAGGGAAACATGATTTTTCTATAAACTCTCCGGTTAAAAGCCCGGCGAGATCAAACGTCAACGTCACAATACAAGACAAGGTGGCGGGAAACGAGGTTGTTACATCACAATCTACAAGAAATATAGAGATGTTGACGTCGCAATCGACAAAGCTAACCAATTGATTGATGCAGAAGATGTGCTCCACGGAGGAAATCAACGCCTTCATATTGATCTTGGTCAACAAAAGTCAAAGCCAGTTTGAGTCAAAACCAGATCGGTTTCAAACCGGTTTCGAGCAAAAATATCCAAAGTTATAGGAACTGGTAAAATCAGATTGATTGAAAAGATTTTGAAAAAAAACATATTTTTATAGAACTTGCCTCCAAAACAACTAATTTTAGCTTCTCTAATGTGATTATGAAAACAAGCAAAGAAAAAGGGGTGTCCACAGGGGCTCCCCCAAGAATTTTCCAAAAACGGTGCAATTTTTTTTATAACTTTTTATATGGGGCAAATATTTCTGAAGAATCAACATATATATAATTTTGAAGGTTTCAAATATAATATTTTTTTTGGAAAAAAACCTATTTTTAATTAATTTTTTATTTGTTGTCGGGGCAACTGCCCCAACTGTAGGTCCGCCTTAGGTGTCTTGTATCACCCTTTTCTGAATTGGTTGACGAGGGACCCGTTTACAACTACTAAGACCATGGACGTATAAGGGATGCCCGAGTCCAAGTCCTCAGTTCAACTCTTAAGCCCATAGGTTCAATATATCATCCAAGAAGTTCCATTTGAGTTTATCGAAACACTTACCATAGTCCACCTTCAACAACTACTAATAGGTGATGACCTCGATCATTAACTACTAACGGACCATTTAAGATAATCTTCTTCGAAACGAAAGTTGATTGGTCGTTGAAAATAAGCTACTAAATAACATTCTTGAGGCTTTCCGCAAGTACTTTGGAAATAATTTTTTCATGCACCCACTAAGGTTAATGAGTCTAATGTCCAATGAGGTCAATGATCTTCGTGCTCATGATATCCTAGAATTATTTATGAATTAGGAAAGTAAAACCGTCTAGTTTAGGTGCCTTTTCATTTCCACAACCCTACACCGCCTCCTTTATCTACTCAAATGTGAACGATGCTTCCAAGGAATTATTTTATGTTTCCATGATTTTCAAGACTTTTTCGCTATAAAAGTTGTGTCTGTTCATGACCAGATCTTAAATTTTGACCGTAAAGTATTTATAAATCTCATCTTTGATTATGTTCGGATAAGAAACGAAAGATCCATTAATATTAAGGTTGTTTATTCTCGAGTTTAACAACTCGTGAAAATAACTTGTGTTCTCATCGACAACAAGGGCCCATTTAGAATGTGGTTTTTGCCTTAGATTCAAAAAAAGATTTGGTTTTGAAATCTTGGAGTATAGAAATACATTATACCTTCTCCATAATGAAATTTTCATCCAACAAGTCAAATTCTACAATGGTTTCTATGGATTCCACCTTTTTCTTAAGGACGTCATGCTTTTAATTTTCTTAATTTTTTTGAAAGTCTCTTGATTGCAGGGAAAATGGAAAGCCGAACATGCTTGGTATGCCATCTATCTTTGACTATCTAATCCAAATCATGTTTGGTATGCCGTCTATCTTTGACTATCTAATAAACCTTGTCCTTAATAAGCCAAGAACTAAAAAACTGAAAGCGGCTCTACCCGAAATCCCTAAAATTTGTGTCCAAGAAAATAGAGCAATGATCCGAGTGTAGCGTGTTAGTTTTAGGGAATCAGAATAACAATATGTAAACTTTGATAATTTCTAGGATCATGTTTTGCCAATACTTTCTGAAATCTGTAACTCTTTCCTATTGCCTAGGGTACACAAATTCATAAGTAGGATAAATCTGAATTACAAGCCTAATTCGAATTGAGAAACACAAGTTCACAACCTATTTTTCGTGGGAACCACCACCAGGGGCTCTGCCTCTTTGACCTCGCAAGGAGTGCTGACAATTCGAATGTACACCCCACACCTCCAATCTTAAACAGAAAATAGAACTCAATTGTTCTTGATAACAATAATAACTACCCTAATATATATTGATATCACTAAAATCACCAATATAGGATAAGTAGCCCTATAACACTCCAAAGAGAGGAAAATGAATTAGCAGAAAATTAATATGGTTTAAAAATTTGGATCCAGGTGTATCATGTTCTTCGTTACCCAAATAGGTTGTACGTGACCCTCTTTAATGTTTTTAAATCTTCGCTCTTAGATGCACAAAAAGTTAGCCATATGGCAGTTAACCATATCACCAATCCAAAATCCAAAACCTCTTGAAGTATTGCCCTGCCTCATTGATAGTATGGACAAACACTGTAATGTAAACCATGTGAGTCACCATTCCTGACAATCGTACTCTTGATTAGATCATCCATTCCTAAAATTAAACCAATTGATATACCTAGCTCCATGGTGCTGACTAATGTTGTGAAATTCTTTGGAGACAGAACAACGTTAATTTAAGATTGTGGGATTTTTTTTTTCTTTTGAATAATAGATTCTAGTCAAAGTTTAGATCTAAATTTTTTATAATCTGAGTTAGAAGTACATCTAACCTCTTGTTGGAATTCGAAGGTGTGGTATTGGACCATACTAGAGTTAGATTTGTGAACACACGATTACCTTTGTATTCATTTTTGGAAAAATCACAAGGAAAATTATTTGTTAGAGTCTTCATTGTCCACTTATGTACTAGGGCTATCATTTTTTTCCATCTTTCTAACCCTTTTTCTTCTTAATATTTGACATTACTAATTTAGTCATTTCTTCCTCCAAATAATCCTCCTCGACTACGTGTTCCTTGTCCTCTAGAGAATTAGTGATCGAATGTAATTAAGAATAGAAATTTTCCTAAAAGTTATGAATCACAAAATAAACCTCCTCTTTGTTCTGGTAACAATAGTCGTCCAGGGAGACCTTTTCTTCATCAGTTACACATTGCTCATGAGTTTCATTTACGGAGAAAAAGGAAAGGAAACATGAGGATTGTTAAAAAAAAAAATCATTACTCATAAGTTTAGTTATGGAAGGAACATAAGAAAAAAGAAAGGAAGATCTATATTAATTTCCCTTTTAAATTGTCCTCCAAAATCAGAGGTATTGGGAAAGAAAGGAAAGGAAGATCATCCTTTTTTTTCTCTGCTTTCTTTTCAATTCTATATGTAATACCCATAAATTTAATTATCATCGTACAACAAGTGAGATTACAAACGGGCAATAAGTTGCGCCGCTAAGCCTTTTTGTATAGCAAAACTCAATCTTTTAAAGACTACATTCATAGAACTAGGGGATATACCATTGCAATGCATAATCCGTTGTACTCTATTAAGAAGCTCTACCGCATCCGGTGCGAGAAAACCAAACGTATCAACAAGTTTTTTTTTTTGTTTTTTTTATTTTTTATTTTTTATTTTTTATTATTTTTTCTGTAGTGAACTTGGGAGTGGATCGTTAATGATTTATTATTTTAGTGTAAGTGGGAAGAATTTTTTACTAAATTGAGAAATCCTTATAAAAATAGTTAACACGTTGAGTAATGTGTCGTAAACGACGGTTGTGGTTGTACGCCCATGAATCTGAAGCTCAATGCGGAAGGAGATCAAATATATTAAATAGTACTCAACCACCCAACAAAATACGAATCAATATATTCAATAAAAGAGACGCAAAGATTTACGTGGAATACCGAAAAAAAACCACATACATGGAAGAAGTCAAGAAATAATTCACCATAATTTTGGAGTGTTTATAGAGTTTGAACAAAAAGATTCCAAAGAGCTAAAAAAATGACGGTGTATGATTTTTAGGCCGGATGGTGTACAAAACTTGCATAGCTCGTTGAGGCTGAGTTGGATGTTTCACCACACACGGAACACCACATCGTGGGTGTCGTAAACGTGCAGTGGTTAGCCAAACGGGGAGTATACGTAGTCCCCGCACTCTCTGTCCTCTCTTTTCTCCTTTCTTTCTTCTTCTACGGTCTATTTTTTTAATGTAATCGAAATATAATATATATATATATATATATATATATATATATATATATATATATATATATATATATATATATATATAAATTTAAAACTCTGAAAATACCTATGCTAATTAATTGAATTTATTTATTAAATTATAGTTTTTAAATTATAATAAATTTATTTAAAAAGGAAATAATAAAATAAAATGAAATGCTACAATTTTAATTTTGAGTTTTGAAGAATAAAGTTAAAATGAATGGGCGGTGAAATGTGACACGAAAATAACAAGTAATAAAAGACACAAGTAGCCTGCTAAATTCCAAGCCACCAAACATTGAATTTGACTTCTGGTACAATAGTCATGCACTTTGACGTAAATAAGAGAAAAGGTAGTCGTTGAATTGATTCAGTATTCATTGTATCTTGATGGTGACATTTCCAAGCAAGTTTGACTATTATCCTTTAAACTTTAAACAGCTTCACAGTTTTAGAAATCACAAATTCCAAATAACGTGTGGATATTTTGGTTCCAACTTTATATAGAATAATAAGTAAAATATAATTTAAAATTGAATTATGTTTAATTATATTTAATTATGACAATATATTTTTGATTTGTTAAGATGAATATGCATTTTCATAATGTTTTATGGATCAAATCAAAGGAATATATGGAAAACATGGAACCATATACTTCGATCTATCCATAAAACCATATGAAAATACCCCATAAAATGTCAAATCTAAAACACATGACACATGGTTCACTCATTGAAAATTACATAGGCCTTCAAATTTTTCAATACCACAAGATTAGATCTTAAAAAATATTTTATATAATTTCGAAAAAAATATTAAAATTTGGGTAGGTCCTAAGACCCATCTAAAATATATGTAGGTCCCTGCCCATGGACTACATTTTGTAATTATTATACATTATTATAATACTATGGACTACATTTCTGTATATTTTTTATGAAATGAAATAAAGTAAATATAGGCATCGTGGAAAAGTGAAGACAAGGAAAATAAGGAATACCAGTTGGTTGCGGCATTAGCATACAACACAATTACATTTTATTTTGTCAACAATATGCAAGTGCAAAAAACACGGAAAAGGTTATTAATCTTAAAATTACAAAAAAAAAAAAAAAAAAAAAAAAAGTTAGTAAAACTTATTAAATTACTAGAAGTTTGAGGAGCCGCTGGATATCACAGCCAAACAAACAAGACAAAGGATGGGAAGTATTAGAAAGGACGAATTCTATATATAGAGATTTTAAATGGTTTAAAAATTGAATAAATTATAAAATAAAAATTGAAACTTAATAACGGAGCAATCGCACCTGAAAATATATATTGAGTTTTGTAAAACTGGTTGCTTCTTCAACTAATTAAAATTCTGAATTAGTAGATTTTATAGATACAAGAAAAGTTTACCTGACAAAACAGTCATCCAAGAAAACATAAGCGCCATTGCCAGTAACGCAGCCGATTAGTTGAGCTACACCCTCATCGAAACAAGCCACACACTGAGCTGTGGAGAGGTAGTTCCTGCACAAAGCAGCTCCAAAGACGGAGTCTTTTTCTGATAAACTCTGTGCTGTAGCATAGAAGACATCGTTGCTTGAAAGCTTTCTTCTGATCTCAGCGAGGGTAGAATTGCGGTTGTTGACAAATTTTGATAGAGTTATCGGAGGGTTACGACCACAGAATGATCTGATGGGTGTGTTAATATTGTTTTGGCTGTTGTTTGTCTGTGAAACTCCTGGCTTAATCAGAAATAGGACAAGGAAAACCACCATGATTGCCATCAACCACAGTCACCACAGTGAGAATCTTTACGAATTATGAAAAATGTAAAAAGAAAAGAAGAGATCGAGGGGGATTTCAAAACTGGTGTTCAAGTAACATCGCAATGGGTTTTGGCCCGACTTTGTGTATAGTGTTTTTAATATAATAAATATATCTGGTCCAAAGAACATATCATAATGCAATATATTGTTGAAAAAAGTGGAAAGAAAACCTGGTTGTCGATTCTCATCACCCTTGGATAGTGATGTCAATAAATGTCATCACCGCTTACTCATTTTTCAAACGGAAAATTTAATGGATATAATTTCTTCTTATTTAACTTGATAAGGCTCTAAGTAGGGATGAGAATAGGTGATTCCCGCCTTAATTATATGTTTTTTTTTTAACCGGTAAATATATAAAATATGGACCCTAGCAAGGAGCTACGGCCAAAAGTACATGATACAAGCATACAAAATTAAATACAACTTAAGGGCGAAAAACACTTCTTAACCCAATCATCTTCAGTACTTCTATTCTTCCTATATTTTTTCCACGTGAAAACCATAGCTTTAATAATGTCCACAATCTTCGCCGGTTCCAAAATCATGCCTCTGAATATTCGATCATTTCTATCCTTCCAAAGACTCCATAATGTTCCATATACAACAAAAGATAGCAACTATTTCTTTTTAGGGCAATGCCCCCAATTCCGAGCGAAGACTAGCACTTCATTTACTTAACTGTTTGGTGGGAAGGTCACACCAATTAAACACCATATTTTTAGTATCTCTTGCCAACGTACAAAAGATGAGGATGTGGTTGATCGTCTCCTCATTATGCCTGCACCGCCCACATATTATAGAAGAGACTCGGATATTTCTCCGTTGTAATGCCTCTGTCGATGGAATCCATCCATGTTTGTCCCTCCATATAAAGCTCACCATTTTTTTCGGGGCGAAATTTAGCCACCAGAACTCCCCATCGCTGATCGGGTATGATGCTTTATCCAATCTACACCGAAGTTTCGCCACATTAAAAATCTCATCAACCACAAACTCGGATCTCCATGTATTTCCCCCATCATTAGAGTATAATATATCCATCGCCTCCATGTTTAGTTTCCAAAGCCCATTCTTCACTTTGTCAATGCCTGACCAGACCCTACTCGAATTTCTCTTTGAAAAACAATACCAAGGTCGATTTGTATGATTATGAATACCCCTGATAACTCGAGTCCAAAAAGATTGAGGACTTATTTTTTACTTCCACCCTAATTATATGTAACCGGAACTTGTGATTCTTAAAATATTGGAACCAGAACCAGATAGCGGTTTCAATATTGACTATGTGTTTCGTTAAATTTAAAACTCATAAAAATATATCTATTATAAACTTATAAGAAGTTAATGATAACATAAATATGTAATTTGTTAGATATTAACAATTAATATATATATATATATATATATATATATATATATATATATATATATATATATATATCAATCAGAACATTGAATAACATGACAACAAAATGTGTGTTTGTTTTTTTAAAACATTTAAAGATTCGAAATAAATTACTTAAAATTCTAAAATTTTAAATCATGCAACTTCAAGATAGTGTAAAAAGTATGTGATTGTGATATATATATATATATATATATATATATATATATATATATATATATATATATATATATATATATATATATATATATATATATATATATATATATATCGATTCCGAGAGGTAGCGGTTTCGTAAAAATAAGAGCCCAAATGCTTAAGGGGGTTTCGATTCCAGAACTGACGATTCCGAGGTCGTTTTGGTTCCAAAAACAGGTACCCAGCTTCATTGCTCATCCCTAGCTATTAGCAAACTGAACATTCAAAGAAGCATTTTGCGGCAAGTTCCTTTACGTTCGTTTATGTAGTAAATGAACCAACTTGAACTAAAATTCACATTTGTTTATTTAAATGAACAAACTTGAACAATAGTCTTGTTAATTCAATTATGTTGGTGAACATTCGTTAAAGTTTACAGACAACAAACTATTCATCAAATGGAAAAAAAATCTAACGCTCAACAAAATGAAACTAATTGTTGGCTAGAAACTAACCATCGAAATTAGGGGTGAGCATGGGCCGGGTTTGGTCGATTTTAGGGTAAAATCGAACCCAACTCGTGTATTTCGATTTATGGATTTTAAAACCCGCCGGGTTCATTTTTTGGCTGGTTTCGGTTTTTGGGTTCTTCGGTTGAACACATGGGTTGATGGGTTCTGGGTTGAATTTTGGGTTGTAACCTATTTTTTAGCAAATCTTTATAGATTAAAAATTAAACAAATTCGACAACCTAGATTAAAAAAACTAAAAAAAGAAAAATCTAATTTTAACAGACTAAGGCAACATTAAAAGTATGTTGTTAAAAGTTTACAACAACCAACTTTAACCAGTTTTTCGAATAAAAAAGAAGTAGCAAAAAAACTAGGTAATAATCTCGATTACTCTAAAACAACACATGCCATATATTTGATGTAATTTAGTATCAAAATCCACATCCTTTTACATTTGGTGTATATTACCTTTGACGTAGAAAGTCAAATCATAGCATACAATTGAAAAGCATGTAATAATCTTGGGTTGGGTCAGTTTCAAACCGAATGGGCTAGGTCGGCTTGAGATACTAAATCCGAACCCAAAACCCATTTTTTGGTTTTTAAAATTTTAAACCCAAACCTAATGGTGTTGGTTCGGTTTCGATTTTATTGGTTTTTTTTTTTCGATTTTTGGGGTTTTGTGTTCGGTTTTGCTCACCCCTAATCGATATGAAACCAATTGTCACAATTGTATTGCGTTAGTACCCCACTAGTCTATATATATATATATATATATATATATATATATATATATATATATATATATATATATATATATATAGACACACACACATTAAGTTAGAGACCTGTGGAAACCATAACGTTTCTAAGATAGACAATGAAAATAGATTGATAAAACCGAAAAATGATTTTCAATATAAGATAATATTGTAATTTAACAAATTAGACTTTAAAAATACTATAGTAATATAGTACAAATTACTACACATGTCTATTATATAAAAGTTATAATACGAAGGTCTAAACATTTAGAAGTTTCAAGTTATAAGAAAATGAGAAAAATATTAAAATTTTCAAATTTTCAAATGCTCATTTCTCTTTTATATTTAAACAAATAATTTAAATAAAATAACAAAAGAAAAAATTTGGCTTTAATTTAGGGATTTTAAAATTAAAAGGAATGGTATATTAATGATATTAATATACATTTATTATTATATTTGTTTATTTATTTATTTTTTGAATGGTGGATTTTATAAGAAAAACTAGAAAGAAGCTAGAAAAAGAAAGTCATAACAACAAATTACAAGCTGAAAGATGATTATGTAACCAAAAAGTCCAACTAATTTTAGCTTTTCTATAACTATTAGAAATAAAAAAAAAAAAGGATCTATCAATGACCTTGTCACACCCCCGAACCGAACGGCAGAAATGTTCGAGGGCTCTTGTGACTCAAATTGAATACCATCACAATGAATAACACAAATCATCACCATGCATTGGAATATTACAACTAATATTGTTTATATTCAGTACATTGTTTAAACGTTACAATTCCATAACATAGACTGTCTAATAGATAGTTTAGGCAAAACACCATGACATGACTTGGTACTTATTTTCCGGCTTACCTGTTACCTGAGAATACAAGTTATTTTGAAAAACGTCAACATATGAAATGTTGGTGAGTTCATAAGTAATGTTATGGAAAAATGATTTTTGTGAAGTTTGAAACACCCAGAAAATCCGATATTTTCTGAAAAGAGTATTTGTTTATAAAAATAAGTGTGAAGATTCATAAATATACTTGTCGATTTTGAAAACATGTATAATTGTTGAACTTTGTATACATCACACAGGTGAAAATGTTGAACTTTCCGGGAAAACCCGATGTTTCCCTAATACGCAAATTTCATGACTTGTTTACTGTTATACCGATATGACGAATGTTTTTGATTACCCAGGTGACATTGGATTAACTATGGTTTGTGAGTGGTTACAATCACGCATTAATGAAAATGACTAGTTTATAACTACAGGTTACGAACGATCCCTAAGGCGTCGTCCGTACTACTCACACAATCCAACCACCCCGACTTCTCTTGATTAACGCCACGAATCTGATTATTCGAATTCTCATAAGCCCAACAATCGAGGAGAAAGGAGGGTACGAAACCCCCTTTATTTCCATAAGTTATTCAAGGCTATCGGGAATGCGAAAGGCACTTAGCCCGACTCGCATTTGACTTCTCGACCTCACTAGCAGTACTAGTGGACCATTAGGGCCCAATAGCACAATAGAGCTATTGAAAGTCCTTTTACATGTAATTGGGTCATAGAAGGCCCATTAACATGTAAGCGCGTTCCCTCTGGGCCCAAAGATCATGTTATTGGGCTAGCAAGGCCCAACAAACATGATTTGAAACTTTCAAGCCCAAAGATTGAATGTTGACTCCTCGTAGTTATCACGTGTTTATTGAAATACTATGGTTTATTGATTTTTGTTTTGTTATTGATTCGAGACCAAATCTATTCGTTTTGTAACGATATTGGTTGTTGAGAGTGTATTTCTTTTTACGTTTCGTCGGTAGTCGTGGATCTTGTATTTTGTCTTAATGAATTAATTTGTTTAAAAGTAAGATTTTTACCTTTTCACAACCTTTCTTTTATAAAAATAGCACTTTTAGTCCTTTATATAAAAGAATTTCATTTTAGCCCTTAAAACATTATTTTGACACTTTTGTATCATAAACTTGTTGAAAAGACATTTTTAGCCAAAATTTATTTTGTAAACAGCTTTAGTCCTTCCAGATTGATGTTTTCTTGGTTAAACTCCTCAATTTCGCAACTTTGACAGTTTTGGCCCAAAATAGAAAAGTTTTACATTTTTATTCCCTTTTGAATTTGAAAAGCATTTTTGACCATCGGAATAGTTTTATTACACTTCAAATCCCCTGTTTTACAGAAAATTGCATTTTTAGCCCTTCAAATTTAGAAATCTCGCATTTTGAAGCTTATTGGGCCGAAAAGCCCAAATTTAGCCCATTAAATTCAAAATTTACATTTTAATCCCCTCAACAATGTTGATGTTCAGAAAATTTATTATAGAAACTGTTTGGACCCTTTTGACCCTCCAGAAATTGTAATTTGTCGGTTTGGCCCCTAAGTTTTGTATTTTTGACATTTTATGTCCAAAAATGGGTTTTATGTTCAAGTATGTTCATCCTAACCATATAAACTATTTTTCTTGACTTGATTAGTGTAACATAGTTTAAGTTATGTTTATTTCCTTCGTCATGTTTTAGATCTCGGTTTTTACACACTTTTTGGATAACATATTCATCACAAACACATGATATCACACACATACATGCATCAAATCACACATAGCATACATTTACACATAGATCTACACATTTACTTGTATTCTCCCCCCATAAAACTCATAAAAACCAAAAAGAAGGGGGGTATGAAACTCACCTTGAGTTGTGGATCGGTTTTGAAGAAGTTTTGGAGAAGTTTGGTGCTATTTTCGGCCCTAGCAAGTTCCTTGGATGGATCTCGACTTAGTGGGTTCTAAGATGCAAGATCATGAACTTGAATGGATTAAAAGATGATTTTTGATGAAAAGAAGTGAGTTAGATCATAAATTTAAGCACCAACTTACCTTGAATGATGATTTTTATGGAAGAAATCCCTTGAACACCTCTTAGATCTCGAAAATTTGGAGAGAATATGGAGAGAGTTTCTTTGAGAGAATTGTTGAATGAAGTGTGTGTGTGTGTGTGTGTTTAGTTTCGGCCGAGAGCAAGAAGAGAGGAGAGAAGAGAGTGCTTTCATGGAAGTATGGGAAATGCATGGATGTATGGGTTATCTTTGCATAAAAATCCTTTAGGCAATTGTGAGGTGGCATAGGAAAAGTCAACTCCTCCCTTCATTTGGGCTTGGGCCGAGATTTGGAGAGGGAAAAAGAAAAGGATTGGGCCTTGTATGCTTAAGACTATTTCATGGTTATGTTAAGTGATGTTTGGCCCAAATAAATATAAATATGATTTTTATAACCTAGTAGGGCTAAATTAGGTTAATTATGGCCCAATATGGTCCATTTAAATAATTTATTTCATTCTAGACCCAATATGGCCCAAAATATTGAAATAAATGAAAGTGGGTCCAATTAGAGCCCATTTAAGAGGTCTAAGCCCATGATATTCCAATTGGAAGCTTATTGGTCCATTGGGCCCAATAAGGAAGTCCTAGTCCAAAATGGACTTAAACAAGGACTTCTAGGGTTTCCAATTATTTGTTGACTATTTGTAGTGCATGTATGAAGTGTTTGATTAGAATTTTGTTGTCATAGAGTAAACATCATGCATGCTTTCATGTTTTTGATTCATAATTGACATAAGTGTTGTAGTTACAAGGCACCAAAAATTTATAGTTGTGACAGACCTCATCTAAAATAAAAGATTTCTTAGGTTGCGCCGTTCGAAAAATGATGGAATTACAAAAATTCCATAAACTCCAAAACGTAGTGAAAATGACTGCATCAAAAGCTTGATGTTGCCCTCTTTTTAATGAAAGAGAATCAGGCCCCGAAAGAAGATGATCAATAGAGCACTGATGAGGAGTTTAGACGCCCCACCAAATAGCAACACGAGTCCAAATCTCAATCAGCTGATTACAATCGGGAAAAATATATGATCGATAGATTCAACGGTATTGGAACATACCGGACAAAGGATCGAATTCATAGTGATCCCGCATAGAGAAAGATTCTCTCTAGTAGGGATACTTCGAAGCTGCAATCTCTAAATGAAAATATTCACTTTGATTGGCACCCAAGAATTCCAACGGGTCTCAGATCTCCCCGACGATAACATATGAGTATCTAAAAAAGTTTCTAGGAAAGAAACATAAAAAGAATCAGAAGTGTCTATAGTCCATGCCAAACGATCCAGGTGGGAATAAAGAGTGACATCCTGCATCAAAGAAGTAAAATCAACCCATTGAGTTCCTCAATGCCTCCTCTAGGAGCTCGCCTGAAAAGAGCAGAATCCCAATCTATAAGAACTCTATCACAAACTGTAAGCGATTTATGAGGATCAAAAGCAGAAATCTTGTGAAAAAAAGCAGCCAGGGGAACATCTCCCTTCTACACATCGCGCCAGAAAGAAGTTCTATTCCCATCACCAACCGTAATAGGACAAAAATGTTGGAGATCAAGACCATGATTTTTTAACTGCAACAACATCCGAATAACACCATTCGAAGGACCAATCAACCCTTTCCTCTGAGAAAGGGAGCTACACCCACCGCCAGGACCATAAATAGCTTTGACAACTTTAACCCAAATCAAGTCTGGGTTATGAAAAAATCTCCAGCACCATTTGAAGAGAAGAGTCCGATTGAAGGAAAACAAACTGCCAATACCGAGCCCCGCTTCCGTTTTTCGAGCTAAAAATTTATCCCACCGAACCCAATGCATGCATCTCTCATCTAAGTCAACACCCCAAAAGAACCTAGCGCGAAGAGAATCCAGGGTGTTAACAACTGAGATCGGAACCATGAAGATAAACATCAGGTAACTGCCAAGGCTTCCTAGAACAGACTTGATCAAAGAAAGGCGTCATCTAGATGAAAGGCTTTTAACTTTCCAACTCAAAAGTTTCGAATGAAAACGATCAACAACAGAGGACCAAGTAGAAATCCGAGTCATATTCTGACCAATAGGCACTCCAAGGTGAAAGAAAGGATATGAATTGGGAGCACACCCAACCTTACGAGCTGCCAACACAACGTTAGCAAAAGGAACTCCAACCCCAATCAACTTACTTTTTTTCAAATTGATTCTAAGACCCGAGGCTAAGTAAAAACATCACATGATACGAATAATACGGGAAACATTAACAGGGTCCCAAGATGACATAGTGATAGCATCATCAACATAAAACAAGTGAGAAATATCAATCCCACTAATAGAAAAGTCTCGTAACACATTAGCAGTATGAGCTTTAAGCAAAGCAACATGAAGACCTTCCATCACCAATATAAACAAGAAAGGGGACAAAGGATCTCCTTGTCTCAAGCCATGCTGGATTTGAAATTCATTAGACGGGGAACCATTAACAAGAACTGAAGCTCTGTAGATATAAGAAGCTCCATAATCCAATCACACCATAAGCTACCAAAGCCCATAATCTGCATAATCTCCAAAAGGTACTCCCACGAAACAAAATCAAAGGCCTTCTCAAAATCCACTTTAAAAATCATAAATGGATGATTCGAAGCTTTACTCCAGGAAACTAGCTCATTAAGAAGAAACAGACCATCTAAAATTTGTCTACCTTTGACAAAAGCAGATTGCTCAAGACTAATAACAGAACCGATGACTGCAGCCAACCTATTGGCTAAAAGTTTACCAATAATTTTGTATTGGCAACCTATTAGGCTAATAGGTCTAAAATCTTTAATGATTTTAGGGTCTCAAACCTTAGGGATAACCATGAAGAAAGAAGCATTACAACCTTTTGGAATGGAGCAATGATCATGAAAATGTTGAATAAAAGCAACCAAATCATCTTAGATAAGATCCCAAAATCTCTTAAGGAAACCAAAATAGAAACCATCCATCCCAGGAGCTCTATCAAAACCACAATCCCAAACAACCATTTTTATTTCTTCTCGAGAGAAAGGAGCTTGAAGAAAGAGAACTTGATCTTTCGTGAGAGAATGAAACATATTAGTATTAGTAGAGGGTCGACTCCCTCTTTTCTTCATGAAACGATTTTGATAATAAAGTTGGAACTCGTTCTTAAATCTCTCGGGGTCATCAACCCAAGTACCATCATTCATGACGCCTCTGATAGCAAGCTGCCGCTTGTTCCTGTTAATAACACCATGGAAAAACCCAGAATTCTCTTCACCTTCTATGGCCCACTGAACTTTCGCTTTCTGAGCAAGGTCAACTCTAGAAAGATGATCTAAATCTGATAACTCTTTAATGGCTGAGATTCTTTGTTCATGGAGATCAACGGTACCCCCATCAAGCATAAGAGAAGCATCAATTGATTCAACTTTATCTTGGATAATTTTCCTTTTATTAACCATACTGTCACGAGTACAAGAATTCCAAATTCTAAGGTTAGATTTAAGAAGTTGAAGCTTCTTCTTAAAAACAACCCAAGGATTATCTATCATATTCCCAGTAATAGTAGAGTTCCAAGAATCATGGACCACTTCGTCAAAACCTTCAAGCTCGAACCAAGAATGAAATACACAAAAATGAGATAGACCATAATCCACCCGATGTTCTAATAAAACAATAGGGTGATGGTCTGGGATATTTTTATCCAAAACCAAACCTGTGAGATGGGGAAAATGAACCAAAAGACCTTCATATACCAGAAAACGATCATGTTTTGAAAACTTGGATCCCCATTTGTCACTCCAAGTATAACGAGGACCACCCATAGGAATATCAACTAACTCAGCATGATCAATAAATTTATTAAATAATCTAGCTGGAGTATGATGGAACTGAGAACCAATTCTTTCAGACTCATCTCTAACTTCATTGAAATCTCCCATGACCATACATTCTCCCAAAAAAGAAGCTATCAAGCGGGAAATTTCGGCCCAAAGATGTCTTTTCGAGTCGTCTCTTTTAGGATCATAAATAGAAATCAACAATATATACATTCCAGAAATAGCCTAAACACCCTCCACTGCCACGTACCAGTCAGAGATGATCACTTTATTATGAGTAAAAAATTTGTTTCCAAAATAACCAGAATGCCATCCGAAGCACCATGGGAGGGGGAACAAGCATGAGAGAACGTAAGATTACCCCAGAAAGAACGAACAAGGAAAAGGTCAATAAGCTCCTTTTTAGTTTCTTGAATAGCCAAAAAATTAATCTTGAATTTAGCACAAAGGGATTTTATCCAGACCCATTTTTTTAAAGAACTCGCTCCTTGGATATTGATAGATAGACAATTCATAATTAAAAATCTTTTTTACGCTCCCCTTGAACAATATTATTAACTTGTTCGACACAATCTTGCATGTTGAAACCGATGGCCTCTCCCATTTCAATTGTTTTATTGGATTCAATCTCATTAGATTCATTGTTGAACGAACCTTCAGAGAACATTTCCTTCTCCCCATAAATTTTATGATTAGGTGCTGAAGAATACAAGAAATTTTCTGTTGATGAGTGCCCATTTTCCCATGTGGACTATCATTAATATCTTTGTTTTTTTTGCCATTACCCCAACAATTAAATCCATTAGGAATATCATTATTCAATTCATCCTTTTTCATATTTTCAGTTACATCATAGATACCAAATGGGTTCGATGATATATCCTCGTTCCCATCGAAATAATGTGACTGTCCTTCATTTTGATCTTGGTCTGGTAATTCGCTTTCATTCAATTCAGGGGCAGGAAAGTCATGGACAAAAGAGGGTGTCCATCCCAGAGATTCTTTAACTCTAATCCAATATGTAGCCCTATCAACACGGACTTTGATCACCTCTGAGATAATGCTTTGAAAAGATGACATAATACAAATCCTGTTCTTGTATATGTCTTCATCGAGATTATCATCTAACTGAACAATTGTTCCCCACATAGAAAGAATTTATCTGAAAGATTCTTTACTCCAGGCAGAAAGAGGTAATCCTTCAACGTCGACCCACATTATTCGTTCCAAAGGAACAAAGTATCGATCCCATGCTCTCTTTTCTAGTAACCAGTGGTCCATTGCATAACTTTCCATAAAATTTTTACATGCCTTAGTAGAAGTAAATTCAAATAGCACCCACAATCCACCTACGTATCTCATTTCAAAGTTATCAAAACCTTCATCGAAGCAAAGAACCCGAAGGTTGGGAAGAGTAGAGAAGTCTCTTGCCTTAATAAGACAAGAAATTTGCTTTCTTTCTACAATGAAATCTCCGGGAGTGAGATCGATAATATCTTCCAGGATTTTGCGTATGATAACGTTATTGGATGAGTCTCGAACAACATTTGCGTAGGATTTAACAATCTTGTCTCAATTAACAACTGTAGAATCCACAACTATTTGGGGCTTACGAATAGTGATTTTTATGGAACGGGGTAGGGACGCAAACATTCTATATGAGCCAAACCAAACATCGCGAAGAAGATTAATCACATAATCACAGTTGCCCACGTTTGAAAACCCGATGAAGTCAAATTGTTTCCTTGTTCTATATAGTTTTTTTGCAATAAAAACGTCTACTATCTTTCCATATCGATTACAAGCTCGACCACATACCCACCATATATCTACAACTTGAACAGAATCAGAAAAATTGTGCATAAAAGGGAGATTATACCTGATCGTGCTTGACTGATTCTTGAATCTTGAGAAACTTATTGAACCTTGCATGTTCCTGTTAGGTACTTTCGTCCAGCTGTTATCAACCATCGAATTGAATACGCAATTGCACCAATAATTGATCTCTCCGATGAGTTGTTGAAGATCGTAGGTTTAGAGAAGTCCGAAATCGCTGGAGCCGACAACCATTTGATTGATTGAGAAACTGTTAGGTTCCATTATTATTATATTTATTAAAATAATTACATTTAAATATTATGTAAGATTTCATAAAAGAGAAAAAAAACTATAAAATAACATGTAGAAAAATTTTAATTTTATTACCACAAATTTACATGTAACAAAATAACTAAAAATGTGATATGTGGTATACCATGATTATTATTTTTTAGAATAGATTTGACATTATTTATATTTTCTTATAATATATGCCAATAAAATAAATTTTATAATTTTTATTAGATATAATAATAAAATAAATATTATAAATAGTTGATTAAAATACATATAGTGATAACTTAACTCGTTGGATTTTATATATTTTAGGAAATCTCAAATAATTTAGTATAAAATTTAAATTTCAAATTTAATACATATTTTGATTTATTAGAATTAAAAAAAATTAATGAATATAGAAAAATATAAAAGGCTATCACGTGTCAATATGTGAATAAAGAATAAAATATTGAACTAATTTTCTAAAATATACATGTTGTACAAGTTATATTTATTTGTTAGTACTACTAGAAAACAGTTTTTTAATGACACAAACAATGACACGTAGTGATCGGAATCGTAGTTTGATCTAGATCGTTTTTCAATTATAGGATCTTAAAAGCGTAAGATCTTATGATCAAAATTGAGATTTTAACAACCTTGCAAAATAGCAATAGCTGAGACTTTTTCAACCCATAATGTATTTATATTTTGTTACCTATAATATCAATATATAAATGTTGAAACTTATAAAATGCTTACAAGTTTCATGTCGCATATTGCTATTATTATTGATATATAAACACGAGTGTCTTGCTCTAATTGGTTTGTAACTGTTGTATTTTGTATAAAGAAATGTAGGTACGATGCTATTATAAGAAAATAAAGTACATTTTATAATTTTCATGATAGTACATAACATGGAACTATTATCCGTAAACGATGTAAGGGATTATGGATAAAATTTAAAGTACAATGCCTATATTTGTACAAAAAGTTTGAACTTGATGAAACAACCATCATTTTGCCGACTTTCTCAAATAATTCGTTATTTTATGTAATAAAGGAACGACCCATATATAGCTTACCAGATTAAATTTTATCACTTGCCATACCAATTTTGACCTTGCAAACTTTATTTTGTCAACCTAAACCCCTAAAAATATGAAACATATAACTTTTGGGGAAAGTCCTATTCTCTCCATATTGAATGGTTGCGCTTATTAACCAAATAGAAATAACATCCATAAATTCAATTCCTAAGAACAAAATTATATAAAACATTGGATATATGTGAGGATCAGCAATGTATTTCTCATTTTTTTCCTTATTACACAATTGTTCTTTCTCGTGGATCAATTCCCTTTAGAAATTGGCTAAAAGTCAAGAAATTTGAAAGAATAAGAAAAAAATATAAGTTTCTTATTTTATACACAATATTAATTGGCAAGATACCACTCTTATGATATCTTTCGATAGGTATCATTCACTATCGTAAGCCTCTTATTTCCTCCATTTGCTCTATCTCCCATTAGTCATGACCATGATGTTCTATTCACTAAAGTAGGCGTTCACTATATCGAGACGGGAATAAAAATAGAGAAAGTTTAGACGTGTAATCCTCCTTATTTCTCTGAAAAGTTATATGCTAGTTCTAATTCTGTAATTAAATGTTTAGATATCTGAACACATAATATTTCCAGAGCCGGTTGGCAATAGACCATGCATCTAATCAAATAATAGCATCATAAAGCATATAAGGCTATATCATAAATCATTTTGCATATAAAAGCAATTTAGGCATCTAATCCTAAAGTAAACTAGTGTTTGTGTCAATTTAGGTATACTACCTAAAATATAATAGACACACTCCTTACGATCATCGCTTAGCTTTCTAAGTTTAAGTCTAGAAATCCTACAAATTCATAGTTCGCTAAAACTAATCCTCTGATACCAACTATGAAATCACCGTTTTCACGTCCATAAAATTCCGATTTGTTTATGCTTATTTAAAAACCAGAGTATCCATTTTTGAGGAATAACTTTGCGGAATTTGTTCCCAGAAAACATGATAAAGATATTATCAAAGCATTTCCGAAGAAATGTATTTTATTTATTTTAAAAACATTGGGATGTTATCGTCAATACTGAAACATAAGCATAAAGAAATATTACAAGCCTTACAGTAATTAAACTAATGGCTTAATACTCCTTGAATCTCTCAGCATAATGTATCTTTAATATTGCTACCAATGATATAATAACCCAAGTAGGTCAGGTTGGGAAACCTAGTCAGTACATAGGGTTTTCAACCCACAATAATATAATTAATATGTTTAATCATCAAACAATTAACCCAATTTCTAATCCCCATTATCATCTTTAGTTTTACGGATCTATCCTAAGGATCATCTATTCTTCATTTATTCATTCCTAAGTATTGTTCTAAGGAATTGGCACGTAGTCCATCGCTGCTAGGGTTTATCTAACATGCATTAAGTCCATAGATGCTAGTGTTATCCATTAGGGCACTATAGCTTCCAATGTTCATGTATAAGGCACTAAGTCTATAGCTGCCAGGGTTTTTAGAGTACATCTGGTGAACACGTCGTTCATAAACACCTACAGGTAGTTAGTTTGCCAGTGTTCCATTCGACTGTCTAGAATAGTCTGTGGTTTTCATCTATACTCTGTTAGATGACATCATGTTTAAGGTCAAGACCTCTCATCATCTATTTTATCTTTCATCCCTCATATTCTACATCATCTTTCATCGATCCATCTTCACCTAATACGTTTATATGTATAAATACATATACAGTATAAATTAGGTAAAACTTGTATAAAACATTCATCTAGCATAGATATCATGAATATAGATAATACGCACACATAGCATGTATTAATATTAAATACTTCGTATCTATGTGTAAGATGAAAGTAACTATGCACTCACTTGTTAAAGTGATGATTTGTAATTTGGAAAGCGTTTCGCTTCTAGCAATAGTCTTTTCCATTGAGGTAGCCTACTATTATCATCACTAAGTTTTAGTCTAATATTTATTGCGATGAATTCTTAGTCTAAATTCATCATTAACTCAAAGTCTACTTCACGATCTATCAAGTAAGGAACAACCACATAGGATCATATCGGAGGTAGGGTGTCTTTGGTATAGGAAGTATACTGTTTGGAAATTCCACTTTAAACACCTCACTAAATCACAGCCTAGACATCCCCTTAAGTAGATTAATCAGTATAATGACTTTGAAACACTGATAAATCTTTTTTATAGGTTCATAATAATGGTAACGAACTTAAACATAAGTTATACTTAAAGTATAGTAATCATAACTCACTTATTGGGGGTTTAGCGAGGAACCGGGCTCTGCACGGGCAGAACTTCTAAGCCGAAAGCTCTTCTTCTTGGGGTCTTTTTGGCACTCCGGGGCTCATGTCGTGAGCTTGCGTAGGCATCAAGGCTTCGCGTGGTGCTGACACGTGGTGTAGGATGCATGTAAAATAGCCAATCTTAAAAAATTAATAAATTTCGTAAAAGAGTTCTAGTTTTCATATTATTTATATCTACGTGTAGGTATTGACAAGATCTCAACTTTCCTTTTGACCCTATTGGCTAATTCTCGACCAATTTTAAATTTTGACAATCTGAGAAGATTACACTATTAACGACCATGTAAAATTTATAACTTCTACATATAGACTCCATTTTCGACTGTCTTTTTATCATTGAAACTC
Organism: Lactuca serriola; assembly: GCF_051521515.1. Lineage (NCBI taxonomy): Eukaryota > Viridiplantae > Streptophyta > Magnoliopsida > Asterales > Asteraceae > Lactuca > Lactuca serriola. The sequence goes on from NC_136409.1 coordinate 158,961,117, forward strand.
CTATTGGTGAGATCTTCAATTCTCATTAAGATCATTTTGGATAAAAATTTACCAATCTAAAATTTCGATTTCTGTGCCCGCACTGCTTCACTGAAAATTCAAAAAATCATAACTTCCTCTACTGAAGTCAGATTTGGACGTTCTCTATATACACGGTTTCGGTATAATGAATACTATGAGTTTTGTTTAGATTACTAAGTATAAAAGGTAATTTATCAAAAAATCACTTTATACGATACGTAGAGCTGTGCCGATTTAATCGTAAAACTAACTTCTTCATACGAAGTCGGATTTTAGCGTCCTTTATATATACGGAATCCTTTTCATATACACTATAACTTTATTTAAGATTATTTTTCATAAATATTCTTCTATCAAAAAGTCATTTTTAATGTTTATTATCTCTAAATTGAGTAGCCCGAATCTGCGGGTGTTACAGACAGAAAATCCAAGCTTACTCCTTTGATTCCACTATTAAGGGATCTATCTCATTATACCACACATCTTCCTTATCTTGATCAACTCTTCAGATTTTGCTTTTCTTGGTTTTTGATTTCAACGTGAACTTGACTTTGAATTTCAGATTTCTTCAAGTTGCTTGATGTACCATTTCTAACACATATATTGATAGGGTACAAATTTTACTTGAAGCACCACCATATATTTAATACTTCAAAAATGATAATAAATTGTGTGGATAAAACAAAAGTTCTTTCCCAACCTCAAAAGGCACAAAAACTATAGAGTTTTGTACTTGAAGGAAGAAAAAATGGTTATTCAATCTAGGTTATTGTTAAGACATTTAAGGAAATTATTTTTAAAACATTGTTTGTTTTTTCATCCCACACTTTCATTGTAAAAATTATCTGACTCTTATGTTGGTTTGTATTTTGAAAACATTTAAACACTTTTTGATATGAAAAAATATTTAAAATTGATGGTAATAAGATTGTTATTTTTTGTTCCTATCGCTATCCATCTTTATAGAGCTATCGAATGTAAATAATATCCTCATCTCATGTAAAATTTTTAATTTTTTTTAAAATTTTTTTTATATCGAAATGCAGAAAATAAAAATAAAAATCTTTTTGGGATTTTTTTATTTATAATGATGTAGAAAAATAAAAAAACAGAAAATATATTTTTTTATGGATTTTCGAATTTTTTATATATGAAAATGCAATGCAGAAAGGAAAATGAAATTTGAAAATTTTAACTGACAAACTGAAAAATTTTAAATTTGCATTTAAAAATGCAAATTTTACACTACCCCCCTCCCCCCAAGCTTAAAATGATGCATTGTCCACAATGCTTAGAGGGAAATAAACAAACCAATAAATAATAAAAAAGCAGAAGGGTGCAACTAGGAATGAATGTACTTGATAAGATTGCAGAAAATTTTGATTTTGACGATGATATGGTGAAAATTTTGAATTTCAGCAACATAGAAGATCCTTTGATTTCCCCAAGCATCCTTGGAACTGTGACCATCTCTTTATTGAAAGCGTACAAAACTAAAAACTATGTGGGTTGCCTGTAACACCCAAAGTTTGGGAAAGCCAAGAAAAGAAAGAAAACCCCAATTTTAAGGGGAGACTCGGCGAGTCTAAGGAGGGACTCGGCGAGTCTGAGCGGGATCCGGGTTGAGGTGTAAGCGACCAACTCGGCGAGTCGGCCAAGGTGACCCGGCGAGTCTGGTCTGAGCAAGGAAAACCCTAAATCCGGGACTTGAAGCTTATTTAAACGTCTCATTCTCTCCCCTAGGGTTCCTTTACTGCCTCTCTACCACATAACACTAAACCCTAGCCGCCATAATCGTTTTGGAGCAAGATCTACCCTTGGTGAAGCTTTTGGAGCTTAAGAGAGAAGATAGTCATTGTGGAGCAAGAAGGGGGCCTTGGATCCAGAGTTGGTGGAACATTTCTGAGCATTTAAAGGTAATAAATCGTTACCTTCCCTCTTTTGTTTAATAGATCAACCTTGGCTATGTGATTTGTGGATTTTATGCCATGCTTAAGAACTATTTCGAGTTAGAAGCCTAGATCTGAAGTTGCTACTTTAGATCTGAGTGTATCTTGGCCTAGAAAGTCATAAAGCATCTGTTCTTGGGTTGATAGTGAAGCCTCTTTGTCTTAAACCCTAGTTTGAATTGTTTTAAGCCTAGATCTCTTGATCTACACGTAAAGTTTGCCACTTTACGTGCGGGATAGGCCTTAGAAGTATGATCTATGAGTTGGAAGCCCTGTTTGGCTCGAAAAGCCCCTGCATGGATTAAGGACTGAATAGACTCGGCGAGTCCTTCGAGTGGACTCGGCGAGTAGCTTGAAGATGAGGAGGAACTCGACGAGTGGGATGAACAGCTCGTCGAGTCGGATGAATTTAGGCAAGAACTCGGCGAGTTGGAAGAACAACTCGACGAGTTGGTTGAAGATTGTCTTGGGCTTGGCGAGTCTGTTATCGGACTCGGCGAGTCAGGTCGCGAAACCCCAAACCCTTTGAGTTGAAACTCGAATCAGTGAGTCGGGTGGAGGCTCAGCGAGTTGGACAGGTCAGGACTCGGGAATAGTTGACTCAACGAGTCATGGACTGACTCGGCGAGTCGAGTCGCGAATAGAAAGACCCTGAGCATTTGAACTCGGCGAGTTACTAGGTGGACTCGGCGAGTAGGGTTGACCTGGAAGGTTGCCTTTGACCAGGATTTTGACCTTGACTAGAGTTGACCTAGTTGACCTTTGGAGGTCAGTTGGACTAAGTGTTATATTGTCATTGGTAGCTCGAGGAGCTAATGGAGCAGCAGTTCGGAGTCAGAGGTCAAATAGCAGTCAAAAGGATTAGCAGCATCAGTTCAACAGTCTCAGGTGAGTTTCCTTCTAGTAGGAACGGGTGTAAGGCCACAATGCCGGCCCGTTTAGCTAGTAGTAGTTTCCGGATTTTGATCTGATGCAGTAGTTAGTATGTCTGATGCCTTCGTGGCTCAGACAGGATTTATGTGTTATGTGTTCCAGGCTACGGCCCGATGTAGTATGCAGTATATGTGTGTTCATGCTAGTTGATATGTTTATGTTATGTTCTGTTCAGTTAGCCCGGACTTCGGTCCGATGCAGGGGACAAGGTCCCAGTCAGTTAGTCCGGACTTCGGTCCGATGCAGGGGACAAGTTCCCAGTCAGTTAGCCCGGACTTCGGTCCGATGCAGGGGGCAAGGCCCCAGTTAGTCCGGACTTCGGTCCGATGCAGGGGGCAAGGCCCCAGTTAGTCCGGACTTCGGTCCGATGCAGGGGACAAGGTCCCAATCAGTTTCTGGACTTCCGTCCGATGCAGGGGGCAAGGCCCCAGTTAGTCCGGACCTCGGTCCGATGCAGTGGGCAAGGCCCAGTATGTGCTTTATATGTTATTGCATGGCACGTGGTAGATTGGGGGAGCTCACTAAGCTTCGTGCTTACGGTTTTCAATTTTGGTTTAAGGTACTCAGTTTTTCAAAGGAGGAGCTCGGAAAGATTGCAGTGCACACACTATAGTCAGTTAACCTGGGAATGTTTGACTCTGATAATGATAATATGTTTTGAATTAATACTCGAAAATTATGTTATGACTTATGATATAGTTTTTATAAATATGATTTAGTAATGTTCTTAACAAAATTTTTAGTCATGATTTTTGGGTCGTTACAAAATGGTATCAGAGCTAGGGCACGGGTCGATGTGTTCGACGGGGACGTCGAACCCTATAATGGGGGGTGAAAGTAGGTTAGATCTGATCCCACATCGGCTGGGAAGGAGAACTAAGCATTCCTTATAAAGGGTGTGGATACCTTCCCTATCACAACGCGTTTTGAAGCCGTGAGGGCAGCAGATCCCATAAGAACTTTGCAGTTAAGCGTGCTTGGGCGGGAGTAGTACCAGGATGGGTGACCCCCTGGGAAGTCCTCGTGCCGAGTGGCCCCAAGCGGACAATATTGTGATACGTGCCAGAGCGGGATGTTACAAATGGTATCAGAGCCTTGGTTTGAGGGATTCGGGCGCACTCCCGAGTGCGTCTGAACTCAATCTAAGGAAGTGGTATAGAGTTTTCAAGAGAAAAACCATGGTTACAAAGGGATTTTGAGAAAAGAAAACAATTTTAGAAAAAGTACAAAGAAAAGAGTTTTAGAAAAAGCAAAAAAGAGTTTTGAAAAGAGAAAAGGTTGTGGTGCATGCAATCAGCCGAGCTCAAGTAACTACTCCCAATTTACCCATACAAGTTATGTTATGATTATCAGTATCAGTATCAGTATCAGTATCAGTTTCAATTTCAGTTTCAGCTTCAGTAGAACAACATGCTAGAATAGGACTAAGGATCTAGGATGATGCCTTATGTGCCTACTTTATGTGTTTCAGCTTGATAAGAATTTCATGCTAGTAATGAGTAGACAGTAGTAGGATAGCCTGTGTAGGTTATGCCTGATAGTATGAGCTTGGCATCGTATGCTAGTACAGTTTCTTGTTATAAGAATAGTTTTGCCTGAGTATGTTTCCTTTATCCGAATGCTGCATGCTTTGTGCTTTGTGGGGACTCTGAGTGATGAAAGTTACCCATTAGGTGAATACGTCACATCACATGTGATCAGGGTTGAATAATCTTAGAGTGCTGGATTTGGCCCTATTGCGCAGCTCTTGTTTGAGTCCAACCGTTGTAGGGGCGAGTCTTTTACTTGAAGGATTATCTGAGCCTCGCCACATGTGAAGGTATTTAGGTGTTGGCTAATTGGCATTACAAGGAGGCCTTCAACAGCTGACGACTATTTGGGTAAAGTCAGAGGTTCCCTAGGGCAAGCCTAGGACGAGAGTGGCAGAGATCAATAGAAGAGTAAAGGGGACTTGGTGGAGTTGAGGTAACTCTTGAGGAAAGTACGGATAGATGTGGAAGGTAGTATGGGCCCGTACTACTGAAAGCATAGGATTCGTACTCGATTCAAGAGGGGCCAAGGCAAAACCAGGGAACTAGTAGAGTGTGTGAGAGATTCCTCAGTAGTAGTGTGTAAATTGATTAGGAATTGTTATATTTTCAACATGGTGACATTGCGCGAGCTACCAGTTAGCAGTTCAGGCGTCGAGGAGGGATCTGGCTCGGGCTTTGGAGCTAGGCAGCTTGATAATTAGATGAGGGATTTCATTTCCGCAGAGATCATGCGCAACATCATTGATCAGACTCCAGTGATTTTCGATTCGGTTAGAGAGGCCATTGTGGAGCTCATGGACAGTCATCTTGAGGCCTTTAAGGCCGGGATAGTTTCAGGACGGATTGGGGCTCGTCTAGATCCCGATTCTTATGGAGATCAGGGATCCATCAGGAAAGGAGATCCCATTTCTAGTTTTTGCCATCCAGGGACAGGAGTGAGTAGGGCACCCTGTCTCCAAGAGAGACATTTGCATGATTGGATAATTGAGGAGGTTACGCGAGCCATTCACGAGGATCTGCCCGACATGGTTGTGAGGATCACTGATAGATTGATAGCGAGGCTCCAGGATCAGATAGCTGTTGTTCAGTCGACGGGCGTTGCCGATGAGGTAACGCAGGAGCAAGAGTCGGGCAGGGAGTCGGAAAGGAAGAGGAAAATGGATGAGACTCAGGTAGCCACAGGTTCGGGTAAGAGACCCAAGGGTTCGGATTTGAGGACAAGGAACTATCAGAGCCGCAGTCGATGCGGGAAGTACGGAAGGACGCACATGGGTGTGTGCAGGCGTAGAAGTGGTGGCGATGCTGGATGTTTCAAGTGCGGCCAAATCGGTCATTTTAGCAGAGACTGTGTTGTTACCATCGCCCAGGGACTTGATTCGATATGTTTCCATTGCAGTCAGAAGGGCCACAAGAAGGCCCACTGTCCGAGTGTGCATACAATAGGGCAGGTGCCAGCTCCTGCCCTTGGGACTTCAAGTACCGCCAGCGGTTGTCGAGGCCGGGCAAGGGCGCCTACGGCTCGGAGCTGAGTTTTCCGGTAGATTTCAGCAGGGATTCGAGCAGCACTGAGTAATGGAGGTATGTAACTTTTGCTTTTCTGTCAACTATTATTTGTGATATTATTGTTATGTTGCTGCATTGTTATCAAAAAGCTTAAGTGTTAGAGTATTATACTACCTGCTTGTGACTGAGTTTTTATGCCATCTGCATACCTTGGAATTAGAATGGTGAATTGGAGGTCGTCCCCTCTAGATCAGGTTACTTCGGATGCAGTAACTGTAGCATGTATGTGTAAGATGCAGTAGTGCCTTACTACTTGCGAAAGGCGTTAGTCGGGTATTGATCATTTATATTTTCAGTAGTGATAACCCAGAGTTTTCAGTGGAGTAGCTAGCGGTCAGTAAGGAAGTGGGTTGGGGATGTGCACCCAAAACGCAGGTTCTCGGGATGTAGTCCCTAAAGCAAATACAGTTAAGGATCGAAGGGTGCTCAGTCAGATAGCAAGAAGGGTGCAGATCTGGTAAGAGTTAGTTGGAGCGCTGGCAAGGGTAAATGTCGGCGGACAACATATCGCCTTTTTAATGGAAGGAAGGTTGGAAATCCTTTCGACCAGTGAGTAGTAAGGAACTAGCCGAATCCAAGTGGGGGAGAACCCTCCGAGTATACAAGGATAAGAGCCACGTAGACCCAGAATGAGTGCGCGGCCTCTGAGAAGAAATGATAGTAGCACAGTGAGTGATGGATTGAGAAGTTCAGAATTGGGAGTTCGAGGACCTTCCCGGCGGTTAGTTCATGTAATCGAGATGGTTAGAAGCTGGTTGGGAATCCAGGATTGGAGGACCACCTGTAGGGGCTCAAGTGAGTCGGAATGAGGATCCTGAGAGCGGTTAGCAAGAGATGTTTTCGTACTAGTAGCCAGTGACAGAGTCAGCATGCAGGATTGTGTAGATTCAGGAGTTGGGAGTTTGGAAACTTCCCAACAATAGCATCTTGTATCCGGATTAGTAGATGGTTGGTTTGGGAACCAAGCCAAAGAGTTCCTCGACGAAGCGCTAAGTATATCAAGGATATAAGATGTTGAGGATGATGCAGTATTCAAATACTGAGGGCTGGTTTTGAGAAATCAGGATGAGGAATCACTAGCGGGACTAGGGATAGTCAGGATGTCCTCGGGATAGTAGTAGTAATGTTGTAAGTCTACAGGGGTAGCCGTAGCATTCACTAGCAATCAGATAGTAGTAGTGGTGTTGTAAGTCTGCGGGGGTAGCCATAGCATTCACTAGCAGCGAGATAGTATTAGAGAGTTGTAAGTCCACGAGCGTAGCCGCAGCCTTTATCAGATTGGTAGGCAGCATGAGCGCGTTGTTGGACGCGGTAAAGCAGTAGTACCCACCAGTTCGGGTGCAGTAGTGAGGATATGGGAATCCACGGGCTAGATTCGGGATTTCCCAAATGGTTCAGTTATGGTTAAGTCGGAGATTTGTCAGTAGATCGTCATCGCGGTTATGAGATCAGAGTAGCAGTGGACCGTTGGGGTTCGGGGTATGTTAAGGGCTACCGTCAGTCTGGGAGCCATCATATTGTTAGTCGTGGAATTGATGATGTCAGGATGTGACGTAAGGACCCGATTGGTGGATCGAGAGGTTGTTAGAGTTACAATGTCAGGATGACTGGTGGAAACTAGTTCCAGAGGAAGATTTCGTTTAGAAGTTGTGGGAAGTAGCCATTCAGGCAGTTCAGCATTTCAGCCAGTTCAGCGTTTCAGGTAGTTTAGTGTTCCAAGCAGTTTAGTATTGCAGGCAGCTCGTTGTTTCGGATAGTTTCAGTATGAGTAGCAGAATGGATAGAACAATTATAAATACTCGAGATATCTTCAGAAGTCGCTGAAAGCAGCCAGGAGATTGCGGTGGGGTGTAGTAACCGGTGGGAGACCGGTAACCCAGAAGTGGAGACATCAGTAAGGACCAGGGTGGTCTCGGCTCATCCAGAAGGCGGATGAGGAATAGCAGAAATTTTTGGTCAGTAGTATTGCGGGTAAGCAGTCTATGGTGGATTTCAGTTAGTCGAAATCGAGGGGTGCTCGGCACCAAGTTATGTCAGATAGGAGTGTCAGTGGTTGCTGGCGGTGTTGAGCCGTACTGGAATTAGCGAGGGGGGGGGTGATGGATGGGTGAAGATAGGATCTTCACAGTTCCAGAGTAGATAGTTGGTTATGGAGCATCGCCTCGGGAAGGCAAGGGAATAGCGTAAAAGAAGGGGTGAACCCCTATAGGTTTGGGGCAGTACTCGGTGAGTACCAGAAGGATTGTCGGTTGAGTAAGTTGTGTTCCAGGATGTTCAGGGTCAGGGTGACCCGAGGCTATTATCCGCAAGGATTGATGATAGTCAGAATGACCGAGCGGTAGGCCAGCGAAGGTAGGCAGCTAGTGTTGGATTAATTGGTGGGATATTGGAGGCAAATCACAGTCGGTGGATCGTAGCAAACTTCGAGGACGAAGTTTAGTTTAAGTGGGGGAGAGTTGTAACACCCAAAGTTTGGGAAAGCCAAGAAAAGAAAGAAAACCCCAATTTTAAGGGGAGACTCGGCGAGTCCAAGGAGGGACTCGGCGAGTCTGAGCGGGATCCGGGTTGAGGTGTAAGCGACCAACTCGGCGAGTCGGCCAAGGTGACTCGGCGAGTCTGGTCTGAGCAAGGAAAACCCTAAATCCGGGACTTGGAGCTTATTTAAATGTCTCATTCTCTCCCCTAGGGTTCCTTTACTGCCTCTCTACCACAGAACACTAAACCCTAGCCGCCATAATCGTTTTGGAGCAAGATCTACCCTTGGTGAAGCTTTTGGAGCTTAAGAGAGAAGATAGTCATTGTGGAGCAAGAAAGGGGCCTTGGATCCAGAGTTGGTGGAACATTTCTGAGCATTTAAAGGTATTAAATCGTTACCTTCCCTCTTTTGTTTAATAGATCAACCTTGGCTATGTGATTTGGGGATTTTATGCCATGCTTAAGAACTATTTCGAGTTAGAAGCCTAGATCTGAAGTTGCTACTTTAGATCTGAGTGTATCTTGGCCTAGAAAGTCATAAAGCATCTGTTCTTGAGTTGATAGTGAAGCCTCTTTGTCTTAAACCCTAGTTTGAATTGTTTTAAGCCTAGATCTCTTGATCTACACGTAAAGTTTGCCACTTTACATGTGGGATAGGCCTTAGAAGTATGGATCTATGAGTTGGAAGCCCTGTTTGGCTCGAAAAGCCCCTGCATGGATTAAGGACTGAATAGACTCGACGAGTCCTTCGAGTGACTCGACGAGTAGCTTGAAGATGATGAGGAACTCGACGAGTGGGATGAACAGCTCGTCGAGTCGGATGAAGTTAGGCAAGAACTCGGCGAGTTGGAAGAACAACTCGACGAGTTGGTTGAAGATTGTCTTGGGCTTGACGAGTCTGTTATCGGACTCGGCGAGTCAGGTCGCGAAACCCCAAACCCTTCAAGTTGAAACTCGAATCAGTGAGTCGGGTGGAGGCTCAGCGAGTTGGACAGGTCAGGACTCGGGAATAGTTGACTCGGCGAGTCGAGTCGCGAATAGATAGACCCTGAGCATTTGAATTTGGCGAGTTACTAGGTGGACTCGGCGAGTAGGGTTGAACTGGAAGGTTGCCTTTGACCAGGATTTTGACCTTGACTAGAGTTGACCTAGTTGACCTTTGGAGGTCAGTTGGACTAAGTGTTATATTGTCATTGGTAGCTCGAGGAGCTAGTGGAGCAGCAGTTCGGAGTCAGAGGTCAAGTAGCAGTCAAAAGGATTAGCAGCATCAGTTCAGCAGTCTCAGGTGAGTTTCCTTCTAGTAGGAACGGGTCTAAGGCCACAATGCCAGCCCGTTTAGCTAGTAGTAGTTTCCGGATTTTGATCTGATGCAGTAGTTAGTATGTCTGATGCCTTCGTGGCTCAGACAGGATTTATGTGTTATGTGTTCCGGGCTACGGCCCGATGTAGTATGCAGTATATGTGTGTTCATGCTAGTTGATATGTTTATGTTATGTTCTGTTCAGTTAGCCCGGACTTCGGTTCGATGCAGGGGATAAGGTCCCAGTCAGTTAGTCCGGACTTCGGTCCGATGCAAGGGACAAGGTCCCAGTCAGTTAGCCCGGACTTCGGTCCGATGCAGGGGCAAGGCCCCAGTTAGTCCGGACTTCGGTCCGATGCAGGGGACAAGGTCCCAATCAGTTTCTGGACTTCCGTCCGATGCAGGGGGCAAGGCCCCAGTTAGTCCGGACCTCGGTCCGATGCAGTGGGCAAGGCCCAGTATGTGCTTTATATGTTATTGCATGGCACGTGGTAGATTGGGGGAGCTCACTAAGCTTCGTGCTTACGGTTTTCAATTTTGGTTTAAGGTACTCAGTTTTTCAAAGGAGGAGCTCGGGAAGATTGCAGTGCACACACCATAGTCAGTTAACCTGGGAATGTTTTACTCTGATAATGATAATATGTTTTGAATTAATACTCGAAAATTATGTTATGACTTATGATACAGTTTTTATAAATATGATTTAGTAATGTTCTTAACGAAATTTTTAGTCGTGGTTTTTGGGTCATTACATTGCCTCTCAGAAAACTGCATATTTTAAGGTCGTTGACTCGACTTTGCCCAACCAGATTTACTAATCTGAAGCTCAACTCGTTTCCTTGTCACTCCATATTCCTTCAGATATGGCATAATTGGTAGATCTGAAACTTGTTCAACAAACTAGAAATACTTCATATTTTCTTTAGATAAGTCTTTCAGATTTTTTAACTTCTTTCGTTTTCTGATCTTCTTATTTCTAGAAATCTTCTCCTTGTTCTGATTTTTCTTTTAAGAAATATTCTCAGTAGAAATCATCACTTTTTCTTTGATCCATTTTCAAAAAATCTTATTTTTTCCTCCCCAAGCTTATCTTTTTCTGCCAGCTCCTTCATTGATGTTTCTTCAGTAGAAATCAACTTTTCTTTCACCTCCCTAAGCTTATTTCATTTCAGCTCCTTAATGTACTGTTAGATAAATTCTTGTCCAAAAATAAATCTTGCACGGAAACACCAGAAAACTCATAGCAGCCCTCAGATAAAGGACTGCTAGTACCAATAAAAGTAACATAAATATTATCAGTAGTATCATTATCATTGATTTAAAAGTTCACCACATCCTCATCAAATTCCATAGAAAGCGTACCAGGAAAAACATCAATTTTCATTTTAGCGGTTTTTAGAAAAGGTCTTTCCAAAATAATTGAGTTTTTATCTGATGCGTCTAAATCGCCCATGTCCAGAATGTAAAAATCAGCGGGAAAAATAAGCTCACCCACTTGGACGAGAAAAATCCTCCAATACACCTTTTGGTTGTACTGTCGAGTGATCTCCCAACTGAATAAGTGTCCCAGTTTATTATAAAGTTTGTAATTTTAAATTTTCAAAAACAAAAAAAGGGAAGGACATGGACTGATGCACCTAAATCAAGCATGGTGCTTGAAAAAGTAAGGTTTCCCAATTTACAAGGAATAGAAAAAATTATTGGGTACTTGCACTCTAGGGGAAAACCTTCTTGCAGAATTGAAGAGATATTTTCGCCAGCTTTGATAGTTTCATTAATTTTCATTTTTCTCTTAGAAACACATAAATTTTTCAGAAACATGGAATAATGAGGGATGTGTTTAATTATTTCTTAAAGTGGGATATTTAATTCCACCTTACGAAAAGTGTCCATAATATCTTTATCCTCTCTTTCGCACTACGTATTTCTCAATCTTGATGGGAAGGGTGGTAGGGGCTTGTACTCATTCAGGTTCGGATTTACTGGTTGTGGAGTTTGTGTTCCTTTATCTTCTTCTTCAACCAAAACCTCTTCATATTCTTCTTCTTTTTGTTTCTTTTACATCTTCTTCTTCAACCAAAACTTCTTGATATTCTTCTTCAGCTTCTTTTTTTGGTTCAAATATGTTTGGGCCTTCATAACTTTTTTCACTTCTCAAGGAAATAGCACTCAAATTGTGCTTTGGATTATTTTCAGTGTATCTATGCCACTTTCCTCGAGATTCCAACGGACCCACAGATGTGGCAAGTTGAGACACCTACTATTCTAGATTCTTAATACTAGATATGGTTTTATTCTAAAATGCTTGGGTGCTCATTGTAAGACTCTTCACAATATCTTCTAAGGCCATACTACAACTACTGGGTTGCTGATGTGAGTTCTAGTTCTGAAAAAGTCGAGCTCTGATAATTTTGATTATGATAATTGTGTTGATTCTGAGAATTCTGTCGAAAGTTTGTCTGCTAAAAACCCGACAGTTGCTAAAATTGTTGTCTTGGCTGAAAATTATTGTTGTGGTAAAAATTAAGAAGTTGATTATAAATCTTCTGTTGTTGGTATCCTTCGACGACTTTTACTAGAGTAACATCCTCTTGCAATATTGGACACGCATCTGTTGGATGTCTACTTTTCAGGGAGATTCCACATTATTTCTTTTGCAGCTGCTTTTTTCTTCGTCAAGAGCATAACCGCTTTTATGATCATATAAATTTGGGACTCTAGATGAGCATTATTGATTTCCTTGACTCTTCTTGGCTTATACGAATACCACTCATCTCTGTTTCTAGAATGCTTTGACTCTATCACCAGCTTCTCGATCGATTTTTTGGATTTTCGTTAGTGTCATATTGCCTGAGGAACCACCACCTGAAGCATTTATAAGGTACCTCTCCATGGGTTTCAGACCTTCACAGAAGCATTTGTACAACAAATAATCACTGATCATGTATTGTGGGCAACGGACCAATAGCTTCTTGAACCTCTCCCAGTAAGTATGTAGAGCTTCTCTTTTTCCTTGTTTGATACCAAAGATTTATCTTCTGAGACTCGAAACTCATGTTTATGGAAAATACTTCTCTAAAAACAACTTTACGAGTTATGTCCATGTGACAACTAGCAAAGTTGGAGTCGAGAAAAGTCTAAAGGTGTTTATTGTATAAGTGAAACCCCATCATGACCTAGTTGCAATGTATCTTATATAGACAAAAGGCATCATTTGTATAAGTATAGGTATATGTTGAAAACCATGTTTTGTAATGAAACTATGGAAGCCAAATGAATTAACATAAGTCAACATAAGACCACACAAATTAAAACAAGTCAACCGAAGTCAATTAAATAAGTCTAAAAACATAAAATAATACTTTGCTTAATAGATTTTAGTTTTAGGAATCTAGAAACATTGAGTTTTCAGTTTTGTGGGGGCCAAGATATCATGATTTTGCCGAAATCTCCTTTGACCGAAATCATGCACCATCCAAATCACACATGGACCGAAATCATATGTGATTTCGGTTGTATGCTATGAGATTTCGATCATACCTTGGACGAAATCACCAAAAAGTGGCCAAGTGGTGCCACTTGATTGGTTGAAGTAGCTTCCCAATGTGATAATTCAATTTACCAATGTAAACATCACTTCACCTTATCTTTTCTTTCTTATATAACCACGATTTAGGCACGATTCAAACCTCAATAATAGTTAACATTTCACCATCAATTCTCTCAAAAATCAAACACTCATTCTCTCAAGAACAAGTCTTTATTTCTTCAAGATCAAGATTAAACCTTTCAAGGTTTATCAATCAAATTGATTCTAAGATATTGTTGCAAGTATCTTCTATGTAATCTAGTGTTTATACAACACGTTCTTGATATATCCTCTCATTTTCACACACTATTATATGTTTAAAACCATTAGGATACGATTAGATTCATGTATTCTAACTCGAAGATCATCGTTTTTACCTCATTATCTAATCAAGAACATGGTCGAGGTGAGTTCATACCCCTACATTTTTCAAGATTTTTCTATGTTTTAGGGGGGGGGGGGGGGATCAACTAAATCACAAGATTACTTGTGTAAATATACAAATCGCTTCATATGTTTTCTTATATTTTATGTACACTTTACGTGAAACCTCTAAATAACATTACCACCAGACTTAACTCTTACATGCAAAGTCATTAAATTACAAATGTTTTTCACATCAACGAAACATACATTTATAAACTATAATATGTGTAGTTTGTGGAACATTCACATTATTTTGCCCTTTTGGGACAAAGAAATAATTATATAAAATATAATTATTTATACGTTATATAAACACTATGAAAAGGTAATACATACATTTACAAGAAAAAGGGGGTTTCATACGTAAACCTGTTGATACAAATTTTGTGAGACATTTCGCTTCACCATACTTTGGTACATAACTTATGTCCTATATTATAACCAAAGTCTCTTGTAGGGAGAGCGTGATACTTATGTATAGATCTATATGGGACTGACAATCCCGCACCTAAATTGTTAGATACAGTTACACCGCGAGGTATGGGGTGAAAATTTTCATAACAGTCCGTCGCCTGAAGAACGTCGTCACAGGCCAACTAGTCACTAGGATGATTATAATAACCCACATGGGGTATTAACAATACATTTGGTTTACGGGGATAACAAACATTTAACTGGTTTTATATAGATAAAACTACATTTTGCTATTTTCATAGTACAATGGGCGTTTCAGGTAGCATATACTTAAATGGTTTTATGTAAAGTAAAACTATGTATTACAGATTTTAAGCAAAAAAAACTTATACATATCGGTCTTGAGGTTTCTAAGACTACAATTCGTTTTAAAGGAAAATATCGGATTTTCTAGAAAATTACACTCTATCGTTTTACAAGGAAAAACGACATATTTTGTCATACAAAACTCTTATGAACTCACCAATTTAATTGTTGACACTCTTTAAAAGCTACTTGTATTCTCAGAAAATCACTAAAACATGTAATCACCAGCTTTCGAGGATGGGACGCTATGACTTCAGTTAAAAATTCATTTTGTCAACATATTGTAATTTATTTGGAAACATGTAACTCATGAAACAATGTAACCTTTTAAATTATATATATGATGGAGATGTTTACTTTGGTCACAATTATACTCGTTGCTGTGATACTATACAAGACGTCATCCGCCCTCGAACGTTTCTGCCATTCTAGTTTGACAGTCCAAGTGGTAATGCAAACTAATAGGAGCTCGTACAACCATTCTATTGTTGAATATTGAAATGAAAATGGGAATGCCCTTGACTTTATCTGGTCTTCAGTTATCACATGTAGCTTCATTCCTGAACATACTACATGAAATTCCTTAAGGAATTTATGTGGGTCTACGTTTTCCAAGTCTCTAATGTAGGGAAAATAAGTATCAGTCCAAATTTAAGCTCGAAATTCAGAGCTTCCAAAAACATAATGTAGAGATGTTGTCGATTAACTTCTTGGGTAGCCCACTCTCTGAGCGTCTTTTTCACGTTATTTCCACTCATGGCTGATTTTGGAGAGTTGGGTTTTGAAGATTTTGGTGTTTCAGATTTTTCATAATGGATTTCAGAAGAATCTATTTGTTTGGATTTAACTGAGGATGGTGGGGAGTAAGTTTTATAAGGACTGTTTGAAGGTGAAGATTGGAGTAGTTTCAGAAAAATGGAAAAGTTTATTTTGGTTCGTTCCATAAGGTACTGCTTTGTGGTGTGATGATTTCAGGTGGTACTGAAGAGGATGAATGAAGGAGTCTAGATAATTATTTGTTCTTTGCTACTTCTTTCATCAGTTTCCTTGTAGTTCTTTAAATTTCTAGATCAAAATCTAGAGGTATACCCGTACAAAAATTTCTTGGCATAAAACTATTAAAAGCACTGTGTCCCTGACAACGACGCCAATTTGTTTAAATGTTGTTGCGGGTGTATTAAGCAACTAAAATTTCACTGCTGGTTGCACTAATAATATAAAAATGGAAGTAGGGTTGAACCCTCAGGGACACAGCCTAACAGTCAATGCCTTTTGCATCAGGCATATTCTAGTCAATAAAACAAAAATTATAAAAAGGGGGTTTTTTAATTAATAACTAAACTAATTAGCAATGAAAATAAACTAAACAAATTCAATTATAAAAACGAATTTAACTCAGCTACGACTTTCTTAATCATGCAATCAACTCAAATCTGGTTATTCAAAATACGTTATATCTAAGCCGGCATTAAGATACACTAACAAGCTCTAGTATAATCTCTTTTACCTAGTTAAATTAATCAAAACAAGCTCTATAGTTAACCTTAACTTTTTACTATCTAATTAGACAAGCTCTTAATTAAGATCAGAAAAGTTGCATTAAGTTATGTGTAAATTTCCTAGCAAGCTCTTAATTAAGATCAGAAAAGTTGCATTAATTAGACAAGCTCTTAATTAAGATCGGAAGTGTAAACGTATGAAATTTCAGTTTATATCAAAGTTAAATCCCTAACATGGAATCAATATGATACTTGTTACTTATTACCAGTTGGCAAGAAAAATTACAAATCCTATTAACTGATTAACTGCTTGATAAAACCCTAGCTATGTGATCAGGCTAACAACAATTAAAATCAAACATTCATTAAGTTCAAAACTGAAAAATCTAGATAGAAGCACACAATGAAAACCAAATCTTATAATTGATCACATGAAAAGTACAAGTCTAATGCATAATTGAAAACTAGGGTTTTAGCTAGACATGGCTAAAATCTTATCTAGAACAATAAAAAGAAACATCAAAAATACTAAATCTTACTAAACTAAATTTGGGAGATGATTCATAACCTTCAGATCTCCCGGAATCATTGAACGTTATCAGAAATCGCCTTCAGAAGTGTTTTTCATCGTCTGGATCGACTTAGAGGGCATCTGGTATTTATATAGCAATATAGGAAGCAAATAAGGGTTATGGCAGTAAGCACGACACATGGTTGGGGGAGGGAGGGGGTGGGGGTCACAGCCCCTGCCAAGTCATCGCAATTGGTATTCCTGAAAAAATCAGAAAAAACCCAAAAATCTAGACTTCGATGGGAAAGCATGGTCCATGCTTGGGAGGCATGGCTCGTGCTTGGGCTTCACAAGTTATAAGAGACAAAATAGTGGCATTTAGAGGTAGACATGGCCCGTGCTTGGGAGGCACGGCCTATGCTTTAGGGCCGAGATTTTCAAATGCCTTAAAAAATCAGAAATCCTCCGGTTATGTTTTGTAAGTGATTATTGACCCTTTTTTGGTGAGAAATAGCCCATGTTTGGTCTCCAATGACTTTCAAACTACCACTTCACTTCAAATCACCTGAAAGAGACGCCAAAACATGAGAAGTATGGGAATTTCTACTAAATACATGATCTGAAAACTATTTAAACTAATGCACATGAAAAAACATAAAAATGATGCAAAATGCTAATAAAAACTACCCTAAAATATGTATAAAATAGCATCTATCACAACCTCAATTCCAATCTAAATTTCAACTACAATTTTAATCTCAATGTCAATCCCAACATGAATTTTAATTTCAATCTCAAGTGCAATCCAAAATGGAAAATGAGTTCAACCCATATGACCACTTACCCAACTCGTAATTCTAATTCCAATCCCAAACCAAAAACCAAACCCAAACCCAAACCCAATTCAAAGTCGTACCTGGAACAGATTCTAAGCCATAAGATATTTGAAGTCAACCGAAACCCAAGAAAAAGGAACGCCACCTTCCAAGTAGTGGACAATGGAGTAACAAACAACATTGGGTTGTGTGTGGGTTGATGTTTCGTAAGACCCAATTAAAGGTCGGCAAAAACCAAGATGCATAATTTTTTTTTTCAGAAAGTTAGTAGGCGTTTTCTCGCGAAAATAAAGCTTAGAGACTACAGAAAGAAAGATCAAGTTTACTCAAAGTGGAGGAACATCAACAAAGTTGTCATGTAGTTTAACGTGATATTTTCGAGCGTGAAATAACAATGACAAAGTGGAACAAACAATGGAACAACCTTGCAAAAGTCTTTATCACTTTTTCAGAGTAATAAAGGGAACTCTTTCAAATTTTTTCATGTTTGGAATGTTGTGAATATATCAAAAAAGTGGTAAGATATCCAAACTTCGAAATTTTTCACAAGTGGTTCTTCTAGAAGAACCAAAACATCTGAAACCACTGGTAGTCAATCATCAAATGCGCATGTCGGGATTGACCTCAATGACGACGATGATCCAATTGAAGTTCCAAGAGCTAGTCGTCAATGGGAAAAGACCAAGATAAGTGAAAAGGTAACGGTACTGCAAGTGGTTCGAGTGACATTGAGAAAATGACAATTAAAATGAACAACTTGAAGGCTACTTTTGAGTAATAGTTGAGTGTCGCAAAAGTGAAGGAAAAATCTTGTGATATGACAACCTTAACAACAAATACTAGTAACTTTACTAGACGCAAAAGAAACTTTGTATTAAAGGCGAAAGAGGAGATTGTAAAAAAGTATAATATTTAGCTCTACTTATATTTCATAGTTTAATATCTAGGTTTCACAATTTTAATTTCTAAGTTTTATATTTTTAAATTCTATGTTTTTTTTTTTTTTTTTTTTTTTTTTTTTTTTTTTTTTGTAATTTCCTTTCAAGTTTAATAAAATTTTAGTTTTTATTAATACAATATGTTGAAATTGATTAATTTTTATATAAATTAAATTTAGAAAAAAATAAACATGTTAAAAATGACAACCCACACCCTCTAAAATGAAAACTTTCAAAGCAATGTGATAAATCCAATGTGCCTATATGGCAATACTTTTAACATGACAAAATTAACACTACTCCCTTTAACTTTACAAGCCATTGTGATCCTTCTTCAATACTATTAGTTTAAATATAGTGCTTCTAGTGTTTTTTTAAAGAAAAAATTTATTACCATATTGGGTTTTTCCACTATAAATTATAGTGTTCAATTTGATTATGGTTTAAATTTTATTGCGAACAGATAAGATTTAATGATTATTGTATTTCATGTATTTTAGGATAGTTCGATAGAAGTGATTCATATATAATATTTTCTCGATACATAACAATTTATGTTTTATAGGGACAATACGAAATTTTAAAACACGATTTACTATGTGTGGAAAAAATTATAGTTTACGAATCAGTTCTCATTGTATATCCTTGTATTATATAAAGTCATGAATACATACAATAAGATTTATGTGATTTTATAACCCTTATATTATTCTATATATTTATAAAATTTAAAACCAGTAATGGTGTATAACATGAGGTTTTAACGGCCAGAAACTTGAACAGTGGAGGCAGTGGCATTAGAGGACAATGATATCGAGGCATCAATTGGAATCTTTATATCATCTTCGTGAAACGTAGATCTAACTGGTGGTATTTCATCTAGAGATTTGTCACTTAAAAGCGTAACCACTTCAGACATTGCCGGCCTTGCAGAAACCTGTGACTGAGTGCACATCAACGCTATCTCTATGATCTTCATCACATCTTCTGCTTCATATTCACTAGCATCTAGCCTGTTGTCAATTAGATTCACATGCGTGCCACTCTCGTATAGATTCCAAGCCTACCACACAAAATAATAAAATAAAAGTTAATAAAATCTATACAAAGTTTAAGATCTCTTGATATAATAAATCACGACATCACTTAATGGACCACAAATAAGAAATAGCAAGTGAATGTAACGCTTTAGAAGACCATTGATCCTTGAGTTTACAATTCTTACATGATCAAGGAGGCTTTGATTAACTGATTTATCATCTATTACATCCTTGCACCTCTTGCCACTAACGATTTCAAGGACCACAATACCAAAGCTGTATGTATCCACTTTCTCAGACAACTGCCCATGAATGGCGTATTCTGGTGCTACATAACCACTATCCCTGGTGAGATTAAACATATTTATTAGGGACAAATTTTGATCAGGAGAACAAGAGAAGTAAGAGTTGGGAGAAAATTTATATGCATTCATTTAAACATACAAGGACCCTGCCAGTTTGGTGCTAAGATGAGTCTTATCTTCTGGTAGGAGCCTTATCAACCCAAAATCTGCAATTTTGGGCTGTAGTTCATCATCAAGGAGAATGTTTCTCGTTTTTATATCCCTATGAATGATTGTAACATGATACTGTTCATGTAGATATGCAAGACCCTTTGCTGTCCCAAAGATAATGTCAAACCTCTGTCTCCAACTTAGGTTCCTTGATTTGTCACCTGTCCATTAAAAGTAACTTCAGCAGATGCAAAATGGAGATTAACTCAAAGAGCTCATAAGCTAAATAAGATGCTTCAACTTACCATAAAGGAATTGATCAAGACTACCATTGTCCATGAACTCGTGGACAAGAAATAAAAGAGGCCCTTTGCTACAATATCCAAGAAGACGAATAAGATGCCGATGATGAACATTGCTAATGATCTTAAGTTGATCATTGAAGTGTATTTTTCCTCTAGTGGAGGACATAACTGTTTTTTTAATTGCAACAAATCCCCCATCTTTTAGAATGCCCTACCATACACAAACAGTGAAGTGAAGTAAATGACTATTTTGTCAATCATGGATTCATGCATCAAATACCGGTTATTACACTTTATCTTCTAAAAAATACAATTATGTTAGTACTCTAGTAAGAAATATATATTTTTCAACCTTAAGTATTACCTTATATACTTCACCAAACACCCCACCTCCAATTTTGCACTCGTCACTAAAGTTCTCAGTGGCTACTTTTAAATCATTGTAGCTATATCTTGCTGGACCTTGTAACAACTCAGTTGATCCAGTTGAATTATCTTCAAATTGGAAACAAAAACTTAAGGGAACATATCAGGAAGATGTAAATAAGCTCTAAGATAGCTCGCACAATGTTAGACTACCATAAGCTCAAAGAAATTAATTAAACAGTTACAAAATTCCATGCTAAATGATGAATTTGTTGTTTACCTTGTTGGAGACCACTAGTCTTTTTTGATATGAGACGCCATACGACAAATGCAATTACAAGCAACAGAAAGCATACACCTCCAAAGACTCCCCCAATTATGGATCTCTTCTTGTTTGAATTTCCTATATAGCATATATATGAAATGAAATGTTCATCAATACTTGAAAAAGATGGTTTCTAAAAGAGTAGAAGTCTCACCATCCCAAAGAAGAGGTGTAATATTAGTCGTCTGGTTTAGCCTAAAAAACGGAGTGTTGGAGTACCTCATAAAACAACCATTGTTAATAGCCCACCCATTAGTGCTAGGAAGACAATCATCTAAAGAACTATATCTTGGTTTTAAGCAATCTTCACAAACACTTTGGCTTAAGTTTAGATTGCATTGGGCAATCCCGTAAACTGTTCGAGAACGACCAGGTAAAGCCCTTGTGGAAGCTGCATAAAAATCTGATGTTCTTGGTGTTGCTGTTCGAAGGTCTGATATCAATCCTTCTACTGTTTTTCTGAACTCTGTTTGCTGAGGGGATTTTGTATTACCACATATTACAATACCACCTCGATTGTTGGCATCCGCATAGAAGTTATAATTCTCGTACCTATACCAAAAGTCTCTAACTATCATAAAGACACCAATGATTTCATAATAAAGTAAGGACTCACTAAGTAAACCAAAAAAAAAAAAAAAAAAAATCATATTTATGCAATTTTTTACGAGGATGAATAATTTAGAAACATTAAATTTATCTTGATGTAAATACATGAAATAGAAAATTTCTGAAGTTGACTTTCATTGGGAAATGGATTATATACACGTTTTTCGAAATTAGACAAAGTCATATACAAGTAAAAAGAAATTTAAATATCATAAGAACCTGAGATCGCAGTCATTGTAAAAAGCATGAGCTCCACTACCACGCCCACAAGCTCTCAGCAGAACGACAGCGTCGTCAAAACAAGCAACACAATTGGTGGTGGAGACATATCCCCGGCATGAAGCAAGGCCCCAAACTGCCTCTCCATTGATCAAAGTTCGTGCAGCAGCATAGTGTACACGGTTCACCAACAGCTGTCGGCGGAGGTTTGAAAGGGTGGTGTTGACATTCTGGAAGAAATATTTTGCGTTCATACCGTAAAATTCACTACAATAATATCTCACCATAGTGTTATTTCTATCAGTAGACTGTGGTGTCACCGGCTTTGCCATGGATAGGAACATCATCACCACCGTTAGACTAGCCAGCCGCCATGAGAACCAGCTTTTTTCCACCTGTTTCATGTTCATCTTCTTTGTACTTCTGTTATTTGGGTTTCTCCTTAAAAAATTGAAGTTTGGGTAATGAAAGAAGACAAATGTTCCTAAAAGGCTAAAATATTACAACGGTCAACAACGGGTGTTGAAAATGGGTCTTGTAATTTTTGACTTTGAGGCATTTATATAAGGGTAAAATAAAAACAATCGTCAACTTCACGTTAACTTTTTTAGTAATTAAATTCATTTATCTTTTTTAGTAATGTTTTTTTTATTTATATTTTTAACATTTATTTGGTTTACATATTTAATCATACCTTTTGATGTCTTGCTCGTTTATCCGAAACCGGCCGCCTTTTAAAAAATTGTATCATCCAAATCCTAAACTTTCTTTTTAGAATTTCTTTTATTTAATCCGAAAGCGATGATAGAGTATTCCGAAAATGTAAAAAAAAAACATATTATATTTAATAGAGAAATTGTTAAACGTGAAACTACATATCCTATTAAATCGGGAAATAGACTTCACAAGTTAATTAATTTTTTGGTTTTTTCACATCTAAGTAAATATCTTTCTTTTACACATTTAGATAACGAAATTTTCAGAGTGTTCACATATAACCATTATGACCGGCTGTAGCAGGTTACATCCGGTCATATGTGAACACTTTAAAATATTTCTTATCTAGATGTGTACAAAAAAATTTCTTACCCTAATTTGAACACACAAAAAAGGTAAGAGTAAATTACATGAATGGTCCCTATAGTTTAGGTAATTTATGCGTTTGGTCCATATCTTATTTTTTAACTCGGATGATCCCTACTGTTTATTTTTGTTGTGCGTTTGGTCCATGTCTTACCTCACAAGACCATTGTGCCCTTTTTAATTTATTTTATATTTTCTTTTTCTTATTTATGTATTTATTTTTTATATATCTAAAAAATTTAATAGAACCCACATATCTACATCTTCTCACCTTAAACCTGAAACCACATTTGAGAAATTTAAGTTGGATCTCACTAGTCACCATCTCATCTCTCATCATCCTCAACTTCTATTTCTTTTCCATCTTTCGTGATATTGATGTCTTCACCGTCCCTTATTTTTTTGGTCCTTCAACTCCGACGAACCAACCACACAACCCACTATCTCTTCATTGAATTTTCCACCACCACAACCCAATAGAAGGGTTGTGGTGTTGGTTCGCCGGAGTTGAATGATCGAAAAAAATGGATAGCGAAGACGTTGATGTCATTAAAGATGGAAAGGAAAGAGAAGTTGAGGAGGATGATAGATGAAATGGTGATTGGTGGGACCCATCTTAATTTTCTCACTACAGAAAGCAGTTTGCGGCCGTGAATACTCTTGATTGAGAGTAAGAGCGTTTGTGAGTGATTTTGGTGGGTTGTGAAGGATTTTTAGAGCTTGAAGAAGAAGGAGCAAGGAGAGAAGCAGTAGATCCGACATCTACACTGTATTGGCCACCATCTTGAGGTATAAAGTCGTTACCTTGAGCTTTAGTTACTTAGATCCCTCTTCTTGGAAGTAAATGGCCATTTTTGGTGCAAAATGGAGTTACACTCGGATCTAGACTTATCACAAGGATATGGTTCTAGATATGGACCTCTTTAGGTTCCCAATGACATAAAGTTGTCTCCTTTAGGCAGTTCAATCCCTTTCCATGCTGTAAAATCTTGTATGAAGACTAGTTTTGGTGTTATGGCCATGCGAGGCCTTGCATACACGTAAAGTTTGCAACTTTATGTGACATCTACACTACGAAAGGTTAGATATAAAGTTTGGGACTCTAGATCCCAATGGAAAAGGCCGAAAACGAGAAGGACTAAAGGAACTCACCGAGTTCTTTAACCAACTCGACGAGTCATCCAATGAGTTTACGACCAAGGGGTTTTCGACTGGATGGGTTTACGGTTGAGAGTTTATGTCCATAAAAATTATCAAACTCGACGAGTCACTCAAGTGACTCGGCGAGTTGACGAGTTATGAAAGGAACTCGACGAGTGGCTGGTTGTACTCGACGAGTTGAGGTAAACATGGACTGTTGACCTTGACAGTTGACCTTAACCTTGAACTTGTCCAGGGTTAACGCTGAGGGAATTTATGGGATGGTGTTAAGTTAATCACTTGATGATTATAGGTAGTTGAGAAGAGGCAGCATGGGATATATCTGAATTCAGCTTACCATTTTAACATTCCAAAGGTGAGTCTCCTCACCATACCCATGGGTCTAAGGCACCAAGGCCGACACATTTTATGTTGTGTAATATCCTAGCTGAAATTGTATTATGTGACATCTTAGTTGGCATGAGCTAGGAAGTATGTTAGTGTTATATGTGGTATGTTTGTATGGAAGACCATGGGAGAGCCCATGATACTTGGATGTAAGACCATGTGGAGAGCCCATGGCTTTCTTATCAAAGACCATGGGAGAGCCCATGACACTTAGGTGTAAGACCACGTGGGGAGCCCATGGCATCCTGGAGTAAGACCTTGGGGACGAGACCACAACATCTCTATCTGTTGTTTGCATAGCTTATATGATATGTGTAACTGTTATACCTAGTATGATATGTTATATGTGGTTTGTGTGTGGGTTTGCTATGAGGGAACTCACTAAACATTAGCTTACAGTTTGTGGATTTGTTTTAGGTACATCTGAGCCCAAGGGTAAAGGCAAGGCTTGACGGCGCAGCGGGCACTCTCTCATCGATGTTTTATGGGACACTCTGATGTTTTAAATAAAGTTGTAAAGATTGTGGATTGAAAACATTTGTTTTGGGATTTTTATAGTTTATGTAAAGGTGTTTGATTAAATTAAATATGAAAATTTTCTTTTAAAAATGGGTCGTTCCAAGTTGGTATCAGAGCCTTGGTTTGAGGGATTCGGGCACACCTTCGGGTGTGTCAGGACTCAAACTAAGTAAATGGTAAAATTGTTTTCAAAAATAACATAACAAATGGTTTCAAAAGAAATGAAAAGATGAGAGTGCAACGCATGTGATCAGTTGAGCCATGTTATACTGATATTTGAGCCTTTTTGAACTTGCTATGTTTATGATTTTAAAATTATATACGCTTAGGAGCTGATAGCCTTATAATGATTCATTTGGCTTTATTTCCTGTTCCTTGTTTGGTTGTGGTCCTAGGGTAGAATCTTTTATTCGAAAGTCAATTTGATCCTTTTTTGTGTACAATTTGCATTCATAAAGGCAACCTGTTATGACTGGTCTGATTGATATGGGTAGAGTAAATTTTAGGACAGCCTGAGATTGAAGTATGCGGTAGTTGTGGAATATGGTTTAGTTTTGGGACAAATTGGGGTTAGCAGGTAGAGCATCGGGGAAAGGTATAGGTAGGTGTGGAAGGTAGCATAGGACCCGTACTACTGAAAGCACGGGACCTGTACCCGAACCGATGTTATATCTGATGACTTCAACGAGAACCGGTGTGGGGAAATCCCTTATATGGAAATCCTGATCGCTATAGTTTTTGATATTTCAGTTCAGCATGGTGGTGACACGATTTCGAGCAGGGGGATTAGGATCAGGATCTGGGTCCGGGGTAGGATTAGGTGACACTATTGATGTCATTGATGAGAGGCTGTGCGAGCTTATCGCATCCGAGGTTACCAGGGGCATCCTTGACACTACCCCATTTATTTTTGGGATGCTCAAGGAGGGTATGATGGAGATTATGGAGGAGAGACTCAGGGCTGAGATTGTTGCGGGTCTGGTTGGGGCCCGAACTCCCTCGTTCCGGGAGTTCAAGGCGTGCAGAGCGCCGAATTTCCTCGGAATTCGCAAATCTCATTGCAAGGAAACATAAATAAGATAAAAATTAAAAATTTTCTTTGTTTATAAAATGCGGAAAACTTATCCTTACAATGCAATTACAAATGAAAACTATGTTACTACATATTACTAAGCAACCTATCATAACTCCTAGTAGCAGCTTCACAAATCTGATCATCGAACCATGTGATCGAAATCCATCTCTTGGCGACCAGACTCAACTTACTCTTCCTTTAAGCTTCCTTTCTTTTCTTCAATCCTACAAACACATCAAACTACAATCTTGTCGCATCATGCATTAAGAATCTCCAAATAGGAACTTAATAGAGTTAGATAGTGGACTTACCTGAAGCGGAGTCAACCATTTTGACTTTACCATCCTTATGGTCCTTCAGGTAGATACGACAGCTTGGCATCCAATGGCCCTTCTCTTGGCGATACAAACAAACATACTCTTTCGGAATGGCACGTGGGACAATCTCAGACTTAGCCTTTTCCTTTTCCCTTGGAAAGAGAAGTCTTTTTTTGACTTCTGATGTTTCCATTGTCATTGTCCATGGAAGTTTTGGAAGTAGATCTTCCAATCAAATTTTCTTTACCAATGTACCAAATCATTGTTGATTCAGCAACAATTAGGAAATAGGTAAGATCAATAAGGGTCATGTCATGATCTGTCATATAGTAGTCTTTAACAAACTGACTATATGACTTAGGAAGTGAATGAAGAATCGAGTCAACAACCAGCTTCCTTGGGAACACGACACCCAACATTCCCAGCCTGTCAATATGCAACTTCATGTCCAAGACCTGAGCACATACAAACTTTCCATCTTCATGTTTATTTGCCAATGACACTTGAGTGATCTTGAACTTTTCAAGTCCTCGAACATGTTGGTTAGGGAGAACTATTGGAGGAGGTGGAGGAATTGAAGTATGAATTCTGTGAACATCATCTTCATTAGGAAAGCTTTTTTCAAAAGATCATGGAAGATCATAGTTGTCAGAACTAGAAATCTACAAGGGAGAAATTCAAGTTTAGTTGATTTAAGTCCTTAATATAACACCCATATGAAATATTAAGGCTAGGACCCAACACAATAATTTACGATTTGGAAGAGGGATGCCGTAATCCAATTACAAAATATTTGAAGGTAGGTAAATGACGATTTACCAATTTCCACCATGAAAACAAAAATAAACTTTAGGAATCTAAATGAACTGAAATTCCTAGATCCTTTTAGATTCGTTGAAATTTTCAGTGACATGTTTAATCTCGATTATGCCCTTCAATTTTGTGATTAGGATGCCGAGGATCACAAACAAGGTGTGAATAACCATGCAAGTTAGCTTGGTACTCTTGATGTTACATATCATCTAATCAATGTGTCGGTTAACCACACACGCTCCATTGATCCATGATTAACACCAAGCCACCATTTTCCACCTTTGCTAGTCTCAAATTAGTGTGCCGGTTAACCACACACGCTCTACTAACGACTTAGCAAGGTGCAAAATGCAACTTCACGGGTTAGCACCAAATTCACATTTTTCCTAAATTAACTAAGATTGGGAACTTATAAAATTTTTAGTTACTTTATATTTCATTATACTTTTAATGAGGATTTAAATATCCTTTCAAACCCGTTCGGCTAACGACCCTCCACTGGTTAAGAGTGCGGTGGGTAAGAGTGTATATACCCAACGACGGTCATTTTATAGGTCGCTTCCTTAAACACCCCTTATAGACCAGCTTCGTGAATGAGGCATACTACGGTACGACTGACTTTTAACTTATACATATATACTATATTATACTTTTAATTTTATATAGTATAAGGGTGTATTTTAAACTTTTAAAATACTTGATGGTTTAATCTATTAATAAATTATACTCTTAATTTAACTAAACTTAAACTATATGATTATTGATTTAATAATAGCCTTTTATTTAAACATTTAATTAACTATTAATAAAGTCCATAAGAGTTAATTAAACTTATTAAAAAAACATCAAGATGCTAAATCAAATTAAAACTATTTAATTAATTTTAAGTTATGAACCCATGAGTTACATTTTTGAAAACTTTTCAAATTACTAGGGTTTCTATGAATTCAATGTTTCTTAATTGAGACATTTTCAACTTTTAAAACTTGAGGGTAAGTTTTATGAAGATGAGACTTTTCAGATTCCATAACTTATGAAACTTTTCAAAAACATTAAGATTAATTTAACTAATATTTATTTGTAACTCCTTAAAAAAACTTTTGAGTTCCAAATTTGATGACAAAAATTTGTAACTCCTTAAAAACATTTAGATCAAACTTTAAACTAATAAAACAATCATATTATTTTGTCCTTTACTAAATTGATCTAATTCAACTCTTGTAGCAAAATGATTCAAATTTTACAAATAATTAGTTTTTCACAAAATCAAGTAATTATCTTAAAACTTTGGCAATCATCATGTTATTGGATTGGGATAATCATTACCATATCAACAAAAAAACATTTATGAACCAAAACATTTTGTGGTAATGATCCTAATCCAAAACTGGCCAAAAAAACTCGAAAATTCTGCAACCAAATTGCCCAACTCGTCGAGTCAGGGCATGGACTCGACGAGTTCATCCCTAGATGATCCAACTCGACAAGTTCACTTATGGAATCGTCAAGTCTAGCAGTTAGAATGTAGTTTTTTCAATTTTTCCAGCTTTGAACAATTAATTAAGCAATAATATAACAGAAAACTACCAATGGATCTGATACCACTGTTAGGTTTTATGTACAGTAACACTCCTATGGAGCACACACAACCCTAATAGTTTTGGATCTAAGTTTTCTCTAGTTATACATGCAACAAAATTTCCAAAGCTTGAAACATACAACTAGCATACAATTTGGCATATGAATCATGAAAGTAAGTTAGAAGATATGACATCCCCATTTTCACGGCCAAAAAAGACCGATTTTGTTTATGCTTTATAAAAATCAGAGTACCTCTTTTAATAAAAATGTTGCGGAATTTGTTCTCACTAAAACATGATAACTACGTTATAATGGCATTTCCGAAGAAAAGTATTTTTATTCATTTTAAAATATTTGGGATGTCATCGTCAATACATAAACATAAACATAAACAGAACTTACATTCATTATCATTAGTGATTTATATCTCCTTAATCTCTCAGTGCAATGTGACTTCATATCAACACCTGTGATATAAATAAATTGAGTGGGTCAGGTTGGGAAACCTGGTGAGTACATAGGGTTTTCAACCCACAATAATATAATTATTATGTTTAATCTTCAAACAATTAATCAACCCAATTACCCATCCCCATTATCTTCTTTACTCTTAAAGATCTACCATAAGAATAAACTATTCCTCGTTCATTTATTCCTAAGGATTATCCTAAGGAATAGGTACGAAGTCCATCATTACCAAGGGGTATAGATTACAACTGGTGAACACGTAGTCCAAAACATCTAGTAAACACTTAGTTCAAAAATAACTAGTGAACACACTTAGTTCAAAAATACCTAGTGAACACACTCAATCAAAATACCTAGTGAACACACTCAATTCAAAAATACATAGTGAATACACTCAGTTCAAAAATAACTAGTTAACACACTCAGTTCAAAAATAATTAATGAGCACCTAGTTCAAAAACACCTACAGGATACGAGCCTGCTAGTGTTCCACTAGACTATCTAGTATAGTCTGTGGTCGTCATCTATACTCGACTAGATGACTGGATCACTGTCAACATTGATGTCTTTCATCGTGTTATCACACAACAGCTATTTCATCAACCCATGTTTTACCTAACACATTTTGTAGATATAAAATACATATACAGGTTAAATCATTTAAAACATATATAAAAATCTTTCACCCAGCATAGACAGCAAGTATTCAGACAATATGCACACATAGCACGTAATTTATATTAAAAGTACTTCATATCTATGCGTAAGATGAAAGGGACTATGCACTCACTTGAAAAGGTGGTGACTCGGCACTCGGACAACACTTGGTTATTGTTAAAACAATTTCCCTCGGACAAAACCTAGTATCAATACCACTAGGGTTTAGTCTAACGTTAACCGCGACTAATTAATAGTCTAGCTATTATTACTATTATATAAGTGTTAACTAACACTCTTATATTACTCATAATAATATCCCAAATAATTATTTTAAGGTCCTAATAATGTTACTATAATTAATTAGAAGCTATATTAAAAATAGCGTAGGCGTAGTTCACTTACAACGGCTTTTCTCGAAAATCGGTCATCGCTGGAGCAGCATTTCCGAGCCGAAAGGCCCTTTTTCTCGGGACTCCGGGAGCCTCGGGGCTTCCTTTGGGTGCTAGGGGGTTTACCTAGACTTTAGGGGGCTTAAGGGGAGCTAGAGAGAAGTTTTAGAGAGAGAAAGTAGAATGGGATGGTATGAGGAATTGGTTTCACCCGAAACCTCTATTTATAGGGGGCTGGAGGCCATTTCATGTCATGAAACATAAATTCACGTTGTGACCCGCTGGAGACAGCCGGGCACATCCTGGTGCAGACACGTGACATCATACACAGGGTGGAAATCAACCGATTTTCAAAAATCCATATCTTTCGCATACGAACTCCGTTTTCGATGTTATTTTTTTCCACGCATAGGTAAAAACAAGATCTACAACTTTTATTTAGACTCCGTCGGCTAATTCTTGACCGATCTTAAATTTAACAGTAAGAGGAGATTATACTGTTAAATGACCGAGAAGAATTCGTAACTCTTTCATACAGACTCCGTTGCTGTCTTTTTATCATTGAGTTCCTACTAATGAAATATTCAACTCTCATTTAGGTCACGTAGGCCAAAAACCGTTCAAACTAAAATTCGAGTTTCGGGCCTTGCACTACTTTGCCAAATCTTAAAAAAAATCATAACTTCCTCATACGAAGTCAGATTTGGGCGTTCTTTTTATGGACGCTCTCTGTTTAACGTATACTACAACTTTTTTTTAGATTACTAAGTCTAAAAAGTCCTCTATCGTAAATTCACTATTTATGCTTCCCGGTGCTATGCCGGTTTTTCCGTGAAACTTCGACGGGCCATAACTTCTTCGTTATAACTCGGATGTCGGCGTTCTTTATATGTACAGAACCCTTGTAGCATATACTAAAACTAGGTTAAGATTAATCCTTCTAAATATTCTTCCATAAAAAACTCATTTTTGATGCTCATTGTCTCTAAATTGACTAGCCCAGATCTACGAGCGTTACAGAATATTACCTCTTTGTTGTAGGTTGTAGATTATAGCCTTTCAAGAGCCTAGCACCTCAAGTGTGATGCCTCAAATGTATTATAACAATCCAAGAACAAGAGAAGGAATTTGAGAGAGAAGTAAGGAGACATAAAATCGGTTATGGTTCTATTAGACTCATAGGGGGCCGATTTTAGCAAGCTAGGGACTATATTTATAGTTTGGAATCCTTAAGGTTTAAACTTGTAAACCTTAATTCACTTAGGCTTTTAATACAATAACTTATTAGCCTTATGGACTAAATCTTCATGGATCCTCATAAAGGTTTAGTCCATTTCTAATCAACATGGATCATTAGCCCAAACTATAAATATTACTGATTTACCAAATCAGTCCCTTCAAATTTAATTAGTTTCTTTTGATCACTAAATTAATTCCATATTAATTCTTGATCAATACTAATTAAATAATATGATTTCTCAATTAATATATTATACTTATATTATATTAATAAATCATAAATAACCTCTTTCTCAAATATCCATCTATCAAATTGTTCCAGATTGTTACAACCCAAATGGACCATCTTGTATTGGGTCAAGTACAAACCAATTATAGTAATGGGCTTAGACACATAATCCAACACTATTGTTGCTACTGTTCTGGTTAGAGGTCGTGCACCTCTCCCTTCTTAATTCCTTTCTTTCTACTGTTTTGTCGCCGCCGGTACCGGGCTAGGATTGTGTCGCCCTGCCGCTGTTTCTTACTACCGCCGTGTTACCACTACCAGCCGCCACCATGGGTGGCTGTGTGCGTATGTGTGTATTGGATGGATATTTTGCGTGTACCGGATTGCTTTGAAAATGTTTTGTGTTGAAAATTATAAACCACCACCATTAAAATGGTGGTTGCCGCCTCTTGCCACCATGGACCGCCGCCGACCACCACTACCCAGGTGGAAATGGGTGGTGCCTGACCTACTAAACAATTAATTATCTAAACAATTAATATTAATCCGAGTGTCACGCGTTTGGGTTGGAAAATCTAATTAGGGTTTAGAAAATCCTAATTAGGGTTTATAAAACCCTAATGTCAAGAAACCTTAGTTTTTGGAGTTGGTCGGGACCCGCGTTAAAACTATTAATTAAACTTAAAATAATACTGAATAATTCTCCATACTTAACTTAATGCAATACTGGAGTCAATCGATATTGTCCTTAAGGGGTTAAGTATAGAACACTAACCCTAGTTATCATTTTATGTGAAAAACCCTAGAGTCAAGGAGCTCTATTTAGACAATGATTGGGCACGTATTTGGGATGTTGATTGGATTATTATTTCACCCTAGAATGACTAAGTCGAACCTTAATCAGTCATACCCTTAATTGATTGAGTCCTTAATGGGTTAAGTGTTCTTACTTAACCCTAATCGTTATTTTATGTGAAACCCTAATCACCATTTCATGTGAGATGATCACTGCTGCAAGTGACTACGACCTGTGACCAGGTATTGACTCAAGCATCTTGCTGTACGTGATTGGAAGTGAGTTGAAGCA
Organism: Lactuca serriola; assembly: GCF_051521515.1. Classification (NCBI taxonomy): domain Eukaryota; kingdom Viridiplantae; phylum Streptophyta; class Magnoliopsida; order Asterales; family Asteraceae; genus Lactuca; species Lactuca serriola. The sequence continues at coordinate 158,993,796 of NC_136409.1, forward strand.
GGTAGAGTCCTTCATTGCTAAAGTGGTTATCTACGCTCCTATTAAGGTGAGTTTCGCCTCATTGTACCCGTGGGTCGAAGGCACCAATGCCTATCCACTAGTTTTGGTTATCTGCTAGTAGAGGGATGTCCTAGGGACTTTAGTTAGTCATGTAGGATAGACGGATGACTCTTGATCTAAGCTCTATTACCTATTCCTTTTTTGGTTGTAGTTCTAGAGTAGGATCACCTGTTCGGGTGACTATCTCACCTCTAAGTATATACGGCCAAGAATTCCTTGGATTGTTGATATTTAGTATGTTGTTATACTATAGTGATCTGTTAGATCTGTGTTCTGGTATTGATTATGCTGCTATGATGTAGTAATATGTTAGATATGTGTTATGGTATTGAGTATGTTGCTATGCTGTAAGGATCAGTTATATATCGAGTATGATGCTATGTGGTAATAACATGTAGAACTGTATGTTATTTGTGTTGGATTAGTGTCTAAGTCCATAACTATAATTGGTATCTACTTGAATCGACTCGGCATGGTCCATTTTGGTTGCATGGTATCGAAACATTTGGATAGACCGTTTGTGAGAAGAGGACATTTGTGACATATTAATATATTATAAGTTCTAATGTATTAATATGAAATCATGTTATTTAATTAGTATTGATCAAGAATTAATTTGGACTTAATTTAGTGATCAAAAGAGACTAATTAACTATATGGGGATTGATTGTATAAATCATTCATTCTTATATATGTGGGCTTATGATCCATGATTCCTTATGTTGGGTTTAACCCATGTGGTGACCCATGGATATTCCATGGAGATTAAAACCCATGGAGCATAAGGAATGGGTAAATTCATGGGTTACATGGTGTAACCCAAATGTGCACACTATATAAGGACCCCTTTAGCTCAAGAAATTGGCACTAGTGATACATATATGAGGGCTAGCCAATTTGAGCATGAGTGTCTTCTTCTCATGGTTATTCCAAGTGTTGATGATGTTGTGTGAACCATTTGAGGAGTCACACTTGGGGCACTAGACTCTCGAGCTTCATGGAGTCAAGCTACATCAACAAGGTATGTATTCGATCTATTTTATTAGCCAAGTATCAAAGATTGTATGCTAGTTAGGGTAATACCTTGGAATATTCCTATTTTCATGTATAATAAAGAAAACATATATACAAGGTATTTAGGGTTGCATGTACACCATAGGAGTGTTAGAATGCTCAAAACCCAATAATTTGTGCTTGCTGGTTATTATCTATGGAGTGCCCTTAGGGATTGTCAGTGGTCATGTTGGGTAGCCTAAGAACTCTTGGTCCAGGTTCTCTTGCATGTTCCTTATTTGGTTGTGGCTCTAAAGTAGGACCACTTGTTCGGGTGGCTATCTTACCTCTGGTTACTTATGGTTATGCCTTCTATGGGGGTTAGCATGAAGTGAGACTGTATGTTGTGAGAGGATTATGAGGCAGCAGTGAGTTGTATGATTGCTATTTTCCTGTATTATGCACCTACTTGATCCTAATTGCTTATATGTTGACATATTGTAATTGGTTGAGTTGAGGCGGTCCTGGTTTGTGCGGTAGGCTAAGATGCCGAGTGCGGGCTGGTTGTAAGCCGTAGACACGGAGCCTTGAGAGGAACGTTAGGGTTGATGCGGTAGGGATACAAACCCTGGGTATTCCAACCCGATGGTTGATTAGACCCAAAATATTAGTATTCTAGCCAGAGGCTGATTGGGCCAATATGCTTATGATACGAGGGTATTTCATCCCGAGGATGAATAAACCCATCGTGGACATGCTTGGTATTGCAACTCGAGGCGGATTGGGCCAGGTATGAGTGTTTGTGTTTATGCCTTGTTTTGTGTGATGGTATTTTTTGGGTAACTCACTAAGCTTTGGGCTTACAGTTTTGGGTTATGTCGCAGGTACCTTAGATAATCGCGGGAAGGAGAAGGCTTAATCGTGCACTTCTTTGTGTTTTGTGTTATGATTTTAGGAAAACTCTGATATTAAACATATTTTGAAAACTATGTTGTAAATAAATATGATTTCTGGTTGGTTTAAAAAGTTTAAAATTGTCATGAATATTATGGGTGTTGTAAACTATATTTGGCGTATGCTATACCGACGACTTATCATCTTCAAAAGTTTTGAGGAAACCGTGTAAATCCTTTTCTTTCTCTCCTAAGGTATACCTATGACTTATTCTCTCTATATATTTCTCAGGTCAAAAACTTTTAATTAAATCTATACCGACGACATGTCGTCGGTATAGATGAAAAAGTACCGACGAAAGATGTTGTCTGCATATATGGTCATCTACATATGCCTTATTTCTTGTAGTGTACACACATTTTATAAGCATATCATTTCAACGAAATATTCTTTATGTTTGTGAATTTAGCATTTCAATGTAGATTTTAAAATTAATATTATATTTAAACCTTTATCATTATATAATACACTAATTACAACTCCTTGTTGAATAGTACGCTCGTATTGGACCACTTCAATTTTTCTTTTCCTTTTTCTTTCTCTTTTTTCCTTTTAGTGGTTTCCACGTGTTATCGGCTCAGACAATCCACCGCCCACCACCCATAACACTGCCTCTTCTTACCCACTTTCTCTGGATGCTTCCCACCGCCTCTAATCCTCCATCTCTCTCTAAACTCATCGTCTTTAGAGAGTAAACATCGTATAGTAGATCTTCACCACATCTGCCTTCAATCAACCTCCGTCCTCCTCCATCTTCCCCAATTCCATGTTTGTCTATTTCACTTCCCTTCCCTCTATAGTGAAGCACCGCTATTGGTAGCATCCCACCACCTCACGATGGCAACCTACTTCTTCATCTTCAAACACAATCAATTTAGCGTCACAAAGTACATAAATTAATCGCACAAGGAATCCATCCCCCAGTTCGATTCGATGTTGATATTGAAGTAGCACCACCGATGAAGATAATTGATTGGCTTCACTATCACCACTACTTTTGCTCAGTTCCTCTCTTCTGTCGGCGAAAGGCGAAGAACCGTGAGGTGACCCTTTTTGTCCTCGTCTCTCTCTTTTTTCTCTAAGATTCACTCCATTCTCTTCACCCATTCACATCTCACTCCATTCTCTCCAACCAAATTCAATTTCAACTCTGGGTTTTTCATCGTAAAAGGAGAAGAAGAGTTATGAATTTGTAGATTCGACTGCATCCATTCTTCATGCTTCTAGGTATGTTTCCTCTTTTGTTAGATTGCCATGGAATTGGAATTTGAATTGGGGTTGACAATGTTTTTCATGGGGATTAAGCTTCAACCCACTTAGAAGTTTTTGTTGTTATAGATCAGAAGATAGGGATTGTTTTTGTTTTTATTGATTTAATTTTGGGAATTATCAAGTTTATGTTGTCTACTATGACAAGCAAACAGTGGGTTTTGGTGTTTTCTTTTGTGTCCTGTTGCTAATAAATCAGGGTATCCATAATTTTACGGAAACTGAACTTCAAACCCACTGTAAAAAATCAAAACTATATTGTAATAGATAATTAGATCAAGAGTTAGTATTGTTTTTGGGAATTATCAAGTTCCTATTGAAATTTACACTTTGTGCTTTGTGATTTGTTGATTTCATATAAACTTATATGATTTTTTATTGTGGTTTTGCAGTGGTGCTTCGTGTTCTAGATTAAGGATTCAGATTCTGATTGTTTGGAAAGGGATGCAGAAGCCATAAAGGACAACCATTACCAGTGTCATTTTAATCGGTAATGAGTTTGATACATGCTTGATTATACTTTCTGATTAACTAAACTCATGTTTCACAGGGCATAATTTATGGTGGCTGAAGGGCCATCATAAAGAGGCTCATGATGTGGCCAATGTGACATGGTTGTAGCCTCTAACCTGAAGGTAACCACTAGGTTATCCTTACATGTTACAAGTGCCTTTAAAGTGATATTAATTAATTTTATTTTGACTAAAGGTTGATAGATATAAGTGTCTCTGTCTAGATAGCACGATGAATTGTTGCTCTTGCTGGTAAGTGAATGAAAATGGCTCTCTTTCATGTTGTTTCGGTAAGCTTGGTTGCTCACGACCCAATTTGGACAAGGTAAACACAAGAAAAGATTGATAACAATGTTTTTACTATTTCATATATCTGATTAAATGCATTTGGAAGTCAGATGCAAATCAAATTCTAAGTATTTATATGTGTTCATATATTTACTCATTTTACGTGTAACATCTGGGAATTTGGGTGTATCTATTTAACCATTCTTCTTCTCCAAGTTGTCAAGTTTAGTCCATAAAAGAAGAGTGTGGCAGGCGAGTACGCTAGGCGTACTGAGGAGTATGTTGCGCGTACTTGTGGGATGGTTTTGGACGCGGACGTTGCTAGGTACGCTGGGCGTAGTCGGCCCAGATGCAAAACCCTAAATGAGACTTGTGCACTATATAAGGAATGCTATGGACTTATCCTCAGCCACCATTCTTCATAGGGAAACCCTAAGAGAGCATCATCATCGTTCTAAGCTGTGTGTGAGTGTTTTGAGCTAGAAAGAGCCTTTGTGTTATGGATAAAAAGAACAGGAGGTCTTTGTGGAGGCTAGAAGTTGGAGTTCAAGTTTGGATCTGAATTCTTCAGAGGGTGGAGCTTCTTCTAGAGGTATAAAGCTAAGAGATTTCCTTATCATGTTTGTGTTGTGCTTGTTGGACCAACTTTTAGGGTTTTTGGTCCCAAGATGGAGGTTTTACGAGCAAATGGCCTCCATAAGCTAGAATCTGCCTTATTTCTGTGTATTATGAGTTGTAAGTTCGTAAAATTCCAGTCTTGGTCGTTAATATTAAGACAAGCTTGAGTTAAGGACTTAATGAGGAAAGAGGTTAAGAGTTTGGAGAGGTTGGTGGTCTTTATAGCCATGCAAAGGCTTAAAGGTTCCGAATTTATGGCTTAAGAGGCAGTAGAGAGCCTAGATGTATGATATGAGCCCATGTCTTAACCTATTCAGACCAAAAATAGAGAAAGGATAAGTCTGGGACTTACGTTGGGCGTAAGTCTCAGAACGCGCAGCGTAGTAGGTTGAGGTCCCTGATCAATTTCAGGCGCTTGAGTACGCTAAGCGTACCAAGGGGGTACACCCCGTGTAACTCCTTCTGGGGGTTTTTGGGCTAAGCGTTTTATTGGGCCTTGAGTGTTGGGCCTGGAGTTTGGACCTCTTGCAATAGAGTCTTGGACTAGAGAAGTGTATATATATGTGCTTTGGGCCCTTGTTTTGGGCCTGCCTTTTTTGGGAATTGGGCCGTGTGGGGACCCATTTATTACTGGGCCTTGGTGGGCCCAATGGGTTTAGGGCATTGATGGGCTGGTAGGTGGTCTATCTTTAGACCTAATAAGTAAAGGGTTGGACCTAGTTCCTAATTGAGATAATTGTGGGTTCGGCACAGAGATGGAGGCCGTTGCGTATCAACAACATCTATAGGAGCTGTTCATCATCCGAGGTGAGTCTTCTCACTATACTTTACCTAGAGTGGTAATTAGAGTTATGTGACAGAGTTTTTTGTATGCTATTTATATCATGTGATACATGACATTATTTCTATTTGATTTATGCTATGTATGTTTCAGAGTTTACAGAGTTAGGATCGGAAGGTCCACAGAGTCAGGACCAGAGGGTCCACAGAGTTATGGGACTAGAGGGTCCCACTAAGACACATTGACCAGAGTGTCAGACAGAGTTATAGCGTCGAGTGGCTAATATGTGTTGTATGTGGTATTTTGGGGAATTCACTAAGCTTCGTGCTTACCGTGTTATGTGTTATGTGTTATGTGTTTCAGGTTTTCTTCTCAGGATCACGGGACGGCACCGGCTTGATTGTACACACCAGAGAAAGATTTAGGAGCATCCTCGATTAATAATGGAGTTGTTCTTTGTAATTGAATAAAAGAGATTTTTATACGATATGTTATGAAGAGTATGCATTTTAAAAATGAATCATTGTTTTAAATTTTCACGTTGTTACAAGTTGGTATTAGAGCCTTGGTTTGAGGGATTCGGATGTACCTTCGGATATATCTGGACACAAACTGAGGAAATGTGGAAAATTTTCAAAATAAATGATTTTTCAAAAATGAGCAAGAGTTTCTAAGAGAAAGCGGGAAGGAGCAGTGCGTACAATCAGCCAGAGCCCGAACGGTGACTTCCCAATATACCATTACTTTTATGTTATGAAATATGTTATGAGATATTATTCATGCTAGAGATAGGCTAGGTATTTATCATATTTTAGGACTATAGTGGCCTGATTTGTGATGCCTTAGCCTAGGAGTTGCTGTTAGTTGTGATGGATTTTCGAGTATGTGCTGAGTAAGAGTATCCAACATGAATCCTATGTAGAGAGGGAGTTGGGTAGAGGAGTAATCTAGGAGAGATACCTAGATGAGCAATTGTGAAGCCTACTGAGAGAGTAGTTAGACACCCGCAGGGGTAGAGTTGTAGAGTTCGGTGATATCTTTTGAGTATGAGTAGAGCTAGTGGAGTTATCACCTAGAGCGGGTTATATGTGTTTATTCGATAACTGAATGCTGCTTGCTTCGTGCTTTGTTGAACTCCCGATGATGGGAGTCAGCTACAAAGTGAGTGTGACGATATTCAGGAGGTTGATGACTGGCATCATAAGGAGTTTCTCAGCAGCTGATGGCGGAGAAGTGTGAGAACCTAGGAAGAGCCTAGGAAGTGGCCTTAGTCAAATAAGTATGTTGACAGAGTAGAGCATTTTGCTGGGGAGCGAGCACGCGTGTTGAGATTGGTGATGAGAATGTTGAGCAGCTACTTAGGGAATCTGGCATGGGCCGTATAGAGAGTATGGGTAGATGTGGTAGGTAGTATGGTCCCGTACTACTGAAAGAAGAGGACCCATACTCGATTCAGGGAGTATCTAGAGGTTCTAAGTAGCAGATCGAGAGGTGATGTCGTGGTTCGAGTACCATGATTGGTAGCAGATCGAGAGGTGATGTCATGGTTCGAGTACCATGATTAGTAGCAGATCGAGAGGTGATGTCATGGTTCAAGTACCATGATTAGTAGCATATCGAGAGGTGATGTCATGGTTTGAGTACCATGATTGGTATCAGATCGGGAGGTGATGTCATGGTTCGAGTACCATGATTAGTAGCAGATTGAGAGGTGGTGTCATGGTTTGAGTACCATGATTTGTGGCAGGTTGAGAAGAGAGGACATGGGTCGAGCACCATGATATGTAGCAGTTAATGCTTCTGGTTTTGCCGGTTATTCCGCAGTGATTATCCAGAACAAGGTCGGATGTGAAAGAGTATGGGTCCAAAAGGCCAGGATGAACGGGTTTTAATGGATCATTCCTTAATAGGGAAATCGAGTTAGCTCCGAGGTATTGTTGGTGATATGCCAGTAGATTCGCAAGACTCAGAGTTGAGTAGGGACGGTGCGTTATGGAAGAATACGGTCTGAGCTGGGCAACAGGCCGATAGTGGAGATGTCACTTTCTGTGGCCGATTGGTGTAAATTCTATTTCCTGTGGGAGACGTAAGAGGTGCTGAGATTTCGGTTTCTGAGTTGGGGGTGAGCCCTGTGGGATCGCACTGATGGTGATCTTCAATCAGAGTATCTGGCAGTAAGTCTGTCGCGAGGGAATGATATAGCTTGAGCAGGTTGTCAGTGGGGAATGAGATGGTCAAGGACCAGGATACACCCTATTTGAGCATAGTAGGGAATGTGTTAGCTGCAACGTTGGACGATGAAGAGGAGTATATCAAGGCAGTGACTCTTATTGTCTTTGATGGGTATAGAAAGTGGAGATGTGGTTTCAACTCTTATGATAAGGGACGCGTCGGAGCGTTGGGCGAGAATTCGAGGATGAGGAGCATGATAGTTCATTATTTCCAGATTAGGAGTCGGGGTTAATACTAGACATTTGGGAGGTCCGGTGATGGTATGATTTGAGATTCTGAATGACTAGAGGCAGTAATGATGGTAAGTTCTGAGGATTCCCTATGAGATTCGGGTACTTGGAGTTGTTTGATCTCTGTCAGGGAGATCATCGAGCGTTGCAGAGCACCTTGCGGGATTGGATGCGATGTTACTGGTGGAGATAGTCTGTGGGATAGAGTGTTGGTGCACCAAGTGGTGATGGTTCAAACCCTATGTGGGGGAGGACCGGCTATTTTGTTGAGAGGATCAGAGATCTGTTCGAGATCGGTTAGAGATCTGGATATAGAGACCTGCGGTGTGGATTCATGTGATTAGGGTTATTGGTGTTGAAGCGAGGTACATAGCGAGATAATGCATGTGGCATATGTTTGGTAAACGATGAATGTCTCCATGGCAAGTGGCTAGCGATCGGAGACCTTGTGGTGGATAGGAATTATTTGAGGTTATGATGATGAAATCAAGGTGGCTGGCTCGTAGGGTAGTTCGTTACTTGAGGAACGTTGGTGCAATGTTTGGGTTGTTATGCAGTTTGGAAAGGGCAGGAGTTATTTAGTCAACCAATTTCAGAGTCATTATGAGTATTTTGGCATGGGTATGAGCAAAATGGGAAGGAGTTTCGGATTGCCATCAACATGTTCTGGGTCGTTGACGATCCCTCCATATTTCAAAGTAAGAATTTGAAATATTTCAAACTTCGGGTTGTATATCAGGAAGATCAATGGCTGAGGCGAGACATTGTGAGGTTCTAGGGTGGTGTATCGAGTTATCCAAATTTAATATCTTGGATTTCGGATAATTTTGAGGTCGTGAGTTGAGACGGAAAGTGGATTATTTAAGGCAATGGATTGCAGCAAGGAAGGTGTTTTGTTATGGAAATTGTCGTCAGTTATAGTGGTGCATAATCCGGGTAGGTGCGTGCACCTATCCGTGGGTGGTCCGCAGAGCATGAGTTAATGATCGCAGTGTGGCGTCGATCTGAGGATGAGTTTGTGAAGTGGTAAGAACTAGTGGGGTGAGACTACGGAGAGCTGCAGTTAAATGAGTTAGTGCAAAGGGGTGAGGTGATACTACGAGGAGCTCTAGTATCCACCAGATAGCGAGAAGGGTAGCGATGCTACGGGAAGCCATGGTATTCGCCAAACGAAAAGGGTGTTGTAGTACTATGAGGAGCCGTAGCACCCATCGGTCAGTGGAAGGTTGTTGTGATGCTACGGGGAGCCGTAGTACTCACTAGTCAGAGAGAGGGTGTTGTGATGCTACGGGGAGCCGTAGTACTCACTAGTCAGAAAGAGGGTGTTGTGTTGCTACGGGGAGCCATAGTAATCACTAGTCAGAGTGAGGGTGTTGTGATGCTACGGGGAGCCGGAGTACTCACTAGTCAGAGAGAGGGTGTTGTGATGCTACATGGAGTCGTAGTACTCATTAGTCAGAAAGAAGGAGTTGTGATGCTACGGGGAGCCGTAGTACTCACTAGTCGGTAGGAGGTTTTTGTGATACTATGGGCGCCGTAGTTCGCACTAGTTAGCGAGAGGCTGTTATGATGAAGCATTCTTGATCAGAGCATGATGCATAAGGATTTTAGGCTTGAATAACCCTAAATTATGAGTTTTTAGGAGCTTGGTGGTCGGACCAGGGGCGAGACCGGGGTCTCCTTCAATGATTAGGAATCATTATATTCTGAGTAAAGTGTGGACATCGCAATCTGAAGGAATTAGATAAGAAAAGTACGCATGGGTTGCGGGTCACAAGTGATGAGTTGAATGGGTCATTGGGATGAGTGGTTCCAACTACGGGTCGGACCAAACTCTCGAGTTGAGTTGAGTCCTAGTGGCGTGTTGGATAGACGAGATGAGGTTCTGGGATTGGAGGTGGGTTCCATGTGAGGGGTATTGTTTGTCATCTGATGTCTTAGACCTGTGTATGTCAGGGCCTTGGTTCGGGAGGTGCAATGGGATACACGAAACTATTGGGCAGTAATCAGCAGAGTTCAGGGGTGATTCGATCTTCAGTAGAGTTGTAGTGTTTGCTTGAGGGAAAGCTAACGGCGCGACTTGTGCGTCACTAAGAGTTGAGACAGTTATTATAAGATGGGAAATTGGTGAGACCTTCTGGTTATAGAATGGGTAAACTTGAGGTTCATCTATTGGGTTTATAGAGGTCAGAGGATATTTTCAGGCAAGCTTGATCACTTTCTAGTGCTCGAGATTAGAGTTTGGGGTTCATTCTCTCTGATGAATCCTAGCAATGGTTCTTGTAGTAAGCCCTGGAGAAAGGTGGATATTATGACCTTTCTGTTCCTTTTGAGGTTGAGATCGGGATCGATCAGGGATTCAGGGTTGGTAGAGTGTTATTAGAGCCTGATAGTCGGTGGACGATTAACATGGTGATGTTTCGAGGGTGGTCTGGCAAGGAGGTATACCGCAAGAGTTTTCCACTTCTGAAAATTCAGATTGAGTATCGCAGTGGCAGTTGGGTCAGCCCCTTTCAGGTTAGGAGTCCTTGGTGGTATCGAGTATCTTTGGAAGTGATTGTCATATGGTCTGAGGACCTTCAGTGGTGCTTCGTGGTTAGTTGGGCTCGATCTGTGTTTGTAAGGAGCGATTTTGGGGGGTGAAATCTAATTCAAGAGGGGGAGAAGTGTAACATCCGGGAATTTGGGTGTATCTATTTAACCCTTTCGTCTCCAAGTTGACAAGTTTAGTCCATAAAAGAAGAGTGTGGCAGGCGAGTACGCTGGGCGTACTGAGGAGTACGTTGCACGTACTCGTGGGATGGTTTTGGACGCGGACGCTGCTAGGTACGCTGGGCGTACAAAAGATTACGCTGGGTGTAATCGGCCCAGATGGAAAACCCTAAATGAGACTTGTGCACTATATAAGGAATGCTATGGCCTTATCCTCAGCCACCATTCGTCAGAGGGAAACCCTAAGAGAGTATCATCATCGTTCTAAGCTGTGTGTGAGTGTTTTGAGCTAGAAAGAGCCTTTTGTGTGATGGATAAGAAGAAGAGGAGATCTTTGTGGAGGCTAGAAGTTGGAGTTCAAGTTTGGATCTGAGTTCTTCAGAGGGTGGAGCTTCTTCTAGAGGTATACAGCTCAGAGCTTTCCTTATCATGTTTGTGTTGTGCTTGTTGGACCAACGTTTAGGGTTTTTGGTCCCAAGATGGAGGTTTTACGAGCAAATGGCCCCCATAAGCTAGAATTTGCCTTATTTCTGTGTATTATGAGTTGTAAGTTCGTAAAAATCCAGTCTTGGTCGTTAATATTAAGACAAGCTTGAGTTAAGGACTTAATGAGGAAAGAGGTTAAGAGTTTGGAGAGGTTGGTGGTCTTTATAGCCATGCAAAGGCTTAAAGGTTCCGAATTTATGGCTTAAGAGGCAGTAGAGAGCCTAGATGTGTGATATGAGCCCATGTCTTAACCTATTCAGACCAAAAATAGAGAAAGGATAAGTCTGGGACTTACGCTGGGCGTAAGTCTCAGAACGCGCATCGTAGTAGGTTGAGGTCCCCGATCAGTTTCAGGCGCTTGAGTACGCTGCGCGTACCAAGGGGGTACGCCCCGCGTAACTCCTTCTGGGGGGGTTTTTGGGCAAAGCATTTTGTTGGGCCTTGAGTATTGGGCCTGGAGTTTGGACCTCATGCAACAGATAATTGGACTAGAGAAGTGTATATATATGTTCTTTGGGCCCTTGGTTTGGGCTTGCCTATTTTTTTGGGGAATTAGGCCGTGTGGGGACCCATTTATTATTGGGCCTTGGTGGGCCCAATGGGAATAGGGAATTGATGGGATGGTAGGTGGTCTATCTTTAAACCTAATAAGTATGGGGTTGGACCTAGTTCCTAATTGAGATAATTGTGGGTTTGGCACAGAGATGGAGGCCGATGCGTATCAACAGCATCTATAGGAGCTGTTCATCATCTGAGGTGAGTCTTCTCACTATACTTTACCTAGAGTGGTAATTAGAGTTATGTGACAGAGTATTTTGTATGCTATTTATATGATGTGATACATTGCATTATTTCTATGTGATTTATGCTATGCATGTTTCAGAGTTTACAGAGTTAGGACCGGAAGGTCCATAGAGTTATGGGTCCCACTGAGACACATTGACCAGAGGGTCAGGCAGAGTTATAGCCTCGAGTGGCTAAAATGTGTTGTATGTGGTATTTTGGGGAACTCACTAAGCTTCGTGCTTACTGTGTTATGTGTTATGTGTTTCAGGTTTTCTTCTCAAGATCACGGGACGGCACCGACTTGATTGTACACACCAGAGAAAGAGTTAGGAGAATCCTGGATTAATAATAGAGTTGTGCTTTGTAATTGAATAAAAGAGAGTTTTATACGATATATTATGAAGAGTATGCATTTTAAAAATGAAAAATTGTTTTAAATTTTCACGTCATTACATTATGAATGATTTGGGCATATTTGCCCTTATAACCTCTTATGTGTTTTGCCACAGACACATTTATACAACTTCATGGTCCTAAAGAACATTGTATCCTAATGTAGATGAAGATATTCTTGATAGAAAAGACAAAAATCATCACATGGAAGTTTTAGATAAAGACAATATCAGTAAGTTATGTATATATTTAATATTTTGAAAAAATGACATTTTCCAATTTTACCATTCACTAAACTATAACTTTTATGCCAGTTAACTTCGTATAAAATAAAATAATATCTCAAATTAGAATAAGAATCAAGTTTCAACAAATCAGGTTAGTGTATTCAAATACATCTGGTTAATTAGTGTATTTAATTCTTGGCTGATATTCTTTCATCCAGGGCTCCAACCGGGATGGATCATTCCATTTGATATTGGCCCGGCTACATAGGTTGACCAAAGTTTATCATTTTATCTTTATGTTAAAAAACTAAACCATTATGTTATTTTTATGTCTATTAAAACCATTATATTCTCTAATTTTGATTAAATTAATGATTCATTGCCGGATAATACAAGAAAAGAGATTGCATAATCTATATGAGACTAACAAAAATACATGTGAACATTAATTTAGATTATAAAGATTATGAGGAATAGTAATTATAGTTTCTGGAAATTTATTGTATCACATTTTGTGGCAGACTAGTAACATTTTTAAAAAAATGGCACAGACGGTGAATATGGCTGCACCACGAGGTCGAGTGCAACCGATAGGGGAATTTTGGGATTGTTTGAGATTGCCTTTTTGCTGACATGACACTAATACCTGTTTATTTCTACATTGCAAAGAGTAATGATGCTGGTGTAATAACATATTTTACAATGGTGGAAGAAGATAGGGAGGAATCACGAATTCCAGGCTCGGTGGCTCATAAGGTTTGCCCTTGAAAACTATTCATTTTTTCCGTAATTTTTAGTTTAAGTTTTAAAAAATCCAACTCGCTATTTTATTGAACAAAAAAGACAATAAGTTTTAAAAAATTCAACTCGCTAACCGATTTCCGGTATCAATATGCAGTTTCATGGTTAAGACAGATGGACAAATTCATTCATTATGTTAACCTGGTATTTGCGTTTCATTTCATCTGTTATTTTCTCTTAGATTAAATTTATTAATTAATTGTTTTATTGGTATTGTTAAGTATGGGCGTGTGAATTATGAACATTCTGCTGTTGTTAGCTGTATGAAAGGTTGGATCAAAATCAGCGGCAAATGGTATTAGCAAAGGCAGGAGCAAAGATGATTAACCCACTCAATTTGGTGTATTTAGAAAGTAAACTTATACCCTTTTTTTAAATAACGAATTTAAATCCCATACTAATGATTTGCTTTGTATGTTACCTGTTTAATTTTTTATCAACGTTTTGATACTTGAAACTTAAAACGGGTGAACTGTGGGACTGGTTTTCTTTGGCGCATCCAATCCCGCAAAGTGGGGTTATTTCCTAGTTTTTAAGTATTTTTAAAAACATTTAGGTTATATTTTTGAATTTTTTTTTGTTAATTTGAATTTGAATTTTGATTTAAGTTTTATATTTAAACTTTTTAACTATTTAGAAAACATAGTTTTTAATATTTGTTTCGGATTTTTTATTTATGTTCTGAATTTAACACCAAACTAAATTTATTATATTAATATTTATGAATGGTGTTTCAATTTAATAAATTAAGTACATTAAATTTATAATTTGAATTTTAAATCGTATTTAAATTATTAAATTAAATAATTTATATTAACAATTATGAATTGATTATGAAAATAAAATAATAATAGATTTAATATATTAATTAAAATAAAAACTGAAAAGTCTTGAGGGTTCAAAAGACATAACATAGTGTTTTTGATAATTTTATATTAGATAATAAATAAGAGAAAATATACTTGATAATTTTATATTAGATAATAAATAAGAGATAAAATATAAATGATCACCAAGAGAACGCAAGAATCGTGTTTGCGATAATTTTATTGCATTTATTTATACAACCCTTAAAAACAGAAAACCTTTTATAGATTGCAAATTTAACGGCCTGAAAGATGAACAGTGGAGGCAGTGGCATCTGAGGCTGACGATTCGGTTGTAATCAGTTGAATTTTCACCTCGTCTTCCATAATGGTAGGCCTTATCGGTGGTCTTTATCTTTCCTCTAGTGTTTTTTCACTTAAAAGTGTAACCACTTCAGGTATCGTAGGTCTAGCTGCAACTGTTGGCTTGAGTACACAATAATGTTATCTCTATGATTTTCATTGCATCTTTCGTTTCATATTCACTAGGGTCTAGTTTGTTATCCATTAAATTCATTTGTGTCCCACTCTCATATAGATTTCATGCGTAGAATACACATTTGTGTGTATTGGATTGATGTTTTGTGTGTACCTGATTTCTTTGAAAATGTTTTGAGTTAAAAATTATAAACCACCACCATTAAAATGGTGGCTGCCGCCTTCTGCCACCATGGACCGCCGCCAACCACCACTGCCCGAGGTGGCAATGGGTGATGCCCGACCTATTAATCACTGAATTATCTAAAAAATTAACTTTAATCCGAGTGGCACGTGTTTGGGTTGGAAACCCTAATTAGGTTTTAGAAACCCTAATGTCAAGAAACCCTAATTTTTGGAGTTAGTCGTGACCCAAGTTAAAACTACTAATTAAACATTAGATAATACTTAATAATTCTACACAATTAACTTAATGCAATATTGGGCTGAATGTATTTAGTCCTTAAGGGGTTAAGTGTGGAACACTAACCCTAGTTATAATTTTATGTGAAAAACCCTAGAATCGGGGAGCTCTATTTGGACAATGATCGGGCACGTATTTGGGCTGTTGATTGGATTATTATTTCACCTGAGAACGACTAAGTCAAACCTTAATCACTCATACCCTTAAGTGGTTAAGTCCTTAATGTGTTAAGTGTTCGTATATATTCCTAATCGTCATTTTATGTGAAATCCTAATCGCTATTTCATGTGAGGTGGTCACTACTGCAAGTAACTATGGCATGTGATCTGGTATTGACTTAAGCATCTTCATGTAGGTGATTAGAAGTGAGTTGAAGCTGGTAGAGTCCTTCATTGCTACAGTGGTTATCTACGCGCCTATCGAGGTGAGTTTCACCTCACTGTACCCGTTGGTCAAAGGTACTAATGCCGACCCACTAGTTTTAGTTATCTGCTAGTAGTGCGATGTCCTAGGTATTATATATAGTCATGTAGGATAGATGGTGAACTCTTGATCTAAGTTCTCTTAGTTGTTCCTTATTTGGTTGTGGTTCCAGAGTAGGATCACCTGTCCGAGTGACTATCTCACCTCAAAGTATATACATTCATGCATTCCTTGGATTATTGATATTTGTATGCTGCTATGCTGTAGTGATTTGTTATATTTGTGTTATGGTATTGAGTATGCTGTTATGTTGTAGTAATCTGTTAGATCTATGTTCTGGTATTGAGTATGCTAGTATGTAGTAGGGATCTGTTAGATCTATGTTCTGGTATCGAGTATGATGCTATGTGGTAATAACCTGTAGAACTGTATGTTATATGTGCTTGCTGGTTATCATCTTTGGAGTGCCCTTGGGGCTGTCGGTGGTCATGTTGAATAGACTGAGAACTCTTGGTCCACGCTCTTTTGCTTGTTCTTTATTTGGTTGTGGCTCTAGAGTAGGACCATCTGTTCGGGTGGCTATCTCACCTCTGGTTACTTATGGTTACACATTCTATGGGGGTTAGCTGGTAGTGGGACTGTATGTTGTAAGAGGATTAGTAGGCAGTAGTGAGTCGTATGATTGCTATTTTCCTATATTATGTGCCAACTTTGATGGGTTTTGGTCCTAAGAACATCCTATGTGCTCATACAAACCCTAATGCTTGGATCTACGTTTCTCTATTGTACATGCAAGTTATCCAAGACTATAAACCCTAATTCTAGCATACAAGTAATCATATTAACATAAGAATAGGTTTAAGATGTTACCTTGATTGTTCTGTAGTAATAACAATCCCAAATCTCCTTGTATTGATTTAGAAAGCATAGAGTCACAGTTGTCACTCCTCTAATGGTTCACAAACACCATAAGCAAGAGGATGAAGAGGAGAGAGGATGGAGGCTACCCAAAACGTGTTCTAACCCTAGAAGAATGCTTCACCATGTTTTTGGGTCATAAGGGTCCTATATATAGTTAGGCAATTAGGGTTATCTAACAAGGAAACCCTAATTTGGATGCTTAAGCCCTAAGCAACCCATGGACTCCTTTAATTAGGGCCTTGGACGATTTCCTTATGGGCTTCCCCATAGAATTCTTCCACTCCTTAATTTAAGACAATCCATAGCCCAAATTGCAATTATCTTATAATTACAATTCCAGTCCCTTAAGTTTAATTAATCTCTTTTAGTCACAAAACTAATTTCAATTAATTATTGACTAATATTAATTAAACAATATGATTTCTCCTTTAATATATTATTCCCACAATATATTAATAAATCATATTTAATCCTTTCTCTCCATAATTCATCCTATCAAGTTGCTTTGGTGAAGGCAACCCAAAAGGACCATGCACCATCGGGTCAAGTACATACCAAAATAGTTATGGACTTAGACACTAATCCAACAGTCTCCCACTTGGATAAGTCTAATAACTATTTTGCGTATGACTTCAGATCCTGATCTGCAATCGTAGCTTTCCAAAGCCGCTGTCAACTCTGATCATATAAGATACGCGTGTCCTTTAGATAAGGGATATATATTCCTCCATTCTAGATATCATATGAGATATGATTTCAAATCATTCTCTTTGTACTATATCTCGATTCCCGATTTATAACGACTGACTAATTGAACAAATCAAATTAGCCCTAGCCCGGCCGAGCATTTACGTTTGTCATCACTAAATCATCGAGGGGCCCAAAGATATCGCTTTTATCCTTCTTTGGATAAAAGGAACGGATAAACTTTGATACAATGTTTGCTTGCACTTACCCACCGAATTACACACAACAATATGTTTTATAACACCAAGTTACTAGTGCGTTTACATATTATCAATATGCAACCAATTTGCAAGATACAACTCACACATCTCGGTTTCAAGAATATAAGATGTTATCGTCTCACCAATCACTCGTGATACAATTCATGGAGTGATCCAAGTGAGTGTGGGTTTAATCCAATGCTCAAATCATATTCATAAGCACTCATGAACGTTGCAGCAAACATTTGCTTATGTCTAATACTCTTTTAGACAATCCACACACCAATTCACGACAGTCTTCATTCATATCTACTTCCATCATATGAACGACTGTGGCCCGTTCGAATAATTCGATTATTCTCAATAAATTCAATTATTCTGGAAGTCAAAACATGCAAATGTGAAACACAAGAATAATACTAATCCCATATGGCCTCAAACCTTTGAGTATAAATAAAACTCCTTTTATTTATCACCATATTGATTACTCATTATTTGTCGTTTCGGGTAATCAACTTCTTACTTGAATTATTACACTTGTCCCATGCTCTTAGCATGCACACAATGTTTACCTATGGTTCTTACTTTTGTGAAATAGATCAAATTGAACACATTTCCAATCATTCTCATTTCACAACTCCAAATCCTTTTTCATAAGTGTGAGAATATCAAATTCTTGTTACTTATAAAATATGCTAGATTCTAACTTTCTATGCAATGATCCTTTCGTAATGTCACTGCACCAAAGTCACAAAGACTATTGCCAATGATATTACAAATTCCTCTATCCGACATTGTTACAAGACAATTCCTTAGATATGATGTCTCTCACTCAAAGTACATTCTTTTGAACATCTTTTTTGCATAAAGGTTTCTAATCTAGACATAGATTTTCAATATTCAATTCCCAATATGGACACGCGTCCATAATTTCCATATGACAACTCATTCTTAATAGAATCTTATCTATTCGTAATGATGTTGATATGGTCCATCCAATATGGAAACATTTCCATAATTTCCATATGACAACTCATTCTTAATAGAATCTTTTCTATTCATAATAATGTCGATATGGTCCATCCAATACCATGCTTCCAACTACTCACAAGCGACCAATCCTCGTCAAACTTTGGTTTGTCCTTTGATAGTTGTTTAATTATTTTAGTCAAAACTGATTCTTGTCCTTTTTCCCTCTAAACGTGCTAGACATTTGGAAAATTTTAGAATGGTCAAACATTAAAGCATTTGCAATCGATCCTATACCCGAAGTGTATGGGACACAACACATAATGTTTTATTTGCTATGTTCTCAAAATTCGAATTGTGAAGAGGAATGTCGTAATTATAATCGAAATTTTAAGACCACACTATGTACCTTTGACTAAATTTATTAACATTTCTCAACCTAATCCTTTAGATTTGAAATGAAGCATAATATTCTCTCCCTTAATTATAGCAAAACAACTTTACAACCCTTACGACTTTGCAAGGTATAACTCTTGTTTTCTATAATTAATATTGTCAACTTGCAATACTTTCCATAATAATCATACAATCATAACTTTTATGCTCCCACTATCATGATGATTATTATAAAACATAACACTTATGCTCCCACTAGCTTTGACATGTATTCAGAAACAACTTAACTTTCAGAAAAACAATGCCTATTGAATTTCTTAAGTTCATGTTTCTAATACTTAATGCTTTGATAATCTTTTATCAATGCTTCTTGAACTTATAAACCTTTGCCTTAGATAGTTCATATGTGTGTGTAAACAATTGCCAAACCTCACAATTCAAATTATGGAAAGGGATACCGTAACCATAATCGAATTCGAGAATGCAATTTTACAATTACTATCTTCTTAAAATCTTTCTTAGTGAAAGCATTTCCTCACAATCATTTTCATGAAGGAGGAAATATTATGACACTTAGATTTAAATGGTGTATTTGTTCCTATCCATGTGAATTTGTCAAAACCAAAGTTTACGACAAATTCAAACTCATATGGATCGAACTTTCTTAATCTCGATTTCTTGCCTTATGGTAGCACAGCTGCCCACCATGTCTTCCAAGTAGTTAAGCAACTCAGCTTTTCTTATCAATGTACTTTCCATTGATCAAGGTCCTTTCCTTTTATGCATTCAAATGAGAACTCATAGGACTCACATGCATAATTAACTCGATTGGATTGGCACAGAAACAAAATAATGTCAACACGATAGGTTGTAAACCTCAATTCGTGTGCTAGTGATGATTGATAAGGTTTATTTGATTTGTTCTTGAAACCTTTCAAGACCATTAAGACTCCCACTGACTCCTTGACATATAAGATGCTCATATCAACAACCATTTCTTGACAAACAAATATTCAAGAGTTAGTGTAGCTTTTATCAAACACTTCATAAATTGGTCCTAGTTGGTCTTTGTCTTATCCAAGACATCACAACTTTCCACATTTGATGAATGTTATAAACCTTCTTAATACTTATCACTCAATTTCACAATCTTAACTCTCAGACTTGTTTTTGGAACGAAGTATAATTGACTTCTTGATTTAACCATTTCTTCAATTCTTGATTCCTCTTCTTAGACATACAATTGTACTAAGACTCACTTAGAGGATCAATTGTGATATGGTTCTTAATCATTAATACCTATCATAAAGCATAAAAGCTACTCTCCCTTCTTCTTAGAATGGAGAAACTCTTATCTTTCTGCCTACTTGATTCTTCTTATTCGTTTTGCTATTGATTTAAACTTTTTCAATCAATTCATAATTACACTTAATCTTGTAAGTATAATCATATTTACTAAACCTTTAGTAAATCATGAAGAATATCATTGTTACTCTTATGGTGGACATGATTAACACACAACTTTGTGTGCTCGATCTCCTAGTCCTTCACTTGACACTTTGTCAATGAATTAGTCTAATTTCCAAAATATGAAATTTCACATTCATCGTGCAACCATGTTGCATGATTCCAAGTTTCTGTCCAATTGAAACTTGGGCGATGAGAAACTCTCCCTATTTGGTAAACTCTCGACTTTCCATAAATAACATAATAAGAACCAAATCCATTATTGCTAATAATAGAAACATTCAAACATCAATTTTTCATATACACCATTGCAAGGATAAATAAATAATATAAAATCAAATTTTATTTTATTGCGGAAAAATTTTGTCCTTACAATGCAATTCATTGAAAAACTATGCTAATACATCTTTCTTAGCAATCTAATTCTAACTCTAAGTAGTAGCTCAAGAATCTAATCTTCGAGAAATGCAATCGAAATCCATTCCTTCATGGTTAGATTCTGCTCACTTCTTCCCTTAAACTTCCTTTCTTTTCTTTGATCCTACAAAACATCAATTGTAATCTTATCACATTATGTATTAAGAATCTAGAATAGAAGCTTAAAAGAGTTAGTTAATAGATTTTACCTACATTAGAGCCATACATTTCGACTCTCCCATCTCTTAGATCTCTTAGGTAAATGGGGCAGCTTCGTCTCCAATGCCCTTTCTCTTGGCAATAAAAGCAAATTGACTCTTTTGGAACATGACATGGAACTACTTTAGACATTTCCTTTCTCTTATGATCAAACCTTTCGATCATAGCATGTCTTTTGTTGCCATCGTCTATATCCATAGAGGTCTTGAAGGCAGATTCACCAATCAACTTTGCTTTTCTATTGCGCCAAACCATTGTTGATTCAGCAACAATAAGCGTATAGGTGAGATCTATAAGGGTCACGTCGCGGTTCATCATATAGTACTCTTTTACGAACTCACTATATGAGTTAGGAAGTGACTGAAGAACCCAATCAACAACCATTTCCTCACAGATAACGGATCCCAACATTCTTAACCTATCAATGTGTGACTTCATCCCTAGGACGTGTGCACACATCGGCTTTTCCTTCTTTATGTTTACTTGCCAAAAGCGCTTGAGTGATCTTGAACTTTTCAAGCCTTTGAACTTGTGGGTTAGGGATAATAATTGGAGGAGGTGGAGGAAGTGAAGCATGATTTCTTGTTCCTTGATCGAATCAAGGAATATCATCTTCATGTGGAATGCTTGTCCCACGGGATTTGGGAAGACCATAGTTGTCGAACTTTGACATCTACAAAACGGGAGAAAACGAATTCAAGTTAGTTGATAGATTGAGTCCTTAGTAAATCACCCAAATGAGATACTAAGGCTAGGACCCAACACAATATTCTACAACTCGGGAGAGGGATGCCGTAACCCAAATTGCAGAACATTTGAAGGTAAGTGAATGACGATTCACTAATTTCCACCATGAAAAACGAAAAAGAAATTTAAGTTTTAAATCTATGAAAACTCCTAGATCCTTTGATATTCATTGAATGCTTCAACGACATGTTTAAATCTCGATATGCCCCTCTAGTTTGTGACTGGGATGCCGAGGATCACAAAGCGGGTGTCAATAACCATGCAAACTTACATGGTGCCCTCACATGTTACAGTCACCTATTCGATGTGCCGGTAATCCACACACGCTCCACCGAACTATGACAAACATTGAGTCACCCTTTGCTACCTTTGCTTAGAACCATTTAGTGTGCCGGTAAACCACACACGCTCCACTAACGTCTTCGCAAGGGCACAAAGTGTAATTTCATGGGATTGCATCAATTCACTTTTGCCTAAGTAACTAAGATTGGGAATTTTATGAAAACATTTAGTTACTTTAATAACTCATTATACTTATAATGGAAGGTTTCTTCCTGTCCTACCCGTTCGGCTAACGACCCTCCACTAGTCAAGAGTGCGGTGGGTAAGAGTGGATACCCATTCAATCGCCATTTTATAGGAAATTTCCTTAAACACCCCTTATAGACTAGCTTCGTGAATGATGCCTACTAACGGTAAGACTGACTTTTACTCATACATATATATAATGTTAGACTTTTAATGTTATATATAGGGTGTATTTTATAGCTTTTAAAATACTAGGTGGTCTAATTTAACAATTATACCTTTAATTCAATTAAATTGTAAACCAAAACTTTTATGGATTTATTAAACCTCTTTTAATTATACACCTTAATTAATTAATAAAACCATAAGGGAGTGATTTGAACTTTTCAAAACATTACTAGGGTTTTAGAATTTAACATTCCTAATTAAACTTTTAATCAACTTTTAAATTCCAAAACTTGAGGGCAAGTTTTGAAACATTTCAAAAACATTAGGGTTTAGAATTTAAATATACCTCAAAATTAAACTATTAATCAAAATTTAAATTCCAAAACTTGAGGGCAAGTTTTGAAACATTTTTCAAAATATTAGGGTTTCAACTACTCAAATTTCAAAACAACAAAACTTTTTGGGTTCAAATTTAAAGTATAAAACCTAAAAAGGAAAATATGAAACTTTTCAAAGCACAAGGATCAAATAACAAATAATCTAAATTAACATTTAATCATATAATTATCCATATTTGATTTATTTAATGATTTCTTGCAAAACAATTTACCAATTTAATCAAAATAATTAATCAATTATCACATAAGGAAACAAATATTTTATTAATTGATAAATATCTTCAATTAGATCAAGAATATAGTCAAATATATCATAAAATCGGATTTATATTGATCTAATATGATAATGCAACTATCCTTAAGCAAAAACAACAAGAAATCCCGGTTTTCCCTCACACTGACCAGCCGACTCGTCGAGTTCAGCATGGACTCGGCGAGTTCATCTAAAAAACTCGGCGAGTTCAGCCCCCAGAAACACAAAAATCAAAATTTTTCAATATACAAAGCATCAATACAATAGAAACCAGTCTAGGCTCTGATACCATTGATGGGTTTTGGTCCTAAGAACATCCTATGTGCTCATATAAACCCTAATGCTTGGATCTAGGTTTCTCTATTGTACATGCAAGTTATCCAAGACTATAAACCCTAATTCTAGCATACAAGTAATCATATTAACATAAGAATAGGTTTAAGATGTTACCTTGATTGTTATGTAGTAATAACAATCCCAAATCTCCTTGTATTGACTTTAGAAAGCATAGAGTCACAATTGTCACTCCTCTAATGGTTCACAAACACCATAAACAAGAGGATGAAGAGGAGAGAGGATGGAGGATGGAGGCTGCCCAAAACGTGTTCTAACCCTAGAAGAACGCTTCACCACGTTTTTGGGTCATAAGGGTCTTATATATAGTTAGGCAATTAGGGTTATCTAACAAGGAAACCCTAATTTGGATGCTTAAGCCCTAAGCAACCCATGGACTCCTTTAATTAGGGCCTTGGACGATTTCCTTATGGGCTTCCCCATAGAATTCGTCCACTCCTTAATTTAAGACAATCCATAGCCCAAATTGCAATTATCTTATAATTACAATTCCAGTCCCTTAAGTTTAATTAATCTCTTTTAGTCACAAAACTAATTTCAATTAATTATTGACTAATATTAATTAAACAATATGATTTCTACTTTAATATATTATTCCCATATTATATTAATAAATCATATTTAAACCTTTCTCTCCATAATTCATCCTATCAAGTTGCTTTGGTGAAGGCAACCCAAAAGGACCATGCACCATCGGGTCAAGTACATGCCAAAATAGTTATGGACTTAAACACTAATCCAACAAACTTGATCCTGATTGCTATATGTCGACATAATGTAATTGGTTTGGTTGAGGTGGTGTTGCTTTGAGCGGTAGGCTAAGATACCTGGTGCAGGCCAGTTGTAAGCCGTAGGCACGAAGGCTCAGGACGAGCGGTAGGGTTGAGGCGGTAGGCCAACATACCCTGGGTATTCCAACCCGATGGTTGATTGGACCCGACATATGGGTATTCCAGCCCAAGGATGATTGGGCCAATATGCTTATGATACGAGGGTATTCCATCCTGAGGATAACCGAACCCATCGTGGACATGCCTGATATTCCAGCCCGAGGCTGATTGGGCCAGACATGAGCGTTTGTGTTTATGCCTTGTTTTATGTGGTGGTATTTTGGGTGTAACTCACTAAGCTTTGGGCTTATAGTTTTGGGCTATGTTTCAGGTACCTCAGATGATCGTTGGAAGGCGAAGGCTTGATCGTCCACCTTATCTCTTGTAGAATACCTTATTGATTGTTGTATGACTACTTCTTATGTGAACTAACTATTGAGTGAATGCCCTAAGTTACATATTGCATGGATTAAATCGCCTTAAGGTGGGGTATTTGGTCCTCCCACGCAGCTCTTGTTTGAGTCCAACCGTTGTAGGATTGAATCCTTTAACCTAAGATTGTTTTAGTTGTGTAGTATGTGATAGTGTTCATGCAATAGTTATTTGTCACCAATGGCGGGTCATGTGGAAATTGATGGTAGGATGAGTTATGTGGGGTCAGCCGGCTAGTCGCGATATGGGTAGCTTGTTGGATTAGTGTCTAAGTCCATAACTATTTTGGTATGTACTTGACCCGATGGTGCATGGTCCTTTTGGGTTGCCTTCACCAAAGCAACTTGATAGGATGAATTATGGAGAGAAAGGATTAAATATGATTTATTAATATATTATGGGAATGATATATTAAAGGAGAAATCATATTGTTTAATTAATATTAGTCAATAATTAATTGGTAATTAGTTTTGTGACTAAAAGAGATTAATTAAACTTAAGGGACTGGAATTG
This sequence comes from Lactuca serriola, assembly GCF_051521515.1. Taxonomy (NCBI): domain Eukaryota; kingdom Viridiplantae; phylum Streptophyta; class Magnoliopsida; order Asterales; family Asteraceae; genus Lactuca; species Lactuca serriola. Next base: position 159,018,887 of record NC_136409.1, read on the forward strand.
TAATTATAAGATAATTGCAATTTGGGCCATGGATTGTCTTAAATCAAGAGGTGGAAAAATTCTTATGGGTAGCCCATAAGGAAATCGTCCAAGGGCTTGATTAAAGGAGTCTATGGGTTGCTTAGGGCTTAAGCAACCAAATTAGGGTTTCCTTGTTAGATAACCCTAATAGCCTCACTATATATAGAACCCTTAAGGCTAAAAAACGTGGGGAACTTCTTTTCTAGGGTTAGAACACGTTTTGGGCAGCCTCTAACCTCTCTCCTCTTCATCCTCTTGCTTATGGTGTTTGTGAGCCATTAGAGGAGTGACACTTGTGACTCTAAGCCTTCCAAAGTCAATTCAAGGAGGAATTGGGATTGTTATTGCTACATAACAATCAAGGTACTCTCTTAAAACTAATTATATGTTAACATTGATTTCCATATGCTAGAATTAGGGTTTATAGTCTTGGATTCAAAGCATGTACAATAGAGAAACCTAGATCCAAGCATTAGGGTTTGTATGAGCACATAGGATGTCTTATGACCAAAACCCATCAGTGGTATCAGAGCCTAGTTTGGTTTCAATTGTATTGATGCATTGTATAACTGGAAAATTCGTTTTTTGGGTTTCTGGAGGCTGGACTCGCCGAGTCCATAGCTGAACTCGCCGAGTCCATGCTGACTCGAGGAGTCCAGGCTTGACTCGACGAGTCAACTCGTCAGATGGAGTGTTTCTCGCGTTTTCTTGCTGTTTTTGCTTATGGATTGTTACCTTATCATGTTAGATCAATATTAATCCGATTATATGATATATTTGACTATAATTTTGATCTAATTGAAGATATTTATCAATTAATAAGATAATTGTTTCCTTATGTGATAATTGATTAATTATTTTGAGTAAATTGATAAATTGTTTTGCAAGAAATCATTAAATAAATCAAACATGGATAATTATGTGATTAAATGTTAATTTGAATTATTTGTTATTTGATCCTTGTTGTTATGAAAAGTTTCATATTTTGCCCTTTAGGTTTTATAGTTTAAATTTGAACCCAAAAGTTTTGTTGTTTTGAAATTTAAATAGTTGAAACCCTAATGTTTTGAAAAAGGTTTCAAAACTTGCCCTCAAGTTTTGGAATTTAAATTTTGATTAATATTTTAATTTTGATGTATATTTAAATTCTAAACCCTAATGTGTTGAAATGTTTCAAAACTTTCCCTCAAGTTTTGGAATTTAAAGGTTGATTAAAATTTTAATTAGGAATGTTAAATTCTAAAACTCTAGTATTGTTTTGAAAAAGTTCAAATCACACCCTTATGGTTTTATTAATTAATTAAGGTGTATAATTAAAAGAGGTTTAATAAATCCATAAAAGTTTTGGTTTACAATTTAATTGAATTAAAGGTATAATTGTTAAATTTGACCACCTAATATTTTAAAAGTATAAAATACACCTTATATTATATATAACATTAAAAGTCTAACATTATATATATGTATGAGCAAAAGTCAGTCTTACCGTTAGTAGGCCTCATTCACGAAGCTGGTCTATAAGGGGTGTTTAAGGAAATTGCCTATAAAATGGCGATTGAATGGGTATCCACTCTTACCCACCGCACTCTTGACTAGTGGAGGGTCGTTAGCCGAACGGGTAGGATAGGACGAAACCTTCCATTATAAGTATAATGAATTATCAAAGTAACTAAATGTTTTTATAAAATTCCCAATCTTAGTTACATAGGCAAAAGTGAATTGATGCAATTCCATGAAATTACACTTTGTGCTCTTGCGAAGACGTTAGTGGAGCGTGTGTGGTTTACCGGCACACTAAATGGTTCTAAGCAAAGGTAGCAAAGGGTGACTCAATGTTTGTCATAGTTCGGTGGAGCGTGTGTGGTTTACCGGCACATCGAATAGATGACTGTAACATGTGAGGGCACCATGTAAGTTTGCATGGTTATTCACACCCGCTTTGTGATCCTCGGCATCCCAGTCACAAACAAGAGGGGCATATCGAGATTTAAACATGCCATTGAAAGTTCAATGAATCTCAAAGGATCTAGGAGTTTTCATAGATTTAAAACTTAAAATTCTTTTTCGTTTTTCGTGGTGGAAATTAGTGAATCGTCATTCACTTACCTTCAAATGTTCTGCAATTTGGGTTACGGCATCCCTCTCCCGAGTTGTAGAATATTGTGTTGGGTCCTAGCCTTAGTATCTCATTTGTGTGATTTACTAAGGACTCTATCAATCAACTAACTTGAATTCGTTTTCTCCCGTTTTGTAGATGTCAAAGTTTGACAACTATGGTCTTCTCAAATCCCGTGGAACAAGCGTTCCACATGAAGATGATATTCCACGATTCGATTGAGGAACAAGAGATCATGCTTCACTTTCTCCTCCTCCTCCAATTATTCTCCGTAACCCACAAGTTCAAAGGCTTGAAAAGTTAAAGATCACTCAAGCCCTTTTGGCAAGTAAACATAAAGAAGGAAAGTCGGTATGTGCACACGTCCTAGGGATGAAATCACATGGATATAGACAATGGCAACGAAAGACATGCTATGATCGAAAAGTTTGATCACCAGAGAAAGGCAATGTCTGAAGTAGTTCCATGTCATGTTCCAAAAGAGTCAATTTGCTTTTATTGCCAAGAGAAAGGGCATTGGAGACGAAGCTGCCCTATTTACCTAAGAGATCTAAGAGATGGGAGAGTCAAAACGTATGGCTTTGCTTTAGTTAAAATCCATTGACTAACTCTTTTAAGCTTTTATTCTAGATTCTTAATACATAATGTGATAAGATTACAATTGATGTTTTGTAGGATCGAAGAAAAGAAAGGAAGCTGAAGGGAAGAAGTGAGCAAAATCTAACTGTGAAAGAATGGATTTCGATCGCATTTCTCGAAGATTAGATTCTTGAGCTATTACTTAGAGTTAGAATTAGATTGCTAAGAAAGATGTATTAGCATAGTTTTTCAATGAATTGCATTGTAAGGACAAAATTTTTCCGCAATAAAATAAATTTGATTTTTATATTATTTATTTATCCTTGCAATGGCGTATATGAAGAATTGATGTTTGAATGTTTCTATTAGCAATAATGGAGTTGATTCTTAATTATGTTGTTTATGGAAATGTCGAGAATTTACCAAATAGGGAGAGTTTCTCATCGCCCAAGTTTCAATTGGATAGAAATTTGGAATCATGCAACTTGGTTGCACGATGAATGTGAAATTTCATATTTTGGAAATTAGACTAATTCATTGACAAAGTGTCAAGTGAAGGACTAGGAGATCGAGCACACAAAGTTGTGTGTTAATCATGTCCACCATAAGAGTAACAATGATATTCGTCATGATTTACTAAAGGTTTAGTAAATATGATTATACTTACAAGATTAAGTGTAATTATGAATTGATTGAAAAAGTTTAAATCAATAGCAAAACGAATAAGAAGAATCAAGTAGGCAGAAAGATAAGAGTTTCTCCATTCTAAGAAGAAGGGAGAGTAGCTTTTATGCTTTATGATAGGTATTAATGATTAAGAACCATATCACAATTGATCCTCTAAGTGAGTCTTAGTACAATTGTATGTCTAAGAAGAGGAATCAAGAATTGAAGAAATGGTTAAATCAAGAAGTCAATTATACTTCGTTCCAAAAACAAGTCTGAGAGTTAAGATTGTGAAATTGAGTGATAAGTATTAAGAAGGTTTATAACATTCATCAAATGTGGAAAGTTGTGATGTCTTGGATAATACAAAGACCAACTAGAACCAATTTATGAAGAGTTTTGATTAAAGCTACACTAACTCTTGAATATTTGCTTGTCAAGAAATGTTTTGACAAGAGAATCTTATATGTCAAGGAGTCAGTGGGAGTCTTAATGGTCTTGAAAGGTTTCAAGAACAAATCAAATAAACCTTACCGATCATCACTAGCACACGAGTTGAGGTTTACAACCTATCGTGTTGACATTATTTTGTTTCTGTGCCGTTCCACTTGAGTTAATTATGCATATGAGTCCTATGAGTTCTCATTTTGAACGCATAAAAGGAAAAGCACCTTAATCAATGAAAGGTACATTGATAGGAAAGTGTGAGCTGCTTAACTACTTGGAAGACATGGTGGGCAGCTGTGCTACCATAAGGCAAGAAATCAAGATTAAGAAAGTTCGGTCCATATGAGTTTGAATTTGTCGTAAACTTTAGTTTTGACAAATTCACATGGATAGGAGCACATACACCATTTAAATCTAGGTGTCATAAGATTTCCTCCTTCATGAAAATTATTGTGAGGAAATGCTTTCACTAAGAGAGATTTTAAGAAGATAGTGATTGTAAAATTGCGTTCTCGAATTCGATTATGGTTACGGTATCCCTTTCCATAATTTGAATTGTGAGGTTTGGCAATTAGACTTAAGTGTTTAGACACACATATGAACTATCGAAGGCAAAGGTGTATAAGTTCAAAAAGCCTTGATAAAAGATTATCAAAGCACTAAGTATTAGAAACATGAACTTAAGAAATTCAATAAGTATTGTTTTTCTGAAAGTTAAGATGTTTATGAATACATGTCGAAGCTAGTGGGAGCATAAGTGTTATGTTTTATAATAATCATCATAATAGTGGGAGCATAAATGTTATGATTGTATGATTATTAAGGAAAGTATTGCAAGGTTAGCAATATTAATTATAGAAAACAAGAGTCATACTTTGCAAAGTCGCAATAGTTGAAGAGTTGTTTTGCTATAATTAAGGGAGAGAATATTATGCTTCATTTCAAATCTAAAGGTTTAGGTTGAGAAATGTTAATAAATTTAGTCAAAGGTACATAGTGTGTTCTTAAAATTTCGATTATGATTACGGCATTCCTCTTCACAATTCGAATTTTGAGAACATAGCAAATAAAACATTGTGCGTCGTGTCCCATACGCTTCGGGTATAGGATCAATTGCAAATGCTTTAATGTTTGACCATTCTAAAATTTTCCAAATGTCGAGCACATTTAGAGGGAAAAGGGACTAGAATTGTTTTTGACTAAAATAATCAAACAACTATCAAAGGACAATCCAAAGTTTTACGAGGATTGGTCGCTTGTGAGTAGTTAGAAGCATGGTATGGACCATATCGACATTATTATGAATCAAAAAGATTCTATTAAGAATGAGTTGTCATATGGAAATTATGGAAATGTTTCCATATTGGATGGACCATATCAACTTCATCATGAATAGAAAAGATTCTATTAAGAATGAGTTGTCATATGGAACATATGGAAGTGTGTCCATATTGGGAATTGAATATTGAGAAATCTATGACTAGATTAGAAACTTCTATGCAAAAGGATGTCCAAAGAAAGTACTTTGAGTGAGACACATCACATCTATGGAATTGTCTTGTAACAATCTCCGATAGAGGACTTTGTAATATCATTGGCAATAGTCTTTGTGACTTTAGTGCAGTGACATTACGAAAGGACAATTGCATAAAATGTTAGAATCTAGCATATTCTATAAGTAGCAAGAATTTGATATTCTTTCACTTATGGAAAAGCATTTGGAATTGTGAAATGAGAATGATTGGAAATGTGCTCAATTTGGTCTATTTCACAAAGTAAGAACCATAGGTAAACATTGTGTGCATGCTAGGAGCATGGGACAAGTGTAATAATTCAAGTAAGAAGTTGATTACCCAAAACGAAAAATAATGAGTAATCAATATGGTGATAAATAAAATGTGTTTTATTTATGCTCAAAGGGTTGAGGCCATATGGGATTAGTATTATTCTTGTGTTTCACATTTGCATGTTTTGGCTTCCAGAATAATTGAGTTTATTAAGAATAATTGAATTATTCAAATGGGCCACAGTCGTTCATATGTTGGAAGTAGATATGAATGAAGACTGTCATGAATTGGTGTGTGGATTGTCTTTAAGGTATTAGACATAAGCAAATGTTTGCTCCAACGTTCATGAGTGCTTATGAATGAGAATTTGAGCATTGGATTAAACCCACGCTCACTTAGATCACTCCATGAATTGTATCACGAGTGATTGGTGAGACGATAACATCTTATATTCTTGAAACCGAGATGTGTGAGTTGTATCTTGCAAATCGGTTGCACATTGATAATATGTAAACGCACTAGTAACTTGGTGTTATAAACATATTGTTGTGGGTGATTCGGTGAGTGAGTGCAAGCGAGCATTGAATCAAAGTTTATCCGTTCCTTTTATTCAAAGTAGGATAAAAGCGATATCTTTGGGCCCCTTGATGATTTAGTGATGAAAAACGTAAATGCTCGGTCGGGCTAGGGCTAATTTGATTTGTTCAATTAGTCAGTCGTCATAAATCGGGAATCGAGATATAGTACAAAGAGAATGATTTGAAGTCATATCTCATATGATATCTAGAATGGAGGAATATATGATCCCTTATCTAAGGACACGCGTATCTGATAGGATCAGAGTTGACAGCGGCTTTGGAAAGCTACGATTGCAGATCAGGATCTGAAGTCATACGCAGAATAGTTATTAGAATTATCCAAGTGGGAGACTGTTGGATTAGTGTCTAAGTCCATAACTATTTTGGTATGTACTTGACCCGATGGTGCATGGTCCTTTTGGGTTGCCTTCACCAAAGCAACTTGATAGGATGAATTATGGAGAGAAAGGATTAAATATGATTTATTAATATATTATGGGAATGATATATTAAAGGAGAAATCATATTGTTTAATTAATATTAGTCAATAATTAATTGGTAATTAGTTTTGTGACTAAAAGAGATTAATTACACTTAAGGGACTGGAATTGTAATTATAAGATAATTGCAATTTGGGCCATGGATTGTCTTAAATCAAGAGGTGGAAGAATTCTTATGGGAAGCCCATAAGGAAATCGTCCAAGGGCTTGATTAAAGGAGTCTATGGGTTGCTTAGGGCTTAAGCAACGAAATTAGGGTTTCCTTGTTAGATAACCCTAATAGTCTCACTATATATAGAACCCTTAAGGCTCAAAAACGTGGGGAACTTCTTTTCTAGGGTTAGAACACGTTTTGGGCAGCCTCTAACCTCTCTCCTCTTCATCCTCTTGCTTATGGTGTTTGTGAGCCATTAGAGGAGTGACACTTGTGACTCTAAGCCTTCCAAAGTCATTTCAAGGAGGAATTGGGATTGTTATTGCTACATAACAATCAAGGTACTATCTTAAACCTAATTATATGTTAATATTGATTTCCATATGCTAGAATTAGGGTTTATAGTCTTGGATTCAAAGCATGTACAATAGAGAAACCTAGATCCAAGCATTAGGGTTTGTATGAGCACATAGGATGTCTTATGACTAAAACCCATCATAGCTTTCCTCTAGGAAGTGAGGGCAGAGTGCGTGAGTGTGCTAGTGTGCAATGTATTGTTAGGGTTGCTATGGTGATCCTCTTAGACAACTACGGGTTGGTGTGGAAGATAGTATGGGCCCCTACCACTGAAAGTACAGGATCCGTATGCTTATTAGGGAAGTCACAAACCCTATGGTTTTGAAGGGAAATAGGTTACCCTGGTGTTATATGCGTTTTGTATGATATCTCCCTTGTTTATTTATTTATTTTAGCATGGCCATTACGAGATGATTTGAGGCTGGATCCAGATCAGGATCAGGAGCAGATGGCCAAGATGGGCCAACATTGATTGAGGACCATGTCATGGAGATCATTCATGAGGAGGTTGTTTCGTTTGTCCTGGGGCAGATACCAGAGCTGGTTGAATCTGTCAAGGACACTATGATGAAGTACTTTGATGACCGATATGCTACACTTTCTGATGTTGCTATTGCTGCAGCCACCGCGACCGTTGCTGCCATCGGGGATTGAGGAGAGAGAAATTTCCAGTATCGAGACTTCGACCGTACGAAGCCCCCAGAGTTTGATGGGGGGTATCGGACCCGATTGCGGAGATGAGATGGTATATGATGTGGAAGGTTGTTTGTTCATGTGTTCTTATGTAGATGACCAGAAGGTCAAGTACGCCCTGAACCTTCTTAGGTTGGGGGTAACGGATTAGTGGAGACTGGTGACTAGTTCTCATACTCCTGATTAGAGGGTTATGATGGCTTGGGAACAGTCCTTAGAGGTGTTCTATGTGAGGTATGTTCCCTTGGTAGAGAGGGAGAGACCAACCCAGGAGTACTTGGATCTGAGACAGATGACCGAGTCGGTGACGGAGATCACCAAGATGTTCACTAAGAGGGCCTTGTTTAGTCATGAGTTCGCTGCTCCAGAGCAAGCTCAAATGACTTGGTATTTAAACATAGTTTTCAAAATACGAGGGTATTCCATCCCGAGGATGACTCGACCCATCGTGGACATGCCTGGTATTTCAGCCCGAGGCTGATTAGGCCAGACATGAGTGTTTGTGTTTATTCCTTGTTTTGTGTGGTGGTATTTTGGGAGTAACTCACTAAGCTTTGGGCTTACATTTTTGGGTTATATTTCAGGTACCTCAGATGATCGCGAGAAGACGCAGGCTTGATCGTGCACATCATCATGTTTTTGTTATGATTTTGTGAAAACTCTGATATTAAACATATTTTGAAAACTATGTTGTATATAAATATGATTTCTGGTTGGTTTAAAATGTTAAAATTTTTCATGAATTTTATAGGTGTTACAAACTATATTTGGCGTAAGATATATCGACGACTTATTATCTTCTAAAGTTTTGAGGAAACCACGTTAATCCTTTATTTCTTGCCTAAGGTATACCTACGACTTATTGTCTCTATATATTTCTCTGGTTAAAAACTTTTGGTCAACTCTATACCAACGACATGTCGTCGGTATAATGAAAAAGTAACGACAACATATGTTGTTTGCATATATGTCATCTACATAGGCCTTATTTCTTGTAGTGTACACACATTTTATAAGCATATCATCTCAACCAAATATTTTTTTATGTTTGTTAATTTGTCATTTTGATTTAAGTTTTATATTTAAACTTTGTAACTATTTAAAAAATATAGTTTTTAAATATTTGTTTCGGATTTTTGATTTATGTTCTGAATTTAACACCAAACTAAATTTATTATATTAATATTTATGAATGGTGTTTCAATTTAATAAATTAAGGACATTAAATTTATATTTAGAATTTTAAATCGTATTTAAATTAATAAATTAAATAATTTATATTAAAAATTATGAATTGATTATGAAGTTAAAATAATAATAGGTTTAATATATTAATTAAAATAAAAATTGAAAAGTCTTGAGCTTTCAAAAGACATCACACTGTTTTTGATAATTTTATATTAGATAATAAATAAGAGAAAATATACTTTATAATTTATATTAGACAATAGATAAGAGATAAAATATAAAAGATCACCAAGACAAGGCAGGAATCCTGTTTGTGATAATTTTATTGCATTTATTCATACAACCCTTAAAAACAGAAAACCTTTTATAGATAGCAAATTTAACGGCCTGAAAGATGAACAGTTGAGGCAGTGGCATCCGAGCCCGACGATTCGGTTGTAACCAGTTGAATTTTCACCTCATCTTCGGTAATGGTAGGCCTTACTGGTGGTCTTTCTCTTTCCTCTAGTGTTTTTTCACTTAAAAGTGTAACCACTTCAGACATCGCGGGTCTAGCTGCAACAGTTGGCTGAGTACACAATAATGCTATCTCTATGATTTTCATTGCATCTTCCGTTTCATATTCACTAGGGTCTAGTTTGTTATCCATTAAATTCATTTGTGTGCCACTCTCAAATAGATTCCATGCCTATGATACACATAACATCATAAAGGCTAGTGAGAACAAAATCAAGGTTAAATTCTCCATGCATACACAAATTATTACTTCATGGAATGGACAACATCATTAATACCATAAATGAATAAAAATGTTTTTAAATAACAAAACCATTAATTTTGAGATACGTACATGATCAAGGAGGTTTTGAGTGACTGATTGATCGTCTATGACATCCATATACCTCTTTCCACTAATGATTTCGAGGACCACGATACCAAAACTGTACGTATCAACTTTCTCTGATAATCTCCCATGAATGGCATATTCTGGTGCTACATAACCACTATTCCTGGTAAGATATAACAATTCATATTACAAAAACATTTTTTTTTAATCAAGAGAAAGTTATTTTTGTATTAGCTAAATCATATGTATTAATTTAAACATACAAGGACCCTGCGAATTTGGTGCTGACATGAGTCTTATCTTCTGGTAGTAGTCTTATAAGGCCAAAATCTGCTATTTTTGGCTGAAATTCATTGTCAAGTAGAATGTTGCTGGTTTTTATATCTCTATGGATTATGGTAACATGGTATTGTTCATGTAGATAAGCAAGACCCCTTGCTGTCCCAAAGATTATGTCAAACCTTTGTTTCCAGTTCAGAATCCTTCTTTTATCACCTGTCATTAAGTAAAAATACCTTTACTAGACGCTAATATAGAGATAGTGAATATTTGGTAATCCAAGCGCTCAAAGCTAAGTAAAATTTTACAACTCACCATATAGGTATTGATCAAGGCTTCCATTTTCCATGTACTCATGGATAAGAAATAAGTGGGGGCCTTTGTTACAATATCCAAGAAGACGTACAAGATGTTTGTGATGTACGTTACTTATGATCTTAAGCTCATTATTGAAGTTTGTCATTCCGCTACTGGATGCCATAAATGTTTTCTTAATTGCAACTGCATCTCCACCCTTGAGAGTTCCCTGCATTATGCCATGCATCATAAAAAAATCGTCAATTGTTAGTAAATAAACGAATATACTGTAAATCCAAATAATGACCTTGAAAGATATATTACCTTGTATACTTCTCCAAATAACCCTCCTCCAAGTTTGTTCTCATCACTGAAATTATCAGTGGCTTCCTTTAAATCATTGTAGCTATATGTAGATGGGCCTTGAAGGAAATCAGTTGATCCAGTTGACATATCTAGCAATTTGAAACCAAAAATGTAAATATAGAAACACATTAGGATTGTAAAGAAAGAAGCTGAAACAAAAGTCCATATATATGTAATTAACAAGTTGAATCTTGTCTTTACCTCGTTGGCCTCTACCTTTCTTTTTGGATTTGCTACACCATAAGAAAAATGCAAGTATGAGCAACAAAAAACACACACCTCCTACAACTCCCCCAATTATGTATCTCTTCTTGTTTGAATCTCCTGTACATAAAGCATAGATTTCGAAATATTCATTCTAACTTAACAAACTACACAACTCATGAACAAAGTACCAATGGCCAACGGAATTAAAATGTTTCGATTTCTAAAAGATTAGAGGTCCCACCATCATCGCCAAGGAATGATGAAATATCAGTTGTCTGGTTTTGAGCAAAAAATGGCGTCCTGGAGTACCTCATGAAGCATCCATTGTCCATTGCTCGACCAACTGAAGTAGTAGGAAGACAATCATATAGAGACTTGGATCTCAACTGTAAGCATTCTAGACAAACACTCTGGCTTACTTTCAGGTTACACTGAGCAATAGCATACACTGTCGCATTACCACCATCTTCTTTCCTAGTGGAAAGCGCATAGTAATCCGATGTTCTTGGGGCAGCAATTTGAAGGTCTAATAGCAACTTTTCTGCTGCTTTTCTGAACTCTGTTGGCTGTGGTGATGGTGTGCCATCACATCGTACAACACCAGCTTGATTATTAGCCTCGTTGTAGAAATCATTGTTCTCATATCTATATCAAAACAACCCAAATTAGCATGAAACATATATATATTTCGATCCATGAAATTAGTCTACTAATCTTTGATGCTTACAAGATACACATGTCCTTTTATGCATTCAATTACGTAAAGTTAATACTAATAGTTAATAGATTTTAGGGAACAAGTAAGAAGAAAATTGAAAAAAAAAAAAACATGCACCTGACATCGCAGTCACTGTAAAAAACATGAGCACCATTACCAAGGCCACATGCTTTTAGAGCATTAACAGCATAGTCGAAACAAGCCAGACAATCTGGGATGGAAAGATATCCTCTACACCATGCGAGGCCCCATACAGACTCGCCGTTGAACAAAGTGCGAGCTGCAGCAAACTTGGTGACGGATATCTGCTGGCGAAGGCTAGAAATGGTGGCGTTAAGGTTGCTCAAGAAATAGTTTCCGTTCATACCTTTGTATTGACTACAATAATATCCCATGATAGTGCTATTTATATCAGTTGGCTGTGATGTCACTTGCTCCGCCATGTTTATGAGCACCACCACTACCACCAGGGTGGCCGCCAAGCAGAACAACCGCAGCTCGTACACTGGCTTCATGTTTATCTTTTTTTTTGGGGGTTATTTTCTTTTTAGTTTAGAATTAACTTTGTTTTAATAAAGTTGATGTACAAAGATGAAGTTTTTTTTTTCATGATTTAAAGAACATGACAAAGCCTTTGAGAGGAAGCTCGTATGACATTTCCGAAGGTAAATTTCCACTAATAAGTCAAACTAGGAGATGGATATGTATTTAGAGGCTATGTATCATGGAAAAGGAATAAAGGATTTGTATATCCTTTGTGGGAGCCTGGGAGGGATAATATTCCAAAACATTAATTATTGATTTTTGATCAGCGGAGGAATCTGCTAGGAGACCATTCACATTATTGAGCATGAGAATTAAAATATTATAAATAAAATTAAACAAAAAAAAAAGTAAAAGAGATAGTCGTAGCGGGCTTTGCACGATCTAGAAGTTAGTTTTTTTTTTTTTTTTATCGAGGAACATGTGACGTCATTTCATTGGTGGTTTGTCGTTAATTATAGTTTATTATTCGCGATAATGACTTAAAAGAGTAATAATTTTTTGACTTTGTATACATTTGGTCACTGAGTTTTTTTTTCCGTCCACATTTACATATTCAACTTGTTAAAGTGTACACATTCAATCCTTATAACCGGCTACTCCAGTTTAGCCTCCAGTTTAGCCAGTAAAAATGACTTAATAAGGTAATACTCCCTCCGTCCCAAAATTATTGTTCACATTTAACTTTTTAAGTTTTTTTTGTTCAACTTTAACCATAAATAATTTAATTTTTATAATATAAATTTTTATGCAAGATATATGAATAGATTGTTTTTTAAATGTATCTTAATTGTTATAAGTTTCATCAAAAATTATATAACACAAATAAAGTTATTTATAGTCAAAGTTGACATGAAAAGACTTCAAAAGTCAAACGTGGACAATAATTTTGGGACAGAGAGAGTATATTTCTCATTTTATACACATTTAATCCTTAATATTTTTGTACACATTTAGTCTTTAATATTTTATTATTATTCATTATTTTTTTTTACAAAATAAGTCATTATTGTTTTTGTACTCATTAAGTACTTATGAATGAATTCTTAAGGTTGTTTCACATTATATCTTATGTGAGATAGTCATTAATGATGTGTTCTAGGCTTTTGATGCTTATGTCCATCGTGATCTCGACTACTTTGTTGCTTAGGTTATGTGTTCTGAACGTTACAACTTCTTCATACGATCTTCATTTTTAACGATCTTTATATTCATATGTTCATATTTTAGTCTACTACAACTTTCGTTTAAATTATTTCCGTCAAAAACTAATATATTTTTACTTACAATCTTTACATACATACGTTTCTTATGAATGTATGTATGAATGTTTATTTATTTATTTATTTTTTTATAAAATCTTAAGTAAAAATATATTACATTTTAACGGGAATAATCTTAACGAAAATTATAGTAGACTAAAAAACGAACACGTTGATATAAAGATCGTTAAAATCTGATATCAACAGGGGCAGATCCAGTGTAGATCCTGGGGTAGCCCAGGATGCCCCTCCAATTTTTTGCAATAGTGTAATTTTTTTAGGAAAAATCCATTTTTATGTACTGTATATATAAGCATCCCCACAAAACTAACCAAGAAGGTTCGATCGGCCATAAAAACTTGATGTCAAACGACTGATAAAAAGAAGAAGATGGAATCCAAATCAAAGCTAACATTCTTGTAAAGAACGTTATATTTCTTGTAGTTGGAGTATACATTTTGCCTTATATAAATAACGTTAAGAAACCTAAGAAATTAGTATCTTATATAAAGAAAAAAGATTGTGAGTTGGAAAAAGATAGAATAAGAAATTAGTATCTTATATAAAGAAAAAAGATTGTGAGTTGGAAAAAGATAGAATAAGATGGTGAGCGGCTGAAGTAATATCTGTCTTGATTTCAAAACCCTAAACATTCATTTTCTTTACATATATATGGACATATATACCAAAGTGGCCCTCTAACTTTTGGTCCTTATTCACATTGATAATTGCTTTAATTTTTTTTTTATTTTTTTTAATTAGCAGCCCAACAACTAACATAAACGCATTTTTATGGTATTTATATTATTATTTTTATTTTTTATAATAAATATAATATATGATGCCATCATGTTTTTTGGACCTTCCAATCAGTTTGACCACTTGAACCATTGATTCAAAAGATATTTCAACTTCATGTTTATATAACAAGACTTAAGGTTAACTAAGGATTCGGTTAAGGTTTTGGTTTAAAACGGAAACCAAACCGGGGAAACCCAATTACAAACTGAAAACCGAAACATCGAACTGATGGTTTGGGTTCTGTTCGTTTTAAAAGTTTCAAAACTGAAGTTGTCGGTTGTAGGTAAAAACCGTCCCAACCAGACCCATGCTCAGCCATTGTGCTGATACCCCAAATTTTTTTTTTGGGATACCCCTTTACTTTAACCCTGGCTCCGCCACTGGATATCATATGAAGAAATTACGACGTTCAGAACACAAAGACCTAAGTCAAACCACAAGACTTACACAACTAAACAGTCGAGATCTCGATGGACATAAACATCAACAACCCCAAACACCTCATCAATGATTGTCTCACGTAAGATGTCGTGGGAAAAACCTAAAGAAATCATACATAAGTACTGAATGAGTACAAAAAAATGACTTATTTTGAAATAAAAAATATTAAAGACTAAATGTGTATAAAAATAATAAGGACTAAATGTGTACAAAATCATAAATATATTACCCTATAAAATCATTTTTTGTAATTAACTTAGAATAACCGGTCATAAAGACTGAATTTGTACAGTTTAACAAGTTGAAGTGTAATGTAGACGAAAAAAAAAAAAAAAAAACTCAGTGACTAAATATTTACAAATCAAAAAATACATTACTCTTTTAAGTCATTATCCCTTATTATTATAAAATAATAATTAAATATATCCAAGTTTATCATTTATTTTGGGTTGGAGTGTATTGTTAACCAAGTTGATAAAAAATCATGATGTGGTTTACTTATGTATATAAAAACACATTCGCAATGGTTGATATGTTTCTGGTCATGATAGTTTTGAGGGCCCAACGGGGCCAAGTCTCTAAATATATACAGACAGTTAACATGTGAATATGACGGGGAGCATAGGGCATATAATAATGTTAGAAAAACAAATATGAATGGATATGCATGAGGCATCTTCTTCCAGACGCAATATGCCTACATTCAACATGATAGTTTTTCTACCATGTGATTAAATATTTTTTTTTCCTTGAATATGAGGGCATTGTAATGGTGTGTACATGATTTGACATTCTTTCAGTTTAGGGTAATCTCTAAGTATGCCATTTGTTATGGAAGAATTTGCAAAGAGGTTGGCATTAAGGCTTAGTTGTTCCTCTAGTATTTTTACTAGTGTGTTGGACCTTATTAGAACTATCATTTGTGATCTTAACGAATTTAAAGTGATACTTCATTGACTTATGAGAACAAAATAAAACATATCAATCTCTACTATTATCACAAAAATAATAGATATTATATAGCGTCCTAAATATTATATTATGCCGGTTTATCTAATTATTATTTTCGTTTTAGCTTGACCAACAATTGAATATAAATATAACGTCCTAAATATTATATCATGTCACATAAATATTGCAATCATTTTAGGTAGAAATAACCTAAAAATATAATATTTATGAATATTATACTTAAATTTCATTATACGGGTCATCATCCAATTACTCTTTTGGGTGTATTTAATAACAACTTAATTTTTAAAATTTCATGTCTAACTAATTTCAATATCAAACTTAACCAACTTTTATTTTTGAACAAATTACTGAAATCGTCCCTATAATTTAGTTAAAATTGCGAGTTTGGTCCCTAACTTTTGTTTTGCATTCGGACTGTCGTTACAGTATGATTTCGTTGTGTTTTTAGTCCATGCCACATTGAAAAGACTATATTACCCTTTATTTTTTATGTTTCAGTTTTTTTATTATTTATTATATTAAAAAAATTAATAAAACATGTGGGGCCCAGTTGAACTCTTTTATCTCCTTAACATTAACCTAAATCATGTCCTTCCCTTTGATTGAAACTCATCTTCATCTCCCTCATTCTTCTCCATAAACGGTACTGTCATCGGACCCATCACTCAAACACCACCGTTGCCATCATCTGGGGTAAATCAAACGCAGGAAGCACCTCCCTTTGTTGAACCTAAATCGCTCCACCACCATCGACCTGGTGACTGCTTCCTTCCACCATCGTAAGTGGAGCGCTGTGTTGGAAAATGAGACAATCAGACCTGTCAATGCCTTGAAAGAAGTTTCCTTCCACCGCCACCGTTGTCTCCTTCTCTATAACCCGACCACCATCATTCCCATAAAAAATCTTTGAAAATTAGACCACCAATTCAAAAATCGCGAAGATTGTCGTTCCCCTTTAACCTAGCTTCTTCTTAAAATTGTCTTTGATTTTTGGGATTCCATCAAATTTTTCTTTCATCTCCGATTTTAGGTTAGATTTTGGGTTTTGATTTCCAGATTTGGTTTTGATTTCGGGATTTGATCTTGGTATGGTTTTGATTTCCGAGATTTAATCTTTGGGTGTCACCTGATGAAATCGATGATATAGGTGGTGGTTGCTCCGGAATATGTGGATAGTGGTGGTGACAGAATAGGTGGGCGGTGTTGTCGGTAACCGATGCTGGTTACCGGTGGAAGTGGCAATATAAATGGGCCCCACATTTCTATAAATCATTTTCTTTAATTAGTAAATAATAAAAAAAATTAAAAAAACTGAAAATAAAAAACAAAGGGTAATATAGTCTTTTCAACTGTGGCAGGGATTAAAAACGTAACGAAATCATTCTGTAAGGACAGTCCGATTACAAAACAAAAGTTAGAGACCAAACTCGCAATTTTGACTAAACTACAGGGACAATTTCAGTAATTTGTTCTTTATTTTTATTTGGTTTAATGACTTAAACATAACATCAAAATTACCAATTGTCGCTTAATATTAAGGTCTAATTATATATTAGTGACATCTAATTTAGCATAATGTGTAAACCATATTTTATTGTTGATATTAAAATTTATCAAGTTTATGTATTTATTGGAAACAAGTAATCCATGAAGCATCACTACTAGAAAAACGGAATAGCAACGAATACCTTATTCCTCTGTGAAACCCATTTCTGACAGAATCATCAAGAATTATTAGGTTGGTTATAAAAATGGCCGCAGGTAAAGAATTTCCGATACAATTTATGACGGATTTCCGATAAACCTCCTGTGACCTTGTTTGACTCAATTATTGACGACCTTACGACAGATTAACGACGGATACTTTTAGCTACAGATTATCATCAGATACCTTTAGCTACAGATTTCCGACATATAGTTTTAGCACAAATTACCGACAGATAGTCTTAGTGACGGAATACCGCTAGTTCCTTATGGGCTTTTCGTGACAGATGTTTCCGTCACTATTCTGCCAGTAAAATGATTTTAAAATTAGTAAACAAATTTAAAAAAAATCCAGTTATTTTTTCACACAAATACAGAAAAAGAAATAAATTAAACAGCTAATAATAGTCCAACAAAACTAATTAAACATCCTAATAAAAAGTGTCAAACAAAATACAATCTGTTGTCAAATACAATTACCAATTGTTTTAGATTAGAAACATAAAACTAATTTTCATTTGGCAGATATCCGGGTGGATTGTTTTGGTTGAAATATGTCGTCATTTGGTCTTCAAATAATGCTTGCCTTCATCGTATATCTGCCATTTTCGAGTCCCTTTACGTTACCCACTCTCCCTTTGCGCTTCGGTTTCTTGCATGCTATCAATTTCCCTATGCAACCTTTCTACCTAAAAAATGGCAAAACAGACATATATATGGTAAGTAAATCTACTAAGTTTTTAAATCGTTATAGCAATATACTTTAGTTTGTTATACGAACATGTTATCCGTTAAATCCATAATAACAACATACTATACTTTTTATCTTATATAGCAATGTACTCATAATAACAACATGCTTTGATTTTTTTATCCATTACAAAATTCAACGTACTCAAAAGTCATAATAACAACATATTATCTTTTTTTTGTGAAATGATAGAAATGTACTCATAATAATAACATATTTGATTTTTTTTATCCATTATAGCAATGAATATACTCACAATAACAACATACTACACGTTTTGTCCATTATTGCAACGTATTGATAACAACAATATACTTTGAATTTTTTATGCACTATAGCAATCAATGTACTCATAATAACGACAATCTAAACTTTTTTTTTCCATTATAGCAACGTACTCATAATAACAACATACTCCGATCTTTTTTTTTTTTTTTTTTTTTTTTTATCAATTATCGCAATCAATGTACTCATAATAACAAAATATTATAATTTGGTGTCCATTAAAGAAACATACTCGTAGTAACAACATACTTTAAGTAATTAATCAATAATTTTTATCAATTAAATCCATAATAATAACATACTATACTTTTTGCCTATTATAGTATCATACTCATAATATCAACATACTTTGATTTTTTTTATCTGTTGTAGCAATTAATTTAATCCATAACAAAAATATATTATAATTTTTAGCTTATATAGTAATGTACTCATAATAACAACATACTTTGACATTTTTTATGCATTATAGCATACACCTTACTCATAATAACATCATAATATACTTTTTCTCCATTATAGAATGTACTTACAGTAACAACATACTACACTTATTGTCCATTATTGCAACGTATTGATAATAACATTATACTTTGGATTTTTTATGCATTATAGCATTCAATATACTCATAATAACAACATACATTACTTTTTTTCCCATTGTAGCAATGTACTCATAATAACAACATACTCTAACTTTTTTTTTTTTTTTTTATCAATTATAGCAATCAATCTACTCATAATAACATCATATTATACCTTTTCTCCATTATAGAAACATACTTATAGTAACAATATACTTTGAGTTATATATACATTATATTTATCAATTTAATCCATAATAACAACATATTATACTTTTTGCCCATTATAGCAACATACTCAAAATATCAACGTACGTTGATTTTTTTTATCCATTGTAGTAATAAATTTAATCCATAATAAAAACATACTATAATTTTTATCTTATATAACAATGCACTCATTTGAACAACGTACTTTGACTTTTTTTTTATCTGTTATAGCAATCAACGTACTCATAATAACAACATACTATATTTTTTGTCCATTAAAGCAATGTGCTCATAATAATAAGATATTTGACTTTTTTTCTCCATTATAGAAATCAATGTACTCAAAATAACAACATACTATATTTTATGTCCATTCTAAAAATGTGCTTTAATAACAATATACTTTGATGCTTTTATCCATTGTAGCAATCAACGTAATCATAATAACAACATACTATACTTTTTGTCCATTATAGCAATGTGCTCATAATAGCAACATACTTTGAATTTTTTTTATGCATTATAGCAATTAATGTTTTCATAATACCAACATATTATACTTTTTTCCATTATAGCAACATACTCAAAATAACGACATATCTATTTAATCTATAATAACAACATACTATACTTTTTGCCCATTATAGCAACATACTCATAATACCAACGTGCATTGATTTTTTTATCTAGAGTAGCAATAAATGTAATCCATAATAAAAAAAAACATACTATAAATTTTATCTTATATAACAATGTACTCATTTGAACAACATACTTTGACTTTTTTTATCCATTATAACAATTATTGTACTCATAATAACAACATACTATACTTTTTGTCCAATATAGCAATGTGGTCATATTAATAACATATTTGATTATTTTTCTCCATTATAGCAGTCAATTTATCCATAATAACAACATACTATATTTTTGTCCATTATAACAACGTACTTGAATAGCGTTATACTTTGATGTTTTTATCCATTGTAGCAATCAATGTACTCATAATAACAACATACTATACTTTTTGTCCATTATAGCAACGTACTCATAATAACAACATACTTTGACTTTTTTTATCCATTATAGCAATCAATGTATTCATAATAACAACATATTATACTTTTTTCTATTATATCAACATACTCATAGTAACAACGTACTTTGAGTTATTTAGGCATTATAATTTATCTATTTAATCTATAATAACAACATAATATACCTTTTGCCCGTTATAGCAAAATACACATAATACTAACATACTTTGAGTTTTTTTTATCTATCGCAACAATAAATTGTATCCATAACAAAAACATACTTTACTTTTTTATCAACTATAGAAATGTACTAATAATAACAATATACTATACTTTTTGTCCATTATAGCAATATACTAATAATAACAACATGTTATACCTTTTTATTCATTATAACAATGTACTCATAAAAACAACACATGTAACATCTAGTCTTCAATGATGTTTTTCATTCGTTTGTTGGGAGTTTTTAGTTCAAAGGAAAGTTGAAGGATGGGTCGGAGGAGGTTGTTGTTTATCGCAATCGTCGAAATCTGAGATTTAATGTTTCACATGACAGCGGGGCATGGTGGAAAGGTTGCCATGGAGTGGTGTCGACCCTTGGTCTAATGGTCTTTTCTTGATAAATCGGCCTATACAAGGATTTCTAAACCCTAGGGTTCGTCATTTACAACCTCCACAGCCTCCGGAACATCACTTGAGAGAAACCCTAGCCTCATTTGAGTGTTGTGAGCCCAACCTCTCTCATAAACCCAACTTTGGTGCTGTTTTGGTGATGTTCGTACTCACTACAAGAAAAAAACGTTTTTGCTACGGAAGGAATCCGTTGTGAAAAGCTGAAATTCCGTTGCAACAGACAAATAGCGACCGAATTTGCAACGACCTATTTCTGTCCCTAAAAACACCGTAGCGAGTGTTTGCAACAGAAAAAGATAATTACGTCACAAATGTGGCAACGGAATGAAATCTGTGGTAGGTGGTCTTCCGTCGTGTATTCCACAGTAAGGTTCCATCGCACAATCTGTGGTAGTTATTCCATTACAAATTCCGTGGTAGTGATTCCATAGCAAATTTCGTGGGGTGATTCCCTAGTAAATTCTATGGTGGTCATTCCATATCAAATTTCATGGTGATGAATCCATAGCAAATTCCGTGGTGGTGATTTCCTAGTAAATTCCGTGGTGGTCATTCCCTAGTAAATTCGATGGTGGTCATTCCCTAGTAAATTTCATGGTGGTCATTCCGTAGCAAATTCCGTCGTGTTGAATCCCTAGCAAATTCCGTTTGATGATTTCCTAGCAAATTTTGTGGTCATGAATCCCTAGAAAATTCCGCTTGATGACTTCCTAGAAAATTCCATAGTCATGAATCCCTAGCAATTTTAGTGGTGTATATTATATACCAGATTCCATATAGACCGATGAATACTTGATTTAAAAATTATATCCAAATAATTTTGTAGTAATATATGAAAAACAAAAAAAAACAAAAACAAAAAAAATATAACCATTATATCATAAAATAATTATTTATTACATGGAAAAAAGAAATTTGCTACTCCAAAATACATAATCTGCAATAAACATATATCAACCTACTACTCTTGTTGTTTTGTAAAGCCATTAATAAGATCCAATGCTGTTTGAAGTTGTTTTTCAAGATGTCCGACCCTTGCTTTGTTTTCCTCTTGTTGGACGTTCATCATTTCTTTAAGCTCTTCGTTTTGCTGTTTTTGTTTAGCAACAAGCTTCCTTATTTCTTCTATTTCATAATTTTTTTTTCGGGAATGTAAGATACATCCTATTTACCATTCCTATTAGGAAATAGCTTATCCTCCTCAAATTCAACACCTTCAGCTTCCAACTCTTTCTGTTTTCTGTATAGGCCGCCTAAAAAATAAAAATATTATAAGTTAAAAGATATCAAATTTAGGAATGATATTATGAAGTAGCTACAATATAAAAGTTTAAACTAAAATGAATATTACATGTATTTCTCTATTTTTTTCATTTGTGAAAGTGACTCCATCGTGATTCTTCGTGTGTGTATACAGGAACAATTCGCTATGGGGTGGCTCATGTCCTAATTTCCTCTTCTACATAAATACCATATAAAATGTCAAATATACAGATAAACATATAAAAACATTGATACGATGTACCATTTAAAAAATTACCAAATCAGAAGCTATCTTTAAATGACTTGCGAATCCAGCGTTATGTGTAGGTTTTGCTACTCCATCAGCCACACCGTTACGCCTATTTTTCTTGTTCTGCTCAGATTTTAGTTTGTATTCTCCTGTATTCCATTTTCATTTCCAGGAGTTCCAGACTTCTTGTGGAATATGAGTTGGTTTAAAGCCATGTTTGTTTTAAGTGTAAATGTTTACCAAACAACAATTTATCGCATATATTTAAATACCTGAAACTCCTCCCAATATAATTCGCGCATTTCTGTGGTTACTTTTGCCGAAGCGTACCCTTCTGGATCTACTCTTTGTTTAGAAGAATGACTAATAAAATGTGTTAAGTTATGAATTGATATGTACGTGTAAACCAAAATTTTATACATAGAAAAAGTTGTAATTAAGATTTGATTGGTAACTCACGTTTTTTTTTGCAAACATGAACAGTTAAACGTCCATCTGGTCCACAATCTTCGGAGGAATTGTTTTCACCTTCTACACTTTCCACTATAGATCCATTCATGGTTGGTTGTGTTAGTGACCGGGTAGATTCTGGGATAGGTGTTGTTGATGGGATATATTCTAGGGTAAGTGTTGGGATAGATGTATATGTTGAGGATGTGGTAGATCCTTTACTTAAGGAGGGTGTGGTAGTTACTATAGTTGTGGAGGGTGGTAGTGTAGATGTAGGTTCTGAGGTTGTGGTAGTAGATATAGGTGTTGATGATGTGGTAGTGGGTGTCGGTGTTGAGGATGGTTTAGATGATGTAGGTGCTGAAGTTTTGGTTATTGATGTAAGTGTTGAGGATTGTATTGTTCCAGTTTCTGAAGTTTTAGATGTTTTTTCTAAGGAGGGTGTAGATGTTGTAAGTGATGTCGAGGAGGTGGTAGTCATGGGTGATGTTAATGATATAGGTTTAAGGGTTTTGTAGGTAGATGTTATAAGTGCTTTGGATGTGGTTGTTGGTATTGGGAAGTTAATTTCTTCATCTTTTAACTATCTGTTTACGAATTTTGCAGCTGAAATCCTGTTGCATTTCATAACTTGTGGTGCAATGAATTTAGTTGGCTTCACACCAGATGCTCCTTTTGCTTTCGAGGTCGACATCTTTCTGACTTAAAAATTAACAAAAAACTGTAGTCAATACCAATGTATTAAAGATTATAAACTACTGATGACAAGAGAGACACAAACAATAAAAATAAATTGTATATGAAGGCATTATTTTGCGTGCAAACTATCAAAACCAATTTACTTGTAATTTAAGATGATAATAAACATGAAGATGACAAGAGAACAAAAAACGATCGATCATCACGATAATAGTAAATTAAATAAAAATAAATTTTAGATGAGTGACAACCTATATCGCCAAAGTGAGTGCACAAATGTATAATGAACAAAGATTTCGACCTATTAGCCGCCGGAGATGATGATTACAGAAAATGTAAACCTTATTTCTAATATGTAAACTTACCCTAATGTGTTGCATAAACGTGTGTACGTTGGAGGGAAAGGAATTGTGACATATTTTGAACATCGGCTAATAAAAATTTCGAACTGTGCTAATTACCGCCATATATTTAGTATTTCAAATTTACTAAAGTAGTTACCGATTGATAGATAGGGTATATACATATAAATAACGTCAAGAAAGAACATAGACTAACGATGTGTTCATAGTATAATTTTAATTTAAAATTATATACGAGGACTAAACATTAATAAACTATACATCTTTATGCTTTTATGTTTAAACCGAAATTTAAATACAAAAGATGTACGGGTCATGTCAATATATATGGTAGTGGCTTATGGTGTCCATGGTATACCCATGGATGAATATGGATGACATATGGGTCATTGGTCAACATGATATTGGCTTATGGTGTCCATGGATGACATATAAGCCATTGGTCAACATGGTAGTGGCTTATGGTGTATATGGATGCCATATGGGTCATTGGTAACCATGGTAATGGCTTATTGTGTCCATGGATGACATATGGGTCATTGGTCAACATGGTAGTTGCTTATGGTGTCCATGGATGACATATGGGTCATTGGTCAACATGGTAGTGGCTTATGGTGTCCATGGATGACATATGGATGACGTATGGGTTATTGGTCAACATGGTAGTGGCGTATGGTGTCCATGGATGACATATGGGTCATTGGTCAACATGGTAGTGGCTTATGGTGTCCATGAATGACATATAGATGACCTATGGGTCATTGGTCAGCATGGTAGTGGCTTATGGTTTCCATGGATGACATATGGATGACGTATGGGTCATTGGTGAACATGGTAGTGGCTTATGGTGTATATGGATGACATATGGGTCATTGGTCAACATGGTAATGGCTTATGGTGTCCATGGATGATATATGGATGATTGGTCAACATGGTAATGGCTTATGGTGTCCATGGATGACATATGGGCCGTTAATGGCTTATGGTGTCCATGAATGACATATGGATGATTGGTCAACATGGTAGTGGCTTATGGTGTCCATGAATGACATATAGATGACCATGAATGACATCTGAATGACATATAGTAACCATGGTAATGGCTTATGGTGTCCATGGATGACATATGGGTCATTGGTCAACATGGTAGTGGCTTATGGTGTCCATGAATGACATATAGATGACCTATGGGTCATTGGTCAGCATGGTAGTGGCTTATGGTTTCCATGGATGACATATGGATGACGTATGGGTCATTGGTGAACATGGTAGTGGCTTATGGTGTATATGGATGACATATGGGTCATTGGTCAACATGGTAATGGCTTATGGTGTCCATGGATGATATATGGATGATTGGTCAACATGGTAATGGCTTATGGTGTCCATGGATGACATATGGGCCGTTGGTCAACGTGGTAATGGGTTATAGTGTCCATGGATGACATATAGGTCATTGGTCAACATGTTAATGGCTTATGGTGTCCATGAATGACATATGGATGATTGGTCAACATGGTAGTGGCTTATGTTGTCCATGGATGGCATATGCGCCATTGGTTAACATGGTAATGGCTTATGGTTTATATAAATGACATATGCGCTTCAATATTAATGAACATAATATTATGGTTTTTCAATTAGAAGAAACGGAAGTAAATTTAGTTTTGCTTGCAAACGCGTCTTTTTTCCTACCCGAAGTCGCAGGTTCGAATCCTACTCCATCAGCCACACTGTTACGCCTAGATTTCTTGTTATGCTCGGATTTTAGCTGGTATTCTTTTGTATTCCATTTTAATTGCCAAGAGTTCCAGACTTCATGTGCAATATGAGCTGGTTTAAAGGCATGTGGGTTTCTTTGTGGGCTTCGCATGTTGTAGATATATTATCCATAACTTTGTGCCGCTTTACTTGCCGAAGCTTGTCTCATCGGCGAGTCTATTGTTTCATTACAACAACATTTTTTCTACACATTAACAATATAAACATATATAAGTTTAAATGTAAATGTTTACCAAACAACAATTCAGCGGTTTCATCATGAGGACGGTTCGTTACCTCATTGATGGCATTAAAAATCTAGTTCCTCCTAGCGTTTTCGTCATTGCCTTCTACTTGTTCTTGAGATAAACCCTTTAAAACTTTCCTTTGTATTTTCCATAGCTACTGCTCTCACTTTAGGAATAGATCTTACCCCTGAAAAATGACAGTCTTTCGACTTCTGAGTCAGGTTCGTTCCCGAACACAGAGTGCAAGTTACCTTGCCTGATTTCTCTTTGTATAGTCCTCATGAGGGCAAAGTCGGGATCCCAATCGCCTAGTTTGAGGCAGGTCTGCGCTTGCCTACCACCGGTTTCTTCAACTTGATAATCCGAGAATATAGGTTTTCAATAAGGAAGTTGACCCCTATCGCTATAAACAAGATACTCGGCTTTGAACTCCTTTGTCATGCCCTAGTCCGCTTGCCGACTGTTCTTTCTTTCAAGCACTTTCTTTAATGCCTCCACTTAGTCGGGGACTTGATCCCTTTCTCGCCGCCGGTAAGTCCCTACTCTTATCCACGATAAGAAGTCTAGGAAAAACTGGCGAGAAAAATTCTTATAGGTGAACAGAGATCATGTGGTACTCAGTTACCCAAGGACTAAGGTGTACGTCGACTATACCCCTGTGTTGTTTGGCGCTGAAAAGGAACTGGCTAACGCACTGGAGAAGATCAACATCATTAGTGTATATTGGATTGATTGTTTCTTGGCTGCCGGCGGGATGAGTGCTGCTTGGAGGGCTCGTGGGAAGTTGCCTGAATTCTTTGTTGAGAAAGAGGGTATCTCTTTTGCTTTTCCTCTCTTCCCCCCCCCCCTTTATATGAAAATATTGGCAAGTTATGTTTAAAGCGGTGCTTTGGCTAAACCAGTTTTGTTTTTTGTTTTTACCAGGTGTGGAGGAGACTATTTCTTTGGAGAAAGCTCTTTGGGGCCTGTTTGACGGCAAACTTCAAATTCACGACGTTGACCTGATGGAGGCTTTTCCACCTCCTTTTTTTGTCCAAGGACTCACGGAGACTGCCGGTTCTAACAATGTTACTAACACTGGTGAGGATCCGGAACTATAGGATGTTGTCATCACTGGTGCTTCTCAAAAGGATCCTACACCGTCCGAGTCCCCGAGGAGTCTTCGTCGGGTTAAGAGGCGTTTTACACACTTGGAAGCCTCTTCCAGTGATCGAATTGAGGTAGCTAGCACAGGGGCCCCCTCTACGTAAGAAACGTAAGTTGAGTCTCTTACTGGGGGGGTTCCAAGGATTCCAACCATGCCCCCAATGAAGTTCCTCCAAAACTGTTGGAAGGGGCACAAACGGGGGCAATTGAACCGCCCTATAATACGAGAGAAGGAAACATCTAGAAAACTAGCCTTGTTCCCACAATCGAAGGAGCCAGGACAAAGAATGGGTCTCCGCCTCCTCATGGTCTTGCCTCCACCTCTTTTGGTAAAAACGTAACCACCCCCTGCTGATGGGTTCTTCCAGATGCTTATAAGCCAGCTTGGAGGCTAACTGCTCAGGATCTTGTCTCCGATCATGACGCCGCTCTCGAGTGGTGTCAGCACGCATTTCCTCTTGCCACGACTGAGGCCCTAAATATCTTGTTCGACGAGCATACGACTGATGGCTTGCGTTACACTGCCGCTCAAGTGTTGTCTTATTTAGTCGCGGACGCCAACCACATCTTTGAGATGGAGACCCTCTAGTACGACTCAGACAAGAGGGTCATTGAATGCGCAGAACTGAAGGCCTAAGTGGCGAAGTTAGAAGCCGCTAAGGGCAACTTGGAGGCTAGGTAGGAGGTGGTGTTTCTTGAGAGGGAAAACTTGGCAGATCAAGCAGCAAAGCTGGTGAAAGATTCGGAGGGCTTGAACGCTCGTGTGGGGATCCTAACGTTGGAGAACGCCGGTCTAAGCAATCGTACGGCGAAGCTGGAGGTTGATTTGGTGACAGAGAACGCCGTAAGAGGAGCACTGGAAAGGGATATTTCATGGATCCATAGCGACGGGATGTGTCGGGTTTTGGATAGGTTGATTGAAATCCCACAATTCATCCAAGGCTTGGTTCTTGTGAAAGAAGCTTGTGTCGCTTCTGGTGTGGAAAAGGCTAAAAGGATTGTCTGGGAGCAGGTATCCGGCGGGGAGGTAGACCCAAAGTCTGAGGAGGATGTAGCGGCCAAGACTTAAGAGATGGAATATGAATTGGTTACCTTCACGAAGACGAACTTTGTTGGTCATCTTCGATTGGGGGCCCTGGGCATAGCTGGGCTTCATAATCTCTGTCAAGAGTCTCAGAGTGAGGAATCGGTCCCCGGTTCAAGCTTTCCTTCTGGTGATGATAACACTCCTGTTCATAAGTAGTTTTGTGTTTGGCTTGTTTTGATGTAGCCCCCTTTGAGAATATTTTCCTTAATTTTTTTATTGTCTTTACTGCCCTTTGTGGCCATCTTTTAAGTCTGGGAGTCTGGCAGTTTGAACAATGTTTGATTTTTATGGTTGTGAATGTTTCTCTTTATCGTACACTCTCTTTTTCTTGATTACTCTGTGTATGGTTTATGTTGGCCATCACATGATATTTACACAGGGTTTGTTTATACCCCTGGTTGGAGTTCACTTGCTAGTGAACTCTTTGTGCTTTACTGAAGCTGGTCTTTGAGAAATTTGTTCTAATCTGCTGCTTAAAGACCTTGGGTGTAGCCAAGATCGTCATCTTAAGGTTCACCCAATTTTGTTTTGTTTCTTTTAATATTTGTCGATGGATATGACCCTTCTACACTCCAGTCACATGTTCTTTATTTAATGAGCATGTTTTGGGAGAAAGGTTATGAGCCTTTCTAATGTAAACTCCCTGACTGCCTTCTTGTAACGATTTCGCTCGTGTGACGCTAAGTGATCTGTCCTTGTTGCCACATGGTAAATGAAAGCAACATCTTTGTTTCTTAGATTTGAATATTAGGAGCATCTGAATTGCCCTTTCTATTTGCTCTAGTTTTGATTAGAGCGTAACATGACTGAAAAATAGTAAAGTAATTTATGCTGGTTACATTTATATATTAAAATTAGCACACAATGTGTTAGCTAGTCCTAGTTCTACCTTTAACACTTGTTTTAAGAGTAGAAGTGGCATAGGCTCTGTGCATTCCACGTTCTTGGAATGGCATGCCGGTCTTGAGATTCTAGGACATAGGCACCATTTTGATGTGCTTCTACGATTTTGTATAGTCCTTCCCACATGACATTGAGTTTCCCCAATGGTTCAGTGTAGCTAGAATCGTTCTTTCTTAGTACCCATTCTCCAAATTTGGTGTTCTTGACCCGTACTTGGCGGTTATAATATTTCTCAGTCCGTGATTTGTACAGTGCTTGGCGCATCTGTGCGGCCTTACGTTTCTCGTCGAGCATGTCCGGGTCTTGGCGTCACCCTTCTTCACTGGCCACTTCCTCGAAACTCTTTGTTCGTAAGGAGCCATCGACTATTTCCAATGGGAGGACCGCCTCCGCCCATAGGTTAGACTAAAGGGCGTTTCTCCCATGCTTGAGCTTGCTATGGTACGATAGGACCATAGCACTGTCGGGAGCTCATCCACCCAGGCGGACTTGGATCTGAGTAGTCGTTTCTTCAAACCATTGACTATGGTTTTTTTTTGGATATCTTTGTCTATCCGTTAGCATGAGGGTGCTCTACTAATGTGAACCGGAAGTGGATTTTCTTATCTTCACACCATTCATTGAAGGGACTTCCTTCAAACTGAGTGTCGTTATCACTTATGAGGATCCTGGTAGTTCCAAAGCGGGCCAAGATGTTCTCTGTCATGAAATTTATCATCTGCTTACCAGTGACAGTGGCCAGTGGTTCCGCCTCTATCCATTTGGTGAAATAATCCACGGCTACCAGCAAAAACTTTATGCCTCCTAGCGATGGTGGAAATAGTCCCACTATATCGATTCCCATTGGTGGAAAGGGCAGGGGCTAGTGATGTTTGTCAGTGGCATGGCCGGTTGATTTTGGAAAGAGTCGAATGCTTGGCATTCCCTGCATTTCTTATTTAAGGTTACGGTGTTGTTGTATACGCCCGACCAGTATACTCGTTGGCGAAGTATCATGCCTGTGAGTGCATGAGCGCCTTCATGTGCCACTGTGTCCCATAAATGGCTTTCCTAGAGAAAAGTCTGCCCATCTATCTTAGAAATACACTTGATCCATGGGCTTAAATCCTCTTCGTTACAATTGATTATACCTTAATGCAAAATCTAGTGCACTGACTTTGACATTCCTCGCTTCTTGTGGATCGTCTAGAAGCATGCCATCGCGCGCGCAAGTAATTAACAAATGGTTTTGTCCATTCTGGGGGGGGGGGGGGCTGATATGTTGTTGACTTGTTGGCTATCAATACACCTTTCTGGGTGTACTTTAACCAACAATTTCTTTGTGAGATGATCATACGAGGTGGATGCCAGTTTGCTGAGGGCGTCTGCCTTTGCATTTCCCACCGGGAGATTTGCTTTATTGAAAAACTTATGAACGTGCTTGCGAAATTACCAACCATATCTAGATATTTCTTCATCCTAGGGTCCTTTTCCCGTATACTCCATTTATTTGGTTTGTTACAAGCAACGAGTCGCTAAGAGCTTCTAGTTATTTTGTGCCAACCTCCTTGTCCAGCGTTAGTCTTGCTAGTAGTGCCTCATACCCTACTTCGGTGTTAGATACTTGAAAGTCAAACCATAGTGCCTACGTGATCTCTTCGCCTTTGGGGATTTGAAGGATCAAGCCTGCATCTGAGCCTTCCTTGCTTGCTGCGCCAGCGGTATACAACTACCAAAGTTCCTTGCCGACTTTAGGCTCTAATGGGTCGACAGAGATTGTCTTCGACACTCCCTTGATGGTATCTAGGATTTCAACTAGGAAGTCAGCAAGGGACTGGGCTTTATTGCTGGTTCTATGGTGGTACTGGATGTCGTGTTCACCCAATTCTATGGCCCACTTGGCTAGGCATCCAAAATTTTCTGGCCTTACTAACACTTGTTTTATTGGGTAACTGGTCAAAACATCCACCTTGTGGGCTTGGAAAAACCTCCATAAACGTTTCACAGCATAGACTAGGGCAAGGACCAGTTTTCCAAGGCCAGGTAATTTATCACTGGTCCTTGCAGGTCCCTACTGACAAAGTGAATGGGGATTTGCTCGCCTTCCCTTTCCACCGCTAACATAGAGGAGACAGCCTCCTCAGATGTTGCTAAGTATATCTGTAGAGTCTCCCCTGGAAGTGGGCAGGCGAGAGTCGGGAGTTGTTGTAGTGCGTCTTTCAATTTTTTTAAGGCCATGTCCCCTTCCTCTTTCCATTTGAATTGCTTTTTGTCTAAGCTACCTCTAAGTGTTTGGTACAGAGGAAGCGCCTTCTCTATGGATTTGGCAACGAACCTTCTAAGAGCCATTAACCTACCGTTAATCTCGTGTACTCCCTTGAGGTTGTGGGGAGTTTTTGACTCGAGGAACTCTTGTATTTTGGTGGGATTGGGTAGAATCCCTTCCCTAGTCACCTGATATCCAAGGAAATGCCCTTCCTCGACTCCAAAAGTACACTTAGCCGGATTTAACTTCATCTGCACTTTGATTAGCGTTTGGAAGACTTCTTACACGTTTTGGAGTAACATTTCTTCATTGTGACTTTTAATTACCATATCTTCAACATAGACTTCGATATTCCATCCAATTTGGTCGGTGAATACCTTATCCATCAGCCTTTGGTAAGTAGCACCCGCATTTTTGAGCCTAAATGGCATCTTTTAATAGCAGAAAGTGCCTTTTTCGGTATGGAAAGCTAGTGTTGCTTCATCTTCTCACTTTGTCAGCACCTGGTGATAGCCCTTATATGTGTCGAGGAAACATTTGAATCGGAATCCTTCAAGCGATTGGACTTTTTGATCGATCTCCGGGAGAGGATAACAATCCTTTGGGTAGGCGTTATTAATATTTGAATAATCTATGCACATTTGCCATCCCAATTAGCTTTCTTTACCATGACTGAGTTTTCTATCCATGTGGGGAACATTACTTCCCTGAGTATACTAGCACTCACCAGATCAGCCACCTCTCCATTAATATCCCTATTGCGGTATGCCACCTATCCTCACTTCTTTTGTTTTACAGGGTTACTCCCAGGTGCTATGTTAAGGCTATGTTCTATGATTTATCGATCGACGCCTGTCAGATCCGTTAGCTTCCAAGCGAAGACTATGGAGTATTGCCTTAGGAGCGCCACCAGTCGTGCCTTGGTTTCGTCTATTAAGTGGGCGCCGATTTTCATGAGCTGCTTTGGATACTCCATGTTTATCTGGTGTTGCTCGGTGGAGCATCCCCCCTTGGACTTCTTTGGCGTGCACACGATTTCTGAGGCAGCTATGATTTGGTAGCAATGTTGTGCTCTGGTGTTTGTGGCGAGGACCATTTCTGATCCATGGCGTGTGTTAAATTTAATGATGCCATGTATAATTGATGGTACGAGATGTAGTAAAGTGATTGCTGATCGTCCAAGTAGAATGTTGTGTTCTGTTGGGTATCGGATCACAGAGAACTCTATTGTCCTTGTGATTCGGTCCCTTTCACCGTGGGTGACCAACGTTAAGGGCAGCTGAATAGTTCCTAATAGACACAAGCTATGGCCGTTGAATCCTAGTAATGGTCCACCGGTTGAGGGTCGGAGCCCCTCCTTCCACGTGTTAGGTAGCTTCCGGAAATAGTGCTTATATAGTATATATCGGAGCAACTACCATTATCAATGTATACTCAATGGACCTTCGTGTTATGAATAAATTCTGATATGAAGAGTGGGTCTCGTGGTTCCCAGTTTGATGGTCTGGGATCACGGCTTGAGAAACTGATGTTGAGTAGGTTTCTCGAGAGTGCCTCGATCTCGTTTGCTGCGTGGTGAGGTATGCTTCTCTTAAGAGATATAGATATAGTGAATACCTCAGTATTGTCATATGTATTTGTCTGCAACGGATTGGGATGTGATATCGCCATCTGAAGTGATGAGACATCCGATGACAATTGCCGGAAATTGCTCTGGAGCCCGAGTTCTGCTGTTCTTATCGTAATTGGTGGGATCTGTGTCATCAGCACCTGGAGTGGTTCGTGCATTCTGAACAGAGCTTCTACTGCCATCCTATCTATTTTTGGGCTTAGATACCCCTTATGTAAGGAACCAACGTCCTCTATTGACTGTATCACTCTAAGGATACGACCGGATGGCGCCAAATGTTGTGACATGTTCGCGGATGTTCTGGATGCTGAAGGATGGATCTAAGTTGGGTGCTTTCATGAGAACACAATAATAGGAGAATTGTTATAGGATGACCGGGTGTTCTCCCGGGACGTCTCTCTGACGATCAAGTTAGTCTAGAGTGTGAGAGAAATCTTAGGGTAATCTTCGTGAGAAAGAAGATGGATCTCTCCCTTGAGAAGAAAGAGATCCTTTTGTACCTGTTACTAACGGATCGTGGGAACCGTGCCTTGTGAGCGTGAAACGTGGCTTCCTCTTACTGGGAGAGCTATTTACGCTAACTAACCGCCAGGTGACGTCAGTTTTGGGCGCTGGGCTATTTTTTGCTTTTTCGTTGGTTATGAGTGAATGAGGAGATCACATGGGATGTTCTTCCCTTGTGACAAGAAATGAGTTTTCGCTCCAAATTTGGCTCTCTGAGGCCATGTCCGGGTCTCAGCCAAGGCAGTAACATCTCTGTTACATTTAACGTGTCTATCAGGTAACGTTAACGGTGTTTGAATAGATGTGTATGTTAAGGATGTGGTAGTTCCTTTACTTAAGGAGGATGTGGTAGTTATTGTAGTTGTTAAGGATGGTAATGTCAATGAAGGTTTTTAGGATGTGGTAGTAGATATAGGTGTTGATAATTTGGTAGTGGATTTCAGTATTGAGGATGGTTTCGATGATGTAGGTACTGAAGTTTTAGTTGTTGATGTAGGTGTTAAGGATTGTATTGTTCCAGTTGTTGAACTTTTAGATGTATTTGTTGAGGATGGTGTGGATTTTGTAAGTGATGCCGAGGAAGTGGTAGTCATGGTTGGTGTTAATGATTTAGGTTTAGGGGTTTTGGTGCTAGATGTTATAGGTGCATTGGATGTGGTTGCGGATATTGGGAAGTCAATTTCTTCATCTTGTAATTGTCTGCTTATGAATTATGTAGTTGAAGTCCTATTGCTGTTCAAATCCTATGGTGCAATGAATTTAGTTGGCTTCACACCTAATGCTCATTTTGGTTTCAAGTTCGACATCTTTCTTTCTTAAAAAAAAACAAAAAAACTATAGTCAATACCAATGTATTAAAGTTGATAAACTATTCATGAGCATAGAACAATCATACAATAAAAATAAATTATAGATGAAGGCATTACTACACATGCATACTATTGAATACAATCAAAACCAATTTAGCTGTAATTTAAGATGATAATATACATTAAGATGATTAGAGAACAAGGAATGATGATCACGATAATTGTAAATTAAATAAAAATAAAATATAGATGAGTGATAACCTATATCACCAAAGTTAGTGCACAAACGTAATGAACAAAGATTTTGATCAATTAGCCGCCAGAGATGATTACATAATATTTAGACCCTATTTCTAATCAGTTAACTTACCCTATGCATCCTTAAAGTGTGTAGGTTATAGGGAAAGGAATTGTGAAATATTTTGAAGCTCCACTAATGAAAAATTCAAACTATACAAATTAGTGCTAAATATTTAGTAATTCAATTTTTTTTAAAGTAGCTCTAGCTTGATAGAAAGAGTATATAATGTCAAGAAAAAAATAGACAAACGAGGTGTTGATAGCATAATTTTAAATTAAAGTTGTAAACGAGAATTAAATAATAATAAACTATACATGTTTATGTTGCTATGTTTGAACCAAAAGTTATATATAAAAGACGTATGGGTCATGGGTCATGTGGTAGTTGCTTATATAGTGTCATGGTACACCCATGGATGACATATGGGTCATGGGTGTGATGGTAATACCCATGGATGACATATGTGTAACGCCCGTGTTCCTGGAATAAACATTAGTGTAGTGACGTAATAGTTAGGTTGACCATTGTAACCTATTTTGAAGTAATAAAGAGGAATTACGTGAATATTATGTGAAATATATGATTTTGTGTGCTTAAATACTTGTTTATAATGATATAATAAATAAGGATAAAAAGAAGCGTCAAAATTTAAGTGTTAGATAAACCCAATATCTATACATAAAGTGGTAGTGGTCGTGACAAGGATTCAGGACATATAAAGAACGTTGATATCTAAGTTCTAGCTTAGCAGTGCACAACCCGGAGTTCGAATATTAGATCGAGGGATTTTTAGCCGACACAACGTAAACGAGAATCGAAGATCTCATTAATAGTAGCGTAACGGTAAAAAGACAGATGAAAATGGACGCCAGATGAAGAAGTTATGAATTTTTAACAGACTTTTCCTGTACCGACATATTAAAAATATAACTTTAAAAATAAAGTCAAAATTAGCCAACAGAGTCTAAACAAAATTTGTAGAGTATGGTCCCGCCTACGTGTGGATATAAAGAACGTTGAAAATGGAGCTCGTATGCAGGAGTTATGAATTTTTGAAATCGGGATTCAGATTTGCGAGTACCGATGACGTGGCACAATCTCAGCAGTTGCTTGCTGCCCACGACATCGTTTCGAATGGAGACACCTGGCCTCGCTACGACTCGCATACAAGAAGAACGCTCAGCGTCCGAGGAACGCCATACGTATGAGAAAGGAGCGCTGTGCGGACATGTTTGCTTGGACTGAAGGCTAGCCGCGATGCACCACCGAAGTTGCGACGCGTGTCTCTACGCCCCACGTAGATTCAATGAATGCAGCGCGTAATAGCAGCCTCACACGCTTATAAAAAGGTAGCGAAGGCCGCCTCTTTTATTCACAAAATCACCTTCTCTTTCTCTCTCTAACATCTCTCTAGCCTACCCCAACCCCCTGAAGCCTATGGTACCCCCTAGCACTAGAAGGAAGCCCCGGAGCTCCCGAAGGCTCCGAGAAAAAGAGCTTTTCGGCTCAAAAGCTTTGCTACAGCGAAGCCCTTTTTTTAGGAAAACCCGTTGTATGTAAGATATGCCTACCATACTTTAAATATAGCTTATATATAAATATAATATCGTTATTATAAACCTATAAATAAGATTTAT
Organism: Lactuca serriola; assembly: GCF_051521515.1. NCBI lineage: Eukaryota > Viridiplantae > Streptophyta > Magnoliopsida > Asterales > Asteraceae > Lactuca > Lactuca serriola. The sequence continues at coordinate 159,055,214 of NC_136409.1, forward strand.
CAGAAAAGCTATATGCCGAAATAGTCCTGCCTCCCAACTGTCTTGCCTGGCTGATCCTCACTTGATAGATCATGAAGTAGACTCTGGGTTAATGACGAATCTAGACTAATAATTATTCGTAATAAATATTAGACTAAAATCAAGTGGTAATAATACTAGGTTTCGTCGATGGAAATCATATTTTTAAGAAGGGAAGCGCTTCTCAAATTTCGAGTCATCACTATAACAAGTGAGTGCATAGTTACTTTCATCTTACCCATAGATATGAAGTATTTTATATAAATTACGTGCTATGTATGCATATTATTTGAATACTTGTTGTCTATGCTGGATGAATGTTTTTATACATGTTTTTAAATGATTTAAACTGTATATGTATTTTAAAATGTGTTGGGTAAAGCATGGCTAGATGTAATAGTTGGTGTGTGATGAAATAAAATGAGGAGAGGCCTCGATGTTGACAATGTTTCTAGTCATCTAGCAGAGTATATATGACGACCGCAGACTTTTCTAGACAGTCTAGTGGAACGCTAGGAGGCTCGCAACCGGTAGGTGTTTGTGAATGATGTGTTCATCGGTGTACTCGATCCCCCTCATGGTTGTGTTTAGGACATTTCTTGCTGAGGAATCTCCTTAGCGGTAGTGTCCATCCTGATGATGATCCTTAGGCTAGGTCCCTTATGATAGGTGTTTAGGGACGTAAAGTGAGGATAACGGGAACGGGTAATCGGGTTATTGTTGGTAGATGAAGTTAATAAACTTATTTATTGTGGGTTGAAAACCCTATGTGCTCACCAGGCTCCTAAGCCTGACCCACTCAGTTTCTTGTATTACAGGTAGTAGCACTCGCGCATAGATGTGATGTTTGAATGATGGATTTCGGATTATAGGCCTGTGGATATGAATAAATGGTGTAACGCTTATATTGTATTTTTTATGTTTTTGATTAGTATCGAACATGACATCCCGAGATTTTTAATGAAATACATTTCTTCGGAAATGCTTTGATAAATCTTTATCATATTTTCTTTTGGGAACAAATTTCGCAACACTCTTCTTTAAAATGTTACTCTGATTTTTAAACAAGCATAAACAAAATCAGTCTTTTTTGACTGTGAAAATGGGGATTTCACAGTTGGTATCAGAGCATTAGTTTCAGCGAACTAGGAATATATAGAATTTCTAGACTTAAACATAGATTTCTAAGAGATGATTGTGAGATGAGTGTCTACTATATTTTAGACACAAGCACTAGTTTATTTTAGGAAAGATGCCTAAAATGCTTTTATGTGCTATATGCTATTATTTGTTCGGATCTATGGTCTGTTGCCGACCGGATCTGGAAACCTTATGTGTTCAGGATTCTAAACGTATGACTACGATATTAGAACTAACATGTAAACATTTCGGAAAGATAAGGATGATTTAAACATCTATACTAAATAAAGAACTAAATTCACCTTATTCGGTGTATAGATCAAGATGGCAAGAACCCAAAGTGGAAACGCGAATGGAAAGAGAAATCAACAACCTCAAACCCAAGTGATTGAGAAAGTGCCTATAGCAGCAGCTGAACCTGAGACAATAGCAATGGTCGGAGTACAAGCCATGATACGGGCTATGTTGTTTGAAAAATGGGAAGAGATGTGGCAGATGTTGCATGAAAATAGGGACAAATCTACAATGTCTGTCAAACAGCCTGAATTGAATGATGTGCAATCAGAGGAGGGAAACTATACCAGGACCGTTGGTCAAGATGATCCGCTAGTGATTAGGAGGAACAACCAAGATGACGGAGTGGAGAGGAATGGATGCAAGTACAAAGATTTTCTAACTTGCAAGCCATCGAATTTCACTGGGAAGGAAGATCCAGTTGGAGTTATGGATCGGATGTCGGAAATGGAGTTGGCTTTCATGACAAGAAGTTGCAAGGGCAAGTTACAAACCACATTGGCAGTGCGTCAGTTCAGAGGAGGCAATATTCGCTGGTGGAACACCCTAGGGAAGACTTTAAGCCCCAATTAGCCCCTGCAACTGACATGGCAGAGTTTTTGGTGCAATTTAAGCGCAAGTACTGCTCATCCCAAAACCTGCTTAAGCTAGAGAACCAATTCTTCAGTTTGAAGAAAGGAAGCATGACCATTGATGAATACACCAACAATTTCACAGACAAAATGGCGTTTGCTTTGCGCCTTGTTCTAGATGCGCTAACGAAAATTGACAAGTACGCAAAGGGAGTTCCGTGGGAATATGCGGTACCAGTAAGTCAGGCACCTACTCTAGAGGTAGCTATCTGGGCTGCCAAGTCTGTTAAAGATACGATTAAGGGAAGAGCTGCCAGCAAGATTGAGATTGGTGAGAAGATGGAATTCGAAGGGTCTGCAAGGCCCAATAAGAAAATCAAGTATGGTTCAAAGAAGTTTGGAGGAGGATGAGCTGAAGCGAAGTGGTGCGACAAGTGCAAGAAGAAGCACTCTAGGAAATGTGATGGAGAAGTCACTTATTTTAAGTGTGGAAAGCCTAGGCACTATGCCAACGAGTGCACGTTCAATAAGAATGTCTATTATGGATGCAACGAGGAAGGTCACATCTCGAGGGACTGCCCGAAGAAGAAAGAAGCGACAAGACACAATGTTCCACCAAACCCAAAGGCGAGAGCCTTCCAGATGATGCTAGAAGCTGCGAAGGAGGTATCAGATGTCGCTTCAGGCACCATTCTTGTAAATGGATTACCTGCCAATATACTATTTGATTCGGGAGCAAACAACTCCTATTTATCACATAAATTTGGTGCATGGGAAACTGGCATTGCCTATAGGAAAACTTGATAATGCCCTAGTTGTGGAAGTTTCCAGTGGCAAGTTCAAACCTGTTAGTGATCGTATTAAGAACATCGTCATCAACTTAAACGAAAACAAATTCCACGAAGAGCTGATACCCGTAGAGTTGAACAGTTTTGGCATCGTTCTGGGAATGGATTGGATTAGCGCCAACGATGCCTAGATAATTTGTAAGGAGAAGATAGTTAGAGTAAACCCACCCGGAAAAGAGTCATTTATGGTGTATAGGGACAAACACATAATAAACTCTGGAATCATTTCCCTAATGAAAGCCAGAAAATGTTTGTCTAAAGGGTGCACATCATACTTGGCATTCATGATCGATGCTAAGAAGGAAAAGAAAGAAAAGGAAAATATACCAGTGGTGTGTGATTATCCGGAAGTCTTTCCCGAAGATCTTCCTGGATTACCGCCTGATAGAAAAGTGGAGTTCCGAATAGACTTGTTACCAGGAACAACACCAATAGCGAAAGCACCATACTGATTAACACTGGCAGAGATGAAGGAGCGTATGACGCAACTTCAGGAATTGTTGGACAACGATTTCATTATACCTAGTTCATAACCCTGGGGAGCTCCGGTGTTATTTGTAATGAAGAAGGATGGAATCATGAGAATGTGTATAGAATACCGAGAGCAGAACAAGGCCACGGTGAAGAACAAGTATCCATGCTAAGAATTGAGGACATATTCGATGAACTGCAAGGTTTGAGCTATTTCTCAAAGATCGATCTTAGGTCAAGATATCATCAGCTGAAGGTGAGAGAGCAGGATATTGAGAAGACTGCATTCAGAACAAGATATGGACACTACAAGTTCTTGGTTATGTCATTTGGACTAACCAATGCTCCAAAAACGATCATGGATTTGATGAACATGGTTTGTAAACTATTCCTTGATAAATCTGTGATAGTGTTCATAGATGACATTCTGATTTACTCAAAAATCTAGGAAGAGCATGGAAAGCATCTATGAGAAATGTTGGAAGTGTTGAAGAGGGAGAAACTATATGCAAAGCTCTCTAAATGCGATTTTTGGATCCGAGAAGTCCAATTCTTGGGTCATGTGGTTAACCAAGAAGGGATAATGGTTGAACCAGTAAATATCGAAGCTATGATGAAATGGGAATGACCGAAAAGTCCCACGGATATTTGAAGCTTTCTTGGATTAGCTAGATATTACCGAAGGTTTCTCCAAGGCTTTTCTTTGATAGGTGCTCCATTGATAGCTTTGACCCACAAAGGAGGTATATATACGTGGAGAGAGAAGCACGAAGAAGCATTTAAGAAGCTAAAGAAGTAGTTATGTGAAACACCAATTCTTTCTCTACCCGATGGAATTGAACACTTCGTAGTATATAACGATGCGTCGGGAGTTAGGTTAGGAAATGTTCTAACTCAAAGAGAAAAGGTGATAACATATGCATCTCGACAATTGAAAGAACATGAGAAGAACTATCCCACTCATGATTTGGATTGGTATCGGTAGTATTTGCCCAAAAGATATGGAGACATTATCTCTATGACATCCGAGGAATGTCATGCATACGAGAAAGGAGCGATGCATGTACTCGTTTGCTTGGAACGAAGGCTAGCCACGATGTACCACCGAAGCTGTGGCGCATGTCTCTATGCCCCGCGTAGATCCGAGGAACGCAGCGGGTAACAGCAGCCTCACATGCCTATAAATGGGCAGCGAAGGCAGCCTCTTTCCTTCAAAATTCAGCTTCTCTTTCTCTTTCTAACATCTATCTAGCCTACCCCAACCCCCCAAAGCCTAGGGTACCCCCTAGCACTAGAAGGAAGCCTTGGAGCTCCCGAAGGCTCCGAAAAAAAGAGCTTTTCGGCTAAGAAGATTTGCTCCAGCGAAACCTGATTATTTTCCAAAACCCGCTATAAGTGAGATACGCCTACCGTACTGTAAATATATCATATATATAAATATAATATCTTTATTATAAACCTATAAATAATATTTATCAGTGATTCAAAGTCGTTATACTGATTGAACTACTTACGAGAGAGGTGTCTACAATGGTCACGTTGGGTTTGGTTGTTGGATTTCAGAAAAGCTATATGCTGAAATGGTCCTGCCTCCCAACAATCCTGCCTGGCTGATCCTTAATTGATAGATCATGAAGTAGACTCTGAGTTAATGACAAATCTAGACAAAATAATTAGTCACAATAAATATTAATCTAAAATCTATTGGTAATAATACCAGGTTTCGTCGAAGGAAATCATATTTTTAAGAAGCGAAGCGCTGCTCGAATTTTAATTCGTCACTATAACAAGTGAGTGCATAGTTACTTTCATCTTACACATAGATATGAAGTATTTTATATAAATTACGTGACATGTGTGCATATTACATGAATACTTGTTGTCTATGATGGATGAACATTTTTATACATGTTTTAAAATGATTTAAACAGTATATGTATTTTATATCCACATAATGTGTTGGGTAAAACATGGAGAGATGTAATAGTTGGTGTATGATGAAATAAAATGATGAGAGGCCTCGATGTTGATTATGTTTCTAGTCATCTAGCGGAGTATAGGTGACGACCACAGACTTATCTAGACAATCCAGTGGAACACGAGCAGGCTCGCAACCTGTAGTGTTTGTGAACGATGTGTTCACCGGTGTACTTTATCCCCCTCAAGGTTGCCTTTAGGACATTTATTGCTGAGGAACCCCCTTAGCAGTAATGTCCATTCCGATGATGATCCTTAGGCTAGGTCCCTGATGATAGGTGTTGAGGGACGTAAAGTGAGGATAACAGGAACGGGTAATTGGGTTATTCTTGGATGATGAAATTAATAAACTTATTGATTGTGGGTTGAAAACCCTATGTGCTCACCAGGCTCACAAGCCTGAACCACTCAGTTTCTTGTATTACAGGTAGTGGCACTCGCGCATAGATGCGATGTGTGAATGAGGGATTACTGATTATAGGCCTGTAGATATGAATAAATGTTGTAACGCTTATATTGTAGTGTTTATATTTTTGATCAGTATCGAACATGACATCCCGAGGTTTTTAATAAAATACATTTCTTCGGAAATGCTTTGATAAATCTTTATCATATTTTCTTTTGGGAACAAATTCTGCAACACTTTTCATCACAATGTTACTCTGATTTTTAAACAAGCATAAACAAAATCATGCTTTTCTGGTCGTCAAAATGGGGATGTCACAATATGGATCATGGGTGTGATGGTAATACCCATGGATGACATTTGGGTCATAGGTCCATGTGGTAGTTGCTTATAGTGTCATGGTAATACTCATGGATGACATATGGGTCGTTGGTCAATATGGTAGTTGCTTTACTGTCATGGCAACACCCATTGATGACATATGGGTCATGGGTGTGATGGTAATACCCATGGGAGACATATAGGTCATTGGTTAATATGGTAGCTTCTTATAGTGTCATGGTAATACTCATGGATGACATATGGGTACCTCATTGGTCAATATGGTAGTTGCTAATAATGTGATGGTAACACCCATGGACGACATATAGGTCACGGGTGTGATGATAATACCCATGTTTGACATTTAGCTCAGAGTTCCATGTGATAGTTTCTTATAATGTCATGGTAATACTCATGGATGACATATGGGTCATTGGTCAATACGGTTGTTGCTTATACTGTCATGGTAACACCCATGGACGACATATGGGCAATGGGTGTGATTGTAATACCAACGAATGACATTTGGCTTATAGGTCAATGTGGTAGTTGCTTATAGTGTCATGGTAATACTCATGGATGGTACATATGGGCACCTCATTGGTCAATATGGTAGTTGCTTATAGTGTCATGGTAATATCCATGGACGACATATGGGTCATGGGTGTGATGGTAATACCTATAGACGACATATGGGTCATGGGTGTGATGGTAATACCCATGGATGACATTTGGGTCATATGTCCATGTGCTAGTTGCTTATAGTGTCAATGTAAAACCCATGAATGACATATGGGTCATTGGTAAATATGGTAGTTGCTTATAGTCTCATGGTAATACCCATGGATGACATTTCGGTCATAGGTCCATGTGGTAGTTCGTTATAGTGTGACGGTAACACCCATGGATGACATATGGGTCATGGGCTGCCATATTAGTGAACATAACATTAAAATTATTCAATTTTATGAAAGTTAAGGTACTTTAGTTCAACTAGAAGACACGTCTTTCATCCTTCCTGAAGTCGCAGGTTCGAATCCTACTTCCTTGAATCTTTTTATTTAACTTCGTCTTTTTCATTTAAATTGTCAAAGTTCCACTTTAACCCATAAAAGGTTATAGTGTTTGAATATTTTTTTTTACAAAAATTCCCTTAGGTGTTGAAAAAACATACCCTAACCATTTACATATTAAGCTTTGTATGTATAAGGGCAAGTCGGTCAATTCATAGTCTAAACACTTAGGCGCCATAATTTGGAGATAGTGTCATCCTGTCGTTTCAGTTTATCAACGATATATAAGCTACAATCCATTCCCAAACATCAAAATTCCGACACGGTGATCAATAAACACTAAAATCCTTGTTCTTGCATTTTATGTATTACACTCAAAGTAGTTCAACATCATGGCAATGAGCTCTTCATCAAAACGAATGTGAACAAGACAACAAGGAACAACAATTACTGCTTTCCCATCGCAAATGATCAAAAAAATAGTAATTATGGTTGGGGAAAATCACCAATTCATGCTTTTCAGTGCCAGTTAGTGTAAGTTTGGTGTACAATACTTCTATTATATTTGTATATGTAGTTAATTTTGTGTTTAATAGATGAATTTTGTTCCTTTGTAAATTATTGTTGCAAACTCTTCTGTTATGCATTCTAATAATTACACATGCAAAATTTTTTCTATATTTTTTATTTGTTTATATTAAAATTGTATGATTACTTAATGTATTTCAGGCGAAGTATTTTTTGTTTGGAGAAGATGAAGTAGGGAAATAGTTGCTTCAAGATGCAATCGATAAGGGACAGTTGGATGCAATATTCGTTACGGGAATGCTGTTGATGGCCAAAGGTAGTGAAAGGAAGCAAGAATATCTAATCATGTTGAATAATTCTTACCTTTAATACAAGAAGAAGTTGGAATCTGAAACAAACATTTTACAAGGTTTGAAGCCACTTGGTTAGGGGAAGGAGATCAAAGCAGATACAATTCCATGGCTTGCATATAAGTCGTGAAAAGCATGGTTTGGTAAGCATATATGGAAAAGCTTTTATGCATGAATACATTTGGTTGTTTAATTGATATATTTGTTTGTGGGAAGCATGTTTGGTTGAGTTTGCTAAGTTGTTTGACATTAATTAAGAGTAGTTATACGATGGTTGTTTGATTCATAATTAGTGATGCATATTATATATGAATTTTGGTGTAATCTGAATATGTACTTGTAATTTGGTGAAATGTTAATATATATTTGTAATTTGGTTTAATATCAATACATAAATGTATTCTATTTTGGATTTAGTAATTAGAATGTGCACTGTGTGTAACACCCGGGTTTCCAGGTATGAGATTTTGTTCCATTATTTTTGGGTTTTGTGGGGGAACTCGGCGAGTTGGCGTCTAGACTCGCCGATTATGGTCGCAGATTCGGATGCGAGTTCATAGCTGGACTCGGCGAGTTCATGAGTGGACTCGGCGAGTCCATGCTGTTTAATGAAACCCTAATTTCCAGGGTTTGAGGTCTATTTAAAGGCCCTTATGGTCGTCCATTGCGGCTACCACACCCCAGAGAGAGTCCTAGATCGCTTGTGAGGAGAAGAGAGGCCATTGTTGATCTTTTGTTGGTGAAACTTGAAGGAGAAGGTGACCAAGGCAAAAGAAGGCTGAAGGAAGTGCAAATCTAGCGTCTTCTGAGATCAAAGACTTCATATTAAGGTATTCCTTCGGACCTTCTCCAGTTTTGGGTGTTGATTCATAGAGTTAGGGTTTTTTAAACCCTTTGGAAGAAGAATATGTAGAGTATTTAGTCCCCTCTCGAGTTTGTGCTTTGGATCTGGACTCATTGAGGTCTAGAGACTTTAACCCATGGAGCTTTATGAGTCATTTTGGGGTTATTGGACTTAGGTTGCCATTTTTGGGACTAAATCACCATTTGATGCCATTATGTTGATATATATGCATCAAGTTTTGAGCTTTACGTGACTTTCATGCTTGGGAAGGCCAGATCTATGAACTAGGGGCACAGATCTAACCTCAGGAGGTCAATAGAGCTAGTGCATGGCATGAACTCGCCGAGTTGTTCTTGGGACTCGACGAGTAGGGTTAGGGTTTTACGTGAAAAGATCTGTGTGTAGACTTGCCGAGTTTGGGGGATAACTCAATGAGTCAGAAAGGGATTAGAGGACTGGGGTTCAAGGCGGTACTCGCCAAGTTGTTCTTGAGACTCGGCGAGTTGAGTCGGGGTGGCCCCACGATTCATGCCAGGTGTGACTCGTCGAGTAAAGAGAAGGACTCGACATGCCAAGAGAGGGACTAAGAGAGTCGTTGGACGCGTGTAGACTCGTCGAGTCGCCCAAGTGCACTCGACGAGTCGGGTCAAAGTTTGACCGTTGACTTTTGTTGACTTTAGGGTTTAGTAAACAATGAGGCTTTTGAGCCAAGAGAAGGGTAAAATGGTCTTTTACCCTTCTGAGGAGGTTAATGAAAGGTTGGAGTATAGTTATATTTATGGGAGCATTTGCTTTATGTGATTACGCGGAGGCTAGATCACATTTCTACCGAGATAGGAACTTACCGAGATACCTGAGCTGAGTCTTCTCACTATACTGTACCTGGAAAGGTACCTATGTGTGACCAGAAAGGTCTTGTATGTTATGAGATGCATGTTTTGTATGATATGCGTTGCATGTTTAGTATGCGTTATGTATGTGATATGTATGCTATGAATGATATGGGATGGAAGGCATTATGACGTGGACTGGAAGGTCAGTGAGTCATGGATCGAAAGGTCGATCCGAGTAGGACCGGAAGGTCTACTGAGACTTAAACGGAAGTCCCCTGAGACACATGGACCGGAAGGTCGTGTAGAGTATGGCCTGGAAAGGCGTATGTGTGTAAGGGTATTTTGGGGAACTCACTAAGCATTTTATGCTTACAGTTGTTGTGTTATGTGTTTCAGGTACTAGCGAGGACGTGGAAAGGCGCCGGCGTGACGCGTACACACTAGAGAGAGGATTTGATTTTTGTGATCTTGGGATACGATATGTTTTGTTAACTATTATTGGATATTTTATAAAACATTTTATGTGAAAATGGTTGTGACAAAAATGAATTTTTTTTTTTGAAATTTACGTTGTTACATAGTAAAGTAGTAACCTGATGATGTTAGTTTGTTTAAGTTTGATCATTTATTACATCATGGTAAGTTTCAAAATGTGTTTTTGCTTACCTTTTAAATTTATATCATTTTAATTATTTTAGTATTTCATACTATTCAAAGCCGTGACTTTATTATGCCATTGTGTCATGGTAACCCCCGTAGAAGCCATATGTGTCATGGTTGTGATGGTAACACCAATGGATGTCATATGGGTCATGGTAACGCCCATGGATGCCATATGTGTCATGGTTGTGATCGTAATACCCATGGATGCCATATGGGTCATGGTAACTCCCATGAATGCCATATGTGTAATGGTTGTGATGGTAACACCCATGGATGCCATATGGGTCATGGTAACACCCATGAATGCCATATGTGTAATGGTTGTGATGGTAACACCCATAGATGCCATATGTGTCATGGTAGTGATGGTAACACCCATGGATGCCATATGGGTCATGGTAACACCCATGGATTCCATATGTGTAATGGTTGTGATGGTAACACCCATGGATGCCATGTGGGTCATGGTAACACCCATGGATGCCATATGTGTCATGGTTGTGATGGTAACACCCATGGATGCCATATGGGTCATGGTAACACCCATGGATGCCATATGTGTAATGGTTGTGATGGTAACACCCATGGATGCCATATGGGTCATGGTAACACCCATGAATGCCATATATGTAATGGTTGTGATGGTAACACCCATGGATGCCATATGTGTGATGGTTGTGATGGTAACAACCATGGATGCCATATGTGTCATGGTAAAATTAAATGGTTGTGTTATAATTGTGTTTATATTATGTTAGTAAATTAAATCGTTGTGTTATAATTATTAATTATGATATATATATATATATATATATATATATATATATATATATATATATATATATATATATGTTATTTTAGACTTTTTCATTTAAATAGTCAAAGTTCCACTTTGACTAATAAAAGGTTATAATGTTTGAATAATGTGTTTTGACACAACTACCCTTAGTAATCACATATTTAGAATGATTTTAAGGGCAATTTGGTCTTTTTGCACTCTATGTCGTTTAGGCGCCATGATGTTTGAATGATTGATAATATTGGACTTTCAGTATTAGTGTTTATATTGAATTGTATATGTAGTTGTATATAATTTTATTTTGTTTTATGTTGTCATTTTCTGGTAAAAGGGCATTTTAGTCATTTTTGCTTGCTATGGTGTTTGAGTAGGTTTAAATCTTTTTTGGTAATCAAGTATAGTTAATGGAATTAAAAATAAGTGGGTAATCATGTCGTTATTAATAAAAATCATTATTATAGAATATTTAATTTAATTAGCTCTATATCTATATTTATTAGGAATGTTATTTAAATTTATAATTACTCTTGTAATATACGGGTTCTAACGTAGTATTGAATAATATCGACCCGTACCCAATAATTTGACCTAGTATCCATCCAACACATTGAAATCAAGAGTTGTTGAAGGTTCCCTCATACACCCTTTCTTTGAATATGTGTTCTGGAATTCTCAAGCTCAATTAAACCATTCTACAAATATTCTAAGCCATTATCAAATTATCAATGTGATTTAACCAATCAAATTATAAAACTTTGATGATTACTTCAACGTTCGGTCATTAACTTTGTGAAACGAGTTGTTGTTAAGGTACCTTTGCAATATTTATATTCTACATATATATTTATTTCAAATTTCATCTATTAATTCAAAGCAACATTAATGAACATATAATATTGTGTTATTTAAATGTATACTTTCCAGATTTAACACCATGAACAATACAAATAGAAAGTGTATGTATGCAAAAAAAGATAATCGTAGTTGTGTATCGCATGTTTTCATACAAGGAGTGAAAAAATTCATAGATTTTGCTACCGCTCAATATAGGTTCATGGACGAAGATAAAATCAAATGCCCGTGCATCAAATGTCGTAACATACTATATAGAGACGTTGATACTGTTAAGCATCATTTGTACAAGTCAGGTTTTGTAAGGAATATAGGTTTTGGGATAAACATGTCGAAACATCAATTGATGATGATAATACGTTTTTAGGGGTGGATGATTCAAACACTAATTTGAAATGAAGGTGAATGTTCTTATAGAGAAGTGATCATAGATACAATGTCTCCTGATTTTAATACTAGTAATTCTGAGGAGCCAAATTTACTAGATAAAAAAATCTTTGATATGATAGAGGCAGCTGATAAAGAATTGTGGCATAGACGTAAAAAAGTAACACAACTACCTGCTGTAGCTAGACTATAGAATATATAATCAGAGTATCGCATACCTGAACAAAGTTATGATGCTATCTGCTAATTGATAAATGATGTGTTACTGGAGGAGAATAATATGGTAGGTAGTTTATACGAGAGCAAAAAGTTAATACAAGCACTAGGTTTGCCTATGGAGATGATTGACTGCTGTAGGTATGGATGTATGATATATTGGAGGGGAGACAAAGATCTTTATCAGTGCAAAATCTGCAATGCATATAGGTACAAACGGTCAAAAAATTTGGCCAGATGTTCTCGCATATCCTTTAAGAAAATGCATTACTTTCCATTTAAGTCCAAGGTTGAAGAGACTGTATGCTTCACAAGCCACATCCATTTCCATGCAATGGCACTCCGAGAATCAAGGACATGATGTTGGAGTAATGTGTCATCCATCCTATTCAGAAGCTTGGAAGCACTTTGACAAAATTCATCCTTCATTTGCAGTACAATTACTTAATGTTAGATTAGGCCTAAGTACTGATGGGTTTGTAGCACATGGAGCATTTAGAAAACAATATTCATCTTGTCCTATTATTATAACACTTTATATATCCATGAAGAGCCTTACATGTTTTTGTCTACACTTGTTCCAGGACCATCAAACCTTAAGCATAAAATAGATGTATTTTTGCAACCAGTTGCGAATTGTAGCAGTTATGGGAATAATGTGTAGTAACATACGATATATCTTTAAAAGAAATTCCATTTACGAGCAGCTTTTATGTGGACAATAAGCGATTTTCTATCATATGCAATGTTGTCAGGATGGTCTACAGCATGTAAGCTAGCATGTCCACATTGTGGGAAAAATACACAAAGATTCAGACTAAATAATGGTAATAAGATGTCATGGTTTGATTGCTATAGAAGATTTCTACAGGTAAATCACCCATATAGAAAGGGTAAATATATGTTCAAGAGGAATCGTGAAGTGACAGAAGGTCCTCCTCCAAGTAAGAATGGTGAACAAACTTTAATGGAGATTAAACAACTAGGTTTGGTAAAAGTGATTGAACTAAATGATGATAATGTAAACAAAATATCTGGCGATGATGGCTGGAAAAGAAAAGCATATTTTGGGATTTACGATATTGGAAAACAAACCTCATTAGACATAATTTTGATGTTATGCATATTGTGAAAAATGTATTTGAGAACTTTTTTACACTATAATGGATGTCAAAGGGAAGACGTAGGAAGAGAAAAGGAATCGAAGATAATCAAAGAGCGTACTATGCTCTGGACAAGAGTAAAAAAGAAAGGCATATGAGAATGGATGGGCAAATTGTGTTTCCCCGATGGTTATGTTTCTAATTTGGGAGGTGTGTTGATTTAACAGGGTGTAGAATGTTCGGAATGAAAAGCCACGATTTTCATGTTTTTATGCAAATATTAATGCCAATTGCATTTCGTGAGATGTTTCCAAAACATGTGTGGGAAGCATTAACAGAGTTGAGTATTTTGTTCAAAACGTCAACAACAACATCAATCACAATAAACGACATGGAAAGGATCGAAACCGAGATCCCAATAATTCTATGTAAATCAGAGACCATCTTTTTCACTAGTGTTTTTAACTCCATGGAACATTTACCAGTACATTTTCCATACGAATCGAAGAAAGCCGGTCCCGTTCAATATCGGTGGATGTATCCATTGGAAAGGTTTGTATGTTACATCATTATGTATTTTGGTACTTTTGTAAGCTAATTTAAATATTCTTTAGTATAAATATCTAAATCAGTTGAAAAAAGATGTGGAAAATAAAGCTCAAATGGAAGTGTCCATTGTTAACGCGTACTTGGTTCTTGAAGCATCAATATTTTGCTCTCATTATTTCGAGATTGATGTCCCCACATGTAATAGAAAGTTGCCTCGAAATGATGATGGAGAAGGAGATGAGGAACCGGATGATAACAACGAAATGTTAGATATATTTTCATATCGTGGTCGTCATTATCGAATATTTAGGAATAAAATGTTGGTTGATGAGGAATTGCATGTTGCCCAAACTTGCATACTCCTTAACAACGATAAGATCAAACATTACATCATGTAAGTAACATATACTTCGTTTTTAATTATAATAATAATTTTTAGTGTAATTGCTCTAAATAAAATTTACATGCATGAATTTGTTTATTACATCATAGTAACTTTAAAAATGTTATTTAAATGGTAATACAAACTATTTGAAGAAGATTTGAATGAACTTATTGGGGATATGGATGAACAGGAGGTTGTAGCTGAAGTTGATAAGAACTTTGCAGTATGGTTTGAAAACTATGTGGGTGTTATTTTTTTAATTTTTTAATTTTTTTTATGGTTATAATTAACTCTAATAAAGTGTTTTACCATTTGTCTTATAGGCACGTAAGATCCGGATAAAGAACAAGTATATATCTAAACTTTCCAAAATGCCATTAAAAAACGTGAAATTATATAGTGTATACTTTGTCAATGGTTACAAGTTTCACACAGAGGCTCATGGTCTGAACAAATCAACAATCAATTGCGGATTGTGTGTTAGTAGCCAAGGAGGTGATTATTACGGTAAGGTAGAGGAAATTTTAAAAGTCAAATACCCTGGTTACCTAATTAAAACCACAATTTTTTTTAAATATCATTGGTACGATCCAACACCTAACATAGGAGTTCAATTTCAAAAACAATATAACTTGGTCGAGATAAACTTCAAAAGAAAATACAACAAGTTCGAGTTGTTTGTTTTAGCCATGCAAGCCACTTAGGTATGTTACATTCCTTACCCAAGTTTGAAAACAAACAACACAGACTGGTGGGCTATATTTAAAGTTAAACCTCGTGGTTGGACTATTGAAAATCATCCGCAGAAATACGTTGCTTTCCAAGAAGATGAAGTTGAATCAAATGAAATCATGATACCAACTATAGCAGATACAGACAATTATGATGATCACGAGATGTCAAGCAGTGGTTCAGATAATGAAAATAACATTGATGAAGAAGGTGATATTAATGAGTACGACAATGATGGTATTCCTGGCAACGAGGGTAGTTATGAGTATAGTACATCGAGCAATAAAGAAGAAGAGGAGGAAGAAGATATTGACTAGATGTTTTTGTTTCTTTATAAAAGGATGGTTATATTGTATAAGTTTTAGTTTTGGCATGCGGATTGGTAAATGTGATGTTATGTATTAGTGCCCTTCATGAGAATTAAATAAAATGAAAATTTATCATTCTTTGGTACATTGAAAGCATTTACTAAAATGGGATATGTGTTTTTCAGATATTTGTATGTACAATATTTTCAATTAATATCCAATTAACTAATTGTTTATGTTATAATCCGGTTTATTTACATTGAAATGGTAAAAATTTATTCAAGATAACATAAACATATATAATAGCAAATGTTTATTCTTTCCGAGTATTAAAGAAATATAAAATACAATAAAACAAACAAAATATATTACAATTTCAAAAACATATCATTCAAACCATATCTTACCAATTTCACTGATCATAATAATAATTCATCCATAGAGTAAGAAAATTAATTAAGCATACAACATCCCAACAAAGAAACAAACCAAACACACCATCATGAACTTGATCATTCGACGAGTTTTATTGCAGCTGCAAATTTCCATAGCAAAATATCTATGAATTTGAAGTACTCCTTATCAACATTGCTATGAAATATAATTTCATAACAAATGTCATCGCAAATTAGCTAGGCTTTTTGTTCCATAGCAAAACAAGCAAAGGAAATCAAATTCCATTCCATAATTCCCTAGCAAATACCTAAAAATGGTACTTCCATAGCAAAGCAGCTATAGAATTAGTGTCAGTCAAAAAGTTCGTTGCATAGTAACCACGATAATTAATTCCATAGCAGTAGTATAACGGAAAGTGATTTCGTAACAAATTTTTTTGCAAAATTGTTACGTTTTTTTTTTCAACAGAGATCTCGGTAGCATAATACCAAAGAATATGGAGTCGGTAGCATTTTCCCTAGCAAGTCTTGTTTATGCTACCGTAAAAAAATCCATAGACAATGTGGTAGCAACCTTGCTATGGAACGACATTCCATAGCGCGATTTATTGCAGATTAACAACGAAAATACGTTCCATAGCGACCTTCCCTAGCAAAATCACATTTTTCTTGTGTAAATGGCAACCCAAGGCCCAATTATGGCCCAACCAAATTGGGACCAAAACCCATCATGGAACTAAATCCAAAGCAGCCCGAAATACTAGTCAATAGCCCAAATCAGAAGTCTAATGGCCTAACAAAGCCCAAACTATGGCCCAAACTAAGAAATCCAAGCCCAAACGCCCATCTGTTGAGTACGCAGGGCGTACTCATCTCATACGCCCAATGTACTACCATGATTACCAGTTCTCTTCATTCGTCACTTAATCAATTAAGGGTGACTTATAACGTAAAGTTGGCAACTTTACACTCATGTATGGCTTAATAGGACCTAATACTGAGAAAGAAGCTTAATAAAGATCTTAATACATGCATGGACCAATATACTCCATAAACTTTGCATTTTTATGAACATTGGGCCTTAATGGAGCCAAAATCTAACATACGTTGCTTCTGGGGTATATCAAAAGCTTAAGTTTAACTTAAAAGACTAAAAAATGAACGAATAACACCATAAAGTAAATCTAGCACAAATGACCATGAAAGTGAGAGCCTTTTACCTCAAAAGGCTTGAAAATGAGAAGGTAGTTGTGGATCTACAAGCTCAATCTATCCCTCCAAGCAATCACCAAGAGTTGTTCTTCTTTAACTATAACACCACCAAGACTCACTTTCAAGCCCAAACACACAAGAGATACTTAGGATTTTGAGATTATAGGTTGAGAGAGTTAGAGGCTGCAAATGGGGAGGGTTCGAAGAGTTAATGAGGCTTAAATAGGGTTTAAACCCTAAAATTTAGGGTTTGTATCTGACCCACGTACCCCTAGCGTACAATAGTAATGCTCCACGATCATTTGAGCCTAGTACGCTCAGTGTACTCCTTGTACGCCCAACATACTCAACTTTGTTCCAATTCCTTGTTAACTTTAAATGGCCATAACTCATTCATTTTAATTCTGATTCCAACGATCCTTATATCCATGGAAAGGTAATGAGAAGCTCTACACTTCTATTAGCTCCCCCTTGCCATAACACTTTCCGAACTATCCAAAATTCATAAAATACCCGAGCTGCCACTTTATTAATATACCCCTGGACTTCAAAACACAAAATGAAATCCCGATCACCTAATCTATATATCCACACTCAATGGGGACTCAGTCTATTTCACAAAGTCCCTAAACTGTATGATAACCGATCTTCAGGTCATGACCCTGAATTATGAAACGATTCGAAATAGGGTGTTGCAACTCTCCCCCACTTAAATTTAATTGCATCCTCGAAATCATTCCTTACTAGTTCCTCTGTTGCTAGAGGATCTTGCCCAAACTTCCTGAATTTCAATTAAGACCAAAGAATCATCCCATACCTACGACCGTCTCCCAAACTGCCATCCAAACCCAGTCATGGAAGAAATTGCTTATACCTCCGAAAGGATGAACCTTAACACTCTACTCTCAACCCAAAAAAAAGAATCCTAGCAGCCCTGCCCAAGAACTGAAACATTTACTATACTCTTGCCAACCGGAAAACATCATAACACTGCGATAACTACTGAAAGCAAGAACTTCCTGAAAACATGAACCAGTCAATACAAACCCTAGAAGATTATTCCATAGGATTACAAACTATTCATTCATCACACCCACACCCTATTCCCTTGTAACATCACGTTGATAAGGTAGATTCTAATTTCATATCTATAATTTAATTATGCTGCATATCGGTCCCTAAGTTCAAGAAATTATGCAAAAGGAGTCGTAGTGACATTTTCGTTAATTGGTTTCGGGGGAGTATGCCATTCACACGTATGTACACTGAGCGTACTAGGGCGCGCCCTTATACGCTAGGCGTACTTTCCAGATTTGGAAACCATAATTTTTAGTGTTTAGCTCATATTTAAACACTCTTATTGCTTCATTTCCCCTCACCTCATTAGCCTCCATCTCTCTTGATACATTTTGCAACCCTAGTTCACCTTAAGAAGCTATTTCAACCTAATAGTGTGTGTGTTTTCTGCTTAGAAGAAGAAGGAAGGATGCTAAGCTCATCTTGGTAGAGTGAAGCATGTTCAATCTAGAGTTTCTACATCATTTGCAACCTTTCTAAGGTATAAAGCTTGAAACTTTGTCCCTCTAGCTTATATATCTAGATTTGGATGTCTTTATGGCGTTTTTGGTCCCAAAAAGTTAGATCTTGAGCATGGCATGTTCTTGACCATTAAGCCATCCTTTTAAACCATACAAGGGGTCTTAATTCATAAATATGGGTTCCAAATGGTTAGTTTTTCTTCATGCATCATTTAGAAGGTCTTAATTGAATAAGATCTTTACTTAAGCACTTATTGGACATGCTAATTCATAAAGTTAGAGACTTTATGAATCCTAAGAGTATTTTAGCCATGGATCTAAATTATAGATGTAAGAGCTTAAGCTATTAAGCTCTTAATTGATTTTTGGATTTCCAAGGGTACGGCTCCCATACTTGGAATACGCCCTGCATACGAGGTTAACCACCCCGATGGTGGTCAACCTCTGAGGCTGTGTGTATGCCCAAGATACCTCTAGAGTAAGCCCCACATACGCACCTGAGTTTATTCAACCGAGTTGACACGGTTGGGTTAACTCGGATTGGTAGAATCAGTTGATCTAATTGGTTTGAATATTTAACTTTAACCAAGTTTGACCTTGAGGGTATTTTGGGATTTTGATGGAAATTAGTCATTTGATGGGAATAGGTGCCGGTTAGAGAGCTGAGATTAGGAGTCGAGACCTGATAATCTTTTTTCTAGTTTGTGAGGTGAGTTTTCCTCATTGTACTTGCGGGTCGAAGGCACCAAGGCCGGCCCTTTGGATATGATATCCTCTTATGTATGCTATTGTGTTGTAGTGATATGTTCGGTATCCTGATATATAGGATGATGTTATGCTTAGTGATTTATAGATTTGTCTGACTGTATGTAGTCTGTTATATAATTATATGTTATATGTGCACATATTTGGTCGGTGGCTGAGGCTTTATAGCTTTGTGCGTTAGCCAACAGGCTGGGGGTATACCAACCGATGGTTGAATGGGCCGAAGGGTATTCCATCCCGAGGATGATATAACCCATTGTAGATTGGCATTCCACACCATGGTTGCTAGGCATGGGGTATTCCAACCCGATGGTTGACTGGACCCATAGTGTATTGCCATTCCAACCCGATGGTTGATGGGCCTAGGGTATTCCAATCCGATGGTTGAATGGACCCGACATGTCGTTATTGTATTTGTTATCTCTTTATGTGTTGGTACTTTGGGGGATCTAACTAAGCGTTAGCTTACAATTTTAGGATATGTTTCATTTACTTTAGATGACCGCGAGAAGGCGAAGGCGTGGCCGTACACATCCTCATGTTTTGACTTATGATTTTGGGAGACTTTGATGTTGAAATGGTTTTGAAACCTATGATTGTAAAAATTTATGAATTTGGTTTGTTTTAAATTGTTTAAATTTCTTGTGATTTTATGGGTGTTACAAGTTGTTATAGGATCCTTTGTTTGAGTGAATTGGAGGAACACTCGTGTGAATCCAGTCTCAAACTAAGGAAAACAGATTTTTAATAAACGATTTTCAAATTGTTTTCAAAATAATCAAAGAAGATGCGATATGTACGATCAATCACAGCCAATAAGTGTACCCTAAATTACCACATTACTATTTGACACTGTGATATGTTACTACATCATGCTAGTGATATGCTAGGGATCTTCAGGAATTGTATGATAGAATTGTCTGATTATACGATGCCTGATATCCAAGGGTTTTCCTTATATATTAAATTGACATCATTACTGTAGTTGCTTTGTGTATGCATCATAATTGTACATAGGTAAGATTCTATTACATGGGAATGTTTGATTTGGATTATTTCCTATTCTTGTTTTATGAAGGGCATAGGGTAGGATGAGATATTCGACTGTCTATATGATCCAGTGTTATGTATGACTATCATACACAAGCACTGCAAGGTTGGTGGAAGTTTCATGCATGAGTTGTGTAGGGTCAGCCAGCCAGTTTTGTGATGTTTAGCTTTCATTTAGGGAGTGAGGATTGAGAGTATGTGTATCCTAGTGTGTATTGTTAGTTTTGTTATGATGATCCTTGATACAAATATGGTTAGGTGTGGAAGGTAGTATAAACCCATACTTCGAAAAGCATAAGACTCGTACGCGTATCAGGGAAGTCATAACCCCTAGGGCTTTGTTGGGAGTTGCTTCCCCTTGTATGATATGTGTTTTATCTGATATATCCCTAGTTTATTTTTAGCATGGTGATAACATAGTGTTACATGGCGAGATCCAAATTAGGATCAGGACAGGTGACCAAAATGGGTCGGCTATGTCCGAGGATAGGATTAGGGAGATCCTCCTGGAGGACGTTCTTTCTGACTTTTGAGCACAGTTGCTAGAGATGTTTGGGTCCATTAAGACCGCCATGGTGGAGTATTTTGATGAGCGTTATGCCGTATTTTCTGAGGTTTCTGCTATTGTAGCCACCACAGCCGTTGTGGCTGCTCGGATTGGTGCTGGGAGAGCCTTTCTGTATCGGGACTTCAATAATATAAAGCCCCCAACTTTTGATGGATTTCAGGACCCGATCATAGCCATGTCGTGGCTGTCTTACATCAAGGGTTGATTTTTCACTTGCTTTTGCCCAACTAATCGTAGGGTCAGGTGCGCTATGAACCTTCTTACATCTAGAGCAAAGGATTGGTGGAGGCTTGTTACCAGCTCGTATTCTCCTGAGCAGAGGACTGCAGTGACTTGGCAACAGTTCTTACAGATTTCCGTTCTAGATTTGTTCCACTGTTGGAGCGTGAGAGGTTGGCCCAGGATTACATGGATTTAAGATAGGGACTGGTTCGGTGAGGGAGATCACGAACATTTTTACGGAGAGGGCCTTGGTTTTTCCTGAGTTTGCTGCTTCTGAGCAAGCTCAGATGAACCGTTACTTGAGCATGTTCAATATGGACATGACGTAGTTTACATTCATTCAATAGTATGGTTCATTGATGGAGTTACAGGAGGCCGCTAGGCGGCATGAGATTGGGATGGAGCTCCAAATGAGAGAGCATAGATCGGCCCCGACATAGTCGCAACCTGCACCGAAGTAGTTCAGGGCCGCTGATACCAGATCTGGGAGTCATAAGGTCCGTACTTATGGGAAGTGCGACAACGTTCATGATGGAGCTTTTTGATCTTCTTCGAGCTGCCATAAATGTGGCAAGCAAGGCCACGTTGCGAGGGACTGCCGGCTGTAGGCTCCAGCTTCCGGCATCAGGCTGTGTTATCATTGCGATCAGGTGGGCCATATGAAGGCCCAATACCCCTTACTGGCTACCAGTCCGTCGCAGGTTCCAAAGTCGGCTACACTAAGGATCACATATTCTAGTCAGGGCAGGGCGAAGCCCCCGAGGGCTCGAGGTCGGTCTTTCCAGCTTACGACAGAGGAGGGCAGGTCGGCACCAGACGTTGTAACCGATATGTTTCTACTTATTATTCTGTTGACTATGTTTTATGTTATGCTCATATATATACTCATGATAGGTATGTTCTTAGTGAAATCTTTGCATGTTCTTGTGTTATTTGACTCGGGTGCGAGTCGATCATTTGTATCTAGATCATTAAGTAAGGAGTTTGATGTTTTATGTTATGCTCATATTTATGCTCCTGATAGGTATGTTCTTAGTGAAATCTTTGCATGTTCTTGTATTATTTGAATCGGACGCGAGTCGATCATTTGTATCTAGATCATTAAGTAAGGAGTTTGATATGCCTATTGGGAGTTAGAGTGTCCGTTACGGGTTTCTATCGCTAACGAACATGGGGTTTCTGCATGATCCGTGTATCAGTGTTGTATATTGCAGATCTTCGGGGTGCCTTATCCTATTGATCTGATTCTTATTCCCATGGGAGATGTATGTGTGATAGTGCACATGGATTGGCTGAGTAGGTTTGGCACCATAATTGACTATGAGGGCCAACGACTGGTAGTTCGAACCCCAAGTGGGGGAGAAGTGGTTACCTATAGAGAGGGCACCAGGGTTGGTTCTTGGTTTTGCTCGGCAACCAGGGCTCATCAATATATCCAGCACATGTGTGCAGGTTACTTAGCTTATGTGCTCCTAGAGAAGTTACCCGATGTGCCTTCTGAGAGGCAGGTTGAGTTCAAGATTGATCTTGTACCAGGTGCGGCCCTGATTGCCAAGGCACCGTACCGTTTGGCAACGCCTGATATGCAGGAGTTGTCATCTCAGCTTCAGGATAACCAAATCCTATATTATCCATATTTAACCAAATTCATCAATTTTGATAAGGATAACAATTTGAAACACAAAAAATCGATTTTAGGCAAGAAAAATGATTTTTGGAAGTAATCCTCAACAAAATCTGGCAAGAAAATCGAAATTCCCAGCACCAGACCCTTGGAATCGTCATGTCCTCTATGGAACTCGTCGAGTAGGACCTATGCGTCGAGTCCATACATGGACTCGGCGAGTCAGCCAGTCAGAAGACAAAAAATTCGATTTTCTTGAACTTTGACAATTAACTTTTGCATCAATTCACTAGAAAAACGACTTAGTCTGTGATACCACTGATGGGTTTTGA
Source organism: Lactuca serriola (assembly GCF_051521515.1). NCBI lineage: Eukaryota > Viridiplantae > Streptophyta > Magnoliopsida > Asterales > Asteraceae > Lactuca > Lactuca serriola. Next base: position 159,078,529 of record NC_136409.1, read on the forward strand.
GCATTACATCAACCCTATGGTGCACATGAAAACCCTAAAGCTTTGGATCTAGTTTATCTAGTTGTACATTCAATAATCGTCCAAAACTCATAAACCCTAGATCCTTCATACTTTAATCAAAATTAACATATGAATAGGGTTAGGAATATTACCTTGATTGTTATGTAGCAATAACAATCACAACCCTTCTTGATTTGACTTCTGAAAGCCTAGTGCCCCAAGTGTTGCACCTCTAATGGAGTCACAAATACCACTAGCAATAAGGATGTACAAGAGAGAGAGGGAAGGGGCACAAAAACGTCCAAGACCTTCCAAGAAAACTTACCCACATTTTTGGGAGCCTTAAGAGTCCTTATATAGTTGAGGCTTCTAGGGCTATCAACCTGGAAACCCTAATCTAGTTGCTTAGTCCTTAAGCAGCCCAAAGGGTCCTTCCAGAAGGCCCTTTGGATGATTTCTATATCGACTCTCATATAGAATTCCTCCATTTCTTCCTTATGGATCCTTAGCGCAACTTTGTAACTATCTTATAATTATAGTATCAGTCCTTTTTATTTAATTAATCTCTTTTGACCACAAAATTAATTCCAAATTAATTATTGATCAATATTAATTAAACAATATGATTTCTCTTTTAATATATTATTCATATAATTAATTAATAAATCATAAGTAATCCTATTTCTCCTTAAGTTATCTTATCAGTTGCTATGGTGAAGGCAACACAAAAGGACCATATTCAGAATTAGGTCAAGTACATACAAAAATAGTTATGGGCTTAAATACCTAATCCAACAGTCTCCCACTTGGATAAGTCTAATAACTATTTTGGAAATTGTAGCTTTCAAAAAACGTTGTCAACTCGATCTTATCAGTAACACATCCTTTAGATAAGGGATCATATATTCCTCCATTCTAGATATCGTATGAACTGGGACATGGATTTAAATCATAGTCTTTGTTCATGTGTTGTTTCCTGATTTCTGATTTGTGATGACTGACAACAGACTACAATTGAACACATCAACTTAGTCCAGGCTTGGCCAAGTGCTTAGGGTGTCATTACTTAATCATCGAGGGGCCCACATATATCGCTTTTATCCCACACTGGGTAAAAGGAATGGATAAACTTCGACTCAAATGCTCGCTTGTACCTACTCATCAAATCACACACAACAATATGTTTTATACCACGAAGTTACTGGTGCATTTACATACTATCAATGTGCAAACCGACTTGTAAATTACAACTCACATGTCTCGTTTTAAGGAATATAAGATATTATCGTCTCACTAATCACCCGTGATAAAATCCATGAAGTGATTCAAGTGAGCATGGGTTTTATCCAATACTCAAATCTTATTTCAGGAGTACTCATGAACACTACAACAAACTTTTGCTATGTCTAAACGCTTTAGACAATCTACAGTCGGATTCATGACAATCTAGCTTCAATACCTACTTCCAAAGTATTTATTGACTGTGGATGTTTTGAATAATCTTATTATTTTGGAAGTCAAAACATACAAAGTGAAACACAAGAAAAATAGAATCCAATATGGCCCCAAACTTTTGAGTATATATAAAACACCTTTTATTTAGTCACCATATTGATCACACATTATTCATTGTATAATGTTTCAGATAATTAACTTATTACTTGAATTATAACAATAGTTGTCCCATGCTCCAAGCATGCACACTATCTTTACCTATGGTCCATACTTTATGAAATAGATCAATTGAACATATTTCCAACGATACACATTTCACAACTCCTAATCCTTATCATAAGTGTAAGAATACCGAACTCTTGCCACTATTAGGATATGTTATATTCTAACATTTTATGCAACGATCCTTTCGTAATGTCATAACACCAAAGCCACCAAGACCTTGCCAATGATATTACAAAGTTCTCTATTGGAGATTGTTACAAGGAAATTCCATAGATAAGAAGACTCACATTCAAAGTACATTCCTTTAAACATCCTTCTTGCATAAAAGTTTCTAATCTAGACATAGATTCTTGATATCCAACTCCCAGTAAGGAAACATTTCCAAATTTTCCATCTGACAACTCATTATTACTAGAATCATATCTATTCTTAATAATGTCATTATAGTCCATTCGTTACTATACTTCCAACTGCCCACAAGTGACCAATCCTTGGCGAACCTTAGATTGTCCTTGACAGTTGTTTAATTATTTTAGTCATATCCGGTTCTGGTCCTTTTCCCGCTTAATTGCCTAGGCATTTGGAAAATTTAGAACGGTTGAATATTACAACATATGGAATCGATCCTATACCAGAAGCGTATGGGACACGATTCATGAAAAAACGTGATACTTTACGAGTTTCTTGCTATAATATTGCCATATATAGAATTCTTTTATGTTGACCTTTTCAACATAACATCCATATATATCCTTTGACTAAACTTGATTAAAATTTCTCGATCCAAGATTTTAGATTTTGAAATGAAGTATAATATTCTCTCCCTTAATTATAGCAAAACAACTTTTTAACCCTTGAAACTTTGCAAAGTGAATTTTTTTTTTCTATAATTAATATTGATAACTTGCAACACTTAAAATAATAATCATCCTCCCACTAACATGATAATTATATCCATACCAGCATAACATTTATGCTCCCACTAGCTTTGACACGTATTTAGAAAACAGTTGGACTTCTAGAAATCAATACTTATTGACTTCCAAAGTTCATATTTCTAATACGATATGCTTCGATAAACCTTTATCTAAGCTTCTCAAACTCATACACCTTTCCTTAGATAGCTCATATGTATGTCTAAACTAATTCAGAACTTATCAGAATAGTCTAAAATGTTTAGACTAATTTCCAAATCCCACAATTCTGACTATGAAGAGGGATGCCGTAATCATAATCAAATTTGAGAACACAAATATCACAATTTATATCTACTTAAAATCTCTCTTAGTGAAAGCGTTTCCTCAAAATCATTTTCATGAAACGGAGAGAAACCTTATGACACTTAGATTACATGGTGTATATGCTCCTATCCATGTGCATTTTGTCATAACCATAATCATAAGATGATGTTTGTGACAAATCTAAACTCTTATGGACAGAACTTGTTCATTCTGAATTTCTTGCCATCAATGGTCCCACCATTGCTTCCAAGTTATTTAGCAGCTCACATATACTAGTCAATGGACTTTCATTGAACAAGGTGCTTGCCTCTATGCAATCAATTGTGAACCCGTAGAACTCATATATATATATATATATATATATATATATATATATATATATATATATAAGTAACTTTAATAGAATGGCATAGAAAAAAAATTGTGTCAACTAGTGATTATCAATAGGTTTACTCTTGATTAGTTCTTGGAATTTTTCAAGATTTTAAGACTCCCACTGACCTCTTGACATATACGATTCTCTTGTCAAGAAACATTTCTTGTCAAACATATATTCAAGAGTTAGTGCGGTTTCTTATCAAGATAAACTCCTCACACAATTGGTCCTAGTTGGTCATTGTCTAATCCATGACATCACAACATACCAATTTCAAATGTACAAGATTAAGAAACTTTTCTACTCCACATTTGATGAGTGTTCTTCAACCTCTTCTTAAGATTATGTCACTCAGTCACAATCTTGGAGTATTACTCTAAGACTCGATTTTGGAATGAAGTATGACTCATCATTTTGATTTAACCATTTCAACAATTCCCTATTCCTCTTCTTAGTCATAATTATGCACTAAGGTGTCCTTAGAGGATCAATTGTGATACGGTGTCCTAACCACTAAGATGATCATAAAACATGAAACTTAAGTACTCTCCCTAATTGATTCTTCTTATTCGTTTTGTTATTCATTGGAACTTTTCTAATGATTCAGAATCACACTTAATCTTGTGAGCATAACCATATTTACTAAACATTTAGTAAATGATGATGAATAGTCTTACTGTTTTTGTTGTGGACTTCAGTAGTTCACAACATTGTGTTATAGTCCTTTAGTCCTTCACTTGACTCACATACTTGTGTGAACAAGGAATAAGTCATAATTTCCCAAATACGAAGGTTCTCATTCATCACACAATACAAGTTGTATGATTCCAAGTTTCTATCCAATTGAAACTTGGGCGGTCAAAATCTTTCCTTATTAGGTAAATTTCTGACACTACCACAAATAACATAACTAAGAATCACATCATTTCAACATTGATAATAATAGAAACAAACAAACATCAATTTCCAGAAATGCCATTGCAAGGAAATATAAATAAGACAAAAAAACAAAATTTATTTTATTTATAAAAACGCAGAAAAAACTTGTCCTCAACGCAATTCAACTGAAAAACTATGCAATTACATTTTCCTAAGCAATCTATCATAACTCTCTAAGTAGTAGCTCAAGAATCCGAGCATCAAACCATGCGATCGAAATCCATTTCTTCGCAATCAGACTTAGCTCACTTTTCCTTTAGGCTTCCTTTCTTTTCTTCGATGCTACAAAACATCAAAATGTAATCTTATCACATCATTTATTAAGAATCTCCAAATAAGAACTTAATAGAGTTAGATAGTGGATTTAGTTGAAGCAGAGTCATACAACTTGACTCTCCCTTCCTTTTGATCCTTTAGGTAGGTACGACAGCTGCGCAACCAATGCCCTTCTCTTGTTAGTAGAAACAAGTGGACTTCTTTGGAATCGCACACGGGACAATCTCAGACTTAGCCTTTCTCTTGCATAGAGAAAAGTTTTCCGGACTTTCAATGTTGACATCACAAATGTCCATAGAAGTTTGGGAGGTTGAATTACAAGACACATTTGCTAGACCAGTGCGCCAAATCATTATTGATTTAGCAGCAATAAGCAGATAAGTCAAATCAATGGGTCGGGAAGTGATTGAAGAACCTAGTCAACAACCAACTTCCTCGGGAAAACGAAACACATTATTTCCAACTTGACAATGTGTGACTTCATGTCCAAGACGTGTGCACACACAAACTTCCCATCTCCCATATCTTTTCGCCAATAGGGCTTGAGTGATCTTGAACTTTTCAAGCCTTTGAATACATGGGTCAGGGAGAATAATAGGAGGAGATGAAGGAAGTGAAGAATGATCTTGAGTTCCTCGATCAAATTGTGGAATATCATATTCATTTGGAAAGAGTTTTCCATAGGATTTGGGAAGACCACAGTTAGAATCATACATCTACAAAGCCGGGAGAAAATTCAAGTTAGTTGATTGAGTCCTTAACAAAAGACCCAAATGAGATATTAAGGCTAGGACCCAACACAATAATCTACAACTCAGAAGAGGGATTTCGTAATCTAGTTGCAGAACATTTGAAGTTAGGTAAATGACGATTTACCAATTTCCACCATGAAAAACTATAATTGAAAATTAGGTTTTAGATGATTTGAAACTCCTAGATCCTTTGAGATTCATTGAACTTTTCAATGGCATGTTTAATCTCGATTATGCCCTTAAAGTTTGTGACTGGGATGCCGAGGATCACAAACAAGGTGTGGATAACCATGCAAATTAGCTTGGTACTCTTGAAGATGTCTATCACCTAATTAATGTGCCGATTAACCACACACACTCCATTGATCTATGATAATCTACGAGCTAGCCATTGCCAGCCTTCAGTGGTCCCATATTAGTGTGCCGGTTAACCACACATGCTCCACTAACGACCAACAACGTGCAATGTGCAATTTCATGGATTAGCACCAACTCCACATTTTTCCTAAAGTAACTAAGATTTGGGAATTTATAAAAGTGTTTAGTCACTTCGTATTTCATTATACTTATAATGGAAGGTTGTGTCCTATCCTACCCGTTCGGCTAACGACCCTCCACTAGTCAAAAACGCAGTAGGTAAGAGTGGATACCCATTCAATCGCCATTTTATAGGTAATTTCCTTAAACATCACATATAGACCAACTTCATGAATGAGGGCTACTAATGGTAAGACTTACATTTACTTATACATATATAATTTTAAACTTTTAATTCTATATAGTATAAGGGTGTATTTTACACTTTTAAAATACCAAGTGGTTTAATCTATTAATAAATTAGACATTTAATTTGATTAACTTAAACCATATAATTATGGATTTATTAATTATCTCTTTTAATTAAACACATAATTAATTTAATAAAACCATAAAGGTGTAATTTGAACTTTTTCAAAATACTAGGGTTTTAGAATTTAATATTTCAAAATTAATACCTATTAATTAAATTTAAAATTCCAAAACTTGAGGAAAAATTTTGAAACCTTTCAAAATATTAGGGTTTAACTATTTAAATTTCAAAAACTAAATTTTTAAGTTCAAATTTAAACTATAAAACCTGAAGGGTGTAATTTGAAACTTTTCAAACTTAGTAGGTCAAATATTTGAATTATAATAATCCTATATTATCCATATTTAACCCAATCCATCAATTTTGATAAGGATAACCATTCCAAACATAAAAAATCAATTTTAGGTAAGAAAAACGAGTTTTGGAAATAATCCTCAACAAAATCTGGCACGAAAATCAAAGTTCCCGGCAGCAGACCCTTGGACTCGTCGAGTCCACTATGGAACTCATTGAGCACGACCTACTCGTCGAGTCCATACATGGACTCGGCAAGTCAGCCAGTCAGAAGATAAAATATTCGATTTTCTTGAACTTTGGCTATTCACTTTTGCATCTAGTCACTAGAAAAATCACCTAATCTTTGATACCACTGATGGGTTTTGAGCATTACATCAATCCTATCGTGTACATGCAAAACCTAAAGATTTGGATCTAGTTTATCCAGTTATACATGCAATAATTATCCAAAACTCATAAACCCTAGATCTAGCATACTTTAATCGAAATTAACGTATGAATATGGTTAGGAATATTGTTGTGACACCCCAAAACCAAGAACGACGGAAACGTTCTCGGGCAGAGGACGCCATGTAAAGTATCACAACACAATATAACAGTAAATAAGCAAACAACATCATCCATTGCATTAAATATATGATTTTAATACAAGTGTGTTTTGTATAGTTATAGACACCAAAAAGTAAATCAAAATAATTAGATGAGTCTTGAATGCGCTCCATCTTCTGAAAAGCTGGCCTCGGTACCTGTCTACTGTCGACCTGAGAATACAAGTTATTTTGAAAGAGTTTATCAGCATTAAGCTAGTGAGTTCATAAGTATTTTAGTGTCGGTGTTTGTTATCAAAACGCTTGAACATGGTTTTAAGTATGAGTTTGTAAAAAGTAGGTAAATGTTTGTAAGTGTTTGTAAAAGTTTGAATCTCTTAGAAAAACCTATATTTTCTATTAAAGTAGCCTTCTACCAAGGCTTAACTGTTTCGTATGTTCGTTTGTTATATAAGTGTGTAATTTCCCAAGGGTAACCATCATTAATAAAATATAGTTGTACATTAATGTTTAAGTGAAATAATCACTAAATATATGTAAAGGGTAAAGTATTGTAGTACTGTAGTGTTGTATTATTGGAACTACTGTTGTACTAACTACCTTAAACCGGATTTATATTAAGGTATCATGTGATTAATTTTACCATACTATCGACTGGAAAAAAATCGACAAATGTAGGTCGTAAAAAGAAATGACGTTTGGCACCCGCAGACATGCAGGTCCGGCTATAGCTAGCAGCAAGGTGTAGGATAGTCAATCCAGTATATATCTATATACAAACTCACGCTCTCCCTTCAAGATACTCTAGCTACAACACGGGCCATGACATTGAAGTCATGCTCTGATTCAGATCAAAATGGTTAACGTATTCATGTATATGTAATGTAATGTTACTCGTTCTAGTATAGTTGTATATGTTCTCTTTCTAGTATAGTTGTATATGTTCTCCTTCTAGTATAGTTGTATATGTTCTCTTTCTAGTATAGTTGTATATGTTCTCTTTCTAGTATAGTTGTATATGTTCTCTTTCTAGTATAGATGTATACATTCTCTTTCTAGTATAGTTGTATATGTTCTCATAGTAATAAGTATTGACTCATGAATGAACTGACTCATTGATCTAGCAATAGTATAAGTATGATCCTGTGTTACCCTGATGGTAACTTTCTAATGATGTAACTAGTACACATGAATATGGAAGAACTTTTATGACTATATATGTACACATGATATATAATTAATATTGAAACGACCTTCGGACAGCTACCCGATAATCCACCAGACCACATCCAAATCGAGGAAAAGGAAATAGGGCGGACGGCTTTCCTAAGTATTTTAAACATTGCTTATATAACTATACATATATGGGCATGCAATTTATAATAAGTATATAACAAAGTTTAAGTAAAAGCATTTGATAAGTAAAAGAGTTTGTAAAGCAGTTTGAAGTAAAACAGTTTGAATAGTAATAAATCATTGGTTTTGTAGTTATTAATCACATGTGATTGATGTAATAACTATAAGTATTCAACTTGTATTCCCCCCTATTAAAGCATTTAAAACATTTAAAAGTATTTCAAAGGTTAGTTAAAGGGGTATGAACTCACTTGTGGTGAGTGGATTGGGTTGAAGTGTCGGGTACAGTGCTAGGTGACAAATGAAGACTTGTACACACGCACGAGCCTAGTTATCATATAATGAACATATATATAACTAATTAGCCAATTTATAACTAATAAATTAAGTTGGGACACCCTAGAACATGAAAACACTTTGTTTCAAGTATTAAAGATCACATGGATTGCATTCGAGTGTTGGTAGGGCAAAACTAGTGTGTTTGGAGTCCAAGGGTAAACTCCCTTGGATTTTACGGTTTTGATGGTCAATACCTAGGGAGTTTACGACAGTAAACTCTAGAGTTTACGGTCGTAAACTCTACTCATAATGTCCAAGTGTTGTTTTGTTGTTTAGCAAGCCTTTTGAAGCAATTCTACTAAGTGCTTTGGCCTTTGGAAGGGACTAGGGCAACAAAACACATGCTTTGAGGAGTTTACAGCCTAAAGGCATTTTCCTTTGGGTTTACTATGATAAACCCTTATGGAGAAGTGTATTGCCATTTTTTCAAGTCCCTAACACAATTAGGTAAGTGTATGTGCTAGATTCTAAGCCTAAGGAAGGAAAATAACCCATTTAGACATACTTTAGGGTGTTTACGGTTTTGGGATATCCCGAAACCATAAACAACTATAAATGTTGGATTTTGGTGTTTTTCAAGGCTTAGATACATCAAATTAAGGTTTAATCAATTCATGGAAGGCTTAAACATCAAACTAGGGCTTAGATAAGGACTTAGGCACACTTTGGTGCACTTTATGGTGTTTACGGTCCAAGCATCTCCTTGGACTGTGAACACCTATATCCATGTGTTCTTGAAATATTTCCTTGATATTCAAATGTAATGCTAGCTTAAAATCACTCAAGGATGAAAGCACTTACTATTAGAAGGCTTGATTCGAGCTAAAAATGCCAAGAACACTTAGTGTGTGTTCTTGGTGTTCTTGGTGTTTTGAAAATCTGGGCAAAATACAAATATGGTTAGATGATTAGATGTATGAACACTAGATTAAGTGTTTTACTAACTTAAAAAGGTTAGAACACTTACAAGATTGAGGATTTGGAATTAAATCTTGGATGGTATTTGAGAGAATATTTGGAGTTTACTCTTTTGACATATAGGGAGTAAACACAAATGACTAACTTCATGGGGAGTAAACTCATACATAGGTATGAGTTTACGGTTTTGGGTGATTTCTCAACCTAAAATATAAAAGTTTGGTCGGGTGTTTCTAATACGCGAAGTGTTTGCGGTTTTTAAAATTCAAAACCCGAGATGGCACTTTCTTTCACCGGGTCGTTTAAAAATAATATTAGAATAATCAAACGAACTTTATATTTCTTGAAAAATAAGAAATCATGACATTAATTTATGATACGAAGTGGTTGACTTTTAGGGTTTGGCCGAAAGGAAATTTCGGGTTGTCACATCATCCCCCTGTTAAGGGAACTTTGTCCCAAAATTAAAGTCTAAACAAATAAAGTAGTTACAATTAACTAAGCAAAATGATGAGGGTATTTCAGTTTCATCTGATCCTCACGCTCCCAAGTGAATTCCAGTCCTCGCCTGGCGTTCCAGCGAACCTTCACTATTGGGATACGACTTTGCTTCGTCTGTTTGACTTCTCGGTCCATGATCTCTACGGGTTCCTCCACGAAGTTGAGGCTCTCGTTGATCTCGATCTCGTCGAGTGGGATTACAAGGGTCTCGTCGGACAGTCACTTTTGCAAGTTAGATATGTGGAATGTAGAATGTATGTTACGAAGTTCGTCAGGAAGATTTAGTTTGTAAGCTACAGGGCCGATTCTTGCGAGAATCTCGAAAGGCCCTATGTACCTCGGATTAAGCTTCCCACTCTTACCGAAGCGTATCAAACCCTTTCAGGGTGAGACTTTGAGAAGGACTCGGTCTCCCACCTGAAATTCCAAAGGTTTTCTTCGCTTATCAGCGTAGCTCTTCTGTCGGTCTCTAGAGGCTTTCAATCGTTCACGGATCTGAACGATCTTCTCTGTCATTTCCCGAATGATTTCCGGGCCTATGAGAGTACTGTTAGAAACTTGCCCCCTAGCTAATTGGGTATCACCCACTTCAGCCCAGCACATCGGGGATTTGCACTTTCGGCCATAGAGGGCTTCAAGTGGAGTAGCCTTGATGCTCGTGTGATAACTGTTATTGTAGGAAAATTCGACAAGGGGTAAATGAGTATCCCATGCCTTTCCAAAGTCAATCACACAAGCTCTCAACATATCTTCCAGTGTTTGGATAGTCCTCTCACTTTGTCCGTCGGTCTGTAGATGGTAGGCTGTGCTCATGTCTAGCCTTGTTCCTAGGGAATGTTGTAGCGATTGCCAGAATCTTGAGGTGAACCTACTATCTCTATCGGAGATAATGGATATAGGTACACCATGTAGCTGTACGATTTCCCAAATGTAAGTTCTCGTAAGCTTCTCCATCATGTCAGTTTCTTTGATAGGCAGGAAGTGTGTAGACTTGGTCAATCTATCGGCGATGACCCATATGGTATCAAGTCCACCCGTCGTCTTGAGTAACTTGGTTTTGAAATCCATTGTGATCCGCTCCCACTTCCATTCTGGAATCTCCGGTTGTTGTAGTAAACCGGAGGGCTTCTGGTACTCGACCTTAACCTTTGCGCAAGTAAGGCATTTACTTACGAAGGTAGCAATTTCTGCTTTCATATTAGGCCACCAGTATAACTTTTTAAGATCCAGATACATCTTATCTGAACCTGGGTGGACGGAATACCGAGTGTTATGCGCCTCGGTCATGACCAAGTCTCGGAAACCACCGTGCCTCGGTGTCCAGATTCGGTTCATGAAATATAAGGCTCCGCTACCCTTGGCCTCTAAATTTTTTATCCATTCCTCTAAGGGATTCACTCGTCACGTTTTCAGGTTTCATGGCTTCAAGGTGGGCCGCCTGAATTTGCTTAGACAAGTGTGAATGGATTGTCATTGTCAACGACTTGACTCTTCAACCAGAATATTCCTTCCGACTTAGGGCTTCTGCTACTACGTTGGCTTTACCTAGATGATAACGAATTTCGCATTCATAGTCATTGAGTAGCTCGACCCACCGTCGTTGTCTCATGTTGAGCTCCTTCTGATCGAACGTGTGTTGTAAACTCTTGTGGTTGGTAAAGATAATGCTTTTCGTTCCGTACAAGTAATGTCTCCATATCTTCAGAGAAAACACAACTGCTCCTAGCTCAAGATCGTGGGTCGTGTAGTTAACTTCATGTGTTTTCAGCTGTCTCGAGGCGTAGGTGATGACCTTACCTCGCTGCATCAGAACACACCCGATCCCTTGATTCGACGCATCGCAATAGACTACAAAGTCTTCTATCCCTTCGGGGAGGGATAGTATTGGTGCGGTGCACAAAGCTCGCTTGAGCGTTTGGAACGCTCTCTCCTGTTTGTCTTCCCAGTCAAAAGCCACGCCTTTCTGGGTCAGTGTTGTAAGAGGTTTCACTATTTGGGAGAAGTTATGTATGAATCTGCGGTAGTAGCCAGTGAGACCTAGAAATTGACGAATTTCTGTAGGCGTCTTCGGTGCTTACCAGTTCTCAATGGCCTTAATTTTGGATAGGTCCACGTGGATTCCCTCTTCGCTTACCACGTGTCTTAAGAATTCGACTCTTCGGATCCAAAATTCACATTTAGAGAGCTTCACATAGAGCTTCTCCGTTCGTAAGGTTCCTAGAACTTGTCGCAGATGATCGCTATGCTCTTCCTTACTTCGGGAGTAGATCAGGATGTCATCGATGAAGACAATAACGAACTAATCCAAGTAAGGTCGACATACTCTATTAATCAGATCCATGAAAATTGTTGGTGCATTGGTCACTCCGAATGGCATCACCACGAACTCGTAGTGTCCGTAACGAGTTCGGAAGGCTGTCTTCGGAACATCCTCCTCTAGCACTCGTAACTGGTGATATCTGGATCTTAGATCAATTTTGGAAAAGTAGTTCACCCCTTGCAGTTGGTCAAATAAATCGTCTATGCGTGGCAGAGGGTAACGATTCTTAACCGTTAGTTTGTTGAGTTCTCTGTAGTCGATACACATATGGAATGATCCGTCTTTCTTCTTAACGAATAAGATCGATGCTCCCCAAGGCGAGAAACTTGGTCTTATAAAGCCCTTGCTGAGCAGTTCGTTAAGTTGACCGGATAGTTCCTACATCTCTGCTGGAGCTAATCGATAGGGCGACTTGCCTACTGGGGTAGCTCCTGGGACTAAGTCGATTCTAAACTCGACCTATCGTTGCGGAGGTAATCTTGGTAGCTCTTCTGGGAAGATGTCGGGAAAGTCGCTCACTACTGGAATGTTCTTTAGTTCTTTCGTTTCGAGGCTCGTATCGACGATGTGAGCAAGAAATGCATGGTATTCTTTACGTAGATACTTTTGTGCTTGAATACTTGATATAATACGAAGACTCGCACCGGGTTTGTCGCTGTAGACGATTTCGTTAGACGGGAGGTTTAAACGGACTGCCTTCTCGTAGCACATGATGTCGGCACGATGAAGACTTAACCAATCCATGCCGATGATAACGTCAAAGCTTTTAATCGAGACCGACATAAGGTCGATTTGAAATGAATGGTTATCTAGAGTTAGGGTACAACCTAAGTATATGCTATTCGTGCTTTATGTTTTTCCATTAGCCATTTCTACTGTGAATTGTTCTTTAAGTGTGTGACGTTGTTGTTTAAGCATGCGAGCAAATTTATGGTTTACGAAGCTTCGCTCGACTCCACTATCGAACAAAGTGCATGCATAAGATTTATCGAGGAGGAACGTACCAGTCACCACTGTCGGGTCAGCAACTGCTTCCCCATGGCCTATTGCTAGTACCCTCCCTGCTCCGCCAACATTCTTTGCTTTAGGGCAGTCCCTCTTAAAGTGGCCTGATTCACTACATCCATAGCAGGTCGGGCTCGCGCCAGAGCCGGGGACATGGGTGATCGGCCTTGCCGGAGATTTACAGAAACGGACTGTGTGTCCTTTCCTGTTGCAGTTAGAGCACTGCATTTCACGACAAGGGCCGTTGTGGTGGTAATTGCATTTTCCGCACTTAGGCAAATTTCCAGCATACTGTCCCACTGGAGCAGTAGCAGCAGGGGTTGTTGCGGCATGCACTGCCACAATTTGCTGCTTTTTGGTAGCTTGTTGTTTCTTCTTCTCCACCCAGAACTTCCGCTTAGTGTCAGCGGGTTTGGAGGGTTCCGGGATGGATAGGGTCGTTGTTGTTGCAGGGGTTTTGACTCCATGGTCGATGAGTCGCTGTGCCAGTCGCTTGGCACTATCAAAGGTAACGGGGTTTGATGATAGGACATTCCCCTGATACAGAGGCACTAGCCCCATATATACCTCTCGATCTTTTTCCCCTCAGTGGGAACCATATTGGGGCAGAGGGCCACCAGTTCGCTGAATCTGGTGGTATATGCGACTACGTTGTTTCCCTTCATGGTTAGGCTCCAAAGTTCTTGCTCCAATTTCTGGATTTCACCCCTCGGGCAGTATTCCTCAATCATGAAGTCCTTCATGGTTTCCCAACCCATGTCATTCACCACTACGAGAGTTAGCGCTTTAACGTGGTCGTTCCACCATGTCAGGGATTTTCCTTCAAAGGTGCATGGGGCATATTTGAATTTGCTCGCAGTAGGGCATGAACAAATTTCGAAGACTGATTCAGTCTTCTCGAACCATTGCGAGAGGGCAATGACTCCGCCGGTGCCATGGAAGGATATCAACTTACAGTTGGTGAAATACTTGTAGGAGCACTCTCTCGAGCGCACAGGGGTTTCAACAGGAATCGAGTTAATAGGGGTTCCACCTCTGCTGGCATCAGTAGAGTGATACTGTGCCATGGCAGTTGCCACTGCTGTAGCTACGACAACATTCAGGGCTGCAGTATCGATAACCGGAGGAGGAGGTGGTGGAGGTGCAGGGTTATTCCAGGGAGATTTGTGAGGAGGTTTCTGTCAGCTATAAGTTTATAAAGATAAAAAAAAGTGGTAAGAATCAATTGTAAGTCGGGTGAGAATGACACATGGGCTAACTAACCATATCCTAACAGTTGAATGAGTGTTTGAGATCGCAACAAAGAATATTAGTAGGAAAACACAAGTGTACAGATTTTTCCCACAGATTAGGTAGTTGTCATTAATACTGGTATTACTGCTGTAATAAGTTCAGGTAAAAATCGACCTAACAGTAGGTCTTACATCATACCATACGGAAAGTTTGATAGATCTTAGATTCCTAATTAGAGTACTGAAAGTTAGGAATATTTTACAGACAAGTGCTACTTAGAGCACAGATACTAAGGGCTAATCCTTAACCAAATGATAAATATGTACTAGACATCTCCTAACGGCGATGGGAATTCCTCGGACGAGCCCTGAGGTCCATTACTTGACGGAACACCTCTTGAAGGTGTCGCTCATGAGCCCTCTGACGGGCTCGAAGTTCCAAGACTTCAGCTCGAGAGGCAGCCAGCTGTTGCTGAAGTGCCTCATTGGTTCTCCTAGTCCTTTCCATTTTTCTTCCAGACGGCGGATGCGGACTGTCTTGACACCAGAGTTGGCATCAATCTACATGACTCGGTCGATAGCTGCTCGACCTTGTTCACCATTACGAGCTATCTTGCGGATAATGACGGGCAGAGCTCGATCTGCAGAGCCACCTTCGCTGAGGTTGTAAAAGCTTCAGTCCCCAAAGTAAGGTAAGGTTTCACCCTGTTCATCACTCCATGGATTCAAGTTGGTTGCCCACAAAGGTGTAGGACCTAGAAAAGCTGGTCGGGGTTGTTGTTTGGGACCTGACCTACTAGCGGTAGGTTGTTGACTTCAGGCTCAGAATCGGATCCATCAGAAAAGCCTTCTACGAGGTGATCATCCAAAGGGACTAGATGCTCATCTTCGGGCTCTTCTTCGATCCACCCAACATTTCCTTCATTAGGAAAGTACGGGTCGCCGTGATGGAATCCAACCATTTAAATCTACGCGAGAAGAGAGGTATAAGAATATAGTATATATGTAGCTAGTAGTAGCACAAAATACCCCTATAGTATTTTAAGTTTAGGTTCTACTAATCTCCTTGTGGTATTGTTGGTACGTTTTTAGACTTGTTAACATATCACAACCATTCTAGGGCATATGCTAATCACTCCCTGGACCAGCATAGTTGATCAGGCTATGTCATTCCCAGGACTGACCATACATCCCCGAGCTCACTTGTGATATTTAACAATCGTAATACTTTTGTTCTTGTCATTGTGAAACTGATTTTAGTATGAATGCAGACTAGTATACTTAATTAAATATTTTAGTTTTTTTAAAGTATAGACTCTTGGTCAGAGTGTTTTAATTCCAAATGGGTTTATAGTTTAGTATATCTTTTATGGGTTGATATACTCAATTCACTATAAACAATGCTCTGATACCAATCTGTCACACCCCAAAACCAAGAACGGTGGACACGTTCTGGGGCGGAGGACGTCATGTAAAGTATCACAACACAGTATAGCAGTAAATAAGCAAACAACATCATCCAATGCATTAAATATATGATTTTAATACAAGTGTGTTCTGTACATTTATAAACACCAAAAAGTAAATCAAAATAATTAGATGAGTCTTGAATGCGCTCCATCTTCTCAAAAGCTGGCCTCGGTACCTGTCTACTGTCGACCTGAGAATACAAGTTATTTTGAAAGAGTTTATCAGCATTAAGCTGGTGACTTCATAAGTATTTTAGTGTCGCTGTTTGTTATCAAAACATTTGAACATGGTTTTAAGTATGAGTTTGTAAAAAGTAGGTAAATGTTTGTAAGTGTTTGTAAAAGTTTGAATCTCTTAGAAAAACCTATATTTTCTATTAAAGTAGCCTTCTATCAAGGCTTAACTATTTCGTATGTTCGTTTGTTATAAAAGTGTGTAATTTCCCAAGGGTAACTATCATTAATAAAATATAGTTGTACATTAATGTTTAAGTGAAATAATCACTAAATATATGTAAAGGGTAAATTATTGTAGTATTGTAGTGTTGTATTATAGCAACTACTGCTGTACTAACTACCTTAAACCGGATCTATATTAAGGTATCATGTGATTAATTGTACCATACTATCGACTGGATAAAAATCGACAAATGTAGGTCGTAAAAGGAAATGACGTTTGGCACCCGCAGACCTGCAGGTCCGACTGTAGCTAGCAGCAAAGTGTAGGATAGTCAATCCAGTACAGATCTATATGCAAACTCACACTCTCCCTTCAAGAGACTCTGGCTACAACACGGGCCATGACATTGAAGTCATGCTCCGATTCAGATCACAATGGTTAACGTATTCATGTATATGTAATGTAATGTAATGTTACTCGTTCTAGTATAGTTATATATGTTCTCTTTCTAGTATACTTGTATATGTTCTCTCTCTAGTATAGTTGTATTTGTTCTCTTTCTAGTATAGTTGTATATGTTCTCTTTCTAGTATAGTTGTATATGTTCTCTTTCTAGTATAGATGTATATGTTCTCTTTCTAGTATAGTTGTATATGTTCTCATAGTAATAAGTATTGACTCATGAATGAACTGACTCATTAATCTAGCAATAGTATAAGTATGATCCTGTGTTACCCTGATGGTAACTTTTTAATGATGTAACTAGTACACATGAATATGGAAGAACTTTTATGACTATATATGTACACATGATATATAATTAATATTGAAACGACCTTCGGACAGCTACCCGATAATCCACCAGACCACATCCAAATCGAGGAAAAGGAAATAGGGCGGACGACCTTCCTAAGTATTTTAAACATTGCTTATATAACTATACATATATGGGCATGCAATTTATAATAAGTATAACAAAGGTTAAGTAAAAGCATTTGATAAGTAAAAGAGTTTGTAAAGCAGTTTGAAGTAAAACAGTTTGAATAGTAATCTATCATTGGTTTTGTAGTTATTAATCACATGTGATTGATGTAATAACTATAAGTATTCAACTTGTATCCCCTCTATTAAAGCATTTAAAACATTTAAAAGTATTTCAAAGGTTACTTAAAGGGGTATGAACTCACTTGTGGTAAGTGGATTGGGTTGAAGTGTCGGTTACGGTGCTAGGTGACAAATGAAGACTTGTACACACGCACAAGCCTAGTTATCATATAATGAACATATATATATATATATATATATATATATATATATATATATATATATATATATATATATAACTAATTAGCCAATTTATAACTAATAAATTAAGTTGGGACACCCTATAACTTGAAAACACTTTGTTTCAAGTGTTAAAGATCACAAGGATTGCATCCGAGTGTTGGTAGGGCAAAACTAGTGTGTTTGGAGTCCAAGGGTAAACTCCCTTGGAGTTTACGGTTTTGATGGTCAAGACCTAGGGAGTTTACGGCAGTAAACTATAGAGTTTACGGTCGTAAACTCTAGTCTTAATGTCCAAGTGTTGTTTTGTGGTTTAGCAAGCCTTTTGAAGCAATTCTACTAAGTGCTTTGGCCTTTGGAAGGGACTAGGGCAACAAAACACCTCCTTTGAGGAGTTTACGGCCTAATGGCGTTTTCCTTTGGGTTTACTACTATAAACCCTTATGTAGAAGTGTATTGCCATTTTTTCAAGTCCCTAACACAATTAGGTAAGTGTATGTGCTAGATTCTAAGCCTAAGGAAGGAAAATAACCCATTTAGACATACTTTAGGGTGTTTACGGTTTTGGGAGATCCCCAAACCATAAACAACTTTAAATGTTGGATTTTGGTGTTTTTCAAGGATTAGATACATCAAAGGAAGGTTTAATCAATTCATGGAAGGCTTAAACATCAAACTAGGGCTTAGATAAGGACTTAGGCACACTTTGGTGCACTTTATGGTGTTTACGGTCCAAGCATCTCCTTGGACTGTGAACACCTATATCCATGTGTTCTTGAAATATTTCCTTGATATTCAAATGTAATTCTAGCTTAAAATCACTCAAGGATGAAAGCACTTACTATTAGAAGGCTTGATTCGAGCTAAAAATTCCAAGAACACTTAGTGTGTGTTCTTGGTGTTCTTGGTGTTTTGGAAATCTAGGCAAAATACAAATATGGTTGGATGATTAGATGTATGAACACTAGATTAAGTGTTTTACTAACTTAAAAAGGTTAGAACACTTACAAGATTGAATATTTGGAATTAAATCTTGGATGGTATTTGAGAGAATATTTGGAGTTTACTCTTTTGACATATAGGGAGTAAACACAAATGACCAACTTCATGGGGAGTAAACTCATACATAGGTATGAGTTTACGGTTTTGGGTGATTTCTCAACCCAAAATATAAAAGTTTGGTCGGGTGTTTCTAATACGCCAAGTGTTTGCGGTTTTTAAAATTCAAAACCCGAGACGGCACTTTCTTTCATCCGTTCGTTTAAAAATAATATTAAAATAATCAAACGAACTTTATATTTCTTGAAAAATAAGAAATAATGACATTAATTTATGATACGAAGTGATTGACTTTTAGGGTTTGACCGAGAGGAAATTCCGGGTTATGACAATTACCTTGATTGTTATGTAGCAATAATAATCACAAACCATCTTGATCTTGACTTCTGAAATCCTAGTGCCCCAAGTGTTGTACTTCTAATGGAGTCAAAAACACCACTAGCAATAAGGATGAAAAAGAGAGAGAGAGAGAGAGAGAGAGAGAGAGAGGGAAGTGGCACGAAAACGTCCAAGATCTTCCAAGAAAACTTAGCCACATTTTTTGAAGCCTTAAGGGTCCTTATATAGTTGAGGCTTCTAGGGTTATCAACTTGGAAACCTTAATCCAGTTGCTTAGTCCTTAAGCAGCCCAAAGGATCCTTCCAAAAGGCCCTTTGGACGATTTCTATATGGACTCTCTTATAGAATTCGTCCATTGCTTCCTTATGGATCGTAAGCCCAACTTTGTAAGTATCTTATAATTAGAGTATCAGTCCCCTTTATTTAATTAATCTCTGTTGACCACAAAATTAATTCTTGATCAATATTAATTAAACAATACAATTTCTCTTTTAATATATTATTCACATAATATATTAATAAGTGATAATTAATCCTCTTTCTCCTTAATTCATCCTATCAGTTGCTATGGTGAAGGC
Source organism: Lactuca serriola (assembly GCF_051521515.1). Lineage (NCBI taxonomy): Eukaryota > Viridiplantae > Streptophyta > Magnoliopsida > Asterales > Asteraceae > Lactuca > Lactuca serriola. The sequence goes on from NC_136409.1 coordinate 159,098,288, forward strand.
AACCCAAAAGGACCATGCTCATAATCGGGTCAAGTACATACCAAAATAGTTATGGGTTTAGACACTTAGTCCAACACACATGTGGCTGGACGTGTTCAAGGATTATGACTGCAAGATCCTTTACCATCCGGGAAAAGAAAGCCTGGTAGCAGATGAGTTGAGCCGCAAGTTGGTTGGGGAGATATGTATGATGATATCTGTTGATTCTCCGCTTTTGGGATTGATCAGAGAGGTTGAGGTTGAGGGAGTTAAGAATAAGAACTGGAAACAGGAAAGGGTCAAGGGTGAGATTGACATATTCTTCATGGATAGTCGACGGTTGTTGACCCGGTGTGGTTGGGTTTGGTTTCCAGTTTCTTGTAGGGTCATGCAGACTGTGTTGGACGAGGCTCATTAGTGTCGCTTCTCTATACACCCGATATCCAATAACATGTATCAGGATTTGAGATTGAGTTACTGGTGTTCGTGCATGAAGAGTGAGATAGTCTGGTATGTCGAGAGATGCTTGACCTGTAGGATGGTCAAGGTGGAGCATCATATGCCACATGGCATGCTAAAGCCTATGGAGGTTCCCATGTGGAAATAGGAGCAAATCACAGTGGATTTAATCACCAAGTTCTCATAGACGAGAAATGGTTTTGATGCTATATGGGTCATCGTGGACCGATTGACCAAGAGTGACCAATTATTGGCTATCCGGGAGAGCTCTTCTGCCGAAAAGTTGGTTGATGTTTATATCCGGAAGATTATTGCTCGCCATGGGGTCTCAGATTCCATTGTCTCTGACCGAGATGTTTGGTTCACCTCCCGTCTCTGGCATAAGTTCCACGAGCAACTAGGCTCGAGGATGCATTTCAACACTACATATCATCCGCAAACCGACGGCTAGAGTGAGCGGACGATACAGACCCTCGAGGATATGTTTCATGCCTTTATTATTGACTTTGGTAGGATTTGGTATTCCTACCTAACTCTTGCGGAGTTCTCCTATAATAATAGTTATTACTCTAGTATTGGTGCTCTGCCTTTTGAGGTCTTGTATGGTCGGAGATGTCATACCCCAGTTTGTTGGGAGAGTTTGGTCATAGGGTTATGGGAAGGACTGAATGAGTCCTTTAGACCATAGAGCTTATTCAACAGATTGGATAGAGACTGAAGACCACTCAGAGTCGGCAAAAGAGCTATGCTGACAGGCTCCGATTTGAGTTGGAGTTTCAGGTCGGCGATCCGGTAGTTATTCGCCGATTTGGACTTCGACGACAAATTCTAAATCAGGTGGGTGAGAATTGTAGCATATTGGTCCCTAGTGCAAAAGGAGACCTAGTGTCACTTTTTGTAAATTGGTCCCTAGTGCAAAAGGAACCCTAGTGTCACTTTTGTAAATTGGCCTCGGGGGAGTACGCCATCCGTACGTGAGTACGCGGAGTGTAATAGGGCACTCCTTAGTACATTGGGCTTACATGTTATACGTTGGTTGTAATTGCCAAATTTGGAAACCCTAATTTTTTTGTTTTAGCTCATATTTAAGCACCCTTATGGCTTCATTTCCCCTCATCTCATTAACCTCCATCCCTCTTGAGACGTTTTGCAACCCTAGGACACCTTGAAAAGGTATTTCAACCTAAGAGTGTGTGTTTTTTGTCCTTAGAATAAGTAAGAAGGAATCCAATCTCATATTGAAAGAGTGAATCATTTTGGATTTAGTGCTTAAAACTTTATCCCTCTAGCTTATAGATTTAGATTTGGATGTATTTATGGAGTGGTTGGTCTAAAAAATGTTAGATCTTGAACATGGCATGTTATTGACCATTAAGTTGTCCTTTCAGACCCTAGGAGAGTTCTTAAGTCATAAAAATGGGTTATAAATCGGTAGTTTTGTTGCATGCATCACTTAGAAGGTCTTAATGGAATAAGACCTTGAGTGAATCACTTATTGGACATGGTAAGTCATAAAGTTGGACACTTTATGACTCCTGAGATTATTTTAGCCATGGATCTGAATTATGGACGTAAGAGCTTAAGCCATTAAGCTCTTAATGGATTTTTGGACTTCTGAGGATACGCCTCGCATACTCATAGTATGCCAATGTACGAGGTTAACCACCCCGATGGTGGTCAACCTGTGAGGTTGTGTGTACGCCCACTCCAGAGTATGCCTCACATACGCACCCTGAGTAGATTCAGTCAAGTTGATCGGTTGGGTTGACTCGGCTGGGTTGACTCAGTTCACCTGGTTGGTTTGACTAGTTGACTTTGACGAAGTTTGACAAGTTTGACCTTGAGGGTATTTTGGGGGTTTTGGGATTTTAATGGAAATTGGTCATTTGTTGTGAATAGGTGTCAGTTATAGAGATGAGATTCGGAGTCGAAACCTCATCAACTTTTTTCCATTTTGTGAGGTGATTTTTCCTCAATATACTTGCGGGGTGAAGGCGCCAAGGCTGATCCTTTGGATCTGATATCCTGTTATGTATGATATTGTGTTGTAGTGATCCGTTAGATCCATATCCTGGTGTATAGGATGATGTTGTGCTCAGTGATCTGTAGACCTGTCTTACTATATGTAGACTATTATATGATTATCTGTTAGATGTGCACATATTTGGTTAGTGGTTGAGGCTTTACTGCTTTGTGCGTAAGCCAATAGGCCGGAAGCATATCAACCCAATGGTCAATACGCCCGAGGGTATTCCATCCTGAGGATGATATGACCTGTTGTAGATTGGCATTCCAAACTAATGGTTGATGGGCATGAGGTATTCTAACCTGATGGTTGACTAGACCCATACTGTATTGGCATTCCAACTCGATGGTTGATGGGCTTGAGGTATTACAACCCGATGGTTGATTGGAGCCAACATGTTGTTATTGTATTTGTTATGTGTTTATGTGTTGGTACTTTGGGGGATCTCACTAAGTGTTGGCTTACAGTTTTGGGTTATGTTTCAGGTACTTCAGATGACCACGGGAAAGCGAAGGCATGACCGTACACATCCTCATGTTTTGACTTATGATTTTTGGAGACTCTAATGTTGAAACTGTTTTGAAAACTATGATTGTAGACAATTTGTGAATTTGGTTGGTTTTAGAAAGTTTAAATTTCTTGTAATTTTTATAGGTGTAAAATCCATGACTAGGAATACCATTTTACTATGCTGAAGGAAAGCTCAAAATATACCGATAGCAAATTACACCAAATCCCTAATTCATAGGTTGCGCCTAACAACCTCAAATACGTGCTCGACTTCTTTACGAGTCATCACCAACTTGTGGATCTCATGAGGACAAGGATGGTCAATCCAAAATTTTTCATGCTGCAACCAAATCCCATGTCAGCTATGGCTCGAGATTCCACAAGCGATGCCTAATATTGGTAAACGGGCTCCTAACAGATCACCCTCAAGCAACGAAATTTCAAAATGCAAACACTCTGCAAGTAGCTACTGGTGCACAACTATCATTCCGAACAACCTTTAACTGCCCACATTATCCAAACCAGCTGGCCACCGAATCTCCCAACTCCTACAATGCACTAACACCAAAATAAGCCAAGAAACCTAACGATTCGAGACCTAAGAGCCTTATTCAAATCACCATATGGTCTTACCCATATAAATCATATAACCACTAGTTCATGATACATCATGACACCTGATATCCACTACACGATAAGCTCACGATACTAAATCGATCATGCTAATACCACATCCATATCCCGAAGAATCATGACTAGCCCTATAAGGACCTAAAAATACCCAACTAGTAGTCCACCGACTTGTAGGAACCCAAATGGCATCTCTCTCAATCCTATCCGAACACAACATGGGCCATACTATTATATTTACACATCACAGATTGATACCAACATAAACCTAGATGAAAACATGGTCGCACAAAACAAGATGAGGAGATAGACAGTCATACTCTTGTCCCGACTCAAAATTTATAACCCAAATGGCCACCATGCCAACAATACTAATCAAGAGGTCTCAAGTTATCTTACTCATTCCAATTGTACCCCTGTCCATAATTGAGGCACTACTACAATGTACGCCCACAAGGGGAGACACATACCCAACCCTGGATCTACTTCATCCTCTCATCCTCACATCCTTACCCAAAGGGTGATGTACTAACAGATTTAACGAAATAGCGAACCTCAACCGTTAACAGGAACATCATCATGAACAATCAATACAATATCCCACACCTTGATTGAAATCGAACAGATTCCAACAATTCGCAATAGTTCGGGAAACTTCCAAGGTGATCTAGAAATGTTGCCAAAATAGGAAAGCAGAACAAAGCTGCCCCAACATCCGAACATCCAATAATCAAGGGTAACTGCCAAACTTGATTCAACTATGAACAAAAATTCCACACGACAATTAAGGGTAAACATACCCATAAACCAAATAAAAAGTAATGCATATGGAACTTGACGATAGGTTGACACATACATTTATCTTCAACTGACACAACACGAGGCTTTCGAAGGACCTCCACTTTGATGGTGAACAAGAAGACCAATGATCGAGAATGCATTGACAACTAACCCAATAACCCAATACACTTCTTGCACTAAAATTTCATGCGAGACTAGACACACCAAACTCTAAAGACGATTTACCGATCAACACTAGCCACCCTAGAACAAGGATAACAATCTATATAATGAGTTGAGGAATTCCCCCAAGCACTCAATGCTTAATCTAAGTGTCCCAATGCCTCTTGATATAATCAAATACATTTTCAAAGGAAACAACGGCTACAATAAGCTTCCGCATCCAACATTTTCTTGCAGAGTAGATGACTCTTGCATTCCTGAACACATACATCTAATGATAACTTGCTCTACACCTCCGTCCTGACCAAATCCTGAAACGACATTCCGCGTACCCGAACCGCAAATCCTTAAGTCCTATTCTGCTGAAATCATAAAATCAAACATATCAATTATACTTCAACCTAACTAGTCGGTTCTCCGTCACTTAGGTTTTGAACTACCACTAAATGACATTGCTGAAATACCACATCTCAAACCGGTCTTCCAGTTAATGATCAAGCGAACACAAATTTATCCCATATCTTAGATGGAAACCTCGAAAAGCTCCCAATCATAACCACCTCTAATATCAAAATTCCATGCAGATGCACAAATAATAATTATGTCGACTCATCACACCAATTCTCCATCAAGAACAAATGAATTACCACATGCCTTGCCTAATTCCCCAACAAATAATTTATCGCGAGTGTTACTCATAATTATAAGAAGCATCATTCTCTTAGCCAGGATACATCATAGGCCACAAAAATTGCTCTTGCTGATTCACTTCCCTTGGTTCCTGAAACAATCAGCTAGCACTTGACCTCACTAATTTCGTGAAAGAAGACCCTTGATCTCATCTCAATGCAACTGCAGTGCAAAAATCCTTTTGTGCATTCTTATGTTGCCATACCCGATTAACTGACGAAGGCGGAAATACACCGCAACGAATCATGGTGCCAAACCATGCCACCTTCCTTAACCAGTTCCTTAGCATCCTGTAAATTTTTCCTTCATTTCAGTATGGATCCTGGGCTTCTAGTAGTATGGGCCCAATACTACCTTCCACACCTATCTATACTTTCCTTAAGAATCATCTCAGGTCCTCCAAGTAACCAATCTTGTTTGCATCCATTCTATCCATTCTTATACACCCATTCTCAAATGAATACTCATCGCTAAACAACGTAAGCTAGCCTACTACAACACAAAAATTATGACCAAAATTTTTCATTTTTAAATTAATAGAACTTGTATTCAAAACATCATCTTAAAACCATGGTGGAACAAAATGTATCAACTACTTCATAAAACAACAGAGTGATAATAAAATGCAGAACGACATGGTGTGTACACAATAATCATCTCTGTATCTTCCCCTTTGTACCATAAGTACCTGAACACATAAACTGAAAACCGTAAGTACAAAGCTTAGTGAGTTCCTCAAAATACCACATACTAAGCAAACATACTGCCAACCATATATGGGTGCTTGCCTACCCCTTCAGCCTATTTCAATCGGATACTATCAAACATATATGGGTTCTTGCCTACTCCTTTGGTGGATTTCAACCGGATACTATCAATCATATCTAGGTGCTTGCAATCCCCTTTGGTCTATTTCAACCGGATACAATCAATCATATATGGGTGCTTTCAATCCCCTTCCGTCTATTTCAACTGGATATTAGGTCTATTTCACCCCCTACTACAACCATATAATATCATAACAGGAATCATAGAGTCATTGTAACACCCCATTTTGAAAAGTACTTCAGTTTTGGTTTCAGAGGCACAAGGTATAAGCGATTCGGTATTTTATGTGTCTCGGATTTTATTCAAAAGGTTTTATGGATTGGGTAGGTATTTAGGAGCGTAGGGCTTTTTGCCACCTTTTCAAGGGTATAAAGTTCGTCGGAAACGGACTTAGAACGAAGGAGTTATAACACTTTAAAGTTATTGGCAATATTGGTCCTTAATGGAGAAAGATGGAAAGAAAGGCCATTCATGCAAGGTGGCCAACGCAAGAGTACGCAGTGATTGTGGGTGTTGGAGACGTACGCCCATCATACGAGATGTACGGCCTGCGTACGCTTAGATACCCTAGACCCTAAATTTTAGAGTCAAGCACTATATAAGGAACATTAGGACTCAAACCCTAGCCCATTATACCCCTGACCAACCTCAGAAAAACCCTAGAACGTCTCATCCAATCATTCTTGTGTGATTTTGATCTTAAGAATCCCATCTTTATGGTTTTAAGCTTGGAAGAAGAAAGAGGAAGTTGGCAAAGAAGGACTTGGGTAGCCTGAGCTCATAGATTCGGGATAGCATCATCATTTGGGACTCTTTGTAGGTGTAAAGTTCATAACTTTCCTCAAGTATGCTTAGATCTAGTATAGTGTGGTTTTGAAGTCATTTTTGTCCCACGCATGGAACTTTATGGTTCAAATCCGATTTCTGCACTTATAGTTCCCACTTTCAGTTGTAAATGAGTCCCTAAGGCAGAAATTTCCCATCTTGAATGTGTTATTGGGATCATGCATGAGTTAAGATCATTTTATGGGAATGGATTCTTATTTTGGAGTTTGGGCTCATTAGGGCCATGTAAAGTCATGAAGTTAGTGACTTTATGGATTAAGACGTTGAAAAGGACTTGGATCTGTGATTGTAGCTTATAGATTAGACTATTAAGCACTTAGTGGAAATGTGACTTAAAAGGAGAATATGATGAGTGTACATGCAGGTACGCCCAGCGTACACACCACTTAGCTTGTACACTTAGCGTACATAGGAGTACGCCCAACGTACTCATCAGATATGGGCTTGGCTTGTTTTGGGCCTCGCTTTGGTCCATGTAGGGGATTTTGGTTCTTTGGGCCTTAGTGGGCCATCAAAAGTCAAATAATGTGGGCCAAGAAGATGTTTGGGCTTTGGGTAAGGCCTATTAGATGGATTCGGCCTGATTTAGCAAATTGGGTTATTATTGGGCCACTAGTGGGTTTGGGAAGCCTACCTAGTGTTAGGCCATTTTAGAGCATGGTTTGGACCTTAGATATGGACCAAGTTGGACTAGGGGGTAAAATGGTTGTTTTACCCTAAGAAGGATTATTGATTTAGACTGAGTGATATTTTGGTATTGGTAGCTCAGGGAGCCAAAGGATCAGCAGTTCAGGAAATTGCCAGATAGCAGCCAGAGGGATATCAGCTGGACTTCAGCAGTACAAGGTGAGTTTCATCATTGTACACATGGGTCTAAGGCCACAATGTCGACCCATTATGTTTATGTTTAGTAGGAAGACCCAGGGGTTAGACCATTATGTTTATGTTTAGTAGGAAGAACTGAGGAATGTTAGTATGCTAGAGGTCTTTGTGATTCTTGCATGTGTCAATACGATAGGTTATGGAACAAGGTCCGATGTCGGGCAAGCCCGAAGTATGTTTATATGGTAGTATGTTCCGGACTAGGTTCCGATGTCGGGGCAAGCCCGAGGAAGATATATATGTTCATGTTAGATTATACTTGTTGTCTTTGTGATACTTATATGTACCTAGTAGGGAGATGACTGTGGTCGAGGGCCCGTATCGCACTAACAATAGGAGTGTGGATGGGGTTCCACAACTCATCGGTAGTAGTCTAGGGGTGGGGCCCAAGTTAGGCGAAGCCTTAGTAAAGGAGTACAGTAGAGTATGTTTTCTTAATATACTAGTATGTTATATGTGTTGGATAAAGTGTCTAAATCCATAACTATATTTTGTATATACTTGACCCCATTTCGCATGGTCCATTTTGGTTGCACTTTACTGGAACAATTTAGACTTTTGAGAAGAGGATCTGTATGACTTATTAAAATATTATAAGTTATAATATATTAATATGAAATCATATTATTTAATTAGTATTGATCAAGAATTAATTTGGAATTAATTTTGTGGCGAAAAGAGACTAATTAAATATATAGGGATTGATTGTATAAATCATTCATTCTCATAATGTGGGCTAATGATCCATGATTCCTTATGTTGGTCTTAACCCATGGATACTCCATGGAGGTTAAAACCCATGGATCATGAGGAATATGGAAAGTCATGCACATTAGGGTTTACATGGTGTAACCCTAATCTAACCACACTATATATGTGACAACCCGAAATTTCTATCATGTACATCCATTCAATTCAATCACAATCGGACTTGTTTTTGCTATCTTTTAGCATTATTTAGGGTCTGTTTGAGTTTTCTAAGCCTAGTACATTCAAGGAATTAGGGTTAGGAAGTATCTGCTAGAGTTCATGGTGCAACATTCAAGCCGGAAAACTCCAAGTCTTGGAGTTTACAGTCATAAACTAGAGATTACGGTCGTAATCTCTTGGCTGGCCATAAACTCATCCCATATACATGATATTCCTTCATTTTTCACCACTTCTCACACTTCCAACTCAAAAAACTCGATTCTCTCTCAACTATCATCAAGGGTTTTAATATTGATCTTCAAATAAGTAAGTGTCTCTTCCATTTGTTGTTGATACCTTGCTTAAATCTAGTGAAACCCTATGATTTCATCTCTTTTGGGTAGATCTTCAAATCTTCTTCACTTACAACAAGAACACCAAGAACACATACTAGTTTGTTGGACCGTGAACCTCCTTCAAGCTTAAAAATGTAAGTATCTTTCCCTGTACTAGTTACGCTATAGAAGCTCTTAACATACACCCTTGAAAACAACCTTTTCCCAAGAACTATAAGAGTTTACGGCCATGAGCATCTCCCTTGGCCATAAACCCTCCTCAAGATCTTCATTGGCCATGAACATCCTTGGCCGTAAACACCATGGTCGTAAACCCCTTTGTGTGGCCGTAAAACCCCTTAATGCAATCATATGTGATTGTAACACTTCAATCCAAGTGTTTCCTAGTCCGTAAGGTGGTTACGTATCATGATTAGTTGTTATATACACTAATTATATACGTATATGTGTCATTATATGCCTTATAGGATCTATTTATGCTCGAGACGTCACTTAGCACTTCACATCCTACAATCGATCTTCATTCAAATCACTCACTACCAGTGAGTTCATACCCCCTTAATCTACCTTTTAAATAATTTTAAATGCTTTTATGGGGGGAATACAAGTTGATAACATAATAGTTGTTATATCAATCACATGTGATTAATAACTATCAATCAAGTGGATTTTCTTAAACTTCACACTTTTTTATCAAAAAAACTCTTCAAAACATTTTGTAAACTGACATCAAGTCATATGTTACCACTCAAACTATTAAAACTCTGTATTAAACTCATTGAAACTTATTTATATTGCCAAAATCATGTCTATATAGATATAGTTATATAAGTAAGACTGAAAGGACTTAGGACTGATAACTCACTTTATTTCCTATTCCTTGTTTGGTTGTGGACTTAGGGTATCCGGCTATTTGTCTGAGTGTCGTTTAAATCTTAGTTATATTATGTATATATGTATAGATATAAAAGTTCCTACATCAGTTCAGCACCTTTGGGTAGCAAAGGTGTACAAACATACTCAGTCATTCAACCAACATTACTAGTAAACGATAATAGGTATAGTTTAGGGAATTACTACTCACTATTTCTAGTACAATGAAACATACAAGAGTGAGTTCATTCATGAGTCAATACAAACTTACTATTATGAGAAACAGAAAGAACATACTATGATGAGAAACTAAGAGTACATACACTACACTATACAAAAAGAACATACAATACACTAGAACAGAGAGAACACTATACAAACACTAGAATACAATAACATTAATGTGAGCCACTACTTCATGGCACGTAAATCTACTGTTGTGTCATGTATTGTAACCAGAGTCTCCTGGAGGGAGAGCGTGAATTGTTGTATATATTTATACGGGATTGACTATCCTACACCTTGCTGCTAGCTATAGTGGGACCTACAGGTCTACAGGTGACTAATGTCATACCATTTAGATGTCTTAGAGCATCGTGTTTTATCTAGTCGATCAAACATGGTTACAACTATATCGCATTAAGGTAGTTAGTGCAACGGTAGTTGCTTTATACAAAATAGTACAAGTACATCTTTATTATTTTCCCAATACATTCAAATTGTGATCTTCTCACATAAACGGTAATGTAAACTATATTTTTGGTAATGATAGTCTATCTTTGGGAAAATTACACACTTATACAAACAAACAACATACAGAACATTCAGGCCTTGGTAGAAGGCTACTGTTAGTAGAAAATGTAGGATTTTCTAGGAGATACAAACATTTACTATAAACACTTACAAACATTTACATTAAACATTTTCAAACACTTTCATACAATCAATGACACTAAAATACTTATGAACTCACCAACTTTAATGTTGATCTACTCTTTCAAAATAACTTGTATTCTCAGGTCACCAGTAGACAGGTACTGATGATCAGGTTTTTGAGAAGACGGAGCTTTCAAGACTTGTCTTTATTTTGAGTATTCATTTTTGGTGTCTTATATACTATACACAGAACACACTTGTATTAAAATTATTTTATTAATGCAATGGATGATGTTGTTGCTACTTTACTATTATGCATTGTTGTGATACTCTACATGACGTCCTCCGCCCCAGAATGTTTCCGTCGTTCCGGTTTTAGGGTGCGACAATATAAGAATCTGTTTGGTTCAAGAAATTGGAACCTAGAGTATATACAAGAGTGTGGCCGATTTGGGGGAGCTAGAGAGTCCTATTTTAAGTTTCCAAGCGTTAGTGGTGATTTGTGATCCCACTTTAGGCATTCACATTGTCGGTGCTAGGCTCTTAAAGCCCCAAGCAACAAACTACAACAAAAGGTATCTTATCTAACTTGTTTTATTACCCAAGTATTAAAGGTTTGTATGCTAGCTAGGGTAATACCTTGGAAAATGAAAGTTCTCATGTATAATAGAGAAAACATAGATCCAAGGTATTTAGGGTTGCAAGTACACCTAAGGAGTGTTAGAATGCTCAAATCCCATCAGAAGTATCAGAGCCTATGCTTGTTTTCAATTATACTTGATGCTACTTGTTATTTGAAGTTGAAAAAAAATCAAGTTTTATGCATTCTGACTAATGAACTCGTTGAGTCCACTGATGGACTCGACGATTCCATTGCAAGTACACCTAAGGAGTGTTAGAATGCTCAAATCCCATCAGAAGTATCAGAGCCTATGCTTGTTTTCAATTATACTTGATACTACTTGTTATTTGAAGTTGAAAAAAAATCAAGTTTTATGCATTCTGACTAATGAACTCGTTGAGTCCACTGATGGACTCGACGATTCCATGTACAAAATGAGCTACTCGACGAGTCCAATTCATGGACTAGCCGAGTTGGCTGGGCAGAGTGCAAAAAATAGATTTTTTGGCCACAAATGGATAGGATCATTACCCCAAACTGTTTTGAATCATAAAAATATGTTTTTTAAAATATGGTAATGATCATGCTCATCCATTTGAATGGTGATTGTTAAAATTTCATGTTTTGTATTAGTTTATATGATTAGTCTAATTACATGGAATTTGTTTGATTTGAATTATCTTGTTCATATGAGTTTAATCAAGAACTTGAACATGCTTGTTAGTTTAATTGATGATCTTAATGATTTTAATGGACTCCATAACTTGTCCTCAAGTTATGGGATTCCAAAAGTTTTTCATTTAAATGAATCATTAAAAGTCATACGTTATACAAAAATGAAGAGTCTCATTTTAAAAGACCATTAAATTCATATCTTATGAAGTTGAACAGTTTTGAAGAGTTTCAAAACTTGCCCTCAAGTTTTGGAATTTGTAAAGTCACACATTAAAACTTTAATTCCAAACCTTAGAATTTTAAAAAATTAAAATTCAACCCTTATACTATTATAATATTGTAAGTTTAATATATATATATATATATATATATATATATATATATATATATATATATATATATATACATATATATAAGAACAAGTCAGTTTTACCGTTGGTAGGCCTCATTCACGAAGCCGGTCTATAAGGGGGGTATAAGGTCAGTGCCAATAAAATGGTGGTTTAATGGGTGTCTACTGTCACCCACTGCTTTCTTGACTGGTAGAGGGTCGTTAGCCGAACGGGTAGAAAAAAGACTTTAATTCTCATTAAAAGGATAATAATAGATATAAAGTAACTAAATGTTTTATAAATTCCCAATCTTAGTTACTTTAGGAAATGTAAAGTTGATGCAAACCCATGAAATTACACTTTACACCTTACAAAGTCATTAGTGGAGTGTGTGTGGTTAACCGACACATCGGTTAGGTGATAAATTACATTAAGTGTACCAAGTATATTTTCATGGTTATTCACACCTTGTTTGTGATCCTCGGTATCCCAGTCACAAACTTGAAGGGCATAATCGAGATTTAAATATGCCATTGAATTTCAATGAATCTCAACAGAATCTAGGAATTTCAATTCATCTAAAACCTAATAATCAATTTTGTTTTTCATGGTGGAAATTGGTAAATCATCATTTACCTACCTTCAAATATTTTGAAACTTGGATTACGACATCCCTCATCCAAATTGTAAAATATTGCGTTGGGTCCTACCCTTAATATTTCATTTTTGGTGTTATATTTAGGGCTCTTTATATAATCTAAACTTTGTATTTCTTTCTTTTTAGATGTTTTCGAACACTGTTTCTGGTTCAAACCCTACTGGCTCCTTCTCTCTCATGAACCTTTATGGGAGAGTCATCTTTGATGGGACAAATTTCAATGAATGGATTAGGAACATCAGGATGGTCAATCGCTATGAGGACAAGGGATATGTCCTCGACAAGGAGCTTAAGGAAACCGATGAGTCTGCTGCCACTCCTCAGGAGATTGCTGATTTCAGAGCACATGAGAAAGATGCCACCAATGTAGCTTGTATCATGCTTGCTACCATGTCTCCTGAACTCCGAAAGTCCTATGAGGACTTCTACCCTTTTGAGATGCACCAGGAACTGATGGAAAGATACCATCAGAGTGCTCGTCAAGGCCAGTATGAAATCATCTACTCCATTATTACAACAAAGATGAAGGATGGTGAACCCATCACGAGCCACTTGTAGAAAATGAAAAGGTTTGTGGACCGTATGCTCAAATTAAATGTGAACTTTGATGAGGAGTTGGCTATAGATATTATTCTACACTCCTTACCTCCATGTTATGATCAGTTTTACATGACTAATCATATGAACAAGGAGGAAGTCACTTTCAGTAGCTTCAGGGCCTTTTGAGGACTGTTGAAAATGGTCTCAAAGGTAAATCTGTTGTAACCACTCCTACTGCTACTGCCCCAGTCCTGGATATCAGGCAAGGCAAGGGAACGAAGAGGAATATCCTTTCCAAGGGTCACAAGGGAAAGTCTCTTGATGAGTCATCTTCTAGCAAGACTAAAGTCGGTCCTGCTACTCCCTCCTCTAACCCAAAGGAAGCAGATTTCTTCTATTTTCATGATAACGAGCATTGGAAGCGAAGCTGCCCAAAGTACTTGCAGGATCCTAAGGATGGGAAAGTAAAACCCACCCATGCAGCTATTTACGCTATATTGTCTAATAACTCACCGCATACTAATTCTTAGGTCTTTGATATAGTTTGTGGAATTCACATTTGTTCTGATTTGCAAGGACTAAAAAGAAGTGAGGATGTGGACCATGGCAAGATAAATTTAATCATGGGGAATAGGAAAGCTTTACCTGTCACCAAGAGTTTATTCTTTATTTCTTTGTAGTGGGTTATAGTTAGATTTTAATGATTGTTGTTACTCGTCTGAAATGGCGAGAAATATTATTTCTTTTCATTGTTTGTACAAAAAAGGTTTCACATTTATGTTTGATAATGAAATTGGTGCAATAAATGCTTATTTTATTGGTGTTTTTATTTTAAATCATTGTTTTGTAATGGTGTATATGAAACTGTGATGGTTGTAGACAACTTAGGAAATAATGTATTGCATATTGACTCTTCCACTAGTTTGGATAAAGCATCCTTGTTGCATTGTTGTCTTGGATATGTCAACAAGAAGCGCATAGACCAAATCCAAAAGGCTAGAGTCTTGGAATCATTTGACTTAAAGTCAGATGATAGATGCGATTCCTGTTTTCTTGGAAAAATGACTAAATACCCTTCACTGGTTCTTGTGAGAGGAGTGAGGGTTTGTTGGACCTTATACACACAGACGTGTGTGGACCCTTCAGAACCGCCACAAGGGATGCTAACCGCTTTTATGTGACTTTTACTAATGATTATAGTAGATATGGATATGTCTACTTGATCAAGCATAAGTCAGAAACCTTTGAAAGATTCAAAGAGTTTAAGCAAGAAGTGGAGAATCAGCTAGGCAGGAAGATAAAGATGCTCCGATCCGATCGAGGTGGTGAGTATCTTGGTATCGAGTTCCGTGACTATCTTAAGGAATGTGAAATTGTTTCACAATTGAAACCTCCTAAGACACCACAGCTTAATGGTGTGGCTGAGAGGCGCAATCGAACCTTGTTGGACATGGTTCGTTCCATGATTAGTCGAGCTTCGTTACCTGTCTCATTTTGGGGGTATGCCTTAGTGACTGTTGCCCATATCCTTTATCTAGTCCCTACCAAGAAGGTTATCGGTACACCTCACGAGATATGGAGAAGGAAGGTTCCCTCATTAGCACACATCAAGGTTTAGGGTTGCGAGGCTTTCGTGAGATGTGAGACTCATGACAAGCTCGAACCTCAGAGAGAGCGGTGTATTTTCATTGGCTACCTATAGAAATCATTTGGTTATATATTCTATAGACCGAGTGACAATGTTGTCTTCGTTGTGAGGAGAGGAGTCTTTCATAAGAGAGAATTCATAAGCCAAGGAAACAGTGGGAGTAAAATTGACCTTGAAGAGCTTCAAGAGTCAAGTGGTGAGGGAACCTCAAACACTAGCGATCAACCTGAGGAGGAAACTCCTGTTGAGCCGATTGACGAGTCCGTACCTCTGAGGTGTTCCACAAGAGTTAAGAATACACCTGAGTTTTATAGTTTCCATTTTACTACAGAAGATGATACATTTATCAGTGATAGAAAATTGGTAAATTTGTATGAACCTAACACTTACAAGGAAGCCATGGCGGGCCCCGAGTCTACAAAATGGAAAGAGGTTATGGACAGCGAGATTCAGTCCAGGTATGACAATTAAGTGTTGAACTTGGTTGACAATGTATCGGGTCGTAAGACAGTCGGGTGCAAATGGATCATCAAGAAGAAGACCGACATGGATGGGAAAATGCACACTTATAAAGCGTGACTGGTTGCGAAGGGCTTTACTCAAACTCCGAGAGTTGACTATGATGATAACTTTTCACTAGTAGCTAAGATTAAGTTTATTAGGGTTATTCTAACCATAGTTGCATTTCATGATTATGAAATACGGAAAATGGATGTCAAAACTGCTTTCCATAATGGAAAGTTGGCTAAGGATTTTTACATGAGTCATTTAGAGGGTTTTGTCAATACAAAGTACCCTAATAGAGTGTGTAAGCTTGACAAATCCATTTATGGATTGAAACAAGCATCTCGTAGATGGAATCTTTGTTTCGATGAGAAAGTCAAAGAGTTTGGCTTTTCGAGAAGCGAGGATGAGTCCTGTGTACATGTTAGAGCTAGTGGGAGTAAAGTTAGATTTTTGGTACTGTATGTGGATGACATACTATTCATAAGAAATCACATCCCATCCTTGCAGGAGGTGAAAACCTGGCTTGGGAAGTGTTTCGCTATGAAGGACCTTGGAAAAGCTGCCTATAACCTAGGGATAAAGATATTAAGAGACAAGAGTAATAGACTTATTGGACTTAGCCAAAGTACCTACTTGTACAAGGTGTTGAAAAGGTTCAACATGCAGAATTCCAAGAAAGGTGATTTACATATCCAAAGCAATGCCAAACTGAGTAAAACTCAGAGTCTGAGTACATAGGATGAGATAGCTGAGATGAGTCGATTACCATATGCTTCCGTTGTTGGCTTAATCATGTATGTTATGACTTGTACTCGCCCTAATGTGGCCTTTCTATTGAGCATGGTCAGCAGATATCAGGGGAACCTTGGAAAGGCTCAATGGATTGCGGTAAAGAATATTCTTAAGTACCTGAGAAGGACTAAGGACTGGGTTCTTATCCTTGGTGGGAGTGATAACTTGAGAGTGATAGGGTATAGTGACACCATCTTTCAGACCGACAGAGATAATTTCCGCTCTCAGTCGGGTTGGGTGTTTACCTTGAATGGAGGAGCAATTACTTGGAAAAGTTCCAAACAGGAGACCGTAGTTGATTCAACGTGCGAATCAGAGTACATAGTAGCAAGTGAAGCGGCAAAGGAGGTGATATGGTTGAATAACTTCATTGGAGACCTTGGAGTTGTACCAGCTATAAAGGATCCTATGGAGATTTTCTGTGACAATGACAGTGCAGTTGCCTTAGCCAAGGAACCAAGGGATCATGGAAGATCCAGGCACATTGACAAAAAATATCACATCATAAGACACAAGATAGAAGAAGGACTCATCGTGGCAAAGAAGGTATCGTCAGAAGAGAACCCAACAGATCCCCTCACGAAGGGACTCAATAGGGTTAAGCATTTGCAGCATGCGAGGCGCATTGGGCTGAAAGACGATATTAGTTTTAACGATTAGATAGTTATTTCTGAAACTTGCAATAGATAAAATGTAATTGACATTTGATGATTAAATAAAATTTGTTGTTTATTTATGAGTAAAGTTACTATCTTGTGTCAATTATTTACTATTGTTTCAATTTTTTATGTTTTGACTTCCAAAATAATAAGATTATTCAAATTGTCCACAGTCAATCATACTTTGGAAGTAGGTATTGAATCAAGACTGTCATGAATTTGGATTGTAGATTGTCTGAAATGGTTAGACATTGCGATCACATTCATGAATGATCATAAGTTCTAAGTATTGGATTAAACCCACACTCACTTGTATCACTTCATGGAATTTATCTCGAGTGATCATGAGACGATAATATCATGTAAGTCTTCAAACCAAGAGATATGAGTTGGTTTTTCATTGATAGTAGGAAAACGCATTAGTAACTTGATGTTATAAAACATGATGTTGTGTATGATTTGGCGAATAGTTAGTACAAGCATATGAGTCGACGTTTATTTGTTCCTTTTAGTCCTTAAAGGATTAAAAGAAATATCTTGGGCCCCTCGATGATTTTGTTTTGACTTATGTGTCGGTCCCGATCAGAACTCAATTGATGTGTTCGATTAAGTTCTGTGTCAACCAAATCGGAAATCGGGAAACAAACTGTTGGACAATAAGTATGACGTTGTACCATGTATTTTTCTGGCTGATATCTTGAGAATAGAGGATTATATGATCACTTGTCTAAAATGGAGCATTCTAGTTCAACAAAGTTTTAAGACCTACGATTATTGGTCGGTTCCTGAAGTCTTACTTGCAACTATAGTTATTAGACTTATCCAATTGGGAGACTGTTGGATATGGTGTCTAAATCCATAACTATATTTGGTATGTACTTCGCCCGATTTAGCATGGTCCATTTGGGTTGCACTTCACAAGAACAATTTGGACTTTTGAGAAGAGGATATGTATGATTTATTAATATATTGTAAGTTATAATATATTAATATGAAATCATATTATTTAATTAATATTTATCAAGAATTAATTTGGAATTAATTTTGTGGTCAAAAGAGACTAGTTAAATATATAGGGATTGATTGTGTAAATCATTCATTCTCATATTGTGGGCTAACGATCCATGATTCCTTATGTTGGGCTTAACCCATGTGATAACCCATGGATAATCCCTAGAGGTTAAAACCCATGGATAATAAGGAATGTGGAAGGTCATGCACATTAGGGTTTACATGGTGTAACCCTAATGTAACCACACTATATAAGAAGCCCTTTGGTTCAAGAAATTGGCACCTACAGTATATACTAGAGTGTGGCCAATTTTTGTGAGCTAGAGAGTCCTCTTTAATGTTTCCAAGTGTCAGTGGTGATTTGTGATTCCACTTGAGGCATTCACATTATTGGTGCTAGGCTCTTAAAGATCCAAGCAACAAGCTACAACAAAAGGTATGTTATCTAACTTGTTTTACTACCCAAGTACCAAAGTTTTGTATGCTAACTAGGGTAATACCTTGGAAAATGAAAGTTTTCTTGTATAATAGAGAAAACATAGATCCAAGGTATTTAGGGTAGAATGTACACCTTAAGAGTGTTAGAATGCTCAAATCCCATCAATATGTTTGTATGTGTATTGCGGACGAGGCCCAGAGGCAGGCGGGGCCTAAGAAAGACAGATATGTAGACTGAGTAAGGTTCGATGCTAGGCGAGGCCTGATGTCGGGCGGGGCCCGATACCGGAGCGAATCCGATGTTGGGCAAGTCCCGATGCAGCAGGAGGGGGCCCAATATGTGGTTATATGTATGGTATGTGGTAGTATGGGAACTCACTAAGCTTCGTGCTTACAATTTTCAGTTTTGGTTTCAGGTACTTCCGGTGGCAGAGGGAAGAGCTCGGGATGACTGCATGCTACACACCAAGAAGTTTTGTCTGAGATGTTTCACTCTGATAAAAT